>NC_059435.1:67897162-70577162 GCF_021028975.2 Sphaerodactylus townsendi
CTACGGCTGTCCTTTACTACCCCCACAGTCTTTTCAGCTCTGACCTGGTAGAACTCTCTTTCCGGTGAGACCAGAGTCCTATGGGATCTATTCAGTGGTGGGATTCAAATAATTTAACAACCAGTTCCGGTGGTGGGATTCAAATAATTTAACAACTGGTTGTTTACAAGCACCATTTTAACAACCGGTTCTGCCTGAAGTAGAGCGAACCTGCTGAATCCCACCACTGAATTTTGCAGGGCCTGTTAGATGGAGCTGTTCTACCAGACCTGGAGTTGAGGGCAGCAATGAGGTTTGTTCTGTCTTGACTGGCTTCCTTTCCCCTTATGTGTTGGGGGAGCGGGGTTGGGAGGAGTTTATCCTGGGTGGAGTTTTTAAGGTGTCTTTGCTTTGTAAATGTTTTTATTGATACATGGTAGGAAGCTGCTCCAAGATCAGTGCCTCCAGTCGGGTTACGTTCACAAAAGGTCATGCCAGAAACTGCTGTCTATTCAGACCCTGATGCCTTATTTGAATCTTCTTTTCTCTTATTCAACAGACCACTCAATATATACAAGTTAAGTTCTAGGATGTCCGTCAGTCCCTCCATGGTAGTCTAAGTGATGGGGAAGGAGTATTTGTTGTCATGCCTGTGTGAGAAAAGAAATCTTATCATGGTGTCACAGTGAGTAGATTCAATGTGTAATATAAATCTATGATTGCAAAGTGTTTTCATGATTATTGTGGGTTTTCCGGGCTGTGTCTGGTAGATCTTGTTCCTAACTTTTGGCCGCATCTGTGAATGGCATCTTCAGAGGTGTATCACAGAGTCTGTGAGCCATACACCAAACGAAATGGCTGTCGATAGGGGAACAAGATCTACCAGACCATCGGTCACACAGCCTTGAAAATAGGTAACCCAATAAAACAACCAGTTGAATCCAACCATGAAAGCCTTTGACAGTACATTGTTTTCAAAACTTTCGGTTTCCAGGGACTCCCAGGTGGAAGGCATGATAAAAGACACAAGTTTTAACCCATAATCAAACAATGGCTTACCAGGAGTGGAAACAACCGCACAATTGAAACATGCCAGATGGGGAGAGGAGATTGCAAAAGCCCAAAACTTGATCATTCGAGACCAGACCATTGTTTAGGATTATCTGTGAACAGACAAAAATCACAAGAACGAGGGTGGGTAACAAGCTTTACTGCCAGTGCAGATAATCACAACAGCAGTGTTTTCCTTGGCAATGATTACAGCAAAAGATGGCCGCCGGGATTTCTGCGGAAACAACAATGGTAGAAATGAGAGAACTCCCAACTTCGTTGCATGGAGAATATGAATAACGAGGGGGCCTTAGTGGTCATGGCCTCATTACTAAAGAGTAGTTGGGACTTCTGGCTTACTTGATGATCTGTGAATAAGCACAGGAAGATATAGCTGTCTATTTCCCAGCCTGCATTGACACGTTCTGCCGGGTTATAATGCACTCTTGTTTTGGGATTACTGATATGGCAGTTATTAATCACCTCACCATCTGAACTCTAACGTGCTAAAAGTCCTCTCTTGTCTTGGAGATGTTGGAATGTATTTTCCCCTTGCAGCTGGTTTCAGAGGGCAGTCATGTTACTCTGCACTACACCAATGCTAGATAACTAGGCACAGAGACCAACGAGATTGTCGAAGGAGTTCATGGCTGGAATCAACCGGCTGTTGTGGGTTTTTCAGGCTATTTGGCCATGTAGTTTTTGCTCCTAATGTTCCACTTGCATCTGTGTCTAGCATCTTCAGAGGCATGTGCCACAGGGAGAAACACAACTCACTGGGACATGCCTCTGAAGTTGCCAGCCATAGTTGTGAGCGAAACGTTAGGAGCACAAACTACCAGTCCATGAATTCACAGCTCAGAAAACCCACAACAGCTAACCAACAAGATTTTTGGTGCATAAGTTTTTGAGAACCTGAGCTCTCTGATGAAAGCTTATACCTTGTTAACCTCTAGCTGTTAGTACTCTAGCTGATCCTTTGTAGCTTGTGAAAGAAGCTTTGAACAGTAAAATCCTATTAACATCATGATCTCATTATGGTAAATTCACTGATGGAACAACCTAAACATGGACATTTCCACGCACAGATTCACTGCTGTTGGGAAACTGTTCATTTTTTCTTCTTCCCCAAGAGCATCATGGTGCATTTGTGCACCTTCCTGGATTTCTGTGGCTTTTTTGCAGTCTTTCTCAAACCTGCTTTGAGCTGAAGTTTTGCAGAAGAATTCAGCAAAGATTGGATGGCAACTGGATGGGCAGGAAAATTTGTTTTTCCCTGGTCCCACCGACAGGGCAGCCAATTCTTACTCCTGCTACTGAGAAGTCTCTTGGTTTTGTTTTCTTTTTAAATTGGCGAGTGAACCTGGTTATAGTGATATAATAGTAACAGATATAATGTGTAACAGGTTCCCTGAATTTTCGGCTTTCATGTAAAAAAGTAACTGCCTTTTGTTGCAGAGAAATAAAGGAAAAGCTGGGGATTCGGAGAACCTGTTGAACATGTTGTTAAATTATTATAGTGATTTATTTTGCCATCAAGTCACAGCTGACTATGGTGACTTCATAGAGTTTTCAAGGGGGCCGGGGGTGTGCGTTGCACTGGGCGCACGCCGGGGGGGGGGGGGCAGCAAAAATTTCAGTTTTTTTAGTTTTTTTATGTTTTTCAGTTTTTGGCCTGCAGGGGGTGCAGTTTTTAGGCTAGCAGCACCAAAATTTCAGGGAGTTTCCGGAGGACTCTCCTGATGATACCACCCTAGTTAGGTGAGGTTGGGTTGAGGGGGTCCAAAGTTATGGACTACCAAAGGGTGGCCCCCATCCTCATTGTTTCCAATGGAAGCTAATAGGAGATGGGAGCTACACCTTTAAGAGTCCATAACTTTGGACCCCCTGAACCAAACTTCACCAACCTGGCTAGTATCATCAGGAGAGTCTCCTGAAATTTTGATGTTGCTAGTCTAAACACTGCGCCCCCTGCAGGACGAAAACTGAAAAAAACACTAAAAAAATACAAAAAACACAAACATGGGGTGGGGGTGGGGGCAGCAAAACTCAGATTTTGCACCGGACTCCATTTTCCCTAGCTATGCCTCTGTTTTCAAGGCAAGAAATATTTGAAGGTGGTTTGCCATTGCCTGCTTCCATCTTGTGACCCTGGTATTTCTTGGAGGTTTCCCATCTAAATATCTGAGGCTGAGATTGTGTGACTGGCCCAGGATTACCCAGCACGCTTTCATGGTGCGAGTCGGGATTCAAACCTGCTGCCTCTTTGACTGCTGATTGTAAAACCATTCTGAAAAAGCCCAGGTGGTGCATAGGTGGAATGGCTGCTGCTGGGAGATGCGGGCAGGAAAATGTGCCATATGGAAGCCCTGTCGCTGCTTAGCAGCAGCAGCAGCAGCAGCAGCAGCAGCAGCAGCAGCAGCAGCAGCAGCAGCAGCAGCAGCAGCAGCAGCAGCAGCAGCAGCAGCAGCAGCAGCAGCAGCAGCAGCAGCAGCAGCAGCAGCAGCAGCAGCAGCAGCAGCAGCAGCAGCAGCAGCAGCAGCAGCAGCAGCAGCAGCAGCAGCAGCAGCAGCAGCAGCAGAAGAAGAAGAAGAAGAAGAAGAAGAAGAAGAAGAAGAAGAAGAAGAAGAAGAAGAAGAAGAAGAAGAAGAAGAAGAAGAAGAAGAAGAAGAAGAAGAAGAAGAAGAAGAAGAAGAAGAAGAAGAAGAAGAAGAAGAAGAAGAGAAGGTACACATCTGTCATTGTGTGGAAAATACCCATATGAAGAAATCCTTGAACCTTCTTAAGGTTTCATACTTTGAAGGGTAGGCAGGAATATGTTTGAAAGCCATCCCCATCTAAATATCTGCTTTCATTCACAAGGCTCGTACAATAAGAAGGCTAAGTTCAGACCCCTTTCCCTGAGCAGTTCCTGTTGTTAGTGCAATAGGTGTTTCTCTGAGAACTTATGGTTTCCAACCTACAATCTGAAGCAGAACAATTCAGGGGTGGCAGCCGTGGACAGATTTTTCTTCAGCCTTAGAATGATCCTTGAAAAAAGATCGTGTCCCGTTTATACAATCTCCTGGGCTGACTGTTTCTAGCTTTCCAAAGGATCCAATCTGAAGCCTCAGTTTTAAGTGCTAAGATTGCAGATGAGCTAACAAAGCCTACCATTATAACAGTCTCTTTTTATGGTGCCATTAAGTTGACAATACCAATATTTTAATGTAATTTTTATGATTACAATTACAAAGTCACTTGATTTTTATGGGATTGCATGCCGTGTGGTTTTATGAAAGCCTAATGGTAAAGTTCAACCATTTCACTTGTGCTTTAAGGGGCATATTTATGCTGGTATGATATAAAGTGAGGTTGCTTCATTTGCTAGAAGAGGGTTGGGCTCCTATCTACAGCAGAATGAAGTTTTCGTGGGAGGTGCCTACCACGAAATGGTTTTCATTGTAATTTTTTGCCAGGGAGATCCAGGACAAACAATGGCAGTTACATCATTGATCATTGTAAGCTGACAGGGGGAGGAATCAATTAGCTCTCCATTGTCCATGTTAACCTGTGAAAGTAATGTGTTTGTACAAAAGATTTTCCTCCTACTGAGTTCATCGTCATGGTGCTAATTTACTTATTCAAGGCTGCATCCAGTCATCATTAGACAGAGCAAAATATGAGGCCATTAGCACTTTAAAGAAGTTGAGGAGGTGGCTTGGTGTAGCCAGATCTCGCCAGATCTTGGAAACTAAGCAGGGTCAATCCTTGGAAAGGAGACCCCCAAGGATGACTCTACAGATGTGGCAAACCACCGCTGTGGCAAACCACCTCTGCTTTTCCCTTGCCTTGAAAGCCCCTTGCTGGAGTTGCCAAAAGTTGGCTACAGTCAGCTGTAGCCAACTTGACAGCACTTGGCAGCACTTTGCACTTTGCGCACACACAGTATCTTAAAGGCTGACAACATATTTCCAAGTCATGAGCTTTTGTGAGTCAAAGTGTATTTCATCAGATGCAGAATGAAGTGAAAGCTGATACCATGGAAAACTTTGTTGGTCTTTAAGGCGCTACTAGGTTTGAATTTTGTTCTGCTATTACAGACTAACATGCCTGCCCACTTGAAACTGTCATAATTAGATAATGTGCTATTGTTGGACCCAGAGATTATTTGTAAATGAATTACCTTATTCACACGACTGCTGTAGTGGAGTGATAACGTGTGGATGCAGTCCAAGAAAGCTTGCCAAGTGAGTATCATGGCCAGTTCTAGTCACAGACCTCGGGCAAGACAGAGCAAAAGGGATGGTTAGGGGAAAGGCAGGAAATGTAGTAAGTGTCAACTTTTATTTCTCGGGAACACACCAAATGAACTGCAGCACGTCAGAACTTCAGAATTAAAATCATTTAAGTAGTGGACTCTGCTTCTTCCTTCTCTTTCTCAGCGTGTCCCTTGATCAGGTCTTAAAAAGGCAGTATCAGATAAATAGTAAAAGTCCAAAGCAATTGTTGTTACCCTTTGCAGAAGGCAGGGCTTCTTCATAACCAATGCCCCACTTTTTGAGTCTAGAATGAACATATGGAAAGAGTAAGGACCCACTGCTGAGTAAAGCTAAGATGTCCAGTAGTGATGGGTGGCTGGAAAGCTACAGATTAAAGACGAAGTCGCGGGGTGGGGGGAGGATCAGCAGGAAGAGGTAGCTGGGGCTGCTGAGATGCTACCCAGATTTTGAAGGGGACCAGCAGGGAAAGTAGTTAAAGGCAGTGGGAAAGGTCAGGTGGACAAAGAAGCTCTTAAAAATGTGCCTCCCAACAAAAGAAAGGAGGAATAGGGAAATATCACTGCATTTTAGTCTTCTGTTTGTTTTTTATTATTTTAACCCCCCCCCCCTTAAAACCCCACATATTTTGCCAGAAATGCTGTAACAGTATTCTTTTAAGGCCTGAGGAGTTTGTTAAAAATGAGGCATTATATTGTATAAAGACAAACCAACCCCCAAAGTGTCTGATATGATGTTTTTTGTGTGGGAAGGAGTTCCGGGTTGTAGAACAGCCCGACATTGGGGACATCATGGTCAGTACCATGGGGACACCATGGTCAATCATCATGCTTGAGTCTTCAGTACCTTGATCCACCCCAGAACTATCCAGATGTGGGTTTGGGCCTCTTTTTACTTCTTGTAGCCCTTTTGGAAGCATCAGTTGGCTACTGTGTAAATCAAGATGTTGCACAAGGTTGATCTGATCCAGCATAGCTGCTCTTAATCTACTGGTGATCATACTACTTGATGGTTTTTATAGTTTGCATCTTTATTTGTCCTTTTAATTTGGGGTTTTAATTTATTAGGGGTTTTTTTTAGTGGATTTTAGCATATTTTACAATGATTTTGGTTTGGTGGAAGCTGCCCTACGTATGTTTGAATGTGAAGATGAGGTAAAAAAAATCTCATAAAATGCAGTGTTTAAGGAGTACTTTAGGATTTAAATATTCAGATAGCAAAGTGAAGACAGTTGAGGACGTTTGTGCAGTAGATCTTGCTGATGATGAAGATTTCAATGGTAAAAATGAAGACAAGAACAATAGCATTAAGATTTGGTACGCAAAATTAAGTGATCAGATGACTTACAAAAAGAGAAACTAAATTATGCAACATATACAAATATCTATAATGCATATATATTTGCTTATATTTTAATGATTTGCTTCTGTCATTCATTTGTGGGAACAAAAAGCACCCCCTGATAAATTCTATTTATGTCCCATTCCAACTGGTACCGGTAGCTGCGTCATTCTAAGCCTTCTAAGTTCACTGAAATCATTGTGCTTTGAAAGGTGAAGATGGGTACGACATGCTTAAAGACTCCTTTTGAACCCCTAGCAAATAGAATTAGAAAAAAGATTTTCCCCATTATGGCAATTTATTGGCCTGGTGCTCTGTTTCTGTTTCTGTGGTATAATCATGGAACATTCATAGGCACATTGAAATAAGATTGAAGTGGGCTTAGGAACCCCATCTAACAATTATACCTACCATAGCAAAGATTGTGTCAGTTTAGTTATCTGTGAACACAACCCAACTACAGAGTCTAAGGCGCTTTGCTTAAGCCAGTGATGGCGAACCTATGACACACATGTCAAAGGTGACACACTGTGATGTTTTGGGTGACACGCCAGCTTTCACCAACACCCCACAACAACTGTTATTCTTGGTTGTTGTGGGTTTTCCGGGCTGTGTGGCCGTGGTCTGGTGGATCTTGTTCCTAACGTTTCGCCTGCATCTGTGGCTGGCATCTTCAGAGGTGTATCACAGAGGGAAGTCTGTTACATACTGTGTGTAACAGTCTTCCCTCTGTGACACACCTCTGAACAGCCAGTTGAATCCAGCCGTGAAAGTCTTCGACAATACAACTGTTTGAGTGTGAACCACGTTTGTAATTATTTCATGCTTCTTTATGCAGTACATAGCACCACACACAACTGGACTGTATTTCTTAAAATAAATGGATATGTTCGAGGGCGATAGGGCGTGACACGCCAACTGAGTCAAGTTAGGTATTTTCTGACTTTGTTCGAGGGCGATAGGGGTGACACGCCAACTGAGTCAAGTTAGGTATTTTCTGACTTTTTGACACACCGAGCCCCCAAGGTTCACCATCGCTGGCTTAAGCAGTGCTACAAGTTGACAGAACAAACTGAAGGCAAATCCGTTTGAAATTGAATTTTGAAAAACACCCAGGAGAACGGATACAACATACTTGTAAAACATATTGTAAAAGTAATAGCACTCCTATCAAGTTACATCCCCCCCACCCTCCAAACTCCAGCATCGCATCTCAGAGCAGGCCCATGTGAAATCCAAGGCGCCTTGTTAACAAGATACAGGAATGTGAAGCAGTGTTTGTACTGAATCTATTAAGCTGTTTGTCAACATGGCTTCTGCAGCTCTTAATTTAAAGAGGACAAAGGAAGTGCTTTGTTGTCGTTGGCTGGATCTGATTTGATTCAGATGGGGCAAACAAGCAAAAGAGTAGCACCTCTTTAACCTAATGTGTGTGCGGATTAAATCTCAAAAGGTTCGTAAAATGAGATTTTAAAGAAATTGCTCAAATTCTTCCTCTCATTTCCTTTAGCTCAAGTACTTTCTTTTGGCTCAACAGTCTTTCTCTGCTCCTGTTTTCTTGCATCCTCATCCGGCTTTGAGAGAACTTTTTGTTCAAAGCACCTTCGCATCTAGGCAAATCTTTAGAACACACACATACACACACACATACACACAGACAAGAATTTCACTTTGCCGCTGTCTTGTCACTTGTGATGAATAGGTCCTTGTTGGTTAAATGGCAGTGACGCATCATTGTGGCAGCTTTTGCATTTTGGCTAAAAGAGAATTAATCTTGCTATCAACATGGCTAAATTGAGGGAAGCTCTTTTCTTATGTGACTCCATAAAGGGTCTTTGTGGAAGGTGGGAAGTCTCTATTTAAAATGGTTGTGAGTCATATACTTCCTGTGACTTTTGAAAAAAACCCACTCAATTTCCCTCTTAAATTGGGATAGAAAGGAAACGCACAATCTTTTTGAAGTTACCAATGTTATCTCAGGGCAAAGTCTGAGGACACAGAGGCCCATTATGCATGGAACGTTTACCTCTGGGCTCTTCACTATGCAGTGGGCTTGTGATTGGGTCTCCTCATGTTTCTCTGTGTACACCCAAGGATACAGTCCACTGTCTGCAGCACAGCTGGCTGCTGAACTCTCCTGGGTCTGCTGTTCCTGGTTCTCTTAACTCCGCCCATCAACTCACTCTTAAAGGAACAAATCTTATCACACCAAGTAATATCAAGGTTGCTGGCTTTGTTGAAGCTCTTTAAATTGTTGTTATATCGACATTGCTGTTCTTGCAGTTATATTGATATTGTGGCCCCTTTCCAAAAATAATCTCTCCCCACCCCCCCATCCCAGTGGTGGGATTCAAAAATTTTAGTAACAGGTTCCGATGGTGGTGGGATTCAAACAGTGGCGTAGCACCAATGGGGCTGGGCAGGGCATGACAGGGGCATGGCCAGGCATTCCAGGGGTGGGGCATTCCTGGGCGGGGCTGTGGCAAGGACGCAGTTCCCCTTCGCCCCGCCTCTAGATTCAAATAATGACTATTTAAAGTATTAAAAAAGCAATATTCTGTATGGTAGTGTATTATTTCTTTTTTATATAATTATATTGATTGATTTTAAATAATAACATAAGTAAGGAGAGAAACCAAAGACTGTTTACAATTGTTATGGGACCAAGCATTCTCTGTTATTATTATATTGAGATATTGATATTTCGATATGAGAATTTAAAGGTCGGCACGTTTTGGCTAAGGCTATATGGTTGAGCTCTTTTCCTTGACTTCGCTTTTCTGGCTACCAAAAGATACTGGCAAGATGAATAGGAAGCAGGTAGGATCCAGCAACATGGAAGCGGGTAACTGGCAAGGCGTAGATGGCAGGGCGAAGCTAGGTAGGCTTGCCATGGGTGAAGGGAGGATGTCCAGGGCAAAGCTGTGTTCACTGGCAAATCTGCAAATTAAAGAAGCAAATTAAAGAAGTGGTGTCTCTTGCTGCGGAGAGAATGGAAAGTGAAAGCAGGGATCTAGGTATAAGAAATCTTGCTGGGTCAGACATTCACCCCTGCAGTGCGGCAGACATCTTGTGCGTAATCAGCCAGAGTGGGAAGTTGGACTTCCAGTTGGAATGGGGGCTTTCACTTGAAATTACCTGAAAGCCCTGCTGGATCAGAACAGATCTAGTCCAACATCACCTCTAAAATGCTGTAAGCTCTGAGGAAATTGAGCAGGCCAATTTCTCCCTGCGTTTCTCCTTTCCTTGAAGGCAATAAGCATGCTTACTACTCAACTGGCTGGGTTTTGTTTTTTTGGAAGAAGGATTTTTATTTATTTATGAAGTGGCATTTACCTGCCTCCTGGGATTCCCTGGGATTCCCAGTCTACAGAAACCCCTGTATTGGTTAGGTAGAGGTGGCTGGTTCCACTTTACTGCCTTAGTAAAAGTAACTCAACCAGGAGACTCGTCAGTATTAGAAGGAACCTTCTAACGAATCACTGGAGGGAGAAACTGTTCCGAGATTACTCTCCAACCTTAAATCTTCCCATCCAGGATGCAAACTCTCGGGAGCTTCAGGAGACCCCTTTTAATTAACTTTCAATTGCTGTCAGCATTATGTGCCTCCTGAGTCACTGGCTCTTTCTGCACAAATCCCCTAATCCCCTCCCTACTTTGCAATGATGTACATCTGCACTCCCCTCTCAAAACAATTCCTGGCTGCCATTACATGATTTTTCCTCTCTTTTTTTGAGTCCTGTGCTGAATCGATACTTTAGCGTTTCACAGCCTTGTGCTGCGATTTTATATTCCTCGTACACTTGATGTTTCAAAGATCCCCCCCCCCCCATAAAAGAACTATCAGAGAAATGCTGCAGATAAACAGGCGAGGGGGGGAACTGCGTGAGCTCAGAAAACGGTGCTAAGGATGATGCTCAGGGAAGCACAGAAACTATATCAGTGATGGTGAACCTTTTCGAGACCGAGTGCCCAAATTGCAACCAAAACCCACTTATTTATCGCAAAATGCCAACACGGCAATTTAACCTGAATTAACTTTCTAGGCGTGCGTTACTCGGGAGTAAGCTTGGTGGTAGTCGGTGGCTTTGCTTTGAAGCAACCGTGCAACTCTTCCAATGGGTGAATCACAACCCTAGGAGGGTTCACTCAGAAGCAAGCCCCATTGCCAGCAACCGAGCTTACTCCCAGGTAAAGGATTGTTCTTTAGTTCTTCAAATGAAAATCAGTTTAACAGGGTTACCTACACTACTTCCCCAAAACTAGGTCTTAGGTTTAATGCTAATAATCGAGCCCAGCAGCCCAGGCCAGCCTAGATATGTGTGTGCGTGTGGGGGGGGGGGGGGGGCTCTGTTTGTGAGTGCCTACAGAGAGGGCTCTGAGTGCCACCTCTGGCACCCGTGCCATAGGTTCGCCATCACTGCACTATATCTTTTCCTTCCCTGCCTATGTTGCCAATTTTTAAATGGTTCCATCATAACATGAAAAAAAGTTTTTTGAATAGGGTTGTATTGTTTCTTCTACGTCTGCCTATGAGCCCAGCTAATCTTGCACTCAGCTGTTGTGATGGCTTCTCTTCTCAGATAAATGTTCCTGACATGTCAGGTGTAAAATGGAGGCAGTGCATTCTTGCCGATGTTGCTCATGTAAAGGATCTGTTCAGTTGCTCAGGTATACGTGGGGCACAAGCAGCAAGTGGTTCCTTGCTCTGTACAAGTCAGCAATTTTAATGACCATAAGTCCAAGGTCTATTGCAGGGATCTTTGACCTTTCAGAGCTTGCAGGCGCCTTTGGAATTCTGAACAGCGTGGTGGGTGGAGCAACAAAATGGCTGCCACACAATGGCTTCATCAAGAGGCGGAGCCGGCATCAGTGGAATGGGAGCTGCTGCCAAAGCAACATTTAAAAAAATCTGTGCAGCCAATCAAATCTTCGGTAGCCAATCAGAAGCCTCCTGGGCAAAAGATCCCCCTTGGTCCCACTTTCTAAAAACACAGATAAGCACCAGAAAAGGTGTTGGTGGATTCCTGCTCCCCCTCCCCCCATGGTGGGTGGGCCATGACAAGATGATGAGCCCTCTTCCCCCTCCCTCCCCTTCCCAACCCCTCTGTCAATGGGCATTGTCTACTCTGACCAGCAGCTGCTATCCAGGGTCTCAGGCTGAGGTCTTTCACATCACCTCTTACCTGATCTTTAATACTCGGGACACTGTGGGTGAAATATGGTTCCTTCTGCATGCAGATGGTCTACAACTGAGCCATGGCTGCTCCCGTTCTCATGGGTCCAGTCCGTGTCATTCATTTTCAACATGGACTGGTCTTTGTTCCAGTTTCAAGATCTCCCTCCCATCCCCCTGGTGGGTGGGCCTCAACCAGATCTCTGTTCTATTCTCTGTTCTTTGATAAATAAAGATTACTTATTTCTTGATCTAATAGAAAGTGTGAGAACTTAAATAATAGCTCTTTGGCCATTGTATTATTTTTTTCCTGAGATTTTGTTTTTAAATCAAATGCTGTCTTGAGTGTTTGGAGTAGGGGAAGATTTAACCCATCTCCCCTGTACGGCTATCTTTGTATATCTTGAGATCCTTTTGGCTTGCTTGCAGATGTCAGCAGTTGGCATAGAAGAATATTGTTAGTATGTTGCGGGTTTTTCGGGTTGTGTGCTTGCGTTCCAGTAGTCTTTTTTCCTGACGTTTTGCCTGCATCTGTGCGAAACATCAGGAGAAAATCCTACTGGAACACGACCATGCAGCCTGAAAAACCCACAACATCCTAGTGATTCTGGTCGTGAAAGCCTTCGACAATACAAAGAATATTATCTTTGCCAGGCCATGGTGTTATAATTTACCACACTTTTTCAAACTATAACAATGACAAATTAATCAGTATTTAGGAAATCCCTCTGTCTTCCAAAATTATGCAGTGGTAAAATAATGGGGGGGGGGGGGGGGGGGGAAGATGGGAATCTACAGTTTTTCCTCCATTGCCTTATTGTTGGTGCTACTGATACATAAATTATAAAAAGCCCCCTCTCTCTATGAAAAGGCTGCTGATTGAAGATCAAAGGTGTTAACTCTTGGTGACCTGGCTCTGTGCCAGCTGGATAATTATGCTCTGCCACTCCATAGTTTCATTATTTAGATGAATTGTTCTTCCCATTTTGTCCCAAATTATTAGAATAGCCTTCCTGTCTAAAACCTTTTATTACATTACATCAAGATATGTTCTTTCTGACACCTGCTTTTGAGTCCTTACAAAATGAGCTAATTCAACCATTCAGGATAAAGCGTACGGTGTAATCGTCCAAGGTCTGTGGCTGTACAGAAGGAAGGTGGGTGGGTGATTGCCAGATCGAATGCTCCCCATGTTGAAAATTCCCCGCACATTGAAAACTGTTAAGAAAAGGCTTGAACCTTTGTCCATAACATGAAATGTGTAAAAACATAGAAGCACAGAGTTGGAAGGGGCTATAGAGGCCATCTAGTCCACCCCCTGCTCAATCCTACAGTATCATCCTAGAGCATAGATGTCAAATTCGCGCCCCTCCAGATGTTATGGACTACAGTTCCCATCATCCCCTGCCAGCATCATGCTGGCAGGGGATGATGAGAACTGTAGTCCATAACATCTGGAGGGGCGCGAATTTGACACCTGTGTCCTAGAGCATCTCTGACAAGTGTTAATCCAGCCATTGCTTGAAAAGAGAAATGCTCCCTCTCACTCCTCTTTCTACCTTCTGCTGTTTTAGAAGGGAAATATCAAAAGATACCTTACGCTGCAAGGTTATGTTCTTGCTCTCTGAAGTCTGTAGAAACTATAGAGCATATGTTATTAAAGTGTCCCCTTTATGAGGAGGCAAGGAAAAAATGCCTGTCACATCTACTACACAAAATGACATATTGTTCTGATAAAGTTTGTTGTCAAAAACTATTACAAGATAAGAAGGAGAATATTACTAAATGGGTATGAAAATTTCCTGTCTATTCATTATAAGAAAAGAAAAAAATAGTCTGAATATGGTATCCCCCCTTAGATATTTTTATTTTGTTAAAGTATTCTTATGCTGTTTGGTGTGTTTACTAGGGTATAATGATATATAGAGGGATAGTGCTGGAACAATGACAGAGATCTGTATTCTTGTTTTGTTTGTTTGTAGACATTTTGGAGTCTTTGTAATACATCTGGTCATTGACTGTAAATAAAGTCTTCTTCTTCTTCTTCTTCACTCCTCTTTCCCGCTCAATTTTTAAAAATTCTTCTTTCTTTCTCCCCTCTACTCTTAGGAAACCCAGTCTGTGTAGCTCTTTCCTCTCCCGTGGCTGCCATTATGCGATTGTTCCCACTTCCCTGCGTTAGGATTCCAAAAATACCCACAGACTGAACAACAATGGGGATCTCTGAGCTGGCCAGGTCTAGTAAGCCAGATTCAAGAGACAGGACATTTTTTTTTGCCTTGGAATTGGCTGCTGTTGATCAGCTAGCAATCTAAGTTTGTTTTATTTCAAACCTATAGTCCATCTAGACCAGTGTGCTGTTTCAAGATGTCCTGGAAAAACCTGCAACTGCAAGCAAGGTATGGTGACTAAGCTCTCACAGCTTTCTTGTTACTGGGTACTAGTATCTTGAGAGCTGCTTCCTCTCAGTATGAATATTCTGTTTAGCCATCATAGCTAGCCTAGATCCACTGAGAGCACCTGCTTGACTTTATCATCGATATGTCCAGTGGTGAGATCCAAAAATTTGAATAACAGGTTCGATGGTGGTGATTGCAGGATCTCAAACAGTGAGCCACGGCCACCTTACAGTCCCTATTAGGCAGGGAGGTTGCTTTAGTAACCCCTTCTTGGCACTCAGAAAAAATTAGTAACCACTTCTAGAGAAGTGGTGAGAACTGGTTGGATCCCACCTTTGTCAGCAAGAGCATGTAAGGAGGCATTCTCGGGGGGGTGTGTGTGTGTGTGTTGCTACAACTATTCATCCCCCTTCCGTGAGAGGTTTGTCAATGCCCAAGCTCCGTATAGTTTCAAACAGGTGTTCAAAGAACATGTAGGTGTGGTCTAATTAAATGAATTGGGGATCTTATGTTTGAGATTCAACTGGTGTAATTGCAATTCACCCCATGGGAAGGAATGGGATAGACATTGAATGAATGAATGAATGAATGAATGAATGAATGAATGTTTGCTCTCTGAAGCTGAAAATTTGCATGGTTTGGATCTGGACCTATGTGTTAGATGGGAAAATGTGTGATTCATCTCCCACCTGGAGGTGGGTGGTGTTTGGTAATTTGACAGAGGAAGCAGAGCAGTTGCTGGGGATGCTCCACTCTTTCCCCCTCGGTCCCATTTCTGACCTCAGTCCACCCCGCAGAAGGGAAAACAAAACCACGTTAAAACGCCTGCAGTCTTTCCATCCTCAGTGCAGCCAGCGAGTTTTGGTGTGAGAGAGGGGGCATTTATGCTGGGAAACGAGTTAAGTATTCCTAGCCCTGAATTGCTTCCCTGATCAGATGAGCAAGCAGCCCAATGCAGCCACCTTTAGTTTAAAAAGAGGAGCCAGGACACCAGTCTCAGACCTCTTGGCACAACCGGCCATTTGGACCTCCGACAGACTTTCTCAGGGAAGCCATCGTTTTCCTTGCCGTTTTAATTTATCGAGATAAGTTCTCTTACATGGACTGAAATTTGGATTTTTGTTCATCCCAAAGATTTCTTTCAAGCGTGACATAATGGGTCAGTTTTTTGGTGAGAATATGTGATGACATGTAAATGAGGCCGGACTGAGCACAATTGGATCAAGGAAGTTCTGTTACAAAGCTGGCATGATCCCAAACCTATTTCAGGCCTGGGTTCCAATCAGAGGTTGGAGAACTAATAAGGGAATTCTCTGCTGAGCCCTTAGGTTGTGTTACAGATTATGTTGTATGGCTACAGATACTTGGCATCTTGCTGCAATGAATTGAATCTGTTAATTATGCACTGTGTGAAGAAGCGTCTTTCTCTATCTGACCTCAGCCTCCAGCCAACAAGAATAAGCTTTGTCTAATGGAAAAGGGCCAAACTTACTGACCTGAGCATCATATGATAATCTTCAGAAGCTGCAGGGCATTTTTTGCTAGATCTTGATGCAACACAATTTAGAATTAATGGCCTAGTGTAGGAGTCTGCAACTTTTACTATCAAAAGAGATGTTTTTGCCCCTACCGCCAAAGAAAAAACTGTGTGGAGATGCTGGGAGCAAGCATGGTATAATGGTTAAGATCAAGTAGACTCTAATCTGGAGAACCGGGTTTGATTCCTCACTCTTCACTCTCCAAGTGAATCTTGTTTCCCTGAATATAAGACATCCCCTGAAAATAAGACATAGTAGAGGTTTTGCTGAAGTGCGAAATATAAGGCATCCCCCCCCCTGAAAGTAAAAGGCGTAGCAAAGTTTTTGTTTGGAAGCATGCCTGACAGGAACAGAACACAGAAAAATAAGACAACCCCTGAAAATAAGACATAGCGCATCTGTGGGAGCAAAAATTAATATAAGACACTGTCTTATTTTTGGGGAAACACGGTAGCAACAGACTCTTATCTGGTGAACTGGATTTGTTTCCCCTTTCCTACACACAAAGCCTGCTGCATTACCTTGGGCTAGTCACAGTTCTCTCTGCACTCTCTCAGCCCCACCTACCTCTGTTGTGGGGAGAGGAAGGGAAAAGGAGTTTGTAACCACCTTTGAGTCTCCTTACAGGAGACAAAGGGTGGTTATAAATCCAAACTTCCTCTTCTCCTCCTTCTCTTCTTCTTTGAGCCTTATAATGAAAGTAACATAGCCTATTAAGTCTGAATTAGTCCATCAACATTGCTAATAGTTCTAATTGAGCGCTCATTAGCATGTGGCTATACTCTACAGTGGACTATTTATTATAATTTAGAACTTTAACTTTGCATTTCCATTACAACACTAGCATGTTTAGTTGCATTTATGAATGGTCTGTGTGGGTCATAATAATGACTGAGTGACTGACCAGCAGTCCACTCAAAATGGTGTTGGTAATGATGTCTTCATACAGCATATAATAATAAAATTCACCAGCACAAAACACATTGATTATCATCAACACGTTTTGCTTTAAAAGGGAGTTTGGCAAGTTCATGGAGACGAACGCTGTTAGCCATGACAGCTAAACAGATCCTGCAGGTTCACAGGTAGTATTCCTCTGAGCTTCAACTACAGGAGAAATGATGCAGTGGAAGGCTGTTCCCTATAACCTGGAAAATGTGGGATTCCTAGATGCAGACGGACCTTGACCTGACCCAGTAAGTCTTTTCTTACATATTTGCCAATCCCAAATGCCAACATGCCTTGCAAAGGGCAAGGGAAAAAGTGATAAATGCCTGCATGCCAAAGAATAAATTTACTTTGTGAGAAAAATTCTAGAAACTTATAACAGTAACCATCAATTTTTTAAACCTATTTTGTGTTAGAATTTACACCAATAATGGCTGTTACTGGTTATTGTTTGTTAGTTTTTATATAATATTATATGTATAATTTTGTTTTCTTAGTCTCTATTACTGATTATAACCATGATTTGATTCCGTTTTCTTTTTTTTCCTGTTTTGTTACTTGATACCTATAAAAATTGGAAAAAAAAACACCCTATAAAATATGACGGGAGGCCTGTTTTTTTTAAAGTTACAAAGTAATTTTTTGCATGCATGTTAAGCCCCCAATGGAAAATCCTTTATTTCATCTGGGGGAGCATCATTTTGTTGCTCTATGGGGTCTGCAACCTGCAGCTCTCCAGATGTTCATGGACTACAAATCCCACCAGCTCCTGCCATCATGGCCAGGGGCTGCTGGGAATTGTAGTCCATGAACATCTGGAGAGCTGCAGGTTGCAGACCGCTGAGATGCACCTGGCAGTGGTCCTTCATAGTCGAAGGGAACAAGCTGCGGGTCTGGAAGGAATATGTGGGGGACGAATTCTTTGGAAATCTACAGACCCAAAAGCTGCGCCTCTGGGCAGAGCAATTTCTCCATTGCCCATTTTACATTTTATTTAACTTTTATTTATTGTCACCATTCTGCACCTCCTGAAACATAACCATTGGAGAGTTCTTTTTGTTGGGGCTAATGTAACATTCAAAATTACATTTATTACAGGCATTTGAGAAATTCCCAAGTTAACAGAGCCCCTTGACTTTTCAATAGGTGGCCTAGCTTTGTTGGTTTTGTGACTTGCGCAAGCCACCCACCTTTACTGTTAGAGATAGGGTTGTGGGTTTGGGTGGTTTTTATGAGATAATCTGAATGGCGCAGGTTTGGCTTGCCAAGTCTAATTAATCTGTTTGGGAACTTACACGCGTTTACTACTGAAGAGAAGCGAACAATTGACTTGATCACAGGCTTCAAAGACTGGTGTCTAGTAAACTGCCATAAAAAGCCCATCTATTGTGCCCTTTTCCTGAAGTGGTGAAACTGGGTGACTCCATTTCTTTTCAGAACATGGTTCCTTCCTGAAATCTTGACTCATTTGAATAGCTGGTCCGATTTGATGGAGTCGCTGGAGCCACATCAATAAAGATTCCAGAACTGCTTCTCAGTTCAAGAATTCCAGCGATGTGCCATTTCAAGAGTATTTAACTGCACTGATAGAAGCAACTTTGCATGCCCTGACTGTGCAAAAGTATACGGTAGTTGGATTTGGGCCATAGTACTTACAGGATCAGATTTATGTTTGACTTACTCTGAATCTCTCTAGACAGATTCCCACTCACCTGTCTGCCTTCATAAGAGCTCTGTGCTTGGGATCTCTTACTGATTAGTTTTCAGTCAAAGCAACCAATGCCGCTACTATGGACCTGTTTTAACCTTTTCCCCATGGCAGTTTCTGATTTACATCACCCCTTGAAGGCCTTCATGATGCTTTGTGACTAATGTGAAATTTCTGATCATAATAGTGGTTCTTTCATATGAAGTTTTATATGCTCTTTAGACATATCTCAGGGACTTTCCATGTTTTAGGGACATGTAACTTTTTCAGAACTGGCTTTTGATGACATGTTCTAGATAGCATGTTTAATTGTTGTTTAGCAAAATCCACTTGCAAACAGTTGTGAAAGTGGTTTGAAAACGCATTATTTTGCATGTGCGGAAAGGGCCAAGGATACACAGAAATCTTGCAAATGGCTGTGCCTCTTCCATTGAACCATGAGGCAGACTCAATCAATAGGCAGTCGAAACATGCTGTATTAAGGCAGAATGTTGTTCTGCTTTTCAAACATGAAAGAGATCAATACGCTTTGGTTAAACTTTATGTATACAATTGTGAAATTGATTAATATTTAATTATAAAGAGGTAAACGCAAGTGCCTGGAACATTTAATGTAACTTTCTGTAGAATTGTTGCCAGGAGTATGCATTCTATGCCCAGGAGAATCCAAGAAATAATAAGTGATCTATGTAGTGGTGTTGCTTTAGAAAGTAGTGCTTTCCCCTTGACTTATTAATACTGTGAGTCTTTCTCTATTTTCTAAACAGAATCATATACTTCATCCTGTTGCCTGCATGAATAGTGTACTTTTCCCAAAGGGTCAGCAGCAAGGTTATTCTGTTTAGATGTTCTCCTCCTTCAGGGCTGATGGGAATTGTAGTCCATGAACATCTGAAGCACCAGAGTTGGACACCCCTGCTATAGAGTTTAGGCCAGGGTAAGCATGAGGTGAACTGAGTGATTGTTTTGCAAACTTGTCCAAAGCTTCAGTGGTCATTTAGAATTATTTGGTTCCTGGCTAGAGGGTCAGTTCCTGCCAAGTAAAGCTTGATTAATTAAGTCTGGTGATTTATCAATTAAAGCATGCAGTTGTTAAATAAATACCTATTCTAAACGTGGTCATGAATGAACACCCCTGGTCTCCTTGGTTATAAATAATAGCAAATCCATTGGATGCATTTTGAATAATCCTACTAGTGTTACATGCATAACTTTACTAAATGCATCGTTAGATAGTTTTAATTAGTAATCTACAATAGGATGTAGGCCCCATAGGGTTCCCTGTCAGTGACCTTAAAGGGTCAAAGCCTTTATTTTATGGAGTATTAATAAGCCATTAAGCCCTTCGTTGGTCTGACCCACAAATCTTTCAGTATGATGTTTAACAAGGAGTTTGCAATCCGAATAGGCGTTATATTCAATCTTTCACGCTTGCTTGATTAAAGTTAATAGCTGAATAAAAGAATAGTGATTTGGGTTTTTAAAAAATAGAAGAGAGCAGTATTTTAGGTTTACTTTTCCTGAAAGGTGGATATTAATTTGAAGAATGCAGTTGACATCTTGTTTGTTCGTAGAGAGGACTGTGTGCTCCGAAGTGCGACAACACCTCCTTTTTTGTCTTTAAAAAGGAAGAAATCAAAATGATTTTTGCAGATCTTTGGAATGTGTAATATCAAGCATAAACTGTAATTGCATTTCATTTACTAAGTGGTACATTACCTCATCCTTTAGTTTTAACAATGGATTTTCCATAAATCTTCATATGGTTAAACATGATAAAGTGCTCAACATATCACGGAACGTGGCAGTGCTTATTAGCACTTGAGAAGTTATTGATTGCTTACCTTGATTAATCTTTTATGGGTCTCCGTAGTATTAATTCCACAAAGGGGGGGGGGAAGGGTGGCAGAGGTTTTGTAGCATTCCATATCCTCATTCATTCATAGTTTTAGCTCCAGTTACATGAAATTCTCTGACAGATGACATTGGGCTGATTATAATATCCTTTTTTTTTTGCTGCAGCTTTCTTTCAGTTTCTCAGGTTAGGGGATTAGAATTTAAGATAGTTAAACATATTCTGAAGAAATCGTGAGGGATGACATACCGGCTTATAATCAGGAAGGAAAACAAAATCTTTGCATTTCTGGCACTGGAGTGCCAATAGACTTTGTTTATTTAGCAGCATTATGCAGCTCACACTTTCAATACTGTTTGTACAAACTTCTTGTCGTGCAATGTTTTTGTCATCTTTGGGGGAAAAATAATTAGCAGTTTTCATTTGTTAGAAAAAGTTGTCCCTGCTAAGCATCTTTATTTTGGGGGGATGTGATTTTCATAACTTTTTTGATGGAGTCTGAGTTTAAAATAAAATTACCTCACACTGTAAGGCGGATTCCGCATGGGCCAAAAACAGCGGTGTGAAAATGGTGTAAAATGGTTTAAAACGGTGTGAAAGAGTTTACACTGTTTTCACACTGCTATTTTTGGCCCATGGGGAATCCGCCTAAGAGTAGCATGGCAGGTTAGGCATAATAGCAATTTTTGTTTGTGTTTGATTTGAAATTACTTCTAAACTCTGCTGTATAAGCACAGTATACAGTTAATCTCTGGGTTTCTAGGTATGGATTGGGAAATACTTGGGTATTTGTGGAGTGGAGTCTGAGGAGGGTGGGGTTTGGGGAGGGGAGGGACTTCAGTGGGGCATAAATAATGCTATAGAGTCCATAGAGTCCTGCATACCTGAGGGACCGCCTCTCCCCATATTGCCCCGGTAGGCCCCTCCGCTCCTCGAAGGAGGACCTACTCGTGATCCCTAGCCCAAAAATGATCAGGCTGGCCTCGACGATGGGCAGGGGCCTTTTCAGCCCTGGCCCCTACATGGTGGAACAGGCTCCCTAGGGAGATCAGGGCCCTGCGGGACTTACAGAGTTTCAAGAGGGCCTGCAAGACGGACCTTGTTCCGCCAGATGTTTAGCCCAGCCTGGTTAAAAAATATATCTACCGTGTGTCATCTGGCCTCCCGTGGGCCCAAGGGGGGAGAGGGGTAGCCAGACGCCGTCCACATTTTTTAATGGGTTCTGTTTTTATGTAATTGGTATTTAAATTATGTTTTAATGTATGTTTTAACCTGTTGTGAACTGCCCTGAGCCCTCAGGGGGAGGGCGGTATATAAAACTAATAATACATAAATAAATAAATAATATTCCAAAGTGACCATTTCCTCAAGGTGAACTGATTTATTTTGTCTGGAAATCAATCATAATCCTGAGAAATCTGCAGCCAATACCTGGGGGTTGGCAACCCTACATATAAGAGAATGCTTGATAAAGGAGCTCTTTAGCTTATAGAACATGAAAAGGACAAGATCTTCCTTTGCTGAAGACCCAATTTCATTTTGAATAGGTTAGATATAGCAAGAACAATTGGCAGAACCGGCAGAATAGCCAACAAGTGTTGTCAAAGCCAAATGAATCAGTTTGTTCACACTGCTAATAACTTTGGTGGCTAACATCAATGAATCTGTCATGTCTATTAGCACACATAGATCCATAAACATACTTATATTATTATTTAACCATGTGCACACTGGAGATTTCTGTTAGATTTTAAATTATGTGGCAGAAGGGGGAGAGAGTGTGATATCTAGCACAGGAAGGCTTAGGTCTGAATTTCATGTTCTTTCTTTGTTTTTTGGCAACTAGTTCATGGTTCAGAATGTGTGGCATTCTGGTGGGCCAGTCAGTGCTCAGTGTGCAGGCAAATTTATCCTCAAAATCGTCTCAGGTGTCAGTGGTCAGGTCAGGAGGTCAGTCGTCAATCTCCTACAGGGGTCTGCAACCTGCGGCTCTCCAGATATTCACAGACTACAAATCCCATCAGCCTCTGCCAGCATGGCCAATTGGGGCTGATGGGAATTGTAGTCCATGAACATCTGGAGAGCCACAGGTTGAGGTGACAGAGTCTGTAGTCAGCCCTTGAATTATCTTTTGAGTGTATACCTTTCACATTCTGGTTTTTTCTTGTAGAAACCCATACTAGCTATTGCGTAAATTGTCTGGTTTACTAAGGGCACTTTTTAATCCCAGATTACAACCTGTTTACTTTGCCCCATAAAACTCTTGGAAACCCCGATCTCTGCTAGATAGCCCCACTCCTCCCCCTGCATAAACTACTCTGTCTTGTGCTTCTTGGGGTAGGGACTGCCCATGACATTTAGTTCTGTAATCAATGTCTCAGAGGTAGCATATTTTAATAGAAAAACAGTGTGTGTGTGGGGGGGGGGGGGGGGCAAATTCCCTTCTCTCCAAAAAGCACCATCAGTGGCCGCATGTGGAAAAGAAATAAGTATTTTAAAGTGATCACAGAGATAAATGTAAGATGGTCATGCTAGGAGATGGGGGCTACAGTTTTGAGGGTCCATAACTTTGGCCCCCCGGAACCAAAATGCACCAAACCTGGGGTGTATAATCAGGGCAGTCTCCTGATGAGACCCTGAAAGTTTTGAGACTGTGCCTTCAGAAATGTGCCCCCCCCAGCTTGCAACCTCCATTGACAGCAATACAGAAAACTCAATGCAGAACAAAGATTCTTGGGCAAATTTCTGGGATGTTCCTGCAGGGGGCACATCTTTGGATGTATCAGCACCAAAATTTCAGGTAACTGTCCTTATGGGACCCCCCCCCCCCAAGTTTGGTGCAGTTTGGTTCAGGGGAGTCAAAGTTATGGACCCTCAAAACTGTAGCCCCCATCTCCTATTAGCTCCTATTGGAAAGGGCTGATGGGAATTGTAGTCCATAACATCTGGAGTGCCAAAAGTTCACCACCACTGTGTTAGAGTATGACTATGAGACAGAATCTATGCAGTGTTGTGCTGCGACTCAGTGGTAGAGCATCTTCTTGTTTACAGAAGATCCCAGGTTCAATTCCTGTCATGTCCTGTTGAAAGAACCAGACAGTAGCTGATGTGAAAGAACTCTATCCTGAGGCAGCTGCTGCCAGTCTCAGCAGACAATACTGACCAATGATCTCATTCAGTATATGCCAGCTTCATGTGGCATCCCGCACCCACTCGTGGTCTGCCTGGGACCTCCGTTGTTGGCATTTAGACCTTGTTTTCATATCCAGATTTTTCACTGTGTTCCATTCTAGGTGGTTCCTAATTGCTTACTGGTGATGGTTGTTGTTGTTAAATTTTTTTAGTGCTACAACCAAGTACCTGCTTGGTGTGCATGTTCAATTCCCAGCATCTCTAATTAAAGGAAGTAGGTAGTTGGTGATGTTAAAGATGTAAGATGTTGGAGAGCTGGAGAGCTGAGTGGACAGTGCTGTTCTTGATGGACCAGAAGGTCTGAATCAGTTTAAGACAGCTTCATGTGTTGGTTTGTTTACGTGTGTTGATAATGTAACCATGTGTTAACCAAGGATGGCTTCCTCAGCTCTAGCATCACACAACTGAGTGACTTCTTATGGACAAAGAAACTCTAATTTGATGTTCTCTTGCCTTCAAGAACATTCCCATTTACTTAAATGGAGGGATGTGCCTAGGAAAAGATAGGCATGAGCAATCAGTCTCTAATTGTCCTAACACTGCCCGCCCCCATGCAAAAAAAATTTCATTCTTGATCTAAGAACAACGGTTGCTTAATCTCTTCTATTGTACCCCCCCTTAAGTATCCAGATCAGAAATGAACACATTAAATTAATTTTCACTTACAATCTCCTCACTTAAAGACTAACTCATAATTCTCACCGTACCCTGTTGATCTTAATGTTTTCCTGTCTTCTAATGGACAGTAATTGAAAGGGATCCATCATTTAAATTGGACTCTTGTGAAGAACATCACTTAGAGAAATGGTGCTATAAACTGGAATCGTGAAGGTAAAAATCAATCTGCTAGCTGGTTAGATTTAAAGAAAAATTCATTATGTGTGCTAATTTCAGTCCGTACATATCATTTACCTGGGTGATGTTCAGTTTAATCAATTAATGAATGGCACCTAACCACACATTTTCTCATATTAAAGTATAAACCCAGGGTTTCTTTTGTTTTATTTTGTTTTTTGAAAACCAGCCCAGTAGTGTACTTTACACGTTGACCATGTAATTGAAACATACAGTTTCACAGCATCCATGTGGTGTATGTACCACAGGGGGCCCTGCCTTGACTCATGGAGGAGGGGATATCTCATTCTTCCCTTCTCTGCTAACCTCTGGCCCCACGCTATGCAGGGTTGGCAGCCAGATAATTGTTGGTGGTTTACAGCTGAAAGCAGATCCTATGTTCTTTCAGCCACATGCTACCATGGCAGACCATACTTGCCAGGTGAAAGTACTCAAACTGCTGCAGATTGGTCCAGTAGGATCTTTGACCTCCCTAGCGGCTGCCTCCTGTTTCTGTTTTATTTACTTATTTATTTGATTTATACCCGCCCTTCCCTGACCAGTCTGATCTCAGGGCAGCTTCCAACAATACGTATATGAATATAAAATTTAAAACATGTAATTTAGAACCATAAATCTTAGTTTAATTTACAAGAGGGTGTTGTGTACTACATGACTACCCTGTGCAGGTGTCCCAACAGGTGAAGCTGGTTCCAGGATGGTGATCAGGAGACCAACGGCAGCCAATAAATTCTCAGATCCACATAGGAACAAGGACTGGAGGGAAGGGAATAGGAAGGGGGAAAGGGAGACCGCCTGTCCTTTTCGGTACTCTTGCCAAATTATGCAGAAGAAATAAATACTTTATTAGTGGATCAACTTTTGTCTTTGTATAAGTTTTGGATTTTATTTTAAAGTAAGGTGACCAGATTGTCACCTTTGTAAACTGTGACAGGGCAGGAAATGGGAGCACCCCCAGAAGGCAGTGCTCCTGCAGCCGCATGCGCGGGAGGCTGCCGCACTGCCTTGCACCCCAGAAGGCAGTGCGGCAGCCTTCCAAAAATCGGGACAGTTCAAAAAACCCGTGGGACATGGGACAAATTGTTTTAAGGCGGGACTGTCCCGCCAAAAGTGGGACGTCTGGTCACCGTATTTTAAAGGAGAAATAAAAAAACTGAATGGAAAGAAAACGTGTTGGTTAGTTCACTGTGCAATCCACCTTGAATATCAGTGAGAAAGGCAGACTACAGTAATGTAAAATAAATAAACTACTATTTTTGATTTGATGTGCATGTTATATCTGTATATCATCATTCACTGTGTTCTGTGTCTGTTTTATATTAATCCTTCTTTACCCATGTATCAACAATTTGGCACTGATTGATTACTTATCTGATTGGATAGTGTTTTAAATTGGCTTCTCTTTGTAACGTCTCTGCTCTCCCTTTCTGATGCTGGCATCTTTGGGTATAAATGCTTTTTCCTGATGGGTGAGCACATCTGATGATGTGATGGGAGGCCTCCCAGGAATATCAGGGTTGTGATGCTGAGGCGGGCAATGGCAAACCGTCTCCAAACTCTTGCCTTGAAAGCCCTACGAGCAGTGGTGGGATCCAAAAATTTTAATAACAGGTTCCAATGGTGATGGGCTTCAAACAGTGGCGCCGCCGCACACACGCACCTCCAGTCCCTATTGGGCAGGGAGGTTGCTTTAGTAACTCCTTCTCGGCACTCAGAAAAATTAGTAACCACTTCTAGAGAAGTGGTGAGAACTGGTTGGATCCCACTTCTGCCTACAAGGTTGCCTTAAGGCAGTTGTGATTTGATGGCAAAAAAGGACTACCCCAATAATGAGACTTACTCACGTGGGTGGGTAGAAGTCCTTTAGTACACAGTGGGACTGACTTCTCAGTAAAAATGCAGTGGATTACACAGTTAATGTGTTGTCATATGAAACAAAGATATTTGATTTTAATCTGTATGTGGAGCTGTATATTTTGTTTAAAGAAATAAGCATGAGACGGTCTAGGCTAGGGCTTTCTTGCCACTTACGCCTGCGCCCTCACAGACTATGATATCACAACTCATTTATCATCGGCTGGCTGACTTTGGATGAGATCAGAATGTGAGCTGGTGCCAATGTTTCTTTTATCTGATGCATCAGGTGATTTTTATCAGCGTGGGGAAAAAAAGAGCTTACAAATAGAAACATCATTGTGTTACATCTCTAAATGTAAACCTTGCTATGCTCCGAGATCTGATTCTCTAGCGATTGGCCTTCCGGGCTTCAGCAATGCTGATCTGTGGAGAATAGTCATGGTTAACTGTATAAAGGAAACCCACATTCTGCTAACTGAATATACTGAGTAAATGTGTATAGGTTGTCTTGTGCTGCTCCCAAGATTCAGATTTCCAAAGAGCTTGGGCATTTCTTTTACAAAAATGTGTATCATGAATGTGGAGATTGAAGACAGGTGAGCTCACAGTTGCTGTTGAATTCTGTTTCAAAATGGAATTCTGTTGTATTGCAGTTAATTAGCAGAGTAAATAATATAGCAGAGATGTGAGTGGGTTGTTTTGTAGAACTTTACTAGATAACAAACGAATTTACGCTAAATATAGGAACAGCAAACTCTATGCAAGTGCCCAGTCTGAGTGTCTGTTCAGTCTATCTGTGCCTGTCTTTTCCCTTTTTCTGGAAAAAGAAACAGAGAGATCTTTCCGGAAGCTCATGTGATCCTAGTCATGTGACTTGCACTGGCAGAATTGGCACCCATGCTGGCACAAGGCTGCATCAGCTCCAAAGGGATTTTTTTCCAGATACCTTTATTAGGCATATACAGCATGGGGACAAAAGGAAAAGGTAGATCCAGTAG
The DNA here is from genome assembly GCF_021028975.2 of Sphaerodactylus townsendi. Lineage (NCBI taxonomy): Eukaryota > Metazoa > Chordata > Lepidosauria > Squamata > Sphaerodactylidae > Sphaerodactylus > Sphaerodactylus townsendi. The sequence goes on from NC_059435.1 coordinate 67,924,318, forward strand.
AGAACAGCGAAAATAGGCCCCTTCCGCACATGCAGAATAATGCACTTTCAATCCACTTTCACAACTGTTTGCAAGTGAATTTTGCTATTCCGCACAGTCAAATCCAGCTGCAAAGTGCACTGAAAGTGGAATGAAAGGACATTATTCTGCATGTGCGGAAGGGGCAATAGTGTGAACAGAAGCCAAGGGAACCTAGTTCAAAGTGCACAACAAAGATTTGGCTATGATTTCCGTTATTTCAGCCTCAGGATTGTTGAGCAGAAGAATCATCTTTGCGTTGGTGAAGAGATCCATGAACCCAGCCGAGGTTAAGGCAGAGAAATCGGGCCTAAAGCTGTTATACTTAGGGCAAGAGAGCAAGATGTGTTCAAGAGAGTCAGTATAGGAAAGGCAGTGAGAACAATGTCGATTATGCTGAGGAATGGAGGGTTTTCCGGGCTGTGTGGCTGTGGTCTGGTGGATCTAACATTTCGCCTGCATCTGTGGCTGGCATCTTCAGAGGTGTATCACAGAGGGAAGTCCGTTACACACAGATGCAAGCGAAACGTTAGGAACAAGATCCACCAGACCACGGCCACACAGCCTGGAAAACCCACCAGAACCAGTTGAATCCGGCTGTGAAAGCCTTTGACAATATCCTGAGGAATGTTTAAGAACCAACCTTGAAGTAAAGATGGTCTGGGAACGCACGCACGCACGCACACACGCACACACACACACACACACACACACGATTGAGCTTCTCAACCTTTGGAAACAGGCTTTAGGATTAAACTACTTCCAAGCACATTGACTTACAGATACGGTTGCCTATCATCGTGACTGAAGAATTCTCAGGGAAAATTATAGAAAAAAAGATGTTTATAGACAGATTTAATGCATCGTTGTTTGCATATGAACGTTAGAATCTTGAAAGGCAAGCTGTATGAATTGAGAATGATGGGCACTCAGAGACAATATAGATACGATAGGCACATTGAAACCCAGTGAAACCATAATTAATGGGACTCCGTCATACCACTTAATTCTAACGCACATTGGAAAGCATAACCTATCAATGGCCACAATTCACTGGACTTGAAATGTTTGGATTGTGGCCAGTGTCTGTCAAGTATATCCAAGTTTGCACTGACAAAAAAAAAAAAACAATAACAACCCCCCACCCCTTCCTGAAAGATCACAATGAAGTCAGTACTCTGATCGCTTCCTGCTGTGTCTTTATTTGCATGTTAATTGCAGATTAGGCCTGTTTGCTTCCCACGAGAGTCAATGTGTGTTTTTATTGATTAGTTTGCCTTCATTTAACATTTAAATAGCTATTATTAAATTGGTGCAAAATTATAACAGTGTGTATGCTCAAGGCATTTAACAGTGGAATTAACAACTATTTTTCAGGTCTGCTAGTTCAACATGCTTCGGTATGGAGATGATGGTGAAAAGCTGAAATTAGGTACAATTCTTGATTTATTTATTTTTTTGGAAAATTTGAATCCTGTATGCAGTCTAAATTTGATTTTATCACAGACATTTCACCCAGTGCAGGTGGGGACAAGGGTTGCACTGCAAAATAGGAAAAGATTTTAAATTCAAGGGTTGTAAAATGTTGTTTTATCATGTGTATTTGGATTTAAGGCAGCCAACCCATTATATGACATGTAAAACGATGAAGAATGTGGTTTTCCTTCAGTGTGCCATAATAAACAAAAGCTAACTTGTTTGTCGGGAAAGAACATCATTTTGTTGTCATCCATTTGGGAATCTGAAATACAGAGTGTGTAATGGAGCCACCTCGGTGAGGGAGTGAGTAACTAGGTACCTTACAGCAGGTTGGACCAGCTGAGAATCCCCTCCTTAAGGAACAAGTGTGACACAGTGGTGAGGGGCTGTGAACTCTAACCTGGAGAATCAGGTTTGCTTCCACACTCTTCTCATGAAGCTTGTTGGGACAACCTGGGCCAGTCACAGTTCTCTCTGAAGTCTCTCAGCCCATACAGAGGCAGGCAATGGCAAATTACTTGTGAACTTCTCTTGCCTTGGAAACCCTTTGAGGTCACTATAAGTCAGCTGTGACTTAACCCCCCCCCCCCCCCCCCCCCAAGTAACTTACATTGTTATTTTACATTTTTTCTTCCAATCTGGGCTGCCTGATCTGACTAGGTTATCTCTATTGTTAAACAACTCGGACCCTGGTCTTTGTGAAGAGATCGCCAATTTCATTGCGGAGATAGTTGAGAGTTCTCAGTAGAACGTACTTGTTGTTCTCCCCGTGGGGGCTTTTTATCTATCATGTATTCATGCATTTGCTCCTGATTTATGTATTTCTTTCTGACTATGCCAATAGAAGAAGAAGAGTTTGGATTTATATCCCCCCTTTCTCTCCTGCAGGAGACTCAAAGGGGCTTACAATCTCCTTGCCCTTCCCCCCTCACAACAAACACCCTGGGGGGGGGGGGGGGGCTGAGAGAGCTCCGAAAAGCTGTGACTAGCCCAAGGTCACCCAGCTGGCATGTGTGGGAGTGCCCAGGCTAATCTGAATTCCTCAGATAAGCCTCCACAGCTCAGGCGGCAGAGCGGAGAATCAAACCCGATTCCTCCAGATTAGATACACGAGCTCTTAACCTCCTACGCCACTGCTGTATGTACATTGTTATTTTCTTCTTCTTGTGATCTGCTTTGGGTGCCAATTTCTGACTGAGGAGCAGGTTCAAAATATAATGCATAACTGTGCCTTGTTTCAGAAACCCACTAGAACCAAATGGCTCTGAACCCCTTGGGAAGATTTATGTTCCATCAGTGTTAGGGAAAATCCCCTGGAAGGTACACCAGAAGCTTCAACTGGTGCAAAATGCAGATTTCAGCTGACATGGGACACCATGCACCTCTGACACTAGTTTTAAAATATCTGCACTGGATTCATGGATTTGAGACCCACACCTGTCTCTGTGCAGACCAGTGTTCCAGTTCAGGTTCCCTCCCTTCTGTTTGCTGTTCAACAAGGATCTCTGCTTTTCAGCTGTAGCTGCCACTTTATTCAATGGAGGTGCTGAGTCCATAGAGGTCCATTTTTGTTGACCTTTTGGAAGTGGTACACAGTAGTTATTTTTCCAAAAGCATTTCAGATGATTTGTTATGGTTGTTTGTGCCATTAGGGTCTGTTGTTGGGGAAGCACAACTTGTTTGTGGCTGTGAAACTTTTCTGCTTAACTCTGTAGCATTTTATCTACTATGTTCTGTTTTTGACTGTGTTGTAAGCTGTTGTATAGTTTTTGCATCATCTACTGTATCATGTTATGACTTATGCTGTGCTTCAGTTCTGTTTTCAGATTTCGGATTGGTTCTACAACCATAACCCTATTGTACTATTTATTGAACCCCTTGCCTTGTCGACTGTAGTGACTCACTCTGTGTAATCCACCTTCACTCCAAGTGAGAAAGGTGGACTATAAATGACATAAATCAGTGATGGAAATAAAGAAAGAATCTTCTTTGTTCTTCATAAATTTGTTTAATTTAGACAATATTTTGACGAAAGTTGTACAGCATCTCTCAGTATATTTGCTCACCACTAAGTATCATTCATTTCAATGAATTCTCTTAGGACAGCAACCTCAGTCAACCGATCTATTGATTTTAAAAGCGGTTCCTGCCTACATATCTGTACACACGCAGAGACACACACCTTGTACCACTCACTATGGATTGCTGAAATCAAGGTTTCAGTGGTAAGCACACTTAACTTGAGATTAAGCCCTGTTGAATTTACTTACTTATTTCTGAGGAAGTTGGGCTGTCATTTTACAAAACAGCTCCTCCATCCCATCTTACACGAGACACTGGGCCTACCATAATACCCGACAAATATCCCCCTGTTAGTTGATAATATCTAGCCTGAGGAAGAGGCCTGTTGAATTCAAAAGATTGCACACTGGCAGATTATTAATTTTTTTTCTGGTGGGCGGCAGTCTTAACAAAGGAATTATTTTACTATCCTTATACCATAACCAGATTGATTTGGGGTTTTTTTCGTCTTCTTACTACAGATAACGAGGCTGATTACTTAAGGTAGGAGGATTTTTTTTCTTTTAAATGACAGCTTACTGGCCAGTGTAGATTTCATTTGCATGAATGACACAATGGGCTTATGCTTCTAATGAATGTGTTTTTATGATTGCGCTGATAGCTACAAGTACTTGGCTGGTATCCCACTAGATCAGAGAGACTAATCAGCTCTGATTAGCTGATTACTCTGTGGAAGATGCACATGGAAATTGGAGGCAGCTGCCTCAGAAATTGGCCAGACACGTCTCTCTTTCCATCCTCCTGCCTCCCTGGTCCTCTGGTTAATAGGCTCTTTTCATTTAATGGGTCCTATTGTTGGCGTTAATGTTGTGGGCCAACTGGTGTTGACCCATAAATAAGTAGTTTATTAATATTGATTTAAATGAATATTCAAGCGGTGGAATCCTGGCAGTAATAGGCCATTGGAACACGCTGCATTCAAATAGCACGATACCAAAATCACATTGGGAGAAATGCAGTTACCTGTGGTGGTTGAGTAGGTTTGTAAATGTGGAAGGTAACCCTGCTCCCGATTGATCTGGCACTTTGAAGCTGGGGGTGGTGTGTGTTATGTGCACACATTTAAGAATCAGCACAGGCACAACAACAACTGTGGTCCTCAAACAGAGCTGGTTCCAAGTTTTGATCATCGAGACTTTCCTTGGGCCTCCCTCTCCTCTTCTGCCCACTGTCAAGACCCCTGGTCATACCTCACTTCCTTTCCTCTCTTCTCTTCCCTTTGCCCAACAGCCCTGAGCAGTATGTTGACTGGGCGTGGCACCACTGCGTGCCAGGAGCACCACCTGCGCTCTCTTCCCTGGCAACGTTGGGCAGCCCAGGCAGTCAGGACCAGAGGTAGTAGAGCACTTGCCAGGGGAGAGGGTGGGGGAAAGGCACACAAGTGGGTGGCAGAAGAGGCGTGTGAGCTGAGGTTGGCGACAGTGAGCTCTGGCAGAAGCCTCACCTCAGGCTATGTGCACCCATAGCTGTGGGGTAGCCTGAATGGCCCTGGCTAGCCTGAACTCATCAGATCTTGAAAGCTAAGCAAGCTCATCCTGTGCTACTACCTCTGCTCCTGACTGCCTGGGCCAAGTTGGTGTGTCTTTCAGCAATTTGAGACTGTCCTTGGATGTTGAGTGTGAAGAATCGGTAAACAAAGTTGAAAAGTTGTCCACCTACTGTTGAGTTGGGATCTTGGTGGTTGGTAGGGTATATTTGTTTTGCAGTGCACCTGAAGCAATCAACCCAAATATCTTAGTTTAACTTGAGCGATTGAGGAAGGGAGTACTACTTTTCCTTACAGTGTTGTTGTTTTTTCTTATGATAGATTGGAAGGATCTCCTTAGTTCGGGTATTCTTGGGGAATAGTAAAGGATGTCCCATGTACCAACCAGGGCTGACTCTGCTTGGCTTCTGAGAGCTCAAGAGTTTGGACTAGCCTGGGGCATCCAGGTCAGGGGTTTCACCTGTCCAGAGAAGCTTAAAACAGGAGTCTTTATAATGGTTCTCCACCTGAGGCCCACCAACACAGCCCAGGTCGAATCCCCACTTGAAATTTGCACGCAGATCCAAACCTGTTCGTTGTGAAACTGTGTCCTCTTCATCGGTTTCTTCCTCCCCACTGCAGCGAGCACACAGCACAGCTGGTTGCAGAACTCTTAGCAATCCCCACTGCCAGGCGAGCTCGCTTTGCCGGTCTCCCCTGATTGACTGGCGTGCCTTGATGGGGCGGGACCTTTTCCCACTGCGGAAACCTACATTGTAGGGACATGATCGAAAAAAACAGTGTGTAAAAGTTTAACGTTTAACTGTTTAACTGTGCAAACAGTTAATCATTACCTGTGTAAACCATTAACGATTCAAAGTTACACGTTTGACTATTTAACGTTTGCGTCCCCTTCTGCTGGCTGATCGCAAAAGTGGAAATGAAACCAAGAAAAGGCTGCGTGCGCATCGCAGCGCTGATTGGTTGCCCGAATTCCGCATCACACTGCAGGGTGGGAAATGAGTCAGGGTTTCAACCCTCATCCCTCCCCTCGGATCAGCTCTGAACAGTGTTAATGGGGTCTATGCCACTTGCAACCAGGTCCTGCCGGAACGCGGATTAACAGGGAGAATGAGCGCCAGAAACGGAATCTGCCATGTGAGCAATAGGGAGGTCGTTCCTCAAACCTGGTTAGTTTGTGTTCTGAAACCTGGCTAAGACGGTAGTGGGGATTCAACCCCAGTCCGTGTCTACCGCAAGGGCTTGCTCTGGTGTCTCTCAGGCAGTGACTAGTTGCTATGGGCTAGTTTTGGTTTATGACCTGATGTGTGACCATTTGTTCAACTCCTTTTAGCTACCTCAACGCCCTTAAAGCGCCATATCAGCCAGAAATGTGAGTTATCTGGAAAACTTCAAAAGAGAACATTGAAAGGAAAAAATTCCCAATGCCCTAAATAAGAGTGCAGGAAGGGCAGCCAGCATGATGTAGCCTGATCTCGGAAGCTATGTGGGGTCAGTACTTGGAAGGGAGTCCTCTGAGGAGAACTCTGCAGACGAAGACAATGGCAAACCACCTCTGCTTTTTGCTGGCCTTGAGAACCCCTTGCTGGGGCCGCCATAAGTTGGCTGCAATTTGAAGGCACTTTAAACAGACAAATAAGAGTGTGGTTTGACTTAGCATTTTTCTTAAGACTTATATTTACCAAACAAAATTTTAAAATGTTAATTAGATGTCTTACGAAAAAAACCACTTGAATGGAGTTATATGATTAGGAATAAATGTCGTTTAAATGTTATATTCAAACAAACAAACATTTTAGAGTTTATGGGGTTGAGTTTTTCATGTTAGGTATTATTTATTGGTTGTTATTTACTCGCCCATCTTGTTATTGTAATTTATGTTGATGTTGTACACCGCCTAGAGCCCTCCGGGGATGGGGCGGTATACCAAATTGAATAATAATAATAATAATAATAATAATAATAATAATAATAATAATAATAATAATAATAATAATAATAATAATAATAAAGCTTTATATGGAAATTATTGCATTAATTCTATGTCACAGAGGTGATGACGGAGGACAAATAAGAATTTTAGCTTTGGTTTTGATTTGACCCGCATAATCAGTTGGGTGGATTCATGGGTTAGATCCAACCAGCATTTGAGGACATGGAAAAGGAATTTGGTGGGGGGTGGGGGGGAGGGCTCCCTTTGACCCCCAAAATTGTGTGCTGGGGGATGATGAGATGTGTATAGGTAAAGGTTATATGAGGTGGGGGTCTGTAATAAGCAGGGGAATTGGATATAATCAAGTGAAAAGCTAACTAGATCCAACGTTGGGATTTGGCATATACATTTGAGTTATTGTAATTATTTGTGGTTTTATTCCCCCCCTCCAGGTTTACAACCAATAAATAATCTATGTCAGTGGTGGCAAACCTATGGCACTCCAGATGTTCATGGACTACAATTCCCATCAGCCCCTGCCAGTATGGCCAATTGGGGCCGCCATAAGTCAATTGGCCATGCTGGCAGGGGCTGATGGGAATTGTAGTTCATGAACATCTGAAGTGCCATAGGTTTGCCACCACGGATCTATGTCCTTCACAGATGTCTTCAAAATAATCACCTAAAAAGCACTGGACAGTAAGGAAACTCTCAAGCTTGCCCAATAATGTGTTGGCGATCACAGCCATCCATTGTGGAGAATTATATGAGACAATGTATGTTTAGAAACTGGAAAAATTTACACAGAAAAATAAAGCACTGGAATTTTTTTTTTGCCCTACATCTCTGATTTCAACCTGATACATATTCAGAAAAGGATAAGGAGGAAAAAAGAGAACTGGATCTTGCTGCAAGGTGGCAGAGGTAAATTTCTGCACAAGCTCTGTCAGGGTTTTCAGCTAAAATGTGTGCTGATAGGCACAAGGTGTCACTGTACTTCTTAGGATAGCACTGACATTTGTGCTGTAATATTAAATGCTCATGATTGTGAGGGTACCGCGTTGCCATTCAGGTGTCTTTGCTTCTCACCGCTGTCAGCATTCATTTCAAGAAGTTTCTGCAAGATTATTTTGAGAATTTTTTTCCATCTAGAAGATATTTTTTCATCTAGGAGACATTATCACAGATGCCTGTTTTTGCTGTTCTCAAAACTGTGAGTTTGTGTCTGCAGAAAGAACATGCCCCTTCTTCACAGCAAAAAGGTTATAAAATAAACATACAGAGTTGAGAAAAAGGGGGAAAGAGATCTTGAGGTTTTAGTGAGGAGATAGATGAAAAAGTTGACTCAGTGTGCAATTGGTGTTTTTCTTGCTCTCCTGGCTGAGAGATTATTAGGAAAAGGACTGGAAATAAAATGACCGCCGTTAAAACACACTTGTATAAAACTATATGCCATGGCTTGCTTTGGGATACTACAAGCAGAGGATTCATCAGGTTCATTGAGGAGAGGTCCATCAGTAACTAGTAGACATGGTGACTGAAGGACTTAGTTATAAGAGTTGGAAGACTTATGCTGTATCTTTAAGAACTTTGTCAGAGAAATAAGGAAATGTAAATACAAATAGAAGTGTTAAGTTGTTTAATTATATGTAAGATCAATATATAACAGGGGTCTTCAAACTATGGCCCTCCAGAGGTTCATGGACTACAATTACCATGAGCCTCTGCCAGCATGGCCAAGTGGCAGGGCTGATGGGAATTGTAGTTCATGAACATCTGGAGGGCCATAGTTTGAAGATCCCTGATATATAAGATTGGACACAGCCAGAGTGCAACGTGTGTATTTTTGAGTTTATTTGGGCTAACGTTGACATTGCACTCTTAAAGATAGTGGTGACTGAAGGAAACTACCATCATCAGAGGATGCTAACCTCTGAATATCAGTGCTTAGGGCAGCATCCGAGGATGGCCTTGACCTCTGACTCTGTTGGCCCTCCAGGGCAAATGGTTGGCCAGTAGGTGAAACAGGTCACTAGGCTAGACGAACCACTGCTCTGATTCAGCAGGGCACACCTTTTATGTTGGGTGTCATATATTCTTGGGGTTGTTTTTACCCATCACGCAGAGGTGGGATCCAGCAGGTTCTCACCAGTTCCCGAGAGTGGGTTACTAATTATTTGTGTGTGCCGAGAGGGGGTTACTAATTGAGTCTGCTTTTCCGTTAGAAATTCCATTAGGTCCAAAAATCATCAAGTCCTGTTGTTTCCTATGTGGCTGGTTAGTGAAGGTAGAAAACGGGATAATTCTCCCTGTTGGGCTGTTTTAAAAACATGTTTTAGAAATATGGTAAAGTTCCTTGTTTAAGGAAAGTATCCTTCTTTTGATTTCTAGGAACAAAATTAAATATTTGAAAGTATTAAGTATTTGACAGGCAGTCAATTAGAGGAGAAGTAGTTGTTTCTGTTGGCAGTAGACGATAGGACTTGCTATAATGAGTTTAAATTATGGGCAGAAAGATACCAGCTGGAAATTAGGAACTTTTTTTTACAGTAAGAGTTTTTTACAGTAACAGAGAAATTATTAATGCCCCGGCCCCGGAATGCCCGGCCACGCCCCCGTCGTGCCCCGCCCAGTCCCATTGGCGCTACGCCACTGTTTGAATCCCACCACCATGGGAACCTGTTACTAAACTTTTTGGATCCCACCACTGCCATCACAGAAATGAGGGCACATATCTGGAGAGGACAGAGATCGCCTCTCCTTTTTATCTCTTGTATTTCTGCTCCTCAATCTTTTGTATCTCTTCCCATTGACACATTTGCCTCTGGTTTAGTGAATGGTGCCGTGGCCCTTCGCCCAGCGATGACCAGGTTCCAGATGAGACGATGCCAGACGAGGGTTCGAAGGAATAAACCTCAGATTAGCTGAGCTGAGTTTAGAAAACACGGAGTGAATGTGTACTGCAGGGCAGAGCGCGCGGCATTCAGATGCTGAACTTTGGCCAGCTTAGAAAACTTTCAGCTAACAAGGGGAATTCCAGTCATGTACAGGAAGCATTTTTCAATAACCCACAATTATGTTTGGTCTCGTGTACAGCTATTTGTTTGGCTGCCAATGTGTTTCATGGTGTTGTGCCAACTGTAATGTAGCTAGTGCGTAGTCCCAAGGAAGGGAAAGGGGAGGGGGAAAGTTGACACTTTATGAGCTCATAGGGTGAGAACCTAGAGACAAAGAGCTTTGAAGAAGTTGATAGTTGAAAGTAAACAGACACACTGTTCTGTAATGTGATTAAAACATCAGTGTCTTTTGGGGACTACAGGGTTACCCAACGATTTTTGTTTTAATCAGTAATCATATCCTCAAGGTGATGGCAAGTTTCGAGCTGCCCGGACAAAAGAACTTATCAAGAATGCGATACTCGACTTGTGTTTTGGAATAAGGCACAACAGGGTCAGCACTCTACCAAACCCAACTTGGCCCAACAAGGGTCAGCATTTTGTGGGAATCTAGGGATGGGGCCCAGTGTAGGCTGATGCTGATGGGAAAATGGTAGGCTGCGTAAGTCAAAGGAGGCGAAATCATAGTGCCTGAGGTTACTGGGGCCAAGTTAACCCCCATCTAGACAGCCAGCATGGTGTCGTGGTTTAGAGCTGTGAAGTCAAGAATGAACATTCTACCCACTGAATATTCAGAATAATCAATGTAAAAATAAAAATAAGTCAGCACTGTAAAAGCCTTCTGTGTTCCAGCTGTGTTCCATCATGGCAGTTTCAGAAGACCATATTAGAAGGTATAAAGACAGAAGACATCTTCTAGAAGCCAGCTAATGCCTTGCGTCCCCATAAGTCAGTAGAGGAAACTTAATTTCCTTTTTGGTTCCTTTCAAAAACTGATATCCTAGATCAGGGGTCTGCAACCCGTGGCTCCGGAGCCGCATGCGGCTCTTTCAGCTTTATACAGCAGCTCCGCATGGCCCGGAGGTCAGATGGTAGCGTGGGCGTGTCCCTCCAGCCCTCCAGAGCAGCACTGGAAGGAAAGGTGAGTGGAGGGGCTCAGTAGATCTTGGGGGTCATGGAAAATGGGTCCAAATGGCTCTTTGGGTGGTAACGGTTGCCGACCCCTGTCCTAGGCAATCACCTAGGTTTGCCTAGTGTGCTGTAGTGGTTAAGAGCGGTGGTCTTTAATCTGCACAACCCCGTTCCTCCGCATGAATGGCTGACTCTGATTGGTGAATGTTTGTTTCCCTACTGCTCCATATGCAGTCTGCTGGATCAGTGGTCTGTCTAATCCAGCATTTTGTCTTACATAGTGGCCAGCCAGTTCTTCTGGAGGTCCAACAGGAGGGCTTTCCCTTGAAGTTCCTTCCTGGCATTGGGATCCAGAGGTTTATTGCCTGTGAAGGTGATGGTTCCCTTTAGTCACCATGGCAAACAGCCACTGATTGGCAATCAGAGAGCCAGCTTGGTGTAGTGGTTAAGAGCAGGTGGATTCTAATCTGGAGAACAGGGTTGGATTTCCCACTCCTCCACCTGAGTGGTGGATTCTTATATGATGAACCAGATTTGCTTCTACACTCCTACATTCCTGCTGGGTGACCTTGGGCTAGTCACTGTTCTTCAGAACTCTCTCAGCCCCACCTGCCTCACAAGATGTCTGTTGTGGACAGAGGAAGGGAAAGGAGCTTGTAAGCCACCTTGAGTCTCCTTACAGGACAGAAAGGTGGGGTATACATCCAAACACCTCCTCCTCCTGCTTCAGTGCTGTCAATGTAGTGCTTACAACTGTCACCTTTCTTTTTGATATTACCCTGTTTCCCTGAATATAAGACATCCCCTGAAAATAAGACGTAGTAGAGGTTTTGCTGAAGTGCAAAATATAAGGCATCCCCCAAAAGTAAGACGTAGCAAAGTTTTTGTTTGGAAGCATGCCCGATGAACAGAACACAAAAATAAAACATTCCCTGAAAATAAGACATAGCGTATCTTTGGGAGCAAAAATTAATATAAGACACTGTCTTATTTTCGGGGAAACATGGTAGCTATTATCATGTTGGACAGTCTTGCATTCTAGAGAGCACATTGTTGAAAATCCTCTCCCGATTGTCCCTTCCTAGATTCCAGCTTTTGTGTGCGTGTATTTTGTATGTGCTTGCAGTAGCTGTTTTAATAAAAATTTTACGGATGCTGGCATCTTTCTGATCTTGCAGATGAGAAGGAAATTTTAATCCACAAGGGGGTTGCCACTATGTTGCAATCATTCTTTTCTGTGTGCCGCTGGAGCCCTGTCAGTCAAGCGATTCAATGTCTTCATTATTCTGTAGCTGCATGTAGCTCCAGGGAGCACTATCAGGCAGAATGTTAGGACATGCCCCATATCTGTAGTGGGGGGGGGGGGGTAGTTTTCACCAGGATCTAGTGCAGAGTTTATCTGTGCAAGAGGAGTCTTCCCTTCCTGCCATGTTGAAGCAACGCATTAAGTTCAGAAGCTCTCAACAAACAAATGCTGGCATGAGTTTTGCTTCGGAATATTCGTGGCTTGGCTCTTTCTGACGCCAATGTGGTTGAGGGAGCAGAATTTAACTTGCAGTATGATTTAATAGCCCTAACTGGGATGGTCCAGGCTAACCTGATCTTATCAGATCTCAGAAGCTAAGTAGGATTGGCCCTGGTTAGTACTTAGATGGGAGACCGCCAAGGAATACGAGGGCCACTGTGCAGAGGAAGGTAATGGCAAAAACCACCTTTGCTTGAAAATCCTACTGAGTTGCCATAAGTCAGCTGTGACTTCACATCATTTTGCGCACACGATTGAAGGAGATGCATGCTGTGTTTCAAGCATGCTTTTTTCTTGTCTCTTTTAAAGAAGATTGTAAGCACTTTCAGTATTTGGGGTTTGTTTTGCTATCCGTAAACCTCTGGCTTTTGTTTTACACCTGCATCTTTTGAAGGCATGCAAGTGAAGTTTCAGCATTTTCATCAAGTGCTTTCTTGTGGTTTGAAGTAAACAAGTTCACTGTTTGCATAGACTTTTTTTTCTTAGAAAATGTATTAGCCACGTCTTCTTCCCATGTGACCAGTGATACCCTTTATTCTCCATACAGGAAGATTATATTTTACCGTTCTGTTGTCCCTTGCTGGCAGCTAGAGAACATTTACATTTGATGCGTGCAGCCAAGGGGATTGTGCTTCCAAAATGAAATGTTTGCTGACAGACCACAAACAAACACATCTGATGAGCAACATCACCTCTGGCCCGTTGTATTCTTCTTCCACTCTTCTTTGGAGGTGGCTTTGGGCAGCATACATGGATCTTTCACCTTCTCAGGAGCAGCAGTGGGGTAGTGGTTAAGAGAAGGTGTACTCCAATCTGGAGAAACCGGGTTTGATTCCCCGCTCTGCCACTTGAGCTGTGGAGGCTTATCTGGGGAATTCAGATTAGCCTGTGCACTCCAACACATGCCAGCTGGGTGACCTTGGGCTAGTCACAGTTCTTTGGAGCTCTCTCAGCTCCACCTACCTCCCAGGGTGTTTATTGTGAAGGGGGAAGGGAAAGGAGATTGTCAGCCCCTTTGAGTCTCCTTACAGAAGAAAAAGGGGGGATATACATCCAAACTCTTCTTCTTCAACCACTTTTGAGTTTGACTGAGAGAGGCTGATTAGCCCAAAATCAGTCATGGACTTTCAAGGCAAGCAGGGATCTGAGTTTGGTACCTCCAGCCCTTACCCAACACCTTAACAACTACATTGGCTTCACCTGCCCTTTTAATTCCCTAATTATTTTAAGGAAGAGCCAGCATGGTGTAGTTGTTAAGAGCAGCAGCAAATTCTAAGATGGAGAACCAGGTTCGATCCCCCTCTCCTCCACATGAAGCCTGCTGAGTGATCTTGATCCAGTCACAGTTTTCTCAGAACTCTCTCAGCCAGCGTGGAGGCAGGCAATGGCAGGCCACCTCTGAATGTCTCCTGCCTTAAAACCCTACAAGGTCACCATAAGTCAGCTGTGACTTGACAGCACTGTACACACACTATTATTCTAAGAACAAAGGTACAAATTCTTTAAGGGCAATGGATTTTGGGAAGCAGAGCAAATGAAGCGAAATAAATGGCCCTCGATCCTTTCCTACACGTACAGTGAGTTGCACATCACCCTCCTGCAAATGTCCTCAGTGTTTTGAGAGGCTCTGAGTCAGATGCCTTATCATGCCTCCCCCCATAATCATCCTTCCTTGGCATGTACGTAAGAGGTGTAGCAAGGAGGAAAAGCGCCTGGTGCACTGGTGCGTCCACCCATCTCCCGCCCCGTAACGCCCCTGTCCCACCCCGGAACACCCCCTCCATGCCCCTGGAATGCCTTCCCAACACACACACCCCTGGAGCTATGCCTCTGTTGTACGTGTGTACTCCTGGAAGGGTGAGCAGAACATGGGTTTTCACATTCCTGTAGATCAGGGGTGTCCAACTCTGGCGCTTCAGATGTTCATGGACTACAGTTCCCATCAGCCCCAAGCTGCAGAGGCCAATTGGCCATGCCAGCAGGGGCTGATGGGAATAGTAGCCCATGAACATCTGAAGCACCAGAGTTGGACGCTCCTGCTGTAGATGCTGATGGTGCCGGGGGCGGGGGGGGGGGGGGGGATCAAGGGTGGGGAGAATGTGAGGTTCTAAATAGAGTAAATAAAATAAAAGAAGCTGAAAAGTGCTGGGCTTTCCTCCCTCCCGGCGCCTCTCTTAGTGTGAAATGAGAGATCATCTGAGAAGGCTCTGCGTGATGATTGCCCACTCCTGGTAGGAGTGGATGGGCCTAATTTCTGGTTAGCGGTGGGGGATTTCCACCCATAGCAGCAGAAGAAAGGAAGCCGTCATCAGTCCCAGGATGCTGAACTAATTCTATTCGCACCGTGTGAGCTACTGTTTTGGCATCATAATATATCCTGCTTTGGTTTCGCTCAAACCAGGCAATGAAAAAGGGAACATGCAGGGTTTATAGTTCGCTTGTTAGAACAGGGATTGACAACCAAGCAGTAATTGTGGATAAATCAATGGTTCACATTTGGAATATTTTGTGCAATCATGGGTGCTTCATCTCACTCCACACCAAGAATTTCCCATATTTGAGCCACCCGACCATGAGATTGTCAGGTTATCCCCTATTTGGGCACAGGCCATTAGTGGCTCCTTCTTTCCACATCAGAATGGCTGTATTTTAAACTTATTGTTTCCCATCAAGGGGAAACAATAAGCAAAGGCCTAGTCATCTACCCTATTTATTTGTTGATGGCCACACGAAGAAGAGAAGAAGAGTTTGTCGCAGGGCAGGAAATGGGAGCGCCCCAGAAGGCCGTGCGCTCCTGCGGCCGTGCGCGCGGGAGGCTGCAGCACTGCCTTGCGCCCCAGAAGGCAGTGCGGCAGCCTTCCAAAAATCGGGACACTTAAAATAACCTGCGGGACGCGGGACAAATTGTTTTAAGGCGGGACTGTCCCGCCAAAAGCGGGGCATCTGGTCAGCCTATCTTAACCACTACGCCACTGCTGCTCCTAGGGCCTAGTCCCCAGTAGAAAACGCTTGCCTTTTAGACAGAGGGAAGGGGCTCTTTAAAGGAGGATTAAAAAACATTTGTAAAACTATTGTGTTATTCCTGTGCAGCATTACTCATGCTCATTTTTCTCACAACATCCCTGTGAGATAGGCCAGGATGAGAGTTTGTGAGGGGCCTGAGGTTATCAAAGTGAGTTTCCATGGTAAAAGAGGGGGTTTGAACCCGGGTTCCATAATGTGAAATGTCCTTTCCATACACATCAAGATGGCTTCTGCTTTTTTGCGGTTCTGGGAGATTTGTATGGCAGACCTTCTCTGGAGGGCTCTCTCAGGTGATGGTGAGGTCTTTTTAGGGCTATGACTGTTGTATGGATTGGGTTATTATGTGGTGATGGTTTCTAACTGATTCTGGCAGAAAAACTGGGTTGTGTTTTTAAAATTCTGTCTTGTGTTTCTAAAATGTCATGGTAAACTATCTTGAGCCTGCAGTGGGAGAAATGAAACAGGAGAAATGAAACAGTAAATAAATGAAATGATCAGAAAAATGGAATAGGCTTTCAGTGTCGCTTTACACAAGAGACCAGAACAAATGTGTGTGGGGGATAGCAAAGGTTTATCCCACTGTATGCAGTGTGGACAAGAGCTAGAGAGAGATTGTTTTGTCTCATAATACTAGAATCAAGCTACTGCTCAGATTCTTTGTTCAGGACAAATGAAAAAGGAGTCTTTCTTCATACTGGCACACATTAACTCGCAGAACTACTAGTCACAATATATCATAATGGCCACTGTGTATTATGTGTGCCATCAAGTTGCTTCCGACTTATGTCGACCCTATGAATTAATGGCCTGCAAAACATCCTATCATTAACAGCCTGGCTCAAGTCTTGCAAACTGAAGGCCGTGGCTTAATTTATTGAGTCAATCCATCATGTGTTGGATCTTCCCCTTTTCTTAGGGCCTTCAGTTTTTCATATTTTTAAAATTTAAAACAGAAATGGATATATTCATGAAAGGAAAAAAAATATATCTGTGACACTTACATAAAAAAAGGCCTGCACGTTCTCAGAGTCAACATCTCTTTGATGACTAAATTCTTGAGATCCACGACAGGAAAGGTTGCCTTTTGCATACCTGGCTAATGGGTTCAAGTGGGTGACTTCTAACTGGCATAATAGATTGGTATAATAGATTGGTATAACAGGCTGTTTCCGCACGGGCGGAATACAGCGACCCAGGGACGCTAAAAACAGCGTCCCTGGGGAGGGGTTCGCACGATGCAGCAGCGGCGGCCTCACAACTCCTGAGCAGCGCGAAGCCGCTGTTTCCGAACCTTGCTCCCTGGGCGAGGTATTTTGGAAACAGTGGCTTCCAAATGCTGCCGTGCGAACGGCAGCGGCTGGAATGCGCCATCCCCCCCTTTCCCGAATGCCTTACCTTCCCTCCGACCTTCCGGTGCGTTGTCCAAGCCTGGGGACACGCCCCCCTGCCCTGCGACTCCAGAGCTGTCGCTCAGGGCAGGGGGACGTGTCCCCTGGCCTGGGCGACGCACCAGAAGATCGGAGGGAAGGGAAGGCGTTCAGACGATGGCGCAGCACTGCACCGTCTTCCCCGCCCCTACCAGGACCGTTCGTGCGAACGGTCCCGGGGTGTGTGTGTCGGCGTCGTATACACCGACACACACCCCGAGCGTGGCTGTGCGGAAACGGCGATAGATTGGTATCTAACTGGCACAATAGTCTAAGTAGACCTCTGATACAGCAAGGCAGTTGTTATGCAGTTGATCAGTTGTTAAAATGATACAGAATAACTTCAGCATCATGGAGATGCATGACAGAAAGGACTCTTTATCAGTTTGGGCACTGGGGCAAAATTTGAATCAGAGTTTTTGGCCTAATGAGTTAATATTGTTTATGTTTTAAATGCCACCACTACAAGTTCTTACAAAGACCTGGAAAATGAAACCAACTATTACCTGCTTAGCAGGCATAGTATTCCACAGCCTTGGATAACTGCCATGAGAACATATGAAGGGAACTATTGAATGAATAGTTGTTACTAAACAATGCATTAAAGTAATCGGCATCTTCATCAGACCTTCACAAATCAAAAGCAAAACTGGACACAGACTCTAACAGGGGGAATGAATGACTGAAGTATTCATTATTGTTAACCAGATTGAGTCCCTTCCCCTTCTGTTCCATGATATCTGGAGATTGAAGCAGATCTGTGGCCAGAGAACACTGGGACCAGCCCTTAGTTCAGATGATATGTTGAATATTTCTTAAAAGAGGATGTGCAAGTTCTCTTATGAAGAACTAAATGACCAGAACACGAAGACTACATTTCCCAGGATGCTTCATGATCAGCGGTGGTGGTCAACTTCATTTATAGCCTGCCATTCTCACTGACACTGAAGGTGGAATGAAAAATGCGAAAAAAATCAATTAAACAGCTAAGCTCTGCTATAATTTATTAATTCATTACATTTAACACGCAGTGGGGCTCAGACTGAAGAATTTGGGAACAATGCAAATGAATACAAAAATAAACATACCATGCTGTTTAAGGCAACAAAATGGTCCATACAGGCAAAGGAGCACGCATCTTCTCTACACATATTTGCTTTGCTTCAGTGAATTTTATATTCCTTTAATGCTGCCTGAGCTCTTTCTCTCACTCCCACTCTTGTGTGATACATCTAGTTTGCATTTTGCTTATTCTGAGGATGCAGCTCCCTTCACCTATTAGGAAAGTCCCTTTGGAACATCTGCTTGCAGGACATGTGATCTATTGTTTGATCATGTTTTCTGGATGCTCTCTGAGGAGTTCAGGATCAGGCACCTAGTTTGTTTATTCAATTTATAGGCCGCCCTTCGGCGGGCTCAAGGCGACTCGGTTTCTCCCCGTCCTGCATTTGGCAGCTTCTCCTTATTCCAACCTCATGGAGTTTGTGCCAGTGACAGAGAGGTTTGTGGCTGGGGTAGTATTTGCCAGGGTCCCGGAGATGTCAAAAGAGATGCAGTCCTGTGCATACCATGTTTTCCCGAATATAAGACAGTGTCTTATATTAATTTTTGCTCCCAAAGATGCGCTACGTCTTATTTTCAGGGGATGTTTTATTTTTCTGTGTTCTGTTCATCGGGCATGCTTCCAAACAAAAACTTTGCTCCATCTTACTTTCGGGGGATGCCTTATATTTCGCACTTCAGCAAAACCTCTAATACGTCTTATTTTTCGGGGATGTCTTATATTAGGGGAAACGGTATTATCACAAAGGGGAGCCAGCTGGCAGAAAAATACGTTCCAATTGATCGTTGCTATTGATCTGACAGGAAGCAAAGCGGAAGAAATGCCACTTGATTTCTATAATCTGGAGTGACCTGATAAAAATACAAAAGAAAGGGAAGAAAAGAATGTGTGTACATGCATGGGCGGGGGTGGGTGGGTGGGTGGGGGCTCCATTGTCATTTAGCCTCGTGCTGGCCATCAGTGTACGTCCATGTAGTCAAGAAGCAAAGCTCTTCCCATTTATTTTGTAGCTGTATATTTTCAACATATTGATTTCCCTATTATGTATTCTCAATCAGCCCTTTTGGTTTTGAGCCTGCGTTTCTTTCTGGGACCGAGCAGCCCAGCAGGAGGCTGGGTTATTTCATTGTAATCCCCCCACCCTCCCCACCCCCGCTATTAATCTAATAACTGTATTGGGAATATGTACGGCTTTTATGCAAATGCAGCAGAAACAAACAGAAGCTGCCGAGGAGCAGAACCCATTTGCTGTCTGAGCTCTTTCTCATTCGTAATCAGCAGGCATTAATGGCCTGTCCACTCCGTGAACTTTTACTGGCTGCAGGGCTGGCTTTGTAATGAGGCAGGGTGAGGCGTTGGCCTTGGGTGGTGGATTTGAGGGTGTGGTGGTGCTAAAGCAGCTTCCACCTTCTTCTCTATCAGCCCTGCCTCACCACCAGTGGCGTAGCTGCCACAGGGAGGGGTGGGGACAAATGCCCCAGACGGGCCCCTGTTCTGTCACACCCCTCCCTCTTCCCTCCTTGGCCGGGCCCAGCCCTGCCAGGCCCAGTGGCGTATCTACCTAGGGACAAGAGGTACCCCTTGTCCCTGGGTGCCACCCTTCTGGTCACGTGGGAGGGGGCACAAAATCGGCCTGGAAGTCCTGCTGCCTCATCGTTTTCGCGTGCCTCGACCCCGTCCCAGGCATGCAAAAATGACGAGGCAGCAGGGCTTCCTGCTGCCTCCAGGCACCCTCAACCCCACCCTGGATTCCCCCCTCCCTTCCTCCCTCCCTCCTGGCAGCTGGACTTCCAGCCAGTAGTCTGCAGTCTCTTCTGACCTCCCGCCTCCGGGCAGGCCAGAAAAGACTACAGTCCCGGCCATGGAGACCTGCTTTTATAAGCACTGAGGCCAGGGGTGGGGCTTGGGGATTAGGAAGTACCACCCCTTCCTGTTCCCCAAGCCCCACCCCCCCTGCCTCAGTGCTTATAAAAGCAGGTCTCTGAGGCCTCGACTGAAGTCTCTTCTGGCTTGTCTGGAGGTGAGGTCAAAAGAGACTGCAGGCCGCTGGCTGGGAGCCCAGTCGGCAGGGGGAGTCTGGGGGGGAGATGGACACCCTAGACCATGCCCATGGGTGGGGTCAAGGGCAGTGGGGGGTGGAGCCGGGGGCATCAGGGGACGGAGCACCATTTACCCCGGGCACCATTTACCCCTGGTATGCCTCTGGCCAGGCCACTCCTCCTCCTTGGTTGCCCCTTGGCCCCGCCCCACCAGACCCAGCGGAGGCCACAGCCGGGCACCCCTCAGCCCTGCCAAGCCCCGCCAGGCTGCCTGGAACCGCCACCAGCTCAGGTAAGTGGGGCATGGGGGGCAAAGCTACCACAGGGGGTGCGCCATTTTGTCCCGGCTGCCATTTTCCTATGCTACACCTTTGCACACCACCATCTCTGCTGATGTTCTATCCCTTCTTGTTCCTCTAGTACAGGGGTAGGGAACCTGCGGCTCTCCAGATGTTCAGGAACTACAATTCCCATCAGCCCCTACCAGCATGGCCAATTGGCCATGCTGACAGAGGCTGATGGGAATTGTAGTTCCTGAACATCTGGAGAGCCGCAGGTTCCCTACCCCTGCTCTAGTATGTCTGACAAACAATTTGACAACAATTTGGTAATACTAGGGGCACTTTTGCACATGCAGAAGAATGCATTTTCAATCAACTTTCAATGCACTTTGCAGCTAGATTTCACTGTGCGAAATAGTAAAATCCACTTGCCAATAATTGGGAAAGTTCATTGAAAGAGGATTGAAATTGCATTATTCTGCATGTGTGAAAGGTTCCTTGGTTGGGGACAGGCAGCTTACTGTGCAGTGTTTGAAGACACCAGGGGGCCTGAAGGCAGAGAGTTAGCTTCTCAAGCACAGAGAGGTGATAAAAGGTGACAGGTGCATTTGGAGGGGTGGCAAACAGGTAGCATTCCTTGTTGTTCCATTGACTGTATACATTTTGATGGTCTGTGAGCCATTGTTTTGTTTTCCATATTAGTTAGCATATTCTTGTCAAGATTTTGATGAACTCTGGCTTGAAATAGCTTTATTGACATCCCATCTGCTCCTGGTAATTCCTTCTCCCAGTTACTCTCAGTGCAGCTTTGGCTTCACTTTCTAAAACTGTAGTTTCTTCGTCAAAAGGTTCTTTTTGGGAGGAATCTGTCATCCGTTCATCCCTTCTGTTCAGTTTTTCAGTGTATTGTTCTCACTTTTTACTTATTTTCTCCTGTTCAGTTGATGTATTCCCATGCTGATCTGTCAGCATACCTAAAAGTACTTTAAATTTCTCTTTGATTTCTTGGATCTTGTGGATCGGATCTCTTGCTTTTCCTTTTTTTGCTTTGCTATTCTATCACTTTGCACTTTTAATTATAATAGTTCTCTTTGCTTCTACGTGCAAGTTGCTTACAGTTTGTCACCTTTTACTTTTGGTTCTTGTCTTTAGCAATTTCATCCAGCAAGGCTTTTCATTTCTTTTGGCTACAGGCATCATCTTTGCACATGGTTATGTTGATAGGCTTTCCATGAAGTTTGATGGTTATTATTTGGTCAGACTTTGGTTTCACCTTGCTTTTTCAAAAAGGATCAGTGAGTTATAGCATTAATAAAACATAACAATACCAACCAAAACCACCAACAACAAACAGTTAGGAACTAATTAGAATGGATCAAAATAAAGAATCAACATATGAAAACAAGGTCTTAAATGCCAGCTGTGGAGATCCCTGGCAGACCACTGGAGAAAGGGAGTTGGTCTATCAAAGTCAGTATTGTCTACTGAAACTGGCAGTAGCTTTCAAGCAGAGTTATTTTACATCACCTTCTGCCTGATCCTTTCAACTGGAGATGACAGAGATTGAACCTGGGGCTGTCTACATTCCATAGCAGATGCTCTACCACTGAACCACAGCTCCTCCCCAAAGGTGTGGTGCCATGATGAAAAAGGCCCTTGCTGATTAGCATCTGGTTCCCCACCCAAGTTGGACAGATCCAGAGAAGTGCTTCTTTACTCATGGCCTCTAACAAACCGTATAGGATTCTCCACAACAGGAAGCAACTTCAGGGTAGGAAATATCCTTTGTGGGGTGGGAAAACTGTGTAAGTACTGAAAGCATGCTTATGAAAAATGATGATGACCTTTAGTTAGCCTTCCCCTCCCCTCCCCTCCCCTCCCCTCCCCTGAGTGGCCTTCCTGGCAAATTGACCTGCTTCTTCCACGCAGGAAATCCCAAAGAAGGCACCTTGTTCGGTGAAAGAATGACAGCAGACACCACAGCTATCTCCAGCAAGCATCCACCTGCTCTGCTGCCGTTGTTTTAAAAGCAAGTTCAGCTTACCTCTCCTCCTCTAAGTTTTCCTTTGTTTAATTGCAGGTGATGATTCAAAAGGAGCCTTCACCTGTTTTACCGAGCTTTCATCTTTTCGCAGACAAAAACAGGTTCGGGCTTGGTGCTTGATCTGCGGCATAGTTAGGCCCTTTGGTATTAAAGGGGTTGGGATGACCCTCGGGCTTTTAAGGCTTTAGGGCTAAATTGATGTGCATGTATAAAACCTGAGCTTTGTTGTTTGGCAGCATATTCCAGCATTTGTTATTTTTTCTTTCTTTTCCTTAGCTGGGGAAACCATGGGGAGTACGGTATATATTACATTCTCAGACTCCTTCTTACCCATGCGGTGGTGTTGTTAAACAAAGACATCACATTGATTTATTTAGAATTTATGATTTGCTGCATTGCTTAAAGCCTTAGTATCTCTCTCCCCAAGCTACCTCCATATTGGGTTTATCTCTTGTCTGGATCAATACAATGTACTTTGGTTGAACACAGGGGAGGGGGCCGTAGCTCACCAGCAGAGTACCTGCCTAGCATGAACAAGGTGCCAGGTTCAATCCCTGCTGTCCCTCCTTGTCAAAAGGATCCCAGGCAGCAGTGACGGAGAATACATCTTCCTGAACCGCCAGGCAGTTTTGCATGTGAAAGGTGCAAACTAGTGTGGTCTAGCAGTTAGTGTGTTGAAATGGGGAGAACTGAGTTCAAATTCTGGTTTGGGCCAAAAAATACATTGGTTTTTTTAAAAAAAATATTTTTATTGTATCATTTGAATTTTACAGTTTATAGTAATTTTCTTCTTCATACATTTTCAAGCAATACGTTTTCCCCCTTTTCTCCCTCCCCCCATTGCTTCTTCTTCATAATTTTGTCACACAAACAGCAGTAAGTTCATTCTCTGTAGCCTCCCATATTTCTTCGTTGACTCGAGCTTCTTTCATCCAGTCCACGTATATTTTCCATATCTTCAAAATGTGGTTCTGTTTATCTTGCCACTTCTTGTTTTCGGTCAGTATATCGAAAATATCAAGTGACACTTGTTCCCAGATATATTCTAGCCATCTCTGTAGTGTCCATTTTTTTCTTTTCTTTCCAGCCCAAGGCTATTGTTGCATGGGCTGCTTTGATCATTATTTTATACATATAACTATATTGTTTGTCCACCCTTCTGTCTTCCATTACACCCATGAACATTAAATCATTATTTAAATCGATATTTAACTTCACCAATTTCTCAGTATATACAAAAAGTACATGGGATGTCTTTAGCTCAGTTATTCTTTCTCAGCCACATTTGTTACACAGTGAACCCTTCCCAGTTCCGTACACCTTCATTCTGGTAGATCCTGGTAACCTTCTGTGGGCTGTCTCTGAAGGTGTTTTTTTCTTCCGTGTGTTTCTGATCCAAGAGGTATCTCTTGGGTTCCAGAGAACCTGGGACAGAAGTGTGGAAGCTGGGGGTGAAGTCAGTGGTGGTATGAGGAGGTGTGGGGGAAGGGTTTGGGGGATTTTTAATGACATCGGTTCTGATTTTTGTTGCACTCTTTGCATATCTACTTTTATCAGCAATTCTTTTCTTTCTTTAAGGTATTTTAAAACCTGGAAAGTTCACATTTATAGTTCTGTGTACAAGCCAACAAAAAGAATTCGAATCCCTACGAAGGAAAGTTGCACTTAAACAGCAACAACTTAATTTAGACATAAACATTTTGAACAGATCCCAAGAAGTAATCACTAATCTTTCATTTAAAACACATTGGAATATTCTCATTTTATCATTGTAGAGGTGTGCAGAATACTTAATTGCCAATTTATCCTTTTTGGTAAATTGCTGGTATTTCTTTTTGCAATAGCAGAAATCAGAGGGATACACAGGTAAATCTCTAAGTGCTATCTACCTTGGTTTGTTCCCTTTCCCTTGAGCAGTGGGATAAATGTGTTTTGTTTCAGTGAAATGGCAACCATCAATCAGCCGTTTAATCAACCTGAATGCTCTCATTAATCACTGGTCCAACCATCTTTAGCTGAGCTTTGAGCTTCTCCTATGGCCACTTCTGTCCCTGCCTACGAATAGTTTCTTGTAACCATTTTCTTATTGTGGCTACTGAAAGGATTTCAGCGTGTGGGCAGAAATGGCACATTATGCCCAGTTCTGAGATCCATTTTAAGAACATTTTTACAATATGTTACTGCTGGACTGTGGTTTGAATACTAGATAAGGCTTTAATAGAAATTCTCAAAGGGGAAAACTATATTTGTAAGAATGAAATCAGTTTTTTGATTTCCAACAGGAAAAACGCATAAGGGGGCTTAAAAAAATGACTTTCCCTTTTCAAATCACAACCCCAGCAACGTGATTAAAAAAAAATTACAGGGAGTCTGCCCAATTAAAAAAATCTACCATTTATCATTGTCGACTGGGATAAAAATGTAATGTCTAGAGATTCCTACAACCAGCATCTGGGATAAAATGTGGGATTCTGATTGAACAGAAGAAGCTTCATTGTACTGAGTCAGACCATTGGTCTGTTAAGGTCAGTATTGCTTACTTTGACTGGCCATGGCTCTCTAGGGTCTTTTTTATATCACATGATGTTATCTGGTTTTTTTAGCTGGAGTTGCTGGGGGCTAAACCTGGGACCTTCAGGGTGCAAGGCGGATGGTCTACCTCTGAGCTGCAGCCCCTCCGCAAAGAAAAGTTGTGGTGGTCTCCTCTCAAAATGCAAATGAGTTGTTAGGCTTGTGTACAGGCTGAAAAGGGGGAGTGCGAAATGCTTCATGAAGACAACTCTTAACCCCCTTCCCCGGGCCATATTCAACACATGTCTAAAATAAATGTCTACACGCTTATGAAATATTTTCCAAAGTTTGAAGCAAGGTAGAGACACCCTGCTTCAGACTTTGGAAAATATTTCATAAGCCAGTGGACATTGTGACAGAGCGACAGTTGCGTCTTGCCGGGTACATCCTACGCCTCCCAGGTCACCATCACCCAAAGACTGCATTGCAATGGGTACCATCTGGAGGAAAGTGAAAGCAAGGTAGACCATGGAATACATGGCGCCAGAACTTCAAGGAAGACCTAAACGAGGCTCGCATCTCATGGGACGAAGTTGAACTTGTCGCAGCCGACTGAAACCATTGGAGAACACTTGTTGCCCAATGTGCCCAGTTGCACAGGCAGAACTAAGTCTACGTAAGTAAGAAAGAAGCACAGTAGAAGTGCTGACCACTTAGGAGGATTATTGACCCTGATGTCCTGCAAACATGTGGAAAAATTGCCTAAACAACTTCAGAGCCATCAACCCCACAGTAGAGGCAATTTCTAGGAAGTTGTGAATATTGTTGCCCAATTCTTTTTAAAGTTGTGTGGTTGATCTGCATTCTTTCCTTGCTTCTAGCATAGTCACAATGACATTCTTGTAAACGGATCCATAAACATCTCTGCGCGGTGTCCTGTTTGTCATTGCCCTTCATCTGGAAGCATTTCCACATTAAGATTCGGCATTCTCATCCTTTCCTAAGAGATATTGTTCCGTACTAAAATGCTATTAAATAAGCTATCCTCATAGTCATAAAGCTGAGATGGAAATCAGGCTGAGGAAGTTTGTGGCTGAAATGTCATTTTGGTAGCAAGACTAAACTGTTCTGTACAAAACATGCTGACCTCACCAGTCTGGGATGAGAAATATGATATAAGGATGCGCTTACTATAGAAACTGTAATGTATGTTTCAAAAAATACGCTTTAGAGTGAAATAAAAATTGCTATGAAAAAGCCCTTTAAAAATTGCTATGAAAAAGCCCTTTAAAACTCCTCAACAAATATCTTTTTGGCTGTTATGTCCAAGGCATGGGTTCAAAGTACTTAAAGGGTAATTCAAGGAAGTTCTGCATTAAAGGGAGGTACACATTCTAAATACTGAACCATAGAAACATTCTAGTGACCTTGGGCCAATCACCTTACTGGACCTATAGTCTACCTCACAGATTGGTTGGTCTGAGGATAAAATGGAGGACGGGAGAATGATGTTGTAAACCATTGTGGGTCTCGACTAAGGAGAAAAGTAGGGTATAAATATATAAATAATTCAAGAAATTCACTTTTATACTGCTCTATCCCCGAGGGGCTCCGGGCGGTGCACAACATATAAGCATAATACAATCATAGGTAACTAAAAACCTTTAAAAGCAGTGATAAAAGCAATAAAACTAAGTATAATAAATATAGTAAATACAAGTATAAATATAAGTGGCGTCCAACAGCTCCATTTTCAAAGTCCTCTTCCCAAGAGGGAGGGACGGCAAGTCCCACTGGGTGACAAACGGCCCAGATGTAAGGGGCCAAAGCCGGGGGGGGGGGGGCACCATCAGTGGCCGGTTCCTCCAAAGTATCTCACTGTTCCTACCATCTTTCGTTTGCAAAGGTCTGATTAAGGGTTTCATTTGGTTTCAGTTTATCCATGTTCGTCACAATTCATATTAGAGAACAAAACGTTGAGTATTGGAACCCCAGTTTCATACATCCTCCCCCACAACACTCCGGCCTTTTTGTCTATGAAAAGAGAGTGAGCAGAATCTGGCAAAATGGAACATTTTCTTCCTGCCTTCCTGTGCTGAAAAGCTTATGAAAGTTGAAGGGGGGATTCTGATCTTTGACTGCATGATGAGAACACTCCAGATTAATCAAGAACAAAAGACATGGATTAACATGGAGATTTGAGAAGGTCCTCATGAATATGAATTTCAAGGAGTCTCTCCCTTACTGGGCTTTAATCATTTTCAATTGTGTGGCAAGAATAGTTAAATCAAATCCAGTGTATAAACAGTGTGATGGACTTCCTGCCTCAGAATCTGTTCACATACCCACACCTTTTCTTACCTGGGTGCCTTGCCGGTGTGTGTGTGTGTGTGTGTGTGTGTGTGTGTGTGTATTTGCTTATCTCTGGATATATGGATTAAAGCCAAGACATAATAGGGTTCTACACACTTTGCAATGGTGTGTATTCAGTAGGTTGTAGAGAATGGAGCCCCTCCCTCACCCTCTGTGTGAGTGAGCCAACACAGATACCAATAGCACGTAATTGTGACTGGGAAACGTCTCAATTGACAGAAGTTCTGTTTGCAAGGATTCTAAGATATTATGCCGAATGAAGGGAGAGGTTACTGGGTGGGATCTGGCTCCCCACGCAAGTGTGTGAGAAGAACAGTAGCACAGTGTATGCAGTCCTATATTGTGATGGATAAAAATCAAGCAGAGGTGTTCTCCCATGTTGTAATGTCTAGCCAGCCTCTCTGATCTGGATAGCTGCAGGCTAGCCTGATCTTTCGGATTTCAGAAGCTAACCAGGGGTGGAAGCCACTGATTAGGCGTTTTGGATGAAGCAACCTCAAAGGGAGCCCCAAAGAAGTCCATGACAGTTCACCAGTTCCTCCTCCACACACGAGGGGAAGACACTTCTCTGGTGGTGAACTGGGTTTGTTTCCCCACTTCTACCTATGAAACCTTCTGGGTGACCTTGGGCTAGTCACAGTTCTCTCAGAACTCTCTCAACCGCACCTACCTCACAAAGGGTCTGTTGGGGGGTGTGGTGTGATGGTAAGCTATATAAAAACCGACTCTTCGTCTGCTGCTACTGCTGATTATTTGGGCCAGGTAGTAAGCTCTGATACCCCGTCTCTTTTGGTGGAGAGCAAACCAAGAATTACAGAGCTCCATCACAGAGCTCTGGTCCCCAGTGAGACTATTTTGGCCCTATATTTTTCTATATTAATCCACTTGCATTTCCTGAATTCTGGAGTTCAGACAGTCGTGAAATTTACAGTTGTCATTAGGGATTGTAATTGTTGTCAGCAGCGGTTCGAAAAGTTGTATAAGGTATCATGATCAAAGATCTTTCCTTCTTCCTACTTTTTTAAATTGCAAAACCCTTCCTTGTTGCAAAATGGCATTCTTCTCGCGTGTTCTTCACTGTTCACACACCAGATGGTGCTGTATTGCTGGCTCAGCTACACAATGCAACTTGTCTGCTGTTTGATTATAAGTGAATGGTGCGATGTTTGTACCGACTCTTTTTATTCTACATAGAAGTGTCGGGCCATTAAAAACCAGATTTGGGAAAAGAAACAGAATCAGACAGGAGCTTTCCTCCACTTTCTCTGCTCTTCAAACAGATGTTTCATTCAACTTCTCCAAATAATGGCTGATTTCCCATAGAGAATATGATGCTATTCCCCACTCTTGATTGTGAATTTTATAATGTCGCTAAAGAAACTGCACTTTAATTTTTCTGTAATTCAGCCTGCAGCACTGAGAAGACAACATTTGTTGTAAATAAAAACTCTTGTCATAAAACACTTTTAGAGGAAAGAGAATACCCGAACTCCCTTCTGCGGCAAGGAACATCCTGTTTCTTCTCCATCTGCTGTGCAAAGGGAATGTACAAGAGCAATTTTGAGGGCAGAAAAGAGGGGGCAGAGCTCAGAAGGCCTGTACATGTTCCTGAATCACAATCAGTCTGACTTGACCATTAGGCTAACTAAAGTAAGTTTTGGGGATACCAATAAAGGATGAGGGGAGCCAGTATGGTGTAGTGTTTAAATACAGTGGGATGGAGAACTGCGTTGGATTCCCCATCCTTCCACATGAAGAATGGAGGGAATTTGGAAGAATTCCAGATGGAGACCATTTGGAAGAGTTAAGAACATAAGAACAAGCCAGCTGGATCAGACCAGAGTCCATCTAGGCCACTCGCAGTGGCCCACCAGGTGCCATTGGAAGCTCACGTGCAGGAGGTGAAAGCAATGGCCTTCTGCGGCTGTTGCTCCCGAGCACCTGGACTGTTAAGGCATTTGCAATCTCAGATCAAAGAGGATCAAGATTGGTAGCCATAGATCGACTTCTCTTCCATAAATCTGTCCAAGCCTCTTTTAAAGCTATCCAGGTTAGTGGCCATCACCACCTCCTGTGGCAGCATATTCCAAACACCAATCACACGTTGCGTGAAGAAGTGTTTCCTTTTATTAGTCCTAATTCTTCCCCCCAGCATTTTCAATGAATGCCCCCTGGTTCTAGTATTGTGAGAAAGAGAGAAAATTCCAGATGGAGAAAGAGAGAAAGTTCCAGATGGAGAACTGGGTTCGATTCCCTGCTCTTCCACATGAAGTCTGCTGGATGAGCTTAGGCTAGTCACAGAACTCTCAGTCCACATGGAGGCGAGCAATAGCAAATCACCTCTGAACCTTACCCGGTCACCATAAGTCAGCTGTGGCTGGACAGAACTTTATGCACACACAATACAGGGCACCATTTTAATTTATTGTTTTTATCGCGAGGATTTGGGGTTTTTTTACTTCAGCGGTCAAAATTTCTTCAGTGGACCAGAGATCTTGGTGGTACAAAATTCCGTCAGGTTACAGCTGACTTATGCTGATCCC
The DNA here is from genome assembly GCF_021028975.2 of Sphaerodactylus townsendi. Taxonomy (NCBI): domain Eukaryota; kingdom Metazoa; phylum Chordata; class Lepidosauria; order Squamata; family Sphaerodactylidae; genus Sphaerodactylus; species Sphaerodactylus townsendi. Next base: position 67,954,174 of record NC_059435.1, read on the forward strand.
TTAGGGGTTATCAAGACCAGAGACAGAGGCGGTTTGTGATTGCCTGCCCCTTTGTACAAGCTTGAATTTCCTTGTTGGTCTCCCATTGAAGTACTAACCAGGGCCAGTCGGAGGCTCATTCCGCACATGCAGAATAATGCACTTTCAAACTGCTTTCAGTGCTCTTTGAAGCTGTGCGGCATAGCAAAATCCACTTGCAAACAGTTGTGAAGGTGGTTTGAAAACGCATTATTTTGCATGTGCGGAAGGGGCCATAGTGTGCTGGGTGATCATGGGCCAGTCATAGTTCTTTCAGTACTCTCTCAGTCCACGCAGAGGCAGTCAATATCACCTCTGAATGTCTTTTGCCTTGAAACGTTGATAGGGTTGCCATAAGTCAACTGCAACTTGACGACCCTTGCACACACATCGAAACAGTAGTACACAAATAAACAATGGCCATCTGTCAGGAGTGCTTTGATTATTTCTTCCTGCATGGGGGTGTGGAAATTGGACTTGATGGCCCTTATGGTCTCTTCCAACTATGATTCTATGACAATTAACAGAAATCCCTATAAATCCAGAGACGAACACAAACGCAAAGAAAAGACCAAAAAAAAAAGGGGGGGGGATTTTTATTGAAATATAGAAGAAGAAGAAGAAGAAGAAGAAGAAGAAGAAGAAGAAGAAGAAGAAGAAGAAGAGGAGGAGGAGGAGGAGGAGGAGGAGGAGTTTGGATTTATATCCCCCCTTTCTCTCCTGCAGGAGACTCAAAGGGGCTTACAATCTCCTTTCCCTTCCCCCCTCACAACAAACACCCTGTGAGGTAGGTGGGGCTGAGAGAGCTCCGAAGAACTGTGACTAGCCCAAGGTCACCCACAGGTCATACAATAGCCTCCAATAATATTTGTAAACACAAAATCCAGGGGTATTTGGTTTGCTTTTGGGGAAGGCCCACTTTCATTTCATAAAATATGATAAAAGATTACCATTGTTCAAAATACATTTCAGATCGTGCAGTTCTAAAACTGAGTGGTGATTCTGCCCGTAAGCATCAGGTCCCATACCCTGGCAAACCAGTTCCCAAACCAAAGGGGTCCATTATTATTCTGTTGAACTGTTATTTAAGTGTTGATGGAGGGGAGAAGAAAGATTACAACTTTTGTTGTTGTTTAGATACAAAGTAGGGGTGCTAATGAAATGGTTTTTTAATTAATGATAAATGAGACCCAAACTTGAGATGATGTTTGTTCCTTGAGGGGGCTATACAGGTGGCATACAGTATGGGGCAAACAGCAACTGAGAGGAGAGACTGATTGAGGTTAGGAAAATGGTATGGAAGAAATGGTTAACCCCTCCTTTCCCTTTCATGTAATGGCCCTGATATAAATGGGGCCCCTTCAGTTGCTCTTTATGAAAAAAAATCCCTGTTCACAGATCTTTCAATACTGCCTCTTGTTTGATTATAAGGCATTGTATTACTTTCCTCTAGGTTTTGTGCATGTGCTTTTGAGAATAGTCTTTTGGCACCTAGTTGTGTTTTTTTTTGGAGGGGGGTGTATTTGTTCTAAACAAGTGCTTTTAAAAAGACCCACAGTGACAGTTTGGTCTTTGAAGGATTTCTGGAGCAATAAAGTATAGTCATAGCTAAATTATGTCTTGAGTAGTAATAGAAATGTATCTTTAATTGAATGAAAGCACTTTGACCCAGAGGAAGCAAACTGGAGGCATAATAATTTTTGGAAAGGCAAATTTCCAGTAATATTTCTGGCTCTTGAAGGAACCTTGACTTTCTGTTCAGATGATTTTGACAGTGTTGGCTCTTGTTCATCGGTGATGCCAATTCCCTAGAAGTCTGGGAAAGCAGAGTTTTTCTGTGGATTTTTCTGAAGTAAGAGCGACCATTCCGGTGTTGTAGAGGCTGAAAAATAACCCTTTCCTTTGGTTCTGGTGGGTTTTCCGGGCTGCGTGGCCGTGGTCTGGAGGATATTGTTCCTAACGTTTCACCTGCATCTGTGGCTGGCATCTTCAGAGGTGTATATACACCACCAGACCACGGCCACACAGCCCGGAAAACCCACCAGAACCAGTTGAATCCAGCCGTGAAAGCCTTCAACAATACAACCCTTTCCATTGTTTGTATAGAGTTCTGCAGTCTTTAATAGGAACAAAATTTATTCCCAGTGTGTAGGTATTAATTTAAAAGTGTCAGTGACTGCTGAATATTAAACATGAAACAGCTATACCACCAAACCCCATTTTTTCCCCCTTTCCATCTAAACTAAGGCCTTTTGGTAGCGGCAAGTCTTTCAGAAGTTTCTGAAGGGGTGGGGCAGGAGAACATGGATGAAACTTGGTCATTCCACAAAACCAGAGCTCTTCTATCCATAAAAATTTAGCTTCTGGAAAGAAAGGTACTTGGAGTCCTGGACACAACTTTCCATGAAGATCTTAAAATGGTAAGGAGACCCTTTGACCCTGTCAGAGGAGCTCAGATGTCAAACCCAGACCATGAAAGGCTTGAAGAGCCCTAAAGTTCACTAGCAGGCAGTATAGTTTGTGGATGTGCGGCCATTTCTCACCTGCCAACATCCTGGCTTATCTGCAGCATCAGAACTGCCTTCATTGCACTAGTAGTTCTTGTGGCTAAGATATGGGCAACTGTTGTGAAATCTTGCAGTTTCCCTCCATTCCGCTGCCAGCCCCTTGACTGCTTCTGTTATTTGTTCCTCCAACAGCAGTTGTGGATCTGTGAGGATACCTAAATGCCATTCCTGCTCTGGAAGAGGCAACGCATTTCCCATCAGCAGGTAGACTGGACATTCCCAGAGCCTCTGGTATTGCTCCTACAGTATCACTTCCTTTCGAACTTAGATCTGCCGGAATGATCTAGAAAATATAGAGTTGCAGGTGCAATATAATGAGATCCGGATGTGAGTTCTTAGATCTGCCATTGCCAATCCTTGTGTGTGGGCCTTTGGGCCTTTCCCCACTTTTCCTGCTGCCGCCGTCTCCGCGCGTGGCATCCCTGGGGCGCGTCCGGGCGTCCCCACGACTGCGCGGGGTCATCAAAAGGCGCCGTTTTCGCCAGTGCCAGGGATGCCGCACGCTGAGGGGGTGCGAGAGCGGCAGCGTCGGGGCGGCTGCGCTGTTGCCGCCCCTGACGTGGGGAGTGCAGTGGGACCCTGCGCTACTTGCGGAGAGTAGCGCGGGGCTTAAGGTAAGTGGGGAAAGGGCCCCTGATGCTTTTTCTTTTCGGAGATCTTTGGCTAGGTTGATTTCTTGATTTCTATGAATGCTTTTGGTTTTCTCTACTTGTCTGTCTCCTTTCCCCCTCCCTCTTCCTGTAGCTGCTGCCTCTTGCTGTGCCTATCCATCGCACTTTCTGTTCATCATTGCTGCTTCTGTGCAGGCCCACATAGGAATGTGCAGGTGCAGGGCACAGAAGACCACTCAGTGAACAACAGTTACTGGTAAGAGCAACACTGTTTTTTTCTAATGTATGCCTCCCACTCCTTCTAAAGCTCACCACCACAAGTAGAAGCACACATATGTAGTGTTTGGTGAACTCTTGATCTCTACTGCTCAGTGGTGAAACCCTCTGCCCTGCATAGTTTTCCTCTAGGGGCCTTTCGCCACTTACCTTAAGCCCCGCGCTACTCTCCTCAAGTAGCGCGGGGTCCCCTGGCACTCCCCACGACAGGGGTGGCGACAGTGCAGCCGCCCCGACACTGCCGCTGTCGCGCTCCCTCAGCGTGTGGCATCCCTGGCGCTGGAGAAAACGGCGCCTTTTGATGACCCCGTGCAGAGCGCAGGGTCGTGGGGATGCCCGGGCGTGCACCAGGGATGCCGCGCTCTGAGAGCAGCGCGCGTCATAGGGGGGATCCTGGTGAGTGGCGAAACGCCCTAGAGCTTTAAGTGGATTGTTTTGGATTATTTTGAAAACATTTGGAGTTGTTACCAGGAAACAAAGACAAAATTATATTTCCATGGGCATAGTTGATAAGAATGATACGGATGTGGCACCTGTTCCAGATTACAGAATTTATCAAGGCCCTGGTATATGGTTAGTTCATCTTACAAGTTGCATCAGGGCTTGGATTCCCTTCTAGGAAAACCAGATGCACCTAGTTGACTATGCTTAGGGTGCAATCCTAAGCAGCTGTACTCAGGGGTGAGCCTTATTTTAGTTAATGGGGGTTTCTCCTGTGAAAGTGCTCTTAGGTTCTCAGTGTTAGAGTTTAAGATGTAATAGAAAATTTCCCCATTAAACTGGTGGGTGCCACTTAGAATGAAAGTATTTTATTTATTAAAACATACTGTACTGTTTCAAAAAGCCTGAATCGCTTAGGAAAACTAATACTTGTCCGTAAATATTTGCTGAAATTAGAAAATTACCAGTTCCAATGGGATCACTCAGGACTAAGATATAAGAAAATATTTAGGAATTCTTGAAGGGAGGGCAGGAGATGTATCATTATTCATTCTTCCACTAGCTGTCAAACATTGTTTGTAAGTCAGGTCAATCAGTTGTTGACTGTATGGTTGAATGGTTTGTCTGAAAAAAGATGTGTGATCTCTGTATGAAGATATTAATGATGTGACAAAATTTGTAGAAATAAATGCTCACTTCAGTAAGGGCTACACATGAAGTCATGTAGTGACAAGTTAAATGCCAAATGTAACTGTGAGGATCGAGATATTTCACTTGCGGGTATTTGTTTCAAAAACTCACACAATGAGAAGAGCAATTACTCTTTGCATCATCTCATAGGCTTCTTTAGACCAGGTTTTAGACTAATTACTCACATCTTCTGTAACAGTTCAGCAGCTAGGTTTTTATAATTTTGAGAAATCTGTTCCATGGTTTAGTATAGTTCCAAGGTTCCAGAAGAGTTCCAAGCCAGGTTTTAGGTATAATGCTGTCTATAAACTGGTGGCCCCATTCATTTTTCCCCCGTACAATTCATTCTAAACAAAGTTTTAATCGGTTTGCCCGAGAAAGTCTCTACTGTTCTTCAGTGATAATTGTATCTGAAAATTGGTTTTCTAAAAAGAATTAACATAACAAAAGGTAAACAAATCCCATTTGTGCAAATATCCTCCATGTAATGATTTATTTCAAAGTTTAAAGTTTTACGTTACCTTAAAGTCGACTTGGAACTCCGGCTGGTACCATTACATCTCACTTTTCCCAACTGTAAGGAGTCTCAAAGTGGCTTACAAACTCCTTTCCTTCCCCTCAGCAGACACCTTGTGAAGTAGGCGGGGCTGAGAGAGTTCAGAGAGAACTGTGACTAGTCCTAGGTCACCCAGCAGGCTTCATGTGGAGGAGTGGGGAAAGTATATAGTTAGGGTTTAATCCTTAAGCATTGAATGGTGTGCTTCATTTCTGTCTGTTTCACTTGGGAACAGTCCGCCTTATTCCCCTTAATATTCTTTTTGGTAGCCAAAGAGGACCAGTCCTTCCTTTTCACTGGCTTCAAAGCTGGGTTGGTTCCAACCCAACTATTTTCTGACTTTTTGAGAGAACCTCTTCAGTCTCCGGCCCCCTAGATCTGATTGCTTATACTGCATGAAGCATACAGGAGGCTGAGAATGCTCAAGTCACAGGGAATCTGTTTGGTTTGATTTTTGGGTGTGGGGAAGGGAGGACAATCTACCTTGGTTTGCCATGTACTGAGTAAGCCTTTGCTCCATGAAGTCCTATATTATCTAGTTTCTCGTCCTACTGGCAGAGGTTTTTCCACCTTGTTGTTATCCTTTTAACTTGTCAGTAGCTAATTGGTAAGGGTGTTCTTTGTTTTTGTTTTTGTTTTAAATAGAAAGGTGGACTATCAAATAAATGCATACATAAGATTTTGGAGGCATTTGAAATCATATGGACATTGTAGAGGCTCCCATCGGGACTGGGAGGTTTTGTTATTAGGCTGTGAACCATCTTCTAGGACTGAGAAGTCAGTTTCAAAGCATCTCTTGTTTCGACTAGTTAAGCTCTAGTAATGCAACAGGGAATCCATCCTTGGTGCTCTCCCCTTAGAACTGCATCAGCCCTCAAGATATGCAGGAACAATTGAAGAGGCTGGGTTGTTTATCATGCTCAGTTTCAGACTGTTAACATTCTAAAAACAACAGACTTCATTTGAAGATAGTCCCTATCTGATCTTCTACCAATTAGATGGAAGGCGAAAGCATTTTAAGTAGACCGAGGGTGATGGGAAATTTGGGGCATCCATGACATCTGATAGGGTGGGGATATTACCCAGCGATGACAGCTGAGATTTAAGAGAAAATGCTGCAGAGTATAAAGAATGTTATTCTCTACTAAAACATCCAGCTGCGTATTTCAAGACGTTCTCTTTCTCCCGCCCTTTCAAACATATGCGAGCTTTCAATTCTATAGCCTCTAATGGTTGGTCCAACTCTCAAAGCCAAGGGAAGCTTATTGTGGTAATCAGCTATTTATTTACTGAATAAATTACTTGAAAGGTAAGATAAATTGAAATGCCAGGTGTAGGCTTCACCCCCCCGCCCCCCAAACTTGGCTGCCTTCATTAGAAACTAATCTCAACGTCACGCTGCCTTTGGATGAAAATTTCCTTTAGGCATTAAGAGATGGATTCAAGATATTTTTCCAAATGTGTTTGGAGATTATTAAGGTTACACAGAGAACATGCAGTCATTCTTTCACATCATTTTCACGGCTGTCGGGAAGGTGCTTTTGTCCCAATATCTGCTCAAATTCCCTCTTCCCACTCATGTTCCTGTTTGTTTTGAGTCTTCCTAAGGGCACTGAGGCACAGTTTTGACCCCTGTCATCCCTGCTAGGAAGTCCTGCCCTGAAAGAAATGCTGTCTGCTGGACCTGCCACTAACTGAAACATTGCGCCAGTTAATTGCAACAAGCACTGGAAACAAAACTCCCGTATAGGCTTGGATCCTGCGTAGCACAAGCAGCCTGCCCACAGGCCCCCCCCCCCCATTCCCCAGTCTTCTGTGCCTCCCCAAATAGTATGGTTGTGGACAGTGGTGGGATCCAAAAATTTTAGTAACAGGTTGTTCCCATGGTGGTGGGATTCAAACAGTGGCGTAGCACCAATGGGGCTGGGCGGGGCATGATGGGGGCGTGGCCAGGCATTCCGGGGGTGGAGCATTAATAATTTCTCTGTTACTGTAAAAAACTCTTACTGTAAAAAAAAAGTTCCTAATTTCCAGCTGGTATCTTTCTGTCCATAATTTAAACTCATTATAGCAAGTCCTATAGCAAGTACTGACAACAGAAACAACTACTTCTCCTCTAATTGACTGCCTGTCAAATACTTAATACTTTCAAATACTTAATTTTGTTTCTAGAAATCAAAAGAAGGAGACTTTCCTTAAACAAGGAACTTTACCATATTTCTAAAACATGTTTTTAAAACAGCCCAACAGGGAGAATTGTCCCGTTTTCTACCTTCTCTAACCAGCCACATAGGAAACAACAGGACTTTATGATTTTTGGACCTAATGGAATTTCTAATGGAAAAGCAGACCCAATTAGTAACCCCCTCTCGGCACACACAAATAATTAGTAACCCACTCTCGGGAACTGGTGAGAACCTGCTGGATCCCACCTCTGGTTGTGGACCATGGGTGTTAGAATGGATAGCTGTAGTGAAAATAGCTTCCTCTCTAAACGGCTCTTGTTTTTTCTTAGCAGAAACAGACTGAGGCCCCTTCTGCTCATTCAGAATAATGCACTTTCATTCCAGTTTCAATCCACTTTGCAGCTGTGCGGAATAGCAAAATCCACTTGCAAACAATTGTGAAAGTAGATTGAAAGTGGATTATTCTGCATGTGCGGAAGGGGCCTTAACCTTGCTGACCCTCTAGACCTGTTCCATCCTTCCATCCTTCCATGATAAAGATTCTTCACTCTCTGTCTTTTAAAAGCATTCCACTTGGCAGTGTCAAGTAAAAATATTGCTTCCTGTACAGCACTTCCTGATACCTCAGCTGTGTCATCACATTAGTAGTTGCAAAGGTGTGAGGAAAGTATTATCCCACCCAAAAGATTTGCAAATGTTAAAGTAGGGCCTGTCTGGTATATAGTGGAGTAGGCAGATCTGGGTTGAAGACCCAAGGCACTTGGGCCATTATGGACCAGTTATTATTTTTCAGTCTGGTCCATATCACAGGGCTGTTGTCAAAGGATCTGGAAGACTCGGGTTCAACTCCCCACTCAGCCATGAAGTCCAATCTGAGGGGTAGTCTTAGTGATTCTGGGGCCATGAGCCAAGAACCCAAGATGGGGCCCCAGTATCATTGCTGCCCCCAGGTCAAGCAAGGAATGGCTGTCACTCTGTGCAAAGTGACTGGGAACCGCCACTACTGCCAGAAAGCCACAGATGGGGCAGGTCATGTGATAACATTTGAAGGGGTTTAGTGTGAGCAGTCTGGTCTCTCCCAAGCACAGGCCCTGCAGCAGCTGCCCCTGCTGTTTCCACACAAAGCATTTTAAACTTTTGCCAAATGTTTTGGAAACATTTGGAAAAGAATAGTTTTCATGGGTTTCATCCATATAGCCTGGAACAATAAAGTGTTTCAGTTGAAAATGGTTCTCAAAACAAAGCACAGAGTTATGGAGACTCAATATCTGAAGTCTTGCTGATTCGGACGTAGCATCAAATCCGCCTCACTTGCAAACAATTGTGAAAGTAGATTGAAAGAGCATTATTCCGCATCAAATCTACCTCACACACAAAAAAATTAAAAAGGAAAAATGGCGCATTCATATAATCAGCAGGCAAAAATGAGTTTATTAGTTCACAGTGATGAAACTTCAGCAGATGGTGGACAGCCCAGAGGATCACTGAAATGGCAGAAAGTGGCAGGTGGCAGAGAAGCAAGAACGAGATCTTCAAAATTGAGCAGGAGGAATAAAATGTTTTCAGATCTCTGCACAGCAAACAGGAAACGTTTTGAAAATGTTTGGAAAAAAAGATCGTGAGTTTAGTGGATCCAAATAAAGAAGTGGTGCGACCGCACTTGGAGTACTGTGTTCAGTTCTGGTCGCCACATCTCAAAAAGGATATCGAAGAGAAAGAAAAAGTGCAGAGAAGGGCAACGAGGATGATTGAGGGACTGGAGCACCTTCCTTATGAGGAGAGGCTGCAGTGTTTGGGGCTCTTTAGTTTGGAGAGGAGACGTCTGAGGGGGGATATGATTGAAGTCTATAAAATTATGCATGGGGTAGAAAATGTTGATAGAGAGAAATTTTTCTCTCTTTCTCACAATATTAGAACCAGGGGGCATTCATTGAAAATGCTGGGGGGAAGAATTAGGACTAATAAAAGGAAACACTTCTTCATGCAACGTGTGATTGGTGTTTGGAATATGCTGCCACAGTAGGTGGTGATGGCCACTAACCTGGATAGCTTTAAAAAGGGCTTGGACAGATTTATGGAGGAGAAGTCGATCTATGGCTACCAATCTTGATCCTCCTTGATCTGAGATTGCAAATGCCTTAGCAGACCAGGTGCTCAGGAGCAGCAGCAGCAGAAGGCCATCGCTTTCACCTCCTGCACGTGAGCTCCCAAAGGCACCTGGTGGGCCACTGCAAGTAGCAGAGAGCTGGACTAGATGGACTCTGGTCTGATCCAGCAGGCTAGTTCTTATGTTCTTATGTTCTTAAAACGTATTGAGGGTAAAATAAAAATGTTTCCAAAATATTTGGGTTAAAAGCTGTGCAAAACTCCTGCAGGAAATATTTTATTTTCCTGCCGTACAACATTTTATTTGGCTTTGTGGAAACAGCCCCTGTGATGCATTGACTGAGACCACCTCTATCCACATACTCAATCTGCCTCAGCTACCTCAGAAGGTTATTGTGAGGGTAAAATGACAATGGAAAACCATGTACGCCACCCTGAGCACCTAGGAGAATGGCAGGGATAAAAGTACACTAAATAGATACAGAAAGAGACACTAGGGTTTATGTCTGGAAACCTTCCTTTCTAATCCCCAGTTTGTCCAAATCGGCTATGTTTATCGGTTATTGAGGGAAATTCACTTGCTGTATACCCTGAAGCTTTCTCTTCTTTGTCATTCACAAATTACTGAGAACTGTGGAATAGAATATCTGGAGTCCCACGGTTTCTGACCCCCAAGGCCAGCTCTACAGCCATACTCCTCCATTCAGCTATTGTTATGCTACCCCCAGCTTTGGTCTTCTTCTGCGTTGACAGAATATACACAGAACAAAGTCAGGGATCACATCCTGCGGCCATGGGAAAATCCCCACTGTTGCAATTTTAAAAATTAGGTTCTGATTGTATTAGAATGCACAATCACAAATTAAATCAGAGGTTTAGCAAGGGCAAGAATAATTTACCCACTTATTTAAGAGAATGAAACGCCTCTACTGGGGAGCCTGACGCAGAAGAGCTCCAACAAACCCAGGATGATTGCAAAGGCTCTTTGCAATTCAATTCCGCTCATCTGGGGCATCTCTCCAGTTGAATCTGTTGAGCACACGAAGGACGGGTGAGTGCCTTTGCCTCTTTAATTTAAATAAACTCTGCATGAATTAATTTCTCATTCCACCCTGCAAATCCAATTTCAGCTAAACAGCTTTTGCAAGGATACTTAACAATCAGCTGCTACAATGAACTTAAATTGGGCAATTAGGATATCTTTTGAAGTAGTTGCATTTTTCCCCCCCAGAAGGGAAGGGCATTATCAACAAACTTGGCCTGTTCGTTTGTGAACATAAATGGATGTTGCTGGCATGTCCTCATCCTTGGTCTTGAACAAAAACCAAGATGGAACCATGCTCTCCATGCTTGTGGGTACAGACTTGATATCATCCGGCACCAACTTGCTCGAGTTGTAAGATTGATGCAGGAGAGCTTCTTGAGGGCAACTTTCATTTCAGAAGTGATATTGGTGGGGATTTAAGGCAGGGCCTTTTAGATGCTACCCCCGTGTAGCACAGTTTACCTCCTTGAATGGTAAAGTTGATGCCCTCTTTGCAGACTTCTTTGAATCAAGTGGTTGTTGATGACACCATCTATCTTCTTAATAGACCTTCTGTCAGTTTGAGGACGCTTCAACTGGCCATCCAATGGATTACATAGTTTCAAATAGCATCAAGATTAATATGTATATAGAGAGAAATAGGAAATAGGTAAAGATAATAACCTGTGAAGGGAAAAAGGAAAATAACCTAACAATATAATTTCTAAACTGGCATCCATATAAAAGATGTATTGATAATACCATATACAAGGAAACACAAATGTTTGTTTAAAGGTAGAGATAACTGAATAGTTATTTTTGTTATTTTTGTTATTGTGTGTATGTTTGTTTTTCTATTATGTTAATTGATATATATTCAATAAAAATAAATTTAAAAAAAAAGATTAATAAGAAACTTAGGCTCATTCTGCACATGCAGAATAATGCACTTTCAAAATGCTTTCAATTCTCTTTGAAGCTGTGCGGAATGGCAAAATCCACTTGCAAACAGTTGTGAAAGTGGTTTGAAAACACATTATTTTGTGTGTGCGGAAGGGGCCTAAAAGATAACCAGAGGTGTTTTAAGAGAAATGTCAACATTTGAAAAATAAATTAACCAGCAGAAGCAACATCTAATGGGAAGAATTTATAAGTCACTACTGAAATATGACTCTAAAAAGTCAAAAATTGCATGACAAAGTAGGTGCAAAATTTTCAAGAAGAGCTCACTTTTCAGCAGTGGGAATCATTGTCCAAGAACATTAAATTCACTACTTGTCGATTATTGAAAGAAAATTGGTACAAAATATTTTATAGATGGTACATAACCCAGAAGACATTAGGAAAAGGGGTAAAAAGTACAAGCGAACAGGTTGGAATTGTGAAGAAAAAATTGGAACATTCTTCCATATGCGGTAAACTTGTAAAAAGGTGAAAAAATTGAATAATAATCCATAAAGAAATGCAGAAAACCTGTGGAGAGACTGTCTTGGACTCCCTCAGAGGAAAGGGGGGCTGTTGGGGTTCCCACCCCCTTGGCCAATTAAAAATCCCACAAGCACTTTCTTTAAACCCAGAAGAAGGCATTCTCCAGTTCCAGAATCTCATTTTGTATTTCCATTGGAATCCTAGCAGCTTTTCCAGTGCTGCTTCCTCTCTGATCCACCCTGGATACATCCCAGAGAGGCATCCCCCGTTTGCGTGGTTTTTGTCCACATGGGGTTCCACAATCACCAGTGTAGGCTTTTTGAGGGTCAGACGGGCCCCTGCTTCCTGCTTGCTGGTTGGATCCAATCCATTGAACTCCTATGGTCACAAGTTCAGAGCCATTTTGATGGAATTATAGAAATCTCCCCCCCCCAAACCCCAAAATTAGGCCCTAGTGCCTCGTGGCCAATCCCTCATCTTTTAAAAAACCTGGAAGGGCACATTTGGCTGGAATGCAAGTGTCTTGGGATCTGTGGGATTATTTTAAACAGGTTGAGACCTGGGGCATTCTGGAAAGGCTTTGTTACACGAAGGCAGCTTTCAGAGACCTGAACGCGCGCAAAAGGAGTCCTGCCCCGTTGCCTTCTAGCTTTGGGAATGCAAGGCAGGTAATTAAGAAATCATACGGCACAGGTGTGCCAGGTGAAGTTTGGTTGCCTGCGTTTGATCTAAATTGAGATGCTCTGGGGATTTAACTTCTTAAAACACAACAGGCATAAATAAATAATAAGACTTCTCTTCCCACTCCCCCAAGGTTGCAACACGCAGGCAGAGTTATAAAAATGTTGTCCTGGTGTAAAGCATTAGAAGAGAGTTTAGGGTTGGGTCTTCTAGTTGTACGGCGCCCCCAGCCTGCTGCCGCTTTGGATCAGATTGGCTTGCGTTCTGTTTGCGTTGCGATTCTCAGTATGATTTTGAGGGCGTCCATTGTTTGGACATGAGCGCTGGCAAAGCTTTATTTTTTATTAATTGCTACTACTAATAATAATCCAGCCTGATGTACAAAAACAAAGTTTCATCTGAACCTTGAACCTAAATACCTTCACACGGAAATGAAAAAATAGAAGCAGATCAGCTCAATCGAATCACAAGCCTCGCTGGGATGGATCCAGGGTGGATCAGAGAGGAAAAATCCCTAGGGATTACAGAAAAAAAGGGGGGATTACAGAAAAAAAGGGATCAACATTCCAGCAAAGCACACAGCAGTGTCTCCGTTGTATCATCAAGCTGCCTCTCAACATTTAGCACACAGTGGGCTAAGTGGAACAAATGTGTTGTCCTCATTACAAACCTTTTGGTCCTTATGTGGAATTGTTTCCTCACTCCTCCACATGAAGCCTGCTGAGTGACCTTGGGCTAGTCACAGTCCTCTCCAAACTCTCTCAGCCTCACCTACCTCACAAGGTTTTGTCGTGGGGCGAGGAATTTTGTAAGCCACTTTAAGGCTCCTTGCAGGAGAGAAAGGCAGGGTATAAATCCAAATTCACATCCTCTTTGCCCCTGCAACTTGGGTGTCTCAGAGTCTCCTGCCTCCTAAAATGTCTGCCTCATCTCCCTTTCCCTTCCTGCCCCTGTGCCTTGATTTATCGTCCTGTCATCTTTTCAGCATGGCCTCTTCCAAATCCCTCCCCCAAGCCAGCCTTTTCCTTCAGAACCTAGGCTCCGATGAAATCCTATGCATGTTTATTCAAAAGTCTCACTGTATTCAGTTCCTCGTGAAGTATGCAGAGGGCTGTTTTCTTAGATTTCATCCCAGCTGAAGCAATGCCTGAATATGCGGGGCTGCATTGGCTCATCCTTGCCCCCTCTCCCCCCGCCCACCGGTTACTTCCCCCACTGTCAAAACATGCACTATAAGATCCGTGGGGCAGGGATTCTGTCAAACGCCATGTGCCTTGCTGGTGAATTAAACTAATAAAATGAGAACTGGCATGTGATAGGGCTTGGAGAGTCGAGTTAGGGGTAGTCCCTACTCTGCCATGGAAGCTTGCTGGTGACCCTGACCCATCAACTCAATGCATGGCAGCTGTGAAAAAGGCAAACTCTATGCTGGGGATAATTAGGAAAGGAGTTGATAATAAAACTGCAAGGATTGTCATGCCCTTATATAAAGCCGTGGTGCGACCGCACTTGGAGTACTGTGTTCAGGTCTGGTCGCCACATCTCAAAAAGGATATCGAAGAGATAGAAAAAGTGCAGAGAAGGGCAATGAGGATGATTGAAGGATTGGAGCACCTTCCTTATGAGGAGAGGCTGCAGCTTTGGAACTCTTTAGTTTGGAGAGGAGATGTCTGAGGGGGGATATGATTGAAGTCTATAAAATTGTGCATGGGGTAGAAAATGTTGACAAAGAGAAATTTTTCTCTCTTTCTCACAATACTAGAACTAGGGGGCATTCATTGAAAATGCTGGGGGGAAGAATTAGGACTAATAAAAGGAAACACTTCTTCACGCCACGTGTGATTGGTGTTTGGAATATGCTGCCACAGGAGGTGGTGACGGCCACTTACCTGGATAGCTTTAAAAGGGGCTTGGACAGGTTTATGGAGGAGAAGTCGATCTATGGCTACCAATCTTGATCCTCCTTGATTTCAGATTGCAAATGCCTTAGCAGACCAGGTGCTCAGGAGCAGCAGCAGCAGAAGGCCATTGCTTTCACCTCCTGCACGTGAGCTCCCAAAGGCACCTGGCGGGCCACTGCGAGTAGCAGAGAGCTGGACTAGATGGACTCTGGTCTGATCCAGCAGGCTAGTTCTTATGTTCTTATGTTCTTATCAGGTTTTCTCCACTTTACCTACCTTGCAAGGTGGTTGTTGTGATAATAACGTGGAGGAGAGGAGACAACAATGTGGGAAGCCAAATTGTGTCCTGATTAGGAAGAAGAGCAGGATGGATGACATACATACATACATACATACATACATACATACATACATACATACATACATACATACATACATACATACATACATACATAGCCTTGCTGTGACCTCCAAAGATCCCCATGTGGTTGTGTAAATTGGCTGTGCCACCCAGTGAGCTGGATTCTGCAATCTGTCAATGCTAGTTGTTGGTGATCACTGATTTTTCTAGCATCCCAGTAGTCCTTTCTGGCCCAGGGAAAATGTATTCATGGGGTAAAAGAAGTCTTATATGGACCGGGCGGCTGCAGTGGAGAAGAGCGAGGGAGTGAAATCAGACGTCGTCCAAGTGGAATTCTGCTTTCAGAAGAGGGACAAGGTAATGATTTAGTTCCCTCCCCCCTCCTCACTTCAGCATCCTGATCCACATATCTTTTAGTCATCCTGAATCCCAGGATCAGAAAAGAACTTACTATCAGGAGGGGGAAACACGTCTGCAGATCACTGGCTCCAGCCAATAAACTTCCATCTGATATGCATGCAGGGTCGAGGTGCCTCTACAGAATATAGTTTTGTTTACTAATGAGAGAGTAGTAGTAAAATTCACAGGCTGTAATGATTACCATATCATTGCATATCATCTTCCAAACGCTATAAAGATTCTTATCAGAAAGAGAAGAGCGATTATTATTTTCAGAGCCTTCAAGCTTGCACTGACAAACTGTGCCAAAACAAAAACCAAGGACTGCTGAGTCATTGTATACTATGCCTGTTGTCTTTCTCCAGCCTCAGCCTAGTTCACACGCACAAGATTGTCTCTGATTTCCCTGCTACCGAGTACTTGACAGCTAGCAGCTGGATGCGTGAACTAGCTCCATAGGATGCCCTCGCACTGGAGCTAATGGGAGAAGAAGCGATATCCTAAACAGAGCTGTCATCTCGCTGACGACCGATTCATACATGCAAATCACCTCAGTTCACAGAGCATCCCTCTCTAATGTCACTTGTTAATCATTCTTAATTTATATTATGGAATTGGCCCGAACTGTCGTGAATAAGATCTACCATTGTTAGATTTTAGGGATAGATTACACAGGCAACTGTCTAGAAGACCAGACGTGGGGGTGCCAATTTGGGGGAAGAGGTGCAGTCATGGACTGTATTTTCAGCTCTTGGCTCAACAGCTGAAACTAAGAGTGCCGACAATTCATCTTCGCACGAAAATTGGCAACAGCATCAGCCTGCCATGTCAATATCTGTTCTTTTTTTAAAGTCATGGGAAAATTGTTGACATCACTTCAAATCCAACCATCGCTGTGTGCACGAGTGACCGTGATATTTTTTGATACCCTAAAATAATAGGACAGCATGAGAGCTGCGAGTTCCAGAAGCTGAGAAATTTGTTTTTAGTTGCTTATATGTGAATGAATAAAAGCCAACTTACAGATCCTAGTGTGCAAATTGATCAGCTTGGATGACAGGGATAAATCGTGCATGTAAATCGTGCCTCCCTGTAATGACAGGCCAGTGAAAATGCTGTAAAAATGTAACATTTGAAAGCTGAACGAGCAGAAGGCAGGACTGAAGATCCAAGGAGCTTCCAAGGCTTTGAGCAGCATCTCATAAGGGCGAAGTTCATTCTCTGCAGCTTCTCCCATCACTTCCGTGTTGTGGATATTCCTGCTGGATATCACGCTGCCAGCTAGCTATTAAATGTGCAGAAGTTCCTTTTGGGGTTCTAATTCTAGGGAGGGAGCAGTGAGAAGATCAGTCCTCCTTGCTGAACCATCAGTAATAACTGGATTGGGTTATCCTGTGATTCCTGTTGGCCATAGGAAAGGTGGCAGACGGAGAGCGCCTTAAGGATGACACTGGTTTGTGTGATACCCGTTACATCAAAAAAGAAAGAAAACCCCAGAAACAAGACACAGGGATTTTGCACACATTTGACCTCTTCCAGTACATTACCTTTGGGTCAGATTCTCAAGTGCGCATGTGTTTCTTCCTCTTCAGAACTCACTGTGCTTCAAATCAGAGAAGCCCCGTGGTTTCCAAGAATGGGCAAAACACAACCTTTTCCCTGCCTGTGTAGGGAAAACAAACCAGTAGCCCTCACTGCACTTCATGGCAGCAAACCCCATACGTTAACTACTTGCTGAGCTCTTTCTTCACATCTCGGATCAAAAGAAAGGTGGTGATGTATGTTTAAGAAGAATTTGGGATCCAGGATTTCATTTGTGCTAGATGGACAATTCCCCTCGGGTCTGGATTGCCTAACTCTACCAGGAAAGTCAGGCGTAAACTCGATGTTACACCTGGTACGTGCATGTGGACCCCCCAGTGAGGCAGATGGTCCTCTCCCTGAGGCCATTTTGGCTTGAGAAAATGGCATGGGGAAGAAGGCCAAGGCCTCCCCTGCACTGGAGCTCTGAGCCAAATTGAGGCTCGAGGTTTTTGGGAACGTTGATTTCCCAAAGTCCTGTTTGGCTGCACAGAAACCAGAGTCAGGTTGGGAAAACCCCAGCCTGACTCGTGCCAGGCGTAACATCCAGCTCGGGCCTCTGAAAAGCAAAAGAACATCTAGATGCTTTCTCCCAGCGACTGATTCCTCTCTGTTTTGCAGACGTCGGCTTTCCTTTCTCACCACGGCAAACTCCGTCTGAAGGCTGACTTCTCCCTCAGAAGCCATTTCGAGGGAACGGTTTGCATATTAACAAGCAGCGCTGACAAAAACCTGTGGAGCTGTAGAAACGCTCCAGCCAATTTTCAAATGTTAATTGCTTTGGCACTTTACTCTTAAAAATAGCAGAAAGCCTCACCCGCATTATGGACTGAAACTGAACCTTTAATGAGCAGGGTTTTTTTTTTTTTTTAAAGTGTGATAGTGTGCCTGATTTAAACATACACTGTATTAAAGTACAGTACACCATAATCTAAATAGCATCAGACATTGGTATTTGGGGGAAGGGTGGCCTGTGGATTCCCGACAGGCAGTGGTGGGGTTCAAATAATTTAACAACCGGTTCCGGTGGTGGGATTTAAATAATTTAAGAAGAGAAGAAGAAGAAGCGTTTGGATTTATATCCCCCCTTTCTCTCCTGCAGGAGACTCAAAGGGGCTTACAATCTTCTTGCCCTTCCCCCCTCACAACAAACACCCTGTGAGGTGGGGGGGGGCCTGAGAGAGCTCCAAAAAGCTGTGACTAGCCCAAGGCCACCCAGCTGGTGTGTGTGGGAGTGCACAGGCTAATCTGAATTCCCCAGAAAAGCCTCCACAACTCAAGCGGCAGAGCTGGGAATCAAACCCGGTTCTCCAGATCAGAATGCACCTGCTCTTAGCCACTACGCCACTGGAACAACTGTTTGTTTACAAGCACCATTTGAACAACCGGTTCTGCCAAAGTGGTGCGAACCGGCTGAATCCCACCACTGCCTACAGGCCTGTGGAACACCTGGGATGGCGGCAGAGCAGAGGAAGCTGCATCTTATCTGGCCAGGGTAAAAACAACAACCCTGGTTGAATGAAAGTGAATGAATGACACAGCTGGTGAAAACAAAGAGGGACACGGATCTATGAAGGTCTCGAGGCATTTCACAGGTAGGCTGGTGCATGTCTGCAAAGGATAAACACCTAATTTCACACTAGAAAAACACATGCAGATACTGTCGAAGGCTTTCATGGCCAGAATCACTGGGGTGCTGTGTGGTTTCCGAGCTGTATGGCCGTGTTCTAATAGCATTTTCTCCTGATGTTTAGCCAGGAGAAAATGATCCTCTGAAGATGCCAGCCCCAGATGCAGGCGACGCATCAGGAGAAAATGCTACTAGAGCACGACCACACAGCCCGGAAACCACACAATGCCCCACCTGCAGATACTTTGACCCTGATCCATCTGTTGTTGCCTCGGCGCGCATATATATGTTGACTGTGAGCCTGGGACACAGGTGCGTTTGCCGGTTTGCGTCAAAAATGCAGTGCAGTTAGATGCAACACGGTGATCATGATGATGCTTTATTGCTATCCTTCCTAAAAGCACCTCTGGGACCTCAGACCACTTGAGCCTTGTCGAGCCTCCAAAGGGGCTGGGCTCGGATCCTGCCCACAAGCCACCGCAGCGACTCCACGGCTCTGCACCAAGTGGCCCAGGGGTTCTCTCTCTCTCTCTCTCTCTCTCTCTCTGGTCCAGAAGGAAGGAGGCAGGATGAGAGCTGTAGGGAGGGCTCTTTTTCACCCTCTGCTGCACCTTCACATCTGGACCCAGGTGAGGCTGTATGTATTTGGGGACAGCTTTGCAACAGCAACTGGTTCGGAATGTGACTGCCTGATTACTGCCCAATGGTTGCCTGGGGGCAGCTGTCGCACACACCTCATTTCAAAGCAGCTAGTACGACTGAGTCCAGTTGGAGACCCCGTGTGGTACAGTCAGTGGTGGGATCCAAAAAATTTAGTAACAGGTTCCCATGGTGGTGGGATTCAAACTGCGGCATAGCGCCAATGGGGCTGGGCGGGGCACGACGGGGGCATGGCCGGGCATTCCGCGGGTGGGGCATTCCTGGGCGGGTCTGTGGCAAGGACGCAGCAGCTGTGCCGGTCCTTGGGCAGGAAACGAATGCATGCAGGCGCAGGCTGCCACGCACGCCAGAGCACCTCCTGCTAGACTGCTTCAAGTTCTGCGTGCTACTGCTGAGAGGAGGGGCGTAACTAAGGCAAAAATCACGGGGCAAAATCACCAATTAGTAACCCCCTCTTGGCACACACAAATAATTAGTAACCTACTTTCGGGAACCTGTGAGAACCTGCTGGATCCCACCCCTGGGTACAGTGCTTTAACAGTGGTGGACTCTAATCTGAAGAGCTGGATTTGATTCCTCACTCCTCCACATTAGTGACAGACTCTTATCTGGCGAACTGGATTTGTTTCACTGCTCCTACACATGAAGCCTGCTGGGTGGCCTTGGGCTAGTCACAGTTCTCTCAGAACTCTCTCAGCCCCACCTACCTCGCAAGGTGTCTGTTGTGGGGAGAGGAAGGGAAAGGAGTTTGTAAACCCCCTTGAGACTTCTTCCAGAAGAGAAAGGGGCATAAATCCAAGCTCCTCCTTCTCTTCCTCCTCCTCCTTGTTATGAGCTTTACATGGCCTAGGACCCAGCCTAGTGTGGTGCTGAGAGTTCTGGGCTAGGAACTGGGAGATCTGGGTTCAAATTCCGACTCTGCCGTGGAAATTTCCTGGATGACCTTGGGCCAGTCGTGCATTCTCAGCCTAAACCTACCTCACTGGGTGATAGTGAGGGTAAAATGGAGGAGAGGAGAATTATGTAAGCCTTTGGGGAGAAAGGAGGGACATTAAAAAATAAATAAAAAGAAACACATCTAAAAGACTTTCTGCTTCACTATATCCCCATGCACTAAATACAGCATACAAGATGCCACCCACAGGCTGTTCTTCTGCTAAAGTAGACCGTGTAGTATTGACTAGAGCCCATTATTTTTATGACATAGTTCCTACTTCTTGGAATGGGTTCCCAAGGTAGCAATATGGGACAATCTGTAGAAGTTTTCAGGAGAGGCTTTGAGATTATTGTGAGTTTGCTAGGGCTTTTAGTGTAGTGTGGCTGTAAGCATTCACAGGAAGAGAGATTACTAGTGGTTTTCTTGTATGCTGTATTTTTTTAGATTAAGAACTATATGCTGCCTTGAGCCAAAAAAGAAAGGCAAGGTATAAATATTTTAATAAATAAATACAACTTTGCTTCAGCTTTACTTGTTTCCACTGCCCAAAACCTGTTTGTAGGCCAACAGTAATCCCAACAAGGGTTATGTGAGCGTCGTTAATAGCATTGTATATTAATGTTGGATAAATGCCTTGGTAAATATTCGTGCCTTAGAGAAAAGTGAGACTGTCTTACAGGTACCAAATTGTTCAGGTCACACTTGTTAAAAAAAAACACAAAAGTTAAGCCAGCTCTGCATGACATATAATTGGCCATTAGCCTACTTCCTTTTTTGTTACTGATAGAAACTTCACGCCAATGTTCACAGGTGTGCGGGCTGCATGTTTTCAGCATGCAAAAAAACCAGTGCTTGGCAGACAAGTGGTTGTGTAATAAGGGCAGAAGTCTTCCTCCGCACATCTTGCCTCCTTTCCAAAGTGCTATAGCCCATCTTTGTAGTCATGTGTATGTGGCTGAGAGATGAAAATACTCAGTTGTGTGACCATCAAGTGTGTTTCGGTTTGTGTGTTCAAAGAATAATTATCAAGGAAGGGTAGATAAAACGTTTGTAGGTGTATTGTTGAAGGCTCTCACGGCCGGATTCAACTGGTTGTTGTGGGTTTTCCAGGCTGTGTGGCCGTGATCTGGTGGATCTTGTTCCTAACGTTTCGCCTGCGTCAGTGGCTGGCATCTTCAGAGGTGTATCACAGAGGGAAGTCTGTTACACGCTATGTCCTGGACACAGTGTGTAACAGACTTCCCTCTGTGATACACCTCTGACGATGCCAGCCACTGATGCAGGAGAAACGTTAGGAACAAGATCCACCAGACCACGGCCACACAGCCCGGAAGACCCACAACTGTTTGTAGATGGGTTTGCTGGCAGAGGGAGAAAAGAACCTCAATTTGAATACATTTCTGTTGAGTAGCCATGTTGATCTGTAGTAGGACAGCTTGATTTGAGCCCTTAAAACTGACAGGTTTTCCAACATACAAGCTTTCAAGAGTCAAAACTCCCTTCGTCCGGTATCTCAATGAGAGCGTTGGCTCTTGAAAGCTTATACCCAGAAAATTGTGTTGGTCTTTAAGCAGCTACTGGACTCAAATCTAGCTCAGTTCTGGTAAAGTACTCCTCTCTGAAGAAAGGAACAGCAGAGGTTAAAGTGTGCGCAAATGTACACAGAGGATCAGTGTGCAATGTGGGGTTTCTTCAGAAATGTGGGGTTTCTTTGCAATGTGGGGTTTCTTCGGAAAGGTGTGTTTGCATATGTGGAAGTAAATTTAAAATCTATTCGTCCATATGTTTTGCTGTATTATAACTTACTAATCAAATTTCATCAAACGTTGCTAAACGGAGCCCCCCACATGAAAACCTGCAGCAGGTGAGCAATAACAGTCAAGTCTCATGATACCACATGTTACCTAAATGTCTATTTGGTTGCTGGGCAAAAACTTTAATTGTGGTCCAGCTATAAGGAGATTCTGACTCATTCGGGTCACAGTGTTATACCAGTGCAGCAGAATGGCTATTAACTGAGGTAGGGGAAAAGATGGGTATAAATAAAAGCATTTTTCTGCAACGAGTTGCACCTTCAGGGGCTGCTATTGTCAGGGAAATTCCATGGAGGATGAGAAGTTAACCTTTCCTCCTCCAGCACTCCAACGTTGGACCAAATTTCCCCTCCCTAAATGGCTTTTTCATGTTAAAATATCTGATAATGGATTTCTTACATAACATGCTGTTTAGTCCAACTAAGAAAGAGGACAATGTTGAATCCTGGTACCTCTTCACTGTATCAACTATCCATAATTCACTCCTTGGAGAAATTCTCCGGACATGCCCACCATGTAACTGCAAGTGTGGTTCCGTCATTCTAAATCCTTATGAAATACTTAATCAATAGCAAGTTATTTAGTATGCATGCAGAGAGGCATCATTTTAATTGATCAAATAACTCTTGTGGTGTTCCCGTTTCAGTACTCAAAGACTTTGATCCACAATGTATCTTTAGCAGATTAAAACATTTAGTAATAAAATGTCTACAAGCACATTAGTACATAATTATGGAACTTTTTTTAAAAAAAAACCTGGGATTTATTGAAGGCCTGTGCATTTCATATAAAAATAAGTGTAAAAGGCTGTGTGAACCAGTGTTTGAGTAAAGCTTGGAAGACCCATGGAACTTGTGCCAACAGCAGCTTTCTCTGACCGTGATCTCCATATTTTTGTTGTGAAGGTGAAATGAAGATGGGAAAACTGTGTATGCTTCTCTAGATTCCTTGGAGGAATTGTGTGTGTGTGTGTGTGTGTGTGTGTGTGTGTGTGTGTGTGTGTGTGTGTGTGTGTGTGTGAGAGAAAATGGGCTAGAGAGAAAATATTTTGAGAGGAGAGCTAACAACTGGCTGAAAGGAAACTATGGCCCCTTCCACACATGCAAAATAATGCGTTTTCAAACCACTTTCACAACTGTTTGCAAGTGGATTTTGCTATTCCGCACAGCTTGCAAGTGGATTTTACCATTCCGCACAGTTTGCAAGTGGATTTTGCTATTCCGCACTGAAAGCAGTTTCAAAGTGCATTATTCTGCATGTGCGGAATGAGCCTATCATTTACAGGTGAAAATACGACCAGTTCATCTCAGGCCTAGAGTTGGCATCATTTTATTTTTGCTGCCATCAGACTATCTGGAAGAGTCCTGCATCGGCTGGCCTTACTTGTTGAAAAGTCAATTGTGATTCTGTACAAAACATCCAATTATCCGGGCTCGGTGTGGAAAATTATAATTGCAGAAGCTTACACTTGGTTTAATGAAATCTGATGCATTAATTCTTGTGTTTTCTTTTTCTCATTTTCCTATGACTGGCTGAAGTGAGAAGCTGTACTAATAGTCATGTTGGCAGTGGCGCACCTGTAAGAAATAGCACTCGGGGGCAAGTACTGATTATGCCCCCCCAATTGCACCCCCCAGAAATTGTGCTCCCCCAATTGAGGTGGCTGGGGGCGGGCGAATGGCAGGTAAACAAGCGAGGCACAACCAAGCCACAAGTGTGGCTAGTGGGTGGGCAGCGAACGTGTGTGTGTGTGTGTGTGTTTGTGTGTGTGTGTGTGTGTGTGTGTGTGTGCGTGTGTGTGTGTGGCTGAACAGCGGTGGACAGCAAGCAGCAGTGGATGAGCTTCAGCAGGCAAGCAGCCACGAGTGTTGGTGGGCGGGTGGCCAATTGCACCCCCCCCCACATGACCCAGGCAAGTGGCACCTGGGTCTCAAGCGCTTTCATGCCCCCCTAGACAATCCATTGCATGTTGGGATCAGAGGCATATCTAAGGTGGGGCAGCCAGGGCATTAGCCCTGGGCACCACTTGAAGAGTGGATACCCTCGGTGCCTGGCCCCTCCCCACCAAGAACTCTGCTCCCCCCCATCTTTAAACTGCAGGCTCTGTCTCTGAAGACTTTAGTTACAGAGCCCAAAGTTTAACACTTGGACCAGGTCAGGCTGCAGGGTGGGAGAAAGGAGAGGCATTTTCAGTGTTCGTCCTGGGTGATATCTTCCATAGATTTGCCCTTGGTTGGAATGACTACTCAGGGCACATATGCTGGCCAGTGGCAGATAGCAGTCATGTTCTTAGGTCCATGAAAAAGAGCTCTTTACTCTTGGGGAAGGCTCCTAATTCCTGCCAGGGACAATTTCCCTTAGACTGTTCCCTTTGGAACTGGTTGGTACAATCAGGAGAGAGTCTCTGATTGTCATGCCCATCACCAGCAAGAAGGTGGTTTTAAATAATGACTGCATTTTACCATTTTAGTGTTGAAGCACAGGTTTGGTGAGAAGCTGTCAGGGGTGCCAAGAAGGCTGAACTCCTTCCTTCACAAGCCCCTTGAGCAAACTGATATCTGGCTGTTCATCTGCCTCCTTCAGAACTTGCCTAATTATTCCCTACTGAAAAGAAAACATTACATGATCTAACACACATACATATCTATTGATCTATGTGTACACACCCACATGAGTTGCCTGTTCATTAAGATCATTTTCGGAGGCACTGATGTGCCGAAGTACAGTGGCTCTCTACCTTCTAGTGGTGGATGGTGGCCAGGTACAGGCCCTCATCTGTGGGGACAATTCAGTTGTGGAGTTCCCTCCTCAAAGCTGTTCATCTGGTGACATGTATGTTAAGTTTTGGTGCCAGTTAAATATTTCATTTTACCCAGGTCTTTGACTGGAGGGATTGTCTCTCCTCCCCTCTGATGAATTTGCTTTCTGTGTTAGCCTTTGAAAATCTGCCCTCACTCGCTTTTTATCATTTTTAGGCTATTGCTACTTTTATTCTCCAGTCATTTTTGTATTATTTGCCCTTTTAATAGTTATTGTTGCTGTGATTTTTTTTGAAAAGGATGTTATTCTAATGTTTTAGAGGTTTTAATTGTTTAGTATTGTCTTAGTGCAGGGGTAGGGAACCTGCGGCTCTCCAGATGTTCAGGAACTACAATTCCCATCCGCCTCTGTCAGCATGGCCAATTGGCCATGCTGGTAGGGGCTGATGGGAATTGTAGTTCCTGAACATCTGGAGAGCCGCAGGTTCCCTACCCCTGTCTTAGTGGCTTATTCCACACATGCAGAATAATGCACTTTCAAACTGCTTTCAGTGCTCTTTGAAGCTGTGTGGAATAGCAAAATCCACTTGCAAACAGTTGTGAAAGTGGTTTGAAAACGCATTATTTTGCGTGTGCAGGAGGGGCCAGTGTGAGTATTGGAAGCAGCTTTAGGAGCAAATATAAATAAGGTGGTTTTAAATAAGGTATAGTTTGTAGCTGAGCTGCCTCTCTGTGCATTTTGTCAGGCTAATATAACTATTTATTTGTAAGATGTTTGCATTTTGATCTTCAAAGACTGAACAAATTATTTGTGGGATTATGTATTATATACATTCAACATCTCATATACATTATATTATGTACATTGCCTGCAGGGGGCGCAGTTTTTAGGCTAGCAGCAGCAGAATTTCAGGGTATCTTTAGGAGACTCTCCTGATGATACCAGCCGGGTTTGATAACGTTCGGTTCAGAGGGTCCAAAGTTATGGACCTTCAAAGTGTAGCCCCCAACTCCTACTAGCTCCCATTGGAAACAATGGGGATGGGGCACCCCCTTTGAGAGTCCATAATTTTGGACCCCCTGAACCAAACCTCACCAAACCTGGGTGGTATCATCAGGAGAGTCTCCCAAAGATAACCTGAAATTTTGGTACTGCTATCCTAAAAGCCACGCCCCCTGCTGGCCAAAAACTGAAAAAGCACTAAAAATGCAAAAAACACAAACCTGCATTTTTGCGCGCGCCCCAGGCGCACACCCTGTGCAACGCGCACCACGGACCCCCTTGTAGCTTTGCGTTTGCCCATGCAGCTGCTTCAGCTGAGAAAAACGGCTCAGGAGAGAAGGCTGAAACTCCTCCCCCAATGCCATGCTTGCAATCCAAATCAGGCTCCAGCACAATTGGGAAACTTTTTATGCCCAAACATCACATATGATTTTAAGGCTCCAAACTTGACTTGTCTGAAACATAGTATCTGATTAGGCCCTTAGTAGAAGAGTATTGTGGGATCCAACTTTGCAGAAGAGAATCATTGGCTCTTTAATGTTTTACAACTCAAGCAGAGAAACAGCAGGTACTATATCTAGTTCATGGTTCACGTGCAGAGTATTTTACAGAATACAAGACTATAAACCCCAAGGAAACTTACAATCTAAAATTCACAACACGGAAACAGTGATAGGAAAGAAGAGAGAGGTGGAGAAAGAGTTTGTATAAATTGTACAGAACCCCAATACAACTAGCCTATATGATTAAAGGATTAAGCCCAAAAGAGGAGCATATTATATTCATATGTGGATAGAATGCAAAGTGGTGAAAAAGTTTTGGGAGAATATTTTGAAATATGTAGAACAGTTGGTAAAAGTAAAAATTGATGTAAATAAAGATTTACTAATTGTGGGGATAATAGAGGATATAAGAGTGAACAGAAGTTTGGAACCAATGTATAAAATAATGATTAGAGCAGCACACGCAGTGTTGGCGTTGGGCTGGAAAGATAACAAAAAATGGACAGTTTCAAAATGGTTGGAATACATCTGGGAACAAATACAGTTAGAGATCTTTGAGAGACTGACAAAAAACATTTTATGGAAAGAAAAAATAGAAGATATCATGAAGCTATGGACAGTGTATGAAAGATGGATGGAAGAAGCCAGATTTAACGAAGAACTATGGAATAAGAGAATAAGAAGAATGAATCTCCTACTGCTTGCATGAAATAACCAATAGAAAAGAGAGGGGAGGTGGGAGAAAATGGGAAAAATGTATAGATGGAATGAAGATATTGAATGTAACAAATGTACAAGTATTCTATACAATAAAAAATTATTTAAAAAAAAGAGGAAGAGTTTTTAGTCCATAACCACCCATAACTTTGATGACCATGTGCGGGCTCATCCCCGTTATGGTGGAGGAAGGGGCCCACCTCACCTCGCTGTGATGTCACACTTAGCACTGCTTATGTGCTGTGGCAAAATTAGATTGATGCAGTTGTGTGGTGCGCAGGTCAGTGCAAAAGTTACTATTCCGTAGCACTGCACATACCACGCTGCTCTCTCTGTTTGCAATTTGCAGACAATACTTCATCTCCTTATGAAAACTCCTCCTATGTACACAACAGGCAACACTTGGGACTTGCTGCCATGCAGACGAGAGCGCTCACAAAGGCACTTTGTCTGGCAAGTGGCACGCTTGCACCATGCCAAGAAAAACACTTATTCCCAATACTAATCGTGCTCCCCGACTACCCTCTAGTGTATATTCTTCCAGAATTGCTCTCCATCCATGCCTCTGCGTGGAAGATATGGAAATGAACGTGATGAAATCTCACACTCTCTGGTCTGATAAGAGCCGGAATCTGAGGCAGTGACTGGGCACACAGAGAGCTCCCAGGGAAATGAGAAGGGAGGTGGTTCGTGTTCCTTCAATTGACCTTCTCTGTCTGACTGAAGGAGTGTAATTGTTAGACTCCCAAGGGAGCCCTGGAAAGATCTCCAATCCCAAAGGCTGCCTGACGAACAGACCCACTGGAAGGAGCAGAGAAACATAATGAAGGCACTTAGGCAGCAGTGAATGGATTCTGGGAAAGGGGGCAGGTTTGCGCCAAAAGAGAAAGACGGCTATAAAATATCAAATTGTTTTCATCCACTTACGGAATACCAGGAACTAAACATCACAGCCCCTGGGATGCTGAATATGGAACGGCATTTTAATTTTTTTCTTTGTTTTAATTGAATAAATTTGAATAAATAGAACAACATAGAATAAATAAACCTGAATATTAAATGCAAGTCAGAAAAAGGTGGGTGCACCTGTTCCAACTGAATTAATAGACTTAATTAATTATATCTGGGGCCAAACGGGTGATGGCACGCTGTCAAAAACAGTGCTCACCTTTTCTGCTCGCTAACACTCTGTCAAATGTCACTGGTTGATTCTGGTTATGGAGTATCTATAGCAGGAGTCCCCAATATTTTAAAGCCTGTGAACATCTTTGGAATCCTGATATAAGGTGGTGGGGCAACCGCAAAATGGTTGTGGCAAGAGGTGGAGCTAATTTAAGGCAGTGAGGTTATGTGTAACTTTCCAGCAGCTCTTCGATCTTTCAGGCAGAAGTTCTGTTTAACAGGATGCCTTTAAAATCTACACAGCCAATCAGAACCCCTGCTGGGTGTAAGCTCCGCCTGGTCCCGCCAATGTTCTAAAAGCATTTGTTGGGAAACATGTTGGGGGGACCTGTGCTCCATAAGGCCAACTGAACACTATAACGTATTTTTGAAGGGCAGCACTTAATATTAATCACATATCTCAACAGCAAAATTGATCCACTGCAACAGATTTTTGTGATGTGTGAATTACTAGGACATTAACTGCAATTGGCTCTTTTGTGGGCAACACTGTTTGGGAAGCAATTCTGCCTTTTCTCAATTCATGACAATTCACTCAGAACAACTGCGCTGAAATGTGTATTTCCAAAGCCAGCGTGATTTGTGTAGAAGCTCTTTATATTTCAGGAATCAAATCAGCCTGAGTGAAACTATTTAAAAGGTTCTGGACATAATTAGGAACAACCATCCACTAATTCTTAATTAAAGTCATTTGTCTTTTGGCGCCTCCTTTTTCTGCAGCGGGAAGATACTTGAAGTGGGGGTGGCCGATCGAAGATTGCAACGAGGTGATTTGCTCAGGGAGGGGTGCATTCCACAGGGCGTTTGACAGCCACTTTCAAGGCCAACTGGAACTGGTAAAAAGATCTCAGGTTCATGTTTACACTGTATACACTTTGTCTCAGATCTTGACAAAAGTGAAAATCGCCATTTAGGATTTCAGCTGCAAAACGCCGCTTCCTGCAGATTCGTTGAGCCTGAACGTCAAACCAGTCACTTCTTTTAAGTCATCCCACTCTTGAAAAGAGAGAAAGAGATGAAAAGTCTGAAATTTGTTACACGGGTGAAACTCATCCTTTAAAAAGACGAGTCGCAGCTGTGCCCAGATGGTGATAGATTCATCACATAAAATGAGGGATTAGTAAACAATGTGTACCTTTTTTAAAGAGCAAAACAAGTCTTTGCTCATCACCTGGGCTTAATTGCAGTGGTTATATCAAAGCCATATAAAAAATTTAATCATCAACCACAAGTAAGGCTTTGCTTTTACGTGTGCGCTCGCTTCCCTGTTTTTCCACCTGTTCAAATGAAAGATTCTTGGAGTATCACAATATGCAAATCTCATTTATGATGCACAAATATGCCCTTTCATCTCTTCAGGTCTTTGATGTTGTGACATGGAAAGCTTTTAGTGCCACTGCCTACCAGACATACAGCGCTTATCTGATTCATAAACATGTGTGTCCAGGGTAAATAGGTTGGACGCAGTGGATGTTTCTTCTGTCTTTTCTTCCCCCCTCTTAAAATGCATTTTTTAAACTACATAAAAAAGCAAAGGAAAAAAGAACTAAGAGAACAGAGTTCGTAGCAAATCAGGTTCAATAGTATGTTAACCTTCAGTAGAATGTTGGCCTGATTCCTAGATCTAGCTAGAGATAAACCTGTGACTACAAGAGCCAAGCAGACAGTGAGCCAAGGTTAGGTGGCATTCTTTGGTTAGTTCAATTGGCCAAGGCATGGAGTGCTTAGATCAGGGGGTTCCCAATGTAGTGACCATGGGCAGCATGGGTCCCAACATCTTTCCTGATGCCTAAAAATAGGTGAGGCCTATTTGGACCATTTTGGAACCTTTGATTGACTTCCTGTCTGGCTCTCTGCCAAGACTCCCTTCTTGGAACTCCAAGCTTCCTGCTCTGCTCATGTCTGAAGTGTGCTTGGGTTGTTGACTGTCTGGTGATCTTCCAGACCAGACCAGACCAGTGCAGAGTTTCTATTACTGGGTGCTAATTGCATACTTGGTATTATTCTGTATGGATGCACTTTATTCCTTGGTCAATAAACAATCCCTAATTATCCTGCCCTATTTTAACCCCCATTTTCATGGCACTTCTGCCTTGGAGCCACATTTAAAAGGTCCTCAGAAGTGTATCTGTCATTCCCTTTCTTCCGATCTAAGGAAGAAAGGGGCCTCATTCACACAGAGATATGTCTGGTGTGTACTCCCAAGCACACAAAGTACAAGTTGAAATCAATTAATTGCATCGGCATAAATTTACATAATAACAAAAGTTGATCTAGAGAAGAAACTACTGTGTAACATTTTGGCAGTTCAGAATGCTTGTCCACAACTATGTTGGTCATACGACATGATATTAACTAGGGTCTGATCCTACCAAACTTAAGAATGCTGAATCTCATCATTTTCAATGAGAAAATTAAGAGCATCCTTAAGCAGTGGAACAAGGGTGCTTAGTGTTGGCTGGATTGTGCCACAGGCTGGATCAACTGCTGTTCGCCTTCAGTGCAGTTTAGGCTTGCTGATGGAGAGAAATTTCCAGCTTCTCAAGAGCTGATGAGGTGTCCCTCCCCCTTGGTGCATGTGTAAACCCTATGTTCAGAATGGGTTGACCCAGAAAGGGGTGGAGACTCAAAGCAGCAGAAGGCTGCAAAAACTGGTGAAGTTGGAGGAAGCAAGGCTACCAGGCTGGGACCTTGATCTAATTCTTTATAAGCTCTTAACACCTTGTTTAAGGCAACTGCAAAGTTGTTGGGAACTAGTGGGAAGGGAGTTGTTTATTGTTGTTGTATTGTAAATGTTAGAATTTATTGTTTCAGGGCTTGCTATGTATGTAGTTGATGGGAGTTCTTTTGGGGACCTTCATCATCTTGGATCCCATGCACCAAGCCTCTGAAGTCTTCATAGGCCAACCACCAGCAGGAAGAATTGGACTTGGCATTATCAGTAGATTGTAAATATAAGGACTTGAAATACAACCTAAAAGGACTGTAAATTGTTAATGTTAAATGTTAATGTTAAAAGTGTTATTTGCTAAGGAAGTAAACCATTTTGTTTTAAATTTAGTTTCTTTGCAACTCCTTCCAAGTTCTGCCCCACAGAACCCACAGACAGAGGTTACACATGTACTGTTTCCCATTGAAAACAACACATGGTGAGAGGAAGAGGAGCTGCCTTCCCTCATTTCTTCTTGTACTGCTGAGTTGAGTCTCACAGACTCAGGTGAAACTGCATGAGATCCGACAGGGCCTGGATCTCACGAGATAGAGTATTCTACCAGGTTGGGGCCAGGGGAGAAAAGGCCCTAGCCCTGGTGGAGGCTAACTGGACATCTTTCAGGCCAGGGATCGTCGGAAGATTTTCACTTGCTGACCAAGCTATCGGGGGGGGGGGGGGGGGGCATAACAGGGGACATATCTGAACACATCTGGTAACCGATGGAAAAGTTAAATGAGTTAAAAGGAGTTAAAAAGAGGACTTTAAATTGTTTTCCCCAATGTAGTGTTTTTAAATGAAATTAATGAATTGCTTTTTAAGTAAAGGTTTTACTCATTCAATTTATAACGTGGAAGGAAAAATTCCAGTAGGAAAACTGGGAAATATTGGAAAGCACTGCCAGAAACTCCTCTGAGTGTTTTTTTTAATTGAATGAAATGAAACACAAGGGGTTTTTTTGTATGTTTGTAAAGTGCCATCAGGTTGCAGCCAACTTATGACAACCCCATAGGGTTTTCAAGGCAAGGCACGGAGGTGGTTTGCTATTGCCTGCCTCTTCATAGCACTCTTAAACTTCTTTGGTGGGCTCCCATCCAAGTACTAGCCAGGATTGCCCATACTTAGCTTCCAAGATCAAGTGAGATTGGGCTAGCCTAGGACAAGGTTTTACTTAATCAAAATACATACAGCATTCAGTTTTTCTGAAAGAAAAGTAGGACATTCAAGGGCAGCAGTACTGAAGACATATGTATTTTCTTTTTGGAAGTGAAATCTTCTAAGATGGCGTAGGGCACAGAAGTTTGATTCAAGTCCGGCGGCACCTTAGAGATCAACAAGATTTTCAAGGAGTGTGCTTTTAGTCAAAGTTCCCTTCACCAGCCTCCAGTAGGAATAGAGATCCCCGTCTTTTTATCCCAGTCAGAAAGTGGGAGGGGCGAGGCAAAGGGCGCAAAGGGACCCGGCATAGCAGTTGACAGCTGTCTCTCTCACTTCACTGTTTGTTATTTTGTACAATATTTGGCGCACATGCAAATCTTCTTGTGGAAAACAGTGCTTGCAAATTCCATCAATGTACGACATTAATACAATTAATTTTGTATGCTAAGTTAGAAATGATTTGTTTCCTGGTTGTGGTGGGTTTTCTGGGTTTAAAAGATCAGCCAGGACGGGCCACGGAGTCCGGCCTCTTCTCCCGTGGCTGTTGGGGAGGGATCAGGCTGGAGAGAGAGGCTCCAAAAGGCCAACCCAAGAAGGACACCAGAGGGCCTACCAGTCCCAGACTCCAACCCTGAAGAGTCGGATTCTGACCGTATCTTTTTATTGACTGATAAAGTGTTTAGAAAGACTCACTAGGCGAGGGGCCATAAATACTTTGCAAACATCTACCGATAGACTGTGCCAGGCTGACTGACTAGCCACCATCCCCAGGAAGTGATTTTAGTTTGGAGCAAATTGACCCAGATTGCAGGTTACTGTATTTAACTTACTAAGCAGAAGGTTATGTAGAACTTTGGCAACTACCTAGGGGTGTGGCAAGTGTAAACTTGTGAAGTGATTGCTGAGCCTGATAACTCCGCTGCTTAAGAACCGTGCCTCCTTTGGCTACATTACTTCAATAACAAGTGCTGGTTTCTCACCAGTCAGAGGAGAGGGCGCTTGTTCGGTCAGAGGAGTGGGAAGTTTAACTTTTAATTCCTCATGTAGTCATGGGAGACACCCTGCACTTCCCTGCTTTCACCTTCTTGCAAAGTTCTCTTCAGCAGATCACAGGAAAGCTAATTCTTCCCATCCTTATGGGACCCACATAGATGAATACCCACCTGGGTCACTGGGCTGTCGTTAGAGGCAGTGGTGGGATCCAAAAATTTTAGTAACAGGTTCCCATGGTGGTGGGATTCAAACAGCGGCGTAGCACCAGTGGGGCTGGGCGGGGCACGACGGGGGCGTTGCCGGGCATTCCGGGGGCGGGGCATTCATAATTTCTCTGTTACTGTAAAAAACTCTTACTGTAAAAAAAAGTTCCTAATTTCCAGCTGGTATCTTTCTGTCCATAATTTAAACTCATTATAGCAAGTCCTATCGTCTACTGCCAACAGAAACAACTACTTCTCCTCTAATTGACTGCCCGTCAAATACTTAATACTTTCAAATACTTAATTTTGTTCCTAGAAATCAAAAGAAGGATACTTTCCTTAAACAAGGAACTTTACCATATTTCTAAAACATGTTTTTAAAACAGGCCTACAGGGAGAATTATCCCGTTTTCTACCTTCGCTAACCAGCCACATAGGAAACAACAGGACTTCATGATTTTTGGACCTAATGGAATTTCTGATGGAAAAGCAGACCCAATTAGTAACCCCCTCTTGGCACACACAAATAATTAGTAACCCATTCTCGGGAACTGGTGAGAACCTGCTGGATCCCACCTCTGGTTAGAGGGGAAAGGGACAAAATAATTACTTGAGGAGCAGTTATGACCTTAACTTTTACCTTAGGGTGGGATCTAGTCCTACATCCCTTGCAAAAGCTGCAGGAGCATCCTAGCCTTAAGAATGCTAAGCTTTAGATTCCAATGGAAACCTGGTGTATGAGAACACAAGAGCTCTCATGATCAAACTAGTGGTCTGCCTAGTCCAGCATTCTGTTTCATGCAGCAGTCCACCAGGTGTCCTGGAAGGCCATCAAACAGGGCATAAAGGCCAGGACATTGTTCTGGATTCTCCCCCTATGAAGCTTCCCCAGCTTCCCCATCTGCCCTTTTCCTTGGCTGCTGCTTCCTTGTTGCCTACTGCTTTTTTTACTCTGGAAAACAAAACAGAAAAATAAACCCCTTCGGGCCACTTTGCTAACCA
This sequence comes from Sphaerodactylus townsendi, assembly GCF_021028975.2. NCBI lineage: Eukaryota > Metazoa > Chordata > Lepidosauria > Squamata > Sphaerodactylidae > Sphaerodactylus > Sphaerodactylus townsendi. The sequence continues at coordinate 67,988,271 of NC_059435.1, forward strand.
AGGGTGGGAGGAGCTGCTCCTGGGTAGGCAGGGGAAGGCGGGAGGGGCAAGCAAAGCTAAAGTGAGCTGAACACACATGAAAGATCTTAGTTTTCTCAGTGAAGAAAAGTCACACTTGAAGAGATTTTGGAAGCTATGGGGCTTTTCTGATCTGCGGCAGGGGAAGTTTGTGGAGAGGAATGTGTGTGCAGCCAAGGATATGACCTGAAAGGAATGTATGTTCACTGCAGGGCAGGTCATAAGTGCACAAATGGCCACTGTGTTTCAGAGGTTTACTGCCATTGAATATATGGAGATTCCCGTTACTCACTATGGCTAATAGCCATTGATGGAACGATCCATGATAAATCTGCCCTTTTAAAGACATGTGGGCGTGTAGCTATCACTATGTCCACTGGCAGATAATTCCACTGTTTAACTGGTCATCAGATTATTTTTCCAGTCATTTTGTTTACTGGTATGTACGTTTTCACAAATATTGCTTTAAAAAAAATCCAGATTGCTACTGTTACATTATGATTTTATTGCTCCTCCAAAATTTATTATATTTGACCCCTGGTTTTATTAGGTTTAATGCGTTGTTGTTCGTAGATTTTTTTTTCATCCTCTGTCTTTAATGATATAGATTGTAGCTGCTTGAATGCCTTTATAAATTACCAGGTGTTTTATTCTTATTGCTACAGAGTTGTAAACCATCATTAACGATGATGTTGTAAACCTTCACAGGCATTTTAAACTGTGAGGATGAGGTATAAATATTTCAAATACCGTAAGTAAATAAACAGCAATGGGTCAAACCTACTGGTTTTGGTCCATAACTCTTCCTTATGTTGAATTAATTGTGACTTTCATATCCATAACTTTTTCTGACACAAAGGTGGAGTCCACTGTCATTGCAGATAAGTGCTCATTCACTGATTTTCCTGGACACTGAAGTCTCATACAGCCTGTTGCCTGATCAGTGGGGATTGGTCCTTCCCTCTTTAATATTCTTTATTATTTCAATATGTCTTTAACATTTGGAAGACGCTGATAGTTGTGAATGATAAATTTTGTGACTTCAAAAATAAATATAATAAATGCCATTAAGTAAATATTCTGCCAATTCAAAAGTTCTCAATCACAGGAAGAGTTAAATTTGCCACAGAGAGAAATACGTCTCACCATGACATGCGTCTGAAGATGTCAGCATAGATGCGGGAGAAATGTTAGGAGCAAAAGCTATCAGACCACAGCCACACAACCTAAAAACCCCAAAATAGCCAGTTGAGTCTGGCTGAAAAGCCTACGACAATATAACTTGTGTTAGTCCTGCTCTATAATCTATTTGGGAAATAGCTGATCCATTTCTTGGCTTTCTTGTTTCTTAGGGATGGAGTGGACATAAGAGACTTTCTGGATGAGACCAGTGGTCCAGCATCCAGTTGCTCTCGAGGACCAACAAACAAGGCATAGAGGCTAATGTTCCCTCCTAGCACTGGTTATTTAGAGATTTTCTGCCTTTGGGTGTAGCAGATCCCTTTAGTGTGGTGTAGTGGTTCAAATGGGTGGACTCTATACTGGAGTACCAGGATTGACTCCCCATTCCTCCACATGAGCAACAGACTCTAATCTGGTAAACTGGATTTGTTTCCCCACTCCTACACATGAAAGCCTGCTGGGTGACCTTGGGCCAGTCATTCTCTTTCAGCCCCATCTACCTCACCAGGTATTGTGAGGAGAGGAAGGGAAAGGGAGTTTGTAAGTCACTTTGAGACTCCTTACAGGGGAGAAAGGCAGGGTCAAAATCCACATTCTTCTTCTTAATCAGGGTTCATGGCCATTGATGGACCTGTGTAAATCTATCTCCCACTCTTTTAAAGCCACCTGGAGAGGAATTTGCACTCATACCCAGCTTTTCTCAACTGTAAGGAGTCTCGAAGCAGCTTACAAGCTCCTTACCTTCCTCTCCCACAACAGACACCTTGTGTGAGGTAGGTGGCGCTGATAGAGTTCTGAGAAAACTGTCACTAGCTCAAGGAAACACACCTGATTCATCAGATTAGAGTCCACCGCTCTTAACCAGTACATCACGCTGACTCTCCTATGTATTGCCTTATCTACTAGAGGTGAATTCCACAACTGATTTACTTATTGGTCCCTTCCGCACACGCAAAATAATGCGTTTTCAAACCACTTTCACAACTGTTTGCAAGTGGATTTTGCCATTCCGCACAGCTTCAAAGAGCACTGAAAGCAGTTTGAAAGTGCATTATTCTGCATGTGTGGAATGAGCCATTGTGAAGTACTTAATATTGTCCCTCCTGAATCTGTTGTCTTTCATCTGGTGACCTCAGGTTCAACTATCATGGAAGAAAGAGCAAACATTCTTTGTAGCCACTTTCTCTCCCCAACATGTAATTTCATAAAACTTCATCAGCCCCCTGCCATCAATTACCTTTTTCTAAACAGAGCATCCCCAAACTCTCTTCTTCATACTAAAGGTGCTTCGGCCGCTGAACCATCCTGGTTGCCCCATTTCAGCACTATTCTCAGTTCTGCCTTCACTTTTTTGAGACAGAAGGTGTAAGGACATCCATTTTCAAGTGGCCCCATAACAGTCTCTTGGGCTGTCTGGCAGAAATTCTCCCCACTTGCTGGAGAACAGGCTGTGTCAAGCATAAGACGGCTGGCCCCAGAAAAGTCAATACTTACCTGAACACAAATAGAAATCTTTGCCGCCAAGAAGAATGCCTTCATCCCTTCCCTTCAACTCACGATTTTTGTCAACTTGAAAGCTGTCTGTGAGATTGGTCTTAGTCCATTCTTTCTGCACGGGTCAAATACCTGTCATACCACGCACCCTAGTTAATATTCAACTAAAAATTAATAGATTAGATAACTATTACATATGTTTTTAGTGCCAATTAATTTAGTGACTTGAATTTGCTGAATATTCCCCCCCCCCCCCAGCACACCTTCTTTTTCTGCTGAGCTTTTATCAAGGTGGGCGAACGCAGGGTCTCCTTTGCCACGGCTGTGTTATCTCAGCCTCTTGGCTGGCTCCTTTTGTGCTACAATTACCAACCACTGGATTGGGTTGACACAAGTAATCCCCTTTGGATTCCCCAAGCAATGTGATGTCGGTAAGAAGTCCTCCTAACAGGGCTATTAAAAAACACATTAAACATGCTCCTCATTGTACGGTTTATGGGAGCTTACGTTAGAATAACAACAGCGCAGTGGCATTCTGTTTGAAAATGAAAGGATTATACGGCCTTTTGTAAAATCAGGAATTTAGTTTTTGGGAGGGGCAGGAGAATGGTGACTTATTTTTTGTTTATGTACCTAAGAAACCTTTGATAAGTCGGCTTCTGTCACTAGTGCTTAGTCCACTTGTAATTTCGTGTATCAACTGGGATGAAATGCATACTACCTCGGATCGTTTATGTCAAACGCCGAATAGCGTAGACAGCAGTACTTATTGGGAGATTATAGCGAGGAGGGGATAAGGGCCTTTAGGAATCTGTAAGTCATTTACCTTGACAGAGTATTCGGGAATCAGACTATATCCTTTAATTATCATATAGATGCTCTCAGCTTTCTGCTTGTGTCAGAAACAAATTGACAAAAAAAAGAGAGACAGACATCCTCATTAGGAAGTTAATTTTGGGAGGGTAGCCATGTTGGTCTCCAGTGGAAGAGCTGGGTTCGAGGATTGTAACACCTTGGAGACCAACAAGAATGTCAGGTTATAGGTTTTTGAAAATCCAAGCTGCCTTCATCAGATATCTTCTAAAGACAGCTTTGGCCCCTGAAAGCTTATAAACCAAAAATCTTGTTGAGCATCACAGCTGCAACCATCTGGACACATCAATTATTTCCATTTTCATGAAGATGCAAGTGTAACCTCAGCTTGTGGGTTCTGTGGGGCAGAACTTGGAATGAGTTTGCAACAACAAATTTTAAAAACAAAATGGTTTACTTTCTTAACATATAACATATAAAATCAACATTTAACATCACACTTCAAGGTCCTGTTCAGGTTGCATTTTCAAGTCCTTATATTTACAGTCTACTTGTACTGCCAAGTCCAATTCTTCTTTGCAAGTGGGTTGGCTCCTGAAGACTCCAAGGGCTTGATGAACAGGATTCAACATGATGAAGGTTTCCAGGAGAACTCTCACCCATTAGAAACATTAAAAAAAAACCCTTAACAAGGTGTTAAGGGCTTATACAAACCAAGGCCGTTTCCGCACGGAGGTGGAAACGGCTGGGTCGGCGCATTCCGCGCCGACCTGAAGACGCTGGGACCGTCCGCACGGACGGTCCTGGGAGGAGGCGGGACGCCGGCGCCGCGGAGCCCCACCGCCCCGGCATGTCCCTGGGCCTCCGACACGTCGCCGAGGCCTGGGGATACGCCCCCCTGGCCCTGCGCGCCTGCTTGAGCGGCGCAGGCCAGGGGGCGTGTTCCCAGGCCTCGGCGACATGCCGGAGGCCCAGGGACAAGGTAAGTTCTGGGTGGGGGAGGCGGCGTGAAGCTGCTGCCGTTCGCTCGGCAGCGGCTTCACGGCAGCATATTCCCGAAAAGAACGCTTCCCAGCGTTCTGGGAATACGCCGGCTGCGGGCCAGCCGGGTGGCGCGGGGGCGGCGCAGCTGCGCTGCAGCTGCGCCCCCCGTGCGAATGGCAGCCTGGAGACGGCGTTTTTACCTTCTCCAGGCCGTCATTTTCTGCCCGTGCGGAAACGGCCCAAGATCCGAGTCTGGTAGCCTTGTCTCCTCCAAACTACATGAGCTCTGCAGCCTTCTGCTGCTTTGAGTCTCCACCCTTTTCTGGGTTAACCCATTCTGGGCATGGGGGTTACACAAGCACCTCCTTCTGATTATTTACAATGCAGTGTTTTTTAGCAAAGTAAATTCATGCTGCTTGTCCACATCCAGTATCGTTTTCCTCACACCAAGGCTCCTTGGTCACACATTCATGTGGGGAAACATCAGCTTGGAACTGGCAGATCACAGGAACAGTTTCTCTGATCGCAATGAGGCCTTTCTCAGCAGGCAGTAGTAGAAGTGGAATTAGAAGCAGCCACCAAAGGTAGTTGTGAGCAAATGGACTCGAATCTGGAGAACTGGGTTTGATTCCCCTCTCCTCCACATGAGCAGCAGACTCTTATCTAGTGAACCAGATTTGTTTCCCCACTCCTACATTCCTGCTGGGTGATCTTGGGCTAGTCACAGTTTGTTCAGAACTCTCTCAGCTCAACCTATCTTACAAAGTGTTGTTGTGGGAAGAGGAAGGGAAAGGAGTTTGTAAGGAAAGGAGTTTGAGTCTCCTTATTTATTTATTTATTTATTTATTTATTTTATTAGATTTTTATACCGCCCCATCCCCGGAGGGCTCTGGGCGGTGTACAACATTTAAAAATAGTATAATTAATAACATTTAAAAGCAGCGATCCAAGTTTAGATATAAATTAAATTAAATTAAAATCCAAGATGTAAGGTGGCGTCCAGCATTTCAACAGTATAAAATCCCTCCCTCCCCACGATGAAGGGAGGCATGGCGAGTCACAGTGATGGAGTCGTGGCCCGGGTGTTAAGGGCCACAGACGGGGCACTATTAGCGGCTGGGTCCTCCAAAGGCCCGGCGGAACAGCTCCGTCTTACAGGCCCCGCGGAACTCCTTAAGGTCCCGCAGGGCCCGGACAGCTGGAGGGAGAGCGTTCCACCAGGCCGGGGCCAGGGCTGTAAAAGTCCTGGCCCGCGTGGAGGCCAGCCGCATCGCCGAGGGGCCAGGGACCACCAATAAGTTGGCCTCCGCCGATCGGAGAGGCCGCCTAGGGACATATGGGGTGATGCGGTCTCGAAGATACGATGGTCCCAGGCCGTGAATGGCCTTAAAGGTCAACACCAACACCTTGAAGATGATCCGGAACTCTACTGGAAGCCAATGCAGCTGCCGCAGCACAGGCTGGATGTGTTCCCGAAGGGTGCTGCCTGTAAGCAGACGTGCTGCTGCATGGTGAACCAGTTTTAAACGCCGGATCAGACGCAAGGGAAGGCCCAGGTGGACAAATCCAGGTGGACCCCCAGGCTGCGGACGGAGGGGGTCGGTGTCAATGTGACCCCCTCCCACACCGGCGGCTGGAAAGTCCCTCCCCCCCCCCTCACGACCAAGCCAGAGGATCTCCGTCTTCGAGGGGTTCAGTTTTAACCTGCTCTGCCGCAACCAACCAGCAACCGCCTCCAAACAATGCTGGAGAGCCACAGGGGCGGCGGCTGCTCCCCCCTCCATCAACAGAATGAGCTGTGTGTCATCAGCGTACTGATGGCAAATCAGCCCAAAACTCCGTACCAGCTGAGCAAGAGGTCGCATATAGATGTTAAATAACAGCGGGGACAATAATGCCCCCTGGGGTACACCGCATTGAAGCGGGTACTTCCGGGAGGCCTGGTCCCCGCACCTCACTTGCTGAGTCCGGCCCCGGAGAAACGAGGTTATCCACTGAAGGACAGTGCCCCGCACTCGAGGCGGCCAGGCGGTGGGCCAAAGGTCGTGGGCGAACACATCAGACGGCGCGGTAACATCTAACAACACCAGCAGCGCCGATCCGCCCTGGGTAAGCTGGATACGGAGTGAGTCTGTGACGGCGCAGGGAAGAGTCGCCGTCCCATGCCCAGCACGGAAGCCGGACTGGAAGGGGTCGAAAGCCGATGCGTCATCCAGAAAACCTTGAAGCTGCTCCAACACCACTCTCTCAATTACCTTCCCCAGAAACGAAAGATTCGAGACGGGGCGGTAATTGGCCAGATCTCCTGGATCTAACGGTGGTCTTTTTAAGAGTGGGTGGACCACTGCCTCCTTCAACCCATCCGGGAAGGTTCCTTGCTCAAGAGAACCATTGATGATACTCAACAGATGGGGTCGTAGCTCCACCCGGCAGGTTTTCACAAGCCAAGACGGGCACGGATCCAGAGGACAGGTAGTAGGTCTAACAGCAGCTAAGGCTCTGTCGACAGCGGCTTCAGAGAGCAGGGAGAGAAAGGCAAGGTATAAATCCAGACTCTTCTTTTTCTTCTTCTTGGTGCATTACTTTACAGGTCACCTTCCCAGATGGAAACGTGTGACCAAACGTATTGATGTTGATGGGTAGGAAAAAAGTTATTGTGTGTTGAAAGAAATGTATTTGTCTATTGATTGGGTCTAAGTATCTTACATTGATCCTGTGTATATTTATCTCACTTCCTCCTGGATAAGTGTGTGTCTAGATAGCATAGTGATTAAGCCCATCTGAAATGAACAAGCTGGTACATAGTGATAATTACTGTGATATTTGTAATGGATGGGCTGGCAAATTCTATTGAAACCTGGATTTTGTACAAACCACAACAATGTCTGTAATGCACATTGATTGTCACGCAAAGAACTTTCAGTGGCTTAGCATGCATTTCTTCACTTTTGTGGGTTTGAGCACTGAGGGGGGAAATCTATATAGTAATCTAAACACAATCAAGAGACTTGTGTTGGCCCATTAACTTCTTTTTTTTGTTTAACTCTTTGTTTCTCTTTCTACAAATTATTGTAAATTATTAAAAGGGGACATTGGCAAAGACTGGGAGTCCTCTTCAAGGGTAGACTTGTGTGACCTGGGTTGTAGGCACGTAGTGGATTCTGGATCCCAGCTCTTTTAAATGCAAGAAATGTGTGTCCGCAAAATTCGATGAACATGCTAGCTTGTTCATTTTTTCAGTAGTTGATATTTATTTACATTTTATTTTAAGTATTATCCACCTGAATCTGACAGGACTAAGTAGGAAGTCACATTGATTACCCCAAGATTTATGTTCATCATATTTTATGATTTTGCTCTATGAAATGCTTATCTTTTGGCACTGTACAGCTCTTTTATGCTGCTGTTATTCCAAGAGTTGACATATTGGCTCACTGAGCCAGCAGCTGCGTGACGCTGATACACTGCAAGAAGACAAAGGGTAAGCACTTGCGGTTACCATCCTGTTTGAATCTTGGCACGATAACATGCTAAGAATCTTTGCTGGCACCCAGCTGTGATGCCATGCCTTCCTCAGGTCATGATGGCCAAATGCCTTGCATAGCTGGAGATCTACAATGCTTCCATATTTGTCTAAAGCTTTTGTAAGCACAGAGAAGGTGAGACTTTGATTTTTTTCCCCTCGGGCTTGGTCACAAAATTCTCTGTCGTCAAATTTCTCTGCTGAATTTCATCGATCTGCTGGCCAGTATGACATATTGAAACATCCAACTACAATGGTTTTAATTTTATTGAGATAGTGAGTGCCATCATGAAATGGCTGCCAAAGCCTTAGAAGCAGTGGTGGGATCCAAAAATTTTAGTAACAGGTTCCCATGGTGGTGGGATTCAAACTGTGGCGTAGTGCCAATGGGGCTGGGTGGGGCACAACGGGGGTGTGGCCGGGCATTCTGGGGGCGGGGCATTCCTGGGTGGGGTTGTGGCAGGGATGCAGCTGCTGCGCCGGTCCTTGGGCGGGAAACGAATGTACGGAGGCGCAGGCTCCTGCTAGACTGCTTCAAGTTCTGCGCGCTACTGCTGAGAGGAGGGGCGTAACTAAGGCCAAAATCACGTGGCAAAATCACCAATTAGTAACCCCCTCTCGGCACACACAAATAGTTAGTAACCTACTCTCGGGAACCTGTGAGAAACCTGCTGGATCCCACCTCTGCTTAGAAGGCTCCCCTGGGGATTGAGGTCTGACATGAAATGTTGGAAGATTCCAAGCTAGGAATCCTTCTATGATAGAGGTGGTTGTTTCCAAATGAGGGCTTTCTGCAGACATAAAGATGATGCTTCCTGGATTCTTCTTAAGCACCTCCTGCTTCAACGACAAACTGAAAAGCCAGGCTTGTTTTTGCTTTAAGGATGAAACAAGAGGGCGCCATGCTTTATTGCCATGAGTTATGGCTCTCCTGGTTTCCATGCTGGGCATCACTGGCCTATGAAATGATTATTTCATTCCATTTTTCGTGTATACAAGCTTTGACTCACTCTTGAAATGCAAGGCGAGTATGGAAGTCAACCTCAGAGTCCAATGTTTGTGCCCCCCACCTTTTTGTACTGCAGACAATCCCTTATGCACAAAGAGTAGCTCCCGACTTCTCCCTGCTTGGCTCTCAGAAGATTAAACATTCCTAGTCTTGAACAGAGCCGGTGGCAATGGGACACCACAATGGGAAACAGTGGGAAGGAAAGGAGAATGGCTAATGTTGAATTTCTGCAATGTTGTATATTGCTTTGAGGACCTGATGGTCCAAAAGAGAGGTGTAAATCCAGTTGTTTAGGTAGGTTAATCACTTCTAGAAATGCAGACCACTGTAGTGTTCTGCATGGGATTTGTTGTTGTTTTCCCCTGTGAAGCTCAAAGGTTGCTTTTGAACAGCTCAGAGTCAATAGTTGTAGAAGGATGTCCCGCCCATAATGCCCATTCATACACCTTCCCACTACTTTGATATAATCATAGGTTTTACCGAGTTCAAAGAGTAGGTGGCTGGTGCTGAACACAGCTGTTCTAACCAAGTTCTGGGCTCGGAGCCAGAAAATTGGATAAAACACCTTTGGAACATGCCTATCCCTTCTTAGAACATTTCTTGGTGCTTGCAGTGTTTTAAATGCTAGCCAAACATGTTCTGTCTTTTTGAACCATAAATAGTTATGGCACATCTGTCTCCAGGCTGTTATATTTTCCTTTGAAAACCAAGGCTAAGGACATTTAGGGGATGGTTTCCAGTATGTAGGAGTTCTGATCAGGAATACTGCCAACTATTTCCCCCTTGTTTTCATCAGTGTTGATTCCCAAAAGGTTGACTTGTGTTTGCTGTGTCCAACTGGAGTGACTTCTGATGGGTACTAAGACCAGCAAGTTAATTCAGAGTCAAGTGAGTACTGATCACTTACATAGTTTTGTATTTATCTTTCAGATTTGAAGGGGCTTCAACCTTTAATCAACAACCTTCAACAAATAAATAAGAAAGTGTCAAATTTTAAATCAAGAAGATTTTTTCCCCACCAGTGAGGTTCTAAGTGCAATTAAGTCGATTTATGGCTACCAATCTTGATCCTCTTTGATCTGAGATTGCAAATGCCTTAACAGTCCAGGTGCTCAGGAGCAAAAGCCGCAGAAGGCCATTGCTCTCACATCCTGCAGGTGAGCTCCCAAAGGCACCTGGTGGGCCACTGCGAATAGCAGAGAGCTGGACTAGATGGACTCTGGTCTGATCCAGCTGGCTTGTTCTTACGTTCTTACGTTCTTAATTGTTAAATCAAGTAAAGGTCCAGTTGATTAATTAAATCGCTAGAGATGTGAAGTGTCATGCTTACTTCCAAAAAGTATCTAAAGTGAATGTGCATAATGTACAAATATGTTTGAATGCAATCCAGGCATTATTTAAAAGGTAGATGTATAAGCTAATAAAACTCTCTACTTGAAACCTTACTGTTCTTTAGGTGTGCAATCTACTGGAAAGAACGTTTGATGCTGAAAACAACGGCTATGATCTTGGAAATTGTGGGTACCACATTTACAGCCTCTATACACAAATAACAGTTTACCCAAAACTTTGCTTCCATTTCGGCTCTGCTTGGCTGTGATCTTGGCAGCAGCTCCGCACACACCTAGGTCTTAACTTGAGCATGAAGTGAACCTTGGAAGGGTGTGATGATTGAGATTGTTCCACAGACATGCTCCTCTGCTGTTGAGAAGATCTCGCCAGTGGCAAAGGTGCAGAAAATGGAACCCGAGGCAAGGACTGATTTTGCACCTCCCCCACCCCCGCCAGCATCCGCAGAGGCAGCAGTGATTCTGGAAGGTTCCTTCAGCTCCCGAGGCAATCTTCATATACTCAGAGAAAACACATTAAATTAGGAATGCCAGCCTCCAGGCGGAGCCCAAATTACAGAGATCTGTTACCCTGGAGAAAATGACTATTTTGGAGGGTGAACTCTTTGACAAAGTTTTCCTGCTCAGGAGCAGCAGTGGCGTAGTGGTTAAGAGCAGGTGCATTCTGATCTGGAGGAACCGGGTTTGATTCCCTGCTCTGCCGCCTGAGCTGTGGAGGCTTATCTGGAGAATTCAGATTAGCCTGTGCATTCCCACACACACCAGCTGGGTGACCTTGGGCTAGTCACAGCTTTTCGGAGCTCTCTCAGCCCCCCCTCCCCCCAGCCTCACGGGGTGTTTGTTGTGAGGGGGGAAGGGCAAGGAGATTGTAAGCCCCTTTGAGTCTCCTGCAGGAGAGAAAGGGGGGATATAAATCCAAAATCTTCTTGTTCCTTCAGTCCCCAACACACACACATGCACGCACACGCACGCACGCACGCGCGCGCACACACGCACGCACACACACACACACACACACAAAATTATGAGTGTCATGGTGTGTGGCTGGTTCCAGGTAGTTTATCATTTTTCCTGTGTTTCATAAAGTGTTTATTCTCATAGAATTCTATATAACTTCTGTTTTCTGTTAGTGATGTGGGCATGTATTATTAGAATGTAAAAATAGCTGATGGGAGACTTTGAGAATAGCACCAAACCCTCCATTTTCTGTTTTGCAAACATATTATATGTACTTTTAATAAGAAGTCCCACAACAAGAAGTCCCAAAACAAAATATTTTAATACAGTTCAAAGTACAGCTTTCTTTTAAGGACTCTGGGTGTAATGTTAATGTAGTTAAGGCAGCAGACAGGTGTGTGATCCTCTTATTTATTTTATTTGTTTGTTTTAATTTCTTTCTTGCATTAGTTTATTTGTATCAGAAGGTTGAAGCAGCCATAGAGCGTCTACTTGTGTTGAGCCTCATGTGTAATAGTTTTGCATCGTGCATATTCTTCTTCTTGTTGTTTATTGTGGCTATTTTAAAAAAGCCAGACATAACCAGTTCCGCAAAACTCAGGGCTGCACACCGTCGAGTCACAATGAGGATGTTGTTGAACCAGTGGAGATGAACTCCTGCCCAGTCATTGGATCTAACCTCTAAAGCAAATATGATTGTCCATTATATAATGCAAACAAAGCAGATAGGTATGCCTGCCGCATTGTTGAATGAAAGTGAAAGATTATGCGCAGTCCGTGGACATGTGCTGACACGGCCATCGCAGTTCACATGGGAGCCTGTGCCCGAGCCTTAAGGAAATGCAACCGTGGAAAGACGCGTCTTACCCTGACTGTTACCAGGTGGTTAAAATGCCACACTCACAGTTATTTTCACACCCTAACCTGTAGGTGGCATGCGGTGCTTGCATGGGGATCGTACCTGGAAGTTTATGTCCCGGAAAAAAAGCAACCGGGGGAGTGGGGGGGGGGGTCCTTTTGAGTAAGCTGCTAAGGAATGCTTAAACTGTACAGTCTGAACAAACCTCTGGTAGTGAAAATTCTGTTCTATTTCATTCAGAAAGTCTCTATTCCTTAAGTCCAAGAGCAATTCTAAGTTATGAAAAAGAAGAGAAAAAAATAAAATGCAGGGTACAAAAGTACAAATATAAAAAAAGGGCAGTAATAGAACAATATTAAACACACATGCATCACTATGGCAATTTGCTGCCAGGCCTAGGTCAGGTTTTGCTTGAATTTTAACGGCTGCCAGAGGGTATAGAGAAACATTATTGATTGTTTGTGGATCTGTATGAGATAGTACAGGTTAACTGGTCGTTGAAACATCATCATAAATGAACAGAGATGATCGTTTAGCCCAATTGAATGGTACATTCCATTGAGCCTGACGCTAATCCTCTGGCACTTTGGATGGCAGGTAAAAATTTACTTGTTGCTGTCTGAGGAGAGGAGAATGAGCTCAAGGGCGTGGAAAGACAACACAGACAACCACCTTGTGTGGAATAAACTTTGGCCACAGCCTGGTTATTGGTTATGCTGGTTATGCTGGCTGAAGGAAGCAGAGGCACAGCATAGGGGATGGATCCGGCACTGGCCAGCACGTCTGCTGTCCCCCAGTAATAACCTCCCCCCAGCCTGATGCATGGGGGAAAACCAACAGCTGGAGCAGCAAGGTAGTGGGAGCCATCTGGGCGCTGGCTTCTGGATGAACTCCCCTTGCTGCCATAGGGCGTGAGCCACCCGCAGCCACCAACTGGGCATGCGGTACACATGCTCACTACCACCCCTCAGGCCTCTTATGGAGGCCTCCACTGAAAGGGGAGACCCGGCACACAGGCTATTCCTCCCCTGATCAGTCCCCATGTGCAACCCACTGTGATGGATGAATGTAAATAACAACAAAGCCCAACAAACAATGGGACAACACTGCAAGGTCGGAAAACGAGGGAGGGTGGTGGTGGGGAGATGCCTCATGTAGCTCAAATGGAAGAGAGGCGTGGGAAAACCCAGGCAGCAAGGGTGGCCAAAATAATTCTCAGCATAGAGAAATTGGTGAAAAATAAAGTGGAATTAAGAAATGATCTATTATTAATGGGAATAATTGATGATGAAAACATAGATATACAATATAGAAATATGTATAAGACGTTGATTAGAGCAATACATGCAGTGATAGCGTTTGGATGGAAAGATAAGAAAAAATGGACGATTGAGAAATGGTTGGAATATATATGGGAACAAGTGACATTAGACATTTTTGAAATATTATCAAAGAATAAAACATGGCAAGAAAAACAGAATGAAATAATGAAGATATGGACAAGTTATGAGAATTGGATGAAGGAGACAGGAGTCAAAGAAGACATTTGGATAAGAAGACAACAACGAGTGAACTTACTGCTGTCTGGTTAAAGAAAAGTAAAACATAATATTAGGGGAGGGTGGGAGGAAAAAAAGGGGAAAATGTATTGTTTGGAAATTATATCAGAAAGATGTAAATAGAATGATTATTTCAAACTATACAATAAAAATATTTTAAAAATAATAATTCTCAGCTGCCCTTTTCGGTTGACTGCCCTCCTTTCCCTCCAAGGGACTGCTGTCTTTTAATCTGATTTTATATGACCTGATACTAGTGTAATTTTAAGTATATCCTTTGTGAAAACTTCATAGTTAGTACATCTTTTATTAAACATTGGTTTTGAGAGACTTAATGGATTTAATGCTTTGGTTGTTATTTCTGCCAAATTTTATTTATTATATTCGATTATGGCATGCTTTAGATCTATTGTAGGGCACCCGTGGAATGTAGGCAGTTAGGGGTGTAAAAGTTTTAAATCAATCTATAACACATGGGGGTGTTCATATCATCCCTTGGTAAACTGCTCAACAGTTCTTCCCTTCTAACTGGTGAGAATTTGGTCACTTTTCTTCTTCTCTCAGATTTCTGATCTGGTATAACCCCCCCCCCCTCCCCGTTAAAATCCTCTCCACCCAGCATTCAATGCAGCTGATGGGTCCTGTTTGCATTGGTGGGGGAGGTTAGCTGATTCCCCTCACTTATGGCAGACTTCTTCCTCATGCTGTTCCTGGAGGGGAAGTGTCTCCAAGAGGGAAGAAGTGGAAATCCTTCCCTCAGTGGAGAGCTTTGGCCGGATCAGAGCTAATGTATTGTAGCCAGTGTTTGCTTTCCATTGGCAGAAGGGCATTTCTGCCAGCTGACGAGGACCGAATGATTTCCCTCCGTCTTCCCTCCCCTACTGTAGTCTACAACATTGTGCTCAGCGCAGTCTCTGGGGGTTTCTTGAACTCCAAAGGCACCATTTGAGAGGATGGTGGCAGTGTGGTATAGTGATTACAGTGTCACATTAGAATCTTGCTTTGGTCAATTGCGTTGCTTTCCTTGAATGCTTCTGCAATTCATTCTTTTCTTGTATTGTTGAAGGCTTTCACGGCCGGAATCACTTGGGTGCTGTGTGGTTTCCGGGCTGTATGGCCGTGTTCTAGCAGCATTCTCTCCTGACGTTTCGCCTGCATCTGTGGCTGCATCTGTGGCTGAGATCCTCTGAAGATGCCAGCCACAGATGCAGGCGAAACGTCAGGAGAGAATGCTGCTAGAACACGGCCATACAGCCCGGAAACCACACAGCACCCAAACATTATTTTCTTGTTTGCAAGTGATAGCACTACCAGGGCCTTAGATCATACAGGATAACAGGTATACCAAAGACGAGAGAGCTGGTGTGCTCTATGCTTTGCCATCCAAACAGGGACTAATGGGTCTCAGTGAGTGCCTGAAACATTGTGAAAGTCATTGTCTAACTAACTGAAAGGGTTGTTTTTTTTTTAAATCATTTGTGCAGTAAGTTTTCAAGAATTACAGAAATACAGAGTTATGAGATACAGAAATGTCAGATGTCAGCAGTTTCATTCACTATTGCAACTGTAAATCTAGAATTTTTATGGGTGATGCAGGGATGATCTCTGTCGCTTTCTGAGGAAGACCTCTGGCCCTCCAGAATTTCTTAGGAGGTCCTCTGTTTCCTGGAGGAGCAGTGGGCAGGACATTTAGAGGAGATGCAGGATTGGGGAGTAAGTGAAAATCCCTCCTCCTCACCCCCAGTATCCATGGAAACTGTAGGTGTAACCCCCATGCTCAGAATGGGTTGACCCAGTAAGGGGTGGAGACTCAAAGCAGCAAGAGGCTGCAGACCTCATGTAGTTTGGAGGAGACAAGGCTACCAGACTTGGACCTTGATTTGTATAAGCCCTTAACACCTTGTTAAGGGGTTTTTATGTTTGTAATGGGTGAGAGTTCTCCTGGAAACCTTCATCGTGTTGAATCCTGTTCATCAAGCCCTTGGAGTCTTCAGGAGCCAACCCACTTGCAAAGAAGAATTGGACTTGGCAGTATCAGTAGACTGTAAATATAAGGACATGAAAATGCAACCTGAACAGAACCTTGAAGTGTGATGTTAAATGTTGATGTTATATGTTAAGAAAGTAAACCATTTTGTTTTTAAAATTTGTTGTTGCAAACTCATTCCAAGTTCTGCCCCACAGAACCCACAAGCTGAGGTTACATAGGCACTGAATGGCTGTACTGGGGTGGGGACATCAAAACCCTCCAAACTGGAATTCAATAGCAACCATGCGAAATCCCTCTCTGAACTTCCACAAATCCAACCGTAATTCTTTTTTTGGCTTCGCTTGATGTTCCTACTGGTGTTTCACCTGAACAGGCCCCCATCGAAATCCCCTGAGGTTCCTTTAAGCTGCCATCTCTCCGAAATCATTAAAAACTGGCATTGCTCTCTGTATGTAGAGGGAAATTTGCCACATTTCTAATCTGCCCTGGAGAAATCCTGCAGGCGAAAGTCACCTTGGAGCCCAACGTAAAAATAAGAGCATGAATAACTTGTGCTGAGATATGGTGTGTGTCACTGAGCTTGCTTTTTTAGAATATGTAAAAATTCAACAAAGGAATCTCTCTCACTCATACGCACAAAGATTTTCTGTCAGCTGCAGCACGTTTAAACCCTCTACATATTTCATCAGACACGCCGCTTAATTCAGTACTTTAAATAAGATTTAATAAAGAGCAGCATGTTCAGACATGTCCAGCCTTAGTTTTATTTGTGGTTGGCAATGCGCTGTGCTATGGGTTTGACTATATAGTTAATAATTTTAATTACTTACCTGTTCTCGGCTGGCACACTCTCTTTCAACTGTTTATTGAAAAAAAATACCCATTATAAATAAAAAAGCCATCCTTGCGAGAGTATATAATTGCTATAGTGGGTCCAACCAAAGATTCAACTTCTCTCGTTTCGATAGAGATTGGATTCACACCGCTATTGATTGGTATGATCAGTGTGAATTGCATTAATTCAAGGGTATTTTTTGCACACACAGTTTGGAAATACAGTTAAACTTCCATGGACAAACTTATTGATGCCAACCATTGTGCCAACTTGTTTACATTGCTTGTGTTCCCAAACATTTCTCATACTGTAAGGGTCACTGCCCCTCCAGAAAGTGCAAGAGAGGATATTCTTCAGGTTGCCTATAAGGAATCTGTCTGTCCGCCCCATATGAAAGTGTGTGTGTGTGTGTGTGTGCGCGTGCGCGCGCCGTGAAGTCACAGCTGACTTGTTATGAACCCGGACAGTTTTCAAGGCGAGAGACATTCAGAAGGGGTTTGCCATGGCCTGGCTCTGCATGTGTTGAGTGAACTGTGATTGGCTCAAGATCACTGAAACTGAGGCTGCCTGTTTTTCATCTTTTTCCATCTTGGTTGGGCCGGATTCCCTGATTCCATCGCGGGCCCTGCTTACCCCCTCCCTTTCTTTTGGCCTTTAGATCAGGCACCTGTTTTAAACAACTTTTGTTTTAAACAACTTCTGTTGTTTTAATCTATATTTGTTGTCAGTAATTGCTGCTTAAGTTTTAATGGGTTTAAGTTTTATGTTGTTTTGAATTGCTGTCTTGGAGAACAGCCATACTGCGAGCCGCCTCGAGCCCTTTGGGCATGAGGCAGCCTATAAGTTTAATCAATCAATCAATCAATCAATCAATCAATCAATCAATCAATCAATCAATCAATCACCAGAAGGCTTCATGTGGAGGAATGGGGAATGGAACATAGCTAAGGAATTGTTATTTTCCGAGACCGTATCTCCTCTGCTGAAATGAGATCAGCCGTAGTCATAAACCTCTGCAAAACTGTACCTTTCTTAACCCCACATCCTTCTTGCCACTTTCTACCTGGACCACCAGTTTGAGTTTCAGATGTCAGGTTACAAAGTTCTTGTTCACCTATAGATATTTTTATGCTGTTTTTGTGGTGTGGATTTTATTGCTACCTAATTTGTTTTAAACTATTGCTGTTGCTTTATATTTTAAAATTAAATAAAATCTCTCCCCTGAGTCCCCTCTCTCCTTACGTTCACTGGAATTGAGAATCGTCTTCCTTCCTTGAAAACGTTAGGCTAGATTCCTTGAAAATGTTAGGATAGATGCCATGATTAACTATAGTGATCCAACTGACATGTATTGCAAGCTGGGGGGGGGGAGTTTTCCTATTCCCATGGTGGCAAACCTTTGGCACCCCAGATGTTATGGACTACCATTCCCGTCAGCCCCTGCCAGTATGGCCAATTAGCCATGCTGGCTGGGGCTGATGGGAATTGTAGTCCGTAACATCTGGAGTGCCAAAGGTTCGCCACCACTGTCTAGCCTGTCATATATTTAAGAATTGTGGAGATAAGCAAAAAAGAAGATTTTGGAAAAGGGGAAGAGTTCTGTGTATCCTTATCCACAGTCCTGAAGAGAACCAGTGGTTCATTTTCTAACCCCAGAGCTGTTGGGGGCAATCATATCCCATCCTCTAACCCAGATGGTCCCCTTTGCTTCCATAATAGCACACAAAGAATCAACTCCTAATATGCTCAGAAAAGTGAAGTCACGTCTTCTATATTTGCGGTCCCAGAACAGCACGGGAAGGTGTGTTGTGACATCAGTTAACTCCCCCATGTGGCTCAGGTGCTAGAAAAGATTCTTACATGTATCACTGGCAATCAACTAATTCATGCCATCGCATTCTCTGTTACAATATATGGGTGTGAAATTTGGATGATGAAGAAAGCTACTTGAAGCAAGTAGATTCCTTTGAAATACGATGTTGGAGGAGTTTTATGGACACTGTGGGCTGCCAAAAAGATAAACCAGAGGGTTCTAGATCCGTGGTGGCGAACCAATTGGCCATGCTGGCAGGGGCTGATTGGAATTGTAGTCCATAACATCTGGAGTGCCAAAGGTTCGCCATCACTGTTCTAGATCAAATCAAGCCTGAACTGTCCCTAAAAACTAAAATCACTAAACTGAGGCTATTGTACTTTGGTTCCATTATGAGAAGACTACAATCACCGGGCCGGGGGGGGGGGGGGAGATCATTTTAGGAAATTATTTCCTGAAGGCCGCAGGGAAAAAGGAAGATCAACCACAAGATGGACTAACCCTATAGTACAAAGCAAGCCTTGGTTCTCCCTTTGCAAGACCTGAACACGGCTGCTAAGGACCAGATGTTTGGGAGGATATCAACTCACAGGGTTACCATGAGTCGGAAGCAACGTGATGGCACAGCAGGCGCACAAATTCATCCCCATCCCACTGTGCTGATTGCTCCAACTATTAAATCTGTCTGTTATTCCTCCATAGGAACCAGAGCGCTCCTTCTCCCTAGGGCTCATGAACAGTCTTCCCAAATGAACAGGAATCTTTTGCCTCTTCTACATCTACTGGGGTGTACTAGTGGGGGGCTTCAACAAAATCAGGCAAAATGGGAGTATGCATATGCCGCTCGGCTGATCCCACCCCCAAATCTGACATTGCAACATGTGGATCTGGACTCCAACTTGACCACCCCAAAAATCTCTATCATTTAACCTAGGCCCCCCCCCCATGTTGTCCATCACCCTGTTTTCTCCTGACTGACCCCAGTCTGAACCCTTGATCCCCACTCGTCCCAAACTTCCCCCCTTTCCTTTTCGGCTTCTTTATTCTGGGTTTGCTTGTTTTCCGTTTATTCTGGCCTTTTATCCCACCCGACCCCGACTGTGCGGCTCACAAGTTTAATACAACAACAAATTCAATGCACACAATCAAATCAGCCTGATGCAATTTAAAATGTGCATTTCATCCAATATATCTTTGGCATCATTGAAAAACTCCCCCCTCCAAATCTCTCCTGGAGTGCCACCCCAGAACTTTCCCAACACTTCACCCCAATTCATCTTTCAGGTCATCCCCCATTCTTCACAAATACTCCTGGTATATCCACAAACCCCAAAGTCCACTTCTAGATCTCCCCTGATCCCCATCACAAAATCCCCTCCAATCTCCTTCTGCCACCCCTTTCCGAAACCTACTGTTTCCCACTCCACTCCCATGCTAGAGCCCCTTCCCCATCTTGGCTCCTCCATTCCAGCCTCTGCTCCACTCCCTCCCCCTCAGATATACCCCCCCCCACACACACACACAATTTACTTCCCATATTGCCCTCCAAAATGGTCCCCCCGGAGCAATCCCACATGAGAAGTGGCCCTATTGGCCTCATTTCCCAAACCGGACCTTCCCCAACTGCCTCAGTTTCTCACCCCCCCCCCCTTTTCCAAACCGACCCTCCTTTGCCAGCCCCATTTCTTCACTTGCCCCCCTCCCCAGCGCCCCACATGGACCACCGGGGCTCCCACTCTACATCTGGAGCGATCCCCTTGAAACGTCTTCCCCCGCCCCGCCCCCCCCCGCCCCACCTTCGGGCGCCCCAACAACCCCCCCCCCACAAACCGCAACAAACTTTCTCAACTTCGCCGCAAACTTTTTTGACTGATGCCGAGCGCTCTCCCCGCCCCTTCGCCTGCCCCGCCCCCGCCCGCCAACAGCCAATCGCTGCTCCCGAATCCACACCGAAGGCTTTATTGGCGCATTCCAACCCCCCCCCCCCTCGCGGAGGGGGGGCTGGGTTCATTCAAAGATTAGGGGAGGGGGCTGCAACCCCCTTGGCAAGTGGCCCCCGCTGTGGGGAGTGGGGTGGGCGTGTGTGAATCTGTTCCATTTTATTTCGGGCGGTGGGATTTTCCAGGCAAGACAGTGTTTCAAGGGCTGGAGGGGTTTGCAGTCAAGAGGATGAAAGGGGTCCTGAAACGAGGGGATAAAGTTGGGCATAGGGTGGAGATAATGGGGGGGGGGATCCCAACCCCCCTCTTCTCTTTTTTAGGGGTCACCCCCATGTACTTTGGTGGTAGACTCAGGACCTCTTCGTGCAGCGCATGGAGCTCACTGCCATTTAGGGTTGCCAACTTCCAGGCTGGAATTCATTTGGGATTACAACTGGGGAATTCAGAGGAGCCTGTGCCAGAGGCATGCCTAGGCAAACTGGAGCCCTGGGCAAAACCTGCATTTGATGCCCCCCCCCATGGGCAGCCACCCTCCCCCACCGTGACCAAGCAATGGTCGTTTCAAAGTCACCATCACATTATAGAACATCCCCCAACTCACAAATCTGAACACAGCAATGGGCCATGCCACACAGCAGAAATAATTTTTTTGAAAACACTTTCAAAATGCTTTCAAAATGTTTTATTACTGCTATGAAAACATTTTATGGTGTTGTATCCAGTCCCCCCAGTTGGGGGAAACAGCATCACTTTCAATGCTATTTAAACTGGAGAGCCCAGATTCTCCCTTTCTTCACGCAACATGTGATTGGCCCCCTGGAACCAAGCTAAGTGGGCGGGATCATCTTGGTGCCTGTTTCACTCCTCGATTGTGATTGGAGCTTGTGTTACCATGGGAAACGGGAGTGTTCTCTTTTTTTACAGTTTTTACAGTTTACAGTTACATGCCCGCCACGACTGTCCCGTTTTGTGCATGCCACAAAAGCGGCTCCTGATTGGTTGAATAGATGAGGTGTCGTTTCGATGTGTCCGCACTTTGAAGCTTCGAAGCGGTATCGACCTTGTTCCAGCAGAAAGGTGCAGTTCATAACTGCGACAGGGATGTCGCAGTTCTGAGGGGCGGGGGGAACTGAGACAAAACAACGTTGAGCTCAGTTGCAGTGCGGATACACTGAGGTGAACCTAGATAGAAACCAGTACAACTCTGTCAGTGCGGAAAGCCCCTTAGTCTGTTGCCATGACAGCCCCATGAGGAGTCAGTATGAGTTAACTGCAACTTGATGCCACTTTTTACCATTAGAGGCAGATTCTGCCCCTAAAGTTGGCGACTGGAGCCGTTGCTGTTAAATCTGCATTCATAACAACAGGTGCTTGAAAGGCAGCTGTGTGCTGGGATTTGACCAATGTCGAAGGGCAGCCTGAGAGAAGGAAGGAAAATAAATTCTGGTTGGGCTGCTAGAGAACAGGTTATGTGCGGGCTTTGAAATGCGTCCCTCTTGGCTTCCAAAAATTCTGTGCAGCCTATGAAGGACCTGCCTCCTAGTGGAGAGAAAGTGAGTCGGACCTTCAGTTTTGGGTTACTGCTGAGATCCTCTGCAGCTGGGGGGCGGGGGGGGGATTCTTCATGTTCATCGGCAAAGAGGTGTCTGCTAGCAGGCTGGGGGTGGTGGGTTTCAAATCCAGAACTGAACACAGGCATCTAAGTGCTGCTCTACCTACTGTTTTATATATATAAGGGCATGACAATCCTTGCAGTTTTATTATCAACTCCTTTCCTAATGATCCCCAGCATAGAGTTTGCCTTTTTCTCACATTAATATGCAATATGCTTCCTCCTGTCCATGAAAATCCCAGTTGCCTCAGCAACTTTTTGAGATACCAGCTGAGGAATCCAGACTGATTTGCCCACACCCTTTAATAAGGACTCTCTAAGCTGAGCAATACAACATTCTTGAAATCCAGCCCCAGAAGCTTGACGGGACCATCAGGAACCACCCAGGAAGTCTCTTATGAAGGTTGGGGAGGGAGGGCAGAACTTCTGCTGTAGACAACCTGCTAAGTCTCTTTTCATTGTGGAGGTGCAACTTGGAAATTAGAGCAGGGAAAATATCCCTGCACGTTTTCTTGTGGCATTGAACAGGTGACATGAGTTTGGGGTCTGGATTGGTTCACATGAAGTTGGGGTCCTCCTACTGGCAATGTTTGTTGCCTTCTGTCCCTTACTGAAGCAGTGGGGGTGAAATTAAGAACACATTGGCGTTGCATGCACTGTGACCTCACTTCTGGGAAAACCCAGAAGTGATATAATATCACCCTAGGAATCATGGAATTCTATGCATCATGACATCATTCCCAGGTTTCTCCAGAAATGACATAATGATGCACATGCCATTAGCCCCCCCCACCTAATGTTCCCCTTCCCTAGTTCTGAGTCCAACCCAGAACAAGATGAGATCCTCATGACTGTTATTTTGTCCTTGCATGGAAGCAGACTGGTGCAGAGATTTTGCTGACCAAAGGTGGTTTGATTAGTGACAAGAATTGTGTACCACTGCCCCCCTGTGTCATCTGACCTACTACATCTCTGCAGCCATCATTCCCCATGGATTCTGAGTGGTGTGAGCCAAAAATTGTTGGAGATGTCCCTTTCTTGACCACAGTTCTTCCAAACATAGTTAGGACAGGAGTGAAAGACGTTATTGGTGTAGCTAAATGCCTCCCTGTTTTCTGTATGGCAGATATTGTGTATGAATAATACAGGTCACTATAGGAACAGAACTGGAGGTGTAGTTTGTGAGGATCAGTGGGTGAGGGGGGGTCTAAACTGGGGAAGTACTGGGGATTGTGAATGACACCAAGGGCTTGCTTACTTTTTCTAAAATGTTCCGCTATTTGCTTTCCTAATTGCAAACTTTTTGTGAACATGATAGGGGACAGCACTATCCTCTATTTTGCAATTTTAAGTGGGATGGCCATTTTGCTACTGTAGTGCTGTACCAATTCATTTCTCCTGCATGTGGGAATGTACCCTAAACTTCTCAGCTGTGTTCCTTCCTTAAGACTTGCTGTTTGTCACCTGACACCCAAGGATGAGTAAGTCTCATTTGTGTTGATGAGAAAAGTCTTGAAATATTTTCAGCTCAAGAATGTTTACTCAAGAGGAACCAGGTGGCAATGAGGGAAGCAAATTTCCTGGTCTGGAATCTGTGAGCTCTGTTTATTTTATTTGGCATTTTTTCTGCTCCCTCCCTATTGTTGTTTTTAATCTATGCTATCTGTCCAATTCATTGATTCATGGGGAATACGTGCCTATTGTTGAGGCAAAGGGTATTTCTTTTCCTGATAGTTATTTGATTTGTCATTACGACTTTGATGTGGTCTAGCTTTTCATTTAGGGTGGACGGCATTTTGTTGAGACTGACTTTGGTGTTCACATTGTGGTTTCTTTGGTGGTGTTTAGACACTTTTGCTATAGGCAAGTTGGAGAGCCATTGACGCAATGTGTAGAAAATATTACCTCAGATGATGGCAATCCTCACTTCCCTGTATTATCTCCATTATTTGAAACAATGTGAGTAAACCTAACACAATATTTTTCTTTGGTTTTTTCATCCAGTCTTTTTTCATATGGAGGGCCCAAAGTACCTTCAAATAGTGTCCTCAGCTTCTTCATTTTATCTTCAACTATTTTGTGAGGTAGGTTAGGCTGAGGGAGTGACTAGTCCAAGGTAAGCTTCTATGAGTAGTCTGCAATCTACTGCATGACACAGTGAAGGTGTAATGGTATAGTGTTTTAGGAGTGATGGGCTCTAATCTGGAGAACTAGGCTTGATTCCCCACTCTTCCACACGAGGTAGAAATCTAGCAAACCAAGTTTGTGTCTCCATTCCTTCACATGAAGCCTCCTGACTGTCTTTGGGCTAGTCACAGTTCTCTCAGAACTCCCTCAGCTCCACCTACCTCACGAGGTGGTGGGGAGAGGAAGGGAAGGAGTTTGTAATCTGCTTTGAGACTCCTTCCAGTTGAGAAAAGCAGGGTATAAATACAAACTCCTCTTCTTCCTCTCCTCCTCCTCTTCCTCCTCTCAGATCCACTTCAGCACACTACCCACTACACCACTCTGAGGCCCCAGTAGAAGACCTCAGAGAATCACTCTTTACCCCAGCTAACGTGGACTGGAAAACACAGCAACTTTTTAAAAACAGTGCAAAAGATATGGTTAAATGCTAAGACCATAAACTTAGTCATGCATGTTCGCTTGTGAATAAGCCCTATTGATCTTAGCAGGGCTTTTTTTTTTTGAGTTTTGAATTGGCCTGCAGATGGGTTCAAGTTGTATGAAATAGTCATGGTGCGAAGTATATAAGTTTTGGAATGAAGGACTAGCCAACAGATTTAGATATCTTGACCAGCATGACCCCCGTCTAAATCATTCTGAGGAAGCTCATCCTGCCTTCAGTCCTCACTGCCAATTATTCCATTCCTTCCCAACACAAACGTGACTTGGGAGGCCACCTCCAGCCATGGAAAGAGCAAGTGAGGACTTTCGTGATGGTGTTGAGTGCTGTGGCTACAGCGCCTGGGAAATATGGACAATGCCACGGAAGCCCAGTTTTCCCAGGGTTCTTGTGTTATCCTCAGAAATATGAGAGATTTTTGGTAATATGTTTCTCAGGGCATCTGGTCTCTAGCGCTGCTGAAGCAGCTTCCCAGAGCACATTGGAAAGTCTATGGGCCTTTCCCCACTTACCTTAAGCCCCGCGCTACTCTCCGAAAGTAGTACGGGGTCCACCAGCACTCCCCACGACAGGGGTGGCGACAACGCAGCTGCCCCAACGCTGCTGCTGTCGCGCCCCCTCAGCGCATGGCATCCCTGGCGCTCTTTTAAATGGCGTCTTGTGATGACCCCGCGCAGAGCACGGGGTCATGGGGTTGCCTGGGTGCGCACCAGGGATGCCGTGCGCTGAGAGCAGTGTGCGGCATAGGGGGGATTACGGTAAGTGGGGAAAGGCCCTATCACAAGGCCTTCCATCATAAGACTGCTATACTTGCAGGGAGGATGTTTGGAGGAACTTGGCGAGGGAGATTTGGGTGGTTTGGAGGAAAGCAAAGGGCCTTGAGGTGGTATCAGTGGCTGTTATCAGAATTGAACTTTGGAATTGCCTCAGACATTAAAATGATTTATTGCCTTGTGTTTTGGGAAGGGAGGGGGGATGAAATAATTTTAACAAAGCCGAGTTGGGCAGAAGGCTTGCCCGTCACCAGTCTGAAGAGGTCAGAGCAATCTGTCAGTGGAACCTGCTGGCAGGAGTGTTTCTAGAATTTCCCCCTGTGGAGAACACCATTCTTCAGCCCAGCCCTTTCTTGCAATTTGAAATCAATCAGAAGTCCTGGAACTCTTATTTTCCCGCCCTTCTTATAACAGGAAGCAGCTAGAATCTGTTGGCAGGCAGGTCAATACCTTGTGTGTGATGCTTCTTGACATTACCTTTGACCCTACCTACCATGGACTTTGCCCAGCCCTACCCTACCCTACCCTACCCTACCTTCAGTTCTCCCCATGAACCCTTTCTGTTATTTTCCATGAAAACCTGCTCTGTCTTGTCTTTCTGGTCCCTGTCAATGTGATGTGAGGTTTCCTGGTCATAAACCTGCCCAAACGTACCTGTCTCCACATCCAGTTCTGTTGCACTCACTCCCCGTGGCTCCTGATGTGGGCCATCGTTTCCATGTTTGAGGAAGAGGTCCTGCAAGGGTTTGTATGTTGCTTCCACACATTGTGCTTTGTGGATGAGAGGGCCGGTGCTTGAAATGCTCGTGTTAGGAAGGGGCCACTCCTGCCCCATTGTTCCTAACCCGAAATGTCTGGCAGGATTGACAGAGGAGCTAGAGCTGCTGTCATGTCAAATGGCAACTCTTCACTCTTTTACAAGGAAGTGCCTCTCTTTTCCGCACTGTGCGGAATACCCAAGATGACCCAGGTGAACATTTCCACATGTAGGGTTGGGTTGTACAGAATGAATAGATACTTGTGCAAAGATGAAACAAGAAACACAACAGATTAAACTGGATTGTCTGCCTTCCTCTGTTATGGTTTCTGGCATGAGAGAAAGGAAGTTATGATATTCATATGATTTAGTAGACTTTTTTGTAGGGGGTAGAATATTAGTAAACGATCCTGGATTCAAATAGCTGATCAGCCATGGAGCTCAGTGGTGAGATTGGGCCAGTTGGTACAATCGGGATTGTTGTGTGGAAACATCACCACATCTATGAATGTTTTGGAGCACTGAGGTCTTAAAGGAATTGGTGCCTGAGGTTGCTTGCCACCTCTTCTAACCCCTGTTCAAGAGCACGAAGATTTCACATCCTTCCTTCCTTGTCCCCCAGACATTGGGAAGCACATTACAGCAAGCCGTGCATGCCCAGTAGAGGTTGCCAAACATTCATGTTTCCCTCTTACATTGTTTCCAGTGATGTGAATATAATTTTGTATGTGAGCAACTTTTCTTGAATTATATATTACAGTTTTTATGCAGGAGAAAAAAGAGCAAACATCCTTCTCTTTGCATATAAAATCATTAGTCCACTTATCAAAAAGTTCTGTTTCTTGACAGATTCAATCCCATTTGTATGTGATGAAGTATGAGCTTTGACTTACAAAATCTTATACAGTGCTTTCTGGAAATTTTGGTTGGTCTTTAAGGTGCTCCTGGCCTCAAATTTTATGCCAACTTGTCTGTTTTGAGTTACAAATGGATCTAACAAGGCTGGGATTTCAGAGACCCAAAATAACTGGCCTTGACTGTTCGTCATCATAGTGCATGAATGCCAGAGCAGAATACCACACGGGCAGTGGTGGGATCCAAAATATTTAGTAACAGGTTCCCATGGTGGTGGGATTCAAACTGTGGTGTAGCGCCAATGGGACTGGGCGGGGCACGACGGGGGCGTGGTCGGGCATTCCGGGGGCGGGGCATTCCTGGGCAGGGCTGTGGCAAGGACGCAGCCGCTGTGCTGGTCCTTGGGCGGGAAACAAATGCACGCAGGTGCAGACTGCCACGCAGGCCGGTGCACCTCCTGCTAGACCAGGGGTAGGGAACCTGCGGCTCTCCAGATGTTCAGGAACTACAATTCCCATCAGCCTCTGTCAGCATGGCCAATTGGCCATGCTGACAGAGGCTGATGGGAATTGTAGTTCCTGAATATCTGGAGAGCCGCAGGTTCCCTACCCCTGTGCTAGACTGCTTCAAGTTCTGCGCACTACTGCTGAGAGGAGGGGCGTAACTAAGGCAAAAATTACGTGGCAAAATCCCCAATTAGTAACCCCCTCTCGGCACACACAAATAATGAGTAACCTACTCTCGGGAACCTGTGAAAACCTGCTGGATCCCACGTCTGCACACGGGAGACATCAGAGAACACTTTTGAGTTATATGTGAAGCAAGACGCTGAGAAAAGGAGGAGGTCTGGAGACCAGTGTGTTTGGGAGGGTCCCTATTTAGCTTTTAACTCTCTGAGAGAGCAGAAGACCAACCTGGTGAGAAAAGCAAAGGTAGGTGCCATTCCTGAATGGCCTTTTACCAAATGCCCAATCCATCCCCACTGTGTTTGTATTTGCTCCAGCGCTGCAGGTAGGGAGTCGAATTTTCTTTTAGTCTTTGTTTACTTATGTGAGGCTGAGGATTTATGCAAAAACTGGCACCTATGTACAAAATAGTTTCCAGTGTGGCAAATTGGAACTGGGGCCAGCTTTTCGGCTCTCCTTTAATTGTCGTGTTTGCCATCCCACGGGTGTTGAATGCCTTCCCTCTTCAAAAGTCAGAAGCGAGAAGTCCAGCACTAAATGTGTGAAAATGTCATGCAGGATATCTGAAGGGACAGCAACTCGTATGAAAATGAGGCCTTATAAATATAATGTCCGACTTCTGTGGATTTAGGACTTGCTTGAAGTTAGTTTACAATTTCGGTGGCGCAAAGTTGCAAGTTGTGAAAGAGGCGGTTTCGGAGTGTAATTGTTTTGGGAACTTACCAGCCCAACAGCAAAAATGGGCCTGAGCTAAATGTGTAGCAAAATGACATGGTGAAATTATGAGCAGATTGTATCTCTTTAGATGGCAGGTGCAGGATTCTGTTTCTGAAAAAGTAGATTGGAAGTGTATTATTCTGTATGTGCAGAAGGGGGCAGAGTATAGGATGTGGCACATAGATAAGAAAAGGCCTGGGTCCCAAATCTCTGCCCAGGCACACATCTCAGTTCATGGACTTTGAGAAATCATTTTCTTTCCAGCTAACCTACCTCACAAGATTGTTGTGAGATCAAAACCCTGTGCATACCGGATTGAGCCCTCAGATGAAAGACAAGGTGTAGATGTGCTCAATGAATAAAGTCTATCCTCTGCCTTTGTTTTGCTTTGTCAACTCACAAATTCGGTGTGACACAAGCAGAAATCAAAAGTGCCCCAGGGTAGCACGAGGCTGTGCTGACATTTGAATGCAGACCCCAGGCTGAAACAAAGTGGTTTATCCAATACCTCTGTGCATCTATCAGACTTCCCCACAGTGGATGAGACCTCAGTAGCTCTCCAGTTCAGCGGAGCCAGGAGTCCATTTGTGGTCAGCGCGCTCTTTGCATGCCGAAGCATTTCCTTGCACTGCTCCATATAAGTGTTTTTTTAAAAAAAACCATGAAGTGAAATGATATTAATCTAGAGTCAATGATCTATTTCAGATTTATGCTGGGTCGCAAATTCACCAGGGTGCATGTGAGTATCTCATCACAGGCCTGTATGAATAATGTATTACACTTAGCAACGGCGGCAGCAGGATTACGTTTGCTGAATTTGTGTCATTACATTTTTGGGCCATCAGCTTTCCTTGCTTGTCATGTTGAGACCCAAATACCTTCGAAAGTAGCCCATAGACAAGGAGAAGCTATTTTTCTTTCCTGCTTGCTTTAGAAAGAATACTTTCTCTTTGGCTTAGACACACATTCATTATTCCTAATGCTTTCTTTAAAAAAAAGAAAAAGAAAACAGTGCCTTAAAGAGCAAAGATATTCAGCCAACACCTGTGCTAACAGTATTTTCAATCGCTATTGAGCATTCTTTGTAAAGCTACTTTTTTAAACGCAGGTGCTTTTTTAGTGTAATATATGGGACTGAAATGAATGCATAAAGGATACGTGCCGAGCATCTCTAGATGTCTTGTCATTATCCTAACATAAAAGCAGAGCTTATTTAATCATAAATTGAGAATAAAGACACCCCCCCCCCAATTGCTTTTTGTTGGTTGATGTCATCTTTTACTCTAAAATATCCAAATCAGAAAAGGATATGAAGCTATGTTATCTGGTATGAGAAGCTCTACCAGATTTGCTCTGGCTTAAAAGTTTGCCTGTTTCACCAGTAAAGAAACAATTTCCCAAAGTCATGAGGAAAAGATTTTGTTCTTTGAAATGTTGCATCTGACTTTAGGTTTTCTGAGTTTGCATGTTTCATAAACAGACCCTGGGCTGATGGCATGATTTGTTTGAGATGATCATAGGGGGATATGCACTCCATTGGGGAAAAGCACATGGTTTTCAAGGTGAGTGTCATAGATTCAGTCTGATATTGCTACTTAAAGGACCATAGGCTGGGGGGAAGAATTAGGACTAATAAAAGGAAACACGTCTTCACACAACGTGTGATTGGTGTTTGGAATATGCTGCCACCGGAGGTGGTGATGGCCGCTAACCTGGATAGCTTTAAAAGGGGCTTGGACAGATTTATGGAGGAGAAGTCGATCTATGGCTACCAATCTTGATCCTCCTTGATCTGAGGGCCCTTCCGCACACGCAAAATAAAGCATTTTCAAACCACTTTCACAACTGTTTGCAAGTGAATTTTGCTATTCCGCACAGCTTCAAAGAGCACTGAAAGCAGTTTGAAAGTGCATTATTTTGCATGTGCAGAATGAGCCTGATTGCAAATGCCTTAGCAGACCAGGTGCTCAGGAGCAGCAGCAGCAGCAGCAGAAGGCCATTGCTTTCACCTCCTGCACGTGAGCTCCCAAAGGCACCTGGTGGGCCACTGCGAGTAGCAGAGTGCTGGACTAGATGGACTCTGGTCTGATCCAGCTGGCTTGTTCTTATGTTCTTAGGTATCTGAAGCTGGAAAAGATCTTCCTTTGGCAGAGGCCCTGGAGGGCTGCTGCTGCTCAGACAGACCATGCTGAGCTATACTCTGTCTCAGTAGGGTTGTATACAGAGGTGGGATCCAGCAGGTTCTCACCAGTTCCCGAGAGTGGGTTACTAATTATTTGTGAGTGCCGAGAGGGGGTTACTAATTAGGTCTGCTTTTCCGTTAGAAATTCCATTAGGTCCAAAAATCATAAAGTCCTGTTGTTTCCTATGTGGCTGGTTAGCGAAGGTAGAAAACGGGATAATTCTCCCTGTTGGGCTGTTTTAAAAACATGTTTTAGAAATATGGTCAAGTTCCTGGTTTAAGGAAAGTATCCTTCTTTTGATTTCTAGAAACAAAATTAAGTATTTGAAAGTATTCAGTATTTGACAGGCAGTCAATTAGAGGAGAAGTAGTTGTTTCTGTTGGCAGTAGACGATAGGACTTGCTATAATGAGTTTAAATTATGGACAGAAAGATACCAGCTGGAAATTAGGAACTTTTTTTTTACAGTAAGAGTTTTTTACAGTAACAGAGAAATTATTAATGCCCCACCCCCGGAATGCCCGGCCACGCCCCCGGAATGCCCCACCCAGCCCCATTGGCGCTACGCCACTGTTTGAATCCCACCACCATGGGAACCTGTTACTAAAATTTTTGGATCCCACCACTGGTTGTATACAGTGGTGGGATTTTAATAATTTAACAACCAGTTCCCCCCTGCCACATGCCCCCCTCCACCACACCCCTCCTGCCGCCCACTTACTTGCTGCGAAGGAACTTCTTGTTGGGGTGGAGGGGTGGACAACGGGGCCTTGCTGCCGCTGCTCTGAAAGCCCCCTCGCTCCCCTGGGAGAGGGCGTGACGGGGCTTTTAGCACCTCAGAGCAGACAGGCGGCAAGGCTTCCAGCTGCTCCGAGGCTCTGAAAGCCGCTTTTAACAACTGGTCCTCCAAACTCAACAAAAAATTAGGTACCGGTTCTACCAAACTGGTGCAAACTGGCTGAATCCCACCACTGATCGATTATTCCTCTGCCACAGAACTCGACCCGCTGGACCTTCTTTGTTACAGAATGTCCCCCGTTCCCTAGCCTCGTGCCTACCTAGTTTGTAAGTTGTTGTTCAATGAACTATAAATGCTCCTGTATGAAAGAACCATGGTCATTGATACACAAAATAATGGTTTTGACAAAGGCGGTGTGTAAAAATGAATTATAATTCTCATATTTGTTCAGGACTACATTCTAATGTGAAAACATACAATTTTATTGACCACTGAACCTCAACTGACTGTACTAACATCTTTATCTGAGACAGAGTATAGGTAGACCAATAGTCTGACTCAGGATTAAGGAAGGTCATAGGATACCCAATTCTGGTTGTTCCTGATGCCTCAGAGAAAGCAGGGACTCTTGGCTGTAGCCAGGATGGTCCGGTAGATACATATGGAGCCCCACCTGAAGATTTTTGATTCCATCTAAGAATTTTCCAAAGAACAGTCTTTTAAGAAGAGCCCGTTTGATATAAGAGAGCCAATTTGGTGTAGTGGTAAAAGTATTGGACTAGGTTAGGATATGGAAGAACCAAGTTGAGATTCCCACTCTACCATGGAAGCTTGCTGGGTGACCTAGTGCCAGTTTCACACTCTCAACCTAACCTACCTCACAGGGTTGTTGTAAGGATAAAATGGAGGAGTAAAGAATGATGTAAGCTGCTTTGGGTTTCCATTGGGGACAAAGGTGAATAAATAATTAAATATGTGAGATAGTAGTTTCTGCTTAAAGAATCAGAATTTGTTTCCACGTAAATGCCTTTAGAAAACCTCGTTTCTGAATCTGCGAGAATAGCAAAGCACAAAAGATTAAGTGCAAAGATCCTAAGTAATGACAGTTCACGAAAAAGCCTTGTCGTGTGAATACTTTTTCCTGTGGTGTTGCGATAATCAATAATGCTTCTTTCAGGCAGGTGGCCCTGTTTTAGTTTGCAGTCGAACAGTAAGATTCGAATCCAGTGGCAACTTCAAGACCAACACAATTTCCAGAGGATGAGCTTTTAAGCTTTGTCTTTTGAACGCTTATACCCTAGAGAACTTTTTTTTTGTCTGTGAGATGCTACTAGATTCAAATCTTGCTCATCAATAATGCTTGCTGTTGTTGTAAAAGTGTGTTTACTTTTAACACTCGGCTTAGCCCTGGAGCTCCACTTTCTACCACGTGCAGGCCATGACTGGGCCTTTAGTGGCCAAATCTGGATCTAGAAGCCAAGCACCAATCCTTAGGTCACCACTTCTAATGTATGAAAAAAGCTTACTGTAATCAAAGAAAACCTGGATTTTGTAATGATTGTTTTCAAATCCTCAAGTCTATAGGAAGCAATCCAGAGCTGTCAGAAAATCTCCAACAGGGGGCAGAAGCAGCATTGACAACAACACGTAATATCTCCTTCCCCCACCGTGGCAAAGAACAGCTCTGTCACCCTATGAGACCATGATGCAAAATAGGACCGGATAAGAGCCCGAGAGGAATCCTTTGCAAACGCAGGGAACACCTCGATTGCAGATGTGACTGAAAACATCTGCATACCAACAGAATTATCTGGCAAGGAATTTATATCCTGCCTTTGTGCGATACAGGCTGCCAGGTTGACGGGGTTTGTTTTCAGGCCGAAGCACAGGATCCTGAAGTTCTATGAGCAGAAATCTCCGATGAGTACATTGGCCCGTAAACAAACCCAAACAAACAGGACGGTTGGGAACTGGCTAGGAGGGGTGGAGGGAGTTAAAGGGAAATTAGCGGTCCAAAATTCCCCTTTAAGCTCCATTAAAGAATAAGACATCCACAGTATGAGTTCCTGTCATTTTTACCTTGAGGGGCTTAAAGGCGCCGGGATGGGGAATAGTTAAAGCATCATTTCCCCAGTGTGATGCCCCCGATTCCTATTAGCCTGTGGCCAGCATTATATGTAGCTTAGCCCTCAGTTAAGAACATAAGAACTAGCCTGCTGGATCAGACCAGAGTCCATCTAGTCCAGCACTCTGCTACTCGCAGTGGCCCACCAGGTGCCTTTGGGAGCTCACGTGCAGGATGTGAAAGCAATGGCCTTCTGCTGCTGCTGCTGCTCCTGAGCACCTGGTCTGCTAAGGCATTCGCAATCTCAGATCAAGGAGGATCAAGATTGGTAGCCATAGATGACTTCTCCTCCATAAATCTGTCCAAGCCCCTTTTAAAGCTATCCAGGTTAGTGAACATCATCACCTCCTGTGGCAGCATATTCCAAACACCAATCACACGTTGCGTGAAGAAGTGTTTCCTTTTATTAGTCCTAATTCTTCCCCCCAGCATTTTCAATGAATGCCCCCTGGTTCTAGTATTGTGAGAAAGAGAGAAAAATTTCTCTCTGTCAACATTTTCTACCCCATGCATCATTTTATAGACTTCAGTCATATCCCCCCTCAGACGTCTCCTCTCCAAACGAAAGAGTCCCAAACGCTGCAGCCTCTCCTCATAAGGAAGGTGCTCCAGTCCCTCAAACATCCTCATTGTCCTTCTCTGCACTTTTTCTATCTCTTCGATATCCTTTTTGAGATGACCAGAATTGAACATAGTATTCCAAGTGAGGTCGCACCACGGCTTTATATAAGGGCATGACAATCCTTGCAGTTTTATTATCAACTCCTTTCCTAATGATCCCCAGCATAGAGTTTGCCTTTTTCACAGCTGCCATGCATTGAGTTGACATTCCCATGGAACTATCAACTAAGACGCCCAAATCCCTTTCCTGGTCTGTGACTGATAGCTCTGACCTTTGCACCTTACATAGTATATTTGGTGTTCCTTCAGTAACCCTGCCTTCCAGCCCCATTTTAAATTGCTGCTTTTATGTATGAGTATTTTACTGTGCCCTGATCTGGATAGCAACGTGCTAGCCTGATCTTGTCATTCTGGTCAATGGAGAGGGATTCCATGTGCGCAAACAGACGCTTGCTCTTCTTCAGTGACATTCCTGAAGAAGTCCATTGCTGCAGGAACTCGGTGGGTGTATCAGTGCACTCGCTGACCTGTGCATAAACACGTGTTGATTAAGTCCCGCCATATGTAAACAGAAAATTATTTCCTTTCTCCTCTTCATTTTGGCTATTGTCATCACCTTGGACTCATTATTTCCTTTACCTCCCCTGCTTTGCACATGAACCATTGCAGCATCTGTCAGTGGAGGGCGAGGCTCTTGGCTTCCTGCGGTGTTAATCTTGGTGTCGCTCCAAGGGACTTTTGCCATTTCATGGACTGTTTCCTAAATTGCAACAAACCTATCGCCTGGGATTTCACAATCTCTGCTCTGTTTGGGTAGCTGTAGTGTTACCCGAATAGGAAGGAAGCACTTTTATCTCATGATGTAATTCTGTCTTCTTCTTTTTTCCGGTATGGGCAACATATTTTGTGCCATGCTTGATCACAAATCTCTGCCAGATGTATCACTTGACAGCCAAATAGCTTTTCTTCGGGGGTTTTGTGCAATTGAAAAAGGTGTATGCCACACCTGTGGCTGGTAGATGTTGATAGATCAAATCGAGGCTGTAAACAGAAACAGTTTGAGAAGGGCCGTGGTTACAGTGAGGAATTCCCACCAACCAGAAGTGCAGTGTTTCCAAGGCCCCTTCCGCACATGCAGAATAATGCACTTTCAATCCACTTTCACAACTGTTTGCAAGTGGATTTTGCTATTCCGCACAGTAAAATCCAGCTGCAAAGCACATTGGAAGTGGATTGAAAGTGCATTGTTCTGCATGTGCGGAAGGGGCCCATGTGTTTCCAAACCTTTCCTTTCTGTGTAACGCCACACCAGGCAAGCCTGTGCTTTGTCACCAGGGATGGTTGATGGTGCCTGGCAGTGAAACTGCCCAGATGAGCTTCCCACAATGGAGATGGGCACCAGCAGGAGACCGGAAGGGATTCACTGCAGCATGGAATCATCCCTTCTCATGAACAACAAGTCTCACTTTAGAACGAAGCGGGTTGATGCACCATGAGCCGCCCCAAAGGAAAACAGTTCTGTTTTCAAGGTTGCTTTGGCCCGGTTTGTAAAGTTGGGAGGCACAGAACAGAAGAGAGATTCTCTCTCAGTCTACTGTTTAGGTAGCCTAGAAGAAGAGGAGGTGTGTGTGCGTGTGTGAAATTGCTAGCGAAAACATTGGCTGCATGCCTCATTTATACTGACAGACAAGTGAGTGAAAATGATTTTCTGCCACAGTTTGTAATAGTCTTTGAAAGCCCTGACACGCAGTTGATTTTTCTTGGCTACTACCTCACTGCAGGTTTTACTGCTGCTTATAATCAAATCCCATACAACTTGTGTTCTTTCCTACCCTAAAGGATGTTGAAGTTTGGAAGCTTCTGCCCATGCTCTGGTTGATTCCGCATGGGCCAAAAACAGTGGTGTGAAAACGGTGTGAAAACAGTATAAACCCTTTTACGCTGTTTTGAACCCTTTTACATCATTTTCACACCATTTTCACACTGCTGCTTTTGGCCCATGGGGAATCAGCCTCTGAGAGGTTCTTCTCCTCAGAGGCTAATTCTATGTTCTGTCAATAGGAATTGCTATTTGCAGTTGTCCCTTTTCTTAGGAGAGCCAACTCAGTGGCTCAGGAGTCACATGTTGCTATTCTGAGCACTCCCATCCCATGTGCCAGGAAAGTGGGCAATTTCTTTGAAAACAGGAACAATCTCATCATTATGATGATGATAAAACTGTTCTATTTTTAAATCACAACACAACTTACCTGTGATAATTATAGCAAAGCTGTGCAGATGCAGGGATTTTGTGTTTGAGGATGGATGAACATATGCAGCTGAATAAGGTAGTGGAATGGACCATGCCATTTTCAAACACTGTCCCACAATACAAAACTCCCAGTAGTGGAGGAAAAACAGTGGTAGGCCCCTTCCGCACATGCAGAATAATGCACTTTCAATCCACTTTCACAATTGTTTGTAAGTGGATTTTGCTATTCTGCACAGTAAAATCCAGCTGCAAAGCACATTGGAAGTGGATTGAAAGTGCATTATTCTGCATGTGCGGAAAGGGCCGTAGATGCTCAGAGGTACTCTGGTAATTAAAAGAGCTATATTATATTTTATTGTTTTTATCTATCTGGGGTGAAGAGCATACAGTAGTAATGTGACTGGTCTAAATGTATATCTTCACACTGTCCATGGAAATGTAGGTGTTTCACAATCACACCTTTCTGAAACTTTTATGCAGGCGAATTTCATGACGGATAAAAGTCTGTACTACTACAGATGATAGCACTTCTAGCTCTGATAACATTTTAATTGTTCTCCTTGTCGTTGCTGCTATATTTAGATATGATTTCCACAAAGTTCACTTCATTGTCTTGTTGCGGTTCCCATAGGAACCACAAAGTTCTTGGGAGAAACAAGGACTTGCAAAGAGGGGAAGAAGAGGAATGTCTGGAGCTCTGCCTTGGTTTCTAATTAAGAGGGAATTCTTCTGCAATGTTTCTTGGGAACCAGACCCTAACGGAGATTTGTGAGCAAAAGGGTACTCCCTTATAACTACCTTCATCCAAAAGTTGAAGTATGTGTGCATTTAATTTTTAATGATAGCATAGCACTATAATTAATTTGCTAAAAATATAGGCTTGGCTCCTATGTTATCCTTGATCGTAGACTGGGAATTCCCTGCTTCCCCCTACAAGTGATTTCCTCCCCCCCCCTCCCCAACCCCAAGCTTTGCTTCTAAATTTCTGGGGGCACTCATAAACAGCATAGTAGGTAAAGTGAGCAGTATGCCGCAGGGAGGGTAGTCAGTGGAAAAGAACAGGAAATCACTCCTTTTTTCCATGATGGTTTCCTTCCATAGTCAGAAATGGATTGTAGATTGAAACCAACACTGAATGTTACATTT
Organism: Sphaerodactylus townsendi; assembly: GCF_021028975.2. Classification (NCBI taxonomy): domain Eukaryota; kingdom Metazoa; phylum Chordata; class Lepidosauria; order Squamata; family Sphaerodactylidae; genus Sphaerodactylus; species Sphaerodactylus townsendi. Next base: position 68,025,686 of record NC_059435.1, read on the forward strand.
ATTTGCAGAGACATACCACTGAATTGAACAGAATCTATCTATCTATCTATCTATCTATCTATCTATCTATCTATCTATCTATCTATCTATCTATCTATCTATCTATCTATCTATCTATCTATCTATCTATCTATCTATCTATCTATCTATCTATCTATCTATCTATCTATCTATCTATCTATCTATCTATCTATCTATCTAAGCCGCCTTGAGCCCTTTGGGGATAGGCGGCCTATAAGTTTAATAAAATAAAATAAATAAAATAAATCTATCTATCTATCATCATCATCATCTATTCCTTCATCTCTCCTTTTCCATCGTCTACATAATTTTGACCTCCCTGTATCCCAGCAACAGTCTTTTTGTACATGTAGGAGTACTACAAATTTTTGAAGTCAGTGTACTCGACCATTAAACTTAACCATGAGCCATCAGTCAATCACTAGGTCTGTTCTTTTAGAGACTGAATTACTCAAATGGCTTTCCAAAAGGTTTGTGTTTATGGTTCCCCCCAACTGTGTATGTGTGAAGTTGCTGCTGATCTAAATAGATCAGCAGCTGTTTATGTAACCAAAGGATACTTAGACCAGTAATATATTTTGTGAAATGTGGAGAGACACATTTGCATTATCATCAACCAAAAGGACCACATTTGATTCCATTGCTGGCATTAATGGCCTTGCCTACTTTCTTGAAACATGGAGATCAGATGCCACAAGCCTCAGAAGATCTAGACGTGGCATGCCAAAAAACCATATGTGGCTGCCAAGTCACTTGGTGACTATCGCTGACCTAGAGCAGTGATTCCCAGCCTGGGGCATATGTACCCCCAAGGGTGCACACCACGGCATTTGGGGATACATTAAAATTATGTAATGGGTTTGCTAATATGGGGGTACAATTTAAAGGAAATGGGTTGCCAAGGGCACAAGTGAAAAAAGGATGAATGCTTAAACAAATGTCAAATGGCAGTTTTTTAAAAAAAAAATACTGAATGTATTTATTAGTGTTTGGGCATGCAGATTAAGATTTCGAACAGCTGGATTTGAATCCCCTCTCAGCCCAGTCTAGCTCAGAGAGTTGTTGTGAGGCTCGCATTGGAGAGAAAAGTGGGGTGTAAATAAATAAAATAATAAATAATGAGAGCTCATTCAAGCTATGTGAGAATGTGCACGTGAAAAAAACTGTCGTTCTGTACAGTTATGTTAGGAAGGAATACGCTGAAGCAAGCTATCAGACAGCCACAAAGCAGTCACAAAACAAATTAACAGTCCATGGCTCATTCCGCACATGCAGAATAATGCACTTTCAAACTGCTTTCAGTGCTCTTTGAAGCTGTGTGGAATAGCAAAATCCACTTGCAAACAGTTGTGAAAGTGGTTTGAAAACGCATTTTTGTGTGTGTGCGGAAGGGGCCCATCAGTCCATCAAATATTAAACTTGCTATTCATGGCCGCTGAGCCGAGCCTATAGGCCTCGGTGCATGCCTAGTAGCGCCCTCTCTAGTTTCATTCTTTTTCTAATGCATTTCCCCACTGATACACAATATTTATTTGCTTATTGCCTTTCTACCCTACTCATTCACAATAGTGATGAGACCACTTTTTTCTACATCCTTTTTGGCTTTGAATTTCTCAATTTTTATTTTTCTTCTTCCTTGAGAGAAACAAAGTCATGAGCTTTGCACCGTTTTCGGCTTCCTTATGTTGATTCCCCGCCCATATGCTTGCACACAATTTGATGTTAATTGTAGATAAGTTATACATAAATTAAATAAATGGTGTCAAAGTGGGGACAAAAGTGGGGGACCAAAATCAAGAACAATGATGTGTATAGAATTAAAAATGAACAGAAATGGCCATGTCTGCTATTCTCTCATATATAAAACCCAATCAGCCTCTACATGCTACTCTCACACATAGCATACAGTGGAACAATTGAGTAAACCTGTGATAGTGTTGACTACTCCGCACCATTAGCTTACAGCCCCATCTCTTCCTCAATCTCATCAGCTAACCATTTTTAAAGCAAACTTCTGGGCAGCAGAATATTCACTAACATTCCATTTCTCCTCTGCAGTCGACCCAACAGTCAGCTCAGCTGACATCAGAGCTCCACTGCTAGTAGTGATGTTCATTTCCAAAACTGCGGATGGGTGTTCATATTTGTTGTGCTTGTAGAGTTTACCTGATTTTACATGTATGTTGGCAAAATCACCATTTCTCCCCCTGAAAATTGCTCACTTCACTGTTGCAAGCCTCCGCACGTTTATGTGGAAGTCTGTTCCACGGTGTGCAGTGGGTCTTAGTCTTGGGTAGGTTTGTACAGGATTGCAGACTTAATTTGGTTACCACAGTTGTTTTCCTGCTTGTATAGTAAATGGCATTAAGCTGCTTTGAACTTTGCAGAGCAGCTGTATAAATGGAAGAACCGGGGCTGAGAAACAAGGAAGGAAGAAGGGAAAAGAACATCTCCGGTATAGATTCAGTGGATTCAGTGTGAAAAATGATGAGCGTTTTTTAAATGGCAGTGCCATTTTGGAGGAAGTTAGCTACACCAACAGTATCTTCATGGAACTCCGATGGTAGGCTGTAATGAAAGCGACACATCTGTTCATAATTTATTAAATGAAGTAGCCCAGAGTAAAAAAAAAAAAGATAGCTCTGAGATACGTGCGGGACATACTGAATGCACCTCGTCCATGTGCAACTCGTACATAGACATCTCCTTCACTTTGTTTTTCCGTCTTTGAGGCTGCTCCTTCGGTTGAAGGTAAGCTTAGAACCTCTTCCATTGATCTCTTTTATTCCGCCTCCATAAAAGAAATTGTGAGGACATTCCTATTGATTTTCTTTTTCCCATCCCCAAAAGGTGGTCATTAGAAATAAGAGGGGGAAAAAAATCAGACTCAACCACACTTCTACCTTTTAATTAGGCATTTAGCAGGACGATGTTTGAAAGCAATTAATGGAGAAAAAACATTTTTGTGCGCTTTATCCACTGGGCCTCCCAACAAAAATGGACCGATTATGTGTATGCCAGGAAACTGTTGTCCTTTTGAGTTTTTTCCCATGTCTCCATTTTATTCATGTCATTCAGTTCTCCAAAATTACAGCCCTGCCAATTATCTTTGTGTGTGTGCCGAGAACGAGTTTAGGCTACTTTTAACGCCTGCGTCCCCTCCCCCTCCCAAGGCCATTCTTCAATGACTGAGCGAGGGCGCTCTGTGGAGGAGAAAAAGGGAGGATCTTCAACAAATATGTGAAGAGCCCCAGTGGTATTTGGGTACCTGTGAAGAGGCTCCTTGAAGTAGCTTAAGGCACAATGGAATATGGCAGCGAGCAATGGTTTATTTTGTCCACATGATTCATTTCACACGCACCCAGGCAACCAGTGAATGGAGGATTAGCACAAGTTTTCACCTTATTGAAAAGGACGGTTCAAAGCAAACAAATAGGACACGCCGCTTTGGAATATGAAATTCAAGATTCTCGGGAGCCCTTTGGGGTAATCTTAAGTTAGGTTCAGACTTAATTAGGGTTGCTTTATGGCTACGTGGGTAAATTCCCCTAGCAGTATTATGTCAGAGCCCAATTTTTATTTATCATAAGGCAAAAATCAAAATACAAATAGTGGGATTTTCCCCTGATTTGTGTTTCCATTCAGTGGAATCAAGTAAAAGTTGCAGTTTTTTAAATGTTTTTTTGGTGTGGCTTGCCCCGTCTTTGAATCTGGTCAAGTACTTGCAGAAATTTTAGTAAAGTAGTAAATCTACATCAGTATTCCATCTCTAAAATTTTGGTTGGTTCAGGAATTAACCAAGGCTATAGTTCATTAATCAGTGAAGATCACGTTTGATTGATGTACTTGTGAATTAAGATAATATTTGGCTGTTTATCCAGTGAAGATCCTTTTTTTACTAGTATATTTGGCAGTTAAGGGAACAGTTGCCTATTTGTTCAGGGCTATTTTGGTTCTGAAATGTTACTGTGCAATGAGAAATGAAATGGGAAAAAGTAAGTTTTGGCAATGTGGCAATGGTTGTATTCATAAACTGCCTTGTGTCCCATGTGGAAAAAATGCAATGTATATATTTGCAAATAAATAAATGTAATTGATGGATGAATTGTTTAAAAGTAATTAACTAATGCCCCTTCCGCACAAATCTCCTAAAACATTTGCAAAAATTTGTAAAACATTCTCAATCCCCCCCGCCCCTTTTGTTTGCACTCACCCCCTTGAAATGATTCCTGGCCGCCATTAAATGTTTCCCCACCCCACCCCTTTAAGTTCTGTGTTGAATTGATGCTTTAATGCAGGGGTGTCCAATTGGTCATGCTGGCAGGGACTGATGGGAATCGTAGTCCATTAACATCTGGGGTGCCAGAGTTGGACACCCCTGCTTTAATGTTTCACAGCCTTGTGCTGCATTCTATACTCCTCCTATACCCATGCTTCCGAGATTGCCCCCGCCCCCACAATAAAAGAGTAGAGAAATGCTGCAAATAAACAGGCGAGGGGGAACTGAGCGAGCTCAGAAAGTGGGGCCCAGGAGGAAGTTCAGGGAAGCAGAGAAGCCTGAGAAACATAGTCAATAGATCACACAGCAACTGAAGATGTTTTCAAAACGTTTCCCACCAGGGACTCGTTTTTAAAGGGGATTCATTTAAAATGTTTGAGGCTGGAAATAAAACACATGGGGGGGGGGGGGGCAGGGAGAGGTAAAAACAATGCAGAACTCCATGGAGGAAACGTTTCATTTCCTGCCTCAAAAGGTTTAACAATAATTGTGCAGAATTTTTTCAATTGGTTACAGGCCTATTTTATTTCTGCTTTGCTTCAGTTCTGTTTTAAGAGTTTTGATTGGTTCTACAATCCTAATCTTATTGTACTGATTACGGAATATCCCATTCTGTCAATTGCATTGACTTACTCTGTGTAATCCATCTTGTATCCAAGTGAGAAAGGCAGACTTTAAATAGTGTAAATAAAATGACATAAATGTCATGCAAATACATATTTGCATAAATGTATGTGATTTGCATGATGAAAGGCGAGGAAAATACTTGGACTGTTGGTTGCCTTCTTCGAAAAGCCGAATTTCCATCTAAAAGATTCTAAAAAGTTGCAGACTTTTAAAACTGTTCGGCCTAATATTTAGTGGGCTGATTGTTCATCCACCCAAACACTTGGAGTCATCACAAGAAAAGCTCCCCAACAGGCAGACATTAGTAATCTTTTGTGAATAGAGGCCTAAGGGCTCATTAACTATTGCTCAATTACAGGGGGGAAACTCTGCAGAAGTAAATATGGTAAGCACATGAATATCAATTATGCCCAGTATGATCTCTGCAATCAGGCACGAGGAAAGAAATTTACCCAGCCTTGAGAAATTATATAAATCTATGCAGAGACGGAGGGAGTGAGAAGGCTGTGAAATCTTTTTGCATTTATTAATCTCAGGGCAACACAAAACCATGCTAGCTTTCTAAAAAGTAGAATTATTAGTTTCTGAATGAGATATTTTTAGGGGGCTGAGGAATGTTTGATTTTTGGTGCAAAAGTCCCTTTTATAAAGAGAATGAATATTTCGGTGAATAATTGGGTAGCGTTCTCTTTGAGGGTAGCGTTCTCTTTGAGGGGAAGTACTTGCTCTTGACTTAAATAGGTTGTGCTAGAGCTTTTGCACTGTGATTGCCAAAGTGGTCCAGATTTTTTTTAATGAGCATCACAGGATTTTACTGTGGAAGAATGGGCTTTGTATAACAGTTCTGCACATATATTTTTATTTCATCCTTTGCACCATGGAACTTTGATTGTAAACTTGTATCATGCAACATTCTTTAATGAAAATGACAGGGACATCACACAGCAGTGTATAGTATAAGCTATCACACTGAAATCACCTGGCCATATTTTTCCCCTAACCTGGATGGCCCAGTCTAGCCTAATATCACCAGCTCCCAGAAGCTAAGCGAAGTCTCAGCCCTGATTAGTGCTTCAATGGAAGACCGCCACAGAAGTCCAGGGTTGCTGCGGAGCTATGGAGAGGTCACCATATGTCAGCTGTGAGTTGACTGCCCTTCCTGCCATCGATCACTTTTTCCTTGTGTGATGTAGGGTTCTCAGGCAGTCTCCTGTCCAGTTTTACACTCTATAGTGAATTCAATGAGACCTGTGGATTCACCCATAGACCTGGAAATTTCAGAGGGTACCTTGACACTATGCAGCTGGACCTTGAGGAAATTTCCTTCTCAGTCCAACTACACAGATGAGGCACTTATTGGAGAGGTAAGGAAGGCATATCTCTCTCGTTCCTCCCTTTACAGAAGAAGTTCTTGGCACTAGGGAAGAGGTTGTGATTCAGTAGTAAAGTATCTACGTGGCATGCAGAAGACCTCGAGTTCAATCCCTAACATCGCCAGCTAAAAGGCTGTGGTAGGAGGTCATGTGAAATATCTACCTGAGACTGGCACTGAATAGTTTATTTATTTATTATTATTTATTCATTTATTATTGCATTTATAAACCGCCCCATCCCCTAAGGGCTCTGGGCGGTGGACAACAAACATTATAAACAATATAGCAATAACAATAACATTTAAAATCAATAACATCATTAAATATATAAAATTACATAAAATTACAGCATTCCGTATAAGCCATATGGCATCCAGTATTAAAACTATCAATAAAAAACCCCTCCCGGAGAGGGTGGCGGTATAGATGTTGTGAGCTCCCAGAATGATAGAGGGAGGAACAGGAAGGGCGCACACCATCAATGGCCGGCCTCCCCAAAGGCCCGGTGGAACAATTCGGTCTTACAGGCCCTGCGGAACTCTCCAAGATCCCGCAGGGCCCGGACAGATGGTGGGAGAGTGTTCCACCTGGCTCGGGTGGAAGCCAGCCGTATCATTAAGTTACTGTATATATTACAAGGACAAAGTCTGCTTCCCCTCTGATATTTGTGTGACTTTGTCATGGGGTGCAGTCCGTGTTTAGTTATTCCTGTTTCCTAGCTAGAAGTATAGATGTCATGAACTCCCTTGTTCTGAAACCAGTTGTTGGGGTCTTTTATGTACACAGGAGCCATCAAGTCACAACTGACTTATGGTGATCCCAGCAAGGGGCTTTCAAGACAAGTGTGACGCAGAGGTGGTTTACCGTTGCCTTTCTCTTTCTCTGTGATCTCCCATCCAAATACCAACTCGTATAGCCTGACAAAATCAGGCTATACCCTTCCACCTTCTCTCCCAGGTCCCTGTATCTCCTTGTTAATAGATATTATTTTGAGCATGCCAATCTCTGCTGCATGAACCTGGAGCATGAACCTGAAGTAAGTACTAATAGATCAGTGGGCCAATGGAGCTTTATGTTTTCATGTATGAATGTTCATGTGCGCACTCCATTTTCAGAACCTTCTCATCAGAGGTGTAGCAAGGGGGGGAGCGCCTGGTGCACTGGTGCATGCTCCACTCTGGAACGCCCTGCCACGCACCCGGAACGCCCTCACCACACCCCCACAGGGGCATGCCCCCGGTGCGTCGCACCCCCTGTCTCCTTGGAGCTACGCCTCTGCTTCTCATTTAATATATATCTGCTTCATTCAATCCTATTGTCTCCTGTGATTTTTTAAAAATACATCAATAAAAATAATATTTCAGCAGATGAATCAAAGAGTGTGGGAATGCTGGACAGCCTTATGGCTGGATTCAAGAAAGGGTTTATATACGAAGCAGAAATTAGCTGCTGCTTCTGAGTCACAGAAGGTGGGAGATTGGGTTGCTCTAAGCAGTAAGGTCACACTAAAAATGCAAACAATGAAAATGATTTGTCTCACCTCTTAATTTTAACAATATAAACCTGTACTCATCCTTGGAAGGATGTCTGCATAGCCACTTTCCTTCTACGTAGAATGTATCGATTTTCTTAGTGTCCCAATAAAATTTCTGTGCCGATCGAGGAAGAATTTCAGATCTTCCCCCCCTTTTCCATTCATCTGTCTGTGGCCCTGTGAATAAATACAAGATTAGTGCCCTGCTGAGTCGTGAAAGATTCATTACACAGAGTTTCCAATAAAAGAAAAAAATATATATAATGTGATATGAAACAAAAGGGATCAGAATGGGGAACAGGAGAAAGGCAGAGCAGAGTTGAAATTGAACATATAAATATAACCTTGTGTCCACTGGAAAAGCAAAAAAAATATGTGTCTATTAGAGGTCTTTGAAGCCATGATCCTCAGATAATTTTACCTTAGTAACATTCAGTAGCCTAGGGGAAAATATATATATCTATGTCAACCTATCATCCTGTACGGTATTATTGCCCTTTGGAGAACTTTACCTTATAAGGGTGTGAAGGGCACATTCTTATTTGTTGTATACTAGAGCTTATTTTGAATTTCTCATCCTTGCTATTGGATTCCATTCCTCTTTCAAACACATGTTTTCATTTCATACCATTGTTTATTTCCTCACCCTACGCAATGGTGTAGGAGGTTAAGAGCTCGTGTATCTAATCTGGAGGAACCGGGTTTGATTCCCAGCTCTGCCGCCTGAGATGTGTAGGCTTATCTGGGGAATTCAGATTAGCCTGTACACTCCCACACACGCCAGCTGGGTGACCTTGGGCTAGTCACAGCTTCTTGGAGCTCTCTCAGCCCCACCTACCTCACAGGGTGTTGTGAGGGGGGAAGGGCAAGGAGATTGTAAGCCCCTTTGAGTCTCCTGCAGGAGAGAAAGGGGGGATATAAATCCAAACTACTACTCCTCCTCCTCCTCCATTCTTCTTCTTCTTCTTCTTCTTCTTCTTCTTCTTCTTCTTCTTCTTCTTCTTCTTCTTCTTCTTCTTCTTCTTCTTCTTCTTCTTCATCTTGTAAAATAGTTGCATTTTCCAGCTAGTGTGTGGTAGTGGTTAGCATATTAAACTATGACCGAGGGAAATCCAGGTTCAAAATTTCACTCTGCTGTCGTTTACTGCTTGACCTTAGGTCTGTCACTCTCTTTCAACCTAGCCTAACTTAGAGTTGTTGCTAGACAAAATGGAGGAGAAGAGAACCACCAACCCTATGGTCCCTGTGGGAAGGTAAAAATAACTGCTGTGCGGCATGTTTGAAGGCAAAAGAGCTCATTACGACCTCGGTCTTTCGTGATTTCCTCCAGGCAAAGTGTTTTTATTGTCTTTTAGGCTGCGGTTCCTTTTTTGGATCTTAATATCTTTGGTTTATCTCCGTCATCTTTTTTACTTTGTGGTATTCCATTAGAAGTCCCTGTAGAAAGGCAAAGGCTCTGGTTGCCATGGCAATAGCCATACGAATCTGTGACCTAAATCATGGCTAAGAGAAAGAGTACCTTGTCTATATCACTGTGGTGCCTTGAGTTTTGCTTTTGGTATAGGGAATTTATTACCTCAGATTCAGGAACACCAGGAAAATAAAGTAACATAGATTTCATTGTACTCCAGGATTTTGAATATGTCTGCAGTAGCTGTAGTGTAATGGTTAGGCTGAGACCTGGAAGATCTTCCCTCAGACATGAGCTACACTGAGTGACCTGTGTTCTTTCACCCTCTCTGCTTAATTTTCCTCACTGGGTTATTATGAAAACAAGATACAGAAGGCAGGGGTTGGGGGGGATATCTGTGCTCCTTGGAAGAAGGGTGGAATAAAAATGATAGTGGTTAAAATGTCAAAGGGAGACACCGGTTTATTGGCTCCTGGTGAAATTTGACTCATCTGGAAAATTGCTGCATGACTGTTATCTGCCTAACCTAACTGACAATGTTGTTTTGAGGACAGAATAGGAAAGGGAAGCCCGTACACTCGCATACCAGGGGCTTCTTGGAGTAAAGTGTGGGATAAGAAGGTACTAAATATACTTGGCCTGTAATAACAGTAACTGCTAGTACGGCCTATCCCTCATCTCAGGTGATTTCATCCATTGATTTCTGCTCCCGAGGTGTTTCCTAAGAAAGCTACCAAATGAATAAAGTTACACCAATACACATGGTGGTGAAAATGTGCTGCATGCTGTCCCATCATGGTGAAAAAAATAGCAAACCAACAATCCACAACTCTCTGCCTATGAAAAGCTCCATGTAAAGGATGGGAGGTTCTGAACACGCTGTCCCCACTGTTGCCAACCTGCAGGTGGGGGCTGGAGATCTCCCAGAATTACAGCTGATCTTCAGATGACATAAATGGCTTTAAAAAATTTTTAAAACATCTATTCCACTTTTTCTGGAGAAAATAGCTGTTTTGTAAGGTGGACTGCATGGCATTATACCCTAGCAAGGTGTCTCCATCTCCCAGGCTCCACCATCAAATCTCCAGGGATTTCTGAACCCACAGCCCTACCCTCAGGATAATAGCACTGTGTACGCTTTTTGAATTGAATTAAATTCTGACATTCATCAAAAAGCCTTAAGGACTGCCTTCTCCCATATGAGCCAGTTTGTACACAGGAGCAGCAGTGGCGTAGGAGGTTAAGAGGTCGTGTATCTAATCTGGAGGAACCGGGTTTGATTCCCAGCTCTGCCGCCTGAGCTGTGGAGGCTTATCTGGGGAATTCAGATTAGCCTGTACTCTCCCACACACGCCAGCTGGGTGACCTTGGGCTAGTCACAGCTTCTTGGAGCTCTCTCAGCCCCACCTACCTCACAGGGTGTTTGTTGTGAGGGGGGAAGGGCAAGAAGATTGTAAGCCCCTTTGAGTCTCCTGCAGGAGAGGAAGGGGGGGGGGATATAAATCCAAACTCTTCTTCTTCTTCTCTTATTTTGATTGGTTGGTTGGTTGGTCGGTCGGTCGGTCGGTCGGTCGGTCGGTCGGTCGGTCGGTCGGTCTTATAGACCGCCCTCCCCCAGAGGACTCAGGGCAGTGAACCACCATATAATAAACAACAACTATCAGATAAAAACAGCATAGAATAAAATAGAACAGGAACCATATAAAAGCAGATGGCATTATCCCACCCCTCCCCACCCTCGTGTCCACGGGAGGCCAGATGTAACAACAGCGATGATCCTAACCAGACTGGCCAAATGCCTGACAGAACAGGTCCGTCTTACAGGCCCTGCGGAAACTCTGCAGGTCCCGCAGGTCTCTGATCTCCCTTGGGAGACTGTTCCACCAGGTAGGGGCCATGGCTGTGAAACCCCTGGCCCTTGTAGAGGCCAGCCTGATTGCTTTAGGGCCAGGGATCACCAACAGGTCCTCCGAAGAACGGAAGGGCCTGATGGGGCGATATGGGGAGAGGTGGTCCCCATATCTGGCCCTGCTTGTGTTGCCTTCCCATCAGAAGCTCCATGACCCAACAAAGTGCTTTCTTGTTCGTGACCTCCAAGCTTAGAAACTCCCTCCTCTGAGAACTTTTTCTGTGTCCCTCTATCAGTGCCTTTCTCCAGCAGGTAAAACTCTTTTTTTTGGTTTCATCTGGCATGCCCCCAATAATGTTTACTTGCCCTCCTTCTAGTGTTTATGTTTTTAATTGAATTATTTTATAATGTTAACTATATTTTTAATTGCTTAAAGGTTTAAATGTTTTTATATTCACCTCCATGTAAACCCTGATAGGGTAGAAAGCCAGCTTAAAATGTTTGAAGGAACTGAATAGGCGATTCCTGAAGTGGAGCAGTAATTTAAAGGCACAGGACAGAGCCTCTTGAACAGTGATGATGGATTTCACTGCTCCAATGTGTCCACCAGACCCCTTCATGTCTTGTCTGCTAGCATTGTGTTACGATCTTTTAATTCCGTTTGAAGATCTGCAAACCTGATGCATTGATGTGGTTTTTAATTGCTTATTCTGTCATTTGCTGTCATATTGGGATCTACGGCTTCCCTGCAATCTTATTTGACAAATATCTGATACTAATTTTTATGCTTCTGAAAACTTCCTTGAGTTTGTTCTCTCTCTCCCTTGTGTGTAACCTAACTCTCTAACATTTTGTAGCTAGCTCTACCTCCTGAGGCATCCATGTTGGGGAGGTACCCACCACTCTTTGTCAGAATTCCAAAGGTGCCTGCAGTAGATCCTTGGATTATACTTTCCACTGCCCCATCCCCTCACTCACAAAATCTTGGACTACATGGCAAATGAAGGTAACACACACACCTAACACTACAGAAGGGAATTGCCGCTGTCTTAATGCTGTAAAAGCTCATCAGATGAAGAAGTTAGAATATTTGAGCAAGTCATTTATTGAAATGAGTCTCAAAAGCCCACTGTTTGGATTGAATCTTGCTGCAACTCCCCCCCCCCCCAGTTTCAGGTAGGGAACTACTCACTGACTGGTCCTGTCAGCCTCCCCCCCCCCCCACACACACACACACCTTTTTCCCTTCAGGAATTGAGGTGCTTTAGAAAAATGGTAGTGTTTGGTTGAAAGCACTTCCTCTTAGCCCTGTAATACACCCGGAAGGTAAAGGATGTCCATTGACTTTATTCCTTTCCAGGTACACCCCTCACTAAAATAAGTACTGGAGGCAGATTTAAAACTTAAACAGATGAAAGATTTATTAATAGATAGAGGAGATGGTAAAGGGAGGAATAATAACTTGGAGATGAATTTGGATGAGGTAACACATTATTGTTGGACCCGATTTCTCCTGTTTGCCTTTGCACTGGAGATTTTACCCCCCCGGGAAGCGATTGCAGACAGTCTGGGTTGCTGTGGCTCCTTTGATTTCTCCAAAAAGATCCGGGTTAAGGGAAATACAACAGGCTGGACTCGTTTTGAGGAAGAATCCTGTGTGAAGCTCTTCCTTAAAATGGGATAAATAGCTTCCTCAGCCTGTTATATTTGAGCTGTGTGGAAACCACTATTGTTTTTATCTTTTAGTTCTTTAAGTACTATGCAATAAAGACACACTGTATGTATGATTCATTTTAATTGTTCCTTTGGCTTTTCTCAACTTTTTTGGTTCCTTGCTTATTATGTAAGTTGGGCTTTGTTTTATCTTCTGTTGTTGTTTTTTTGGCATGCTTCTTGCCCAGATCAGACCACCTATCTCCCAGCAGGGAGATAACTTCAGCATCTTCTTCCTCCAATAAACTCTTATGCCAGTGGATGACTTTTAGAAGTTCTGGGCCAGAATGCAGCTCTTCACGAACCGGATGGAAAGTAGCGCTGGTGAACAGCCACCCTGAGCCAGCAAAAATGGAGGCTCGGCCCATAAATAATCAAGTAGACCATCAAATAAACATGACAGCTGGTTAGTTGTGGTGCTGGTTTGGCCTAATTCATCAGCATAAAGCAACTGTCTGTGAGCAAATGAAATTAAGTGCTCAGCAGGGGCTGGTAGCAGCATCATTTCCAGCTCCTAATGGGAGCGATCATCAATCAGACACTAGCGCTGGAAAGGTGGAAAAGCACTCGGGAAATTAAAGAGATCTGTGAGACAGAAGTACTTCCAAGGTAACTGCAGATTCCTTAGGCAAATCTACGTTTCAGACGTATCAATCTGCTTCTATTCCTGTTGAATGGTCACATCTCCCAAAGATTACTAGGATTGTAGTTTGCTAAGAATGCTGAAATTCTTTAACTGCTTGTAATCCATGAGCACATGTTATTCTTATTACTCATGCCAATATTCATATCTCTTCATGCTGTTAAATAAATAATAACAGGCCCTAGAGATGCCTGAACTGTGAGTAGGGTTTGTCTTGATAATAGTGGTGCTTCCCACTGGTGCCAAGAAACATCCTCTGGCACAGCTGGGATGAATCTATCCCTTTCAGTGCAATCCCAAGCAGAATTATATCCCTGTAAATCCATAGGTAGAGCCAGCATAGTGTAGTGGTTAAGAGCCTGGTTTGTTTCCCCACTCCTTCACATGAAGCCTGCTGGGTGACCGTGGACCAATCACAGATCTCTCAGGACTCTCTCAGCTCCGCCTACCTCACAAGGTGTCTGTTGTGGGGAGAGGAAGGGAAGGAGTTTATAAGCCACTTTAAAACTCCTTACAGTAAAACTCCTTACAGTAAAACTCCTTACAGTAGAGTATAAATCCAAACACTTCTTCAAACTCTTCACTGGAGTCAATAGACTTAGACAGATGTTAGTTCTGCTAAGGATCACGGTGAGGGCACTTTCGCGCATGCAGGATAATGCATTTTCAATCCACTTTCACAATCGCTTGTGAGTGGATTTGGCTATTCTGCACAGTAAAATCCAGCTGCAAAGTGCATCGAAAGTGGATTGAAAGCGCATTATCCTGCATGCGCAAAAGCGCCCCGAGAATCTCTTTTCTGTCCTGTGTCCCACACTGGCAGATCAGGCTGCTGTTCATTGGTCTGGTTGCAAATGGGGGATCTGGAGAGGATTTGGAAGTGGGGCTTCGTCGTTCTCTGCTTTCTCTGCTGGGGCTGGGGCTGCACTCTCTCATTTCAGAGGCATCATCACTTTCATTTCTCTTCCCTCCTGCCGGCGTCTGTAATCAGCACCGGCTTCAGCTTCTCTCATTATTAGCTCTTCAAGTGATTCTTCAGACTCAGCAAGAACAGCCTCAGTTGCGCCTCTGCAGCCAGCCCTCCAACAACAACAACCTCACACATTTGCATTTCAGAGTTTCAATGGAGCTGAGGCTATAATAAGGAACCACGGGGGGGGGGGGGGGGGGGTTGGGGGGGATTCTGTGCTGCTTTTTCTCACGAGAGGCATCCCTTCGGCAGTGAAGATAGTTTCAGAGGGTAGCCATGTTGGTCTGTGGCAGAACAGTTAGATTCGAGCCCGGTAGCACCTTGGAGAACAAGAAGAGTTTCAGGGTGTAAGCCTTGGAGAGCCCAAGCTCCGAGTGGTATCTGGTGAACGGAGCTTGGCTCTTAAAAGCTTCTACCCTGAAAATCTCATTGGTCTCCCAAGGAGCTCCTGGACGGGGGGAAGCGGCATGAGATAATCCGATCTCATCAGCTCTCAGAAGCTAAGCAGGGTCATTCCTTGGAAGGGAGACCACCGAGGAAGGCTTTGCAGTGGATTGCAAACCACCTCCTCACTTGCCTTGAAAGCCCCTTGCTGGGATCACCTGGTGTGTGTAAATGCCTGCAACTTGACTGCAACTTGATGGCATTTACACACACCAGGTGCTACTGGACTTGAATCTAACTGTTCTTTTACAGTGCTAATATTCAGAGGGACTTTGCACAGTCAACTGGGCAAGTCACACATTACAGGACACAAGTTGGGTTGGGGGAAATGCAAAGGAGAGGCTTCCCACCTGTGCCATTTTCCAAATCTGGAACACTCCCATGGGCGCTGTTTGGGGAAATCCACACGTTCTGCGTGATGCAGAGGCCCAGCAGTGTCAGCTTTAGGGGATGGTGAAGGCTGAAGTCCCTTGTTCAGATGCTCCCAGGTGCTGATCTGAATTGGCCACCACATGTGTGGGAACTGATAACCTGCAGTTTGTATCTGACTGTGTTACATGTAGCGCAATGGGGGAACCCAAGATCCAACCTGTCTTCTCTGCAATTTATGAATCAGGTGATTGCTATTTCAAGAGGTAACTCGTACCCTCCTACCTTCAGGACCCTCGTGCCTTCGGGACCACATTACCCCATATGTCCCAGCTCGACCTCTGCGCTCGGCAGAGGCCAACTTACTGGAGATCCCTGGCCCTTCAATGATGCGGCTGGCCTCCACTCGGGCCAGGGCCTTTACGGCTCTGGCCCCTGCCTGGTGGAACACTCTCCCTCCAGCTGTCCGGGCCCTGCAGGACCTTGGTGAATTCCGCAGGGCCTGTAAGACTGAGTTGTTCCACCGGGCCTTTGGAGTAACCAGCCGCTAAGTTGTGCCCCCTGAGTTGTGCCTCCCCCAGGTCATGGGTCCTCAATATCATCGGGACCCTTTATTGAGACCTACAGGTCCTAATACCATCAGGACCCATTACCTCTCCCTCCTCCTTCTAGGAGGATTAGGTTTAGGTGGGATGCCATCCTGGGATATAACTGCTGTTTTTATTATATTTATGAAGTTTGACTATGAT
This sequence comes from Sphaerodactylus townsendi, assembly GCF_021028975.2. Lineage (NCBI taxonomy): Eukaryota > Metazoa > Chordata > Lepidosauria > Squamata > Sphaerodactylidae > Sphaerodactylus > Sphaerodactylus townsendi. The sequence goes on from NC_059435.1 coordinate 68,041,668, forward strand.
GATTTTATACATGGTTTTTATGTTGTACACCGCCCAGAGCCCTACGGGGATGGGGCGGTATATTAAATAAAATAAACAAACAAACAAACAAATAAAACTCTCACATAACTCCATATTCTCACCTACAACAGATTTAGCACACTTGAGAATCACCCAGGGGTTCAGTCAGGGGGCTGTGTGTTCCTCAGGGGCACTGAAAACTTGAAAAAAATTTTTTAATGCTCCAGGGGCACTGGGCATTTAAAAAAAAAACTTTGTAGACCTTATTACCATATGGGCAATGTTGACGTAGAAACCAGAGAAATGACTCTGCAGGGTTGCAAGCAGGGTCTTGAGGCCCTGGTAAAATTTCTTGCGGGGAGGATACCATTCCTCATATAAATAGTATGGCAAGTACATGGATGAGAGCAATAGAAAGGGAGATCCAGAAAGGCTCGAGCCCAGGGGTGTCCAACATATGCTGGCAGGGGCTGATGGGAATCATAGTCCATTAACATCTGGAGTGCCACAGTTTGGACACCTCTGCTCTAGCCGATGGTTCACATAGAGTGACTGACAACAAGGGGCACACGAAAAGGTGTCATCAGGTGTTGCAGTAGCAAGGACTGGAATCTTGAATTTGAGTAAAATAATAGCACAAAGATACCACAGATGATTTTAAAGTAGAAAATGGAATTTAGTAAAGACAATCTAAATTTTCTTGGGAGAGCTGTGGGTCGATAATATGAAAAGGAACGTTAAGGATGATTGTTTAGGTCATTCTCCTTCACATTCCTTCAGACAGTGAACAATGGCTGATGCCATCTAGGACAAACAAACATGATGCTAATGTCAGGTGTGCTGTAGGTACATCCAGAATTCCAAATCAGTCACAACCTTCCTATTGGCTGTTGTGGGTTTTCTGGGCTGGGTGACCGTGGCCTGGTGGTTTTAGCTCTGTGGTGGCGAACCTATGGCCAATTGGCCATGCTGGCAGGGGCTGATGGGAATTGTAGTCCATGAACATCTGGAGTGCCATAGGTTCGCCACCACTGTATTTAGCTGCTAATTTTTCACATATGTGGCTGGTGTCTTCAGAGGTATGTCACAGTAAAATGTGTTTGTGTCCATGGCTGTGTCTCTGAAGATGCCAACCACAGATGCACAAAACATGAGCAGCAAAAGCCACTAGACCACAGGCACACAGCCCAGAAAACCTAGAACAGCCAGTTGATTCCAGCCTTGAAAGCCTTCGACAATACACAGCTTTCATAGTTTAATTCATGGTTGTTATAATGGAGGTCAGAGGAACTTACACCTGAGTAAGTGTATGTAACATTTCAGAGCCAGACATGTTGAAGATCATAGAGTCTGAAGAAAGGTAAATCACATGTACTTATAGCCTTGATTCAGATGCAGGAAGGAGAGAGGGGACTTAACACTTCCATTTTGCTGGGCTTTTCTCACTGCCAGTGAGTGGAAGAATGAAAACAATATCAGAAACACTTTTAGTGAAAATGTATCATCTCCCTTTTAAAACGCTAATAAAAGCGTGGGGATTGGTATTGATTTGCAAAAGAGAGCGTGGCCCCAATCTGAATCGTAGCTGTTCATGCATGCAATTTAGACCGACAGAAGTCCCTCACTTCCGTTACCCCTGCTCTGACCCTTAGTTTGATTGACATGGCTGTCAGCAAACAAGCTTAAGTCCCACTTAAGCAGTTGGCCAGTCAGACAGTGCAATTCCAAAACTGATTGCAGTGCATTTGCTGAGAAAAGGGATCAGTCTTTTTTCCCAGCTTTCTTCAGATATTCTGCTTTTGTGAGCAAATTTAATCAACCATTGCTTAAAGGACCTCTCATCCACGCACAAGTTAGTGAAAACACAAATTAAAGGTAAAGCATTTATTACAGCACACACATCAACATGTAATCTCCATGCAATTCCGCCTAATGACAGTCTTCCAACCTCTCATTTTTACACTAAACTCTTTTGCCAACATTAAAGAGTGCTAAATTATCAATCCAGGTGCTTCCTTCGGTATTGCAGTTTTATAGGAGTGATCCCACTAATTCCGGTGTGTTTAGGAAACTCCTAAACCATAGATTTTGTGATGAGACAAAATAGGTACATTCACCATCATGAACTTGGGAAACTAAGTAACCCTTAGATGAGCTCAGCACTTTTTTGTCTTGACAAATCTTCTTCTCTTGTAACCTTCAGTCAACAGCTAAAATATGGTGTTGGATTGTATAAAAAAAGGCTCAACATTTTTGTAAAATAAGCACCCTGTGGCTCAGATGCATCAAATATTTCCAGGGGTAGAAGACATTTATATCCATGAAGTGGGACTTCTCTGACTCTCCCTTCTACTACAGCCCCCAATACCACCCAAATATTACCAAAATGTTGTCCCCCCTCACCAAGAAACTGCTTAAGGGGGAGGAAAAATAGGTAAATCCGCTCTCTCTATTCTGACCATGGTCTAAGACAGTGATAGCGAACCTTTTCGAGACTGAGTGCCCAAATTGCAAGCCAAAACCCATTTATTTATCGCAAAGTTCCAACACGGCAATTTAACCTGAATACTGAGGTTTTAATTTAGAAAAAACGGTTGGCTCCGAGGCATGCGTTATTCGGGAGTAAGCTTGGTGGTAGTCAGTGGCTTTGCTGTGAAGCAACCGTGCAACTCTTCCACCGGGTGAATCACAACCCTAGGAGGGTTTACTCAGAAGGAAGCCCCATTGCCAGCAACCGAGCTTACTCCCAGGTAAAGGATCGTGCTTTAGTTCTTACCCAAAATTAGGTCTTAGGTTTAATGCTAATAATTGAGCCCAGTGGCCCAGGCCAGCCTAGATGTGTGTGTGTGGGGGACTCTGTCTGTGTGTGCCCACAGAGAGGGCTTTGAGTGCCACCTCTGGCACCCGTGCCATAGGTTCGCCACCACTGGTCTAAGACTCTCAAACAAGGTATAAGACCCTAGAATCCAGGTTTAAGACTCTCAAACAAGCATATTCTAACAAAGCTACCTTTTGCTTCAAGGCCAAGCATATCAGATGATTTCTTGTAGTCAAAAGATTGTTGTGAAAGAGACGTCCTTCAGGGAAGTGGGAGGCCAGAAATCATAGGATAGGAATGTACTGATACCCAGTACTAAACTTGCCATCTTTATAGCCCAGTTGTGGATCCAGGTGAACTATTATTCGTTAATCCATAGAAATTTCCAAATGTGGGGGAACTGTCTTGTCTCAGTCCTGTGCTGGAGATCCAGAGTACAGTGTCCGAAGGCATGTGATATAGCAGCTTGGATGCATTTAAACAGGTCAAAGTCTGATCAGCCCCTTCTGGGAATCCCTGTGTGCTGCCATTCTAGAACATAAGAACAGTGGGATGTATTTGTAATTGGCCCACTAAGAAATTTAAATGCTAGGCCAGGGGTGGCAAACCTTTGGCACTCCAGATGTTATGGACTACAATTCCCATCAGCCCCTTCCCCAATTGGCCATGCTGGAAGGGGCTGATGGGAATTGTAGTCCATAACATCTGGAGTGCCAAAGGTTCGCCACCACTGTGCTAGGCTTTGGACCCAGGACCTTCTGTGCACATTCTTCCCCAATGAGACATCACTTCTGTCCAATTCCTTTATTCTTACAGCACAATGTTGCATCCAGATTGGAGCACAGGGCAATAGATCCCTCCTGTGAGATGTCTTTCAACATTCACATATGTTACTCTTAGGAGATGAAATGGCCATGGTGTCACCCCATGAAAAATTCTTCACATGATCAAGTATATGTATGTCTGAATTCTGAACAGTGGACACCTGGACTGAAATGCATATCTGGGCTGCTTGGTACATTCCAGTGGACAAAGTAGAATCCTGCAAGCTGAAGCCAATCAAACCAGAATCCAGCTTTTCTTGGCATGGAATCTTGTTAAGTTCAGAGTATACACAAGGGAAAAGTATGTTTCATTCAGGCATGGTCTTCTAAGTTTACAGCTTGTGTGCAGGGTGCATGACTGAGAATGGTAATGTCCTAGTCTGGCAAAGAGGATTTGAGACACAAGAGGTTGTCCTACACATGCTTGTGATCACTGTCAAGTCAAAACCAACTTATGGAGACCCCAGATTTCTTCTGCAAAGTCTTCCTTGCTTGTCTCCCATCCAAATACCAACTCTGCTTCATTCTCAATATCTGATGACATCAAGTTACACCATGCTGCTTTCCCTCCCTTCTCCATAAGTCATAACCAACTTATGTTGACCCCATAGAGATTTCAAGACAAGATATGTTCAGAGGTGGCTTTGTCACTGCCTGGCTCTGCATAGAGACCGTGGTATTCCTTGGTGGTCTCTCATCCAAATACTAATCCTGATTAGCTTCTGAAATCCAAAAAGACTGGAGTATACGACGCCACCTTCCCTCCTGACATGACTCTGGGCAAAGAAATCTAGTGAGTACAGTCTCCCCTGTTAGATGAAGAAGTTGCAAAAGATGGGAACTGCCTTGAGCTTGCCAAGTAGTTGGAACCAGCATAAAGGCTAGTTCTGGGGGGTGTGCATAAGGAGCTGTCCAGCTGGAACTAGGGAGCTGTCCATTCTCAGACTCATAAGCCCAGTGCTGAGAGAAAGACCTCTATGAAACAGACAGCAAGGTTTTGCATCAGTAGCAAGCAAGACTAGCCACGGGAGCTTTTCCTGGGATAATTTGGAGACTTGCTTCTGCAGCTGTTTTGGCAATGCCCTTTTCATGACCCCAGTGGCCTCTTCCTAGTGACCTGGCACGTGCTCATTCTTGCCGGTTGCTGCAGTATGAGGCCTCTGCCTTTTCTGTTTCCACCATCAAAAGTGTAAGCTTTTGAGGCTCAGTTCTAAGAGCCTAACTGTGCATTGGTTTTCCCCTGGGGACATCCCTGGATTGGGTAGAGAAGTATGTTCTGAGGTTCTTCATTTTATCCAGGCAGACACGGGCTTGATTTGAATTAAGACCTTCAGATTCACCGAACAAGACAGTAATGCTAAGAAGACTTGAAGGCAGCAGGAGAAAGAGGAAGACCACACATGAGATGGATGGACTGTATGAAGGAAGCCATGCCCCTCAGGTGGCAAGACCTGAGCAAGGCTGTTAATGACAGGAAATTTTGGAGGACATTGATCCACAGGGTCACCATGGTGGGAAGCAGTGGTGGGATCCAAAAATTTTAGTAACAGGTTCCCATGGTGGTGGGATTCAAACTGTGGTGTAGCTTCAATGGGGCTGGGCGGGGCATGACGGGGCGTGGCCGGGCATTCCAGGGGCGGGGCATTCCTGGGCGAGGCTGTGGCAAGGATGCAGCCGCTGCGCCGGTCCTTGGGCGGGAAACGAATGCACGCAGGCACAGGCTGCCACACACGCCGGTGCACCTCCTGCTAGACTGCTCCAAGTTCTGCGCACTACTGCTGAGAGGAGGGGCGTGACTAAGGCAAAAATCACGTGGCAAAATCACCCATTAGTGACCCCCTCTCGGCACACACAAATAATTAGTAACCTACTCTCGGGAACCTGTGAGAACCTGCTGGATCCCACCTCTGGTGGGAAGTGACTTTATGGCATGTCACACACACACAACACCACTGGGCACAATGGTCCTCCTCCAAATAAAGCTCACGAATGGGAAATGCCGAACTTCAGCATGTGCCTTTCCATACAACCCCCTGCCATGCAGGAACACACAATCAAAGCACTCCCGACATATGCTCATCCAGCCTCTGTTTAAAAACCTGGATCATTGATGTATTCATCTTTGGTGATTGGGGCACATCACCTTCTGCACACCCAAGGGTTCTCAAATCTTGGAGTCCCTGAAAATCCTTATCTGAAGATGGGCTAGGGTCACTGGTTCCTTGTAGTTCCATTCATTTAAAAATCCTTGAAGCCTGTTTTACAAAATGGATGAATACCTAAGGAGTCATTATTCTTTCAGCCCCATCCAAGAGCTGGGTGCCCAGCCACAATGCCACAGCTGCCCCCTGCTGCCGCCCCCAGAGAGGTTTCCCAGCTGCATGGGGAGACTCAAAACGTCAAAAAGCCTCCCTGCTGTTGAGAAGCCTGTATGGGTCACAATGGACTTACACCACTCAAAAGGGTGGCTTAAAGGGAGCAGCAGTGGCGTAGGAGGTTAAGAGCTCGTGTATCTAATCTGGAGGAACCGGGTTTGATTCTCCGCTCTGCCATCTGAGCTGTGGAGGCTTATCTGGGGAATTCAGATTAGCCTGTACACTCCCACACACACTAGCTGGGTGACCTTGGGCTAGTCACAGCTTCTCAGAGCTCTCTCAGCCCCACCTACCTCATAGGGCAGTGGTGGTGAACCTTTGGCACTCCAGATGTTATAAACTACAATTCCCATCAGCCCCTGCCAGCATGCCCAATTGGCTATGCTGGCAGGGGCTGATGGGAATTGTAGTCCATAACATCTGGAGTGCCAAAGGTTCGCCACCACGGCCATAGGGTATGTGTTGTGAGGGGGGAAGGGCAAGGAGATTGTAAGCCCCTTTGAGTCTCCTACAGAAGAGAAAGGGGGAATATAAATCCAAACTCTTCCTCTTCTTCCTCTTCCTCTTCCTCCTCCTCTTCTTCTTCTTCTTCCTGAAGTATGGCTTGCTGGCTGGGAGGGAGCTGGGAGGAAGCTGACCAAGTTGACACCCTCCACTCGCCATGCCCCTGGTGGCAGCAGGAGGGCCCCTGGGACTCTGGCAAGGTGTCCAGTGTGGCATTCCAGCACCGAGGGTGAGGGACCCATGTGGCTGCACCCCGTAAAGGTGAATCTACCGTGCGGTGGGACACTGCTCCCACAAGCAGATCCCCCCCTTTTGGACAGGGCTCTTAATTACAGAATATATTTTACTACTGTTCTTTGGTTCCCCCAGACAACTGGTTGGCTGCTGTGTGAAACAGGATACTGGGCTAGACAGACCAGTGGGATATTTCTTCCTATGGTTTTATATCTTTTTATTCTGTGGAAGTTATTTCTGTAAACTGGTGCTGGTGCCATTTCATCCCTGAAAGATGACACAGACAGGCTGCTTTTTCCAGGCTGAGTTGTGGGTTTTCCAGGCTGTGTGGCCATGGTCTGGAAGGTTTAGCTCCTAACATTTTGCCCGCATCTGTGGCTGGCATCTTCAGAGGCATGTCACAATGAGACGTGTTTCTCTCTGTGGCACAGTGTGGAGGGCCTCTGAGGACGCCTAAAGATGCCAGCAATTGATATGGGTGAAACATTAAGAGCTAAATCTACCAGACCACGGTCACACAGCTTGGAAAACCCACAACAGCCAGCTAATTCTGGCTTTGAAAGTCTTCGACAGTGCTATGAACCTTGTAAGAACTAAGGGCATATTTCATCTCCTGTTGAGAGTTCCCTGTAAGAAATTAATAGATAAATTCAGGTTTGGAGAGACTGCTGTTTGCATCACAGTTTGAAAGCCCATTAGAATGTGGCTGGGAGGATACAATATTTCAGCTCTTGGCTGACCACCACGTTCATCTCACCGTCCTCGTGTGGGATAGCAAGATTATAATATTAGCCTGCTTCTCCCCATTTTGGTTATACGGCAGCAGTTCTTTCCTGTTAATGGCCTAAAGAAAGAGCTTGTTCAGAAGGCTTTTAAAAATATAATCACTGTCATTATAAGTGACTTTGTTTTATAGCTCTACATTGCATTTTGGTGTAAATAATTTGGTTAGCAAAAAAATAATTGCTGGAATTAAAATGTCAAATGTTAGCCACTTAATTGCTAGTTTTTAATAGCATAATTGTTTTTCTGACTTGGCAGTCTTTGTAGGTTAATAAGCATTGTTCAGATGAAATACTTCCAGGTGAACTTCTTTCTTTCAGCGATGACATAGGACCAGCAAAAGACCACCTGGCTTTAGAGTCTACAGTATTATCCCTGGCCTGAATGTATCTGCTTTGCACACATAAGAACATAAGAACAAGCCTGCTGGATCAGACCAGAGTCCATCTAGTCCAGCACTCTGCTACTCACAGTGGCCCACCAGGTGCCTTTGGGAGCTCACGTGCAGGAGGTGAAAGCAATGGCCTTCTGCTGCTGCTGCTCCTGAGCACCTAGTCTGCTAAGGCATTTGCAATCACAGAAGGTCCCAAGTTCAATTCCAGGCATCTCTAGTTAAAGTATCTGGCAGTAGGTGTTGTGGAAGATCTCTGCCAGAAACCCTACAGAGCTTTGGTCAGTTAGTGCAGAGAATACTGGCCACGGTAATCTTTTTAGGATGCATGGAAATATGTTTATGTTATTTATTATTTATTTAAAAGATTGTAATGTTGCCTTTTCACCCAAGGCAGCACACATGAAGAAATTAAAACTAAAAACATTTAAGAAATCAGAAAATAATTCAACCAAAGCACATAAACAAACACCAGAACTGGGGGAGGTAAGCCAGTAAGCACTACTAGCAGTATACCCAACACATTTTTTCCATGCATGTTGGTTGTGTACCACTGAAAGAAGAAAGAATGAGATGACATGTTTCCATGCATCCTATATGGGTAAAAGGAGCAGCTTTTTCTCAATTCAGCTGCCAAAAACTTTCTTTCTCATGATCATCCCCCTCCCTGATCTCCTTGTGTCAAGATGAAGAAAGTAAATGTCAACACACTCCATAAAATGCAGTGGGGTTGACACCTTTGATCTTCAAAGCACTGTCTAAACGTTAGCAGACTAAATCGTCAACAATACGCATTCCGTTCTGCCCCCTGTATTATTATCCACATTGATCCAATGGAGAAACTGAGTCAGAGAGGCTCAGAAGTTGGTCCTGAACAAAACAAGGGAGAATAGTACTGGAGACTGGAGGGAATTCCTGGTTTTCCTCTGGCGGCTGTTGAAGCAGCCATGGAGCTTTGTATGTGGGTATGAATCCTGTGGTGTTGCTGGTGGACCAGGGAGATATTCGTGCACAGCTGCGTAAGTGCCACCATTCCTGCTGAGAAGGAGTGCTTGTTAGAAACTCTCCAAGAAGTTCAGATTAGTTGTACGTGCCCCTCTTCATTGTATTATAACCAGACTAAGATTGAGTGGCCAAGGCCTACCTATTGAGCTTGATTTGAACCACTTTTCACTTCTTTCCAACTTTGCATGGACTTTCTCCCTTGTGAGGAACATGTTTCCAATGCAGAGATTGAGAAAATTGTCATTCCTCACTTGGAGAAGAGCAGATAATTTCCTTGAGCTGCAGGGAAAAACACAGGTCAGAGGCAAGACAGTGATTGGTTGTGGTGGGTTTTCCGGGCTGTGTGGGCGTAGTCTGGTGGATCTTGTTCCTAACGTTTCACCTGCATCTGTGGCTGGCATCTTCAGAGGTGTCTGAAGATGCCAGCCACCTCTGAAGATGCCAGCCACAGATGCAGGCGAAATGTTAGGAACAAGATGCACTGGGTGACCACAGCCACAACTCGAGCTTCTATTGAATCCAACCGGTGAAAGCCTTCAACAATACATAAGACAGTGATCGTTCCTCATCTGATTTGGCCATTGACGACGATGACGCCATCCCCGCTCCATAGAGGAAGGCTCAAGGGCTTACCAAGCAATAAGAGGCTATGTTCCTGCAACCTGGGGCAGCTGGATTCTATTTTGCATATCCTTCTACACTGCCCATTATACCAGAAAGTAAGATCCAGTTTGTTAACCCAGGTCATCGATCCTATCAAGGCCCTCCCAGAGTTAGATAAAGTAACTATTCTTTTAAACTGTAATGATTTTAATGGTTGTCTCGCAGTGGCAAAGTTCCTGGCCGAGGCCTGTAAATTGAATTCTTGATCAATGTGAAGTTATCTTTACCATTTTAACTGTATTTTAAAGTAGTTTGTTTTGTATGCCAATGAAGGCTTTTGAATCGAATTGATTTGGCCATTGCAACTTTTCTTAGGAGGCTGCGTGCCAGCTGAGTCTGACTTGGTTGGTTGGTTCGTATTATCTAAGTATTATCTAAGAGTGTGTTAATGAACTAGTTTTAGAAGGCAGCTGATGAAAAGTCTTACTCAGGAAGCCAGAACCCTCTTCATACACAGTGGTATCCAATGACCTTTCCATTACTAGCTGATTTGGTTCAACGTTTGCAACCAGTGAGTTGATGTTTATCTGCAAATGGATGCTGCACATTTGCATGACCACAGACTACTATGTTACCGCTTCCACCCACACCCCGGGTTAAAAGAAGAAAATATGTTGGAGATTTTTTCTGTTGAGACATACTACTTCAATGTATCTATGTGCCTTCTGATACTATCACTTACAGTCCAATCCAAAGGGGGGCGCAGTAGAGCCGAGGCAATTACAGCATGGGTGTCAGGGAGAAGGAGAAAATCATTTTTTTCCTCTGCGGAAGCTCATAATCCGGAATGACTTTTTAGTGGCATAAATCTGTGCCACAAAAACGAGGCATTCCTAGGCCAAAGAGCCAACCGAGAGCTGCCCCCAGGGATGCCCCTCTCCACACTGGTGCAGGCATCAACAGTGTAGATGTGATGGCGAAGGGGAAAGCTTCCAGAATCGGCTGCCACAGAGTGCTCCACCACCAAGGTAAGTGCTTCTGTGCTGGCATTTGTGCCACTTTGCCCGGTATGGGTGGCAATGGCACTGGTGCAGGGATCCCACTGCCTCCAATGCTGCTTCACCCTACCCCTTTGGATCGCACAGTTAGTATCTTATCTTGAACTTCAGAGACTAATTTTGTGATGAGTTCTTTTGATCAGTTGGCAATAGGTGCCACTTAACATGCACAGGCAAAAGCAGGCAATGTGTCTTCTGTAGGGTCGTTTGAAGGATTCATGCAATTAGGCAGGCATAAAGAGGGGTGAACTTTGAACGAGTCTGTGCTCAGCAAATAGGTCAATTTAATCACCTGACCATGACTCTGGAGGGTACGTGCGCCTTTCCCTCCGTGAATGGGAAGACTGAATGAACAAACTCTGCAAATGCTTTAATTTTCTGGCCCTGGATAAATTCAGCATCTTCTGCTCTGTAATTTATAGACCATCCATGAAGAAAAGAATGATTTTCATGGGAAGAACTAAAACACAATCCTTTACCAGGGAGTGAGCTCAGTTGCTGGCAATGGGGCTTGCCTTCTGCAAACCCTCTAAGTCGTGATTCACCCGTTCAAGCGCGTTAATCGGTTGCTTCAAAGCAAAGCCACCGACTATTATTATTATTATTTTATTATTATTTTATTAGACTTAATAAACCGCCCAACCACCAAACTGACTCCCAAACATACTGTATGCAGAATTATTTATGCCTAATAAAGGTTTACTGTACTGTACTTACTCCCAAGTAACGCGCGCCTTGGAGTCAACCGTTTTTTCTAAACTAAAACCTCAGTATTCAGGTTAAATTGCCGTGTTGGCACTTTGCGATAAATAATTGGGTTTTGGGTTGCAATATGGGCACTCGGTCTCAAAAAGGTTCGCCATCACTGCCCTATGGGGTTGCCATGGGTCAGCAGTGACTTGACAGCGAAGAAGAAGAAGAAGAAGAAGAAGAAGAAGAAGAAGAAGAAGAAGAAGAAGAAGAAGAAGAAGAAGAAGAATGGAGGAGGGTGGAGGAGGGTGGAGGAGGGTGGAGGAGGGTGGAGGAGGAGGAGGAGAAATGCCATTTTCAAATACTTTCTAGCTGAGTTGGCAGGTGGTGACCACGGTGGGCTTTGGTGGTAGAACAAGACAAGGGAGGATGCCCTTTGTCCTCTCCATAGTAAATGATACCTTAGACCTCTTTGTTTAAGTGCTCTGCTGGATCGGTGCCCAGGCGGAGCCACTGCAAAGCTCTAAGATTTTGATTTGCACTAATATTTAAGTTCTCAACCTAACAATGTTGCACCTTCCTTCCCTCGACACAGAGAATCCCCCGCTAAAAGCCTTCTTGTTTTCACATGTTAAAAAGTCAACTCCAGGCTCAAGTAATCTCAGTAAACAATTATTTCACAAAACTGAGCATTTTCAGCACACATATAATCAGTTGCTTAAAATGCCAAAAGACAAAGGCAGAAGTAGACATTAAAATGTTTTAAAAGGTTTGAAATAAATAAAAACAGTGATTAAGAGGGCAGAAGCTATTACCGTAAAAAGTTTGCTTGTATTCAGCATTACTGAAGGAAAACATTAATTAACCCACATCTATGGCAGGAAGATGTAAAAAAAAAAACACTCTTCCTTAAAGGAAAACTCTAAATATCTTCTTAGGCTATTCAAACAGACCAGGTAAGGGCAGAACAATAAAGGTGGAATTTATGGTCCCTTATTAGTTTTGTTTTCAGGCAAAGAAAAAAATGAGCAGCAAAAACAGAGGAAAACCACACAACTATCAGGGTTTATGATGTTTTTAATCAGGGAATACCTGTTCCCCCTCTATACTTTGGGATCACACCCCCGAAATCTAGCCCTGCTGTATACTTAGAACAGCTTGTTAATTATTATAAGTGCAGATGGGTCATGACCAGAGCAAAGGTGCAACTCATTCCCCTCTGTCTATCTTCAAAGATTAGTTTCCATAGCATCCCACCGAAGTGAAGCATTTGCTGTCGGGTACTGTCCCAATGATATAGACTCAATCCCTCATATCCTGCTTTACTATTCGAGGTATAATGATATTAGAACCGATCTGGGAGCTTTACTACCTCTAGAATTTAGGTTTCTCTCAGACAAACAAAAATGTCTAAGCTATTGAATAGCCCTCATGTAGAAATTTCCGAAGCAGTTGCTACATTTTTAATCCACGTTCTACATGATATGTAACAATGATCCTGTTTTTGTATTTGGAATGTATGGTACTTCTGGTTTATGCCTAATAAAGGTTTTTTGGATTGGATTGGAATACCCTGATCCAGTTGATGCATTGAGTATATGAGGAATATCAATGGCAGCACAAGGATGTGAAGCATTGATTCAACACAGAACTCGGAAAAAAATGTGGGGGGGGGGGGCGAGTCATATAATGGCAGCCAGAAATCATTTTGAGGGGTTGAGGGCCAGTGGCAAAGCTGCAATGGGGTGGGGGTGAGGGCTAAGTTTTGGGTGCGTGCCATTGGCATCATATGGGAGCAGAAAATTGCCCCCAGACCCCCTCCCTCCAGAGGCGGGAAGTCTTGGCCTGATGGGAGGTATGGGTGGATCGAACATGGGCCCGGATCCCGGATCAGGAGTGGGGTGGGATGTGGGCAAGCAGGGTGTGCATGTGGACAGGTGAGGGCAAAGAAAAGAAGGGGATTGAAAACATTTTACAAACGTTTTACAAATGTTTTAGGAGATTTGTGCAGAAAAGGCCATTATCTTGCATTTGCTCATATTTCCTCATAATATGGTGTGATGATGGCAAGAGAGATATTAGCTGAAATCTTTCCATTATAATGCATTTGAATGCAGTTGTCCTTTCCTGTAGCTTCCGGATGGGTGACTGGGGAAGGCCCCATCTTTCCAGATTACTTCTGGGTCCTATGCTGAGTCAGCTGAGGCTGCTGGAAGGGCTGAGCAATCCTTCAGAGTAATACACCAGGAATGACTGTGGTCAAGGCCTGGGAGAGATTTCAGTGAGTTCAGCCATTGGGCTAGTCTAATGTTCAACCTCCATGAGCCAGAGTGGTGTAGTGGTTAAGAGCAGGTGGATTCTCTAATCTGGAGAACCAGGTTTGCTTCCCCACTCCTCCACCTGAGTGGCAGAGGCTTATCTAGTGAACCAGGATGTGTTTCCTACGCCTCCTACATTCCCTGCTGGGTGAGCCTTGGGCTGGTCACAGTTCTCTCTGGAACTCTCTCCAGCCCCACCTACCTCACAAGGTGTCTGTTGCAGGGAGAGGGAGGGAAAGGAACTTGTAAGCCACCTTGAGTCTCCTTACAGGAGAGACAGGTGTGGAATAAATCCAAACACTTCTACTCTTCTTCTCATGGACACAGTTACCACTTGGTGTTTTGCTGTTTTCTTGCGGCATATTCATTTGCAGGGACTTGCTGCTTACCCACGGCATATTAAGTGCTTAGCTTGCTGCCCTGGGAATCCACCAGGAGAATTCTGTGAAGATTTGATTTGATTCTGTTTAAATAACGGTACTTTGAACTTCTGCATTATGATCTCATAGGGAATAACACTTTAAAAATATCTGCCAAGGCAGATTCTGTGCCATTCTGATTCCAAACTGTCTGAAAGATTGGAGATTGTCTAGCCTTCTTCTTTGCTTTCAAAACACTGGCTTATACAACTTCTTTTAGAAAGCTAACAATGACTCATGGGACATGAAACCTCTGGAGCTCTTGGAGAGGGGAGTGAGGAAACAACCACTGTGGGAAAGTTTTTTTTTTTTTTTTTTAAAAAAAAGAGCACTTTATACCCAATGCACAATGTTTATTATCATCTGGGAAACAATCAGCATTAAGTAAAATGTGATGCACTCTATGCTGGATGTGATGCACTCGTCTCGCTGGGTGATTTCTTCATGCAATATTTACTTATTAATCTATGAGGAGTTTACTGGCTCACAGGATTTGAGTAGAGTTCACTTAATTTTTGGAATGGCTTTCAAAGTCCTAGAAACTTCGAGGATGCTACACACTCAGAAGCCAGGGTGTAACCTCTGTACCACAAAGTGAGCGTTGTTGTCGGTTTTGTCCCAACACCGTGCTACCTGCAGACTCAATCCCTCTATGGTTCCTGCTTTACTTACTGTTAGAGGTATAAAGATATTATGGAACCAATCCTGGAGAGCTTTACCACCCTCTAGAATTTATGCTTTCTCTGCAGACCAAACCGTTAAAAAATGTCTAAGCTTTTGAACAGCCCTATTGTAGAAATTTCTGAAGCAGTTGCTACATTTTTAATCCATGTTCTACATGATATATAACAATAATCCTGTTTTTGTATTTGGAATGTATGGTACTTCTGGTTGATGCCTAATAAAGGTTTTTGGATTGGATTGGATTGTACCTCTGCAACAAGAACTGGAGGGCAGCAGTAAGGGCAATTGCACTACCCTTGGGCTTTCTGGGGGGATCTGTTTTGTCCCTGTGACAAACAAGTGCCAATGTAGAAGACAGAGGGTCCAAGTGAGACTGGGGAGATCTAGGCGCAAGTCCCCACAATTATGGGACACACCGAATGACCTCTCAGCCTAATCTTAGTGGTAGAGCTGTTGTGAGAATAAAATGGAGGCCATATATACTACCATATATGTCACCTTGGCAAAAGGGTGGGATAAAAATATAAGATGGGCCTTTGGTAGCTCCATCAGAGCAGGCATGTGTTACTGTCCTGAGTATCAGAATCCTTGGTGGTTGCCAGTCCTGCCAATCAGTCACCAGTTCTAAATGCTGATGAAGGCCTTACTTAATTTCTGTATTTTGTAATTGAAACTCTGTATTTTGGTATGCCTCTCAGGGTAAGTCTACATCACACACTTACACTAGTTGCAAGGCATATGTCCCCCTCCCGCCCCCGCCCCTGGGAAGCATCATTTGGAGAAGGACTTGTCATAGATCAGAGTGCACAGTGTAGATCCTAAAGTAGGAACTGTAATTAAGCAGGCATGCTGAGAACTTGAACACAAAGGTGATCTTTCTTGAACTTCTTTGATTAAAAGAAACCCACCCCCGGTTGTTCCCCAGAGAGGTTTGTCTCAAGCACAGTACCATCCTGGGTACCTTTGTACGTGTCCAGTACCTGCTAGTGCTACAGTCAGGTTGTTAGAGTTTGTATACTGCTTTCCGCTGAAAGATTAAAGTACAATTCAATATTCACCTGCCACATGCTGGACCTTCTTTGTCAGAATGCTCTGCTTGGGTCCTAGTGCCTACCCAGTCCCCCCCCCCCCCCGTTCACCTTTTGCCATCTCTCCTTCCCCTTTAAGAAGCTGCCACTTGTGTACTCCCTCTCCTCCTTCTCTTCCTGCCAGCCAAGCCTTGCTGCCACCACCGCCTCCCACCTTGTCAGCAAGGTGACCTAAATATTGCTCCCCCCCCATGGGTTCCTGCTCCCCCTGCCCGCTGAGCCTCGCTGCTGCTGGCCCATCCCACCTCATTAGCAAAGCAGCCATCAGCATGGCAGGGGGTTGGACTTGATGGCCCTTGTGGTCTCTTCCAACTCTATGATTCTATGACTGGCAAGCAGAATACAAACTGAACCAGTAGATCAGGGGTAGGGAACCTGCGGCTCTCCAGATGTTCAGGAACTACAATTCCCATCAGCCTCTGTCAGCATGGCCAATTGGCCATGCTGACGAAACTGATGAAAATATGGATTCCCTAATTTATCTGAAGCTACAATGATCTGCCTAACTGCTTTATTAAGAAGAGGTAAGAAGAGTTTGGATTTATATCCCCCTCCTCTCTCCTGTAAGGAGACTCAAGGGAGCTTACAATCTCCTTCCCCTCCCCTTCCCCTCACAACGACACCCTGTGAAGGTGTAGGTGGGAACTGTAGAGCCAGAGAACTCTGAGAAGCTGTGACCCTAGCCAAGATCACCCAGCTAGCGTGTGTGTGGTAGTACTGACGGGGCTAATCTGAATTCCCCAGATAGGCCTCCACAGCTCAGGTGGCAGAGCGGAGAATCAAACCCGGTTCCTCCAGATTAGATACACGAGCTCTTAACCTCCTATGCCACTTTAAACCACTTTAACTCCAGGGTATAGCCATGTAATTGGGTGCACCTTCTCAAGGCCATAGGTCTGAAGATGAGATGTGGTGATTTAGCACATTCAATCACTACAGACAGCCAGGGTCATCCTCATGCCTCTCTATTATTTATTAACAAGCAGGGTCACACGATCCAAATGTTCCTGATCAGATGAGGTCACGGAAGCTCCTAGCCTCTCTCCACCAGTGGAGAATGCCCTCTTCAGAAAAAGGATGGAATGCCAGAAGAATTAAGTAATGCTACATCACCTTTACCATCCCAGCCAGTCGTCATCTTCCCTAAAGCAGGAGAGAAAATTGAACACGCCCCATTCAGTGTGTTCTTTGTTTCATCTGTTCAGTCTTTCATCAGCTGCTGCACCTTAGTCTATTTTTAGAGTAATTTTTTAAAAAAGATGTCTCTTATTGAAGCACTTTGCCATGACCTCTCCAATAAGCACTTATGCTTGAGCTGGATGAGAATTCATAAGAACATAAGAATGAGCCTGCTGGATCAGACCACAGTCCATCTAGTCCAGCACTCTGCTACTCGCAGTGGCCCACCAGATGCCTTGGGGAGCTCACATGCAGTCTTAGCCAATGGGCAATGGGGCAGATGTCCCAGGCCCTGGACTTGGGTTCCCTGATATCATCCATTATGTGTTTAGAGGCATGTGGCTTGTTACTCTATTGAAGTCATACTTTTGGGCTAGATGCCTTGTCACTTTCTGTATATAATTGTTGTGGCTGAAGAAGACCAAGGTTGAAAGTGTTGAGCTCACCTGGGCCAGCATTACCACCACTAACTAATATTTCTAACAACTGATGTTTGTATATGGCTATCTCCTGAAGTGAAATCCCACTGAACATCTGGCAATTGGAATCCTTCCAACTTGTGTCATTTTTTGGATTTTCACTGAAGGGATATCATAGACGTTGAGTTCTAAGTGTATAGTTTGGGATCCCCTGTCTGTAGATAATGTGTTATCCACATTTTGTATTTTTCTTTATTGTTGGTCTTTTGGTCTTTTGATACAGACTTTTAAAATTATTTCTATTAAAGATATAGTTTTAACACTGTTCTTTAACATGGTGTAGAAAATGTTGACAGAGAGAAAATTTTCTCTCTTTCTCACAATACTAGAACCAGGGGGCATTCATTGAAAATGCTGGGGGGAAGAATTAGGACTAATAAAGAAACGCTTCTTAACTACAGCTTGATGTGATTGGTGTTGGAATATGCTGCCACAGGAGGAGGTGGTGATGGCCACTAACCTGGATAGCTTTAAAAAGGGCTTGGACAGATTTATGGAGGAGGAAAATCGAGTGTATGGCTACTTCAGGTGGATCCGAGCCTGGCAGGCTCGGATCTCCGAGGAGAATCGACCCACACACGCTGAAATGGGCCCGATCCCGAACCTGGGCCGAATTTTTTTCCAATCTACCAACCCTAATGGCTACCAATCTTGATCCTCCTTGATCTGAGATTGCAAATGCCTTAGCAGACCAGGTGCTCAGGAGCAGCAGCAGAAGGCCATTTCTTTCACATCCTGCATGTGAGCTCCCAAAGGCACCTGGTGGGCCACTGCGAGTAGCAGAGTGCTGGACTAGATGGACTCTGGTCTGATCCAGCAGGCTAGTTCTTATGTTCTTATGTTCTTTTGAGCCAGACAAAGGTTTTCTTTTTGTAATATCTATACTGTTTCTGGCTCATTTTGTATACTGAACCCTGATATCAGTCCCACGTTCTGAAAAGCAAGCTAAACATATACATAAAGAAAGCTATTCAGTCACAATGGAAGGCTTTCAGTGGAATGGGTTATCTATTAAAATATGTACTGACTCTTACACAGAGAACTGTGATAAAGCCTGTTCCTGTGCTTCAGCTGACATTAAAATGTAAATCCCCACTAGGAGGGTTTTTTTTTAAAAAAAACCCATAAATATATGCAAAGAATAATTCTCTCACAGATGCAATAGGATTTTGAGGGGAGGCTACCCAGATGCAAGAATAGACAGATGGAGCATCTGATGATCTGCACTCCTTCCATATCTGATTCCACCTTGAGCTGCTTCCTGCACCTGTCCTTTGTGGCCTGTCCCTCCTTGGGTTGCAGAAACAGCATATTGATGCAGGCTTGGCACATCTCTATGGTCAGCAGTGAAACAAACTCTTTGGCTATCTGACCAGAACTCCTGCAAAATATAATTGTTTGCAATGCTTGCTAAACACCATGTCATGAGCCACAACCATGTTTAGTCTATATCACAGTGATGGCGAACCTATGGCACGGGTGCCAGAGGTGGCACTCAGAGCCCTCTCTGTAAGCACGCACAAACAGAGTCCCCCCCCCCCCACACACATACCTAGGCTGGCCTGGGCTGCTGGGCTCGATTATTAGCATTAAACCTAAGACCTAATTTTGGGGAACCTTGTTAAGCACTGTTAAACCCCACTAATTTTCATGCGAAGAACTAAAGCGTGATCCTTTACCTGGGAGTAAGCTCAGTTGCTGGCAATGGGCCTTGCTTCTGAGTAAACCCTTCTAGGGCCATGATTCACCTGTTGGAAGAGTTGCACGGTTGCTTCAAAGCAAAGCCACCGACTACCACCAAACTGACTCCCGGGTAATGCACGCCTTGTAGCCAACCTCAGTATTCAGGTTAAATTGCTGTGTTGGCACTTTGCAATAAATAAGTGGGTTTTTGGGTTGCAATTTGGGCACTTGGCCTTGAAAAAGTTCGCCATCACTGCTATATCATATAGACTGGGACTTAGATGTGCCTTGAAGGGAAAAGAATTCATGTGTTGGTGACTGAAGACCAGGCTCAGAGGACTGACTTGTCAACATAGATTGAAATGTCCAAATTAAGCTGGGGTTGCTCCCCCCTTGGTCCTATCAAAATTGGTTTCCAACAAGCCTGCATTATACATTCTTTGTGCCAAGAAATATGAATTAAATTGTTTTACAGCATTAACGCTTAGGTAAGTTTTTTTTAAAAGCAAGAGGAAGGGGGCTTCCCCACTGAGAGACATTTTACGAACAAAATTAAATATTATAAAACCATATTATTAAATTCTGTCAAAAAGGTATTAATCTTGTTACGCCGGCACAGAAGCTTTGGGCTTTCTGTAATTACAGACTGCTGCAAACTTAACCTTTTCTGATGTCTTTTGCTAAAAATATCGGGGGAAAGATGCAGATCAAAATCTTGGGAAACAAAAGGAGGGGAAAAAAGTTAAAAGACAGAGTCGGTGAGCCGTTAATATATCATCCTGCTATTTATTAATTTATTAAGCGTTGACAAGGTGCTCATGGTTTCACAAGGCGTGAGATGGAAACAAGCCCTTCCCTAATTAACTAAAATGGCTGAGGAGAAAAGAAGTACTTGAGCCTTGGAACGGGAGGGTGGAATTTGACCCAGCACTGATTCCGGGGAAGGGGCAAGCCTCGCCTACGTCTCCGTCAAGCTAGGAACGATATTCCATCCATTTTTCTCATGCGGCCAACAGCAGCTTCGGAAGGGTTGCGAGCAGCTTCTGAGGCACTGAGGAAATTTCAGCTGAAGGGAAATCTCAGAGTTGGAGAATCTGGAACATTATGGGAGGTTATAAGAATTGCATTGAATTTCTAAGCTTTTTTGTGTTTGTTTGTTTTGAGGTGGAAAGGAGGGCACGCGCTGCCGAAGGGCGAGCACAACCAGGTGGTTAACTTTTCTTGCACCGTACCACTTCAGGTTGCAAGGAGAGGGTGCAGCCGTCCACATGGCAAAAAGCTCACTGGGTGGTATGTTTTAGAGAAGGTTATTCCTTGAGATTTGCTGATGAGTCCAGCCATCTTTCCATTTTTATCCCACCTTTCCTCCAAGTGGAGCACAGGGTTCTCCTCTACCATTGTGTCCTGACAGCAGACCTGTAGGGTAGTGTGGGTGCCATCCTGTGCCTTTCACCATTGTGTTCTACAGGTCGGGGTCTCTTCAGGCCTCAGAAAGGAGGAGGAAGGGCCAGAGTTACAGCACCATGGGTCCTTTCCAGTGGTGGGATCCAAAAATTTTAGTAACAGGTTCCCATGGTGGTGGGATTCAAACAGTGGCGTAGCGCCAATTGGGCTGGGGTGTGACCGGGACATTCTGGGGGTGGGGCATTCCTGGGCGGGGCTGTGGCAAGGACGCAGCTGCTGCGCCGGTCCTTGGGCAGGAAACGAATGCACGCAGGCACAGGCTGCCATGCACGCCGGTGCACCTCCTGCTAGACTGCTTCAAGTTCTGTGCACTACTGCTGAGAGGATGGGCGTAACTAAGGCAAAAATCACGTGGCAAAATCACCAATTAGTAACCCCCTCTCGGCACACACAAATAATTAGTAACCTACTCTCGGGAACCTGTGAGAACCTGCTGGATCCCACCTCTGGTCCTTTCCCTCTCAGCCCTCGATCCAGGCTCAGGGTCACTTCCACTTCCTCCTTGGTTGGCCTAGTCCTGTCCCCCTTAGACCTGTCTGGACAAATCAGCTGAGCAGTCCCCCAGCAACCGTGGCAAGCTGGCCTTAGGTAGGGTGCTGACTTCTTGGCACCAGCTGATGATGTCATCATCCAGGCCTAGGAGGTTGCTGTAAGCAACTGCTACAGCTGAGGCTCTCATTCCTGCAGCCCAGGGGTAGGGAACCTGCGGCTCTCCAGATGTTCAGGAACTACAATTCCCATCAGCCCCTTTCAGCATGGCCAATTGGCCATGCTAAAAGGAAATAATAGTCCTAATGAAGGATGGAGTGGTGTAGAGAGACCCTGGTTCAACCCCATTCCTGGGTCTAGCAGTAATAGCTCCAAGCTCCCAGTGCACAGCAGTGCGGGTTTTGGGATTGCAAGCTTGGTTTTGCATAATTTTCAAAATTTTCTCTCAAACTCTGAGGTTTAGATGTGATTTGAAAAAGGGACCATGAAATCTAATCATCTATGAGGGCACTTGTTGCTTTCTCTGCATGCTGTGGTTAAGGCCCTGGCTTGCCACTCATGCCAGCTTTTCTTTGCTGCTGTACACCAATTCTCCACCAGCTGCTGATGTGCTTGAAGTCACCTTGACGATGCTTGGCGGAAGAGGCAGGGTGTGCACAAGACGGGCAGAAGGTGGGAAGAAAGAGAGTTGCATTTATAGCCCACTTTACCACAAGAGTCGAGGAGGAGGAGGAGGAGTTTGGATTTATATCCCCCCTTTCTCTCCTGCAGGAGACTCAAAGGGGCTGACAATCTCCTTGCCCTTCCCCCCTCACAACAAACACCCTGTGAGGTAGGTGGGGCTGAGAGAGCTCCGAGAAGCTGTGACTAGCCCAAGGTCACCCAGCTGGCGTGTGTGGGAGTGTACAGGCTAATCTGAATTCCCCAGATAAGCCTCCACAGCTCAGGCGGCAGAGCAGGGAATCAAACCCGGTTCCTCCAGATTAGATACACGAGCTCTTAACCTCCTACGCCACTGCTGCTCTAAAAGCATCTTACAAACTCCTTTTCCCTTCCTCTCCCCACAACAGAAATCTTGTGAGGTAGGTGAGGCGGAGAGAGTTTGGAGAGAACTGTGATGAGCCCCAGGGCACCCACCAAGCTTCTTGCAGAGGAGCAAGAAGAACAAATCCAGTTCACCAGATTACAGTTCATGTGGAGGAGTGGGGAATCAAACCTGGTTTTTCAGATTAGAGTCCACCACTCTTAACCGCTACAACACCCTGGCTCTCATCAAATGCCAGGCACCAAATGCCAACAAAATGTTTGAACCAGAATGGTTCAGTGCTAGCTATTTTTCTCGCCTACCAAAAAAAATAGAGCGCTAGCATGGTGTAGTGGTTAGGAACAGCCAACTCTAATCCAGAGAACCAGGTTCGATTCCTCCCTCCTCCTCATGAAGCTTGCTGGGTGACCTTGGGCCAATCAAAATTCTTGACTACTTCACATGAGCACATGAAGCTGTCTTATACTGAATGAGACCACTGGCCCACCAAAGTCAGCATTGTCTGCTCTGTTACGGTGAACAGTATATTATTGTTTCCCTGCTTCTCCACTTGAAGTCTGCTGGGTGGCCTCTGGCTGCTTTGAGACTCCTTATGGTTGAGAAATGCAGGATATAGATCTAATCTCTTCTTCTTCTTCTTCTTCTTCTTCTTCTTCTTCTTCTTCTTCTTCTTCTTCTTCTTCTTCTTCTTCTTCTTCTCCTCCTCCTCCTCCTTCTCCTCCTCCTCCTCCTCCTCCTCCTCCTCCTCCTCCTCTCCTGGTTCTCAGGCAAAAGGTCTTCCATATAATTCCTGGACTTTTAAACTGGAGACACCAGGGATTGAACCTGGGGCCTTCTGCGTTCAAAGTAGAGGCACTTCCACTGAGCCTCACCCCACCTTATTATATGTTCCCTCCAAACATATAATGCCAAAGCTGTCAGATGATGAGGACTAGCCCCAATGCCTCCCAGACTTTCTGAGCTTACAGCCGACCCCACCAAACATAGCACGTAGGGCAAGGAAATAAACAATTTTATAATTGCTAATGTTTCCTCTTTTTTGATAAGTAAAAAGCGTGAGCACATTAAGTGATAAAAAAAATAGATTTCACTTCTAGTTTAAATACAGCTGCAGTGATTCTTGTGTGCCGCACAGCTGTTCAGCACTCTGGCAGCTGTTCATATCTGATTTGTCCGATCATGCATTTTCCACTATTGTTTTTCTGACACATTAAAAATGTGCCTTTAACTCTTGGGGGGAGGGAAAGCGAGTTGATTCATTTTTTCCCCCCAGGTAGACATTGCTTGCTTTGCTGAATGCATTTGCAGCTGTAAGGTCTTTCCACCCAACAAATACTTTAAATCACCCTGCTCTGTATTATGCATTGCTCCCCCCCCCCCCCATATCTACTTAAAAGCTACGAGTAGATTCTACTAAATGGTCTGCTGTGATTGTATAGATCCAGTTCATAGGCTTACCGGGAGGAGATTGGATCAGGCTGCAGGCACACCTTCCATCATTACGTGATATCACCTTGACTTGTGCACAGAGGGCCTTTTCATGTCACCCGTACCTGTAAAAAGGGGTGTGTGTGGGGATTACACAAATCAGAATTGGGCATGCATGAGGCACCCACACCACATATACTAGGGGTGGAGGGGGAACGCCTGCTTCTCCCGCACAGCAATTGGATCCCTGCCCAGCAAGTTTGGAAACAGCCCGACATCTCAGCTACCTTGAATGGCATGTACCTGAGTAGACAGTAAACAGCCCCTTGCTCATGTGACTTCTTGCACATGGCACAGAACCTGGGATGCTGACTGTTTCTTCCAGCATCTGTATCTCAGCTGGCGGAAACCAATGGGGAAGGATAGGGGAAAATGTCCTTAGCAAATGACATTTTGTGTTGGAAGTGGCTGCCCGTTTCTTCTTAGCATCACAGTTACAATACTGTTACTCCTCCGCTGTGATTGCTACTGCTGAGATTTCATCAAGTACGGTAGAACAGACCATAGCCCCGAATTGCTGCTCTGGAGGTCCAAGGCTTGCCTATGCACATTGAGGCTTTGGAGCAAGTGGCCATGAGCCCCTGTGTACGTTCTGTCTTCTCCAGTAGGAAGGACTTACTAGAATCAAGGGGACGCAAAACTCTTGTGCCCCAGTGTTGTATAATGGTTAGAGCTTTGACCCTTACTTTGTGATACTCATGTTCAAATCCCCACTCAAACTTGGGCCAGTCCTCCTCTCTCAACCTAGCCTACCTCTCAAGGTTGTTTGGAAGACGGAAGAGGGAGGCAGTGCATGCTGCATTGAGCTCTTTAGGTGAAGGATGGAATCACAATGTACTAAATAAATTGATTTCTGTCGAGTTTAGGTGATGTGATTCTTGGTTCTGATCTGGGGGCACAGAAGCAACCGTGTGGGCCCAGAGCACCCCTGCCTGGGCAGAACCTCATCCATTTCAATATAGAGAGCAATATTGTGTGTGGATTAACTCCCTCCACTGAAACCAAGGAGGGAACCCATGGGGTGAGGTTCTGTGTGCGAATCGGTATGCACAAGGCTATAGATCGAACACACTACTCAAGACAGTGCCTCCCCACTGCAGCAGCCTCCACAATCCTCAATTCCTTCCCCTCTATTAGCTTTGAAGGGAGAAGAACAATATTTGGGCAACACCAAAGTTCCTTTAGTCCCATTGTAATAAGTGTTCGTATCATTTGAACCCAAAACCAGAATAAACAGTGGTGGCCTGTTTGAATTGCTGTTCAGGCTCTGGGACCAAAATTTCATCTATTTTCTATTGTTTTCTTCACTACATTGTTGAAACTTAAAAAAAAAACCTTAGTATTTTGAATGGAGGCTCAAATTTCTGCTCAGACATAAAGTTTCCTGGGTACAAGCCACTCTTTAAATCGTAGGATCATAGAGTTGGAAGGAGCCACATGTGCCATCTAGTCCAACCCCCTGCTCAATGCAGGATTAGTTTAAAGCCTCTCATTTTAACCTAGCTGACAAGCCTCTCATTTTAACCTAGCTGCAAGTTTGTGAGGTCTAAAATGGTGTTGGAGAGAAAAGTGTGCTATACTACATTTGCCAGCATTCTTTCAACGCTCTATCTATATTCATCACTTTCCGTCTTTCTTCCTTTGTCACTTCTACTCCATGCTACCCTCAGCTACCTTCACCAATTCTTTCTTTGGTGTACACCTTCAAAAATGCACCTAGACTGTTAACATGTCCTCCCTTTAGCTATACATATTTATCTCTTTTAATCTTTCACCGTAAATCAATCATTCAATCGCTTAGCAATTTGTCTTACTTTTCCCTTGAGTTCTCATTCGTCTTTCTCCGACGAAGCAACACCAAAGGCCACAATTGAACTCAAGCAGTGTGTCATCTTACGCCTCCAACTGAAAATGGAAGAAATCATACTTTGGGGAATGTATATACCCCATAGCTAATCCTTCATTACAAACCACTCGAATGAGGGAAGCCGCATGTTTCGGTGGGTCACTTAGTATGTGCGTGTAGGCAGAGGTGTCATTTAATTGATGTATTACTTCAGCCTCATAACTGGAATGATCTAAAACTATGATCCCGCCCCCTTCATCAGCTTCTTTAATCACAATAGAGTGATCATTTGTCAGATTTTCAAGGACTTGCAGTTCATCTTGAGTCAAATTACGTTTAATTTTTTCTATTTTTGGCTCTCTAGTCTTTGAAAACAGAAAATGACTGAACCAAGTCATGCCTCAAGACAAGATAATTTCTGCAGCCCTGGGAAGCCCTCTTTAAAGAGACTTATTAATTGCTGAGTTGCAACTGATCAAACCCATTGAAACAGCTGTTGAAAATACATATTTTCACCTCTAGATTGGACTATTGTAACGCACTCTACGCTGGCCTGCCTTTGGCGGTGATCCAGAAATTAAAGCTCGTACAGCATGTGGTGGCCAGATTGCTTACAGGAACATCTAGTCGAGACCGGATTACTCTGGTCTTATATCAGTTGCACTGGCTGCCCATTGAGTTCCGGGCCATCTTCAAGGTATCGGTTTTGACCTTTAAGGCCATTAGCGGCATTGAGCCTACATATCTGAAGGACCGTATCTCCCTTTGTTGCCCTATTAGGCCCCTCCGCTCGGCGAAGGATCGCCTGCTGGAGATCCCTGGCCAACAGAAGATCCGGCTGGCCTCTACAAGGGCCAGGGCCTTTACAGTCCTGGCCCCCACCTGGTGGAACAGGCTCCCTAAACAGACCTGGGCCCTGTGGGACCTTCAGAGCTTCCGCAGGGCCTGTAAAACGGACCTGTTCCATCAGGCTTTTGGCCAGCCGGGTTAGCCATTGGACCCTTGTACCATCTAGGCCTCCCGTAGGGGGTGGGGAAGGGTATAAGTCACCTTGGGAGTTATATAAGTGTTATATTGAGAATTTTATTGATTTTTATTGGAATTTTTGGAATTTGATGTATACCGCCCTGAGCCCTTTGGGGGAGGGCAGTATAAAAGCATAATAAACAAACAAACAAACAAACAAATAAAACCAATTGAAAATAACAGTTAAAACACACGGACAATTGAAACACATACCCAGGAAGGAGGGTCACGGAGGGAATACAAAACAAATGAGTCTTCACCCACTGGCAGAAGGCAGTGATCAAGGCGGACAATTGAATCTTCCTTGGGAAGGAGTCTATAATTTTGGTGCCACAAACAAGAAGGCCCTTTCTCAGAGGCAGGGCTTCTGAAGATGACCACAGTGGGTTAGGCATGTTTGAATGGGAGTAGGTGGTTCTTAAATAATGCTGGACCCAGGCTATATAGGACTTTAACCATCAGTATGGTGTATTGGGCTTGGAAACAAATTGGAAGCCAATGTAGGTGGAACAGGACCAGAGTGATACGTGAAAAATACATACAATATACATGCAAAAATAAAACTCACTTTGAGAAAGTTAAAAAAATTGTGCACTTTGAAATAAAAAGGTAGGATATCTTTTTCAAAATGCATACTGTTCTGAAGGTATCCTAAACATTATTGAATATCCAAGCGATTATGTGACGGCAATGATATATTCATTTGTCCATTCTCCATGTTTCTCTTCAGTGGAAGAGAAACTATAAGCCCTAAGTGGCTTCTAGTATCGTTCTCTCTTCCTCCATTTCATCATCATCATCATCATCATCATCATCATCATCATCATCATCATCGTCATCATCATCATCATCATCATCATCATCATCATCATCATCCACCACCACCACCACCACCACCACCACCACCTTTATTGGCATTGACAGATAATAAATAGTAATAAATAAATAATAAAACAGGATAAAAAGAAAAAAGCTATGCAAATAAAGAGAATAGTTGATTCTGGGCTAGCACCAAGAATTGTGGCACGTCTTCAGACCTGTGGGGATTTTGGTCCCACAGCAAAACACAAATTTTCGCCTTGTCAGAGGCGAATCGGCAGTTTCGGAGATGAGGGTCAATGGGGGAACTTCTAAGCGATAAATAGAATTTGCAAGCTAATAGGATGTGTTTGACTGACTCTATTGACCCCTGGGGGCAAGGGCATAACCTTTTGTTGCAAGGGATTTGTAAGAATCTGCCTGGCAGTAGTGCGGATGGTAAAATATTCAGGCAGACTTGCATGAAAGTGCATCTTAGCTGAGGCAAAGTCAGGCAGGAAAAGTATGTGAGGAGGGCTCTATTGTGTGGTGAAAAAGTTGGGCCAATATGTTGGGTGACTCTCTGAGGGGGTTAGGTGTTGGAATTCTGTGTCAGTTAGCCTTTGGGACAGAAGTCTGGAGATGAAGTTTTCTTCCATATTAGCCAGAAAGTCCAGCGAAAAGCCCAGTGATTGGATTTTGCCAATGATATGGGAACTCCACCTAGAGGAATATGGATCTGAGAGCATCAGATGGGTTAGGATGTCTGGCTTTGATTGAAAATGTAGACGCACCCAATATTTTAATGCGAGCGTCCAAATTCGAGTCTCGAGCAAGTTCGAGGCTGTCTCAGAACAAAGGGTGAAATAGGAAACACAATTAGGGACTCCCAATAAGCTGCAGAGGAATCTTGACTGGATCCTTTCAAAAGATGATAGGGGGACCATTTTATCCTCACAACATCCCTGTGAGGTAGGTTATCCTCAGAGCGAGTTACTGGCTCAAGATCACATAGCACACTATCATGGTAGGTGGAGATAAGTACCTGGATCTCTCGGATCTTAGCCCAATGCCACTAAATAGCATACAGTGTAGATAGTTTTGTATGCATACAAGTGTCATCAAATCGCAAGCGACATATGGCGATCCCAGCAAAGAGGCTTTCAAGGCAAGTGAGAAGCAAAGATGCCTTCCACTGCTAAGTCTTTCTTGGATGTCTCCCATTTAAGTTCTGACACAGCTTAGCAAAAAAGCAGAGGTGGTTTGACATTGCCGCCTTCTGCAGAATCTTCCTTGGTGGTCTGACATCCAAGTATTTGGGTGGCATGCATAGTTTCCCTACCATTTTATCCAGAGGTGGGATACAGCAGGTTCTCACCAGTTCCCGAGAGTGGGTTACTAATTATTTGTGTGTGCCGAGAGGGGGTTACTAATTGGGTCCGCTTTTCCGTCTCCACGCCCTCGCCTCCCCCTCTCTTCTTCTTTCTCGTAGCCCGGAGCTTGCCGGCTGGTAAGAGGAGGGACCCTTTAACTACTGTGGGGTCCAGGGGACTCTTTACTTGCTTGGTAGGCTATTTATTTTGGCACTCTGTTCATTTTATGATAAATTGTGATTTACCATGATGCTTGGCCACTTAAAAGCTCTGTATTCCTGTATGTGAGAATGTTATGCTAATCTGTGTTAATCCTGGATTAATTAATGTGAAATATTTGCAGAATTATACAAGTATGAGATTACCAAATTCTAGTTCACAATGGATGATGTTCTGGTTTATTTTTTACTTTAAACAGAAGAAGAAGAAGAGTTTGGATTTATATCCCCACTTTCTCTCCTGCAGGAGACTCAAAGGGGTTTACAATCTCCTTGCCCTTCCCCCCTCACAACAAACACCCTGTGAGGAAGTGGGTGGGAGACTGAAGAAAGAAGCTTGTAATGACTAGCCCAAGGTCACCCAGGAATAAAAAGGGAGTGTTAATGACTGATTTTAGGCATTTATGGGGCTAAAGGATTACAAAGCATTTGGTATAAGTGAAAGGTTAAAGGTACTAACTACTAATGCTTACTCAATTTTTAAAAAAGTCATGACCTGTGTATCCTGGCAGTAGCCACGATATCTAGCTCTTGAATATGCCTATGCAGTAGGAATGGTCCATCAGATCTATGTTTTAATGAATTTGTGTCTTAATCAAAAGTGCAAATTATTTTGAGTATTCAACGTATTAGCCCTTCAGAATATAGTTAACGAACAGTGGTGATGGTGAATCTTCACTAAACTGTAGTGACCACTCATGATTTCACAGTTGGCATAAAGTCCTGTTGCTTCCTATGTGGCTGGTTAGCGAAGGTAGAAAACGGGATAATTCTCCCTCTTGGGCTGTTTTAAAAACATGTTTTAGAAATATGGTCAAGTTCCTTGTTTAAAAGGAAGGAAGTCTCCCTTTCTTTTTTGATTTCTAGAAACAAAAGTAAGTATTTGAAAGTATGAAGTATTTGACAGGCAGTCAATTAGAGGAGAAGTAGTTGTTTCTGTTGGCAGTAGACGATAGGACTTGCTATAATGAGTTTAAACTATGGACAGAAAGATACCAGCTGGAAATTAGGAACTTTTTTTTACAGTAAGAGTTTTTTTACAGTAACAGAGAAATTATTAATCCCCCGTCTCCGGAATGCCCGGCCACGCCCCCGTTGTGCCCCGCCCAGCCCCATTGGCGCTACGCCACTGTTTGAATCCCACCACCATGGGAACCTGTTACTAACATTTTTGGATCCCACCACTGATTTTATCCTCACAACAACCCTGTGGGGTAAATCAGCCAGAGAGCAAGACTGGCCGAAGGTCATCTATTGAGCTTCTTGACTGAACGGGGTTTCTTCATCTGCTCCAACTGTTTAATACACAGGAAAAGTCTTCTCAAGGATGCTAAGGAGGCAGGCCCTGTCCAGGAAACATTTTCCATGTTGCTGGACAGGTATTGTCTGGAATGATGAAGTCCAGCAGCCTATATCTTTTCAAATAGTTACTGAATAAAGTATGCACACATGTCCTGTGATTACTGAAGAAAAAGACTATACACGCTTTTTTAGAGAAAACTGGAGAAACAATCAACCCCAAGTCTGGCAGAGTAGCCACTCCTTGCAGTTTGCGTAAGCAAGGAAATTTCATCCTCTTCAAAGGCAAAAAACAGAAGCCAGGGGAGTCTATTTATAATTTGGGGGATTTTTGAAATCATAACTCTTTCATTAGAAACTGCCTTAAGCCCGCAGACATGGCAATCAAACGCTGCAATATCCGGTGTCATGTGAGAAGCACCTTCTGCGTACGAGCAAGAACCATCAAAGGTCTGGAGTTGAAATTAGGCATGTTTTAAGAAGTGGGCTGCGGATGGTTTGAAAGGGTCGTGGTGGGTGAAGTACCGTGTCAGGCAAGGGACATGAAACAGAAGGGGGTGTGGATGTGTGGAGAAAGGATGCGACAGAAATTGCCTTTGTATAGGTTTGTTTATGCCTTTGGAATGATTTTCTATGCTCCATTTGTGGAAAATGTGGAAGTATCTGATGAAGGGGGGGAGAATGGATGCAATTGAGGCCAAATTTATGTTACGTTTAGTGATGTCAGATGCTTTTCATTGAACAAACTCTGATGTCACCAGAGCAAGGGATGAGCATAAAATTTTATTTATTTATTTATTTATTTATTTATTTATTTATTTATTTATTTATTTATTTATTTATTTATTTATTTATTTATTTATAGGCCGCCTCATCCCCGAAGGGCTTGAGGCAGCTCACAACATGACTGTTTCCAGAACAGTAAATCAATATAACATAAAATCTAACTCATTAGATATGAACCAACGACTTGAGCTTACCTACCCAATTTCCCTGACACAGTGTTATCCTCTCCTCAGAGTTGACAGGCACTGCCTAGCAACTTGGCCAGACATGAGGGAGGCAGGTACTTCCATATTGCTGGGAGGCAGGATCAAAGCAATTCAGAAGTGACCTCATCATTCTGAGGGTGACGTTCTAGTATTTGTGCAAAATTCTATGGTTTAACCATAGAGTTTTGGGCAAATATCAGACTAACACTCCCTAGTGTGATGATGTCACTTCCAGATTATGCAGGAAGTAACGCCATCATAGCAGGGATGATGATCATGACCCCCATTGGGTCCAAGTGTTTCCTCCGGCCACCCAATTGAGTGGCATCAGGCAATGGGAGCTGGATGCAGTTGATTTTCCTGCAGTGGAACCCTATCAAAGTTCTCCTTTCACCATTTTATTTTCACAACCGTCACCGTGTGAGGTGAGCTCAGCTGAGATAGTATGCCCAGTCCAATGATCTTTACGGGTGAATCAGGATTTGATATTCTCACCACTGCTCCTCATTCGCTGGCTGTCGACAGTCATAATGCAAATGGGGGTGCAAATTGGACTGAACACGGTTCTGCCAAGCAGTTCCGTCTCTGTGGAGGCACGGCTGTTTTTCTGGACTTTGCCACTTCATATGAAGTGGATTTGGTATTTGTTCCAAGGCAGGAATCGCTCCTCAGCCCCGCCCTGCTTTGGAATGCAAACTCACCTGAGGCCACCTGAGTTCTTTTCCCAGCTTTCTTGTCTCCCAGCCTGCTCACAGCCCATGGAAAAGAAAGTGGGAAGAAAATGCTGGAAGGCTTCAGGGAGGGCCTTCAACATCTTGAGGTTTCTTTTCTGTGGCCCTCCCTCAGCTCAGACTTGCTTTGTGTCTCATCAAGTTTGTCTATTTGCTCTTTTCTCTAGATTCTTCCCTCCCAAGTGGCCCCTGACAAAGGCAGGCCGGCAGGCTGTTTCCTGATGGACTGTTGCCCTGGGGGGCCACTGCTGGCAAGACCTGGCTGGACCAAGTCCCCCCGTGGGGTTGCCAGCTTCTTCTCGAGCTTGTAAACATTTACATCTTCTCCTGCCTTCTAATCCACTCCCAAATTGCTTTCTCAGAGTTTCTTGTATGGGGTGTTTTAAACAAATTGTATTTTGTCCAGTGGTGGGATCCAAAAATGTTATTAACAGGTTCCCATGGTGGTGGGATTCAAACTGTGGCGTAGCGCCAATGAGGCTGGGCGGGGCACGACGGGGGCGTGGCTGGGCATTCTGGGGGCGGGGCATTGCTGGGCGGGGCTGTGGCAAGGACGCAGCCACTGTGCCGGTCCTTGGGCAGGAAACAAATGCACGCAGACGCAGGCATTGCAGGCTGCCATGCACACCGGTGCACCTCCTGCTAGACTGCTTCAAGTTCTGCGTGCTACTGCTGAGTAACTAAGGCCAAAATCATGTGGCAAAATCACCAATTAGTAACCCCCTCTCGGCACACACAAATAATTAGTAACCTACTCTCGGGAACCTGTGAGAACCTGCTGGATCCCACCTCTGATTTTATCTATGTGTTACATTCATTTTTAAAAACATTTATCTCCTACTTTTCCTCTTGGTCCTAGGCAGCTTTGGGATGTTTTGTTATCTGCCTTGTATTTTCTTACAGTTATTAAGCCCATGCGATGCCATTATAATTTTTAGAGGGTAACCACTGTGTTGCCCTGAGCCTGATCTTGTCAAACTTTGAAAGCTCAGCAGGATCAACCCTGGTTAGTACTTGGATGGAAGACAGCCTAGCCCTAGACAGTCTGGGGTCCCTATGTGGAGGCAGGCAATGACAAATAATCTCCGCTAGTCTCTTGCCTTGAAAAATCTATGGGTTTGCCAAACCAATTGGCTGTGGCTTGATGGCACTTAGACTACTACTGTGTTAGCCTATTATGGCAAAGCGAAGCAAAAGTCCTGCAACACCTAAAAGACTTACAGTGCAGTCCTAAGGAGAGTTACTCCACTCTAAGCCCATTCATTTCAGAGGGTTTAGACGGGCGTAACTCTGCATAGGATTGCACTGTGATGCCAGTTTTTCCAGCATGAGATTGCATGAGTCAGAGTACACTTCATAAGATGTTCTTATGCATTATATGAAAGTTGGTTATGACTTGATGGTACTATGCAGAGGTGGGATCCAGCAGGTTCTCACAGGTTCCCAAGAGTAGGTTACTAATTATTTGTGTGTGCCGAGAGGGGGTTACTAATTGGTGATTTTTCCACGTGATTTTTGCCTTAGTTACGCCCCTCCTCCGCTCCTCAGCAGCAGCGCGCAGAACTTGAAGCAGTCTAGCAGGAGGTGCACCAGCGTGCATGGCAGCCTGCGCCTGCAATGCGATTAGATTCCTTAGCCCAAGGACTGGGGCGAAAGCGGCCTGCGTCGCTTGCCACCACAGCCCGCCCAGGAATGCCGCCTGCCCCAGGAGAATGCCGCCCGCCCTAAGCCCCCATTGGCTTCACATGGCCACTGTTTGAATCCCACCACCATGGGAACCTGTTACTAAAATGTTTTTATCCCACCACTGGTACTATGCATATATATCACATTAAGTATTGTCAAGCCGTCATCAATTTATGGCAACAGTTCTCGGACAAAACCTTAGGTTCTCTCCTCCAGCCTGACAGCATACCTGGTTATAAACAACTGCAGCTGGCCCAGTGTCGAACAGACTGGTTTCATTCTTATGCAGAATCCATGCCAATGACTCAGCAGTGTGATTAGCAGATATGCTGTGCACAGAACTACCAATCAGGATAATCCTTCATTGGAAAACTGCTAATTCTGCTGGTTGGACAACAACCCTGTCAGGTACATACGTGCTGTGTCACATTGTCATCAGTCACATATCTGTTAAGTTATCTGCTAAGTTCATCGGCCATCTCTCAACCTGTGAAACTGAAACCAGATAGTGAAATTCCAGAATGTATTTTTTTCAAATTATTACTGAATTTTCGCAGTTGATCACCACCACCCCCCCCCCCAGTTCCTAGCCTAAAGGCATATATAGGTTTTTATGCTAAACTTTTTATGTTATTGATGTCGTGTTTTTCATCTTACTGTAAACTGCCCTGAGCCGGGCCTTGGCTGAAAATAGGTGGATATAAACAAAGATAAATAGCTCCTCCCCTGCACATTGTGTAGCCCCCCCCCCACCATGGAGGCCCCCCCCCGTGTCCCTGCTGTCACAGGGCCAGTATTTTCTGGTATAGAGAAGCAAAAATCGGAGGGCAGCTGCACTGACTTCCATGTTTGCTTTCGTCACATTGCCGATTGTTGAGGCCTGTCCTCACCAGTTTGCTTTCCACCCCCTCCTCCCGTGTCCCTGCTGTTGGCTCCTGCTCTCCCCAGGGCCAGGTCCCACCTGCGCAGAGTCCAGGAGGATGGAGTGCCATGACTGCCCGCCACAGAGCCCCGCCACCCCCTGCGTCTCTGCTGCCAGCTCTTCCCAGGAGGGTGCACACCATTTTCTCACATGGGGGGGGGGCAACCGGCGCCCCCACGTGACCGAAAAGTGTGCGCCCGGGGATGTGGGTGTCCCCATGTCCGTAGGTTGGTACGCCCCTGGAAGGGAGGGACTTCAATGGTACATAATACCATACAGTCCATCTTCCAAAGTGGTCATTTTTCCCCAGATGAACTGATCTCTGTCTCTGTGCACAGCAGTGGCATAGGAGGTTAAGAGCTCGTGTATCTAATCTGGAGGAACCAGGTTTGATTCCCAGCTCTGCCGCCTGAGCTGTGGAGGCTTATCTGGGGAATTCAGATTAGCCTGTACACTTCCACACATGCCAGCTGGGTGACCTTGGGCTAGTCACAGCTTCTCAGAGCTCTCTCAACCCCACCTAGCTCACAGGGTGTTTGTTGTGAGGAGGGAAGGGCAAGGAGATTGTCAGCCCCTTTGAGTCTCCTGCAGGAGAGAAAGGGGGGATATAAATCCAAACAACAACTCCTCCTCCTCCTCCTCCTCTCTTCTTCTTCTTCTTCTTCTTCTTCTTCTTCTTCTTCTTCTTCTTCTTCTTCTTCTTCTTCTTCTTCTTCTTCTTCTTCTTCTTCTTCTTCTTCTTCTTCTTCTTCTTCTTCTTCTTCTTCTTCTTCTTCTTCTTCTTCTTCTTCTTCTTGGAGATGAGTGATAATCTCAGGAAGTCCCCAGCCAGCCCCTGGAAGGTGGTAACCCTCTTTATTGTCAGGATGACCTCTATGGCAATACCAGTATTCTCCATCCCAGTTTCTGTCCAGAGGGCTCATGTATCTGAAAATACACTTACATTCAATCTATATCTGAACACACATCTCGTTCCAAGTCGAAATTTTGTGAATGGCCATTTCATCTGTGAGAATGTAGCTCGGTCTTCATGGCCTTCTGTAAAATTCCACTCCCCTGACATTTTCTATTTAAAGGAATATGTAGCACCTGGAATGTAAAAGATATTTGCCAGATTGCAGGGTAGCAATAGCATCATACCGTCTTCTCTGCCAAACCATCATTTTGCTTAGAGCCTGAATTTTGAGAAGCGCTCGGCACCCTTGCTGCCTTTTGGCTCTGAAGAATCTCATTGGCATAAGCAATTTCAAATCAAAGAGGCATCAGGAGTGGCAAAAATCAAAATACACAACTGGCAAGTCTATCAAAGCAGGCTGTTAAATAGTAGGGACAGGCAGAGACCTGTGATTCAGTGGGGGGCGAAGGAGAGAAACAAAGGAAGATGCGATGGTCTGACCCACTCCCTCCCCTACAAAGGCTACCACACATCCGGCCGTGACACAGGTCAGTTGGAAGGCTCTTTCCTTTCAATCCACCTATTGCTTCCCTTGCAAAACAAGCAGGAGGTGTCTTCAACCCCTTTTCAGGAAAAAAATATCACTAGGTTGAAAGAAATAAAACACCTTGAAGACATTTGGGGAACTGAGCTGTGCCAATCTCTCCCCCAAAATGCTTTTCATGACGTCCCCAGGAGTTTACATTTCTGTTGTGCGGAAATGACTGCTATGACCAACCCTTCAGTTTCTATCCTTTGTAGTGCCCTTAGTAGACACTGCCTGAGAGATGTGGGCAGTGGTGGGATCCAAAAATTTTTGTAACAGGTTCCCATGGTGGTGGGATTCAAACTGTGGCGTAGCACCAATGGGGCTGGGCGGGGCATGACGGGGGCGTGGTCGGGAATTCCGGGGGCGGGGCATTAATAATTTCTCTGTTACTGTAAAAAACTCTTACTGTAAAAAAAAGTTCCTAATTTCCAGCTGGTATCTTTCAGTCCATAATTTAAACTCATTATAGCAAGTCCTATCGTCTACTGCCAACAGAAACAACTACTTCTCCTCTAACTGACTGCCTGTCAAATACTTCATACTTTCAAATACTTAATTTTGTTTCTAGAAATCAAAAGAAGGATACTTTCCTTAAACAAGGAACTTTAGCATATTTCTAAAACATGTTTTTAAAACAGCCCAACAGGGAGAAGTATCCTGTTTTCTACCTTCGCTAACCAGCCACATAGGAAACAACAGGACTTTATGATTTTTGGACCTAATGGAATTTCTAATGGAAAAGCAGACCCTCTCGGCACACACAAATAATTAGTAACCCACTCTCGGGAACTGGTGAGAACCTGCTGGATCCCACCTCTGGGTGTGGGCTAATCAGAAGAGTGGCATAAGGAAGGTCAATGGATGGTTTGCATAAGGCTGCAAGTGCAGAGCCTTCCAAGGTAGACTTGTTGCTCAGGAGGAAGGGTTCCTCTTTTGTCTTTCTGCTTCTTTGGACTCCTTGTCCTGTGTGCTTTCCCATGGACACCTTCCGGCATTCTTATTCTGATTGCAAGACACTGACTGTTTGATATTTCTCCCTTACAAGCAAACTAGCATGCCTCTGCCTTCTAATAACCTCTCCGAAGCCTCTGCATACTAGTTACGTTCTTGGCAGCTGTTCAGCTGGTTTTCAAGATCTCTCTTGTATGCAAAGGGAGCCTTGATCTGGTGATTAAGGGAGATTTATGACTGCAGCGGCAGAAGCAGCAGCACCTCTTGAAGTGTGTACAGCACTGAGTGAAAGGGAGAACCTGTCATTTTTATTGCCTGGGACTGAAGTGACATCTTTAGAATGCTGATCCATTCAAAGCTAATGCCAAACCTTAAACATCTGGAGGCATTTAATGCTGCTGTATCAAACACATCTGAATCGGCCGATGTGGGGAGGTGCTTGTCTGGGCCTCAGAGAGCCCTAAGTTCAGTTCCTTGTTCTGTGCCATACCTGGGAAGTAATGTACAATAAAAAGGTAAGCATTGAGTCATTACTGACACATGGGGTGATGTCACATCACGACATTTACTTGGCAGACTATGTTTGTGGTGGTTTACTATTGTCTTCCCGAGGCGTCTACACTTCATCCCCAGCAAGTTGGGTACATTTTGCTGACCTTGGAAGGATGGAAGGCTGAGTCAGGTTTATCACCGAATTGTTAACTTTAGATTGCAACATAACAAGACTAGGCTACCCAGCATTGTCTTGGCAAATGTCAGGATTACTGCCTGGAGAGGGGGGGTGTTTCTTGGGGTGTGTGATGTCACTTCCTTGTGCTTTAGGCTGCTTCCCCTCATCTCTATAACTGTTACCATAGAGCCATGGTGGAGAACCTTTGGCACTCCAGATGTTATGGACTACAATTCCCATCAGCCCCTGCCAGCATGGCCAATTGGAAATTGGGAAATTCTTAGAGCATCAGTATGTGGAGGTAATTCCCCACCCTGGGAAGCTAAATAGCAGATTTAGGCAAAGTTAAGGAAATTGGTGGACAATAGATTCAGGACACACAAAAGAAAGTACATCTTCACCCAATTCACATGCAGAATAATGCACTTTCAAACTGCTTTCAGTGCTCTTTGAAGCTGTGCGGAATAGCAAAGTGGGCAGTGCAAACAGTTGCAAACAGTTGTGAAAGTGGTTTGAAAACACATTATTCTGCGTGTGCGGAAGGGGCCATAGTTAACGTATGGGGGTCACTGTCACAAGACAGAAGGAAGACCACTAAAATTTTAAAAAGAGATTAGACAAATTTGTAAAAGGCAGGCCCAATCAATGGCTACTAAGCATATACCTTAACTGGAGCGATATACTTATGAAGACCAGATTAAGTGAGGGAACATCTTCTGTGCTTCTACTGATGGGTTTCTGGGTGTCTGATGAGGAACCAGGATACCAGATTAAATGGACTACTGGTATGATCCAACAAGATTTATAGTCTTCATTTAACTCAGAACATAGTGCATTGAACGGTCACACAATTAAAGTAATACTTAACTAATGGATTGCTAAATGCATTTGCATATAAGCAAAAGCAATTATTCCAAATTTTCAAAAATGCTTTCAGAAGTATGCCTCACTTTAAAAGAAACATTCATACCTGCATGTGAGAGAAAGAAGAATGCCTTTTCTACCACTGTTGCTAGTTATGCATTTTGTTATTTCATTTTATTAAATTTATACCCGACTCTCCCTGACCAAGGTCGGGTTCAGGGCAGCATACAAACATTTTAAAAACAATTTTCCCAAAACATAGTTTCAATTAAGCAACTATCATAAAAATACAAGTATCATAAAAGTCACAAGATGGTGAGAAATTAGACCTGTTTATAACTACCAGGTTATAAACCTCCATTAACACTGTTCCAGTGTGGGCACAGTCAGAAGGGGATAACAGGAGTATTGATTTGATTGATTTAGTTGCTATTTAACAAGATCGATTTGATTGATTTCTGTGTATTTCCACAAATTATTGCACCATTTCAGTGCCCTGGGATGACTTTCTGAATTCTGTTAGAACTACCACCACCACCACCACCATTTCCTTTTGCCTGAGAAGTAATACTTGTCTGCAGCTGAATGGCATGAGATATACATAGCGACTTCAAAACACATTTGATAAGATTTCAAGAACGCGAAAGGCACTGTTGATTAATCCAACCTCAGAAATCAGCAGTAGCTGAAATCTAAATTTTCACGATATAGGGAACAGGCTGTTTTATGCTGTCTTCTCCTTGTTCATCCTCCTTGGATAGGCACAAGATAGAGATTCCATCTTGGCAATTCATCAAGGGACAATGGGGGAAGTCCCAACTGAGAACAAAGATAGCGGATTTGTAAATGCTGCAACTTCCAGATTTGCAGGCATATTTTAGCAACAACATTTTCAGGATAAGTATAGAGTTACGGGTAACATGATTTCTCGTGTTCACTGCTCTTTGCACCCTTGCGCAGTCTTACACTTTCTTATATTTTGAGCACTTGAAGCCTGATCTCTGTAAACACACCATGCCTTATTTAATCTTGCTTTTCAATGAGAAGTTAAGGGGAAAAGCAGTAGTTGGTTGCACCATACCTTGAGCATGACAACTCAGCAGTGCGAAATGTAATAGACTACTCCTGTGCTTACTCGTACCAGTATGGGTGAAGCAGGAGACTGAGCAACTAGGCAGAGCCTTCAAACGCCAATGCAGATAAGGAGTGAGGAGATAGTCTTTCAGATTTGTTGGTGGCAGCGGTGACTACTGGGAGAAATTGGTCACTCCCCCTCGCAGGAGTAATGGAAAGAGGTGGTGTAACTGGTTGGAGACCCTGTATCTAGCTGGCAAACCTCATCAGGCCTCAGAAGCTAAGCGGGGTCAGTCCTATTGTCTTCCCTAGTAAGTATTTAGATGGGAGATCACCAAGGAAGTCATTATTTTCAAGGAAGGCCTTGAACATAAGAACTAGCCTGCTGGATCAGACCAGAGTCCATCTAGTCCAGCACTCTGCTACTCGCAGTGGCCCACCAGGTGCCTTTGAAAACCCTACCAGGATGCTGTAGGTCAGCTGTGACTTGACAGCACTTTAAACAATCAGGAAACCTGGGGTGGCCAGTATAGGCCTCCAGAACCCAGGGCTTATGAGTCCTTTCCTTCATAGCCTCTTCACATATCTTGGCTAGTGCTATGGCTTCGATCCCACAGTAGATCTCCATTGATAAAAGGAATTTTCCTCACTGGAGCAGGACTTCCCAGCCTCCCCTCCTGCTACAGCCCAAAACAGTCCCCCCCCCTCCAGAACAGCATGGGGTGAGAGTTAAAGGTGGGGAGAAATGAGCAAACCTCACCCCATTCCGTTAGTGGGAAATCTCCATTGGATCCAATCCAAGTTGAACTAGTGAGAAAAACATAATTGTTGCAGGATTACCTCCAGTTAATGGTAATTGTAGAAAAGCTTTAACATCTCTTTCATACGTAGCTACGAAACTGGAAGGAGGTCAGATTTTGCAACTGGGTGATAAAATGAAGAGGCTTCTGTAAAGTTTTCTGTTATTTGCGCGAGGTCTTCCAGAAGCATTTCTTGGCTTCTCCTCATTTACACAGGGGCTGAAATGGGCTATGCTACAGGGGATCAATGTAAGGAGGGAAATTCTGCCTTTAGACGTGTCAGCTGGATCTTTAATCTTCTTGTCTCTTCCAGTCCTGATGATTTATAAAATAATTTCTCAGAATTGTCATTTTTTTTTTAAAAAAAAAAAGGCAAATAAATCATTAGCAATCACCAACTTTTCAACTATTTCTTCCCACCGGCTATAATTAGTATTGCTATTTTTATGATCATACCTCATTTCATATACATTTTAGGAATATCCAAACATGGTTACTATTTTTGATGATTTTTGTGTTATCCGATGAAAGGGGGTTTGACTTTTGATAGCTTATCCCCACAAAATATTTTATAGTCTATCTCAAAAAAAAAAGACGTTAGTAGAGTTGTATATTCCTCTGCACAGAACTCAGCATGCTGGACCTTCTTTGTCGCAGAATGCTCCGTCTGGGTCGTAGTTCCTTTTCTCAGTAATGGCAAATTACTGCTTTGCTCAGTAATGTGACTTGGTGAGCCAGATAAGTTATACAGGTTAACTAAGGTGCTACTGAACTTGAATTTCGCTGTTTCACTACAGACCAATACGGCTGCCCTCTGAAGTTATTTAAATATGTGTTTCTTTGTGTTGCTTACCTAAAGTGGCTTTTATTGGATTTTGGTCACGAATGCATCTTGGATTGCCAGTGGCGTAGTGGCTAAGAGCAATGGCTAAGAGCAGGCGCACTCTGATCTGGAAGAACTGGGTTTGATTCCCAGCTCTGCCGCTTGAGCTGTGGAGGCTTATCTGGGGAATTCAGATTAGCCTGTACACTCCCACACACGCCAGCTGGGTGACCTTGGGCTAGTCACAGTTCTTCGGAGCTCTCTCAGCCCCACCCACCTCACAGGGTGTTTGTTGTGAGGGGGGAAGGGCAAGGAGATTGTGAGCCCCTTTGAGTCTCCTTACAGGAGAGGAAGGGGGGATATAAATCCAAACTCTTCTTCTTCTTCTTCTTCTTCTTCTTCTTCTTCTTCTTCTTCTTCTTCTTCTTCCTCTTCTTCTTATGATGGTTCTGTTTATGTTTTATGTGATATTTCAGATCACTGTAACCTCCTTTGATTTCTCAAAATAAAGACTATTTTAAAGTGCTGCAAGTAAAGACGTTTTCCCCGTGTTTTGATGCTGCTCAATATCTTTCTTAATTGTTTCTTCTTGTTGGTGGCATTTTCTCTGATATCCCACTTTTCTCCTTGATTGGGACTCAAAGCAGCTTTTCACATTGCTCTCCCTTCCTCCCCTTTATCTTCATAATAGCCCTGCGAAGTAGACCAGGCTGTAAGTGTATGATTGGCCCAAGGTCTCCCAACAAACTTTCATGGCAGTGTGGCAATTTGAACCCCATCATCCTGGTCCTAGTCCAGGGGTCTGCAACCTGCATCTCTCCAGATGTTCATGGACTACAAATCCCATCAGCCAACTGGCCATGCTGGCAGGGGCTGATGGGAATTGTAGTCCATGTGGGCTGTTGAAGAGCACTTGAGTGCAGACTGAACT
Organism: Sphaerodactylus townsendi; assembly: GCF_021028975.2. Classification (NCBI taxonomy): domain Eukaryota; kingdom Metazoa; phylum Chordata; class Lepidosauria; order Squamata; family Sphaerodactylidae; genus Sphaerodactylus; species Sphaerodactylus townsendi. Next base: position 68,083,777 of record NC_059435.1, read on the forward strand.
GAATCAACACACTAAACCACTACCCTAAGCCAGTTGTCGCCTACTTTGTATTGAAGTTAGATGTTTTTACATAGGGTTTTGCAGGTTATGAAGTTGGCTATTAGTTTTGAGTTTGTCATTTTTTAAAAAATGAGGCTGGTTTTAACACTGGCTTTAATTATGTTTAATTATGTTCATTTCCAAGCGAACACTTCCAATAAGAGGGTGATAACAGGCTGCTTTATCTACTCATCTTTATTGTAGTCTTTTCTTTTTAAATGAGTGTAACCCAGCCTGTCAGTCCATTCTTGGGTGGAAAGGCAAGATGTACATGAGTTTTAAGAAATAAACCTTTCCCTCACGCACCCTACCAGCTTTATCTATCTATCTATCTATCTATCTATCTATCTATCTATCTATCTATCTATCTATCTATCTATCTATCTATCTATCTATCTATCTATCTATCTATCTATCTATCTATCTATCTATCTATCTATCTATCTATCTATCTATCTATCTATCTATCTATCTATCTATCTATCTATCTATCTATTTATTGTTGCATTTTTATACCGCCCTCCCCCGGAGGGCTCATCGCTCTTGAATATAGTTGTTCTTTAGTCCATTTTTCCTTCCCCAGAGCCCTGTAAAGCTGAGAGAGAATGCCTGACCTAAGGTCACTTAGGTGGGATTGAGGCTAGATCTTCGGTCTCTTCATCCCTAGTCCAACAACTGTACTACGCTGGCTTTGAACCACATCGCTCTTGAATAAATGAGAAGAGTGGGAGGGAGGAAAATGTGCTACCTCTCCGGGTCTCTGTTTTCTCCTTCAAATCGCTGCTGACTCATCAGCTTTGCCAATTGCTGCTTAGCACGGACGTCATTCTCAGATCTGGCCCTGCTGCCAAATGTACACTTTCAGTTCAGTGGTTTTTCACATGGTGAGCATCAGTAAAATGGGTCCATGTCCCAGGTAGGCATGCCAAAGGCACCAAACGGGGTGACTGATCTGCATGGTCATAGTCATGATGAGGTATGAACGAAGTTCTTTGAACTTAGGCAGCTCCCGAGAAAGAGGGCCGGAATCGATGGGACAGTGCTCAGCTCTTGTGGCCTTTTCCTACATGCCCAGAGTAGTGCCGATCACCACTTTGGGATCAGGACTGGCCAAGGATCTGGAATCTGGGTCAGTGGGGGAATGGGGGAAGGTAGCTGTGAAATTCCTGTGTTGGGCAGGGGGTTGGACTAGATGACTCGAGGTCCCTTCCAGCTCTATGTTTCTCTGTATAAGCAAGAAAACAAATCTATCTGGGTGACCTTGAGCCAGTTCCATTCTCTCAGTCTAACCCACCACACAGGGTTGTTGTGCAGAAAAATGGAGAAGAGATCAGTGTAAGCTCTCTTGGGTCCCCACTGGGGAGAAAGAGTATTCATAAGTAAATAAATAATGGCTCTGAAAATACACTGTATTGTCAATGTAATATTTAATATATCCAGGAACAAGCCCTTAAAGGAGAGCAGCAGTGGCGTAGGAGGTTAAGAGCTCATGTATCTAATCTGGAGGAACTGGGTTTGATTCCCAGCTCTGCTGCCTGAGCTGTGGAGGCTTATCTGGGGAATTCAGATTAACCTGCACACTCCCACGCATGCCAGCTGGGTGACCTTGGGCTAGTCACAGCTCTTCTGAGCTCTCTCAGCCCCACCCACCTCACAGGGTGTTTGTCGTGAGGGGGGAAGGGCAAGGAGATTGTAAGCCCCTTTGAGTCTCCTACAGGAGAGAAAGGGGGGATATAAATCCAAACTCTTCTTCTTAAACCTTGGCGAGAGACCTGTCCTAGTCTCAAATTTCTTTCCCTCCTCCTGTAATCTGAAAGCCTTGATGTAGTGTGACCCAGGCCATCTTGAGATTTTACTATGAAGGTCTTCAAAAACTAACATCAGTTCCTGTTCTTCTCTGCAGACTTTTGACTACTTTCACAGTAACACAGTAAGTAACCTTTGAGCACAACTGCTCCAGAGGCATCAAACAGCAAGCGGAGTTCCCCGAAGGCTTCATTTTACCCACGGGGCATTGAAGTTGCTTTCCAGAAATGATGTTTGCATGAGGCGTTTTTCATTTGCCATAGAAACTGGCTGCCAAAGAGCGTACACGTTACTGCTACAGCCAAAGTTACTGTTGTAGCCAAGAAGTAACTGTGGAAGCGAGTTGCCCAAGGGCAAGGAAGATAGTTCAAAGATACAGTTTGAAGGGGCATTCCTGGCTTCTCCACGCATATAATATTCTCCTCAGATTCAATTATGTGTCTGTTCCAGATGGCTGAGGGAGCTGTTGAAAAGAAGCCCAGTTGGAGTGGGTGACCTTAATTTTTCTCCCCTTTTAAATGCTTGCTGTTATATAAGATGTTAAAACTTAATGGTACCTGTGGCATTCCCCTCTCTAAGTATAGTGAGTACCTGCTCTGACAAGTAATATCATACCTAGCAGCACTGACGGAGAGAAGAGGAAAACTTCCAGAGGTAGCCAGTGCACGTCTGTCAGGGAAAGTGCATCCAACAAGACCGCTCTTTCTCACTGAGTTCCCTGTAATGGACTTCTGAGATGGCCCAGAACATGGTTAGAACCAGAGGTGGGATCCAACCAGTTCTCACCACTTCTCTAGAACTGGTTACTAATTTTTTCTGAGTGCCGAGAAGGGGTTACTAAAGCAACCTCCCTGCCCAATAGGGACTGGAGGTGCGTGTGTGCGGCGGCGCCACTGTTTGAATCCCACCACCATCGGAACCTGTTATTAAAATTTTTGGATCCCACCACTGGTTAGAACCCCAGAATAGTCCCACTGGGGTCCTGTTTTCCCATGGAGTCCCACCTTCCTGGAGTCCCACAAAGGTCCCACCTTCCAATGATGAGGGCCAGCTGTGAAGGAGAACATTTCAGCCCCCAAATCTAGAGAGCTCTCTCGACTTGTGCTGACTGCTCTGCCACCAAGGGGAAATGGAGAAAGACAAAACCGAGCGTTTGTTTACCATGCGCCGCTCTGTGCAAGTTCAGCTGCTGACCCTGTCATCAGCCTTTGTGCGAGAAGCAAATAAAAGTATGCTTCTTGCCCCAAGCCCGCACTTGAATGCTGCATCCACAAGCTTGTGTACCTAAGCTCAGCAAACAAGCTGAAACATGCAACATCGACACTGATAGATAATGGTGGAGAGTTCCTCCCTTGGTCTGAGATCCTATGTTAACCTCCCTTTCCTACACATTCAAACCAAATCGCCGCCTTCTGCCTTTTGAGTCATTCTTTACACCCAAAGGGTGCATAGAAGGCTTCCCGTTCCTCTCTTACTGGCTCGAACCTTAAACCTTAAGCCACCAATGGACCCTTCTGTGTTGCTGACGGCGACAGTATCCTCAAGACTTTTCCATTTTCTCACGACATGGTAAGCAGCAGAGTTGGAACGTTTACCAACTCCTAACCTATTTATCATACCTGGCTCGTTTCCTAGGACAAAATGAAAACAGCATCTGTTCTTGTCGACGGCTCAGCGCCCTGAGTAAGGAAACATTTATAGTAGCAATGGATGCTCTTTTGAGGGAGAACTCTGTGGCTTTCTGTTGCAACTGACGCATGGAACAAGACTGCTACTCTCGCAGTCCTCTATGCAACCTCCAATATTGCACACAGGCATTGACAATGTCTGGCAGAGTTTCTGGTTATATTTTTGAACTCATTAAAGAAGAGGTAGGCAACTTTGGTTGGTCTGTGAACCAAAAACTGCAGCGGACCTGTGAAGATGCTGATATGCATTTGCATTTATTTGTTTGTATCCCACTTTTCTCCCCATTTGGGACTCAAAACAGCTTAGAACGTGGTTTTCTGCGCCTCCATTTTTTCACATGTGTAGTGGTTGAGAGCGGTACACTCTAATCTGGAGAACTGGGTTTGATTTCCCACTTCTGAACATGAGTGGCAGACTCTAATCTGGGAAGTCGGGTTGGATTCCTCACTTCTCTACATGAGCAGAGGACTCTGATCTACAGAATGGGATTTATTTCCCACAAGAATCTTGCAGGGTGACCTTGGGCCAGTCACAGTTCCCTCAGAACTCTCTCAGCCCCACCTGCCTCACAAGGTGTCTGTTGAGGGGAGGGGAAGGCAATTGTAAACCGCTTTGATGCTCCTGAAAAAGGTACAGAAAAGTGGGATATAAAAAACCAACCCTTCTACTTCTACATCAATAACCACTGCAAGTAGGCCAGGCTGAGAGTTTGTTATAGGCCTAACCCATCCAGCAAGCTTCCCTGACAGCGGGGGGATTTGAACCCGGGTCTCCAGATTCTAGTCTGTCACTCTTAGGCGGTTTCCACATGGGCCAAAAGCAGCAGTGTGAAAATGGTGTGAAAACGGTATAAAAGGGTTTACACCATTTTCACACCGCTGTTTTTGGCCCATGCGGAATCTGCCTTACTCACCACACCATCTCAAATACTCATCAAAATGGTGGGCCCTTTCTGCACGGGCACCGAGGAGGGGTGCGTTGGCACAGTTTATGTTAGTAACCTACTCTCGGGAACCTGTGAGAACCTGCTGGATCCCACCTCTGCCTCCGTTGCACCTGAGCTCTCCATACTGTCCTTTATCCATAATGTTGTTACATTCTTGTATCAAATCAAACGATCATTTGGGGGCCACATAGATTTCAGTTCTTTAATGGCTGCAATTGATATTTCCTTATCCTGGACCTCAGTGCACAGACTTCAGACTGAAAAGGTGAGGCATGTTTTGGATCAACGAAGGGCTACAACTTTGTGAAATGCTTAAATGCATTGCTGGTTTCCACAATTATCTCACCCCGCGCACCTACATGCAGACACATGCCGTGCAGGTGTCTAGATTTCTTCAGATGAGTTGTCTCGTGACTCACAGTGCAATCCTAAAACGTTACACCCTTTTAAGCCCATTGACTTCAGTGGATTTAGAAGGGGGTCACACTGCTGAGAATTGTTCTTCTTGAGCCTTCGATCAGGTCGGAGTGACCTCACTCTGCCCCCCCCCCCCCAAGCTCTTCAAAGGATGTACCAAGGAAATCTTCAGAGGGAATCTTCAGAAAATGTATCAAGTCACTCATCGTGAGCAGTGGTGGGATCCAAAAATTTTAGTAACAGGTTCCCGTGGTGGTGGGATTCAAACTGTGGCGTAGCGCCAATGGGGCTGGGCGGGGCACGATGGGGGCGTGGCCAGGCATTCCGGGGGCAGGGCATTCCTGGAGCGGGCTGTGGCAAGGACGCAGTCACTGCGCTAGTCCTTGGGTGGGAAACAAATGCATGCTGGTGCAGGCTGCCACACACGCCGGTGCACTTCCTGCTAGACTGCTTCAAGTTCTGCCCGCTACTGCTGAGAGGAGGGGCATAACTAAGGCAAAAATCACGTGGCAAATTCACCAATTAGTAACTCCCTCTCGGCACACACAAATAATTAGTAACCTACTCTCGGGAACCTGTGAGAACCTGCTGGATCCCACCTCTGATCATGAGCCAGTAAATTCCATGTAGGTGAACCCCGAGATATTTCCGGATTGGTGCTCCCTTAGAGCTTTCTGTAGGGTTTGTAGTGGTGGTTTGCCATTGCCTGCCTCTGGGTAGCAATCCTAGACTTCCTTGGTGGTCTCCCATCCAAGTGCTGCTAACCGCAGCCAATCCTGCTTCACTTATATGATCTCATGAGATTGGCCTAGCCATTCTGGTCAGACCAGGGTCATGTTGATTATCTACAGAGAAAATCTTTTTATTTTTAAAAAAATGCTGCAATCTTATTTTTAATAAGTAAGTTATAACTTGTATGACCTGGGCTTCATTGCAGACTGAGGTCTGCTTCCTGGACTTGTCTGTATGGATTGGTTATGCCAGCTAAGTCTTTCTGGTGTTGTGTTGAGTCACCTCTTGTGGAAACTGCTGATGTCAGATCGATGACTCACGAGATGGCTTCGTCTCTTGCCCATTCCTAGCAAGGGACATTAAAAAAAAAACCCAACTTGCCTTCTGCCAATGGAGCGCTGCAAGAGACAACGATGACTCCAGCCCTTTAAGGCTCAGCAATGATTGCTTGTGTTTTGCAACCATTAACTAATTATTGCTGAAAAGGTCTCGCCAAAAGCTTTCCTTTCGGTGGGTAATGAAATTATTCAGATGGATGGCGCCTGGTCCTGGATGTCTCAAGGAAAACAGTTCCTGCCATCTGTTGTGTTATTTATGCTCTCTTCATTTAGGGAAATGTTACTAAATCATCTCTTGATCCTTGGGGGGGAAGGACCAAGTTGCGATCCGATAGTGGTAAAAGCCAGGAACAGTGAACTTTCTTGGGGCTGTCTGTCATGTGATTGGCATTAGAAGGAGCTTGTTAGTGTGGGGCATTGGGGGTGGGGATGTACTGCAACTCAGAAAATGACCTGGAAGTGATGTCATCATATGATGCTGCTGTAGGAATTCCCCTAGGGCCATGGTGGCGAACCTTTGGCACTCCAGATGTTATGGACTACAATTTCCATCAGCCCCTGCCAGCATGGCCAATTGGCCATGTAATAAGTTAGCCAATTGGCCTACATTGTAATAAGTTAGCCAATTGACCATGCTGGCAGGGACTGATGGGAATTGTAGTCCATAACATCTGGAGTGCCAAAGGTTCGCCACCACGGCCCTAGGGCCTAGTCTCTGTGGTAAAGCAACCTTGTCCCCTCCTGCTTTTCTCCCTCCACTTCATTGAGCACTGGTGGGAGCAGGGAGTGCTGGCGCTGATATACCCACTTATAGCAACCCCAAAGTTAGCTTAAGCCAGGTGTAAACTTGAATTTGTCACAGCAAGCACAAGTGTGGTCTGGTCTGTTTGTAATGTTTGCATGCCCATGAGATCTATCCATTCTCAAACAGAATGTGATAACAAACTCCAGTTGCCCAGGACAGCCGAATGCAGGTGTCTAGACAAATGGTAGTTTGTTTGCCTCTCCTTTCTAAGTTGTCTCATTGAGAATCTGAGTGGGGGGTGGCTGGCTGGGTGGGAATGGACTTGGTCATCCAGACATTCAGATAGTGAGGGGTAATTCAAGCTTGTTCCAGTTGGAGATTTCAGGATGAAAGATTTTTATGAAGTAGAAATATCTGCTCCAAAATACCCTGGTAGCGCATTTACTTTTTTCCACCCTATTTGGTTCTATTGTTTCCCTCTGGCTGATCCTCCTTCCTCCTTCCTGTGAAGTCCAATCCCAAATGCCTCAGCATTTGGGAAAGGGGAGAGCAGACAAGCTTTGCTGTTGTCAGTTAAGTAGTCGAGTTTCTAAAAGCACAAATGAAGTGCAATCCACTGAATATGGACGTGCTTCTTCTTATTCAATAAGCCCAGAGGTGGGATCCAGCAGGTTCTCACAGGTTCCCGAGAGTAGGTTACTAATTATTTGTGTGTGCCGAGAGGGGGTTACTAATTGGTGATTTTGCCACGTGATTTTTGCCTCAGTTACGCCCCTCCTCTCAGCAGTAGCACGCAGAACTTGAAGCAGTCTAGCAGGAGGTGCACCGGCGTGTGTGGCAGCCGGCCCCTGCGTGCATTTGTTTCCCGCCCAAGGACCGGCGCAGCTGCTGCGTCCTTGCCACAGCCCCGCCCAGGAATGCCCTGCCCTGGAATGCACACCCACGCCCCCATCGTGCCCCACCCAGCCCCATTGGCGCCACACCACACTTTGAATCCCACCACCTTGGGAACCTGTTACTAAAATTTTTGGATCCCACCACTGAATAAGCCCCTATGGAAGAATTGGAAGAACATTCATAATCAGGAGGTTTGTTTTCTTCTCCAATGACTGCAGTCAGTGGCTCTTCTAGGAATTGTTGGCATACTTCAGTGGGCCATTCTTGAGTTCCGTCTTGAATTTTGCAGCCACAACGGAGCCATCTCTGCTTCTGAAAAGAACTGGCCATGAATTCTCTGTCCGGCCTCTGTGTCTGCAACAGTGTCCTTGATTACCTCTTTGAGGTGACTTAGAAGTCAGAAAATTTCTACATTGTAATAAGTTAGCTATTAAATGCCACTTAAATTGTTCAGGTCTTAAAGCCTATGTAAGTTCTCAAATACTTTTTTTAAATTTAATAAAGTACTAGTAGTCAATCACTAAAAATGACAAAAATGCCTTTAATCTCTCTATTTTTTTTAAAAAAAATCAATGTGTAAATCTTAAAACAACAAAATAAACACAAGCCCTAGACTGAGGAAAATCTAATCTCTTAATCATGGTTGGATGATGTAACAGTCAAATAAGACTATATAGTCTTACTGGGAACATTCTGAATAAAATCTGGAGGCTCCCTCACAGCTGGTCAGAGCTCAGCGCACATCTGATTCTGAATAACCCAGAAGCCAGAAAAACAACTCTCTATAATAGGCCCTTTCCCCACTCACCATTTGCTGCACGGGTCCAGCTGCACTCCCCACTGCAGGGGCGGCGACAACGCAGCCGCCCCGACTCTGCTGCTCTTGCGCCGCCCTCAGCACGCGTCATTCTGGCGCTGCTCAAAACGGTGCCTTTCGATGACCCTGCACAGAGCGCGGGGCAGTGGGGAAGCCCGGGGAACACGACCCTCTCACTAAAAAGGTCCGGGACCAGGCGAAACCGACATCATTTTAAAAGTGGGGAAACGGCCGAAATTTCCTTATCAGGAGCTGGCCCTATAGCACTTAACATCCATCTGTCTGTCCCTCTGTCTGTTCATCCATCCATCCATGAGAAAATAAATAAACAAATGGACAATCCTGTGTACTGCCTTGAGTCCCATGTGGCTATTAGACTAGGCCAGGGGTCTGCAACCAGCAGCTCTCCAAATGTTCATGGACTACAATTCCCATCATCCCCTGCCAGGCCTGATGGGGTTTGTAGTCCATGAACATCTGGAGAGCCACAGGTTGCAAACCCGTGGACTAGGCAAATCTCATGACCCCAGGAAGAATCTTTCTCAGGGTCTCAAAAGTCTCCTGATGGGAACAGAATGTGGGGTATAATCTGCAAATCTTGGATCTGAGGAGCGAAAGATGCAAACCTGTGTGTTTGTGTGTGTGTGAGTATTAGGGAAGATTTTATAATATACCATATTATTGACAATATTTCCTTTATCTGAAAGGCATAACAGCTTGGTTGCATGACTTGGTAAGGCGACCAATGATTCCCCTTTTCTTACCCCCAGATCACCAAACACCTCTTCCTCCTTTCTAAACCACCCCAAACAAGCCATATCTAAAAAAAAAAAATATTGTATCATTTGAATTTTACAGTTTATAGTATTTTCCTTCTTCATACATTTTCAAACTATACTTTTCCCCCGTTTTCTCCCTCCCCCCATTACTTCTTCATAGTTTTGTCACACAAACAGCAGTAAGTTCATTCTCTGTAGTTTCTTCTCCCATATTTCTTCAACTTGAGCTTCTTTCATCCAGTCCATGTATATTATCCATATCTTCAAAATTTCATTCTGTTTATCTTGCCACGCCTTATTTTTGGATAATATATCGAAAATATCAAGTGTCACTTGTTCCCAGATATATTCTAACCATTTCTAAAGTGTCCATTTTTTCTTTTCTTTCCAGCCCAAGGCTATTGTTGCATGGGCTGCTTTAATCATTATTTTTTTACATATACCTATATTGTTTATCCACCCTTCTGTCTTCCATTACACCCACGAACATTAAGTCATTATTTAAATCAATATTTGTCTTCACCAGTTTCTCGATATATAACAATACAATTGTCCAAAAAATTTTTACTTCTACACATTCTATCCACATATGGCTATAATATGCCTCTTGGTCTCCACAGTGCCAGCATTTGGAACTAAGTCCTTTTATCATGTATGCTAGTTGTTTTGGTGTTCTATACCATTTTAATATCACTTTTCTTTCTAACTCCATATATTTCTCAATCTTTATATTTTTCCAACTGTCTATTAATTTTTCAGTATTACCAATGTCTAGAACCAAATGAGCCATATCACATGCTAATGTATCATATGACTTGTCAGGCTCTGTGTGTAAGGAATTCCAAAGAGCAGAAATAAAAGGCTTATGGATGTAAGACCGTTTATTCAGACATCTTAGAAAGCACACACACACGACATGACAGGAATGAGACCTCCCGCCCAAACTTCAGGTTATAACGTACTCAATCCCTTCCCCCTCCCTGGGCCATCCAGGCCCATCTCATGGGAACGGAATGCTCATCCTGGACAGCAAGATAAGCCGTCCACCAAGGTTGTTGCCCGCCGCTTCTGGCTCGCCCCCCCGCTGGAGGCATTCCATCAACGCCAGCTGGCTGGGAGAGAAACAAGCAGAACTGCCATCCTTACACTCCACTTCCCCCAAGAAAACCTCCCCCGGCTTGTCAGGAAAGGCATTGTGAAAAGCAGGAAATAAGGGAGGGCATCAATATTCCTATCTGTATATACCCGCATTGATTGTGGCCAGAGGGATAGCCAACCCATGAAACTAGGTACTGTAGGCGATTCTGCGGGAGAGAGCGGGGAGTCCAGAATAGCTTATCTATTTCCAAAGTGCTTTGTGGCCATCAATCATAACTAGTGGGGTGGCTCCGGAGGGTACGTGCCAGGCATCTGAAAGCGAGGAGCCTCCTTGAGCAGAAACTTCTAGAATGAAAGACAGGGAATTGAATGTTACTTAATGAGTTAGAGCAGTTCCAAGCGAAACAGATAACATCATTGAAGTCACGCTGCATGTAATCCGAAAAGGGCCCACAAATTTCTTGCCAAGTTTTGAATATTTGTGCGCGTCCCTAAGGTTTTTAGTGGACAAATAGACCCGCCCCAACATAAAGGGAAGTCTGAGCGGCAGCTTGTCACACCCTGAACCTTTTGTGATTCTTGGGCCTGCTGTAAGGTAGACTGCACTGTTTTCCAACCCTCAGCTAGCGAGAGAAATCCATTGTTTGAACTCTGGAGGCTGCGAGGTACCTCTCTGCAGGCAGTTGCAGGAACAATGGTGGAAATGACTGACCAAGGAAACAATCCTCGAGCAAGGGGTCTTTTGCGTTGCTACTATAGATATGGCATTGTTATATGCATACTCTGCAAAAGGAAGCAAATCGCTTTCAATTGTCCTGATGATAGTTAGTATAACAACGTAAATACCGTTCCTAACGTTCCTTGTTCGTCCGTTCCGATTGGCGCGTCCACTTTAGGCGTGGTAGGGGGGCAGTGACCGCTGGGGTGGTTCCCAACAGCTCCAGGAAACCCTTCAAAACTTAGATACTCCTCAGAAATTGGGGACCGCTGATTAGGATACCACCTTAGTCGGGGAGAGGGAGTGTAGAGGCGATAGACATGTTGGATATAAACAACCGGGCCAGTTTAGGTGCTAGGCGGGGATTGTGGTGCAAGAGGAATAAAGAATGTTGCCTGTTTAGAAAAAAGATCCACTACCACCCACAAAGAAACAGTGTTCCCATGGCTTTCCGGCAAATGCAGGTTATACAAAATCCATGGAAATGACCTGCCAGGGTCGAATTGATGCAACAGGGAGGGGTTTTAATAGCAACCATGCGGCTTTCCAGATATCGAAAGCTTGGCTTCCGCTGAACAGAACACCCTTTGATACTCACACGTTTTACCAATGTCTTTGCGCCATGGAGAAACCACCAGAACCTGTCGAAGGGCCAGATGCAACGTTTTCAAAAACCCGAAGTGCCCTGCTTGACGGGCATCATGACAAATTTCGAGAACCTGCCTCCGGAGAGGAGGAGGGACGTACCAACACCCTCCCCGTTTCCAAACACCATCCTCTAAACGCAGTTGTGAATCCCCTTCCTCCGCCGACAGTGAATCCCCTTCCTCCGCCCCGCCTCCTTGAATCCCTGGAGGAAGGGTGAGACGATGTTAGGGATGGTTGGAGGGGGAGGAGCCGCCGTAGTTTGTGATCGGGTGACAGCTAATCCCAGCTGGGAGGGAGAGCTGTCGCGTAAGGATATCCTAAGTAGATGAATTTCCCCCCCCCTCTCCGGGGAGGTGAGACCAAGCGCATCAGCCAGTTTGTTACTTTTACCAGGGGAAGAAATGGACTGTGAAAGAGAACCTGGAGAGAAAAAATGGGGCCCAACGCATGCCAATTGTTTTGCAGACATTTTGAGTGAAGATTGTAATGGACAGGGCAGCCAGATTTTTGTGATCTGACCAAACCTGGAAGGGGTGTTTTGGCTCCCTTCTAGCCAGTGGTATGCAAACACTCAATGCAGCTGATAGCCCTTGGTCTCCTTGTCCCCACGGTTCAATTTAGATTCAGCCCCAGAAAACTTTTTGGATAAGTAAGCACCACGGTACCAATTTGTCATCTTTATTTTTTTTTTTTTTTCTGCAAAGAGGGCAGCGAAGCCTAAGCGCCTTATCGGCGGCACATCCACATGCCGCGATGAAAGGAGAGATCTGGGTCTGGAGTGTCTTAATATTGGTTCCGTGGTAAAAGCTGTTTTAGCTGCTGGAATGCTGACTGGCATTCTTGAGACCAGAGAAGGGAGCCCGGGTTTAGAAGCCCTCGCGAGTCTTTGCCTTTGAATGCCGATAGGAGATCGGTGGCCGGTAAGGCAATTTCAGCAAATCGAGGGAATAAAGTCACGATAGGAAATTGGCAGAAACCTAGGAAGGGATTGCAGTTCCTTCCTGTTGGGTGGGGGCAGGCCATTCCAATTACTGCGGCTATTTTGCTGGATCCATTTCCAAACCTTTATGAGAGATTGATAATGCTTAGATAGTCTATGGAGGGCTGATGGAAACAGCATTTTGACAACTTGACAAAGAGGGAGTTATCTAGTAGACGTTGTAAGACTTCTCGTACTAGCTTCTCATGCTCCCTCAATGTTTGTGAATAGAATTAATACATCATCTAAATATCTGACCACCCTTTGTATAACGAAGATCTTGTAAAACTTAGTTGATAAAGGAGACCATGAAGGCTCCTGGGGCTCCAGCTAATCCGAATGGCATTATTAAATATTCATATTGTCCAAACTTTGTATTGAAAGCTGTCAAGTGTTCATAGCCTTGTCCATATCTAGGACTCTGTAATAAGCCTCTCTTGAGTCCAATTTAGTAAAGATCCGCCCTTTGCCCAAAGTGCATCCAAGAGGTCTTCTAATTAAAGGAGACAAAGGGATACTTGTTGGATACGGACACTGCATTCAATCCACATTTGGTGAAATCCGAGTACAAAGTCTTAACGAACCATCGCTTTTTTTCTTAATAAAATAGAGACAAGAGTGGCATGGGTATGTTTCATGGCTGCGTCGATATGAATCTAGAGAGCCAAGTTTTTTTATCTAAGAGAGAAGCGGAGTTCCTTCTCCTCGGTGGGACTCATGCGATAGATTCTACCTTTTAGGTAACTTGGAGCTCCAGGGTTGCAGTAAAATTTTGCAGTCAAGTATTATCCCCTATGGGGGGGGTAATTGAGTCGTAGCCACTCCTGTTCTTGAAACACTCTGGACAAGAGTCTTGAATGCGCCATACTCGCGGGAGTTTCCGTGGGACCAGAGGGCAGACAATACATTTTCCAAAGCTTTAGGACCCATGAGGCTCATTCTCAGTGAGAGGGTAGGCTTTCCTCCCCGTTCTGTATGTGATCTCCACAGGGGGGGATCCGAGGGTGGAGGATCCAGCTCTTTCCATATGATGGTTGGATTCGTGTAAAGAGCAACCAAAGGCATGCCTAACCTACAATAGAGTGTTTTAGCAATGGGAGCAAGGATGGAAACTTATTTTTTTCTCCCAATGGAATTGACTGGCACTGTGGAGAGAAATACTGGCTGGAGTTTTAAAGCGTGCGGACCTTCACCGCCTAGAGGGCTGCCATCCATTTGGAGTAAAGGGAATGGGGTTTCACCAAAGGGTGCTACGGTCTAAACCAAGTTAGAGTCGACCACTTGTGGTCTCATGAGACCAGTTAAGGAACAGCCGAGTCCACAAGTCACGGAGGCCAGAATCGTGTATGTTTACTCGGGGTTGGCTAGAGGCAGGTTAAAATGGTAATGGGGAGCACTGCCTTCACTCACGCACATCTGGAGTAGGGTTAATGTCCTCGGGTGCTGCTGACAGGCAGGCTACATCTCCGTCTTGAAATCTTCCCTCGATAAGCGGCTTTAGGCGATCCCTGAGGTATTGGGACCCTGATTTACGCGGAGGGCTTGGCTGCCCACGGTCCGTGTGAGTCCCGGAACTTAGGGTTTTTTGTTTCTTCGGACGGTTTGTGGTAGGTGGCCAGGTCCCCCGCAGTAATGAGAGCACAATCCCGAAGGCGGCGTGGCGTTTCAGAAGGGGTTTCGAGTTCGCGGTGGCAGGAGTTGACTTGCGGAAGTACTTGGCGAATTGCTGTGGAGTGTTGTGGCAGGTTTTGGGTGCGGACTGGCCATCTGCGCATGGCAGCAGCGCAAGGCGGGCAGACGACTTGTGATCCCAGTTCGATCCATTCGGCTACTGTCAGCGGGATCCGGATGAGGATAACCGTTTGGCGTAGTTTGGCGTCCATGCCCAACCGAAAAAGTACTCACATTTCATCGCGTTCCGGCCAGTCTGGAGGAAGTTTACTGGCAGCTGTCCGAAATTCGGGCATATTCAGCGAAAGAACGGTTACCTTGCTGGATGGTTTTACTGTCACGTATAGCAATGTTTTCTGCATCAGGGTCTTGGAAGCGAAGGCATTAGCGCCTGGAGGAACCCCACTGTCGCGAGATGTCGTCAGCCTGTAATTACATTAGAGGGAGTAGCGAACCATTCAGCTGCTATGCCATCCAGTACTGATCCAATGTCACCGAGCTTTCTCACGCGTTCAGAGCGATATAAATCATCATACTCTCTTGCATATGGGCATCGAGGGTTATGTAAGATGGAAGTAGGGGAGGAGTTTCGATGCAGTCCACGTCAAAACGAGCTGGGATGGGGGGTCCTGTAAAATCCTCTCTCAACAGCTCAGAGGAATGCGATGTTGAGGAGTTGTTGCTGTAGGTGGCCTGAGTGGCTGTAAGGGGTAAAATTATGGGCGGGGCTGGAGGCTGAAACCCTGGGTTGAGGGGCCGCTGGAACCCGAGCCTCGCAATTATCTCGTGCCTCCGGCGGGGGGGGGGGGGCTGTAGAGCCGGTGGTAGAAGGAATGATGGGGCGTTATCTGGAGCCCTTGCCAGAAGCGTAGCCCGCTGTCTTATGCAAATCCTGTTCTAGGAATTGACCAGCTCTCTTTCCCCTTACGTGTTAAAAGTCGTCACTGAGTGCGCGCTATGCAAGGCAGCCCTTTCCGCGATCAATTTAGTCACGTTCACATCTTCGTTGTATGGCTGTAGTCAGTTCATTTCTGTGTTTGGATGGCCCTCGATGCCCTCGCGCTGGCGTTGTAAAATCCATTTTTGATTGAGTCAAGTACTTTGTCATGAACTGTCAGATTCTGCTGGAACTGTCGGCCTTATAGCGCTTCCCTTTCGCGATCCAACTCAGCATTTGGATTTCTGCAGCACGTTGCTTCTCCGCGGTCCGTTGCAGATTTTCAGCGTTCCCCTCTTCCCAAGAGTTGGCGTTAGCGCTCCCAGAGCAAGTTTGGCTTCAACGCAGCAGGGCCAGCTTCATCGTCCCAGCTTTCCTTGAGGGCATTGAGGAGCGGGTCAGGGAGTCGGGATTAAGGATTCCACTTCAAGGGCGGACTTCTTTTCGATTCCCTCTGACCGCTCCACGGAGCTCTTCCAAATCCGTTCACTTGCTCCGGCTCTGGAGCCGCCAGTTTTAGTATGGAACCCTCTACCTGATCATCCCGATCCATTTCGCGTCATTGTTCCAGCTTCAGCCCGTAGTCTTGGGGCCAGCCCGGATTACTATGCCGCTGCTGCTCCTTGGGAATATCATCAAAAGTACTTGTCTAGGAATCTTTCCATGTGGATTCCTGGGTGTCAACATGGATGGTTGTCAGTCCCAGTTCCTCAGGGACTGGATTTGCATTTTGGGGTTTGTAATCCACTTTCGTTGTTGGAGGGAAGCGAACCGGTGCGACCGGCGCCCGATCCATGGATAATGCACCAAAGCGTTTCATGCATCTCCACGCGATCGAACCCACCCTTGTTCATCCCAATGAAACAAAGGGGCAAACTTGTACTGTCTCTAGGTCTGGAGAGAGTCACCAGAGAATCGGGCCATCTCCATCTCCTAGATCCCTCTCCGGAGTCTGGAAGGGAAGGCTCAAGGAAAGCCCTCTATGGGGAGCTACTCATTGCCTTCCACATGGTCAAAGCGTACTCAATCTCTGCATGTCGAAACACCAGAGATCCACTTCGATGTAACAGTAAAGGTTAAAAAGTGATTCCTGTCATAATGTAAGGAATTCCAAAGAGCAGAAATAAAAGGCTTATGGATGTAAGACCGTTTATTCAGACATCTTAGAAAGCACACACACACGACATGACAGGAATGAGACCTCCCGCCCAAACTTCAGGTTATAACGTACTCAATCCCTTCCCCCTCCCTGGGCCATCCAGGCCCATCTCATGGGAACGGAATGCTCATCCTGGACAGCAAGATTGTTGCCGCCGCTTCTGGCTCGCCGCCCGGCTGGAGGCATTCCATCAAGGCCAGCTGGCTGGGAGAGAACCAAGCAGAACTGCCATCCTTACACTGTGGACCCCCCAGGGTGATGTGTACTGGGGGCTGTCAATATAGTGTGGCTGCCTCAGCCACCCTATTGGTTTATATTTGTGCCTTATAATGGAGATGATAGGGAAAATCTCTGACACATAGTTGGTGCAAAGAATCTATCAATAATGGGTTAAGAATATTCTTCATTCAGGGAGCAACAGTAACTTTTATGGGCTGTTTTCTACCACCTGCTTTCTAAAGAAAAACAAATGGGCAATAGTATCAAAAAAAATCAGACTTGGGATTTCCAGTATAATGGCACAATAGTTCATCCTTTTCCAAATAGAGGGGGGAAATCATATGAAAAGATTTCTTGCCGAGCAACTATAATACCAACAGCTCAGTGCTCTTGTCCAGGGCAAAACCACAGAGTTTACAGAGATGGGAAGAGATTTACAATGTGATTTACAATGCCAATAGATAGATCAGAATTCATCTGCCATATCTTATATTTACAAGGAGGACCAAATTCGTCTTTCATTGTGAGCGCTCTCTTTCAGGCAGTGCACAATTGAATAGAAGAGATGGGAACAGAGGGATTCCTATTCTCGGCCTGGGTAAATGGAAAACTCTCCCTGTGATACTTCTCCGTGTAAATATTTGTTGAGCTTTAATTGCCAGGCAGGCTGCTTAGCAATGGGAAGCATATTCTCTCTGGCTCAATGTGCGACTGAATCTTTCAAGAACTTTCCCCCTTAAATAGGGCTTTCCACAGGTCCTAATCTTTTCACCACAGAAGGTTCTTCCATCTAATTAACCCATCTAAACTGGGGAAGAATCTTTATCCCAGAATCCAGGAGGATCATCCTATTCTATCCTTCCATCTACCTTGAATTCCTGAAATGCTCAAGGATATTATTTCATATAAAGATTTGGCTGGTTACTTTGGTTCAGTATTAACAGTTCAGCTGTCCTTCACACTTGGCTGTTTATACTAACTGTTCTGCGCTCAGTGCCCAGGGCCCAGGCATCTTTTTCTGGGGTCTAGCACGTGCTTCGGGGCATTTTGTTGTCCCAAGTCACCCCTTCACCTCCTGTGCCCACGCTGTCCCTAGCCAAGGTCCAAGATGGTCAAATCCCCACTACCGTCTTAGCCAGGTTTCAGAACACAAACTAACCAGGTTTGAGGGACGACCTCCCCATTGCTTGTGTGGCAGATGTCTGGCGCTTGTTCTCCCTGTTAATCTGCGTTCCAGCAGGACCTGGTTGCAAGTGGCATAGACCCCATTAACACGGTTCAGAGCTGATCCGAGGGGAGGGATGAGGGTTGAAACCTTGATTCGTTTCCCGCCCTGGAGTGTGACGCGGAATTCAGGCAACCAATCAGCACTGCGATGCACGCACAGCCTTTCCTTGATTTCGTTTCCATTTTTGTGATCGGCCAGCAGAAGGGGACGCAAACGTTAAACAGTCAAACGTGTAACTTTGAATCGTTAATCGTTTACACAGATAACGATTAACTATTTGCACAGTTAAACAGTAAACTTTTACACATTGTTTTTTTTTATCATGCCCCTACAGTGTATGTTTCCGCAGTGGGAAAATGTCCTGCCCCATCAAGGCATGCCAGCCAATCAGGGGAGACCGGCGAAGCGAGCTTGCCTGGTAGTGGGGATTGCTACTAAGAGTTCTGCAACCGGGTGTGTCTGCTGTGTGCTCGCTGCGGTGGGGAGGGAGAAACTCCGATGAAGAGGACACGGTTTCACAGTGAACAGGTTTGGATCTGCGTGCAAATTTCAAGTGGGGATTCGACCAATATGGCTTGGAGATGGCATGGACTCAGGAGGTGATGCCAAGGGACCTTCCATGCCAATGATGATTGGGAGCTGACTGAGAGCCTGTGGAACACCAGCACATTCCTCATTGGGCCAGTGAAGCAGTGGGCTTGGTATAGGTCCAGCCCTGGCCTTAGACCTCCCCTTTAACTATCTCCTCTTACCCTTCCCTCTCTGCATCACTCTCCATCCCAGCTCTTCTCTTAGGGGTACTTCTGCTCTCAACAGCATGATCCTTGCCACCTGTTCCTCATTTCAAGGAACCATATTTTGCATTAAAATACGGCATTCCTTTGCCAAGGCCAAAATCAAAGCAACTTTAACTGCATGTGTTACAAGAGGGCATATTCTAATAGGGTACTGGCAGTGTTCCAGGAATGCTCGGCCAAGCATGGCAACCAATGTGTGGACTGAGGGCAGGGACATGGTGGGGGGTGCCATCAACATGAACATGATGCTGTCACTTCCAGGGGAAACCCAGAAGCAAAAATAGTAGCTCTAGGAATCACAAGAATGCCAGTGATTCCTAGAGCTACAGCTGGAGCTTCCGGTTTTTTCACGGAAGTGACATCATCATGCTTGTGGTACCAGTGAGATTTTAAAAACACATTTCCTCCGCTACTGCTTGGAGTGGCAGTTTGCAGCTCTACGATGTTCTGACTTTCCAAAGACATTTTCGGACTGTCTTCCGATCTGTTCCTTATTTTGGAGCTATTCTGGATGGCAGGCCACCTTTCCTTGCCACCAGCTCTCTTCTTAAGCACTACGTATTCTTCCTCCCCTTGGCTGTTGTGCCACCCTGCCCTTTGCAGGATCTGAACGGGGCCTAAGAGGGGCCTGGCGCTTGGAACATATTATTCTGATTTTGAAATAATGATTCGGCAGAGAGTGCAGGACATTAGAATATACATTCTGGGTGTTCATTTAGATTTATAATGGAAGAGACAGAGCTTGAGGTCATCTAGTCACAGAATATTTGAGGCTTTAAAGGGCAAAACCAATACTATTGGTAAGTTAATTGTTGTGGGTTTTCCAGGCTGTGTGGCTGTAGTCTGGTAATTTTTGCTCCCAACGTTTCACCCACGTCTAATTTCACACTCTGGTATCTGGGCAAAAATCGCATGGTAGAAGTCATTTTTCCCCAAACACCAGAGTGTCCCCACATTGCCAGCAACATCACAGTGTCCTTTCTTGTGTGCACTGCAAGTGACGTTGCTGCACTGCCCACATTGCTAGCCTTATTAGCTACTGCCATCAATTTTTGACACCTATCAACTGTTTCGTGTTGAATGCTGTTTTATTGTTTTTACTGTTTTAATATTGTTTTGCTATTTCTATTTTAATGATTTTAGTAAGTAAGCAAGTAAGCAAGTAAGCAAGCAAGCAAGTTAGTAAGTAAAAGCATTTTATAAATGTGAAATGTATTATTTTTAATAGGAATCCCACTGTTAAGAACATAAGAACATAAGAAAGAGCCTGCTGGATCAGACCAGAGTCCATCTAGTCCAGCACTCTGCTACTCGCAGTGGCCTACCAGGTGCCTTTGGGAGCTCACATGCAGAATGTGAAAGCAATGGCCTTCTGCGGCTCCCGCTCCTGAGCTCCTGGTCTGCTAAGGCATTTGCAATCTCAGATCAAAGAGGATCAAGATTGGTAGCCATAGATCGACTTCTCCTCCATAAATCTGTCCAAGCCCCTTTTGAAGTTCCTTTAAGAAACTCAGAGCACTATCCAGAAGGGTCATCCCACTTTGCACAATGACCCTAGAAGGAAGGTTCTCTTTATAGGCTACTGACTTGCTCAGAACCCAGCAACAGAGACTTGAAGAAGAAGAGTTTGGATTAATACTCTGCCTTTGGGCCTTTCCCCACTTTTCCCTCTACCACCGTCGCTGCGCGCTACTCACTGCATGCATCATTTCTGGAGCGCGCCCGGGCTTCTCCACGACCCCGTGCGGGGTCATCAAAAGGCGCCGTTTTCTCCAGCGCCAGGAATGATGCGTGCTGAGGGGGCGTGACAGTGGCAGCGTCGTGGCAGCTGCGTTGTCGCTGCCCCTGTAGTGGGGAGTGCCATGGGACCCCGCACTACTTGGCCCGAGTAGCGCGAGGCAGAAGGTAAGTGGGGAAAGGCCCTTTATCTCCTATAAGGAGATTCAATGCGGCTTACACACTCCTTCCCTTCCTCCACCCTCAACAGACGCCTTGTGAGATAGGTGGGGCTGAGAAAGTTTGCAGAGAACTGTGACAGCCCAAGGTCACCCAGCAGGGATGCAGGAGTGGAGAAACAAACCTGGTTCACCTGATAAGAGTCCACCTGCTCTAAACCATTACACCACACTGAAGCCCTTTCCTCACGGTCCAGCCTAACATCCCATCCACTTCCTCAAAACACTGCGATGCTACCTGCCTTTAGCTGTTGGGCTAACAAAAAATCATTGAATGTGTGAATGAACAAATAACCAGTCCTGATTACTTAAAGATGCCTTCCCCCCCCCCTCCATGTTGCTGTGCAAGAAAATGGTTGGCAGAAATTACTTCCCCCCCCCCCCCATAAATGGCCGCCCACTCCCCAAGTCTCCCGATCTTTGGAATGACATGAAAAGTAATTATGCGTGTTTTTCACCTATGAACTGGCGAGACTGGGGATTGGAGCGATGGCTCATAATAGAAGAGATACAAAGTACTCGGCCCTCAATTTCAGTCCAAATTAGACGAGTCTAAATCCTTTACAAGTACGGTTGACCCTCTGACAGCCCTTCCTGCACCAGCCTTAGAAAAGCACTGGGAACAGGACTCTTGATCGCAGCAGGAATGCAGTTATGATCCCGCATTGCTCGGGTCTGTTTTTATTTCCCATTTTATGTAAAATGTGGCAGTAATCCCTTTAGAATTCTCCTCAGCTTAAACCTCAGTGGCTGTTCAGGGCTGCCTCTTCACGTCTCGAGAGCACTTCAGCCTGCATAA
The DNA here is from genome assembly GCF_021028975.2 of Sphaerodactylus townsendi. Taxonomy (NCBI): domain Eukaryota; kingdom Metazoa; phylum Chordata; class Lepidosauria; order Squamata; family Sphaerodactylidae; genus Sphaerodactylus; species Sphaerodactylus townsendi. The sequence continues at coordinate 68,105,190 of NC_059435.1, forward strand.
GCCCCCACAGGTAAAACCCACTTTGTTCTACAGAGACGGCTGGAATTAATGTAAAATTAAAGATTTTAATCTTCTCAGAGTAACTCAGACTATCCTCAGACCTTCACAAAGAAGCAAAAGGTCTACGATCTTTTAAAGGAGAAAGGGGGTGGGTGGGAAAGAGTGATTGGCAGCCGGCTATCCAGAACTATACTGCTTAAGATTTAGATTCTAACTATCGAAGAAAGAGAAAGAGAAATGGGATTTTTGTCACTGCTCACCAGTTTTCTGATATATATATCTGTCGAGATGAGAGCATGACGGGCAACTAGATGTGCAACTCAACAAATATAACAGATAGGCAAATAAAAATTAGCGGCTCCAGGCTCAAGGAACCAAATAAAATGGAATGCCTGAGGACTGACAATTCTATTCAATGCAATTTTGCCTGCAACTTTGCTGCATTTCAACCGGTGTCAAAAGAAGGATTCAAATTTTCAATGAGAATTTCATCCAAAAAAATGGTGGTCAAATACATATATACATATTTATATATGTATTTACATATATAAATACATATTTAGATTACAACTCATTTATTTGTCTATTTCTGAATTACCCATGACAGGGCAGAAGTTAAGATTGGCTTTTTAAATTTACTTTCTCAAGGAATAATACCCCGTCACATGTCTCACTGAAGCTATAGGGATTTTACACCACCACCATCTCAAATAATCCATAGTTTTGGAACCAGACCTCATAATGTATTTCAATTCATCTAGTAGGGCTTTAAGCCTTCTTGAACAGGTATTTTCCTCTAGCTACTTTGAAATCACCTAGTAGTGCGCCTTCCTAAAATTTTTGACCCATGAGCTCATACATATTTTTTAAAAATTCACACCTTTGATTTCTGTTCAAAGCTTATGATGTGGAATAATGAAGAGCAGCAATTTCCCGACTGGAGACCATGGTTCCAAAGCCCAGCTTCGGCTGACCTTTTGCTGAATTTGGTTTTGCATTTCATTCCTGTTGCTGAGTAGTGGCAGGAGGAGAAAAGAAATTTAATGCTGCTGCCTGCATCAGTCTGTGCTATAAGAAAGTGATGGATGTACAGTGCACAAAGTTAGGAAATAAAATACTATTTCAAAGTTTCCTTTTGCTCCTGGCACAAAACGGATATTGGTTGTTTCAATGATTTCACACTTCCAAAGAAGATCCTCTCTTCTCCCATCAGTGGTGGGATCCAAAATTTTTAGCAACAGGTTCCCATGGTGGTGGGATTCAAACTGTGGTGTAGCACCAATGGGGCTGGGTGGGGCACGACGGGGGCGTGGCCAGGCATTCCGGGGGTGGGGCATTCCTGGGCGGGGCTGTGACAAGGATGCAGCCGCTGCGCCAGTCCTTGGGCGGGAAAGCGAATGCACGCAGGCGGAGGCTGCCATGCACGCCGGTGCACCTCCTGCTAGACTGCTTCAAGTTCTGCACGCTACTGCTGAGAGGAGGGGCGTAACAAAGGCAAAAATCATGTGCCAAAATCACCAACTAGTAACCCCCTCTCGGCACACACAAATAATTAGTAACCTACTCTCAGGAACCTGTGAGAACCTGCTGGATCCCACCTCTGTCTCCCATGTACCAGAGCTCCACAATTTTTGAAATGCTTATTGGCTGAAATTCCTTAGGCAACCGGTGATGGTGTGTAGGGAGAGAAATGCAGCTTTGGCACTTGGATTCCCTTAATCGACTGGAGACCACATGTGCGGATGGGAGGCAGGCAGTCATTTCATGTTCATTTGTATCACAACGGGATTAAGGAGGGGCAGGGGCTCCGTTGCACAGAGCATCTGCTTCATATGCAGATGCCCAGAGTCTGTCTCCGGTATCTCCAGTAAAAAGATCAGGTATTAAGCAATGTGAGACATCCTTGCCAGAGACCCTAAGTCAGAGTAGACAATACTGACCTTGACAGATCAATAGTCCTACTTTGTATCAGGAGTTTCATGCTGATGCTGATGCAGGTGAGATGCACTTGATCCAGCCACTGTTAGCACTGTCTGCCTGCCCTTCCGTCCGTCCATCCATCTTAGGGGTGCCAGCTCTAGGTTAGGAAACATCTAGTGATTTGGGGGGCAGAGTTTAAGGAGGGTGAACTTTGGTGAGGGGGAGAATCTTAAATGGGATATAATGCCACAGAGTCCACCTTCCAAAATTGCCATTTTTCTCCAGAAGAATTGATCTCTGTCACCTGGAGATCAGTTGTAAGAGCAGATCTCCAGCTATCACCAGGAGATTGATGATGGGTGTTATCCATCCATCCATCCATCCATCCATCCATCCATCCATCCATCCATCCATCCATCCATCCATCCATCCATCTCACCTTTTCTCCAAGGAATTCAGACTTCTCTGATGGCCTTATGTCAACCTGGGAAGTATGCTAGGCTGAAAGAGAGACATTGTCACCAAGATCATCCAGTTAACTTCCTGGCTGAATTGGGGATTTGAATATGGATATTCCACAGGGTGGCCTTATTGATTCCAGGGCTGTGGGCAAAAGTCCAGATGGGATACTGGAACCCCCAGATCACCTCAGGCCCAAGCAAGGATGGTGGTCCTCGAGCCAGCAACCACAGGGTCATGTCTGTGGTGCTTCCACCAAGTTGGCTGCCCAATCTATGAAGGGTGAAGGCGAGTGTGGTGGAAGCAGCCTGTTCTCTTCATCCTGTTCACCTCAATTGGAAAGGGGGCTGAGGGCAGTCAGGGTCCTCTACCACTCGGGGCCCAGTGCAGATGCCCCAGATGCCCCATGGCTAACAGCACTCCCGGTCTTCCAGATCATACACTGATATTCTCACCACCTCTCCTCTCATATCGACATGTTGAGAGGCAGGTAAGTATCCTATTTTCCTAGCCAGTATCCCAGACTGTGCACATGTTACAACATTCTGGGGTTGGGGTAAGATTCTGGGGAAACCATACCACGGGTTTTATACGCTAAGGCAAGACACATGGCCTTGGGATCTGAGTCAATTCTAAATATAAGCTCTAAATTACTTCTGTGGTTGGGTAGTGCTCTTTAACTCCCAGCCCTATACTATTTGCCTTCAGGCCCATTATATAGTCTATCATCAAGTAATTCTAGATGAAGCAAGAAAATTTTCAGGGCGGTCCTGCAAAAAAATCTCCCTTTTGTAATAATATCTTCCATCCATGCCCCTCCTCTGGGGAAATCCCGATTCTCTCCCCCCTCCCCGCCATGAAATGGTGTGTCTAAACATAACAACTAATTCTTCCCATCAACAATTATCTGAAGAGACAAACAAGATCATTCCTTGCCCCAGTGATGTCAGAGAGAGATGACTGCATCGTCCGGAGCGACAGAGGCCAGGCTCAGAGAGCCGAAAGAAAATGAGCCCGGCATGGAAATGGCTTTGACTAAATGGATTTTCATTAGGGACGAATCGAAGGCATTTAGAAATTGCTAACGTTCCCTGGCAGCAGGCAAACGGCTGAGTCAACATCACTTTCAGGCCTCCTTTCGTGCGCCTTTTGTAGAATGCTGAACCACTGAAATAGTCTGATCAAACTTGGCACCGTGTGCTGTGCCTTCTGCCAGGGCTGTGAAGTCATACACTTTATTCCCCTTTGGGCTATTGAAAATGGTAAATCAGTTTCTGTTTTCCCGGAGGACTTTGATGAAGATTCCATGTCAGACATGTAGATAATAATGGGTGGGGCCAAGATGATAGAGAAGGGTAGCAGGTGTCGTTTCTTTGATATTATTTTTAATGGTGCGTATGGGGCTATGCAGCAACAGCTTATCAAGTTCCGCAAAAATTCTTCCAGCAACGTTTCCCCTTTTTAGGGATGTTTTGGCACTCACTGTGAAATGGCTCGCTTGTTCGTTTGTGCCGGTCTCAGTTTCCCTCATTTGCCTTCAGTGATAGTGGCAAATCTTATTGGTTAGATAAAGGAATTTGTAAGCCGCTTGGAGTCTCCTTACAAGAGACGAAGGTGAGGTATAAATCCAAACTCTTCTTCTTCTGAATAAGATGGCAGAGTAGTCAGTGGTGGGATCCAAAAATTTTAGTAACAGGTTCCTATGGTGGTGGGATTCAAACTGTGGTGTAGCGCCAATGGGGCTGGGCGGGGCATGACGGGGGCGTGGCTGGGCATTCTGGGGGTGGGGCATTCCTGGGTGGGGCTGTGGCAAGGACGTAGCCACTGTGCCGGTCCTTGGGCGGGAAACGAATGCACGCAGGCGCAGGCTACCACGCACGCCGGTGCACCTCCTGCTAGACTGCTTCAACTTCTGCGCGCTACTGCTGAGAGGAGGGGCGTAACTAAGGCAAAAATCACGTGGCAAAATCACCAATTAGTAACCCCCTCTCGGCACATACAAATAATTAGTAACCTACTCTCGAGAACCTGTGAGAACCTGCTGGATCCCACCTCTGAGAGTAGTGACCTGCCTCATCCCAGTCAGTACAATAGAGATGGGTTTGAAGTACATCTGTGACCACTCCCCAGGACCTACCCTTTCATTGTTGGAAGGGTAACACACATTTGTGGAATCTGAGGCACACAAAATGCAGGAACTACATTAATGGATTTTTCAACATTTTCTTAACATATTTCACCTACGAGGGACTGTAGTGGCAGTGGAGCACCAAGTAGCGGTGCTGAGGGTGGTGGAGAGGTAAACTCTTTCAGCCATTTCTCAGTCAATGCATCAAAAATATAGATACCATCCCCCCAATACCACACTTCTTATCAAAATTAGCAGCCCCTATGTCTGCATTAAGTGCAAAATAAAATGTCCAGGGATCCAATCATACGGATCTCATGCCAAACACTTTATTTCCAGTCTGCAACTAGTACCGTGAAGGAAGATATCCTTCATCCCTTGGAAAGGCTTCCAATAAAATACCTTTCTTGACTTGGAGAAGTTTACAATGGCATTATCTGAGAATCTCCAATGCATTCTGCTGATGATGCAGTCTTCGCCTTGATTAGCTTAAGCATAGAGAACAGTTCACAAAACCGAGAGTCCAGCAAACAAACCAGGAAGTCCATCAAATTCAACATGGCCCTTTCAAGACAAGGTTGAAAGGAACTGGCAGTTCTCTATACAGCTCTATACCCTGCCTTACAAGTTAACAATATCAAATCCTTCCCCCATTTGCAAGATCAACCCTTCCATTGCGTTAGAAGATGCCAACTCAATCAGACAGAAAGGTTTGGCAAAAACAGTGTGGTGGCTCCCAGTTGTAATGGACTGGACTGGTAAGGAACCAATTGGGCAAATGGATAGCTTTTTCACAATCGGAGAACTTGCAGCATCTTTAATTAGAGAAGTACATCACAACTGTACCCATCCTCAAAGGAAGTTCAGCTTCCTGAAATCAGAGCTTTCAAGATGATTTCCTTCAAAGCATTCCACCACCAGAAACAGTGCAATACACCCTCACGTTGATCTACATCCAGACTATCCACTGAATAACTACTTTATCCTGCTTTGAAATGTCAGGAGCTGAAAGTATAACAGCTGCATGGCAAAACCCTTGATTGCCTTAGTGGACTGCTGAAGGACTAACAGCATTCACCTGTTGACAGTCAGCCAAAGGGAATGACTAAGCATGATTGCAGCAGCTATATATAAGAGTCATGTGACCTTTGACTGTACTAGCCATAGGCTAATGAATGTATCATAATGTATATAAGTAAGCTAACTCAGTTAAGCATGTTCCTTGCTGGGGACAGGACCTAAGCCGAAGGCTCTGTCCGTTTAAACTGTATATATTGTATCAATGCCAATACATTCTTTCTTTGCGTGAACTCCCTGGCTCCAGTGGTTGGCCGCGACTCCCAGTATATAAAGTTCTCAGTTGGCGCCTACTGTCAACTCTCGCGGTCAAGTTATGGGCCCAGTGCTGCCGCATAGGCCGTGACAACCCACTGGTGAGTAACATTGCCTAGTGGGCGGAGCGAAGAGTGTGGTGTAGTCATGACGGGTCCTACACATGGGCTGCTGTTTGAAAGGCTCAATGAGTCCACCACGCCCAAGGGCAGAGAAAATGAAATGCTTCCTCATCCGGGAAGGACTCTGGAAAGCTGCACAAGAAAGCTCCAGATATGGACGATGATGATGAGATGGAGGCTGATGAGAGCCAGAGCAGCCATTGTCTCTAGCAGTGGAAACAGCCAATTGGCTCAGCGGTGATAAAACAACAGCTTTGGGGTGTTGGACTGTTCTGAAAGAGTTGTAACAGAGGACAACAGCTGGCTCCAAGCTGGATTCTGGTGCGACTCTTTAATCTCGCTAAGTTGCATGAAGGCAATGTGATTTCCCATCCGGCAACAAATGAGAGGACTCTTTGCTGATTTGTCCGGAGAGAGGTTTGGCTTTTGATAATAATCTGCAAGCTTTGATTTTGTTTCCTCCTCTCGGCACACAATGGGACCCATTAGTGGATGGTTTACAAAGTGTGCCAGAGGATGATTTAACTTTGGACTCACGTGGTCCGGGAGGCTTTTGAATGGAAGGGGCAAAGGGATTTGATTGCCTACCTCAGCCTCCAGTGAACAACAGCATCAGCAAGGACCGAGGTGACAAATTGGCAGAGGCTTAATGCTGTTCGCGAGATTACACCCGTGGAGCAACCAACCACCTAGCGAGGAATTGCCAGCGCAGGGCTTAATACAGCCACTCCGTGACGCCAACAGGCTGTGCAGAGGACCGAAAGGAAGCCGCCTCTTCTGGTGCAACGTACCCAAGCAATCAAATCTATGTGGCTTTGGACAATCTTCCGGTCTACAGAACATATAGTAGAAAGGGCAAGTTCATTGCAGAAGAAGAGGACACCGGATATTGGAGAGAGGTGACTCTTGCTGACAGCTCTGCAGCTGTTGTACAGTCCCAAGGAGAAGTGTTTTACAAGCGATAGGGATCACCCTGCTGAACCAATTACACATACCAAGTATGGCGATAATCTATTAAGCGCGTCCAGGTTGGCACTGGATGGGTATGTATGTACTTTTACTGGGACAGGGTGCTCCATAGCCAGGGAGGGGACATTGTGGCACAGGGTGTATTAAGTAACAGACTTTGCAAATTAACTTTGTGGACAGTAACACCCTGTGACCTGTGATGTTCAACTACTGTGTGTGGGTAAATGACCCACTGCACTCCAGCTAATTGTGTGCACAACTTCCACAGGAAATGTGGGCATGTGAGCTTCAAAGTACTCAAACAAACAGCACAAATGTGTGTGGTGCGTAATTTTACGTCGTGATTGTTTTCTAGAGTGCAAAGTGTGTTTGAGTGGAAAGTGAAAACGCGATCCAGTGGCAAGACAGCCCAAGGGTAACTAAGGACCCTTTCATGGTGCACTGCGATATAGCACAATCATATGGTGTTTCCATCAAAAGCAATATGTTTGTAATTGTGATCTATGCCACACGCTTCACTTCTCCTATTTCTTAAAAAAGAAGAGCGGAAGCCTTCCCATGTATTTCAAATTATGCATACAAGGATCTGTAAACAATTTGGATGTGATGTGAAAACAATCCAGATTGATGGTACCGAGAATTTCTAAGCAACCAATTTACTGAGTGGCTAGACAAACGAGGAATAGATAGAGACGAGTGGTCTAATGCCTATGTGCATTCTGGAAAATGGTTTAGCAGAGAGAAAGTATTTCAGGTACCAGAAACAAATGGTGCGCTGTAAGCGTGCTAGACGCAGAAATGCAAAGGATAGTCTCTGGCGGAGTGCATGGGCTTACTGTACGCATTATGTCATGAACAGATTATTCAATAAGCACTCCAGTGACATCTCGTGACAGGAAGCTGGTATGGTAAGGCACCTGCTAGACCACCTTCATACTTTGTTCATATGCCAATGTTCTGTTGCCACCACAGAAAAGAAAAAACTAAAGGTGCACTCTGGCCAGTTGCCTTCAGTTTGTGTGTCCAAGGGTATGAAGGCTTTCAGGTTCCTATTACCAAATGGTCAGGGAACATTTTCCAGAAGTGCTGAGTTTGGAGAAGCATTCTGGTTGGTCCCCGGGTTGCATAGCAATTTAGACTCCTGCTTCTAAGCAAGAAAGTCCATCTGTCATTCTGCCATATGCTGATAAACATATTGAGAGAATGAGACAAAGAACTGTAACTGAAAGTTCTTCTGAGGTAGAGTGTGATAGACAACAGTCTAGTGTTCCTGCTAAAGCTCTAATTAGGACTCAGAAAGTGATAAGGAGAAAGAACCACTCCCAAAAGGTCTGCACGCAGGACTAAAGGGAAACCACCCCAGAGGTTTGGGCATGACACACAACACAAAAATGAAAATGAGAATGGAGCGGTGAATGTTTTACAAACAAATACTGATGAATGGTTTGAACCAAATAATTATCAAGAGGTTTTGCACAGGGATGAAGTTGAACAAAAGCGATGGTTTGATGCTATGAACTCAGAGTTCAAATCTTTAATCGCATCTAGATGTTTTCACTGAGGTTGATATGCCAAAAGGAAGAACTCTGTTGGACTCCAGATGGGTCTATAAAAGAAAGCTTTTAGCTTAATGGTGAAACGCTTTTAAAGCCAGACTAGTAGCTAGAGGTTTCAAAACAAAATTTTCCTGAGGACTTTACTGAAACCTATGCTGCTACAGCTAGGTATGAATCCATCAGGTTGTGTTTGGCTATTAAGGAACAAAGGGGGTATGTCTCCAAGCAACTAGATGTGTGTACCGCCCTATCTGAATGCAAAGGTGGATGAGGAGATATATAGAGAATTCACCACCTGGTTACAGGTGTAAAACAAATAAGGTTTGCTTACTGAAACGCTCTTTATGGTTTAAAAACAATCAGCACATATGTGGAGAAACCATTTAGATGACCTGTTGGTGAAAGAGGGTTTTCAAAGTTCTGCCACTGATTCCTGTGTCTATAAAACAGGGAAACCAGGTGCTGAAACGTTCCTAGTAGTGTGGGTCGATGACATCATAATACTTACAGAAACCGAAAAGGAACTGAACAAAGTGTTTCCAGACTTTGGGCAAACACATTAAAGCGTGATCTAGGTGAAATAAAAAACTCACCTAAGTATGGAATTTGTACAAACTGCTGAGGGTTTATTACTGCACCAAGAGGGTAAAATAAAAGAGCTCTTGGAGAGAACACAAATGGTTAACTCCACTCAAGCAAACACCCATGGTAGTAGGTTTCCAAGAACCAGACAGGACACAAGAATGTGATGACTCCAGTCTCTACAGAAGTGTAATCGGGTCTTTGCGGTATATTGCTTCCATTAGCAGACCAGATATTACGCCTTCACATGCTGTCAACGCAGTGTGACGATGCCAACAACCAACTGAAACAGACTGGACTGGGGTAAAAAGGGTACTGAAATACCTTAATGCAACCATGTTCAAAGGTTTACTGCTGTGTCCAGACCAAACTACCAACATTGCTGGATATGCAGATAGCAGTTTTATGCACGAAGAGAACACACGTCTTGTACCGGTATGTGATAACCCACGAGGTGTACCCATTTTATGCTTATTACAAAACTAGTAGCACAAAGCAGCTGTGGAAAATAAATACAGTGCTGTGAATAGTTGTGCTTTAGACATGCAATGGGTGTCTGAATTAGCTAAAGACCTAGGTCTCAAGGTACCAAAACCAAGCATATTATTCAATGACTCTCAAAGTTGTATACAGTCTCTTAAAGGCGAATCTGTTAAGACCAGAACAAAGTATATAGGAGTACGCTATCAAAACATCAGACAGATGATTCAAACAGGACTCATAGAGGCAAGCTTCCTACCTTCACAGGACAATAAGGCAGACATCCTGTCTGCCATTAACCTCTATAAACATGAAAGAGTAAGCAGAGTTGTTGGGTATAACTGATGCATCTCTGAAATAAGTCAGCCATGTTATGGAATGTAAAGCATACACTGAATTGATATATGTGTAAATGTAACTGTTAATGTGATAAACAAAAATGTGATGTAGGTTTGCCAAGCATCTGGGAAGGGGTGTCAGGAGCTGAAAGTATAACAGCTGCATGGCAAAACCCTTGATTGCCTTAGTGGACTGCTGAAGGACTAACAGCATTCACCTGTTGACAGTCAGCCAAAGGGAATGACTAAGCATGATTGCATCAGCTATATATAAGAGTCATGTGACCTTTGACTGTACTAGCCATAGGCTAATGAATGTATCATAATGTATATAAGTAAGCTAACTCAGTTAAGCATGTTCCTTGCTGGGGACAGGACCTAAGCCGAAGGCTCTGTCCGTTTAAACTGTATATATTGTATCAATGCCAATACATTCTTTCTTTGCGTGAACTCCCTGGCTCCAGTGGTTATTGCCGCACTCTGTATATGCTCAGTTGCGCCTACGCTGTCAACTCGTGTCATGAAATAACAAGTAATCAAGTATTAGTGCAATGGTACATAATTTTTTTTGCCATCAAGTCACAGCTGATCCAAGGAGGACATGATCAACAGGTCCTAAGCTGACTTGTAGATTTGTAAATAGGTTATGGGTTTGTCAACTTCAGCTTCATGGCAATAGGATTTAGTCAAATGCTAGCAGCTTTGTATAAATGTTGAAAAAGATAGTGCCCCCCCCCCCGATAGCACCTTATGGAACCGCAGAGGCCAGAGGTCAAAGGGCAGAACAGAAGACCCTCAGCACCAGACTCTGAAACCTACCTTTGAGGTGGGACCAAAACCAGTGAGGTGGGACCAAAACCCCTGCGGAACAGTGGCTCCAAGTCTGAATTTTGAAAGGGAGTCTAGAAGAGCACCATGACTCATGGTATCAAAAGCCACTGAGAAGTCCAGGAGAATTAACAGTGTCCCCTGTCCATCTTCCTGCATAGGTGATCCATCAGGGCAACCAAGTGGCCAGACCTGAAACCAGACTGGAATAGATGCAGACAATCCACAGCCTTTAGTAATCCCGGAAGTAATCCCAACCACCGTTAATGCCAATCACCTTGCTCAAGAATGGTACATTGGAAATTGGACAGTAGTTACTCAACACTTCTGGGTCCAGAATAGGTTTAGAAATGGATGCAAGTGTAACCTACTTATCCTTGGCCACATCAATCTCCATTGGAGACCTAGGAAATAATATATGACAGCACCCTGTGGCTTAACAAACAAATATGAAATTGCTTGAACAAATCAACAAACCTTTAATCTTTAACACAACTTTCTATAATTTGAGGATAAATAATAGTGAGCATATATATATATATATATATATATATATATATATATATATATATATATATATGTTTATATATATATATATATATATATATATATATATATGCTCACTATTATTTATCCTCAAATAATCCTCATATATATATATGCAGCACAACTCAATTGAACAAAATCTTCAGTGCTTTTAAAGAAAAAGCACTCAGAACAGTTACCACCACTAACAGTGTCCAGTAATGAAAGAATAGCAAGAAAGTCCAAACTATTAATCAAGCAGGGCTTCTTTTCTCATCTGGTCTTCTGCATCTGATGTAGCTGCTGCAGGTCTTCCCTCAATTTGGGCCTGTAAAAAAAATAAGTCATTCCCTCAATTAAGCTGTAGGCCTTCCTTCTCCTACTGCAGGCCAGATCAATTCAGGAGGGTTACATAGTTAACAACCTAATATTTCCAATAGTTCCTTTCTTATTGGGCCCAACATAGTTAACAACCTAATATTTCCAATATTTCCTTTCTTATTGGGCCCAACACATACCTGTAAAAAAAATAATAAGTCATCCCCTCAATTAAGCTGTAGGCCTTCCTTCTCCTACTGCAGGCCAGATCAATTGAGGAGGGTGGGGCTCTTGCAGTTGGTAATAAGTAAGCAAGCTTACCAACTGCACATGCTCAGTGAGCTTTTATCCCCTGGGCCCTAAGATCCAACAAAACCAAAAAATACTAAAATGGCATGGGTTACACAAGGATGCAATGGAGGCAGGAGCAACCACTTCCTCTCTGCAGGAGACCCTGAGGAGGTGCTGCCAGTCAAAATGGATAATACTGAATTAGAAGTATCCATTGTGTGATTTGTTATATGCCAGTTTCATTTATTTGCCTGGGCAAAAGCAGAAGAATCCCACCTGGCTTCTGTGATTTCCTAACTAAAGACCATCAGGTTGTCTTCCTTTCCTCTGTCTCTGACATCATCAGTTGGCGCCCTCCTTCCACCCTTGGCTAATAAAACATAGCACTTCAGTATCAGCTCTATTCTTCAAAGCACTTTACAAATATTAGCTAATTAACTTCCATACAGGTGCCAAAATGTCCCGCAGACCTCACGTATATTTTATGGAGGTGCTCTGCTCTTTCCAGCACAGAGAAGAAGGCATTGCTTGCTAATTAGATTTTGGTAAAGGCACACACATGTCTTTTTTCCCATTTCTCAGCTGCTCTGTGGATTCATGGCTTCCAGGAAGTGACCCATATCCAATCAGTGTCTGCACCTGGTAGAATTACAGCCCTTTAGCTTCCTTTCAAACCACAGATGAAAAGGGACTCTTGCTAACATGAATTCTCTGCATCTGCCGGAAGCAAAGTCAAATGTCACCTCTGCTGAATCAGCTGGAGTAGTGGCAAGCCTTTATTAAAGAATATCTGCATGGGCCATGGGATGAGACTCTCCACAGGCACCTGAGCACCCATAGTCTGTCAGAGTCCTCCTCCCAGGTAGTGTCACTCCTCTTCCCATTTGCAGTGCAGTTGGGAGGAAGGTGAGTCCATACAACCAGTGCTAATGATGGAAAGTGCAGTCAGGTTGCAGCCAATTTATGGCAATGCTGTAGAGATGAACAGAGATGGTTTGCCATTGCCTTCCTGAGCATAGCAACCCTGAACTCCCATGGTGGTCTCCCATCAAAGTATTAACCAGGGCTGACCCCACTTAGCTTCTGAGATATGATGTAATTGGGCTAGCCTGGGCCATCCAGGTCAAGGCACAGCCAGCATTAGGGAGATAATAATGAACCAAAGAATACTGAGAAAAACCTGAAGAATACTTCATAAGGTGGTCATTAGATCATATTACCACCATGTGGTCCAAGTGGTCATTAGATGTAACGTTTCCTGGATTACATTGGCCATGGTCCTAAGAACTTCACAGTAGGAGTTTGATCACAATCTAGTAATGTTCTTTACTCAACAGATACAATCTATCCAGATATTCAGAGTGAACATCGATCCCATCTATTCCTGTAAGCAATTCAGTGTGACATGCAATGTTTTCCTTTTCCTTATTTCATCCTCTTCCTAATTTCCCAGCTTTTTCCCGGGAAGGGCAGGGTATCAAATATAATAAAATAAAAATCCTCACAACAACCCTGTTGGGTAAGTTGAGTTGAACAAAGTGACCAGCCCAAGGGAACCCTGGTAAGTTTCGTGGCTAAGCAGGGATTTTGAAACGAGATTTCTCCAGAAGCTAGGCCAGCTGCTAAACGCCACACTCACTCCACTGACTATCAGTGATGCTAGACTCCCCTGAAGAGCTCTTCTAACACCAGCCAATCCTCCCCATGATTTTCCAAGCAGGTTTCTCTGTGCGCACGCTCCTTTGCACAAGCACTGTTTCAGACTGCAGCATGGGATCCAGTCAGCATGGTGGAGAGTGCATTGCGGAGTGAACATTGGTGGTCACTTGTACTTTTGGCACATCTTAGATGCATCAGGAAATTCACTAAGCCAAAGAAATCCATTTGTGGTGGCCGCTAGAAACTGTGTAGCAAATTAAAAACTTTCCAAAGCAATATCCCCGTTCTATTTTTGTTTTGGAACAACCTTGCCCAATGTCTTCTAAATGCGGCTGCTGAAAGCTTTAGCCAATGTTATTTTCTTTTTTAAAAAAATCCAACAACTGTGCTAATCTTTCTGATATGTAAAGTCCTTCTCAATCAAATGCCGGACGAATCCATCATCTACCGAGGCCCAGGTGTCAGCAAGAAGGCCCAATTTTTACTAGACCTATAGAAATAGGGACATTGAAAGAAGCACTTAGCTTAGAAACACTTGCTGGAGACATCATTGTCTGGCCAAGGCATCCTTCCACATTTGGTTGTTTACTTTTCGGGCATTTTAGAAAGACGGGAAGTTTCAAAGAGGCAAGCTTTTTCAAAAGGAGGCAGGAGGGTGAAAAACCTAGGACTGACATTGCAGAAAAACAAAAGAAGGATTTTTAAATAGGAAAGGGGTTTTGAAAGAGGCAACTCATGGGGGGGAGAAAACACTCTTAAAACATCCCTGTCCCACCCTCCCACCACTACCACCAAGTGCTCATTCACATAGCTAAACACTACCAAATAGTGACAGGTTAAAACAACATTGCATTTAACAAACAACTTGGTTAATAGAAACAGCTTCAAAGAAATGTCTTCTTTATGTGGAGGCATTTTGAGGGTTGTTTGTGGGCCAGAAAAGCCACCGGAAAGCTGATGGGGACTTGGAGGCTTCTTAAAGAGTATTTGCGTGCTTTGCTGTGACCCATTTGGCTGCAACTGGGTAGTTTGTTTGCCTCAGATCAGCTGTTTGTACTTATTTCTTCTACTGTTCATCAGAGTTTCAGAACGAGAACTGGTCAGGAAAGAGGGGTAGAGCTGACCTGAATGAATCTTATTTATCTTCAGAAGTAAAATCTGATGGGGAGAAATGCATTTGGACTTTCAAAAACCTCTCGCTTGGTTTTTAAAGTTTTGTTTGTCACAGCAGGAGACAAGAGGAGGATCAATTGCTCCCAAGTACCAGCTGTCAAAGCTATGTTCAAGGCCATCCTGGAAGAGGACACTTTAGGGGACACTTTAGGATTAAAATCTGCCCCCCAGAATTTGACACAGAGACTTGGGAGTGCAAGAGGGTAGATGGATCTTCTTGGTGGCCCCAGCAAGGGGAATGTTGACCCTCAGAGTGGATGGACAGAAAAAAAAGAGTGGGTGGACAGTAAAATCCATTGGCAAGAGTGGAGAGGGGTCCATTTGACATTCCATCTGGAGGAGTGGGCACACATGTCTGAGTTCCACCTTGATGGCTGCAGTTGCCACATAAAATAAAGGGCTGCCTGGACAAAAATTCCAATGTAATCAGACGCTCTTAGATCACGGTGACTTCTAAGTAGAAATACCCTGCCTTAGAATAAGACCAGTAAGGGCATGTATAGACTGAATTGTGTATTTGCACCTTGCTTTTGTTTCCCTTGCTCAGGCCATTGCTGCACAAAGCATGCACGCTGACTTTTCGTTTCTACTAATTTTTGTACAATTTTAAATGCTGGAAGTTCTCTATTTTCAGTGCCTCAATCTAAACCTGTTTTGTACAGCAGCAGCAGCAGCGATTCATAATGGGGGACATATTGTTCCCCAGGAGATGGGCTACACCTTTTGGAGAAGCATTCAGAGTTTTGGAAGTCAGTGGGCATTCAAGATTTTAGTAAGTTCCTTCGCCCCACTTGAACTGCTGACTGCAAGCAAAGCAGAGCTGATATACTATGTACCCCATCCTGAAGATAAATTTCTACCCCAGGCCCTGAAAAAAAAATGGCACACAGAAAACAGGTATCAAACCTAATATTATTGGGTTGGCTTATGGCCATCAAACTCAAGAGTCTCAAGGAATATATGCCCAAGATCTTTATGTTGTATACATATGTCACAAATTTACTTGCAATAATAAAAGGGCAAAGGGTCATCATTAGGATTGTTGAAGGCTATGGGGAACAGGCTGTGGCTCAATAGAAGAGCATCTGCTTGGCATGCAGAAAGTACAAGTTTCAGCCTCCAGCATCTTCAGTTGAAAAGCTCAGGTAGCACCTAATGTGAAAGACCTTTACCTGAGACTCTGGAGATCTGCCAACAGTTTAAGCAAACAAAATTGATGTTGATGGACCAATGGTCTGAATCATATGTTCATGTGTGCATTGTCTTTTATTTTTTCCCCTTGGTGGCCTAAGAGGCATTTGATGATAATGTTGTAAACTTGATGGGCAATAATGTGCCCCCCCCCTCAGCTGGACATGCTACTCCAAATGTGGCCTGCATAGTGTAGGGTACAGTAGAAATGTTACTTCTTATGACTTGAATATGTTTCCATTAATGGAGCCAAAAATTGCATTTGCCGTTTTTGCAGTTAACTCATGTTTATTTTTGTGTCCATGTACTACCGACCAAGCCAAGTTATCTCCCATCCAACACCATTGCATTTTATTCTTCTTTATCTAAATAAAGAACTAGGCATTTGTCTCTGCTGAATTACTTTTCTTGAGCTGCGCATAATTCTTGGTTATTTACAGTCTTACATTGACTGAATCTACAGAAACTTCACCCAGCAAACACTTGGTTCTTTGGCTGCGGCAGCCATCCACATCAAAGGGGAGCTACACAAAATGAGTTAAATACATATTATTATAATGAAGCTCTACTGAGTCTGCTGAATCGCTGACCTTTCTGATCGATTTCTATGCCTGATGACAGACGAGGCTGTTCAAATGTTTGTCCAGGTGTCACTTTCGCAAAATCACCCCAATAATGGGCGTGCCGGCCTCTTTAGCCCACATTTCTAAGCATTTCTATGTAGGTATTTGTAGGTATTATGATTTCTATCATAATGCAGAGAAACCATCCCGAACAAAATGAAAAGCAAACCTTTGTCTGAAACATCAATTTCAGTGTATTGTCAACATCATGAACGACATTAAGCGCAATCTTTTTGGCACAAAATACTTCCTGTTTCAGTTTGTAATCCTTTTTAAACATTATTCTCCTTCAGTTAAACATCTGTTTCAGGCTTAAATGAGCTGATGCTAGAGTATTATGCCGAAGCTATTATCCTTGCAAGTGGAAAAGTGTTTTGGAGAGAACATCACAATAGCTATTATGACAGTAGCATTTTATTATTGTGCAGCTTTTGTGAAAACTTTAAATTCTCTGGCTTTGACAGATAATTATGCACTGGCATTACATTGTAGGATGTGTTATAAAATTCACATTCATGGCATGTCTTTCAAGTTTCAAATGGGTGACAACTTCATATTTATATCAATACTGGTTCCTCCCTTTGATTCAAAGATTTCTCAGGTTCAGGGAAATTCTGTTCTCATGCAGTCTACATGCTACTGAGAATCTTCACTATCATCAAAGTTGTCCTAAGGACTTACTATAGCTCTGGGTTTGGAGCTGTAGCAACTGTAGAGCATCATTCAGTAATTACTTGTAAATTGTACCTCACCTCCCATATTATTTTGGCTGACGGCTGTTCTTTATGGGAATTCTAGTGGAATAGCCATGTTAGTCTATTGAAGTGAGACAAAACTCAAGTCCTCTGAATGGTAGGCTGGAGATCCCCACCAATCTGGTGCCTACAGGAGACATAATGCACACCACCACCTTTTCTGGTATCTACCAAGTGTTTTTAGAAAGTGGCGGGACCAGGTGGGACTCCTGCTCAGCAGGACTGATGATTGGCCATTGGAATGGTTGTGCAGATTAAAATAACATTGTTTCATCAGCAGCTGCCACTGCAGTGTTAGTTTTAATCTCCTTCTCACTCTTTCTCAATGTATTTTTAAAACTACTCCTCTTGCCATGCGTGTCCGGATGCCCCCCTGCATGTCTGGACGGCCCCCCTACATGTTTGGACGGCCCCCCTGCGTGTCCGGACGCCCCCAGAGTGGCCGGACTGCCCCCCTGCATGACCAGATGCCCCCTGTGTGTAATAGGATTATTACCGATTACTGAAACACTTGCGCTTCCTCTGTGTGTTTGTGTCTGTGTTTGCTCCTGCCTTCTGTGGCATCCATTATGTGGTTGGCTCTGCCTCTTCTGGCATCCATTTTGTGGTTGGTTCCACCTGGAGAGCCAGCATGGTGTAGTGGATTCTAATCTGGAGAACCGGGTTTGATTCCCCACTCCTCCACCTGAGTGGCAGAGACTTATCTGGTGAACCAGATGTGTTTCCGCACTCCTACATTCCTGCTGGGTGACCTTGGCCTAGTCACAGTTCTCTCCAAACTCTCTCAGTCCCATCTACCCAGAGGTGGGATGCAGCCTATTCGCACCTATTCAGTAGAACCGGTTACTGAAATTTTCTCAGTTCGGAGAACCGGTTATTAATGATTAACTCCACTAGGGACAAGGGGGTAATCTCTGGGCCTTTCCCCACTTACCTTAAGCCCCGCGCTACTCTCCAAAAGTAGCGCGGGGTCCCCCGGCACTCCCCACGATAGGGAGGCGACAGTGCAGCCGCCCCGACACTGCCACTGTCACGCCCCCTCAGCGCGCAGCATCCCTGGCGCTCTTTTAAACGGCACCTTGTGATGACTCTGCGCAGAGCGCGGGGTCGTGGGGACGCCCAGGCGCGCCAGGGATGCTGCATGCTGAGAGCAGTGCGTGGCATAGGGGGGATTAAGGTAAGTGGGGAAAGACCCTCTGTCCCTGGGTACAACAAATCTCATCAAGTGGGGGATGCAAAATCACCCCCCAGGACCCCCTGTGGCCCCTCTGCCCCCCATGGCACCCATGTGTGTATGAACTGTATGAAATAATACAATGTATATTAATTCTATTTTTTTATTGGTGTAAAGGTTGGGAAAGTATTATAGGTAAAGATTTTTCGTTTTCTTTTTTTCCCCTTGACATTTATATTGGAAAGAGAGGAGTTTAAACTACTCTTTTAGATTAAGGATTTTGGATCTCTCCTTCTGTTAGTTTTCTTTCAAGTGGAATAGATAAAGTAGTTATAGGAATCTGAAGGGGAAGTAGAAAGTAGGGAGGGAGGGAAATATGGGAAGGAGGGAGGCAATATAGAATGTTTTAGTTGGGGGGGTTTGAGAGAGATAGACAATTAGATATGTTTGTAATATGTTAACAATTGTAAACAGTTTTTGGCTTCTCTCCTTACTTATGTTATTATTTAAAATCAATCAATATAATTATATAAAAAAGAAATAATACACTACCATACGGTATATTGCTTTTTTAAATACTTTAAACAGTCATTATTTGAATCTAGAGGCGGGCAAAAGGGAACTACACCTGGGGCGCATGTGCCCTGCGTCCTTGCCACAGCCCCTCCCCGGAATGCCCCGCCCCTGGAATGCCTGGCCACGCCCCCATCATGCCCCGCCTAGCCCTATTGGTGCTACGCCACTGTTTGAATTCCACCACCATCAGAACCTGTTACTAAAATTTTTGAATCCCACCACTGCATCTACCTCACAAGGTGGCTGTTGTGGGGAGAGGAAGGGAAAGGAGTTTGTAAGCCCCTTTGAGTGTCCTTACAGGACAGAAAGATAGAGTACAAATCCAAGCTCTTTTTCTTCTTCTTCTCTTCCCATGGGTTCTGGACTCCTGACACAGGATTTTTCCACACAAGTCAATGAAAATGTTTGCAAAACATTTGCATAATGTGTTCAATCCTCCCTGTTTGTTCGCACTCTCCCCCTTGAAAGCATTCCTGGCCGCCATTTTGTGATTTTTCCCTTAAATTTTTTTTCTCTGTGTATCTGATACTTTAAAACCTCATGCTGCATATCTTCATAGGTTGTGCACTCAAAGCTTTAAAGATATTGCACACACACACACACACACACACACACACACACACACACACACCCCGCCAGAAAAAAACTTATGAAAAAAAAACAGATGAGACAACAGAGCGAGCTCAGAAAATAGCATTGACGTTCAGGGACTGCAGAGAGGCATGGGGAACATCTTAAAGAGATAGCACAGCAAGTGAAAATGTTTTGAAATTTTTTTCAGAGAAAGAATTGCAAAAATTGAGCAATGTTTTCAGACTGGAAATAAAACGTTTTGACTAATAATATTATGGAACTCCTTGGAGGAAATGTGTTATTTCCAGTCTGAAAACGTTTTAAAGGGTCTGTGCCGAGATGGCTGAGGGCACTTTGTTCAAGGACTGTAGAACCGAAGCTTTTGCTCCAATTGGAGCTCTTGAAACTTGGCTGTTCTTTAGTAGCCGGATAGAACTTCATTTCCTTCATTTTTAGTAGAAATAACGGGACTGCTGCTCAAGGTAACGTGAAAAAGTGCCCCAAGAACCCTTATTTGTGACTGGGAAACCACATACTATAGGAGTAATATTATGTATTGGCCTAATGCCTACAGCTCAGTTTGCATTTACTGAACCCTCAAACCACGAAGGCGCATGAAACAAACTCAAGGAAAAGGCGCACGAAACGACCTCAAGGAAAACACCAGAATCAAAAGACTTGGTTTGTTGGACAAGTAAAACACTAGTTTAGAGAACCAAGCAAACATGATAATTATCTCCCATTCAGGAACAGGTAGGTAATAACTACCCTGCCTACCCTTAGGAACTTCGAGGGTTATTAAATTATGGAGTCTAGCTCCTGCACAAATCCGAGCATTACTTTTCCAGGAAAGGTGTTTTACTAGGAACCTAAGTACCTGTTAATAGAAGACAATGTTGTAATTTACTGCGCTTGTCATCTTTCTTTACAAATTATTCATTAATATTAAATGCAAGCTTATGGTGACGACTTATTTTTGGAGTCTCCCCTTCTGCACGTTCCCTCCCCATGTTTGCAGCACAAGTCTTTTTAAAAATGTGTTGGTTTTCTTGTTCATGGGCTTCCTGTCTACTGAAAGATTAGTGTTTCCTAACATCCAGTTTTGCAATTCTGTGACTAGTGTGCAATGTGGACTTGTGCATGTTTCATTGGAAGTCAATCTCACTGATTTCAGCGAGGTTTAAGTATGCACAAGATGGTAGCCATTAGCAGAGAAGGGTTGATATTTTTTTTTGGTTTTGGTTTTCATTCACTAGTTACAATTATACCACTGATACTGAATTTTTCCTCTCACTTTGATTTTATTCCATGATTATATCCTTTTATTATCATGATTATGTCTTATTACCTGTCTTATTATTCACTGGCAGTACAGACTGTGCCTGCATTTTCTTCGGAAATGAAGTCAGGGTAATATTTGTCTTTGCCACCTATGGTGATGTCCTCAAATGTTGATAAGAACTTCATTAACTTATCAAAAGAATTCTTTGGTAGGTTTTATTGCATGTTGTTATACTTTAATGTTTGGAAGATTGCTCAATTCAGCCCTTGGAGAAGCAAGTCTGATTTCCCCCCCCAAGCCTTCTCCTGGCTTTACCCCAGTACTGGGATCCAAAGAGTTACTCTGTGTGTGCCCAAGGGCTTGGGAAGGCCCAGATAAATTTTTGTCTTATTTATTTCGAACCACTGGAGCAGCAGTGGCGTAGGAGGTTAAGAGCTCGTGTATCTAATCTGGAGGAACCGGGTTTGATTCCCAGCTCTGCCTCCTGAGCTGTGGAGGCTTATCTGGGGAATTCAGATTAGCCTGTACACTCCCACAAACGCCAGCTGGGTGTCCTTGGGCTAGTCACAGCTTCTCGGAGCTCTCTCAGCCCCACCTCCCTCACAGGGTGTTTGTTGTGAGGGGGGGAAGGGAAAGGAGATTGTAAGCCCCTTTGAGTCTCCTGCAGGAGAGAAAGGGGGGATATAAATCCAAACTCCTCCTCCTCCTCCTCTTCTTCTTCTTCTTCTTCTCCTCCTCCTCCTCCTCCTCCTCCTCCTCCTCCTCCTCCTCCTCCTCCTCCTCCTCTTCTTCTTCTTCTTCTTCTTCTCCTTCTCCTTCTCCTTCTCCTTCTCCTCTTCTTTATGCCATATGATTTGCAAGTACCCTTTATTCCAAAAGCTACCTGGTAGCATGGGCCGGCACTAGTGCAATTTTTTGGATCCTGGCTAAGGTACATTGATCTCTGGGTTGGTGTGCTCCACTCCTTCACTGCTTGTTTGGGAAAAAAAGATAGCCTAATGAGGTTATTGTATCAAAATATTGATCTCCCAGACTACTTAGGACTTTGCATGTCAACTTCAACTAGGCCAAGGTCAGCCAGCCGGTTTCATGCATAGGAGCAGGGAAACAAATGCAGTTGGCCAGCTAAGAGTCCATCTCTTATTTGGAGGAGTAGCCTAGAAGAAACAACCAATGAAATATTTGGTGCTTGGTGTAGCGATTAAGAATGGTGGACTCTAACCTGGAGAACCGGGTTTGATTCCCCGCTCCTCCACCTGAGTGGCGGAGGCTTATCTGGTGAACCAGATGTGTTTCTGCACTCCTACATTCCTGCTAGGTGACCTTGGGCTAGTCACAGTTCTCTCATGACTCTCTCAGCCCCACCTACCTCACAAGGTGTCTGTTGTGGGGAGAGGAAGGGAAAGGAGTTGTAAGCCGCCTTGAGTCTCCTTACAGGAGAGAAAGGTAGGGTATAAATCCAAATTCTTCTTCTTCTAAATTCTGGATTGTCTGTCATTCCCAAACAGTTTTCTAAAGGCACTGTTCATAAATTACACTGTGGTAGTCTAGGCTGAAATTTACCATGGCATGGTTGTGGTTGTAAGGAGAGGGGACACTCTGTATACCTTCTAAGAGTAATAAAAGCTGTTCCAGGTCAAAGATACTGTCTTAGCTCCTAGGAGCAGAATTTGATCCCGTTGTACCCCCAGGCTGTGGTCCTGATTCTTATTTTGGAACGCACCCTCACACAGAACAGGACGAACACAGGCCTAGGATCAAGTGAATTGCTATCCATCACCACTATCAACATGAGTTATAGAACTAAAACTGTACATTAAATTCCAAGTGGATGATCAGATTTAGGGATGGAGTTTGGCAGGTGTCTGTCTACTTACACACAAGCTCATCTGCCTCTCATACAACTGATGAGTTACTGTTATGGGGGAAAAAAATTCAGCCTTCATCATCATTATTATTTAATTTCTCTACTTCCTTTCTTGCACCATGGAATTCAAGGAGGTGTCCATGGGAATTCTCGGTTGTCTCCTACCTGTAAAGATTTCCTAAAATTCTAATAGTCCAATAAGTCGGACGCCACTTATATTTATACTTGTATTTATTATATTTATTATAGCTTTTATTGTTTCTATTGCTGCTTTTAAAGGTTTTTAGCTATCTTATGATTGTACTATGTTTATATGTTGTGCACCGCCCGGAGCCCCTCGGGGATAGGGCGGTATAAAAGTCTAAAGAATGAATGAATGAATGAATGAATGAATGAATGAATGAATGAATGAATGAATGAATGAATGAAATTGCTCTAGTAGCACTTTATCATATGAAGGCAGACAAGGGCCATTGATGCACTTGTGGTTTGCCTGGCAGTGAGCATAAATTTCCCTCAGGTCAGATTCTTGGTTGTGCACGTGTTTTTCCCCCTCCCAAATTTACCACATCGCAGATCCAAGAAGCCCCCCCAGTTTTTGAAACATGGCAAAACACCAATTTCCCCTGACACACCCCTCAGGGAAAGTGAAGGGAATTAGCATGTGTTTTGCTTTCTTTTGGGCTTCCTCACTCCCCCTGGTTTTTCCTACCCATACAATAGCAGTCCCTCCCCATATGGGTAGAACAAGGAATTGGATTGTCTTTGCAGTGGGAGAAACCTGTTAAAACAGAAAACTGCAGGAAAAACCCACTGCGAAGCTCACAGCCGTGAGGTAAATATTGCAGGCAAAAGTGGCCATCATGTTCCTCCTTGACAATCTCACATTGTTTTGTCTAGAGCAGCCAGGATGGGCATAACTAGAAAGCACCAAGAAGTGTGACACATGACACATGCCAAGGTTTGCCACCTTCATCTCCCTGGAGCAAAGTCTCAGCTCATTAGCCCTGAAATGTGACATTAACAAAAAACATTTTAAAGTACAAACTAGCTGTCAATTGTCTGTGCAGTTTCTCAGAAATGAATTTGGTATATTTGCACACCAATAATAGTTTTCAGAGAGGGGTGCACACAGTGGTGGGATCCAAAAATTTTAGTAACAGGTTCCCATGGTGGTGGGATTCAAACTGTGACGTAGCACCAATGGGGCTGGGCGGGGAATTCCGGGGGTATGGCCGGGCATTCCGGGGGCGGGGCATTGCTGAGCGGGGCTGTGGCAAGGATGCAGCCACTACGCTGGTCCTTGGGCGGGAAACGAATGCACGCAGGCACAGGCTGCCACGCACGCCGGTGCACCTCCTGCTAGACTGCTTCAAGTTCTACGCGCTACTGCTGAGAGGAGGGGCGTAACTGAGGCAAAAATCACGTGGCAAAATCACCAATTAGTAACCCCCTCTCGGCACACACAAATAATTAGTAACCTACTCTCGGGAACCTGTGAGAACCTGCTGGATCCCACCTCTGGGTGCACGATTAACCAGGGTGGTGGTTCTATGAAGCAGACCCTTGA
Organism: Sphaerodactylus townsendi; assembly: GCF_021028975.2. Classification (NCBI taxonomy): domain Eukaryota; kingdom Metazoa; phylum Chordata; class Lepidosauria; order Squamata; family Sphaerodactylidae; genus Sphaerodactylus; species Sphaerodactylus townsendi. The sequence goes on from NC_059435.1 coordinate 68,129,481, forward strand.
TTGGCCTGCCAAGATTGTTGTCATGAAAATACTCCTACAATTTGCTATTTGGTCAGCCTGCCATGAGGTAACAGATAATTAGGCCCTGGTGAATGGTCCTGGCTTTCTTGAGACCACTCTAGTGGTACAGCTGTAAATAACTTCTATCTTTTTGTGGGTTTAGGAGGATGTAACTTAGGTTGAGGAATTCCTGTAGATTTTGGGGTGGAGCCCAGGGAAGGGGAGGTTGGGGAAGAGAAAGGTGGGGTATGATGGCATAGAGTCCATCTTCCAAAGCAGCCATATCCTCCACAAAATCAATCCATGTAGTCTGGAGATCAGTTGTAATTCTGGACTATAGCCTGGAGGTTGGCAACCCTAATTATACTTCTGTTTAACACTGCAGTGGAATTTGTCAGCTTGCCTAGCCGGCTGGGATTCAGTGGGAACTTTTGCATTTGGGCCAGAGAGAAAAGAAAACTCCGTCTGAGTATGGAGCTCTCCCGGGAAAGAGCACGAAGGAATTTCTGACAGCTTTGAGGAAATTAGGGTGCCAGAATGTTGCTGTCTCAGGGGCATTTTGCCAGCCTCCCTGCTTCCATCTGTTTAACTTGTGCATTTGCAAACAAACCATTTCTTACAAGACACAATATGGCTCGGGTGCTCTCTCTTCACAAAAAAACAGGAGCTGATAAAGCTGCTACCTGTCTTCAACTTCCATATTGTGTGTATGTATGTATGTATGTATGTATGTATGTATGTATGTATGTATGTATGTATGTATGTATGTATGTATGTATGTATGTATGTATGTATGTATGTGTGCAGTAAAAATCCATTGTGTGAAAAAATACAGTGGGTTCTAGCAAGTGGGTACCTGCAAGAAAATTGCAGAGAGAGGCAATACCCCCACCTTTTTCCTTCTCCTTCTTCTCTGCCTGCCTGCCTCTCATAAGAACATAAGAACATATGAACTAGCCTGCTAGATCAGACCAGAGTCCATCTAGTCCAGCTCTCTGCTACTCGCAGTGGCCCACCAGGTGCCTTTGGGAGCTCACGTGCAGAAGGTGAAAGCAATGGCCTGCTGCTGCTGCTGCTGCTGCTCCTGAGCACCTCTCACTCTCCATCCCACCACCCCTTCTCTTACTCTTCTCTTTCAGCCCTGCGACCCCAGCTCTCTTTCTCTCTTCCCCGTGGCCAAGTTCTTGGTAGCTTGCTCAGGTGGTTTTCCATTGCCTACCTCTGTGTCATGACCTTGAGGTTTCCCATCCAAATATTAGCCAGGGTCAGGACTGAGAGTATGTGCTTGGCCCAAGGTTGTCCAGCAAGTGGGGATCTAAACCTGAGTTTCCCAAGTCCTAGTTCAACGTCTAAACTGCTATACCAGGGGTAGGGAACCTGCGGCTCTCCAGATGTTCAGGAACTACAATTCCCATCAGCCCCTACCAGCATGGCCAATTGGCCATGCTGGTAGGGGCTGATGGGAATTGTAGTTCCTGAACATCTGGAGAGCCGCAGGTTCCCTACCCCTGTGCTATACCATGCTGGCTCTCGGTTTACTTACTATAATGGTATCCTAGGGATGGAGATCCCTAGGAGAAGTCGATTATGGCTTCCAATCTTGATCCTCTTTGATCTGAGATTGCAAATGCCTTAACAGTCCAGGTGCTCGGGAGCAACAGCCGCAGAAGGCCATTGCTTTCACATCCTGCCTGTGAGCTCTCAAAGGCGCCTGGTGGGCCACTGCGAGTAGCAGAGAGCTGGACTAGATGGACTCTGGTCTGATCCAGCTGGCTTGTTCTTATGTTCTTATGAGATCCGTTCACCGGGAGAATCTGGCTGCTTTGGAAGGTGGACGCTGTGGCATTACACCCCAGTGAAGTCTCTCCTCTCCCCAAACTCTGCCCTCCTCAGGCTCCACCCCCACAACCTCCAGGTTTGTCTTAACTCCAATCTGGCCACCCTCAGCCCACATCAAAATGACAGGCAAAAAAGCAGCAACACACTCCAAGAGATGCTAGAGTTCAAATAACCAAAAAGAAGCAACACAAGGAAAGGACAACATCCTTTGCTAATCACTTTCTTAACAAAGACACATTGTTCAGAACCAGGAGCAAGTTCTGGAGCTGGGGCTTTATAGGGCTTGGTCAATGGGGGTTGGCCCTTGCAGTCAGCTGACCAAGTGCTCAGTCAGGTGGTAGGACTGGTCCTGCAATCTAGATGGTGTTCTTGAAGTACAGAGCTTAGCCTGAAAAGCTTGTGATGGAAACGGTATGTTGCTTACAGTGCTGGAGTCTAGCTAGTGGGAGCCATTGTTTGGGAAAATATCTGACAATATGCAGAATTCTTATGGCACGATTTAGCTCTGCCGCTGTCCTACAATTCAGACTTGTCCACCCCTTCTAATCCTCCCATCAGCAGCATATTAAGGAGCTGCTGATTTGTATGTTCCCTTGGCTGCTTTGGTTGCAAAAGCACTCTTGGTTGGTTTCCCCATGCAGGGTCAATAGTTGCAGAATATAGTTGGTTGCTTGGGACTTACAGCTGGACCACGGCCAGGAGAGTTTTCCAGATCCTGCGATTAGCATGATATGAACTAAATCATATCTTGGGCCACAATTCAGACATCAGGGTCAACTTTGCCCACTAACCAGAGGTCAAACCCCACTGCAAATTATGAAAGGTTTACAAACGTTGGTTTGATGAAGGCCCGTTCCATCCGAGTGTTCCAGTGATTGCTGGCCTCTCAAAACATCAGGTGTGTATCTAAAAGTGTCACTGGGCGAAGTTCAATCTTAAGCACATGCCTTTGACTTAGGTGCTTCAGTCCCATTAGCAGCCTTTTGCTCCATCCTAGGAATATTCTATTTACATACCTTGCGTGGAGGGAAAAGGGGAATTATCTGAGTGATTATCAAATGTAACTTTGAATGAGATCGTTGATTTCCTTTCATTGCCAGCCAAACATTTGGTTTTGAAAGGAATTTCTTTAAACTTCAGTGATGTATCAGCGCATGACAGTTTCAAGGTAGATCTGCAGGACGAGCGAGTCAGACATTAAAAAGATTCTAGGGTGATATTCTAGAGCAAACTCTAGGTGATATTTTTGTTCAGGCTGGCATTATTTGCAGAGGGGGATCTTGGCGAGGAAAAAAAATCCTTCTCGTGCTCCCTGGTAAGCAAAGCCCAAACCCCTTGAGATTTTCTGACCTTGAACTGGCTTAAGCACTTGCTTTATAAACTCCTGCCTCTGATAATGCAAGCTTATGTTAGAAAGAGAAATAAAATAAGCAAGAGCAGGGCAAGCCTCACATGCCTATAGGCTGCTCACGAGTAGACAGCTTGGTATACCTTGACATGCCTCGGAAGATGCCAACCATAGATGTGGCTGAAATGGAGCCCAAATTCCCACGTGGCCAGGAAACCCACAACAGCCAGTTGATTCCAACTATGGAAGCCTTTGACAATACATCATGACTTCCTCTTCATGCTATTTATCTGACCTCAGTCCCCACTGTTTGACCCATAAGGACATAAGAACAAGTCAGCTGGATCAGACCAGAGTCCATCTAGTCCAGCTTTCTGCTACTCGCAGTGGCCCACCAGGTGCCTTTGGGAGCTCACCTGCAGGAGGTGAAAGCAATGGCCTTCTGCTGCTGCTGCTCCCGAGCACCAGTAGTAGTCCAAACATCTGTATGAGTGAATCAGGCTCTTCTGCACTGTTATTTACACTTGAAGAGTGAGGTGGAGTGGGGGGAACCCTCATCGCTCTGCCATTGTTACATCAACTTTGACATTAACACAAATATGTTGGTTTTGTATATGTATATGTATGTGTACATATTTATACCTCTCTCTCTCTCTCTCTCTCTCTCTCTCTCTCTCTCTCTCTCTGTCATATATACTATGATCCCAATCAGAAAATCAAGTGATCTGATATATCAGCATTGGAAACACATTGGATACAACCAGCTTGGAATTTCTTCTGTGCAAATCCCATTCGAATGAATGGACCACACACCGGTGTGAGTCAGAAAGGGAGTCCGCAGTGTGGAGGATTGAACTGCACCAATGTCATTGGTTCTGAGGGAACCCATGAAGAAAAAGAGGAGGAGGAGGCAGAGTAGTCGTCTGGATTTATAACTCACTTTTCGCTCCTGGAAGGAGTCTCAAGGCAGCTTACGAACTCCTTTCCCTTCCTCTCCCCACAACAGACACCTTGTGAGGTAGGTGGGGCCAGAGGTGGGATCCAGCAGGTTCTCACAGGTTCCCGAGAGTAGGTTACTAATTATTTGTGTGTGCCGAGAGGGGGTTACTAATTGGTGATTTTGCCACGTGATTTTTGCCTTAGTTACGCCCCTCCTCTCAGCAGTAGCGCGCAGAACTTGAAGCAGTCTAGCAGGAGGCGCACCGGCATGCATGGCAGCCTGCGTCTGCGTGCATTCGTTTCCTGCCCAAGGACCGGGGTAGTGGCTGCGTCCTTGCCACAGCCCCGCCCAGGAATGCCCCGCCCCCAGAATGCCCCGCCCAGCCCCATTGGTGCTATGCCACAGTTTGAATCCGACCACCATGGGAACCTGTTACTAAAAATTTTGGATCCCACCACTGGGTGGGGCTGAGAGAGTTCTGGGAGAACTGTGACTAGCCTAAGGTCATCCAGCAGACTCCATGTATAGGAACGGGGAAACAAATCCAGCTTACCAGATAAGACTCTGCCACTCATGTGGAGGAGTGAGGAATCAAACCTGGTTTTCCAGATTAGAGTCCACCTGCTCTTAACCACTATACCATGCTGGCTCTCCAAAGAGGAAGTAATCTGGGATAAAACTGGCTTAGCTATTGGATATTCAACAGACATCTGCTAAATTAATTAATTTTTTCATCTTATTTTTGAATTTGAGAAGAGGTCTGTCCATGGCTAATGCATTCGCTCCCATGTCAGACTTGAATGATCATTCCCTTTCTAAGGAATTAGAATGTTAATTTAGTTTGCAATCATAAACTATACAAAAAATAAAGCACTGATAATTTATCATAACGCTTCAGTGTCAGCTGTAATGGGACAACATAACATGCTGAAGCAAACATTTTCTCAGTTCATTTAACTTTTATTCGTCAATTGCTCCCACCTGTTTTAAGTGCTAAATTTATTTTTCAGAGAGCAGTTTCCTGTCTTGTCGAGATGAAGACTCTTTGAATGTCTTGTCAAAATCTCTGCTGCTTGCCAAAGACTATTCAACTGAAATAACTGCCAAGCTAGAAAAAAAAATATCTCTTTTGCAGGACGCTTCTCAGGTAGCTTTTTTAAAAATGCATTTAATCTTTATGAAGCTCTATAAATAAACTGCTAGAACCCTAGACAGAAGGTAAATTTGGGTTACATTTTAGGAGGAAGGAGATGCATATTATTTTCACTAGTACCAAAGCAACATGAAAGGATCTGATTCTCACTGAGCTGTATGGTCGAATTCCCACTGGAAAATTTTACACAGATCAAAATCAGTTCGTAGTGAAACTGTGCCCTCTTCATCGGAGTTTCTCCCTCCCCACCGCAGTGTGCACACAGCAGATACACCCGGTTGCAGAATTCTTAGCAATCCCCACTACCGGGCGATCTCGCTTCGCCAGTCTCCCCTGATTGGCTGGCGTGCCTTGATGGGGTGGGACCTTTTTCCCTGTGGAAATGTTCCTTGTTGGGGCATGATCGAAAAAAGCTAGCGTTTTTAAGCTTAACGTTCACTTTTATGAATGTTTACTGTGTGAACAGTTGACCGTTTAACTGTGTGAACATTTAACGATTCAACAGTTACACGTTTGACCGGTTAACGTCCTTCCGCGTCCCCTTCTGCTCTCGCTCGCCGATTGCAAAAGCAAAAACGAAACCCAGGAAAGGCTGGCTGCGCGCACATTGCTTCAGCGCCGGCAGAGCACTGATTGGTTGCCCAATTTTTGTGTCACGCTCCGCTGCGGGAAACGAGTCAGGGTTTCAACCCTTGTCCCTCCCCTCAGATCAGCTCTGAACCGTGCCAATGGTTGAATCCCCGCTACCGTCTTAGCCAGGTTTCAGAACACAAACTAACCAGGTTTGAGGGACGACCTCCCCATTGCTTGCGTGGCAGATTCCGTTTCTGGCACTCGTTCTCCCCGTTAATCCGCGTTCTGGCAGGACCTGGTTGCAAGTGGCATAGACCCCATTGACACAGTTCAGAGCTGATCCGAGGGGAGGGATGTGGGTTGAAACCCTGACTCATTTCCCGCCCTGGAGTGTGACGCAGAATTTGGGCAACCAATCGGCACTGCGATGCACATGCAGCCTTTCCTTGGTTTTGTTTCCGCTTTTGCGATCGGCCAACAGAAGGGGACGCAAACATTAAACAGTCAAACATGTAACTTTGAATCTTTAATGGTTTACACAGGTAACGATTGACTGTTTGCACAGTTAAACAGTTAAATGTTAAACTTTTACACACTGGTTTTTTTTTATCATGCCCCTACAATGTACGTTTCCGCAGCGGGAAAAGGTCCCGCCCCATCAAGGCATGCCAGCCAATCAGAGGAGACTGGCGAAGCGAGCTAGCCTGGTAGTGGGGATTGCTACTAAGAGTTCTGCAACCAGGTGTGTCTGCTGTGTGCTCTCTGCGGTGGGGAGGGAGAAACTCCGATGAAGAGGACACAGTTTCACAACGAACAGGTTTGGATCTGCGTACAAATTTCAAGTGTGGATTCGACCAATGAGGTTTATCCCACTTGCAAGCAGGTCCTGCCGGGAAGCGGGATAAGGGGGAGAACGAGAGCCAGAAACGGGAAGAATCCATGTCTGCTGTGCAAGCAATGGGGAGGTCGTCCCTGAAACCTGGTTAGTTTGCGTCCTGAAACCTGGCTAAGAAAGTAGTGGGGATTCAACCTATGTCTCAGGGCAAATCCCCACTTGAAATTGCAAGCGGATCCAAACCTGTTCCTTGTGAATCCGTGTTCTCCTCATCGCAGTTTCTCCCTTCCCACCACAGCGAGCACACAGCAGACACTCCCGGGTGCAGGCATTGTTGCAATCCCCACAGCCATGTGATCGCGCTTCATTGCCCTAATCTGATTGGTCGGTGTTCAGTTGGGCGGGACCTGTTAGCCACTTCAGAAACACTACCCATTTTTACCCATTAAAAAAACCTGTGCGAATGCTGAAGTGCAACCACTATGAATACTTGTCATTTACAGTAAAGCAACTATTTTCTGAAAGTTTTACCGTTAAATCGGTTACCAGGCGACCGTTTACTTGTATTGCACATGCTCAGAAACGTGATCGTTCCATCAACCCGGAAGTAGACTGCGCAAGGGTCAAATCAATCTGATTGGCTGCGCGAAATGCACGTCACGCTCTGGGGCGGGGAACAACTCCAGGTTCCAAACCTTGTTCCTCCCCTCGGAACAGCCGTAAACTGTGATAACGGGGCCTGAACCACTTGCATCCAGGTTCTGCCAGAATGCGGATTAACAGGGCGAACGAGCGTCAGAAACGGTTGCTGCCACAGAAGTCATGGGGAGGACGTCGATGAAACCGTGTTAGTAAGTGGCCCGAAACCGTGCTAAGGAGGCAGTGGGAATTCGCCCTCAGAGAAACAAATGTGGGCACACATGACTGGGTGATCTACCACATAATAAATGGGCAGCATGCAAGGGCAGTACCTATTCATTTCAATGGGCCTTGTTCAGGAGAGTAGAAGTGGACTGAGTGGAGAGGCACTATTGGAGACACCTTGCTTTCTTATGGTACAACCAGACACCCTCTCTTCCAAGCATTTACTTCTCACCATTGGCTTCTGTCGTGACGTGCATTTCGCGCAGCCAATCAGATTGATTTGACCCTTGCGCAGTCTCATCATTCACACAAAGTGCTCCCCCTCCATGAAGTAAAGTTAACATTTTAACTTTTCTGATGAAGAAGAGGAGTAGTAGTAGGAGTTTAGATTTATATCCCACTTTTCTCTCCTGTAAGGAGATTCAAGGTGGCCTACAAGCTCCTTTCCTTCCTCTCCTCACAACAGACACCTTGTGAAGCAGGTGTGGCTAAGAGAGCTCCAAAGAACTGTGACTAGCCCAAGGTCACCCAGCAGGAATGTAGGAATGCAGAAACACATCTGGTTCACCAGATAAGCCTCTGCCACTCAGGTGGAGGAGTGGGGAATCAAACCCGGTTTTCCAGATTAGAATCCACCTGCTCTTAACCACCACACCACGCTGGCGCGCCATCCCATACTGAGCCTCTCAAGTGGAAGATGTTTCTTCCTTGATTGGTTCTCACAGCAGCAGTGGCGTAGGAGGTTAAGAGCTCAGGTATCTAATCTGGAGGAACCGGGTTTGATTCCCTGCTCTGCCTCTTGAGCTGTGGAGGCTTATCTGGGGAATTCAGATTAGCCTGTGCACTCCCACACATGCCAGCTGGGTGACCTTGGGCTAGTCACAGTTCTTCGGAGCTCTTTCAGCCCCACCCACCTCACAGGGTGTTTGTTGTGAGGGGGGAAGGGCAAGGAGATTGTAAGCCCCTTTGAGTCTCCTGCAGGATATACATATATAAATTTTATAGGATATAAATATATAAATATCTCCTGCAGGATATAAATCCAAACTCTTCTTCTTCACTGTCTTTCATTTGAGAGGCCACTGTTTTGACTTATGCCCTGACCTGGATGGCCCAGGTTAGTACCAAATCTTGGCTGCTAAGTAAGGTTCATTCATTCATTCATTCATTCATTCATTCATTTCTTCGATTTCATTTCATCGGCTCATTCATTCGATTTCATTCATTCATTCATTTCAGTTTCCATTCCCATTCCCATTTCATTCATTACAGATTTTTTATACCGCCCTATCCCGAGGGAGCTCCGAGTAGTTAAGTACAACAATAAACATAATATAACATAAAATGGCTAAATCTTTAAAAGCAGCGATAAAACAATAAAAGCTAAATCTTATAAATACAATACAATAAAATACAATACAATAAAAATACAATAATAAATATAAATGGTGTCCAGCAGCTCCATATTCAAAATCCTCTCCCCAAGAGGGAGGAATGGCAGGTCCCAGATGTAGAGGGCCATGAGGTAGAGGGCCATGAAAGGGGGGGAGGGGGGGCCTAGTTGGGCCTAGTTGGTACCTGGATGGGAGACCACCACGGACATCCAGAGTCTCTACACAGGGGCAGACAATAGCAAACCATCTCTATTTGTTTCTTCTCTTGAAAACCCTGTGAGTTGCTGTAAGTCATATGTGCCTTGACAGTACTTTAAACAAATGATTTATGCATACAAGAGTGTTTGCACCTTGCTAAATCCTCTTTTGAAATAATGCTTCATAAATTTTGGTGTCAGCAGCATTAGATCAAAATTATTCGAAATCCCCGGCTTTGGCAAAATCGTGGAATTGCAGCGCCTTGTAATGTCTGTGTGTGTCATCATTGCCCTCCAAGCACAGAATGAGGAAATCCAGGTTCAGATTTCAGACGTTAGCAGACAGACTTGGGGGGGGGGGGGGGGGGAGAAATCTCATTCATATTTTCTTCACCCCTGCCATGCTCGCTTCTGTGGCCCGGGGCGCTTCCCAACGATGACTGAATATGCCAATAAGGTGCTTCTCACCAGAAATTCAAGACAAAAGAAAACAAGATGTTTTTCAGTTTTTTTAAAAAAACTTTGATGTGAAACATCATAGATGTTGGAGGGCAGCCACATCTTTGATCCTGGGATGGTTGCTAGGAATCCGCCACCTGACAACCTGATCTCTCAGCGAATTACATGTTTTACATCCATTGCCAGGTCAGGTGGGAACTGATTGACAGAATTCTACAAAGACAGACAGGACTGTTTCACCCCAGTAGCCAAAAAGTATGTGTGAAATGCCCTTCCTAAGGATTCCACACACACACCCCACCCTGTTTTTGCTACTCCTCCCATGTCACTGAATAGGTGTGCAGAATACCTTCCAATGACTTTATTTTTATTTATTTACTGAGGCATTTCTATGCCACTTTTCTCCTTAAAGGAGCCCAAAATGGCTTGCAGAAATATTCAAACCAACTTAAATGATATGGGGTTCTGTGTGGTTTCTGGGCTGCATGGCCGTGTTCTAGCAGCATTCTCTCCTGACGTTTCGCCTGCATCTGTGGCTGGCATCTTCAGAGGATCTGATAGTATCTTCTGAATATCCTCTGGTATAATCAGATCCTCTGAAGATGCCAGCCACAGATGCAGGCAAAACGTCAGAAGAGAATGCTGCTAGAACACGGCCATACAGCCCAGAAACCACACAGCACCCCAGTGATTCCGGCCATGAAAGCCTTCGACAATACATTAAATGATATGATTTGAAAAAATGAAAAACAGACCCCACAAAAAGACAAACAAGAACAGAAAGGTCATGGGCCAGTGTCAATACGTTGTGGGGCTTTTGGCATTATATATGAAGACAAGATACCAGTAAACTTTTTTTTTCCATAAAGGAAGAATGTGTTGCAGGGGATCAAAAGCTGCTCTGTGAATCCAAAGAACCTCCTTCTTTTCTTTCTCTTCCCTATCTCCCAGGCCACCTGGCTGGGTCCCAGGAGGCTACATCTGCAAAGCCTGAGTATTTTCATCATTTCTAAAGGAGAGGTGTCTGTACAGAACTTTGCACTGAGAATGAACTCCTACTCTTTAAAAAATGTTACGTTTCCATAAACAATCTGGAGAACTTTTGGCTTCTTTAACATTAGGAATGTCCTTATACATTTTTTAAAAAAAGCACAATCTCTTGTGTGAACGTCACAGATGTACAACTGGGCTTCTAAGGGCCAGGGCTTCTAAGGGCCACCTCATTTCCCCTCCCCAACCGTTTCCTCTTTTCCTTTCTTTAAATCTTCCAAAGCTACTTTCCTTTTCCTGCTCCTTTCTCCCCTTCCCACCCACTCACCAACTTACCTTTATCTGTCCCCCTGCTTCCAGCTTTCCCTCCTTCCTTCCCCCTGGAAGTCCCCCTGGGAGAAACTATGACCATGTGCATCATTTGCTACTGGGCCCAGTTTTGTGATGGGGAAACCACAAGGACTTGCAAGGAATACCTCACTTTCCTCAGTATTACCCACATAAGAACAAGCCAGCTGGATCAGACCAGAGTCCATCTAGTCCAGCTAGACCAGCTCTCTGCTACTCACAGTGGCCCACCAGGTGCCTTTGGGAGCTCACATGCAGGATGTGAAAGCAATGGCCTTCTGTGGCTGTTGCTCCTGATCACCTGGTCTGTTAAGGCATTTGCAATCTCAGATCAAAGAGGAACAAGATTGGTAGCCATAAATCTGTCCAAGCCCCTTTTAAAGCTATCCAGGTTAGTGGCCATCACCACCTCCTGTGGCAGCATATTCCAAACACCAATCACACGTTGCGTGAAGAAGTGTTTCCTTTTATTAGTCCTAATTCTTCCCCCTATCATTTTCAATGTATGCCCCCTGGTTCTAGTATTGTGATAGTAACGAATACTCAAGGCTCAATAAATGTATTTGAACTTTTGAAAATGAGTTCTCTGGGTCGTTTGATAATATGTTCATTTGGTTTGTAATGGAGTGTTACACACACAGTGGAAACATTCACCCTACAAAAGTGATCCTAAATATGGACCATCAAGGAGTTGCTGCTGTCACTTGCAACAGCTGAGGAATGTCTGTGTTTGTTTGTTTTTGCCAGAGGATATGAGTAGCTACACCTGCAGCAAGTAAGTTGGTTACTTTGTTAGAAGAGAAGGTCCAGCAGCTTGAAACACAAGTATCTACACTTCAGCACATTAAGAAGAACGACACTTTCCTGGACAGAATGGAGTAGATGGTACTGGGTTGAGAACACACCGGGGACATCTCTGAGGAGGATGGAAGCTCTCATGCAGAGGAGGTGGGCAACTGGAAAAATGTAACCCATAGAAGCAGAAGGACCAGGGAGCATTCTAGGAATTTGAAACTACAGAATCATTTTGAAGTTCTCTTCCTTCTCGTTGAGGATAAGGAGGAATGGACTCAGCTCTCAGAGAATGCAAATGTGACAGACGGTTCAACCCATGAAATGTCTCCTGCAAAACCCCAGAGGAGATGTGTGGGGGTGGTAGGGGATTCTCTGCTAAGGGGGACAGAAGCAGCAATTTGCAGGCCTGACAAGATGTATTGAGAGGTGTGCTGTCTCCATGGGGCAAAAATCCATGTCACAGAGGCGCTGAGAAGATGTGTCAAGCCCACTGACCCTTATCCCTTCCTTTTAATCCATACCAGAACAAATGACACTGCTAGACGTAGCTTTCAGGACACCAGAAAGAATTTTGAGGCTCTCAAAAGGAAGCTGAAGGAACTGGATGTCATTTAATCTCTCCTTCCAGTTGAAGGACATGGACCCAGTTGGGAAAGAATAGTGGCGATGAATAACTGGCTTCACACAGGTGGTGCTGCCAAGAAATGTGTTGGCTTCTTGGACCATGATCTGTGGCACAGGTGTCAAACTCGCTGCCCTCCAGATGTTATGGACTACAGTTCCCATGATCCCTGCCAGCATGATGCTGGCAGATGATGGGAACTGTAGTCCATAACATCTGGAGAGTCACGAGTTTGACACCTATGGTCTGTGGTTTCATGAAGAGGGACTACTGGCAAGGGATGGGTTACACCTCACAGCTGTAAGGAAGAGCATTTTTGCTAGGAGATTGACAAACCTTATCAGGAGGGCTTTAAACTGAGTGAAGTGTGGGAGGTAGACAATATTCAAGTGGGAAGGAGTTCACCTAGTACTAGAGAGAATGGGCTGAAGGTTATAGAGAGAACTGAGTGAATAATTCAGAAACCCAGAAGTGAGGGTGATAAAACTTTAAATAAGCACCCATGGGAGATGGACCAAAGTCTTAGATGTCTCTTCACTGATGCACAAAGCATGGGTAATAAATAGGATGAACTAGAACTCTTAACACGGCATAATAAATATGATATAATTGGCATCACTGGAACCTGGTGGGATGAATCTCATGACTGAAATGTAATAATTGAGGAGTACAACCTCTTCCAGAGAAATAGATCAACTAGGAAAGACGCAGGAGTAGCACTATATGTCAGGGATGATTACACCTGTGAGCAGGTCCATGACTTAAATCCTGGGAACCAGGTTGAGAGCATCTGGGTAAAAATTAAGGGGGAGAGAAACAGGAGTACACTGTCTCTACTTATTTGTTATATATAGTATCTAACCAATCTTGAGTGAAATACCATTGAAACAAACTTTTAAAGAAATGTAATTTTAACTTTCATAGAATTATTTTAGCTACCACACAATTCTAAATCCACTTAAAACTCCTCTAAATCAGTACTGATCTGAAAGTTCCTATTCCATTTCCCAATGTAATTTAAAGAAGCGCTTTCTAGATGTAACAAGGAATAAATTTCAGCAATTAAACACCAGTGCTAATTGTAGTTGCTTGCAAATCATTGCTTCTGTTCCCTTCAGCAGGGAATCCCCTATGACCACCACACATCTCCTCTGGGGTTTGGTTGGAGCAATTCCATTGTCTGGATCTTCTGTGCATTCTCCAAGGACTGACTATGTTGATCATGTGCCTGATCCTTATCATCACTGACAAGGAAGAGAACGTATTGTCGAAGGCTTTCACGGCCGGACTCAACTAGTTGTGGTGGGTTTTCCAGGCTGTCTGGCCGTGGTCTGGTGGATCTTGTTCCTAACGTTTCACCTGCATCTGTGGCTGGCAACTTCAGAGGTGTATCACAGAGGGAAGTCTGTTACACACAGTCCGGAAAACCCACCACAACCAAGGAAGAGAACGTCCAATCAATTCTGTAGCTTCAAATTCACCTGGTCGGTCCCTCTACTTCTATATGTCACATTCCTCTAAATGTCCACTTCCTGTGTTTGAGAGCTGCCCTCCTCATCAGAGAACTGCCTAGTGTGTTCCTCAACCAGTACCGTACTTTGTCCAGGAAATCCTCATTCTTCTCACTGTGCTGAAGGGTAGATACTTGTGCTTCAAGCCGCTGGACCGCGTCTTCCAAAAGAGCAACCCATTTGCATTAGTTGCAGGCCTAGCTACCCACATCCTCTGGCAAAAGAACACACATGAGGGTTTCCTGGATCCCCTAGGTGATCTATATCCCAGTTTTAAAATCTTTATAGCTTACCGGTAATCATTGATTTTCCCCACCCCGCACTCCATCAAGTCACAGTTGACATATGGTGACTCCAAGATATTTTCAAGGCAAGAGATATCCAGAGATGGTTTGCCATTGCCTGCCTCTGCATTATGACTGGTGTCTTCCGGATTTATAACAGGTGTTTGAAGATGCCCTGCACATTTTTGCTCTTCTCTTTTTTGGACACCATGGCATTCCTTAATCTTTAAGAGACCTCCAGACTTCTGTTTTATTGTCTTCTTCTTCTGAAACACAACATGGAGGTTGCTGATTTTTTAAAAAAAACAACAACACAGGCATCTGCCATTTTTTGGAGCATCAGAGGGAAAATCCCATTTTTCAACTGCATTGATTACTTCTCCCTGGGAGATGAACCTCAACTACACTGTGAGCCGAATAAATGTTCTGCGGGTAACATCCTGCAATATTTCCAGACTAATCAAAGGAACAAGCAATCAGCATGACTCAGAACTTGGATGTAGTCCAAAGTAATGGCAAACAAACAATTTTATTTAAAAAAAGGAGGCACCCAAGGGACACAAATTAGGGCAATGCAGTAATGGCTGGAATTTGTAGTTGCAGTCACATTCCCATTTGGCTCTGTGCCTGTGATCTCCGTGGTACACTGTGAAGCTATCCTTTTAAGATCGATGGATAGAAGGGAAAGGGTTTTGTTTTCAGAACAGGTGGATCATGTGATGTTTAGGACTCACTTTAAACTGCTGTGGGTTGTAGGTAGATGAGGGCTCTGTCTGTGTTTTCGAATGTTGAGTTTTAATAACTTTTATGATTTTATGCTTTATTTAATTAAGAGACCTCAAGCCGCACTCTTAGAGAGGTGCCATTGACACTTCCCCAAATAAATGAATACATAGCATAGAGCTAATCCAATAGGGACCTACCATATCAACTCCGAGCAATACCCATGTGATGTCTGAAGACTCAAACCTGTAGTTCAGGGGAACGGTCCCAGGTTCAGTCCGCAGCATCTCCAGCTGAAAGGATCAGGTAGAAGATGATATGAGAGGGCTCTGACCTTGGTAGACCATGTGGTAAAAAAAGCAGTTTCAGCTGTCCTGCCCCCTTTGCCATTTCCCTAGTAAAAAATGGTCACCTGGTTGACTTTTAATTTCAACAGGGAGAAAACACTTGGAGGGAAGGAGAGTGTAGAGGGATGTGTGTAAAGAGAAGGGGTCAGTCATCACTTCCTCATGTGTCAGGCATCTCTTTAGGCCCAAAGGAAACATTCTGAGTTCTGATCACAGAATTCTGACACTGAATTCTAAGATCTTTCAAAGGTTCATTCCGCACATGCAGAATAATGCACTTTCAAACTGCTTTCAGTGCTCTTTGAAGCTGTGCGGAATAGCAAAATCCACTTGCAAACAGTTGTGAAAGTGGTTTGAAAACGCATTATTTTGCGTGTGCAGAAGGGGCCAAAGACACACTGCAATGTAACACTGCAATGACAGTGTATTGTAGAGATTAAGAGAAGTGGACCCTAATCCAGAGAACTGGGTTTGATTCCCCACTCTTCCATTTGAGTGCTGCACTCTAATCTGATGGACTGGATTTGTTTCCCTGCTCCTCCACATGCTGGGTAAACTTGGACCAGTCACAGTTCTCTCCAAACTCTCTCAGCTCCACCTAATTCACAAGGTATCTGTTGTGGAGAGGAGTTGTAAGCAGCTTTGAGACTCCTTGCGGTAGAGAAAAGCAGCTATAAATTCAACAATTCACACACATACACCTCATTCTGGATTGGGCCATTTGGTACACTTGAACTCAAATCTTGCTTCAGACCAACGTGGTTATCCTCTGAAAGTACCTTAGCATGTTGGTTATGCCATTAGGAAGAAACCACATTTTTAGAAACTACTAACTCCTCATTCAGCTATTGTAAAAACTGTTCTAACATAGTGGCTGTGTGTGAATGGAATGCTTGAATAGACTGTGGTGGTTTTGCCATCAGACTGTGGTGATACTGTTTGGTTCTCAAAGGATTGCAAGCAGTTACACAGAATGATGGAGATAAAGCTTAATATTTATATTTGCTTAGTACATTCAGAAAAAAAGAATAACTATGAAAGAATTTTGCACAAGAAGAGACACAAGCAGCAAAAAGACGAGCCTGGATATTGAGTGGAAGACTTTTTCCATTTAAACAGAAAGGAAAGAGTATAAAGCCTTAAATTTCCAGTCTCACAGGCTAGAGAATAAATAAAGGGATTCCCAAAAGATCACACAATAAAAAAATCACCTCCTCCAGGGAATATGAATGATGACTTCAAGAGAAGATGGACATAAATTTTAATTAGTTGGCTATTTGATCTTATATCGTTAGTGATAGAAGGTCTCAGAAAGGAATTATATGTGCTTAATCCTGACGTTGCTTAGAATCAAAACCCAGGGCGAGTTAGAATCTACCAAACAAAGTTAGAATCTTCCAAACCAAAAAGATTCTAAGTTAGAATCTACCAAACCAAAAAGAAACTTTGGATGTGTTAAAGAAGTAATGGAATAAAGACAACATTTGAATAGGAACATGAATTTTTAAAGAAAGGTTGTCTGCAGGGCCAAGAGTTCATCCCGAGGTAAATCCAGACTGCTAAGCATTTCAGCTGACATGGTTGGGAAAATTCAGCCTGCAAAAATCTTCCAAAGTTGGAGCAGAATACAGTTTTAGATTGTGAAAAAGCTATCTGGATTAAATAGATACCAGTATTTCATCTCAAGTCAACTAGACTTCCTCTTTGAATATCCCCCCTCCCCCCGCCTCAGTATATAACAGATAGAGTTTCTTTACTGGGATTGAAGGACTTTTCTACACTATTACTTTAGCTTGGGACAGGGAACAGAAAACACCAGTGATGGATGAAAATGTGTTGCTCGAATCACAATTGGATCACACCCTCAAAAACTTTTAAAAAGGGGGTTATCAAACATCTGAAATTGTTCTAAATGTTACTACAAATATTTGTATGCCTGCATTTTCACACTGTTTCCCTGTAGCTGTTTCTGTCTTGCTCAGCCATCTCCATTCACCCAACCAACTTGAGCAGAAACAGAATTTGGGTGCTGTGTGGTTTCCGGGCTGTATGGCCGTGTTCTAGCAGCATTCTCTCCTGACGTTTCGCCTGCATCTGTGGCTGGCATCTTCAGAGGATGCCAGCCACAGATGCAGGCGAAACGTCAGGAGAGAATGCTGCTAGAACACGGCCATACAGCCCGGAAACCACACAGCACCCCAGTGATTCCGGCTGTGAAAGACTTCGACAGAAACAGAATTACAAGAAGTGGGATTTTCTGGATTCTCTTGATCTTCCTGGAGTGTGGTAGTTGAGGTGATGTAGGATGGAGTTGGGTTGGGTCTCTCAAGCATTGAGACTTGCCAGGTGTCAATCAATTATTCTGAATTGGATCACACTTGCACGTTCATGTCCTGCTTGTAAGCTTTGAATGTTTGCCGGTAAGACTAACGCTGCCAACTGATGAACGCTATCAGCTGCGCAGGCACAAAAACAACACGCACATTCCAAACGTCGCTGGTGTTAAATGAAGCATGCCTTGCCCATGGTGACCCAGAGCTGCACCTTTTACACTGTGAGTGTTTGCCAACAATCGCTTCACAAAAACCTGCCATGCTGAATGCTGCCATATGTGCAGTTACAAAACCAGTAAAATCCCGATTCGCCTTTAACATACGAACAAATAATCAGTGTGACTGCGTGGCACGCTCTCCTCAAAAGCAAGCAAGCTTCGTTAGCATGGAAGAAGAAGAAGAAGAAGAAGAAGAAGAAGAAGAAGAAGAAGAAGAAGAAGAAGAAGAAGAAGAAGAAGAAGAAGAAGAAGAAGAAGCAGCAGCAGCAGCAGCAGCAGCAGCAGCAGCTACGTTGATACATTACAACATCCTAGGCCTCTGGGTAGGGCTCGAATTGTAATGAAAGGTCAACAATCAGCTAAAGAACTGGCAGCTGTGATAGCAAACAAAATTAAACAATAATAATGTGTTTATGATTTCATATCATCTTCATTGCTTTTCTGTGCATAGACCCTGGTCTCCCATCTAAGCATAAACCCTGCCTAGCTTCCAAGCTCTGATGACACTGGGCTATTAGGGTTGCATTAGGTTTTTGTACTTCTCCAAAAACTTATTCAGAAGTTAATGAAATATGTTAAGATCGATAAAATTTCCAATTTATCAGAACATCAATACCTGACAATTTTCTTACAAACATGGGAACCATTGGTCAATTATCTGGTATATGAAAAAAAATGGTTTATATTTCCAACGTATTAAATAGTTGATCTCTTCTCTTTTCCTTTCTGTATAGACTCTATCTCTCCAATGGAAATTCTTCTTTTCTTTTTTAATCTACTCGTGTGTAATTGAAGGATAAAGATGAGATCAATTACTTACAAAGAGGGAAAATATTAGAAAAAAATATGAAACAGACTATAAAGTTAAAGATAAGCTCTACAGGTCAGCGAGTAAGTTATATGTTAGATTTCTCTTTTTATGTAGTAAATAGTACTTAATTGGTGTAAACATATGTTCTTTATGAAACTAATATAAGAGATGGAACCTTTAAGAAATATAAATCATAGTTGGAAGTTTTCTTTTATGTATAAATTTCCTCAAAGCAAGGATTGAAATATATAGAAGATTCTATGTTTGATGAACTATGTTAGCAACAGAATGTTACAGCTGTAATAAGCAATTTTAAACACTTGTGTATTAAGTATATGAATTTATTTAAAAATTTATTTAAGCATTTATTTAAAAATTTATTTGAAAAACATGTTTGAGCCGGCCAGTCGGGTCAGTAAGAAAGGAAAACAGCTATGTGTATAAACCTTGCACGTAACAATGCCTCTGTCATGCAAGAGCTAGTTTTGAGTTCAGTGCTGAGTCCAGGTGTATCTGAGGAAGGAAGCTTCGACTGTCAAAAGCTTGTGCCCCAAATATCTTGTTGGTCTCAAAGTGCTCCTGGGCTTGAGTCTAGGTCTTCTACTGCAGTCCAGCATGGCTACCTTCCCAAAACTATCCGCCATGGAAGTCTCCAAAAAACCATAACCTGCCTTTTTCCAGCCTTAGATGTCCTCCAAAGGAAGTTGGCTCCAAGTGTCTTCAACTCTTGCTAAGAAATGTGTAGCATAGAAGACACCAGAACATAATGCGTGCTATACCGCCATACAGAACTCTAAGCTAAATGCAGTTTTTCTAAGTGTTTCAGACTTTGCCGTGAACAATGAATATCTTAATCATCATGCAAAGAAGGCCGATTTTGAGATTTCCCCCCCAAAAAATCTTTTCACCCCCAGATAATCCTTAGGAGAGCATCCCCGAAGCCCACTTCCGTGAGTTGTGCTCGCTGTTGTAATCCTATCGGAGCCACTCCTCCAAAGCAAAGGAGAGGACCACGTCCATTCCATTACGATACATTTCATTATCTTCAATATTTCTTCTGAGAGATTAGGCTTGTCCGGAAAGCTTCTTCAATTGTGTTCCCATTTTTTTCCCTCAACTAACTCAACTCCCATCATTGTGCTGAAAACTCATCCTACAAAAGGTATTTATTTAAGATGATTCTGTTCTTTTCTTGTCGGCACAATGAGGATAGGCGGTGGGTTTCTGGAAGTCCGCTCCAGACAACTACTAAGCCCAGACTCACATTTACTCTCCCATCCTGTCTTAATTCCTCTATTGAAACTTTCGTTAAAAAAAAACACAGACTGGCTGAAAAGGGCCCCTCGCTCACTTTGCGAAAACCCAATATGCAATTTATTCCCACATTTCAAAGGAAGAATGGGAAGCTTTTAAATCTCTTCAAAGGGACCAGGGCATGGCGAGGGAGCCCAGCTGACAAGAGGCGGACAGATGTGGAGGCTCGATGAGTGAATTCCCCTGAAAATTTGGAGCTGGGAAGACAATTGCCGTCAAGGGAAAACATCTTGAGTTCCTTCCATGGCAGAACGTTTAGTCCACCTCAAGGCTCAACTAATCCCTATGGAAGAGTAATTGTGAAGAAGGTCTCAGGTGCCACTCAAGAGGCAGTGGTATGGGAGAACGGGCACCAGTGTTGCTTGGTCAGGACTCAAGTTCAACTGTTGAACTGGTATGCTAAAGATCCATCCAGTCTAGCCTTGGTTATTCTTTCTGGCAGGAGGATGTTTTCCAACCCCTATATCCTGAGATTCTTTTCTTTAGAATTGCTTGTGTTTGACTGGGACTTTAGACATGCCAAAAGTTATTTAAGAGCGACAGACTCTAATCTGGAGAACCAGATTTGTTTCCCCAGCCTCAACATGAAGCCCGGCAGTGGGTTGGGTCTTGCCGATCTGTCCTGCTAATAGCAACACTTACCACTAGTGCCAGCTGTGATGGATCTATCCCTTTCAGTGCCAACCCAAGCCGCATTATATCCCTGTAAATCCACAAAGAGAGTCATATAGTGAAGAGGTTAAGAACCAGGTTTGTTTCCCCACTCTTCCACATGAAGCCTGCAGGGTGACTTGCTAGCCATAGTTCTCTCTGAACTTTCTCAGCGCCACCTAACTCACAAGGTGTCTGTTATGGGGAGAGGAAGGGAAGAAGATTGTAAGCTGCTTTGAGACTCCTTAAAGGTAGAGCAAAGTGAGGTATAACCCCCCCTCCCAACTCATTATTATTGTTATTGATGTAACACATTTGTATCTTAACTTTCCTCCAAGAAGGCATACATGGTTTTCTCCTCCTCTGTTTTTCTCTGTGGGGAAAGTAGTTTAAGCTGAGAGAGAGTGACTGGCCCAAGCCATCCCGCGGTCTTCACGGCAAAGCAAGGATTTGAACCTGGTCAACCCAAATCCTAACTGCTCTAGCTCTCTGGTTCAGCTGCTAAGCTCTTCCCATTCCCAGGGATTTGGCTGTCACCCTTGTTGAACTTCCAGGCTATTCCTCATTGGCAGATAAATTCAATACCAGTTGTAGCGGTATACTTGCCATTCCAGCCAAGTGAAAATAATGGAAGAAAATAGTAACAATGCCAATTGACTAGAAGTCGATCTATAAGTTGAGGAGGGCAGCCAGGAAGGAGCTAGAAAAGATTCTGAAGTGTAAGGATGTCCCACAGCTACCACCAAGAGTGAGTTAATTCATGCCACAGTGTTCCCCCTTGTTATGTATGGGTGTGAAAGCTGGGCTCCTTCTGCACATGCAGAATAATGCACTTTCAAACTGCTTTCAGTGCTCTTTGAAGCTGTGCGGAATAGCAAAATCCACTTGCAAACAGTTGTGAAAGTGGTTTGAAAATGCATTATTTTGCGTGTGCGGAAGGGGCCCTGGACAAGGAAGAAGGCTGACAGGAAGAAAGTTGATTCCTTTGAAGGGTGGTGTTGGGGGAGAATTTTTATGGATCCCATGGACTGCCAAAAGGATAAATCAGTGGGTTCTAGATTGAATAAAGCCTGCATTCTCCATAGAAGATAAAATGGCTAAATGGAAGCTATTTCAATGTAGTTGCACCAAAGTCAGTGGAAAAGATAATAAAGCTAAGAGAAGTTGAAGGAGGTTAAAAAAAAGGAAGACCCAACATGAGATGGATGGACTTAATCAAGGAAGTCATGATCTTCAATTTGCAAGCCCTGAACAAGGCTGTTAATAATTGGACATTTTGGAGGTCATTGATTCATCGAGTCACTAGAAGTTGGAGGAGACTTGGCAGCATTTAACCCACACACACACACAACCCCATAATCGTATCCATTCTATTGCTGTATATAGGAGCTTATTGATCAAGTCTATTTCAAATTGGTTTCTTGTATCAATAGGTTTGCTTCGATTCCAGATCCAAATAAAAGGACCAGTTTTCAGGGAATTTCTCCTTAGTCCCCCTTTCTTTTCTTGCATTCTCTTGACTTATACCGAGATTATTTTTTTGGTCCATTAAAACTATATACCATATGTCGCAATCATATATCTAATTCAGGAAGTGGTTCCCGCTTCTGGGCTTGTGCAGAAGGTCTTCCAGACTGCTGTCAGAAGATTTCAAATATATAAGTAAATAGTCAAGAGTTTTAACACAAGCAAAAATTCAGCAGAGTCCTGCAATTCCAAGTTTCCTTCTAAATACTCTTTCACTCTCATGCATATACATTTGCTCCCTCCTCAGGTTTTCTGTCACTTTCATAATACTATCCATTCTTAGCGAATGCATGTTAATAACATGCTCAGCATGAATTGTTGCAAATACCGATGTGACAAACGATAACATTCAGCAACAGGCAGGTTGTAATTTAATGCAAAAGTATTTTAATGAATGATTGCACAAAGGAGGAAAGAACATTCTTAATCCTATCATAAGATCACTAACCATAACTTTGACAAAGTTGGAATTACAGTTCAGCTAGCTGACATGTGTACTAGACAGAAAACTAATATGCCATCCAAAGAAGGGTGAAGGAAAACAAAGATGGTAAAAAGTATGCCGTGCAAAATGGGAATATAACATCCAGTTTCCCGGGATCACCCGTGGTTTCGGCTGGCTGCTTGCTCAGCTGTAATCAACAATTACCACGTGGCAAACTGTTCACCTGAGTTCCAACAGAGACACATTTGATTGTGGGGAAACAAAACCTCATTTTGATGTCAGGCCTCTTTCCTGCACCTGCACCTGCCCCCCTCCCTGCCCCTCCCCACAGCGTGGCCGACCCCAGGTCATCACTGCCTCCATGCCAACATGAGCAGCAAAAAACACCCGCATCTCACAAGCTCTCTAGTGAGGGGTCTCTCAATGCCCCTTATGGCTGCTCCACGATCAGTTCATGCAAGCTAGTACTTGCACGGCCTCGTGGGAATTGTAGTTTTCATAGTGTTTGAGCATGGGCCAATGTGATAAATGCTGGGCCTTTCCCCACTTACCTTAAGCCCTGCGCTACTTGAGGAGAGTAGAGCAGGGTCCCCCGGCACTCCCCACGAGAGGGGCGGCAACAGCGCAGCCGCCCCGAAGCTGCCATTGTCGCGCCCCCTCAGTGCACGGCATCCCTGGCGCTCTTGCAAAGGGCGCCTTTTGATGACCCTGCGCAGAGCGCGGGGTCGTGGGGACGCCCTGGCGCGCGGCATAGGGGGGATTGGGGTGAGTGAGGAAACGCCCGCTAATGACTGCACAGGAACAAAAAGAAATATGTGGTTGATGGTCATTTAAGTGTGAATGTCTCTTCTCACATTATTCTTGTGAGGTGAGAGCCACTGCCCGGCTGCTCCTTCTTATATCCCAATAATGGCAAGTCCCTAAACACAAAGAAAGAGCTTGCATTGCAGTTTCTTCTGATGCAACCGTCATTCCAGTTTCCAGAGGGCTCAGTGCTGATGTTCAGATGCATCTTATTCCACAGAGCCAGGGGCTTCTGACATTACGCCGGTGGCAAAGCTGGGTTTCCAGCCAAGACACTCAAGTGACTGCTTGGAGCAACAAAATATGGAGGGTGAGGATGCACCACAGGGCCTCAGCTGGCTCCCAGCCAACAGTGGCATGACTGCCAAGAGTCACCATGGGTCCCTGGACAGGATTTCACCGCCCGCCCCCCCAATATGGCCCTGATTCAAACCAAATTGCATAACAAAGCACTTCGCTTACTGCTGCCATGAATCTATAGTAATTAAAGGATTGGCCTGTCTATCCATCTGTTTATTTACGGCAAGCAGAACTCATCAGAAAATAAAGATAGGAACCAGCATGGTGTAGTGATTGAGAGCAGTGGACTCTAATCTGGAGAACTGGGTTTGATCCCTGTCTCCTCCACATATGCAGTGGACTCCAGTCTGGTGAATCAGGTTTGATCCCCACTCCTCCACATAAAGCAACTTTGAGACTTCTTGCAGCCGGGTATAAATCAGATTCTTCTTCAAAATTGGCCATCAGCTTCACAATGATTGTGGGGGTTCCAGGACCAAAATAGAAAGGCAAGGCATGGGGATGTCCTGGCCCAGGGGAGAAACACCCTCATGATACTGGAAATAGTAACTAAGGATCTGTGTTTGTAGTAGGCATAACTCATTAAAAAAAAGTGATATACATTGAAAACTAGCCACCAACCACCAACATGTCAGAGATGTCCTGAACCAGGTTATCTTTATGATAGGCAAGATGTAATAAGAGAACTTTCAAGCAACCTGATATACTCAGAGATTCCCGAACAACTATACAAGGTTGTTGGGTGGCATACTTTCAGCCAGGCCTACCTCACAGGGTTGTTGTGAGGATAAAATGGAGGACAGGAGAACAATGCAGCTTTGGGTCCCCTTTGGGGAAAAAGACTGGGAATGGCATTTGCTATAAATCTAATTTTAATCACATTTTAAAAAAAACAGGGTGGCAGGCAATGGCAAACCACCTCTGAACATCTCTTGCCTTGAAAATCCTATGGGGCTGCCATAAGTCAGTTGTGATTTGAAGGCCAAAAAAATTATTACAGCATTAGTCACATTGCAAAGTAGCCTCTACACAGGACTATTACATCTTCCACTAACACAGCAAAAAACGTTCTGCTCTAGATATATAACCATTAAAACAGATGCCTGCAAAACAGGGATGAGAGGAAAGCATCCTTTTGCTACTCTGTTAGAATACGGGGACTATTACCTCCTCCCCCTTCTGTCCATAATATTAACAAAGGTTTGCTATTATGATGTTTTAAAGTACATTCTGTTGTCAAGCAGGACAGGGATGAGAAGTAACTGAGACTAAGGCCCCTTCCGCACATGCAGAATAATGCTCTTTCAATCCACTTTCAATGCATTTTGTAGCTGGAGTTTACTGTGCGGAATAGCAAAACTCACTTGCAAACAATTGTGAAAGTGGATTGAAAATGCATTATTCTGCATGTGCGGAAAGGGCCTAAGACTTGAAAATAAATGGGGGTCCCAGAAGAATCAGGAGGTGGGAGAGAGAAATGAAGGAAAATAGAGGGAGATAAATCAGGGAAAGAGAGGGACAGCTTGTTTAATCTACTCCAACACATAAATTATGACTTTGCTTCAGTCTTGCAGAAAGGGGAGCCTAGCCAATAGTCAAAGTGCCTTTTACTGTGCTCAAGATAGCCAAGACTTCCCTCCACCCCTAATAGCTGCAGCCAGAACTGCATCAAAAAGAAAGACGCTGGAAAGGCGTTCAGATGGATGCCACACAATGTTGACTTCAGGGACCCCTGAGCTGACTTGCTCCCCCCTGAGAGTAGGAGTGCCAGCCTCTGGCTGTCAACTGGTGAGACTTCAGGTGGTAGGAACACAGGCGGCACAACTGGCACCACCACGGAAAACCTGGAAATGATGTCTGTCCTTCCCAGGGAACCACTGGAACTCTATGGTAAAAGAGTTCCAAGAGAGGGCTGACATCACTTCTGGGGTTTTCCTGGTCTCTGTAATCTGGAGAGTAGATCTCCAGGCCCCATACCATGTGACCTGGAAATGAAATCACTAGAGTGTCATCTGGCATATAGTTATGTTACTTCTGGGCGTGTGCTACCCATTTTGCCCGAGCATTTTCTCCAGCTGTTCAGTTGAGAAGTAGTGGACAATGGGAACTCGGACCAGAGGTGCCCCAGTGCGGAACAGGTAGCTCAGGCCTAAGACTAGTCCTAAGGACTAGCCACCCAGTTATATCATGCTTAATTTTTCTAATTAGTCAGGAGTGAAAAATTGCTAATTTTCAGGTCCACCATACCAAAATTAGATTAAAGGCCTAATAAGTTGTGTTTTGCAGTTTTTCCAGAGAAGTTACTTTTACGTGCCATGGCTTTAAATGGAAAGCACCCCTGACATCCCAATATAGCACATCAAAAGTTACTTTCTAGGGCATGTTTTAACAAGTTCATTTGGGCTTCCACTGAGTTGTGCGGGTTATTTTCATTCCCCCGCTCAGACATAACAAACCATTATAAATATGCTACAGATAAAATAAATAGAAATAACATCCCCTTCCCATTTGCCTTGAGAGAGAGAGAGAGAGAGAGAGAGAGAGAGAGAGAGAGAGAGAGAGATTCTGTAAGGAGTGGTCATTACCGCTGAAAGTGCATCCCCCCCCCCCCCCGATTCGTGTATTTGCTGTGGCTATTTGCATAGGACTTAAATGTCGAGCAAAAATGCACAAACCATTTGAAATGAGAAAACTGCTCCGAAGAGAACCTTTGCATGCTAATCTCACTTCATATTTACAAAGATCCATTAACTATATATGTAATCAATTTCCCTAAAATGATGGGCCATGCCGATGAATAGTCGGGAGGCAGAGACCCAGCGGCCTGTTTGCAGAGGATTCAGGATGCTATACGTTTTGGAGCCAGTCTGATTTTCTTGCAGAGTGATTTAGAAAAAAAAACAAAAATCCGTTCCAGCTTCTCCTTGCTTTCAAATGGCGAATGTAGTTGAAAGCCACTTATCACATTTAGATCTATAGTGGAATTATTTTTAGAACAGGTTGCACATGAGCTGTATAATAACTAGGGGCTGGCCGGGCTTTCTGCTGAAAAATTCTCCAGAAGCTCAGGCTGGTTTGCCAGCAGACAAGAGCTGTGGGAACTCTAGATGGGGAAAAAGGGGGAGGTTTTAGAGAACCCTGTCAGGCACTGTAGAAGAAGAGAAGAGTTTGTATTTATATCCCCCCTTTCTCTCCTGTAGGAGACTCAAAGGGGCTTACAATCTCCTTGCCCTTCCCCACTCACAACAAACACCCTGTGAGGTAGGTGGGGCTGAGAGAGCTCCGAGAAGCTGTGACTAGCCCAAGGTCACCCAGCTGGCGTGTGTGGGAGTGCACAGGCTAATCTGAATTCCCCAGATAAGCCTCCACAGCTCAGGCGGCAGAGGTGGGAATCAAACCCGGTTCCTCCAGATTAGATACACGAGCCCTTAACCTCCTGTACTGAGGAAACTGTGGTTCTGCTACCGACATAAATCAAGGAAATTAGCCTAATTTATTTTATTTTGCATAATTTATTCTGGTTTTGTGTGATTTGGCAAACAGTTATAGAGGGATGTGAAACCCTGGCTCTCAAGCTTTTGAGCCGCTACTGACAAGCACAGAGAGCCAGTAGTTGCCAGAGAACTGGGCAAAGGCTGGACAATTTTGAGTCCTAAGCTGTCAAGCTATATTGCTGTGGGGATGCCAACATCTTGAGACTTCAGAGATCACTTCCCTTGGAGGAAGCAGCAGCAGCTTCGGAGGGCAGAAGGTAGATTCACATCACTGTTGAAACCCCGCCCCTCTCCCCAAAATCTGCCCCCATCCTGCCCTGTCTCCGCCCTCAAACCTTCAGGAATCTCCCAGCCTCAATTGGCAACCCTAATCTTGCTGAGGTGAACAAGGTTTTTTTACGAGCCTGGATGAGATGCTATCTGGGAGCCCATGTTTGATGTCTTGAGTCTCATGACGGAAAGGATAAATGAAAGTAAAATGAAACAAATGGCTTAGTCAATAACCAAAGATCACCTCTTTTGCAATTGGAATCTGAAACCCATGGACCTTGGGGATGAAAGCACTCACCTCTCGCACTCATCTAGTTAACCGCCAACCAATTAAAAATGGATGCTGACCAGGTTAACAACTTTATTGTTACCGGGTAAAATAGAACCGTGGGACTTATATGGGAAGTGACATTGCTCTGGATACAGCCCTACCTATTGTTGAAAGAGCAATACGATTACATTTTATTGAGAGCAGCAATGGCGTAGTAGTTAAGAGCAGGTGTACTCTAATCTGGAGGGACCGGGTTTGATTCCTCGCTCTGCCACTTGATCTGTAGAGGCTTATCTGGGGAATTCAGATTAACCTGTACACTCCCACACACGCCAGCTGGGGGACCTTGGGCTAGTCACAGCTTCTTGGAGCTCTCTCAGCCCCACCTACCTCACAGGGTGTTTGTTGTGGTGTGGGGGAAGGGAAAGGAGATTGCTTTGAGTCTCCTTACAGGAGAGAAAGGGAGATATAAATCTAACTCGTGTTTTTCCTCTTCTATTTATTTATTTTGATTTCTATACCGCCCCTCCCCTTCTGGGCTTGGGGCGGTTCACAACAAATCATAAAAGAGGGTAAAATACAATTGTCAAAAATATGCAAACCACTTAAAATCTGTACTTTCCAACTAGCTCAGATGGCAAAAAACTGAGCTCCAAAGTCCTACGAAAAGGGAGAGGATGGAAACAATTTCCACCTGGTGGAAGGAATAGCAGAAGAGATGGTGGGTGATGAACGGTGAGGGGGGGGGGGCTGGAATGGTGACCGTTGCTGCCTCAACTATATGCCTGGTGAAATAGGTCCATCGTACAGGCCCTGCGGAATTGCGTTAGATCCCGCAGGGCCCTGGTCTTGACAGTGGAGTCAGAAATGAATTATTCCATTTCTGATCTGACATTTCTAATAAAGGTGAAATTATGTTTTATTTCTTTATAAGTTAGATAGGAATAAGTTGTATTAGATAGAAAGTAGGAATTGCAGTTGTGTTTTGTGTTTGTATCTGTGTGGAACCTCCCTTGCTCAAGGCAGGAGTCCACCCCTGCTCCACCTGGGCACGTCCCTTCTCATGTGCTAAAATCATGAAGGAACGCCTGACAAAAGAGACCCCGGAAGAAGAGCCTCCATCTGCCTAATCCCACCAGCAGGCAGATAAGGGTGCCGTCGTGGTTAGGTTTCGCTTCCTGACCGCAAGCACCCAAGGGACTCTTTTGTGTTTTTCCCGCCTGTGCATAAGTCATTGCCTCGCCCTGCTTCTGCCGCGAAATTCAAGAAGGGACTGCCCTCTGGACTCTCATTGGTTCCTATGTATTTGTGTATGAACGATTGTAGGTTGTCCTGTACCCTCCCGGATTCCCGGGCGGGAGACTGTGTATAAAAGTTATTGTAAAGCTGCTAGGCGGCTGCAGTTGCCGTGGTGCGGAGGTGCTGACATGTAGGTCAGCATCTCAATAAACTCATTTTTATTTTTCACTATTCTCGCTGTGTTGGGTCCTGTTTCTGTTCCTCTGCGCTGCTGAGAGCTGGTTGATCTGGGAGAATAAAAGTTACCCAGGCAGCGCGGTAACAGTCTCTTCAGAAAGGGTGTTCTACCAGGTTGCGGTCTGGGCCAATAAAGGCCTGGCCCTGGGTGAGGCCAGCCGGACTTCCCTAGGACCAGGGACCACATGTAGATTATTGCTCAATGAACAGCGGGGCTTTCCCCACTTACCTTCTGCTGCGCGCTACTCCGGGAAAGTAGCGCGGGGTCCAGCGGCGCTCCCCACTTGCAAGGGCGGCCACCACGCAGCCGCCCCGACGCTGCCGCTCTTGCACCACCTCAGCGCGCATCATTCCTGGCGCTGAAGAAACTGCACCTTTTGATGACCCCGCGCAGGGAACCCCAAGAGCGTGCCAGGAATGACGTGCGCTGAGGGGGCGCGAGAGCGCCGCGCAGCAGAAGGTGAGTGGGGAAAGCCCCAGAGTGTCGTAGGTAGAGAGCCAGTTGTGGGCCTCTGCTTACCCAGATTCCAGCACCTTAGAGATTTTTTTGGGGGGGTGGGGAGTATAATTTCTTTCAGCTCCCTCTGCCAGTTACTGAGCTCGAATCTCTCTGTTCTACTGCAGAGCAACGTGGCTCCCCTCCAAAACCACATTTGCTGATCAGTGGCCTCTTGACTGTCAGCTCTCATTCCAGGGAACAACTTCCACCAGCACTCACGTGGACGTGGCACAGCAGGGGTGACTGGTAAAGTACCACCACAGGAGGGTGGGGAGGAAAGCAGGCCAACGCCACCCTTTCTCAGGGCCCTGGGCATTTAATGCCTCGCCACTGGCACCTGTGTCAGAAAAGTCTGCCTGAAACGCTGCAGAAAACGTGGGCTGGTGGCACTTTCCCCCATCCGTGGAGAAAAGTCAGACCGGTGTCCTTAGAAGCGAATGGAATTAGGTCAGCTTCTACGTGCTGCCAGTACAGTAGCCAGAGGAGGAGGGGCACGCACTTGCCTTTCTCTGCCCATAAATGTAACGCAGGAAGCCAGTGGCAAAGGTCATATGACTGAATGCACCGGCTGGGTGGGAAGGAGTGATGCACAGCATCACGCCTGCCTCTGAGTCACAGTCCTTTCTCAGCGCCGCGTCAGGGACCCGGCGAGGGCCAGCGATCCAGATAGAGGCGGCTTCTGGTGGCAGGAGGCCAGGAAGCAATTCTTCAAGCTCTGTGTGACGCAGAAGGGAATGTTGCAGTTCCGTGCAAAGTGCTTATACTGAGTGTCCAACATCTGGGTAAGGGAATCATACAGAACTGTGTTTTTAACAGCTTGAAATTGGATGCCAATTATGTAGCATACCGGTAAATAGTGGGAGGGACTGGAAAAGGGGGTACTAATTTAGGAAGCCAATCCCACGGAAGTCCTTGAGAATTGCTGCTGCGAGTTTTCCAGGCTGTGTGGCTGTGGTCTGGTAGTTTTTACTCCTAATGTTTTCCCCTTATCTATGGCTGGCATCATCAGAGGCACGATGCCGGCCACAGATATGGGCAAAACATTAGGAGCAAAAACCACCAGACCACAGCCACACAGCCTGGAAAACTCACAGCAGCCTGTTGATTCCTGTCAAGGAAGCCTTCGACAAAACATCCTTGAGACTGACTTCTGACTGCACGGGCCAAAGATCAGGCAGCAGTGGCGTAGGAGGTTAAGAGCTCGTGTATCTAATCTGGAGGAACCGGGTTTGATTCCCAGCTCTGCCGCCTGAGCTGTGGAGGCTTATCTGGGGAATTCAGATTAGCCTGTACACTCCCACACACGCCAGCTGGGTGACCTTGGGCTAGTCACAGCTTCTTGGAGCTCTCTCAGCCCCACTTACCTCACAGGGTGTTTGTTGTGAGGGGGGAAGGGCAAGGAGATTGTAAGCCCCTTTGAGTATCTTGCAGGAGAGAAAGGGGGGATATAAATCCAAACGCTTCTTCTTCTTCCGCCCCTCGGAAATGTATTTGTGTGCTCTATAGCCCACTTTTTCCAGTGGAATTCAAAGCGGATTATACAAAACGAGTCAATACAATCAATAAGATGTGACATTCAGTAAACAATGAAATATTATTATGATTGTGAAACTGAGCAGACAACTAGAAACAGAACAAAGAGTAAGTGTAAGTGTCACACATTGCCCAATTACCCACTGGCATTCTGGCACACGGTGGGACTGGAAGCAAGAAATCTTGTCCTGACGTGCTTCTTCTATGTCCTGATGCACTTCCTCTTGCCCGGCGCATGCTTCTCAGTTTCTGCACAGAAAGCAAGAGCACTTCTGGTGTGACTTTTCATGCCAGACCAGACATAACTCTCGAGCCGTTTCCCGCTTCACCATTCAAATCCTGGAGGGCCAGAACAGCTTAACACCCACCCTTCTCCAGAGTGAGCACACCAGAGGAAACAGAGAACCCTCAGGGGGCCTATTGCAGAGAGATCCAAATTCACTCATTCTTCCAGGGTCATGGTTTAACTTGGACCTTGACTCTGTCTCGGTTTTCAAGAGGAAAGGACTCCAAACACAGTAGTTCTGTGGCTGGAAAGCAAGTGTTTATCCCTGTTGACTCAAAGTAGGGAAAAGAACAGCAACAACCCCTAGCCAATCAATTTTTGCTTTTCCACGCCCCTTCTTGGACAGATGGTTACACCATTTTAATTAAGTGCATGTGCTGGAGTGACAGATTTGATGGATCTGATATGACAGACATTTTCTCTGCTCACTTAAGGTTTTTTTCTTTAATCTTTCACTCTCTGTAGTGTTGTTGGGATTATGGATTTTGGCCTTTATCTGATATTACAATGATTTCCCAGTTGTTATGTTCCAGTTTCTTGCTGCCCATTATGGCACTCACCGTGATATCTGTGCTGATAATGAGGAATAATGACTGTGTTTGGTTCAGAACTTTATACATTTAGGATCATGGAAACATTCACGATGAGAAGACTCTGATAATTGATCCATTTGATGGCACATAGCTGAATACAAAGAATCGTGCTCAAGGTGATATAAAGGGAGACGAAATCTCTCTTTGCAACACCCTTTGATTTGTGACAAGTGCATTGGACATGCTGTCATCACTTGATGGTACTGACAGAGCGATAAAAAATGACTGAATGATTGAACGGTCTCACCACAGAGTTAGTCGTCAGTGCCTTTAACCAGCAGCATGAAGTAGAACCATGCCAAATTCAATAGTTTACAATAAAGATAAATTGCATTTTAATGGTTTTTTTTTCAAACATCTACATCCAATACTATCTATAATTGGGAGTCATGTTTTAAAAATGAGAAGATAAATTGAGTCTGGCAGGAATTTGTTTTCGAACGTTTCCCACAAATTAATTTCAGCGATAGATTCCACCCATTCCCTGGCACGCATCCTAAACCAGCTACCATCATTTTCCATTGGGGCGGAGGACCCGCCCTGTTCTAATTAGTCTATCAGCTTTTTAGCAAAGTAGAACTCCGATTGACGTTATCACCTGAGCCACTAGATTTTTGATAGCTGAGCATACGCATTCCTCACACCTTGCACAGAGATTCTTGGCAAATGTCAGACCTGAACTGTGCTGTTGATGAAAGCAACTGTCAGTCAATGCTAGGGCTTGCCTTTGGAACAGCTGTGCCTGACTTGAAGACTCACCTGTCCCGCACTGTGGGTTTGAATCCGCTCCATGGCTCTCGGTCTCAGCCTCCGCAAAGCTTGTCATCAAAGACAGGAGATAAAAAGAAGGCTGTGATTACTCTATAGTGTCACATTTGACAGAGGAAGTTCTTAGCTGAGCAGCTTTTAAATGGCTTTGCCTCTCTACGTATCGAGTAACACCCTGGCTCGGTGACAAGAAGTTATCACCAGCACTTATTTGAAGAGTGAAAGAGACTGAGCAGAGGGAGCGGGGACATCGTTAAAGGGAATGGGGCTACCTGCGAGTAGGTTCACTAGACCCTTCAAAACTGAACTCTGAAAATGTTTCCTAAAAGGGAGTGCAATCTTGGCAGAAATTAGTTTTTCCTGCAGATTACTTGTATGATAAAATGAGAAAAAAACACGACATAGGCCCAGGCCTCCATTGGAGAGAATGGCAGGATGTAGGAATGAACAGATATCCCCGGTTGCATTGTTTTTTGTATTTGTGTTGCTATTTGTTGATGGTTTTGGGAACATTGTGTTTCACGATCGGCCTGCTAAATTTGTTTGCGTTAACTTGGATCCCTCAGAGTGTTTCTGTGGATGGAACGATTTCTGCCTGAGGAGCATGACTTTGTCACATTCCCCCTCCCCTTGCAACCCAAAATGCTCTCTGAAATTTTCTCTCTGTGGGGTCTTCCTGGTATCCTAGGAGCAGTATTTTATAGGTTGTTTCAGGCTGCAATGGGAAGAGGGAGTAGAGAAAATCACAGTGGCCCCTTCTGCACAAGCAAAATAATGCACTTTCAATCCACTTTCACAATTGTTTGCAAGTGGGTTTTGCTATTCTGCACAGTAAAATCCAGCTGCAAAGTGCACTGAAAGTGGATTGAAAGTGCATTATTCTGCAAGTGCGGAAGGGGCCAGTCTGCAGAATCTGTGGAATCCAAGGAGAAAAAGAAGAATTGGGATTTATACACTGCCTTTCTCTTCTTAAGGAGTCTCAAAGTGACTTACAAACTCCTTCCCTTCCTCTCCCTACAACAGACACCTTGCGAGGTAGTAGGTGGGGCTGAGACAGTTCTGAGAGAACTATGACTAGCCTAAGGTCACCCAGCAAGCTTCACGTGGAAGAGTGGGGAGACAAATCCAGTTCACCAAATAAGACTCCGCCACTCTTAACTGCTATACCACGCAAGCAATGACAGTATGGCAGCCATTTTATTTTTGTGCATCAGGGTCTTGTTGAACAAGCAGAGTCTGACCTTGACCTTTACCCAATCCCTGGGCACAGGCACAACCCTATCTTCTTGGCCATGATGACAAGGAGCAAGCGAGTCAACCAGTCTCATTTTACAAGCCACATTCCCCAACCCTGCCATCCAGTTTAAATGAGCCCTAGACTTGTTGAGGGATAAGTCCGAACAAGAGAATCGACACCGTCTTGGATAATTTTTTACATCTGACCTGTGAGATGAAGGTCAGTTAGTGAGTATGAAACGTAATACTCAGGAAGCTCCAAACAAGAGGAAAGGTTATTCCTACTGTGTCAGAACAGCCAAGTCAAGGGAAGCTGGTCGAAATGCACCACTCTAGCTTTCCTGACAGCTATTGATTTGAGCTGCACTCATGCAAAGGATTTTGGAATGGACGCTCATAAGTTTGAATGACAGCTGAGGGCCCATCAAAAAGTAGTTCTCAAGTCAGAGGAGGGTCACAAAATTGCTGTGACATGACTCATGAGATTTGTTCACAAACTACAATGCTTTGGGAAGAGAAAATACTTCCCATTGGAGAGAAAGTGAGAAATGCAAAGACGACTTAGTGCGATCATAAATCAATTTACAGAATTCTAAGTCTGTTGATTTCAATGGATTTCTAAACACATTGACTTAAATGTGTTTAGGATTGCATGGTAAAGCTGTGAGGGCTAGAATCTTTCTTTGTAAAAAAAACTAGCTGAGTCAGTGACTCCCAAATTGTTGTAGCCTTGGGCGAGTGCCATAATATATTCCATTTTTTAACTGATGCAGCTTCGAGATCCAAGCCTGTTTTATATGTCTTTTGTAAAAGTGTGGCATTACAGTCTGTTAATGCTTTATAAATTGTGACAGAAGTTTACAAGTAAAGCCATAATCCAAAGCAACTCAGCAAGTACCTCTGAGTCTTTAATACTTCAAAATGACTCACTAGCATATGATAATCATACTTAAAACTCAAGAAGTACCGTTCATCTTCAAAGCATTTTACAAACATTAACTAATTAATTTTACTGTCAAAACTCTTGCAAATCTAGTAATGGAATTTGGCTTTTTCTCCAAGAGCAATTTTCTTCCAGCTTCTGGCAGAGTAAACACTCATAATGATATAACTGGCGAGAAGACAGTTTTTAGTAACGCAGTCGGGGAACTGAATGACGGTTCATGTCAAATGACTTGTGGGTTGCTCTGGGACCAAAAGCAAATGGCCGGTTTCTGAATGTTCCATTTTGAAAGAGAACCTTGCTAAAGGTACATATTTCAGTGCTTGTTTTTTGCCAATATATCTGTGACTTATTTCTTTCTTTTGCCCTAGGGAGCTGCCCTGAATCAGGTTTTACATACCTTCCAGGACCTTAGTTATCTCGATGTGAATTATACCTAATCATAGCCTAACAACAGTACTTCGGGTGAACCAAGATCAAGGGCTGAGCCTGTAAGCGTTTTTGGAACCAGGTCAATTTGAGCCACCACAAAATGGCTGCCATGTCAGCAGGACCAATCATAGTGCAGCTGCTGTGGAGCCAGAGCCAATCACAGAACACTGGGAAATTCCAAGGCAAGTCTCCACCTATGATAGAAACAGCTGCTTCAGAATGGGTGCTCCCAGCAGAAGCAATGGGTTCTACTGGATTCTTCTGCAGTGAAGATGTGGAGGAGAGGTGGGGTCAGCTCTTGGCCTTAGGATATTGATGCGGTTTAATTTCAGTTTTCAAGGAAAGAGAAGGGTTTATCTCCTGGCTGAACACTGAGAGAGGGTGCCAAGTCCAGCAATATAAGAAAGATGTCTCTGTGGTCAAGCTGTGGGCCCAGGATGAACTCAGATTTGTACCCTGAAGGGACTCCCTCCCCATTCTGATTTAAAATGCTTGTGAGCAGCAGTGGCATAGTGGCTAAGAGCAGGTGCACTCTGAGCTGGAGGAACCGGGTTTGATTCCCAGCTCTGCCACTTGAGTTCTGGAGGCTTAATCTGGGGGATTCAGATTAGCCTGTGCCCTCCCACACACGCCAGCTGGGTGACCTTGGGCTAGTCACAGCTTTTCGGAGCTCTCTCAGCCTCGCCTACCTCACAGGGTGTTTGTTGTGAGGGGGGAAGGGAAGGAGATTGTAAGCCCCTTTGAGTCTCCTGCAGGAGAGAAAGGGGGGATATAAATCCAAACTCTTCTCTTAAAATGCTTGTGGCCTCCTTTCCTCCTCAGTGTATACTGCAGTTGTGCTCTGAAATGGAGCCATGCGCACACAGGCAAGAACTCCCATCAAGTACCTGATCCCAGGTATTGTGTGAATTAGCTCTGCACAAGGAATTGTTTAGCATCAGATTGTTACCAGGGAAAAAGAGACTCAAGGTTTCTGTTTTCAGCCAGAGCATCACACCTACCCAGGACCAGCAGAAGACAATAGTGGTATTGGAAGAGGGTGCACAGAGTATTCACAGAGTGAGCCCGTCTTTCAGCTCAGCTGCCAGACAATAATGCCAGCAAATTGAATGCTGGTTCAAGACCATTAGCATCACTTCATGGCTGCCTCCTACTCATCCTCCATCGCTGGTTGGAATATTGTCAACGACATCCTTTGAATGGGATTGGAAGGTGGTGATTTCTGTTACAGGCGTTCATTTGAGACACAGTCTGTCAACTTTCCCCAAGTCAGAGATGAAGGAGGAACAAAAGGCTGGCAGGACCAATCAGAGAGAGAGAAGGCTAGGCAGGAACCGGCATTCAATTGGTAAGCTCACTTGGCAGTTTAAGCTTGGGCCATTCCCCCCGCTCCCAATTCTGACCCCCTGCATATAATTTAATTAGTCTTGAATGGGGAACCATCCATTTCATTTTATTTCAGAAATGGCATGAGCAAACAATTGTTGCTGCCATATGGAAGTTTCCACCATCTCTCCCCCAAACTGCAATATGATTATTGATTTTTTTGCTTTCACACAACATGGCCATGCAAGTGTGCACATTATAGGTTCCCCAGGTTTTGCTGTATTTTTTCCAAAAGCCACATTGGGTATTTTTTTTTCCTGAAAGATTATACTGAAAGCAGCATATGGATAGGAAGGTGCAGACCGCCCTGCCAACAACCAAGGCCCTTTTCCCTTGTTACCTACCACCCACCCCTCCACCCACCCCTCCACCCACCCACCCACCCACACACACACACACACACCACAAACAACTAGCAGGCTTGCAAATATCCTCTGGAATGTCGTTAGGTTTTTGCCAGCCTGATACATATTGAGACTTAGCCATTCAGCATCCATGTTGTAGGGTAGTTAATTTTTAAAACTAGAGACCTGAGAGTCAGCATGGTGTAGTGGTCAAAACCGGTGGACAATCTGGAGAACTGGGTTTGATTCCCCACTCCTCCACGTGAGTGGCAGGTTCTTATGTGGTGAGCTGGATTTGTTTCCCTTCTCCTGCACACAAAGCCTGCTGGGCAAGCCAGGGTTCTCTCAGAACTCTCTCAGCCCCGCCTACCTCACAAGGTTTCTGTTGTGGGAAGAGGACGGGAAGGAGTTGCCTTGAGTCTCCTTACAGGTATAAATTTTTTTAAAAAAGAAGATTAAATGATAGATTATCTCAAATAATTGATTATCTCAAAGGGGAACTAATACTGGTGTCTGTAGAATGAATAACTCCCACCCCCATCGCAAAACTTATGTGGATAGCAAGCATTCACTTCCATGTGTTAGCAAAAATGTGATTAATAGCCTGATCAAATGCCTTTACTCTGATCCCTCCTAAAGACTGGGGCTTTCTAGAAGCTGGCATTTTTGTCAACATTCTAGTGTCAAAATGGGGAGGAAGGGGAGACACCTTCCTCAGCTTCTGAATGATACGTACGGTAATAGAGATCTGAGTGGAAGATCAAACAGGCATTAGGCTGAGCAGAACTACTCGGCTAAGAGATGAAGTCACCCTGTAATGCCTTTATTATGGCACACAGATTAAAAGAAGAATAATTAAAGAAGGATGGTAGTGCTGCTGCGTTTTGCTTCCCCAGTTCTTTTACCAGGAAAATAAATGGACCTTCCCAATTTGCTGGCTGATTGATAGCTTCAGGACAGAACAGACAGTGGGCAAGGCTTTGTTTTGGAAAGGAAAAGACAAGACATGAAGGCATATTTACTTGTGGGTGTACAGGTGGGAGAGTACGTGCACGTAGTTCTGCACCTAGAAGTATTTCTATATCTCTTTTCGAGCCATGCAGGCAGTGGGTGCAATTTGTGTACACCTCCAGAGGCACCACCGTGAGTTAGAAAAGACCATACTGATTTTGATCGACCAGTGGTTCGATTCCACGTGAAGCAGCTCCACAGGTTCATTTGTTCAGACGTGTGGCCGGTCTCCTGTGGGAGGCGGTATCAGAATCTTGACCTATGTCCAAGGAACACCAGAGCATTCAACAGAAGGTTTAACTTCATGCCGTGCATTCATTGCAAACGCTACACGGTGGCAGAAGTCTCGCTTGGGTTGTGGAAGAGTCAATGTTCAATCCCTGTTATTACGTTGCAAATGGCTAAGAACATAAAAACATAAGAACGAGCCTGCTGGATCAGACCAGAGTCCATCTAGTCCAGCACTCTGCTACTCGCAGTGGCCCACCAGGTGCCTTTGGGAGCTCACATGCAGGAGGTGAAAGCAATGGCCTTCTGCTGCTGCTGCTCCTGAGCACCTGGTCTGCTAAGGCATTAGGCTCTCAGATTGCAGAGCTGGGGGGAAAAAGTATCCCTAAAATCTGAGAGAGGAGCTCCCATTGCTGCGCTGGACAGACCACGGATGTTTGTGTCAGTATAAACCCAGTTCTTACACCCAGCATATCTTCTAACATCCACTGCTAACTTGACCATTATTCTTGGTGAATGTCCATCGGAGCTGAAACGTGTTCATCTGACCACCAGAGGGCTCACATTTTTTATATCATTTCCAAAGCAATGGGCTGAAGTGGATTAATTGTTTTCAGAGCTAATTGTGGACCTCCAAACAAAGAATGGCCGCACCACAGCCCACCTGCCCGTGAGCATCAATGGAAGTCTACTTTGGCACAATGCAGCCATTTTCATGCCTGATGAGATTGCCTATAACTTGTCCATTGCTCTGACTTCTACAGTTCTTACAGATGATTTCCCCCCCCCCCCAAAAAAAAATGCCGCAGCTCTAAAGGAATAGGACATGGGTGTTTTTGTGTAGCATGTCTAGGTGGTAAATGCTCAAGTGAAGGAACAGATTGAGGGATATGATATGCATTGTCAGAGGAACCTGAATTTTCTATTCATTAGCATAATTGTGGGTTAATATTCAAAGGAATTTGCAGCTATTCTTTTGGCCACCAGAGGGTTCCTATATTTTTTCCCCTTTAGTAGGAAACAGAGTGAAAGCAAACTTGAGTGAGGGGAGAGTATCTGTGTACTGATACTCAGTAAGTCGGGAATGCTAAGAGTTTTTTCTGTATAGCACTGGAAGGGGAACACTTACACATAAATGGAGTGTATGCAGCAGGTTGAAGAGGGACTAAGCATTATTTGTGAAACTAAAACTTGCCCCACGTTTACACTGTTGTAAATGCGATCCAGATATGGCTTAGTGACTTTACGTAGCATATAGATTAAGGCACCCTTTAAGGTACTTTTTGCAAGTAATATTCAGATTTGTACCACACCTACCCCACTGGGGAGAAAAAAAGAAGCCTTCACAAAATGAATACAGTTCCAAACCTTGATGTTGTCTGGGCAAACCCCAGATTCCAAATCAAGTTCAGTCCTGCGGAATCCATAATGGCAATTCTCTTGAATTTGACTCAGATTCGCTAACGGTGACTCTCAGCTTGCAAGTTAAGATGTGATTCATCTCAGCATTATTTAGGGAAGGAGTCACAATGGTTTTGATAAGTCAAAAGATGGCAGGTTAGGGGGTTTTCTCATTCTCTTTTCATCTTGTTCGTTCTGTTTTTACGAGAAGTGGGGCAGGTTCTTCTGCTTTGGACAAGTGATGTCACAGCTGTGCCTTTTCTGTTGCAAATTTTGGTTTCATTGCCACCTAATTCGGGTGAGCCTGGAAACTGAATTCCATTGGTTATGTCTTTTGAGGCATTGATAACAGTGGCTTTAATGGGGCGATGTTTGTGATATCACCGTTTCGTATTTATAAGTGATAGATCAATCAATCAGTCTTTTAGATATGTTTATTGTTTTGATATATTTTATCTTTATAATTACATGTATCTTACCTATCTTATGCAGGTCTATGACTGTAATAAAGATTGATTGATCGATTGATAAGTGTTGTATGAGATGACAGCTGGAGAAGGGAGCAGCCACCACCTTAGACTCCTGTGCTGAACTGTTCCAAAAAAGATCTCCATGGTCGAATCCTCACTTGAAATTTGCACGCAGATCCAAACCTGTTCGTTGTGAAACTATGTCCTCTTCATTGGAGTCTCTCCCTCCCCACCGCAGCGAGCACACAGCAGACACATCCGGTTGCAGAACTCTTAGCAATCCCTACTACCAGGCTAGCTCGCTTCGCTGGTCTCCCCTGATTGGCTGGCATGCCTTGATGGGGCGGGACCTTTTCCCACTGCAGAAACGTACATTGTAGGGGCATGATAAAAAAACCAGCGTGTAAAAGTTTAACGTTTAACTGTGCAAGCAGTTAATCGTTACCTGTGTAAACCATTAAAGATTCAAAGTTACATGTTTGACTGTTTAATGTTTGCGTCCCCTTCTGTTGGCCAATCGCAAAAGTGGAAACAAAACCAAGGAAAGGCTGCACGTGCATCGCAACGCTGATTGGTTGCCCGAATTCTGCGTCACACTCCAGGGCGGGAAACGAGTCAGGGTTTCAACCCTCATCCCTCCCCTCAGATCAGCTCTGAACAGTGTTAATGGGGTCTATGCCACTTGCAACCAGGTCCTGCCAGAACCCGGATTAACGGGGAGAATGAGCACCAGAAACGGAATCTGCCACACAAACAATGGGGAGGTCGTCCCTCAAACCTGGTTAGTTTGTGTTCTGGCTAAGATGGTAGTGGGGATTCGACCCATGTGACCTTCCATACTGTGGCTTCATTATAGAGGATCTGAAGCCGGGTTTCCCACAGCTCCTACCGAAGCCCCATTCTTCAGCCATGCAGGCCTTTTATTCAATTCAATTCAATTCAATTTAACCTTTAATGGCATATGTCAGGCCTTTTATATATCTCCAGCACAGATGGGAGGTGGCCATTCCCACCTGCATCAGTGCTGTGTCCCTTCCAGCTTACTTCTGGAGAGACCCGTAACGGTGCACAACCTCTGCCCAGTCCCTCTCTTTCATATTTCATTGAAAAAAAATTGCACCCACGGTGGAGAATGTCAGATGAAGCAGCTGTGAAGTCCGATGTATTAAAGTCAACAAAATGAAGATTTCATATATTTGCCTGGTCCAGGATTGATAGCAGGAAGGACAAGGGGCCATTGGGGGAGGGGCCACAGCTTGGTGGCAGAGCATCTGTTTGGCATGCAGAACGTCCCAAGTTCAGTCCCCAGCATCTCCAGTTAAAGAGGTATGAAAAAAAAATCTACATAAAACCCTCGAGTGCTGTTGCCAGTCTTAGCAAACAGTACTGACTGAGACGGAGAAATAATCAGTAGTCAGGCAGCTTCACGTATTCATGGTAAAAAATATATTCACCTTTGGGAGAATTGCTTATGTGCAATTCAGTTGATGATGGGTTATTCAATACCTTTTGACCCAAAAGTGGTGTTGCTTGAATACCTTAAAGAACATGCCAACAATAACCATTATGGACTTGTATGGAATATGTTTACTGCAGTCAAAATTCATAATGCAGCCACATGATGATTATCAAAGACACCATTATCGAAAGAATGAATTATTAAGGCATGGCACATGGCAAAAACAACAGAGTCGTTTGGGGTAAGCAACCAGGGGGAAATCAGCAGAGATAAACACAGACTTTTTCGTCATATGCTGGAAAACTTTTGGTTTTATGTCAAAAAGCGTACTTTAAATATTTTTAATATTGTTCGAAAAATTTTGTTTTATGTTTTATTTGATGGGTCTGGTGTATCTGTTGGTTGGTTTGTCTCTACAGAGATATTTTGCCTACTCTTGTTAATGAAGTGTTATGTTCTACCTGTTGGATTGAATTTCAGGGTCTCCCATTGCTGCGTTCCAATTCTCAGTTTTAGGAAATGACCTCTGGAAGATTGAGCTAGAGAAAATGGCCCCCAGACCTAGACTCATTCCGCACATGCAGAATAATGCACTTTCAAACTGTTTTCAGTGCTCTTTGAAGCTGTGCGAAATGGCAAAATCCACTTGCAAACAGTTGTGAAAGTGGTTTGAAAACGCATTATTTTGCGTGTGCGGAAGGGGCCCTAGATTTGGGGGTCGCTTTTCACAGCCCTGTCCTGCCAGCTGGCTTGTGACAACTGGAATCTGTAAAACATCAGCCTTAACCCGAAATATGTAAATCCCCAAAGAAACATCTTATTTCAGCAGACTAAAATCTCCCTTAGTTCTCCATACTGTTCATTTGTCATCTATGAACTCGGGGGGGGGGGGGGTCTGGCTTCCAATATTGCTCCATTGGAATGCTTTATCCTCAGTTGATTTTAAGTGATAGAGGTTGCCTAGAGACCAGGGACCAGTCTAAAAGGACATAAATATTCTACTCCTTTTATGCTTGATTTAAATACTACCACCCACCATTTTCTATAAATACTTCAGA
This sequence comes from Sphaerodactylus townsendi, assembly GCF_021028975.2. Lineage (NCBI taxonomy): Eukaryota > Metazoa > Chordata > Lepidosauria > Squamata > Sphaerodactylidae > Sphaerodactylus > Sphaerodactylus townsendi. Next base: position 68,172,264 of record NC_059435.1, read on the forward strand.
GTTGGGAGAAATGGTAGTTGTGGCTTTCCATACTTAGCACTTGTCATTAAGGATATAACAAGGGAGAAGATCAGCAGAAGGATCCTCAAAAGTGGTCAGAAATGTTCTATGATCTTGAGACTGACATTTGAAAATAAAAAAAATATATTCATGAAGTCCATGCATATGTGTAAAGTTTCATCAAGTCACAGCCGAGTTATGGTGACCTCAGCAGGGGGCCTTCAAGGCAAGTGAGAGGCAGAGGTGGTTTGCCTTCCTCTGCAGTCTTCCTTGTGGTCTCCCTTCCAAGTACAAACCCTGCTTACCTCCTGAGATCTGATGAGTGTTGGCTAAACCATTCTGCCTTCCCTCCCCCATTAAGTCCACAACCCATTTCTTCTTTTCTTAGTGATAGTGACTTCATTTAGTTTGAAGAATAATAACTGGTTTTTAGACCCTGCCTTTCTCTCCTGAAAGGAGTCTCAAAGTGGCTTACAAATTCCTTCCCTTCTCATCCCAACAACAGACACCTTCCAGTGAGGTAGGTGAAGCTGAGAGAGTCAGGTGAGAACTGTGACTGGCCCAGCAGGCTTCGTATAGAGAAGTGGGGATTCAAAACAGGTTCGTCAGATTAGAGTCTGCTGTTCTTAACTACTACACCACACTGGTTCTCCAGTTTGGCAAGACAACTGAAAGTACCTCAGAAGGCTGTGTTGACACACAGTAGCCAAAATATTTGTGGTCTAGAGGAGGTAATGGCAGCCCTAATAGCCCAAACCAACCAGATCTCATCAGAGCTTGGAAGCTAGACAGGGATACACCTCCCCCTCCCTCCCCTCCCTTGCATGCTGCCCCTCCCTCCCCTCCCTCCCCTTCCCTTGCATGGCACCCCTCCATCTCCCTCCCCCTCCCTCCCTCTGCTAGGGTGGGTGGGCCATGTCCAGATGCTGGGCCCCTCCCCTCCCTTGCATGCCACCCCTTACTCCCTCCCCTCCCTCCCCTTCCCTTGCATGCCATCCGTCCCTCCCCTTCCTCTGCCTTTGGGGGAGGGCGGTTTACAAAACTAAATAATAATAATAATAATAATGATGATGATGATGATGATGATGATGATGATGATGATGATGATGATGATGATGATGATGATAGGGCAGCACTTGAAACATCTTCGAATTGACAAAATTAACACCTGTCAAATTCAGAAGGCAGCCCTGCTGGGATCCGCATGAATACTACGCCGATACATTACAACTTCCTAGGCCTCTGGGTGAGGCTCGAATTGTAATGAAGGCCAACAACCAGCTAAAGATCTGGCAGTTGTGAAATCTACAACACCACCACCACCACCAACAACAACAACAATAATAATAATGATATGGGAGATCACCAGGGAAATCTGGGGCTGCTGTGCAGATGAAGGTAATGGCCAACCCCCTCTGTTCATTTCTTGCCTTGAAAACTCCATGAGGTGGAACTTCGTTGCGGGATCATCCTGCATCAGTTGCAACTTGGTGGCACAATTTAGTTACTTATTTAGAGCGGTGTCAGAAGCAGTTCTGGGGGAAATAATCATGTGAATATTTAGAAGGGAACCCGAGAGATGTGGCGTGGAAGTCCTCCCCACAACGTGCTGTGACGTTCGCCCTGTCCCATGAGTGTATGGCTGGCATTTCCTGACCTCCACTAGCAGCAGCCAATGATGTACCACATGAGTAGGGAAATACAGAGAATCATGAGGGTTCAACGTGGGCTACATCACACAAGCTTGGCAACACTGATCTCCTCCAGTGTTTGCTACGAGTACTGGCTGCAGCTATCACAGGGACTCAGGAGTGAGCCAGTTTCAGATAAGCCACACTGTTGAGTTGTACCATTCTTTGAAGTTCCGCCCTGAATCATCCAGATAGCTTTTATAAATAAATAGTGCCTTTATCGAAGTTGTGTCTGCTCAAAGTTCTGACAACACCCACAACGATATCACTGGCACAGCGAAGGCCTACACCACTTGCAAGCCAGACAGAATAGAGGAGTTGTTAGGGACTTGGCAGCTGTGATTCAGGGCTTCTGAGCTGCGCAAACATGGGTGATTCATAAATTGTGCCAGCGTGACATCACTGTTCGATCGAGTATATTCTGATAGTTCTTTTTTGCAATTTTATGATTTGCTTCTTCTTTTTTTTACAAGTTTGGTGAAGATGCAGGTATAGGTTAAGTGTCAGAAGGCCATCAAGAATCACGCTTTGATCATTAGCCAGGCACAACTGCAGCAACCCTGTGATTACGGCCTTGGATTCAAGTCTCATTTGGTAGCTCCTGGAAGGCCAATTTCTGTCCTTCCACTGAAGATCAACATTAGACTAGGAAGTCAAAGGGAGCCCTAGGGCCTACACATTTCTCATTGCGGGTGAGGAAAAGAGAATGGTTTCTTCTAATACAGAGAAGCTCAGAGTTGGCTCAAAACCAGTGATCTTCTCTTCCTGCAAGGAATCTGTACATTTGTAGAAGTAATCCTTTCTTGAGGGGGCAATATCACCCATGAGCCAGAAAAGCCATCCATAACTGGGACGGCTCCTTTGGATCTTCTCCCACAATTTCAGTTCAACTTAACAAGTGGGTGAATGTCCAGGATTTCTGTAACATCCAGAAGCATCCTTCATTCTTGTCACCTGATTCTTTAAATTCTTTGGTTTAAAACTGCTGTAAAAGAAACAAGCAGAAACAAGACATTTGCCTCAGAAAAGATGGCAAGCGAAAACTGGTCTTCTGGACCATGCTTGAAAACGAAAAGAAATGGGAAAAGTTGTTATTCCACTTACATATTCCTGATAAACAGTTCATTGTCACCGATCAATCCAGAGAGAATCCGTCTTAAGAGTTACAACTGTGTTGGCTGGTCAGGAGGAAACAACAGATTTCCCCTTGCATTCTTTGGAATGTGGCCACTTCCTTGGCAGCATCAATTTTCATTGCTACAGGTCAACCAACATTTATAATTATTTATCATTTCCAGAGCACTTCCTGACGTCCAAAGTACTTTATAATCCTGGTATTACTCAACCTTACTGGCTATTAAGAGTCCTGTTGTATAGATTGGGAAGTGGAGACCAACTTGTTCAAGGTCATCCAACTGAAGGCATGGTGGTTGAACCCAGATCGCCTAGACAAGAGCCTATGCTCCATTTCCCTAGGACTGACTGATCCTGTAGTAGTCCCAGTGTACTACCCATAAGTGGCCAATGCATTGATAAACTTACAGTGATGCACCCGGCAGTGATGCACCCGGCAAGGTTTCCCCGGCCTGATTCTGCCTGAGTGTGGACCGTTAACTCCTTCACTGCTGTCCTCCAGGAACACAGTTTTGCATTATGCTCTGAGATGAAATTGTAGCTAATCTCCTGCAGGAGAAAAAAATGGATCCTGCTTCTCCAGGAAAAGGATAAATCCCAACTAATGGTGGCAAGGAGAAGGCAGCTGTTTCGTGAACCAGATACATTGCGCCATCTATGAATATCATCTATTTTTGTCAGTGGTACTGAAAAGAAATAAATTACTCATCATTCAATCCATTATTCTAATAATAAGAGCAAGCCACCGCTTTAATTGCATCAGTTAAGTGGACAGGACTGTTGCCAGCGCTTAGAAACGTCGTTCCATCAAGTCCGCTGAAAATTATTCAGTTGATTTATGAAAGGTGGGTGGACAAAGGAGATGTAACCATCTCTTTTATAATTTAGCCTGGTCTTGAAATATACAGGTGTTGGAAGCCAATGTCTCCGATGCAAATTACCCCAAGGAGGAAAGGGAAAAGGGGACTCATGCCTGTTTAATAGCTGCTCTCAAGTAAATGTGTGCTTTGATATATGAACTGATCTTGAAATTGCTTTTCATTTATATAGTACGATGCGTTGGTATTTCATAAAAGGTGATGATCTATCATGGACCATGGATGTCTATATTTCCTCACACAGTGAGCTGTATTTTCCTTGGCTGCATCAATTTTCATTGCTGCAGGTCAACCAACATTTATAATTATTTATCATTTCCAGAGCACTTTCTGATGTCCAAAGTACTTTATAATCCTGGTATTACTCAACCTTACTGGCTATTAAGAGTCCTGTTGCATAGATTGGGAAGTGGAGACCAACTTGTTCAAGGTCGTCCAACTGAAGGCATGGTAGTTGAACCCAGATCGCCTAGGCAAGAGCCTATGCTCCATTTTCCTAGGATTGACTGATCCTGTAGTAGTCCCAGTGCACTACCCATAAGTGGCCAATGCATTGATAAACTTACAGTGATGCAATACAGCAAAAAGTATGTGGGCATTGTATCCCTTCAGAAGGTGTCACCCCTAGGTTCAGTGTGGAAGAATGTCCTTAAAAACATAAGAACATAAGAACTAGCCTGCTGGATCAGACCGGAGTCCATCTAGTCCAGCACTCTGCTACTCGCAGTGGCCCACAGGGTGCCTATGGGAGATCACATGCAGGATGTGAAAGCAATGGCCTTCTGCTGCTGCTGCTCCTGAGCACCTGGTCTGCTAAGGCATTTGCAATCTGAGATCAAGGAGGATCAGGATTGGTAGCCATAAATTGACTTCTCCTCCATAAATCTGTCCAAGCCCTTTTTAAAGCTATCCAGGTTAGTGGCCATAACCACCTCCTGCGGCAGCATATTCCAAACACCAATCACGAGTTGCGTGAAGAAGTGTTTCCTTGTATTAGTCCTAATTCTTCCCCCCAGCATTTTCAATGAATGCCCCCTGGTTCTAGTATTGTGAGAAAGAGAGAAAAATTTCTCTCTGTCAACATTTTCTACTCCATGCATAATTTTATAGACTTCAATCATATCTCCCCTCAGACGTCTCCTCTCCAAACTAAAGAGTCCCAAACACTTTGGTCTTTGGTCCCTTCTACACAGGCAACACAAATGCGTAAAATAAACGCATGTTGCCTTTCTCATCATTCACACAGTGGGTGCGAGGGCCATTTGGGCTCACTGAGAGCTCTGTGATAGGATGCATGATGTTTTGCACAGGAAATGCTTCGTTTCCCTGTGAAATGCACATCCAAGAATCCCTTCACCTGTGGAACCCCCCCCCCACCATCTGAGAATCCTCCCACAAACATAATGCACAAAATGGCAGCTGCCTACAGAATCTACCAAAATGGCAGCTGCTTACAGAATCTACCCATAATGGTGGGGGGCAATAAAATGCTTCTTGCTTGCTGTAGTTTGCACAGGCAAGCAGGAAGCATCTGAAACCTTGATTAAAGGAACGAAGTAGCTAATTTAGAGACTTTCATGTAGAGACTTTCATTTAACCCAGGTTCTGCAAAATAAAATGGTTAGAAGTGTTGGGGGCACAAGTTCTGTGGGAACTTCTCTCCTATAGTGCTTTTTTCCACACCACTTAACCCATTATATTTTGCCTGTACAGAATCACCCCTTGCGACAGGCAAGACTGAAAAGAAGATATAAGACTGAAGGAAGGAAGGAAGGAAGGAAGGAAGGAAGGAAGGAAGGAAGGAAGGAAGGAAGGAAGGAAGGAAGGAAGGAAGGAAGGAAGGAAGGAAGGAAGGAAGGAAGGAAGATATAAGACTGGAAGGAAGATATAAGACTGAAAGGAAGATATAAGACGAAGGTCTGCGGGTGACTTTCATGTCAAAGGGTGTTTCCACACATGCTGAGTAAGTCACTTTCCCCCCCTCTATTCAATATATGAAGTAATGGTATTGGGAAGTGGAGACCAACTTGTTCAAGGTTGTCTAACTGAAGGCACGGTGGTTGAACCCAGATCCCAGAACCCAGTATCCTTTGTCTGAAGAAAGTTTATATATATATAAACTGGAGGGGGATGGCGCAGGGGCCCATGGGGGGCAGATTTAGAGAATTATTATTTGAGGACTATGTTTGTAACTTGCTGTTATTTACTTAATTTTTTTAAAAAATGCACTTTCGATTCACTTTCGATGCACTTTGCAACTGGATTGTACTTGCAAATGACCACTGAAGTGCGTTGGATTATTCAGAATATGCAAAAGGGCCTTAAAAGGGGCTCGTGCAGGCAGACTCTTTTGCCATGCCTGTTTGTACTCATTGACTTGAATGGAAGCCGAGCTGAGCAACTTGCATTTCATGTGTGTTCAGTGTCGAGGGGGTCCTTTCATCCCGACTGTGTGAAGGGAGCCCCAAAAGCCTCCAGAACCAGACCAGGAACTCTTCTCTCTGCCGCAGTATCCCAGCGATTCTTTTTTTCCCAATTCCTTAAAACAAGTAAACCTTTCTCACTCTGTTACTTTTTGGTTGGCTGAGAAAACACAACAAGCTGTGGTAAAGGTGGGCTTTTAACAGCTGAAAATAGCGAAGAGTGTTTGCTCTCTCTTTCCTTCTGCACACTTTGGTTTTGTTTCTTCTTCTGAGCTACAACAGTTCTCTGCTACAGGCTATGACTTATCCCCTGACAACGCTGGTCCCTGTGATAAATGGTTCAAAGTCAGACCTGGGGCAGTCTCTGTTGCTAGAATATCTGGGTTTGATATCTTTCCTAGGCTCATGTGAATTTTAATAGAAATCGGGGGTGGGGTGGGGGTGGGACTAGAAGTCTGACCGAAGATGGAACAGGGAAACAGGTTGAAAAAGGACTCTCTCTCTCTCTCTCTCTCTCTCTCTCTCTCACACACACACACACACACACACACACACACACACACACACACACACACACACACACACACACACACACACTTTATATTATGACTGCATTGTATTGTGGCACACTCTTGCCTTGACATGGGTGAAAAGGAATATAAACAGAATAAAACAGGGGGTTAGGAACATCAGTCACTCTCAGGTGGGAAAAGGAACAACGAATGACATTTGAACTGAAGGATGAGCATTACTTTGTTAAGTAATTAAAAAAACGAAGTGGAATATGTCCTTTTCTTTACTGTCATTAATACCAGAAAAATGACAAGGACAACTAAGTGTAATCATTATTCTAGAGCCTGACAGCCTGGTTTGAAGAAATCGAGCCCAGTGGAATGTAGCAGAATTATCAGGGATGGAGAGAGAGAGAGAGAGAGAGATGGAAAAGATCAGATTTCAAAATACTATGGGAGCTTTTTAATTGGCAGCGTTTCTTTTCACAGTGTTTTCATCCATCAGCAAGGGTTTGTAGATGGCTTTATTAACTCTGCACAAGCCCTAGTTTCTATTTGCCTCAGTTATTCTTTTCTCTGTTTATTTTATTTATACCTTGCCCTTTCCCAAGCAAGTCAGCCTCAGGGCAGCTTCTAGTAGAGAATAAATACAGATACAATGCAATGTGGGCTTAAAACATAACATTAAAAGTATAATCACTATTCAAAAGATGGTTCTAACTCGTGCCTACCGTATAATACTAATCTCTTTCTAAGGGTGAGCTGATTCGTGAATGGTCGTAGGCAAATAACCAATCGTGCCCCAGAATTCAAAGGTTCTCCAAGGAGTTGAAATAGGCAGAAAATCAGAAAAAAAGGAAAAGGAATCCACAAAAGGAGAAACAAGAAAAAAGAAAAAGGAGGGAAAGGAGGTAAAGGGGAAAAAAGGTGAAGGGCGGGCGGAGACCAACTGGTCTACTAAAACTGCTATTGCCTTGACCATAGTGGAACATCTCTGTATTACAAGTCCTGTGGAACTAAACTTAGGGCCTGTGTCTCATTAAACAGAGAGTTCCACTAGGCTGGAGCCAGAACCAAAAAGACCCTGTCCATGGTGGAAGACAGCCATGTAGCTTTGGGGCCAGGGACTGCGGGTAAGTTTTTTTCCTGAAGAGCTCAAATTTCCCTGGGGGTATATCAGAAGAGGTGGTCCTGCAGATACAGAGGCCCCAGATCATTTAGGGCTTTGAAATAAGACCCAGAACTTTGAACCTGATCCAGTACTCAGTCGGCAGAGCACCGGTTGTATATGTGCCCTCCGTTGGGTCCCTGTCAGAACTTGTGTTGCTGCATTCTCGGCCAGTGGTCATTTCTAGAAAAAAAACTCAAGAGCAAGTTACACTAGACTAGTCTAGAGGTGACTATTGCATGGATCACTGTGGCCAGGTCAGCATAGGACAGGCAGAGGGCCAATTACCAGGCTTGGCAGAGATGAAAAAATGCTGTCCTAGACTTCCAATCCAAGGACATACCTAAGCTTTTAATTGTGGGAACTGGTACCAGCTGCACCTCATCAATAGTGGGGAGCTGAAACCCCCAACCTGGACCAACCCTGTCCAGCCACAGGACCTCCATCTTTGATGGGTTCAATTTCAGGTGATTCTTTTTTAGCCATCCCACTATTGCTTTGAGACACCTGGCCAGATCTTCCCAGAATGTATCTGGCCAGCCAGCCATCAACAGATACAGCTGGGTGTCATCCACACACTGATGGCAACCCAGCCCAAAACTCCTGACTAGCTGGGCGAGGGAATTCATATAGATGCTAAAATAATCAGGGGGATGATTGCCCCAAATGATGTTCTGTTAAGACCATCTTCCCCAGTGCCACTCTGTCCCCAACCCTGGAGAAACAAGAAACAGCCATTGCAAGACTGTCCCATGTAATCTAACCTCAGAGAGTTGGAAGGTCAACAGATCATGGTCAACTGTGTCAAATGCTGCTGAGAGATCTAACAACAGAAGCACTGACTTGCCTGGATCTAGCTCTCTATGGCGATTGTCTACAAGAGTAACCAGCACAGTTTCTGTCTCATGGCCAGGCTGAAAGCCAGACTGGAATGGATTTAGGACCAGTGTGCCTTCTTGACATAGGCAGGCCCTCAGGAACCAACAGACAGTCCAGACACAGTTATTCAGTGAGTGCAGTTATTTAATGAGTACCCAAGGCTAGGAACAGAGACCTGCAAACTGAAACACAATGTTACTGCCACAAGATAACTCAGCTGCAACTTCTCTTTTATAGCCAGGCTCCCATTCCCTAGGGCATTAACCTCTTGCAGCTGGGTTACTTTAGTCTGGCTCCTGTAAGGACTTAGCATCCAAGTCAGCTTGCCCCATGGCTGCTAAACTGCTACTGCGTCTCCTCTCCTGTAACCTAGCATGCAGTCTCCTCCTGCATTGCTCCAGGGGCTCTGGAGACAGGGGAGGTGATGGGGCTGGCAGGGTCCCTTCTGGCTCATTGTGAAGAGGCTGAAGAGCCTCAGAGATAGACCCTCGCTGGAGAATCTCAGAGCTTGGACCTGGCTGTGGATCCCCACCTACATACTCCGCTGGAGCCTCTAGACCTGGTCCGGGCAGGAACTAATGATTGGTCAGGCTCTGCATTTACAGGAGTGCCTGGGGATCTGGAACCAAACTGTTCCCTCCTCTCCATCTGAGTCTTCCTCCCAGAGGTCCCCTACTAGACCAGGCTGAGCCATAACACCTCTAGAGCTGCCAGACTGGAATGGATCTAGGACCAATGTGCCCTCTGGAACTGCTAGACTGGAATGGATCTGCTGCACCTCATCAAGAGTGGAATGGATCTGAGACCGATGTGCCCTCTAGAGCTGCCAGATTGGAATGGATCTAGGACCGATGTGCCCTCTAGAACTGTCAGACTGGAATGGATCTAGGACCAATGTGTCCTCTAGAGCTGCCAGATTGGAATGGATCTAGTACTGATGTGCCCTCTAGAGCTGCCAGATTGGAATGGATCTAGGACCAATGTGCCCTCAAGTGCTGCCAGATTGGAATGGATCTAGGACCAATGTGCCCTCTAGAACTGTCAGACTGGAATGGATCTAGGACCGCTGTGCCCTCTAGAACTGTCAGACTGGAATGGATCTAGGACCGATGTGCCCTCTAGAGCTGCCAGACTGGAATGGATCTAGGACCGCTGTGCCCTCTAGAACAGTCACTGGAATGGATCTAGGACCGCTGTGCCCTCTAGAACTGTCAGACTGGAATGGATCTAGGACCGCTGTGCCCTCTAGAACTGTCAGACTGGAATGGATCTAGGACCGCTGTGCCCTCTGGAGCTGCTTTGCTGCCGCCCATCAGAGAGAGTGGCGCTGGGGAAGTGGCAACAGCGGTAACATTGCTTTATAGAATCCTAACCTCGCTTATGCTGATCGTCATTAGAAACTCAGCATCTGGGGCCTGGCTACACTGAGACCTGTCCTGAAATTCGAGCTCAGCAAATAAGGAAAAACATTTTGTTCAGCCGTTCTGAATTTCCTAAGCCGCTGGGACATTTATTATGCTGAATTCCACTCGCATCTTAACTGCATCTGTTTGTTAATCAAGAAATGTAACTAATATTGCTTAATGAGGGTAGAGCCTATAAACACAGTGAACCAGCTGAAAAACATTTTTTTCCCTTCAAAAACATTCCATATTCATTCTCAAATGCTGGGAAGGCTTTTAAAATTTAAATCTCCCAACCTCAGGAACTCTTGACCTGAATGTACAGGTTGATTAACATAGTAGAAGAAGAAGAAGAATTAGAGGCTAACAGAAGATCTGACCTGATCATCTGGAAACCCCTTTCTTTCAACACTTTCTTCTGAGGTGCTGTTGCGCCAAAGGGAAGGGAGACATTGACTGATAGCCATAGGAAGAAGGGTCAGGCATCAAACTTGGCAAAACTCTGGGGGAAAATATGGGTGAAGGATCAGCTGTGACTATGACTCCGAGATCAGGGTTTTTGAGCACCTGACTAGCCCTGGGCCCACTGCCATCTCCCCAGGTCCCATGGCCCTATTTCACCCCTCCCCCCAGTTATTAACTGTTTACTTATTTCCTCCTCCAAGACACAGGAGTGGGGAGAAGGACCAGCCTCCACCTTCTGGGTGATGTTGCGCATTGCAGCCGGAGGGAGAGGGCAAATGAATTGTGGCTGATGAGTGGAAGCAGGTGAGGCCACTGACAGAGAGATCCACGAAAGGCACCTCCCTCCCCATCAATCTTGAAGCTGGCACAAGGAACATGATTACTGCACTCGCTCCATGCTGGCTCTTTCCTTATGCCTGATCCTGAAGCTAAAGCTGGGTTCAGAATATATGCGGTTCGGCCTTTCTTTTAATAGGTAAGTGATTATTCAGATCATATCACCCCTGTGCTGCGCCACCTGCACTGGCTCCCAGTGGAGTTCCGGATCGTTTCTAAGTGTGTTGGTATTGACCTTTGGGTGACCCATACACTATGGGGCTCCAGCATACCTATGGACCTAATCACTCCTTATGTCCCACGTGAGGGGCTCATGAGACTCTACATGGCCTCTGAATTGCTGCATCCTGTAAAGCCCTGTGGTGATGCGGCTTATTCTATCTGGCCAGGGCCTTTAAGAACATAAGAACATAAGAACAAGCCTGCTGGATCAGACCAAAGTCCATTTCCTACAGCTCTCTCTCAAGTTACCTAGCAGAGTCACTTGCAGCCTTTTGGGAGCTCACATGTAGGATGTGAACGCTAATGGCCTTCTGGCGGCTGTTGCCCTCGACATCACCTGGTCTATTAAGGCATTTGCAATCTCAGATCAAAGAGGATCAAGATTGGTAGCCATAAATCGACTTCTCCTTCCCAAATCATCCAAGCCCCTTTTAATGCTATAAAGGTCAGTGGCCATCACCACCTCCTGTGGCAGCATATTCCAAACAATTAATCACACGCTAAGTGGAATAGTGTTTCCTTTTAGTAGTCCTAATTCTTTCCCCCAGCATTTTCAATGAATGCCCCCTGGTTCTAGTAGTATTGAGCAGGAGAGAAAAATGTCGTCTGTCAACATTTTCTACCCCATGCATAGTACTCTAGACTTCAATCATATCCCCCCTCAGACGTCTCCTCTCCAAACTAAAGAGTCCCAAACGCTGCAGCCTCTCCTCATAGGGAAGGTGCCCTAGTCCCTCACCCATCCCACAGTTGCCCTTCTCTGCACTTTTTTTTTCTATCTCCTCAATATCCTTTTTGAGATGCGGGCACCAGAACTGGACACAGTACTCCCGGCGCGGTCGCATTCAATTGCTTTTATATATAAGGGCATGACAACCTTTTGGTAGTTTTATTATTTAATTCCTTTTAAATGATCCCCAGCATAGAGTTTGCCTTTTTCACAGCTGCCATGCATTGAGTTGACATTCCCATGGAACTATCAACTAAGCCGCGCAACTCCCTTTCCTGGCCTGCAGACCATAGCACTGACCCCTGTAGCGTGCATGTGAAGTTTGGATTTTACCCTATGTGCATCAATTTTACATTTTGCTACATTGAACTGCATTTTCATTACTTGGCTTCCACTCATCTAATTCTGACAAGGTCCGCTTGGAGCTCTTCGCAATCCTTTGTGGTTCTTACCACCCTACATAATTTGGTATCATCTGCAAACTTGGCCACCACGCTACCCACCCCTACTTCCAGGTCATTTATGAATAGGTTAAAGAGCACTGGTCCCAAAACGGATCCTTGGGGGACACCACTCCCGACATCTCTCCATTGTGAGAACTTCCCATTTACACCCTTCCCTTTACGGCTTCCCATTTGGCTGACTCCTTCCCATTTACACCCTTCCCTTTACGGCTCTGGCCACAGCCTGGTGGAATGTTTCCACCTCCAGTTGTCCAGGTCTCAAGTGGGACTCCTCGGCGAGTTCTGTAGGGCCTCAGTTAGATGAGCTATTCCACCGGGCCTTTGGAGGGGCCGGCCGCGGTTCCACTGCCCCCCGCTGAAACTGAAATCAAAGCTGCCTGTTAGGACCACCTGGTTGGGCCCTAAATCCACCTTGGGCCCTGCCTACCTCCTCCCCCTTCTTCTTCTTCTTTTTCTTTTTGGCCTTTAGATCGGGCGCCTGTGTATATGTGTATATGTGTCTTACACAATCTTGTTATTTTAATTTATTTATTGTTATCAACTGCTGCTGATTTTAATGGGTTAATTTTATACTGTATCAATTGCTGTGGGAAACAGCCGTGTTGTGAGCCGCCTTGAGCCCTTTGGGGATGAGGCGGCCTATAAATTTAATAAAGAAAGAAAGAAAGAAAGAAAGAAAGAAAGAAAGAAAGAAAGAAAGAAAGAAAGAAAGAAAGAAAGAAAGAAAGAAAGAAAGAAAGAAGGGCAGAGGAACACATGGAGATCTAGAGGTCAAGGATCAGTGAGAGCAACCAAATGGGAAGCAGGGGCAGGATAAGCAAAAAGATGACTTTGGGGATGTTTGTGGGAAGGGGCCTCAGATCGGTTGAAACCAACTTCAAAGTAGTGCTTGTGAAGTTTCATAAGTGATAACAGTAGTGTGGATCCGTCATTTTAGTAACAGGTTCCCATGGTAGCGGGATTCCAAACTCAGGTGTATGAACGTCAATGGGAATAAGGCATGATGGGGGCATGGCCGGGCATTCCAGGGGCGGGGCATTAATAATTTCTCTGTTACTGTAAAAAACTCTTACTGTAAAAAAAAGTTCCTAATTTCCAGCTGGTATCTTTCTGTCCATAATTTAAACTCATTGCATGCAAGTCCTATCGCCTACCTGCCAAATGAAACAACTGTACTTTTCCTCTAATTGACTGCCCGTCAAATACTTCAATACTTTCAAATACTTAATTTTGCTCTCTAGAAACCGTGGCGAGATATTTTCCTTAAACAAGGAACTCAACTATATTTCTAAAACATAAGTTTTAAAACAGCCCAACAGGGAGAATGGATCCCGCCTTGCACCTTTCATGAACGTTTGTAATTTGAAAGTTAACAGGACTTTTATGATTTTTGGACCTAATGGAATTTCTAACGGAAAAGCAGACCCAATTAGTTGCCCCCTCTCGGCACACACAAATAATTAGTAACCCACTCTCGGGAACTGGTGAGAACCTGCTGGATCCCACCTCTGGGTGAGAAGACCCGTGAGAGGTCCAGCCGGCCTGAACCAGGGCCAGGGTGTTCTCAGCCCTGGCCCCAGTCTGCAGTGCTCTTGGATTATCTTATGGTTTTAAATACAATCCCTAATTTGAATCTTGCCCCAAAGGCCTTCCACAATCCCGAAAGACTTGTTAAGATATCTTAACCAGTTGGGACCTGTAGCAGATCTTTTTGGATCACAGGAATCCTTTTGGGTCCTGATGACTCATAAAACCTCTCTTATCTTTTTTTGTTGGATCTCAGAGTGGGAAATAAATTCTTTGTCTTTGGCTTTCCTGCCAGTTTATCTCATACTACCTCAGCACCCATTCTGGGACATTCATAGCATGTGTGTGTGTTCTGGATCCTGGTGCACGCATCCACTTGCATGTACTCCTGGAAAGTGTAACTATCACCCCTCTTGGAAACTCTATCCAACTTCCACTTTTTCCTCATAGTCAGCTCTTGTATGTGTTGTGTGAATATATTCATTGCTTAAAATGTCGTTCTTGTTTTACTATTTTTATTCCTTAATAAAAACCAATGTTAATTTATGCTGAAATGCCCTTTGTTCATTTGATAGTTTTTACCCAGGGCTAATCCTAGTATACAAAGGTTATCAGTCTGTCTCCGGCTAGTTTCCCCAGTTTAAAGTGGAGAATGTTTACTTAGAGTAGCAGTAACTACTGTCACTCCTACCAATAAAGTTGTATACTCTACAGTGGAAGCAGAATCAGGCCTTTATTTATTAAGTACTACTACTACTACTGGTTAGTGGGCTCTACAGCAGATGGGATCCAATTATCTGGGATCTATGATGAGTTCTACTGACAGCTGTTGCAAAAATCCATACAAAACTGCAGAGTCAATTATGATATCACTATTAAACATATGGCGGGGATAGATTTTTTAAAAAAAGGAGAACACTTGTGTTATATTATAATTTCTTTGTATCCTGTATTCAAGAATAAAAACTTTAAACCCCCTAAAAATTTACACCTCTTCATGCTTAAATCTGGTCCTTCACACCAGTACCCTAGATATACTAATAAAGAGGTTGAATGATCAAAATAGGTTCATCATAACTACATATATGGCAAAGACGTGTATTTTAATGTTATTAGCCACTATTTGAACCAATTTTGATCATGCAAACCTTCCTTTCAACCACCTACCCTGTTTCCAACCTCCTACCATGATCATATGTGACGGGAAAGACGTCAACCTGAGACCCTGGAGAGCTGTGCCAGTCTGAGTAGACAACAGTGACCTTGATGGACTAGTGACCCGATTCAGGATAAGGCATTGCAAGATCAATCGCAAGACCAAAGTTGCAATACCCAGCCAGCTGGAGAGCAATGGTTTGGCCAGGCTGTGCTGGGTAAAGAGAATAGGCAGAAGGCAGGTTTTATGGGAGGGGCTCTCAACTTTTCGGTACTTTTCAGTGCGGCAGCCTTCCAAAAATCAGAATGGTTCAAAAAACCCACGAGACGCAGGACAAATTGTTTTAAGGCAGGACTGTCCCGCCAAAAGCGGGACGTCTTGTCACCATATATAAGGAGGGAAGGGAAAGGAGATTGTAAGCCCCTTTGAGTCTCCTTGCAGGAGAGAAAGGGGGGGATATAAATTCAACTCTTCTTTTTCTTCTTCTTCTTGCTGAACTCACTCCATTTCCCAGACTCTACCCTCTTTAGGATGCATTCCCAAATCTCCGGGAATTTCACATCTTGGAGTTGGCAATATTACTCAAAATCAAGTGATGTGGTACAACTACTTTACCTCCACTCATGTGTGTTGGGATGACTGATTGTTCTGCAAAATTGGCCGTTATGTTTGCTTCCACAAGTCTATCTGGAAGACACACAGACACAAAATAGGCTTCTGAAGTCCAGTACAGTATCTTACTATTGTTTTAAAATCTTAGGCCTCGTGAGAGAAGCACTCATATGCCATGCATTCATAACATTTTTGAAGGGTGCGTGACATTTCACTAACTGGCTGGCTTTATTTATATAGCAAGTGGGTGAGTTTTTGCTCACGCTCTTGCTATGTCTCAGTAAGAAATGCCAGCAGTACCAGCACGGGGGTGACAGACAATATTCAGTGGCAGATTCTGCAGTTCAGAAACGGCAGCCTCAAGAGGGGAAGGATCTAGCAGAGCTAAAGGTCAGAAAGCCCCTTTTCAACCCTCTCCATAATTCCATCGAGCTCTTGGAACGGCAGCACTATCAGCCTCCAGGCTGCAGCCACTTAAAAGGAAGTTGTGATTCCATTGCTCAGGGGTAGTTCAACACTTTGGCCCCAGATGATTGCGGGGGGGGGGGGGTTAGGTGGAAGAGCTAATGGGTTGCATTAGTCTGGGGGCGTGACCAAATTATATAGGGCAGGGGTCCCCAACCTTTTTGAGCTGGCAGTCACGTTTGGAATTCTGACACGGCGTGGTGAGCACAGAAGCAAAATAGCTGCCACAAAATGACTGCCACAGGAGGCAGAGGCAGCCACAAAACGATTACCTCAGCTTACTTCCAGTAAAAAAAAATATTAAAAATTTGCACAACCAATGTAACTTCCAATAGTAAGTCAGAAGTCTTGCTGGGCAAAAGCCCTCTCTGGCTCCACCTACATCCCAAATACACTTGGCAGGGAAACATTGTGAATGGATGCCATGGTCCCTATGGGAGCCAGGTTGGTGGCCTTGACATAGGGTCCCTTCCCTATTTTCCTGTTCATATCCCTGCAAAATCCCTGTCCCTGCTTGCACCTTTCAGGGGTGCCTTGTTAAAAAGGTTTCCAGCAAATGTGCAGTTCTCCGATAGCATCTGTGGTAGCATCTCTGGGTGGAGAGAGAACCCATGTCTCTTGTGTGCATGCATACTGAAGCCCACATGTGAAAACTGGCCATAACCTTGCAGTGAGCCTCCTGGTATTTTGCACGCTGCCGTTGCCAAGATCTGTTTCAGTAAAATGCATGACAATTGGGTTTTCTAGCATATCTTCCATACGGTTCCCACTCTCCAGGTGGTGGCTGGAAATCTCCCAGAATTACAACTGGCCTTGTGTTGCAGAAAGCAATTCCCCTGGAGCCAATGACTGCTTTGGAGGGTGGACTTTATGAGGTACTTCTCCTCTCCAAGCCCCAGGAATTTCCCCAGGAATTTCCCCAGGAATTTCCCAACCCGGAGGTGGCACCCCTTATTTTGCTTTTTAAAAAAGAGTCACCCACTTGGCTTTTCAGGCACTTGTAGGACTTGCCAGGGCAGAACAGCTTGGCCCAGAACAGCTTGGCCAGACCAGTTTGGCCCCTAGCTGATTCTACACCTGGGCCCTCCATCTGACATGGCTCGCCACCTCCCCCTCTCTTTTTCCGGGGAGAATTTTAAAATTGGGGTTAGCGGACGCCTCTTTTACTGCTATCGCTGTTTTAAATGGTTTTAGTAATTTATTTAACTGTATTTACATTTTTGTGTTGTACACCGCCCAGAGCCCTTCGGGGATGGGGCGGTTTAAAAGTTTAAGTAATAAATAAATAAATAAATAAACAAAAAAAATGGCGTTGTTTTTTTGTAGTCATCTCTTTTTTTTCGTTCGAAGGTTGTGACCCTCATGGAGCAGCCTTCCAAAGCCACAAAGGGCCCATTTCTGCCAAGAAACAGGAACATTCCCAGTCTAGCACAATCCACAACCTCCTCATGCCATTTCTCAGGTCCTGTTCATTTGCTCAGCAAATCAAGTGAGCTTTCAATGGCTGGCTTGTTGCAGAGTGGGGTTGCCGCAACTCCTACAGGTTATTTGAATTGTGCAGATACAAAGGAAGAGTATTGAGGGATGCTGCGACATTTTTATTGCTCTTCTCCGGGCGCTGCCAAGTGGTCAAAAGTTGCTGAGCAATGCGGCAGGGGTGAGAACGCACTGGAAGTTTTAGCAGATCTGGAAAATTTTAAAAAATCGTTCATTCTCCAGGGTGGAAGGCTAACGGAGGTCTAGTCAGGGAAATCCAGCTTTTGTGCTTGTGGGCTTGGGCAGGGGACTGAGAGAGTAACTCTGTTCTGCAGACAAAAACCCAGAGGTGTATCTAGGGAAAATGTAGCCAGGGGCAAAATCTGAGTTTTCTCCCCCGCCCCTCCCGTATGGGTGGCCGCCCTCCTCCACCACGACCAAAAGGTTTTTTGCACCAGGTCTTGAAGTCAATGTATGGACCCCGGGGGAAAGGAGGGGGGATTTTCTCTCCCCCCCCCACGTGACTAAATGGCCTCAGCCTGGGAACATTTGAGCCCATTTGTCCCCCTGGGTTGTGCACCTGTAACCCCCATGCTCAGAATGGGTTGACCCAGTAAGGGGTGGAGACTCAAAGCAGCAGAAGGCTGCAGAGCTCATGTAGTTTGGAGGAGACGGAAGGCCCGCATCCTCGAAACTGGAGTTGCTGGCAAGCCCTTAACATCCTGTTAAGGTAACTGCACCCAGCAATTACTGTGTTGTGGGCAGCCTCTATTCGTGCCAAATGCTGGGAAGCTTGCTGTCTCCAGCGCCTTATGCTCGGGATAGGTGAGAGGTTCTGCCTCACCGTCCGCATGTTCACCAAGTCCTTGGAATCTTCAAGAGCCAACCTACTTGCAGGTAGCGTTGGACTTGGGAATGCCCAAAATACTCAAACTAGAACATTCGAAAATGCAAATCAATAGAACCTTGAAGTGTGATGTCGTTGACGTTCATATGCATAAGCAAGAAAGCAAACGCCTGTTTTTAACAGCCAATTGTCGTTGCAACCGGCTCCCAAAACTGCCCTACAGAACTCATTAAACTGAGTTTACACACCCCTGGGTAAGAATCTCGAGTTTTAAAGAACTTCCAGAGCAAGAAATCCGAACTTTGGTACTCCATGTGCAGATGATCTGCACTTTAAGCATCCAGAGGTGGGGATCTTAGGGTTCCTGGCGGTTCGGCAGTTGTCGGCAAATTCGCGCCATCCGCCTCTTCATACTTGGCACAGTTTTATTAAGCCATATTTTGCTTCAAAATAAAAAAGTGATATTAGAATAACAGTTCGTACTTTTGACAGCCAGTCAATATTTAAATCCCACCGTCCATCGGAACCCGTTTGTTAAAATTGTTGAATCCTTACCTGATTGTACCTTACGCCCCATCATTATAGGATTGGGGACAGGGCAGACCCAAGGGATTTTGGCTCCTTAGGTGTTAACAAGGCACTGGTGTTTCCTAATGCAGAAAAAAGTGAGATGCCTGGAGTGAACATCTTACTTACAGGGCGTTCAGAATGAACTATGTAAAAATTAAAAAGGACAAGCGCTTCAAAAGCCCTCGGTGTTCCATCACAGCAACTACAGGAGACGAGAGTCAACAGGTAGATTAACACCAAGCTTCCCTTCAAGGCAGTAGAGAAAATTCCCCCCAAATCTGGCACCTGACAGTCTCCTAGGTTTGCCTAGTGGTAGGCCAGCCCTGATAGGAGAGACGTAGGTTCAAACCCTTACTGTCCTCAATCGGGGAGCATGGAGCGTGGTTCTCTCGTAGGACATGACAGGTTAAACCAGTGGGGTTTAATTAGCATCCCCAACCCCCCAATAAAAAGACTGCATATCGAAGATCTTTTCAGGGCACCTGAAGAAGTGAATCATTGTCCATTAGAGCATTTGGTAGAATAAAATTGTGTCAATTTTTAAGGTGTCATAAAGATCCTGTTCATTTTTGCAACATTTTCATGTTACCATAAAAAATCTGAAGGAGAGTTGGGATGTTTTCTATGTTCTCCAATTGAATATCTCTAATAGTTACACTTCAAAAACATTGGGAAATCAGGGCAAATGTTACTGTGCTTTGATTTTTTAAAAATGTTCAAACCTCCAAAGCTTGGTGATAAAAAAATTACTATAGGGCTATCGCCAGCTCCTCCCCAAAGAACACTTGCTGGTTCTTTTTCTAATCTAACAGGATTCCAAACTTTTAAAGTGATGAATCTTTAGAAAGTTTTAGTCATATTGTTGCTATTTAGATGGTGCCACCTTTGGAAGGATTATGTTGAATCAAAGGTTGTTACTCATTTAAGAACAAGTACTTCACTAGTCATTAGCATCCTTTGTTCTTAGAAGAATACATGCTCGATTCACAAAAGGATTCTTTTTTAGCACTCTGCTAAAGGGATATGTTCTCCAAGATTCTTTTTCTGGGATTATTAAATTGGAATAATTGTTTGCCAATTAAATGCTTTCGTTTGGACGCGTTCTTGCAATCTTTGCTGATTCATCGGGACCCCAGTTCTCCCTTTGTTCCTGGTGTGCACCAGCAGCAACCACCCATCCTGTAGCATCCTGGGACAATTTCCCAGGATGCAACAGTGTTGTGTTCTGAGGAAAAGAGATGCTCCAAAGTAGTCCTCTTGGGGAGGTGGGTAGACGTTTACTCCCAGGAGGATGGTGTGTTTTCAGGTTTTCTTCTGATAAGAGTTAATGAAGGCCTTCTCTTTTAATGGTGCAGACAGGGCCTTTACTGTGAACACATTTTAAGTAAACGGAGAAACTCAAACAGAATAAGTTAACAGTCAAACAAGAGTGAGCAAGTCTTAATTAACCGAAATTCTAATTTAGTTACAAAGCACTAACTGCAGCAGATAAGGCACAGCATGTTTAGGAATCTTTCCAATATTGTGAGTTGGGTTTTTTGGGGGTGGGGAATGCTTCTGAAGTGTCAAAACCAATGGTGGGATCCAAAAATTTTAGTAACAGGTTCCCATGGTGGTAGGATTCAAACAGTGGCGTAGCGCCAATAGGGCTGGGCGGGGCACACGGGGGCGTGGCCGGGCATTCCGGGGATGGGGCATTCCTGGGCAGGGCTGTGGCAAGGACGCAGCCGCTGCGTCGGTCCTTGGGCAGGAAACGAATGCACGCAGGCGCAGGCTGCCACGCACGCCGGTGCACCTCCTGCTAGACTGCTTCAAGTTCTGCGTGCTACTGCTGAGAGGAGGGGCATAACTAAGGCAAAAATCACGTGGCAAAATCACCCATTAGTAACCCCCTCTCAGCACACACAAATAATTAGTAACCTACTCTCGGGAACCTGTGAGAACCTGCTGGATCCCACCTCTGGTCAAAACCCCCTGTAACTCATAAATCAGTGACTGCTGTTTGTGGAACCCTTGGATACGTGTATATCAAATAATCTGTCCTTGACACTCAGAGCTGTTTCTTGTATCTACCAGGTCCTGATGCTCTTAGCTTCTGCTTTAAGGACAGCCCCTTCACTTCTCATGTTACCCCTCCACTTTCTGTTTCCTTCCACCTCCTCCCAGTGGGAATTTATTGTCACCTAAGTGTCCTCAGGACAGCCCCTGCTAATAACCTTCAGAAACTGCTGGAGGTAGTTTAATGCCTCAACCAGAGTTATTTGAAGGGCATCTGGGCAAAATAGGTAGAATCAATAATTATTTTAAAGGGTTTTCGGTGTCCTTTAATGATATAGTAAAATTGTCTGAATTTTGCCTCGTCCTACCTGTTGGTGGCGCTGACCTTGATGATTGTTTGGGTAATGGTTGTGGTTCTAACTTAGGCCGTTTGTGGTTGGTGTCAAACTCGCAGCCCTCCAGAAGTTATGGACTATAGTTCCCATCATCCCCTACCAGCATGATGCTGGCATGATGCTGGCAGGGGATGATGGGAACTATAGTCCAGAACATCTGGAGGGCGGTGAGTTTGACACCTAGGGCCTAGGGTCTCTCTTCATCTAAATCTGGCACTGCCACTAATGAAAGGTTTCCTCCATGGAGTTCTGCATGTTTCACCCTTTGGTTTTGAAAATGTTTCCAAGCACTTTTTGCTTCATTATTTTTAAAAACACTTTTACTATGTTGTTTTTTACTGAAATGTTTCCAAGCCGGCTTCCCTCACAGTACAGTCATATTTGAAGCATTTTGTCTTTTCTGCCTTCTGCCTGGCCTTTTTCCACATCTCTGTGCCGTCACCCAGCGCCCAGTCTGCCATTTTCCGCATCCCTCGCCTCACTCCTTTCCCCCTTGCCTCTTCATTTCCATCATTTGGGGGCAGGGGTTGCTGATTTGGGTGAATCAACAGAGTCTTGATTAAACAGATCTACAGAGCATGGATCGATGGAGCATCATTTCAAGGAATGAACAAAAAAATTAAAAAACCTCACAGTGACCACGAAATGTTTGGAGGAGGGGAGTGCGGACAAATATTATGGTAAAGAGGGGGGTTGAAAACGTTCTGGAAAAGTTCAAAGTGACTTGTGTGGAAAAGGCCTAGAATATCTGAAGCGCTCTCTCTCTCTCTCTCTCTCTCTCTCTCTCTCTCTCTCTCTGCTTCTTTTCAGATTTCAAAACTTTTTCCCAACAAACCAAACCAAGCGATGGAAGGAAATATTTTGCCCTTGTAATCGGTTATTGACACACATGTAAATCACCTGGGGACGACCACTCTCCGGTTACTATGCAACATCCTCTAAGCAAGATTTTTGAAATGTTTGTAGCTTGGACTCAGTATATGGTAACTGTGGCTTGTTGTTTGCCTATTCTTCACCAGCGGAGGCCTCTGGTTTTGTCTTGAGGGTCTACCTAAGGTCAGCTTCCCACCCTGTCCTGCCCCCACCCCCAACACCAGCAATGCCAGAGAAAACCCAACCGAGTGTCAAAAGGGGAGGGGAAACCCTTTTGCCCAGCAAACACGGCTGCTTAAATACACTGTCTGTTAGGATAGCTTGAAGTGCAAACAGCCAAGAGATTTACCTACTCAAACAAGGTTAAGAGTGAGCAAATTCCCTTGAAGATGTACCTGCAACCCTTGGCAGAAGAAGCACAGGAAAATAATGAAGATGTACACGGGGAAAAACCTATGTGTTCCTTAATGACATCTCCTCTATCCAGAATGGCAGGGTTTAAAACATTCCTTTTTCATTCACAAATAGATGCATTGTGCTTACACCCGAACAGGGGAAAATCTGTAGAACAAGAGAGCTATGATTATGAAGTTTTAGCTGCATAAGTTTCAGTGGCTTATTACTTTGAAATGAAGGGTAATTAAAACAAAAGCCAAGAAACGGTTATTGCATCCTTCCTAGTGAAAGTACACTGGAAGGTCATGAATAGGTAGCAAATCCATCTTAGTTAAGGCTTATGGTTTCTGATCAGTGGTGGGATCCAAAAATTTTAGTAACAGATTCCCATGGTGGTGGGATTCAAACTGTGGCGTAGCGCCAATGGGGCTGGGTGGGGCACAATGGGGGCGTGACTGGGCATCCTGGGGGTGGGGCATTCCTGGGCGGGGCTGTGGCAAGGACGCAGCCGCTGCACCAGTCCTTGGGCGGGAAACGAATGCACACAGGCGCAGGCTGCCACGTACGCCGGTGCACCTCCTGCTAGACTGCTTCAAGTTCTGCACGCTACTGCTGAGAGGAGGGGCGTAACTAAGGCAAAAATCACGTGGCAAAATCACCACTTAGTAACCCTCTCGGCACAACACAAATAATGACAGGTAACACTACTCTCGGAGCAGACCTGTGAGAAACTAGATCCCACCTCTATTTCCTGATCCCATTAGAGTGGGTTTGGGAAGCTCGAGTAAGAAATCACGTCATAAATGCAACAAAGGACTAGTGTGATGTTATGCTTAGAGCAGGGGTCTTCAAACTATGGCCCTCCAGATGTTCATGGACTACAATTCCCATCAGCCCCTGCCAGCATGGCGAAGAGTCAGACTAGAACCTGGGACAACCGGGTTTGAATTCCTTATTCAGCCATGGAAGCCACCACATGATATTGGGAGCATCACAACCTCTCAGTCCAACTTACCCTCAGAAGGTTATTGTTGTGAGGATTGTGGAGGAAGGTGGAATAATGCGAAAAGCCACTATAAATCTCCAGTCGGAGAGAAAAGCAGGATATAATTTTTAAAAATATATATTTGCATGCAACCTTCCCAGTCCAGCTGGACTTCATGCAGAGAAACCTGCTAGCTTGGATTACACATCTTGAATCTTTAGAAAGTCGCCTTATTTTGCATTCAGATTTACTTGATACCCCCTTGTCATGTTTTAAAATGTTTGGTGTGTATGTTTCTTCAAACCGAGATGTAAGTTGTAGAAGAAGGGGGGTTGGAAGGGGGATGAGAGTGTGAGGTGATTGGTTAACCCTGGAGAGTGACTGAGTCAAGTCGTCCGTTCTGCACTGAGAAAGAGTCAGTCAGAGTGGGTGCTAAACTTGGCAGAGAGAGACAGCAGTCTGTGTTGTGGACTGGCAGGAGGCCAGTCTGAGGCCCCCTCCGCACATGCAGAATAATGCACTTTCAATCCACTTTCAATCCACTTTGCAGCTGGATTTGACTGTGTGGAATAGCAAGATCCACTTGCAAACAATTGTGAAAATGGATTGAAGTGCATTCTTCTGCGTGTGTGGAAGGGGCCAGCTAAACGGAATCGGAATGTGTACAGAATTTGAGAGAGAGAAAGAAAATATGTGCTGAACTGAGAGGGGGAGAGAGAGACAGTATTCTGTACTGAAACTTAAAAGAGAGAGAGGGAGTCAGTCTGTGCTGCACTGAGAGTGAGAGACTACAAGAGGAGCCACCAGTGGCGTACCAGGGATAAATGGCACCTGGAGACAAATTGTCTCCAGGATGCCCCCCAGACTCTGCCACCCACCACCCCAGCCCCGCCCGCTGATGCCCCCAGGCTCCACCCCCACTGCCCTCGACCTGCCCACGTCACCATGGACATGGGCAAGGTCTAGGGTGCCCACCTCCCAGCCGGCAGCCTGCAGTCTCTTCTGACCTCCCCTCCGGTCAGAAGGGGGGTTGAGGGCACTTGGAGGACTCATCGTTTTTGCGTGCCTTGGTCAGGGTCGGGGTGCAAGAAAACGCAGAGACAGCAGGACTTCCTGGTCACGTGGGGGGGTCAATTTTGCACCCCCACGTGACCAGAAGAGTGGTGCCCAGGGACAACCGGTACCCCTTGGCCCTAGGCAGATACGCCACTGGGAGCCACCTAATAGGGTCTCAGAGATGTAGAGGAGTGAGAGGGGGAATTGAGGTAAAGTGAAAGTTGCCTCAGCAGAAGTTGCTCCCTCAGCTTATTTTCTTTCGGCTAATTCACAATGTCACATTTTTCTGCATGTCCACACAGTTTGCACGGGCATTCAGAAAGCCTGCTGTGTCTTGGGGTGGCCTGATTTTGCTGTTTGCATGGTCAGCTTACTGGTTTACCATAAGATGCAACAATTATTACATTTTAGCCACTACTAGGGGGCATCACTTGGATTTTCTGCACCAAAACATCCTTGGATGTCTCCAGAGAAAGAGGAGCTGGATGAAACCTCAATATTTTCTCTACCCCCCTGATTGTTTCTTTCAGACTCTAATGGAGAGCAGCGGCGAACTGCCATGACGGAATGACTTCCACAGCATACAGAAGAACCTGGCCTGGGAACCAACTGAATAAGGCACATCAGTTTATTGAGAAAGGCATAAACTTCCTCAGTAGACCTGAGCATCAACTCAAGCTTGCCCAGAAAGGGGGTGTTTCTAAAGCTGTCACTGTGCACGAATACAGCATGCATTGGAGGTTCCTGGCAAGTGAGGTTTTTTTAATTCTTCGTAGACATAGCATTGGGATGCCAAAAAGCACTACCTCCCCTACAAGACAGATTTGTTTGTCCTCCTACTCTCAATTTGTCATACAGCACCACACAAAACACTGGTGGCTTTATGGTTTTCTCCCCTTTCTTCCCACTTACGCCGGGACCACTCCCAGACGCTCCAGTGACCTTTTCTTCATAACGGTAACGTGTCAGAAACTCCGCAAGGTTAAACGATGGCATCGGCCTGGAATGCC
This sequence comes from Sphaerodactylus townsendi, assembly GCF_021028975.2. NCBI lineage: Eukaryota > Metazoa > Chordata > Lepidosauria > Squamata > Sphaerodactylidae > Sphaerodactylus > Sphaerodactylus townsendi. The sequence goes on from NC_059435.1 coordinate 68,197,935, forward strand.
GACCCTAAATGTTTAAAAATCCATGGCAGTCCTGGAAATGCAATTATTCATCCCAGTTTGTGAAGCAATAGACCCCACGCCATGTATCTGCAAAATAATCTGATTCCCCACTCACTCCTTGGCTTGGAAACGGGCAAGAGGTCTTCTTCCAAATCTCAGCTGTTCCAGAAAAGTGGGCTACCCAAGCATATGGGTGGTGGATCAGTCTTTTGCTAAATGATGAAAACTCACTAATAATGTTTGTATGTGAATGTTAGGAATGAAGAAGAAGAAGCAGCAGCAGTAGCAGCAGCCGCCGCCGCCGCCGCCTCCACAGCTCAGGCAGCAGAGCTGGGAATCAAACCCGGTTCCTCCAGATTAGATACACGAGCTCTTAACCTCCTACACCACTGGTGAAGAAGAAAAAGGTTCTGGGACAGCACTAAAGAAAAGGAACCAAAGGGAAGGACCAAAGAAAGCTATAAGCATGTATTATGAAAAACACAAATCTTGGAAGTGAAGTAGGGTAGGTTCTGGTTAGTATTTGGATGGGAGACCACCAAGGAATACCAGGGTCTCTGTGCAGACCTGGGCAATGGCAAAACCACCTCTGAAAGTATCTTGCCTTGAAATCTTATGGAGGTCACTCACCATAAGTTGGCTGGGGCAATGGCAAAAAACAACTATAAAATATGGAGAATGGAGGGAAGGCAGCAGAGTATAACTTTATGTCATCAGATCTCAGGAACTAAGCATGGGAGACACCAAAAAAGGCTCTGCAGAAAAAGACAATGACCTCTGCTTCTCACTTGCCTTGAAAGCCCCTTGGTGGGGTCCCCATAAGTCCATTGTGATTTAATGACACTTACATAGGTATTAGGAAGAACTAATGGAATAAAAAGCAGTGTGACACTAAATGCTGTGTCCAAAGAATATTAAACTATAACAAGAATCCTTGTGTAGTGGGTGGAGTTCTCTGGAGTCAGGTGGAGAAGGGGCCATCCCAATGCCTGCTATCAGTTCTGGTTACTGGAGATCCAACCCGGAGCCTTTCAACTACAAATTACAAAGAGGGATCTGGGAAGAAGAGTTACAAAGTAATGTAGTCCATTGGGTGACTCTGGGAAGCTCTGCTTGCAATAATTGCGGGGGGGGGGGAGCATTGCTCTAGTCCAGGGGTGGCCAACCTGTGGTGATCTAGATGTTCATGGACTACAATTCCCATGATATCAGATAGTCCATCCTAAAACGATATTAGATATTCCATCCTTGAACTTCCACAAAAACGTGTTCCAACAGGTCTTCTGAAAGATGCTGATGGGAATTGTAGTCCATGAACATCTGGAGCACCATAGGTTGGCCACCCCTGCGCCTAGTCCTTAGCACCTTTCAGAAGACCTGTTGGAACACATTTTTGTGGAAGTTCTAGGATGGAATATCTAATATCTTTTTAGCCTGATTCAATTTGTTTCTGTTTCAGTGGGGTTTTTTAATGCTTTCAAAGCATTTCCTGTGCTAAGCCTCCAGGAAGGGTGTAGTGCTCTAAGGGCATCTTCACACACGAGAGTTCAAGCTGTTCTTTCTTCAGCTGTTTTATCATTCGAATCTGAGGTCAGAGTGCTCATTTGCATTACAAATGCCTCTTCCTTGGCATGAATAAGAATCAGATATCTGTATAAATAAAGCGGCTAAAAGAAAATTCGAGATTCATATGTGAAAATGCTCTGATTATATACACATCTAAATCCAGGAATGTGCGCAGGATTCGGCACTGTGCCCTCTCACCAACACTTAGCCCATCCCTCCCTGTTTTCGCTGTGCGTTCCACACAGGTGCTCTTGGGCATAAAAGGATGTGCTGAATATAGCTTGCAAAACCCCGACCTGAACATGCTGTAAACATTAGAGGACACACTGAAGCTGAAAACTCCTCTGCGCTTTGGAACAAATAACAAGAGAGAGATGCATTTCTTTTTTTCACGAATGTCATCAAAACCGACAAAGGGATTTACCCACCTCTTCCCCCTGCCCCCGAGTTGCCGAGGAAGATGACCTTTTTGAAATGTGCTAAATCCTGCACATCACGACACAGTGCAAAGGGTTTTTCTCCGCCTCCCTGCCTTAGGATTGTTTAATCATTTCTTGAACACAATGCAAATTGAAGTCAAAGTTATTTTGATCGACATCATCACAGACAGAAAAGGTCTCAGCTGAGTTCTCCTGCCAGACAATAGAGGAAAGACCAGAAAGAGATAACAAGGGAAAACATGATTAAATCACAGAAGTGACATAAAATCAATACGGGCAGCCGAGGATCAATAATTCTTTGCTCTGAGTAACAGTCGGCAGCACTTGTGCTCGTTTTCAGATTTCTCCAAGACTATTGCTGAGCTGAGTTGTGGAACAATGGCCTGTCTTTTAAACCCCGTTCTCTAGCTCTTGTTCTACATTTCACCTTCATCCTTCACCAACTGCTGCTAGTTGTTTAACTGATCAGCTAAACACAATTAATTGGGTCTCTGTTATTAAATGCCTGTGGGTAGCAATGGAAAAATAAATTTGGGAACTGGGTGGGTGGGTGGGTACACACCAGTTCCGTTTCCAGTACAGAATCATCACAACCCCTCACGCTGTGGTGGGTGGTGTGGAGGTAAGTCTCCCAACTCGATATCCTATGCAATGGTTTGAAGATTGGGATCCACAGAACCTCAAGGGCTTGTTGCTATTTTTGGACATGAGAATGTTGTTGGAACTTTGTGGGCCAAAACCAACAACATAAAGAAAAATGCTTCTATTGGGTAGCATACTTGGATTAATTTCAACCCCCAAGCAATGAAATATATTTTATTAACACCCAGGGATACCAGGTTTTTTTTTTTTTTACTTTGGAGGAAACTCACCTGCATCCCGGCAGACATTCTCAATGCTGCTTGGCTAGGCGGTGGGAGAAAAGTGGGGTGGGGTGGGGGGTGGAGACAATTGCTGGTAACAGTAATGATGTAGCTTTTTGTTTAAATAAGGGGTGCTATTTTCCTGCCAGGTTTGGGAAATCCACTGCTCCTGACTCTTATTAACCACCCCTGCTCTTGCAGCTGGTAGAAGAAAAATAATGTATTTTGAAATGATGATCATGCGATGTCACTTCCAGCAGGTAAAACCCAGAAGTTATGTCAATCTGTTCTAGAAATATTTGCAAGCTCTATGGTTTGGCCATAGTTTCCAGTAGTTCCTACAGTGGTCAAACGACACTTCCAGGTTTCCCCCAGACATTACATCATGCCGTCACACACCATGTCTCCTCCCCCATAATCATGGCAGTTGCCACAGAGTTTTGGCCAAATGCTAGAGTGGTATGTTACTGGTGAGGAGCCCCCCTCCCCACTGGTAAGTCTCCCAGGAATTGTTGCCAACTTTTCACAAAGCATGTGTAACCTCTACCTGTGGGTTCTGTGGGGCAGAACTTGGAATGAGTTTGCAACAACAAATTTTAAAAACAAAATGGTTTACTTTTCTTAACATATAACATCAAACATCAACATTTAACATCACACTTCAAGGTCCTGTTCAGTTTTCATTTCAAGTCCTTCTAGTTACAGTCTTCTGATATTGCCAAGTCCAAATTCTTCTTTTGCAAAGTGGAAGTTTGGCTCCTGAAGACTCCAAGGGCTTGGTGAACAGGATTCAACATGATGAAGGTTTCCAGGAGAACTCTCACCCATTACAGGCATTAAAAAAACCCCTGAAACAATAAACTCCAACATTTACAGCATAGCAAAAATAAACAACTACCTTCCCACTAGTTCCCAACAACATTGCAGTTACCTTAACAAGGGGTTAAGGGCTTATACAAACCAAGGTCCCAGTCTGGTAGCCTTGTCTCCTCCAAACTACATGAGCTCCGCAGCCTCCTGCTGCTTTGAGTCTCCACCCCTTTCTGGGTCAACCCATTCTGAGCACGGGGGTTACACGTGCATCTTTGGAGTCAACTAATGCTAGACAAATACTGCAGGGGGAAAAAGCAGCAGACTTTCTCTCCAAATGGGGGTTACATGGAAGCAAGAAGGAAGCGGCCAGGCAAAATGGTGGTTTGGCTAGAGACCATTCACAGGAGGAGAATCCCTGTGCAAACAAACAGCCTCGGGGTAAGTAATGCATGCATAAATGGCCTTTGGCTCTCGAAAGCTCATACTCCAAATCTAGCTGTCTGCCACAGACCAATATGGCTACCCTCTGGAACTGCTTGTTAGCACCAAAAAAGAAGTCTGTGCCTGCCCCCTACAAAGGTAACATGGCATTTATAGGTGTGAGACCTGTATTACAGACTGAAAAAGATTTTATCATTTCATAATGAATAAATCTCTTTGTAGAGTTCTAGCTTGAATGTTATGTTCTTCTGGGTATAAAACAAACTGGAAGCCAAGTTTCAAAAAGCCATGTTTTTCATGCCGCCAGCATAAATCATTTGTTCACTATTGCCAGGTTCCAAGGCCTGGGAAACCCACGTGTGAAAGGTAGAAGAGGATCTGCAGAAATTGAGCAACATTGCAGTTGGCTGGGACAAGCAGTTTTTAATTGGGTCTTTAGAAGTCAGGAAGGAAACTTCCTTCCAACTTCCATTAAGCAGGATCAGTATGTTGATTGCAAGGAAGTTTGTGCCCAGTAATTTTTGAGATTTTGCCTTGAGATTTTGCCCAGCGTGAGACTGACAGGGGGCACAAAATCACTTGACAAAGGTCAGAGATCTCTGTGTGGAAAAAAAGCAGGTCGGGTACATGCTGTCTCAGTTTGGAGGTCAATAATTGATAGGGTCACCATAATTCAGAAGCAACTTGATAGCATTTAACATGCACACACACACACGTACACACACACATCAGAGAAACTTTAAGTTGGTTTTTGAATGAACTGGGAATGAAACTCCACATGTAGGATCTTTGCCTCCCTCTGTTTGTACAAGTTGAAACCAAAGCCCTTTCTGAAATAACGGTTCCAATAATCTTTAAAACCTGACATTGGCAGCCCTTGCTTAGCATTTGTAGACTCTGGGGGACACAACCTTCATGTACCCTGTTTCCCCTAATATAAGACATCCCCGAAAAATAAGACATAGTAGAGGTTTTGCTGAAGTGCGAAATATAAGGCATCCCCCGAAAGTAAGACATAGCAAAGTTTTTGTTTGGAAGCATGCCCAACGAACAGAACACAGGAAAAATAAGACATCCCCTGAAAATAAGACATAGCACATCTTTGGGAGCAAAAATTAATATAAGACACTGTCTTATATTCGGGGAAACACGGTAGCACCCGATCAGCTGTTCTAAAAGCTGTACCTTCAGCTTCTAAGAACAGTTCATAACAAATAACTTCAAAATCAATTGAGGAAGACGGATGCCGGATTCATACAGGAGCCAACTAGACATAAAAGTTCTTCTGATACCAAACCAAAAAAAAACATTATGAAGAAGGTTCTCCTAGAAGCAGAAAAATCACTGGAGTCTTGCCAAAATCATAGTATTGTCTTATTACATATAAATCTTTTTAGAGATACTTTTGTCCTGGTGTTTCAGCATCGGATTTTGGAGTTTGAGAGCCATTTACGGTCTCTGATAAGCGGTCTTTGACCAGCCCAAAGACATTTCATGGTAAGTTCCAAAACCTCCTTCCAACCATCTTTGCCCTTCTATGCAAGACAAATAAGGAGCAAGCAACACAATTTCTTTCCTTTGGAACACAGCCTTTTTCTGTATTCCCATTTATTATTTAACATTCAGGTGACAGGACCATTGCATTAAGGGAACAAATTGCAAATTGCAAAGGAGAGTAGCAAAGCAGCGATGGGGGCTGTCAGAAAATCAAATGGATCCATTAAATTTACTCCCGGAAAAAAAAAAATAGCAGGCACCAGACAAATTGCATTTTGTAAATTACTAGTCCGTAGAAAGGAAACGTAAACAAAGGTGAAAAGGCTTTTTGCTGGGGTTTCTAAAAATATATGTTGAAAACCCACAGAGAATAAGTGTGGACCATGTTCCGGTGAACCATATTCCATTGTTCTGGAACTGGGGGGAAGCTAAGAGGCAAACAACAAAATGAACTTTGGCATACTGGTATGTATCCTCCCATTCGGTTCAACAAAGTTTGATATTTTTGGCCAGCTTGAGAGGTTTTCCCCCGAGCCTTTCTTCATGTTTCAGGAGACCAAGGCTCATTCCGCACATGCAGAATAATGCACTTTCAAACTGCTTTCAGTGCTCTTTGAAGCTGTGCGGAATAGCAAAATCCACTTGCAAACAGTTGTGAAAGTGGTTTGAAAACGCATTATTTTGCGTGTGCGGAAGGGACCCAAGCTCCATGAAGAAAGGCTGAGGGAACTGGGAATATTTAATCTGGAGAAGAGGAAATTGAGGGGGTGGCATAATTGCTCTCTTTAAGTATTTGAAGGGCTGTCACTTAAGAAGAAGAGGAGGGGGAGGAGGAGGAGTTTGGATTTATATCCCGCCTTTCTTTCCCATAAGGAGACTCAAGGTGGCTTACAAACTCCTTTCTCTTCCTCAGGAAGCCGTTCCTGTTCACAGCAGATAGAACTCGCAACAATGGGTATAAATTATGGGGGAAAGGTTCCCAACACAGTAAAAGTTGTGCAACAGTGGAATCAGCTGCCTAGGGAGGTAGGGAGTGCCCCTTCTCTGGCAGTCTTTAAGTACTGGCTGGATAAACACTTGTCTGGGATGCTCTAGGCCTGTGGTGGTGAACCTATGGCACTCCAGATGTTCATGGACTACAATTCCCATCAGCCCCTGCCAGCATGGCCAATTGGATAGATGTTTCCTACAGCCCCACTTCTTACTTACCAGATTCTGGCCAGGATTTTCCTGCCCTGGATCTGGCCCAGAGTTGGTGGGTTCAAGCACCCCCAGTGGCTGTTTGGGGCACCACAGCTGAGGAGAGAAGCTATTGGATGTGGCTTGTGCCTGTCATTCCTTCCTGGTCCAGGGACAAAGGTGAACTTCAGCCCATGTGAATTCAGTCTTGCAAGAATCATGGAGTTGGTACTTGCATGCTTGAATCACTTTCCGATTCAGCAGTGTACCGACTTGAAATTAATGTATGAGCATGAAAGTTTGGGCAGGAAAAGTCTGCTTGGAGCATAGTTCACGTGTTATCAATAGGGAGCAGCTGCCCCTTTCTTAGACTAGATCCCATGCTGAAATGCGTGGCATAGGTGGATCAATATTGTTGGCCCCCAGAAAAGGGCAGCCTCACTGATGGTGATATTTCCTTTCACTGGGGTTGCCAATTTCCCAGTGGAGCCTGGAGATCTCCCAGAATATCAACCAATTGCTAGAGTACATGTAACCTCTACCTGTGGGTTCTGTGGGGCAGAACCTGGAATGAGTTTGCAACAACAAATTTTAAAAACAAAATGGTTTACTTTCTTAACATATAACATCAACATTTAACATCACACTTCAAGGTCCTGTTCAGGTTGCATTTTCAAGTCCTTATATTTACAGTCTACTGATACTGCCAAGTCCAATTCTTCTTTGCAAGTTAGTTGGCTCCTGAAGACTCCAAGGGCTTGATGGACAGGATTCAACATGATGAAGGTTTCCAGGAGAACTCTCACCCATTACAAACATAAAGAACCCTTAACAAGGTGTTAAGGGCTTATAGAAATCAAGGTCCGAGTCTGGTAGCCTTGTCTCCTCCAAAGAGCTCTGCAGCCTTCTGCTGCTTTGTGTCTCCATCCCTTACTGGGTCAACCCATTCTGAGCATGGGAGTTACATACGAAGATTAGTTCCCCTGGAGAAAATGACTGCTTTGGAGGGTGGGATCTATGGCATTATACCCCACTGAGGTCCCTCACCAAACCCAACTCAGCCCAGGTTCCACCCTCAACATCTCCAGGAATTTCCCATCCTGGAGCTAGGAATCCAGACACTCACCACGATCTGCCTTTCCAAACTGCTTCTAGTTTTCAGAAACTACTGGAGTAGAGTTGAATCCAGAATTAACAAAAGACCGGGCTGGCCATACAAGCCTAATAACAAAGTGACCCACCTGCAGAGCTGGAGTGTCCCAGCAGAGGCATATCTAGGGAAAATATAGCCCAGTACAAAATCTGAGTTTTCCGCCCCGCCCCCCACCCGTATGGGTGGCTACTCTTCCCCCACCACGACAAAACAATGTGTTTTTTGCACCAAGTCATCTCAAAGGAGTAGGGGTGTGGGGGTGATTTTCTGCCCCCCATGTGACTAAATGGCCCCAGCCCAGGGACATTTGACCCCATATGCCGCCCTGCGAGGTACGCCCCTGTGTCCCAGCTATTACTAATAAAAAAGTGAAAATAAGATCAGATGCAATTCACAGTTGCCCAGGAATAGAAATAGATAATGGCAGGAAAGCACATTTCAGAACTTCTTCCACTGGTCTCCACAGGAAAGGTTTCCTCATTTAAATAGCCAGATATGAGGAAGTTTCTGCGACTGTCCATTTCCATAACAGACTCTGAAGTTCACAAGATGTGCTCTCTTGTTCTTTCTGTCCTCTGGAAAATACAGCACTCCCTTCCTTTTTCGCTTTACCGCAATGAACAACAGGTACTTTGCTTTCAATCGGCAGGCTCCTTTTTCGCCGGTTTTTAATTGCCAAAGAGAAGTTTATAGTCCAACGATATTACAGGCCCATAAATCATCATTAAAAATCCTTTGAGCCACGAAACGTCAGCCAGAACAATAATCAATGTGTATATATCAAGAGTGAGCGGTTTCTACTTGACCCAAAATGATAGGACAAGAAAGCAAATGTTTGTTGTCTTCAAGAACAGCCATGTCAAAAAAAAAATTAAAATAAATAAATAAAGACTGACTAATAGAATCAATACAGCTGGTGTTCAACAGTACTTGGGTGGGACTCGTTCTTGTATTTCAGGCAAATTAGCTGATAAAACAAATGGGAGCTGGTCTGAAGGCTCTCTGTTGGTAAACTTAAATTCACAGCCCTATAGGTCAGCCGTCCCAAGGTGCTGGTTTTGACTGTGGGAGGTTTTCATGGCCTGGAACCCATTTATCCCAAGGCCCATCAATCCCTATATGTCCCTGTGCACCAGTCTGCCACCTTGGTGAAATGATTGAGAACAGGTGGATTCTAATCTGGAGAACCGGGTTTGATTCCCCACTCCTCCGCCTGAGTGACGGAGGCTTATCTGGTGAACCAGATGTGTTTCTGCACTCCTACATTCCTGCTGGGTGACCTTGAGCCAGTCAAAGTTATCTCTGAACTGTATCAGCCCCACCTGTCTCAGAAGGTGTCTGTTGTGGGGAGAGGGAGGCTTATCTGGGGAATTCAGATTGGCCTGTGCACTCCCACACATGCCAGCTGGGTGACCTTGGGCTAGTCACAACTCTTCAGAGCTCTCTCAGCCCCACCCACCTCGCAGGGTGATTGTTGTGGGGAGAGGGAGGGAAAGGAGCTTGTAAGCCACCTTGAGTTACAGAAGAGAAAGGGGGACTATAAATCTAAACTACTCCTCCTCCTCCTCCTTCTGGTGATCCTCTCATTAAAGGTGGGCTGTGCCTTTTTCCTGTGTTCATTCTGGTTGCCAATCTCCAGGCGGGAGCTGGAGATCTCCTGGAGTTACAACCAATTGCCAGACCACATAAACCAGTTTCCCTGGAGAAAATGGCTGCTTTGGGGGGCGGGGTCTATATGGCCTTATGCCCCCTGAGGTCCCTTTTCTCAGCCATGCAACGTTCATGATTACATTAAAATACAATGAAATCCAGTAACATTCTTAGTCAAGAGGATAATGGCACCCATAGATACTAATAAGGGAGGGGAGTAGAAATGTCAATTTATCCCAATTGAACTCTTTCATACTGGGAGGGAAGAATGGGGAAAGGGGAGGGAAAGGAGGGGAAAGGGGAGACCGGCAGATGGAAACCCTTTGCTGTCTTCAACCATAAGCCTGACGGAACGGCTCCATCTTGCAGGCCCTGTGGGTGCTGCTAGGGCATCCTGCCAAAGTCCCTCCACAAGTTCCATTCCCAAATCTCCATGAAATGCCCAGCCTGAGGACCCCCAAAGCTCTGGAGTTTCCTCTGGGTGCTTCTTTGGATGAATGGCTCACTGCTTCTTCTATCGCAGTGGTGGCGACCTATGGCACAGGTGCCAGAGGTGGCACTCAGAGCCCTCTCTGTGGGCACATGTGCACAGAGTTTGTTATGGGGGTGGTGGAAAATACACACACACACACACACACACACACACACACACACACACACACACACACACACATCTAGGCTGGCCTGGGCTGCTGGGCACGACATGTAGGTAACCCTGTTAAGTCCTGTTAAACCCCACTGATTTTCACGGGAAGAACTAAAGCACAATCCTTTACCTGGGAGTAAGCCTTTACCTAGGGTTGTGATTCACCCATTCGAAGTGTTGCACGGTTGCTTCAAAGCAAAGCCACCGACTACCACCGACTACCACCAAGCTTACTCCCGAGTCATGCGCGCCTTGGAGCCCGCTGTTTTTTCTAAACTAAAACCTCAGTATTCAGATTCAATTGCCGTGTTGGCACTTTGCCATAAATAAGTGGGTTTGGGGTTGCAGTTTGGGCACTCGGTCTCAAAAAGGTTCGCCATCACTGTTCTATCGGATGTGCAGACTTTTCACGTTTATGTCTCCTTAGGTCTCCTCTCCCTCACCCCTTTCATGTCAATAAATAATATATAGGGTCTGTTGAGATGTCTGAAGTTGGCCTTTTTATTCTTGAGGGTGTGCTTGGCATATCAATCATTCCCTTGTGCCAAGGGAGTCCAGCGACACTTTTGAAACAGCTTCCTATTTATAGGGCTTGGGGAAAGGCTGTCTGTTCTAGAGGCTCTTACCTGCCCTAAAATAGGAAGGCACTTTAAAACGAATCAGCTCTTCAGACAGCTCAAATTTTATTGTAAATCACAATCTTTAGTTCTCGTCTTACTGCCGGGCCATTAGGAGATCACAAAATGGCTCTAATCCTTTGTTTCCAATGCATTTTAGGCCTCTGTTTCTAAAAATGTAAAGGCGAAGAAAGAAAAATACATTACCAGGAAAAAAATGATGTTTTACAGGAAGATTTTTTAAAGCATCATTTTGCAAAGGCTAAACTTAGCAGTGAGTAGCTGATGCATCTCAAGTTAAACCTATAATAGTTCTGGAATAAGTCTGATGGTGAGACCTCAAGGGCATTGGCTCAAAGAAAAGGGAACTTATTGCATTTTGAAGGTACACTTTTATCACACTTCTCAGTGAACCTGATTGACAGGCGTCTTTCCCCGTCCTCATGGCTTTGGAATCATGCCTGATTTTTACGCACATGCTGGGATTGTGCTGGATTTGTAGATTGTGGCTACCAAATAGAGTTGCCAACTTTAGCTTGGGAAATTCCTGGAGATCTAAGCAGAATTTAATGCGGTTCAGCCTACTCTCCAAAGAAGCCGTTTTCTCCAGGCAAACTGACCTCTGTTGTTTGGAGATCAGGGCCAGATCTACATTTTTTAAAGTGGGGCAAGAAGACAAAATAACACTACTCATATATACCGTGTTTCCCCGAAAATAAGACAGTGTTTTATATTCGTTTTTGCTCCCAAAGATGCGCTATGTCTTATTTTCAGGGGATGTCTTATTTTTCTGTGTTCTGTTCGTCAGGCATGCTTCCAAACAAAAACTTTACTACATCTTACTTTCGGGGGATGCCTTATATTTCGCACTTCAGCAAAACCTCTACTACGTCTTATTTTCAGGGGATGTCTTATATTCGGGGAAACAGGGTATATGTATGTATATAATCAACTTATATAATATACATATATGGTCAACAAGTCCTTTAAACAACAGAATAAATTACATTGACCTCTATGAATTGTTAATGAACAATTACACTTTTCCATTATCTATGAATTTCTCTTAGAATTCCTTTTGTCATCGGGAGTTCATAGCCAGACATGCATGTTAGATGTTAGGAAGACAGACTTTCAGGAACTCAGAGGCATGATGAGAGTCATTCCATGACAAGAGTGCAGGAAGGGTGAGGAGAAAGCAGAGGATGGGCTCTGCTAAAACAAGAGCTCTTGCAAACTCAAGCCATCAGTACTGCGGGGTAAAACAGAAACATGGCACAGAATTCACTACGATGGGGGAAATTTAACAGCCAGTGAAGGGAACCCACTCGCCAAAAATAGATTTACAGTCTTTTTAGAAAGTAAGGCAGATGCCTGTGGCATGTATCACCCAACCACAAATCCTCCTATTTGGAATCAAAACATATTAGGATCCACCTGGAAGCAAGATTTCTTCATTGATATCAAGTTTTTGTTATGACCTTCCTTTCATTTTTGTCCTCTTTTTGCACTGTTGGGTTGTTTTTTGTTTTACAAAACTTTCATCGGAAAAGGACATGCGTTGAATTGGGAATTCAAACAACATGAAGTTTTCATTGGCAGTTAACCCCAATGCACCTCAGCTCAGGGCTTTGCTGACCCACATGAAGCCAGCAGTGGCGCAGGAGGTTAAGAGCTCGTGTATCTAATCTGGAGCAACTGGGTTTGATTCCCAGCTCTGCCGCCTGAGCTGTGGAGGCTTATCTGGGGAATTCAGGTTAGCCTGTACATTTCCACACATGCCAGCTGGGTGACCTTGGGCTAGTCACAGCTTCTCGGAGCTCTCTCAGCCCCACCTACCTCACAGGGTGTTTGTTGTGAGGGGGGAAGGGCAAGGAGATTGTAAGCCCCTTTGATTCTCCTACGGGAGAGAAAGGGGGGATACAAGTGCAAAATCCTCCTCCTCCTTCTCCTTCTCCTTCTCCTCCTCCTCCTCCTCCTCCTCCTCCTTCTCCTTCTTCTTCTTGGCCTCCCTCTTTGCATCCATGTGGCTTTTGGGCTAATTCTGCCAATGCAGCTTTTGGGCTGGCAGTAGATCCAAGATGGACAGAAGGAAATACTTCTTTGCCTAGTGAGTGACTAAAATGGGGGAATTCACTGGCAGAAGACAAGGGGATGGCCACAGGCAAAGACAGCTTTAACAGGAGATTGAGTAGATTCATGCTGGAGAAGTCTACCAGTGGCTGCTGGCCAGGGTGACTAAGGGAACCTCCGTGTTCCAAGACTTGACTACCCATCATGCGTGCACGCACACAGTCAAGTTCGCCTCTCCCCCCAGCCCCAGATTGCATGGTTTCACTGAATGATTCCCCCCACATTTAGGACCTTTCTTGGCGACCTGAGTTTTGTGCACTGTACAAGTAGTTTTCAAATACTTAAGGCTGCCTGGTCTTCCATTGAGACTAGTACAAGATAACCCAGCCCAGATGGAGGAAGGAGGGTCCCACTCATATGTTAGGGTTGCCAGGAAGCATGGCAGAGAGTCTGGTGTAGCACAGTGGAGAACAACTTCAGCTCCCACTCACGAAATCCCTGGTTCAAATGGTGGGACTGGACCTAGAATGAATCTGGGAAGTTCCTGGTAGGTCCCTGGTGACCACATGCAAAGCATGTGCATTATGCGTACATCCTCTCTCGAGCATCCAAAACTCCTCTAGAGAAGGCCCTTGGAGGGGAATCTTTCCCTTATTGTAAAATCGTGAGATTCAGGGGAGAAGGGCTGATCGTTATGGGAGAGCATTGACTCCAGTTTTCCCCATGCCTAGTCAAAACAAGGGAAGGGGGAAATACAGTGTTTTGCCTTTAATTGTGAACTTCTTGATCTTTCACCTATTTGTATGGGCTCCTTCATGCTGAGGTCATGCTAGCATTCACTGGGTGTAACACTTGCTGTACTTAAAAGTTATCTACAGCAAAGAGTGTGGCAATGATCTACTACTCAGGAGCCCTTTTATTGTTGGAGATTATCCAAGCCTTTTAAAAACTAAAAGAATAACACAACCGCCTCTTCTATAACCACCTAGGCCAGGTGGAACGGGACTGAAGACCTTTGCTGATTTTCTACCATGATTTACAACACTGGCAGTGCAATCCTAAACTGAATAGCACACATCTAAGTCACTGCGAGCCAATGAGTTTAGAAGGATAAAACTCCACTTAGGTCGATTCCGCACTTGTGTTATCGACCTAAGTTCGAGCTGCGTTCGACCTAAGTGCTCTGCACAACCACTAGGATCAATGTGGTTTTGTACCAGCTTCGCCCCATGTAACAGTCAAATTTCTGACTCCAGTTGGGAACTACTACTTTTTCAGGGAACCACACTCGAACTCAGCTCGATTCCAGTAAAGTGCGGAATCTCTGGTGCCAGGAGTCCCCCATTCAGCCAATCACAGCTGAGTGTTTCGGGCATGCATACAGCTGGCCAATCAAAAAACGCCACCTTCGTCCCTCCATTCCTGTGGCAGTTTTTAAAATAACTTGTGTGGGGATAGACGGAACATGGCCGTAGAACAGTAGCCAATCGGAACGGAGCGGCGAAGAGGCACAGGATGATTCCGCCCTCCAAGCTGGGATCAAGCTGGTTGCAGTGGGGAACAACAATGGCTTCGACCTAGGTCACTACCCTTCTCAGGGAACTGGGTCGAACCTATTTTATTTGTGTGCAGAATCGCCCTTAGGATGGCACAGTGGGTCTCAGAGCGGTAACATGAAATTGCAGTGACACAGCTGGGGTCCTGTCTGAACAACACGCATACTTCTTTGTGAGAATGTGCATCTTCAAATGGCTTTCCTTCTCCATACCAGTTGGTCAGTGTTTGTGAGCACGGTTTCACACAAGTGGTGAACTTCGCAGCAATTACTAATGTGGCTGAATACCTGGCCCATTCTGGCTATTCCACAGCAACGTGCTCAAGCCAGACCTATTCCATAGTGATGAGGTCAGACCAATTGGCCTACACTGATTGCTGTCATCATCATAGGCCAGGCAGATCCAAATGGAACAGATCTTGTAGCGTGGCCATGTCTCTTTGCATGTGGTCACCACCAGGGACCTACCAGGAACTTCCCAGATTCATTCTAGGTCCAGTCCCACAATTTGAGCCAGGGACTTTGTGAGTGGGAGCTGAAGTTGTTCTCCACTGTGCTACACCAGGCTCTCTGCCATGCTTCTTGGCAACCCTAACATATGAGTGGGACCAGTGGTGGGATCCAAAAATTTTAGTAACAGGTTCCCTCACCTGCAATGAACTCAGCAGAGTAGCTCAGCAGAGGGGGCAGAGGCGTACCTAGGCAAACCTGAGCTCTGGGCAAAACCTGAGTTGGATGCCCCCCCCATGGGCAGCCACCCAACCACGACCCCCCAATTTTTTTTTGCACCAGGTCATTTCTAAATCATCATTACATTATAGAAACTGCCCCAACTCACAAATCTGAACACAGCAATGGTGAAACACCCAGATTCTTTGATAGAGACTGGTGAGATAAAAGGTACAAAAGGCCGAGAATCCATGAATTGCAGTACCTGAAAGGGATTAACCCAGTTCAGGGAGTTACATTATTAGTCACAATTGCTATATGGAACCTTCACGTTCAAAAGGCAGTAGGCCTCTCGGGGAAGCGAGGGCGTGGAGATGGAAAAGGGGACCCAATTAGTAACCCCCTGTCGGCACACACAAATAATTAGTAACCCACTCTCGGGAACTGGTGAGAACCTGCTGGATCCCACCTCTGAGTGGGACCCTCCTTTCTCCATCTGTGCTGGGCTATCTTGTACTAGTCTCAATGGAAGACCAGACAGCCTTAAGTATTTGAAAACTATCAGAAGACTTTCCCCTTTTTTTCTTTTTTAAAAAAATGTGCGCTGGTTGGTAACGAGTGCATTAAGATGATATCATTTGTCAGAAATGGAGGCATTTGTTTTGTTTTGTTCCCGGGAACAAGAGGAGAAAATCAATGTTGCAGTGTTTTTCAGCTTGCCAGAATCTTTGCAAAGGTGGTGCTCCTGTTTATACAATAAAAAATCACTCTGAACCTTTTAGACTTTGACACTGCAGCGAACTGTTTAAAAATAGAATGCTGCGGGATATCAATGTTGCAAGCAGGCATGTGGTTTCTCAAGAACCAGTTGCATCCCGAGGAGCCATCCGACAATTTTACAGAGAATTTAAAAAACAATTAATTTTTTTAAAAAAATCCCAGGAGTGGAGTGATACAGCGCTAGGTCTGTGCCCCAAAGAGACCTTCTAACTGGCAGCAATTCTCCAGAGGCAGAAAATGGCCTTTCCCAACACCTTTTACCAGAAGACCCGAAGGCCCCTTTATTGCAGATTGATTGGGGCTTAGATGAAAAAACAGGTTTGACTGTCACTATCGTTTTCATTTTGTAGGCTGTGATGGAGAAGGAAGGATTCACTTGAGACTTCTCAATGGGTTGATGCCCTGGAATGAGAACCCAAATCTCTTGTGACACTTTCTATCCTGTTATAAGTTCCATTTGAGGGACTGGAGCACCTTCCTTATGAGGATGATTGAAGGATTGGAGCACCTTCCTTATGAGGAGAGGCTGCAGCGTTTGGGACTCTTTAGTTTGGAGAGGAGACGTCTGAGGGGGATATGATTGAAGTCTATCAAATTATGCATGCGGTAGAAAATGTTGACAGAGAGAAATTTTTCTCTCTTTCTCACAATACTTGAACCAGGGGGCATACACTGAAAGTGCTGGGGGGAAGAATTAGGACTAATAAAAGAAAACACTTGTGATTGGTGTTTGGAATATGCTGCCACAGGAGGTGGTGATGGCCACTAACCTGGATAGCTTTAAAGGGGGCTTGGACAGATTTATGGAGGAGAAGTCGGTTTATGGCTACCAATCTTGATCCTCTTTGAACTGAGATTGCAAATGCCTTAGCAGACCAGGTGCTCGGGAGCAGCAGCCGCAGAAGGCCATTGCTTTCACATCCTGCATGTGAGCTCCCAAAGGTACCTGGTGGGCCACTGCGAGTACCAGAGAGCTGGACTAGATGGGCTCTGGTCTGATCCAGCAGGCTAGTTCTTATGTTCTTATTTAGTCCCAACCAATGAATGGTGGCCACAGCATGTGGCTTTCAAGTAACTGGGAAGCAGAGCTGGTTTGTCATAGCCTTTATGGGCAGAGGCATAAACACTTTGCACTCTGCACATTCAAAAGAAGATGTCTGGGGGATGTTCCGAAGAGATGAGGCTGCTGGTATGTTGCCTGGACAGCAAAGGCATCAGAGCGGAAAAGAGGATTTCCTCCACCTGACCGTGGTGTTCTCTGGTCAGTTTTTCCCTCAGCTGGTGCCCAACATTTTGTGTGCAGCAGAAGGGGTTCTCCCTGGTGCCATTTGCTGAAGGTTGCCTCAGGACATTTGTCTTGCAGTCTCTAATCCTGGGTGCCTTTTCAGCCCCCAAAGTGCACAGTTGTACTCAGCTGATCCTCTCAATTCCAGCAACATGTTTCTTTCTTTATTGTCTATGAGTTATCTTTGCATCTACTCCGACACAGATATGAGAATCAGAGGCTCATTCCGCACATGCAGAATAATGCACTGTCAAACTGCTTTCAGTGCTCTTTGAAGCAGTGCAGAATAGCAAAATCCACTTGCAAACAGTTGTGAGAGTGGTTTGAAAACGCATTTTTTTTTTTTGCCTGTGCGGAAGGGGCCTTAGCCACTTGGAAGACCCATCTGCCTCCCATTGAGAAGCATTGGGTTGACCTGCCCTCCAAGGACCAACTTCGTTTTTCTGTTGTTGGTCTTTAAGGTGCCATTGGCCCCAAACACTGGACCAGCATGGCTACCCACCTGAATGCAATAAGCATATGTTAGACCTCCTGGGAATTTTGTGATGGAGATGCAGCATAAACATCTCTTAATTCAGGGCCTTTTTGCTTCAGGCTGCCGAGAGCCATCATAAGCCTATAAATCCTGACCACTCCCACACGCCACAAGCCCGACCCAGTTATCATATTAACATTAATCACTTCCTGATACCATTTATTTATTTTTAATGTTATTTATAGTCCACTTTCTCAGTGGGATTCAAGATGTATTACATAGAGTAAGCCATTACAGTCAATAGAGTGGAACATTCAACAACTAATGAAGTAGGATTTTTAGGACATTAAACAAACCACAAGTCTAAAAAAAGAAAAAAAAGAAAACTGAAGCAAAACATAAGTTGACACATAAAAATAATGCAAAATAACATAGAAGCATCCAATTTACAGCAAACTATATACAGTAGTTGATGTGTTTGGGGCTGTGTAGGGATGGGTGGAGGAAGGGGAAAGGGAGGATGGGGTATGAGTCTGAAATTGTGTGCATCGAGGAATGCTGCTGTAAATTTCGTTGTGCGTGCACAATGACAATAAATGCTTATGCTTATGCTTAGTATAGACCAAAGCCCCTAACAATTTGTCCAAGTAACTCTGTGAATGATTTTGTGCAGGGCTGCCCTGTCACCTGTGTAAAAACTAATGACCTACACATGCCATACATTTCCCCCTCAAAACAACCCTGTGAGGTAGGCTCAGCTGAAAGAAAATGACTGGTCCAAGGTTTCTGTTCTCCATCCAGTTCTCTAGGAAAGTGGATGCTGAATTCACAGCCGTAGAGTAGAAGCACCCCAAACCCACAAAGGCTGTGAGATAAAGTCTCTTAGTCCTTAAGATAAAGTCTTCATTTGATGGACAGCCTTTGGGACTTCATGTACCGTGCATATTGCTTCTTCCAAACACAGACAATGCACTGGACTAGCTTTCAAAATACCTACACACTGCAGAATATGAATTTAGTGGACAAATGCAGTAAGTATACCGGGGGCGGGGGGGAGAACATGAAACAGTCATAAAACCCACTCCTCTTGCCGGCAAAGGGTTTTTTTTTTTTATTAAAGTCTAAAACATGATTGAGATAACTGTAGAGGACAAAGTCATGTTTCATCCACGCTGTCAAATTTCTCTTTGGAAGACCCAACTCAGCACTCCCCAACCGAGTCGATCCAAAGCTGCAGCTTCAGGGCAGAAAAGCCAAACACCTGTTTAAAAATTACACACGAACTGGGAAGTTGGGAGAATTCGACCGTGGGCTTCACCCACCTCTCCTCTTCAGGCTGCCTCCCCTTCATCACATATGCATCGGGACGGTTTTTTAGCATAATCCGACAAAGAGTTTGCCCTCTAGCTCCCTCTGGTGAACGCTGCTAATTCCAGCCTTCTTTGGCATTCTGACTTCCACCTGGAATAGCCATGATGGTGTCTTTGCATTTGGTTGGCGAGGAAACTGGGAAAGGGGTTTCCCACCCCCCTTTTTTTCTTTTTTTAACGTGAAGACTTTGTGAATCTGATATTGTGGGCAATGCAAGGAGCTAGCCCTCACTGTGGTGCAGAAAACCATGAAACACCCCCCAAAAAGAAAAAAAGGCTGAGATTTTTCAAAGTCTCCCAAATCGGTTCAGCATTTTGCTTGTAGTGCCACCACCCCAGAGTCTCAAAAATGATTGTGATGGCCTTTTCGCCAAGTCAACACTTACTCAATTAGATGCATTTGAAATGGATTCTCACCTCCTCCACTGGGTGTAGGTTACTCCAGTCACACAAAGCAAGGCAATTTCCCCCGGGGAGTCATAGAACGTTAACCTCAAATTCCAGATGTTCTAATAGAATCCATAATATTTTGCTCTTTCCCCATTTTTTTGTTGATGGAAAACCTGAGGCATCAAGGCAAGAAGGATTTAAAAGACATTTCAAAGATAAGGAGAGCCAGAAGGGTACAGAGGATTCAGTTGAGGCATCTGGGATTTCAGGCCTATGGAAGCTTAATGGATTGCCTCAATAAAGTAAACATTATACTGTCTAACTCGCTTCCCAGATGTATGGATCAAATGGTGTGACATTGATATCAAAACTCTAAGAAGGCAGGTGGGAGTGTAAGAAGGGAGTCACTTTAAAAACTAACCCTGAAACCAGTGGTGGGATCCAAAAATTTTAGTAGGTTCCCATGGTGGTGGGATTCAAACTGTGGTGTAGCGCCAATGGGGTTGGGTGGGGTATGACAGGGGCGTGGCCGGGCATGACAGGGGCGGGACATTCCTGGGCGGGGCTGTGGCAAGCATGCAGCCGCTGCGCCAGTCCTTGGGCGGGAAACGAATGCACACAGGCGCAGGCTGCCACGCATGCCAGTGCACCTCCTGCTAGACTGCTTCAAGTTCTGTGGCTGCTGCTGAGAGGAGGGGCGTAACTAAGGCAAAAATCACGTGGCAAAATCACCAATTAGTAACCCCCTCTCTGGACACACAAATAATTAGTAACCTACTCTCGGGAACCTGTGAGAACCTGCTGGATCCCACCTCTGCCTGAAACAACTGGACATGTTTAGTTGGGAGAAAGGGAGGAAGATGGAACTATGAGGAATCCTGCGGGAAACAAGCTCCTTTATTTAGGTCTGACCTGTGCACAAATCATGTGCAAATACTGTGTCTGGGAGGCTTGGTTTGTCCGCTGAGGAACATTAACAGAAGTGAGTCTTTCTGCTCTTCGATTTGTATCATTTGTAACATTTCCTTGTGGGTTTCAGAAGAAAAACAAGCTCTCAAAGTTACACTTTCTTCCATTGGTAGAAAAGGTATTTGAAACATTAATCAGGAGGCTAGCGAGGGAACACCTAGAAAGTTACTGTTTAACTCCAGATAGTCAACATGGCTTCAGAGGAAGCATGTTCGGGCCTATCAGCCTTCTTAACTGCAGGATATAGCCCCACAAAAGAACAGCCTGTCATTCCAAAACATTGTAAAATGTTGTGGCGGAACTACTTTCCCGATAAAATGTTGGCCCTAAATTGAAAGCAGGGAGGGGCACTCAGCGTGCTGGAGATCCCAAACCTGAGTCGGGTTTTCTGCCTGACACAAATCATGAAACCGCTGTCTAGAGGATACCTTTGGCTAGGTGGTCTCCCAATTCCTGATTTAGAGCAACATGCTTGTAAATTGCTAGTGGATCATAATGGGCATAGTTGCAATCCTTCACACACTTTCCCAGAAATGGTCTATGTACGTGGTGGCGAACCTTTGGCACTCCAGATGTTATGGACTACAATTCCCATCAGCCCCTCCCAGCATGGCCTGATGGGAATTGTAGTCCATAACATCTGGAGTGCCAAAGGTTCGCCACCACTGGTCTATGTTGACCATTGACCATTATGGGACTGTTAATGCATAATAATACCCAGGACTAGTTAGTCCAGGCACAAAAGATCCTTAACTGTGTGGTGTTAGACAGGACATTATTGTCTTCCTGCATCTGTAGCTCAGGGATAGCACTAGTGACCTACCTTAAAGAGCTGTTGTGACAGTTACTAAAGCTGGAGACAGGTTCTCTAGAGATTGAAGAAGGATTACTCCTTGTAGTGCATATATACTACTTTTCACTTCTGGTAAACAGGTTGTGAAAGTTTTTGTATTGTCTTGTAAACCTGCAAAACCTGTTTGAGCAAAGATGACAGTGGGACAAAGTGAGATGGTATGGGAAGTGAAAACCTCCCCCTGCTCACAAAGAAACCCCCAGTTTCAACTCTCTTAAAAACAATTATCTATCTCCTGTATTAGATCACAGAGATAGACTGCTTTGAACATTCCCCAGTTGCTTTAATAAAAGTGCAGGGTTATGATTAAGCTCCCATTCATGCTCCTCCCGTTAATTTTCCTTTCCAAACCAGAAGCAATTCATGCAATTCAGAGTTAACTTGGGTTTATAAACTCCAAGCAGTTTAAGGATTTCTTAAAGTAGAATCTAGCTTGGCAAACAGCTGTAAATGAACTTTATCAAAGCAGAGGCAAAACTCAAGCCTTCAGGTAAACAGGACTATTTGCCAAGTGGAAATCCCAGCCCTTTGTATATTTAGTAATGAGTGAAGATAAGATTTCATTTTTTGACAGCGTGATGGATACAATCATAAAAGCAATCACACTGTTACAGCCGCACATATACATGAAGAGGGGATGGGAGGGTTACAGCTTTATACCTGAAACGTGTTTTACTTTTACTTTATTTAATATACATGAAAGTAATTTCTTTCTGGTATGTGAACTTTTAAGAGTGTGTTTTTTATTTAAAAAAAACCACAGGCAGGAGAGACCCAGCATCAAACTCCTGACCACTTCAAGAGCCTCTTAAACCATATTTATTCCATAACTTTTACAGACGCTAAGACATTGTAAGCAGTGAACTGCCAGTTCTTGGAAGAAACACAGTTCATTCCGTTTGGAGGAGTTGGGTTCTGGGTGTGTCGAAACAAAAGGTTTAAAAATAGAAAAATGAAGCCCGAGTAGAGAGCCAGTGAGATGCAGTGGTTGGGATTTCAAGCTAGGGCTCATTCCGCACATGCAGAATAATGCACTTTCAAACAGCTTTCAGTGCTCTTTGAAGCTGTGCGGAATAGCAAAAACCACTTGCAAACAGTTGTGAAGGTGGTTTGAAAATGTATTATTTCGCATGTGCGGAAGGGGCCTAGGATCCGAGAGATCTCGGTTCGGATTCCCACTCTGCCATTGGCAGTTTGCTGAGTGGCCTTTGGCCAGTTACACCTACCTCACAGGTTTGTTGTGAAGAGGAGAGGAGAACTATATAACCTGCTCTGGGTTCTCATCAGGGAGTAAAGTGGGATGTAAATGAAAGATAAGAAAGGAAAGAAAAGTCAGTATTGAGCTGCATTCAGACATTGCCTGTAACTAGGGTAACTAGGAAATGTGCATGAATCTCAGTTGCTACCAGGTTTGTGTACATGCCTCACTTTTTGCTGCTTCTCTGAGGCTCCTTCCGCACCTGCAGAATAACACACTTTCAATCCACTTTTAATGCACTTTGCAGCAGGATTTTACTGTCCGGAATAGCAAAATCCACTTTCAAACAATTGTGAAAGTGGATTGAATGTGCATTATTCTGCATGTGCAGAAGGGGCCTGAAAGAACTTCAGAAGCCACACATCTGAATTCAGATCAGGTTGGTGGGGCCTTTAGATCTCTACCCCCCCACCCCCCCAGTCGAACAGCAGCAGGAAAAGCTGGTGTTGGTGGATCGGAGACTATTTCAGTCCCGCTTGGGAGACAGGATTCAGAAGAGGGTACTGGGGAATTGTTGCTTGGCCTCCCTCAAAGTGACTGGCTCTAGCCAGGGGTCTGCAACCTATGGCTCTCCAGATGTCCATGGACTACAAATCCCATCAGCCCCTGCCAGCATGGCCAATTGGCCATGCTGGCAGGGGCTGATGGGAATTGTAGTCCATGAACATCTGGAGAGACACAGGTTGCAGACCTCTCTAGCCCCTTCCCTGATTCCCCAAACCCCCGAAATATTTGGTACTCCTCAAAAATTCCAGTTTTTCCAGAATTTGCCAGTAACTACAGGTAACTCTGATCAGGATGAAGCACAGGAAGATCAGACTCAATTAAATTCACAGCCCACGCATGTTACACCAGAGAGAACTTCTTCCGTTGAAAATTCTAGCGATATATTATGAAGGGAGGCAGAATGGGAATATTGTCGGAGAGACATTGGGCCTTGTTGAGTCCTGTCGATATCTTTTGTCGATACACCCCTGAGAGGAATTCTTTCAAATGATGGATTGGGCACATGTGCCAAGTTAATTATTGCTACAAGACATTAAGGGTGGCTTTTTTTAGGAGTATTAACCTTGTATGCTGTCAATGCACATTAAGGTATAACGCATATTGAACTTTTTTATTAACTGAAACCAAGGTCCACAATCGCCAACAGCAATTTTACACAAGCTTAAAAAATAGACGAAACAATTATTCAGCTTTCCCCCCCAACTGTACAGTCAAAGCTTAGTGCAGGGTGGAAAAATGTTTCCTTATTTGATCCTACATTGGGAAAAACCTTGGATGATGACACAGGGAGAGATGGTCAAGGCCACCAAATGAATTTCATGAATGCACCACGATATGGACACTGAATTCTCATGGACGAAACAAACGTTCTGTTGACTGTTCTGCACTTGTAAAGGCTTAAGATAGTGCGGTTGTACCAGGGAAACATAATACCAGGAGCAGAGAAGTCCTAACAAATGCTAGTCTTTTAAAAAATATATGATTAAGGTGTGCTCTGAGAAAAAAATTATTATAACTTCAGATCCAGGATTTGAGGAATACAGTGTTACCACTTACCGTATTACTGATTTTTCAGTAGGACACTATTGGTTTGGGATACAAGTTCATCTTGCTGTTGTTTAAGGTTCCAGAATTTGGAGACCATTATTTTCAGTGAAGGAGCCAATTCAAGGGTCTTGTACTGCCGTTTTTAAAGATGATGGCATCAGATTTGCACACAACACGACCCTCCCTCTGATCTAAAGATCGTCTAAGTTTCAAGCAGAAGGGACGAAGGGGTTTGCTTGCATAGACTGCTGAAATAGGTAATTGTACTTCTTTCCACTGTGTCCTAACGGTGGGGGAGATGTCTGTGGTCTGGCAGGACAGTGCTGACCGCCCATATTTAAAAATTTTCTGGCTGCATCTGGATTCTGATTGACAATGTCTGATTGACAATATTTTTAAAAACAACTTTCTGCTGAAAATTCTGCATTTGCCATCCTTCCTTGTGGTCTGTTGTCTTCTTTCACAAAGGAAGCCTTCCTTTGCGGAAAATCACTCACTCACTCCATCCCATCCCTTCAATCTTTGAAAACAGTTTGAATTTTTTAAAAATGTGAATAGAGCCTGTTTGCATGTGATTGTATGAGATGAATCAATCATGCAGTTGCCATGAGACATGTCTTCACAATAAGCATCCACTACTATTACCAAGAAGTTTATGGTGAGTGGGGTTTCTAATTCCTTTGAAAATGTCATCAGGCTCAGAGCAGCAGCAGCAAATGGCCTTAAATTCCTTCTTGGGGGGTTGTCTCCAATGGTGATTAGCTGGGAGCACTTGCAAGGATCTAGTTCAGTGATGGCGAACCTTTTTGAAACCGAGTGCCCAAATTGCAACCCAAACCCCACTTATTTATCGCAAAGTGCCAACCTGGCAATTTAACCTGAATACTGATGTTTTAGTTTAGGAAAAAACAGTTGGCTCCCTCTTCCTCTGCCCCACCCACTTGAGCAGGGGCCAGCCTGCTCTAGCCTCCAGCAAGTCCCGCGCACACCGCTCTGTGTCTCTCCAGCATCTCTGCCTCCTCTGCACCCCCCCCCCTTGGGCAGCAACCACCCGGAGCAAAAGCACCAGGTCCGCCAGTCAAGTCCTCCCTGCTCACCGTGGTGCGCACACGTTGTGCTCAGTGGCCCAGGCCAGCCTAGATGTGTGTGTGTGTGTGTGTGCACGTGCCCACAGAGAGGGCTCCAAGTGCCACCTCTGGCACCTGTGCCATAGGTTTGCCATCACTGATCTAGTTAGAAGGGAGAATTGCAATTGCCTGGGAAATCAGGAGAATCAAAGAAAATTAAGACACCTAGTGATAATTAGGACAGGAAGTACCTGAATATGAAAAACAACACTGTTTTGGGGGGAATGGGGTGTTTTCACAATGCCTACAATTTTTGGATTTGTGTTTACCATTCCAAAAATCCCAATGTCAAGTATATTTTCAGTTTTAGAATGCACATCCTTAAGTATGACATCTCAGTAAAGCCACGGACACATACCAAGACCCCTCAGCAGCCAATATATAACCACCAACGCACAATAACTTGTTCATCTGATAGGGTACATTTGTGGAACATTGTGGAACTACAATCAAACTACATTTGTGGAACATTGTTTTTGTATCCAATTTTTAATAAGAACATAAGAATCATATCAATTCAGTGATCCATCTAGTCCAGCATCCTGGTTCACATCCAATCAGTTGTTCAAAGGTGTGGGGGCAATAAACATGCACATTTTAGTCATCACGTTCTTAGAGATAAGTGTTGACAGTTCCCCATCATTTTTCTCCTCAGATGCGACTTCCTCTCATCCCTTTTGTGGAAGGTAGCATAGATATGACACTCTTTTCATTATGGGATCAATTGCATCATCACGTTGTACAGACTGAAATGCATCTGACAGGAAATAAACAAAGACGGCAGAAGACAAGGAAACAAAAGTCCTAAATCTTGGTTTTGAACTCAAGCTGTTTCTGAACTCAGAAAATCTGCTTTGGGAGCATGAAGGTGGTTGATTCATTAAAGGTCTAACTGCATGGTATATTTTTCCCTTGGGTCCACTCTGGGTGCTCATGATCATGTGCACATTGTGAGTTCCATGCGGAGAATCTTAGACCTGTGAGGGTCCATTTCGGATTGGATCCATGTCACATGAATAGAGGGGCTTAAGCCTTCCCCCTGTGCCATTTTCCAGAAGAAGAAGAAGAAGAAGAAGAAGAAGAAGAAGAAGAAGAAGAAGAAGAAGAGGAGGAGGAGGAGGAGGAGGAGGAGGAGGAGGAGGTGAGGAGTTTGGATTTATATCCCCCCTTTCTCTCCTGCAGGAGACTCAAAGGGGCTTACAATCTCCTTGCCCTTCCCTCCTCACAACAAACACCCTATGAGGTGGGTGGGGCTGAGAGAGCTCCCAGAAGCTGTGACTAGCCCAAGGTCACCCAGCTGGCATGCATGGGAGTGCCCAGGCTAATCTGAATTCCCCAGATCAGCCTCCACAGCTCAGGCGGCAGAAGCTGGGGGGCAAATCCAAACCCGAGGTTCCTCCCAAGATTAGAATGGACACTAGCTCTTAACCCTCCTAATGCATACAGCTGCTCTCCCTGACCACTGTAGAAATGGCCCCAGAGAGTCAATGTATGCATGCTTATGTTGCCTTATAGTTGAAGAAATTGATTTTTTCCCCTTTCTGATTGAAATTACGGATAAAGGATATGGTATGTTTTAATTTGTTAATATTTGTAATCTAATAAATACTATTTTTTTAAAAAAAGAAACATTGAACTGGAAAGTATCTCAAGGATCATCTTGTCCAACCCTCTGCACAACACAAGAAATTCATAACTGCATTTCCTCCACTCCCCTGTGGTCCTTGCTGTATGCCTTGATGAAGGCAAAAATCCTCCAGGATCCCTGGCCAAACTTGCCTGGAAGAAAATACCTTCCAAATCCCAAAGTGGAGATGGGAATTATCCTGTGCATGCAAGAAAGGGCTGCAAAAGTCGAGCACTGATTCATCCTACGCAGTGGCGTAGGAGGTTAAGAGCTCGTGTATCTAATCTGGAGGAACCGGGTTTGATTCCCAGCTCTGCCGCCTTACAGGCTGTGCTGGGAGGCTTTATCTGGGGAATTTCCAGATTAGCCTGTGTACACTTTTGCTCCACACACGCCAGCTGGGTGACCTTGGGCTAGTCACAGCTTCTCGGAGCTCTCTCAGCCCCACCTACCTCACAGGGTGTTTGTTGTGAGGGGGGAAGGGCAAGGAGATTGTCAGCCCCTTTGAGTCTCCTACAGGAGAGAAAGGGGGGATATAAATCCAAACTCTTCTTCTTCTCTTCTTCATGATCCGCTTCAGTTCACAGAATCAGCATTGCTGTATCCTTAATGAGCTGCTATGGTGACCCCATAGGGTTTTTAAGACAAGATACATTCAGAGGTGGTTTGCCACTGTCTGTCTCTGTGTAGAAACCCTGGACCTCTTCAGATATCTCCCACCCAAGTACCTACCAGCACCAACCTTGCTTAGCTTCTGAGATCTGGTAAGACTGGGTTAGCCCAGGCTGTCCAGATCAAAGTGGTTGAACTGTAGTGGACTTTAATTTAATCTAAAGTTTTGCAGTGTTCTAAAACTTGGCATCTAAGGTGATGGCTACTATTCGATTCTGCCTGCCAATGGAGTCCAAAGCTTCCATAACTTTACTTTTTTCAAAGGGTTATATGATATCCCTTCAACTTTATTATGCTTTTAGTAATTTTTGATCCTCTTGGCTCACCTCCTTCACTGACATGCTGATGGGCAAAACAGAGTTTCCAAGCAACTGTTCTGCACCAAATTGAATTATTATTTTTTTCATTTTTCTTTGCCTCAATTTGGAGGGCTATAACCCTGTGCTGTCCCCATGGTGTTTCCTCTATGACATCATGGCAATACGTTTCAGCAGTTGCCTTGATTTTCAGGTACTCTATTTGGGAGCGGTTTCAAAACAACCTCAAGTTAGGACAGAGAAATCTTCTGAGCGGCTTTCAAACAGCAGCATTTCCAAGGCTCTGTGGCTATCTCTCCCCCGACCTCCCGACCTCTTCTCACACAAATTAATGTAAGTAGTTTTCATTCGAACGTTGGCCTATTTGGTTGTGGTGTGTGGCCGTGGTCTGGTGGTGGTTCTGTTCTTTTAGGAAGACATCAGAATGGTAAGGAGAGCCATGGTGAATCAGACTGAAGGCTCATCTAGTCCAAGATCCAGTTTCAAAACTAGCCAGAGAGATACCTGTGAAAAACTGGAGAGGGGCAGGAAAGAAAAGACCTTCACGTGTGCTCAGCGTCTGATATCAAGGTCAACCTAGGTGAGATTTGAAAAGTTTTAAGAATGACTCTCCAAAGCATATTTTATCAGTAAATAGCTGCAGGGGATGATTTGGAGTAGGGCCATGATACGGGGGAAAGATCCTTATCCTTTCTGCTGTTTCCCTTATCTCAATCCCTTTGCAGTGATTATTTGCTCCCCACCTCAGGAGAAATATATAGAGGACTTCCATGGTGTGGAGAGGTGGTGAAAAGACCACACTGAAGCTACAGGCCCACAAGGCTGAGGACCTCCAGTTGGATTGGTCTGTATTGCCTAAGTTGGTAGACAAATGAGGTTATGTCCATCTGACCTTTCACCTTTTCATTCAGGGCAATTAATGGCTTACAGAGTCACACATGAACACACATGACACTGCTTAAACTGAATCAGGCCTTTGGTCCATCCCAATCAGCACTGTCTACTCAGACCAGCAGCAGCTCCCCGAGGTCTCAATCAGAGGACTTTCATATATTGTCGAAGGCTTTCACTGCCGGAATCTCTAGGGTGTTGTGGGTTTTCCGGGTTGTATGGCTGTGTTCCAGTAGCATTTTCTCCTGATGTTTTGCCTGCATCTGTGGCTGGCATCTTCTCTGGAACACAACCATACAACCTGGAAAACCCACAACACCCTAGACTTTCATATACTTTGCTGCCAGAGTATATGAAGGGAAAGAGGAAATACGCGGGTGGAGGGGTGGGGGGTGGGATGAGATGTCTCCCTGTGGGTACTTGTGGGTTCCCTGCTTGTGATGGTTCTAGTTTTGTTTGTTTGTTTCCAACATTTATTAGCTACATAAAACCAAAATTATAAAATTTAACATCACAATTCAGAACTGCTTTCATCGAATGCAGGCTTTAGATTAATAGTGCAGGAGCCAAGTGCACCCTAGCCCTGTCTTATGTATCCACCACACAAACTTCTTGGGTTGATGGGACAACCAGGAGGGCCTCCCTTTGTGATCTTAATTCCTGAACAGGAACATATGGGGGAGGACCGTTTCCCCCAAACCATATAGGGTTTTAAAGGTGAAAATGTATCATAGACTTGAATCCTGCCTAAAAGAACCAAGAACCAAAGGCCGGAGCAAAGTTTACTCCTTTCCCCTTACTCTGTCCTGAGTTACTGCTGGAAAGTCTGTCATCCTACTGAGGGTTGGGGGGGGGCACATTTTTGCTTGCAGTGGGGCAGGAGAGTGAGGAAGTTCTATCCCACAAATGGAGGTCCTTCTCTGTGAAAACTTAAGGTTGAGTGTAAGAAGAAGAAGAAGAAGAGTTTGGATTTATATCCCCCCTTTCTCTCCTGTAGGATTTATATCCCCCCTCCCCTCCTCTCCCCTCCCTTGCATGCCACCCCTCTCTCCCTCCCCTGCATGCCACCCCTTACTCCCTCCCCTTCCTTGCATGCCACCCCTCCCCTCCCTTGCATGCCACCCCTCCCCCTCCCCTCCCTCCACTAGGGTGGGTGGGCCATGTCCAGATGCTGGGCCCCCTCCCCTCCCTTGCATGCCACCCCTCACTCACTCCCCTCCCTTGCATGCCACCCCTACGTCCCCTCCCCCTCCATCCGCTAGGGTGGGTGGGCCAGATCCAAAAGGGCTTACAATCTCCTTGCCCTTCCCCCCTCACAACAAACACCCTGTGAGGTAGGTGGGGCTGAGAGAGCTGTGACTAGCCCAAGGTCACCCAGCTGGCATGTGTGGGAGTGTACAGGCTAATCTGAACTCCCCAGATAAGCCTCCACAGCTCAGGCGGCAGAGCGGAGAATCAAACCCGGTTCCTCCAGATTAGATACACGAGCTCTTAACCTCCTACGCCACTGCTGCTCCTTTTATATCACAAGTGTTTATATCACATGCAGGTTTATATCACATGCAGGTGTACTGGCTTTTTTGAGAGCCATCAAAACCCGTAGCTGTTATAGGGACTTTCAGACGTTCACTCCAAAGCACTCTCTTGTAATTGTCTTCTCTGTCATGTTATAACTCAGCAGCATGTTAGAATGGTGTCATTCCAGATGTTCACCTCCAGTGCCCATCAGCAAAGATATTGGCTACTTGAGGCTACAGTGGTTATACAGTACCTTATTGCCCAAAGGTTATTCAGATGTTATTATAATACTTAAAGCCAAAAGATGAGGGCATAACTGAACTGTTGCCTAGAGGCAAGTACTGATTAAAATGGATTAAATCTTCTCAACAAAAATCTGAGCAATGGATTAGTTGTCACATTACAGTTGATCCCAGCAATAGTGCTGTAATTGTTAAAGTCATAACTGTCTAATATGCCAAACTTAATATAATTTGTTGTGTTCTCTTCTCTTGGCTTGCTGTTGCCTTGTATCAAGACACTTTTTTGTTGACACTGTTAACTCTCCAGCTGCATTAGGATATCACATTCTCTCCCCTTGGAGCACAAGCAAGGCAGAAGAATTGCCAGACCAAACCAGGAGCTGAGCCAAATCTGACGGCAGCTACTTCCAAGCAAGTCAAAGGAAGCCCCATTGTTGACAGACAGAAAATGATCTCCTCTTAATAGTAAAGCCTTTGTATTTTTAGCAGCATTGTTCCATTTGGAATCGGTCACCTGCACAACAGCCCTTATCAGAGAAACACCCTTTGAGAACCCATGGATTTTACTGGATATAGAAGGCTATAACCCTTCTTAAGATTGCACTGGAAATCGACTTGCTCTCTTTGATTGAATAATTATTGAACTAAGTAAGCCTTGCTTGCTTGTGAGGTTGTGCAGATTCTCTTACCGTATTGGAAAAGCAAGTCAAAGAAAAAAGAGCAGGCCTGGTGGGGAAAGAGAAGGTAAGGTACGTGTTTAATCTCTGGTATTGCTACTTAAAGGCCCCTTCCGCACACGCAAAATAATGCGCTTTCAAACCACTTTCACAACTGTTTGCAAGTGGATTTTGCCATTCCGCACAGCTTCAAAGAGCACTGAAAGCAGTTTGAAAGTGCATTATTCTGCATGTGCGGAATGAGCCAAAGAGAGCCAGAGTGGTGAAGTGGTTAAGATGTTGAGTAGAAGGCCAGTAATTGTGTGAACCAGCTCTTGGGGCAAATGGAAATAGAGTAGTTCTCCAGCTAACCGCGTTTCTTGCATCATCTACTTAAAGCCAGGTTGTATCATTTTGGCAGTACTTAGGAGCTGTGGTTGGAGATCAAGATCACACGGGAACACCCCCCATTAAAAACACTTCATTCATAGTCACATATAGCCAAGGGCAATTTTCACAGGCAGGTTGCTAGCCTCTCAATTGGCCATGGCAAAGTATCTTAAAACTCAGGGGTGTAAATATGTCAGGATGTGAAAGAACCTGTGGAAAGGAGGTTCAAAAATGGTCTGAAAATGTAAAGGAACAAGAAAACGCCAAGACAAGACAAGCGAACAAGAAAAACTCCTCAAATACCTCGCCTGCTACCATGGACCGGTGAATACAGTGGTTACCATGGCTGGGTGGTGGACTTCAGAGGGCCGGCTTTGTTTTTCCTCCCTACCCAAACACAGAGTCTTGATCCAGTCTGTGGGTTTGTGTACTTTAGGCCAGCCAACTTTGCCCCACAAGAGCGAAGAATATTTTTTTTCAGTCTGAATGTATCTCATGCCTTTGGGTTTCTCTTAGCATCCCCCTTCCGAGCGATTCACTTCCTAAAGACACAGAGATGGCGTGTTGTTTCAAGAACCCGCAAAATGTGAACCAGAAAACATTTTGTCTCATCAGGTGCAACTGAAAGCACAACTTGCATGCTAAGCCCATGTTGTTTCCCTCCTGGAAAAAAAGAAAGAAAAAATAAGTTCAAATAAGTTAAAATGTAGATTCTAATAATTGATTCACAGAAGGCTTTGCTGCTTACCGTGTTTCCCCGAAAATAAGACAGTGTCTTATATTAATTTTTGCTCCCAAAGATGCGCTATTTCTTATTTTCAGGGGATGTCTTATTTTTCTGTGTTCTGTTCGTCAGGCATGATTCTAAACAAAAACTTTGCTATGTCTTACTTTCGGGGGATGCCTTATATTTCGCACTTCACCAAAACCTCCACTACGTCTTATTTTCTGGGGATGTCTTATATTCGGGAAAACAGGGTAGCATGCAGAGGGAGTGCTGATTTGGTTGAATGCACATCTTGTCCCTAACTGAAACAACTACAGTGTAGGATCTCCTGGTTATGGATATCTATGAAATGGGCTGCAGCCACAGGTGAATGCAGGTTTCCGGACTCCCAGCAGCTGGCCTGAAATCCTGCTCGTAAAGCCAATGTGTCTTTTCGGGAAATTGTAGCCCCGACCTGGATGGCCCAGGGTAGCCCGACCTCATCACATCTTGGATGGGAGACCGTCAAGGAAGTCCAGGGTTGCTACACAGAGACAGGCAATGGAAAAACCCCTCTCATTGCCCTATGGCAGTGATGGCGAACCTTTTCGAGACCGAGTGCCCAAATTGCAACCCAAACCCAACTTATTTATCGCAAAGTGCCAACCCGGCAATTTAGCCTGAATGCTGAGGTTTTAGTTTAGGAAAAAACGGTTGGCTCCTTCTTCCTCCGCCCCACCCGTTCGAGCAGGGGCCAGCCTGCTCTAGCCTCCAGCAAGTCTCGCGCGCACCGCTCTGTGCCTCTCTAGCATCTCTGCCTCCTCTGCACCCTCCCCACCCCTTGGGCAGCAGCTACCCGGAGCACAGGCACCAGGCCCGCCAGCCGAGTCCTCCCTGCCCACCGTGGTGCGCGTGTTGTGCTCAGTGGCCCAGGCCAGCCTAGATGTGTGTATGTGTGAGGGATTTTCCGCCCCCCACATGAGGAACTTTATGTGCGCTTGCCCACAGAGAGGGCTCCGAGTGCCACCTCTGGCACCCGTGCCATAGGTTCGCCATCACTGCCCTATGGGGCTGTCATTAGTCAGCCGTAACTAGATGACACTTTCCACCACTGGGCTTCTTGGGACCAAGGAGGTACGCTGGTCTCTACCTCTCTCCAGCTCCCCTTGACAACTGTTGTTCCTGCTCCCTTTCTTGTCTTTCTGAAAGTTCCCTTTCATGGTATCCAGCAACAACTTATCAGCTTGA
The DNA here is from genome assembly GCF_021028975.2 of Sphaerodactylus townsendi. Lineage (NCBI taxonomy): Eukaryota > Metazoa > Chordata > Lepidosauria > Squamata > Sphaerodactylidae > Sphaerodactylus > Sphaerodactylus townsendi. Next base: position 68,231,425 of record NC_059435.1, read on the forward strand.
AGACTCCTTTCCTCTTGCTACCCCAATATATGTTTATTCCACAAGACTTCCTTTGGTCCCTCAGCCCCACCACTCCTGCTGTTGGAGCCCCATCCTTCTTTTGATCCCACCTGACTCGCACAGACCACTGTTCATGAACTGTCCCCAGACACCATCTTTCGCCTAGGATTGTACCTTGCCTGTGGGCCAAATAGCTTTGCTGAACCCTCCTGAGCCCCACATTTTCCATCTCTCATCCTGCCTGTGGGAAGCAGCTGGAGAGCGAGAACTGGTCAGTGCATGGCAGGAAATTGTCGAGGGCAGAAAACCTCTTGTTGTGAAACTTTTCCATCCATCTTCAGGTTCTTTCATCCAGAGGTGGGATGCAGCCCATTTGCACCTATTCGGTAGAACCGGTTACTAAAATTTTCTCAGTTCGGAGAACCGGTTATTAATGATTAACTCCACTAGGGACAAGGGGGTGATCTCTGTCCCTGGGTACAACAAATCTCGTCAAGTGGGGGATGCAAAATCGGCCCCCTGCCCCCATGGCACCCCCCCATGTGTGTATGAACTGTATGAAATAATACAATATATAGTAATTCTATCTTTTTGTTCATTGGTATAAACGTTGGGAAAGTATTATAGGTAAAGATTTTTCATTTTCTTTTTTTCCCCTTGAAATTTATATTGGAAAGAGAGGAATTTAAACTACTCTTTTAGATTAAGGATTTTGGATCTCTCCCTCTGTTAGTTTCTTTCAAGTGGAATAGATAAAGGAGTGATAGGAATCTGAAGGGGAAGTAGAAAGTAGGGAGGGAGGGAAATATGGGAAGGAGGGAGGCAATATAGGATGTTTTAGTTGGGGGGATTGAGAGAGATAGACAATTAGATATGTTTGTAATATGTTAACAATTGTAAACAACTTTTGGTTTCTCTCTTTACTTATGTTATAAAATCAATCAATATAATTATATAAAAAAGAAATAATACACTACCATATGGTATATTGCTTTTTTAATACTTTAAACAGTCATTATTTGAATCTAGAGGCGGGGCAAAGAGGAACTGCACCTGGGGTGTGTGCGCCCTGCATCCTTGCCACAGCCCCACCCAGGAATGCCCCACCCCCGGAATGCCCGGCCACGCCCCCGTCATGCCCCTCCCAGCCCCATTGGCGCTACGCCACTGTTTGAATCCCACCACCATCGGAACCTGTTACTAAAATTTTTGAATCCCACCACTGCTTTAATCCCTTGGTCAGTCGGCTTCCCAAACCCTGCAAACCTTCATCATCAGCCTCATGTAGCTGGCCTTCCAAAACCAAAACAGCCACCTCCCATTGTGTCTCAGGTGCATTTTTCCAGACATCCAAGCAGAACATGAGCTGACCATACTCACGTATACTTAAATTTGCCCTTTTCTGGAGACTTTGATGAGGGTACAATTTCTTCTTCCCATAATCTGCAAGGGAAAACATGCTTAGCCCATGTATTGTTTTTGACTCTGTCAAACTATCTCCCATAGTATGGTCACCTTCCCTTGGCCATTTTTTCTGGAAAAATAAATCTTTATAGTTGAGACAGAGTGCATTCTGGGATATACCTGCTGGGAGAATTGTATTTAAAATACCAGAAGTCTCTCTGATGTACACTCTCTTGAAAGTTTCATTGTGATCCTCTGAGCATGGCCCAGGAGTAGTTATTCTCTTTGAACCTGTCTCAGTCTATCAGGCAAGAAGCCATAATTGACTCTGATGTTCTTTCAGAGGAAAATGGTGTGAAGAAGGCCTGTAGAATGCAAATTCTGTCTTTCATTCTTGGCCACATAAGGGAGTCTTCTGGATACTTACCTACTGAGACATCCTCCCATGCCTTTCCTATTGAAAGGAATGAGAACTATTTAGACTTTAGCATAGAGAGAGTTTAGTGCAGAGTAGTGGTTAGGGAGCAGGAGACTTGGGTACCAATCTTCGTACCTCCCTTGCCTACCTTGTAAGATTGTTGTCCAGATAAAATAGGGGAGAGGAAAACCTTGTGCATTTCCCTGATTTCCATGGGATAAGAATGTCATAATAAACATGGACAATGTGTTCTGTTGCACCAATCCCATTCCTTTTTCCGTAGGGCACGGTTAGCAGCGCCTTGTGTCGCTTCACCTGAACAGAGAGAAGAGTCCGCCCCACCTTTTCTTGATAAATATTGCAGAGTTTTGAAACCAGCTGCAAACTCCAGTACTTGACACTCCTAAAGTAATAAGTGCTTGTTTTGTTTTTCCATGGGGTTTTCCTTCCTTTCCCTTTCAAAGGAGAAACCGTCTTTGCTGTGATTGCCACTGCATTTGTAAGAGCAAATTACATCAAGGCACTGAACCTTGCGAAGTTTAAAAATAAGTCCTTAGCAAACTCGACTACCAGGGAAGATGCCTCAGAGTCTCTCCCTGCCCTTAAATAATGCAAAGTAATAGGCTACACGGGTTATTTTTAGAGGGAAAAAAGATAAAAATAGCTGCAATCTTACATCTTTTATATTACTGAATCATGATGTGGAATAATGAAGGCAGTGTAATAATTTCAGCTGGGCTTACCCTCACAGTGGAGATGGGAGTTGCATGAGGACAGGCAGCCTGGCAGTGGGAATTTGCTGGGAAGAATGGGCAGGGAGGTAGGAACCCTCCATAAAATGTGGGATTCACTGCCAGAGGATATAGTGGTGGCCACAGGTATAGATGGCCTTAAAAGGCATCAGATTCATGGAGGACAGGTCTATCAGTGGACAAGTCTATTAGCTATAGGGAATAGGGAAACCTTGGATTTATGGCCCTCTGGAGTAATTGATTGGCCACTGTGTGAGATGGGATACTGGATTAGATGGACCGCTGGTCGGATCCAGCAGGGCTCTTCTTATGCTACTACATTCACTTCAAAATAGTGAGGTTTGGGACTAAAATGTTTAGGATGACCCCGAAATGTAGAGGTGGAGGTTGGGTGTGGTAAAGAACCCATATGAAACTACCTGAACAAACCATTTAGGTTAGCGCTGTCCATTTTAACTGGCAGTGTCTCGGCAGGGTTTCTGGTATTCTGTAGACCTTTCCCTACACCTGTGATCAACCTGAGCTCTTTTAATTGGAGAGGGCAGGGACTGCGAGCCCCCAGGCTAGCCTGATCTCATCAGATCTCAGAAGGTAAGCCCTGGCCAATATTTGGATGGAAGACTTCCAAGGAATACCATGGTGCTGAAACAGAGGCAGGCAATGGCAAACCACCGTTGAATGTCTCTTGCCTTTGAATCTTTCTTGTCTTGAAAACCTCTTCATAAATCATCTGTGACTTGACAGGGGAAAAGTGGGGGGGGGGACTGGAAAGGTTTTTAAGCAGTTGTTTAAGCTGCTATATCTGGCCCTTGTGTTCCAGCAGAGGCCCCCAAATCGATCGATCGATCGATCGATCGATCGATCGATCGATCGATCTATCTATCTATCTATCTATCTATCTATCTATCTATCTATCTATCTATCTATCTATCTATCTATCTATCTATCTATCTATCTATCTTTCTTTCTTTCTTTCTTTCTTTCTTTCTTTCTTTCTTTCTTTCTTTCTTTCTTTCTTTCTTTCTTTCTTTGGAATGTGACCCTTTCTCCATTTCCTTTCACTTCAAGAAACACCTTTTGGTTACTATTACAGGGATTGAAAGTGTATTTCAGCTTCAGTTCCAAAGTATTTACAATCTCAAAGAAATAGCCAGAAACAAAAAAATATAAATACATTAAGTCAAACAATGGTGGTTCAAAGTGTTATTAATGGGTAAAGAATGAGAGCACCCAAAGGGAATATTATATTGTACAAGGGGCTTTATGTTTCTCCAGTGTGTGTAGTGTGTAGTATGGTGCAAAGTGTTAGAAGAGGATCTGGGAAGACCAGGTTTGAATCCCCATGCTGCCATGGGAGGCCTGGGGCCAGCCACTCTCATCCTAACCTACCACACTGGGTTGTTGTGAGGATAAAATACTGTAAGCTGTGTTGGGTCCTCACTAGGGAGAAAGACAGGGTATATGCATGGAATAAATAAACAAGTTTGCCCATCTCAAGACCTGCTCCTAATATTCCTTTATGCACAGCCTAGAAAAATACCAAGAAGAAGAAGAAGAAGAAGAAGAAGAAGAAGAAGAAGAAGAAGAAGAAGAAGAAGAAGAAGAAGAAGAAGAAGAAGAAGAGGAAGAGGAAGAGGAGGAGGAGGAGGAGGAGGAGTAGTTTGGATTTATACCCCCTTTCTCTCCTGTAAGGAGACTCAAAGGGGCTCACAATCTCCTTTCCCTCCCCCCGCACAACAAACACCCTGTGAGGTGGGTGGGGCTGAGAGAGCTCCAAAGAACTGTGGCATGTGTTGGAGTGCACAAGCTAATCTGGTTCACCAGATAAGCCTCCACAGCTCAAGTGGCAAAGCAGGGAATCAAACCCACTTCTCCAAATTAGAGTGCACCTGCTCTTAATCACTATACCACGCTGGCTCAGGATGCACTACCTGAGTTGGCTGTCTCACCTTTTCTTGGGCTGATGCAGCCTCTGGACACAGGAAGCTCTTAGCTGTGGGGAGATAAGCACCGAGGACATGTCTGAAGACAAGAGAAGATCTCCAGCATTCGGAGTGGCTGGAGATGAAAAGGCCCTCCGGGGGCAATGTCTGGGGCTCAGTGTTACTGCAGAGAGCACAGTGCAAGCCCAAGGCATTGAAGAGGTGTAGTAGTAGTAGTAGTAGTAGTAGTAGTAGTAGTAGTAGTAGTAGTAGTAGTAGTAGTAGTAGTAGTAGTAGTAGTAGTAGTAGTAGTAGTAGTAGTGTCATAACACAGTTGTAAAGGTTATAATTTGCCAACATAAGAAAGTCGCTGGGAACACACTGTTGAAAAAGTAGTTGAAAATAAGCAGGTAAAAATACTGTGAAACCTCAGAATACAAGCAGATAACGTACGGGCGCATAACACACCAGACATAACAGTGGCTGAGGGGGGGGGGGAGTGTGAATAATTGGATTAGCAATCCTTGGGGACTGCAGGGTTGAAGAAAAAGACCTGGATAAAATGACAAAATATCAAGATCTGGGAATGGAAGTTGAGAGATTATAGCACAAACCAGCCCTGGGTGCCATATCCAAAAAAACTTAGATGGCACTTGGACCATCTACATATTGATAACATTTCCACCTATCAATCACTAAAGGCCACATTGCTTGGATCTGCATGTTAAGCCATTTTATGTTCTTGGGAAGAAGGCCAACACTGGTTGAAGATCTGGTAATCATAATCATCGTCGTCGTCATCATCATACACTGTCAAGTAATAGGAAATGAGGAGAGCTGGCTTGCTGCAACTTGCCTGTGAGCAGCAACCATGGCCTTCCTTGGTGGTCTTCCATCAAAGTACTGACCAAGGCTGTGCCTGATTAGCTTCCTAACTCTGATAACATCTGTAGAGTTGGGCTATTAAGGGACCTTTGGGACCACAAACAGGGGCAGAAAAGAGGATTCTGAGATCCAGCAGAGGCAGGTGTGAGAGCAAATGATGCTGCAGATTATGCGCTGCTCTGAGGTGTGGTCAGGAAGTCTTCCAAAGGTCAGACCAGTTCTCCATCTAGTCCATCATCCCATCTCACAGATCCCATCTCACAGACCAGTTTCTCCAAGAACAGAGGGTACAGAGCAGGGGTAGGGAACCTGCGGCTCTCCAGATGTTCAGGAACTACAATTCCCATCAGCCCCTACCAGCATGGCCAATTGGCCATGCTGACAGAGGCTGATGGGAATTGTAGTTCCTGAACATCTGGAGAGCCGCAGGTTCCCTACCCCTGGTACAGAGGCTGAGGCCTTCCCCAATGTTGCCTCCTGGCCCTGGTATTCAGAGGCTGAAGGTCCCTTTAGTCACCAGGGCTAGTAGCAACTGAGAGACTTGTCCTCCCACTGGAGTTGGAGGGACCCACTAAACTTCAGACCGGAATGGGAGTTTGGAAAGAACTGCAGCCAGTAGTTATTAGCAAGTAGTGCTGAAAACAGCGCCCCTCGGTGGGGTGACGAGCCTGTGGAAGAGGCAACACAGCAAATAGGAAAGGCCTCAGGGTGACGCTGGGAGGAAGACCAGCATGTACAGGTCTAAGAAAGGGGGGGGGGGATCCACCGGGCAGCAGCACGAAGGCTGGATCTGTCCGGTTGTGTAGACCCCTCCAGCCTGAACCAGAGCCCTGGAGAGAATGGGGAGCCGAGCGTAGAGGGGAACCCCAGGCATCATCTAACCGCCCTTCTGCGGGTGAGAGAGGGAAAGAGCCAGGCCAGGAGGCTGGGGCCCAGGAGGCGCTGCTGAAGTCCGCCGATCGTCTCTGCTTCTTCTGGCTACACGGCTGCCAGACGCGGGGTCCCCGAGGCCTGGCGGGGGTGACAGCCTCCTCCGGCAGCCGGAGAAACGCAACGCAGGCCTCGGATCCCCGGGGATCAAGAGGGCACCTTCCCCACGTGCTGCGCTACCAGAGAGGCCGGTTGGTACGTCCGGCGCAAGGGCGCAAAGCCTAGCTACGTGCCCTGGATATGTTTCAGAACGAGGGGGGAGGGGCGTGCCTGGGCCCGAAAGCCTTGAAACCTCTGCACCCGAAGGTGTTGGGGACACAGGAGCTCCCGAGAGCTGTTAAGGCGGTTATAATCTGCCGACTATAAGGGGTCTCTGAAAAAGATCTTTTACAGCACTCAATAGTGGGGGCTTTTGATTGGACCTGCCGGGATTCAAACCTGGGACCTTCTCCAGATGCTCCGCCACTGAGCCACCGTCGTGGGAATGAAAGTAGATGCTGCAAATGTCCCCCAACATGTATCTCTTTATCAGGATATGCTCCAGAATTCCTCCCTGGCGCTGGAAACAGGTCCAGGAGAACATGGCCTCCGTCTGGGAAAGAGTGGCCTGAGAAAGTTGCCAAGGCTCATTCCGCACACTCAGAATAATGCACTTTCAAACTGCTTGCAGTGCTCTTTGAAGCTGTGCGGAATAGCAAAATCCACTTGCAAACAGTTGTGAAAGTGGTTTGAAAACGCATTATTTTGCGTGTGCGGAAGGGGCCCAAGAGATTCAGAGTGTGGAGAGGTTGTGGAAACTGTGGCTCCCCAACCTGGTTGGGGCAGATACCTCCAGCTGGGATGCCCTAAAATGACAGCCCACCGCAGCGATCAGCGCCTCCGGAGTAAACGGATGCTTTGGAGGGTGGTGGACCCCGCCCTCATTGGGGAAGAGCGTCTCTGATTGGTTGATTCTCCCAAGAGCACAACTCACCGTGGGCACTGGAAGTGAGTGGATGTAGCCGAGCCTTCTCCTTTGGAAGGGCGATTGTATCCCTAAGGGGGGAGGGGGGAGATGGAGAAGGGCACAATTCTGGCGCCTGCGAGCTTTGCCACTTTTTAACAGGTATTCAGGACAGGCATGGAAACTGTACCTACCTTATCTCTGGCAGAAAGGGGAGGGAGAGGGGGGGAGAGGGGGGGAGAAACAGCCTTTAAACCTAACATACACCCGGCAAAACATTGTGGTCATACACTGGGCGTATTTATTTGGGAGATTTTGTCTCGCTTCTTCCCCCAAAGAGCTCAGAGCGGTGTAGTCGAATCTCAGTTCTATGCTCACAGCAACCCTGCGAAGTAGGTTAAACTACCAGGGAATGATTGGTCCAACTTCCAAGGGCAGACAGTTTCTGGGGGAGCAGAGATCTGACTAAAGCCTCCGTGAACTCTGCACATTCTTCTTCTTCAGAATCTTTACTGAGTATGAATCAATGTCTGGCTGGAAACATTAGTAGTAATGCAGAGCACTTGTACTGGTGTTGAAACCGCGGTAGGCTGCGCCTAGGCTGAAAGGTTCTCGCAGGTTGCGGACACACCCAAGGGGAAAAGCACCAGATTTGGGGGCTAGCTGGAATCTGGGCCTCTTTACAGAATCCCACAGTACCGCCGCGGGAAAGGAGGTTGCCTGGGGCAGGGAAGACGACTGGAGAGACGGCCTGCTATTGCGGTGATAAGTGTCCGACTAGGAACAGGGAGTCGATTCGGATTCCCACTCTGCTATGGAAGCTGACTGGGCAACTGTCTCTTTGCCTAACCCCCTTAAAGGGGTGTTGTGAGGATAATATGAGTGAGTGGGACGAACAGCCCCCAGCGGAGAGAAAAGCGAGGTATAAAAATGTACCTTAGCGCAAGGTGGGGGCAGATCCTGTAGGATGAAGAAAAGAGCGCCTGCCCTCTTAAGAGGACGAGAAGACAGGCTGCGGAAAGGGGTGGCCAAAAATCAAAGCATCGCATCCCCAAAGATGATGTTTGTTTCTCTGGGGACTGCCAGGTGGCAGGAGATGGTCAAAAACCGAGAGCGCCTGGCCCGTTCCCATGCACCAGGATTTGAACCCGGGATCTGCAATTAACAGAAAAGGCGGGCTATATAAGTGTTTGCCCTGCAAGCGGAGGAGGAGATGAAGGGAGATGGTCGTCCTTGGGGGAGGGGCCGCCTGCATTCGTTCAAGAAAGTTCCGGAGTTTGGTTCCGGATTGGCCTGGCCAGTGTGTGATTTGCGCGTGGAGATCTCCACAGTCTGGGACGCATCTCTCTCTCTCTCCATTCCAAAAACTTTCTGGAGCTCTTTCAGAAGAACCCCCACCCCACCCCACCCCACCCCACCCCAAGGAAGACTCACAGCGCGACCTGCGGCTCTGGGCAGCAACTGGTTCCCTATTGATTGTTTCTGTTCTTTCTGATTTTTAATCCAAGGGGCTAATCCGCATGCAAAGTTCATCTGGGGCCAGGATGTGGTGATTAGAGCTGTTTGGGGATACAGACGTATCCTCAGAGTCTGAAGACCACAGGCAAGGGCCCACCAAGAAGGGCCTGTTCTGTCTCTAACCCCCCACCCCCGCGCCTTTTTGCAAGGGTGTGCGATCCCTACAAAGCGTGTGAGCGTGTATGTGCGTGTGCGTGTGCGTGTGCGTGTGTTAAGGAGGTTGACTAACCTGGTCTCTGGAGACTGCCTTTTGGCACCCCAACTGGTCCAAAGTAGGCAGTCCTTCTCCCGATCTGCTCTAAACGAAACAAGAGCCACGGGGAGTCAGTGCAAGGGATTGGGGGGCTGCTCTCTAGAAGCGTGCAATATCTCCTGGCAAGGGAGCCGGTGTGCAGGGTGGAATGTGAAGGAGACGCCCCTTTCGGAGGCAGATGACCGAGACCTCGACCCGTTCCCCGCCCCCCGTCCTTCATCTGCAAATCAATCATCTCCTGAGCCTCGGCGGGGGGCGAGCGCGCAACTGGGCGCGCCCGAGTTAGGTGCCATTGACTAGAGCCAGCCTCGCCTGGCCGACTTCTGTTTCCTTTCATCCCCTCTTTGATAGCAGAGCCCTTCGGAACTTCCTATGCAGTTACAACTTGTCTTCCTCTCCCCCCCCCTCCGCCCCGCATGAGACCCCCCCTCCCACTTTTTTTATTACTCGCGTGTAGTAATTAATTCCTCCTTGGCGCGTTTCCTCTTCTGCTAAACTTTGGGTGACTGGTTCGTACATATGGCCAGCTGGTAATGAAAAAACCGGGCAGCCCCGCCGCCTTCCTGCCGAGCGCAACCTCCGCGCCTTTGCGCACGCTGGTGGACGGAGCCAGGGCCGGAAGTAAGGGGAGGTGGGGGAAGTGCTCCACGTTTTGGGGTATCTCAGGGGAAAAGGCTGCTTTTCTGCCCTGCTTAGCGGGGCCCCACACGAAGGAGGACCGGCTTCTTTTGGTAGGCGGTCTGCAGAGAGAGTCCCTTTTCTCCAAAGGAGAGCGCATTTGTGCCACCCGTCTTTTTAAAATACCCCCCCACCCCTGCTCCCCCCCCCACAAAAAAGTCGACCCGAGGACTCAGCTCTTGTTTCTACTTCGGGAGGGTCCCCCTTTGCAAAGTTAGACGGGACGTGTCGAACTTCGCGAGTCTGCGCTCTGGTAGCTACACAAAACCAGCGCGGTTGGGAGGGGGGATAGAACATAAATGACGAATTAGAAGAAATTAATGTAAGGGGCGAGACAGCTACTTTGAGCCTTTGGAAGAGGTCTTTGGGCGACCCTCTGGTCGCAACAGGTCCATTTTCCTCGTCGGCTTTGTTGGAAGAGCACTTATCCCAACAGGCTTAAGGCGTTTTACAAAGCCCCCGGTCCACAGGCAAGTTGAAACGAAGGAGAACGATTAGATGCGATTTTATTTCTCACTTCTTTCTTCAATTAGATTTATGCCCCCATTTGAATTCCCCAGCAATGATTCCTAAGTAATTGTTGATAAAACCGAGGTTTGTATCTGGAGCGTTCCGTACATTTACTCGGAAATACCTTTCCTTGGAATCGTCAGGTAAATCTGGATGAAAATCTAGAACGTTGACCTAAGCGGTGGATCCGGGCCTCACCAAGAAAGCCAAGCAGCCTCCAGTGCCCGATACACAACTCGCTCAAACTGGAGCAATTCCAGTGACTTTAATAGGGTTACTCTGGAGTAAGTAGAGATAGGAACTATGTGTTACAGTTTGCCCTAATTTGCAACCCCCCCCCCCCAAAAAAAAAAAACCCTGTGTGTTTTTCAGATATTTCAGATCATGGAATTGAACAGAACAGAGCACACTTGTTGGAAGTTAAGTCAGTCTTAGGGCTGACTTGACTTCCACCTAAGCGAGTTTTGGAGGAGGAAGCTCACTTATTTCATGGGCAGGAAAGCTCCTTCATAGCTTCTTCTAAAAATTTGAGGATGTGATAGATGATAGATAGATAGATAGATAGATAGATAGATAGATAGATAGATAGATAGATAGATAGATAGATAGATAGATAGATAGATAGATAGATAGATAGATAGATAGATAGATAGATAGATAGATAGATAGATAGATAGATAGATAGATAGATAGATGAGATAAGGGGAAGCCAGACAGTCATCTTGACTTGTTTTACCAAATTATTTGACATAATAATAATTCCATTTTTCTTTTGAGGAACAAGAAAATCAACCAACAGGTCTGCAGTGGTCACTACCGAAATGTTTGCACATAGCTGGGGCTCCTCATGAGTTGTGGAAGGTGCTTTAGCGCGGGCACACCCTCCAAGATTTTGCTTGTCTCTCAACACTTCTGTGTGCCCAGGAGGGCTTTAAAAAAAACCCAAAAACTTCCTTGTGATAAAGTCATCACTTGCCAGTCAATAAGAGATTTAACATTAAACTTAGACCCCGCTCACGCATTTCAGCAATTGAAGGAAGAAAGAAAGAAAGAAAGAAAGAAAGAAAGAAAGAAAGAAAGAAAGAAAGAAAGAAAGATCCATATTCTGTCCTCAAATAGTAGTTCCTATCCCTTGCTTTGTCTACAAATTCAATGTTGTGGCACTCAATCAATAAATAAAAATAGCAGCTTTTATAAGAAGTTGCCTAAAGTTCCAACGTCTTTGTTCAGCAGGTAGATTTTTAAAAAACTTCCATATTAAAAACAATGAAGACATCTTCTGCCAGAGCCAAGTACTCTTGTGTTCTTATGTTCTTACCCCTTTGGAGCTTCTAGGAGTCTGTGGTTACCCCTCACTCAAAACTCCCAGCAATGGGTTTCAGTTGTATCTATTTCCCACCGTCTGGAGGCTGGAGCGGCAATAGAAGAAAGAAAGAAAGAAAGAAAGAAAGAAAGAAAGAAAGAAAGAAAGAAAGAAAGAAAGAAAGAAAGAAAGAAAGAAAGAAAGAAAGAAAGAAAGAAAGAAAGAAAGAAAGAGAATCTCACACCAGCCTGTGTTACTCTTGCTGGTACTCCCATTCTGCCAAGAAAGTTTAACAAGGGGCGGGCGGGCGGGCGGGCGGGGGGTGGGTGGGGTGGAGGAGATAATGGCTGTTATCCCCAGAAAGGGCACTGGGCGCTCCTTCCCCCTGGCAGCCAGCTCGTCAGGTACGAGGCGCGCGAGATCTTCCAAGAATGTTTTCCCCCTTGCCTCGTCGAGGGTTAATGCATCAGGCGAGCTTGCCTGGCCGCGGCCAATCAGAACTCAGCACTGGCAGCTATAATATAACTCAAGGCCGACTCCTCGCCGCAGCCTTCCCAGCTGAGCTCCCCGCGGAATCCAGAGAGCCCTGCTGCTGCCGCCGCCGCCGCCGCCGCTGCTCTTGCTTCGCTTCTCCTTGGCCTTTTCCCCCCACCGCGCCTGGGGCTGGCCGCGCCGCGATGCGCCGCCGATGAGTGCCGCTCTCCCCGGCCGCCGCCGCCGAGCCCCGGTTGCCGCACCTGTGTCGCCAGGGCTGGGGGGATCCTAGTCCCCGAAGGCGCGGAGGAGGGAGACGCAGATCTCGGAAGACACCCAGCCAGCCAGCCAGCCAGCCGGCGGAGAGAGCGAGCGAGCGAGCGAGGGAGTCGGAGGCGCGGGGAGAGCCAGCCAGAGACGCGCGCCAGGCAGGCAGGCAGGCAGGCAGGCAGGGGACCGCCAGGCGGGGGGGAAGGTGGCCGTCGCTCCCTCCCCGGGGACGACGGCATGCGGCTCTCGGGGAGGCTGGCGCTGCCGGTGGTCTTCTTGGGCGCCCTCTGCCTCTCCGGCGGGCTGGCGTGCGGGCCGGGCCGGGGCTTCGGCAAGCGGCGGCACCCCAAGAAGCTGACCCCGCTGGCCTACAAGCAGTTCATCCCCAATGTGGCCGAGAAGACGCTGGGCGCCAGCGGCAGGTACGAGGGCAAGATCAGCCGCAGCTCGGAGCGCTTCAAGGAGCTCACCCCCAACTACAACCCGGACATCATCTTCAAGGACGAGGAGAACACCGGCGCCGACCGCCTCATGACTCAGGTCAGGCTCGCGGCGGGGCTTCCCCCACCCCCCACCCGGTCCCGCTCCCGCCGGGAGGGCGCAGCCTGGCGGGAGGATTCCCGCCATCAGCAGCAGCCCCCTCCCACCTCGGGGTCCCTCCCTGGCGACCCGGAGCCCACGATGCGCCAGAAGTTGGCCCCCACCTGCCCCGGTGCCTCCGCGCAGGCTGGGCGGAGGGGGCAGCAGGGGACGGGTGGGGGGCTTGTGGGCATCTGGGGTGACATGCGCAGGCAGCGGGTCGGGGGCCAGTTCTCCTGGCTGCCTTTGGCCCCCTCCCATTGTCAAGATCCACGGGGGGCTCAGGGATCGGGGGGGGGGGTAGGTCAAGGGAGACCCAAGCGCAGAGGTCCCGGCGCCAAGATCTGCTGCTCTCTCAGATGCGATTTATTGTAGGGGATTAAGAAAGAAAGAACGAATCACGCTAATAACGACCCCGGATTATTAGCTGGGCCATCCGCCGGCTGGCAACGCCGCTCCAGCCAGGCCAGGCCAAGCCAAGCCAAGCCAAGCCAGGCCAGGCCAGACCGCCTCCTCGCAGCCGTGCCCACCCGAGCACGGCGTCTCTCGAGATCTCTGGGAGGCTGCGCGCCTGCCTGCCCTCGTCGCGCCGGGGTGGCTTCGGCGCGCCTGGCTTGGAAAAAGCGGCCCGGTTTCCCTGGCTGGGGGTCGCCGCCTTCCCCCACTCCCCGCCCCCCCCCCACCCCCCGCCGCCCCGCACCTGATCTCGCGCATCTCGGGATTAGGCCTCAGAGGAGAGCCGCGACCCCTGCCCCAAACCCGGGCGCCGCCGCCGCCGATCCTGGAGCGCCTCCTTGCAGAGAGCAACCGGTCAGCGCTGGGTTGGGGAGCCGCCGCCGCCGCCGCCGCCGCCGCGCTCGAGCTTCCCAGTGCCGGGGCTCCTTGGAACTACCTGCCACGGAGCAGCCAGCCAGGGGCGGCCCGCGGGTCTCCTGCCAAATATAGGTCAACAGTCTTTTCTCTGCTCCCCCCCCCCCCATTGATATATTTAAGTCCCACCTGCGGTTCTATCATAAGAACTCAGCGGGAGTCTCTGGGGTTCCCCCCACCTTACCCCACCCCACCCCACCCCCAAACTCGGCGCCCTCCTCTCCTGCTCCCCCCTCCCTCGGCTCCCCAGGCCTGGATCTCCGCACGTTCCGGGGGCGGCCCACCCAAGGGGGCGGCCATCTCGGCCCGACCACCTTAAATCCGCCCGTTCCTCGGAGCGCCCAGGCGCGCGCCGCTTCTCCAGGCCGAGGGCGCGCGAGCCCGGGCGACATCTGCGCAGGCCGGAGCGCCCCCGCCGCCTGGGAAGCGTCGCCCGCCCGCCGCCGCCGCCGCCGCCGCCTCGAAGGCAAGAAGGGGCGAGATCGATGCAGCCGCGGAGGGCGTCGGGGAAGGCGGGCTCGATGGATGGAGACGGTCCCCTTCCCGACCCGGTCCCCTTCCTCCCTCCCCTCCCCCCAGCTGCAAAGACGCGAGATGTAATGGGGGTCGGGGGGGGGGGGGCGAGAGCCGCGCGGCTGCGAGGCGCATTTTCAGCTCCACTTACTCCTCTGGCGTATCGATCGCAACGGCTCGGGTTGCAGTTGGGATCCTTTTGAAAGGCGGCCGAGGAGGAGCAGGAGGCGGCGGCGGCGGCGGCTGTTGCTGCTGCTGCTGCTGCTGTCGTCTTGCGGCTGCTCGCAAGAGAAGAGGCGACCAGGAAGCCCCGGGAAGAGACGGGCGCGCGGATCTCTCTCTCTCTCTCTCTTTATCTCCCGCTGCCTGTTCCCGCCTGGCTTGTTATGTCTGGGTCCCCCCAGCCAAGTGTAAAGATCGTCCCCTCCCGGGCGGCCCCTCTGCGGGGCTGCAGGAGACCCCCAAGAGGCAAGCAGGAATGGGAGTCCCGGTCTCCCTTCCTTCCTTCCCTCCCTCCCTCTCTCTCTCTCGCTCTGTGCCTCCTTGGCGGCTGCTGGCCTCCTTTCCTGCATGCGCTGGCAGCGTTTGAACTTCTGACCTTCTGTCAACTTCTCTCAGACGAGCGCGAGGAGAAAACAAATACCCCCCGCGCGCGCCGTCCCCAGCGCGCGCGCCCGCTTGCATGCTCGCTCGCCCCGGGGCCATTCTGGGGCATGCAAGGTGCAGGTAGCGGATGGGCAGAGGCGGGATGCCCACCGGGCCCCCAAAGCAGGAGAAGCGCCCCAGTGGCTTGCAGTGCGTTCGAGGGGGTGGGGGTGGGGGTGACTTACCAAATCAGGGCTGGGGGAGACGCGGAGTGACTAGTGTGCATGGGGGGGGAGGGGGGGAGAGAGATGTGCCGTTCCTTGGAAGGTGAAGCCACTGGCTGGCCTGCCCGGGAGCTCCTTCCCTGCGCGCTCTCGCGTCCGTGCCCTGCTTGGCCAGACCTCCCTGCCGGCTTTCCTCGGCTTCCTTCAATAAGGGCGGGGGGGGGGGCGGGGGGGGGGGGGGGGGGGGGGGGGGGGGGGGGGACGCCCTGGACGGAGCTGTTCAACTTTCCCAAGAGCTGCTCGACTGCCTGAGCCGCTGGTTAACCAGTAACTTGCAGAATGCCCGGACGGAGCCGTTCAACTTTCCGCTGTCGACTGCCCTGGTTTCCTGCCATTACACCCGGGGAGAAGGCAAACAGAAGGAGCCTTCCTTCCTCCAGGCGGCCTCCGTCTTCCCGGCAGGTGGCGGCCGCCCTGGAGAGCGCAAGTCTGGGGCTGCACCCAACCCCCGGCCCCCGACCTCCCGCGCCCAGTCCTCTCCTCGCGCCCCCCCCCGCCATTGGCTGGATCTGGAGGCGCGATAAGGGTGCCAGGGAGGGCGGGGGTGATAAAGCTGGAATTCGCTTGAAATGAGCGCAGGGTGGGGGAGATACGCGGGAGCGAGTGAAGGGCAAAGGCGCCCCCCCCCCAGCCTGTCGGGTAGCAAGGAGGGGAGGGCAGGGGAAGGAAGGGTCGGTGGAGTGGCGGCCCGATCCTAGCCACGTTTCCCGGGGAGTGAGTCCCGCGGGGGCGAGTGGGGCTTGCCCCCCAGATCTCCGCGCAAAGGCGGGAGTGCGCGCCGTCGAACTCGCAAGGTCGCTTCCGAGCAGACGCTGGCAGGCATCGATCTGGCCAGAGATTAGGGGGAGGGAGAGAAGGTGGCGGCGGTGGCGGCGGCTGCTGCTGCGACAGGGGTGTGTGTGGAGAGGTAGAGGGAGGAGCGCTTCTGGAGCCACTTGGCTGGCCCCTTCCGCGCACACGCGCGCTGCCGCCGCCCCCTCCTCCCCCCCACACGCCACGCCGGCCTTGACCGGCGACAGACGACCCGGTGCCTTCACCGACAGCCGGGCGCTGTGGCTTCGGCCTCGGATCCCCCAGGCTCGGTCTCCCCACCGTTCCTGACTGTCCCGTTTCCCCTCTAGCCGCGCGCCCTGCTGGGTGGCCCAGACTAGCCTGGCACGGCTACATCTCAGGCAGGGCCGCCTCGCACTTAGATGGGAGACCCCCAAGGAACCCAGGGTCGCTTTGCAGAGGAAGGCAACGGAAAACCACCACTGCCAGTCTCTTGCCTTGAAATCCCCAGTGGGTTGGGTTGCCCTCAGTGCGACTTGATGGCACTTTAGGCGCGCAAGCGATAGGCTCAGGTGCTTCAAAAGCGCACGATCGCTCGCTCGCTCGCTCGCTGGCTCCCCCTGTCCCTTTCTCTTCCCAAGACTGTCCAAACACCTTTTAGTAAATACTGAAAAAGTGTCAGGAAAGGGTGCCTTGGAGAAGGCCGAGGCGCGGTCTAGGCTGAGTGACTTGGCAACCCTGGGCCATTCAAACCGAAGCCCCAGAGTGAACATGCATCTGTCGTATAGATATGGAAACGACCGAGAGAACCATCGCTAGGTGCGCTTCCAGGCCCTGGAACGAGGTTCGTCTCCCTTCCTCGAGAAGACGCGGTTTGGAGCCGTAGTTTTCCAGGCGCAGGATCCGTATCCAGAATCACTTGTTGCGCACGGCTGAACCCGCGTTTTTCACACCAGCTACTTTCTGAGCCTGGGATTGAACCTGTGGCCCTGTGCATGCAAGGCGCGGGCTCTAGCGCTGAGCCACCGCCCTTCCCCTGCCAACTCTGCATGTGGAGACCGGCCCGAGGACAGACTGTGCAGGAAGGTCCCTCTGCCCCCGAAGCCTCTTTACGCCCAGGCAGCGCAGAGCTGCCGACTAGGGAGGGCGGGGCGAAGGTCGGTTGAGACCAGCAAGACCGCAGCCGGTGTGAGCTTGTATGTTTCATGGTTTGCCTAAACAGAGGAGCATCCCCGAACGCAGAAAACTAGCAGCTCAGGGAGAGGGGTTCAGCCTGGTTTTTTCTCTCTGGCATTCCATTTGTCTGCGTGCAGGCAACGTTGGGGAGGGGTTCCAGTTGGCACGGGACAGTGTTCAGATCTGCACCCCGTCCGCTTTATTCAGGCTTGAGCCTGAAGCCAAATCTTTCCCTGTGGCGTCTATATAATCCCCCTCCTCCTCGTCCCCCGCCGTCAGAAACAGAAAATATGAGGCTCGGTCCAGGGAGCGCAGCAGCGCCTTCACCCTTTCGCCTTCCTCTTCATGCCTGCGCCTTTGCTTCGAAATCCGGCTTTCCGCCAGTTGGCTTCGAAGGTAAACTCCATTGGCCTAAACGGGACTTACTTCCAATTAACACCTGGAGTCGAAAGGCGTCACCTAATGATTACTTGTTTGCCAACTTCCTCAAATGTAAAGTTTGGTTTTAGGATTGGGCTTTGGCAGTCTGGTCGACAACAGGGAGAGTCCCGCCGGCTTATGGGGCCACTGGAAGCCCCTGAAGGGAGCCGAACGGCCTTCATTGTGAATGGATTTCGGATCCAGGCGTTTGCTATTCGGATAAGCAGGGCTGAGGAATGGCATTTTTTCTTGGTATCTGGGACTTTCATCCACCCAAGAATCGCCCAGCCCTTCCAGGAAGCCACAGGAAGCTGAGAACTCTCCCCTATTCCACCCCCCAGCTGACATTTAGTGGTATACTGCTCCTGAACATGGGGGTTCCATTTAGCCATTATGATTAAGGGCCATTGATAGAATTATCCCCATATGAAGTCAACCATGTCTAAGACCAGCGTCTGGCTTAATGGAACCAGAAATATGCTTCTTTTCTAAGAATAACGCGGGGGGGGGGGGGGGCGGCTGTATCTTTTGTCCGAAAGTCTGTAATAGAGCATTCGCTTGAGCGTCCCGCTTCATTCCCCGTGTTTTGTTGGAAGGATCAGATCAGGCGGTGTGAAAAACCTCAGCCTGAAGCGCTGGACAGCGGCTGCCAGCCAGAGTCGACAGCGCTGGCCTTGATAGAACCGAAGCCTGACTCCTTATAACGCAGTTTCACGGGCTCGAAATCCGCGCATGCGTCTTAGAATCCGGATGGTAGACTGGTTTGGGGGCAGAACAATGTGTCCTGGCCAGGTAGACGTTGCTTGACTGCCGCTGATGAGGAAGGGCCTTTGGGAAGGGCTCGATCCTCAATGCGCTGGAGGCCAGGAACCACTGAGCGAAGGAAGGGGTCGCTTTTGAAATCAGGATGGGGGGGGGGAGGGGGCGTAGTGGAGGTGTATTGAACCTGGACCTGTGGGGTTTCCTGCCGAACCGCTGGCTCATTGGCAGGCAGTGGTGGACGAAGTCCCAAGAACGAGAGAGACAGATCTTAAAACAGCAGCATTTATATTGCGCTTTTGAGCGCTCCTGACATTCACGTGCGTTGACTTGTAATTCTTTCAGTGGTCTTGGAAGGTGGTGGATCAATAGGATCTGCCCCTTTTTATGGGCGCGAGACGGGCAGAAAATGGCTTTCCTCCGGTTCTTTGGAGATTTGGGGACAGAGGAACTCGAGATGTGGGGTCTCTTGGCCACCCCCGAGACGGCTCGCCGGTGCAGCGCTGAGCGCGGAGTCTCCGGACTCCCAGTCCACGTTGCGGCTTTGGGTCAGGCACGGGGTGGTTTTGAGGCTGGGAGGACGGGCTCAGATACGTGTCTACTCGAAAGCAAATCCCACTCAGTGTAATGGGGCGCCGCCTGTTAAGGTTCCCGAAGTCTGTAGCCCTCCTGTTAGGGGTCCTTAGAAGCCCTCCAGGGTTCAGCTTCTCCCTCCCCCCCCAAAAAAAATCCAGTGGCTTCTTGGAATCCTAACCCAGCCTTGCGCTTATCCTAAAAAAACTAAAGGCGCTGCTGGATCGGCCCGCGCTGTTGTTAGTGAGCAACTCTAGGCTCACTAACTTTTAAGAAAGATCTCCACACAGCAGACTTGCAAGGAACCAGGAGGCTGCGATCCTACCCTTGTGTTCCAACCAAGCGAAGCCCATCCTCGAGCTGCGCGCTCCTAAGTGGCTTCCAGGGAGTAAGAACGATGGCAGCTTTTTCTGGGGATCTGGACCCTCCCCCCCACCCCGCGCCCCCTTGGCGTCTTCAATTCATGCCCCCGATCCACAAGAGGGAGAGGGTGCATGGTTTGGATCCCAAGTCATAAGCCCGTGCTGACCCGAGGGTGGGGCAAGGAGGGTGACCAGCCCCCAGACCCGTTCTGTGCCCCCGCCCCCAACGCTCTGCTTCCGTTTCCCCCGCAGCGCTGCAAAGACAAGCTCAACGCCTTGGCGATCTCGGTGATGAACCAGTGGCCCGGCGTGAAGCTGCGAGTGACCGAAGGCTGGGACGAAGACGGCCACCACTCCGAGGAGTCCCTCCACTATGAGGGCCGCGCCGTGGACATCACCACCTCGGATCGGGACCGCAGCAAATACGGCATGCTGGCCCGCTTGGCAGTAGAGGCCGGCTTCGACTGGGTCTACTACGAGTCCAAGGCACACATCCACTGCTCCGTCAAAGCCGGTAAGGAGGACCCCCGGGTGTGGGTGGCCACCGGGCAGCACCTCCTCCCTCCCCTTCCAGATAACCCAAACCATTCAAAGGTCTCCCTTTGCCCACACTGAGAGTTTACCACACACCTGGCAGAGCTGCTTTTAAGAACTTACTACTGGTAGTGCATTTTAAGAACTTACTACTGGTTGTAAGTTTTAAGAATGCACTACTGGTAGCAACACTCCTAGTAAGAAGGAAGGACACCACACACTGATTAATTGTTAACAACAGATGGCCACCGCGCCTGGACATCACACAGCAGTGGCGTAGGAGGTTAAGAGCTCGAGCTCGTGTATCTAATCTGGAGGAACCGGGTTTGATTCCCAGCTCTGCCGCCTGAGCTGTGGAGGCTTATCTGGGGAATTCAGATTAGCCTGTGCACTCCCACACACGGCAGCTGGGTGACCTTGGGCTAGTCACAGCTTCTCAGAGCTCTCTCAGCCCCACCTACCTCACAGGGTGTTTGTTGTGAGGGGGGAGGGGAGATTGTAAGCCCCTTTGAGTCTCCTGCAGGAGAGAAAGGGGGGATATAAATCCAAACTCTTCTTCTTCTTCTTCTACTGTGCAGAATACTGAAAAGACAGGGCCCTGATCCAACTAGTATACTATTTGGGTGGTATGTGCAGTACGGTGCTGCTCTTACTACTAGGATTAGGGCCACTTTGCTGAAATGCAGTGCCAGCAATATGCCAGTTGCTCTATGAAATAATGTAGCAACCTGCAACTTATAAGTAGCAGCCAGGACTGTTACTACCAGTAGTATTTTACATGTTTTAAATGCTGGGTACTATCTAGACACCAATAGGTGCTGTTTATCATATCTGAGATGGTCAGGGCTGATATATTGACCAGACAATGCAAGAAGCTGGAGGGAGAAACAGGGAACTGGTGGTACCTGAAGCACTAGGTGGTGTATGGTTACTCTGTGGTGCAGGGTAGGCTACATGACAGTTGGCACTATGGGTGAGGGATTGAGCATGGGTGGAAGCAGATAGGTGAACTAGCCAAATTAACAAGCCAAGCCCAAGATCCTGTTGGTCCCTTGGCAGACCTGCTGCTTGTAGTACTCACTTTCAGGTCTCTGGTAGGAAAAGATTATTCCTCTCACCAAGGCCCTGAGAAACGGTTTCCCTGCAAGAATATTAAGAGCAGTTCTGGGTCAAGGGTCCATCGAGGTCACCATTCTGCATGTAACAACTGATCTCCAGATGTTCCCCAGTAGGAGGATGTGCAGGGCCTCCCCCTGTTTGTTTCTCAATGTCTTGCAACTCAGACCTATACTGACCTTGAATCTGGAAGTTCCACACAACCATCTTGCTAAATAGAGAGCCAGTGTGGTGTAGTGTTAAAGCAGGTGGGCCTTAGCACACGTGGCCAAGATCCTTTGCAAGGAATTAACTGGCCCTTAGATCATTTCAAGCCCCTTTCAGCTAAACATCAGAAAGGGCAGTGGGGGTGAAGTTCCTCCAGGCCGGGGCGTGGGGTTTGGAGGTGGTTATTCCAGTCAACCAGTTATTCCAGAGTAGGGCAATACTGTGCCTGGAGGAGTCAGACCTCCAAACATAGCAACCAACCCACTGGAAAAAAAAACTTGACCTGGGGTATCAACTAGCTGGCAGACCAGTTCCAAGCAATTGTTCTCAATGGGATTTAGAGCTCCTCCAGAGAACCCCATGATCTAAATGTCATGACAGAAGCTTGGTCATCTGTACCATTCCTTCTTCTTCCGGGGGAAGAGGGTTCAGCGCCGGGTTTCATAAAAGGGGGATGGAGAAGAGCGTCCTTTGACGTCACTGCTGGAGTGAAATTCTGGGTGCAGAAAGATCAACCTGTCTGAGAGGGAACAGGTTAACTGGCTTGCTGATCCACAAACCATTTAACACGTCTCAATAGCTCTTGCACGTTGATCGGACATTAGTGGGAGAGGGAGCGGGGAACAGGTCAAACCGGTTTCCTATGGGTTGATCGCCCCCCCACTTCATTCCCCCAAGAAACGAGACTCAATCCGGAACAAGAATTTTGTCACTGAAAGGACGGAATATCAAATGCTTCTAAACTAAGCCATTATACAGAAGGAGAGGAAAACTCTTTCAAGTTTGGGGTCTTTTAAGCCCTGCTTCCCTTGTTCTTTTGTGTGTGTTATCTTCAATCCGGATTGTAAACCCTTCCCAGGATCTGGATTCTTGCTACGTTTCCTAGTCTCTATCCCGTTTACCTGAAGACTCCAGGAATCTCCACATTCCCCTGTTCTAAGAGCGCCACCTGCTGTTCCAGCTGGGCACCGCATCCCCTCCTTGAAGGCTGGGTTTTTGTGTGTGTGTGTTATTGCATAAATTGTCGTTCTTTAGCGAAACAGTTAACGGTGAATGATTGGGAGACGACGACCCGTTGTTTTCGGGGGGGGGGGGTTGTGTCCCCTCCTCCTCTCGGTTGTTTCCAGCAGCTTTTAGCTGAGAAAACGCTTTTAAAAGTGCCAAGAAACACTCAGCTGCGAAAACACAATAATGAACTTACTCTAAATATATCCGTTGACATAAGAAGGAAAGCATAAAGAAGCCCGCGTGTGCTGGGGAGGGGCAGTCACCCATTCAAGGCAAGGTTTCTATGAGCAGAGGTGAAGGACAGTAGGCCAAGCTTTGCCTCTGTCCCCTATCTCCACTTGAAAGATCTCCCCAGCAGAGAAGGTAGTAGTACCAAGTTTCATGGATCAGTCATCTGGTCCCAGACATGCCAGCGTTGGATGCTCACGGCTGCATCCCAATCACACATCCTGATGGTTTCGTGTTAGCCCCAACACCCTGCTTAGAAACAGGTGAGGATCATATTTCCAAAAAGGATGAAAGGATTCTAGGCCTCCTTCTAGAGTTGGCCTGGAACCAATCTTCCTCACTGCCCCCATTCCAGAGAGAAAGGAAGGAAGGAGGATGCCCTCATAGCCAGTGAGAACATCTCTGTGTGATCACTGGGTTTGCGAGTTCAAACGCTCACCTTGAGGACCTTGTGCCCGTCCCCATTTCCTCAGGAGGAGTTGCCCTGAGCTCTTTGGAAGAAGAAGAGTGGGGTGAAAAAAGATAAGCACCCTGGTGGCATCTCAAAGGCTAACAGACCCATATTTAATATAAGTCTGTTGCTAAGCCTAAATTTCAACACTTCGGCTTAAATGCTCAAAATGCACACACTGATTAACAGCTGTGATTTTCAATCTTTATGTAAATAGTAATTTCCTTGACTCTTCTACTCATGAGCTCATGAATCTGCCTCTTATTGGATCAGATCATTGGCTCATCCAAGTTGTATATCCCCTGCTACTCAATACTGGCTTGGGGGGTGGGGGGTGCGGGTGGGAATTGAACCCGGGACCTTCTGCATGTAAAGCAGATACTCTACCACTCAGCCACTGCTCTTCCCTTAATCACCTCTTCAGATGCTCTTTTATTTTCATAGGCATAGGAATTCAAGAGAGACCTTTGTAAAAAAAATAAATCCAAAATATTCCAGGTCCAAAATCAAACCTTGCTCTTTAAATGGGCGAGGTCATTACATCCCAACTTTAAAAGCATTACAAAAAATTAAATGAGCTGAGACAATACCCCAGTCAGACGGCCCACTTACTGACACCACTTTGGCAATGCCTGGCATAGTCCACAGTGCATCCCTCTTTTAAGTTAGCCAGTGAAGATGGGGGCATCTGAGCCTCTCTGGGGATGGGAGGCTGGGAAGCAATTGGATGCAAAGGGATTCAGTTGTGTCGGGAGAATCTGGAAATCCTTTGGGATTTCCTTCACTGGTGTCAAACTAAGAAGGGATGTGAAAAGTTTGACCACAATGTCTGACTCACAATTAATCACCACAAATTCCAGAGTGCCTGAATTTAGAAGATGTTTGGATTTATGCCCTGCCTTTCTCTCCTGTAAGGAGTTTCTAAGACTGCTTACAAACTCTTTTCCCTTCCTCTCCCCACAACAGACACCTTGTGAGGTAGGTGGGGCTGAGAGAGTTCAGCAAGAACTGTGACTAGCTCTCAAGGTCATCTCCAGCAGGCTTCTTTGTGTGTAGTAGGAGCAGGGGAAACAAATCCAGTCTTCAACCAGACAAGAGTCAGCCTGCTGTTCCAGCAGGGGTATCAGGAAGAGTGGGGAAACTTCAAACCCAGCTTCCTGCCTCCCACAGATTAGAGTCTACCTGCTCTTAACTACTGCACCACGCTGGCTTTAACATTAGATTATGACTTTCCCCTCTGTTTGAAAATATAATTTGAGAAATTGGGTCCCCCCCCCCCCCGTAAATGTACCTTTAGTGGATTTAGTGTGGACTTATACGCATGTTGAAACTGCACAGGACATCTACACTGCAGTATATAGATGAGCTTACAGAGGGCATGAAGGTTAACATGTCCTTCACCCAAACTGGGTTTGTTTTTTTAGAAGGTAGGGAAGACTTGTCCATGTGTTTCAATATCTTGGATGTTAGAGAAAGACAGAAGTTAGAAGCACTTTTCCTTATTGAGCAATGCCCAGAGGAGACAACAGGGCCAGACGTTATAACAACTTTGTACTATATCTCGTTTAGGGTTGCCAGCTCTGGGTTGGGAAATACTCAAAGGGTTTTTTTTGGGGGGGGGGGTAAAGTCTGAGGGGGGTGTGGTTTAGGGAGAGGAGAGACTTCAATGGAGTATGATGCTATATAGCATCCACCTTCCAAAGCAGCTACTTCCTCATGGTGAACTGATCTCTGTTGCTTGGAGACCAGTTGGAACCGCTGTGGATCTCCAGCTGCCACCTGGAGATTGGCAACCCAAATCCCATTAGTGGACTAGATGCCACCACCTTGAACCCCTGTTTTCTTTTGTTTGTGAACTATCACAAATTTTCCTTTGAGGTCAAGCACAACTGCCCCCAAGACTAGTTTGGGATGTTCAAATAGCCCCAAGTGAGCTGAGGCAGGGTGCCTAACAGCAGCTGCTTGGCTTGGATCTGGGTCACAGCAATGAGGTTTATCCGGCTTGGCCGTTGCTGATGGGGGCTTTCCAGGGAAATGGCCTTCCAGAAACTCCCCCAGTAAACTTAAAAAGCTGCCTCCCTTTGCCCATCTCTCCAGTGCCTTGGCAGTCTCAAAACTGGGGTGAAGAAATCCAACAAATGCTCATAACACAAACATCATATTTCCCGCAGTTCCCATAATGGAATTGGGGGAAATATACATTTGATCTTTGCATTATGAGCACGTGTTGGATTTCTTAACCCCACCCCTATAAAATTCTCTAAATGGCTTATTAAAGCTATTGCCCCAATAAAGAATCCACTCTTAACGGATTTTTAAACAGACACTTCAAGCATTTTACTCTAAACCACAATTACTCTTTCTGGACGATGTTACTAGATGCTGTCAGCGGTGGGTTTCTATAGCACATTAAGTCTGCAATGTATAGAACAGTTTCCTGGGAGCAAGTCCTGTTGCATAAAATGGGGCTTATTTCTGAGTAGACCTGCTTGCAATGTCTTTTGGGGAGCAAAATATTTTCTAAGCCTTATTTATCTTGTCATTAGCCATGAGGGAGAGGGAGAGGGTACCAGTATTCCCATTCTCCAGGCATAGGGGCTGAATCATAACTGCATGAAGTCTTAAGACAATCCATCTTATCCTGTAACAGATCTTTGGTCCATCTAATCAACTCTGGCTGGGTAGGTATCTGGTAGGGGAAAAGTATTCCTTAACATAGCTGTCATCTAGCTTGGATTGGGTTCTTGTGGGGTTGCATAGACCGTGGGTTGGATCCTTCACCACCTTTCTGCTTGCTCTATCTGTTGTGGAGGCGGCTCTATGTTCTGCAGCATGTGCAGCTCCCTGATATTTAGATGACAATCATCATTTCCCCCTTTGCCACATTATGCATGGGATGGGTATTCGAGATTTGCTTCTCTGAGGATTCTCCTGTGCTTATTTCCCAAGGGATCGTTCTGCGCCAGCAGCCACCACCAGTCCGCTGTATTTTAACAAAACGCTTCAAATGAAAATGTTTCATGTCAGAGCACCATTTATAGACCGCCTCTCAGGAGAAACAAGTTGTGGCCTGTTAAATAGTTCAGCTTCTGATGTGGTGTGGTCCAAGAGGGCATGGAAAATGGGTCGTGATCCATGAATGGGCTGCTGGCCAATTTCTGGTGGAACGTCTGGAGCAAGTGTGGTGCAGTGGTTAAGAGCAGGTGGATTCTAATCTGGAGAACCAGGTTTGATTCCCTGCTCCTCCACCTGAGTGGCAGAGGTTTATCTGGTGAACCAGATGTGTTTCCACACTCCTACATTCCTGCTGGGTGAGCTTGGGCTAGTCCAGGGGTAGGGAACCTGCGGCTCTCCAGATGTTCAGGAACTACAATTCCCATCAGCCCCTACCAGCATGGCCAATTGGCCATGCTGATAGAGGCTGATGGGAATTGTAGTTCCTGAACATCTGGAGAGCCGCAGGTTCCCTACCCCTGGGCTAGTCACATGTCTCTCTGAACACTCTCAGCTCCATCTACCTCACAAGGTGTCTGTTGTGGGGAGAGGAAGGGAAAGGAGTTTGTTTTCTGGGAGCAAGCCCTGTTGCATAAAATGGGGCTTGAGTCTCCTTGCAGGAGAGAAAGGTTGGATATAAATCCAGACTCTTCTTCCTCTTCTTCAGTTGGTGGCTGTAATTCTTTGCAAAGAACACTGTTCTAAAGGGATCTTGATCTGAACCATCAAGGCAATATTCGCGAGCAGGAACAAGTGTGCATTCTGCAACATTTAGCCATGTCTGTGAAACCGGTCAAAGATGCTTTTTATGGTATAAAATATGCTCTGTATGCTCTGTATGGGCACTTGCTGTGTGGGTTTCAGACAAGGCGGTGGACCACAGTGACAGAAATAAATAAAGAAGCCCATGCAAGGCTGATGTTTTCTCACTTCTGGCATAGTGGTTAAAGGTATAGGCTAGGGATGGCCAACCTATGGTGCTATGCTGCAGATGTCCATGCACTACAATTCCCATCAGCCCCTGCCAGCATGGCTTTTGCTACCCCCTTTATCCCAATTTTAACCCCTCCCCTCATTTTCCCAAGAAATGTGAGAAAGGATTAGCTTGGAGCTAAGGTGCCCCAAGGTTGGTGATAGAGATAAAGCCACCTGGCATCCTGCCCCCACAGGACAATGAAAACAATCCCCGTTTCCATGAGGCCGAAGTGTCAGGGGAAAGCCTAGTTATCTACTCAGCAGCCATAAAGTAACAATCAAGGAAAGAATATCCCAGAATGGCAGTGATAACATACAGCAGGCTGGTTACATATATTTTGTAGCAATTACACTGAGCGACGATGCATCTCAATCACCTAGATGCAATTCCCCCTGACAAGTCACAGTGACACCAGTCCATCATTCATTCATGTAGAAACAAATGCCCTGACCTGAATAGCCCAGGCTAGCCTGATCTTGTTACAAGCTAAGCAGGGTCGGTCCTAGTTAGTATTTGGATGGGAGATCATCCAGCAACACCAGAGTCACTGTGCAGAGGTAGGCAATGGCAAACCACCACCAAATGTTTGGAAGGGACGGAAAGAGGTGTGTGCTAATGTGTAAAGGTTTTGTGTGCTGATAATTTACTGATACTCCCTTGCGTGTGATCCATACCTTGGCTATATTACCCTAGCTATAGCAAAGCAGAAAGTTTATGGGTGTGGGATTCTATGAGTGCTTGGGTTTATGGGAACAAACTCTGAGCAAATAGGCCCTGGGGGAGGTCCAAATGTCTAGGGGAGAGCCCTGTGATTTCCCCTCCCCTGTGCTCATTTCTAAACGGATCAGAGCTTGGGCAGGTTTCTTAAGGTGCTACCGTAAAAATGATGTTGCAAAGATGACAGATATGATGTGTTCTTTCAAATACTCAGAATCTAGTTGGCATAGAAAGGTGGCATCTGAACCAAGTTCCCAGCATACTCTTTTAGCCATTGGGGTTTACCAGCTCTCATCTCAAGCAGGGCTGTAGCATATTTCTCTCTCTCCTTCTACAACAAATGGATACATGAGTGGTTCCCTCTTTTCCAGTAGCAAAGGCTCCTCTCAGTTGGGGGGAACAGAACTGCTTTCTTCCCAAGGTTCGGCCTGATCCAGCCCCATGTTGCAGGAAGCCCATAACCCCATGGAGGAGGGGGGGACCAAATCCCAGCATTAGCATTCAGCAAGCACTGGGAAGGGAGAGGAATAATCAGCGGCATGTCAGGCGAGGTCGTGTGACTGCACAACACGGCTTTGCCTTGAATCCGGGCCCGTTCCAACTGGTTTCGAACAGCCAGTCTCTGGCTGCATGGCTGGGAATCCGATGAGAAGATTAAGCAGCCCCCGTTCCAGGCAGGAAGATGCTTTCAGCCCTCCATCTCTATTTGCAAAAAGTATGATCCTGGAGATTGGAATGCAAAAGAGGTGACTTCCCCTCCCTGGGCCTGAATGACTGTCAAGAGGGCAAAGGAGAGAAGGGCAGGCGCAGTAAAAGGGACCGGGGATAATGGGAGTGGGTGGGGGCATGGAGAGCAAACTCCTCCGTTTCAAATTCAAATACACATCTTGAGTATTTTGGAAAAGTGGCCCAGTCTGTGCAAACAGGGGTTTGGAAAGCCTTGGGGTTTTTGGGGGGAGGGCATGCGAGTGAATTGGCATGGAGGGCTCCAAGCACCTGAACAAATAGGGGTGGGGGCGTGTGGAGGAATTGGAAGTGTCCTCTCTTCTATGAGTGGCTGCCTTTATTACAGGCCTCGGAATGACAATGAAGACCCTTTATTGGATTTTAATTAGGGAGCCCCAAACTAAGGGCCTGCTCAAAGGAGCAGATTTTCACACCTCCACCAGTTTGCTGGCATGTTTGCCAAGCTGCTACACAACTGGACCTATTCATCAAGGCCCTCTGAGTGTGCAAACAAAGCCTGGGCAGAGGCTGGGACTTGCGGGGGGGGGGGGGGGGTTACAGAAGTTGTCATTTTGTTCCATATAAAAGGCAACATCGCTCATTCATTTCTCTGTTCTTTCCCCCTGAAGATTTCTGACTGGTTCATTCCCCTCACCCTGGCACCTTGATAAAGTTTTGAAACAATCGATGCCAATCTTCATATTATTTTTTTTTTTGCCCTTCCTGAGAAAAGCATTAGGAGTTATTCCAGTAGCTGATTTCAAACCATAACAACTGAGGCTGCAAGCCGCAGGCAGAGGAAGAGCGGCAGTAGATCACTGTGCCTGCGTTGCTTCTGCTTTTAGGAGGAAATCGGGACTTTTTAAAAGCCCTGTCCAAAAGCAGGAAGTAACTGGAAAGGGAGGGGGACACATCTGATTGGTGGTGTGACCTTCCTGGTTCTCAGTAAAATCAAGCCAAGAACTTGCCAGAACTTCAGCCTTGATATTCATGGGTCACTGAAGCAGGGTGGTCACTGAACCCTGCTCTTTTTGAGTCCTTTAGTCATAAGTAAGTGAGCATTGTGCATGGTTTCCTCTGTCCTGGTTTCATAATCCAGCAGATTGAGGACCCAGTTATCCCAAGATGAGTCTTGGCAAATCCTTCGGAAATCAGTGGGCATAGCTATGTTGCAAATTTAACCCAGTTTGATACCAGTTTAGCTGTCATGGCCTGGCAATTGGCAGTTTAGTGAAATGCACAAGCTGTAGGTTCAATACAAAGATGCAAAAGATATTCTTGGGTTGGATCCAGACTAAAAATTTTCCTCACTTTCCTGACTAACTTCTCTTTCTGTAGTTCATTCATCTTCCTAAAATGCTGGGGAGGGGGGGCAGGGATTCTCAGGAATGGTATGAGGAGTAAATTGGGGGTTTGCAGGAGCCGGAGGAAGAGGAATCCCTCTTGTTAGAAGAATATTTAGTCTGGATCTCATTCATTGTGTTTCCCCCGTGTACCCATGCATCAACAAAACCAGATGTAAAATGGCACCACCATTTATTCATCTCTTTGTATTTTCATGATAAGTAAGATGGTGCCATAAATTAAAAGTATCAGTCTTGGTTTGATCTGTACTGGTGAATGCTATGGAACCTCCCAATAACAACAGATAAAATCATCAAAAAAAGAGGACAACTATTAACCCAGGAGAGAAAGGGATTAGAGTTGAGTAATGAAAATGCTATCAAATAGACTTGCCAGTTGTTTGGAAGGTGGGATGGTAGATCCAGTCCAGCTAGATCAGCTCCGAGGTGTCTTCTGCCTGTTCTTCTAACATGCCAAGCTGGGGTGATTCTCAGACAGACATTTTTAGACTAGAGAATATACTGGCTTGAACCAAGGAGACTTTTCCCTTTCCATTTGTTAATTGTGTAGATACATTGCTTTATATTATGAAAGTCAGCTTTGATCGATAGAAGGCGGGTTGATTCATAGCTGATTTGTAGTGTCCAATTCTGTTCCCTTGAGGGTCCTTCTGTGTTTTCAAAATCTGTGTCGGGAACTGGCCCAGGATGAATGAGGAATGGGATGATGACCACATCTTGTACATTGTTTGAGATTCTTCCATATTTCGTGATTGTCACATCCATGAGAGCCATTTCACACATGAAGAAAATCTGGACTGGTTATCATGTGTGCACCCAAGAGGGACCTGCAGTCACTCGAATCCCTGATGAATGAGCACAAGATGTTACAGGGGTCTACAAATGAAAACTTGTGACCGTCATGTTTTAGGGTTTTTGGGACACATAAAACATATTAGGGGTAAAACTATGTAATGTGTCCAAGGAACCTCCAGAACTGAAACCAGCTTTCCTTGCTAGGTGGGGATTTCCTTAATCCCTCTCTACAACCAAAAAGTACCCCTTGATACTCTATAGACAGGCATCTGTATATTTATTTAGTTCTCTAACTCACCTCAAGCAGAAATATAAAATGGATTCAAAACTATTATTTCAAATGTATAAATCTTTTATTTGTTTATAGCAAAAACTTTTACACTTGTTCTATCTTCAGCCTCCACCCACCCAAGCACCCTTCTAGAATCACCATCATTATAGCTGAAAGATTTTGTGTGTGTGTTTTAAATAATTATTTAAGCCAGGGATCTGCAACCTGCAGCTCTCCAGATGTCCGTGGACTACAATTCCCATCATCCCCTGCCAGCATGGCCAATTGGCCATGCTGGCAGGGGCTGATGGGAATTGTAGTCCATGAACATCTGGAGAGCCGCAGGTTGCAATTTTAAGCATTGTAAAGATAACAGCAAGTTTGAAAAATCCACCCTTAAGTCAGGGGAAATCTTGTAATAAGTGAAGTGAATTGTGGGATAGGGTGAAGTTAGAGAATTGGGGAAGGACTACAGCTCACTGGGAAAGCCTCTGCTTTGCTCTCAGAAGGTCCCGGGTTCAGTCCCCAGCATCTCTAGTTAAGAAGAAGAAGAGTTTGGATTTATACCCCCCACTTTCTCTCCTGTAAGGAGACTCAAGGTGGCTTACAAACTCCTTTCCCTTCTACTCCTCACATCTTTTGAGATAGGTGAGACGGAGTGAGTTCTGAGAGAACTCTCACTTTCCCAAGGTCACCCAGCAGGCTTCATATGTAGGAGTGGGCAAACAAATTCAATTCACCAGATAAGACTCAGTCGCCCAGGTGGAGGAGTAGGAAATCAAACCTGGCTCTCCATATTGGAGTCTACCTGCTCTTAACGCCTACACCATCAGGTAGGAGGTGTAGGAGGTGACGTGAAAGTCCTTTTGAGACTCTGGAGAGCTGCTACCTGCCTCAGTAGGCAATGTTGACCTTGATGAACCAAAGGACTGATTCAGTGTAAGGCAGCTTCATGTGTTCCTGTGTTCCTGCTGATATCTTTGGACCCAGTGTTTTCCTGTTTGAAAGCAAGATGGAACAAGAAACAAAATCCATGTAATACTTTTTATTAAGGGCACCCCAAATGACCCAAAAGATTGTGCATGGTTCCTTCCTTCCTTCCTTCCTTCCTTCCTTCCTTCCTTCCTTCCTTCCTTCCTTTTTATTTTTATTTTTATTTTTGAAATGTATGGCCTGATGAAGAGTTCTGGTGAACTAGAAATCATGCACAATGTTTTGTGCCATTTTGGATTTTTCCCCCCTCCCAATAAAAAGTACTATGCAGATTTTGTTTCTTGTTCTAGATCATGCATGGGCCAATATGTCTGTTTATAACTTTTTTTGAAATACAATCTCTCTATATTTTAATGGAAACCATCTTGTCAAAAATTAAAAGGAGATGTTTTTTTTAAAAAAATCAAATGGAATTGAAACAAATGTCTCAGGGGAAATGTAGTAGCCACTGGCCCCGTGCTGGCTAACAGTTCCAAGATGTGGTCTTGGTCAGCTGTCTGACCATTTTTTCTATCCATAGATTTGTTAAAGTGTGAGCAGAAATCGTCCCGCAGACTAGGTCTGGTTCGCCGCTCACCTCTGATGTCATCAGAAAGCTTGCTAACCAGGCCTGACCAAGCAGGCAAATCCCTCCCAAGAGGACTCTGCTGTTTGAGCAGAGGGTCAGCAGCACAGCTATCAATAATTAAGTCAGAGAGGCTTTCAGGCAGTGGAGTGATGTGGCCGGGGGGGGGGGGGGGGAGCTGTTCCTTGGGCTCAGGAGAGTATGCAGGAGACACGCTTGCTGTCGCTTTCATCTGAACAGTCTTCCTTAGAGATCTCCCTTCCCAGTGCTGACCCTGCACAGCTTCTGAGATGTGTTAAGACTGGAGTATATTATGCTTCCTTCCATAGGGGCATATCTGTGGGAAAAACCACCCAGGGCAAATACTGAGAGCCTCTCTCCCTCCCCTCTTCCTAGCTGAGTCCAGTGTTGAACTGTGCACACCCTCCAAAGTCCACTTGGACTACAAAGGCCAGGCGTAGCCCAGTGTTCAACTGTGGGCTCTGCCTCCAAAACCTATGTCCGTGGTGGCGAACCTTTGGCACTCCAGATGTTATGGACTACAATTCCCATCAGCCCCTGCCAGCATGGCCATGCTGGCAGGGGCTGATAGGAATTGTAGTCCATAACATCTGGAGTGCCAAAGGTTCGCCACCACTGATTATGTGGAACTTCAGAGCCCAGAGGTTAAAGCTAGACCCGTCTGGGGCACAGTGGAGTTCTTGGCAGGGAGGGGGCAGGTGGCTGAGGGAGTCCCCCTTCAAGTGGCACCCAGGGTACGTGCCTGGCTGCCCCATCCTAGATGCACTTCTGACCTTCCATCCCTAGGAGAGTATACTGGGGAGTAAAACCAGTTTTGCCTTTGTGGATGCTAAGTAATGTGCCTGCTTCGTAGAAAGGGAGTACTGGGGATCCTGAGTCTTTTTGTACCGAGACCCTATCACTTAGGCTCATTCCGCACATGCATAATAACGCACTTTCAAACTGCTTTCAGTGCTCTTTGAAGCTGTGCGGAATAGCAAAATCCACTTGCAAACAGTTGTGAAAGTGGTTTGAAAACGCATTATTTTGCGTGTGCGGAAGGGGACTTAGACTGGGCCAGAAGAAGAAGAGTTGGATTTATCCCCCCTTTCTCTCCTTTAGGAGACTCAAAGGGGCTTACAAATTCCTTTCCCTTTCCCCCTCACAATAAATACCCTGTGAGGTAGGTGGGGCTGAGAGAGCTCAGAAGAACTGTGACTAGCCCAAGGTCACCCAGCTGGCGTGTGTGGGAGCGCACAGGCTAATCTGAATTCTCCAGATAAGCCTCCACAGCTCAGGCAGCAAAGCGGGGAATCAAACCCGGTTCCTCCAGACTAGAGTACACCTGCTCTTAACCACTACACCACTCCTGCTCCTCGGGCAATGCAATGAAACCAGCAGGAGCCTTTCTTTCTTAAGATGCCCATTTGACACATAAGACTGACATTGGAAATCACAATAGTCAGTCAGGTTTACCCCCTCTTCTGGTAATCATTACTTATGATGTCTATATCAATGTTCCTGTCTATCGATCACATTTCTATCCCATCATGCTCAAAGGAGCTCATGGCAGTAAACACAAGGCTTCCTCTTCTATTTCCCCCATCCCAACAACCTTGTGAGATAGGTCAGGCCTGAAAGTTACTGACTACTAGCCAATGTGCTTCATGGCTGAAGGTACTTTAACCACCCTGAACACTTTCAGTCTTCGAAGCACTTCACATATATTATCACTGTAATCCCCTCAGTGCCCTTGAGAGGTAGGTCAGTATTAGAAGAAGAAGAGAAGAGTTTGGATTTATATCCCCCCCCCCTTTCTCTCCTGCAGGAGACTCAAAGGGGCTTACAATCTCCTTGCCCTTTCCCCCTCACAACAAACGCCCTGTGAGGTGGGTGGGGCTGAGAGAGCTCCGAGAAGCTGTGACTAGCCCAAGGTCACCCAGCTGGCGTGTGTGGGAGTGTACAGGCTAATCTGAATTCCCCAGATAAGCCTCCACAGCTCAGGCGGCAGAGCTGGGAATCAAACCCGGTTCCTCCAGATTAGATACACGAGCTCTTAACCTCCTACGCCACTCCTGCTCCTCTGTTTCAACTGGGGTGTGTGTGGCAGAGGCTGAGAGAGATGGGGCTGCCAAATGCCACGTGGGGCCTGGAGATCTCTTGGAATTACAACTGATCTTCAGACTACAGAGATCGGTTCTCCTGGAGAAAACGGCAGCTCTGGAGAGAGAATCTGTTGCCAAAGGCTGCCTTGTGAATCCTTGGCAGAAGCAGGGCTTGAACTCCGCAATGGCAGCTCAATCCCTTGCCCTACCATGTCAGCTGAAGATGGAACCCTACAAAATAATTAAGAACATAAGAACATAAGAACTAGCCTGCTGGATCAGACCAGAGTCCATCTAGTCCAGCTCTCTGCTACTCGCAGTGGCCCACCAGGTGCCTCTGGGAGCTCACAGGCAGGATGTGAAAGCAATGGCCTTCTGCTGCTGCTGCTGCTCCTGAGCACCTGGTCTGCTAAGGCACTTGCAATCTCAGATCAAGGAGGATCAAGATTGGTAGCCAGAGATCGACTAATTACCTCACTACAGCATGGAAACCATGTTTTCTTCCTGATTACCCTGAGGAGAGGAGTTGTGGTGCTGTGCTTTATGAAGCCTTTGGAGCGGCAGGTGGCACTGATAGCTCTTTGCTGCTGTTTTAGGCACTGGCTGAGTTAAATGGTTTTAATTGTCTCTTAATGTTAGTGTGGGTTTAGTGTTGGTTTTGTCCTTTGTTAATCTGTTGGACTCTTTGGTTGTAAGCTAGGTTGCGACCAGGGGTGGGATTCAAAAATTTTAACAACAGGTTCTGATGGTGGTGGGGTCAATGGGGCCGGGTGAGGCATGACGCGGTGGGGGTGTGGTCTGGGCATTCCAGAGCTGGGTGGGCAGTGCTGCGGCAGGGGCTCAGGGTCTGCGCGCCCCAGGTGCAGTTCCCCCTCGCTGGGGGGGGGGGACGATTTTGCATCCCCCACTTGACAAGATTTGTTGTACCCAGGGACAGAGATTACCCCCTTGTCCCTAGTGGAGTTAATCATTAACAACCGGTTCTCCGAACTGAGAAAATTTTAGTAACCGGTTCTACCGAATGGGTGCAAATGGGCTGCATCCCACCTCTGGTTGCCACCCTGAATCCAAACAACAATAAAAATTAATTTGAAAGGACGGACTCCTGTCTTCGGGTGCTTAAAATCTATTGGCCTTTTCTGCACATGCCACTTATGCCATTTTGAAGATGTTTTTGATCCCATCACTTACAATGAGGGCTATCTGCATTCCCCTTTTCAAAGCATTGTTTCTTGGCTGCCAGGATTTTGTTTTGCTTTGTGGACACAAAGCAATTTTTCATAGCATCATTGATTTGTTGATACCAAGAATGCGGGAGGGGAGAGAGAAACGGCAGCAATATAATAAATTTTAAGAGGAGAGAGGCCCAAAATAATACATTTTAAGTGGAGGTGAAGGACCAAAAAGAAAAATGGCAAAGTAATCGCTGAAATTGAAGTTTGGTGACTGCCCAGGGGGCATGGAAAATGGTCTGTGGTTTTGGCGGGAAAATTTCCGTTATGTTTGCACTGTGAGGGAGGCTGCCTGAGAAACGTTTCAGCAAAAGGAAATGCGGTAAAAGTGTTTTCAGATACAACAGAGAAAAAGTGTTTTGGAAACATTTCCAAAACCAAGGGTGAAAAAAACAATGTAGAACCCCATGCAGGAAACATTTTATTTCCAGCCTGAAAACATCGTAAAGGGCCTACGAGGGAAAGGTCCATGTTTCAACGTGAGGGGAACCTAGGCAAGGAGAAGAGTGGGAATATGGGCTGGAAGGTGTGGCTTTGCTTCAGAAGGGGCGGGGCTGAAGATTTAGAGACACTTCTGAGAGCTTCTTTCAGTAACCTCTCTCGGTCAACCAGCAAAAGCTTGTCTAAATTAGGCCAGCAACGAACCAAATTAAAAGTGTGTTGGCGTGGGACATGCCCTTTGCGCAGCTCCAGATTTGCCTGCTGTTTGAAGCACATCTGAGAGCACAAATTCTCCCTAGCAACTGTGTTTCCATAGTAACGGAGTTTCAGTGGCCACTGAGATGTACTGCTCCATACTTTATACTGCCCCTGACTCTTTCCAATTGCCCAGAAAAGTTGATCTTGCTCGGGCGTTGTTCTTGACTTCTTGCTCTAGTGCAAGTTGATCTCAAAGGGGCTTTCCGCACAGCAGAAATCTGCGGAAATCGTTACCTGAGCTCGACACTTCTGTTACTCCGCACAGC
This sequence comes from Sphaerodactylus townsendi, assembly GCF_021028975.2. Taxonomy (NCBI): domain Eukaryota; kingdom Metazoa; phylum Chordata; class Lepidosauria; order Squamata; family Sphaerodactylidae; genus Sphaerodactylus; species Sphaerodactylus townsendi. The sequence continues at coordinate 68,267,824 of NC_059435.1, forward strand.
AGCCGGGTCGTTTCTCCGGACCCGAGTTCAGAGGGCGGGGTTACCTCCTCGCGTCTTTTGCTCCTCATTCCCGATTGGCTGCCGTTCTATGGCGGAAAACGTGTGTGCGTGTCCCTTTTTTTGTTTTGCTACATAGGAGCTACGTTGTGACAACCTCACAAAGCGCCGATTTCCCGCCTGTCACAAACTGGCGGGAATCCGCATTTTCGCGAGCCTTTTCTGTCAGAGCAGAACGAGCAGAGCTGAGCCGTTGCTTTGTGCATAAAAAGGGGTTTTTTTGAAGGCGTGCTTTTCGCCGCCGCGAGTCTCCCGTTCTGCGCATGGCCAAAATAGTGCACTGTGATTGGCTGGCCAGGAGAGCCGAGGCAAGGGAGATTCCACACTGTGTCGGCTTCAGCTTGAGTGCAACCCGGGTTCGGCAAAAAGTCGTACCTCCCAGTCGAGCTCGAAAATTTGTCTGTGAGGAGGGGAGGAGCAGAGGCAGACATGAGTCGAACTCTACAGCTGTGCGGAGTACCCGGGTCGAACCTACGTCAAACTAAGGTCGAATCCTACAGTGCGGAAGGCCTCAAAGATGTAACTTGCCTGGGAGCAAAGGGGAGTGCATTCCTTCCATCATGTTTATATCTAGCCAACTCGAGTTGGCCCGCTTGGGATTCCTAGGAATCCTTCCAGGTCAGGCCTGCTTAGTTTTAGCAAAGTTGCTATAACACTTGGCTTTGGATTGTACCCTGGGCGAACTGACTATTCTACTCCTAAAGAAGCTTGGAGTAATAGTGCGCAAAGTCTATTTGTGGAACATCGTGGTTCTTTTAGTCGGACCCGTGTTCTAGACTTTAAGAAAGCTGCTTTCAGTAAACTTAAACTACTGGGTGTGATGGTTAAGAATACTAAAGGAGAAGGGAGTACAAGATGGACGGGAGTTTCTTAAAAGTGAGGTCTTGAGGGCAGAATTTCAAACAGTTCCAGTGAGGAGAAAAAAATGGGAGGTGTCCAAAGAAACCAGGATGGATGTCTAAAGAACTCTCACACAAGCTAAGATATAAGAGGGACATGTACAAGAAATGGAAATGGGGGCAAATTACTAAAGAGGAATTCAAATAGCCAAAACATGTAAGGAGAAAGTCTGAAAAGCTAAAGCTTACAATGACCTCAGACTTGCAAGGGATGTTAAAAACAGTGAAAAGGGCTTTTTTTGGTTATGTCCGTAGCAAAAGGAAGAAAAAGGATATGATAGGGTCACCGCGTGGAGAAGATGGTGAAATTCTAACAGGGGACTGAGGAAAGGCAGACTCTTTTGCCTACTAGGACTCCTAGCAGTCTCATCTTATTGACACAAAATCTCAAATTGCTGTAGAATGGATTTAAGCCCATGGGCAAGCTTGCTGCTTGGGGCGAGGAAAGGGGAGGACAGATGTCTTCATGTTTTCTCGGGATTGAACAGTCTTATGTGAACAGGTTGTTCCTCCAAGAGCAGTTGGAAATGTGCACGCGTACATAAGTTGCAACTGACTTATGGTGACTCTAGCCAGGGGATTTTAAGGCCAGTGAGAAGCAGAGTTTGCCGTGGCATTCTGCAGAGTCTCCCTTGGTGGTCTCCCATCCAAGGTTTGACAAGATTGGGCTATCCCAGTGATGGCAAACCTATGGCACGGGTGCCAGAGGTGGCACTCAGAGCCCTCTCTGTGGGCATGCACAAACAGAGTCGCCCCCCCCACACACACATCTAGGCTGGCCTGGGCTGCTGGGCTCGATTATTAGCATTAAACCTAAGACCTAATTTTGGGGAAGCAGTGTAGGTAACCTTGTTAAGCACTGTTAAACCCCACTGATTTTCATGCAAAGAACTAAAGCATGATCCTTTACCTGGGAGTAAGCTCGGTTGCTGGCAATGGGCCTTGCTTCTGAGTAAACCCTTCTAGGGTCATGATTCACCTGTTGGAAGAGTTGCACGGTTGCTTCAAAGCAAAGCCACCGAATACCACCAAGCTTATTCCCGAGTAATGCACGCCTTGTAGCCAACCTCAGTATTCAGGTTAAATTGCTGTGTTCACTTTGCGATAAATAAGTGGGTTTTGGGTTGCAGTTTGGGCACTTGGCCTAGAAAAGGTTCGCCATCACTGGCTATCCTATCCCTTCCCAGCCATTGGAAAAAACTGGTCCCAACTGCTAGCACACCTCTGTCCCCATCAACTTTTAAGGTAGCAATTGGAAGGGCAGGCCTTGACTCACACTTTAAAGAAGGGCATGTTGTGTTGGTGTCTACTTATGATTAGCATCTGGACAGCTGAGCCCCTATGAGGAAGGATGGAAAGTAACCCCACATTAACACTTTTCCTGGCTGCCCCTTTCATGCTAATGTAATGTGTGCTAACTTCATAGGTAAGGAAGCAGGTGTACAAACATGTAAGGGTGGGGAGGGCAGGGGGAGGGAGGAGGAGGAGGGAGATTGGATTTCAAAGGCTCCCAGCCTGTCCTGGGAAGGAGGCAGACATGTTTCGAAGTCTGGCATTATCATGCACAGAGGCTGCACTCTTGCCAACGGGAGGGATTTTCCCAGCATTTAATTGTTAAAAAGGAGCTGCTGGCTCAAAGCTGTAGCTTGAATCTAGAAGCTGGTCTCCTGTCTTCAGATAGACAAAAGGGACCTCGTGCTTATTCAATTCAGCTTCCAATTTGTGGGCAAGTTGGCCTTCTGAATTCCCCCCCCCCCCCCCCCGTCCCATTGATGAAAGCCAGAACCACAAAGGTATGATCTCTAGATCAATGGTATGAGCATCAACAGAAAAGAGCACCAGGAGCCACCAAGATCAGATTGAACGGCCGCAGCTGGAGTTTCCCATCACAAATGGTGACTTCAAACATGAACTGTAAATGGAATAATTCACTTTTGGTCGGCAAAACTTTTGGTCGGCATATTCAGAAGAAAGGGACAGGCATCCAGTGTGCGCTCTGAGCACTCCCTTCTTGATTGCTTTAATTATTCCTCTGGCACTGAAAAATACATGTTCCTGGGCTCAAATTAAGTCCTGGATTTTCCCTTCCATGCAAGAAGGTCTTGGAATTATAATTATAGGGAGAGAGATAGGGGCAGACATGGAGTTGAGCCAGAAGTAGACATTATTTTGCAGCAGCTGCATTGTTTCAGTGCAGGCTAAACCGCAGGAGGCCAGCCAAACTGAAGGTATCTAACGTTCTTCTATCTACAAGTTGGCTTATGCATTACCAGTGGCACCTGGGGAAAACCAGGAATGTAATATAGAGAAAGAGCACATCACATTCCTATGAATGTTGAAGTCTCTCTGTGCTGGCAAAGAGAAACAGAGCTGGCATGAATGGATTCTGGGTTGGTTCTCACATCATGCCAAACCATGATTCAGGAATGCTCCTGGAGCATGCAGCCCCACCCCCCTCCTGCCCTCCTCTACTCGTGTGTTGCAGTTGTATCCTTTATTTGTGTTTCAGCATCATCCAGCATAAGCCATGACATCTGAGCCAGCAAATGATGGTTTGTCACTTGACACAGTTCAAACCTAGATTGCAAACTACGGTTTAAAGCAGGAATTGGTTGTTGTGGGTTTTCCAGGTTGTATGGCTGTGGTCTGGTAGATCTCGTTCCTAATGTTTGTGGCTGGCATCTTCAGAGGTGTATCGCAGGAAGAAGCATGTTACACACTGTGCCCCAGGCTTGGAGACCGAGTGCTTGCCATTGTTCCCTCATTTGGATGTAATGGTGAATTATGGTTTGTTTTGAAGTGGAAGTAAAAAAAATGGAGTGCATGAGAGAAGGAGGGAGCAGTGGGGTTTATGAGCACGGGGTTTACGCGCCACTGAACCATGGCTGAATCGACTTTCTGATGGGCAATGAAGATTGTGGGGGAGTCCAGCAACTCATGTGAACTATCAGCAAGCTCTCTTTGCCATGTCTGCTGTCCAGAGTTCTCTTGTGCTTTCTTCCTAGAACTAGTTCTCTTTGATGTGACCAGAGGCCCTCTGGGAAGGGAGGGAGTTGGCCTTATTGCGGTTATGGATAGTTTATGTGTCAAGGGTAGTTCCTCTTTGCTTAGGCTGACCAGGCGTCCCGCTTTTGGCAGGACAGTCCCGCCTTAAAACAATTTGTCCTGCGTCCCGCGGGTTTTTTCAATTGTCCTGATTTTTGGAAGGCTGCCACACTGCCTTCTGGGGCGCAAGGCAGCGCGGCAGCCTCCCGCGCGCGCAGCCGCAGGAGCATGGCCTTCTGGGGCGCTGCCGTTTCCCGCCCTGTCACAGGGCGGGAAATGGGAGCACCCCAAAAGGCAGTGCGCTCCTGCGGCTGCGCGCACGGCCACCCGCCTACCCACCCGTCCCGGTTCACAAAGGTAACCATCTGGTCACCTTATCTTTGCTGGTGGGGTTGCTGATAAATCACAGTGAGAACCAGGCCTCCATATGGCAAGTGTCCCTACCTACCTCAGCCCCTCAGTTGTGGCCACTCCACTCCCCAGACCACCAGGGCTTCTGCAATTTATAAAAAATCAGCACAAGAATATCACTATATCAGTATCATAATTCTAATAGTTACATGAGAACTCACCTGTGGATATCTAAATCTGTGGATTGGACCCACATTGACTAAGAACAGACAGTTCCACCCAGGTATGGTGGCCCAGAAAGATCCATGTGGCACAAGCAAAGAGAGAGTCACCCGGCCTCAGGAAGAATCAATAAGAGGGACCAGGCCTTGAAGACCCAGAGAACTGAGGGCTATGAGAAAGGTGGAGAGGGCTAGTGAAAGTGTTCCTCATGTCTGCAATGGACTATAAGTAATTTTAGAGTGTGGCAATTACGGTAGCTTTCTGCTCTGTCCTGGATGAGGTAGGCTAGCCTGATTGTCTCAGATCTCAAAAGATAAGCAGGGTTGGTCCTGGTTAGTACTTAGCAAACCACCTCTGTTCGTCTCTTGGCTTGAAAACCCTTCTCTGTAAGCTGGTTGGCTGCAACTTTACTTTCTGCCCACCACTGGGTATAGCCTGAACTTGACAGCTTCAGAAACTAAACACGGTTTGTACTTGGAAGGGAGACCACCAAGGAAGACGTTGCAGAGGAAGACGATGGCAAACCACCTCTGCTTCTCACTGGCCTTGAAAGCCCCTTGCTGGGGTTGCCGTGAGATGACTGAGATTTGATAATGCTTAGCACACACAAACAACACTGTACATTGAATGAAGAACTCCTGTTGGGTCATGGAGATGTGGAGATTCCAGGTCTCGTATAACCACTAGCTCAGCTTCTCTTGCTATCAATGGCTTCCTGGCAAGGCGGCATTATACGTGTTCAGCATAATTCATCCAAATCCCCCCTGCATGTGTGTGAGCTTTGGTGCCTTGCCTTGGGAATACCCTCCCCCAAGGCTCACCTGGCACCTGCTGCCTTACTCTCCTGCAGGCACCAGGCCAAAACGTTTCTTTTTATCCAGGCTTTTAACTAAGTGGTGTTATCAATGTCGGCCTTTTTATGGTCTGCTTTTGGCCCAAGGCCTGTTTTATGAATCTCATCTCAATGTTTGTTCCAGGCTGTTATTACGCTCCTGGCTTGTTTTTAATATTGATAATTTACGTTGTTGTTTTTGTTTTTGTTGTATTGTTTTAACTTGTGAGCTGCCTCAGGCGGTTCCCTGGAGAAGTAGCAAATATATTTCATAAATAAATAAAGTAAAATAAAAATATTCTTTTTTAAAAAGAGAGAGAGAGAAATATTAAGAATGTGAAAAACTTTGGTCACTGTACAAACAAATCAAATCAAGCATTGCTTATAAACTGAGTGAACTTGAAGCACAAGGAACAAATAGAGAGGAGAAGGAGAAATCTAAACATAACCACAAATATAGGCAAGGTGACCAGACGTCCCGCTTTTGGCAGGACAGTCCCTCCTTAAACCAATTTGTCCCGCGTCCCGTGGGGTTTTTTAACTGTCCCAATTTTTGAAAGGCTGCCACACTGCCTTCTGGGGCGCTCCGCAGGAGTTCTAGGAGTTCTAGAACTCCGCAGGAGTTCTAGGGCGCACGCGGCCGCAGGAGCGCACTGCCTTTTGGGGTGCTTCCCGAAACAGAGGAACGCCCCAGAAGGAAGTGTGACAGCCTCCCGCGCTGCCGCACTGCCTTCTGGGGCGCTCCCATTTCCCACCCTGTCACAGGGCGGGAAACCGGGGAGCGCCCCAAAAGGCAGTGCGCTCCTGCGGCTGCGTGCGCACCCAAGTCCCAGTTTTAAAAGGTGAAAATCTTAATAAAGGTGTCTTGAATTAAAAGAACACTAAAAAGAGCCATGAATGTATGTACGTTCTGCCTTGACCTGGATGGCCCAGGCTAGCCTGATTGTCTCAGATCTCAAAAGAAAGCTGAGTTGGTCCCGGTTAGTACTTAGATGGGAGACCTCCAAGAAATACCAGGGTTGCTATGCAGAGGGAGGCACTGGCAAACCACCTCTGCAAATCCCTTGCCTTGAAAACCCTACTGGGTTGCCATGAGTCCGCTGTGACTGGACGGCACTTTAGACACTCACATGTATATACTGTCAATTGGTGGCAGAAAGCAGTGGTGGGGGCCAAAAATTTTAGTAACAGGTTCCGATGGTGGTGTGATTCAAACAAAGTGGCGTAAGCCAGTAAAGTGGGGCACTGGGTGGGACACGGCCGAGGCAGTGGCTGGAGCGATTCCAGGGGCGGGACATTAATAATTTCTCTGTTACTGTATAAAACTCTTTCTGTAAAAAAAAAGTTCCTAATTTCCAGCTGGTATCTTTCTGTCCATAATTTAAACTCATTATAGCAAGTCCTATCGTCTACTGCCAACAGAAACAACTACTTCTCCTCTAATTGACTGCCTGACAAACACTTAATAATTTCAAATACTTAATTTTGTTCCTAGAAATCAAAAGAAGGATGCTTTCCTTAAACAAGGAACTTTACCATATTTCTAAAACATGTTTTTAGAACAGTCCAACAGGGAGAATTATCCCGTTTTCTACCTTCGCTAACCAACCACATAGGAAACAACAGGACTTCATGATTTTTGGACCTAATGGAATTTCTAACAGAAAAGCAGACCCAATTAGTAACCCCCTCTCGGCACACACAAATAATTAGTAACCCACTCTCGGGAACTGGTGAGAATCTGCTGGATCCCACCTCTGACTACACCATGCTACCTGGCCTTCCATAATGTGAATGTGCCTGTATCCATATTGAACCTAAAAATTTGACTCTCTCCTGCAGTTTACCCAGTGGATGAATTGCCCATAAACCATATAGAAACAGTACGAAAACCCTGTAATTTGGAAGGAAAAAACCCCCCTTTGAATGATAGCTTCATGGTGTGGGGAGGGGCACACTCATGGTTGCTAAGAACGGTTGGTCCTTTGGTTCAGTCCAGTACATCTGGCTGTGCATGTCCAACATCTGCACATCTGCTATATGATATGATCCTGTCTCCTCACCTCACCTGTCAAAGTCAAGTATGGGGAAAGCATAGCATGGTAACACCATCTTATACATGTGGCACAGTTTGGTGACATGGTGTAGTGGTTAGAGATTTGGACTTGGATCTGAAAGACTCTGGTTTGAATCCCCACTCTGCCGAGGATGACCTTTGCTGGGTAACCTTTGACCAGGCACAGACTCTGAGCCTAACTTCCCACAGTTTGAGGGTCACTAACCCAGGTTTGGGGAATTTCTGCAAATCTGGAGGTTCCATCTAAGGAGGGCAGTTTGGGAAGAGACGGGAACTCAGCAGAGATGCACTATCACACAGACTGTCCTCCAAAGGGGCCGTTTCCTCCAGAGAAACTGATTTCTTTGGTCTGGGGCTCAGTCATAATTCCAAGAGAAGTCCAGGTTGGCAAGCAGACTCACATATTTGTTGTAAGACAAAAAGGAGGAGGAGAGAATGATGCGAAGCCGCTTTGGGTACCGATTGTGGAGAAAGGCGAGGAATAAAGGAAGATCATGATTAACAGTAATGATAATGATGATAATGTTTAGTATAAATTTCAAGAAAAAGAGCTGCAGTAACTCCAGAGCAAAATCTGCATTGGCATTATGAGGAGCAGGAATGATTACAATAAGACTGAGCATGGCCATCATCAGTCAGTTCCAAACGATTGTAAAAGTGCCTGCAAGTTTGTTCTCCGATCACTTGCTAGTTTGTTCTACTTTAATGCCTGCTCCTTTCTTTCCCATTCAGAGAACTCAGTGGCTGCCAAATCGGGTGGCTGCTTCCCTGGATCCGCTTTGGTGAATCTGGAACAAGGGGGTACCAAGCTGGTGAAGGACCTGAGCCCAGGCGACCGGGTGCTGGCAGCGGATGGGGAGGGTCAACTGCTTTACAGCGAATTCCTGGCCTTCCTGGACCAAGAGGACCCCCCTATCCACAGGCTTTTCTACGTCATCGAGACTCAGAGGCCCCAGACACGCCTCTTGCTGACGGCTGCCCACCTGCTCTTTGTGGCTCCACTGCAAAACCATTCCCAGCCCCAGCCCATTTTTGCCAGCCGTGTGCGGCCAGGACAACGTGTCTACGTGTTGGGCAAAGGGGGCCAGACACTGCTCCCGGCCGCAGTGCACCGCGTGTCCCTGCAGGAAGAGGCCTCGGGTGCCTACGCCCCACTGACGGCTCAGGGCACCATCCTCATCAATAAGGTGCTGGCTTCATGTTACGCTGTCATTGAAGAGCATAGCTGGGCCCACTGGGCATTTGCCCCTTTCCGGTTAGCCCACACCATCCTGGCAATGCTGACCTCCGGCAGCCATTCTCTTCCCAGCCTTTCTCTGTTTGCTGCACCCAGTGAGGGCACGGCTGGTGTTCACTGGTATTCCCGCCTCCTCTACCACATTGGCCGCTGGGTATTGGATTCTGACACATTGCATCCATTGGGCATGGCCAGCTGAGGTGGGGAGGGACAAGTCTCTGGACACACCCACCTTTCTCCGCCATAAAAATAAAATAATACAAATGGGGGGAAAAACTAAGATGAAGAAAGAAAGAAAGAAAGAAAGAAAGAAAGAAAGAAAGAAAGAAAGAAAGAAAGAAAGAAAGAAAGAAAGAAAAAGACTCTAATCAATAATAATAGTAGGACAGTCCAAAGTAGACGTAAAGGAAAAGGAAGAACCCAGGAAGTTTTGTTTTAGTTTATAAATATATATATTTTTATTTGATTTATATTTTTGTCTGTTTTGTTGTTTTCATTGTCTTCATCTCCTGGATATTTATTTGTTTGGTATTTTGAAATAGATGTTTTAAAGAATATGAACCCAATCTTCAAGAGCCTTAACTAGTTTCTTTGGTAATTTATTATCAGGCGAACTGTATACTCACAGGGAGAAGAAAATTATTTTGTGAGGCCGAGCAAAACTGCACAGAGTTCTATTTTTCTATCCGTCACGTGTGTCTAGACTTTCCAAAAGGAAAAAAAAATCTCCTTCTCGTCAGCCCATTGCTTCGCTCATTCCCTTCCACAAGTCTTGGAATAAATAGAAGGGGATTTTCATGGGGTGGGAGGGGGTCCGTAAATTATATTTTTATACACAGAATTGTAAATTCAATTTTTTGAGAGATCAATATTTCACAGTCACATTTCATTTTTTTTGAAATAGTGTAAAATACGAGAATATATTATTTTAATTTAAATAGTATCAAATGTCATGTCGACTTCTGTATCGTTTGCCATTGTCTTTGAAATATTTTGCTTTGTATAAAAAAAGAAAACCGAAACAAAAGAACCCTTGGAATTCAACACTGTTACACAGAACCATCTTGTTTGCAAGTCCGTGGGGAATGGGGGAAGGGAGAGGGGGAAAACTCTCTTATTTTTACCTTAAAAAATCAAGAAGTTTATGAGAAAATAATATTTTTTAAAAAGCGCACACGTGGGCAATTAAGTGACAATGGAGAATAGTTTGTACAGAAGGGGGAAAGGATGTTTTGCATTAATAAACTGATAAATAACCGCTGTCAATTTACTAAAATGTATTTTTTGAATATTTTGTAATAGTTTTAATAGTTTTATAGAAATAAAATGTGCCATGCACAGTCTGGTTAGTATATAAGAACAAAGAATTCCGGTGCATCCCATTGTTGTTCTTTTTTTTAAAAGTTCTTTAAATCAAGTGTCTCTGGAAGGGACCATGGCTCAGAGGTGGAGCAGCTGCATTGCATTCAGAAAGGTCCTTACATCAGTCCGCAACGTCCCCAGTTGGAAAGGACTGGGTAGGGTTGTGAACGACTGTCACCTGAAATCCTGGAGAGTTGCTGCCATTCAGAATAGCCAATACTGGCTTTGGTGGCCATTGGGTGTGAGTCAGTATTTTGGGGCTGTGTGTGTGTGAAAATGAGCTGTGATCTTGCCTCGGCCTCCAAACCTACTACGCAACTTGAGATAAAACAGTGGCACCTGAAAGGCCAAAAACATTTATTTCAATAAGAGCTTTCATGAGTCACAGCTAGTGGTGTATCTGCCAGAGGGACATGGGGGTCAACTGACTGCGGGCAGCCCATTGGATCACATGGGAAGGGGGGCGCCTGGTGGGACAGCAGCAGGCTCCTGGCCCAGCTGCTCCTGAAGGAGCAGCCAGGCCAGGAGCCTGCCACAGGCCCACTGGGTGCCCCTCAGCCCAGCCCCGCATGGCCTGGCCTTGCCAGGCTGCCTGGGACCACCCTTGGCTAAGGTAAGTGTGGCATGGTGTGTGTGAGGGCGTGCGGGGGCAGGGTTGGGGGGTACCCAGAGCAGGTGTTGCCCCGGGCACCATTTTCCCACAGTACGCCTCTGGTCACAGCTCCCTTATATTAAGATATGTGTCAATACAGATCTTGCAGATGTCACAGGACTTTGGTTTAAATTTGCTATGACAGACGAGTGTGGCTACGTGCTTTGCAAACAACCTGAGTTAAACCGCTCTTTCCTTGCATTAACCTTTCATCTGCAGTATGGGATCACACGCATATTGGCCTACCTTACTGGGCAGTTGTAAGGATTACAACATAACAATAGTGCCTAGAGCATGGGTAAACAGAATTTTCTCCTCTTCCTCCCCTTTCCTGCAACCCCTTCCGACACCAGGAAACTCCCTCTTAGAGTTGGGGAACCCAGGTGGAGGAATAACTATGTGGGTCAGGGAGGGGGGCTGCAGCAAAGAGGGCCGAAAGGGTGACATCGCTCCCCCTTCCTCTTTTGCAAGCATGGCTCCTGGAGCAAAGAAGTCAGTTTCATCTGGCCGTCCTGCCTCACTGCCGCCCACTCACCTGCAAAGATCACACAATAACAGGAAGGTTCGTTCCAGGGATGAGAGCTGGCTTCAGAAAAGGAGCAGAATGTGAAGGAATGTCCAGGCTTGTATTGATGGATTCATGCCAATGAATATGAAGTGCTTTGAACACCAAAAATATGATATTATTGCCTGACTAAATCTATCACAATATTCCATGCACTGGATTACGACAATCAAAGACACTGAAGACAATCTGGGAAACAATCATACAGAAAACCCAGCCCAAATCAAACAGGCAATTCATCATCCTTGAGATTTGCCTTTGACACAGGGAGAGTCATCCTTCTGACTCATTTCTCCTGTGCCATTCAACTTCTCCTGGCAGGAAAAAAAAGAGACAAGAAATTGTGATCATTTAACTCCAGGATATTGATTGAAAGATACCCGTGGCTTTGACCATCCCAGGGCAAGCTCTAGAGCAATCCACCTGTTCTCTTGACCCTATAAAAGTTTTTGGGGGAAAGTGACATCAAGTTGCAGCTGTCTTATGGCAACCCCAGAGGGTTAGGAACCAAAATATTGAGAGAAAAAGAAATTTTTATACATACATATGTGTGTGTGTATGTGTGTGTATATATATAATACTTTTTATTGCACAGCGCCTAATAACTAAAATTAAAAAAGTTTTAATCTGGTAAAACTCAGATAAAGTGTTATCTCAATAAATCCGCTTCCAACGTATAACACAGGCAGCCCAATCCAGAGCTATGGGCAGGGACGGCACCGCTGTGGTGCTGCCCCACTGCCTCCATAGGACTTTCTGGTGGCTCAGGAAGGGTGAGAAAAAGCCCTGCCACCAGAAAGCCCTGCCATTGGGCTCAGTGGGCTTGTGCCTTCTGAAAGAGTGACATAAATCCAAGGGCCGGGACTCCGCTCCCACCCCCCACACCCTGGGTGGAAACTGACTAAGGTTGGCTCCACCCCTGGGACCACCCCCAGAATGCCCCAGCCATGCCGGTGGAGCATCCTGTGTTGACAGGGCTGGGACTTGATTGCTGCTTCCGGGGCCAGACGTCACTGAGCCACATGGCTCCTGGGCAGTGGCGTAGTGCCCAGGGGACTGGGGGGCATCTTGCCCTGGGAGCGCACCGGTGCAGGGGTGTGGTGTGGGTGTTTCGGGGCATTCCAGGAATGTTCAGGGATGGGCGTGGCGTGGGCACAAGGCACACACGTGCCCTGGGCACAGTACCCCCTTGCTGCGACTCTGCTCCTGGGCACCCGTGTATCTGCCCCCTCTCCAGCACCTTTGTCCCTTGCGCTGGTGAGGTGGTCACCTGCACTGGCACAAGGCTATGCCAGCTCCAGAGGTGAGTTCACTCCCCCGCCAGATTGGGTTCTTAACCAGTTAAAAATGGTTATGCATAGGCAGTGCTACAATAGACCTGACACATTTTGACCCAAAAAGGGTCTTCTCCAGAGGTTAGTAAAATATACACAGCAACTAGTATCTTTCATAAATTCATAAACTAACATTTCTTATTCAGCAGGTTTGTATGAACATCCTGTAACGGGTGAACCCCGGAGGGTTTTCAGGCAAGAGACAAACAGAGGTTGGCTGGCTCTGCCTGGATCTTCTTAGTTGTGTCCCATCCAAGTACCAGTGAAGGTTGACCCTGCTTAACTTCCGAGATCTCACAGGTGCAGGCTAGTCTGGGCTATCCAGGTCAGGGCAGAGTGGCCTTAAGCTATTCTGGGAAACCATCAGTTGCGGCCTTGGTACGAGAAGCCGCTGTGTGAGAATTTGCTCTGCTCTGCTCTGCTTCTGCACAGGGTGCCAGCTGGATTTGCTCAGGCCCTGCCCCTTTCTTCTCAACTTGCCGGCTCTTGAGTGCCTACAGGCCAGGATCCTGACAGCTACTCCGCTTCACTTGAGCTTCAAAAAGATTGCCAAAATAATTTGCAATAATTCCTGGCAAATCTCATGTTTTTCATTCTAGCTGTGCTGTAAGGACCTACATATTTGCTGAAAGACTTGGGGTTTGGCAAGCTCTCTAGAGTCAAAGGGTTCTCAACTGAGGCTGGAACCACATTGGGGGTGGGATCCTGAAGATCTGTTCTTCTACCACAGTGGTGGCGAACCTATGGCATGGGTGCCAGAGGTGGCACTCAGAGCCCTTTCTGTGGGCACGCGTGCAGAGAGTTCATCATGTGGGGGGGGGGGGCGGAAAATCACCCCCCACACACACACACACACCTAGGCTGGCCTGGGCATGATCCTTTACCTGGGAGAAAGCTCGGTTGCTGGCAATGGGGCTTGCTTCTGAGTAAACCCTTCTAGGGTCATGATTCATCCATTCGAAGCATTGCATGGTTGCTTCACCAAGCTTACTCCCGAGTAACATGCGCCTCAGAGCCAACTGTTTTTTCTAAACAAAAACCTCAGTATTCAGGTTAAATTGCCGTGTTGGCACTTGACGATAAATAAGTGGGTTTTGGGTTACAATTTGGGCACTCGGTCCCGAAAAGGTTCGCCATCACTGTTCTACCAACAAATACTTTCCCCTGCCCTATGGAGCTGTCCCCCGACAGAAGAGGCAGGTGCAGGCCCCTTGTGCTGGGACAAAATGGCCCCTTTAGATCCACAAGACCTACCCCTTGTGCACGCAATGTGTAGTGAAAATAGAAAACAGCAACTATACCCTTCCCATCATATTCCCCTGACCTGGATGGGCCAATCTAGCTCGATCTTGTCAGATCTTGGAAACTAAGCAGGGTCAGCCCAGGTGAGTGCTTGGATCATGGGAGACCACCAAGGAAGTCGAGGGTCTCTGCACAAAGGCAGGCGACGGCAAGCCACCTGCAAAGGCCCCCTGCCTTAAAAACCCTACGTGTACAAGCAAAGTGCCACCAAGTCGCAGCTGACTTACGGTGATTTCGGTAAGGGGCTTTCAAAGCACGTGAAAAGCAGAGGTGGTTCACTATTGCCTTCTTCCCAGAGCCTTCCTTGGTGGTCTCCCTTCCAAGGACTGACCGTGCTTAGTTTTTGAGATCGAACAAGATTGGGCTTCACAGCTTTCCCTCCTGAAAAACCTGCAGGGCTATCATAAATCAGCTGTGATTTCATGACACTTTCTACCACCATCACCCATAATATGTAGGGCAACTTACTCCTCTTTGGGGGTTCTTTCCACCCCACATCATCTCCTTCCATCCATTTCAGGCATGGGTCAGGTATGTGCAAGCTCTCCTAGACTTCTCAATATTGCAAATGCCCTCAAGTTGTCACCTTTGTGATAGTTTCAGTGATATTTCACTGGAGTTTGGCGTAAAAGGAGGAGCCTTAGGGAGGAATCATTCTCAGCCATAGAGGAACCTTGACCTCACCTGAAAACTCAGCATGATGTGGACCTCACCGATCAGTAGCATGCGTGCCATTCTACACACTTGTGACAACAGTTGGGTTGTAAACCCACCTTGAAGTGGGGAACGGCTTTCCCTACAAAGGGGCAACTTTCGTGCTTGTTAAAGCCACGCTCGGTTCACCCAGTGCTGTGTCAACATCATTAGGCTATAAAGTCTCTGTTGATGGAATGCTGTGACTACCTTTGAGGTTATAAACTCTCCCAGTTTGGATTGTGTACATTTTGGGTGTACACTATGCTCTATAAAAACTCGGAGTGATTGATAATTCCTTCCCTAATGTCTCCACAAATAGGCTTCTAAGAGCTTTCTTGTTATCGGTACCGCTAGAGATTCTTTCTTCTTCTTTTTTTTCTTTTCTGGATTCCAGCTCCCAAACCTCGAGGCGTTATGTCAACAACCACCACACTGGCCTTGATCAAGATCACCGTGCAGGCCATCTAGTAGATGTTAGACAAACAAGAAAACTCCATTTAAGAGGCCCACGTTGTACTCCTCTATGGGCCAGATACAGCCACAACTTCCAGCCAGTTTATAACTTATCTTGAGCCTTGGAAGTCATCCAAAAATGAGTAACCTAATGTATGAGCCAGCAGGTCTTCAAACTTTGGGATTTCCATGCTGAAGTTTAAATATAGATTATGCACGAAACTCCTTTTCATCTCTTGCCCTTCCTCCAGGGGCCCTGGTCCAGAAATCCAGGCCAACCTCCAGGTCCTCCAGATATGGAGTTCTTCTGGAATTGCACTTGTTCACCAGACTGCATAGCCCAGTTCCCCCGGAGTGCCAAAAGGTGGACCTTCTAGCATCACATCCCCACCGAAACCCTTTCCTTCCAACAAACTCCACCTTCCCCAGGCACAAGCAGGAATTTCGCAAGCCAGAACTGGCAACCTCAGATCCATAAGAAAGTTATCCATAAGAAAGTGGAACCGTCTTATATAGGGTTTATCACACAGACTATTGGGGGCTGCATCTAACATCATCAGGTTCTGCACTACCATTGTGCTACAGAGATCATTTGCAACTGAGGCTCTTTGGGTGATTTCCCACTGGCAATTAATCCTGGGATAGTCACCTGAAATATCCAGGTTTCCTCAAGATCTCCCCACCGCCGAACCACAGAACACAGATCAGTCCCATTTCTGGCGCCCCCCCCCCCAAACATGGGATTTTTCTGGACCTGCTTGTATATGCACCTTTTTGAAAATGGGAGCTAATAGGAGATGTGGGCTACACATTTGAGGGTCCATAACTTTGGCCCCCATGAACCAAACTTCACCAAACCTGGGTAGTGTCATCAGGAGGGTCTCCTAAAGTTACTCTGAAAATTTGGTGCTGCTTGCTTAACAATTGCACCCTGACAGCAGGCACCCCCCCCCCCACGCCAGCGGCAGACCTAGATGTCTTCACTAGAAACATGCTGCAGAGAGGATGTTGGAACCTGGATGAAAAGATGCAGATTATTTTGAAACTTGGTTGTATCTAGATTAAATTTTCAGTGGGAATTCGGCCTTTGAGAGGTCAGGGTCATTCTCAACTGGATTCTCCTCTGTGGGCAAGATAACCCAGTTGCAAATGACTGCTACAGCACCCTGACAGGGCAATATCCCACTGTGTGTGGAAACAACCTTAGCCTCACAACAGCCCTGTAAGGTAGGTTCACATTATTATCTCCACATAACAGAAAAGGGCAGAATTGAGAGACAGAGTTCCTAGCAAAGAGGCATGATTTGAACTGAGGACTCGCCAGTTTGCCGCCCAGGCTCTCAACAGTGATTTCAGCATGAGCAGTCCTTGAACTAGGTAGAGGTGAAGATGAAAACAGATTTTTTTTTAAAAAAAATGGTACAGTCTTTATCCTCCCCCCTAATTTAGCACAGACTCCTTTAAATGTTTCTTATGTTTATGGGAAAAGAAGAAGCCATCTTAAGCACATAGCACCACTTGGGGTCAACCTGTCTAAACCACACACACACACCTTCATTTTCCTTCGGGACAAAAGTCCATTAAAGTTTTTCCTACTGCAAATGGCTATTCTGAAGCTGTTCAGAAAAAGTCATGGAATCTCAACTTGCTTCAAAATATGCCAGGAATTCCAGGTGTGTCTATAGGGCCCTTCTGTCGGTCCCCCCTCACCTCATACCCAAATTAAACACTGAGTGGCCTACATAATATTTACACGCGAAATAATCTATGGACATGCAAAGAAAATCAATTTGTCAAAGAGCAGGGCGACAAAAGAAGGCAGGAATGCGAGGCTCCCTTGGCTGGCTCCTTCGCTGTCGACACGTAAGCTTTGGGTGTGAACATGGCAGGCGAATGACCTTGCCGAGGCGCTCTGCTGTGTCTGGCCTCCTTTGGAGGCTCCAAAAGGCTCTCCCTTTTCCTTGCCAATGTAGGCTGGCCAAGTTGTAGATGCAGGAGCGTAACAAGGCAGCCCTGGGCAAACTGTAGCCCTGGGCAAAACCTGAGTTGGATGCCCCCCCCCCCCAATGGGCGGCCATTCCACCACGACCAGGTTTGGTGCAGTTTGGTTCAGGGGGGCCAAAGTTATGGACCCTCAAAACTGTAGCCCCCATCTCCTATTAGCTCCCTTTGGGAGTCCATAACTTTGGACTCCTTGAACTAAACCTCACCAAACTTGGGGGGTAGCATAAGGATAGTCTCCTGATGATACGCTGAAAATTTGGTGCCACTAGTTTAAAAACTGCGCCCCCTGCAGGCCAAAAATGGAAAACCACTAAAAATACCCAAAAACGAACCCTGCATTTTGATGCCCCCCACAAGGTGATGCCCTGGGCAGCTGCCCACCTTACCCAATGGGCATTACGCCCCTGTGTAGACGTCCCATTCAAATGCCGCTTCTAATTTCCCCAGGAAAACATCAGACTATCAGGAAATAGGAGGCTGAACAAGATGGCAGTTTTCAGTCAGCTCTGATACCTAACTGATCTCTCCGATGCCACCTTAAGAAAGGCATTTACTAGCCTTCACTTTCAGTCCTTCCACACTGAATGCCTCTATGGTAGACACCCAAAGGTTCCTGGGAATCAGCATCTTTGCCCTTGTGGCCTTGGCCAGCCAGAAGATTTAGCCCACTATGGCTGACGGTGCCCCCTGTACCATTTGAGGTAAACATCTCAACCAAACCTTACCTGAATTTACTGGTTCTGAAAAAGACAGGCTGTGTTTTTTTTTTTTTATTAGCTGATGGTTTTCCCAAGGTCGCCTCTAAGACCACCATTTTTATTTCCTCAGCAACCACTTTCAGGAAGAAACTAGTTGCAAGTCAAAATTTTAAAGCTAAATTGTCAATGTTATCTGTGATGTTTGAATTTTACTGTTCTACATTGATGCGTTGACAGAAATATCCTGCCAATGTATGTAGGGGATGGCATGCTTTTATGGCATTTTATGTGATTGTGACGGCCTATGGCTTACAATAAGCTACACCACTACTAGTAGTAGCAGTAGTGCAGTCAGCTCTGGGCCAAGACGAGGCCCGAAGGGAGATGAAAAGGGCATGATGACTTGTTTCATCCAAGAGTCCCACAGGCAACAGAGATTTCTGAGAGTCAGATTCAAGTCCAGTAGCACCATAGAGACCAACAATATTTTCAGGCTATAAGCTCCCTTTGTCAGAGACAATTTGGAATGGAGATCTCTGAGGCCTTCTATCCCAGTCTGAAGGTGGAAGGGGCATTGCACAGAAAGGACTTGGGATGCAGAGGAGAGATGCAAAATATAGCCTAAAAAGAGATGTCCACGTTGCTCTAGTCCTTGTATGGCTGGTTCAAGGGCGTGCCCAGAGAGATCTTTGGAAGTTACAACTGATGTCCAAACTGCAGAAATAATTTCCTCTGCAGAAAATGGTAGCTTGGAGGGTAGACTCCATTGTGCTCCGTTATAGCATTAGTGGGTCACCTCCCACCTCACTGATGAGGGCTGAGAGCTAACAGAACAGCTATGGCCCATTGGGGCCCTTCTCCTCCCTAGAGCCAGTTTGGAGGGGGCGGGACTTGCATTCAAAGCGTTTGTGTCTTCAGGCATAGTGAAGATGCCTAATTTTTCCATGGAGGTGTTTGGAGGTGGTGGGGATGCTCGATTGGCTTTGAGCCGTTCCAGTTGCTCTTTTGAAGGTGCCACCGTGCCTGTGAGCTTTACGCCCACTGAGCAGTCAGAGCTTTAACAGGCTATCTTGAGAATTGCCATTTGATGAGAACGCTGTTCAAGGAGAAATAAAACGGCCACAGGAGATACAAGAAATAAGGCCAAGGCTGATGATACAAAGTAAAGTAAAAATATATGTTATTACTCAGTTAAAATTCCCTCTAGGAGTTTCAGCAAGAGGCTTCTCCAGGGAAATCCGTTAGTCTTATAGTGATTCTTTAAAAAGAGTAAAATATCGTTGGCGATTTTTCACAATTGCAGCAAAGAAAACCAACACAACAAACAAGTTTCTAAAGCATAATCAACTGACTGTTGTGGGTTTTCCAGACTGTGTGGCTGGTCGTCTGGTCATTTTGACTCCTAATGTTTCACCAGGCGAAATGTTAGGAGCCAAAATGACCAGACCACAGCCCCACAGCCCAGAAAACCCACAACAGTCAGTTGATTCTGGCCTTGAAAGCCTTCGACAATATATCACAACATATTTATTTGCCACATTTCAGCTCTACGCCCTTCCTGCAAGGAGCTCAGGGTGCTGCCCATGGGGGAGGGGAGTTCCCCAGTCTTCAGGCAGCACTCCAACCCCTTCCCAGGGCTGAAAGCCGCAACCCTCCCTTCTTCCCCCACTCCAGATGTGGGCAGCTCAACAAAATACGTGTTCCACCTCCGTCGGGCTGCGTGCTTCAGGAACACAGGATGCCCTGCAGACTTGTGGCCACCTCCCTGCAAAAAGTGAAGTGAAGGCGCCCTCCAGTGGTTCCTGGATATCCCTGCAGCATGATGCTGGGGACCGCATGCCTGCTGTAGGCAGTACAGCCAACTATTTCAGTAGTTCCCAAGGGGGGGGGGGGGGGGGGCGGGGCATGTTTTAGGGGTATGAAACAAAATATGTAATTGCTTTGCAATATTAGAGAAACTGGTTGCCAAGGGGTACCTGAGTGAAAAAAGGTTGGAAATCTTGGCTGGACCTTGATTATAGTAATTAGTGCATGTTGGATTTGAAAAATATTTTTGACCCATGGGTTCACATTTCTGGCAGGGGAATGCATCTTCCATTTGGGAAGGGGGTGGGAACACTTCTGCCCAATCGATCCTGCCTACCTGCCGAGTGAGATCTCCTATGGGGACTTTTCTGCACTTTTTAAAATTTAAAGCAGGTAGTGCCCATAGAGGCATTCTTTGCAACTCTGCCTTGCTTATTTTTTGGAGACATTTCTACCTCCACCCTACAACTCTAGCATATCTTTTTGTGAGTTAGGAAATTCCTGGAGGTTTGGAGTTGAAGCTTGGGGAGGAATCTCCAGCCACAAGAATGCCCTCCAAAGCAGATGTTTTCTCCAGGTGAAATGAACTTTGTAGCTGTCAGTTCCAGGAGATCGCCTGGATGTCATGAGGAACCTTAACATGTCATGAGGACCAGTCTCAACAAAATTAAAAATAAAACAGCACATGAAATAGCAAACCATAGCTGCATTCACGGATAAAAGCAGCAATGCACAATCCAAGACATGTATAAGCAGTAAAATTGAATCCATAAAAAGGTTTGGCGTCAACGGCAGAAAATTAAATTTAGAGACCTAACAAAGAACAGAAGCATTCAAAGAAAAATGTGACACACTCTCTAAGTAGGGCTGGTAGATCCAGTTTGGGAAATTCCTGGAGATTTGGGGGGTCACTTAACGCAGAGATAAGATGCCAGTCTAGGACTTCTTATCTCTGTGTTAAAGACTCTATGATGAATCATAGCACCTGCTCTCCAAAGCTGTCATTTCCTCTAGGAACAGAATTCTGTAGTCTGGAGATCAGTTGCAAGTTACTTCAGGAGATCTCCAGGCACCACCTGGAGGATGGCAACCTTATCTCCAAAGGAGCTCTTCTCTCAGCCTTTTCTTTAATCTGTTGGCACATGGCTGAGATTTTGGAATTAAAGTTGCCCACATCTTCAGACACACCAGACCTGATGTTAAGATGCTCTTGGGTTTTCTATCTACCTAACAGGTGCACTTTTATCTCACCCCTTCTGCAGCCTGAGTGCTTGTTCTGGTTTTATCTTCACAACCACCCTGTGAGGTGGGCCTGTCTGTAGGGAAGTGTCTGACACAAGGTCACCCAGCAAGCTTCATGGCAGAACTTCAGGACTATTTTTTTAAATAGAAGTTAAATAATGGGCCGTCCTAAATACAGAGATCCATACTTCCCCAGGCACTTCAGCAGATGCAGAAGCACAGTTTTAAGTTTCTCGCTCCATATGGGGCTGCCCCAGCTTCTAGTGCAGTGAGTTTCAGGTTACTTATCAAAACCTTGAATCTGCCAAGTATAAGTGCCCCAAATTAACTGAAATGGGCAGTCAAAATGCTAAAATGGTTATTGCAATTGTTGGTTATTCCCATGGATGAAACAAATGCAGAAATATTATTTTAAATGAAGAGCTCTAATGTCACACCTTGCCTCTTCCTGCAGTTAAGCACAGCTTTAAAACATATTCCATCTAGTGATGAAGGAGTGATGTGAGCGGATTATCTACAAATGTGAATTATCTACAAACACTGAGGCTGGAGATCCATTGGCCTTTGTTGCATGCCTAACATTGGCATAGTGTAACAGTGTTTCTAACCTCCCTCTAACAGTAGAGAAACCAGATTTAGATGTGGAAATTCCCTTGCCGATTTCCTAATGATTCCAGTCATTTAAACCCAATTAACCGTGTCAGCAGTTGCATGCCTGTGTGCGCGAGTGCGTGCGTGCGAAAGGGTCTGCAGAACTGGGATGTATTTTGAGCGCCATCTTGTGGAAAAGCTAAAGAAAATCTTTTTAAATTTGTCCTGGTTTTAATCTCTGTTAGGGCTGTATTTTATTTTGCACAGAGGCAAACTAGGGCTTGCACCTGTGCATAGACAGAACAGAGATTTGTGGCTAGTGGGAGCAGCAGTGGTGTAGTGGCTAAGACCATTGGCTAAGAGTAGGTGCACTCTGATCTGGAGGAACTGGGTTTGATTCCCAGCTCTGCCACTTGAGTTGCGGAGGCTTCTCTGGGGAATTCAGATTAGCCTGTACACTCCCACACACGCCAGCTGGGTGACCTTGGGCTAGTCACAGCTTTTCGGAGCTCTCTCAGCCCCACCCACCTCACAGGGTGTTTGTTGTGAGGGGGAAAGGGCAAGGAGATTGTAAGCCCCTTTGAGTCTCCTACAGGAGAGAAAGGGGGGATATAAATCCAAACTCCTCCTCCTCCTCCTTCTTCATCGTCAGAAGCATGGGCAGAAAATCCTTTCCCCGGTGTGAATTTATCTCTATGGCTCCATACGGCTGATCATGAGAGTCTTTGTAACTCTCGCAAGCAGTCTATGGCTGATTATGCATTGCTCTTCTCCTGCACACCAAGGAAACGTTTCCTTCACAGCTGGGATTTCTGCACAGACTTGCTGATGCTAGCAGTACTGAAGATCCCAAAAGCCCCACAGTTAGTGAGAGCGGAGAAACCATGATCTTTTCCCTTGCTTCGGGGCCTCCACCACACTTGCTCCCTGCTCTGTGAGGGAGGGCAAAGACAGGAGGGTGAAGAGGTGGCAGCAAGCAGCAGGAGCAAAGGAAGACCTGGGAGAGAGCAAAGAGAAGGATCCCATGGGACGCACAAGCAGCCCACCAGCACTCCACCAAGGCAAGTCTGCCTCCTCCTCCCTAAGGTGGCAGCTGGATCTGCTTCTTTTGTTTCAAAAACACAGCAATATCAATATAACATTATCAAGTTAATAGCAATTTAAAGGGATGTAACAAAGCTGGTAAATCTTGTGACTGGAAATGGAGGCAGGCAAGCAAAACAACCTGGAAATGGAGGCAGGCAAGCCATGCAGCAGGCAGTGTTAACAGAGAAACACAAGGAGACCTCACTATGGCCCCACTAGGCGGTGAAGACTCCCAAGGAAAGGGCTCCAGGCATAATGGGCCTAAGTCTAAGTAGCCAGTACAGAGTACATACCAGAAATATATTCATTTAAAAATGTTTCTGTTTAGTTGAGTGGCTATAGATATGGCTAGCGTCTGGGTCAACATTTCCCCCTTATACTTTGTAGCTCACTAGTGAATGTAGAATTATTTATGCCTAATAAAGGTTTACTGTACTGTACTGCTCTCTAGTGAATGCCTCTTCCTTTTTTTTTGGTCATCCAGTTACAATCAACATACAGCAACCCCATAAGGTTGAGCCCTTCGGAGGAGGGCAGTAGATAAATAAACGAACGAACGAACGAACAAACAAACAAACAAACAAATAAATAAATAAAAGGTTTTCAAGGCAAGAGACCATGGTGGTGGGATTCAAACAGTGGCGTAGCGCCAATGGGACTGGGCGGGGCATGATGGGGGCGTGGCCGGGCATTCCGGGGGCGGGGCATTCCTGGGCGGGGCTGTGGCAAGGACGCATCCACTGCGCCGGTCCTTGGGCAGGAAACGAATGCACGCAGGCGCAGGCTGCCACGCACGCCGGTGCACCTCCTGCTAAACTGCTTCAAGTTCTGCGCGCTACTGCTGAGAGGAGGGGCGTAACTAAGGCCAAAATCACGTGGCAAAATCACCCATTAGTAACCCCCTCTCGGCACACACAAATAATTAGTAACCTACTTTCAGGAACCTGTGAGAACCTGCTGGATCCCACCTCTGCAAGAGACGTTCCAAGGTGGTTAGCCATTGCGTGCTTCTGTATAGCATCCCACCCTTCCTTGGTGGTCTCCCATCTAAATACTAACCAGGTCCAACCTTACTTAGCTTCTGATCTGACCATCTCAGGCTAGCCTGGCTCATCCAGGTCAGAGCATTGCCTACTAGACACCTGGGGAAAAAAGGACAGAAGAGGGCCACTAAGATAATGAAGGGGTTGAAACTCCTTTCCAGTGAGGAAATGCTGAAGAGGCTGGAGCTTTTCCCTTTAGAAAAGAGATGGCATGAGGAGGGGACGGGATAGAGGTTTATAGCATTGTACACGGGGCAGCAAATTGCACACAGAGAGCTTTTTCTGTCTCTCCCATAATACTAGAACAAGCCCATTCCTTGGGCTTAAACAGTATTTGGATCCAAGCCACTGTCAACTGCTGAAATACACAGCATATTGTTCACTATAAAGATCTGGCATCTAGTCCGGTTTGTGCTCCTGATAGCATATTTGTGTTATTTATTGGTTCGTTGATTGAATACCACTTTCGTTTCTTGCTGCAAATCAAGGCAGTTTGCAAAAAGTGAAACAATGCAATAGGAACAGTAAATAATAAAATAAAACTGGAGTACAGAGTTAGACAAGGCAATAAAAATGGCATAAAACATTACTTATAAGAATTGCAAAAAACTGGATTACAGACATTGGGAAACCACTGGCGTAATGCCCATTGGGCAAGGTGGGCAGCTGCCCAGGGCATCACCTTGTGGGGGGCATCAAAATGCTGGGTTCGTTTTTGGGTATTTTAGTGGTTTTCCATTTTTGGCCTGCAGGGGGCGCAGTTTTTAGGCTAGCGGCACCAAAATTTCAGCGTATCATCAGGAGACTGTCCTCATGCTACCCACCAAGTTTGGTGAGGTTTGGTTCAGGGAGTCCAAAGTTATGGACTCCCAAAGGGGGTGCCCCTATCCCCCATTGTTTCCAATGGGAGCTAATAGGAGATGGGGGCTACAGTTTTGAGGGTCCATAACTTTGGCCCCCCTGAACCAAACTGCACCAAACTTGGGGGGTATCATTAGGGCAGTCTCCTGATGAGACCCTGAAAGTTTTGAGACTGTGCCTTCAGAAATGTGCCCCCCACAGCCTGCAACCCCCATTGACAGCAATGCAGAAAACTCAACGCAGAACAAAGATTCTTGGGCAAATTTCTAGGATGTTCCTGCAAAGGGTGCATTTTTGGATGTATCGGCACCAAAATTTCAGGGTATCATCTGGAGATGATGGCACCCCCCAAGTTTGGTGCAGTTTGGTTCAGGGGGGCCAAAGTTATGGACCCTCAAAACTGTAGCCCCCATCTCCTATTAGCTCCCATTGGAAACAATGGTGGATGAGGCACCCCCTTTGGGAGTCCATAACTTTGGACTCCTTGAACCAAACCTCACCAAACTTGGGGAGTAGCATAAGGACAGTATCCTAATGATATGCTGAAAATTTGGTGCTGATATGTCTAAAAATGCACCCCTTGCAGGCACCAATGTCCTGGTGCAAAAAAATATTTGGTCGTGGTGGAGTGGCCGCCCATGGGGGGGGGGGGGGGCATCCAACTCAGGTTTTGCCCAGGGCTACAGTTTGCCCAGGGCTGCCTCGTTACGCCCCTGTGGGAAACAATATAATAAGTCTAGGATAATGCATACATAGAACAGTGCCATAACCTACAGGCTTTGCCCCTTCATAAAAATGTCCTCCCAAACAATTCTGTTTCTGTGGAAGGCTTTCAAGGCCAGAATCACTGAAGTGTTGTGAGGTTTCCGGGCTGTATGGCCATGTTCCGGTAGCATTTACTCCTGACGTTTTGCCTGCATTAGTGGTTGGCATCTTCAGAAGATCTTCAGAGGATGCCAGCCACAGATGCAGGCAAAATGTCAGGAGAGAATGCTGCTAGAACACGGCCATACAGCCCGGAAACCCCATAACACTCCAATTCTGTTTCTCATATTCTGTGGAATGGCAGTAGCTTGGAGACCTTCCTGACCTCCTCAGGGATGCCATTTCGCAAAGCATTGGGTCAAAGCAGCTGCTGATCCGACTCAAGGAGCAGCAGTGGCGTAGGAGGTTAAGAGCTCGTGTATCTAATCTGGAGGAACCGGGTTTGATTCCCATCTCTGCCGCCTGAGCTGTGGAGGCTTATCTGGGGAATTCAGATTAGCCTGTGCACTCCCACAAACGGCAGCTGGGTGACCTTGGGCTAGTCACAGCTTCTCAGAGCTCTCTCAGCCCCACCTACCTCACAGGGTGTTTGTTGTGAGGGGGGAAGGGCAAGGAGATTGTAAGCCCCTTTGAGTCTCCTGCAGGAGAGAAAGGAGGGATATAAATCCAAACTCTTCTTCTTCTTCTTCTTCATTTGCAGAGTGGACTCTTCAGGAGACTTTGCTCAGAGGTGTGCAGCCATGGTTGTCAACCTCCAGGCAGTAGCTGGAGATCTCCCACTATTACAGCTGATCTACAGGCAACAGAGATCAGCTCACCTGGAGAAAATGGCTGCTTTGGAAGGTGGACTCTTTGCCAACATATCCTATTGAAATCCCTCCCCTTCCCAAACTCCACCCCCAAATCTCCAGGTATTTACTAACCCAGTGCTTGCAACCCTATTGGCAGCTGTCTCAGTGGGGTAACATCCGCAGAGGCAGGAGAGAGACTGATGGTGGTTACAGTTCTTCTCCAATACGAGCCTATTCTAAAATCTGGTCTAAATGTTCATTTCTTGGGACTTCTTAAAACCACTGGGCAAAAGGAAAGGTGGAAATAGTTAATTTCGCCAATTACAGAATCAGTTGCGGAAAAGCATGGGATATTTTCATATTTCCTGTGAAAATGTGTTTAAATTTCTACTTCTTGTGACAAAGGGAAGCATCTAAGAGGGCTGCCAAGTCCGAGTTTGGAAATTCCTGGAGATTTGGGCTGAGAAGGGCTGGGGTTGGGGAGGGAAAGGGCTTCAGCGGGTTATAGTACCATAGAGTTCACCCACCAAACTAGCCGATTTTCTCCAGGTAAACAAATCTCTGTCATCTGGAGAATTGTAATTCTGGGAGATCTCCAGGCCCCATCTGGAGGCTGGCAACCTTATCTAAGATAACTCCCTATTCACCTGTCAAGAAGAAGGGGAACTCTTCGGATAGCCTACAGCGCAGAAGAAGGAAAGGAAGATGGAGGCTGTCAAACTAACTGGGAGGGCCAAATTTAGAGAGGGGATGGGCTTCAATGGTTTATAATACCATAGAGTCCATCTTCTAGAGAGGCCATTTTCTCCAGGTGAACTGATCTTGGTGGCCTGGAGATCGATTGTAATAGCAGATCTCCAGCCACCACCTGGTGGTTGACAACTCCAACCCCTACCTTCCATCCTCCTTCGCCCGGAAGCTCCTTCATCAGCTGCATTCAGCACGAGAGCCCATTTTGCCTATTTTTTTTTTGAGAGGAGGCAATTATTTCACGGCAATTACGCTCAATCAGTAGCCCTTAAGCAGCTGGCGGCGTGTAATCATCCAGCCTCATTTGCAACCTTGATGGCCTTTGAGGTCGTCTAATTTCAGGTGCTTGGGACCATTTTTCCCCTCATTTGCAACCTTGATGACCTTGGAGGTCGTCTAATTCCAAGTGCTTGGGACCATTTTTCCCTCATAAATTTGAAGGAAGGAGATCATAAATGAACGAGGAAGAGGCAGGGGTAGGAGACGAAGACCTGGAAGCTGAGAATAAGATAAAGGATCGCCACAAATTAATCATCAGTGAAAATTAGGGTTCCTGCCCACCCGCTGTTCCAAGCGTGGTGATTGAAGGTTAGGTTGATGAGATGTGAGGCGGACCTCTCGACACGAGGAAATGAGTCCTCGTTCAAAATGCCGCTGATTAAATGGGATGTGTGGGTGACGCCCAAAGGAAAAAAAAACAAGAATGACATATTCCATACAGCATTTATGAGGCATGTGTAGGTTTCTCCTTCAGAGATGGTTCCTTTAAAGCTGAGACAATGAAGGCTTGTCAAAACAAAGCCCCAGAAAAAGATGAGCAGCGGCAAGGAACGGTCAAATGACATGCGACAGAGATCCACGATCAGTATTTCACATTAAAAGGTTTGAATGAAACCTCTTTTCCCTTCCGCAAGGTCATTGTGGCCTGAAAGGAAATGTGTGAAGGTAACTTGGCTTCCCAATAACATGGTAGATATACAAGGCTCCAGAGAGGGTGAGGCGAGTGCAGAGGTGGGATGCAGCAGGTTCTCACAGGTTCCCGAGAGTAGGTTACCAATTATTTGTGTGTGCCGAGAGGGGGTTACTAATTGGTGATTTTGCCACATGATTTTTGCCTTAGTTACGCCCCTCCTCTCAGCAGTAGCGCGCAGAACTTGAAGCAGTCTAGCAGGAGGTGCACCGGCATGCGTGGCAGCCTGCGCCTGCATGCATTCGTTTCCCGCCTAAAGACTGGCACAGCGACTGCATCCTTGCCACAGCCCTGCCCAAGAATGCCCCGCCCCCGGAATGCCTGGTCACACCCCCGTCGTGCCCCGCCCAGCCCCATTGGCGCTACGCCACAGTTTGAATCCCACCACCATAGGAACCTGTTATTAAAAGTTTTGGATCCCACCACTGGGCGAGTGAGGTACTTGTCTCAGATGCACAAAGCAGATGGTCACAAAAAATAAAAATACATGGACTGTCCCGAGTGGCCGGGCCATTAGGGTGTGTTTCTATACATTCAAGTTGAGCCAACCTGTCAGGGGTGGCTGGGTCCATGAGGGCAGAAGGCTCAGCCCCTTGTTTCCTTTACAGTAAAACAAAAGCTTTACTGAACCTACGACCAGCCCAGGGCTTTCAGTGAGCTCACCAATGCCAAGAATGTCATAGAATTCACCTTGCAGAGCTGCCATTTTCTTCAGACTACATCTCTGTAGCTTGGGTAGGAGTTGTAATTCTGAGGGATCCCCAGATCCCACCCAGAGGCTGGCATCCCTACATAGCGTGCAGTCTGGAGATCTATTATAATCCTCCTAGGAGATCTCATCTGGAGGTTGGCAATCCTAGCTTTCAGGTTGTCAGCTGAGCTCACTGCTGAAGCAAACTTAGCCTTGCCTGCTTGTCTTCTGCATGCTGCACTTGCCCCATTGCAAAGGTGTTTTTGATCCCAGCGTTTACCTCGAAGTCTGTCTGCACTCCCCTCCTCAGAAAGTTGCTTTCTGACTGGCATAATTTTTGCTTTTTCCACACACGCACTGTAGCAATGCTTCATCACTTCCCTGATTAGATGATCCAAAAAAAGACAGACAGAAAGCTCACGAAATAATAATTGAGAGGAGTAAAAGACTGAGGTAAAGAACTGAAAAAACAGTGCGGATAACAGTACGCCGTTTTGGCGGGAAAGAAACATGTTCACACTGTGAGGAAATACTAGCTTGGAAACACTTCAGCAAAAACAGTATGCTAAAAGCATTTTCAGAGACAAGGCAAAAGGTCCCTGGACACATTTTGGGAACCAAATGTGTGTTTGGGGGTGGGGGGAGATGCCATGGAGGAAGCGTTTCATAAATGAGCTGGAAATTATGTAGAAGGCTTGTGTGGAAAATACTTTTCTGGATGTCACCCAAGTTCCTCCCCATACTCAAACTACAGGAACCCCCCCCCCCCCAAAAAAAAAAAAAACATTCTTAATGGATCAGGTTTTCTTCTGGTCCAAAGTCTATGGCTGCACAATTCAAATATACAGAAAGAGGATGAGACGTATTAAATTGAGGGTAGACTGGCCAGCTTGTTCAATGGGTTCTTATGGCATTTATCAACCAGCAGAGACTCAAAAGGTAGAACCCACTGCCCAATTTCCACTTGTAGCAGCGGGAAATAAATGAAGGCTACGTCAATAGGGGTGGTTTTGCTCTACCACTCAGGGCTTTTGCTGTACTGCTCTGGAAGGCCTTTTTTTCTATGTTATCTGTTAAGGAGTAGGGAGACATGGCTGTTTGTTGTTAATCATGGTGATCTATGGAATTTTTTGTTTCTTGGGTCATTTGTCCTGATGAGGGAAAGAAGCAAGAACACTTTATCTAGAAATATGTGGGAAGGGTGTGCATTTCCCCCCGGCCCCACTGGGCACCAGTCACCACTACAACTAAGCATTCATTGCAAATTTCAAATACTGTAAGATCTCCTGTATGCTTATACTTCTGCACAGCCTGCTCTCCTCACTGTTTTTGAGAACAGCGGTTGGTAGTTTTGTGGCATCAGAGAAACTTAGAAATGGAAACAATTAAGATTGTTCAAGTCATCAGTGCTAGATGGTTCATACTGATGCTCCTGATTGTCTGGTTGTAAATACTTTAAAAATAAAAACAATAATTTTGTTTCATGTTTAACAAATATCACACATATACGTTTTAAAATTTAATTTAGAGTATTACAAGACCCTGCATCGTGAATTCTAAACAACCATCTGAGGCACTGAAAACAATCAAGCAGTGAAAACAGGCGCATGGTCTTATTCTAACAGGAGAAAACAACATGCTGAACAAATTGGGGAAATGGCTACTGAAAAACATATCAATAGTTCAAATCTGAGTGAGGTGCCCGGAAGAATGCAAGTGTCCTTTTAGGTAGGTGCAAAATTTTTAGTCTTTTGTCCTTGAGCTACATTTTACTTTTAATAATACACTTTTCTTACCATTTCATTAAAATTGTTGTCCTACCTTTTCCTTTAATTGCCTCTTTCCAATCTATAACTATTGAACCTATTGAGAACCCTTAATCGATAACTATTGAACCTATTGAGAAGACTATTGATCTATTTAGACTTCTGGTCTGCAGAGAACAGTACTCAGTCACAAGCCTTTATTGGCATAAAATAAACATACAAAATCAGCATACAAAATTTGCCCATTATTGCTCACAATTATAGACACTGGTACTAAAATACTAAATACTAAAATATATACATGGTCCTTCTGTAACTATAGGACATTCCTTCAGCTAAGTTAACTCACTTAAACGTCATCGGATACTGACAGAAGCTAGAAAAATTACTGCTGGCTATATGTGGTCATAATACATAGACATTGGTTGGTATTCATCTAGACTTACGTCTATTATTGTTAGCAGAAATTTTTGCTACATTCTCACACACTGTGGGATCCATGTTGTTCAAAAGCATAGGTATCTTAAGAGCATCAGTTAGATTGTTATACAGAAATGGGATAAGTGCAGATTGTGACATTCTGATTTTGCAAACCTTACACAATGAAAGAGGGTATGATCGAGTGTCTCCACCTGACCCATATTGCATGGACATAGCCTCCTCTGTTTATCAATTTGTTGATATCTGCCATAGAGCAGCATAGAAGGCATTAGATTGAATCTGGCCAGTGTTAAAGCTCTTCTTAATTTAGGGTTGGTGATCCACTGTAAATAATTGGCCATGTGTCCTTGTTCAATTGGAATAAGCAGGGTCAGGGGAACACGTTTTCCTCATGGCTGTTATCATATCCGATACTCTTGTCCTAATAGATTAGTTTTCAAGCAGCTATATGCTTCTGATAGGGAAAGAGGGACTAACGACTCTAATGAAAAGCCAAGAGTGTTGATTTTTCCCTCAACTGGTTTCAGCCACCCAGAATTTGCATAGTCGGAAAGCATGAGGTGTAACAGAACTGGAGTGATCCTGCAAATAGTGGATACGTAGCCAGTATCTGACAGTTCTCAGCCAGGCCATCGTGGCATATGATATTTGCCCGAGTTCTAAACATAGGGCTGCATATGAAGCACAATTTGGTAAGCCCATAATTTTGTGGAAGAGGCGGGGCTGTGCTGGGTTGATATTTTTGTTTATATCTCCGATCCTAGTATGGGCGCCGTAGAGGAGCTGAGAGCCGCATTTAGCATTGAACACCTTCAATGCGGATGAGTATATACTGGTGGCCCACAGTGAAAAAGAAACGCTGAATTGCTAGGGCACTGTTGTTAGCTGCAGCGAGTGCTAATTTCCTATGTACTGCCCAATTAAGGTTGCTAGTAAGAGTTATGCCCAAATATTTGAACTGGTTAACTTGTTCTATGGGTCTGTTATTGATGGTCCATGTATGACTAGGGGGTCTTCTAGCGAAGACCATTATTTTGGTTTTTCATAGTTAATTACCAGTTCGTTCCTCTTACAATATTCAGCACAGCAATTTAAGAGACGAGTGAGACCAACTTTAGTGTGGGAAAGAAGAACGGTGTCGTCAGCATACAGTAACGCTTGAACTGCGTGTTTAGTGCTTAGTTTGGGAACATGCCCATTGGCCTTCTGGAGGGTTGGCACTAGATCACTAAGGAATATATTGAACAAAGTGGGGGCCAATGTACAGCCTTGTTTGACCCCTCTGGTTGTGATGATATTTTCTGTGAGCGGTCCATTGTTAGCGGCTCTTATTCTGCAGCTGGAGTGCAAGTGTGTAGCTGTTTTATAAGAAACAGTAGTCTGGGGTCCATGTGTAACGCCGTCAATTTTCTCCACAGTAGGGCTCTAGATATGGGAGTCAAAGGCCCCTTTTAGATCCAGGAAGGCTGCAAACAGTTTCACGGTTATTATGAGTTATACTTTTGTTAGCTAAGTGTGCTAAAACTGTTACATGATCCAGTGTTGATTTATTTTTAGTGAATCAATTTGCTCCGGTCCCATTACTTCTGCTTGCTTGACCCAATGGTCCACTCTCCTAAGGCGACGTTCTGCATATAGTTTGCCAATTACAGATAATAGGCTTATAGGACTGATAGTTTGAAGGATTAGTAATATCACCCTTTTGTAGATTGGGACAACTATAGACGCCAGCCACATCTTTGGGATGCGGCCCGTGTTATTACATGGGTAAATAAGGAAGCCAGAGTTGTAGCCCACCACCGGGTGAGGGATTTAAGTATTTCTGGTATTATTGCATCAGGACCTGGGGCCTTACCGCTTTTCAAACCACTGATTAGTTTACTCACTTCTTGAGGATTAACCTCAGGCCAATCTGGTAGCTCCTCTGGTATTGAAGTGGAATCAGGGTATTCAGTTAGGCTAGCATTGAACAGATTAGAAAAATAACTGAACCATCGGTCTAGTGAAATATGGGGCAACTGGATACTGCACGTTTGGGCCCTTCTATTTATGATCTGCCAGAATTGCTTAATGTTATTTGTTAAAGTGGCTTGATATAGTTGTTCCCACTGCTGTTCGAATTGATTTTTTCGTTTCCATTGTACCATAATTTGAAAATCCTTTTTCAGTTGGGTTATATTGCTGAGTAGCTTTTCCTCACCTGTGCTGCGGTAACTTCTATATAATGATCGTATTAAGTTGTTAAATTCAATACAGTAGCGATCAAACCATTCTCTATGACCGTTTACAGCCTTAGATTTGGTCGAGGAGATGGCTTGAAGTTCCCCTGCTAAATTTGAAACTAATTGTTCAAAGTGATGTATTCCACGTTCTGGTGTGTCAGCCTGTAATATATTCTCTTTTAATTTATTAAATGTAAAAGAGCTAAGTAGTGTTTCTGTAGCAGCTGCCACCTGAGGTGACCATGTTATTTTCTGATGCCTAAAGTTGGTGGGGTCCTCTGTATTGGTCTTTACCTCAAATGAAAAAGTTACATTGAGTGGAAGATGATCACTTAGCAATAAGTCCCCAACGCTAAAAGATGTGACACACTGGTGTAGATAGGGGGATATTAAGATGTAATCGATCACGCTAGCACCGGCGAGTTTACCAAGGTAAAGCTATCTGCATTCCTATAGCACTTGAGGCCGTTTAACCATAATTTGTTAAATTTGATGGCAAATTTGATTAACTGAATTCCTGCCGCATTCACGAGAGAGTCCTTTGAGGAGCGAAGAGCTGGGGTTAGAAGAAGCTTTATGCACGAGATCATCCCTCCTGATTCAAATGGGCCAAAGTGGTAGAAAGGTCCGTACCCACTCTGGCGTTAAAATCACCTACCAGGATCACCTCCGTAGATGGTTGTTTATTTTCTAAATTTTCTACAAATGATGATATCCTACTCCATGTGTTGATTAAGGAGTCTCGTGTCAATCCAGCAGGTATATACAAGTTCACTATAATCATGTGAAGAGCTTCCCCCCTCTACCAAAACAGCCTGTGCAAGAGGGGGACATGAGTCGAGAGGAGTTGCTTTGATGCTGTTGGCTACAAATAGTGAAAGTCCTCCAGAATAACGACCAAACTTGGATACTCTTGTAGCAGGAAGAGAGTATTGTTGGTAGCCATTTAAGGCAAGCTCTGAATTGGACCAAGTTTCTTGTAAGGCTATAAACGTAAATTTTTTGTAGATAAGTGAGGAAATCACGATTATCGCATTTCTTGATCCATCCGGCTATATTCCACGAGATGAGGGAAATCACATCTCTTCTCTGACTTGGATTTGGAGATACTTCCCCCCATGCTGTGTTGGTCCCAGATTGGCTAAGAGATTTTGATAAGGGTTGGCGTCACTGAGATTGGTCTATGGTTGTAATTTCGTGGTCATTTTGGCCCACATCCATTACCTTGTAGCCTAATCGGGTCTGGCATGGAGGTATGTGTATCTGAAGCCGTGGAAGAATAGTCAATTATAATCTCTTTGGTGGGGCTTGGCTGAGTTGTATTATCCAAGAAGCTCTTAAATGCATGTATTTCAATCGGTACTTGAATGGAAATCCCAGATGATCTGTTATTATCTATAACCTGATCTGTCTTCTGAGACGTAGTAACCTCCTTTGACAGAGGGATGCTGATGTTTGGGTGGGCTTCTGTTGATTGAAGTGGGGTCATCCTCAGCTCTTTCAGTTCCTCGAACCAAGATTTCTTTGGAGTTTTTAGGAGAGTATCTTTATCCAGTACATTTGTGGACCTGAGGTCTACCTCCCAATGTAAGGGGGAGGTTTGATGATATACATTCTCAAGTGCTAGAGAGGTAGCCTGGATAGGTGTTGGAGTAAGATCAGTATTTGTTGGGGAACAGTGTGTTTCACCGTGAGCTGCTGTGGGTGGCTTTGACACAGGCTCTGGCATTGTAATAGGGTGGTCTGTGTTCTTGGCGAGGTGCAGCCTCAAGGCCTTTGTAGTAGGGCTGGTTGAATAAGGGTTGCCTTTAGCCTGACTGGCAGTCCCCCCTTTACTTATGGGCCCACAATTTGCTTCATTAGGAGAGTTATCTGGAGAACAGTAACTTTGAGTTGCAGGATTATAGGCAAGTAAGGTTGGGCGAAGGGGAATTTCCAGAGCATAATACATCCCCCAAGGCCTCTGGAACAGAATTGGGAGCAGAATTGAGGCGCAAAACATCCTCCACTTCCTCAAGGATATGTTGGTGGGAAGAGTGGATTTCATTCAGGGACATCTCAAGTTGCTTCCACTCAACCGCTAGTTCTTTGATTCCTTTGGTAAAAGCTTCTGAAGAGTGTCCAGTTTTAGGGTTTCCAACAGCAGTCGCTTTGTTGAACTCCTTTGAATTTGCATTTCTCTTGTCAGGTGTAGCATGGGTGTCCTCAATGAGTCTGTGGATAGTAGTATTCCTAAAGAGACGCATAATTTTAATATCATACCTTCTGGAAAAAAAGTGGCGATGTTTCAACAATAGTGAAGGCATTTTAGATGTGCTAAAAGTTAGGGCAATTCTTTTATAGTAATCCCACAGGGCAAGTATTCATATGAAGTCAACTGAATCTTGTATGGAGCACACTCTAACAACTGGCTCAAAGAGAACCTAATTGCACTATAATTTGACCACCTATTTTGGTTTAGCTTGGAATGTCCAATATACAACACCACTTTCGCTCTTTTGCAAAATTAACGAATTCATATTAACTAGCTTTAGCTGTCGGGTGGGTGTAGGCCTTGAAGGCCAATGGGCAGTGTCTGAATAAAAGGGAGCTACCACGTCAGATCCATTTCCTGAAGCTTGTGTCTTTAAAATTTGATGGGAGATCAAGTCTAACTTAGCCCCCAGGGTGGTAAAATTGGTTAAAAGTAGGTCAAGAGTTTTTTGAAATTAAAATCAACTCATTAGAGAAAAGTTCCTGTCGAATGTATAGAATTGTCATGTGTTGTTTGTTCTTTATTCTTGTTGGGAGGATTTTGTAACCTCGGAATTAAAGCATCCCTGTTTTCCCTAAACCAGTTGGGAGATGGGCTTGTTGCAAAACTTCTTCTGCAGGGCTAGGAAACATATCCTCCAGCTCCAGGTTAGCTTCCAATGGAGCAAATCTATTTGATAGTGTTAATCCCTCAATTAGTGCCTCCACTGGAGAATTGTCGGTGAAAAACTGGTCAATTTTAGTCTGTTTACTAGACTTCTGGCATGGAGAGTGTGGGGATGAAAGGTACCGTTTCCTCCCGTTCTTCATTTTAGATAGCAGCCGTAAAACAATCAGACAATGAGTAAAATATTCGCACAGGAGCAATTAATTACACTAAGCTAAAACAGACGCTTAAGACGCCAAAGGCTGGTAAAAAATACTAAGTAGCTAAAAGGCTTAAGAGCAAACTTCAAAAGTTCATTAAACTTCAGAAGTTCATTAAAATATATAATATAAAACAGAACCTTAACAGCTGGTGTTAAAAAAAACCTAAAAAAACTTTAGTAAAAGTCTCAAGGCTTTTAGCTGAGAATAGGGGAAATTGGCGTCTCCACACCAGCTGGTCAGGGAATGAGGAATGAGCCAGCAAGAAAGCCCTCAAACACTCTGGTTGAGCCAAGAAAATAAAAAATAAAGATAAAATAAAACCAGCAGTTCAACCACACCTGATGATAGGGAAGCTCCAGGCTTCAGAAGTACACAACTTGTTTTAAAAACAAAAGGGAAACAGACTCATTAGTCAGCATTGCTATTATTAAAGTATTGTGGATTTTAGCCTGGTTTTAAAATATCAACTCAGAAGGTTCTTTAATATAGTCTCTCTCAACAAAATTGCAATAGAAAGCTCTAAATTAAAAGAAAGTGCTAAATACTAAGAGATAAAACTACAAAGGGTAGGAGAAATTTAAAACTTATCTTTAAAAGGTGGAGGAGCTCAACGAAGAGCGACCGCTCGGCACCAACCCAAGAGGAAAACTGAGGAGAGAACAGTACTGATCTATAACAATCTCCTAACCAGATTAGGTGTAGTCAAGTGGGCAGAACAGTGGTTTAGAGAAGGGCAACTAGGATGATTGAAGGATTGGAGCACCTTCCTTATGAGGAGAGGCTGCAGCGTTTGGGACTCTTTAGTTTGGAGAGGAGGCGTCTGAGGGGGGATATGATTGAAGTCTATAAAATTATGCATGGGGTACAAAATGTTGACAGAGAGAAATTTTTCTCTCTTTCTCACAATTCTAGAACCAGGGGGCATACATTGAAAATGCTGGAGGGAAGAATAAGGAGTAATAAAAGGAAACATTTTTTCACACAACGTGTGATTGGTGTTTGGAATATGCTGCCACAGGAGGTGGTGATGGCCACTAACCTGAATAGCTTTAAAAGGGGCTTGGACAGATTTATGGAGAAGTCGTCAATCTATGGCTACCAATCTTGATCCTCCTTGATCTGAGATTGCAAATGCCTTAGCAGACCAGGTACTCGGGAGCAACAGCAGCAGCAGGCTATTGCTTTCACATCCTGCATGTGAGCTCCCAAAGGCACCTGGTGGGCCACTGCGAGTAGCAGAGTGCTGGACTAGATGGACTCTGGTCTGATCCAGCAGGCTAGTCTTATGTTCTTAGAATGTAGTAGTTCTCAAGCCCTTCGGGGACGGGGCGGTATAGAAGCCTAAAGTATAAATAAATAAATAAATTCAGATCACTGCTGGGCCAGAAAAATTCAGTTACCTAACAATGTTGCTGTGGAAAGAAGCTAATGTACGGTACCCGCCCCAGCTTATATTGTAACTACAAAAATTAATATGAGAGTCCTTGAAGCTGTTGAATAAAGTACACAAGGCCATGTCATTAAAAAGGGTTTTTTTATTTATACATTTATACACTTGTTACAGTGAATAAGTTTGATCGCACAATGACACTTGAGCAAGTTTAATTGCAGAGGGATGTTCTGAAATCTGATTTACACACTGATTTTCTCTGCGAATTCAGACCAAGTCAGCAAACTCTAGAGAAACCTTGTAATACATGTGCAATGAACTTGTTGCAAAAAAAGGTCATGTAGATTACATTTAGAAAACAAGGTGTAAAATAATGTGGCATCAGATACTGCAGACAAACAGAGGCAGAATGTAAACCCCAGTGGTGTCGAGGGTCACAACTCAGCAAACAGATCTTGAATTTATCCTAATAAATACAATTTTCACAGTCCAGATTACAGCAGTACAAAGTTTGAAAGGCAATGCCAGTTACATTCACGTCTGTACACTATTTTAGGAGATTACAGGTTAGGAAGGATCACAACCAGTCACAGTAATAACGGATCGACAGGGTCTTGCTATTGCTACATGGTAAGGGTTACAAAGCTATCGCTATCACTGAGTTCAGGGAGAACTAGGAGCGCCTGTGAAAAGAAAGGAAGAGGAAAGAAAAGAGGTTAGCAACGGCGCATCCTCCAGGTGCATCCAGACATACCTTGGGATCCAGGACCCCTTGCCTGTATGGATAACAAAACTACATTAATGGTTAAGAGACTAAGAACATTCCTAAAGGAGAAAAAATGTAAAGGTGGTGGGGGGTGGAGAACCACAATAAATTCCAGTTCAGGTGTACTGTAAGCATTTGCAAACATTCCAGCCTCCTCTAAGGCTGTGGAAACACCTATTTGTGTCCTAAAATACTGATTTGAAGTGCCTTATTAAGGACATAGGCAATGGATCAGCAATCATTCCTGGGCCATAGAGGCCTCGTAGTTGGGACAAGAGTTTAGCAACCATGGATTGCAAAGATCAGTGCCACTGAAGGGACTTGAAAGATTTCACCTCCATGCCAGTTATGGACAATTGAATCCCCTTTAATTGCAGGGAGAACGTCCCTGATGCTTGATTTAGCGAAAGGTCCACAGGTGCAATCTTGCCTATTCTGTACGATGGAAGGTGGGTACGAAGTGGCTCAGCTGGAAGCTGGCGTAGCTTCCCCTGTATGCTATGCTGTAGTAATACTAAGTGCCATCAAGTTGCAATTGACTAATGGTTTTC
Source organism: Sphaerodactylus townsendi (assembly GCF_021028975.2). NCBI lineage: Eukaryota > Metazoa > Chordata > Lepidosauria > Squamata > Sphaerodactylidae > Sphaerodactylus > Sphaerodactylus townsendi. The sequence goes on from NC_059435.1 coordinate 68,306,465, forward strand.
ACTGAGATGAGCAGAGGTGGCTCACTTGCCTTCCTCTGCATAGCAACCTTAGTCTTCCTTGGTGATGATACATCCAGGCACTAACCATGGAAGACCTTGCTTAAGCTTCCAAGTTCTGATGAACTCCAGCTAACCCCAACTATTCAGGCTGCTACGATATGCTGTAGGAACTGCGTTTTCACCAGCATAAGAATCTCCAGCATCTTGTACTGAAGCCTTCAGCGATCCCCTCAAAGCCCTAATTCAATAATAGAGTCAATGCTTTGTACACAGGCAGTCCCAGGTTCCACATCTGGATTCCTCAGTTACAAGAATCTCCGGCTGTGAAAGATCTTTGCCTAAGTTCTTGGAGAGCAGCTGCCAGTCAAAATAGGCAGTCTTGGGCTAGATGGACTAATGGTCTGATGGTGAAAGGCAGCTTGGTGTATACTCAGTGGTGGGATCCAAAAATTTTAGTTAACAGGTTCCCATGGTGGTAGGATTCAAACTGTGGCGTAGTGCCAATGGGGCTGGGCGGGGCACGACGAGGGCGTGGCCGGGCATTCGGGGGCGGGGCAAACAAAAACTTTGCTACGTCTTACTTTCGGGGGATGCCTTATATTTTGCACTTCAGCAAAACCTCTACTACGTCTTATTTTCAGGGGATGTCTTATATTCGGGGAAACAGGGTAGCTCCCACAAAGCCACACTGCAGTCTGCTTTCCAAACAGCAAAACAAGTAAGACTGGATGACCAGAGTCCTTATGGCCCAGTGGGAAATTTCTGGGCTTAGCTGTTTGGATTCTATTGGTCTTTTACACAGGAAGGAAGAACTGTAAGAATAAGAAGAAAGCGAAGCTGATGCCATTGCCTAGTCAAACAGGAGGAAAATTTTGTACAGCAGCAGATCTGGACACAAAAGAACCAAGGTCAAATTGTAGGAAGCTTAACTGGATGATCTTGGGTGAGCCCCAACCTCAAAGCCTAATAAAAGGCATTTAAAGGATGATAAAAAGCAAATAAGGAATTGGGGGGAAATGCTGTTAAAACATTACTAAAACTGCACGAAATATGTACAAAGATCCTCTGTAAATAAATGAATTTAATATATTCGCTGCACCTGTAATAAGAAATTTATTTACTTCCAAACCCTGAAGGAGTTTAAGGATCAACTCTCCAGTCTCTCCTAGACCTGTAAAGAAAATTACTGAATTATTTAAAAACAAAGAGTATTAATTTCAGAGACATACCAATAGCAAAGAATAAAAACCACTATTCACTGAAAAACAAATGACTAAAGAATCATGTAAAAGCAGAACTTTACAATCCAGAGATTTTTTTTAACATTTCACATATAATTTCAATAAAACTGTTTTAAAAAGACTACTGGAACACTCCATTTAATTTGCACATTGGTTCAAAGAGATTTATCCTCCCAGATTATGCACATTAATACCCTCTAGAGGTCATTCATTCACAGGGTCGCCATAAGTCGGATGTGACTTGATGGCACGTCACACACAGAACAAGAATCTGCTGAACAGATAGCACATGATGACCGACTGCCCTTTTAGATTCGCATCCAATCCAGTGGCAAAGGGTGATGATTGTGTTCAAAAAGAATTGACCTCACCAGTGTGAAAAAGGACATTCTTACCAAGGTGAACATGAAAATTGGGGGAGTATCCTCTGTAGATCATTTTTTAAAAAGGGGGAGGAGATCCTTCCCAACCGCATTTATACCAGAAGATGGTATACATGAGATCCAATATGAATCTGGAGTCTGTACATAAGGCCCTCTAAGACTTATGTAGATAATAGGTAATCAACTGTGTTGAATAATATATATATATAGGTTACAAAAAAACCTTACAGAAAATCCTTAGGATTTAATACTTTGCAATGCTACTACCATAGTACTGATACTATGAAATTCATACTGCTATTTAACAGTGATGCTAACGCAACATTCCACAGACAAACTCTAACTTGTTGAGAGCCTAGAGGTATTATATGGTGTGCGCCTTTGCTATCTAATTGCACCTTCTGGTGTTATATAAAGATGTCTCCGGCTCTTTGATTTGTCCAAAATTGCTGCTGCAAAATAAAGTTTAGAAGACAGTAAGAAAGCAGCTAATAAAAAAAAACCCATATGTGTAGGCTATCAGTAAGAATACAACACCAACAGCCTACCATTTGAGTAAAAGACGTGTCAATGGAAGGCCAATGGAAAGATCAATGTAACAAACAAGGAAGGGAAATAGAGCACACCAGGAAAAGCTAGAGATAAGCCAAACCCCACTATTACTTCCCCTAATACTCACACAGAAGAGATTGGTGAAAGACACCAAACAAAAAGTTGACTAGCTCAAGAATATACTAAAAAAAAAAAAAAATCCACTTTGAACTGGTACATGAAGTGTATGCTACATACAAGTCAGAATTCCTGGTGTCATCTATGCTTCAAGCTAAACCTTGCTGGGAAAACAGTTGTCAACCTACAGACAAAAATCATAAATTAAAAGTATGGCAAAAATAAAAATGATACTACTGGTTCCCACAGGGAATGATACCACTGGTTCCCAAGATGACATTCTCCCTTCATTCTTCTGGGGTTGCTACTCTGGATACACATATTGCCCTGGTAATGAAACAAAGATAGTACCACATAAAACTCAGCTGCTGAAAACAAATGTTATCTTTGGATTTCACCACATGGGACACAACGATATGAACAAGCTGGCATGAATGAATGAAAGGGAACTGTCACCTGGGGCTAACATTTCCCCATAAAAACGATCGTCTAAACTCATCCACATTCTTGAGTTTTGTCCCCTGGAACATAAAGACTGCAAACCACAGAAAAATGGGCTGTGTTTTTTGTAGTAGGGCTAGATAAGAATATTCCAATCTCCCTCGATTAAGTTCACTCTAACGATTCATCTTTTTTTTACTTCAATGATTCAAGGAGCTCAAATCAGGAATAAATGTATGTAGCATCTCTTGTATTTATAAATGGACTTCAGCTGATCACCTCTACTTTCCTTCTGGGTCAATACTGGAACAAAACTCTTCATAGTATGAAGAGGTGTTAAATTCAGTACATCATAAGAGTATAGGGACCAGCCTGAATTGTCAATATGAAGAAAAACAACCTTATTTCATTCTTGATGGAAGTATTATACTCCAATGGAAATAACCCTATGAACCTTATCAAATAGAATCCCCCAGCTGTCCCAATCTTTTTAAAAAAAAGTTTTCAGGACCAAACTAAAAATTTCCCCTATATTTTCCACTGGAAAAAAGTACTGCCCAGTGAAATGTTGACCGTTAACTTGTAATTAAGAACATTTTTCCAACATTGCACAACATTTGGCTGCATTTTTTTCATCAGGAAGGTCATGAAAGGTAATGTGAATTTGAAAATGTCGCAAAATTAAAACAGAAGTTATTATAAGAGGGAGAAAAAAATGGCCTCCACCTACAGTAGATATTCACTAAAATAGCCATACCAAATTTTAAGTTTCTGAATTTCAATGAACAAATAATACACAGATCAGGATATATGTAGTGACTTACTAGCATCTTTATAAAAAAGTTGAATTACACCAAAAAAATTTAACATTTATGGAACTGTGTCCATTAAGCTTTGATAAGACAACACAACCAACTTGACCCCTCCCTCTCCAAGATTCTTGATGTGATTGAACCAGAAGCACTTTGAATATCTTCATTGAAAGTCTGTCCAAAAGTCCAATATTTACATAATACACAAAATGCGATTCTTGCATTTTGCATCTTCGTTTAAATGCATGATACAGAAAGAACAAGATAATGGTTGCAACAGATCTTCTGCAAAAATTGTGTCGTGTTGCATGGGGGGTTGGGGGGGTCCTACTTTGTCTTTTTTACAGAAGGTACCTCATACTGAGAAGAGCCACACCCTGATCCGGCTAACAAATCTTACAGCTAAGTTAGCACGAGTCCAGGTATCCCATTACAAATATCTCAGTGATTATTTAAACTCAGCCGCTGGGTGCCTGCCACCCAGCGCATGGGATTCCTTCCGCCAGCTACGGAGGGGAAGAATCACAAGCATGCGGGGGACTCTCCTTTCCCATAATCTAAACCGAAAAATCCCAGTTGAAAGTTGTGAACATACAAAATACCTATCTACGTGAATACCTATCTATGAGCACACCATATTCTCCATAACATAGAGCAGGGATGGCGAACCTATGGCACTCCAGATGTTCATGGACTACAATTCCCATCAGCCCCTGCCAGCATGGCCAATTGGCCATACTGGCAGGGGCTGATGAGAATTTTAGTCCTTGAACATCTGGAGTGCCATAGATTTGCCACCACGGACATATAGAGTCAGTCCATGATGTCTACACTACCTATACAGAAGTGCCTCAGCTATTTTCGCACAGCATTTCAAAACCCTAAATAATTGAAAAAGCACAAGTATTTCCTTGTAATGTCCTGAACTGGACTGGACTAATTGTTCAGGTGCCACTGCATTCCTCCCCCATCATGGAGTATCTTCTGCTTTAAAAACCCGGCTAAACCAACACAGTCCCCCTGTCTACTACTAAGCCCAGATCCTGAAAGCTGCTTGCAATCCCTGTGGTTCGCCTCATTTGTCCAATCCTCTGTAGGGACATCATGAGTTTGCCCAAGCTATTTACTACAGAAAAGGGGTTGCTGAACAATACAGCAACACATTTAAACTTTGCAACCCGAATCTAAATGCAACAAAAGATTTAGTGTCCGCGAAAGAACCAAGCTACCTCGAAGGCTAGCACAGTCTCATTAATTATGCGTGGCATTGGTATGCTGATCAAAATTTCCATTTTACTCCTGGAAACATTCCTGAGCAGAGGAAAACGGACGATCCATCAGAACCCAGGATTTCTGGTGCCTCCACAAGCATAAGTGAACGGATCAAGGACAAAACTCACCTCCGTGGCATGTTCAAGCCTGCGCACTCCATGAGATCATGTTTACAAGCTGTATGTTAAAAAATATCTTTAAAACAATCATACTTTTATTGACGACTAAGCTATTCCTGTAAGCAGGCAATATTACCTAAAAGGCTTTGTCCAATATTGACAGCTTGGCCTTAACGGCAACTCAACTGGGGATTTAAACGTTATATTCTGTGGAGTCTGAGACTCCCACACAACATTCTTCAGCTGACTACTTTTTTCCCCGGGCTGACATTTTTTTAAAAAGTTTTAGCCTTCCGTTAAATTTTTAGAGAGTCACTTTCTAATAACTGATTCTTATCTTATACTCAGTCTTTCTGAGTATCCACAATTCTGATGGGTGCCTATTTCAACTGACGCAGTATTTAGAGAATGAACTATGAAAGACCCCCATTAGCTGGATGCAAAGCAGTTCTAGATACCAAAAAATTGCCTTCCCTTTGGGAACAACAGGAGGAGACAGTGAGAAGGGGTTTTTTCCCCCGCTATCGCCATCCTGTACATAATCTGTGCATAATTTCTGGAACAGCTCCATGTCTCCAGGAAACAAGCATTTTCCTCATTTCACCTCAGAGGGGGAACACTACAATGCAGTTCAACAGCCTCTGCCATTTATGCAGGCTTCGCAGCAAATTAAAAGACGTAAAGAGTACATTTCAAAAAGAAAAAAAAGATGGAAATCAAAGTAATGAATTGCTGGGAGCAAAGTGGGTACCAGTAGGACAATTTGCAACAGGCTGTTAGGAACGGATCTTGCTTGTGGGCTTTGGTTAGCATTATAATAAATGGGAATGCTTAAGAGCTTTCTCCTCCCCCCATGCATTTCGTAAGCCCCTTTCAAAGTAATGTAAGACACATAAACGAATGCAAAGAGGCATGTCTCAGAGCCTCCAGGACAGCAAAATACAAGTTACTTGTTATGGAAAGAGAGGAAATTGGCTGGGTTATTCCTGTAAGAAAGCACCAGAGAGGAAAGAAGGCTGAGAGAATATAATGGAGTCTATGCTGCAGAGGCTGCATATGTAGCATTTAACCAAGCAGGAATAAGAACTTCCAAGTGTTAGCTTCGACATCCCTTGGCCAACTACCAACCATTTATGTACCCCATACCTTATTCTATATATGATATACCTGCTTAGCTATTAAAGATAGGTGTAGGTGCATTCTCATTTCAATACCCCTTACTGAAGATAAGAGCAACCATTATCAAATATTCTTTGCTATGAATAAACATATTTTTTAAAAAACGTTTGCAGAGTTAGTGTTCTTTCAGTGCGAGTCACTGATCACACAGGACGTCTCTTGAGCTCTACGCGCGCTGTGTGGTGCTCCCGGGCACAGGCCCCCATAGTTTCCACAGGTTTACAATAGTACAAAATGAAGCCAAGATTAAAACCCCATTTGTTGAGCCTTGTACTTTTGGCTTCCTTTACGGTCCGCAGTGTCACAAAGTAGTCTGAAGGTTAAATAGGATTCTGCAAAGCTGGAATCAGACTGCTGGGGGAGATCCTGCCCTAAGGGCTTCCTCTAGAGCAGGCCACCCGTAGCGAACGGACCAGTCACCTCCATTCCACTTCAGGTCACTCCACTATCAGTGCCACGTTGATGTGGGACAAATCTATCATGTGCCTGAAAAAAGGGTAAAACACAAGTGTCAGGGTCCAAAGCTCCAAAGCTCATACCCGTCAGTGCGCTAAAGGTCCTCCCATGTCATACATTTCTGCCACAGGTCAGTTAAAAAGCTAACATCTGCACCCGGACTTGGGGGGAAACGTTCACCAAGATTTAGGAATGAAAGCGGGCAGCCGCCAAGGGAGTCCTTTGTGCTTCAACGCTGGACACAGAAAAGAGACATTTCAGAGACATTCAATTCCACATAGGTGGTTGTTGTGGGTTTTCTGGGCTGCGTGGCTGTGGTCTGGTAGTTTTTGCTCCTAATGCTTCACCCACATCTATGGCTGGCATCTTTCAGAGAAACACCTCTGGATGTGACATACCCCTGATGATGCCAGCCAGGCAAAGTGGTAAGAGTCAAAACTTCCAGTCCTCAGCCACACAGCCTGGAAAACCAATAGTAGCCAGTTGATTCTGGTCCCGGACGCTTTCAAAAATATGCCACACAGGTGGCTTAAATCTGAGACCTCAAACCAGCAGCTTCTGCAGAGATTATGTAACACGTCCTCAGCATTCATAATATACTTCTACTTGAGCATAAGAAAAATGGCTAGATGACAAAAAAAACGACGTTTACATCGGAAAGGGGATGCCAAACTTAAGAGTACAAAGAGTACAAAGGATAAGCGTATATTATATTACCTGTGAAACTTCTGTTGAAATTTTAAAGCGTCAGCAGGTTCTTTAAATTTTGCAATGGCCTTTCGCTGTTCAGGAAGCATCTGTAAACTCTGTGGAAGACAAAAATATATGCAAGTTGCTTACACTTTGTTCAAGAGCAAAGTTTATTTCACAACCCTCCCACCCCCAAGAACAATTGGATCACCGGAGGAAAAAAATTAGAACTTTGGGGATCATTGTACACAGGAGGGATGGAAGGAACTTGCTGTCTCTACTGTAAGATACTGTTGAAGATGGATGCCGCTACAGCAGGCCTGTATAACTTGCAACCCACCAAGCAAAAGGAAGCTCACCAGCTTTGCCCTGGGATTGAGCGATCCTTTGAGAGAGGCTTATGTTAACCCAAGTGATCAGATCATACAAAGTCACAAGCACCCAGGGAATCAAGGCTCTGGAGAGGGCTCAACGGAGTAAGCCGTCCCAGAAGTCCAACTCCTTCATTGCCCTGTAGAGCAAAAAGCCAGGGAGCAGGTGTGTCTCATCTATCTGTGACCTGCCTTCAATCCTGCAGCAGCACAAGAGGAAACATGACCTTCCAGCCCAGGAGGATCCAAAGCAGCAGCAGCGGCAGCACAAGAGGTCCTGACACAGGGCAACTCCTTGCTTGTTTGTTGCCCTGAGTAGCTGCGTGGGTGATAACTCGGAAGACTGCGATGCACCTTAAAGGTAAAGGTAGTCCCCTGAGCAAGCACCAGGTCATTGCTGGCCCATGGATTGGTATCACTTCCTGACATTTACTAGGCAGACTATGCTTACAGGGTGGTTCGCTACTGTCTTCCCCAGTCTCTAAACATTACTTCCAGCAAGCTGGGTACTCATTTTACCAATGCTGGAAGGATGGAAGGCTGAGTCGACCCTGAGCCAGCTACCTGAAACTGACTTCTGTCTGGATTGAACTCTGGTCGTTAGCAGAGCTCCAACTTACCACTTACTACTCTGGACTACAGGGCACCTTCGGCCAAAGCCAAACACCAGTGAGAACCTTTGCCTACGTGTACGAACTTGTGCATGAATACGAGGGGATGTCTCATTCACCAGGTTCTCATGTGGAAGGATGCTTACAAGAAGCACAATCCTTTGGAATGGGGGTCCATTAACAAGTTTGTAAGTTTTGCTCAGGGCTGGATTCTAAAGATTTCAAATTGTTTTTGCAGAACAAATCCATCCTTAATCAAAGCTTTGCTATATTCTGGAGGAAAAGTTACATGTTTGGAGAAGAGTTAGGGTAGATCCAAGTCTGCCCTGACGTAAATGGCCCAGGCCAGGGGTCTGCAACCTGCGACTCTCCAGATGTTCATGAACTACAATTCCCATCAGCCCCTGTCAGCATGGGCCATTGGCCATGCTGGCAGGGGCTGCTGGGAATTGTAGTTCATGAACATCTGGAGAGCCACAGGTTGCAGACCCCTGGCCCAGGCTAACCCAAACTCCTCAGATATCAGAACTAAACAGCGTCATCCCTGGTGATGGGTGACCACCAAGGACATCCAGGGTTGCTGGGCAGAGGTCAGCAAAGGCCAACCCCCTCTGCTTAACCTCATGAGGTCACCGTAAGTTGGCAGCGACTTCATGACAGTTTCTACTCATGTCACCATCCCTCTCCCTAACATGCTACTTTTTCATTACGTATAAATTATATCCTGCTAGCTTGCTCCGCAGGAAGAACTGGCTCCCAAGGATGTGAATCCCAAGGATGATTCCAGTAATAAATAAAAAAAATGTACATATGGCATTATAATTAAAAAACAAAAGTTCTGTGGACAGAAGACAAACTAGGTTTCTAATGTTACAAAGACAGTAAAACCTTCACATACCTGTACTTAGTTTGTACGCTCAGACAGTATCTAAGGTTCTGTGATTAATAATTAAATAAATAAAACTACACAGATATGCCAGTGCATCTCAACCCACAAATGTCTGTATTCAGATGAAGAGAGAAATATGAATGCTCATATGGATTCCTCCCTACTGGGCAGCCAGTAGATGGGGAACAGGCAAGGAACAGAAACAAAGACACAGTAATAAGGATTCCAGGCTGCCTGGAGCACTCTGCTTCAGTACCTTTGCATTACAATTGATCCTCCATGGGGTTGGGTCAACTACTCCGGAATCTTGCTCTCCATTCAACATTGGGCATAGGCCTCCTGCAGGAGTTTGCTAATTTTGCCATTGGAGTAATTTTATCTCATTAAAAACTTCAGATATTTTCAATGGACTCTTTTCTGATCTCTGTCTACCCACCAACCCATTACTCCTCTACAACAATTGGATTGCAATGTCCCAGAAAACACACACACAAAACAGCTGTAGCTTCAACATGCTCCCCATCTTTGCAATTAGTGATAAACATCATTTTTCTAGATGAACAGACAGGGAAATCATTTTGTTTACATGCTGTAGCATTTGCCCTTCCTTAGATTTTCCCCCCTAGTTTGCTGAATAGTAGTTGAGACCAGAAACTAAGCAGGGTCAGCCTTGGTTAGTATTTGAATGGGAGGCCACCAATTGCAGCACAGAGAAAAGCGATGGCAAGCTACCTCTGAACATCTCTTGCCTTGAATATGCCCATAAGAGGTCATTATAAGTTGTTTGTTATTTACAGTGAGTCACATTTAAATTGACAGCGATTTTGTGAGTTTGGTCTTTTTTGGTGTTGGCCACAGCTTTCCTGATGAGAGTGGTTAACACATTTTCATAAGATGCTAACTTTTGGTTGAAGTGGATATTAATATGTGTCATTTGTTTCTACCTCTTTGTTAGAGAAGTCAAAAACAATGCTGGCATGATGATGGGAATCGTCATCCATGAACATGTGGTGGACCAGAATTGGACAGACCTGGTTTAAATCATTCTTCTCTCCTGTTTATTCTCTTACAATAACCCCGTGGCACAGGTTAGGCCAGTGGTGGCGAACCTTTGGCACTCCAGATGTTGTGGACTACAATTCCCATCAGCCCCTGCCAGCATGGCCAGTTGGCAATGCTGGCAGGGGTTGATGGGAATTGTAGTCCATAACATCTGGAGTGCCAAAGGTTTGCCACCACGGGGTTAGGCTGACTTCAGTTGGCCCAAGGCTACCCCAGGAGTTTTCCATGGCATGAGCGTGGATTTGAACCAGAGTCTCACGGATCCTAGTCTGACACTCTAGCCCCTATTCCACACTGGCTCTCATCTTCACATCTTGTGGTTGGGCACCGTGTGAAATACACAGAACAGAATCCCAAGGCATTTTTCTGCTTCTACACAATATTTCCAGCAAGGAACACGAAACCTGCTACAAAACACTCAGGCTGACATAGCTTTTTTCCTTCCGGCAAAGGTTCTTCAGACTTGGCCCCAAATGTCATATTAGCAGTAGCTCTTGTGCTTTTAGAAGAAGTCCTAGCAGTACAGTTTTCATCTTCTTTTCCTTATTGGACTATTAGTGAAGCGAAGCTGTCCAGTAACCAGTTCATCATCATGTTAAAAGAGAAAACTCTTGGAACTTTTCCCTCCTTTGTATTTTTACTATGAGTATAATACATAAATCAAAGTGAAACTACACTTAATGGAAAAGAAGAAGCATTTGGATTTATATCTCACCTTTTTCTCCTGTAAGGAGATTCAAGGTGGCTTACAAGCTCCTTTCCCTTTCTCTCCCAACTAGAGACACCTTGTAAGGCAGGTCAGGCTGAGAGAGTTCTGAAAGAACTGTGACTAGCCCAAGGTCACCCAGCAGGAATGCAGGAGTGCGGAAACACATCTGGCTCACCAGATAAGCCTCTGCCACTCAGGTGGAGGAGTGGGGAATCAAACCCGGTTCTCCAGATTAGAATCCATCTGCTCTTAAACACTACACCACGCTGGTTCTCAAGTATGTAAAGGGTTTTCATCATTCACCCTTAAAACAGACCAATCTGAATGGTAAATGGATTAACTTGAATATATGAAGATGCCTTATACTGAATTACCCCAATGGTGCATCCAAGTCAGTATTGTCTACTCAGGCTGGCAGTGGCTTTCCAGGGTTAAGGGCAGAAATTTTCCTCCTCGCCTATGACCTGGTTCTTTTAACTGGAGATACCCAGGATGGAGCCTGGGACTTTCCACATGCCAACCAGATACTCTACTATGGAGCCACAGCCCCTCCCCCAAGGAATAGCAACCATGACCAGGTGAATTGACTTTTTTTATTGCAAAGAGCAAAATATGGACCATAAAGGAACAGAACAATTCTTTTTACAGAACTATTTTATGTAAAAATAACTGCATAAAGTTTATTTTCAAAATATTCTGTACAGAACATAAACTTTCTTAGTAGCACAATTAGTCATTGAGCATAATTTTAGCAGACTGCTCAGAAGTAATAAGGAACACTAACGCTAGACTAACAAAACTGCTGTTTTTCAATCCACTTTCTTTTAGTGACAGTGTCGTGCATAAGTCTTGGTTAAGCTCTGGGGCCAGCCGTGAATATTCTACTCATCCGTATATGGGTGGGTTTGCATGATTAGTTTAAGTGATAGCATACTGAAGCTTATTTCATTCCAATAATCAGTTGGGTCCCCTGAACAACTGTTAATTGCCACCAGTTTTAGAAACATTAAAAAAATTACGTTTTACATCAGCTTAGCGCTAGGTAATAACTGGGACAAGATGATGGTTTCATATATTCTAGCATTCAAGTGATGTCAGTAGAAATCAGCACTCTTATTGAGTGAATCCACTAAAACTATGTTTATTCATATACAGGGGAGTGGAAAGAGAACCCCCTGGAAATCTGGGTAATATGGGAAAATGCAAGACCATTGTCCACGTTCCTGGAAATTACAAAATTCTGAATATATATGTGGGCAGATCAGATGGTGCAGAGCAGGTCAGATGAATTAACATCATGGAATGGAAAAAGCAGGATTTTTTTGGCAGATTCTGCTCATTCTGCCAGGCCACCAGGTTGGAAATACTCAATTCCACCACTTGAAAATACACAGGCTACAGAATGGCTGGTCAGAGAAAGCTGGACGAAGCTGTATCAATCTCTCTCTGAGAAGCAGAAGGAAGTGAAGGGCAGAATGTTTGCAGCCGCTCTGAAGGACCACACAAGCCTCTCTCGGGCAGGCCGTGGAACCCACTTGACACAAATATTTTCAGCCAGTTCCAAGTGCTATTACTTAAACTAGCATGTATGCCCAAGTCTCTAGTTACACAGTAAATTTTCTACCACAACTGACACCTATTTCTTTTTGAACCCTTTTTGAAACCTCAGGAATGAGTACTAAAGTACATAGGGCTGGATTGCATGACTATCAGAACGGTACTGATAATCGTGGATCCTTCCTCTCCTTCCAGTAGTCCCATTTGACTCTGGGAGAGTTGATTCCCTGGTGTTACAATACCCATGTGATCTAACAGTGATACAGGTCAAAGGACTGAGGGGTTAAAGGGGAGAAGCAACTGCTCTTCCTGACTTTTCCATCAGTGATGATCTGCTGACAGGAGAGGGCGAAGGGGTCAATTTCTCTCCCTTCCCTCTCCCAACAACAGACTTTCTCCATCTGCGTGGTGGCTACTTCAGGTGGCTCCCAGAACTGAACCTGGGAATTAAGTTTGGTGAGAGGAGATGGAGCTGCTGAGGGGGAGGAGAGTGTGAGGAACACCACAAGGATCCAACCTACATGCAACAACTTCTTTGCAAACAGTTCATGAACAAGTTTATGAAATGCAGATTTGGATTCCAGAAAATTTGGACACGTTTTTCATTGAAATCCAAATCATGGAAATCGCCTGCAAGAAATCCTCTGGGCAAAGAAGCTATGAGCCAGATCATATATATCATAATAAAAATGTTTAAACCCAGAATGCTTCAATATCAAGATGTTTTAAGTGTATTGGTATGTGAAGTCTAGTGGACGGTGTCTCAACTTTTTAAATATTTTGCAGTGTTCCCATTTCTGCATTTAACAAAAATGGGCAAGGAAAATTTCACCATCATATATGAATACAGGAGTCAGTCAATGAAGGCTTCCAAAGCTTGGCAGGAAACCTGACGGTTACACCATTCTCAACTATTTTTCCATCCCGAGTACAGAACAAGCTGAACACTACTGGCTCCCAACTCTAAAATACTCTCTCTTGATTTTAGAAAGCCTTTCCTAGGCCTTCTCTTTTAATGTCTTAGACTTGTCCGAACCAGCCTGGCTGGAGGTTTCTGCGTGACCCCTCAAAAAAGAAAGAAGGCTTTGGAAAAGTGAACTCAAACACCAGATTTTTTTTTTTGGGGGGGGGGGGAAGTAAACTAAGCACATCTGCAACCCTTAAACTTTTAATGGTGGCACATTTTAAACTTAAATACACAAAGCTGTACCGTGCAGCACAACCGCTGTACAGGGATGTTAAATTCTAACTCCCAGAATGTAGGTATGGACAAGATAGTGGCTAAGAATATGAGCGCTCCTCGGCTCCAGCTCTTTGCCACGTGGCTCTGCCCAGCTTTTATGATGAACCCTCTCAAAAGCCTCCCATGTTCTCCCATCATCAGCTTTAACTAAATACTCTGTAAAGCTAGATCTAGTCATTGTATACAGGAAATATTTACAAAAAACCCCCCCTGTTTGGTTTAAACACCCCCCCAACAAAAGACCCCAACTCAGCTGAGATTTCTTCTCTCACCAAACAGGCCACTAAATTACAAATAATTTCTTCAACTTTCTGAACAGCAAAGCAAATTTCCATGTCCGTTAAAGTCAACACGGGGGAACAGAGGCCACAGGACAGGGCCGCTCCCCCTCCGCAGCATGCAGCGACTCCTCCTCTGCCACTGGTGCTCTCCCTCTCCTGAACCTTCTTCGGCCCTGCTGCTAATAACTGATGCTCACAAGCAAGTTAGGTGTCTCTCTCTGAACTACTGCCGAGCTTTCTCCCAATGCTGTCGCCTCCAGCCTCCTGTGAGAGCCAATCGGAAGAAAAAGAAGAAGCAGCCGTGTTTAGCTACAGCACCACTTGTCAGGGCGACATTCCTTAAAACGATGACTATACCACGTTAATCATTATGATAAGGATTAAGCTAGCAAATCCACCTTCCCATGGAAATATAGAAAATGGAGTGAGAAAGGAGGCCGTGATTTGCAGCCAATGTCAAGAGCGCTCTGGCTCAAGGCCATTGGCAAGCAGTCCATGACTTGTGCAAAGGTTTTGAAAATCTTACCTCTGGGACCCTGAAAGTCAAGGCTCCCAATGGCACCAAACACAAATCAAATCATATATGCGCTAGCACCGAAACACAGTGGCTAAGAAATGTGAATGAATCTGAATCAATATTCCCTTTAGGCACCTGTTTTGCACCTCAAACTAACTGAATTCTATGGTTTACAACGTAGTGGTGCTCTCTCAGATCTTTCTCAGAGCCCATCAAGTGTTTTTAAGAAGTGGGTGGGGCATGGCAGGGCTCTGGCCCAGCAGGGTTTCTGAATGGCCAGTGGAGATCTGATTGGCTGTGGAGCACAATGCTTCAGCAGCTGCTGCCAACACTATTAGCCCCTCCTCCCCGGCACCTGGGCTTCTGGGTTTTGTGTAGAGTTCACTTCGTGGTCAGCTCCAACTCTTGTGGCAGCCATTCTACGGCTGTGTCCCTCACCCTGTGTCCAATTTACAATAGTGCCTATATGCTCAAAAAGGGTTGGGGATCCCTGTCTTAGAAGGGAGTATTATTCTAGTGTGCAACATGTGTTACCTATGTATTCTTCTTACAAACTGAAAAAAATTCCACTGCCTTTTCAAGGAACCCTGTCTAGCTGGGAGCAAGCAAAATAAAATGGAAAACCAGTTCCTGTATGACTAAAGCTGTCTTTCATGTGGCAAGGAAATGCAGAGAAAAATATTTAAATTAAGAAACTTCATCTCCTTATTACATATGATTATGAGCCTAATAACTTACGTTACCAGCTTCTGCTTTTGGGAGTCCAAGTACAGGTGCTAGGAAAACATATAAAATGGAGATAAGTCTGCATGCATATCTTATTTTCAATGAGCAAGTTCAACTTTCCCTTCGCCTAAAAGAAACTTCAAAATCAAACAATGACCATACTACTCACTTTTTTTATTGCTCTTTGAATACGTACATGACTTCTGAATAGCAATCTGTACTTTCTAGAACTATGCACTTGAAATTGCTCCATGCAAAGATGGATTTCAATCACATAGAAACTGAGAGAATCTCTCCAAAGTGCTCTTTAGCATACGGGATCTTCATCTATAGGAGTTTGGGTATACTTTGTTTATGAAGGCTTCTCTACACACTGGATGTCTTGGACCCTCACTGGCAAGATCACACAAAGAGCTGGCAATGCAATTCCTGTGAAACTTGCGAAGGGAAAAATCAGGTGAAAAGACAACATGCCTGAAGCTGAATTAGACAGCAACAAGGAGTAAAAATGAAAAGATGCAGAGCATTATAGCAGCTCAAATGTCTTTGGGAACAGGCATATTCATTCAGTTTCCCTATTCTAGAGCCACCAAGGCCCCTTCCACACATGCAGAATAATGCACTTTCAATCCACTTTCACAATTGTTTGAAGGAGATTTTGCTATTCTGCACAGTAAAATCCAGCTGCAAAGTGCATTGAACGTGGATTGAAAGTGCATAATCCTGCATATGCAGAAGGGACCAAAAAGAATCTTTTAAAGTTCATAGTTGTAAAATGTGATGCTAATTTAAAAATATAAATAACTTCTTTTTTAAAAAACTGGATATACTTGGAGCTTAATCCATTAATTCTAAGAATACGGTCTGCATTAGTTGTCAATATTGAGGAAGAACAAATTGTAAGAGGGAGAGATTAGGCAACATATTCTTATACTTAATGGTATTCTTCTGCAGAAACCAGCTTGTGAAATACCTTTAGCTGGATGGTGTAGTGTAGCTGTTAAGTGCGGCAGACTCGAATCTGGAGAATCGAGTCTGATTCCCCACTCCTCCACATGAAGCCTGCCAGATGACCTTGGGCCAGTTATAATTCTCTCAGAACTCTCTCAGCCCCACCTACCTAACAAGGTGCCTGTTGTGAGAAAGGGGAAAGGAAAGGCCACTTTGAGACTCCTTATGGTACAGAATGACCACTGGAAACTTATGGTGAAGGGTCCTTCTGCTCGGAGCTTAGGAGGACATCTCTTGGGTGAATTCTGCCACTTTCCCAGGGAGGCAGGGACAAGAATTCTTCTCCTTCCTGCTTCTTATGGGGATTTACTCTCTCAGTTCTGGAAGCGCATAACTTGGAAAAACTATGAAGAATTCACTTAACATTTATAATGCAGAACACATAACTTAGAAGAAAGAATCAACAAGATTTCAGCAACAAAGTAGAAAGAACAGGAAGGAATGAACTATCTACAGTTGCCTGTTAATAACAATGACATGGGAGGGCAAGATGTCCTCCTGTGCTCAGAGGAGAAGAACCCTTCACTGAAAGTTTCCAATGGTCATTCTCCCCCTGTGCCGCAGGACATATTTTGGGATCTCCCATAGCAGTGTCCCTATTTGTTGGGTGGGTCATCATTGTCTGACTCTTGCACATGCTGAAGGATTATTCTTCCAAATGCTAAAGACATTGATTTTGTAATGCCTTGTGAATGCTGACACCAATGACCAAGCTGCCATCTTGCAAATCTCTTCTAGAGAGATGTTCTTGGTCACAGCTGCATTGGTCACTGTGCTTTGGATGGAGTGAGCCTTAATGCCTGCAGGAGTTTCACATTTTTGTGCTCAATATACCTTTGTGATGCAGTTCTCAAGGCACCTACTAATGGTGGTGTTGGATATTTTGCAGCCCCTGTTTGGAGGGGGAAACTGAAATAGACAAGAGTTTCTGATGGAATGGGTCCTGATGATGCACCTCAAGGGTATGCCACTAAATTCCCTTCAGATGTTTTGGCTGAGGACAGAAGGAAGGTAGGCAGATTTCTTGGTACTGATGGAAAGTGGAGTCCATTTTGGGAATGAAGGCTGGATCAGTTCTTAGCATGACCTTGTCCTTGTGAAAGACACACAATGACAGCCACTAGGAAGATCGCCTTCATCCTTAAGAATTTAAGAAGGATGTCACTGATGGGCTTGAAGAGATGTTTAGTGATTACATTCAAGACAGTGTTGAACTTCCAGGGGGGAAACCTGCAGAGTTGAGGAGAATCCTTGGTTGCAGCTCCATTTAAGGATCAAATGATATGTGGACGTCTTGTTGTTCTCCATCCTTCTACTTGGGGAACGACTGTGGAAATGGCCATGATTTGTCTTTTTAGGGATGCAGAGCAGAGACCAGTTCAAATACCATCCTGTAGGAAATCCAGAAGAGCTGTTACTATCAGTTGTAAAGGATCTACTTTCTCCCACACCACCTTATGAAGGCCTTTCAAGCTGAATTGCAAATTTGGTTGGTGGAGGTTTTCCTGGTCGCTAACATGGTATTCACAACTTCTTGGCTACAACCAGAGTTCAGAAAGTGACTCCATTCAACCTCCGTGCAGTCAAATGTAACCGTTCTGGCCCTGGATGACAAATAGGATCCGAGTGCAGAAGAAGTTGGATCGGAAGAGTCACTGACAGCTGTCATAGGATGCAAAACCACAGCCGACACAGCCAGAATGGGGCTATCATGATGATTTTCTGGGTTTTTGTTCCCTGATCCTATTTAGTACCAAAACCAGGGGGAAGGCATACATCAGACCCTCTGTTCAGGAGGAGGTTAGGTGGTGCACTGGCTCTGCTGCAGAATGGTAATAACATGTGAAGAAGCGATTTACTTGATAATTCTTTGAGGAGGCAAACAAGTCCAGCAGAGGTAGTCCCATCTACAATGAGATCATTAGGAACACCTCCTGTTTCAGGTGCCCTTTGCCCTCTTGGATAATCTGTCATTTTAGCTAATCAGCCTGGATACTGGTGACCCCTCTGATATGTTCTGCAGAGACTGATTGTAGATTTCTCCCTGCCCATGTCAACACCTAGTATGCTTCCTTGTGTAGGGTTGAAGATCCTGAGCCCCCTGTTTGTTTATGTAAGCGTTGGCCACTATATCATACCAAGACATGAACTCTGGTTATCCCTTCTTGGAAGCGAAATAGAGCCAGCTGGATCGCTCTCAATTCCAGCAAACTGATGGATAATTTGGATTTTGCCTCTTAACCATTTGCCCTGTACTGGAATGTTATTCAGTGTTGTGTAGGCTGGTGCCTGTGATGATTTGAAAACATAACTGAATCAGTGTTGTTCCTTGTCTTGGTTCACCAAGCCAGACTCTTCTTGCCTGGGGGCTATGATGGAGAAATTCTCCCTCCTGGAGATTTGAAAGCAAAAGGGATGAATCAGTTGTTGTAATTTCTTCAAATGAAGTCTTCCTCATTGGATCACATCCATGTTTGAAATAAGTACAGATTTATAGTGGAATTGGAAGAGATTAGAGTAAAGACAGACAAGAGGATGTCTGCTGTCCCTTTGGTGGGAAAAGAACTGAGAAAGAAGGGGTGGAGCTTCACAGGAAGCAGAAGAAATCTTGTTCCTGCCCCTCTAGCAAAGATGTCCTCTGGCTCAGAGGGAGAAAAGCAGGGAACAAAAACCAACTCTTCTTCCTTTGTAGAGGCATTCCACTGGGGGGGGGGGGGAATATTCTGCAAAACCAAGCTCTGTATTCATACCGCAATAACGTTAGCTATCTTTGCTACCCTCCCTTGGAGCACTGGTGCAAAGGACTGCAGCCTATATAGTGGTTTGAATATAGGTGGCTAATGTTAACAAATAAGCATTTTGTCAAAGGCTTTCACGGCCAGAATCAGCTGTGGCTGGCATCTTCAGAGGATCCTCTGAAGATGCCAGCCACAGATGCAGGCGAAACGTCAGGAGAGAATGCTGCTAGAACACGGCCATACAGCCCGGAAACCACACAGCACCCAAATAAGAATTTGTTAACAAATAACAAATAAGCATAAGGAGCGCATCTCTCTCTGAGCCAGCATATCACCACAAAACCTACTACGATGCCAGCACTACACGTCACTTATACCAAAGCTAATATTTAGGGTTTAGGATGCCAATGGACTCAGTGTGTTTAGAATGAGAAGCTGTGAGCTGGGGGCATGAAATTACAAATCACACCATCTTTCCACCCATTGAGAGCCAAGCCTCAACTGCCTGCCCTGAACTATCTGGATTTATCAGATCTCTATATTATACAGTGAACTGCATCAACCACAAAATTCCACAAGACGACTCCTAAAAGATTTTTGCTGTGTTTTTTTAATTTGTCTGGCATGCAAACAGAACTGTGTGTTCTAGCATTAGGAAAATCTCAGAACCCAGGAAAAAGATGCCAAAAATAATACAACAGGGAAATTAGCCATGCTTCTGATCACCCTCCCGCCCCCAAAATGTGTCACCTTTCGGGAAGTCCAGAAGGCAGTAAAGAGATCAGAAGAACACAACTTCAAAAGTTTTTACCCAAAAAACACTGTGCTGGGTACAGAGCAAGATTTTCTCAGCAAGAGATGAGAAGCCACTGGCGGATGGCGGAAAGCAGCCTGTTCCTGTGAACACATAGGGAACAGGCTGGGAGCAGTCAAATAACCATTTATTAACCAACTGCCTGATCACCTCTGCCAAACAGCATGTAAATCGAACTGGCAAGTGTTCAAGCATCTCTAAATACCAGTGCTCTGGAACATCTTCCCAGAGCCTATGCTTTCTGTCTTCTACAGTCTCAAAATAACAGAACCGCCTCATTCTGGTCAAACTGTCTGCTGTAAAGGAAGACCATTACCGCTTTCCAAATATCAACCCCATACCAGTGAACAGAAAGCAGGTGCAGGGTAGAAATGTTCCTGCAGTATAAAAAAAAATCTAGGTGCTTGCAGGTTGCTTCAGCCACAGGCATATCCACAGCCTCTACTAGCAAAATTTCTTTCCAGTTGAGCAATGGGGCCATTGGTGAGAGAAACTTTAAGCAATGTCTTAATAGTGCCCAAACCATGACTTTTGGATTGTCAGGGTACAATTTCCTCAGTTCTTTCTGGAGCTTTTGAAACTGCTTGTCATCATATGCTTGAATCAAGACTAAGAAGATTGCACTCATGGAGCTTGAGGATCTGGGGAACATTCAACAAGTGTTTGAAGGGCCTAGTTGTGCACTTGCCTGCATCCAAGGCTCTGACCCCAGATGAGGCCACTGCTAAACTAAACGGACTTTTGGACTGATCTAGCAAAGCTACTATGTCTTTACTGGTGTCTGTTAAACAATTTGGCCATCTCTGACATTTCCAACCACATTCCCTAAACTTCCTTTGAAATACTGCTATCATTCCTGAAGACCTTACTGATGGACGAAGATTTCACTCTATAAACACGCCTCATTCAGAACTCGTCAATTCCTGCCCCCTGATGGAACCCATGAGGATGGGAGATGAATGGCAGAAGGCTCTGTGTGATTACAGGATCTTTACTAAACCCTGACACCTGGCTGTAGAAGTGGCATTGCCCACAGTCAGAGGACACACAGTTGATAACTGACTGCAGAACCCTCTAGTTGTGCTGTTCCTTTTGACAAGTCTTATCTCAACACACTGGGGGTGACAGAGGAAGTCGAATCCAGACACCCCTTGCAATAATAATTCCTGCTCATGTGGATAAGAGGGTTCATGAGGAGCTGCAGCCTCCCTCCAATACTTCCATCTAACAACACATTCTTCTCTTTGGGTTTCACCATTCTTCTGTGTGCTTTTTAAAAACACCCCCCAGCACTTTCTCAGGAGCAGCCTAGGCTCTTTATGCGAGGAGTTGTAAGAGACGTTCTGGAGCAGTGGGAAGCAGCAATTGCAAAGCTCGGTCTTCTCTACGCTGCTTTCCTGCATCACTGTTGGATGCAAATTCTTTGATCTGAAACTCTTTTCCTTTCAGACACAATAGGGAGGGGGTGTACCATTAAATGTACGTGGTTACCCACTCAAAGTCCCCTCCCCGCAATCCCAAATGCTTTCCCCAGTAAATAGTGAGCTTTGTAGGATGAAAGATTTCTGGCACGAGTAACAAAAAGCACAGGGTGATCTACCTGAACGGGTCCTACCGACATCAGCAGGTTTTTCAGTTGGACATCTGTGGTTGACGAAGACAGGCCTTCAACTGACACCACGCAGGGCTGAGGTTTGCACTCGACCACTCGCAGGTTCTGTTTATTCGGCATCAAGCGGCCTCGGCCCATCAGGCCCGCAATGCCTCTGCCTCTCCCGTGCATAATGACCTGCCGACAACAAGAAAGTGAGCTGCATTTTTTATTTACTTGCTGCCTCTTAACTGACCCTGACAGACGACGGGAAAGTCAGTAATTCACTTAGAAGGAGATGATGAAAGCGGAGGGCGATTGGAAAGGTGTCACGTAGCTGCCGGTGAATGTTAAAGGCCCGCATGTTCGGAGCTCGTGTGTCATCTCTCTATTTCTCACTGGTGGCAAATGAGCAACTGTGGGAATTCCAAAAATAATGTCGTGAGGGGACGTGATCCTTCTGTTGCCTCCCTGAGCTTGGTTCGCTGGCTGCCTAACCTCACCTCAGTTCAGACTCTCACCCAGGCTTCCAGAGAAGTATCACTGGTTCCCCTGAGCTGCTGAACAAAACAGAAGACACCCATCCTTTACAGACCAAAGAATGTGAGGGCCCTGGGCATTTCTCTACCACCACAGTGGATGCTGATTGAAACCCATATTTTATAAGTAGTCTACAGAATTACTGGTATGGACAACAACTGACATGCCACCATTAGAAAATATCCCCCTCAACTGTTTCTCACTGTCTCTGGCTCTTTCCAGGGAAACAGCATGGCACCAATACCAATCTGGATCAGCAGATCACCTTTTTAGCTTGATGAATCCTCTGGATGTTTTTCAGCCCCTGGGGAACTGCTGAGTGAATCTGTGCCAGCTGGTGCGGATGGGGCTGATGCGGTTGTTGGATTGTTCCCTTCGTCAATGTGACTTTTCGCACCGGCTGATGCCTCTGCTCTAGTGGCTGCTGGAGCCGGTAGGGAGCCCCCTCTGGGTGAGAAAGGCCAACGTTCTCACCACCCTGTAGAAAGTAACAGCATGCAGTTCAGAAGTTTACAAAATACCATGCACATTTCCTGCCAAAAATTACTGAGAAACATAGACAGTTCGTACATAATTATTGCCTCTATGTTCTGCTAGAACCCAGCATTACACAAAATTTGAACACCACCCTGAGATTGTGGGGCAAGATAGGTTTTGTTGCAATGGAGGCAACATGCACACAAGTCCTACACTGACCTTCACTCCTGCATCAGTATGTGTATAAAACAAATGCCTGTACTTGCAACAGGAGAAGTAACCCTCTTGGATCTCATGTAGTCTTAATTTTTCACCTGGAAGGCCGCAATTAGACACAACAAATGTTTTATTCATTTCAACTGTCCCCACTTCAATTCTTTTTTGAGCAAGAGAAGTGTTTGCTTATCACCAGAAATGTAAGCGACCATATTTTTAAAATGTACCTTTTGTTAATAAGTAAGACCCAAAGAGGGATGCCAGAGTTTTTGTAAGCTGTGCACTCTATCACGGATGTCCTGACAGCTTCACAATGAAGATGAAGTTTGTTTGCCACCAATATTAGCCGGACAAATTTATTTATCACAAATGCTTGGAGGATGTCCTGATTAAAGAAAAAACCTGCCCATTGATAGTGTCAGAGCTTCTTACAGTTTGACAGATCAAATCTTATTTTAATTCTTAAAACCTCACGAACAACTGATATCGCTAACTTGCATTCTGTAGCAAGCAAATTGATTAATCCCCTTCTATAGAAATCTCAACTCTTGATTACACCTATCAGGCGTTAAGCAGCATTATTCCAGAGTGACAACACTTGACAAATTCCCCAGCCATCTCTCTCAGCCTTTGTGGTCCAGCTAGCTTGTATTAACCCTGATGAAAAATTAATTTTCCTTATCTTCAACTAAACCCCAAAATCCAAATCCGCCAAACTGGCAACTCTTTCTGTAAAGGTATTATGAAAACCTCCAAAAGATTAATTGCATGTCTTCAGGTGACATTAAATTAATTTCTATACTCATGACAGACATTTGATACTCCGTACTGAGAGGACAGATAACATTGTCAGGACACACAGAAGGACAGTGGCGGAGTGTCCCAGGGCAGCCTCTTATGAATTCGCCTTTCGATAAGGCCATACTTCACTGTCACCGGCACTGTTACAGATCTTGTGGCCCACAGACCTCACTGCACAAGTTTCTATTAACGACGACAATGCTGTATTTATCCATGTAATCTTTTCTAAAGCTAATTCAAAAATCACCCAACAGCGAGGAGGGATGCACATGCTAGATAAAACATTTAGATGAAATAAACTTGAGTTGATCTGTCAAGTGATCCATCAAATGACACAGCCAAAAAGTGCTCTACAGCCCTATTCAAAGAGGAGGAGCTATCGCTCAAACGGAATATGGTCTCTTCCAAATCTTACAGCAGAGGAAATTCAGTTTTAGATACGTTTTTGCAACCTTTCCCTTCCCAACAAAACTCAATTTACAAGCATTTCAAAGACTGTCCTTTCCCAATTGGATACCCTGCTCCAAATTAAAAAAAACAAACCCCAAGCTGTTACATAAAGGTAGCCAGCAACAATGTTTTACCCATCAACAGATCCATAATCATGTTTACACTGGCACAAGGCAGGGTTCGGGTGCACAACCAAGCTGCCCTTCAGACATTCATTCTAGTTAAAAAAGAAGGCAAGCCTCAGTGCGGGTATTGGGAACTACCAAATGACTGATCAATTTGTTCTCTGTCATTTGGCTACTGTCAAATTTTGTCTGGCATTCTGGGAAGCTATGAATACCAGGTACCAGATCTACTTCCTTATTTCACCAGGATGTCACTGATTGGCATGGATAGATATAAAGACTGATTGCTCATAGCTCTGAACAGATTTAGATAACTTAGCGAAGATTCTCTCTTCCTACTGAGTATCTACTGTAACACTGCTATACACATTTTAAACTAGTTGCTCATGCTTTCCTTTCAGTGTTTTCACTTTGAGCTGCTCTTGGTTCTCTCAGATAAAAGCCAAAGAGAACTACTGTTCAGGAATTGGTTACATTTATAGAAATCTTATGCCCAACATAGTTAAAAACTTGTAAATAATGGCAGTTTTTGTTTTTTTAAAAAAGATAATTTAATGATTTGACAACAATTTATTTTTGGTATCAAAGGCTTTCACAGCCGGATTCAACTGGTTCTGGTGGGTTTTCCGGGCTGTGTGGCTGTAGTCTGGTGGACCTTGTTCCTAACGTTTCACCTGCATCTGTTATGTAACAGACTTCCCTCTGTGATACACCTCTGAAGATGCCAGCCACAGATGCAGGTGAAATGTTAGGAACCAGATCCACCAGACCACAGCCACACAGCCTGGAAAACCCACCAGAACCAATTTATTTTTGGAATTCATTTAAGTATTAATCCAGTGATTATTAAGGTATCTCTGGTTTTAAATGAAGTTAATACTTTAAAAATACTATTTGGTAGTCTGGCCAATACTTTTCCAATGAATTAAATGTCCAAACTTAGAATAATCTGTGACCTTCTTTACCTTGGCATTTTACCAATGGACTTGTCTCTTTCTTTACTGTCATTGAGATATCAGCAAATAATTGCACAGCATGTGGGTTATCAGAAGAAATGTGAATCTTTATCCAAATAAGAAATGAGACCAAAGCACTGAACAATATGTACCCCTTTCTACAAGATATGGCAAATTGTAATACTTATCACACTTTCATCTGTACTTTCCCTGCAACTCTGGGATGTTATTCATGTATCCAAAGGTCTGACCTTCAGATTTTACAGGGAAGACATGACTGATTTTTCAGTAAAAGCTCGGCCTCTGCAATAAAACCTTTAATATTAATAAAAAACAGCACAATACTTTAAAAAATGGTAGTACACCTGTCCACTTGAGAGCATTTAACATGCCAAGATAAAAAGAAGGGGGAGGGGAATCAATGCAGGATAAAAACTTCAAAAACTTTCAAAAATGGGAAAATATATCTCTAGATGCCATTTTTAGGTCACTCTCTTTGGGGGTATTATTTGGTCTGGAAGTCTGTGATCCAGACCTTGCAAACTCCTTGAGAAGCTTTATAGCCGCAATTAGCTCCTTTGAGGTCTGCACACTCATTCGCACAAACCTTTGGAGAAAGCCAACATCCCCCAGTGGAGAGCTGATCTTGAAATCCATCCGGATACATTAAAAAATTACTTTAGGTATCTTTTGGGATCACGTTACACATAAAAACCATTTCTACTCATTGGTAATTGATTTGCAGAAATTATGAACAGAACAAAATATCCACCCCAAAAACCCCTTAAGGTAATAATCATCTGCTAGCCCTCCACATGTACAAACACCACACAGAGAAACACAGTTATACTTGCAACTAACTGGACTATTTTTAGCAGAAGCACATGAAGCAAATGCACTATTGGTGATTAACAGATCCCAAATTATTCTGATTAAAATGTAAATGGAGTTAACAATACTGATGGTTTGATGAACCACGAGGACTGTTTATAGAAGACCACCTACAGCTTCACTGTCTCTAAAGAAATTCACGTTGGCTGCCCAAGGCAGTACAGAAGTCTGCTGTAGAAGAGTTTTGTAGTAAAGAAGCAGGAGAAAGAACACTCTGGGTAGGGAAAAAGAACCTATTTTGTTCGTTTTTCTTCATTAGATTTTGAAGCTGATCCAGCCTTAAAGGCCAGACTGAGGAAGCTACTCAAAACCATATAGTAATACACCATTGTATTTTAGCCTTGTAAGCTGCAGACCTCCATTTTAGGCTGCGCTTTAAACAACTTTCAAGATTTAAATGCTGCAACAGCTCTTTACTTTGATGTATACAAGCAAGAAACTTCACAGCATCTTGAAACTTCTGTACCAGTGCAGGGCAAAAGCTACATAAAATCAAAATCAACAGAGGTCAACCACTAGAAAAATGTGGCACTGGAAATTACTTTTGGCTCAATGGATAAGCTTCACTATAAAGCACTGTTAAGTGTCCCTTCTCCAAGATTGCAGTTCCTTCTCTTAAAACTGGCAAAGGGGGCTCACTTTTGCAGCTTCAGCATTTTGGTAAGAGCAAAACAGCAGCAGGGTCACAAAACAGACGGATGAGGAAGATGAAGCTGGTGGCTGTACCATGGAGACTGAAGCAACAGATCCAGAGATAGATGAAAGGTAAAGCATAGCTGTGTCTCTGTCCAGCACCACGGACAGTACCAATGACACCAAGTCTAAAAATGTTAGCCTTTACACACATTGGAGTTTCTATTCATACTTGCTGGAAACATTGCAGAATATCTTTCCTCTGAAACATTTAAGAGAAAAAAAATGTTCTAATTGGATATGAAAAATTATTTTCTCTTAATTAGTTTGAGCTTGTTGGGTAGATTTCTGCCTCCAATTGCATGAGCAAGCTAACATTTATTTTACATGCTGTAAATATATTTCTTTTCACAGCCCCAACTACATTTTCTGGTTCTTTCTTTTGGTCAGCCTGGTTAGTCACCAACTGCAGTGTATGAAGTTCAACGCTATATTTTTTTAACATGCAAACCTGCATAATGTTTTTGCCAACGACTACAGCTATTGCAAAATCTGGCAATGATTTTGTTCTTCACAGGGACCTTTCCTAGCCATTGCCACTGTTATGCAAACAGGCAACAAAAAAGCTAATCATATTTTTATATAATGGTTTATGGTTTATGTGGAGGGGGGTAGAGGATGACAATCTATTGATCATAAATAAAACCTAGCCAATAGTTTGCACCCATTCATATGTACTCACATTTCCACGCATGGGACACAGGAGTCTGTAAGCAAAAAAAGAACAGCGCACATATGGAGGGGAAAGACTGAGGTTTCCTGATCCATGTCGTATTTATCTTCTTTGGAGCCTTTCCACATAAGAGGCAGGTCAATGAGATGCTCACTTCCACATC
Source organism: Sphaerodactylus townsendi (assembly GCF_021028975.2). NCBI lineage: Eukaryota > Metazoa > Chordata > Lepidosauria > Squamata > Sphaerodactylidae > Sphaerodactylus > Sphaerodactylus townsendi. The sequence continues at coordinate 68,333,832 of NC_059435.1, forward strand.
CCCAACCCTCTCCTGAAAGTGTTCATGAAAGAGACGGGCACTTGGATGGATGTTCACACTGGCAGGGCCACTGGTTCTGCAAGGCTGCCTTCTTCTGGGAAGAACAGCTCCTTTTCTGAAGAAGGAAAGAGCCATTCCATTCTGAGATAAAGGGGGATTTCCACATGAGCACCTTCTGCAGTCTGGGTTTTTGAAAGGTGACTGCTTTCTAACAGGGCTGTCGTGGTGGAAAGTGCCGTCAAGTCGCAGCCAACAGGTTGATATGTAAGGTTTTCAAGGCAACAGATGTTTGTGGAGGTGGTTTGTCATTGCCTGTTTCCGCGTGGGCTGAGTTCTGAGAGAACAGTGACTAGTCCAAGGTCTCCCAGCAAGCTTCATGTGGAGAACCAAACCCGTTTTCCAGATTACAGTCCACCACTTTTAACCATGCTGGTTCTCCCTTACAGCAGGGATACAGCTTGGTGTAAGAACTGCTTATAGCGATGAAAGGTTTCTTTGAATGGGGTGGGGGTAATGGGTTTGACTTAAGCGTTTATTCAGAAATGTTGAGGATTGGGGCCCTGCCCAAACACAGGCCACACAAACACGAGACAGATGCAGCAAGGAACGGAAAACAGGCATCCCTCTCTTTTATGCCACCAAAGCCTTCTGTGCCAGTGAAACTGTTGAAAAAAAGAGGCAAAGGGGAAGTTCCATCTGCTCCCTCCTCCCTTCAGCAGCAACTACTCGTGCTGCACAGCTCCTCCCAAGCTAAGCCCGCCCCGCCCCCAACTTGTGGAATGATCTATTTGAGGCTCTCAGGGGGTTGCTGAGGGAAAGCGAGACCAATCCATCTTTCCCACTGACTTGAACTACCAGGGCAATCCTAAGGAGAATTTCATCCATTGATTTCAACTTTGCACCTCAGTTTAGGATCATACTAGTCAGCAGTCCTGCAGTGGCAACTGAAGGCGGGAAGGACTAACTCCACTAAAAGCACTGAAGATGGATGGTGAGCTCTTCGACTAGGCTCAGAGCAACATCGTTCCTGAGGACTGTGGTGGCAGTCAACCGAAGGAGGCTTCCCTTTCTATCAAAAATCTCACAAGCCCACAGAAGTTCTACTCATATGTAGGGGGACAGCCTTTATCTTTTGACTTAAGTGCTCTGCTGATTTGGGTTACTGGACTAGAGAGTAGTTTTTCTAAGGGAGAAGATGTGATTTAAGGGCATGCTTTCCTCTCCATGGTAGGCTGGCATGGTATACTGGTTAGACCAGGGGTCTGCAACCTGCGGCTCTCCAGATGTTCATGGACTACAAATCCCATCTGGCCATGCTGGTAGGGGCTGGTGCAAATTGTAGTCCATGAACATCTGGAGAGCCACAGGTTGCAGATCCCTGGGTTAGACTGTCAGATTGAGATCTTGGAGCCCCAGGGTTGAATCCCCATTCTACCATGGAAGCTTGCAGGGTGACCTTGGGCTAGTCACACTCGCTCAGCCTAACCCGCCTCACAGGATTGTTGTTAGAATAAAATGGGAGGATGGAGCATAATGTCAGCAGCTCTGGGTCCCCACTGGAAAGAATTGGGGGTATAAATGAAGACGGTGAATAAATGAATGAAATCACGCCAAATAAGTCATACGAATTAATCAGAATGGAATACATTTATACAGGATGGAGAATTCCAGCTTTTCTTGGCTTACACTTTGGATTGTTGATACTGAACTCTATCATGGCCACACAACACACCCTGGCCAACTAAATGCCTTATGCATTTTTGTGAATGAATTATGGGCTTCTGCTTTTCTGCTTCTGAGTTACATTTTCTTCATCACCTTCAAAGCTGATTGTTGATGCATCTGAACACACTTCCAAATAGTATCCTCTATAGAAAATATTTACCTATGCCCTAACGGGGGAAAATTTTCAGAAATGAGACCTGCCTCCTTGGTTGCCATTTCCCACCAACTGCTAAGGATGTCGTGATCTATGAGATCACAATAAAAGTGCTATAAAAATTCAACTTATTTGAAATTATTTTATTGCATGAGATGAGTAAATACAGGTACAACCCCCCCTCCCAACCCCCCATTGTACAATCATCAGACTTCATAGACAGGTCTGCATTAAATGAAATGGACATACTTTTTCCTCTTCTTGAGAGAACAACGCTTGCGACCCAACGAAAGCCAAGTCCTCTCGGCTGGGCCTCCGCCTCTTCCGTCCTCCTCCCAGTACGCGCGAATGGCTCAGGCAGATTGGAATTCTAAACAAAATTCTGAAGCCAGCAGCTTGTTTCAGCCCTGGCAAGTTCTACGAACTACCAACAGTTGCAATAATTACATACGAACAAAACCCAGAGCAGATTCTTCCACAGACAAAAGACCCACTAGTGCAGTTCTCCAGACAGACAAAAGGTGTATTCTTGGTCCAGTATAAGACTCAGCATTTTCAGGCGACAGAGGACCAGGCATCACTCTGAGCAAGGGGCCCCAGTCTGTGGCTAAGGAGAAATTACCCAACAACAGCGTAAGATGGTTGAATAACAATTCACATTAAAGCATTATGCAGTGCCACGGCATTTACGAGGTTAACGGCCAACATAAACTGCTTAAGCACCCTCAAAACAGCCAAGGAGAACCCTGTTCGGCAAACCTTCTCCCTTAACCAGTCACCATTACACCATCATGTTGATCTATACGCATTCCATCTGTACTGTAACCACAGATCATGGCTGACTGTTCCACAGGCTATTCAACTTACAAGGAGGGAAATACAGCAAGAAACCCAATGCATGCCAGATACGCCAACCTCACAACACAGTTTCAAGTTGGCATGGTCAACAAATACTAAAAACTGGCTTAAAAAAAACTCTCAAGAGCATATCCCTCAAAAGCACCTTTGCGGCCACCACAACCAGGCACAGTAAAGATTGCTGAGCTATGCCTGATCAGTTAATAGAGTAGTGAAAGAGTTAATCACTGGTCAAGCGCTTTCCCCAGGTTAATGGCTGCAATGTGTCCAACTCAAGTAAAGTGACCTCAGAATGGCTGAAATAGTACCCCCTGGGGACAAGGGCCCCCCATCCCCCACACACTCTCTGGTTCTGCAAGTCTGATTTCTCTACCCAACCTCAACTTCACATGGATACCCCTCTCACACACCTTCCGCATCATCCTCTAATGGTTCACAAGATGTTCCTTTCTGCAGCATCCACTTTCGAGAAATGCTGTCCCTTTGTGCACGCCCTGTTTTGATGTCTGTTAAATGGAGGCGTGGAAAAAAGTGCTGACTTTTTAATAATTGGGGGAATAAGATTAGAGGGCTGTGAGAAGATGACAGGCTGGAGATGCAGATGCAGGGGGACAGCTCAGAAATGTTGTCAAAAAGGGGTTGGAAGGCAGGAAAGAAGAGTTGTTTTTATACCCAGTTTTTCTCAACCTTAAAGGAATCTCAAGGCAGCTAACAAATGCCCACCCTCCCCTCCCCTCCCTACAACAGGCACCTTGTGAGGTAGGTGGAAATGAGAGAATTCTCAGAGAACTGTACGTAGCCCAATGTCACCCAGCAAGCAATTCTTGAGGAGGAGTGGAGAATCAAACTCAATTCTCCATATTAAAGTCTGCCACTCTTAACCACTAAATCACACTGACTCTAAAAAGCTAGAAAACAGAGGGTCCAAAAAAGTTTATGGTAACTCGGAAACACAATGCACTTTCACTTGTCAGTTACCTATTCCACTGGATTCAGTTAATAGGTAGAAAGGTAGACTAATATAAGGCAGGAAGGAATGGAAGAGATGGCAGGGACCAGGCAAGAAGAAAAATCCAAGGAAGCAGTACTAAGTATAAAACCTCCAGCAAGGCCTGGAAGAGAACTAGTTACAGCCTGCCAGAGGGGAGCTAGAAATCTAAGAATGCCACTGATGTAAAAAAAACAAAATTAAAATGTGGATATACGAGGCAGCACTGAAACAGCATCCATTGTGGGCCAGGTAGAAAGTGCATCTATAGCTCTGAAAGAGGCAGTTCACCAGGGGGACAGTCAGGGATTTGCTGGGTTGACTGGCAGCGCTCCTGCTCCTGCTCCACCACCACCCTCACTTTACATGAACACCAGATAAGGTCAGAGGCAGTAGAAGAGAAGCTATATACTAGTGGTGGCGAACCTATGGCACTCCAGATGTTCATAGACTACAATTCCCACTAGCCCCTGCCAGCATGGCAAATTGGCCATGCTGGCAGGGGCTGGTGGGAATTGTAGTCCATGAACATCTGGAGTGCCATAGGTTCGCCACCACGGCTATATACCTTGCCTCTTCCAGTTCCTCAGCCAAGTCCAATCCCCCTTTCAAAACCCTCTTTTAATTAGTACAGCATACAAAAGAAATCACAGACAAAGTATTAGGTCTGAGAAGTATGGCGCACGGAAGACTGAAGCCAAGTTACAGCAGCCAGAGTAATAAACAGGTGCCACAAAGGACTGAATTCCCAAAAGTCACTCTCTAAAGTCTTTCCCAAGTCTTGGTCAAATATCTCCTACTAAGAAGTCTTAGAGCACTAAGCACACACAAACAGTGACGAAGGGAGGGGGAACTGCGCCCAGGGCATGAACTCCCCGCGTGAGCCCACCCTGCCCCTGACACGACATGCCCCCAAAACACCCCCATGTGACTGCAATGCCGGCACCCGGGGCAAGCTACCCCAGATGTTCCCACTGCAGCTACGCCACTGCACACATACACTTCCTCCAAATGTTGAGAGAAGAACCAGAAAGCAGATTCCTGCTCATAAAATCAATGGGTGGTAACTCTCACGTTATCCTAGCAACATTTCTAAAGCTCTCTTATTCATAGTTATCCAGGAGACAGACAGGCTACAAGACAGAACAGACAAAAAAGAAAAAATATATTTTTGAAGCAAACACAAGACTTTGCTATAACATCTGTTAGAGCACGCAAGAAGCTGATGGACAGCATAAGCTTGACAATACTGAAAAAGCAAACTACTCTCTTAGATACACTGACCCAAAAAAATCAGAAAGTTCTCAACTTTTACGGTACTTTTTCTACAGCAAAACTTACCCGACATTCGGCCATCATAATTTCAGCTAGTGTTGGGAGACCTTATCCATCCTAAAAATCAGCCCACAAATGCATTCAGTGGGTCACATATGTCACATGGTATGAAACATTCCTCAAGTCAAAGGTGGCTACATTTGCTGCAACTAATTACCTTATTAAGTTTCTTGTGCTGTCAGTAATATATTGAGGAAAAACGACGTTTGGGGGCAGGACCTCCTTTGAGCTTGGGGGGCAGGGCTCAGACCGAGCCCTGCCCCCCACCTCTCTGCAGGCTGGCTCCTGCCATCCCCAAAGCCTGGGGAGGACAAAAGCCAGCCTGCACGAGGCCAGGGGGGTGGGGAAGCCCCACCCTCTCTGCAGGCCAGCTCCTGCAGTCCCCAGGGCTTGGGGAGGGCAAAATCCGGCCTGTACAGAGGCTGGGGAGTGGGCCTCGGCAGTGGCGGGTGGCTCAGGCAGGTGTTGCAGCCGCCAAGGCCAGTCCCCCTGCAAGGGGGGCCTCGGAGGCTGGGGCACACTCTGTTTCGTCATGACCAAAAGGCATGGACCCAGGGACATGGGTGACCCCATGTCCCTATAGGCTGTACGACTCTACTGGGAAACTAACCAGATTGGCCAGTTAGTGCTTCAATGGGAATTCACTAAGAAAGTCCAGGGTTGTTATTCAGAGGATGACAATGGCAAACCACCTCAGCTCATCTCTTGCCTTGAACACCCCCCACATGTGGAGGTGCCATGAGTTGGTTGTGAATTGATGTAATAAATCTTAGAAAATGTCAGACACCAATAGATGAAGGAACCCCAAGTAATATGCTATAACTACGTGGTAAGTTTATAATGGAGAAGTTGGGGGCATCCTATGACCGTGCTTCAGTTTGCACTTGAGAAGACAAAATGTACACATGAAGATCACATTGTCTAAAATCCTGCAGTGCGCTTTACAATATCAGTCTGATGAAGAACTACTCCAGAGATTCTGTCATTAATATCCCCATCAATAAGCCTGAAGCAAAAAAAAAAAGGCAGGGGGAGGAAAGGGGCTGGTAGTTTTGAACATTCACAGAGAAAGCCGCAGTGCCAGAAGAACAACTCACCGTTCAAAGAGAACATGACACAGCTGACTCAAAAGAGCTCAGCTGGGACCGAGAACTTAAAATCAAAAAGTGAAACAGAAGGAATACTACCTGGGTGCCTCGGAGGTAAATTATCAAAAGATATTCTATGCAGGACTCATAACTAGACATTTAGCAGGATTTCACTGCGGCAGACTTAATCTTTTTGTAAACTCCGGTTATCAAAACTGGCCAGACTGCCTCTCCTGCCGCCAGTGACTCCCTTTCTCTCTATGCAGCACGAGGAACAAAGTAACAGGCACTTAGCTTTTTGACAAACTATTGAAAGTTTAATCAAAAGTCTTGATCAGAGTATTTTTGTGCCTAATTTTAATTCTTGTAGGGTTTATTGAGGGGAAAAACCACAAATATTCCACTGCGCAAAGAGAAATGAGCATGTTTTTTGCAAAATTAAAATGAAAAGAAATAGTAGTAGTTATTGCTTAAGAAAAAGGTGACTGTCAGAACCCTTGGAATTCCAATTTGGCCTTGATCCAAGAACTCTAAGCCTACAAAGGCTAGAAGCCAGCGCACATCTGGAGTTCTCTTTCAAGTTCTTGACATAGCAGCTCACACTGTCAAACAGCCATAGCAGTTCGCTTTCCTCTTTAGCAACTTATTCCTTTCACAGTAAAAGAAACTGCAGCACGGTTGTTCACTGAAACCTCTGGTCAAGTAAATGTCTGCCCTTTTCATGCATATAGGTTCTTCCTTTCCTGCATTCCCAATACTGGTGTGAATGGTGGCTTTAAGGGGTATGGTTTTAATTTAACTGCAATTCTTTAGTGGAGTCAATGGTGCCGAGATACAGTGGATTTGATTGCTTTTATTGTTATTAGCTATGTTGTACGCTGCCCTGAGCCCTTCCTTGGGGAGTGGTGGCTAAATAAATAAATAAAGTGGCCTCCACCCATAAGCTGTCTAACAAACGCCTTCGTGTGATCATCTCAGGAGCAAGGAGATTCTGTAATCTCGCTAGTGGCTCTTGCCATCAGAATGCCTCCCAAAAGTGCAGCTTAAAACTATTTCCCTGCAGCCTGAAACACACTCTTGATTTTTCAAATCTAAATCCAGAATCTCCTTTAGCCACAATTGTCAAAAAAAAGTTAAAACACTTGTTCTGGGATAAAAATTTACAATTTCAAAATGGTTTCACCAACTTCCTGGCCATTTTACAGTGGTGCTCCTTGTACCTAGTACCCAGACGTGTTGTTATAAAAATATTCTCAGAGGTTATCAAATCCAGTCTCATGAAACTACATAATTAAAAAAAACACTGTTAGAAGATTTCTCAAATGATATTTCAACAATAAACATGCCCAATCAGCTGTTTGGCTATATTCTGCCTGAGAACTGGCAGGAGACCATTCCTTGTTGTGGGCATTGAGCGGCTCACAAGGGCCACACTGAAATCTCTGTCTGCATGTATCAGCAGGATGAACCAGCAGAAAAATAAACTCAGAGCTATGCTCCAGCTGATTCACTGCCTAGTCCTCTGTTCTTCCCAGCTTCTTCATGCCTCTTTCTAGAACTGCTTAAACATAACTGGAGTTCAGCACTGTTTGTCAACACTGACTGATCCTGTTCCATAGGTCTTTATTTACTAAAAATCCAGCTTCTGGTAGACCCTGAGAGTTGACTCATCCGTGTGTCTGGCAAAATCTGAGGCCAGCACCTGAAGCTGTTTTTATTAGAGCAAGTCAACTCTCTTCTCACGCTTTCCTAGTATGGCATGGTGTCTTAAAATGATACGTGTTATTGCTTCAGTTAATCACCTGCTTCCTTGACAAAAGAAAGGAAGCTTAAATGCCAAGCAATAATATACATCTATTCCTTTCCCTTAAAGCCTCTCAATTTGTTATCATTTTAAAAGTCTAGCATTCACAACGGCACCGTGTACTCAAGTTAAGTCTGGTTAAGCAGAACACTACAATCATACCCAGTCCTGGCATTATGCGGAGGCTTCTGTTTAAGGAATAAAAAGGCAGATTTATTCTTTTCGACACAGCCACACGGATTACTTGTGTTTGGTTCTGTCATCCACTGAATCCTCCAGATTCATTTCTAATTGCACCAAGACACCCAAACCTCTTTAATTTAGATGCAAAATTAAAAGGTGGCATGAAACTCTTCCGGTAAGAAATAAATCTGTGATCTGCCTTCTTTATGTTAGTTGTCATAAGAACATAAGAACTAGCCTGCTGGATCAGACCAGAGTCCATCTAGTCCAGCACTCTGCTACTTGCAGTGGCCCACCAGGTGCCTTTGGGAGCTCACAGGCAGGAGGTGAAAGCAATGGCCTTCTGCTGCTGCTGCTGCTCCTGAGCACCTGGTCTGCTAAGGCATTTGCAATCTGAGATCAAGGAGGATCAAGATTGGTAGCCATAGATTGACGACTTCTCCATATATCTGTCCAAGCCCCTTTTAAAGCTATCCAGGTTAGTAGCCATCACCACCTCCTGTGGCAGCATATTCCAAACACGAATCACACGTTGTGTGAAAAAGTGTTTCCTTTTATTAGTCCTAATTCTTCCCCCCAGCATTTTCAATGAATGCCCCCTGGTTCTTATCCTGATGGCCACCATGCAGCCTGTTCAACTAGTTCCATTTGTTATGGGTAAAACCCATAGTTGTGAGGGTTTCAAGCCTAGTTAAAGGATTTTTTAATTGCTGGCTCTAATTGCTGGCACACATTCCACTGAGGAAAACAAGTTCCCGATAAAATGGCCACTTATCTTCACCCATCCACAGCTGCGCTACTTCAAAACTACTGGGGAAGATTTTGTATCTGGCATGAATTTTGTCAAGCTCGTTCTTATCAATATATGGTAGCACTTTTGCCAGTGACACCAACAGGAAAGACCCAAAGCACAAACGAACAAGCCACGAGGAAGAACAAAACAGACAAGCCCGGTAACTTACCCCTCCTGACAATTTAATCACCCTGACTTTGGTGCCGACATGGGGCCCATCTCCACTACCACTGTTTGCCCGCTGCATGACAGTTCTTTTCACCCCAGGCTTCAGGTCCTGAGGCTGGCCTTGTACCGTTGCCACCCGGGCAATCTGAGATGGGTTCAAATGCGCCGCCGTCGCTTTTGTGGTCAACCCTTTATGTGGTAGCTGCAGCTCATTTTCTGGCACTGTCCTAGTCTGTCTTAGCTGCTTTACAGTTTTTATTTGCTGTCCTTGAAATTGCATGCTATCCCCAGCCTGAAGAATGTTTGTGGGCTTAGGCTGAACGGCAGAGGGATTTGGAACTACTGGGTCCGGCTTTTTAACCATCAGCCTGTGTTTCACATTTTGGCGGGGCTGTGCAATGGGAAGGGGAAGCAAAGGGTTTCCGTTGGTGGGCAACTGCGACGCTTCCTCCTCCTCCTGATGCGTAGAAGAAGACTGTTGCTGCTGCTGTTGCTGCTGAGCCAGCCTTTCCAACAATTCTCTCTTTCGAGCTCCAGCCTGAAGCTGCCGCCTGAACTCTTTCTGTCTTAGGATCTCTTCTCTCAGCTGTTTCTGCTCTTCTATCTTCAAGCGGTAGAGCCTGGTTTCTTCATCTTCGTCGGGAAACTACAGAACAGCAAGGAAAACAAGTTATGAAAAGAAATAATTCTCCAGTTTTGTTACAAGCAGCACTTCCTGGGACGGGTGTGTATGTGTGTACGGAATGAAAGAATAACGGCAAATTCTCCAAGGAGCATTTGAAATGTAGCGATATATGGCATTACTGACTGAGATTTATTAGCTATTAATTAGCCAAGCTATTTATCCAAAAAGAATATATGGCTCTAGATTGTACTTTGTGAAGAAGAAGAAGAAAAAATCAGAATGCTGAAACTGAAGCTTTCTGAGCAAGAACTAATTTAGAAGTCGCAGAAACCAATTAAACTATTAATATAATTGAAAATCTCAAAATATTGTTTTAAATGGGAAAAGTAACAATGCAGAGGCAGCCCAGTGTCACACAGGTTTTTATCTTGCTCTTTTCTGACAAACTAACAAAAGGTAGGCTGGTAAATGACCTGAAAGGCCCTGATTAGAACTATTGATTTTTCTTACAGAATTTTCAGCCTGATCTGAAACTCATTTGTCACACAATAATTGGTTATAATGAACAGCACAAGTCAATCTCTCTGACCTTGAACTCCTGCACTCGCTTCAGAATTAAAATGTTGCCAAAAGCAGTGTTGGAATATTAATGGTATATCAGGAATGGCGTTAATATTCCAGCCTGAAGCTCCTCTGAAAAGTATCACACTCTCTGGGCATCAAATAACCTTTCTAAAGAGCCTGAAATGCTGGCAGGAGGGATCCTTCCAGGAAGCCACAGGAAATCAAGGCCAGAAGGACGGCTTCAAGTGTTGCTTCTGAGTTAACAAGTTGTAACATGCGGGCTTAAAGGAGATTTTGAAAATTGCAGAACTGACAATAGTTTTAACCCCCAAGCCACTGCAATACTGAATTCCTGTACTTTGCAACATAATGTTTATTGAAAACACTAACAGATAATTCTTAAAAGATGTTAAACACAGGCTGTGTGTTAGGCAAGCAACTGCTAAAGGTGATACATTGGGGGCAGAGGATGATTTATAGATTTAACCTAAAGGTATGAGCCCAAGACCCAAAAGACTCTATTTTCAAAACACACAATTTTGGCCACATTTGTGTTAACTGTTCAGATTTAACAGAGCTTTGAGGCACTAACTCATCAATCCACACAACTGGAAGGAGCTGTGGCTCAGTGGTAGAGCATCAGCTTAGTATGCAAAAGGGCCCAGGTTCAACCCCCATCAGCTTTGGCTAAGAGGATTAGGCAGTAGGTGATGTGAAAGAAGAACTCTTCCTGAGAACCACTTCCAGTCTAAGTAGACAATACTGAATTTGAGGCCCCACTGGGCTGATTCAGAGTAATGCAGATATATATATATATATATATATATTCAAAGTGAGAAGGGGTCTCAGTTATGGGAGATCTGTACATCTTTCCAAGGTGTCTGAGTCTGCAACAGAAGCAATGAAAGGTTACTTAGGTCCATGATATTCAACCACTTGAGACTAGGGACCCCCCCCTTTTATCCCAAACCTGCAACACAGATTCTACTTAATTTACATTAATTTACCTCACCATTCCCTGCCTCTACCCACCCCCACTCCCATCTTTCATTGATTCTGCTCTTCTACTTGACATACCCCCCCACACAAGAAAGGGATGGGCCAACTACAACATCCACATTCTACGTGCTGCTGGAAGATCAATGTGTTACCTACAAAAAGCAATGCAGTTAATGAGGATTTAAGAAAAAGGTGCTCTGATCTGGTGCCCAATTCTGTCAGATCTTAGAAGCTAAGAAGGGTTAGCCCTGGTTAATACTTGGGTGAGAGACCATCATGGAAGTCCAGGGTTACCACAGAGGCAGGCAAACTCCCTCTGAACATCTCTTGCCTTGAAAATCCCACCATGGTTGCCACAAGTCAGCTGTGACTTGATGGCAAAAACAAAAAAAGAGAGAAAGGAAAAGTCAAGAGAGGATTCATTTACTTTAATTTCACTATTACTATGGGGGGGGGGAATAGAGATCCAGTGTAGTGATTAAGATCTTAGACTAGAACCTGGGAAACCCAGGTTCAAATCCCCACTCTGCCATGGAACTGTGCTGGGTGACCTTGGGCCAGTCACACACTCTCAGCTGGCTGGTATTTGGATAGGAGACCTCCAAGGAGCACCTGGGCATGATCCAGAGGTAGGCGATGGCTAACCACATTTCAATGTCTTTTATCTTGAAAACCCTGCAGTGGTCTGAATCAGCTGTGACTTGACAGCACTTTTCACCACCATTTCGTAAGTAGCAAGAGGAAACTTTCAGTGATGGGTAGGAGAAAAGATAAGGCAGCTGGTCCCTGAAAAGTGTCACTCTTTGCTTGTATTGGTTCCTTTTTTCCCTCAGTCATAGGTATTGTACTGTAGGCAGAAGTCAGTCAGTCATTCTTGGATTAAACTGATCTGACTTTTGACATGTAGCACACTGCTTGGGTCCAGAGAAGTGCAAGGTTGCTTCTAAAGGGGCATGGGAACTTTTCATTTTCCCTTCTGCTGCTGTCAGAGTCCTGTTTTGAACCTGGGTTTCCCAGATAGTATTAAACACTTTAACCACTATACCACACTGGCTCTCTATGAAAACTGCCTGCACATATTCTTATAGCCACTCTGCTAATATATGTTTTATTCTGCTGGTTCTGTAACAAATTACTGATCGGTTCCTTATGAAATGCAGCTCAGATAAGTGACATCCTTCCCAATCAGATCTGACCTTGTGCCACTACGTACTCCCCCGTTCACTAAAATCTAACCATAAGACCTCACTGCAGGCACTGCCTCCTTAAGAGATGTGGCTAACATCTTCAGGCAGTCACAGTCTGCTTTGTTATGGTCTCATGTTCATGGAAACTTTATCCATCTAATACTCACCAGAATTGGTTGCCTGGGTCATTCATGAAAGCAGGCAGGACCTCCTTTATAAAAATGAGCATTTAACTTCTGAGAAGGTAGAGCAGTTATCTGTCCTACTATTACTTAAACTCTCCTATGACAGTGCAGATATTGTTATTTTTATTCAGAAGAAGAAAAAGATTTGGTTTTTATATCCTGCTTTTTTTCTACTGAAAGGCGTCTCAAAGCAGCTTACAATCACTTTCCCTTCCCATAAGTGAGTTCTGAGAGAACTGTAACTGGCCAGGGTCACCCAGCAGGCTTCAAGTGTAGGAGCGGGGAACCAATCCTGTTTCACCAGATTAGAGTCTGTCGCTCATGTGGATGAGTGAAGAATCAAACTCAGTTCCCCATATTAGAGCCTGCCACTCTTCTAAATCATGCTTCTAATTTCTTTGTTTTGCTGCTGCTCTCTGTGAATTTGTAAATATTTACAAGCACCCATTTGTAAATATTTACAAGCACTTTACAAGTGGTAGTAATAATAAGCAGATAACAATTATACATTATGATTTCCACTACTGACCATACAGAGAGCCACCACACCTCAAGAGAAATGTGATCCCCTCGCCTACTAAACCAGTCTCAGCAGCCATGAACAGCGCTAGGATGGCAAGAGCTGGCTTGTGAGATATCGCCTAAAATTATGTTACTATGGGGGAGGAGGTATCAACATGTATAAATGGCTCATTTTAGTGTAGATATGTTATAATTGCCTATCTGCACCGGACCCGGAAACAACAAGCAGAGACCCACATGTGATTAGAAAAATGAGGTCAAACTCCTCACCTCTGGCTCAGGTTTGTCCTCCGCTTTAGGCTGAGCCACTGGGGCAGGAGCTCGAGGTTTCATCTCGGATCTTCCCTGCTGCTGGTTCTTGATCCCTGCAGCAGGCCTGGGAACAGGAGAGGTGCTGGTAAGGGGTTTCACTTGAGCAGCAGGTGCTGAGGTTCGGCGGTTGGCAGCCTCTATTGCGTGCAGCGGCGCTATCGGCAATTCGCGCAAGTTGCTGTTCCTTGGAGCACCTGACTGGAGTTGCTGATTTGGACGCTTTACAACATTCTGCATTGGGGCATTCTGAAAAAAAAACACCATGGTATTTGGTTGCTAACATTCAGGCTGGAGTAAAGATTCGGCTCCAGGAAGCATTGTTGTCCCGGACAGTAAAACACTATGTAAACATAGCTATGGAGGTTCTGAATTATAACAGTCTTGCAGGAATGTCAACAGCACATGCAAAGTCCGTTTCTACTTTGCTGCACCAACAGGTCTGGCTGACCCATCCGGGTCGTACTCTTCCAAAGCAAGACCAAAAGGGAGGAGGAGAACCAACCACCACCTGCCTTTCCTCCCAGTAAAATATTTATACTGTGCTGATGGCTACAGAAGCGAAAAAAGCAGCGCTAAATGATTTTTAAACTCTTTAGGGTATCAAGTAGGAGAGATGAATTTCAAAAATGATGTTTTACAGTTAAAGGAACAGCAACATCCTCTTGTCCCTTTCTAGAACTGTCCCTTAAGTAGTCAATCCTAATGAGCAATCCTCTCTCTTCAAACACATCCTCAGGAACTACACTGGAAAGGTGTTCCTGGCTTCATAACTTTGCTGCAGTATGCAAGACCAGTTAGTCTGAACAATGCCCCCTCCCCCCACCATTACTTCAATGTCCAACCTGAGCTTGTCTTTCGTTCCCACTTTACTCCTGGACTATGAGACTTGGTTAAACTCATGCAGCTGCCACATGCCGGATCAGATCTCTGGACTATAAAGGCTGGCATGACTGGCAGTGGCTTTCCGAGAGTCTCCAGCGCACCAGAGACTGAACCTGGGACCATCTGCATGCCAAACAGATGCTCTTCCACTGAGCCAAAGTGCTCCTTTGGGTTCTCCGCTCATTCTAATGGAGTGATGGTCATGTCAGCGATTACTTCCCTGGACACGTGGAAAGTAAGAACTGCTCCTAAGTGAGCTCCCATTCTTCCTCCTAGGAATTTATAAAGGCACCCCTCCCTCCGACTACAGGAAGAAATCAGCACAGCCTTCTCATGAGTTGCCTTTAGAAACTAGTTTTCCACTTTCAAAAGGGAAATGAAAGCTGAACTCTGGAGGCAGCACAAACGTTTCTGTTTGAACCAAGGAAAGCAGAGGGAAGGGGGGACAGTCTGCAGACAGTAGGAGATGGCCAGCATTCTCTAACACCTCCTGAACGCAAGGCCATTCAGACCCAGAATGCATGACGAGAGGTATAAACACACACCCCAACACAAGAGGGCTCTCGCTCTTAGGATGTCAACTTAGAAAGGAGCCTTTCCGGGCAGACTTCCCTCCTGACATATCGGTTTTTGTTACTGCATTTGAATGACTCACATGTCTGGCCTTTATCAGACCCGGCCTTTGCTGACACGGCATCCGACTGCTGCTTTGCTGCTGCAAAGTCTGCATATGAGGTCTGAACTGGGAGGGGGCGACAGGAATCAGAGGCTGGGGAGGCACAGCCAGAAGATGGTGCTGCTGCTGGTGCGGGTGATGCGGCTGAGGATGTTGCGGAGGCGGCTGAGGCTGCGGATGTTGCTGATGCTGCGGCTGCAGAGGAGGGTGCAAGGGACCCTGTAGGTTTCAAGGGAGAGGGGAGAAAGTTGCATTTTTTTCAAAAATCACAAAAAACTCTACAGGTACCAATTATTACAATGAGCAAGTGGGTCTTTGTATACCATGGTAGTTACAATTAGCAAAAAGAAAGACATACAGTGGTGGCAAACCTTTGGCACTCCGGATGTTATGGACTACAATTGGCCATGCTGGCAGGTGATGATGGGAATTGTAGTCCATAACATCTGGAGTGCCAAAGGTTCGCCACCACAGAGTCGTATACACATTTTCAGCCCACCCCCAATTCTTAAGTGTGCTTTGATCAAGCAAGCTATATTATATTACGCTCACTTCTTTGAAAAACTAGTTGGGAGTCTGAGTAAGGTACTTATTGCTAAAGCACAATTTAACTATTTTAAATTTTAATAAAGAGCTGAAAACTAAAACAAAACAACACCAACAAACTTATACAGCCCATCACTGCATTTACAGGAATCCTTACATGAAAAGCACAACTGAACCAGCAGAGGGGGCTCTAACCTTTGCTGAGGCTCAAGATAATCACACCAGTGACTTGTTTAATCCACTTACTGTACGGGGACACGTTTTCAAACAATAAGTTATTTTCATAGTTCTGCTGAAAATCAATCAATTTAGGAAACCATGGCATACTGAGCAAAATGTCACGTTACAGACTTTTCTAATCTTATTAACAGAGAATAGTTTTGCAAAAATCAAAGCAGTTTAACAACTTCACTTTGAACCACTGTACGGCTGTAAAGTTGCCACTAGAGTCCTCGTAATTCAATTAAAAGTAAGCATGGAAAGAGGTATGTTTTCATGCCTGGCACAGCAACAAGAGGTACATTTAAATTTCCTGTAATATCAGCCCAGACATTAAACATCCCAGGTATGCATGGAGATGGTGTTTTCAAAGGTTTCCACAGTAATCTGATTAAATGGCATATATTTGGAGGCTTTTTAATTTGCAGTCTTAAGTCACAATCATCTTCAGAAAGAACAGGGCCAGGATAGAGAAGAGTCGATTCCAAGCTTCCAAGAGAATTCCGAAGAGCCAAAAAAGACAGGCTCACAAAACCAAGGGAATTAATTTCCAAAACTAATCAACATCTCTACACTTTATTCAACAACTGTACGATGAAAGGCTTATATTGTGCCTAGCGAGCAAAGCAAGACATTCACAAAACTGCAGAGAGAGAGTCCTACAGGACAAAACTCGTTCTTGGGGTTCAAGCCAAATTGGTTATTGACAGATAACTGAATGCTCGAACCAAACTGTGGTTATGGTTTCATACCTGAATGTTGGGCTGGGTGTGAACTGCCAAAAAGGGCTGCCCTGGGGCCTGCAGGAACGGCTGCCTGGGAGGAAGGAATGGTCTCCCTGCATTCCCTGCACCTGGCTGGTTGAAGTGAAGAACTCCCACGTGGCCTTGAGGCTGCATGTTTGGCCTGACCAACCTCTCTCTGGGAAAGACGGGTTGCTGCCCTTGCTGACTGAAGCCTGGTCCAGGTTGACTGAAAGGGAGCGGATTCTGACCAGGAACAGGGTGGCTGCTGTTGAGAAGAGGAGGCGGTGGTGGTGGCGGTGGTGGACTCCGTTGCTCAAATAAGTGATGGCTGGGAAACCTTGGCTCTGCCAAAAGACACAGACACGCTGTCCATAAATCAAATCTCAGCCCTGCCCCTGGTGTAAGCCAAAAATCACACTAAATTGCAGGTGCTCCTGGAAAAAAATGACTTACTCATACCACCCTGTGAAAGCTGGGTATTATTTTAACTTCCTTTCTAGCAGAAGTAGGTGGACAATCAGAATTAGAGATTGTATTGGCTCTGAAGTCCGACCTGCTAACGTGAAGTAAAGCCATTCCCCAAACACCATACCTAAGCTTCAATTAAACCACACAATACAAACTATGATTATTAGTACATTTCTATCCTGATCTTCCCTTAAGAAGCTCAGGGCAATGAATATTTCTCCCTTCCTCTATTGTATTTTTCACAGCAATCCAGTGAAGTAGATTATGCTGCGAAAGGAAAAACAGTCATAAAGCTCAATGTCCCAGAAAGGAGATTTTGCTAAGAAACTGAGTTACAATTAAGAAGCCAAATTTTGTATCTGCCATGGTGGCTTAGGCAAGTGACATTTGTACTTAGTCCCACCCCATCTGCAATATCTGGATACTACTGACCTACCTTATTCTAACAATTTAAAAATATGGTAAATATAAAACACTTGGACATTTGAAAGTGACATATAGAAATGCAATTATAGACAATAAATCCACAACCCAAAATGCGTACTGCAGGCATACTGCAAGCAAATTCAAAGGCTCCCAAAATGAAACTCTCTTATATCGAGTCAGACCACTAGTCTACCAAGGTCACTATTGAGCACTCTGATCAGAAGAAGCTCATCCAGGTGACATTTACATCACCTGAAGATGCCACCGATTGGAATGCTGGCAAAGCAGAGGCACAATCACTGAGCCAGGCCCACCCCCAAATCATTTCAGGGAAATGATTTCAGTCATAGATTCCATTATTTCTACAATGGAAGCAACTATAATCAGTAATAAAAATGACAGTCCAGAACTCAGTGCCTCCCTAGTATGCAACTGGAATCTCTGTTATTGCAATTAATCAATCCAACAGAACAGTCATCCAAATGCAACTATAGGAGCCTCGAATTGAAGATGGCACCCTGCCACTTCCACAAGTTCCTAAGCATTGAAACAGAAAATATCTAGTAATTTGATACTTTCCTCTGAAGTCCTGACGATCAAGATGGACTGGAAACTGGGTTCTCATTGATACACTGGCTTTGATTCCCCACTCCACATGAGTGGTGGAGTCTTATCTGGTGAACCAGATTGGTTTCCCCACTCCTACATTCCTGTTGGGTGACCTTGGGCTAGTTCACAATTCTCTCAGAACCCTCTCAGCCCCACCTGCTGCAAGGAGGGGAAGGGAGGCTGATTTCTAAGCTGCTTTGTGTCTCCTTAAGAGAAAAGCAGGATATAAAAACCAACTCTTCTTCTTCTAAATTCTAAGATCCAAATTCAGCAGTGACCAATGTAAATTCAGAATTGACCAAAGTTAAAAAAAATCAGGCTCAGCACTTTTACATGAAGGCCAACCATTCACCTCCAACTCTGAACAATGCTTTTGACACATATGACAATCCTACCTCCCATAAAGAAGGGCTCTCTGTCCTGTGGAGGTGGGGGTGGAATCGGTGGGGGAGGCGGTGGTGGTCCTCGCCACGGATCCTGAAGGGAGAGTCTGGGGGCTTGACTGAAGTTGGTAGGGACAGGTCCAGGAGGGTTCTGCTGAAAATCAGGAGGCCCCTGAATACAAAGACAAAGGGGGGGGGGAGAGACACAAGGGTTAAGCCAGTTTGAGAGCCCATTTGGAATATCTTCTCCTTTAAAACAATCCAATTATCTCCTGTAATCTGTACAAATTGGGAGCCCTACTGAGTCCTATCTGCCACTCTGGCAGCAACATTAAACCTAAGCACAGCATTCTTTACAATGAATTTGAAATGTTTTAATAATCACAGCAGCGCCACAGGAATTCCATCTCTTCTCCAGCTTACTGAAATCCATGCAATTATTGACCTTCTATCCCATTAATCCAAAAGTCTGAATGTCTACTTTAGAAAATGCTTCTGACATTTATCTCTTTAAACCATGCTATTCTTTGCTATCTATTTAGTACAACCTAAGCAACCAAAATGAAGCCACTTTAATTTTCAGGATGTCATAAATTGATTTCCCCCCCCTTTCCAAAGTAAAGAAATCATATTTCAAGAATAACAGGGATCCAATGTTTGACAAATCACATAACCCTAAATACTTAAGCATCTCAGGCATTCATTTACCAAAGGGATATGGAAAATTAACATAGATTTGCCACCTTTGGTTTTAAATAAATTCTTTAAAGACTGATACAAGATTTAAATATTTTGAAACCGGAATTGGAAGAAGCCATTTAAATTGAAGCGCTGTAATTGAAACTAACACACACCCCCACCCCCGGTGTTTTATGAAGGAGTATGCTGTGCCATTTGTAAACTTTTTTTAAAGGCCAATTTATAACAGACTCTAATTTTACATAATAGCCAGCTAAATTCATAAGATGTTTCTCTTGGGGGGGGGGGGGGGGCTGCTGACGGTGACACACCAGCAGGATCTAGTTAGGCACGTTCTGAATTTTTGACACACCAAGCCCAAAAGGTTTGCAACAACTGTTCTAGAAACATACTAGAATACCCAAGCAACACTTGTTTTGGAACTCAACTATATTTTAAAAGTACAAATACCGTTATTCTATAAAAGAATTGTCCTGTTTTATATGCCAATAAAGGCTTGTGTGTGTGCGTTATTCTATAAAAGACACCAATAAAATCTATGATTTTATTGCTACTTATACAGCCCGAGAGAGAAGCAATGTGTAAAATCTAAGTAAAACTTCTGTATGCACACAAAACCAACTACAGTGGTACCTCGGTGTTTGTTGTCTTCGGGTTTCGCTGCTTTCGGTGTTTGTCGAGTACCGGCCTCTGTCTTCCGCACTTGGAAGTCGTCGGTAGCCTCGGTTTCCACTGATTTTTGAGGCTACGCAAACAGTGTTGCATGTGTGCAAACGGCATTGTGCGTGCGCAAACGCTGTACCTCAGTGTTCGCCAACCGTCGCTGAACGGATTACCGGCGAACACCGAGGTATCACTGTATTTATATTGTGTACTTCACAGCACTGCATGATTGTTACAGCATTTTTCATTTCAGAACCTTTGGGTATCTGCAGCCTTATTAAATACACCACCAAGTGAACTAGAGGGGCTCACAGATCTGTAGGGTAACACACACAGCTGAGATTCTTTCCCCCTTTATAGAAATCATCACCACAAGAAGTCTACATGCAATAGGGGAGCAGGATCAAGCCCAATCTCTAGGCCTCCTCGCCACATCTTCCAATAAAGCCAAGATTTCTAGCCCAAGTAAGGACAAGAACAGACGGGCTTCTCTACTCTTTGACAGGATTAAGGTAACCTTATCTCACATTCTTTCAGAAACTAGTATTGCCTGTGTATGTGGAAGTCATGTTCAATGACCCTATGGAGTTGTTATAAGTTGGCTGGAACCTGGCAGCACTGTCTATCATCACTACTTATACAGCACTTTGTGAACACAAAGTCTCAACCATTCTAACCACCAACCTGTAACACAGATAAGTATCACCCCGCACACTGCCGATTATGTTTTAGTAAATCCTTTGTTTCTCATGAATTAGAGGTCCCAAATTACATTTAACCGATGCCCAGGCATTTTTAGGCAATTTCTTTCTTTTATGTCCCTTTCCATTGTAAAATATACAGAAGGGCATTACCTGGGCATAATCAATTACTTTAATAAAATTGCATTGCCAAGCTCTGTCTACAATTGGTTCTGGAAATGAGTGGCTCATTGAACATGACTTCCACATACACAGGCAATACTAGTTTCTGAAAGAATGTGAGATAAGGTTACCTTAATCCTGTCAAAGAATTACACTATTTTGCTTTCCTTTTTATCCTCTCAAATATCCTCCCTAGTTAAGAAATTAACACTCTCTCATACAATTTCTACACAAATTATACTTTTACTTTTCAGCATCTCTTGTTAATTACATGATGTTATCTACTATAATCTATTCATGAACCAGTGATAACTCCGGCTACCAACAGAAGAGAAAACTTAGCATAAATTGCTTAGTGCAAAGTTAATCTTATAAAGGAAGGAATAAAGAGGATCTAACAGCTATTATGACTTATCAGCTTTCCTAGAAGGGTCACTCTATACTTTTTTCCCAGAGACTAATTAAATACCCTAACAATGTCATTGAAACTTCATGAATCTTTCAATAAATTACATCCTGTCACTACAACATGTTTTCATTTATTAATCTCACTTGAAATGCAAAGAGGCCAGGAAAATGCCACCAACACCAACGTCAGGATACTCTGTTAATTCTTATTAAAACGGCATCAATGCAAAGTATCAGTAACCAGAATAACCTGTGATACAGTTAAAGCTACAGCTACGTGTCGCAAAATATTAATCCTCTTATTTCAGCAGCCACAGAACTTTTAACTTCTTTTGGATAAATGACCAGAACTCAATTTTGTCTCAATTCATGTGGAAGTGGCTCCTGTCTCAAACCATGCTCCGTAGCCCAGTGGTTCTCAACCTGGGGGTCCCGACCCCTTTGGGGGTCGAACAACCCTTTCACAGGGGTCGCCTAAGACCATCGGAAAATGGTCTTTTTATATTTTATATATACCAATCTTATGGTTGGGGGTCACCACAACATGAGGAACTGTATTAAAGGGTCGTGGCATTAGGAAGGTTGAGAACCACTGCTGTAGCCACTATGTCCTCGGCAAGCCATTTCTGAGGATTCCCAAATGAATTGGAATGGGCCTCATGAGAATTCTCTCCTCCTCCAATATTTCCGGTAAAGCCAGTCCCTCAAATTGGCTATTGGTACTTTTTCCGCAAACTACCAGCCATTTTAATTCAGAGAAAACCAAGAGGAAACTGTTTGGGGGAGAGGGGTAGATGATGACTCTTGTTTCCCAAGAAACTGTCTGATACAATCATCAGTAGTCAGTCACTCATTCAAGTTTTGCTCATCTAATGTCTGTTGGGTAGCAAGTCTGCAAAGGTAGAGCAGTTGCACCTATTGTAGAAGTGCACTGGACATGAACTTTCATTTACTAAATGGTAAAAAGGAAACTAGAGAAAAGTTAAAACTTCTACTCAGGGCTGCCTAAATCCAAATGTTTTATCTAAGTTTCTTGCTGGCATCTGATATTCTTACAGTAAGCTTTCAAACATGGAGGCCACATTCAGCTGTCACTCCTAATACTAAATGAGACACATATTCTGCAACCTGGTGTATTCCTTATGAAAATACATCCATTAAAAACCCAATGGCCGCCTGCAACAAGAATCAGTAATCATAAACCCTGAGGCCCAATAACATTTCAGTCAAATTTTTAGTCCTACCCAGCCGGAGGCCTTTTTGTTTACACCAAGATAAACTACTGCTGAACCCCCTCTGTCTCAAAAATTAGATCCCACATTCCTGCACACGAACTCACAGAGTAAAAAAAGGTTCCCAACAGAATGCCAGATTTCTCAGTCCCTCGACATAAACCAAATTACTCAAGTAAGGTAGTTCCTATACCCATTCGAATCTCTAATCTTCAGTGAGCCTAAAATAGAAAGCAACGGGCTTCACTGCTTCTAGAGACCAGACTACCTGGGATAAACAGGTCAGCTAATTGTCCTGGAAGCAGAGTCTTTTAAATAGCTGCAGTTCATCCAAGGCAAGTGTAAGAGTTCTAGCCCCGCTAGATTAATTTCATTCCCTCCGAACGGTGTCCAAAACGACATCCATTTGGATAATATTCCTCCAGAGCAGGCTATCTACCTTCCAGCCAGGTTTTTTAATTACGCATTATGTTTTTTAAGATGTCTGTTATATTCTTCATGTACCCAACTTCCATTAAGGATGTCTAAATGTACCGCCCAGCAGTTTGGTCCATAGCCAATCACCCATCAGTCTGGCTTGAGAGAACCACTGGAGAAGAGAATGCACTGCACAGAAAGCACAAGAGAAAGGGTTGCTACTTCGTTTCAGAAGCCCCCTTTTCCACTCTTGCTTAATAGCTGTTACCATCACGTTTAGCTTCTGCTGCTCCTCCTGCAGATGGGAATTCACTGATATGATTAAATTTGATGGTATGATAATGTATGGTAATAGTGATTAATCAGAAGCCCACCAGCAAGTGGAGGATGTTTGTTATTATGTCACCTGCATTTTAAATTGCATTTTCCCACTGCCAGCCTGACACTGTTTGACAGGGAGAGGGGGAGGGGTGAAACGGGAGGATCTCATGGTGCACTTATGGAGCTGGTAAGAGAAAACGCTCATCCCTCCGTCACTATTGCAAGCATGGTAATTATAAGACTACGTAGACAAGTTGCAAAAAACCATGCACTCATAAGGAAAGCTTCCTAGAGGTGCCGAGGAAGCTCCGTTGCACATCTGCAGGAGCTACAATAGGAGAGGAATGTAATTTGATTCACCAGTCTCATTCAAACATGATTTGCATGAAATGCCTTATAAAACCTCTACCCAAGAAATGTCAATCATGACCACCTGATACCTTGTATCACGCTAAAAAGAAAATAAAATGCTCTTCATACTACACAGGACTGCTGCTGCTGCTACACAGTGATAGAGTGAAAATTTCATTTACTGTTACACCATATACAAAAGCAAAATCACAGCAGTATCTTGGTTGGCTTTTTAAATTATTTGTACTCAAGTAAAATGGTGTTATAAGACTGCAATCAGCTCTCCTCAAACATTAAGACCAATCACAAGACACTTAAAAGAATATTTCATAAAGGTCTATTTGCACATTTTAGATGTAATCTTAGTTGTAACCTAAAAAATGTGAAATATGAGCATGACATACTCATTCCCTACTCAGGTAGGTAGCTAGGTAGGGATCCAAGGACTAGCTATAGTTCCCAGGTATCTTGTCTGGAGGAATACTAGAAAGGGTTAAAGCTTCCAGAAACTGTGATCTTCAATAGTATACAATTCAGTCTTAACGAACAACTTTTATCTTTCCTCCTCAGAACATGCTAGCCAGTTTAGATAACTATGTTGATCTCATCTGGCTTTACTTGGTTGTCTCCCGAAAGAACTGCATGTGAGTCCACACAATACAGGTTCATTTTCTGCTGTTTCGCATTTACAAAACTATATGAATAAGCACTGTCGCAATATGATTGAAGAGAATACAACCTTCGCCGGTGAGGCAGCGGCAGCTTGCCTCCCACTGCCCCTCCCCATTCTTCCGCCTGCCCTCTCCCAACCAAGAAAGACCAAGCCGAGACTGTCCACTGCACCACCACCACCCTCCCCATTCCCCCGCCCACCCTCTCCCAACCCCCAAAGACCAAGCACCCTCCCCCCACCCCAAACAAAAAAAGACCACTGGCCAAGCCAGGGAAGCAGTTTACCTCCTGCGCCCACCCTAGTGATGACAGCGAGTGGACAGGTTTGTTGATTTTTGGGTTTTTTGTGAGAGGGGGTGGGCAGCAAGCGAGATGGCCAGCGTGGGGGAAGGGTGAAACAGCAGTAGAGCCCACTGCCGGAGAAAATGCTTGCTCCCACCCCCCGTTTTCTAGAGCCCATTGTAATATCCTCTGCAATGGGCTTTACTGCTAGTATGTACATAATTAAAGGAAATGAAAGAGAAAATGGAAGCAACAATGTTGCTCACAAACCTTCACTATTTCTGTGGCTGCTCAATGCGAACAAATTCTAAGATTGAAAATCTGTTAAATTTACATACTGCAAGACTATGAATGGCCAGAGGATTGTGTGTCTTCAATGCCATTCGAAGAACTAATCAATCAAGGCTGGCGGATTAGCGAAGAGAAAGAACGGGCTGGTGTGTTTCAGAAACCAAAGATAAGGAACAAGAGGAGGGGCAGCCAATGCCAGATCAACTTCTGATATCGAATGTTTAAGATAGCCAAGCATGGTGCTTTTTATTATTAAATAAGCCATCTTCCTGTTTATATAGAAAAGACTGTAATAGAAAAAAGGTCCATTTTTAGCTCCTCATTGGACAGACCAATTCAACAATTTTACAATTAAACAAAATTAATTCTGCCTTCAAAAATTCATTGACCTTAAGCTTTTAACAAACACAGATTCCTGTCGGTATTTACAAATCCTTAAAATTTACACTTCCCTGGCACTGCTTTTATTTGTCATATTACTACTTCTTGCAAATGTATGCTCATCCATATCAGAGAAGAAGAAACAGCTGCTACTCACGGGAAATCTCTGGGGTCCGACAGCAGGTCTCGGCTGGGTTGGGACTGGCAGCAGGGGCACTGAAAACAAGGATCACACCTTTGAAATCAATTTGTTTTAGCCGAAACTCCGTGCCATTTTTATAAACCATCACATTTACAGGTAGCTGCCTCCCCCACTCCCAGAAATAGCTGCAGGCAATCAAAGTCAGTTAACAGCATGCAACAGAGCAATTAGGAGTCTAATGGCTTCAGCTACAAAATTGTCCACGTCTCAGCCTTTGTAGGACCACAAGATCTCCATGCAATTTACCATGTATATGTTTTCAAAGGGCAGCTTGATGTACAGACTCAAATGCCAGCACTGTCCAAAACTAAACAGTAGTCTAAATTTCCAACCACGCTACATCAAACACATGCCTGTACCCCATTCCCCCGCAAGAAATCAGCAGCACCACAATAAGTGCACCCAACTGTACATCTTGTTGAAGTTTTGCAAAAACATTTGGCTTTCTAGCATCAAATAATTTGGATTGTTGCAGGAAGCTTTGGATCTCATGAAGCAAAGGAAGTTGTCATGTGATCCTTCTGGAAATATAAGAACCAAACATTTGGGGGAAATGATCTAATGCCCTAAACAGTGTGTGATCTTATTTAGCATGTTTATTTTGACTTATATTTAGAAAGCTAATTTAAAAAGGACCTCATGTTAATTTTATGCCCCAATACCACATTCCAGAGCTGAAATATTTATGAAAAAAACTGAAGGGTGGAAATTATCTGGGGAGGGGTAATAACCAATGATTTAAGGACAAGGTATATAAAGTGTGCATTCTTCCTTACATTTTTCAAATTCAAGTAAAAAAGAAGGCATTGAAAATTGCTGACACACTCATTTTGGCATATATAAAGGATTGAGCATGATTTGCCCTGGACATAGTCATGCACTCCTATGTTTCCACAGGATTCAATTCTCACCCATGGACATCACTGGGGCATTCCGTAGTGGTGATGACCAGAGCCCTTCCACAATGTAAGAAGAGACAAGTAAAATACCAATTTCAGCTTTCCTTTTGATCTGACCTGCCGGTCAATCTGGTGAATTTATAACTTGATTTCTTATGTGGAGTGTATTTGTATTTGCTCTTTTACTCCCCATCTCCTCCCTCACATGATAAAAGGTCAATGAATGAGCCTGTTCTACTCTTCCCCTCTTCCACCCTCTCGGTTTTGATTTGAACAACAATATTTACGTGCAGAAACTGCACAGCCACAAATCTCCAAGGTTGTGCACACTACGTACAAAAGTTGTCTGATTTTTCTTCAGCAATTTCTTTTGCTCCTTTCCTCCACACACACCCCTCTCTACAGAAATTATGGCAGGCAGCAAACAGTATACACATAAAAATGACTCCTAGACATCAGCTAAAATTGGAGGGGGAGATTACTGAACACAAAAGGCATACGGCAGCATTGCATGTTGCCAGTGTAAGAGTGCAGCTTGTAGTATCTGGTGCTTCACAAGTGAAAAATATATCATGCCTACGCTACTACATTGGCAAACCACTCATCTCAGGGCCCCTTTAAAGTGCTGGTGCCGGCCTCTGCATGGTCTACTTTCATATGAACTGGCTGGCAGACTAAGACCTGCCTTCAGTGTCCTTTTCCACGTGCCACTTATAGCAACAGTTCAGCAGGGTAACCACATGGAATGGGAGCCTCTCAACAGCAGCGCCAAGGTTACTGAATTCCTTCCACAAAAAGTCCATCTTGACCTGCATTTCACTTTCTTAGTAGACATCTGGGCTTCTCACATTTATTAAAGCAATAATCAACCCCCCCCCCCCCCCGCTCCCCTAATCTGGGACAGAGATAGACTCATATCACTCTCCTCTCCTCCATCTTATACTTACAACCACCACAAGAGGAAGATTAGATTAACTGGCAAAAGGTCCCCTTTCAAACTCCCATGACAGAGCAAGGATTCAAACCCAGGTCTCCTGGATCCAAGCCTGATATTTTAACCACTATACCACACAGGTGTTCCTGTGATCTTTGTCCCACTCTGGTCTTATTGCTGCTGGATTAGCATCTCTGCAAAGCTGCTTGTGCCCTTTTTGAAAAACTTAATTTTTAAGCACTGGTTTTTTGTTGATTTACTTGTTTCACAGAATTGCTCCTTCTCTACTACTTCGAGAGCTGGTATTAGCTAAACGACTGCAGACTGGTATTTCTAAACAAATGAATAAAATGCATGGGTCCTCTAGGCAAAAGCCTTACCTTGCACGGGAGTTACTACAGTTCCTTTGAAGTGTGGGTTAATGTGTATGTTCTTTGGCTGCTGAGAGGTCACTGGAGGAGGAGGAGTCATCAGTATTCTTGATGTTTCTAACTGTGGGGGCATATGCATGCCTTGAGGGGGAGGCGGTGCCGTATGATGCTGGGGGGGGAGAGGCAGCAGACCCTGCATCTGTGGCGGCTGCTGCTGCTGTTGCTGGAACAGATTCCTAATGGGTTGCTGATGAGGGAACATCCTTTGTGAATGAGACTGAAATGACAAAGCAAAACCAAACCAACACATAACTGCTTGAACTTATATCACCTTTGTGTTAATGCAAGAACCTCCCCAAATTTACGTATTTATAGACGGTTACATAAATTCAATCAATCCTATCAACACGGAGTAGCTCTGACAAATTAAGCGGAAACTCCATGTCCACAGGCAGTGCGCTTCTGAATTCCACCCGCGGTGGCAAAAGTGAGAGAACACTCCTGGCATTCTTGCCCTACTTGTATGGGTTTTTTTCATTCTACTTGACTGCTGTTGGAAATAGGATGCTGGATCCGATGGGACCTTAGTCTAATTCGGAAGTGTGCTTGGTTATATAATGTCACATAGGCTAGCACAAAACTTGAGCAACCAGGAATTTATCTCCCCCACCCTTTATAGAAATTTTCTGCACCATATGGCTAGCCTCACTGGAAGCTCTCAAAAGCAGTTTCTAGGTCTTTCCAGATTTGTAGCCTACTTTTCCAAGGGATAAAGACAGCACTAAAGCTCTTAGGTCTCTCAAGATGAGTTTAGAAAGCACACATGATATGCTAAGCATTCCACTAGCGACTGCAGCTCGGTTACATATACAGAAAAAATCCCTTTGATGGAGGTAGGCAGCTCATTGTTTACAAGCAGGTGCGAGTGGCCGCCAAATTCTACATTCACGAGTACAGCATTAAGAGTACCGTAACAGTTGGCTGGGTTGCCAGCAGCGCAGGCCGATGATCCTTCAGCCGGCCCCGATCATTGTCTCTTCTTTGTTCTCCCATGCCATGATACATGAAAGGCCCTCCTCGCCTTCCTCCTCTTCTCGAGCCGTAGCGCCCCTGCTTCAGCTGCCGTTCCCTCTCTTCGAATTCAAGTAATGCCGCTTTGGCTTCTGCAGAAAGTTCTGTCGTAGGAGAGAGATGGGCACAATTGATATTTGCCAGAAGGATCAAAAGAGCAATCGACTGATAACATTTTGAATGTAGCCATAAGAGAATTACACAAACCCCTCTGAGAGTATGGTATGTATCCCAAGATGACTGACTTACATTTAATTCATGTAATCATTTCCTTATATCCTTTTAATTTACAAATGCATGCTTACAGTTTGGTGAGAATACTTTTTTTTGGTTCTTTTCTAAGTAGTCACTCTTCCCATGGCAAGTTACTGAATTTGAAAACAGGTTCCCACCTCCCACCCCACAAATGTAACTATGTTTGGCTTTGGGAAGATAAGCATTTATATAATAGTTGTTAGGTTTCAAGATCTATATCTGAAACTCTTTGTGTTAAATTCACTGTGTGTCTCAACCTCCTTATTTAACCTCCTCCAAGTTGATTTACTTGTTTCACGGAATTGCTCCTTCTCCGCTAACTACTTCAAGAGCTGGTATTAGCTAAATGACTGGAGACTGGTATTTCTAAACAAATGAATACAATGCATGGGTCCTCTTGGCAAAAACCTTACCTTGTATGGGAGTTATGTTACGTAATGCACACAGGGCGGGGGCGCGTGATGCCCCGGGCCGAGCCACGGGGAGGAGTGGCCGGGCCGTGGTGGGGACGTTCCATGGCGGGGACAAGCGGCACTGTGGCAGAGGCGCAGGGTGTACGAGCGCCCCAGGTGCACTTTTCCCTCACTCCGCCCCTGACACTAATCACTACACCACACTGGCTCTCCTTGGCACACATTTGTTCTATCCTATTTCTTGTGCATTCCCATCTGTCTCAAATTATCTTCGTAACTCCATTATAAGACCTTAGTATAGCAATTTGCCCAAGGCTGCTCATTCCCATACCACAAACAGCCTGTGTGCTTGAGGCAGCCTACAACATTTTAAATGGTTGCCCATAAAACCAAAAATAGATTCAATGATAGGAGATTCAGCTGAACCTGTCTAAAAACCCCTTTGAAAAGATCCTGCAGCCTCTTTTAGACACTTTCAAATGTTATTTGAATTGTTTTAGGAAGCCATACTGTTGCCACGCACAACACTCCTGCTTGACGCCTGTACTATGCAATCTACCTCACCCAAAACCCTTCCAAGACAAGAGATTTCCCTTTCTATTTGCAAAGGCAGGAGATGCCTCCAATCCATTCACAAAGAAAATATTTAACATATTTTTGCCAACATAGACACAGTCTTGACTGCAGAATTCTTTCACACAGCTAATGCAGTGAATCAGCAATTATTTTTCTAGTGCCTCCAAGTGTCAAGATTAATTTTGCCACCTTTGGTAATAAAATGGTTTCAAACGACATCTTTAATCAGCCAGCGAGAATGCTTTCCTCCAATAGAGACAAGTTGTCACAAAAGGTCACCAAAAAGTGACAGGAGGGAAATTACGTTTGTAATTTCAACTGAAATATTAATTTCTCTTTTAAGTGTTTTCTCAACTTATGTCCAGATTTTAAAGAAGGGAAATGTAGCTATACAACCAAGTTTCATTTTTATACCATTATTCCTATTAATAGCAATCAGTCCTGAGAAAAAGTAATATTTATTATGCCAGTTCCACTATATACTTTACTCCTATTAAGTTGACTCCTAATAGACATCAATTACCACAGTTCTGGGGGTGCTCAGGCTGACAATGGTTTATCAAAGAAAAACTTGGCTGTAAATCGCACAATTAACTAGAAGACTTTAAAATAATGCATTTAAATTATTTGCAAAATGTAACCTCTTTACTGCAGCATACATATCAATAAGTGCCCTTAACTTATATTTCTAGATGTTGTGAAAAAGAAAACCTCAAAGTAGGCTCCACATGAACCAGACTAGGTGGATCCACACTGCTCTGTTACAATAGCTGCTCTAATGTATTAGAAAATTTCTATTCTGCCTCTCCAAAGAACCTGCTTGAAGACACTAAGTGAAACACTTTACCAAAAAAATGGCTGCCATCGGTTTTCTGGGCTTTGTGGTCCTGGTTTGGTAGTCTTAACTCCAAATGTTTTGCCTACCGTGGACAGAAGAACATCTGGGTATACCCCTGAAGTTGCCAGTTGTAGATGTGGATGAAACATGAAGAGCTAAAATACCAGACTACAGCGACACAGCCCAGAAAACCCAAAACAGCCAGTTGGTTCTAGCTGTGAAAACCGTCGACAACACATTATAAATATAAAACATCCTGCAAGTCATTATTTTTAAAGGATTAAATACCCAGCATTAAAAACAGCATAACACACTCAGAAGTCTAAAGTGAGCCTTAAAACTTCAGGCTAGAAGTCTGAAAAACTGTGGTATAAGTTCAGCCTCATAATTAAAACTGCAGAACATCCCAAGACCGACCCCCTCCCCCAAAGTGAAAGGGGTTTTACAATGGGACCAGGACAGCTACTGATGTTGGTAACATGCAAAAACCTCCCTAAGCGTGAACTTTTCCCAGCTCTGGATATCTGTCCCCAGATGTTCCATTACAGGAATAAGGAGTGTGGATGAACTGTCCTACAGATTTAAAAAAGACTGGGTAATGGCTACACAATCCCAGGCATCTAGTGCCAATGAAGTCCAGAAATATGCCATCATTATTCAGCGTAGTGCAGAGCTAGGATATCAAAATGTACTCCTAGCACCTATGAATCAAACTGTTTCCAATCTGTGGCTTCAATATTCACTATGTTCTCTGCTTTGCATGCTAAAATAACCCAAAGGAGCTCTTGTGCATACTGCCTCACCATTCCACAGTCTACCACAACTCCAGACAACTGTTCAGGAAAGTGGCCACCACATATTTGATGAAAGGGAGAAACAAACATGGCCTATACCTGATGAGCACGCATATGCCTCCAAGTAATCACATGGCCAACAGAGTGCCTTGTCTCAGTGTGGGATAAAAACAGTGTATTTAAACATGCTTGAATTTATTTTTTTAAGCACACAATTTAACAGAATTACAATCCATGCAATCATATGAAAGGTCTGTCATTCGCAAAACTCCAAATCATCCATACCTTCTAATTCACAATATTTTTGTGTAAGATTTAACTTAGCATAAAACATACCACTGAGTCTGCTGTACTTTGGGTGATATCAGCTCACAGCACAAATTTTTTTTGCCAACTCTACAATGTCATTGTATTGACCTTGAAGCTGAGAATGTTTTAGAACAGGGGTGGCCAACCTATGCTACTCCAGATGTTCACGGACTACAATTCCCACGAGCCCCTGTTAGCATGGCTAATTGGCCATGCTGGCAGGGGCTGATGAGAACTGTAGTCCATGAACATCTGGAGAACAATTGGTTGGCCACCCGTTTTAGAAGGATGCTTGTTTGCATGTACTCTCTCAAGATGACACACTGGGAGTGTAAATAATTCATTAGTAATCCTGCCGGTTCCACCTTACTATGATGACAACATGAGTCTTAGATTTCTTTCAGTTATCATCATTAATCAGCCAATCCTTTCAGGAGAAGAAAAAAGAAAAAGAAACGAGACCCCCCTGCTGAGCGCACTCTGTGTGTCACGCTAAAAGAAAACCTGTTAGCTCTCAAATTAGGAATGACAAGACACATCCAGATATAACCAGAATGTGTCTTCTCACTTATGTAAAACTGCCTCAAAGATCTATAGCTTAGAAGCCAAACATGACTTCTTCCACACATTTAAATCTTTTCTTCCAAACACCTTCCATTTTGTACCTAGTAACACCCTCAGACAAAGACAACATTATCTCGAATTAAAGCATCCTATCAACACCAAGCTAAGAATAATAGTTTTAGGAAGGATGCGAGTACTATGGCACCTTGACCTGACTGTGTATCCCAAGCAGCCCATTAAACAAGCTCAGTCTAAAATAACATCACAAAATCCATAAAATACTATCACATTTAATACATAAAGAGGGTATTCATGAGAATACTGAAGCTAGAGTAGATACAAATTGTGATAAATGATGATTAAAACTAACTCACCTTGTATTTGCATCATAATCTTTGAGAACGTCACATTTGTTATTACTGTTTGCTTTCATTTTAAAAAAGCCTACAACCCTAGCCCCTCCCCAAATGAAATGTTTTAATTTTCTAGATGTTTCGTTTACATATATTTGGTAAGTACAATGTCAGCTGCCCCAGGCTCGGAAGGGGACGGACAGCCTATTAAGTCTAGTAAATTGAAATCTTACCCAAGGTTTCTGGAATGTTTCTTCGTTCTCTGGTGACATCTGATAGCCTAATGATGGTTCCTTCCTTCCGTTCAGTTTTGAAGCGTAATCGACCAGATTCTTCATCGTCATCATCTTCTTCATCAGACTCTTCTTTGGGTTCCTCTTGAAGCTCCAGATTTTCTATAACTGCCTGTATTGTAGCAGAATATGAATTATTGATCGGTCAATATTTCCCAATACAGTGAAAGTGAGTCAAGGCTAAACTACAGATTGTTGAGAATCAAGCATGAAATTCACGACATCATATATGAAACACACTGCATGGAAAGATTTCCTGATGATCAGCCATCTGAAAGGAGGCCACCATGAAGGCTGTCTTGAATGTCCTCCCTAGACCCAAATGATTTGACTAACTATAGGCTGGAGGCAGATATCCTTTGCTGAGCAAAATTCTCGAATGTGTGAAGGCTGAGCTGTTCCATTCCTTCGTAGATGAGTCTGGATTATTTTATAAATCCATTTCAATCTAGTTTCTATACTAGTTTTAGAATGAACTGCTTTAGTTGCCTTGAACAATGGCTGTTTCCGCACACACAAGGAAACGCCCCTTCACCGGCATGAACTGTGCCGGTGGAGGCTCAAGGACTGCTCGCGCAGCAGGGTGTGAGCAGCCCCGACTTTCTCCCCGGACGGAGAGGTGGCTCCGCATGGAGCTGCCTCTCCGTCAGCCCCCTCCACTCACCGTCCCGTCCAGCGCTGTTCTGGAGGGCTGGACGGACACACCCATGCTGCCTCCGACCCCTGGAGGTCGGAGGGCAGCATGGGCATGTTCACGTGGGCTAAAACACAAGAATTAAAATCCTTCAAAACTGGATTTTTGGTCAGGGGAGAAATGTTTATGTTAGCAGTACCAACATTTCAGAGTATCTTTAGGAGACCCTCCTGATGATATCTCCCAGGTTTGGTGAAGTTTGGTTGAAGGGGTCCAAAGTTATGGACCCTCAAAATGTAGCCCCATCTACTATTAGCTCCCATTGGAAACAATGAGAGATGGGGCACCCTCTTTGGGGGTCCATAACTTTGGACCCCCTGAACCAAACTTTACCAAACTTGGGTGGTATCATCATCAAGAGAGCCTCTTGAAAAATCCCTGAAATTTTGGTGCTGCTAGCCTAAAAACTGCGCCCCCTGGTGGCCGACAAAGTAAAAACCCTAAAAAAAATTTTTTAAATACACCTGACTTGCATATAAGTCAAGGGGGGCTTTTTCAGCACAAAAAATGTGCGAGTATATATGGTAGATCCTTTTAGATCATTCTAATGAAACGCCCTGTAAGGTGGCTAAATTTTGTGCTCTAGCTTTGTTTAATAATAACCTTATACCTTTTTATTAATTATGCACGTAACATGGAATTTAATTTAAAATGAGGCTATGATTTTTTGTGTATATACATATCACTTTCTATATGCTGTTAGCTCTGCTGATTCTGCTATTGCTGGGTGATCTGTGTTCATTATAAAATTGAGAGTTGTGATGCAGGAGATGCATAGTCCACCACTGACTTTAAACAATGAATAAACCAAAAAGACTGAAGAAAACACTATCAAATCTGGGTGCAGAGGCACCACATTTCTGTTTTCTTAAGAATATGAAGGGAAAAATTGCCTCCCTGTCGCACAATCTCAGATAAAGCTCCAACTTCCTAGTTTAAAAGAACCTGAGAACTTGGATGAAGACCTTTAATTCCAAAAGGTAATATAATCCTCCGCCTCAAATACTGGCAGTGAAAGAGAAGAGTGGCAGCTAGTCTCTTCTAGAAGAGGAAAGCAAAAGTAAATGCGTCAGAAAAAAAGGAATTTATTGCTCAGGTGATAATTGGT
Source organism: Sphaerodactylus townsendi (assembly GCF_021028975.2). Classification (NCBI taxonomy): domain Eukaryota; kingdom Metazoa; phylum Chordata; class Lepidosauria; order Squamata; family Sphaerodactylidae; genus Sphaerodactylus; species Sphaerodactylus townsendi. Next base: position 68,368,531 of record NC_059435.1, read on the forward strand.
CTTCTCATGGACGGCTGCCCTAAGTCACTCTAAATTTCCTGTCTCCATCTGCGGGCATGATGTCAGCTTATCCAAAAGTCTTGAAGTGTCAAGTGTCAGAACTCTTGCCCTGTACAGTACATGGCATTTTTATTAAAGGGTTTGGCCCTCCTTGAGATTGAACCTTCCTTGAATATGTGGCTCTTCTGGCATGGAGAGGGATGAAGCACTCCAGGGAAAGAGAAGCTTCTATAGACAACTGTGCAGATAACTGGCTTTAAAGAAAACTTCTAGATAAAAATGAAAACTATTTGCCAAGCACATGATCAAATATATCTGTTACATTCATTTCAAAGCTTTGGAGTGAGTAAAAAATTAAGTTAATTGTGTACAGGGTGCAAGACCATAAATGTCTAGGTGAACATCTTTTTTATAGAACTACAGTGGCTGGGGGGGGGGGGGGGGAGCGCTGAACCAGATCTCCCCAAGCTGGCTTGATGCTCGAAGCACAATACCATACTGTCCTCCTGCAGGGACACCTCAAATTCTATATAAACACAAAGGATGAAAATGAAGCAAGAGTTTGATCACCATGCAGGATGGTATGTATAGCAGCTGCACAATAGACACATAACACCCTTATACGGGGGGGGGGGGGGAGTATTCTTTCATTATGGAGTGCTACTTAACAGTTCATTTTAAGTTAACAGAAACAATTCCAAATATTCATGTAGCAAAAAAAGGACAAATTCAAATGTCCAGGTCTTGAATATTTCTTCCTCTCTCACTACAAACTTATACCGTCAACCCTAAAGATAACACTGATGTACGACTTAAACATAAGGTAGGGACAAAAAACAACTAGGGAAAGTAAACATTTGGAGGCTCTTGAGTCGCAAGTGTCCAGCCACAGGAACTGTGGCCAGCCAAAAAACACTGATGTCACAAAGGAACGTGCTTAAAGAAAGGAAGGCCGATATTAGAATGAACAGCATAGTTTTTCTCTACAATGGCATTCAGTCAGGGCTGGCCTCCCTTTGCTCTCTCCCTCTTCTTTTAGAGCTGGTTAGGGAGCCATGGGATATAGATTAATTATGAGGATGTGATTGTTGTTTCAGAATTTGTTGTGACTCTTCAACTGCCCCGAGTCTATCAGGTGAAGGGCGGCCTATAAGACAAATTATAAATAGATACATACTTCAGGGATGCAACATTGGTGTCAGGGCTGCTACAGCTTGCCTCTGTCCTTCACATAAATGCACAGTGAATTTCAGATTCCCTTGAAATCCCACTCAGCAACATTTTCCTTTAGAATTTCAACTCTCCAAAAATACCTCTTCCGATTCATTTGGAGGTGTCTGGCTGTCAGCAACTTCTTCCAGTTCTTCTTCAGCTACATATTCTTGCTCTTCCATTCCCTGCTGCTCACCATAGGACTGCATGTAATCTTCATCCTACAAACAAATTGCAGGTTGTTACTCTCCCCATTCATTTATTAGGAACCAAGTACAGCTGCAGAAGTCTCACCCTCTGAATCGCAAAAGTGACTGGAAGGAGATTTTGGGCTCATGCTTCACCTCCACTCAACCTAAGAGGAGAATCTCACCCTTCCTCCAGGAAAAGACTACTATCTGGCACCGCAAGAAACACTTGTCCAGGAAGGCGAGGGTACTTTCTTGAAAACAATTTTAGCAGTCAACAACCGAACAGCTGGAAAAGAGGCCTGGCTCAAACACACATGTCCACCCCAACTGCTACAAACCGTTTTAACAACCATAAAGTTTTTATTGTAAATATTTTCACAACTGTTATGACTGAAAGGCAGACTATAAATACAATAGAACTCTCCCTTTTTTACAAAAAATCCTACTGTAACTTCCATAAGCCAAGCGGAACCAGACAGACCAGGAACGGCAAGTGGGAATTTGCACAAGGGGCACACAATCCCACAGTCAGTTGCTCATCTCTTAAGAAAGCAAGAGTACGGAGGGAGCACTAGGCCCAGGAAGCATGTGCCAACCTTTACCACAGACACAACAAAAGGCAGTAGCAACCACTAGTTCAGCTGAGCGTAAGTTATTTTAGTAAATCCCATCAGCTTTTCACGCTGCAATCTTTTAAAAACACAAAGCAAGTCAGACACAACTGGATGGGTTTGGACAATCCAACAGCATCCATACAGCACAATAAAATACTTCAGCCACTAACAGTCCAATCCAGAGTGAGCCAGCAGGAAGGGACAGAAGTGCCTTGAAGCTTCCCGCCCTCTCCAAAGAGTGTTCCCATGGAACAGGAAGTCCAAAAATGGGGGGGGGGGGGGACCTTGGGAGAATTAACCATAGAGGATAACAGAGATACATCACAAAAATGTGGCTAGCAGGTGCACAGGGGCTGGACAGGCAGCAGAAGCCGACTAACGTTGGCTCCACGCTTTGGCCCACCCTGACCAAGCTGACGTAGCTTTTTGCTCTGACAGGTCTAGGGAAAAGCAGTGGCTTCTGGATCAGATGCTACGGAGCCGCACAGCCACCTAAGTTACCCCTCTGCTGTTGCAGAGAGTGGTACTCCAGCCCCCCCTCCCCCCCCGGCTGTAATTTATCTAATGTTCTTTGTTTTTCTATATTACTGGCAATTTAAGAATCCTAACAAATCCAGTCAACTATCATAGTTGGACTACAACAGATGCTCTGCAAAAAAAAGTAAAATTAAATGGTTGTCAATCTGCTAGCACACATTTCTTCCTTATAAAATATTTTGGCTATACCTTTAAACTAAAGTGAGAGCAAGCTCTTCAGCAAGTCACTTAAATGGAGAACAAATTATGCATATGACATTTTCTGAAGTAACCTCCAATCTCTTTATTCAGGTTTAGACAGTTCTCAGTTACAAAAAAAGGATGAATGAGCAGAACATCAATCACTTTCAAATATTAGCACCTTAAAGATGTCTTTAGCAGGTCAATAATCTTTTCACCTTCGAAGGACTTTATCAGATCTTGTCTAAAGCCTGGATAAAAGCTTTTGCATTAAGTACTCCTAACAATTGGCTGTGTGTCTCCACCACACAAAGCTGTTTTCTTCCGTAAGGATACAATCCTCAAGGTCATGATTCTCAACTGCCTTCCAGAATGACAAAGGAGCATTACCTACAGCCAAACAAGCTGTCAACACAAACTTGGTCACAGCCTAGATAAAGAAACTGGCAGACAGTGATAATAGGTCTAATTTCGCCCCCATCCCTAGGGAAGTAAACAGATTTCAGATCAGTCTAAAAACCTAGACACATGAAGCAATGTTATCTCAGAAAATACAATAGAAAGAAACTCACTGGAAATTCATCTAGCGGCTCATTGATTTCAAGATCTAGCACTTCATCATTATAAATCTCTTCTTCTCCCTGATCTTCACCATATTCTATGTGGTCTTCTGTTAGTTCTGCCTCTGGGCCTTCATACGTCTCTTCTTCTGTATATTCTTCAGCATATTCTTCAGGCACATCCGATTTGTCATAAACCAATTCCTCCTCCCCTTGTTCATATTCCAAATCTTGCTCAATGGATGGATCATTAGCTTCCTCCGAGAGCTCGAAGGATGTAACCATGCCAGATGCCGAATTAAGACCAACAGCCACATCCTGAGTACTATATTAGGATAAAATACAGAAATCTGAATAAAATGAACAGACCCGGGAACCAAATTTTGTGGGCAGGGTCTTAAGAGTCTGTAAAATACAGGCAAAATCCAGTTTCTTCATTAACTTGACTCCATGCCACAAGCACATAACGCATGCTTACATCGCAGCTTATCACCAACTGCAGGCTATTTCAGCAGAGAAATCAAACCAGCCATGTGGTCTAACACAGGGGTCTGCAACCTGCGGCTCTCCAGATGTTTATAGACTACAATTCCCACCAGCCCCTGCCAGCATGTCCAATTGGCCATGCTGGCAGGGGCTGATGGGATTTGTAGTCCATGAACATCTGGAGAGCCGCAGGTTGCAGACCCCTGGTCTAACAGGTTAGGTTGGCAAGATGTTCTTCATACTAACCGAGCTAACAGCTTCCAATTTTAATTCCCATTCTAACAGAGGCACAGTATGAGAACCACTACTACTGTATCAGTTTCTCATTAATATAGCAAAAAACCCTATTGTTTAATTTTTATTTGCAATACTTTTCTTTCTTGTCAGGAACTTATGCTAAAGGGTGGCTTTGAACAGCCTTCACTGGAATTTCCATCGTGTCCTAGAAAGCTTGCATTACTCCAGATGTCCTAAATCTCCTATACAGGACTGCACTAGGAAATAGCTCAGCAGTTACTGATTTGGATAGCAATCTAGAAATTCACAGTCACAATAACTTTGGTTTACTCTACTTTACTTTCCAAATGCAATAAGGAATAACTCTTTCTACAACAACCAAGGTACACGGCAGGGTAATGAACAGATTTTAGTGCAAATGATAAAACAGGACCAGGTTTTGAAACAATCTGCCCAATTAAAATGTAGTTAAAATTTAATATTTTAAAGAAATCTGATCCCTCCAAAAATTCATACCAGAAGATAAATTCTTCAATCGGTCTATTGCAGCATCATAGAATGCATCTAGAAATCCTACTACACTTGTTACCTGTTGAACCTCTAACAAAAAAAATGAATTTCTATGAAAAATATGAAAGCAGTAAAAGCAGTTTATTTTAATATAACGCTTTTTTTAAGTTCATGACAAAAAAGTTTTATCATGAGGGTGAAAGCACATTACATTCATTGTTACAGTACCCTAATGACATTCATTCAAGCTACTGCAGGGGTGTGAAATTTACAGCCTGGGGGCCAAATCCAGCCCCTTGAGAGGGCTTATGAGGCCTGCAGGCTAGCTGAGGCAAACCCCCACCCTGCTCCCAATCTGGTCTGGTGAGCCCAATGCAGGCTGGCCGGTGTAGGCAGCCACCACCACCACCCTTCTCCCAATCTGATCTGGCAAGCCACTCACCCCTCGGGCCAATCTGAACTGATGAGTCACTGGGGTCACCAGCTGAGGGAGTCAACCCCCCTCCTGGGTGAGTGCCGATGACCTCCCCTAGGGCCATTCTGGCCTGGGCAGCCCACTATGGGCTTGTCAGCCAAGGTAACCAATCCCCTTCCCCAGTGTCATTTTAGGCTGGCAAGCCTGCTGCCGACTCGTCAGCCAAGGTAGCCACCCACACCTCTCAACCGGACCAAGTCACACTGATGTCACATCCTGCCTTTGTAATAAATGAGTGCGACACCCCCGAGTTACTGGTTTAAAAAGACACACCTGAAACGCTGATCCTCTTCATTGTCACTCTGCAGGAGATCATCATTCAGTTCTTCGTCAGACATATCTGACTGAGTCTAAATTTATGTTACAAAAACAAAATTGTCCTTGAGATAACCCCAATACAGAAAAGTTCAGCATAGTAGCAAAGAAGGTTGATCATCAAATTTAGGACATTTTTACAAGGTATTATCAATATCAATCAAGATATGATCTCTATTATTTTTGTTCTGACCATCAATGAAACAAATTCTGAAAAACCTATGAATCAGCTAACTTATGGAGATTTCATAACTCCCCCCACAGAGGCTGCATTCAGAAGTCAAAGCAAGGTGCAACTGAATTGGGAGCCTGAGTATACCAGACCAGCAGGTTTAGAAGTTTGGCTTGTGCTGTATAAGCTACACCATCCAAGAACCTACACCCAAATTACACAGAAAACTGGAGTTGGATCTGGACTTGGATCTAGACTAGAAGGAGAGAGGAAGGAAGGATGAGCAATGGGCATGCACAATCACAGCAGCAAATTGTGCTTTTGCCCAGAGTTTTAAGTGCAGGTTGCCAAAACAACTGAATGCTGCCTCAAATATAACTTCCAACAGTGAGAACTAGAAATAGGGCCACATGGGTTTGGAGCTAACCAGATTTTTCAATTTCATCCAGTTCTTCCACTGACTACAGCCTCATATCAAATAGCTTTTTTCAAAGGCCGTTTCTGTACAGCCAGCTGAGCGGGGTGCACTGGCATAGTTTATGCCGATGCGCCCCCTGGGGCCGTTCACATGAACGGTCCTGCTGGCTGCGCAGCCGGCAGCACAGCCTTCACACAGGCTGCGCCGCTCCCGAACGGCTCCTACCTTCTTCCGTCACGTTGTGGAGGCCGGGAACACGCCTCCATGGCCAGAGCGACAGCTCTGGGGTCGGAGGCCAGGAGGTGTGTCCCCTGGCCTCCACAAAGTGACAAAAGGAAGCAGTAGGTAGGAGTTGCGGGAAATACGCCGGCTTCTACCTGGTGCCGTTCACTCGGCACTGAATGGAAGCTGGTGCATCCAAGAAGAAGAAGAGTTCGGCTTTATATCCCTTTTTTCTCTCCTGTAAGGAGACTCAAAGGGGCTTACAATCTCCTTTCCCTTCCCCCTACTCAACAAACACTCTATGAGGTGGGTGGGGATGAGAGAGCTCTGAAAAGCTGTGACTAGCCCAACGTCACCCAGCTGGCGTGTGTTGGAGTGCACAGGCTAATTCCCCAGGTAGTTTAGTCCTTAGTAGAACCATCCTTGCGGCAAAGACAAGACAATGTTGTAATCAAAATGTACACTGTGAAAATGTATATATAAACCCATCAGTATCATTAAACGATGACAATACTAATGTATTATGTGCATATATACAACATGCTTTTTGCATATGCATTATGTGCATATATACAACATGCTTTTTGTTTAAGGGTAAATAGTTTTGGCAATAATATGCTGTAATGCGTTGACAGAGTCTAGCTTTGTTCTCCTCTTTTCAAGCTTCCACATAAAAAACACATATTTGAAAAAACAACAAGCAGGTGAGGTACCAGTGCACTTAAGGTGCCACAGAAAACTAGGACTAACAAGTATAGGACACATGTAAAATATTCTTTGTGTATCACAAGCATTTTATGAACACTTCAAATGAGTTTATTGTTGACCTTTTTGCCAGTCAGTAAATCTTCTCCCAGTAAATCATCATCTAGTTCACTGCAAGAAAGACAAAAACAAACACTCTTGGAATAAGCTCTTGCTGAAGCAAGGTTTTTTTAAAAACAGAATGACAATATATACTCATGAAGAAGTCAAAGCAATGTTAGGGTTGTTCAAATGACTGACAAAGAATCCATTTTAAGACATGCAATATAGTCTCAATTTAAGATGACAGGTGGGAATAGATTACAGCACTCAAGTTTCTCAAAGGGTTAATTATGAGTACTATTTTTCATTGGCCAAGTATTCCTCAGTTTATATGTAACAGTGATCCAGAACATCAGCAACAGAATAATGCAGATCAACAAGATGATGACCTCTTAGCGGTTCCACAAGTCTATCAACATTGCAAAGATACACAATAAGCACAAGGGGCAGCATGCAGCTGGTTTTAAGATAATGTCCAATAACTTTTGAAGTCTCCCAAAGAAAGCATTTTCTTATGAGGAAGAAAGTATAAATAGGATGTGTCACATAGCAAAGCCATACAAGACTCTTATTGTACCCACATAATGCATATAGCAAACAGCCAAATGTGCAATGTGCAAGTTTTCGGTGCATGAATTCCTTATTGCATACAACTTCCATAATGTTCAAAGCTTCCCTATTGACCTCTAAGTACAAAATTGCAGCCATCATATGCACACATTCCTTAGGCTGCCCACTCTCTTTTCAGAACCACACTCTTCTCTCCAGTAAAGTAAATATAACTGTGCCCAAATAGTACTTATTGTTATTCAAATCAACAGTTTGGGCAACCATTCTTCAGAACCTACCACCCAATAACAACTACATGAGAGAGGTAAGAAAATTCACTTCCCTATGAAAGGTCTCCTGTGCACTGAGAAGGGTCCATTGGTTACCTACCGTGAAGGGTCTTTCTACTGTAGACGTGGGACATCTGATTGGGTGTCTTCTCTACCAATTGCAGAGAGGCAGGAAGTACTAAAACTTCTTCTCCATGTATTTCCTGTCGAGGTCACTTCACCTCAGTATCCTTTCATGGCACAGTAGTAGGCTAACGACAGGAACATAACCGTAACATAACATGTCTAACAAGAGACAACATGGAGACAAGTCTAGGCTCAACAGTAACCCTAACAACAACTTATGAAAATTGAACAATAACTGTAGAGGTTTCCCTAATAAGAGTCTAATCGGGGACTAATAGATACCTAGGGGGGGGGCCCAGATGTCCCACGTCTACAGTAGAAAGACCCTTCACGGTAGGTAACCAATGGACCCTTCTACTGTAGCCGTGGGACATCTGAATTAGGACTTCCCGAGCAGTGTCAAAGCAGGTGGAGTTTCATCAGTCCCCGATAATACTCTCAGCACTCTTCTGCCGAAGGCAGACTCAGCCTGAAAGAAAGGATTGCTTATTTTGTAGTTAATGTCGGGATAAAGGTGGATATGGAGGACCACGTTGCTGCCCTACAAATTTCCTCCACCGACGCTTGGTTGCGGAAAGCCGCATTGGTGGCTGCGTTGCGAACAGAAAGGGCCGTGACTCCGTTAGGTATAGGGAGATCAGATGCCTTGTACGCTTCACAGATACATGCTTTCAGAGTGCTGCTGATTGCAGCTTTCGACATTTGCGATCCAAGATTGGGAGGATTTATGTTAATGAATAGGCTTTCGGTCTTGCGTAGACTTTCCGTCCTAATGATGAAGGCTTTTTAGGAGCCCATACAAAGACGTCCAACATGTGCCAAAGTTTTTCCCTTTGGGTGGTTGGGGTTAGGCATGAAGTTAGGAATTACAATCTCTTACCCGAACATAGAAGCTAGAATTAACTTTGGAGTACTTGAAAGTCTGGTCTGTCGCGAGGCACACTCTATCACTTAATGGAATACACAGGAATTTGGAATTTACCGGACAGGGCCGCAGTTCTGGATACCCGTCTTACCCGATGTTACTTGGCGATCAGAAATAAAGGTCTTCCATCCTGAGCCATTTCAAGATGAACTGTTTGCTTATAGGTTCAAAGGGGGCTTTAGTAAGAGCTGTCCAACACCGTGTACCAACCTCAGGAGGGAAACCTGTGTGCCACCGCTGGTCGTGAAAGACAGACTCCTCTTAGAAAGTTCAAAATGCTCCGGATGTCTGAAGTAATCTGTATGTACCTGCTACTTAGGATTTGAGTATAACAGTCGCAAGAGCTGCTAGTTGCCTACGTAGCGTAGAACATTTGAAACCCAAGGCGAATCCGTTTTGTAGGAATTCGAGGATAGAAGAAAAGGATGGATCTACTGGATCTATACGTTTATGTCGGCACCATTTGACAAACGCTTTCCATGACGAGTTGTAAATCCGTATGGTAGATTGTCGTCTGGCCGCTAGTATGGTCTCTGTGACTTGATTAGAATAGCCTTTCCTCGTCAAAGCTAAGCCACGGCTCAAGAGGCCAAGCGGTCAAGTTGAGCCATTGGGATCCGGGTGCACCAATGGTGGTCCCTGAGTTAACTTAGGTTACTTGAACTTGATGGGAATGGTCCATCGGTGGAGGCAGTGGCCAGTTCTTGTATGGTGGAAAACCACGGCCTCCTGGGCCATCTCGGAGCTATTAGGATCACCGATGCTCCTTCCGCGATGACTTTTCGAAGAGGGCGAGGAATTAGTGGGAACGGAGGGAAGGCGTAAAGTAGAACTTTTGGCCAAGGTGCGTTGAGAGCGTCCGTTGCCAGCGCTTGTGGATGGTAGCTCCGGGTCATGAATTTCGGTAGTTGCATGTTGTCTCGAGAGGCGAAGAGATCGACCTCCGGGTGGCCGAAGACTTTGCAGATTTGGTGGAACCGTTGTGGGTCGAGACGCCACTCGTGTTCGGAAATCTGTTGTCTGCTTAGCCAATCTGCCGTAGTATTCTGGGTCCCCTTGATGTGCAAAGCCTGTAGGGATGCTAAGTTCAGTTCTGCCCACTGTAGGATCTTCCCGGCCTCCCGGTGGATAGAGGAGGACCGTGACCCCCCCTGATTGTTGATGTACATTTTGGCCGTTACATTGTCCGTCCATACGATCACATGTTGGTAACGCAGCTTCGGAAGGAAGTGTTGGAGGGCCAGGTAGATTGCCCGAGTTTCCAGCAGGTTGATGTGCATCATCGACTCTTCCTTGGACCATCTGCCTTGGATTACCTCCTGGTTGAGCGTAGCTCCCCACCCTTGGAGGCTGGCGTCCGTGAATAGTTGTGGACGGTCCGGATACAGGTAGCGTTTTCCTTGTGTCAGATTGTCTCGAATTGTCCACCACAAGAAACTCTGGCGTGTCGATAGGGGTAGGGAAACCTTCCTGTCCCTCTTCCAGATGATGTCGAGTTGGTACATGAGGAGGAAACGTTGAAGAGGTTGGGCGTGAAATCGGGCCCACTGTAGTAAGTCGATTACGGAAATGAATAGACCCAAGAGACTTGCTAGTTTGAGGAGAGATTGTCTTTTGTTGGCCATCAATTCCCGAGTTGTTTGTTGAATTTTCTTGATCTTTTCCTCTGGAATGAACAGAGAGTCTTGTACCGTATCGATTATGGCCCCAAGATGTTCTAGCCTTGTAAATGGAAGCATGGAGCTTTTTTCTAAGTTTACGATAAATCCATGCATGGACAGGGTTTCCCGCACTGTAATTACGTCTGTTCGAGCTTGCTGGACGGATCTGGACCGAATTAGTAAGTCGTCCAGATAGGGGTAAATATGGATCCCCTGTTCTCTTAGTAAGGTCACCGGGGCAAGAAGCACCTTTGAGAAAGTCCTTGGAGCCGTGGCCAGACCAAACGGTAAGGTCTTGAACTGGAAGTGTTGGTCCCGAATCGCAAACCGAAGGAACTTCGATTGGAGCCTGGTGTATCGTTATATTATATAGAATGCGCCTTCCGGTTAAATCTAGGGAGGTCATGAGATCGCCATGACGAAGAGAGGCGGTGATCGACCGAAGGGTCTCCATTCTGAACTTGGGAATTCTTATGAATTTGTTTAGGCGTTTCAAATTTAGGATGGCCCTCCAGTCCCCATTGCGTTTGGGGACCGTAAAAAAATGAGAATAAGTGCCTGATAATTTCTCCAGCTGTGGGACCGGTTCTATCGCTTGTATCTGTAACAAGTGGGAAATCGCTCTCAAGGTCCTGTCTATTTTGATGGGATCTGTTGATAACGGGGAGATCATCACGTGGTGGCGAGGGATGCTGTTGAACTCTATCACGTATCCCGAGGAAACTACCTCCCTGGTCCACCGGTCTACGTGGTTGCCCTGCCACACGTGTTGAAAGCTTTGAAGGCGACCTCCCACCGGAATGCTGCTGTAGTCATTGTTTGTTTTTTGCGGCAGGGAAAGATTTTCCTTGCTTGTTGTATTGTCTGTAAGGTTGTTTGAAATTCCGAAAGGAATTATTTGACTGCCAGGCGGGCCTATTGCCCTCTCGTTGAAACCTAGGCAGTGTCTTATGAGATCTAAATGTAAACCTGGAGGGGTTGGACGACTTGTCTGGGCCCCGGATGGACTTCGGCATTGTCTTCTTATTGTCCTTAGTCTGGACTAGGACCTCTTCCAAGTCCCTGCCGAACAGGGCCCCACCGTAGTAGGAATATCCAGTGACTACGTGTTTAGAAATAGTGTCTGCCTGCCACGGGCGAATCCAGGCATTACGTCTGGCTACCATATTGGAAGCCAAGGATCTCGCCACTAGGGCCATTGCATCGAAGGTGGCATCTGCTATGAAGGAATTGGCCACCAATACTCGCTCGATGCCTTCCCTAATGCCCCGGGCCTCAACTGGGATCATTTCCAGCTTAGCACGAGCCAGACCATGGTGGCCCTGGCCACCGTAGAAGATGGTGTCAGTGTTTTGATGGCAGCTGCCAGCCACTCATGTGATCTGCGCAGAGCTGCCTCCGACCTTCTATCAAGCGAGTCTTTTATGTTACCTTCGCCTTCTTTGGCCACTAGGGCTCCAGAATGTAATACTGCCACCGGTGCGTCCACTGGTGGGTTCTGAAGTAATACGTGGAACTGTTGGGGCATAAGATATTTCTTTTTGAAATTTTGGGGCAGACCCTTGTTGGCGGTGGGATTTAGCCATTCTCTATGGATTCTTTTAACAAAGCACTCTGGCACTGGAAAGAATTTAACTTTGTCATTCTCATGTGGAAAATATGTCAAATCACCTTTTGGGTAACCTTTTACAGGTTTATTTGACGTGGGAGCGGAGGATTGAAGTGGCTGTTCCTCAGCATCTTCTGCATCTCTTAAATTCAGAGCCGAGATCGTTTTATCAATCAACATCTGGATATCTTCCAGTTTGCAAAACTGAGCAGATTGTTCTGCTGCCACTTCAGTGCTTTCCTCCGTGTCAGAGAACCTATCTTCCTCCTCACTCTCCACCATATCTGACAATCCCTCTTCTTCCCCCATAGGGAAGGATATGGGGTCCCTACTTCGAGTGCCACGGTCCTCCCTGAGGGACCTATGGGTAGCTCTATGGGACTGTGTTTGTAATTGGGGGCGGGTGGCAGCCAGACGCTGATCTCTAGCGTCCATCGCCTTCTCAATCGCTCTTCCGAGGAAGTCAGCAAAGGCGTCGGGAGGGGCATTCATCCAGTTGGCAACTGGGGTCAATTGGCCTCCGCTCGTCTCGCCTCCCTCTGGGGCCCCCGTTACTTGCCTTTGGAGGTCGGTGGACCGGGCCGCCCCGCCAGACACGCCACCCGCCGGAAGACGCGACTGCTCCCACGCCCTGGGAAGGCTGGAGGAGTCGGTCGCGGAGCCGCCGTTATCGGCCGCGCCCTGGGAAGGCGCTTGGCTCCGTTTCTTCTTAGGCGGTGCTGCCGCCTGATCATCCGTCGCGCCCTTTTTGTTGCCTTTTTTAGATTTCTTCGTCGGCGCGCTTGGGCCCGCGGGGGCCTCCCCGCTATTGCCGTCGTCTGGGGCGGTCAAATTTGCGGAGCGCGTACGCTCCGCGGAGGAACCGGTGAAAGTTTCCCTCTCGGGCGAAAAGGACCTAGCGTCCATAATGGCGACCGTTAAAAACGGCGGGAAACTCTGAGGTGATAGTTCACTAACGCTTTCCTCGCGCTCGGTTGCCCAAAGGCCCCGCAAGCGCCCTTTTACTCTCACCAACAAACAGTTAGGAACCAACAAGACAAACTCAGACGAACAAACGGACAAGGGAACATATATAAGATAAAGGGTTCTACAGAGCCTGAATCACACGTCTACCCTCTGCAGAGGCAGGAGAATACTGAGGTGAAGTGACCTCGACAGGAAATACATGGAGAAGAAGTTTTAGTACTTCCTGCCTCTCTGCAATTGGTAGAGAAGACACCCAATCAGATGTCCCACGGCTACAGTAGAAGAACAAATCACAAAGTGAAAGAATCTGGTCTAAAAAACAGCAGCAGCAGCAGCAGCATGCACCCTCTGTCAGTCCTATTCTACTTTCCTTTCAACAGTTATCAGCTCCTTTCTGATCACCAGTGAAGACACAAAGTGGGCAGGATTGCACTTCAGGTGATTAAAGCTCCTAATAGTAACACAGAATTCAACTAAGTAGTACAAGACACACAATAAAGCACATTCAAGTTGAACTGAGATTCATAGTACAGTAACATTTGGGTTGGAACAACCATAGATAACACGGGACATTGCAGCCATTAACAGTCAAGTGGAGTATAGGAAAGCTGAAGAGGCTTGAGGGAGCAAAAGCAGTATCAGAGTATTTAGTCTTAGAAGTGGGCCCAGATGTCTTAACTATATCTATTGTGATCCTCACCTGCCCCAAGAGGGCTGCACCATTTCCCCAATCCTTATTTCAAACTCTCAGCTGTTTGTTTTCAAGATTACCATTTCCCAATTCTACATAACATTGGGATTCAATCAAACAAGCATATTTTACTGGGTAAGAAGCACTTCATTGTGCTTCCACATTGCCGATGCAAAGGAACAGGCTACCATGAGATAGTAGCCTGCAACAAAATGAACTTTAGGCTGCACACTGCTTCCAAGCCCCAGCAAGTTCGCCAGCCTAGATTAGATGGGGGGGAGGGGCTGCCTCAGCTGGTGAGTCTGTATATTGGCAGAGGGGGGGTTGCTACCTCAACCCAGAATGAAACTGGGAGAGGTGGTCAACCACGGGTGGGGGGCTGCCTGAACTGGCAAGCTCACAGCAGGCCTGCCAGCCCAGATTGGCTCTGGGGGACGTAGATGGCACTGGGAAGGTGGCTGCCTCAGCTGGCAAGTCCACAGGTGTGTTGCACCCCAGATCAGCATGGTGGAAGTTGGCTACCTCAGCAGATGAGCCCACAACAAGTTTGCCAGGCCAAATTGGCCCAAGAGGGGGTGGCTCACCAAGCCAGTTCAGGAGTGGGAGTGGGTGAGTACCTCGACTGGCGAGTCCACAGTTGGGCAGGGTGAGTGACTGGATAAGCCCTCTCAAGGGGCCACATCCAGCCCCCGGGCAGCATGTCTGACATTTCGGGTCTACAGCATTATCTAGTACTATGGCTTCATTTAGTTGGAAATTAGCTGCAAAACCCAGCTTTCTCTGACACTATTTTGTACTATGTTCTGTCAGCAGACATAGAGCGGTACTGTTGACAGCATATATCATTCATTCATTCATTCACTCACTCACTCATTCATTCATTCACTCACTCATTGGATTTTTATACCACCCTCCCCTGGAGGGCTCAGGGCAGTGTACAAATAAACATATACAGACAAGGGAAAGTTAAAACCAGTACAAATATAATACAAGCCCTGTCTCCTTATTAAAACCAATAAACCCAATACAGCCAGCATCCAAGAACTAAAACCAACCCCCCCCCCCCCGGGGAAACCCAAAATGTCCCCACTAAAATGGGCCACATAATTAAACAATGCCATAACATGTTCTGCAATATATTATTTGTTTAAATCATTTCTACATCACCTCTACACCCAATTCAAGTTTCCCAAGGCAACAATCATGTTTTTTATGTCTCCAGCCTTAAGTTCTTCATGACAGGTAAGTTAATGCATTTCTCTCAGCCTGACCTATCCTCACATTGAGGGTAACTAGCAGTGGGTTCCTACTGGGGAGGAAGACAGGGTATAAATGAAGTAAATGTATCCTTCTGATACATACACAGCAGGCACACTCTTCATTAGCATCTGGATGTGTACTTTAGCAAAAGCGAGCTAGAACATATGCTGAACAAAGCAAAATGGAATTCCAGAGAAACAATCTCAACATGAAATTCATTAACTTACCTGTCCCAGTCATCATCTCCAGCTCTCCTCCTCCAAGATCTTTCTGCACCAGGCTTATCAAACTGATCAAAATCATCATCTATTAACAAAAAACATTCATTTTATTTATTTTTATTTTATTAAACATACCATCCCACCCTTTCCCAGCAGAAGGCCAGGCTCAGGGGAGCTAACACATATAATTAAGCAACTAAATCAATATCAGATTCAACTTCAGCAATCATAAACAATAATACACATTAAAACACTACCAATGTATATCAATGATGGCAACTGACAAATTTAAATCACTGCTAGAATACTCATAAGGGCCCCAATAAAGTTTAAGCATTTCAACTCCCACCTCATTGTGATATTTAAACATTATTCAGCGAAGGCGAATCTGCTGGTGGTTCCCCGCCCCTCTATGATGCGGCTGGCCTCCACCAGGGCCAGGGTTTTTATGGTTCTGCCCCCTGGCTGGTGGAACGCTCTTCCTCCAGCTGTTAGGGCCCTGCGGGACTTTGGGTAGTTCCGCAGGGCTTGTAAAACTGAGGTGTTCCACCGGGTTTGGGGGAGGGGGGGGCTGGCTGCTGAGTCACCGCCCCTTCTTGATGCCCTTTATACAATCTGCTTTCTTCGACAACTTGCTGGTCCCCTCCCAGGGTTAGGACCAGACGCCATCCACCAAATTGTGGGTGGGCTGTATCGCTGCTACTGATTTTATTGGTTTTATGTATTTTAATGATGTTCTTCAATGTCTTGTTTTTTGTTATTTACTGATCTGTACACCGCTCTGAGCCTTTCAGGGGAGAGTGGTTTATTAAGTCGAACAGACGAACAAACAAACAAATGATATAATGTAATATAATTTATAACAGTTTTGGGGGAAAGGAGGAGGGACAGATGGGGAAGCCAGCAAGTTGGAAAGAGAACCATGGCTACCTCAACTGAAGTCCCAGTGGAACATCTCTCACTTACAGGCCTTGCAGAATTGACTAAGATCCCACAGGGCCCTCATGTCAGATGATAGGGAGTTCTACTATGTCAGGGTCAGGGACTACCCTGGTTGAGGTTAGTTGGACATCCTTGGGATTGGGGACTACCAGAAGGTTACTATGGGCAGAGTGAAGTGCACTCCAGGAGCAATATGGGGAGATGCAGTCCTGAAGATATTAAGGTCCCAGATCGCTCAAGACCTTCAAGGTTAAGACCAAAAACCCTGAACATTATCCAAAATTCAACTGGTAACCAGTGCACAGGTTAAATCTGCACTCATACCAGAGTACCGGTAAGAACCCTCACTGCTTCATTCTGGACCAGTTGTAGTTTTTCAAGTAGTCTCAAGGGCAGGCCAGCGTACAGCGAATTACAGTAATCCAGCCTGGAGGTGACCATTGCATGGATCACTGTGCCAAGGTCCAAAATTGGGCAGGTAGGGGGCCAACTGTTTAGTCTGGCAAAGATGGGAAAAGTCCACCTTAGCCATATGTGTGATCTGGACCTGCATGGAAAGAGAGGATTCCAGAAATATACCCAGGCTTTGACAGAAGAGGCAGGTGTTAAAGCCACCCTGTCTAATTTTGGCTGATGGAATCCCGCTCAATCCCCTCCTCTTCCCCCCACCCCCATATCCAATCACCGTCTTCAAATAATTAAACTTTTTCTCAGCTATCCTGCCATGACATCCAGACACTTAAGTCAAAACACCAGGGGTGGTGGCTGACTCTCCATCAACAGAAAAAACTGGGTGCCATCAGCATACTGATGGCAATCCAACCCAAAGCTCTGGACCAGCTGTGCCAAGGGTTGCATATAGATTTTAAATAACATTTATTGACATGTTCATGAAGGAAATGCATCGGGTCAACCTTGGGCATTTCTGCACAGACCATATGCCCCAAGTGCAGTACCATTGGGCAATGAATTGCTTTCCAACTTCCCCACAATTCTGTGATACATTTGGGCATGTTCAAGGGTTTTCCCCAGACTTCTGCGCTGCAGTTTTAGAGAAAAGCGAAGCCAAGCCTGTGCAGCTTCCATGTGAATAGAAATGTTCAGATTTCCATGTGAATAGAAGAGTTCAGATTTTCCTGGTCCCAACCATAAAGCAGCCATTTCTTCACCCTACTGCAGAGGGTATTTATTTTCTTTTTTAACCAGAGATTTAATAGCATAATATCAATATCCCGTTATACCAAAATATGCATCCAGTTCTCTAATTTCCTAGGTGTCATTATTTTAAAAGCTCTAGCTCCTTTCTTTGCAGAGTGCATTTCCAGAACAACATGGGCTACTTAACTTTTTTAAATGGAAGAACTCAGTAAACATGATACATATTTTAATATAATGGTAAATTGATATAATGCTTTGTTTTTTAAAAAAAACTACCAGGAAAGCTCATCACCACAGCAACGCAAGTCTTTCCTTGTTTAGTATTTGCAACATGAGTCTTTCCTGGTTTAGAAAACCCCTTTCCCTTCTTACGAAATTTCTGCCTTTGCTTCTACACTTCCCTTCTTAAGAAATTTTTGCCTTTGCTTTTACAAGAAAAAATGGCAACTCCATGGAAGTTCTTTAAACCTTTTAGGTACTGCAAATGAATACAGTATTTGACATGTTGGTCTTGTTCCAAGTCCAAGCATCAATACAATTAATAGAAAATGTAAAAACCAAGGCAGTACATTGTTTACAGAAAGTAGCAAATACCTCAAAAATGAAGGAGACTATACTAGACGCTGAATTTCTGAGTAAAACCATGTTACGCCAGGTCAATAACTTTTGGAAAACAAACAGTCCACAGACTGGAAATGTCCAAGCTACATTCCAATTCCAAAAAAGGAGAAGTCAAAGACTGCAGTAATTATTGGACCACTGCATTAATTTCTCATGCAAGCAAAGTGATGCTCACATTTTTACCAAGACTCTTACAATATACAGAGTGAGAAAGTCCAGATGTTCAAGGTAGATTCAGAAAAGGATGAATGAACTAGAGATTATGCTACTAATTTACATTGGCTATTGGAGAGTACAAAAGACTTTCAGGAAAAAATCAGTTGGCGTTTTACAGATTACAGCAAAGCTTTTGACTGTGTTTCAGTGTGCACCTTATACTCTGGACAAGAGGCAACAGAATATGCAGAAAGAAAATGAATTGGAAAAAGTATTATTTTGCCTCCCCATCTGTTCAAACTTGATGCAGAACATATTGTAAGGAAAACTGATTTATATTAAAGTGAAGTGAAAATTGGTGGAAGAAATATTAACAATTCGAGATACACAGAGAACACCACATTACTGACAAAAATTAGTACAGACTTGAAATGACTATTGATGACAGTTGAAGAAAGTGCCAAAGCAGAATTAAAGCTCAACAAGACAACAAAAGTAATGGTAATTATACAACTTCAGTGTTGTCCATGAAAAAGCTAAGCAGTTTCCATTGTTTGACTCAGCCAACCTAAACAGGGACTGCAATCAGAGAAATCAGAAGGGGACTGAGAAAGGGAAGGGGAACCATGAAGGAGCCAGAGAAGATCTTTTAAGCGTTGCTGCAGATCCAGATAACTCATACTATGCTATTCACTCAAAATATGGTATTGGGGTTTTATGGATATCATGGATTGGGAACAAACCTTGTCTGAATTTTCCCTAGAAGCTAAAATAGGTAAACTGATTTTGGTCAAAAAATTGGAAATCAAGGGCGATTCTGCACAGCACGTTACCAGCGGAGCTTGACTTGTGTCGAGCTCGGGTCGTCCGCACAGCTGCAGATTTCGACACAAGTCCGACTCTCCTTCGACCCGCCTAAGTTGGATTATCTCGATCCTGCTGCAAGGGCGTACTTTTTCACGAAGTTGTGTCGACCTCTCGTCTCTGCGGACTGTCTGTTGAGCTCGACTCGACTCAGCCCTCCAGCCAATTGCATCGTTCCTGTCTCTGCCCAATCAGGGCTTAGTTTCCATTTAACCAATCACGGGGCGCTTTCGGCCAGCCAATCATAATTGACCATTGAGAGCATGCATACAGCCGGAAACTCATGGAGCCGAAAAGCATTTGCTGGACTGAAACGAAGCAGGGGACTGTAACTTGTGACAGCTTGTTCTGTGGTTTATTGGTTCAAACAGAAATCTCTGGAGGAGGGAATGCCTATATTAAATGAGGCTGTTGTTTTTCTGTAAGGGCTGTTCTGAATGTAAATTCTTCTAGAGTTTCACAAGTCCTGCCCAACAGTATCCATCTAAGTAAAGCAGCTAGGTGGGACACGTGCTTTGGAGGGGGAAGTTCAAGGGGGACAGAAAACTCTCAGGCAAGATAAAGCCAAGGGCAGCAGAAATGTGTTTCCATTCAGATGCGAGCATCCATCCTGCTGTTTGGGGGTGGATTCTTCCCCACCCTGAAACAGCATCACTTTCAAAGTTTAAACTGAGGATCTCAGATTCTTCCTTTAAATCCATGCTGATTAAAAGGAGAATCTGGGGAAATTTGGGGGGTGCCTGATGTCAGGGGTGCAATTGTTAAGCTAGCAACACGCCTCGCAGAGTTGATGGAGGAAAAAATGGAAAAGGGGAGAATGTTGCAAGCCACTTTTAAATCCACCTTAAAGAGAGAATCTGGGGTACTCATTTAAAACAGCATTGAAAGTGATGCTGCTTGGGGGTGGATTCTCCCCCACCCTGAAACAGCATCACTTTCAAAGTTTAAACTGAGGATCTCAGATTCTCCCTTTAAATCCACCCTGGGGAAATTTGGGGGGTGCCTGCTGTCAGGGGTGCAACTGTTAAGCTAGCAACACGCAGTTTTTCCACCAGTGTGCAGAGCGGCGGTGATACACCCAATGATGTGGATGCTGGGAAATCACTGAAAGGGCCATACAATGGGCAAGAGGAACAGAGCAGCTGTGGCTCAGCAACCGGATGATGCGGCAGCAAACCGTTGCCGCTGTCTCCAGCAGGTTGCTCAAATGTGCAAGCACAGCCAGAATGGCGGCAAACAGCTCCTCAAATTCTGGATCCATGGCGGTTCACCAGACAGTTTCTGTGGAAGGACGCAAAGTCGCAACTTCAAGACTGTGTCACACAGTTCCTCCGACTTCGCGACATGCTCGCAAAAAAAAGGAATTTCACGTCTCCCGCCATGAAAAAGGGAGCCAATCGGTGCGAAGGGGCGGATGACACGCAGAGTAGAACCCGCCCAATGAGCGGTGCGAAGGGGCGGATAACACGCAGAGTAGAACCCGCCCAATGAGCTCGGGTAAGGAGAGCCAAGCTCAGCATGTGCGGATGAACGGCGAATCGAGCTCAGCTGCCAACAGCCAATAGAATGCGCAGCAGGGCAGCTCATCCTGCTCTCTGAGCTCGGCTAAGGATGTACGAGCTCGGCCGCTGTGCGGAACGACAGCGAGTCGAATTCATGAAGAGAAAATCAGGCGGACGCAAGTCGAGCTCTACAAAATGTATTGTGGGGAATCACCCCAAGAGTCCTTGGGGAAAGATAAGGAAAAATTGAAGACAGCAGGAAAGGAGGCAGACCGAACATGAAATGGATTGACTCAATAAAGAAAGCCAAGGCCTTCAGCTTGCAAAAGCAAGGCTGTCAATGAAAAGACATTTTGGAGGTCACTGATTCATATGATTCACTTTAAGTTGGAAACAACTTAACACACAGCACAGTAACTTTTATGAGTTATTTGCAAATCTGGTTCTATAATCACAATTTCTGTTTGTTAATATGCCTTGCCTGCAATAATCATAATCCATGGCCAGAAAATTTTGAGGACAGGATAATCTAAACCCTCTTAAATTAACTAAGCATTGGGGGGGGGGGGGGAATCACCCACACAAGATGCCTTCCTGAGTCAGAGGGAGAACATTGCATTACTGTCTTCATTTATAGGCCTGATCGAGCAGCAAGATGTCTTCTCCCCCCCCCTTTTTTTTTACTGGCTGCTTTTGTTGGCCTTGAAGCATTGACACAGAGATCAGGGTGATGGTGATAAGATCTTGGGGGAGAGGGACAGGAGAAAGCCGCAGGGCTTTCTGATCTTTGAGATAAATTGGTCAACCCAGCAATACTGAAACCAAGCAAAAATGAAAAAAAACTTTCCTTTCTTTGTCATAGAAAGACTCAGCGCTTACCAGCTCCATTGCCAAATTTCTCTCACAGGTACCAAAAAGGAAGGCTTGCTAAAATTTGAAACTGTCTGAATTATTATTGAATTTTTTAACATACTGATTTGAATGAGTTGTGATTTTAACCTATTTTATGTATGCCAATAAAGACATCGGTATCTATAAGTACTGCACATATTTCTGTCTTCAAATTTCATTTTGCCTTGAAATCTAGAAAAAAAACTGTGACAAAGATTGTGACAAAGAACACAGTATTTGCCCCCTTGGCTTCAAAATATCCAGAAATGTTGTATGGCTAGGAGGGAGCAACTGCTGCATGAACAAGCAAGCTATAATTGGCCGCGGACCCTTATTGTTTTCAAAGCAGTTCTGATTAGAGTAATTCAGCAACTGTAATTTCTGTGATCTTTGGCCTCTGAAACTTCTCACTATCTACCTTCAGAGTTGTTAACATTAAAATGGCTACTGTTAGTATATGACTTGACATTACTAAAAAGCTCATTTGAGAAAACCCCAGGCAATGTAACTAAAAATAAATCATAAATTAATTTAAAAACCTGTCTGGCAAGATCTCAGGAAGCAGGACTAGAAACAATTTAATTTTTCTAGGAACCAGACCTTAAAGAACTCAAGAAAAGATTCAAATGCTAGAACTGGCATTCTATTTGATACTTTAAGGCCTAGCAGATGCATTAGAGAAAATGCATCAGATCTCCGCTACAGATTGTGACAAAGAACTAGCTGAAAAGCAGCATACAAATACTGTAAATAAGTAAAACGTATTTTGGACTCAAACACTCCTCATATATCACATACTCTTTTTCTAGTAGTGGAAAATTATGTCATGTCACAGCTACCTTGGGGCGACCCTGTAGGGTTTTCAAGGCAAGAGACATTCAGAGGTGGTTTGCCTCCACTTGGGCTGAGAGAGTTCTGAGAAAACTCACCTTGAAAATCCTATGGACTCACCATAAGTTAGGTATGATTTGACAGTCCAGACATACACATATATGCCAAGTTATAAACAATCCTTTTTATGCTATTAAAGCAGCGAAATTTTTATGTTTCTGTAAGACAGAAAGTATTGCATTCATTTCAGTTTTCTTCCAAACTTCTATTTCTCCCTAAAAAGAAAGCAATTTTTTTTCTTATGACTTCAACATTTCCAGAAACCATACATCTCTCTATTGTTGGGTCCCATAAATTTCAATCCCGTAAAAGACACAAATAAATGAATACCAACGAGCTTTATTAGAGACTGTTCTATCCAACAAAGAAAGAATATGAAGTTTACTATATGGAAATTCCCTTACTCCCTTTGCAGTCCACTGAAACCCTCAAAATGTTGCCCCTGAGGATCTGGAGAACACCACAAACAAGACTGAAAGTAACTGTGTCTGTGATGGGAGCAATTAATTGGCCAAAACTGTTACTGTCAAGGGCAACCTCAGCTACATGTTTATATAACCCAAGACATAAATTTTGCTCAACCTTCCAAGTTCACAGAAGAAAGACAGGGAAATTGCCTACCCCCCCCTTTTTTTTTCAAGAGCACAGCTATATACATGCTGCTTAAATATGTTATTCAATCTTCATTATTCTACTTCCAGCAAAGAATATACCAGGACCTGCAGAATAAAGCTGGAGCATTTATGTTCAATGTAGTTACAGTATACATGGAAACTACTCCATAAATGTCAAGCGCTTCAGAATTCCTACACAATAAAATAAAATGCAAATTCCTTCAAATATTTTATTCTTAAAAGACTTGTCAATGAAACAAAACGAAATTAAGCCCATGTGATTTGCCCAACTAGGCTGAGGGCTTTGGGGACATGCTTATGTCAAAACAACTTAACTTTGCAAACCAAGGAAGACATGAAAAATTTTAAAAGCAACAAAAAAATAAGGAGTGCTAGAAGTATTTGACATAACTTGAAACTGGGGGAGTGATGTCACAAGAGGAATCTTATTTTACTATCATTTATCAACTCCTTGAGGGTTAAAGAGATTTTCCATTTAAATTAACATACAAAATTGGCTAACTCCTTTGTCAACAAAGCAAGTATAATGGCACAGAACTATCTAGGTCAGCAATCCCCAACCGGGGTGCCATGAGCATGTCCCAGGGGTACCGCGAGAATGCTCCCGGCCACCATCACTTTCCCCCCGCCCTCACCCCTCCGCTGCCCCGCAGGCTGCTCTTCTCCGTTGGCTGAAGGCACATGGCGCCTCCAGTGGTGGGATCCAAAAATTTTCATAACAGGTTCCAATGGTGGTTGGATTCAAACAGTGGCACCACCGAACACACACACCTCCAGTCCCTATTGGGCAGGGAGGTTGCTTTAGTAACCCCTTCTCGGCACTCAGAAAAAATTAGTAACCACTTCTAGAGAAGTGGTGAGAACTGGTTGGATCCCACCTCTGGGCGCCTCCCACCCCACTTACCTTAGCCAGCAGAGACTGGGCCCGGGCCGAAGGAACAGCCTGCCAGACTGCTCCTTCAGCCAAAGCAGGAGGGCAGCGGTGGTCCCAGCCTCCCGGCCTCAGCCCAACCTCCACTGGCTGAAGGAGCAGCCTGCCGCGGGCCACCCCTTGGCCTGGCTTTGCCAGGTTGCTCCTTCAGCTGGCAAAAGACGGCAGCAGGCTCCTGGCCCAGCCTCCACTGACTAAAGTAAGTGGGGCAGGGGGTACCATTTTCTTCCATTATGCCTCTGCTCCCACCCCAAGCATCACCTTTCCACCCTCCCCCACCTCAAGCCTCTCTGTTCCACCCTCCCCCATTCCTACCCACATCTTCCAACTCTTCCCCACCTAACATTCACCTGCCAACTCCCCCCATCCCAACCCTTGCCTTTCTTTCCTTCCTCAACAGGTAAGTGTTGTGCCACAAGAAAGGGATGTGGGATCCACTACAGCCCCACTAAAACTGATTGGGGAGGGGCTCAGATTTTGCCCTGGGCTCTGGGGGCGGCAAGCAGGGGAACTGGGAGGGGAAGGTGGGGGGATGGCAGGGGCGTAGTTCCATTAGCTCCTCTGTACATGAGAAATGGCATTGTCTGGACTATATCTGCCAGAGTCCTTCACTTTTTCCGGTTCATCATTGGGAACATGCTGCCAAATTTATTAGCATTTAAACAAACATATTTAAACGTGTTGTATGTGTTATAAAATGCTGCAGGACTCTACACGCATGTCTTAAAAACATTTCACTCATTTCAAAAGGTTTTTTTAAGTTTTTTGCACTACCCCAAAATCCTAAACTTTTCTATCAGAAAAACTGAAGAAGTCCTTGTTCGTGCTATACATTTTAGCATGTGAAAAACCTTGCCGCAATAAACACTGGGGGGGGGCGCTAAATGGGTTATGGGAGGAGTGCTGAACTGCACCAACTTGTTTGCCCCCTCCACCAACATAAGGGGCACCCCCACCAATGGTGTCTGGACATACCCAGAGCTCTGTGGTGGTGAAATCCAGAAGTGGCACCATCTCAGGCAACACCGGTGTCCAAATGGATGCTGGGATGAGGGGGGCATGTTGAAGCATTCTCGGGATGGAGCCAACTTCGAGTCAAGAACACTATGACCTGGACTTTGGACATATTCAAAGTCCTATGGAGGGCTTTCCAGATAGTGGGGGCGGGCTTGTTCCTTTAGCTGCCTCCCTGAGCCGTGGAAGCCTTTTGGACCTGGCATGATACCAGTGCCATCTCCAGCCTTATGAATTAGCTAGTCATTCTAGTCAAATTACTAGTCATTTAGTAATTCTAAATGAGAAAATCTCATGAGTTTCAGTGTTTCTCAAAATTTCAGGGACCCTGAGGAAAAAAGTGTTTTTGCTTTTCCCAGGTTTTTTTATAAGCCCTCACACCTCTACTCATTTTTTTAAAAAGAAATTCACAAAAACCCTGCTCCCACCCCCACAATCTTTGCAAGAATTTCCTTCTGAGTTTTTGTCAGGCTTTCTTTTCTCTACAACTAATGAGTTCAATACCCAAGAAGATAGTCAAAGAACTGAAATTACTGAATTTAAATTTGGCCTACACAGTACGTATCAAATGACTTTCAAGCAACAGAATATGGACACCATGAACTTTAAGCAGCTATGAAGAAAACATCCAGGATTTTTTTAACTGAAGAATCCTGAGTAAAGAACAGATGATGGCAGAAAAAACAAATAAGTGTGAGTAAAGCTTAGCAAACAACCAACAAAGTGTGAGAGCAGTAGACTCAACAGTGCATTCCAGACCCAAGAAATCCATGTAATTCAAGGTCAACAAACCTACAAAAATCTTGCAACAAACCATCTCAGTTGAGAGCCTTCTTGCAGCTGAGTGTTACCTACAGCAATTTGCAGACCAAGTATCAAACTTTATGAATACCTTATTACAAGTAGTGTAAAAATTATTAAATACTGAAATAAAGCTTCTTATCCATAGTTTTTATAAAAATTCAACTGAGTGTAAGAAAATAATGACAAATGTGGAGAAGAGCTACATCACTGAAGGGCGCTTTGAGCACTCCTTTTCCATTAAATTTTTTTACAGAGGAGTCAAACTCTGGCCCTCCAGATGTTCATGACTACAATTCCCATCAGCCCTTGCCAGCATTACCCATGAACATCTGGAGGAACACTCTTGATGTAAAGTAATATAGGTGGCAGAAGCAATTTTAAATTGTCAAGAAAGAGACTTCTGGAATCCTAGGGCAAAGCATCTTGAAAGGTCTCTAGCCTAGAAAAACCTGTAGGGTTCTAACTGCATAGTTCCCCACCACCACCACGTACAGGATCAATCCAATGTAAATGTCACTGAGGTCAGACTAAGATCTGGGAGTGCCAACTCTGAATTCCCACTCTGCCTTGAGAAGCTTAGACCAGTCACATTTGAACACAGCTTAAACGTACCTCACAGAACTGCTATTAAAATGCATCCTCCCTGGTCAGAAAGATAGTATATTATATATAATAAAGTAAATAAACCAACACCAATTTTTCTATGAGATCTCACACAGACTTGAACCCTTCTCACATTGTCAGGAAGAAAACAAGTAACAGTCACAATTCACAGACAATTGGTTCTGTGCTCAATGCCCTCTGGCAAGCAACAGCCTATTCTAGATACAGGACAGTATGTTGAATGCCTCTGGTTCTCACACTTGCCTGTTTCTGGAGAGAGTGCTGTCTCAGTCTATTGCTGCAGTAATAAACATTGGTCTTACAGCACCTTCAATGAAGCTTTCAGGGTCTAGAATCCATTTCATTTGGTGACTTTTACAGAGGAACAAAACTGACTTCATCAGGGATGTCCCAAAGCTAGCCCTCCAGATGTTTATGGACTATACTTCCCCTCAGCCCCAAGGGCTGATGGGAAGCATAGTCCATGAACGTCCGGAGGGCCAGCGGTGGGACATCCCTGGTTTACATTTTTAAGGTACTGCAAGGTTTACTTTAATTCAAGTTTCTCATATGGCACCCACTTCCAACCCATGTAAACACCGTATCTGGTATCCCCGCCCTCCTATTCACACACTGCATTTTGACAACTTGCCTTGACAGACCTCCCCACCCATCAAAATGGACAGGCTTCAAGGAATCTCACCCCACAACCAGCACTATGGAACCAACGCAGTCCTCTACCCCACCAGCGCCTGAGAGGCCCGCGACCTGCAACACCCCGGCCTCCTGTTATTTTCCCCTTTTGCACAGATATGTTATAATTATTGTTATTTACTGCTTATGTTTATTGATATTATTATTATTTCGAAATGCTATGTGTTGTTTTGCTGATCGACTATTGATGTTTTGCTGATTGACTATGACCCATGATGTTTGCTGTTTATATTAATGTTATTTGCCGCCCTGAGCACTACAGGGGAGGGCGGGTTATAAATCGAATAATGAAATGAAATATTGATCAAGCCAGAAAACTGTCTCCAATCTTCAAGGCCAGCAGCCTTCCCCACCCATTTCCTTCCAAACTACCCCTTCCCTCCCTCACCGCCAGTCTCCCGATTCTTCAAACGACACTAACGTCTCCCCTCCCTCAGAGCCCAAACCTCCCCGCCTTCACATTGAGCCAGCCCCCCAGGTCATCCCGCACCCCTTTCTGCGGTCCTCCAGCGACGAGGCGCCCCCCAGCCCTTCTCTCAGCCGCGCCCCCCCCGGCCGGTGCGGTCGGCCTCCTACCTGCGCCTCCTCCGCCTCCTCCCAAAGCGGCTGCCATGGCGCCCGGCCTGGCGAGGGCCCGCGGCGAACAACCCTCCTGCTCGGAGCGACCGCGGAGGAGGGTTATCGGTCGGCGCCACCGCCGAGAACAAAACTAGCACAACATGGCGGCCGGCGGCTGAGGGAAGAAGCGAGGGGAGGGGACGCTTCGCTTCGCCAGCCGCGTTGCAGTCTGGGATAGCGAAGGTCGCTTCTGGTTGGCTGGGCAGCAGTCCCGGGCCGATGAGCAGCTCCGCGAGCGCATGCGCAATGTTGGAAGTAGGGCAGAAGTGGGCGGGGGAGGGAGTCGGAGGTGACGCTACGCAATGTTGGGACCGTGCGCAAACCCACTTTTTTTAAAAATAAGCCGTCTTCTCTCCGCCTTATTAAGAACCGTCTGGGCTCTGATGCGCATGCGCCTCCTGGGAAAGGCGCTGAAGGGTGAACTCTGACGATTGAAATTGCAAAAGCAAGCAGGTGCGGCGCATGCGCAAAAAGAATTCTGGTGGCTGGGGTAGATTCTTCTTTTTTTTGCGGAACAGAAGAAAGCGACTGGTTGCGGTGGGTTTTCTGGGCTGTGTGGCCGTGGTCTGATGGATCTTGTTCCTAACGTTTCACCTGCATCTGTCGCTGGCATCTTCAGAGGTGTGTCACAGAGGGAAGTCTGTTACCCACTGTGTCTAAGTGAGAAGAGAATATTTAGTGGGGTATATATTGTCCATGTCCCAGGGTGGGGAACCAATCAGTAAGTGTTTGGGTGGAACTTGTTATGCAAGGATGTGGTTGATAGTATTGTATTGCGGGTGGGGTTTATCAGTCCAATATATACCCCACTAAACATTCTCTTCTCACCTACACAGTGTGTTGATTAGCATGCCCTCTATTCTATCATCTGATAAAAATGTTTTTAAATAAAGTTTTTTTTATTTTGCACATATGGACAACATATACAGAAAGAGAAAAAGAAAAAGCTCAAATCTGGTTTTACCTCCCCCTCCCCCCACATAGTAATAATAATAAAAGAAAAAGAATCACACAAACACATCCCTGCATATATATGCGGCGATTTCCACCTACCTCATTATGGATTTGAATGCAAATCTAGTTTCGTGCTTATGGTTAATATCTGCATTTTTCCCACTTTTAGTTCTTCTTATAAAACTACTTTAGTCCTATACGCTGTTTTCATTTAAGTCTCAAATCCTGCCATTATTTCTCTATTTGTTTGTGTTTGGTCATTGATAAAAATATTGAATAGCACTGAGCCCAGGACAGAAACTTGTGGCACCCCACTAGTCACTTCTCTCCAGGATGAAGAGAGCACCCTTTGGATTCCATCAGCCAACCAGTTACAAATCCACCTAACAGTAGTCTTGTCTAGCCCACATTTTACTAACTTTTTTGAAAGGTAGTCATGAGGGACCTTGTCAAAGGCCTTACTGAAATCAAGGTATACTACATCCACAGCATTCCCTTCCAAGCGTGTCACTCTATCAAAAAAAGAGAGAAGATTAGTCTGGCATGACTTGTTCTTGAGAAAACCATGCTGACTTTTAGTGATCACAGCTATAGAAAATATCCCAACAGAACTTGGGGAAAGAGTGAAACATCCGTTCTGGAGAAAATAATGAGGCAATTGGGCTTGGCTCAATATTGCTAGTATCTGGCTTTTCCGGTGCCAACCTGGAGTCATTTGAGCTCGTGAAGCTGCCCCACTCTGAATCAGACCATCAGTCTATCTATGGCACTCCAGATGTTCACGGACTACAATTCCCATCAGCCCCTGCCAGCATGGCCAATTGGCTGATGGGAATTGTAGTTCATGAACATCTGGAGTGCCATAGGTTCGCCACCACTTGACTCTACTCAGACTGGTGGCAGCTCTTCTGGGTCTCAGAGGTATTTTATACCATGTGAGATGCCAGGGATTGAACCTGGGACCTTCTGGATGCAAAGCAGCTGCTTGACCACCATAAGAACATAAGAACAAGCCAGCTGGATCAAACCAGAGTCCATCTAGTCCAGCTCTCTGCTACTCGCAGTGGCCCATCAGGTGCCTTTGGGAGCTCACATGCAGGATGTGAAAGCAATGGCCTGCTCCATAGAAGCCTTCTGTTAGAAATCCTGAAGGACTTACTACATATCTAATTTACTGCCCATCTATGATTGTCAACCTTGTTAATAATAAATAGTCCATTGTGTGTATTTGGGATAACCATTTGACTGCTGCTGTGTGAAGTTTTACCTTGACAGAAAAGGAAGAGACCTGACTCCCTTCCAAACTCTGTACAGACTTTCTATTATTGCTTTAATGTATTGGGGTGTTATGCGGAGCGGAGCTGCTGTAATGTACGAGTTGTGGCTAGAAGTGGGATGTTAGCAAATAAATTTAATCTGTGGTATTAAACATGCTGTGACAGACACCCTGAGGGGGTAGCCACCATCCTACATCCTGTCACAATTTCAGCTTTCCGCCTACCCAGTTGCACTGGGGTTCCCAGTGGGAAATTAAAAACAAAACTCTAAACTGGGTTTGTGGGGATAGGTTCTGGGCCTGAGTATAAACTTGCCCAAGCTTGGAACGTTCACTGAGGTAAAATGGACAGACCCATGATGTCTTCTTTTAAAGAGTGAGCAAGAACAAAATATTCAGAATGAAAATACAACTTGAAGTAAATATTAATATTTCATTCAAACAAATCCTCAAAGCCTAACCTCTCAACTTTAAAAATCCCTCCTGTTCCCCCTTCCCCCCTTTTCCTTTCCCTCTATTATTAACTGTTTTTGTTCTTTGCTTCTCCTCTTCCCTTTTGTCCTGACATTTTTCCCTTCCTGTGGTTTTCCTATCTAGCTTTTGGGCCTGCAAATTCTCAGTTGTCTCCCCAGTTATCATACCTATGATGGGTTGTTTATCTATATTAAGATACTATATAGTACAGAGCACCATCTTATAAAGTTAGACCAAGAGTCAGGGTTTAAAACTGTGATATACATAAACCTCAATGTGTAAAACACAATTCCTCTTTGTACCTGATATAGAGGAACTTTCCCTAGGACATGCCGAAGATGCTGGTTTATATCCCAGAACTTCCAGTTAAAAGGATCCTAGGTCTGTGAAGGGAAAGATGAACCAAGAGAAGAAGAAGAGCTTTAGGATTGGCAGGTCAGAGCAAGACTATTATGCCACAGAGTCCGTCACTGAATCATGTACAAATGCAGTTGCCAACTTTCTGGTGGCACCTGGAGATCTCCCTCTATTACAATTGATCTCCAGGCAACCAAGATCAATTCCCCTGGAGAAAACAGCTGCTTTGGAGGGTGGACTCAATGGCATGAGGTCTCTTCCCTCCCAAACTCCTCCCTCTGCAGGCTCCACCCCCAAACTCTCCAGGTATTTCCCAACCCAGAGCTGGCAACCCTACTTACAAAGGAAGGCATACGTTCTCCGCATACCCCATGGAGGCTCAACAACCCATGTGGGACATATTTGTAATCTCCGCATATAATGGAGCTACAAAGAACTACCTACAAATAGAATTGGCATGCTGACTTGTGTTCTAGTAGAATTTATGTTCTTCTTTCACATTGTCTTTGTGAATGCGTGTTTTTCACGTTGCCCTGGTTTTTAAACTGAATTCAAATGTTGTGTATTTCTCTACACTTCTGCCAAAGAACACCTGTGTGTGCTGCATCGGCTGATTCTATAGCGCTGCCTCTGTTGGATTGAGGCATGTGGCCTCTGGGGCTCTTTCAATTATCTTGCCAGGCCATCGGACTTATTTATCAGCCCCTTTCCATGTTAAGCTTCACACCTGGCTTTTAATTAATTTGTTCCTCCCCACAAACAAGCTAGGTAACCCATCCCCTTATTCTCCCCACTGTGGCACAAGAGAGCCAATAGAGATGCCTCATCCAATATAGACACAATTTTGGGAGTGCTATCTTGAATAACCAATTATTGACTTCATTGTACATTGTACTAGGATTTAATTAAGCGATAAGGCCCATCATAGCGAGGTCCTTTATCTTTAAGATAAGGATTTGTCAGGCTTACCCCAGGAGGTCTTTATCTGAAAGATAAAGGAAAGGTACATAGGTGCCTTCCTTGTTAGTTTAAACCCTTTAATTAAAAGTCCTCTTTAAAAAACAAAGTTATAGGTTGTTATTGTCTTTGCTTTCACTCTTGAGAGATGCAAACTAGTAAGGTGATAGCTTTTACTGACCAACATCTGTAAGTAAAGAAAGAATACAAAGAGTTCTGAGTAACTCCCAGTTTTGATTCAAAAGGCTACATCTCTGCCATTTCATATTGTAGAAAATTTCAGTGCTGTTCCATGGGTCTTTCTTCAAAGGTTATTTAGAAATTTCAGTAAGTTTAGATCATGGCTGTCAAGTTGGTAGCAGGGCCTTGTCATCAGGAACATGTTCTTCTTAGCATTAAAGGTCTAGAGCAGTGGTGGGATCCAAAAATTTTAGTAACAGGTTCCCATGGTGGTGGGATTCAAACTGTGGCGTAGCGCCAATGGGGCTGGGCGGGGCATGGCATGGGCGTGGCCGGGCATTCCGGGGGTGGGGCATTCCTGGGGGAGGCTGTGGCAAGGATGCAGCCACTGCGCTGGTCCTTGGGCGGGAAACGAATGCATGCAGGCACAGGCTGTCACGCATGCTGGTGCACCTCCTGCTAGACTGCTTCAAGTTCTGCGTGCTACTGCT
The DNA here is from genome assembly GCF_021028975.2 of Sphaerodactylus townsendi. NCBI lineage: Eukaryota > Metazoa > Chordata > Lepidosauria > Squamata > Sphaerodactylidae > Sphaerodactylus > Sphaerodactylus townsendi. The sequence continues at coordinate 68,400,798 of NC_059435.1, forward strand.
GAGACGAGGGGCGTACCTAAGGCAAAAATCACGTGGCAAAATCACCCATTAGTAACCCCCTCTCGGCACACACAAATAATTAGTAACCTACTCTCGGGAACCTGTGAGAACCTGCTGGATCCCACCTCTGGCTAGAGCAGGCATCCCCAATCATGTTTGGCTTGCAGGGGCTTTTGGAATTTTGAAAAAAGGGAGCAGGCTGGAACCATCACAAAATGGTTGTCATGAGGTTCTAGGGCCAAAAGGGTGCTAGGCTGCAAGCAAAGTAGTCTCTTATGACGGAGGAAGCTGCCGTACTTCAGAATTGTAGCTATCTGCATACACAAAAGGGATGCCAACTTCAGTGAGGCAGATGAATGCAAGACTGGCTGTTTGCTTTAGGGAACAGAAGCTTTCTTGAAGAGGCTGAGGTCATACCAAGCTTGGTAGTTTCCCACCAGAAGCAGGGGATACCTATTTCCGACTGCCTCTCCTGTGAAAAAAATAAAAGTTAAAAAAGACATGTGATGGCATGTTGTCTCTTCCAGGAAAAACCCAGGAGTGATGCCAGTCCTCTTTAGGAATCACCAGAAGTTTGTAGCAATGGCCCCTTCTGCACATGCAGAATAATGCACTTTCAATCCACTTTCACAATTGTTTGCAAGTGGATTTTGCTGTTCCGCACAGTAAAATCCAGCTGCAAAGTGCACTGAAAGTGGATTGAAAGTGCATTATTCTGCATGTGCGGAAGGGGCCATAGTATCTGGCAATTCCTAGGGAAGTATGAGGTCACCTCCAAGTTTTCCCAGCGCAGAAGAAAACAGACCATTCCACTAAATGGACTAGAATATTTCCAAACTTTTCATTTTGAATACCAAGGAGAGATTATTTCCCATATGTTTTTGCATTCTTGACATTTTCAAAAGCAGAGGGAGAAATCCTTTCAATAGATTTGTCTTGACTCAGAGTTGTTCCTTTTCATTTTCATCTTCTGAAAAAAAATTATGGCTTAAAACTGCTCTGGTTTCTCTCTTACCTGTAAGGCATGAATGCTACTGGAATCATGCCCACTGTCATTTTGCCCTGTAGTTCAGGGATGGAGTAATGAGATACAAGTCTGATACTTCTGTAATGTACAACTCTGTATTTTTCTGGTGTCAGTCTTAATTTACAGTGCAGAGAAACCTGCATGACTTGGAAAGCAGCCATAGACAATCTGCAGTCTAAGCTTTGGATATTTAAAAAAGTTTGTTTGCACCAGTGAAGTAAATGTGCTCCGAATAAACTCTATTATCTTGGAAATTGTACTCACTATATGACTGGACAGAAGGAAGCACAGTGCAGTCTCAGGTATGCTTTCTACATCAATGTGGATATATATTTACTAAATTATGTATTTTAACACAGGGCATAATACTGCTGGACAATTTCCTTCATAAATGCCGTGGGAATACTACCGTAATCTGGCATTGCTTTCATTCATTTCATTGTGCAATGGAATGTCCCCCGGATTGTTCCCCTACTGCTCAGCTCTCAGGATATTCTTGCTGAGTGAATAATATTACATGGGAGAAAAGAAATAAGGCAAATCTATTTCAGCCAGCAAAACGCAAGCTTCTTGTTCCAACCTAAAACAATTGGAGTTAGCTGGCATAATCTTTAAAACCTCTGAAATTGGGAGGACAGTGGATTGGGGTTTATCTGATTACAATCAGTATAGCTATGCCACAGAAGGCATTGTTACAGTCTTAAGGGAAAGTTATTTGCTGGATTACTCACCAAGTGCTGACTCCTTCAGGACTAGAATCTAAATCGCAGAAGGGAAGGTTTAAGCCAGTTGGCCAGTTCAAAAGTGTTGGACGCAGCCTGCTTTCATCCACTGTTTGTAGACCTTCTAAAGTGCCAGTTGGCTGGGAGGAATATATGATCCCCTTCTGGGTAAGTTCCAGCTTCAGTTCTGAGCACTTGGTGGATGATCATGGGCAGTAAGCTGGAAATTCTTAGCTTGCTTATGTACGAAACTCAAAGGAGGAATTCTGTGGCTATGGCTGTTTACTTATTGGTTTTGTTGATAGTTCTATAGCCACCTCTCCATCATCTGAGGTAGTTGGAAACCACCACATTGAAAAGGTGTTAAGAGGCAAATAAAGTGGATGAGGAGGGGGCCGTGTCTGAATTCTAGACAGAAGGTTAGCCCCCGCCCCAAAAGGAAAAGTACAGAAGAGAAGGGTTTATATACCTCAACCACTTCTTCAGGCAGAAAAGCTTATGAAAAACGAAGGTGCCATTTGTTACCCATCGATCCTTTTGTTAAGAGTTCTTGCCAAGAGTGTTACCTTTCTCTGCAGAGAAGTGAAAGTTTTTGTGTCACGTAGTACCGGCTCATTATAAATAAAAGCAAAAAGAAACAAAGGAAGGCCTGGTAAAGCAAGGCTTTCTCCAAATGAAGACACACGAGTAGTTCCTTTGAACAGCTCCAGAGGCAATGCTCCTCAAAGTTCCTAACAACTTTTTATGGGAAAGACCTGACATGAAAAGATATTGTGATTGTTGCTGGATGCAGCATCATGATAAATTTATTGCTGGAATTCATAATGAGAGCTGGTGTCCAGCTTGTATCTTTTATAAATTATAAATTCCGACAATAAATTTATTATGACGGCCCATCTGGGCAACATCCGGAGGCTGGTCAACAGACATGATCAGAAGGCCAGACTCTGAAAAAGAGAACTGATTCTCAAGATGAAAGTAAATGAGATGGGAAATGGCCTTTCCTTTTCAGGAGAAGGAATTCCAACATGCGTTTAAAATTCAGCTCAGTTAGAATTAACTACTGCTAAGTGTCCTCAAAATAATTTGGATAGCAAGAAACCTAGGCCCCTTCCACACATGCAAAATAATGCGTTTTCAAACCACTTTCACAACTGTTTGCAAGTGGATTTTGCCATTCCGCACAGCTTCAAAGAGCATTGAAAGCAGTTTGAAAAGTGCATTATTTTGCGTGTGCGGAAGGGGCCCTAGAGACCTAACCAGGTCTACTCAGTCAGGTCTGCTCAATGAGGCTTACTCCCCTGAAAGACCAGTTATGCACTTATGGCCTCCTTCGTATTGAGAATACATTCCCTTCAAGTTTGATTCTCAGTTATGCACCAGTTTCTCCCTCTTCCGAACTCACCACACTCAGATCAGAGAATCTCCCAGGTTTCCAAACCCTGTTTAAGCATGACTTTTTTCTCCCTTTGCAGGGAAAGTGGAGGTGTGTTAAGATTTCTTTGAGTTTTCTCACTGCGCCTCACCTTCTGCCACCCACACAACAGCAATTTCTTGGGGCCACCATTTCTGAATGATCAGAAAGTCTTTCTTTTTTAATGCTGAAGGTCTATCACTGGAGGGATAGAACCTATGAAATTGACGTGGTCTAGTGAAGTAATGCTATACCAAACACAGCAGGAAAACAGGCAGCTGGCAACCTCCCCAAATTGAGGTTGCACAGAAATATCAAGAAAGCAGTGGGCAGGCAAAATGGCGGCTCGGCTCAGGTAGAGAGACTTCGCAGGAGGGGAATCCCCGTATAAACAAAAGACCACAGGAAAACTCCACTAAAGCAAACAGTTGCCAGGTAAGCAGTGCACCCACAACTGGCCAAAGTGGTCTTAGGACTGCTTCCTGAATCGCTGGAATTTTTGCACCTGATGATACTCAAATGTCTGGATCCCCTAAAGCTTGGGATATGAAGCAGACCAGGAGGCCAGCTAGGTAAGACAGAGGTTTGTTTTCTTGTTTCGGTTGATGCCTACCCTTATCCTCTGCCACCAGGAAATTTATTCATTATTCTCATTCATTTCGTGACATTAACAAATGTAAAAAGAAGAGACTTTTTGGTTCCTTTTTAATCCTGATGTTCAGGAGTGACAGGAGAGATGTGAAACAAATCGCAACACACAATATGTCATCAGATCTGATCTATTTTTAATGAATTGGTGTGTGCATTCAGGACATGATCAATGCATTTCACTTTCATACATTTCATATTCAAACCTACCTATCCAAAGGCAACCAGCAGAAGCCGGGGAGCAAATCTGGGGTCTTGATAGTCTGGCCAGAAATAAACACAGCTAGGATAAAAATGATGGGACCCCAGAATATAAAAGTGACAGGACCATTGCATCATAGAACCCCAATACTTATATTATTAAATACATGGCAAAATTTCATCTCATGCTTTATTTACTCAAATATGAGACTAGTTTTTTTTCCAGGTATGCAGTCAAAAAAGAGGTGGTCTCTTCATGTCCAGTAATAATAAAAAGTGTGAATAACTTTCTTTTCTTTTTTTACAGGTGTCATGTTATACTCAGGGGCGTCTTGCTTCTGAATGAATGTGATAAATTCTCATCCAATTTAATTTTATTCCAGTTCAAAATGAAATGTTGCCAAGGTTTTATTTTATAAATCTTTCCTAGATGAATCACTGCATTTCCCACATATATTTGTATACAGTGATTTTATCCATTGATTAATGTCCAAACTTACCCTGCAGGCAAACCCTGCAGGCAAACCTTAGCCCCGTGATGGCGAACCTATGGCACGCGTGCCTACAGAGAGGGCACTCAGAGCCCTCTCTGTAGGCACGCGTGCCATCATCTTCCCCTCCCCCTTCCCCCCTCACCCAGCCAGAGGTGGCTGCCAGCAAACACGTTGGGAGTCATGCAGCACAGGCTGGTCATGCACAAGGTGCTCTGCCGGCTGGGGCTGAGCTTCAGGGAGGTCTTCTTGAGTCGATCTGATTTGCTGTAAGTACCATCTACCGCCCCACAAAGCTTGGGAGACTGGAGGCTGGAACGCTTTTCTTGGTGTGTAAGTTTTGGGACCAAACTAAAACTTTGGGAATAGGATTAAAAAGCAGCAGTCCGGGTGAGGGGCTTCCATTGGGAGGAGTGCATCTGCCAAGAGCAGAACAGGCATAGTGGTGGGATTCAGGCGCTTGCCCTGATTGGAGTGAACTGTTTGTTAAGGGCCCCCCTTTCCTGGGGGAGAGAGTGATGGGGCTTTTCGTGCCTGGGAGCCCAGGGCGGGGAGGAGAGATCTTGCAAGGTCCCTAGGCTCATGATAGGTTCAAAGCAAAAGTACAAAAGACAAAAAGCATTTCACACCGATAAAGAATTGAGCTAAACCAGGCCCGACCAATTGACAGGAAAGGGAGAGGAGCATCCCTTACCGCCCTGAGCATCCCTTCCCCACTCTCCTGGTCAGAATTAGGGCCATTCTGACAGAGGCAAATGTGGGACAGAGAGGTCCATTTCAAAATATTCTCCATGCTTTTATTTTTCTGTTCCTGTTGTATTTTTGTGGGAAGTCAAGTGCTGTGATGACATGTGAAGGGAAAACCGCAGATCAGATGGCTGCTCCACAGATTTAGCTTTCCTGAAGTTATCCCACCCCTCACACAGCATTCCTGCTTAGGATTGCCTTCCTTGACTGCCTTTTTACTTCTATTTTTTAGTGGTGGGGTTATTAGGTTTCAGAAAGAGAAAGTTTTACTCCCCTCTCCCCCCGCACCCCTCCCCCTTCCCCCACTAGGCCCCCATTGTGATAATAGTGTAATTATTTCAGGGAGATTATTAGCATTAAACTTCAGACTTAGTATTGGGGAAGCAGAGTAGGTAACCCTGTTAAGCACTATTAAACCCCACTGATTTTCATGGGAAGAACTAAAACTTGACCTGGGAGTAAGCTCAGTTGCTGTCAATGGGGCTTGCTTCTAAGTAAACCCTCCTAGGGTCGTGATTCACCCATTCAAAGCATTGCACGGTAGCTTCAAAGCAAAGCCACCAACTATGACCAAGCTTACTCCTGAGTAATGCACACCTTAATGCGTTTTTTTCCTAAACTAAAACCTCAGTATTCCGGTTAAATTGCCGTGTTGGCACTTTGTGATAAATAAGTGAGTTTTGGGTTGCAGTTTGGGCACTTGGTCTTGAAAAGGTTCGCCATCACTGCCTTAGCCTGACTTTAAGTAGATCTAAGCCTGTGGTGGCGAACCTATGGCACTCCAGATGTTCATGGACTACAATTCCCAGCAGCCCCTGCCAATTGGCCATGCTGGCAGGGGCTGATGGGAATTGTAGTTCATGAACATCTGGAGAGCCATAGGTTCGCCACCACTGATCTAAGCCAATGATGAGCTTTCTACCTACTAGTTCTCTCTAGACCAGGGGTGAGGGATTTTCTTGACTCGTGACGTCATAAACGCGGCTCTTAGAGCCTGTGAGTTAACTGACTCCAGCGCCCTTCCTGGGAGGCGGCGTGGGATTCAGCCCTTTCCCCAGCGCCAGAGACTTTGCGCCCGTGCCGCCCGTCCCGACAGGCGAGGCCTCGGCGCGGCGCCCCAGAAGCGACATCGATGCCACCTTTGAAGCGGCCTCCGCGCCGCGCCTTTGAAGCGGCTCCAGATCTCCGCCGCGCCACCCCGAGAAGCGGCCTCGGCAGCCGCCCGCCACCCCAGAAGCGGCTCAGCGCCGCCCGCGCCATACCCCAAGAGCGTATCCGTGCGCCCATCCACCACCCAGAAGCGGCTCCAGCGCCAAAGCGCTAAGAAAAAAGCGGCCTCAAAGTGCTTGCCACCCCAAGAGAGAAAGCGAGCCTCGGCGCCGCGCCCAGGGGAAGAGAAAAAAGCAGCCTCCGCGCCACCGCCGCCAGCACCACCGCCAGTTTTCGACTTTCTGATAAGGCGACACTGTCAAAAAGAAATCCCTGCGTTGCCAACTCCAGGGCTGAGCTAGAGATTCTGGATTATTTCGAGGGATTTTTTTGGCCCCGAAGCGGCTGGTGCTGGCTTTCTCTTCCAGGGCCGTGGAAAGAAAAAGCCAGCGCAACCATTCGCCCAAAATCCCCAGAAACAGTCCAGAATCCCCAGCTCAGCCCTGGAGTTTGGCAACGCAGGGGATTTTTGATGGAGTTTCGCTTATCCATTAGTGAACACACGCAAGGTCGAAGAAAGGAGGGAAGGAGCAAGGAGAAAGGAGGAGCAAGCAGCAGCCGCAACAGCTGTCCGGCCGGTGAAAGTGAAACCTGCCCGAAGGTGGCCTCTGCGCGCCCGAAGAAAGCGGCCCCCGCGCCTCCGTCCACCCACAGGGGAAGAAAAGCGGAATCCCCTGCGGCTCCATGAATTTTCTTTTCCGGGGGAAAATGGGCCCAAATGGCTCTTTGAGTCTAAAAGGTTCCCGACCCCTGCTCTAGACAACAAGGATGCCAATCGAGAAAGGCCGGCAGCCCCGAGGCTGCGTAACTGAGGTCCCCACATTAGGGAACCCTCCCCCCATGTATTGGCCCTTCCCCCCATTTCCAGGAGAGCTAGATGGTAGCAATGCCATTGCCTCTTGAATGCTGTGCTTTACCCAGCTCACTCTGCATATGGCTGTTAGCGTACTTGAGAAATGCATAATTTAAAGCAGTTTTGAAGTCTACAGTTTGCACTTTCCTTTGAAGCGGTGGCTGATAAGGAATGTAATTGTTATTGGACCTCAGTTCATTGATTTAGATCAGGGATGTCAACTATGCGACCTATGGGTGGGTGAGTGCAGATTTGGCCCACGGCGTATCAGGCCTGCAAGCCAGCTGACACACACACACCCTCGAACTGGCCTGGTGAGCCCAGTAGGCTCATGGACCTGAAAAGCCCTCTCATGGACCTGAAAAGCCCTCTCAAGGTTGCTTGCCCGTCCAGGCACACCCTGCCCCCAATGCTATTCTGGAGCCAGCTGAAGCAGCTGCTACCACCATTACCACTACCACGCCAGGCCTGACCCTGACAAAGTCACATTTATGCCATATCCATCTCTCATAACAAGTGAGTTTGACACCCCTGATTTAGACAGACAAAAGCACAAAGCACAAAAATGGATATTACTTTTCAACCTTCAAATTATAGAAGACCTTGAAAATCATGCCAGAATAGTTTTGAGATGGCAAGCTTTCCCACTGATATAACAATAGTGCCATTTGATCTCCACCGGTGGGAGTAAGTGCAAGCATTTATTTGGACATGTTTGGCTGGGAAAGATGAATTAATTATGCAGTTAAGCACACACAGAGAATTGGGTATTTCTGTCCAAAAATGAATTCAGTCAAAAAATATGGGAGAACACATGCAGGGAAATTAGGTATTTTGAGAAGATGCCAGAATATTCTCCTTCACAGACTCCATTAAAATGCGTGGGAGGTGCCCAAGACCACAGCTATTCTGTTGCTCATTTCCCATTCATTTCAATGGAGCCTATGCAGAATAAGTCTCAGGTGGACTGTGCCTACGGAATTATTTATCTGAACTCCCTGCCTTAAAACTAAATAAGATTGGCTGCTGATACCCAGATGCATGTGCGGTGTTAATGACAACGAATTTGGTGGAGATGCAGAACACAGCTTTTTCTGCGGTTGCCCACAGCTGTTGAAACTCCCTGCCACAGGAGATGAATCCTGTCTACCTCCCAGCGGTCTTCCAGGGATCTGTACAAATCATTTTATTCTGGAAGGTGAGAGTTGTATTGAATCAATCAATTTCCAGACATAACGTTGATTTATTCTTTTGCTTTCGACTTTTACTGCTGACTGCTGGTTTTACTGGTACTTGTTTTAGGGTAATTTTGTTACCATTTTACGGCTGTTTTATGACTATAGATTAGTGGAGATTTTTGTTTTGTCCTGTTGTTGGAGTGTTCCTTCTTTGCATGATGATTATCTGGTAATGGAAAGGGTTAGGGTTAGTGTTCTGTAGGGTTTTCAAGGCAAGAGATGTTCAGAGGTGGGTTGACTGTGCTTTCCTCTGCATCGTGGCCCTGGGTGGGTCTCCCATCCAATTTCTAACCATGGCCGACCCTGCTTAGCTTCTGGGATCAGATCGGCCTAGCTTGGGCAGTCCAAGTCAGGGATTATTTAGCCTGTTTTTAAAGCTTCTTACTGGCAAAAGGTGAATGTAGTCAGTCTCCTGTGGAAGCACTGGGTCATTACTGACCCAAAGGGCGATGTCACATCACAGTGACTAGGCAGACTTTTTATATGGTGGCATATTACCTCCTATAATAAGTTTATCGCAAAACTGACATCTGCACTAATGTTTAAACACAGTATTCTTCTCCATAGCTTAATACCTTCACTTTCTGCCCTATCTAAGCTGGCTAAAGCAGAAGCATTTATTCTTTCTAATATCATGTTGATCAGCATCCATGCCCCCTTCATTAAACTGATTTTCTCTTGCAATAAAACAGACACTTCCCCAGTCATTAGACACTGTAACTATTCTCAGGATAGCAAAACAATGTACAGCTTTCCAGCACAGTCTGAGGAAGCAGATTTGCGTGGGGACAGGCACAAGGAAAGAGTGCAGAGAACAACAGCAACAGGGCCACATGTGAAAAACCCCTGAGCATAGAACATATAATTGCTCTCTTTCTCCTAACTGTACATGATAATGTCATAATAGCATATTTCAGACATCTGAGCCTCAACATGGGAATTGTCTTCAGCAAATGGTTACAGGTAGCTATAAACAATCTGCAGTATATTAGAGAGGCTGTCCAGAACTACCATGTACAAGCAGTGCCTGAAGACAGGGAGCGTTTAATGGTGATTTAGGGTTAGAATGGGCTGACCTGCAGAGCCATGGAAAACTACTCTGCAACCAAATGCCAGAGTCCTCTTTAGGCTCAGTAAGTAGCAGGCCTTCCGGCCCTTCCCTAAGAACAGACTAAGGCCCCTTCTGCACACACAAAATAATGCGTTTTCAAACCACTTTCACAACTGTTTGAAAGTGGATTTTGCCATTCCGCACAGCTTCACAGAGCACTGAAAGCCGTTTGAAAGTGCATTATTCTGCATGTGCGGAATGAGCCTAAGAGTTTGGTTGCAAAGGGTCGCCGGGGGCCAAACTAGATGTTGCAGGCGGCAGCCGTGGGTCCAAGCCGTGGCAGCCAACACTATTTTAGAGAAGAATTTGTCGGTGTGAAAAGTGCCGCAAGAGCCTGATCCATGGTGGGACCAGGCAAGCGTGTTGACCCTCAGATTGCAGTCCACTGCTCTTAACCGCACCACACTTGGGTAACTGCAGGTCCTTGAATTAGGTCTTGTCACTGCCTGGACCCTGGAAAATCTGCATGAAAACAATTCCCCCCCAAGCACACTCCAGAAGTCTCAAACAGAGCCACGCGTCATGCAGGTGATTTCATTCACCATGGTAACCGGAATTCCGTTCTCTGCCTGATGCTACCTGCTTGCAGCTGGCAAATTAGCTCCAGCTCGGGCTGTTTGCAATTGGCTGTCCACCTCCTTGTTTTTCCCACATGGTGCTCTTTTATTGGTCCACTGCCCTGACAAGCTGCCTCGCTTACTGATAGCAGAAATGCTGGGGGAGCTCACGCACAAACAGGCCAGCCAGAGCTGCATCAGTGGCAGACTTGGCTGCCTTGCCGAGAAGCAGTATCCAAAAGACGCCTCCTCTGTGTCAAAGAGAAATGCCTTCTGTGGATTGACAACGGGCTTTAAAAAGTTGCCTAGTCTGGAACTGTACAACCACAATATAGTGCTCAGCTTGGGCTGAGCAGAGGCTGAAATCTTGCAACTTAGGTAAGCTTTAAAATCCAACTGAATTATGCAATTTATGGCTCAGGCTGATTCCGCATGGGCCAAAAACAGCAGTTTGAAAACGGTGTGAAAATGGTGTAAAAGGGTTTAAAATGGTGTAAAAGGGTTTATACTGATTTCACACCGTTTTCACACCATTTTCACACCACTGTTTTTGGCCCATGCGGAATCAGCCTCAGAAACTTTTGCTTGTGGCTCCTCTTCAGTACATTTTAGAAAACAGTAAAGTCCAGTCTGGTATGAATTGTTGGTTTGAGCAGAATCTCTTTTCTCCTGAGAGTTTTATTTCTGTGCAAGTTTCATAGTTATTCAGGCATAAAACTCACTCGCCCTCCACACCCTGATATTAATATTTAAAATATCTCGGTCAGGCAACACGGATTCGTTGCCTGAGTTCAATGGTTTGCTTTTAGAGCACAGCCATCTGTCCATATTTCTTCTGTATCCTGCAGCCAAACGTCAGATCTACAGTTTCACAAAACTTCTTCCGGCCATAAAATGAGATGCAGAACAAAAGCTTTTTAGGACTGTTGTGATTTCTTCAGTGCACAAGTCTAAGTTTTAAAAATGCTAATATTTAATGTTGTGAGAAGGAGGGGAAGGCAGTTGGAATGGAATGCACTATAGTTTTTCAGTTTCTTCCGCAGGTGCATGGTGAGATTTTTATGATAGAAGTTGGAATTATAATTAAAATAGGAAGCTCAATGCACAGAGCATTGTTCTCTGAGCTAAAATGTACAGTTCTATACAAAATTTGCCACCTTCCCAAGATACTCTTCTCTGTTGTCTGTATTTGAATAGGAAATGAACAGTGCACTCCTAAGCAAGGTTATACCCTTCAAAGTACACCAAAGTTAATGGGCTTCAAAGAAATGTGACTGTTTAGGATGGTACTGTGAGCCCATCAGTCTTTGAAATTCTAATGTAAACATTCAGGGCCAAATCCTATATTTGCAAATATTTTCCAGCCACCTTTGTAACAAGGCCACGGCCCCAAGATTCTGCTTGGTTAGGTGTCTCTCCATCCTATCAGATAGAGGGATATCCTTGTAAGCTAGGGCTAGGGTGTACCGACAAGTTATTAGTTAGCAAGAAGAAGAAAAGCTAAAATTTGTCCATTCTACCAAGGGAGGGGAAAATGAAGAAAAGTCTGTTAATAATCAAGTTGATCCAGACTACTAGTTACCTGACAAAGGAGGAGGAGGAGGAGGAGGAGGAGGAGGAGTTTGGATTTATATCCCCCCTTTCTCTCCTGCAGGAGACTCAAAGGGGCTGACAATCTCCTTGCCCTTCCCCCCTCACAACAAACACCCTGTGAGGTATGGGAGCTGAGAGAGCTCCGAGAAGCTGTGACTAGCACAAGGTCACCCAGCTGGCATGTGTGGGAGTGTACAGGCTAATCTGAATTCCCCAGATAAGCCTCCACAGCTCAGGCGGCAGAGCTGGGAATCAAACCTGGTTCCTCCAGATTAGATACACGAGCTCTTAATCTCCTACGCCACTCCTACTCCAGAGAGAACTTATCAGTTGGTGGCGGAAACTGGTACTTTAAACTGTTGTGGACCTGGATGCTCCAGGATTGCCCAGTCTTGGCTGATCTGGGAAGCTAAGCGGGGTCTGCCCTGGTTAGTACTTAGATGGAGACCATCAAGGGGAACCAAGGTTGCTACAAAGAGGCAGGCAATGGCAAACCAGCTCTGTTAATCTCTTGCCTTGAAAACCCTGTGGGGTCTCCTTAAGTTGGCTGTGGCTTGATGGAATTTTACAAAAATGGCTACTCAGTTCAACATGGGATGCAGAGGAAAGAAGCAATAGAGTTTGTAATAGAGTAAGAGAATATGATGGGAATGTAGGAAAGAAGAGTTTCTCTTGAAAAGAAAACAATCAACAACTAGCGATATTAGGACACAGAAGAATACAAAGACGCTTTCCCCTTCTCTGGAGAAGGAAAGGGTGGGACTTGATATTTGCAGATGTACAAACAGAATCTACTGACAGAGATATTGCTGGTAGTTGCAGAGAGCACGCCAGGCCAGCTGTGGCCTCCTCATAAACAGGAAATGCCAAGGGAGCTGTCCTTTGGGACCTGGCAAATATACGGTGCTGAATTCAAGGTTCATCCCGAGGAGCTTGCAGGTTTGCAAAATGAAGGCAGGCTCTAAAGAAAACCAAAACATTTTACAAAGGCTCATTCCGCACATGCAGAATAATGCACTTTCAAACTGCTTTCAATGCTCTTTGAAGCTGTGCGGAATGGCAAAATCCACTTGCAAACAGTTGTGAAAGTGGTTTGAAAATGCATTATTTTGCGTGTGCGGAAGGGGCCAAAGCTTGGAGCTGCCACATTCAAGACTGCCAACTGACTTGAAACCCCAGATGAGAAATACTTGAGAACACTGGGATTTGGTTCATGACTGAAAAAAAAAATCTTTCTTATCTGGGGTTCCAAGCTAAGTCTCATCCAAGTTTTCATGGGAAGGGAAGGCGGCATGGTGTAGCCTAATGTCATCAGATTTCGGAAGCAAAGTGGGATCAGTATTTGGAAGGGAGACCACCAAGGAAGGCTCTGCAGAGGCAGCCAATGGCAAACCACCTCAGCTTCTCATTTGCCTTGAAAAGCCCCTTGCTGGGGTTGCCGTAAGTCGGCTACTGTTTGTCAGCCCTTTACACACGAACAAGTTTTCATGAGGCATGTGATTTAGTTCTCTGACTGCCAGTTCCAAATGCGCCTAGAATATTTCTTGTTTGACCTCATATCAAAATGTCTGTGCATGGGGACAGCTTAGACCAAGCTGAGGAAATGAGGTTAGTAGAGAGCCCTCCCCAATGGCCATAAGATAGAAACCCACAAACCGGAAACCAGCAAATGTCACACTGCCGTTCTGGCAGACGCTAAAAAATTCACTTTAGGACCCATCCATGGAGATTTTTAATGGGATCCAACTCAGAGCCTGATATTAAAAATGCCAAGCAATTTTTGAACTAAACAAACGTAAATCCAAATAAAACACTCTCTGGCCCCTTCCGCACATGCAAAATAGTGCATTTTCAAACCACTTTCACAACTGTTTGCAACTGGATTTTGCCATTCCGCACAGCTTCAAAGAGCACTGAAAGCAGTTTGAAAGTGCATTATTCTGCATGTGCGGAATGAGCCTCTGGGCTAAGTGATGTCAAGTTGCTTCTGACTTATGTTAGCCCTGTGAATTAATGACCTCCAAAATGTCCTATCATTAACAGGTCTTGCAAACTGAGGGTTGCAGCTTCCTTGACTGAGTCAAGCGAACCCATGTTGGGTCTTCCTCTTCTCCTGCTGCCCGAGCATTATAGTCTTTTCCAGTGACCCTTGGCATGTATTTATCTGAATATTATATATGTATCTGAATGTGAACAAATATATTCAATGCTGGCCAAAACAGCCATTCCTTATCTTGCTCTTCCCCCCTTCCCAGGAGTGATACAAATATCTCATGGGAGGTCATTGCCCTGCCAAGTTGCCATCCCCACAAACTATAGCTGGAGAAGCACAGCGTGGGAAATTGCTGCCCCGTACTGCTGGCACAATCATTTTGTATCATTGGTTACAGAGGAGAGCACATGGCTGCTGTTTTCAGTGGCAGCCACGTGTCTGTACCAACCTCTAGTTCCAACTTCAGGCATATTACTGACTATATCCTAGTCAGTAGGTTCAGAATTTGCCTTGTCTGATATGTTCTTCTCATGAGGTTTTTGAAAAGCCAAAAGACGGTTCTGAATGTATTGTCGAAGGCTTTCACGGCTGGAATCGCTTGGGTGCTGTGTGGTTTCCGGGCTGTACGGCCGTGTTTTAGCAGCATTCTCTCCTGACGTTTTGCCTGCATCTGTGGCTGGCATCTTCAGAGGATCTGATGTTGGGAAAGCAAGTGGAGTATATATACCTGTTGGAGTGTCCAGGGTGGGTGAAGGAACATTGTCTGTGAGTAACAAAGAAGACAGCCAGGTCAATAGATGAGGGCATCTGAATAGAAGTATGAGTAACAATGAAGTCTATAGCATGGGAGCAACAATGAAGATAGCCAGGTCAATAGGTGGGAGCGTTCTGAGTATTTTAATAAAAAGACGGTTCTGAATATTTCCTTGCAAACCTGCTTGAATTAAGGTCCCAGCGGGTTGTTAGCATGACATTGCTTACATGTTGGAAAAAAATCTGTCCATTAGCTGCTGAGAAAGCAATCTGGCTTGTTTGGGAACTTTAGCTGTGAGACCAGCATGCAAAGCAATTCTTTTCCATAAGTGGGTTCATGCCTCACTGACTTCAGAGGGTTGTATTATTCCTCTGTATGTGAGAGGGGTAAGAGGAACTGTTTCCAGCAGTGAAGTTTATGGGAGGGAGAAAAACGCAGATGCAAATGCACTCCTTTCGCAGAACTCACTTCCTTAGTTAGGGAAGTAGGGTGGGGGAAGGGTGTTGACAAAGGGATCTGCAGTATTTTTAATAACTCCTGAGCCTCACCTTTCTGATTCATTGCAAAGTCTTTTCACCCAGCCAGAGGAGTGGGAGACTAGGCTGTGGTTGCAACCTGATGCTCTTGCTAGCAGAGCTGCAAGAGACCTGGTTTCTGGATCTCATCAGTATGTGGGTGATACCCAGCTCAATAGCTGTCCATTGAAATCCCCTGGCAATGCAGTAAACACCTTGAGCTGCATCCTGACTGCTGTAGTTAAATGGCTGAAAGTTAACAAACTGAAACTGAACCCAGACAAGAGGGGACTGATGCTGTTTGGCAAGCATCAAATCTTCAGTGATATTTTTCGATGGGGTTCAGCTGACTTTTGCTGAATCAGCAGCTCAGCGATTATACTGAATTCACCATCACTGCTGGAGAACCAAGTTAATACAGCCACAAAAATACCCCTTTCCAGCTTAGTTTAGTCTAAAAGAGGGGCCCTGGACTTGGCCAATCTGGTCACCTGGATCCAGGTAACAGTAACATCAAGACTAGACTACTGAAATGTAAATTACAGAGAGGGAATGTGTGGTATAGTGATTGGAAGATCCAAATTAAAATTCTTCTCATTTGTGAAGATCACAGAATGACCTTGGGCCAGACACTCACAGGGATATTGTGAAACCAAAATTGAACAGGGAACACCAGTGTACACTGCATTCATAAGAACATAAGAACTAGCCTGCTGGATCAGACCAGAGTCCATCTAGTCCAGCACTCTGCTACTCGCAGTGGCCCACCAGATGCCTTTCGGAGCTCACATGCAGGAGGTGAAAGCAATGGCCTTCTGCTGTTGCTGCTGCTCTTGAGCACCTGGTCTGCTAAGGCATTTGCAATCTGAGATCAAGGAGGATCAAGATTGGTAGCCATAGATCGACTTCTCCTCCATAAATCTGTCCAAGCCCTTTTTAAAAGCTATCCAGGGTTTGTGACCCCATCACCACCCTCCTGTGGCAGCATAATTCCAAATCGACCCAACTGCCTACGATTAGCGTGAAGAAGTGTTTCCTTTTATTAGTCCCCAGCATTTTCAATAAATGCCCCCTGGTCTAGTATTGTGAGAATTCAAGGAAGAGTTGAGTCATTTTCTTGCAGTTAGGTGAATTCCCAGGATGTTATCCTGTAAGTGTAATATTCCAGATGGAATAAGCGTGCTGCAAGAATTCTGTCTTTCATATATCATTCTTTGCAACATATTATATAGATTCAGGTGGGTCATTGTGTTGGTCTGAAGCTGCAGGAAAAAAAGTTTGAGTCCAGTTGCGCTTTGAAGACTAATAAAGTTTCACTTTTGGTATAAGCTTCCGGATGCTTATACCCAAAAACTTATACCATGAATAAAACTTTATTGGTCTTAAAGGTGCCCTTGAATTCAAACTTTAAAAAAAATATTATATGGTGTATATTTAACAAGGTCTGTTCTACATGATAGGGCTGTCACATTGTGCTCTTTTGGATTTTTAATGTTTGAGTAATTATGTTGGTATCAGTAATAATATTTGATTGGAAATCACACACACACACACACACACACACACACACACACACACACACACACACACACACACACACACACACACACACACACCGGGACCAGAATGGTATAGGAAAGGTCCCCATTTAAAGACTTAAGACTCATTTCAATAATCAAGACAGAAAGTTTGCAAATCTTGGGGATTTTTACCCCAGGGCAATTGCTTAATTCTATGTGGCTACCATGATTGGATTTATAGGGGACTGGCAATACAAGCGCGTTTGTTCACCTGTGCCTTATGTGTTTCTTCAGACTGATGCATGGGGATGGCTTTGCTTCAGTCGGAACTGCTCCTGCCTCTGCTGCTTCTGGTTCTGTTTGGCAACACTGTGAAAGGACAGCGGGACATTGTGGCCCAGGAGGTGGTGTTTACTTATTGGAGGTGGAAGGTGAGTCCAAAACTTCCAGTCATGGAGTGTGGGAAAGACAATCATGTGAAGACAGCAGGAAAGGAGGAAGACCCAATATGAGATGAGTCCCTCAAGGAAGTCACAGATCTCAATTTGCAAGACCTGAGCCAGGCGGTTGACAATGGGGCATTTTGAGGTCATTAGTTTATAAGTTACTATAACTCAGAAACAACAGCACTTAATGCTCTCTCTCTCTCTCTCTCTCTCTCTCTCTCTCTCTCTCTCTCTCTCTCTCTCTCATTTGCTTCGTTTAATGGTGTCAGACAAACAAGTCAGTCCTGTATCTCCACATTCCCAAATCTGACAACTCTGCCTACTAACCAAAGGATGATGTTTAATGGAATGGTTGTATTTATTTATTTATGTACCACGAAGCTAATATCCATCAAGAGGGTCTGAAAGAGCTATTTTGCCAAAAAGAGAAGGGACTGCAAAAGTTGCCAGTGAGGGAGCAGAGCAAAAATAAAATGCCACTTTGAACCATGAGGCTCAAGGTGGAAAGATGGAAATATAAATGGGGTGCTGTGTGGTTTCCGGGCTGTATGGCCGTGTTCCAGTAGCATCTTCTCCTGACGTTTTGCCTGCAGTTGGGGCTGGCATTTTCAGAGGATCATACAGCCCGGACACCACACCACACCCCAATGATTCTGGCCGGGAAAGCCTTTGACAATACATGGCAATATAAACATTTAAACATAAATAAAAACCACAAGGGAAGGTGGGAATATAAATGTTTAAATAAATAGAGATTTTTTTAAATCAACAAAAATAATTAAATAAAGAGGTATAAGGTTTGAAAATCCTGTGCCACCTGTGGGAAGAGATGACCTCAACAGGCAACGTTATGTAGCACAAGAGACATTGCCCAATTTCATGGTTATTGCCGATTAGTTTGAAAGCTGGATTTTCTGTTATGGTGTCTTTATGGCTAGGATGAAATGGCAGCCATCTTTGCATTCACTGTAATAACAAACTCCAACAGTCAAATTGCTGTTAAAATTGATGCCTTTTTTGTGCATAAATGGCAGGAAACATTGCATAGTGATTTAATTGGCATAAAACGCTGTAAACAATGGCAAAGCGTAAGAACACTGTCAAGTTACCCTAAAAGAAACAGACAACAAGGGAACATGAACAAGGAAACAAGTGAAACAAAATGTTCACAACAATGATGTATGAGAACAAAAAGAAATGAAAAAATGCCATGTTTGCATGCCCCTGCTTAAAATGTACATCTTAACTATCTGTGTGAAATGAGCTATAACGCAGGAAAATAACTGTGCCTATAATCACAGACCTCCACAGACAGACATGCCAATAAAAGAGGAGATATTTGTGGGCCCTAACAGAGCTAGTTGAGGTAACCTAACCAAAAAAAAGTTTGGAAAAACAGGACAACTTAGGATAGGCACAACAAGCTATGCATGGGGTGGTGTCAGCGTTCCCTGTAAGCTGTGCGGCCGCACAGCTGTACAGGCACCATATTAGTGCTGTGCAGGGTGGCCAGCTGCCCAGCAGGGGGTCGTCTTGTTGGCGGCTCAGTTCCGTTGGGTGAGAGCCAGATTCCAGAGCAGCATTAAGGAAGCCCTAGAGAGACTATTGGGTGGTCTATAGAGAATTCCCCCCCTCTCCCATAAGACTGCCAACTCTGTGTTGGGAAATTCCTATGGATTTGGGGGCAGAGTTGAGAGTAAAGGAGAGGGACCTCCATGCTATAATGCCATACAGCCCACTCTCCAAAGCCTCCGTTTTCTCCGAGGGAACTCTGTAGTCCGGAGATCAGTTGTCATTCTGGGAGATCTCCAGGCCCCATTTGAAGATTTCCAACCTTCCTTTCCAATTATATGAGTGCCCAAACATATGATGGAACTGATGAGCAATACATTCAGGAGGAATAAACACAAGTACTTCTTTACTCAACAAGTAGCAAAATTGTGTTGTTCACTACCAGATCTGTGAGCAGAGATGGCTGTAACAGGGGATCTGATTCACAAAAGAGAGGTCCATCATGCTGACTAAAGGGTACCTCTGAATACCACCAGAAGGCAGAAACATTGAAGGCAACCTTGGCCTCTGTGCCCTGCTTGCTGGACCTCCAGGGCAACTGTGTGAAACAGGATGTTGGACTGAATGGGCCACTGGTGTGATCCAACAGGTCTTTTCTTATATTCTGACATTCATATACACTATGGCCTCATGATATCATAAAGCCTCTGTAACTGTTCTGCACTGTATGATTGGTGGATCAGTTCTTATAGGAATATGTAGACCTGTTCTTTTCATATTTCACATGACCAGTTGTTATGGGAGTAGCCAGTGTGGTGTGGTGGTTAAGAGCGGTGGACTCCAATCTGGAGAACCAGGTTTGATTCCCCACTCCTTTGCATGAGTGGCAGACTCTTATCTGGTGAACCGAGTTTGTCCCCCCCCCCCACTCTTCCACGTGCAGCCTGCTGGGTGACCTTGGGCTGATCACAGTTCTCTTAGAACTCTCTCACTCCCACGTACCATACAAGGTGCCTGTTGTGGGAGAGGGAGGAGGGAAGGTGATTGTGAACCATTTTGAGACAAGCAGGGTATAAATCCAAACTCTGCTTCTCTTCTTCTGAAGTTGGCAATGACAAAACAGCCTCAGCAGTGGCTGGGATAATAAAACATGCAAATTGAATGGCAGCTTTATGCAAAGTTGGCAAATCAAAACAAGGGGCTCGGCTTACACAATGAAGCAAAGGTTTTTGAATGTCCTTGTTCAGAAATGTGGGTTGGTTATGTAATGACATTTAATAATATGATGCTTCAGTTATTAACAGTCCCTAATACTGTGTCTGCTTGGGGTTGGGACTATTTCGCTAGGCCTTCCTTGTTAACTGCCATTGTTTGAACAGTTTACCTGCACACCCGGGGTCAGCCTGCGGAAGAGCACCCAAGTAGCCCTCTCTTCCTCTTTGGTGATTCCACCTGGCTGCAAACAACGAGGCTTTGTCATCTATTGACAGTTGTGTGCACGAGGGGAAAACTCTCCATCTGTGGTCTCCTTGCCTGAGAGACAAGTGGCTGCGTCTTTTAACAGATGGCACAGTGTGTGATAAGAAATGTACATCTCCCCCGAGACAGATAACCTGACACAAGATAGTTTCAACAACATATTGAAATAAGTCCTCCCTTATGAATGCCTGGCCGACAGATTCAGCCCTTCTGAAGTCCCAGGATCCCTTGACATAAAAGAGTGCCCACAGCTTAGGAGTGATGCATTTAACGCGGCGGTTTCTGAGAGACAGACCGCTTTTTTGCATTTGCTACAGAAAAACTTGCAGAAGAGGAGGTAGAGGGTAGCAAATGACGTGACTTTACAGATGCACATTGATCTAAAGAGGTGGAGAGTCTGTTGCTTTAGACTTCTCATGGGCAAAATAAGTTCCGTTTAAGAAAAGTGGGCCTTTACAGTTTTGAAAGGGGGCAGGGCGGGATATTTGGCATTTTTTTTCTTTTTTAAAGGAAATTCCTGATTCTGGAGTGACTTCAGTATTATGTATTTCACTTTTGTCATGTTCATGCACCCAGTCCTACTACAGGGATTTAACACGTTGCAATAAATATGGAGGAGGATGCATTGGGAAAGTACCCTCTGTCAGGGCGATATTAAACCACAGCTGGGCCAGAGGTGGGATCCAGCAGGTTCTCACAGGTTCCCGAGAGTAGGTTACTAATTATTTGTGCGTGCCGAGAGGGGGTTACTAATTGGTGATTTTGCCACGTGATTTTTGCCTTAGTTACGCCCCTCCTCTCAGCAGTAGCGCGCAGAACTTGAAGCAGTCTAGCAGGAGGTGCACTAGCGTGCGTGGCAGCCTGCGCCTGCGTGCATTCGTTTCCCGCCCAGGAATGCTCCGCCCCCGGAATGCCCAGCCACGCCCCCATCGTCCCCACCCAGCCCCATTGGCGCTACGCCACAGTTTGAATCTCACCACCATGGGAACCTGTTACTAAAATTTTTGGATCCCACCACTGGGCTGGGCCCCTAGGCTTTCAGGTACTTTGGCCCCCCTCGGCCCTTCAATTTTTCACTCCACTACAGAAAGAGATTTTGGGGGGTCATCAGAGAAGTGCCTGCTTACAATAAACTACCTAATCCAAAACTAGTAAGCATATAAACATTACTTTGTGTTATAAGAATGGTATGAAAACGTGGTCTTTTGGCATTCAAGAGACAGCTGGAACATTATAGGACAGCAAAGGTATTAAGTCAGACAAATTTGTAGGAAAATGGACTCCAGGGGATATTGGAAGAACAAGTTTAATGTCATTGCCGTTCTTTACATATGCTTTCTATTAATGAGTTTCTCTGTGTTGTAATATCAATTAAACATACTTTAAAACAATGATTCAGGAAGGTGACACCAGATAAACCCACACCAACACTAGGAATTTTCTGAACCTATTACCAAGAAATGTGTACTTTTGGGAGGGAAAGTCATAGACTGCACTCTGTTTATATAGTTTGTAAAATTTATACCCCACATTTCTGCCCTCATAAAGGCCGACAAGGCAGCGAATGAATCAAAGCATACAGCTTGAAAACTGCACAGCTTGAAAATTGAAGACCTTTGATACTTAGCAAACTACAGTTTGATCAGACACACGGCAAACTATGTACTTGTCTACAAGTCAGGATTCTCCAGCAGGATTAAACCATGGTTTGGAATGTTGATTTGGAGGCAAGAGAACAAACTGCAGTTTGTTGTTTCAGTCTGGATGTCATGAAAAGCCAGCGTAATACAGCAGTTAAGAGCAGAGGTGGGATCCAACCAGTTCTCACCACTTCTCTAGAAGTGGTTGCTAATTTTTTCTGAGTGCCGAGAAGGGGTTACTGAAGCAACCTCCCTGCCCAAAAGGGACTGGAGGTACGTGTGTGCGGCGGCGCCACTGTTTGAATCCCACCACCATCGGAACCTGTTATTAAAATTTTGGGATCCCATCACTGGTTAAGAGTGTCAGACCAGCGGTGGGATTCAAATAATTTAACAACCGGTTCTGGGGGTGGGATTCAAATAATTTAACAACTGGTTGTTTACAAGCACCATTTTAACAACCGGGTCTGCCGAAGTGGTGCGAACCTGCTGACTCCCACCACTGTGTCAGACTAATATCTGGGAGACCTGGGTTCGAATCCCCACTTGTGCCATGGAAGCTTGCTGAGTGACCTTGGGTCAGTTACATGCTCTCAGCTTAACCTGCTTAACAGGGTTGTTGTGAGGATAAAACAAAGGAGAGGGGAACAATGTAAGCTGCTTTGGGTTCCTATTGGGGAGGAAAATGGGGACAAATGAATTTAATAATAAATAATAAAACTGATTTTCTTGAAAGCAAAAAAATGTTTCAGTCTCTGAAGGATGGAGACAGGGAAGCACGAGAACCCGAGAAATCCCACGCTTTCCCCCCATAATAACACACCACAATATATTGTTATACCTGACTAAAATCATATTTTATTTCACTTTAATATTTCAATTCTTGTAGCTGAAATTTAGAGGGTGAACTTACTGAAATTGTAATTTGAAACTTAGGGGATGGTTTAGGCCGTTTCGATACTCTCTCATTTAGGGGCTGCTACAGGTTGAAAATATTAATATATAGTGGGGCAAGTCTCTGTGGAATTGACTTTCACTCCCAAATTGCCCACTGGTTCAACATGTAGTTCAATGATATATTCTCAGCGCTGGAAGAACTGATGAAAAGGATATGACAGAGAAGACCCAGCTTTCTGATGCTTTTGTAATAATTTGTATTTAGATGAAGGCTATAGAAAAATGAGTAGGTTTGAAGTGAATTGGAAGAAAAGATACCAAATCTCAAAGAAATCTGCAGGTTCTGCACAGTTTTGAAAAAACCTGATCAGATGGGTAATTTTCCTTATAGCAATAATGCCCCAGGTGGCAGAGAATTTTTGAAATGCAGTGGGTTAGAGGTAAAATAATAAAACTTGTCTTTTTCAAGTAAGGCACATGGCTTTAAAGAAAGAATAGGGTAGGTGACTCTTCCTTCCTCCATTGTATCCTGATAATAATCTTTGTGAGGTAGGTTAGTGGAGAAAGTATATGAGTAGCCCAAATTCACCCCATGAACTTCAGCTCCAAGCTGGAATTTGAACTCAGGTATGCTTGGCTGTAGTCAAATGCTCTAACCACTACACTACTCTGCTGGTCTAATGCTTTCTTCATGGACCCCAAACAGCCAACGATACCTATATTCATCCAACGTTATCCCTGACCATTTTAAATATGTTTCAGGGCAAAACTGCTTGACCACTTGCAACTCCTTCACACTTATTAATTTTTTTTAACTAAACCTGCGGGACCGTCTTGCCTCATATGTCCCGAATCGGTCCCTGCATTCAGCAGAGGCCAATCTGCTGGTGATTCCTGGGCCCTCAATGATGCGGCTGGCCTCCACCCAGGCCAGAGCCTTTACAGCTCTGGCCCCCGCCTGGTGGAACGCTCCAGCTATGCAGGCCCTGCGGGATTTTAATGAGTTCCACAGGGCCTGCAAGACTGAGCTGTTCCACCAGGCCTTTGGGGAGGCTGGCCGCTGATGGCCCACCCCTTTTATAACATCTGTGGATCCTGCCACTCCCCCCCCTCTTTTAGGGGATTTGTTAGTAGGACGCCATCTGTTGTGCTTTGGTATTGGTACGCTGCATTTTAATGGGGTCTGGTTTTAATATGTATAGAGCCATTTTCCTAATGATTTCTTAACTAATTCTGATATTTATTGATTTTAATTTGTGCTCTATTTATATGTTCTGTTGTTCACCGCCCTGAGCCCTCCGGGGGAGGGCGGTATGCAAGTATAATAAATAAATAAATACATACATACATACATACATACATACATACATACATACATACATACATACATACATACATACATACATACATACAACTTTTAAAAATACAATTTAATTGATGTGGGGCAGGAAGAAAGAGGCTGTTTAACTTTCCCTCAGACCCCATTTCCCCAATAAAAATGGCAGCTTCCCAAGAGATTTTTGGTCCCACAATGGAAAATGGATGGGTACACAGGTATGTCCATCTAGTATGAGCAACTGCAAGTGTCTTAACTTTAGTCTGAGTCTTTACTGCGAATATTTGCTTTGGCAACTTCCAGACAAGAGCTTTGTTTGTCAATGGGATAGCAAACTCATGGAGAAATGTGTGGCAGCTGCCTACAGGGCTGCACATTTGGTCCCAGCAGTGAGCCAGACGTCTGGTAATTATCTTTCATTCCAGATGACAACTGAGGGACGTGCTCGTTCTGTTCTGAGGAATAATCCTGATATTTGAGCATTTCCTCCTAGGCCTCGGCCAGTGCTAGCATGTCAGGATGCAAAGGCTATTCCTGCCTCCGCTTCTGTCTCCTCTTTGGGCTGGATTATTCAATTACTGGCTGTTTGGCCTGCTCTCAACCTTTCTAAATCATTTCCCGTGCCCGCACAACTCCTTGGCGAGGGTTGAGATAGGATTTCGACAACGAATTTCACAGCTTCATAAGCCCTTCTAGACAGACAGCTTCCACCTTAATTAATGTTAAAGCAGGACAAAAACCGCCATTTAGCCCAGACTGAAAAAAGGACAATCCTGTGTTAAATGGACCGATCCTATGGTCTGTTACGCATAAGTAGCCACCTTTGCTGCTGGTGCTTTGCTCCCTTTGACCCAGTAAATGGACTTAACTGAATGCTGAGCAGCAGTGGCCACTGATGCCCCCCTCCTCTTGTATTCCTCCCAAACAGGTTCAGCTATGCTACAGAAAGGCCTTTTTCAAGGTGGAGTTGGAATCGGCATCCAAAGACAATGGTGCCTTGCTAATATCCATGTAGTACTGAAGCAATAACTGATTGAATTCAATCAGCATTCAGGAAATTGCATTAAGTTGCTAAATGCCATGCAAAATTATATCAGTAACCCCAGTTCAGCAAAGGACGGTTGTTCGTTCTCTTGCTGAGATTTAAAACTCAGATTAATTCAGCGGGATTTCAAAGTCAGCCATAAATAAAGCCTGCTGAATCTGTTTCAGTGGGTGCTAAGTAGCCCTAATTAAATGGGGACCTTGTCAGATGTTTGTGTAGTAAAATGCTGTCAAAACACAGCCAATTTATTGCGACCCAGTTATCTCTACATTTGTCTTTGCGGCTGCAATCCCAGATGAACCCTGCTTAGCTTTCAAGGTCTGGTGAAATCAGGCTAGCCTAGACCTTCTGGGTCAGAGTCCATGTTTTCTCAGCTTTATATCTTATGGCATTTTTTTTAAGTGAGCCACATTTATCAACTCCTGTCTATGGTTTGCAGAGGGGCATCAGGAAGGCGAAACAACAAATGATTCTTTTGACCTGATTAATTGCAACCCATTTTCAATGTGCCCTCAAACCACAACTCCCATGATCCTTTCTGGGAAACGAAAGGCAGGTTTTGACAACCTAGTTCACTTGCCAATAAGCACTTAATGAGTCGGGTTTTGGTGTGTCTGTGCCCAGGGAGGGGAGTCTTCCAAACTACTCTTTAAAAATGCATGACAAGAATTAGACATGAAATTAACTGAGGTAGATTGTAGATAAAGTCAGAGATCAGTCAACTGACAAGAATTAGACATGAAATTAACTGAGGTAGATTGTAGATAAAGTCAGAGATCAGTCAACTGACCCCCAGAGCCCCTCGGGGATGGGGCGGTCTAGAAGCCCAAAGTATAAATAAATAAATAAAAATAAACTCTGATTTGCAAAGGGAGTTGAGAGCGCCACCCATCAAACTCTTAACTCAAGCAGCACTGGCCTGTCCATAGTTCTGTCGTTTAACGAGAAACAGGCAGCCAATCACAGTTCTTACTCACAGCAAAATCTGATTATTCAACTAAACTCTGAGACAGCCAATGCTTAATCAGCCAGAGGATCCCCCAGGCAATGAACAGATGAGCTGACTTTGGGCCCTTTCGCATGTGCAGAATAATGCACTTTCAATCCACTTTCAATCCACTTTGTAGCTGGATTTTTCTGTGCAAAATAGCAAAATCCACTTGCAAACTATTGTGAAAGTGGATTGAAAGTTTCTTCCGAGAGGGGAAGGTGTTTGCATTGGAACAGATGGAGTTCCTCTTTGAAAGTCGCCAGATCTCTAACTGGTCAGCAACCAAAACCCTTTCCTTTCCCTCAGGGAAGGACAACCGACTTCTTCTATGATGCTGCTGGTTGGGGGTAGGGTGGGGGTTTGGGTTAGGGTTAGGGTTAGGGTGGGGATTTTAACTTTCGAATGTAGTAGTGTTTTAAAGAGATTATTTTATGTATGGGGATGTTTTAATGTTGTAGCTGCCTAGAGATCTTGGATATAGGCGGGGATAAATTATATATGTATAAATTATTTTAAAATAAAAAATATAAACAAACAGCTCAGGATTTAGGCCAGCGGTTCTCAACCTGTGGGTCGCGACCCCTTTGGGGGTCGAACGACCCTTTCCCAGGGGTCACCTAAGACTCTCTGCATCAGTGTTCTCCATCTGTAAAATGGGTAAATGTTAGGGTTGGGGATCACCACAACACGAGGAACTGAATTAAAGGGTCGCGGAATTAGAAAGGTTGAGAACCACTGATTTAGGCCCTTGTGGCATTTCTGCATTATCCTTGTTAGGCACTACAATAGTGATGGTGCCCATCCCAGGGATGCTGTGATGTCTCATTGTGCTCCAAGTCTTGAGAATTAGTCATTTCATTCTCTTCCATGCCAGTCAGACCTCTTCTGGACTCCTGTGCCTGCTTCAGGGTGCCGTAATTAAAGGAATGCAAGGAAGATGAATGGGAATGGGTTCACAGGAGACCACTGAAGATGGTTGGGAGATGGTTAGACAAGTTCTACAACAAAATGTTGAAGGCACTGGGTAGGTTTAGCCTGGAAATGACTAGGCTAAAGGCGGACGTGATCATTCTCTTCAAATGCTTGGGTTCCTCCTGGAAGAGGGCCACGCAGAGGTGGGATCCAGCAGGTTCTCACCAGTTCCCGAAAGTGGGTTACTAATTATTTGTGTGTGCCGAGAGGGGGTTACTAATTGGGTCTGCTTTTCCATTAGAAATTCCATTAGGTCCAAAAATCATAAAGTCCTGTTATTTCCTATGTGGCTGGTTAGCGAAGGTAGAAAACGGGATAATTGTCCCTGTTGGGCTGTTTTAAAAACATGTTTTAGAAATATGGTAAAGTTCCTGGTTTAAGGAAAGCATCCTTCTTTTGATTTCTAGAAACAAAATTAAGTATTTGAAAGTATTAAGTATTTGACAGGCAGTCAATTAGAGGAGAAGTAGTTGTTTCTGTTGGCAGAAGACGATAGGACTTGCTATAATGAGTTTAAATTATGGGCAGAAAGATACCAGCTGGAAATTAGGAACTTTTTTTTTTACAGTGAGAGTTTTTTACAGTAACAAAGAAATTATTAATGCCATGCCCCCCGGAATGCCCGGCCACGCCCCCGTCGTGCCCTGCCCAGCCCCATTGGCGCTACGCCACTGTTTGAATCCCACCACCATGGGAACCTGTTACTAAAATTTTTGGATCCCACCACTGGGGCCACGCCATGTTCTCTGCTGCCCTAGAGGGCCAGGCCAGAGCCAGTGGGCTTCCGTTTCAGATAAGTAAATGTTGATGGATCCTTAAGAGAAACTCCCTAATGGCATGAGTAAGTTGACCAATCTCCAGGTCCTCCTGGAATTAAAACATCTCCGGATTGCAGGGATCAGCTCCCTGGGAGGAAATCAGAGCTCTGGAACTCTACGGCATCACATCCTCACAGAGCTCCCTCCCCTTTCCAAACACTCCCATCCCCAGGTGCCGCCCCCAAATCTCAAGGAATTTC
This sequence comes from Sphaerodactylus townsendi, assembly GCF_021028975.2. NCBI lineage: Eukaryota > Metazoa > Chordata > Lepidosauria > Squamata > Sphaerodactylidae > Sphaerodactylus > Sphaerodactylus townsendi. The sequence goes on from NC_059435.1 coordinate 68,428,727, forward strand.
CCACCCCAGAGCAGGCAACCCTACAGTGACCCACCAATGGAACCAGTGACCCGGGAAGGAGGTTCTCCTTTTCTGGAGATGTTCAATTAGAGGCCGGGTTTCCATCTGTTAAGGATACTCTCGCTTGCTTTGGATTTCTTACACTGAGGGTTGGGCTAGATTTGCCCCTAGAAGGGCTCTTCGATCCCTAGTCTGTAGTCCAGGTGGCAGTTCCTTCTTCCGTGGAATGTGTGAGTGCCTGGGACTCTTCCCACTCGCAAAGCCAAGAACACAAGAAGATGCCATTCAGCAAGGTCCTCGCTGCCCCTTCTGCAAATTGCACCTCTTGTGTTTCCCGGCTCAGCTGCACTGGTGGTGATGTGCCTTTTTTTGATGGTTCTGTCTCGTCCTCTGTAGCCTGCAAGGCCCTGGCGGACGAGCTGACGTACGATATTAAGAAAATAGGTCCGAAGAGGACTGTGAATTCAGGAACGTTTCGAATAAACCCTGATGGCACGCGGGGGAAGAAAAAGGTAAGTGGGAGAAACACGGCAAGACGTAATTGCCAGCATGTGCAATTACCAACCACTTATCCAAACAGCGGTTGGTCTCTTAATCTCCTAACCTTTTCCTGGGGAAGGCCAGCCACCACTAAATTGCTTCTTTTTCCTCTGGGACCTAAAGTAATCTGTGATCTTGAAATGGAGGTATTTTTTCTCCTTTTCCAGTACTTTTTGGGAGGGAGGGAAGGGAGGAAGGGGGAGGCTTTAAATGTTGACAGTGGAGTAGTCTTCTAGTACAATAGTGTGCTGAAGCTAAGCAAGACATTCAGGCACAGGTAGGAAAACAGGAGAGCTCATGTAACCTCTATCTGTGGGTTCTGTGGGGCAGAACTTGGAATGAGTTTGCAACAACAATTTTTAAAAACAAAATGGTTTACTTTCTTAACATATAACATCAAACACCAACATTTAACATCACATTTCAAGGTCCTGTTCAGGTTTCATTTCAAGTCCTTCTAGTTACAGTCTTCTGTAATTGCCAAGTCCAATTCTTCTTTGCAAGTGGATTGGCTCCTGAAGACTCCAAGGGCTTGGTGAACAGGATTCAACATGATGAAGGTTTCCAGGAGAACTCTCACCCATTACAAACATAAAAACTCTGAAACCATAAACTCCAACATTTACAACATAGCAAAAACAAACAACTACCTTCCCACTAGTTCCCAACAACATTGCAGTTACCTTAACAAGGTGTTAAGGGCTTATAGAAATCAAGGTCCGAGTCTGGTAGCCTTGTCTCCTCCAAACTACATGAGGTCTGCTGCAGCCTCTTGCTGCAGCCTCTTGCTGCTTTGAGTCTCCACCCCTTACTGGGTCAACCCATTCTAAGCATGGGGGTTACACTCACACTTTGGGGAGCCAGTCCCCAGGTTATTTTGGGCTGATCTTCTCACTTGTGGGAGTCGTTGACTTATACATGCCAATCATGCCACCATGCAATCTGCAAAATTTATTCTGGTCATTGTGAGAATATTCTGTTTATTCTACTCCTGCGGAATGTTGGTTTGGGAGCTGCAGGGAACTTGTCACCAGATCGTGTGGGAGCTCCCCTTCAGTGACAGAGCAGAAGTCTTGTAAGCCTAAAGTTCCAGGTTCAAACCTTGGCATCTCCAGTTGCAGCAAAATGTTGGGTAACAGTGCTGGGAGTGAGTTCTTCCAGAGAGCCACTTGGCAGAGCGAACAAAATGGGCCTAGATGGGCTATTACGGATGCCAGGCAACCTCCGGGCATTCTTGGGAGCTTTTGGGAGATTGCAGAAAAGCTGAATGAATTCTTTGCATCTGTCTTCACCCAAGAGGAGGTGAGGAAAATTCCTGCACCTGAACCAAGCTTCTTAGGAGGCGAATCCGAGGAACTAACGAAGATAGTGGTAGACAAGGAAGAAGTTCTGGCAGCCATTGATAAACTAAATGCTACCAAATCCCCTGGCCCAGATTGCATTCACCCAAGAGTTCTTAAAGAGCTCAAGCATGAAATTGCTGATGTTCTCACTTTAATATGCAACTTATCCTTGAAATCAGGCTCCATCCCTGAAGACTGGAAGATGGCCAATGTCACACCAATCTTTAAGAAAGGATCTAGGGGACCTGAAATTACAGGCCAGTCAGTTTGACATCTGTTCCTGGTAAATTAGTAGAATCTGTCATTAAAGATAAAATTATAAAACATGTACAAAAGCAAAACCTGCTGAGAAAGAGTCAGCATGGCTTTTGCAGAGGCAAATCCTGTCTTACAAACTTACTAGAGAGTTCTTTGAGGATGTAAATAGGCATGTGGATAAGGGGGAACCAGTGGACATTGTCTACTTGGATTTCCAAAAGGCTTTTGACAAAGTTCCTCACCAGACTATTGAGAAAACTCAGCAATGAAGGAATAAGAGGGGAAGTCCTCCTATGGATTAAAAAAACTGGTTGGAGAAACCGAGGAAGGCCAAAGAGGGCAAATGGGAAATTCTCACAATGGAGAGATGTGGGGAGGGAAGTCCCCAAGGATCCTGCGGTGATTGGGATCCGAAGTGCTCTTTAACCTATTCATAAAATGACCTGGAAGTAGGGTGGGTAGCGCGGGTGGCCAAGTTTGCAGATGATACCAAATTATGTAGGGTGGTGGAGAACCACAAAGGATTATGCAGGAGCTCCAAGCGACCTTGATAAATTAGGGTGAGTGTGCTAAGAAATGGCAAATGCAGTTCAATGTAGCAAAATGCAAAGTGATGCACATAGTGGCAAAAAAATCCAAACTTCACATACACTCAGGTCAGTGCTATCAGTCACAGACCAGGAAAGGGATTTGGGCTGCCTTAATTGATAGTTCCATGGGAATGTCAACTCAATGTATGGCAGCTGTGAAAGGCAAACTCTATGCTGGGGATAATCAGAAAGGAATTGAGAATAAAACTGCAAAAGATTGTCATGTCTCTATATAAATATCGTGGTGCACCACACTTGGAGTACTGTGTTCAGTTCTGGTCACCACATCTCAAAAAAAGGATATTGAAGAGATAGAAAAGTGCAGAGAAGGGCAACGATGATTGAGGACTGGAGCAATCTTCCTTATGAGGAAAGGCTGCAGCTTTGGGACTCTTAGTTTGGAGAGGAGACGTCTGAGGGGGATATGATTGAAGTCTATAAAATTATGCATGGGGTAGAAAATGTTGACAGAGAGAAATTTTTCTTCTCACAATACTAGAACCAGGGGGCATTCATTGAAAATGCTGGGGGGAAGAATTAGAACTAATAAAAGGAAACACTTCTTCACGCAACGTGTGATTGGTGTTTGGAATATGCTGCCACAGGAGGTGGTGATGGCCAATAACCTGGATAGCTTTAAAAGGGGCTTGGACAGATTTATGGAGGAGAAGTCAATTTTATGGCTACCAATCTTGATCCTCTTTGATCTGACATTGCAAATGCCTTAACAGTCCAGGTGCTCGGGAGCAACAGCCGCAGAAGGCCATTGCTTTCACATCCTACATGTGAACTCCCAAAGGCACCTGGTGGGCCACTGCGAGTAGCAGAGAGCTGGACTAGATGGACTCTGGTCTGATCCAGCTGGCTTGTTCTTATGTTCTTATGTTCTTATGTTCTTTGGAGGCGGGGCAACATCACATCCAGGCAAAACCTCAACTGGGATGGCAGTACATCACCCAATGCTCTAGAAACTCTATGGTGTTAGAGTTTCTAGAGCATCAGCTGATATCTGGCATTATATCTGTATTTTTACCTCGATGTGAGGTCTAGGTCCTTGCTGGTCAATGGCAGGGACTGGAATATGGGAGGGGTATAGTGTTGCCAAATCCAGGTGTGAAACACCTGGATATTTAGGAATGGAGCCTAGGGAGGGCAGAGACCTCAGTGGGGTACAGTGCCTTCCAAACCATCAATTTTCTAGAGATGAGCTATACTTCCAGGAGATCTCCAGGTCCCACCTGGAGGCTGGCATTCCTAGTGATGTCATCACATTGCTCATATCAGTTCTGCCCCCAACTGTTTCTCCTGCTGGCCCAAGAGGCTAGGCTGTGTCAGAGAGCCGTTCGACAGGGGATTGGCTGTCCTGAAGCAGGCACTTGACAAGAAGAAGAAGAGGAAGAGGAGGAGGAGGAGGTGAAGAGTTTGGATTTATATCCCCCCTTTCTCTCCTGCAGGCTCAGTGGACCATATTGATAGCCTGGGGACCTCATCCAGTTCTGGTCTGCAGGAGCTTTTAATTGGGCTCTCAGCGTGCTGTAAAACATGTCAGGGGTGTTGGGCCGCTGGACTGCAGCATTGACTGGTGGCCTCGTGTGCCAACACACACACACAAACACACCAGATTTCGGGTTGAAGGCCATTAAGGGCCCTTGTGAGCAGTGGAATGGGAGAGTGGACAACCTCTGGAGGTGGCAAGGGCTTCAGGCTGGCGGCCTCCAACTCAACTCTCAGAAGCAGGTAGAGGCTCAGAGACTCAGGCCGGAAAGCCTTAATCCACCTGTTCTAGGGCGTAAAAAGAGTGGGGAAATTTGGTTTGGAAGGGTGGCATTTGCTAAACCCAGCGGGATCCTCCCAAAAAGAGCGGCAGAAGATAGGTCCAAACAGTTTTCCCATACAGAAAGATTTAGAGGATTGTGCTTGTCTCTCAGAATGTGTGTCCAGATTCCTTTCATCTACAGGATCTTCTGAACTGTGAGCAGGACGTCCCTTTGTTGTTGGAGGCTTGTGATTTCAATAGGGAGTGTATCCAAGGACATGTAAGGAGGCATGCAAGCTGCTGCACCGCGTTCAGCACAATGGCCATGCTTGTGCACATGGGGGGGATGTGGAAATGCACAGCAAAAGCAAAGAGTTTAGCAACAGGCTGTGGGGCAAAGCATAGACTTTTGTGCGATTAGCAGACAGCAAATTCCAATACAAATCATCAGAACTTCAGGCTGCGATCCAGATTTTTTTATAAGCAAATACACCACCTGGTATAGAGTTGCTAACAGGAGACCTCCTGCTGATTGCTGCTGTCGCCTGTCACTGCTCTGAGTGGACGGAGAAGAAAAATAAAAATGCTTCCAATACCTATGTGCTGGTAGATCACAACGATGGGTAACTCTAGGAATCTCTAGAAACTCTATGGAATGTATAGAGTTTCCACAGATTCCTAGAGCTACCCATTGTCACTTCCAGGCTTTATCTGGAAGTGATATAGTGGCATCAGCAATGTCACACAGGCACCCAGGTCCCTGCCCCCAATCCTCCTGCTGGTTGCCTGGCAACCCAAAAATGGGATCCTATATTTCTTTTCAGGCCAGAAGGCCTCTATTGTGGTGTTAGAGCAGTACATATTTATCAAATATGTCTGTGTATTAAGGTTTTCACAGCCGGAATCACTAGGATTGTGTGGGTTTTCTGGGTTGTATGGCCATGTTCCAGTGGTCCTCTGAAGATGCCAGCCACAGATGTAGGTGAAATGTCAGGAGAAAATGTCACTGGAACATGGCCATACAACCCAGAAAACCCACAGCACCCTAAATATGTCTGTATTTAGCTACAAACTGCCAGAAAAATACTTCGATTTTGTGAAGCAGTGACAGAATATTTTGTCATTGGGCCTAGGCCCGTGGTGGTGAACCTTTGGCACTCCAGATGTTTTGGACTACAATTCCCATCAGCCCCTGCCAATTGGCCATGCTGGCAGGGGCTGATGGGAATTGTAGTCCATAACATCTGGAGTGCCAAAGGTTCGCCACCACTGGCCTAGGCCCCAGTGTGCTGTTGATTCCTAAAGATGAAACAGCGATTGGCTACTGACTATAAAGCAGTGTGTCTGCCTTACTAAATTACAGTGGTGGAAAACTATTCTAAAGCTTCCATAAAGCATATAGCTTGAAACTCAGCATTATCTCACCATCTCTCTAACGCTGCCTTGCTTAAATCACTGTTTGTATTGAGTGGGGGTGGGGGGGGGGAAAGCTGGTGGAATGGAAAGAATTAAAAGGGAGGCCATGCTCAAAATGTAGGTGTTCATACATTTTTATACATGCCTGAAGTGTAGATCTGACACATTCCTGACAGGTATCTGTACAGTTTCTTCTTAAAACATGCTGTAATAGGTATGTTGTGACTCCTGTGGGCAAGGTACTGTCAGGGGGAATCTCATCATGGAGACAGATCAGTTTGTTGTGGGGATGGTGAAGCTGAAAGGTGTCTCTCCAGAATGGGGCAGACAGCAATTCTCCAAAATGGGAAGTGCTACACTTCAGTTGTACAATCTCATCTACACACACCCCTACACACACTAATCTAAGCAGTTTGTCTGAAGTGTTATTCATCAAGACTGTCAGCTCATAAGGATCAGTTTGAGATTCAGCCCTGCGGTGGGGATTCTCCTTGGACCCAGTTCATGCCATGTCCATGGAGGATTTGGTTGGAAACAGCATGGCACAGAGTTTGGTGGGTGGAAGCCAGGCAGTGTGTTTTGTTAAAACAGACTTTGGGATATTTGATCAAAAGAGGCCCGCTTGGCCCCTTCCTTGTTGATGGCTGCTGAAAACTTTTTACTACAGCTTCAAACTGTGCTGGCTTGACCTTGGCCAGTGGTTCTTCGATTTAGGCATTTCTCTGCTGGTGACTCTGAGTCTGGTACCTTATGCCTCATTTTCTGTTGCTTTTGTGGCTTTGTTTTGTTGGTGTGCCACCCTGGGCCCTCCTATGTGTTGGATGGAAGAGTAAGATGCAGCATTTCCAACAATGAAGAGAGTCTTGTGGCAAGTAGAGTCTTCTTGTAGCTCAGACCAAAAAGCAAGCAGAACCTACTAAGTTCTGATGGTGGCCGGGCCCACTGAGTCATATTGGTACTCCAGAGGCTTCTTTTGAGGAAGGGATGGTCCTCAAGCTAGAAAGAGATGATCCTTGACAATGACCAGTGTGGTGTTGTGGTTAAGAGTGTCAGATGAGTATCTGGAAGACCCAGGTTCAAATCCCCACTTGTGCCGTGGAAGCTCATTGGTTGACTTTAGGCCTGTCACACTCTTTCAGCCGTACCCACCTCATAGGGTTGTTGTGAGGATAAAGTAAAGGAGAAGAGAAAGATGTCAGCTGCTCTGGTCCCCATTGGGAAGAAAGGTGAGTTGTACATGAATCTTCTTGCTGTATGATTGAGCAGCAGGGTTTGTTCATAACTTAATGATTATGAAGTGTGAAGTCCTTTAGGTGTTTTATAACTATTATTATCATCATCATCCATCATCATAATTACCATGACCCCTTCCTTCCCTATGTCTGGCTCCAGAGTGAGGTTGTGGTTAAAGTGTTGGAACTCGGAGACTCAGGGCCTGTTTTCCACAAGGCCATGGAAGCTGGCTGGTTGATCTTGGCTCAGTAACACACACTCAGCCTGACCAACCTCAGAGGACTGTTGTGAGGATAAAATGGAGGAGCAAAGAATGAAGTAAGCTGCTTTAAGTGCCCAATGGGAGAAAGGTAGGGTATAAATAAAGTAAACGTCGAGGGCCAGCGTGGTGTGGTAGACTCTAATCTGGAGAACTGGGTTTGATTCTTCATTTCTCAGCATGAGCTGTGGACTCTTATCTGGTGAACTGGATTTGTTTGCCTGCTCTGGCACATGAAGCCTGCTGGGCGACCTTGGGCCTGTCACAGTTTTCAACAAACTCTCTCAGCCCCACCTAGGTGTCTGTTGTGGGGAGAAGAAGGGAAAGAGTTTGTAAGCTGCTTTGAGACTCCTTACAGGAGCCGGGTATAAATCCAAACTCGTCGTCGTCTCCTTCTTTCTCCTCTTAAAAGTATAAACAATAGGAAAGACAACATTGTCCGTTGTGTATAAGTTTATATAACGTTGTTCTTAACCTTGCAATTAGGTTTCACTGCATTGTTTATCCTGTACTGTCCGGATTTCATTTTAAAAATAATTTTAAACTGCCGTCATTGTATTGTAATCCACCCTGAGCCACAGTGAGAAAGGCAGACTATAAACGAACTAGCGGAGTAGAAATAATACACACCTCTTGAGGACCACCAAGAGCCGATTGTGAGCTGAAAACTGATGAGCCAGGTGCTGCTCAGCGTCCCTTAGATTCTAGACCCATCGCAGGCTCCTGGCTGAAGGCCCTGAACTTAGCAAAGGGTACATTCAAGGTCAAGTTGCCAATGGATTGGCCAGTACTGCCCACTAGTGGTGAAAATGGCTATTCCCTTTGATGTTCACATTCCGTTTTCAGTATTTAGACATGTAAAAGAAATTCAGCATGCTCATTTTAAAACAGAAGTCCAGAATTTCCAGACAATGTACGTTGTTTGCTCGTCCTTTGTATATTTATCTATACATTTGACTATTCCTTATCCATATTGTTGTTGTTGTTCAGTTTGCAGGTTATTATTGCATGAACTGGGAAAGAACAAGGGGGGGGGGATCCAGCTGCCGATTCATCACAATCAAAAGCAGATTAATTAAAAAAAAACCTCTCAGACACACATGACAGCATCAAAGTGTAATGAGATATCAAACAAAATCAGCTCCGATTAATTCAAGTTGCATTTTGTCAAACAGCATATTTTGTGTTTCACCGAGTATTAAAAGGCGCTGAACACTCCAAGTGTACAAAACTTGAATCTCGAAGGAAATATTTCTAGGAAAACAACTACAGATAGCAAACATCTGAGTCCAGGTATTTACTGAAAAACAGTGAACGTCTGAGTCTGATGGGGAAACAGCAAAACCGCCGGGCATTTTGAGTTCCACCATCCACGCTGTATCTCCGTCCCAAAGGGCTTGCTTTGAATTTCAGCATTTCTTCCAGTCAGCAAACCAATTTTTTCCTAATAGCAGATACCTCTTAATATTTTCTAATTGCTCATTACTGTAACAGCTCATTACAGGCCTGACCCTAGCCCCCTGAGGATCCCAAGATCTCTCTCTCTCTCTCTCTCTAAAAGAGAATCTTGGTCTTTCTGTTCCAGGCAGCTTTCTTGGGTCACAGCAATGTGGAATGTCTCTTTATCACAGTTTCATCCCACTTATGTGCTATAGTTCTCCCATGGTGCCCTCACAATAACTCTGCGAGGAAGGCTAAGGTGACCATCCCAGCTTCATGGCTTGGGGGATTTGGACTCCTTTTCCATTCCAGTACTCTAACCACTGTGGATCTTATTCAGCAATCCGTGAGTGGAAAAGAAAATGTATCTAGCATAACTACGCTTGCAAAACAAAAAACCAAAACCAAATTAGTGAAAGCTGCAATAACTCACCACACTTTTGTATCATTTTTAACGAAACCGCTATGTTCGTATGGAGGAAGGGAATCTATAACGGATGGCTCATGCCATTTCATTTGGTTTTGAAACTGTACCAGAAGAAACAAATTCTTGCTCTGTCTTGCACATGCAGAAGAGATAACGGGAATCACTTTCATTTAGTGTAAGGAAATAGAGAGGAGAAGATTTAGCATTTTTTGCATGCACAAGGACTCTTTGCAGATGTGTAAATTTACCACGGGGTTCAACCTTCAGCCCTGTATGATCTAACCTGTATGATTTTCTGTGGGATGCTGCAAGGAATGCTGCTGCTTGCAACCAGCCAGAGCTGAATCCCTGGGTGTCACAGAGGCATATTTTGCACCCAGAGGATTACCTTGTCATCTTGGGTTCCCTCCCCCTTTCCGCACATGGATCGATTTGCTTTAATGAGCTATCTGAACCTGTCCACTTCGCAAGCCACTTCCTTCCCTGTGCCTCTTGGGGGCACACTGCAGACGGATCTGGAGAGTAGGCTTGAGGCCGGCTGGATAGGTGGTCCTGGCTTATCAAGTTAGCTTTTCGATTCCTTCCAACTTTATCTCCGGAAGCCAGATTGACTTCTGGCCCCAAGGTGGAACAGGCTCTCAGTTGAGAGACCTTTCAGCTCCTTTGCATTTGAGCAGGAAAGCCACACAACAGGCTCCTTAGTTGTCCCCATTTACACAGACAGTCCCTGAGTCTGTCCTGGGGAGGTCACCCCCCCCCCCATCTTGTCTTTCCTTCTTACCTCTCACTCTTTTGCAATTGTCTTATTAAAATGTCTGTAGCGTTCTGTCATTCATCAGACTCTCCCTCCTCCTCCTCTGGTGTCTAGAAGTTAAATTTAAGTCAGCTGCAAAAGAATCTTGACTCTGGTAATGCTTTTTTTTTCCTTTTTGCCATCAAGTCACAGCCAACTTATGGCAACCCAGTAGGGTTTTCAAGGTAAGAGACTAAGGCTGATTCCGCATGGGCCAAAAACAGCAGTGTGAAAACCCTTTTACACTGTTTTAAACTCTTTTACACCATTTTCACACCGTTTTCACACTGCTGTTTTTGGCCCATGCGGAATCAGCCTAAGAGAGGGGGTTTTGCCATTGCCTTCCTCTGCAAGGTGACTGTGGTCTCCCACCAAGTACTAACCAGGACTGACCTGGCTTAGCTTCTGAGACTGGGTTAACCTGATCTATTGAGGTCAGCATAGATGCATGTAAATGCACACATGAGCAGTGGTGTAGTGCCAAAGGACAGGGGGGTGCACAACGCACTGGATGTGTGCCCCTGTGGGGGCGTGGTGAGGGTGTGGAGGGAGCGGGCCGGGTGCAGAGAGGGCAGGGGCACAGGGCGCACACGTGCCCCAGGCGCAGTTTCCCCTCACTCCGCCCCCTGCACATGAGCTGTAAGGCGTGGCCCACATCACATGGAATGACTTATGAGGTTGATTTCAAATGACTGGTGACATATTACAAGGTTTTTTTAAAAAAAAAATAGGCGTCTCTAGCACAAGCTGGCTTTCAAATCAGTGGAAGAAAGGTTACAGAGGAATATGACTGAGGACTTAGTAGCACCTTTAGCCACGTGTAATTGATAGGGAGGGGCTTGGGCTAATTGACGTGAGAACAGGAGAGCTAGCATCATATATTTCTTTTCATCTTGGATATATTGATTGAGATTATACCCTGCCTTATATAGAGGGCCCCAGGGCAGTTTACAAAACCAGAAACAACAATAAAACATCAGTAAAAACCATGCGCACGCACACACACATATGTATGTATGATGATGATAAAACCAAAGCATACCCACCCACATTCTCCCCTTTCCCAGATTGGCAGCTACCAGATAGGGTATCTACAGAGCCAAAGGCCCAGGGACAGCCTAACCAGATCTTCCCAGCTCCCACCGCAACCTTTTCCCTGAATGCTACTGTTGAGTAGGATCGGTACATTCCAAATGGTAGCAAAAAGGGCTGCCGTGCTAAGGGAAATTTTTCATTTCTGCACCTAGAGGTTTTATTGATTTTTCCCCCTTGAGATTTGTTTTATTGAATTCATTTTGCCTTTCTCGCGGAGACTTGAACTGAATACACAAGTTAAAAAACAGCCAAACAATAAAGAGAATTCAATACATATAATCAAAATCAAAATTAATTATGAATAAGCAAAACTGATGTAGAAAATTTCACAAATGGTAGTGAATCTAGGGGGGGGAGGGGGAGCGTATGACCCAGGCGCCACTTTAAAATGTCACGTGGGTGGCACACTTGGCTGATCCCCCCCACCCTCCCTCCCCAGGAACAAGCAGCATCTAAGTCGATCTGTAGAACAGCCGCAGAAGGCCATTGCGTTCACATCCTGCATGTGAGCTCCCAAAGGCACCTGGTGGGCCACTGCGAGTAGCAGAGAGCTGGACTAGATGGACTCTGGTCTGATCCAGCTGGCTAGTTCTTATGTTCTTATGTTCTTATGTTCAGAAGGCAAGTCAATCAATGCTTTTCAGTGGACGGCAGACCCGTCTTCCGAGCAGCTAAAATGCTCTTAAGTATGTCTTCATAGCTACGAAGATAGCTCTTTGAAAATAAAACAAAAAATTAGGAAAACCATCTCTTCAACCAAAGAACCAGAGTGCTCCGTATATACCTGAACAGAAACTCAAATAGATGCGAAGCACTCCAATACTGCCTGCAAGTACTATGTTTAATATCACTAGTGCCCCTAATTACTAAACTATAGCCCTCAAGTGTACATTAAGGTAGAGTTTGGATTAATACTCCCCTTTCTCTCCTTTTGAGGAGACTCAGATGGGCTTACAAACTCCTTTCCCTTCCTTTCCCCACAACAGACACCTTGTGAGGTAGATGGGGCTGAGAGAGTTCTGAGAGAACTGTGACTAGCCCAAGGTTACCCAACAGGCCTCTTGTGGAAAAGCAGGGAAAACTAACTTGGTTCTTCAGATTAGAGTTTACTGCTCTTACCCAGTACATCACGCTGGGTGGGTAAGTCAGGGGGATATGAAGCCAGTAGAAGTTTGTATCATAAGTAGGGTCTGGGAGTCTGTTGTACAATCCTCATTTGATCCTCTCTGTTGCTGTAGAGGCGGAGACAAAGGACCCCAGGGGGAGGAATAGGATGTCAATTTTTTAAACTAAATAAACAATACAGAGGAAATAGTTGTTTTATGTGCTTGTATGTTGCAGTTAGTGTTGCCAACAGGCATGGTGAAATATCTCCTGTCCCTTTAACAAATGTTATTTACCAGGTGATGCTATTTACCTCCTTGCCATCAAAAGCTACAACTTCTGACTTCCTAACATTAGACCTTGATTAAAGAGACAGAGCATTATTATTTGGTAGCTGGCAATGCTAATGGCAGTAGAAATAAGATGGGGTAGCTTACTGCAGTGGTGGCGAACCTATGGCACGGGTGCCAGAGGTGGCACTCAGAGGCCTCTCTGTGGGCATGTGCAGAGTCGCCCCCCCCCCCCAATCTAGGCTGGCCTGGGCCACTGGGCTCGATTATTAGCATTAAACCTAAGACCTAGTTTTGGGGGAGCAGGGTAGGTAACCCTATTAAGTGCTGTTAAACCCCACTGATTTTCATGCAAAGAACTAAAGCACGATCCTTTACCTGGGAGTAAGCTCGGTTGCTGGCAATGGGGCTTGCTTCTGAGTAAATCCTCCTAGGGTTGTGATTCACCCGTTGGAATAGTTGCACGGTTGCTTCAAAGCAAAGCCACTGACTACCACCCAGCTTACTCCCGAGTAACGCACGCCTCAGAGCCAACCATTTTTTCTAAACTAAAACCTCAGTATTCAGGTTAAATCACCGTGTTGGCACTTCGCGATAAATAAGTGGGTATTTGGGTTGCAATTTGGGCACTCGGTCTCGAAAAGGTTCGCCATCACTGGCTTACTGCATCAAAAGTAGTCTTGACTCTTGAGGGACTCCAAAGACTAATAAATGGAACTAGTGTAAAAGCTGGGTGATAGGTATGAAACGGATATGGGTTCACAACTTCGCCACACTACGGAAACTGTAGAAATGGGACTATTTGTGGCGATTCCCTCCCTGAAAGATATCGTTCCTGCCCACTGGATTCCTAGCTAACATTTTTAAAAGCAAGTCTTTAACCTTCTTCATTGCAGAGGAAATATGCCAGCCATTTTTGCTGCTTGGGAAGAGCTGCCAGCCCAGTTAACCGTTTCCTGACCAAATTCATTCTCATTTGCCCAGTTCATATCTCCCCTTGTTTCTGTTGCGTGCTGCCTTTTCAGTAGGCTAACCCAGAAAGCCTCCAGCCAGTTGCATCTTGTGTGAGAATGAAAAACAGTTTCAGCTTTGTGACTGTTCATCTGTCTGTGTGGCGGGTCTGCATAAGCTGCTCAAAGTGAAACCTGTCCAGTTTTGGGCCTGGAGAAACAGTCTTATTTAAGTCCATGGATCCTGTGGTTTCCATTTGGAAGTTAAGTTTTGTTGCTGCATTAAACTCTAGGCCAGGAGTGTCCACTTCTGGCACTTCAGATGTTCATGGACTACAATTCCCATCAGCCCCTGCCATACCAGCAGGTTTTGGTCCTGAAGTACTCTGGTCCTGACCTAAACTATTAAGGGCCATAATAATTTGAACTGGGTCTGGAAACAAATTGGTAAATAGAGCAACTGAAATAAAACTGACAAAATATGATCACCAAAGCACCTGAAACCAGAGGTGGGATCCAGCAGGTTCTCACAGGTTCCCGAGAGTAGGTTACTAATTATTTGTGTATGCCGAAAGGGGGTTACTAATTGGTGATTTTGCCACGTGATTTTTGCCTTAGTTACGCCCCTCCTCTCAGCAGTAGCGCGCAGAACTTGAAGCAGTCTAGCAGGAGGTGCACCGGTGTGTGTGGCAGCCTGTGCCTGCGTGCATTCGTTTCCCGCCCAAGGACCGGCACAGCGGCTGTGTCCTTGCCACAGCCTCCCCGCCTTCCAGGAATGCTCCCTGGACCCTGGAGGAATGCCTCGGCCACACCCCGCCGTCGCTCGGGCCCGCCCCCATTGGCGCTCACGCTCTTACAGTTTGAATCCCACCACCATGGGAACCTGTTACTAAAATGTTTGGATCCCACCACTGTCTGAAACTCTTACAGATACATTCTGCACTAACAGGAGTTTTAATGCAGTCATCGAAAACAGCCCCTTGTAGAATCTAATCTAATCGATACGTTACCAGGACATAAATTACTTGGAGCAGGTCGTACCTTTCCTGGAGCAGTCACAGTTGTTGAATCGTCTAATGCTGGTCCAAGAAGCGACCAGGAGGATCCCAGACAATGAACGCAACCCTTTAGGCTGAGGGCAACCCCATACAGAACCGACTGTGGTCATAATCCCAGTTCATCTGTACCCACAAAACATCCGTCTTGCCTGGATTAAGTTCGTCATCCACAGCCAGCCGAAAGCCAAAGTGAAAAGTGTCGGGATAATCTGAATTAGTCAGACCCCCCCTGGGATGAGCTGCAAACTCTGACTCTGGTAGTTTACACAGAAGAGGCGAGTTTGACATTGGGCAACAGTGACTAAATCTGACGGCTCCAAAGATATTTTTTGAGCTCAAGGTTTGAGGACAGCTTATTTCAGCGTCTGGGCATTGGGAGGCTCCTGTCACGTGGCACTGATCATTTGCCCTCTTTTGCTGTGTCAACACTTCCTGGGCAGATTTAATTATATGATAAATGCATGGTTGGGAATTCCGTGTTTGTCTCATAATGTGACAAAAAGGTGTTAGGTTGACGTTTGAGATTTGAAATTTTATTTCTCCCTGTGTAGGTTATTGGCTTTATTTCACTGCATTGCATGTGCTATTTTATTATATTTGGTTTTGTTGATGGAGGAGCTATGGAGTTCTCTACTTAAGACCATTGATGGCTCAGCCATCAGTAGGGTTGCTAACTCCAGGGTAGGAAATGCCTGGAGATTTTGGGGGTGGAGCCTGAGAGATTTTGGGGGTGGGGTTTGAGGAGAGGTAGGACTTCAGTGGGATACAATGCCATAGAGTCCATTTTCCATAGCAGCCATTTTCTCTAGGTTGGACTGATCTCTGTTGCCTGGAGATCGGTTGGAATAGTGGCAGGTCTCCAGCCATCACCTGGAGATTGGCAACCCTAGCCATCAGCAACCAGTGGACTTTAGAACCATGAAGGATACATTCTCTTCCTCCTCCTCATCTGAGGCTGAAGAACAAGAATTGTTTTTTATACCCTGCTTTTCTCAACCATAAGGAATCTCAAAGTAGTTTGTAATCACCTTCGTTTCCTCTCCCCACAACCAGCACCTTGTGAAGCAGGAGGGGCTGAGAGAGTTCTGGGAGAACTGTAACTAACCCAAGGTCAGTCAGCGGGCTTCATGTGTAGGAGAGGAAAAACACACCTGGTTCTCCAGATTAGGGTCCGCCACTCTTAACCCCTACATGACACTGGCTCTATAAATACAGCCCTGGATGAATGAAGTGACCTTAGAGAGGCATATAGAATGTAATTGTATTAATTCTGTAGGTGTGAGGCCTTAGCTTTGTAGCACTCATTGCAGCAGTGAAGATGAAGAGGTGCACCACTGATGCGTTATTATTGTTCAAACTCGTCTGCCTGTGGTCTGAGAGTTGCAAATGTCACAGGAAGGGGAAAATAAGGGGAGCTGAGGGTTTTCTCTGGTTACCAAAGGTGCAGCCAGCTACCCTGTTTCCCCGAATATAAGATATCCCCTGAAAATAAGACGTAGTGGAGGTTTTGCTGAAGTGCGAAATATAAGGCATCCCCCAAAAGTAAGACGTAGCAAAGTTTTTGTTTGGAAGCATGCCTGACGAACATAACACAGAAAAATAAGACATCCCCTGAAAATAAGACATAGCGCATCTTTGGGAGCAAAAATTAATATAAGACACTGTCACAGGAAGGGGAAAATAAGGGGAGCTGAGGGTTTTCTCTGGTTACCAAAGGTGCAGCCAGCTACCACTGTCTTATATTCAGGGAAACACGGTAGAATTTTATGCAGCAAACATGGAGGGTACAAATGAGAGACTGAGAACTCTAGTATTCTTGTGGGCAAAAGACTATTGCGGAAAATATGGAGCCATTTTTTAAAAGCCCATTTTACAGAAAACCCTCTATGGATACATTTTTATCCATTTCCTGATGTTCTCTCCTCTCTCAAACACACTCTTTTGATCTCTCTTTCTCTTTCTCTCTCTCTCTCTCTCCTGCTCTCTTTCTCTCTCTCTCCTTCCCGTCATGAAGTTGTTTTCAGTGTTTAAATCAATCATTAGACAATGTTTATTTCAGCAAAGGACTTAATTCTTGGGAGAAATTGTGCCCAGTCCTCAAAGGCTGTGATAGGAACATGACCTTTGGTACCTAGGAATGGTGTGAAAAAATGCTGCCTTTCCCGACAGCTGTGGTGATAATCCTCTTTGTCTCTCTTAAGTGCTAGCTGATAGGTCTGCATAGAATCTGTAGGCTGTATTTATTTCTCCACAAGGTTAAATTACCCCAAAGAGGAAAATGTACGTGGAGTGGAGGGAATCGCTGGGTTCGTAGTGTGTTTATTTTAAAAAGGAAATTTAGTCATTGCTGCAAGTCAGATTTACCTAGTGGGAGACTAGTTTAAATTATTTACAGGCCTGGTGTAAAAGGGGGATGGTTGTAGGAAGTCTGTGCCACACAAAGGCTAGGATCCAAAGGGTTCTGCTTGTGCCTTGGGGTTTTCGGCCATTTCCCTTCCAGCCCCTCACATCCCTTTCTCCTTCACATCTGCTCCTGAAGGTCAGAGGACCCTCCCATTTTTGCGTAAGAGGGATTGGGTGACTCCTCGGCACATACAGCCAAACCATACATTATATCATGCAAACAGTAGATTGTGCAAAAGGCGTCTCTGCCCTACTGTGCCCGGAAATGGCTCCTTGAGGGCAGTATAGAAAGTTGTTCTTAGTTCTTCTTAAATGGCACAGTGGCCATGCTTGTGCACGTGGGGGAATGTGGGAATGCACATTAGGGTGTTGTTTTTTTCCTACTGAAAAAATCCATTACGAAATATCCTGATTTTAAGATTTTCCGAAGTCTCCTCATTATTGTTATGACATTTGAGGGTAGTGATTTCAGAACCGAATATTAGAGAACAAGTTCTTGTCTGCTGACTGCTTGCAATATGAAGTTTTGGTGAAAACAAACTCTTGGTCCTGAGCTATGTGAATTATCCACCATTCATGAGATATTTCCAGTGCACTTCATCATGTTCGGATGTTCACGAGAATGTAACCTGCACAGCGCCGCAGGATCCTTTGCCAGGGGGACGAGGGATGTCTATTCTCTTTTCTCTCAGGCCTAGTTCTGTCACCTGAAGCATATTTCCCGCCATCCACAGGGACATTAAATGGCAGCGTGTGCTGCGGTGTACTTTATTGTACACCTCTCTCACCCTCTCTCCCCCTCTCTCAGGCTAGCATAGAAGGATAGATGAATGAGGTCATGCGCCAAGTCCCCTGCAGTTAACCATTATTTTGGGTGAATAAAGGATTGTTAAGGTTGAGTGGAATGTCAGCAAACCTTTCATCCTCCTTCCTTTCAGCTGTCTGTGTTCTTACCCACAAGCCATACAAAGTTTCCTGGCTTGGTTTTCGCATATGTGGCCAGCTGGCTCCTTCTGCATAATGTCTGTGAGTTTCTTGGCTAGAGGATGAATGTATTTGGTCTCCACATCTGCAGGGATATAACACAAGGATGTTTCTATCCTGATGTGGTCAACCGGGTTTCAGGTTTTGTAAGGAATGGCCAGTGATGCTGAGTATACAGTCCAGGATGCGAACAACATTATAGTGCTATCAAGCAACATTCAACGTCAAAAGTGGTGATTTCTTTGGAAGGGTCAGGGGAAGGGAGCCAGGGCAAAGGGGTATTCCCCAGGGCCCATGCATGGGGTTTCTCATTTGGATCAGGACTGTGCCTCATGTGGAGAAGGGTTTTCAGCCTGCCCTCTCATGCTGTTTGGCTCGCTGGGGAAACCCACAACTCACGTCTGAGAGCGTTTTACCACTTACCATGAGCCCCCTATGCTGCGCGCTACTCTCAGCACACGTCATTTCTGGCGTGCGCCTGGGCTTCCCCATGACCCCGCGCTCTGCACAGGGTCATCAAAAGGCACTGTTTTGAAGAGCGCCAGGAATGACGCGCGCTGAGGGGGCGCGACAGCGGCAACGTCGGGGCGGCTGCGTTGTCGCCGCCCCTGTAGTGGGGAGTGCCGGGGGACCCCGCACTACTTGGCTACAGTAGCACGCAGCAGAAGGTAAGTGGGAAAACGCCCTGAATGTTGCGATGGGTGGGGACCCCAGACCCAACCTGGGCACTCAGTTGCATGCGAGTCAGCTGTAAGTTAGGGATCAAGCCTGTCAGAATCTGTGAATATGAGCATATCTCTTGGGGACTCGTTGGGGACTAATAGATCTGGGGATGAAGACTACATTTTTCAGACTGACTGTTTACTCATTTTTCTACCACCAGCTGCCAGAATGCGGCTTTTCTGGTTTATCAAATAAAATAATTGATTGAGAGTTGAACTTGTGAAGATTATGCACTTTCCAGAAGCACAGCACTTATGTGGCATAAGAACATGGGGAGAATATAAGAGTAGAGCAGAAAGCTTGTTGCAGAAATTGCAGTTCCCGAAAAACCCACCTGTTTGTTTGTTTGTTTATTGGATTTCTTATACCGCCCACCCCCGAAGGGCTCAGTTTGGCTCATGTCCTGTTTACTGGTTGCAAATTTCCTGTGTTCCTATGAACCATTTCCTGTGTTTATCAACCTGTTTGTAGCTGTTTGGCAGGTTGGCTCAGCTATTCCTTCCTGACAGTTCAGTAAAACGTTATGAGCGTTTTGTACAGGTGCACTGGAGTTCTGCTCCCTCCCCTTGCTATATCATTCCTCCATTCAGCTGGCAGTTGTTTAACTAGTGAAATCATGTCATGTAAAACAGTAGTAAGCAAAGGCTGTGTATAAAAAAGAAAACATCAATTGCCCTTAATTACACTGACAGCTGCCATTTTGTTTGATCAGTAATGTTTTCGCACATGCGTAGTTTTGCAGAAATCCAGCCGAAGCCTGTTCAGCGGGCATTCACATTGTTGGGCGCTGAACCAAACAGATTCTGTGATCTGCTCGTATCTGATCAACCCAGTGGTAGTTTCGATAGTCGAGCATGTTTGCAGAGAAATTCCCGGCATCCACCTTTGAATTTATTTTCACTCTTCCTGGGCACCACTCTGGATCCCTGATTTAACGCTTGTATGCAGCCCCTATTTACCATACGTAGTTGCTAACCTGGCACTGACTTAGGCCACAGCTAATCTGTAGCAACTACACTGCAAAACACGTACCTTTATTTAATCTCTGTACTAAAATTGTGAATCCACCAGTTCCAGGGGTGCTTCCATTCCCCTAGAGAGCTATGTCCTCCAGTGATGGGCGTGCCATATTCCAAGTGAAAGAAATGTGTCGAAGGAAAGGGGCAATTTGAGGCCATCCTCTTTAGGCCTCAGCGTTTAATATCCTCGTGGCCAGTTTTGTGCTATCTACCCAACTCCTGCTTACCTGCTGACCTCACAGTCATCATTGTGCTGATCAGGGATTGACAGGGCCTGGCAGAGAGCAAATTTTAACCCAGTGCTATCCTAAACAGATTTACATCCATCTAAGCCCACTGAGTTCAGTGGGTTTAGAAGGGATGGTTAAGAGCAGTGGTGGGATTCAAAAATTTTAGTAACAGGTTCTGATGGTGGTGGGATTCAAACAGTGGCATAGCGCCAATGGGGCTGGGCGGGGCTTGATGGGGACGTGGCCAGGCATTCCAGGGGTGGGGCATTTCTGGGCGGGGCTGTAGCAAGGACGCCCACCTCTAGATTCAAATAATGACTGTTTAAAGCATTAAAAATGCAATATACTGAAAGGTGGTGTATTATTTCTTTTTTATATAATTATATTGATTGATTTAAAATAATAACATAAGTAAGGAGAGAAACCAAAAACTGTTTACAATTGTTAACATATTACAAACATATCTAATTGTCTCGCTCAACCCCCCCAACTAAAACATCCTATATTGCCTCCCTCCTTCCCATATTTCCCTCCTTCCCTACTTTCTACTTCCACTTCAGATTCTTATAACTACTTTATCTATTCCACTTGAAAGAAAACTAACAGAGGGAGAGATCCAAAATCCTTAATCTAAAAGAGTAGTTTAAACTCCTCTCTTTCCAATATAAATTTCAAGGGAAAAAAAGAAAATGAAAAATCTTTACCTATAATACTTTCCCAACCTTTATACCAATGAACAAAAAAAATAGAATTACTATATATTGTATTATTTCATACAGATCATACACATGTGGGGCGTGCCATGGGGGGCAGGGGGCCCTGGGGGGCGATTTTGCATCCCCCACTTGACAAGGTTTATTGTACCCAGGGACAGAGATTACCCCTTGTCCCTAGTGGAGTCAATCATTAATAACCAGTTCTCCGAACTGAGAAAATTTTAGTAACCGGTTCTACCGAATAGGTGCGAATGGGCTGCATCCCACCTCTGGTTAAGAGGTGTTGTTCATGCATCTGTGGCTCCCCAAAGTTTATCTTTGGAAGGATCCTGAGAGTCTATATTGCTGAAAAGCGCTTTCCTGGTTTTTGAAGGTTGCTCCAGGCCCCCCTCCTGAGCCTCTTCAAGAAGTTTTTTTTTCCAGGAGAAGAAGAAAGTCAGAGTGGGCAAAAATACTTTGCATTTTGATTGCTTCACTTTTGCTTGGATTGTCTGCTTATTATTCATGTACTGGGCAATTTTGGAGTGCCCATTAGAGATTGTAAGCAATATGCTAATGAGCCAGGGCACAGGACACGAGCAAGAAGAGGGCAAACTGATTTTTAGCTGAAGCAGGCAGTGCTGTGTATAATTTAATTTTTTTTAGCGTAGCACAGATGGTTTTGTGTTGGACAAGAATGTTTCTTTTCTTTCCCCCCCCCTTTTTTTGTACTGGAGCTTTCCAGTGACTGAATAAATAAGTTTTAGTGAGATGTCATACTAAGCACTGGCTTCGATTGGTTAAGAAAACATCAAGGCATGATCCAGACACGAGAAAACTCTTTGGAGCTCTACTGGTTTCAGTGGGAGAGTTGCACATGACTTTTGTCGCTTGCAACCAATTGGATGGGCAGCCCCATGCTCTTTAGGTCTCAGTGCCCCAAAAGGACATCTTAAGTCCAAAGCACGGCCTGTCAGCATAACACTGGCAAAGACTGGGAGGGAGCCTAATGTTGACTTCTCCCCCGGTCATGCCCCCGGCCTGCCCCCACTACAACAGTGGTGGCCGGGGCCCTCAGATGCTAGCACAGCGTTTGGTGCCATGTTACACTGCACACCACTGGGATTGCCCCTCCATTGGGGTAACTGACTTAGGGAAGGTGAATTTGCTGGCGTGGCAGCACAACACTCCCAAGAGCGGATTCAGCCCCCCCTCCCTTTGGAAGGGGCTCTCAATCATTTTATTTTTTTAAAAAATCCTTCAGATGCATCATACCCTTTAAAAACTGATATGTGTAACCCAGTCCTATAATTTGCTACACCGAGAGCACAGTTTTAAACAGAATTAATTAAAATAAAGTATGCTGTCATTTTGCAACTGACTCATGGTGATCCCGTGAAGTTCTACCTTGTGGGTTTTTCAAGACAAGTAAGAAACAGAGTTTGCCATTTCCTTTCTCTGCATAGCAGCCCCAGTCTGCCTTGGTGGACTCTCATCCAAATACTGATCCTGCATAACAGCCAGGTTAGTCTGGGCTACTAGGGATGCTACCAAAGGAGTTACACCCTTCTAATCCCACTGGGATTAGGACCATCAGTCAGTGATTTGTTGAATCGTTGTAAGCCACCTTGCACCATGAGGAAAGATGGGATATAAATGTTTAAATAAATAAATAAATAAATAAATAAATAAATAAATAAATAAATAAATAAATAAATAAATAAATAAATAAATCTGTCAGGATTCAATGCATAACATTGCCACACAAACAAGAACCTTCTGGAGAACTTAGAAAGAAATGAGACCTTGGTGTGGTATTCTACAGTGAAAGTGTGGGCTGCTGTTTTGAAAGCTAGGCAAAATGCTGCTACTTTGAAAATGGTATTCAAACTATCTGGAAACTTTGCTAATTGGAAGAATATCTTGATTTTTTAAAAATTCACACCATGAGGCTATAAGAAAGAGATCCATCAACATATAAACACAAGATGACAAAGAAAGAGTTTTTTATATCCTATTTTTCTCAGCCTTTAAGGAGTCCCAACGTGGCTTAGGTAGGTGGGGCTGAGAGAGTTCTGCAAGAATTGTGACTACTCAAAGGTCACCCAGCAGGATACTTGTGAAGGAGCAGGGAAAACAAAACCTGTTCACCAGTTCACCCTTCATGTGGAGAGTCCAACCTGCTTCTCCAGATGAGGGTCCACCACTCCTAACAACTATAGCATGTAGCCATTGGTGTAGCGCCCATGGGGTGGGGGGGCCGACGTCCTGGGCAGAGCCGTGGAGGAGGTGTGGCCAGACCGTGGACGGAGCGGGGCAGCAGCATTCTGGGGGCGGGGGCAGGCAGTGCCACAGGGGCAGTTTCCCCCTCCGCCCCAACATGTGGCTCCTAACTACTATACTACACTAGTTTATAAAAACGTATTACAAACCTTGCAGAAAATCCCATCATGCAACCAACCCTTTCTATGATTTTTGAGTTTCAAGAGTCTACAGGTGGTTCAGTTGCTCACTTGGTGGACCAGTGGCCTTTGCCATGATATGAAAAAACCCTAAATCATAGATTATAATCTCTTCATTGCACTCTTCAACAGTGCAATAGGTTGTGCATGAGATCCTGTATGGTTTCTCCTCCACAGATGCCATCTCATATTGAGGAGATGGAAGACTGGATTGGCCATTGATTACTGCAGCGGTCATCAGGCGGAAACGACGGAAGGCCTCTTCAGCATCAGTAAATTATTGAGGATATAACATAATAAATGGTCACTGTTGTTAGCAGCTGGTATCTTGCCCCTATTTTATGTGTCAGACAAATATCCTTTCCAGAATGTTCACAATAGATGAAGCAGAAACAATTTGAGCTTTGGCTCTGGTGGTGGTCTAGGCTTAAGTGGCAAACAACTGTTGCATTTGCAGCTAGCTCTGGAATAACGGGGTGCAGAATTTCTTTACTTCCAAGGAGGGCTTTTAATTCCAGATTTTTAAACATCAGCGTCCATTACACAAAACTAAGTTACGCTGATTAGTTATACCACAAAAGCTAAAATACTTTCCTCTGCTTGGATCACGGCTCTTATCCGTAATGATAATAATGGGCAATTTTTTTCCATGAATCGCTCCCTCTAATGTACATCCTGTGTTGTGAAATTGCATCGGAGTATTCGGTTTATGGAGGAGGGGTTGTCTGAGACAGCAATTTTGGGCTTCCAGCTGGAGAAAATAACTTACTTTGAGGTCACAGGAATTTATTTTCTTCCTTCTACACCCCCCCCCCAACACACACGCACGCACGCACACACGCACACACGCACGCACGCACAATCTGCTTCTGAGCTATACTGAAAAATGCTGGAAACTTCTGATTTTTTTTCCTATTGGTGAATAAAGTCTTTTTTTAATTAAGCAGGCCCAGGTGGTAGGCCCACATAGCAAACACATTTTTCCAACCTTTATAATGCCTCATTAGAATTCTCTCCTTTAAAAGGATTTCTAATTATATTGTCTAATAAAACTAAACCTTGGAGATCATTTGCATATTATATGAAGAAATCTCATACAACAAACTCACAGCGGATTCAATTAACATAATAGCTAATTATATATCCCATCAGCCTTTTGAGGAGCTCGACATTCATGTTTCTCCTGTTCTAGCCTAGAGCTGGTGGGGGGGCGGGGTTGCCAAATTTTCACTTTTAAATATTGACTCTTTAGAAATATCAGCAATTATTGGAGGACTTTTGCCAGTTTGAAAGGTTGTGATTAAACAACATGAAAAACTTTACCAAAAAATGCTTGTTCCTAAATTCTTAGAAATGCTCCCCTCACCCCCCCCCCCAATTGTCAACTCGAAAAACCTTTGTATGCTATCAGACATTTACTTATGTACACAGGTAGTTGTTCACATGGACGGATGCATAATTCATACATAGTGAAACACTGCCGGAAGGAGAGCATCTCTCTTATGTGGAACATGCTGCTCAAAAAACAATTGTGATTGGCACGTTAGATTTTGGAAGATGTCCATCCATCACAGTTACATTTTAATTTTTTTTTCCCCCTACTCCACGTCCACAAGCCGTTTGCATTCTTGGCCGGTTCTGGTCTCTATCAAGGCAGAAATTTATGATGAGATTAGCAGAGACATAGTAATGAACTGGCTCGTGAGCTTCCTTGTAATTGACGACTATGAAGGTGTCATCTCTGTAGCCTGTAATGAATTCTCCATCATGGGGCTTAAAATTGGCTAAAATATTCTGGAACTGATTTGTCTCTGTATGTGCGCATGGGCACATGTGTCGGTATTAACCTTCCCTCCTCCTCCCTTTAGCATTTTGCGTTACTGGCTCAGTCAACTTTATTTATTTTTTTCATCACAAACCTGGTTTGAATGATCAGCAGTGGGGATTGATTTGAAAGTGATTTAAGTAATCTACACGATGCTAAAATCTGCACACAACAAAAATCAAGGGGAAGGGGGAATCAAGTTTTTCAGGAGGCTGCATTATTTATCTGTGTGTGTGTGTGTGTGTTAACCAATGATAGCAGCTAAAGTTTGATGGAAAGTAAGATGCCTTTCTCTCTTTACAATGATGGCTGCCTTGTTATTCATATTTTAATGAGGTTACTATCTCTGAGACAGCTTTTTCGGGGTGGAGGCCCACGTCTCCGGTGTGACAACAATAGGAGTTGCTTTATTGACAAGTACTATTCAAAATCTTCAGAGTCTCCAAAGAAAGGCTTTCGTTTTCTGCCACTTGCCCAAATACTTTCTCCCTCCCTCTCTCTCTTTTTTGCTCTTTTATTACTAAAGCAATTTTAAAGTATACTTAACTTTGAGGGGATATAGTTCTGATGGTGGTGATATGAGTTGAGATATATCATTGCAGAGAATATATTTATATACATTCCCAGCCAAATGAATTAGTTGAAAAACAAATTCAAGTTGTTTTCTGGTCAAGAAGAAATAGCTACAGAGACACAACAGAAATGATCTGATTAATGATTATGTCCAATAGTACGTATTTTATTTCTGCAAGACTGTTATGTAGTACTGGAGAGCTTGTACATTTGTACTGAATGAGAATTCTGTGGTTAAAGTGGCACCCAAGATTAGGGGGAAGCGGAGTTTAATCTCTTAATAATTGTGTGGGAAAAGGAAGCTAACCTGAAGTCCCATGCTGAGTTTAGAAAGAAAGTAAGGAAAGTGTTTGTAACTAAGATCAACCACCACGTCAACTCTTGTTTAGCTCTACTTTGCTATATTATATATTTATAATTCAGCACATAAAATAATTCAAGTCCCTTGTTTGTTGCAAGCAAAACATGAAATATGCTTGTTTTAATCCAGTTCTTTCTCAGTGCTGATATATATCCAAGTAGACCCATACTATACAGTATAGAATTGTGTGTTGAAGAGGAATGTATGCATTAATTAACCAAAGCCTATTTTCTTGGTATATGTAATCCTCAGTATGTATACAAAAAAAAAGTAATTTCAATCTCCTATATTTGAAACTTGGATAGTTTTGTTTTAAAAACTGTATTTCCAAAATAAACGATAGATAGATAGATAGATAGATAGATAGATAGATAGATAGATAGATAGATAGATAGATAGATAGATAGATAGATAGATAGATAGATAGATAGATAGATAGATAGATAGATAGATAGATAGATAGATAGATAATCAGTCCAGAATATGCTTATATACACACAGTCAGTCCAGCAAATTCTTGAGCACATTGAATTCTTACCCATGTTGGATCCATAAATATGTCTATACTGGGACTGATTTGCATTTCTTTTTTTGTATTTTGAGGTTCCAGCTTGCATTTTTGGAATCTCAGTCAACTTATGGTCTGCAGTGATACTTGCTGCTTATGTGTGATAGTGAATATAAGCAACCACACAAGAAAAATACCTTATTTCCCCCCCCTCCCTAACATAGTGAAATTGCCATTCTGATGCTGTGAACAAATTATAGGTCTTTTTTCCCCCAATAAGATGGCTAAGAAATACCGAACATGATATCTCGGCCATATTTAAATGCCTTGCATGTCCATTCAAAGGTGAAAACATAATATACAGCCGTTGGTTTCATGGGTTACATGTACTGTTCTGTATAATCCACTATGCCCACAATCCAACACAAAGTTAAGCACGCTTAAGCTCATTGAAATCAATGAGCTTAAGCACTATTAATTCTGTGTTAGACGGTGGCTATTACAGCTTTAAGATCGGATAGCTCAAATCTGGGCTCGGTTACATCTCAGCTCAAACTTGCTGAGCTTTAAGCGTCATCATATCATTTTGTCCCGTAACCATTTTATTACATCCTTGGCCTATGCAATGAGATTTATTTTTTATTGTCTTGGAAAACAAAGATGTTGTGGCATTCAGAAAGGCAAGAAAGTATTGGAAATCAACTCCTTTATTTCTGTCTAGATCCTATACAGGTGAACATAGAATTCCACTGAAATTAAATAACCGCAGGGTATTTGGCTTATGAATCCCAAATCATGATGTGTTTTGGGGTGGGGCAGGGGAGAATTGGACCTGGATTGCATATTTCATGTTGTCTTCTTGGGATCATTATGTTTGGCCATTAGATTGACAGCTGCACAGAGATATTTGACCATACTGCTTAATTTATGAATTGACCTTCAGTATGGTACTTAAAATAAGCATTTGTCACTACAAATTCTTTCTCTATGATCCCCTCTTCTTTAATTGGAGTACTTATCTCTAGTTTACCTTTTTTGTTTTCCCCAAATTTCATAAAAAGTTTGTTTCTGAATACAAAACGAGGTCAAGCAAGAGGAGAAAAGTCTCATAAAAGGCCCTAATTTAAGAAGCACAGGAGGTGCGGGTTGGGGGTGGCGATGGGGGAAGGGACTCTAAGCTTTAATTTTAATTCTCCTGCCTTTATTTATCTGATTTGTAGCCAGATGGTGGTGAAGCAAGGAAACCCTTTGTGTAAATGGAGCACACATATGAAAATGCTTCTGTAATGTAATCATTGAGACCGGAAGGGTTCATACTGAGTCTGAAAAGAGACAATGGAGACTGGATATATCAACATTGCAGAAATCGAGTTCATTTGTGATTCAGTCCCTTTGACTATGGTTGTCATGAAAACTTCCTACTTTGATCAGTAGAGGGTGGAGAGGGGGGGAAATCTTCTAAAGGCCCAGGGATGCGGCCCCGTTGTTTACTGTGCACTTGGCTTCAATTCACGCCCCCTTCCGGAAGAAGCAACAGGGATAGGCTCATCTTGCACCTTGACCTGTCTAGACGGGAGAGAAGTTTTTTGTCCCTGTTACCAAGGACGAGGGATGCTCTTTGACCCCTGCCACACTAGCTGTGAAGACTCTTACTAAGTATGTAGGTAGCAGTCTAAATGTTTCCGCTGGATTCTGGCTTAACTCTGAAGGAAGAGGAATGGGCAAAGACACGGGCCAGCTGTTTGGAAATAAAGCTTGAAATAGTAGAACCTGGGAGAACTTGCATTTTGTAAGCCATTATTTTCTTTGCAAAAACCCCTGGGAGGCTTTAAACAGCTGCTTCAGAGTTGACGAACAGCAAGAAAGAAAGACCAACTGAAGGGGAAGGGGAGGGAGAGACTTTGTAGCAACTGTGCTCCATTTAAAGAAGTGAAGCTGAAATCTCCAGCAAGAAATCTTTTCGGGGTCGCGCCAAGAAAACACTGGGCACAGAAAGACAAGTCTTGCTCTGTATTTGCTGTGCCTGGCACACAGAGTTTCAAAATGTGCTTAACATTTAATTGCTTGGTATATTATTTCGATCCTGAAAGGAATATTTTGTGGAAGCTTGGAATGTTTATTTTTTTTTTAAGATTCATTTAGCTTCAGGGTACATTTTTAAATATGTATGTAGTGTGGATTAGCAGTTATGCAGACATGGAGATCTGTTGACCTCTTCCTTTGATTGATTTTAGGCATTTCTGCTTCTGTAAGATTATACTGTTAGCTCTGATAATGGTTGAAGTTTAAAATTGGTAACAGTTTTCCTTTTTTTCCCCTTTAGATCCCTTTTGCAAAATCTGAGACCTTTTTAACGGATGTTTTGGAAAAGATATGCGATCGGATGAACGATTACCAACTTCAAGACGATCCAGACACGAAGGAAAAGAAATTCAAGAGATACGCTCCTCGGAAGGATGAGCCAATCTATGCAGAATACAAAAAATACTTTTTTTATTCCGATGCTTATAAGCCTTTAAAATATGCGGTAAGACATCATAATAAACTGCTGACATTTCAGGCTGAATTGCTATTAGCATAATATTTGAGACTGTATATTAAATCATTTCATTTAGTGTAAACTCATGGTTCTCATTGTATTGCTGCATCCTTACAAAGTAATTAGGAATAACAATCTGGCATGACTTATGGGTTTTTAAGCAAAAGCATTGCATATGCATCAAAATGTTGCATAATTCTGTATACTGGTTACATATGTAGATGCAGCCGCTGTCTGTTTTTGTGCTAAGATTTATCTCCTGCTAGATTCTTTTTAAAAAACATATCTGTTCTTCTCTCCTGCTAACTTCAACAAGGCGTAGGCAGTTGTGATGCTAGGCTAACAATTCAAATTAATGTGAGAGTTGCTTCAAATGTTTATCGCTCGACTGGTGGGGAAAGGGGAGTCTGTGCTATTATCCTTTTTTCCCCCCTTGGATCTGGTTGAAAGGGAAGTCGTGGCCTGAGCAAGAACGAGGGCCTAGAGCCAGTGGAAGCAAAGGAAAGCATGGCTTTTCTTGCTGGCCTAGTGCCAGAGTGTTCCTTCATCAAATGCTTCTCTTTTTTTTCTCCACACGTTGAGCGTCATGGGGACGTCAAAGAATGCTTGTTTTTTTTTAAAAAAAAACCAGTCTATAAGACAGGGGAATAGAGATAGATTCCCACTCTAGTCTGAAGCTGTTTCTGTAGAGAGTATCCTCCATTGTTTTCAAAGCTTTTTTAGAATTAAATGTGTTTAGGACTGGCCTGATTTCAGCTAATTTCAATGCAGCGGAAGTATCGGGATGCTTTGTACATATATCAAGATAGTTGGTCCAATTGCTCTTGGTTCTTTTGAGATGAGATTGGCAATTCTTGCCTTTTTCTGTGTTTAATTTAATATGCTGAAATTGTATCTGATGGCACATATTAGCTGTCATCATTGGGGCTGGGTGAAAGTTGGGCAGCCTTTGTGCTAGATTTTTGGCCTCCTGTCTGAAATATATTGTTTTTATTTTTAAAGTATGTATTTCATGACTCTTTTCCCATGGTCGAGGCTGCAGTTTTAGGGATTGTAATGCACACACCCAAATTACAGTAAAATTGCTACGCTGAGCCAAGCATTACTACCGGTACCAGTCGGCCAATGAGGCTCTGCGAAGGCAACACCCACAGTTCAGAAAATTAGAAATCCAACCAGTGTTTGAAGATCCAATTGGTGATCGTGTTTGGCATTTTAAAATAGGCCAGGATTTCAGTAAAAAGCAAAACCAAGGCAGGATGTATATGTCTTTGAATTCCGAGAACAATCCACGCAATTATTATTTTTAAAAATCAGGTTTTCATGTAAATTTCACCTAACAGGTTCACAGTGAGGGTACACACCACGATGAGTGAAAATGTTCACAATCTGAGTGTGATTTTTTTTAACAACAATAAACAGCTCTTAACGCAAGGGGGGCATTTTTGTTAGGAATGAGCCCCGAATTAGCATAAGTTGAAATGCTGGATATGTTGCTAATTACAAGAAGAAACAAAACAAAAGAAGATTGGGAGGCACCAGCCAAACGTACCACATGGCACTCTTCACCTTGTATTCCTTTGCTGCTGCTCTGTATAAATGGTCTTGTTTAGTTCTTTGCTAGAGAGCAACTATTTTTCCCCCTTTCAGTGTGAAACTATCATAGAACAGTATGAAGATGAAATATTCTCACTTATCGCCCAGGAGGCAGACTTTCTGGCTGACAGGCTGTGCATTGAAAAATCAGGTACTGTGTCTGATGTAACATGTGCTCTCCCTCTCAACAGCATCTCTCTCTCTCCCCCCCCCACCTCCCCCTTCAACCAAGTTGCACTGCTTGGGTGTAGCAAAGGCACTTTGGAAAAATATTTGTAGCTGGATAAGTGTTGACATTGCCTTGCCATGGAGGGCTGCATGCGTGTGTCGAAAGCGGGTTCTTTGGGATGGATTTAACATGTGCCCCCGCAGTTCTTGCTCGTCTTCTAACACGTCGCCATTTTTAAAAATTTCACCTGCCTGTTCTGCATGCTTTCATTAAGTCCCTGTGATCACAATGCCCCGAAAAAAGTTCCTCAGCGTGGAAAGCACAGAGACTGCCATCCAAGACTCATTGAAGGCCGAGGCAAAGATCCCTAATGAGTTAGTTAATTAATTAATTAAAACATTTCTATCCCAACTTTCATCATAGGGTTCCCGAGGTTCATTTATAGCGGTTATATATTTTTGAGCCTTCCAGATCCCTGAATAAAAGAAAATTATGAAAAATAGGCCTCACATCACTAAAAATAGTTGTGGCGGATTCCAGTTTGTCATTGATGCTGGAGTGGCAGCATCTTTGTTTACATTCAGTAACTTTTAAAGAGTTGATGTTTTTACTTGGTCCTTTAAAATAAAATTTGCTCTATGTCATCGTCCCTCCGTTTCTGCCTAAAGAATCCCTGGATAGATAATTCCCTATTAGGAAAACTGAGGCTTTTCAGCCACTTCAGTTTTGTATATTGGTGCAAGCCCAGGATGAGAATTCTGCTTGACTTTTAAATAAAGTTAAACTACCACGTTGCTGAAGAGTAGGGATGTGTAGAAAAAGATTCATCATATAAGAATCACTACTTGTTTGACAGACAATAGATATAATACTGATTTTGAGTGCAAAGGACATTTTCAGTACAGGAGATAAAAGATGCTACAATAGGGGAGGGTTTCATAACAATTATGATAAACATCTGAAAGTCTATCAAAGGCCCTCCTTGCCACATACACAGTTACTTTTTTTACAGTTATTTATTTTCAATTATCATTGTCAGACTTATTTATCTTTTTTCTTAATGTATTTGAAAAAGTGATCAGCTAAGATAGTTTGCAAAACACTATTGTTTCACCATGTGCACCATGCATTTACCATTATCTGTTCTCCTCCCCCCTGACTCTCCCCCTCCCAAGTTTGATAAAAATTAAGAGAAAGGGAAATTAATGAACCAAGAGAACCAAGTTAATTTTATGAGTCTTTATGAGTCTTTTTTGCCAACATGTTGACCTAAATTCAAATGTGCCTGTAGCTTTTGTGTGAAATAATTTACCTCTTAGCCAGAAGCATTCTGAAAGTTGTGTGTTTATGCTAAAGACAAAAGTAATAAATTCCCTTTCCCGCAGCATCTTCCGGAGTAATCTTGAGCTTCTGGAAGTGAATGCTGCAGTATATTAGGGGGCAATTTAGGCAAGTTTACATGTGAGCCAAGTCCCTTACGCTTAGCAGGACTCACTTCCAAATAAATGTGCTTAGGAGTGGGTGGATAGACTTTCAAGTTCCAGAGGATTCTTTTGCATTCTTTCTTGGTTGGTTTCAAAAGCAACAGTTTCCTGATTCATATTTTAATATTTATTAAAATAGCACAGAAATGTTTCAGCCTGTATCTCCAGGATCCTTCTTCCTTAAAACAATCTGAAAGAAATCAACAGCCATCCCCAAAACTTGCCTAACTTTCTTCCCAATCTGTGGAAGACTGGGAACTTTCAGGTTGATTTTGATTGTAAGTCTCAGTCTAGCCGTGTTTACTCAGAAGCAAGCCCTGCTGATTACGGTGGAGTTTACTCCCCAAAAACTGTATCTATAATCCCAATCTCAGTATACTTACTTATATCAAAATCGAGTTATCTTCACATCTATCCAGGTTAAAAATGGACTGGTTTGTAGTAAATTGTGAAAGGCCTTTACATGAAACAGCAAAATACATGTTCAGCCTTGGAGAACTGAGTAGCTATTGAAAGCAAAGGGAGTGATGAATAAAAAGTTTCCCATTTGGGTCCTGGACAGGAGGCCAGAAGATATCCAGTGGTAGGACCTAGCAGTCCTTGTACTTGACCTTGAAACCCTCTCTGGACTAAAAGCATGGCAGCCACGCAAAAGAGAAACCCCAGACACACAGGAGAGAAAGGCAAGGTAAATAGCCGCAATGTGTGTCATCCCCCCATTTTTTTTTAATAAGGGAAAGTGTCAACACTGAAAAGAGCCTTCTAATTCAAATGTAGAGGTAGATTTTCTTTTTTAGAAAAAAACAAAAGCAAAAGCCATAATGCACAATTCTTAAATTAATTCAGATAATTGTCCTCAACAAAAGGAAGACTAAACAGCTCTCCTGAACTCTGCAGGGAATCAGATTCTGAATTAGCAGGAGAATTACATTTGGCAACAAGAACAGAATAAAAGTGGAATTCTCCAGCAACTGTTAATAGGAATTCACTGCAGAGGAAGGACAGCACGACAAAACATACAGCAATCTGTATGTACGTTGCGCATCTATAATTCATTCCCCATCTATATTATATTACAGCTTTGTTATAAACTTGTGTTAATGTTGGCAGGCGGTCCCATCAGCCCCACAGTTTGTGCTGAAATATACTCAAGATACTGTTTTAGATTCACGTGTAGCTTTATGAAAAATGTACGTTTTCAGGAACCCAAATGGCCCATGGAAATACTGTGCCTACGGCAAAGCTGATTATGAGCCTAGGAATTTTGCAGGGGAGCAAACTACAAACAGCGTGCCTCTGAATATTTTGCAGAATTTCACAAAGCAAAGTTCAGGGAATATCTTGTACTTAGGGTGGCCTAGAAGCAGCTGACTAAAATTGGAATTAATTGGCTCTGCACTTCTTCCATTGTACAACAGAAAATGATTAAGGGCTGTGGCATCTTCTCTGAAGGCATATATGGGAGAAGTTGCATAGATTCCTGTAGAATATGTGGTACCAATATGGCATAATCGGCATCCCTTTCCCCCATGAGGTCTACTGGCACTCCTTTAGGTGTTTACGTGACATTTGCATCTTTTGCTTGACTAAAGAGCCAAAAAAAATACTTCAGTGAAATGTGTTAATGGGATGGAACTGTTTGATACAGACAACTGTAGCTCAGTTATCTGTCAAAAGTGGTCTTTGATCTTATTGCAAATCTCTATACTATCCTTATCAAGGAATCAAAAAAAAAAGGTGGCAAGGAATCAAAAACGTGTTGCAGATACACTTTACCTTCTTTGCTGTTCTTCTTTTCCTACCCCAGTTTAAAACACCAGGGACTGTGTTTTGCTTATTTTCATTTGCAGCTCTAAGCTGGAGGCTGAGCTTTGCATGGTTCCAAAGCATTTTCAGAGATCTTGGTCTATGTTAGGATGAACTGTGCTCCCTTAATGTATCAAAGGCAGGTCTAAATGATTAGGGCGGTAAGGAGAATCTTTGTATAAAGTTCAAACTTCCTCGGTCCACCAGTTTCTGCCCGACACTTTGAAAAGAATCATAGCAATGATATTGTTTGTAATAATCAGAATTAGGAAACTGGCCAAGAATATTCTGGGTTAATGTATGGACTTCTGTCAGTCAATTTACCAATGGAACACAACGCATGGTTGTAGCTGCCATGTACCCCCAGCCCAGCCCAACTTTATTATTAAGGTAACTTAGAGACTTCCATTCTAATAATCCTCTTCACATGCTCATAACTCTGCAAAATTATTCTCTTTGGCTGAAATTTTCCATTTTCATCCCAAAGGTAAATTTATTTATGTGGGAAGCTTGAGCGGAAACCATTCATGCATTGTCAAGTCACGCAAAGACAGGGAAAAAAAATACATCTATTCTACTCTAAAAGTACGCGGTTTGCTTTCCACCCCTCCCTCCCTCCCCCACTCTTTACCTCATTCCAATATGTCTATTATTCTTCTCATAGCAGGGCTTTGAAAGTCAACGTTTTCCAGGTGACTAGCCCTCACTGAGAGCCGTTCTTCAGGATAATTTGCCAAACCCAAAGCGGTGCAACATAGTTCTGAACAATACAGCTCTCTTTCATGTACCTGAAGGAAGCAACACTTTCCACAGCACTGGAATACAAACCCTTGGGACTAAGTCAGTGTTTCCCTCCATGGATGTAATTCTTTTATGAAGATTTGCGCAATTCCACGTTCAACCGAGAGGTTCCCTTCTCCCCAACAACTTAGGGAATTTCCAGTAAATAATTAGAGTGTTTCATTATATCCTTCTCCTGCACTGTGTTCTATAAATACAAGCTTTGCAGGCACAAAAAGACAGTTCAGACTTGGGTGCATAATGCTCTTCTTTCATACGTATTTATTTTTTTGAAAAAGAAGAAAAATGTCATTTTGACAGTTGGGTTTTAACATTTTAACATTTGGTATTGGTTTTGACTTTTAAGAAAAGATGCATACACACAAATGTGTGTGTACTAGCATGTGCATAAAGAAACCTGAATTTGTTACATCTTGTTGGCTGAAATACTTTAAGGAATATCAAGCCCATAGCTCTTGTCAGAGAACAGTTTATAGTCCAAGCCTGGTGACTCCAAAATAACTGGATTGAGGGTCAGTCATGATTTTAGACTCCCTTACTGGAGGTATTTGATAACATAACTAGAAGTAGTGTTGTGTAGGCTTATGTGAAGAATGACATTTCTTTACTAAGTTTGGAATCTCTTTTTGATATATACTTTGAGATGCCATTGTATAACTCGTAATGGAGGAAATTACTTCAAGTGGATATGAAGCTATCAAACTTTAAATGTCCCATTTGTACAAAACTTTCAGTCTGTACAAGACTTAGAACTGCAAGTTAGCTGTTCGTTTTAATTTCCTTCACATTTTAACATGCCGATAATGATAATACCCCTTGTGGAAACGTGCAGTCTTCTTTTAAAGTTGTTCTGTTTGAAAGAACTGTTCCAAATCATCCAAGCTTGGAGGTACTTCCAACCTAGTTCATTGGCGCCAAATAAATTTCTAGAAAATACAGTTTTACTTGGTTTTAACCATGATTTGTTGCATTATTATGGTCAGGATCTTCTAGATTGAAAACTTGTGTTGCTGAATGAAAAAGCTGTGCAGTTGTGACAGAATCCAATTGTTGAATGGTTTATTGATGTGTTACTTTCTCCTCTCCTGTTCAGGTCTTTGTGCAAAGCCTGAGACACATAGTGAACTCTAGCAAAACAGCAGTCAACTAATATTACAGATGAAGAACAATGACTGAAATAGCTCTACGATCTCTGCCTTCCATACTTTATTTTCACTTTTTGAAGAAAATGTCTATCCAAAAAACTGATTTTTTTGTATTGACAAGCTAATATATTAAATTTGCCATTTTCACCATTTGATAGGGACCATAAACTGGGACTTTTTAAACTGGTTAGTGGAGAAAATGCTTTCCGTGATAATAAGACTGTTGTGTCATTCATATGAACTTCTAAAAAATCCAATGGCTCTTTGTAAGAGGAATGGTTACTTCTGACTGGTAGCATGTTGACTAATGGTTATCAGTACTGAGAGGTGATGAAGTCAAATAATTGTGCTTATGTATTGTTCTGTCATTTTAGCCAAGGACTGGATTCCAAGGATGAATGAATATGGAAGCCTCAACCTTAAAATATGTATGGGGGAACCTTCTGAGCTCATATTTGGCAATTGCTGATATTTGTGTGATGACCTGGAAATCACAGGGTAAATGTTGATCTACTCTTTGACCTGTCCACCAACTCTGTTGCAAAAATGCAAGTTCCTGGCACTCATAAAGTATGTTCAAGAATTGCTTTTGTGGGAAGGCATTTTTATATTGTTATTCAAAATTTGAAATTTTTCATAATAAGAAAGCTAATTCATCCAGTAACCCTTGCCCTATAGCTAACATAAATTGTTGCTCACGTCCTGGTAACGTTTTCTTGCTAAGCAGATAGACTTATACTTATACTTATAGACTAGATCACATGCTGATCACTCACAAATTTTAAAAAAATAGATTATTGGAAAAATAGGAAACTTAAAGTCACCCACAGGTTTAATTAGCATTTTAGGAGCTGGGTTGGGAAGGATGCAAATCAGTCTATTGAAAAAATAATTCTGGAGAATAAATAGCTTTTCTGTTTTGAGGTAACCAGGCAATCAATGAAAACCTTTATACAGTTTAATAGTATTTTAGGAGTTAAAAAAGGAAGGAGCATCCTTGAAATACCACAAAATAATGATAAAACGTGTCAACGCTGAACTATCAATAACTTCGCCATGTAAAGTGTCTTGCTAAATTCGCCCTTGCATGCTTGCTTTTAAATATGCTTTATTCCTAGTAATCAAATTTCTTCTGATGTCTTTACAGATTTTAATATTTGCAGAATTTAGATGGACAATGAATTCCTCTGAAATTTGATTTGCTTTAATATTAGAGCTAAAAGTATTTTACATATGAGCCAGGTACATGGTCTTGGTGCATCCATTCATTGTGAACTGTCTTGTACTAAATTGGCTTTAACTGGAGCTAATAACCCAGTTTATATCTTAACTGAGTTCTGGTTTCATAGTTTGCAGTCTTACCCACAAGCCTTGCAAAGGACAGATGGCAAATTTACAGTGACTGGTAACCTGCCTCTGAACATATTACTTAGAAGCAAAGCCCACTGATATCAGTGCACATATTTCCAAGTAATATGCTTACAGCTGGTATGCTACTTCCATTCTGGTGAATGGGACTTCATTGACTTACATTCAGTTGTACCTGTTTCAGTTTAATTGGATTGGGCAACATGAAAGCCATAGGCTTCCTACCCTGAGAACGCTTTCCTGGAAACAAACTCAATTAAAATCAGTGGAATTTACTTCAAAATATTTATTTAGAATATTTCTGTGCCACCTCTTCAAAGTCCTGCTCGATACAGCTTGTGATTAAAAACCTCATTATAAAACTTAAGCCATTAGATGTCAGTAGCATAAAACTGTAAAAAAAATAGTATAACAATAAATGTAACCGAGCCTAGAACCAATGCCTTAATATTGTTACTGAATGTTATTCTTTCACTCACTGGCAATTCAGCATTTGTAAAAGATTTTGCCAAGAGGCTCTATCTAAATAAAATGAACTGTTTTTAAAGATTTGTCAAACAGTTTCTCAGGTTCATACTTTTGTAATAGTGTTCTATTGTCTACCTCTGGAACTGACATTATCTTCTTTCACTTCAACCACACGTTTGGGCTACTTGGCTAGGTTTGTGTTCTGTTGGTTAACAAAAATGAACACCCCAAATCAATTTGAGGGCTTTTTGGCGCTCATGTGCTTAGCAAACACCCCAAATATGCAGAAGAAACCAGGAGGTTTCCAGTTGGCTTCACTTAGACAAATAAAGCTAGAAGCTCAGTCCCTATTCATGGTGGGTGGAAAATTAAATGGAAAGGGTCAAATTGCTTCCTTCACACTTCATGGAATCTTATTGATTTTTAGGACCAAGATAAGGAAAGAACTTACCCAAAATCTATATTATATATATATATTACAAAGGATCATAATCAATATGAAATCTCATCAGTTTATTTTAATTGCTCAGGAGTGGTCTCAGTATCCAAATTAGTTTGGGGAACAGTAAATCTTTTTTCTTCCCTTTTTTTTTTAAAAAAAAGACATTGTTATTTTTTTTTCAACCTATCCAGAAGTTGACTCAGCATACTGGAAAATCCAGTGTATGTATAAAATTCTGTGGAGAACATCTTACCAGATGTATGAAGTGAACCAATTTGAAGGTGTAAACGTTGCAAAGCGCTGCTTTCCACCTATCTCTCCCGTAATCTTTGATATTGCTATTTACAGGTACAGTAAAAGAGTGTCCAACTGGGTGTGATTGTTTGCGTTTTCATAAACACCTAATTTTAGCACTTCGACACTGGGTTTACGCTTTATTTATTGGGCAAATACTGGTTATGATCTGCTTTGTTCATCACTGGATTTCCAGCACCACTTAGTTGCATTGAAACCATGCCCACAGTGACAGAAGTCGACATAAATTTCAACAAGGTAAAAAAGGCAAGGACTCCTCATGCTTTTCCAGTAACAGTTGTGTCTTAAGAAACATTTATTTGTATCCCCCTTGAAAAAAATCACTCTCAACTTTCAGAGCCATCTTGTGAGATATAAAAGATGGACCTTGCAAAATGGCGCAGCTGATCCGCTTTCACCAATGCTCATTCATCATCCTGACAAGGATGGCTCAGACTGGACTGCTCATTAGATTTCAGAAGTTAAATAGGGTCAGTTAGTACTTGGATGGGAGGCCAGGATCTCTACACCAAGGCAAGCAATGGCAAACCAGCTCTGAAAGTTGACAACCAGGTGAGTTTGCTATAAGTCAGCTATAAACTGATGGCAAAAAAAGGCAAGAACAATATCTGGATCAATAGTAATTCTCTTGTGCAAATCTAAGACAATTTACTTTTAATAATTTAAGATACGAGTATACACATACATGCTTTAAGCAAACTTGCTTCCTCCATGCTACAGTCCTATGCATGTTTACCTGAAAGCAAGTCCCACTTAGGCTAACTTCCAGGTGTAAAACCTGGGAAAATAATGAATGGTCTCACCAACTGCTGTATCAATGGGGTAAAATAAATATGTATTTTGAATATCACAGCAGGGGGGAGGGAAGTTTATTTGGAATATGCCATTTTTTTGCTCAGAAAAAGCGTTCATAGCAATTTT
This sequence comes from Sphaerodactylus townsendi, assembly GCF_021028975.2. Taxonomy (NCBI): domain Eukaryota; kingdom Metazoa; phylum Chordata; class Lepidosauria; order Squamata; family Sphaerodactylidae; genus Sphaerodactylus; species Sphaerodactylus townsendi. Next base: position 68,468,116 of record NC_059435.1, read on the forward strand.
TTTTAAAAAAAACAACAACATAAGATGGCTACCACCCTTCTTTCCAAGGACTGACTCTCCAAGGACGCAAAAATAAACATACTTTTCCATGCTACATTTTCCTGAATCTTCAAATGTGGATGCCCATATCTTGAAACAACATCAGAAGTAGCCCTAAGTTAGTGGCTTTTTTGAGTAGATCATTAGCAAGATCACTCTGAACTTTTCTTCTTCCTACAGAATTTATTTAGCTGGCATTATAAAGAAGAACATGTAAAAAATCATGAAATCCCTGTCTAAAATATCACACACGATTCATTGATCAAAGTGTTGTTGTATGTCACTAAAATGCAACATATACTATTGTGCAAAATAGGATCATGTAAAACATCAGCATTCCTAGGGAATATCACCTTCCAACTGAAGGTTGCTACTGGGATATTTTCAAATCAGTAAAATTTGTGGTCAGTTTTGCAAGGTCATGATCCTAAGGGTACCTAGTTGGAAGTAAACTGCCTTGAAGTCAACAGGACTTACTTTCAAGTAAATATTCTGCAATTCTGCAAAGGCAGGTGTGTAAAGACTAATGGCACTGAATAACATGATATGCCATTGCTTGATGAAATATTTCTGCTTAATTAGCAATTAAGAGTAAGCCACTGTGATTAGCGGAAATACGACGTTTAGCTTCTAGCTCTGACAGTTCTTATTTTACTAACACGTAAAATGTTCACACTAAACCCAGGAGAGGAAAAATAGTAAAATTAATTATCCTGATGAGAAAGCATATTTTATCTGTAGCAAAAATCTGCCAGCTGTACAAACACTGAAGGAAGCGAGATTAGTTCAGCAAAACTTGTTCAAGGAGCCCAGAGCCTGGTCTATGAGGGCATTATCTTGCTAAGGTCAAAGACACTCTAACAGCCAAATCGCTGTCCATTGTTGTCATTCAAAATAAAGATGGCGACTGGGTAAGAATCACACACTTACTTTTTAATGATCGATTTCATTTTCCACATCAGGTCGATCGGGCAAAGAGCTCTGGTTTGCTGTGACTGATATTATATTTAATGTGGATTGATACCGTTAGCTAGGAATAAGCTGCTGCCACTATATTCACAGCACTGAAGGATGGAGGGCGGAATTGCACCAAAGGTCCCCGATGGAAAAGATCAATACTTTATTTACTAAGATAAGCCCTAAAAACAAGATTGTTCAATAACAAGTCATATTTTTCCACTCATATTTACTCCCAGCATGCACTGTCATACACACATGCACGCACAGATGAGATTCTAACACAATGCTTAGAAAATGTATATTAGTCCTGCTGTGTTTTGTATCTTATTGACATAAGTCAAAATACGATGGGAAGAATATTAACTCATACTGTAGACATCCAGCACGCATTTAGTTCATCGCAAATTAGGGGTGCCGCATCGTAATGTAATGAAATACGATTAATCGCACTTCTGTGTGAGATACTCTGTAATTATACTGAACACAACCATATACAGCATGTTTTGTTATGGTAGCTTAACTAGATAATTAGAGCTAAAGTTATTTGGTGGCTTGATCATATGTGGATCTCTAACAACTATGCCAGAATTGTCAACCTCCTAGCTTAAGGGTAAACTCAGAGATACCTCACTTTGTGCGAGCACACAAACACACACTCTCAAATCAATGACATCTCTGTGAGCAAGTAGCCCATATTCCTCATCAAGGAAACCTGGATTTTATGACTTATGCAAATGAAGTGTAAAAAATGTTTCTGCAACTGCTAATTACAGTGAGAGGTAAGCTATCCAAGGAACTGGATTTCCAGGCTCCAGCAATGCAGGTGGTGTTGCTTTAGGAATAACCAGACATTATCTATATTTTAAAAAGTTTTGCTTCACAGCCATGAGGACCAGACACTTCCTTTTTAAAACTGATATTTGCAGGATATAGAATTTTAAGTTCCAGATCCTGCAGGGTTCCTATGCTTGCACAATTATATAAGGATATGATAGATGTATTACATATATTGCACATGTACTTAGTATGTCAGGAGAGGGTATTCTTTGCGTTTGTGGTCTCGCTTTGAAAATGACCATTTTCTGTGGAAATCCTGATAGATTTCCTTGCAATTTGATATATAACTGCAGAAAGAGAGTAGTGGGGCAAGTAAGGAAGGTTCACATTCAATGACAGAACAAAATTCAAGTCCAATAGCTCCTTAAAAACCAACGAAATTTTCCAGGATATAAGCCAGATTATTAGATACCTGATCTTTGTATCTGATGACATGAGTTTTTTCTTACGGAAGCTTATACCATGAAAAATATTGTTATCTGTAAGGTGCTATTGGACCCAAATTTTGTTCTGCTACTACAGCCCAACATAGCTGTCTACCTGAAAAAATTCTATGCTGTGTGCATCTGGCATGGGGAGATACAGTACCTTATCTTAGAGACTGACTCTCATGTGTTCAAGTATGGGCTAAAATGCCACACTGAGAATAGGGAACCCAACCTTTTTGATTCAGTCTAGAGAAAAAAAGATTATGCTGTTTGATTTACCACACTGGGAATGGGAAGCCGAGCTGAGAATGGAAGCTGGAGGAGAAAATCAAGTATAGAAATTAGAACTCTTAGGCAGCTGGATAGAGAGAAGACCATTCCAGCCGCTGGAATGCATCTCTCAAATATCCATTAAAAACAAATATCAAGCATACAATGCCCCTTCCAAAACTCTATAAGCTTTGAGGGCCCTTTAAAACAAGATCACGTCCCCCAAGGCCAGGCAGAGAAAATGAAGCATTGAGCCTCCCTGCTTTAGAGAGCTTTTCTCAGGTACGTCACCTGTGGTTGCACAGACCTTGAGTAAAGCCAGGACCACCTTGATGAATTACCAGAAAGGTAACTGTTGCATTTTGGGAAGAATATCATAATGAGGCTCTGCATCGGGAAGAGTGCGGGGGAAGAGAGACCGCGAGACCAATGCACAAAGCTCATTTGAATGAAATGGAGAAGCAGGGACTTTCCGAGTGCCTTTAAACATATTTACAGGATAGGCTGGTCTAATAGCATTCAGCAATGAATTCTGTTGCCTTCAGGAACAATTGATAAAGATTCTGAAAACTGCCTGCTCCAGCTGACTGTGGGGAATGTTAATAAACTAGTACCCAAGGACTTCGAAGAGTGTGAGCCAGAAGAGTGGGAACTAAATGTCAGCTAATTAAGTCGGGCTGAGACCATGAAAGATCTTGTGAGTTAAAAGTTAAATATTAATATCGGTTCCAAACTTTATGAGGAGCTGGCTTAGTGGCGGAGGAGAGGGGCTATGCGGCATATTCGTGACATTTTATATTGCTAGCAAACCTTGTCTCGGGATTCTGTACCTGCTGTAGTGTTATTTATTTATTTTGTTAAGTATATAATAGAAGACTAGCCAATAAAAGAATATAGCAACCTGGAGGTGACTGGCTATTGTTAATGAAGGAAAAGAGCCAAGATTTCAAGAAGGCAATATTAGATTTTCCCCCCTGTTCTTTATACAAGGTAGAAGTCATATCAAAAGAAATGTGAGCATATAGATAGCTACAGGACTTGGGGCTGGATTCCAAGAGACATAAGCAGCTCATGGAGTTGAACTTTCTTATCTTCTACCTCCTGCTGAAGCTCATCTGGATACCATGTGGTACTGAACCTCGGTTGTGAGTGATGGCCCTTCTTTTGCCAATATTTTCAATGATTTAACAGTTGCCTCTCATTCATGGCAATTTTGGGCTGCTTCTTGCGGATGATCACTTTTCAGATTGAATGCCACCACTTACCCTCATTTTCCATGGTTCTCAGTTGCCCTCATTTACTTTATTGTGTAGCTAAACCTATTGATTCTGGAGTTTTTGACAAAAAATATTAATATCCAATGACATAGCATTTATGAGGTGCCCCCTGGTTTTGAGTGGGATTACTCATGTGGCTAGTTCAAGAAAAGGACAGAGAAGCAGCCAGTAGGTAAAAATTGTCCCCAAGAAACATTCCGGCAGAAATAATGGTACTGCATGTAAGAGAGCGTAAATACAGTAACATTCTTGGGGGGGTGGGGGGTGAGGAATATGTTTGGAGGCGGTTGCTGGTTGGTTGAAGCAGAGCAGGTTAAAGCTGAATCCATCGAAGAAGGAGATCCTTTGGCTGGGTCGGGAGGGAGGGGCTGGGGATTTCCAGCCGCCAGTGTGGGAGGGGGCTACATTGGCACCGGCCTCCTCCGTTCGTAGCCTGGGGGTCCACCTGGATTCGTCTCTTTCAATGGAGACCCAGGTGGCCCATGTAACCCAGGTTACGTTTTTCCACCTTCGTCAAGCCCAGCGGCTGGCCCCCTTCCTCTCTCAAACGGATCTAGCTACTGTGATCCATGCAACGGTCACCTCCAGGCTAGACTATTGCAACTCGCTCTACGCAGGCCTTCCCTTGCGTCTGATTCGGAAACTAAAACCAACCCTGGTCAGAATAAGTACGGCCTGTCTCTGCTCACAGGGGTGCCACCAGAGATCATATCTTACCGGTGTTGCGCCGCCTGCACTTGCTTCCAGTTGAATTCCGAATCATTTTCAAGGTGTTGGTATTGACCTTTAAGGCCTTGCGCGGCCTGGGACCTCCGTACCTGCGGGACCGTCTTGCCCCATATGTCCCAACTCCCAACCTACTGGTGACCCCTGGCCCCTCAATGTCAGCGGTTGGTTCTCCACCGGGCCATAGCTTCTCACAGCTCATGGCCCCTGCCTGGTGGAACGCTCTACGAGGGTCTCCAGCCCTTGGGCCCTGCGGGATCTAAATAATTTTCGCAGGGCCTGCAAGACGGAGCTGTTCCACCCGGCCTTTGGGGGGGCTGGCCGCTGATGGCTCCTCCTCCTCCTCCTCCCCCCCCCTTTTTCTACAACATCTGTGGACCTTACCGCCCTCCCTTTCCCTCTTCTTCTTTTTAGGGGATTTACTAGTGGGACGCCATCAATATACCTGTTGTTAGAACGCTGCATTTTAAACGGGGTTGGGTTTAATATAGAGAGAGCCATTATTTAATGATTTCTAAATTTTGATACTACTGATTTTATTTTGCTCTATTATCTGTTGTTCGCCACCCTGAGCCCTTCGGGGGAGGGCGGCCTATAAATATTAATAATAATAATAATAATAATAATAATAATAATAATAATAATAATAATAATAATAATAATAATAATAATAATATCTACTTTGCTGGTGCTATCCATTGTTAGCATCGTTCATGGTGGAGAGTTTTGTGCCCGCCTCCTAGGATGTACAGACACACACATGTTGACCTTTAAGGACTTACGCGGCCAGGGACCATCGTATCTTCGAGACCGCATCACTCCATATGTCCCTGTAAGACCTCTTCGCTCAGTTGAGGCCAATCTATTGGTGGTCCCTGGCCCCTCAATGATGTGGCTGGCCTCCATGCGAGCCAGGGCCTTTACAGCTCTGGCCCTGGCCTGGTGGAACACTCTTCCTCCAGCTGTCCGGGCCCTGCGGGATCTCGGTGAGTTCCACAGGGCCTGTAAGACAGAACTGTTCCACCGGGCCTTTGGAGGATCCAGCCGCTGATGGTGCCCCCCCCCCTCTTTTTTCTTGGCCCCTTACACCTGGGCCTTCTGTCACCTAATGGGACTTGCCGTCCCTCCCCCTTGGGAGAGGATTTTGAAAATGGGACACCACTTATACTTATATTTATCGGACACCACTTATACTTATATTTATTATACTTATTATATTTAGTCTTTTATTGTTTCTATCACTGCTTTTAAAGGTTTTAGCTATTTTATGACTGTATTATGTCTATACGTTGTACACTGCCCGGAGCCCCCAGGGGATAGGGCGGAATAAAAATCTAAAGAATAAACAAACAAATAAATAAATAAAAGCACAATGAGGTTTTCGATCTGGATTGAGGAAAATATGAGAGCCATGTAAAATGTCTGCCAGAGCGTTGTCATAACAATCAACTAGAGATTCAGCACTGTAGGGGGTTTGATGTTAAAGAGTTTCAGGCGTGCATTTAAGAGGCAGCTAGGCTTGGGTGCCTGGTCTGCTGAATGCTGATCATGGATTTTGATTTATACTCCTGAGAGGAACAGCTGAGGGAAATGCCGCTTGACTTGTAAGACACCCAAACTTCTGGCTGGACACATTCATATTCTGAACCAAGCAGATATGAGCTTGGGTGACATCACCCATTTTCAGTATGATTTTTGCTCTCACTGAGAACTCTGTTAGATGATACTGTACCTTACTACTCTGCTCAGCTGAGAGTGGATCCTTCTTCCGGTGTAAGGATCCATCCTCTGGAAGGAGGCCCTTTGAATTGGAGAAAAGCTTTGTGTGACAGAGGGAATACTTTGTGCTTAGTTGAGCAGAGTGGTAGGACACAACCCATTTTCTGGGAGATCCTTGATCTGAATTTCTCATTGTTTATTAAAATGGCTACCAACACTTATGGAAACACTACGATTTGTAGTCCATGAACATCTGGAGAGCCGCAGGTTGCAGACCCCTGGGCTACATGGAAAGAAATGTGACCTATCCCTCCTACATCCAAGTCTACCTTCAGAAGATGATTTTGGCTTTACAACCTGCCTTTCTCTACTGTAAAGAGACTCAAGGCAGCTGACAAACTCTTTTTCTCTTCCTCTCCCCACAGCTGACACCTTGGCCCTTTCTGCACGGGGCCAAAAACCGCGGCCCAGGGACGGAAAAACACCGGTCCCTGGGGAGCTGTTCACACAGGCCATCCTGTGCGGCCCTGAGTGGCGTGAAGGAGCTGCTTTCCTCCTCCCTTCCCGAGGGATGTTTTTGGAAAGCGCCGCCTTCCCATCGGCACGGTGCGAACAGCACCGACCGAAGACGCCGCTTTCCCGACCCCCCCCCCCGACTCACCTCGTCTTCCAGTGTCAGTCTGGAGGGTTGCTGAGACCCACCCACGCTGCCCTCTGACCCCTGGAGGTCGGAGGGCAGCATGGGTGGGTCCCTGCAGCCCTCCAGACTGACGCTGGAGGATGAGGTGAGTGGGGGGGGACGCAGAAGAGGCGACTCCGGGCAGAGCTGCCTCTTCTGTGCTGGCCTCACACAGCCCCCTCCCCTCCACCGGCATAATTTCTGCCAGTGGAGAGACACCCTTTCCGCTGTGCGGGAAGGGCCCTTGTGAGGTAGGTGAGGCTGAGAGAGTTCAGAGGGAACTGTAACTAGCCCAAGGTCACCCAGCAGACTGCATGTGAAGGAATGGAAAAATGAACCCAGTATACCAGATAAGAGTCCGCTTCTCATGTGGAAGAGTGAGGAATCAAACCCAGTTCTTCAGATGAAAGCCCGCCACTCTTAACCAGTACACCACACTGGCTCTCTTCAGAGATTTAGGGGATTAGAAATGGATGTAAGGAAAGACATATGCAGCTGCTTTATACTGAACCAGTCCTTTGGTCCATCAAAGTCAGTACCATCCACTCAGGCAGGAAGTGGCTCTCCAGGGTTTTAAGATAGAGGTCTTTCACATCAACTACCTGATTCCTTTAACTGGTCATGCTGGGGACTGAACCTGGGACCTTCCACATTCCAAACAGATACTCTGCCACTAGGATACTGCAGATTCAGAGTCCATCCCCAGCAGAGGTGGGATCCAGCAGGTTCTCACAGGTTCCCGAGAGTAGGTTACTAATTATTTGTGTGTGCCGAGAGGGGGTTACTAATTGGTGATTTTTGCCACGCGATTTTTGCCTTAGTTACGCCCCTCCTCTCAGCAGTAGCATGCAGAACTTGAAGCAGTCTAGCAGGAGGTGCACCGGCATGCGTGGCAGCCTGTGCCTGCGTGCATTCGTTTCCCGCCCAAGGACCAGCACAGTGGCTGTGTCCTTGCCACAGCCCTTCCCAGGAATGCCCTGCCCCGGAATGCCCGCCCCCACCCCCGTGATGCCCTGCCCAGCCCCACTGGCACCATGCCACAGTTTGAATCCCACCACCATGGAAACCTGTTACTAAAATTTTTGGATCCCACCACTGGTCCCCAGCCCTGCCTATTACCTTGTTGGACAGCAGGAAGGAAAATAAGGTCATCATTAATAATGACTAGTACAAAGGCTCTGAGTATGAAAGGAGACGGAAGGATATCCTAATACGAGGAACAGAAACCCTACGCTGTCCTTCCAAGACGTTAAGAGGCTGCTGCGTTAATTAGCCAAGACAATATCTTTCATAATCCGGGTCATTTGAAGGTGGCCGTCATGATGTGCTGACTAATGTTTTTGCCCAGTGGCGCTTCCAGTGGTTTGTCTTTTCAAAAGGCTGCCTCTGACCCATAGCACCACTGTAGGATCTCAGCACCAAACTGCAGGAAGAATTGCAGGAAGAGGGAAGACAGCATTCAGCAGGCGCTGGAGCACATTTGCATGCTTGCACGCACACAGATTTGTCCTTGGCATGTAATGTGCAGTCTTCCCCCCTGCATGTTGCAATGCCCTTGAGCCGCGCTGCCTTGCATATGGCTCAGTCAATAAGAATCCCCGAGGACTGACACCACAGTTATCCTGTTAACTTCAGACAAAGCGTTGCCTAACAAAAGAGACGGAGAGGAAAGGGGGATTTTTTTAATGTTTAAATTGACGCATGCAGAGGGACCAGCGGGGAGCCTCGTGTGAGCCTCCAGTCCTATGCACCTTATTTGGCTAAAGGTAGCCGTTTTTAATGTTATCATTTGCATCGAGAGAGAGAGAGAGATGCACCTTTGAATCTTTTACTGACTGGAGGTGAATTGTACAGGTTTTAAAGCTCTGAAGACCTCCTGACCTTGCAGGGCAAAAATCTTCTTTCCCTTACACATCTGATTTCCATTGCTTGCATGATTGTTTCACCATTCTGTTACAAAAAGTGGCTATCCTATTCAGGACCTGCAAACTTCAGGAAACCGTGGTATTTTTTTTTTAAGAATATGTTTCTTTTATACTCCCTGAGCAAACTGCCATTAGGAATTCCAATGGAGTAAAGATTTTTTTTTCGCTCCCTTGAATTAACTGTCCATTTTTTAACCTAATGGAGTGGTTAATTGATTGATTGATCATACGTAAATAAATGTATTGTGGCACGGCACTGCAGATGCCTGTTTAAGATCTTGAAGGGGACAGTTTCTTGGCCACCTGAGAGAATTTTTGGTTCAATGAACAAAGCCAGATGGAGTCCCTTGTTTGTTACCAGAAGAAGGAAGGCCAGCCAAGTGTCAGAAAGGGTTAAACTTTATGGGAAGGGGTTCTTTGCTTTCACCCCCAGTCCACTGCTCTCTGGTGAGTTTTGTTTTAGTGAACATCAGTGTTTGGGACTTTTGTATATTTAAATGCTCTTGTGTTTTCTGCACAGATTCTGTCTTTGATTTGCAGATGTTAACACTTGGAAACCAAAACAAACAAGCAAACAAATTTAAGCTTTGATTGGTAGAACTGTATGGAGTATCTCTTCCTCCTACCGAAGTATGTGCTTTTGTCTTCAGCACAAGAGAAAATCCAATGGAGACCACCAGCAAAAGGTGACTTCAACAGCAACAGAATTACCAGCAGCTGTGAAGGCTGCTACAGAAAATGAATACAACTACAAGTAGTTGGACATATAAATGCAAACTCGCTATAGTTGGAGTCAGGTTCTTCTAAGGGTGTGTTCATTGTGGAACCACAAACCCAGCATTAGAACATACTGAGGTCATCAAATGTCCCAGTGTTTCATACCGTTTCAGGGCAGGAGACTAAACCAGCAGAACTACATTTGAATCTGGTAGCACCTTAAAGACCGATAGGGTTTCCAGGGTTCTGTGAGTCAAAGCCTACATTTTTAGATATCTGTCGAAGGGATCTTTGAATCTTGATAGCTTATATCCTGGTTATCATTGATTTTTAAGATGCTACTGGTCTCGAATCTAACTGTTCTACAGCAGACGAACACAGCTGCCCACCTGAAACTTAATCCTTGTACACAACGATGACAAAATGGAGGCCCCTCTGAGCCAACTGGCTTGCTCATGGAAAGAGACCTTTTAGTTGAAGGTGAAAAAAGGGCCCACAATCAGCTACTAAAGAATTAAAGTATTAAAGTATCAGCTACTAAAGTCTTATTCAACTACCAAGGAAACTTGCCAGCAGCAATGCAGTGGGCAACCTCTCCCATGATAAAACAGCAGATAAATTGCTATGTTTGTGTGGTTTCTGACCCAGCTGGCTTCCCATAGATTCCAAGAATATGCCCAATACATGTATACCTCTTCAGACATCCAGAGAAACAGGGTGAGTGATAAATTCAGCACACCAGTTGGCGAGATGTTACAAAAATCATAATGATCAAGTCCTTGTAAATAGTTACTTCTGTTCACCCACCATTCAAAAGAGAAGTCATGTTTAATGACCTATTAAAGCAACACAAGACCCAGCAATCAATTGGGCCGTTCAACCCCAGCACTGCCAATTTTCCAGTTAAAAAACTGATAAACTGATCACTTGTATCAGTTGAAACGTTGTCGCCTCTAATATGGATGGCCTTTTTCACTTGATGGACAATACTGGTGCCGTCCACCCACGGAAGAGCACTTGCTTTCACTCCTGCAAACCGAAGGCTGCCACCCCATGTAGAAGCTTACAGCTTTCCCCAAAGCATTGCTTCCTTTCATTGTTTAAGGAAACTTTGATGTCTTTCATTGTGTCCCTCATTTCATGGTGTTTTGTCCCTGATTGTTCCTCATTCAGAGGATTTGCCCTCCATTTTAGAGTTCAGGGCTGAGAGGTGTGATGGAAAGCAAGGCTCTTTTTGATGGGTTTTGGCCAATGCAGTTTCGACAGGGCATTTTTGCTGTCATGTTGTAGATTGGAGCAGTCACTTGTTGGCTCAGGTGGAGGCCACAGGCTCCAAGCAAATCGAAGGCGACTTGAAGGCATTTCAAGAAAATGAATATAAGCGAATTGGGAAGCTCTATCAGTGAGAAGCAGTGGCGTAGGAGGTTAAGAGCTCGTGTATCTAATCTGGAGGAACTGGGTTTGATTCCCAGCTCTGTCCCCAGAGGGAATCTGGGGAATTCAGATTAGCCTGTACACTCCCACACACGCCAGCTGGGTGACCTTAGGCTAGTCACAGCTTCTCCGAGCTCTCTCAGCCCCATGAGTTTCAGGATTTGAACGTGAGGCTCCTGGACCTTAATCATTATGATTCAGATTAGTATTAACGAGGATGATGATAATTCAATTTTAGGCAGCGCCACTAATTCAGATTGGTTCTCCCAGTTTCTTTGTTGTAAGAAAGGCCTTGGTGACACCCTTGCCCAGCCACAAGATTCTGACTTCCATGTGGCACTACCCTGAACACTGAACTCGTGCAGCTGGGATGGATTGTCCTAGTATCTGTTCCAAAACCCACCAAGAGGAAAATTACTGATAGATTAGCTGGGACAGTTCCAAGTAATGGGTTCTACCCACATAGTTATGCTGTCTGGCACATTGTACAAGGGATAGCATTGTAGACCACTGGAATATTTATTGTATGCATCACCTCCCTTTTTTACTGCAGTGGCCCCTACTTTCATAACCTCATTTCTTCATTATGTTCAGTCATGCCTGAGGCAATTGTTCATCTGCGTTGTTTTCCAGTTCTGGAACCCTAGTCTTGATCTGACCTGGATTGGCCAGGCTGGCCTGATCTTGTTAGATCTCAGAAGCTCAGCAGGATCACACGTAAGTATTTGGGTGGGAGACCACTGAGGGTGTCCACGGTCCCTCTGCAGTGGCAAATCACCTGTGTTCAATTCTTGTCTTGAAAACCCTATGGAGTTACCATAAATTGGCAAGGACTTGGTGGCGCTTCCACCACAGTCCCAGTCCTGCTGCATTATTGACAGGAGGTCTTTGCTGTCTGAATTGCTTTTCATATTGTGTGATCCACCTTGAGTCTCAGTGAGATAAAGATAACAGCAACAACAATAGGATACTTTTTTTTTTGTTTCACAAGGAAGCAATCTGTGTGTGGGCGGACCAGCCAGCAGGAGCACACAACTCTGAACCCCCAGATGAGGTCTGCTCAGTGGTGGGATCCAAAAATTTTCGTAACAGGTTCCCATTGTGGTGGGATTCAAACAGTGGCGTAGCGCCAATGGGGCTGGGCGGGGCATGACGGGGGCATGGCCGGGCATTCCGGGGGCGGGGAATTAATAATTTCTCTGTTACTGTATAAAACTCTTTCTGTAAAAAAAAGTTCCTAATTTCCAGCTGGTATCTTTCTGTCCATAATTTAAACTCATTATAGCAAGTCCTATTGTCTACAGAAACAACTACTTCTCCTCTAATTGACTGCCTGTCAAATACTTAATACATTCAAATACTTAATTTTGTTTCTAGAAATCAAAAGAAGGATACTTTCCTTAAACAAGGAACGTTACCATATTTCTAAAACAGCCCAACAGGGAGAATTATCCCGTTTTCTACCTTCGCTAAGCAGCCACATAGGAAACCACAGGACTTCATGATTTTTGGACCTAATGGAATTTCTAACGGAAAAGCAGACCCAATTAGTAACCCCCTCTCGGCACACACAAATAATTAGTAACCTACTCTCGGGAACTGGTGAGAACCTGCTGGATCCCACCTCTGGCTCTGCTCAGCTGACCCGAAGCATGGTGCAAAAGTTTCAGTGGCTTCACAAGGACCCAGAAAGGGTGTGTTATTGTGGGTTTGGGCCAAGTGACAATCCTGGTATTGCAGTTGTTAGGCATTCATTCTTCCCCTTATGGGATCAGGGCAGTTTCCATCATATAAAACAACTGATACCAATAGTTCCTAATCCTAAAACAGACGGCAATTAAAATTCAGTGCAATTATATGACAGTACAGCAGTAATGATGTACCTATGGCACAGGTGTCAAAGGTGATATGCAATGATGTTTTGGATGGCATGCCAGCATTCAAGGGCACTTAACAACTATTCTCTCTAAGTCATTTTGTATTTATTTGACTTTATAGGGTACATAGCATTACACATGATTGGACTGTATTCTTTTTTTAAAAAAATGAATATGTAAGGAACTGTTCCTGTTTTGTTATGTGTGTGTGTGTGTGTGTGTGTGTGTGTGTGTGTGAGAGAGAGAGAGAGAGAGAGAGAGAGAGAGTGATGCCAGCAGAGTCAAGTTAGACATTTTCCAAATTTTTGACACACTGAGATGAAAAGGTTAACCATCACTGCAGTAGGGGGAAAGGAGAAAGAGGCCAAGAGTGATGAAAAGTCATCAGTTTTTACCATTTCTCCCTCAACCATAAGCCTGGTGGAACAGCTCCATCTTACAGGCCTGTGGAATTGCATCAGGTCCCTCAGAGCCCAGGTCTCATCCCATACAGCACCCTACCAGGCTGTGGCCAGGACAGAAAACACCGTGGCCCTGGTTGAGGCCAGCCGGACATCTTTCAGACCAGGGATCACCAGTAAGTTGTTCTTTGCTGACTGCAGCACACTTGGAGGGGGTGGTGTATTGGGATATAATGGCCCCAGATTGTTTCAGGCTTTAAAGGTAAGAAAAAGAACACTGAACCTAATTTGGTACTCCACCTGGAGCCAATGCACCTGGCGGAGCACTGGTTGAGTCATGCTGTGGGATGTCTTCCTTGTGCAGTTTAGGCTATTGAGGGGTAAGTGGGAAAGTGACTCTGTACCTGCCCAGAGGCACATTTCTGACTTTGACACATTGCAGAGTTGACTCCTGATGGGAATGCTGTTGTGTGAGACTGAACAGTTTGCAATGACATCACAGCACCATTAATCATACTTAGCCTGCGTACTTCACATTTCAAGAATTTGCATGCGTTATTTCGACAGTCCCTATTACAGCTCCATAAGGGGCTTCAGCAGTGTCATCCTCTTGCCTCCGATATGGGCCGTGAGAACAGTGGCACAATTAAGGAGTTTTTGGCTGAGAAGAGATTTGAACCAGGGATTTGAAGTTCCTGCCTGCCACTTTATTAAACAAACTCCTTCCTTAGGGCACCGGCTACAACTTTAAGGCTGGAGAGCACTCCTCAAAGTTACTTCCCTGTCGCAAAGCACCTTCTCAGCCTGCTTAAGACATTTAATTGGCTCAGAAGGAGCTACTCTAATGCTCCAGAAGTTACTTGGCAGTGTGTGCATGTCTAACCCAAAATTTGTTATGTGTATTATGCTCTATAACAAGACGTCTTCAGATGCTAGAGTGATTTCTGGGAATTCTTCTAGATCTTAACATGTCAATGTGGGAAGTTATAGCCAGTGCAAGGTTCTTGGAGCATAAGACAACTATATTGGTTTGTACTGTAACCAGGGGTGAACTGAGTCAAAAAGAGGCCTGGAAGGGGGAAGCGCAGGGCCACTGGCTTCCACCTGTCCCCAGTGGTGGGATCCAAAAATGTTAATTACAGGTTCCGATGGTGGTGGGATTCAAACAGTGGGGCCGCCGCACACACGCACCTCCAGTCCCTATTGGGCAGGGAGGTTGCTTTAGTAACCCCTTCTCGGCACTCAGAAAAAATTAGTAACCACTTCTAGAGAAGTGGTGAGAACTGGTTGGATCCAGTGGTGGGATCCAAAAATTTTAGTAACAGGTTCCCATGGTGGTGGGATTCAAACTGTGGCATAGCGCCAATGGAGCTGGGCGGGGCACGACAGGGGCATGGCTGGGAATTCCGGGAGCGGGGCATTCCTGGGCGGGGCTGTGGCAAGGACACAGCCACTGCACTGGTATTAGTCCTTAGTGAAGCTTGAATGCACTTGAGCTCAGGCTGCCATGCACTGCGGTGCACCTCCACTGCTGGGCACTGCTTCAAGTTCCTCGCAGCTACTGCTGAGAGGAGGGGCCAACTAAAGGCAAAGCTCGTGTGCAGCAAAAAATCACCAATTAGTAACCCCCTCTCGGCACACACAAATAATTAGTAATCTACTCTCGGGAACCTATGAGAACCTGCTGGATCCCACCTCTGGATCCCACCTCTGCCTGTCCCCCATGGACTGGGGCCACTGACTAACAGTAGTGGTTGCTTGCACCCACCTTGTCTGATGCTGAGGAATTTGACTCACAGCAGTGGCAACTGACCACCTTTCAGGGGCCGAAGACTTAGACAACTTCTTTTCTGCGGATCTCCATATAGTGTCAGGTATAGCGTTGTGTTTATACATGATAGCCATGTTTAAATATTTGAAGGGACATCATGTTGAAGATGGAAGAAACTTGTGCTCGGCTACTCCAGAGACTAGGCCAAGGGGTAATGGATTCAAGGTGCAGGAAAAGAGATCCCACCCTCTTTCCAGCTCCCCTGCCTTGTGCTCTGCTGAGGGGCTGCAAGCCCTGGGGCAGCCTGGCGTTGAATGGGGTGGAGGGAAAGAGGACAGGCTCTTCTCTTGTCCTCTGCCACCACTTTTGTCCTGGAGCTGTGTTATGCTTGGCCTTGCCAAAGGTTAGGAGTACGCCTGGTCTTTCATCTGATAGGCTTGGTCTTTCCCGAAGAGCCAGATTTGGCACCTTGAGACAGGGCGGGAGGTGGGGGTGGGGGTGGATAGGGTATCTGTTCATGTGTGTTATGTGCCATTAAGTCTTACAAATCAGCAACCTCAAAAAAAATCCTCTTGTTAACGTCCTTTCTCAGGTCATGAAAACTGAGGCTTAATAAAGGAAGACTCAGTTTTCATGACCTGAGAAAGGGCGTTAACAAGAGAAATCCATCTCATGATGGGTTTTCCTCTTTTCTTACTGTCTTGAACTGTCTGTTTCCAGTGACTAAAATACAGTAGTGTCAGGGTAATCGTTCTTGCTTCCAACAGAAGAATGACCCGATAAAGCTTCCCTTGGGTTGTACTTTATCAGCCTGAGAAGGAGAGTGAGGTGTGTTTGCTTTTCATCGTGCAAACTCTTATTTAGACTGGACAGTAAACAAAACGAACAACCAAGCCTGGAAAGAGTAAAGAAAGATTCACTTGGAAAAAAAAAAACCAAGGATTGGAAAGTCCATGTTTGCAGAATGAGGCAGGTTTTCACACTTTCCTGTTGTTTTCCTTTGATAAATATGAACAAAGCTGGAGAGTATGGGCTTATTTATTTTTGTGTTGTCAAAAGACAGTGTCTTTTCTCCACAGCCTAAGGCAGATTCCGTGTGGGCCAAAAACAGTGGTGTGAAAATGGTGTAAAATGGTTGTTGTGTAAACGGGTTCACACCATTTTCACACCGCTGTTTTTGGCCCATGCGGAATTCGCCTAAGACAGATAGATAGTCAGGTAGAGTTGTTGCTTTGATTCCATTGATTGATAGATTGACTGAGAATTCCTGGCAAATATGTTTGTTTCTTATGGTACAGACTTAACCAGCGTCCACGCAGGTCTACACAGAATTCTACTCAGGGCTTTTCAATAGGACTTACTCCCAGGAAAGTGTCCCTAGGATTACTCTGATTTGAATTGCATCGTTGGTCTCCCTGATGACCTCCTTCCAAAATGCAAGAGGTAAATGGAAATTAGTCTTTGTGATGCTGGCTTGGCTTGGCTTGGCTTACACAGGGCTCCATTTCTATCCAGGCCAGGGAGTGGAGCCCTTCAGCAATTCAAACTAGGTTCAAAAAATGAGTCCAGTGATATATTCAGTTGCCATAGCTGCCATATGGTGCCAAGGCTGAGATGAAATAAAATAAAAGTCCAGGAGGACTGGAAGTCAATAATGAGGTAACCCATATGACACCGGCACTCTACAGAAATGCTCCTGACACCGCCAAGTAGGAAAGCAGCAAGGAAAAACCCAAGTGGCAAAGAAGAGGGCTGGAGAGGCAGAAGATTGTCTCACCAACAAGTAAGTCGAAAGAGGGAGTTGTTGGACTGAGAGGGGAAGGAAAATTATAAGGCAGCAAGGGAAGGAGTGTGAGGGAGTGAGAGACCATCCAAGCGTTCAGTGGCAAACAGTCTTCACAATTGTCCTGACAAGAAGGAAGAAGACGCTCAGCATTCATAATGTTTGGCTATTGAGCATGAACAAACGTCCAGGCAAACTGTAGCTACATAAAAGGAAACCACAGGGAAAATATGCAGGGCAAAGCCCTTCAGGAATGAAAGAGCAAAAGGGGGGGGGAGGGAATACGAAACCTGCTTGAACACTGAGTTTACAAAGCAGATCTATAGTGCGATTCGGCTGGGCCTAATAGTGTAAAATAGCATAGCGCCATTCAAATTGTGATTTGCGCCCACAAGGAAATCTTGCCCGTCAGCCTCCAAACACATCAAAGAACTCCTGTGACATGGACCCAACACATCTCAAATAGGAATGAATGATATTAGTCTGATAAACGAGATGTCGACAAAGAATCGAACTTCAAGAATGACCGGTGTTAGTTCTCTGTGATGGTGTGAAATGGTTCCCTTTAGAAATGAGTTGTGTCCAGCCGTGTGTTTCAGTCTGAGAAGCAGGAAGGAAGGTGTTGCTGGCGGAAACAATAGTGGAGGAGGGAAGGTCTGGGACTGGTGCTCAAATGGCAGCCAGTCAATGTACATTCATAACCTGCTGGTGAATTAACCAGACTGTTTCCCAAACCAGGGCATTTTTCGGTTTCGGTTTGCAAACTGAATTTTCAGCGCTGGCAATTAAATCAGATCTGAACGGTCTGTTTTTCTGTTCTACAAAAGTCGGTTTGGATCAGGGTGTTATGCTTGGGTAGACCGACCAAAAGAGAGGAAAAAAAGGACAATACTTCCATGAGTGTAACCAAAGGTTATTCAGTCCACGGGTGGCTTTTGTTGTGCAGGAACTGCAACGCAACATTTCTAAACTTGGGAGTTGGGGGAGAATTTTTAAAAAAGGTATCCCAAAGCTCCCTTCCCCCAAAGTCTTTTGAGTTCAAAATGTGATGGGAATCATGAGCGGAATAAATTTATGTTGCAGCCATACAATTTTTTTTTGCCACTTGGTACATTAGGGGGATGGCCTCTTTTTGTGGACCCAGACACAGCAGTGCCCTGACCTGGGATTTTGGGTGAAATTTTTTGAGAATCGCAGTTAGAACAAAGTAACATCTTAAGACTGCTTCATAATCCCACTAATATTTCACTCATCAGTATTTTTTAAAATAAAAATCATTACCATGTCAATTTTCTCATGCCATGAGAGAACAGGAGCATGAAAACACTTAACTAAATATATGGTAATTTAAAATTAAGTCCCATTCATGGTTGCACAGGATGAAGATGTAAAACCACACGTACCTGGAAGCAACTTCAATGAAATCTGTGGCTCTTGCTTCAAATGTTTTGGATTGAAGTGCCAAGTAGATCACAGAATAAAACAGCAAAGGTAAACAGACATACATCAGAGTTTTCATCAGTATTATTGATAACTTCAGGCCAGATGCTCCATAGGTAACATGGTGATTCTGTGGGCAAGATGATATCAATCATGCCAGTAGGAAATCCTACCTTATAATTAATAAAAGCCATAAGCAGCACCTGTAAAAGCAGCACAATATTTCGAACCCTCCTGATTTCAGAAGGCAAGGAATCCAAACAATCAGAACTAAGAATAACGTTATGGCATGTCTTAAGCTAGCTGTATTATGAGGATCTTTAAAAAGTCAGTAACACTCCTTGTCTTGATGTTCAGGTCTATTAAAGTTCTTGGAAAGGCATTGCCCAAAGAACACAAAGTAAATCTAAATGGGCTTTGTATTTGTACATACTTTAATGGCAAAAACTGGAGAGGTTCTGTTCGAGAAATGTTTTGCAGCCATGGAGAGTAGGTTGAAGTGGAAGGAATCTTTAATAAATTAAGCTGCAATAAACCACCGTTCTTTTACAAAGATCAGCACAATAAGAAACTAGTTAAAGAGGTGAAAAAAATCTTTTTCTTTCTTCCAAACTGAAATAAATGAGCTCTGGAACTTTATAGACATAAAAACAAAGAACTGAAATTTGGGCAGGAAGAAAACAACAATGGTGATGATTTTTTAAAATGGGGGGACCAGTTATGTGTACATTCAGAAGTTTCCCATGTTTGGATCATGTGTCCTGCCACTGCAGCTGAGTTATTAATGAGTCAAATTGTGAATATTTGAGCTGAGTGTTTTGTTTTTGAGCTGTGTATTACTCAAAGCTCAGGCTGTCCTAGCTGGTTATCACTGAGCAGCGAGGTCAAATTGCCTATTTTTGCCACCAGCTTGAATGAACGGAACTGTAGGAATCTGGCTGCCAAAGAAAATGTACTTGTTTTCTTGATGCAGAGCTGGCTATTGAAGTTCACTGCCAACCACACGCTGCTTCCATGCATGGGTTCCATCACTGTTGATATGAGTGGCTCATTGGTGGCATCCCTGCAAAAAAGAAATCCTAGTATACATGTGACTAGATGCCATTTCATTACATATTCCTACCAGTCAGTCTCTTACACAGGAAAACGTACTATTACTACTGCTAGTAGTAGCAGTAGCAATGGTAGTAGCAGCAGCACTGGTACTAACTCTACTATATATTACTATTACAAATTTCTATGGAATTTCTTATGTGGCAGCTCTGTACTTTAGGAAGTTTAAGCGGTATTGGAGTGTCATTGTGCATAGAGGAAGAGGGACCTTTTAAAATAACTTCAGAGCCATCAGTCTGAATGACATGGATATCCATGGCATAATGGGTGTCAGTAGTCGATGAGGCGGGGAGAGGCTGAAACCTTAGGGCTTCCGAGGGCTCCACTCATAGGCATAACCTTAACGCCTCTAAATAATTGTGTTTCTTTTATAAAATAAAAGTCAGGGGTCACCTTAAAAACTGACAATGGCCATTTGTCCTTGCAAATGTTACCTAGAACACCCAGCTGCAATAAAGGACAAAAATTCAGGTTCCATTTTGGGGCAGACCACAGGTTTTAAAAGAAAGAGATAATAAAACAATTAAACTCCATAGCGACAATTCACACCAAATTTTGACTCCTCCCTGTTCCCCATAAGATTTCCCTGTATGATTTTCCTTCCCATATCTAAAGGGATGTGAGCTATTTTGGCGTTCCATAGCTCAAAATGTAAAAAGTGCAACTGGAAAAAGTAATAAAAACACTAATGAATTAGAAGGGCAGAAGTGTTTACAATGGAAAGTAACAGTCAACTTTGTCCTAAAGAGTGGCAGGAATTATTTTTCAGTTATTCATGAGTCTAAAAGTTATGAAGCAGAATGGGCGGGATGAGAGAACAGAAGGTTCTTTTCCTAAGAGTCTTGGACGGTTTGATTTCTGCGGAATTGTAAATATACTATATTAATAATGAGACCTGCCTGACTTAGAAAACAGCATGAGCTCCTTTCCCACATTAACTACACACTGTAGTAATATACTAAACTACTTTCCACTGAAAGCCAATCAGCTACACTTTGGCTGTATCCACAGAGTGATGGTTTGGTTTCCATACAACCGAGAAAGCAAAAGGGAAAGGGGGAGGATATAGAAAAAATGGTGAGGATAAAGAGAAATAAGAGCGGCCAAACAGAAGGACTGTGGTTAAAAGCAAAAGGGGCTATATCAAAGGGAAAAGGGGTTTGGTTATAATTTGTTGTCAGGGGCCAATGGAAACCTGGAACTTGCCCTGGTGCATGGACATACCTTTGGACTGTGGCCATAATTATTATACATGACTAGATTGGCCTCAATAGATTATGCTGTGTTACAATAATAATGAAAACTTCTTCAGTTAAATTATCTCTACAGTCAAATTTGCAGTTTTGTTTGTTGTTAGGAGCACTAGACTTGGCCATGTTTGTGTACAGATGCATATTTCATAGTCATGTGGCACAGATGTAGGCTTCCTATCTCAGTGTAAACATAATGGCTGAGAATGGCAGATAATTTTTATAGGAGTTTTCTCAAACTCGGACTACAGTTCTAATAACTTCATGGCCTTGAGAACTCTAGCTTTCATTGCTGAACTGTTATAGACTGTTTATTAAATATTCCAAGTACTCAGATGTGTAAAACCTGAGTTCACGTGACTCAGATGAACGGTTGTGAGAAGGTAAATAAAGAAGGCAATTGACTGCTCTGTTAACCTGACCATATGAATGTGGTAGATAGACATGGCATCTGAATGGTGTGCATGTATGTTGAGCATGAATACTATAGATGAGTATATGGGTGACAGTGGCATTGTATTAAAATATGAATGGGAAACTGACGCAGGAAAGCTAGACACAGTGTGTAACAGGCTTCTCTCTGTGATACACCTCTGAAGATGCTAGCCACAGATGCAGGCGAAACATTAGGAACAAGATCTACCAGACATGGCCACACAGCCCGGAAAACCCCCCACAACCAGCTGACACAGAAAAGATATTCCAAATCAAAAATAGTTATGCTAAATTTCAGCATTCTACACTTATACTTTTATCTTTCCCATCTCACCTGTAACCTATTGTTATTGAAGAAAGTCATCAGGACACATCTTGAAAAATCTTTACTAACCCTTTGTGACTTTTGACAGTATCAAAAATTTGGTTTGTTTAAGCATAGTACTCATGGGAGTGGTGTCTGGATAACTCTTGGATAAAACTAGTTACCTGAATTGTTCTAGCTAGGTTTTTGGGCAGAAACTGCATTGATCACCCTAACCGGGAGTATAATCAGATTTTCCCAGATGTCTCAGTAGCATTCGGCACTACCAATCCCAGTATCTTTATAGACCACCTTCCAGTAGAATAGCCTTATGGTGGTTCTGCTATAGGGGATAGGTTTCAAAACAGTATTTTGTTTCTCTGTAAAAGCTGTCTTGCTGTCTTCCTCTGTTTCTCCCCTGCTGCTAAACATCTGTGGCCATTTATGCACATGTGGTCTCCTTCACATTGAGTTTTGATACACTCCTGATTCCCTTCGGTTCCCTTCAGTTTTGATACACTCCTGATTAACCCAGGCGAAATGGCACCCGGTTGCTACCATGAGCAGAAAATGTGCTTGGGGAAATGTTTCGTGAAGGGTGGGCTACAACGGTCGGCAGCTCAGCAGAGTTGAAAACTGACATGGTGTCAGGTGCAGGGATCAAGGGGGCGGGGCAGGGAGATCAGGCGGCTGGGTGGGAAAAATAAACTGGTTCTGCTCTTGTGGTGTTTGCACAGTAGCAGGTTCAACCTGGGATTTTTACAAATCTCGGGTTGAGGGAAATCGCAGGGCAAACCTGTGCAAATTTCTTGATCAAATCGGGATATTTCCCTTGCTCAACCTGGGATATTTGGACCGTGCAGAAACGACCATAGTGTTGGAAGGTTCCTGTTCAAAGACAACAGTGCTTAGGTCCCTGTTCAAAGACAACAGTGTTTGGCACAATGACTGTGTGAACCATTTACTTTGGTGGTAGTTGAAGGTTGTTCCCCATACCTTGCATAGGGTACCACTGCAGTGATGCCATTGAAAACCATTCTATAAATGGTTGAACAGAAGCATACTCCCTAAATGGTGACAAGGTCCTGCCTAAATAAGATGCTGCTGATCATGTAATGGACAATATTAAATTGGGAGAATCATCATACCTCACTGATGCTGAGTGGATTAAAAAATTAAAGGACCTCAAAGAACTGGAAACTAAAGAGGTAGTTGTGGAAAAAATAAATTCAGATTGGGGTATAGATGCTTACTACGCTCACCAAAAATAACCTAATAGATGGAGTCTCTGTCTAAGACTTGATGAAATGTAGAAGCATTTTATAGATAGAAACAGAGGGTGATAGCAAAGACTAAAGTTGCCTTGAAATATGGCCGCCGCCTCTACCCTCCAGAGTCAGTTTGATTTTGAGCATCAGATATTATGCTGCAGAGCATGGAAACGGTAAGTTCCACTGTGTGAGACTCTGATGAGACAGCGGCTACAGGACTGCATTTAATCATAGTCACCATGTTAGCTTTATGAAACTGACAGATGGAATATTATTGCCAGGAAGAGAATTTAAAAGTATATTGAAACTGGTGGAATGAATTATGAATACAGGTAAATTGTGATAGATCAAAGCCATGTGCTGGAAAGGTGCTAACATGAGCCCACCCATGGTGTGTGTGTATGTGTGTCTAAAGCTAAATTATCTAATTCAACTTTGTTTTGAGCCTGAAGCGTTCAAGTAAGAACACTATTTTTTCTTCTTTTTGCTGTATAAAGATCCAGTGTGGTGTAGTGGTTAAGAGCAGGTGGACTCTAATCTGGAGAACTGGGTTTGATTCCTCACTCCTTAACCTGAGCAGTGGACTCTTATCTGGTGAACTGGATTTGTTTTCCCTTTCCTATGCACGAAGCCTGCTGCATTTACCTTGGGCTAGTCACGGTTCTCTCAGCACTCTCTCAGCCCCACCTAAGGAGAGGAAGGGAAAAGGAGTTTGTAAGCCCCTTTGAGTCTCTTTATACTTTTAAAGAGCATTATAATCTTTATTTTTAGGCAGGGATTCTTTTAGTGCTGTATGACAGGCAGGAAGTCTACAGGCAAAACCACTGCATGCTGAGGAAAGTTTTGACTTGTATGCTGTCTTTCCACTGTGCAGCTAATGAAGGCAGAGGACCTGTGTCCATTGCTTTAGTGAGAATAAAAGGAAAATAAGCAAGCATTTAAAAAGGAAAATAAGCAAATAAAATAAATGAACCCAAAGCAAGCCTAGGTGAGGTGTACAAAGTGATATGAAGACTTTAAATGGGCAATATAAATCTTCATCTCTTCGGATATTGATCATCTCTTTTGCATCCTTCCATCCCCATTTGCACTTTACCCCAAGTACGCAGAGTGGGGGAATAAGAGAATGACATTATGGAGGCCTACAAAGTGGAGACCCAGAAGCTCAGGATATTCCTGCATTTCCCATCCTATGATGTTTGCTTTGGAGGGATATTTAATGTGAAGGGCAAGACAGAGTAGAGGGAAGCTTGGGGGGAGTTGCTGTTTGTGGCCATGTCTCCTGTTATTGCTGTATTATACATAGAAATTCCCTAGTATTAATCTCTTCTCCTCTCTTGCACCTTTGGTAAAAGTATTATAATGTGGAATGTGAGGAAAGGGGTTTTCCGAAACCTGACTTTAAGAATCACTATTACCAATGTAATCTCACTAAATGTTGCAACTTTATAAAATAAAGAATCAGTCCTGCTGTGGGCCCCATGGGAAATCGAAGCACCTGGTGGGTGTAATTCTGACTAAAAATCAGTGTAATAGGTTCCAGATCCTAAAAAGCGATTACTGAGATGACGCTTTAAAAGTTTCAATTAGGGGATAAATTGCGTACAGTCCCTACTGCGACTCCAGTGGAATTTTTGAATAACTCAGTGCAAGTTTACAGACTTCTTTTTAATGCTGCTTCTGTTTTAATTTTCCTTGTTTCTAAAGTTCTTGTGTGCATACACCTGGAGCTCTCATTCTTACCCTTTCCACATCTCTTTGCAGTTTTCATTTCTCCCAGCTCCTCTGGAAAGAGATACAGCCAGTGAGTTTCATGACCAGCTGGGAAATGAGCCTGGCTCTTGAAAACCTCTTGACAAAAGTTTGAAATTCTTCTTTTGTGAAGTTTTTTGTTGTTGTTGATTGATATTATTATTATTAATATTGTTTATGATCATGTATTTTGACAAATTTTAGACCTGCTGCAACTCAAATGCTGCTCGATTCATATAAATACATTCTAGAGGTCTATGAGGAAGCCCGGAAAAGTGTTTCAAAATGCCACCCTCCAAATTTCCCACTCTAGGGTTCTTGAAAGTCTTTGAAACCTGAGCAAGCTAATTTCCTTTTCTTTCCCTGACTTTTAATGGCCCCAACATTTTATCATTCTTAGAGCGTATTCATTGCCAGCACCACAATTAGCTTGTTACAAGCAAAGCTGTGGAATAAACTAACCATAGCATTTGAATGATGGAGTCATTCAAACTTATTTTATTTAAAATATTTGTATGCCTTCTTTCCACTCATCTGAGGGTCCTCACAGTAATAAACAATAAAAACAATGACTACAAATTCAGATTGAAACATATAACAGATTTTAAAGAATTAAAACATATAAACACAGAGTTACACAAATAGGGAGGAAGGCCAATGAGAGTTAATAAGAGAACACCAAACAAAAAAGTGTTCACCCAGGGGTGGAAACCAATGATAGAAGGAGACAAATGAATCTCCCATCATGCTGGCAGGGGATGATGGGAACTGTAGTCCATAACATCTGGAGGGCCGTGAGTTTGACACCTACGAAAGGCGCGAAGCCGTTAAGTTGGCTGCTGGCTAACTTTTGGGTTAGGGCCAAGAGACTCCGAAGTGCTGCAGTCCCAATGTTGTTAGTTGAAATCTATGTGCACCAATTGTCCCTGCTTACCCTAGAATCTTATTTTCTACCACCCTTTTCCAGGTAAAGCTGCTTGGGACGCTGCTGGCCTGCTTGTCAGCACATATATTGGTAAATGAACAGCTTCTTGCAAAGAAAATTAAATTGGCAGTAGTCTCTCATCCAAAAGGCTGTCTTGGAACTCCCTTTTGCCTGGAGAAGTGTAAAACAACATATTTAGTAAATAACATGCTAAGCTTGACTGGCTCTTCAGCTCTTCCATTTTACCAAATGCAAGGATTTCACTTATATTACGTTTCACAAGTATGCATGTTACATCACCAACGTAAGCCTTTCACTCAGTAGACTGTATCCACCGCCCGAAGCTCTTTGTTGAATGAATTGAAATACAATGTCAGATAAAACATTCTGTCGGAATTTTAAACCCGACCCAGCTCAGCTGTTCATTCATACAGTTGTTGCTCGTTTGTTAATGCATGTAAATGTATTCCCCTTTGAAATGTCTTAAATGCTTAGTGTGGAGCTAATTAAACTTTTAAAACTCGCTCAGTTCCCCAAAAGATTAGGCCATCTTCGTTTGTGCACAACCCCAAACGCCAGCCCCGCATCGAAATGCAGCCAGTTTAAAACAAACCGTTGCCTGAAGTCTCGCCAAATCCTCGCCAGCCTTGAGTTCGCCGCAGGCCGGAAAAAGCTGCACAAAAAGAATGGCAGCCATTCTATGAAATGTACAAGTCTGTTTTCAGTGGTTGGCCATGTTCCCTCCTCAACTGGCTCTGACCTCTAAGTTTTACTGTGCGGCAAAGAAAGAGCATTCCTTCCCAAGTAAGGATGAAGACAGGGGAAAGCTCTCATTTAAGAAAAAGGGAGAAAGGTACTTTGGGAAAGAAAACCCTGAATGCCCAGCAAGATTGTTTAATGCAAATTAATTGTACCTTAATTTCCTCTGTGTGTTCTGTTGCACTCATAATCGGGGGGGAGGGCGGACAGATTCTTGTACCATATAAATTCTTCCTTAATATCATCAGTGAGTACTTATTGGAAGTGAAGTCTGTATTGCTAATTCTGATAGTAGTGATCATTCAAGATTAATGCGAAGGTGAGCTAAAGCTGAAACAGATCAAAGGAGGATCCCCCCCCCCCCCGCCGCCATTTTTCAGTTTTACAAATCTGCCTGTTGAAATCCCAATTCCAAATGCTGGGATTTTAAAATTTTGCAAATGGGATATGATAGGGATGAACTTTCAAATTTTGGATAGGAACGTAATTATTAATGGTTTACAATTTGTGTAGGGGTTTATCTCAAATTTTAGTTAACCAGTGTATTTCAAAATATGTAGCTGTCGTGTTCCTAAATACTATTTCCAGAAAGAACACTTTGAAAGCAGCGGTGAAGCTTTAATAATGTTAATGTTGATGTGGGCTTGTGGTTGGCAGTTCTCCCATCTTCGTCCATTAAAGCTGTCACTCCCTCAATAAATAGTAAATCTGTATTGCAAGAATTATGCTTCAAAATGCCAAATTCTTTCGAATCCACAAAATGGAGCAATCTCATGCTCTGTATATCTATCAGGATAACTGTGTGTATGGTAGATGTATGTGCAGCTCGACCCCATGAAACTTCATTTTGATACTCAAAAAATTTAATACCCTCCCCTCATCTGCAAATTTAGCTTCTTGTACAAGTTGACCCAGAATTTCATCATTGTATTTTAGTCACCATTTATGCGGTACTCATATTACCCAATGCTGGTACTTAGATGCCATGCAGACCTTTTTAACCTGAATCCGCTTTTACAACTGTTCGTGTTTCCTATCTGAACATTTACACAGATATTTCATGTATTTCTCAAAAATGGTATCTTTTCAAATACATAAATTACTGTGCTCCATTGCCCACAAAAGGACCTCTGGAGAATGTTGGTGTAAGATCCAGAAGTGTTTTTACAGTAAAAGGTAGGGTTTCTACAGTAAAAGGAAGATAAAGGAAATTCAGCGCACTATCAAGTGCGCGTTTGTGAAAGTCTCAAACCTCCTCCTCCCACAAAAATCTCAATGACCAAATCATTTGCTTCGGAATCGGTGGCTGGATTAGGTGGTTGTTGTTGCAAGCCACTTCATTTCGGGCCTTCCCTATCCTCTAAAGACCCCTAACGGAAAAATCTGCAAATAAATTAGCATCAAATCAGTAAATTTAATATTACTTAAAAAGCCAGTGCACGTCATCAATCACATCCAGGGAAAGTACATTGCACACCTACTAAATAAGCAAATTCTATGGGTAGGTGTGAAGAGTGATTCCAGAACACAAAAAGTCCGTGCAGGTAAAATGATCCCAGACCTGGGACTGATTCTTGCCTCAGAAAAAAAATCAAACGCTATTTATTTTGGAGGAGGTGCTGTGGAGCCAAAAACAGGGCAAGGCTAAGACAATCTCATACCTGAGGCAGAAAATCCAAGTGACAGCCACCACCGTCATCCTGAGGTGAAGTGTAATTTAATTAAATATTTGACAATGTGCTATCCAGTAATAACCTCCCAACTTTGCCAAATGAAGCAGTTCCTCTGCAGCAGGGCTAGTACTGGTCAGAAATCAAGGCCCTCCAAAGGCAATAGTACTCCAAAGAGCCCTATCTTCAAGAAAACAGAATATAAATGGCAGAGAATAGTCCCTGCAGGACCCCTGGAGACTCCGGAAGTTCATATCATGAGTCTACTTTACGGAAGTTTACTAAAGAGTAAACTTTTAAGTCAGCAGCGCATTCGCCGTCACAGTGAGTAATTCTTCAGTATATGGCAAGTTGGGAGGTTGTTACTGAATATTTTATTAATCCCAGTGTTCGTTTAATTCAAATTACACTTCCACCCTCAGAGATAACTTTACTCTTTGTTTCAGCCTTCTTTTCCTCACAGGGTTGTTGTGAGGGTGAAATGGAGAAGGGGAGAGTGTGGTTAAGTCACTTTGGATCCCCGCTGGGGAGATAAGTGAGGTACCATATATAAGAAAGAAAGAAATATTTTCAGCCATGGCGTGGGAACAGCAAGCAAGCCATAACAACATTGATGTGTGTGTGTGTGTGTGTGTGTGTGAGAGAGAGAGAGAGAGAGAGAGAGAGAGAGAGAGAGAGAGAGAGAACCTTACCGGGTGGAGCTTTTAGGCAGGAAAGTTATGTCTGTGGGTATTTCCATTTCCACACAACGAGGCAAAGCTAAGGAGCCTGTCAGCAGGAGAAGGTTGCTGGGCTAGCAAAAATGAATTATGTGACAGGAATTCTCTTTCAAAATGGATCGGATCATGGAGGGAGAACAGAGTTTGTGTTTTCAGACTGTTTTGTCTTTACGGGGCCCTAAAAAGACCCCAAACTCGGAAGGATTCCTTTGCCTCAGTGGACTTCCAACTGCCAACCCCTCTGTGTTGTGATTTTACCTCATAACTATCTCTATATTATCTAACTTCGAGCTGCAGACTCTGGCAAGCGACTGAGGGGAAAGTGATGGCTGCTCCAGTTAGAGAAGGTACTTCTGTCGAAGTTATTGAGGGGCAAAGGCCTCTCTCTGTCAAATAGGACCCCTCTATACAAAACCTGGAGCATCACTCTCCAAGAACATCCATGGGGAAGGAGGGAGCTCTTCTTCTCTGAAGCAGAAGTGTTGGCTTGTCCCCAGCTTCACTTTAGCCCGCTTTCTCCTCTAGGGAGTAGCTGTTGTGTGAACAACCTGGACAAATGTGAGGAGAAACAGAGAGAGGAAGGAAGGGAGGACAAGAGGTGAAATCAGAGCTGTGGGGGAGAACAGAAGAGCAGTCAGAGGAAGCCATAAGTGTCAGAGTGAACACAGAGGGGCAAACCTAAGGGCAAGCCATCTGGAAGACATGAATGAGACAATGGCCCCTGCCCGCCCCACACATTGCCCCCGTGACAGCGCTGCCCCAGAGATCAAGCTCAGAAAGGCAAGGGCATCACAGCAGGACAAGAACATGAATTCAAATGTAGGATGCTCCTCCTGGAATTCAATTTATAGATATCTTCACCAATTCTCAGGTGCAACTATCATCTATGCAGCCGGATTTTGCCATTGTTGGTGCATCAGTGGATAAGGACTTACAGAGGTTCAAGAGAGGCTTACAGAGGTTCATGAGAGACAGCATGCACAATGGTTAGAGCACTGGACATGGACCAGTGGGATGTCAGTTGGAATCCCCACTCTGCCATGGCAGCTAGATGGTTGACCTTGAGCCAGTCACTGCCTTTCACATTTGTGAAGATAAAATGCAGAATTGTGGAGGAGAGGGGAACGAAGCAACTTTGGGTCCCTGTTGGAAAGAAAGTAAGGCATAAGTGTTTTTTAAACATAAACTAGCCAAAATAGGAATGTCATTATCCTCAAGTAGGCTCCATTACAAGAAACAAATGAGGAGAAGGGAAGAAGGCAAAAAACAATGGTTGACAGGGTAAATGTGCCCAAAAGTAGTTACAGGTGTGCAAATGTGATTATGATTGGGAGTGAGAATTAAGAGCCAAAGGCCATGTGGAAGGAAGGAAGGAAGGAAGGAAGGAAGGAAGGAAGGAAGGAAGGAAGGAAGGAAGGAAGGAAGGAAGGAAGGAAGAAAGGAAGGAAGGAAGGAAGGCAGCAAAGAAGGAAAGAAAGGAAGGAAGGAAGGAAAGAAGGAAGGAAGGAAGGAAGGAAGGAAGGAAGGCAGCAAAGAAGGAAGGAAGGAAGGAAGGAAGGAAGGAAGGGAGGGAGGGAGGGAGGGAGGGAGGGAGGGAGGGAGGGAGGGAGGGAGGAGGTATAATGCATGTTCTCAGGAAGATAACTTACCCAGTATTTCACACCTGAAAACAGGGATACTTTCATACTAGTAACTCTCCTACACTCACCTATTCCCCAGAATTGTTTATCAGTTAAAGTGTTGGGCTACGATCTGGAAAAGCTGGGTTCAAATCCACGTTTTGCCGTGCAGTTGTGTGGACAACTTTGGGCTCCTCCTTCTCTCTCAGTCCAATTGTTGTGAGGATAAAATGGGGAGAGGAGAATGAAGAATGCATCTACATAAATGACGATTCCAGAAGGAAGCCCATAAGTGTCAAAGTGGATTAGCAATGATAAAATATTTATAGTGAAAATGTTCTCTCAGAATACAAACCGTAGCCCCTTTCAGACATTCTAAACATGTACAATAAATGAATGTGGAAGGGCACTGGAATCAGACTGTACAAGGAAGGTATAATATAATTGAAGAAAATACATGCCTAGAAGGAAAGAAATGGTAGCATTTTCTCCCCCTGACTTGTGCGTATTTACTGGAATGCAGGTATAGAGCATTCGTATATAGAAATGTATTTGCATAGAGCTCTCTCCATTAATCAAGCTCCCTGAAAAGGCAGAGAGAAAGCCACACAGATATTCATTGTTGGGATTTAGGTAGAATTTCAGCTACACTTTATCAGCTCTCTACCAGCATGGGCCAATTGGCCATGCTGATAGAGGCTGATGGGAATTGTAGTTCCTGAACATCTGGAGAGCCGCGAGGTTCCCACCCCTGTATTTAGTAGGGTAATGGAAGCCCAGATAAATTAGGGACTGGCCTTCCCATCACCAAAGTACGGTCAATTGGCCATGCTGATAGAGGCTGATGGGAATTGTAGTTCCTGAACATCTGGAGAGCCGCAGGTTCCCTACCCCTGATCTATAGGATCTATACATACTCCTAATGAGCATGCACATGTATATATTTTATCTCTGGTTTTAATTGTTTTAATGATCTGGGTTTGGGAGAGATTAATGGTTTTAAGCTGTGACATTATTATGTATGTTTTAATTTGTTAGCTACCTTGGTGGCCCTTGTGAGAGAAAAAAGGTTGGCTATAAAGTCTGTAAAATTAAATAAATAAAAATGCACATGGATGTGGAGTTTACTCCCTCCACCATCATTCATTGTACATATTCAGAATATCACAAAAAGTTTTGTGTGAGTTTGCCTTCTCCCATAGGGATGCTCTGACAGTGGCTCATTCTCTTCTGCACCCCTCTGCAATTGTAAACAGCCCCATTGTTTTCAGTGATTCAGTGAGTGGAATTCACTGCATATGCACAAACCATACAAATAGTGAATAATATATCAAACTTTTTCCTCCATATTGTCTGTATATTGGAAACAGAGAAGTACTTCCATTTGTCCTTCTCCCTTTCCATAGGTATGCCTTTCCACAGATATGCTTTAGCCAAGAATTTATGCTGTCCAGTCCTGATTATGCTAACGACAGCCAAGAATGTATGATGCCCAGTCCTGATTATACTAATGACCAATGCTATATTGCCAACAGGGCCATATTGAGGCTCCAAGAGCAGTAATAAGGCTATAGGTAATATAGTTCCAGACAGAGGAGAATCATTACCTGATTGTGGTTGTAACCCACTCTTCTCAAGCATACCTTTCAAAGAAGGCAAATACTTTACACATATAAGGCTTCAGGTTCAATATCATGTACAACCTGCATGTCAAATAGTAAGAACAGAAAAATGTTCTCTGTTAGGTGGTACTGCCAGTTAATATTTACTGCATTAGCTGAACCATGCTACCTTATCTTCTCAACATGACAATATCTACTGGCTGTAAAACTTAATGAAAGATAAAACAAATACACTGTGGCATAAATTGAACTGAAAATGAACAGTTTGAAGATCTGCTGCATTTCACTTTGGGGGGCCTAGAGGTCCTCTCTTTTAATTCACACCTCTTGTAATGTAGGCTGCAATGATTTATTGCCCAGTTAAGAAATTAAGGATTATGCCAACACAGCACCATACAATGTTGTTCAATTATATTAGGCTGGCAGAAACATTAGCAGCATCCTGAGTATTATACCTTTTAATTTTAAAGAAGGGGGGCAGCGTTTTTCTCACTCACATTTAATCTTATTTCTTTAACTGCAAAGGTATAATATTTCACTCTTGGGGTTAGTAGATGTACCATTCTGGGACCTGTTGACTGGGTTTGAATTAGTAGATAAGTCATATGAATGAGATAAGTCATATGAATATGTTGGTGTTACAATGCCTGTAGGCACTGTATCATTTTTGCCATGTTCACAGCAGTTCTGGCACCTAGGCTTGCAGTGAGCATGCTTGCTGATCACTGTGCGGTGATTTTTAATTGGACTGATAGCAAAATTACTCCACAGCCCTCAAAAGGCTGGGTCATGTGAATCACATCCCTATCCTAAAAAAGGTCTATTGTTGAGAGACTTGGTTTCAAGAATGTAGAGGGTTAAGCAAGTGTCTCATTTACAGAGGCACAGCATACCTTTATGGACAAGGATAATTGATAAAATTTTGGAATCTACATCAGATGTTTGTGAGGAGATAGACTTGTTGCATTCTTAATGCCAGTAGCACAGGTATTAAATAACTAGCCACATAGTCAGTTGTGTTCCAGTTGACTGAGTGTTTAGAAAGAAATTTCTATCAAGGTAAATTAGTTGATCTGCCCCCAAATATTTGATTATATAAAAGCAAGGGTTTAAACTATTGATGGGAATTCCAGTTTTACACTATTTTACTACACGTTTGAGAAAAATCAATAATTTAATCCTTTGTACATTTGTTGTATACTTTGTGTGATATTCAGGATCACACAGCTTAATTTTACTAGGGTGTACTATATCATGTACAATTTACTGATGTATCAAGATCAGTTTTGGGGTGGGGAGAGAGAATTTTCAGTCAGTAAGTTGATTTTGCTGTACAGAAGTGAATCTAAAGCATTATATTTCTATATGTCTTTAATATCATCATATAAAATTGTAGGTTCATAGAAGTCACTACTGTTGTGTTTGATTTATGGTAACTAATGTGAGATACAAAATAAGTACAGTGCTAATACCAATTTCTGTTGGAAACAACTTCTAGACAAATAAAAAGTTAGCAATATTTTCAATTTTACAGTGGTGGTAAGAAAGAAAGGTGTTAGTCTCATTTGGAGCCAGAGCGGCTCACTATATGCTTGTGTAGCATAGTGGCAAAAAGAACCAACTATGGCTTAGGAGGTTCCAGTTCAACTATCGCTATGCCATGAACTCACTAGCTATGCAATCCTAAGAAGAGTTACACTCTTCTAAGCCCAGTGACTGACTTACGATTGCAACATAGATCACCTTGAGCAAGCCTCTGCATCACAGCCTCCCGCTGCAATATGGGGATAATAATACCAACCTACCTTAATGGGAGTGATGTAAGTATTGCATCAAATGCTTGAAGTGATTTGAAGAAAGAAATCACAAAGCATTATTAGCATTATAAATGTAAGCTTTCTGTCTCTCTTCCAATTTAAATCAAGCTAGCCATTTTCCAGATTTTTTCTAAGTATCTTTCTGCATACTGTGCTGTTTTTGTAGTCTGTGAGGTACCGTGTTCTGTACCAGTGACCCGTATCAGCTGTGGTTGTTTATTTGTTAGATTTATGTCTCACTTCCCTTTGGCATTTTCAAGGCAGCTAACAAAACTGCTATTTCACATAACAGTTGCAACAACAAAGTACAAAATCGTAGCAAACTAAGAATCATCATATGAATTATTATTCTTGATGGATACTTCTAGAGCTGCGTTGCTCACTCCCTTAGCTACTGTCAGATAATGTTTTCAGCAGTGATTGAAAATGGATGGCAGAATTTTGCACCTCCCTCTGCTGCTGACAGTTGGTGGTCTTCCGTAATAGGAACAGTAATGGGAAATGGAGGTCTGGGTTTTTACCCCTCACTCTCCTCCAGACAACTAACGGTCTTCCGCATCAGTATCAGCAGTGATAGTAAACAGAGGGCTGGCTTGCATAGCATCCTCCATGACTGCTGACTGTTGGCCGTCTTTTATCCTCATTGTCATACATACCTGACAAATGTACTGTCATACATAATTATGTTTTAGGTTTTGACACTGCAGTGTCATGTAAGCAATGTTTTTAACCTCCCATATAACACCTATGCCTTTGACTTAACATCTGCACAGTTGAAATCAAATGCATCTGAAATCTACAGCAATTTTGCTGGACTTGCTACTCATAATAACTATGTGTTTAGGTATGCTTAATATATCTTTAACAGGTTAAAATAGCTTTAAAAACTCACATGGCAGTAAGCAAGATATGTGGCATCTTACAAGTTACAGTTATTAGCAGGTCATGACTTTTTTCTGTTCTGTCCTGATGAAAGATACAGTTGATATGATTATAAACAAGAAGTCTCTCCTTGTCTGCCTGTGTATGAACTTACGTGAGTACAGTGTACATGTGTGTGAGTAATGTTGTTGTTATAGTTGGTTTTCTGCATGAATATGTAAAAAAATAAGGACATTTGAACACATTCACATATTGATAGTTGAATACTAAAATAGATTCCCACCTCCACATCTCCCACACATACAAACTTTTTGATTTAGTTAGAATGCACAGATAGCGTTGGTTGTTCTGTATGTATGTGGAGTATTCATCGTAGGCTTACCCAAGTCCTATTTCTACAGATTTCTACATGAGATAGATGTTAGTCTATGTGAGATTGTTGTTGGGACTATAATACAGTAGATATTAGTACAGTTATGCCTTGTTTATTGTAACTTCTCTCCAAAATGATTCAGAAATTCTGAAAAATGAAATAATTTAAGTTTCTCTGCTTGACAACAACCCAAATTGTATTTAGAAAATATGCTCTGGCAAATAGATAATAGTATGGGAGGTTACAAAAATAAGAGAAACAAAGTGAAAAGGAATAGTAAAATAGTAATTGTAATCTCTTTTTCAGTTTTTAAAGAGGGAAAAGATTGCTTGCTTAGATAATCTCAGCAAGTTGTAATAGTACAACTATTGATCAATTTTTAATTCTAAATTCACATTAATATCAAATATCATACATCTTGGATAACATGCTATGCAATCCTAAACAGAGATACAGCCCTCTAAGCCGATTGGCATCGAGGGAATAAAATTATCAGTGCTTAACAAGGTACTGATAGTTTTGTCTCTTCCCATACCTTATAGTATATACTAGTATACCATGCTTCTGCAAAGTTTAATATTTTGCATATTTTAATATGTATATTATACCAACATAATGCTTACAATATACAAGAATTGGCAGGTCTAAAATAGTTCAAGAATATATGGGCAAAATTTTACAACTGCAAACTGTAATGCTGAATTTTTTTTTCTTTTGATATTAGACAAAACATCAGTAAAATTCAATTGAAAAGTTTTTCGGGCAGGTGTTTGATTCATTCACTTTTTTGATATGGCACTACAATTTTAACCCATGTGAAATGAAGATTTTTGAGGATTCAATTTTTTTAATCACTCACTCACCTTATGCTATTGAGCAGATCCCCAGTCCCAGTCTGTGGATTTGGCTTAATTATCAGATCCCTATATGATTGCACCCGGCTTCGGTGCTGTACCTCTCATGATTCCTTTCGACAAACGTATTTTCTTTTTAATGTACACTGATATTATGAAAACCGGAGACAAATTCCTTGTGTGTCCAATCACACTTGGCCAATAAAGATTCTATTCTATATTATCTGTACAATCATGCCATGAAAATTTATCCCAATTACCCTGTATGACTTTTGGAGATTCCATCTGTTTGGTTTTATCATGCATTCACTTTATGATATTTGGCAAATCCTCAGTCCCAATTTCTCACCATAATAGTGTAATGAAAACTGAGCTGTGTGGTGCCAAAGCCGTAAAAATGAAGAGGAATAAAGGAAGCATGAAACTTCACTGTCGTGAACTCTATGTAGTCCTGTGAGTTAAACCTAGCTTTACTTATCCTTGGCTTTAACTGGGCCAAAACCTGTGAACCAGGAGCGTGAACTGGGCTATAGAGAAGAATATCAGTGATTGGCAAATAATTTTAATTAATAAGTTTTCAGAGTGGCTCACAATACATCTATTTGATACACAGTACTCCAAAATGGTGCCACAGGCTTGAAGGCTTTGTTAATGAGTTAGTTCATGGCGTCTAATTCGTTAACTAAATAAGATAAAATATTATTTAAAGCAGTAGTCCTTCATCATGTGGTAAATTGTTATGTATAATGAAATTGTATTTCAGAGACAAATAAAAATATGCACTGGTAAAAAATATGCACCTAAAGACAAATATCATAATTGGTCTGTAATACAGTGGGTTTACACAGCATTTCCATTCCAAGCTTGTGCAGTTTGTATTCTTATGCAAGTAGGACTTTAATTACTTGCTTAAAACCCCACAAGCAGAGATTGCCCAGACTAAAAAAAATAAAAAACGGCTTCTATAAGAACTAATCTAGTATTAGCAATGATAGAAAATTATTTTAACATCTT
Organism: Sphaerodactylus townsendi; assembly: GCF_021028975.2. Lineage (NCBI taxonomy): Eukaryota > Metazoa > Chordata > Lepidosauria > Squamata > Sphaerodactylidae > Sphaerodactylus > Sphaerodactylus townsendi. Next base: position 68,504,778 of record NC_059435.1, read on the forward strand.
AGTTTGTTACAGGATCAATGAGCCTAGAGGGAAGCAGAGAAAGCAAAAGCAACAGAGAAATTGTAACCCATCTTCTCACTCAATGTAGTGACCACCTGTAACCACAACTGATGTTAAGGATTCAGGTTGCATTTTGGTAGCAGTTTTAGGACTAGTGAAATTAGAAAGCTTTTATATTCTGACTAAATAATCGGTTCTGATAAAAGCATTACTATGTATGAAACTGTGAGGGTACAGAGGTCATTGGTAAACCAACTTTAAATTGCCGAGTAAAGTTGCTGTAGGTTGTTTTACTTCATATTTAAAGCAGAGCGGAGTGAATTGTTTCCTTCTTGAAGGGGAACTTGTATATTCTCTGCTGGAGGTGTTCTCCACCTTTTTGCTCCAACCTCCACAGCTCCTGTGAACTTCACTTCCTTTATGTTTGTCAGACCCATCAGAGCAAAATAGATAATCTATTGTAGAAATGCTGGGCTGTGCAGAAGACAAGGGAAAACAGTGGTAGAGCAATGCAGTTGTGTTCAGGCAACAGTGAAATCCATCTGCCAATACTGTACCACACATTGTTGTGCAGTCTGAGTTGAGTGAACATTTAGGTGAACGCTGTGTGCTTTGCAGGTACTTTATAAGTGATAGGATCACCATAAGATACTTTCTAATGGATGTGCATTTTATTAACAAGGTGTATCGACTTCTACATTCTCAACAGATGTTCATTATGATCATATGCATTGCAATACTGAGAAGATTAAAACAAACATTTAAAAAACCCTAGAGAGATCAAAGTACCTGTATAGATAATCCAAGTCTAAATAATGATGGCCAGCCACAGCATATTTTGCAAAGTGGAAAGGAAATAAGGCTCTGGATGCATATTTGTGGTTGCATTTGGGAGCTACTTGTTGACAAGATTTCAGAAATGTTTCTAATAAATATGCATGAGAATTTGTTTTAATAAGTGGTGTTAACCTTATCCTACAGGTAAACAGGCATTGCATTGACTTCAGAAAGTTTTTTTCTGATTAAATTCTGTGGATTACACTTTTTAAAATAATGTTTTGAAAAGTATGACTCTCGGTCCAAACTCTCTTTGGAATAAATTTGTTGTATACCATTTAAACCCTTTTGTCGAAGTTGTTTCACTGAATTCAGTGGCACATCTGAGTAAGAAAATTCAATATTATATCACAGGATTGATGCATCTGTTATGTACAGGCTTTAAAAAAATCCCAGTGGGTACAATCCTCTGTGATTTTTTTAATTTTAAATTTCAGTACAATACCCAATGGTTTTGGACACCCCTATGAAATTCTTTGCTCTCCTCCTTCAAATGAAAGAGCCACAATGGAACCTGTACAGGAGAATATCCCAATGTGTTCTATCCAATTAAAAACAACCCTGTAAGCCTGGTCCAATCAATTATTTTCTTTGACAGTGCAGCTAAACTTAGGCTCATTCCACACAGCATATTTATAACGTGTTGCAATCATTATAAATGAATTTGTTTCCCATTTGTCCAAGGGGGAAACGAGTTCATTTATAACTGTTACAACTCGATATGAATATATTGTTTGGAATCCTCCTTATGGAGGCGTTTTGATCAGTTTTGCAGTTATGATTTGTGCTGAGGAATATAGGAATTCATTTCTACAGGATTCACTGGAAATTCTGCCTAAAGAGAAAAAGACTTCATACTTTAACAAAGGTGATTTTTTAAAAAATCAGCAACATGTTTCTGGTGTGAATTTTCTTGTTACCTTTGCTGGGAATGCTAACAACCTTTATTATGCACATTCTAAAAACAACAAATGATTTTGGTACCTTGATTTTGACGACATCCCCTCCCCTTGGGGAACCCACACCACATTGGGTGCTGAGCAGTTCCAAAATCCAGGGCCTTATTGAGGACTATCTGAGGTTAAGTATTCACACCAGCTAGTTATGAAAAAATATGGGCCCCATTTTTCATTAATGGCAACTCACAGTGATCAGTATAAAGGGGGTTCATTTAGCAAACTTACTTTTATGAAGTATGAATAAACCAGGAGGTCTACCTCATTCATCGTTAAAGTAAAAGTGTATCTCTACACTCTGACAAAGTTCAGCCACTGAGCTGCAGCATTAACTTGTATTCTAACAAGATTAAAATATATTTGTCCTGGGGATTAGCATACTTAAGTCCCCTTTTGCCTTCCTAGCAGTGGCAGGGCACTTTGATCTGTGTTGCATGGCAAGAGCAGGGCTTGGGCCCAGCCATCCGAGTGCCAAGTGTGAAATCGGCCTGATGTCATCCCCATTCTTCATCTTTTACATCTTTCACCAGTTTAATTATATTTCCGCCACAAAGCTCTGGAGCTTCATTGCATATTCAAGTTTGACTAGGAAGCATTTACAAAAAGGTATGGATGAACTCACTCTGGTGGGGGGAAGGAACAGGATGCTGAAATCTTTGCTGAAAGGGGGCTCCAACCCTTGACTTAGCAATTTTTTTTAACAAAATTACCTGAATGCTTTTTAAAAATTTGCGTAGGACTTTGTGGAAATGGATCTTTTTTGCACCACAGTGGCACTAATTGCAACCCTGAACTATGGGCCATTTACCTTTCTGGATGTTGATATTTAAATGCTGTTTTTAACATTTGCTGCATGTTTCTTGACTTCTGAAATTCTGCTGGTATCCCTCCATGTGGGTCTTTTATACAACTTTGTTGCTTGCAAAGGCAGCAGTGCACTCCAAAGAGGCAGAGAGAGGCGATCTCTTCGTGATATTTTTTATGTTTTAGAGGAATGGCAGTTCTTCTGGAGCAGGAACAAGAACATCATCCTGCCCCAGAATAAGTTTATATGTGACTGAAGAATTCAGTCCTGCTTGATGTTTAAGTGAAACAAACAGTTCCTCTCTGCCCTCTTTGCTTCCCTGCTGTATCACTGCCCAGTGTTGTCAAGATAGGTTTGTTTTAGTTCTGCTTGTGTAGGTTGTTCAAGGTAGAAGGCATCTCTCAGATCCTTCCCACTGGAGGGAGAAAGGGCACCCCTGTTTTGGAGGTGTGAGGTGGCTTTGTTGATGAGGAAGAGGGTGAAGGGAAAGGAAATGAGCCACCTGCAGCTGTGACAGAGGCTTTGACCTTCACCCCAGTCTTCTGGCCACAGACTCTATTCATAGTAAGTTAGAATGTCTGTGAGATACAAACACATTCTCTCTCTCCAGCTCATCAAGTCAGTGACCGTTGGGCGTTACTTCCACATACAAGCTGGGCAGAATAGAAATGCAGATCAGCGTCTTTGAGAGCAGGTCAATGCTGGGAAATGCTCTTCTCAGACAGCCTCTTTTGTCTGTGATTTTCCAGTGTTTTCTACTTTTCTAGATATGAGCAGAGACAGGTAATGGGACAATAGATGAGATAAATGCATGTTCCCATTTGCTCTGTAAGAGAGACAGGAGGTGGGAGGAAGAAAGGCCTGATTTGAGTTTGAGATACTTCAAGTTAATGAGAATTTTATTTGGAGCCATGACTTTCCGTTTCAAATGTGACGTTACAAAGCATTGCTTTTTAAATTGAATTGATATAATTATAAAATTATCTCCACATAATTAACTCACGGATTACATTTGATTCTATTTAGCATGTAATCAAAGCCTATTATGTTTTAGCTATAGGAACGCCAATTACATTTCGGTTACTTAGACCGGCTCCATTGAGAGGTTGGGGGAATAGCTTATCGTGGCATTATTACCGTTATATTCACTAATAGAGGAAAGATAGTTGCACAAAATGCTACAGACTCCTCTCTGTGCACGATCTATAACTTTCCTCCCTTTTTTGGTTTTGTTGGGGGATTGTAAGAAGAAATGAAACTCAGCTTACTGCTTATTTCCAGGTTGGGACAGGAAAGTCCTGATTGTGGCAACACAGTTCAGCTTCAGTAAAGATGTGGGCGGGTGTCACATAATTAGACTTTGTCATCCAAGGAGGCTGCTGCTCAACCACACTGATTTGTTACAAATCTGGCAGCTCTGAGCTCAACTTGGAAGTAGCAGCAGAAATTATGTCTGTGGCCACCACTAGCAGAAAGAAGGAAGAGAGCTCAGTCCTCTACTGAAATGCAGGAAAGCCTTCCTGAAAACATCAGCAGTGGAAGCAAACAGTTGCCAATCAAGGCCGGGGAACCCTCTGCGTCAGCCTCTCCTTCTTGATCGGCACAGCTTCCGTTGGCTTGGCTTTGGGTAACCCCCTCGTTGGGGGGCTACGGCCCAGCGTTTCTCTCCCCATTCCCCGTGGGCCATATTCACCAAGGGATGGCGCCGTTGGCGGACAGGGGCAGCTACCTTCCCCGAAGGGGCCAGGGGAGTCCGCTAGACTGCCGGGTGCCAACCGAGCCGGCAACAGAACCGGAGGCCTTCTCAGCTGCTACGGTCCAGGGGGCGGAAAGGGGGGCGGGCGGTCCCGAGAGCTAGAGCCGGACCCTTTGGGCAAGGAAACGCTCATTCGCAGAGCGCGGTAATGCCCAGGTGCCGGCCACCCGCTTGGGCACCGTCGAGGGGGTCCAAGCAAAACTGGCATCTGGCGGGAGGGGGGCAGGAAGGGGGGGCCGCCGGGGCTTGTGGGGGTCCAGAGCAACAGCGCCAAGCGAGAGAGTCAGGAAAAGTCGCCGCCGGCGCTGGCGGCCAAGAAGCGGGCCGAGGGGCGCCGCCGAGCAAGCCGCGGGATGCCAGGCGCCCTGGGCCCCAGGGGAAGGCGCTGCTCGACCGCAAAGCCCGAAGGCAGGGGATGGGCGGGGGGTCCAGAGACAACCTGGAAGGCGGGTCCGAGGCTGCCGAAGGGCCGGGCTTTGCGGAGGGGCGCTGGGGCCCTGCTGCTGGCATCGTTGCCTCCGCCCAGCTGACCGGCTCGGCAGCCTCCAGGCCCTCCCCTTGCCCAGGCTGCTTTCGACTGATCCTCCTGTGACATGCGGAGCATCTCGAGGAAGCGGGAGGATCTGGGGGTGGGAGGGGGCCCTGGGTGCTGTGCGTCGGGCAGGGCGGCCCCTTCGGGCTGCAGGTCCAGCGTTCAGCTTTGAAGCTGGAGTCTGGACTCGGGGGGCTTCGGATCAAATGATCGTTTTTGTGTTCAAAACACCTCGGAGAGGTTTTAACGTCCAGGGAAAGAGGGGCTGGGCTGGGCTCCTTCTGGGCTCCTTAAAAACACGTCCCGCGAAAACCACCGAGACTGCGACTCATAAACTATTTGAGCAGCCCTTCTGAGTGCCATGGGACTCCTCCGGAGTAAATTGGTTGCAGACGTTTGTGAAATGATGCCTGCACACATTGCGTCGAGAACTGCGCCCTTGGAAATCCACCCAAAGGAAGCGGGGGGTGGATCTGTGGTTCCCTCCCAGAAGGCCTGGTCTGTTGCCTTTCCCCGAGTGGGGGATCCTCGATCGACTCTGGCAAGATTCCCCAGAAGTCCAGTTCTGCGCCCCGTCCCCCACCCACCTTGGGTCCTTGTCGGTACCACGTCAGCCACGTTGAGTTGGGAGAAATATCGAGGAGGGGGCAAGATGGGGGTGGGTAAATCTGCCTTAGTTCCATTCCCTCCCACCCTCCCCCACGAAAACCTTCGGGAAATATTAGATCAGGGGACCTTCCAGTGGTTCGGAGTGGCTCCCTTGAGGCCCAGCTGCTGGCCTGGGTTTTTAGGGCCCCTGCCAAACTCCGAGAAAGTATTCCTTTTTCTGTCCCTGCTGTGTTTCTGCTGCTTCTGAACACGCCATGATGTTTGTTGTTTGTTTTATTTTGCCCTGACAGTCGGGACGAAAATATGTCTTAGCAGCTCCTTGAGAAACGTGCCGGGCTGGGTGGATTTGCTAAACTGCCTCTGCCTCCTCCGCCACTTTCTCGGCGCCTTCTTCTCCCGACCCCCTCTAATCGTCAGCAACACCAGTCTGGCAACGCGGCTGTCCCAGGGGCGCTCGGGGTAGCTGCCTGGGCGTGGATTGAAGAGACAGGTCGGATATTAAATCAGCGGGAGGCAGAATGACTTTTTACCTCGACCCTGAGCTGGCTGAACAGTTTTTCCCTCCAAGGGGGCCGCTGGGCGACCGCTTCAGCACAAGTAGCCCCATTGACTCGGAGACGGCTACGCCAGTGTAAATGGTCAGCAAATCCATCATATCTGCTACCAATGGCGCAACAGGACCAGAATATTTGCATATATAGTGCCTGCTGCTATGCCCTGGAATATGGCCTGCGTGGGACCTTGAACTCCTTGAACAGGAATCTCAAAAATTGATGATACAGGCACACAAAGTCTGTTCTCCCATCCATCTGAACATTTGGCCTCGCTTCTCCATTCCAGCTAACTATTTACATCTCCTACATGATCCCCAACCTGAGACGTGCTGTTACCCTGGCCAGATGCAATGTTCTCCCCTCTGTCACCTGGAAAAGAAAGGGAAAGAAACAGGCACCTTCCTCGCTTGCGCTTCATGTGTTTATTTAGAAGTGAATTTTGTTGAAGCTAATGGCGTTCCCGAGTGAAGCTGAGAGGGAGGAGAGCGAAGGAGTCTTATTTCTTTCAGAAAGCTTCAAAGGAAACAAAAAGTGGTCATTTTAAGACGGGGGGTGGTTTGCTAGTGAGAGTTGCGCAGGTCTGACCCCTTCGGTCCCTGAACTGCCTGGGCTAGAGGAAGTCGACTCTGGTTTAGTGGGACTGCATACACCTTGGCTCGAAGCCTTTCGGTTGGATTAGATCGGGGCGCCAGGTCGTCGTGTGTACTGCACTGGGTGTCCCAGCCACCACGTGAAAATCTAGGAAATCTAGAAATGAAAATCTAGAGAATCTAGAGAAAAAATCTAGAGAGAAAAAAAGTCAAGATATCGACTGTTTTGAAATGTACGTGGCTTCCCAGGACGACTGCTCACTTTTGTAACAGTGAATCGTAGATGCAGCAGCTCGAAAAATCAGAGTGAAATGTCGTGGGTCCCGTTTGGCTTTCTCCTACCTCTGCCATTTATCCAGTTCTGCCTGGGTTGCAACTCCCAGTCCATGATCCCACCCCCGGTGACCAGACCTGGAGGCTTTGGGGCCTCCTCCCCCGCTTTGGCACTGCTGCCTGCCCGGGCCAGAGAACAGCCCTGTGGAACCCCCTAGATCCTTCCCAATCATTCTCCCAATTGAGTGGCCTGAGCCCGTGGGACCCCCCGAAGTCCGGGGGCACCTTAACGACGTTGATTGGCGAGTCAGAGCGGCCCTCTCCTTCCGAGCTGGACGAATGAGCCCCGATCGACCAGAACTCGTGCTGAAATCCATCTAGGCCGCCTGTCGGGCCTCGGGGCTTCTGTGGATTTCACACACCCAGCTAGGCCGCCTCGATCCATGTTCTTTGCCTTCCGGCGCAAAGACTTCCCCTGCAAACGTTGGCAGTATGAATGCTGGCGCAATCGAAACCGCTCTCTAAACACAAACACCCGGCGACCTTGGCACCTTCCAGCCCCGCCCCCTTTTTTTTTCCTTTTAAGACTGCGATCCCAGGTCCGCCTGAGAGTAAACTCCACGAGGCTTATTTCCGAATCAACACACATGCTGCACTACTCCCACTGCGGGTCCGAAGCTGTCCCAGCACAACTTTTGATGCAGCGCCCTGTCCTGTGTATCCGTTGGCGAGAGCTCAGTGCATGAACGCGGCTGTTCCCTGTTGGAGCCTAGAATGCAGTTCAGTGTGAATGCAAAACAGAAAACGATTCTTCCTTGCAAGTCCGTGACTTCTCCCTCCAAGAGAGTCTCGGCCTGCTAAGACTTCTTACATCAGTCGTACAAAGGCCGTTACTTCCTGCCAGAATGTCTGGTGTGCAGTGTCGCACCCGTAACAATGATTTGACTGTTAGCCCTGTTTACTTTATGAGGCTGCATCGAGACAAAGAAGCAAAAAAAAAAATTGCAAATTACATTGTAGGGTTTCTGGCCCCACCAACTGTATTTGTAGATTTTAATGTAATGAAATAACATTTTGGTGCATTCACCGATACAGCCGAAACAAGTTCTAATACTAGTCTAGGCCGCCTGTTTCTCTCTTCGGAGAACGATGAAGCAAATCGGCCGAGCTATCTGGGAATAAAATCTCATTTACTGCACTGATGCAAACGAGGACATTGCCTGCCCACCAGGACTTTAAGTGCAATTCAGATACTCTTGCCATAATTATGTATAGAATAATATTTATACATTTGTATAACTGAAGGTTTCGCAAACCCTGTTTCTCATAAATAAGATTATGGTCTTCTAAATCCATGGGAGTCAATGGGCTTTCAAGCATGTAACTCTGCTTACCATTGTACTGCAAATTGCTCTTCCATTTAAATGTTTATATTTTTGTCAATAAAAGAGGGCAAAGATACCCTTGTATGTAGAGGACATATTGAACAGGCCTTTTAATAACAATAATATATTGCTAGTGCTGAACATATTTGTTTGTTTTTTAAAAAAAGAATATGGCTGCCCTTACCTCTGATGTAGATGAATTATCTAAACTTTCTTAAAGTGCTCTCCTCAACATGTTTACCAGTGGGGTTTACACTCTAGTAAGTGTGCTTAGGGTTACCGCGTTAATTATGCAACAAATCGATTAGCCGTCTGGCGGGAAAAAAATAATCTCCCTTCTTTTCAGTTGACATTCACAACTCTCTTCCACCTGTGTGCAATTCTCTTAGGACTGAAAAATGCCTCTTCGGGAGTATGTATCGCCCCAGTCTGAGGTTCTGATACACGTATGGAAAGTTTCTTAATATACTGAAAGGGGGGGGGGGACCGTTTCCAAACATTTAAACACGCCAAATGGAGTGAAATGTCCACACTTTTGAGACCACCGTGGTCAATAGAAACATTCATATTTCATCAACTTATCAATATTTTATACTGCAAGTTGTAAAATGCACATGTTCCATAACTGGGGGGGGGGGGGAGACACCCTTGCTTTCTTGCTAAAAGGCAAGGCCATTGACTTCTGGCTTCTAAGCAGAGGGTGGTTACTAACCAAATTTAAAATTATACAATTTTTCTAAAACTGATACACCTACGTGTCTCAAAGTGTGTCTATTATATCTGTGATATAAAGAGAGGTTTGAAGGCAGAGAAGCCTTAATAAAAAGGCGACCACTGTCCTAAATTCCGAAATTCCATGCCGGGCTCTTTGTGTCTCCAGCCAATATTTTGGACACTTTTTCCAGGAGGGGGGGGGGGTAGAGATTTGGGTCAAATTTCTGTCTCTCTCTCACACACACACACACAAGCACACACAGAATGTAAAAATACTAAAATTCATCATACCCCACCAGGAATTCATAGAGGGAAATGAAAGACAGGGAAGAGGCGATAAATAAAACATAACTAAACTCACACATTCCCTATCGAAAACCATTCCACTGTTCGGGGATGCAAAGCAACGTGGAGCAGTCTGGCCTGCTGACTCCCCCCTTCCCAAAATCAAACTGCAACCCCCAGCTACCCCTCATACATAACCTCTTGCTTCGTGGCAGTCGGTGGGGCTGAAGGAGTGCCCTGTCCCGCCGCCCCCCCCCCCCTTCTTTCTCTGGGCTCGTCCTTTGGGCTGAAGCCCCTGGCCTTCCCTGGTGCAGGCCTTCCCTGGCCCGGGTCGGCGTCGAAAGGACCAGCGATGCAAACTTCCCTTGTGCACACATACACACACGGGTGCGCGCGCTCTCGTGCACGCGCGCACACACCAACACACACTCACTCCGCGCAAGGCCGCCTGCTTTGTTCAAAGCTCCGTTTGGCCCAAGTGAAACGCCAGGGCGGGCTGTTTCGGGACCCCCACTCGGAGCAAGGCCGCTGCCACGGGGGGGGGGGAGCAAAACACCCGGGAAGGCAGCAGCAGAGGACTTCGGGCCTAGCGGGCCTCGATCTCGGGAGCGCCCGAAAACCCCTGCCTTGAGCTAGCGAGGAAAAGTTCCCTTCCTTTGCAACCGGGCGCCTTCCCTTGCCGCTGGCCAGATCCTCCTCCCAAGTTTCCTCACCCAGCTCCCGGGAAGCAGCAGGAACGGGGGGGGGGGGCAGCCAAACCCTCTCCCCAGATGCAAGAGGCCTGCTGGTAACCAACCCCCCTCCCGCCGCCCCCAGCACCTTTGGCAAGACACAGGCTCCCGGGCATCACGCTCTACCCTCGGTGTCTCTTTCCCCCAGATATTTACAAAGCTAAGCGGTGAAACCCCGATCTCACGCCCACCCAAAGTCCAGCAGAAGAGGTTGGGGGGAGGGGGCGGTCAGAGAAAGAAACGGTAGAACTCGTAGAACAAATAGGAGAGCTATTTATTCGGTTCACAGTCTCGTGAAATGCAGCAATAAAAATCTTTGGACGTCAGCAAAAAGTTGTTTTAATATTTTTGAATTTCAAAAAACCAGGTCCAATGTCTCTTCCCAACAGCGCTTAAGTCTATCAAAAAAGGCAACTTAAGCTCTTAAAAAAATCGATAAAGATAGCATCTAAAATTTCCGTCGAACCAAAAAAAAAAGAAAACTCAAAAATATTTTATAATCAGATATTTTCGGATTTTGTACAACACCTTACCTGTAAATTATATATATTTATATACACATATACACAGAATATTGCAGAATTATATCTAATACACAATATTTCCCACTATTTATGCTGGTATAGTCTTTATACACTGGCCCTTGTTTTGTTTTGTTTTGTTTTGTTTTTTTGTTTTTGTTTTTTTTTAATTAAATTATTGCATCGTATAAACTCTGTCCCCCCCACCCCCCCTCCCCGGCCGCCCCCGCCCCCCCCCCTTCACTCGCTGTCGGACTTGCCGTCTTTCGAGGCCGTGGAGTGGTTGTAGAGTCCTTGGGCCATGAGGTGGGCGGCCAGGGAGTTCTTGTTGCCGGTGGCCTTCTTGATCTTGGCGCGCTTGTTCTGGAACCAGATCTTGATCTGCGACTCGTTGAGGCTGAGCTCCTGGGCCAGGCTCTGGCGCCGCTGCTCCGTCAGGTAGCGGTTCGTCTGGAACTCGGCCTTGAGCCGCTGCAGCTGCTCCGCCGTGAAGGCCGTCCGCGGGCGCTTGTCCTCCTTGTTGGGGTTCTTCTTCTTTGGCTTGCGCGACCGGGGGCCTGCCGGGCAGGAGACACACACGGACACGGACACAGAGACACACAGACAGACAGACAGAGAGCCGGTCAACGGGGGCGCTTCGGAAGGAGGCCGCGTTCAAGGAGCACCACCGAGCCAGTTGGGGAAGGGGCGGGAGGGGGGAGGGGGAGGAGGCCCTCCGAGGCGCGGCGGTGCGATCGCTCGGGCCCTCGGCCAGGCCTGCAGCCGCTAAGAAAGCCAGAAACCCCCCCCCCCCCAGTCGTGTTGCGGTTCAAGGCCGGTCTTGGAAGCTGCTGCCCCCCCCCCACCTCCTCAGAAGCCCCTCCAGGAGACGGGTCAAGGGGGGAGGAAGACCTAGGCCCAGGATACCTGCTCGGAGCTCCCCAAGGGCGCCGTTGCGTTAGGCACCGCTGCACCCCCGGGGCCCGCTGCAACCTTGCCTGGACTGCCGGGGTGGGTGGGGGGTCTAGGCTGGGGGAGAAGGCGGCCCTCTCTCCGTTCGCCCATCGTTTTGGCCGAGGGCAGTCCCTGCAAGGCGGCCTTCTCCTGGGCCTGGCCTTGCCGAGCCGTCAGCCCTCCTCGGGTCAGGTTTCTGCCCCCGATCTCTGGACAGCTCCCCTGGCCCGTTTCCCCCCTCCGCTGCCTGGGGAGCGAGGCCCGGTGGCACGAGGAAAGGCCTGGCAGCTTCGGCCCGCCAAGTCGAGCTCCAGCCAGGCCCGCTGGGGGCTGCCCGCCCGCCTCCCTTCGGAACGGGCACCGACCAGGCTTTCTCGGCCGAGGCGCCGAGGCCTCCATCCAGGCCTAGGAGGGGCTGTGGGGGAGGGGAACTGGCCGGAGAGGAGGGCAAGGCGGGGGGGGGGCGGATTTGCACGTTGCCAGAAGGGACCCCCACCGGAGCGGCAGAAGCCCTGCCAGAGGCGGCCGCAGCTTTGGGGAAAGGCCCCGGGAAGCGCTCCCCGCCCGAAGTGGGAGGGAAGCAGCCCGCACGCCTTCCTGGGTGCCTCTGGAAGCCAGCCCGCCTCCCCGACCGCCTTTGCGCGCCCTTCGTCGACTGGACCGGGAGGCCGGGGGCCTGTTCCTCCCCTTTCCAAACCGAAGCCGCCGGTTGCCATTTGCAAGCACGACCCCCCCCCCCTTTCCCATTAGAGTGGAGCGGAGGCTTTGGCGCAGCCCCCCCCCTCCCGTCCTCCGCGACAAAGGAAGGAGCCCGCCGAGGGGGCGCGTTGCTTTGGCCCTCCAGTCCCGCCTGGCTGGCCTCGGCCGACCCAGCCCCAGCCCAGCGGGCTCGGTTCTGCCAGGCCGCGCCCAGAGCCGGCACTTTCTCCCCGGCGGGGCCTCTTGCGAGGCTGGCTCGGCGCTCCTTGGAGCTCCTCGAAGGAGGCCCCGCCGAACAATGGAGCCCGGTATGACTGGGAGTCGGCAGCCCGGCCGCGTTGGCTCCTTTCCCCCGCGGAGGGGGACTTCCAGCAGCCCGTTTCCCAGCGGGGACAGAAAGCGGAGGACAAGCAGCAGAACACGAATTGTTGGCCGGTCTGCTGGGGAAGGAACAAACGGGAGGGGGGGATAGTTTGGCGGCAGTGACGTAACCCGAGGGGGGCTGCGAGCCTCGTTCACTTCGGGCGAGACTCCGGCTGAAAGGCGCTTTGGGCCCTCGCGGAAGCTGCGGGAAAACAGCCGACCTGGGGCTCGCCCGCGGAGAGCTTCCTCCTCCCCGGCGCCGCTGGCTCCCTGGCGGGGCCCCGCGAGTCGCCCTTCCGCCCCCTGCCACTAGCCCTCCGGCCAGCTGGGGAGAAGAAGGAGCCCTGGCCAGGCCACGCGGGCGCCTTGCCCGGCCTGCCAGCTCCTGGAGCCCCCTCCTCGCCTTCGCCTGCTGAACCAGCCGAGGGGAGATCCTGGCCCCTTCCCGGCCGGGACCCCCTGCGCTCCCTGCCCCCCCCCCCGCAAATTTGTGCTTCCCGAGCGGCCAGGCAGGGAGGCGGCGGCGCCTTACCTGAGGAAGGCCGGTCCGAGTAGCGGGTGCAGTAGACCCAGGCCGGCCACAGCATGGGCTGCCCGCCGGGGTAAGCGCCGGCCTGCGAGCTGTCCGAGTCCGAGCTGACCGACAGATCGCCGCCGCCGCCGCCTCCTCCGCCGCGGGTCTTGAGGGCTGCCTCGAGCGGGCCGGCCTCGCCTGCTTTCTTGGCGGCGCCCAGCGCTTTGGAGCCGCCGCCGCCGCCGCCTGCTGGTCCTTCGGCCGGGGCGGTGGAGGCGGGCGCGGCGGCGGAGGGGCTGCGGACGCCCCGGCTGTGCTGCTGCTGCTGGTGCTGCTGGTCGGGGCTGGCGCCGCCGGGGCCGCCGTCCTTCCTCCGCCCGAATTCGGGCCGCAGGATGTTGTCGATGAAAAAGTTGGTGATGCGGTGCGGCGGGTGCGGGTGGTTGGCGGGCGGCTGGAGCGCCCTGGGCAGGAGCAGGGCCCGCCGCCGCCCGGGCTCGCCGTCGCTGCCGCTGCCGCTGCCCGGGTCCTCGTGCTGGGGAGGCGGCGTCGGCGTGGGCTGCCGCGGGGCGCCTCCTTCGGCCGGGCGCGGCTCGCTGTCCTCCATGCCGCCGGCCGGATCGCGGCGAGTCCTTCGGCCCCCTTTGTCTTTGCGCGCTTCGGGGCGGCTCAGCCCGGCCTCCCCGCGCCGCCCTCGGCCCCTGCGCCGCTCTCCGCCGGGCGAGCCAAATCCAGACCGGGCGAGAGAGAGCGCGCGTCGGAGGGAGCCCGGACGAGCGGCCGCCGACAGATCCCGGCTGCGTCTCCGGCTTCAGCGGGCTCTTCCGCCGACCCCCGCAGAGCCTTTCAGTTCGGCCACCCCCGCCGGCATTCTGGGCCCCGCAGCCTATTCATCTGGGGGGGCTTTCATGCGCCTCCCCCGCCCCCACTCTTCTCCGGCCCCGGGGCGGCGAGAGGAGGCGCGCGCGGGATCCTGAAGTCAAGGCAGCTGCATCTGCCGCGCTAGAGCCGGCGCCCGCTCCTCTCTACGCCGCGCAACCCGGAGACACTGGCGGGCATGGGGACAGTCGCCGCCGCTCTGCGCCTCCTCGACCCCCGTCGCCCAGACCGGTCTTCCAAGTTGCATTGGAGGCGAGGGGGAGCGAAGCCTCTTCCGTGTCCCTCCGCGGCCGGCCGGCCCCGCTGCCTCCAGCGCAGAGCCGGTGAATTTAGAAGCCACTTAAACCGGACCTGAAATACTTTCACTCTGGATTTTTGTTCTTATTTTTAATAGAGCCCCTCAAGTGACGTTGCAAGGCCGGTATCCTAGACACGTGCCTTCGGCCAATGGGAGAAAAGGCTTCTCCACTCGTGATACAGCAGCACCCGAGTAAATGACAGCGGCTGCCCCCTCCTCCCCGCTCGCTGGGCTCCCTCCCCCCTCCCCGATTTTAAAGCTGCAGCGTCCTTTTTGCTCCACGGGCTTTTTTATTTTAAAAGAGCGAGGGAGAGAGAGAGAAGGAATGCAGAAATACCTCCAGCCTCGAAAGAAAAGAGAGATTCGTCGCTTTGCTGCCCTGTTCCTTTCTGCAGCTTTGTCCGCCTCGTTAGGACGGAGGCGAGGGGGCTGCCCGTGTATGTACAGACAGGTTTTACAAATCCATCTTGTTTACACTTGGAACTGGGCGGAGAGAAGGAGAGGAAGACAGAAAGCCAGCGGACGGCATCCCACAATTCCTTGCAAAAATGCATAAATAATATTAAACGAACCCCTGCCATACAAAGGGACTTTTTTGTGCTCCCGGTTTATTTGCAGGGGGAGGGGCGGGATCGCAGAGCCATCAGAGGCGCTTCAGTTTTGCAGCGGCGGGGCGCTCCCTAGCAGGTTCCCGCCGTCTTTTTTTGTCTTAAGGACTCTTCTTACCCAGCCCCCCCCCCCTCTCCCCGGCATCCCCTTTTGTAGTCTCCAAGCTCAGCCTGCAAAAGAAGACGGCCAAATATCCGATGGGGAGTTGCGGGGGATGTCGGTTTAGGGGGCGGGAGGGGAGAAAGCAACCCCGACAAAACGCGGCCAGCCTGCACCGGGGCTCTACCGCCGGGTAGCGGCGGTGCCATCAGCAGAAGGCGGAATGGTAATTGAATCATTCCGCGGAAAGCTGGACAGCAGCCTTTGATCATTTATTCCAACTTCAAAAACAATATCAGACAGAGAGGTTTTCCCACTGACAGGCAGCCCGACGTCAGCCTTCCCTTCCCCCAAGCGCTTCCAAACAAAATAAGCAAATGACGGAGATATATAGACACACACGCACCAACTAATTGCCTCTGAAAAATACAGGAGATTCAAGCCCAACCGATGCAGGAAAAGTCAGCTCCGATTCTGGCGGTAGATCCAGGCAGGATCCCTCGGTGGACCGAGGCCCTTTCTTCCTCCTCGGGTCTGCTACGAATCCCTCCCTGCCCCAACGCCGCCTCTGCGGACCAAACCCAAATAATCCTCCTCCTCCTCCGTGTCAGCCACGGGATCTTTGCTTGGCTGCACCCGGATTTGTGAAAGTCGTCCGAAGGTCAGCCAAGCGCAGGAGAGTTAGTACCGCTTTAAAACACACGCATGGGAAGAAAGAAAAAAGAAAGAATATATATAGAAAGAAAGAAAGTGTATATATTATATGTGTATACACACACACACACACACATGTGTGTGTATGTGTGTGTGTGTGTGTATAGAGAGAGAGAGAGAGAGAGAGAGAGAGAGAGATCCATGGTAGAACCGTGAAGGAAGTTTAGCTACTGGTCCACGAACCAAGCAGCACCAAGGCAAAACTTGAAGATGCTTCGGACCTTCCTCCAGTTCCCCGCCTGGCCCCAGAGGCACTTTGGCCGGGGAGGGAACCCCAGAAGTTGGGGGAAGCGGAAGGAGGGAAGAGACGGAGGACCGGGCCGGGTAGGCGGTGGTGGGGCAAGACGGGGAAAGCCCGGGCGACTGAGGGCCCAGGGCTCCTGCCCAATGCTTGGTTTTCTTTGGGCGGGGGGGGGGGGCGGTGGTGGTGGTGAAGCCGGCTTTGAAAGAAGAAAGAAGAAAGGGGTGGGCATCAAATTCATCAGACAGAAGCGAAGGACTGGAAGAGCCAACCGTATATCTATACGGAAAAACCCCATCGCTTTTATTTCGTCTTCTTGTGGTGCGTTGTTTTTATTTTAGGGCTGGCGATGCTGGGCTATATTTAGCTCCGGGCAGCTGGGGAACGCACCGCACTTGGCGGCTGAAGGAAAACTGGGAAGCCCCTCGTTGTACCGTCAATTTTTTTTTTTTAAAAAAATGCCTCATTCCTGGGCAGCCAAGACTTCCCCAGCCGCACACATTGGTGCTTGGAAGCGACCCGCACTTGTACTTCCCAGCAGAGTTGTACTTCCCAGCAGACGTGTTTAGGATCCATGTATACATTTTGAAGTTGGCGGGAACCAATGAGGGAAATGCAATGTGTTTATGCTGGACTCCCCCCTCCCCCAGCACGTGTTGCTCCAGCCCAGAGTCCAGCCTGCCAGACTTGATTCCTACGTTGTTTTTGTCTCGCCCATCAAACCACCTCGGTGGTGGCTTTCGAAAAGTTCGCTTCTCGGTTTTTAAAATCCCGTGTCATTTGCAGTAGGCAGGCGCTGTACGAGGAGCCCGAGCGGGGGGGGGGGGGTGGTGGTGCTCGAACTAGCACCTGGAGGTCAGTTTCTCGCGCTGCCCCGCGATCAGCGATTAGGCTGTCTCCCAAGAAGTATTTGGTAATTACATGGAAGCCCGGGCTTGGCGGCTACCCCATAATTAAACGTGTCCAAGGTGTTGCGCTTCAAATATTTCGCTGCAGGGCGGACCCCAAGTTATTGACTGGAGCTTAAAATATCTTGGAATCAACACTGGCTGTCCGGGGTATCAGGTAACGTTTCTTGTCACTTAGCTCTGACCACACTTTTAACATTTCTATTTGTTAACATGGTTTTTCCCTTCACAACTGCAGGCGAAGAATCCAGAACAAAATACTAACCCTACTACTACTACTACTACAAATAATAATAATATCAATAGTAATAGTAGTAGTGGTAATAATAATAATAATAAGAATACTACACCAATACATTACAGCTTCCTAGGTCTCTGGGAGAAGCTCGAATTGTAATGAAAGGCCAACAACCAGCTAAAGAACTGGTAGCTGTGAAATCAACCAATAATAATAATAATTAAAAGTCAACAACCAGCTAAAGAATTGGCAGCTGTGCTATCAAACAAAATAATAATAATAATCTATGTTATTGTTATTGTTATTAAGTCCAAAGGAAGACATGAACAAAGGTTGCACACAAAATAATGATGGAAACAAAGGGCCCCAATTTTATTGCGAGAAAACAGCTTTCAACCAATTGGAGTTGGGGGGCAGAGAAAGCAGTGGGCCCAGATGCTGAGCCTTCGATCTATCGCACTTTTAACATCTAACAAGAATTTTCCAAAGGAACTTCTAACTCTGCGAACTTGTTCGTGTATTTGGTCTGTGTTGACGATGGGAAAATGGTCCCACAGACGCACCAGGAAAAATTGTTCAGAGGAGTCAAAGTTATTTCAGGCCGTGCTATGGAAATGGCTGCAGAGAATTAACCAACCCGCCTGTGTGCGCCTCTCCCTTCGCCAAATCTCTCTCGAACCAGCCACCTCCCTTTTTTGCCAAATCTGTACCCGAACACTTGAACTGAAAACAATTTTATTATTTTTTAAAGTTTTTTTTTTGTTGTTAGAGGGGAATTCTGGTGATTCCCATTAGAAGGGAATTCTAATGCAGGTGGCATTAACTTCCTGGTAAATAAGTCCGGATTGGAACCTCCTTTCCAGTTCTCAGATATCACTGGGTTGAGAGTTTCAGCCTTTAACATCTAGTTTATTTTATTGGAGAAAGGTGTGCCAGGCCCCTAAATGGCCAGAAGCCTCTCCCAGAGTGTGCCCGCCTGCGAGTTCCCTTTTGCCTGTCGCATGTGTGTGCTAGAGAAACTAGCTGCGAGAGGCAGAAACTTGGAAGCTCCAGTGTTTTGCATTTCCAATGCCTTCTCTACCTCCCTTCTTTCTCTGCCCCCCCCCCCCCCCATTGCTAGTCCACGCATGGCGTAGCTTGCCCTGTAATTCTGATGGAAATGCTAGACTGTCATGCTACAGGCGGGCTAAAAAGCAGGGCGATTTGTATCATGACTCTGCTAACCTTGTCTCCAGCAGCTTATACTGGGATGATATGCTGAAAGTTAGGAGTAATGAAAGCAATTAGATAGGCCAGGCTCTCGCTGGGCTTGTCTATCACACAGTTGGAAGAGATGGCCCGATTCTTCGGCAAGCGAAACCAGCCAGGAGGGGTGGATGCAGGAAAGAGGGGAACCGAGGCTCGAAAGGGCAGAAGTCCCGGCCCGGTTCTGCCTCCGAGTCCGAATCCTTTCTGATCCAGCACTCGCCAAGGGACAGCTCCAAAGAATCAAGAGGATCTGGGCAAAAGAGGCACCAAACAAATGCCACAAAACAAACAAACAAAAAAACCCCGCCTCTCTCCATTCAGACCGATCCAAGTCCTACAACCGAAGGGGGAGATGTTGCCTGCAAATAATGGGCCTGCAGACAGTCCAGGTTTTGCCAGATTTCCATTCAACCAAACTTCTGGGAGAGATTAATCTTCCCCTCTCCTTTCCCTCCCGACCCCGCCCTTTTCACTGAACAGGGGAGATTTCCGGGGAAATGGTGAAAGGTCATTTCCACCGCGAGAGATGTGGGGCTTTGAAGGGGGGGGAGACCCGACCCGACCCCAAGATCACCCACCCCATCTTGCCGATGGCGTTCAAGGTTGTGGTTGCAAAACTCAGCGGACTTCACAGCCGGCCGGGGCAGCAGGCCAGCTTCGCGCTCTGCAGGCGGCTCCAAACCCATTCCGGAAAAGGGAGGAAACCTGAGTTTCCTGTGGTTGGAGGTCGTGGAGTGGGGGGAACCCAGGAGCCCGACGAATATTTATTGCTTGGGGCTCGCCACACAAAACAGCAGGGAATCGGCTTTAGGTCGGAGACGGGGGTTGGGTGGGTGGGAGGAATTTAAAAGCCCCCTCGACCGGGCAGAAAAGTCCCAATAGCGGGGTCTACGGCCAGGCGGAGAAAACAGCCTCCTTCCCCTCACGCTCACGGCAATCGCAGGCTCTTTAACCCTCGGGCCCTAGCAGGTACCTTCTTCCTGCTCGATTCACAACGGACTTGAGCCGTTGCATTTGCCTCTTGAACACTTCTCGGTGCCCGGGAGTGGCAGAAGGGCAAGACATCTTCGGGCCTCTTCTCTGCATCTTGATCCTAAAGGCCAGCTGCCCATGCCAGGGGGCAGGGCTGCGCTGGATGGACCCCCCACCCACCTCGTTTAAGGCAGAACATCCCCGGGAAGAAAAGAAGTCAGCCGGGCCTTCCTTTCACAAGACTCTTTTAATTTGACGTCAGGGCTCAGCTTCCGAGGGCGGCGGGGACTCTCCAAAAATGCCTGCCGAAAACGCAGCCCCCAGACCTGGTTCCCAGTTTGATCCCCGCCACACCCGGTCAGGGCCTGTGCTAGGTGTGTGAGGCCGGGCACCAGGAGGAGAGGAAAAGAAGTGATGCGGCCTCAGGCTCAGCTTCTTCCGAAGGGCAAGAGTCGCTTCCTGATTTCGTGGAAGTTTTGCATTCTAAAGAGCAAATTCCGGATGAACCGAGCCAGCACACCCACGACAGCGACAGCAACCACTGACTGCGCTTTGGGGACTGCAGACCAAGTTGGGACAAATGTAGGCAGGACGAGAGAGTTTGCTAAACAGTCTGCTTCAAGATGAAAAAGACGCTCGTTCCAAGCGGAGAAGCAGCATAAGGTCTTGATATTTTAGAGGCAGGAAAAAAACAACCATCCACATATCCGTTTCATGTCTTTAAACAACAAATACACTCAGGCAGTTATCCACTTTCTCTGACTCTCCCATCTAGCCAGATGCTGCAACCGATTATTGTACATCAAGCCCTCACCCTCTAATCTATCAGCCTCACCGACTTTCCATGAGATCTCTGTTTTTCTGTCTGTTTGTCCATCCGGCATTTTTCTAAATACGTATTTATTCTGTTTGCTTCTCTATCTACATATACTTGCAACTTTGGCAAAACATTTCCCGAGTTTCCCTGTTTACTGTCGAAGTGCAATAGTGAAATGATCAAAGACTGTTTGCTTCTGCTACATAATTATTGTTTTCAAAAGAAACAGATAAACTCACAAACACAGCTTCAGAAATCGGTGCATCTTGGGAATATCTAGGACCATTGTTGACCTTAGGACCATTGTTTTGGGGGAAGTGATTGCATTTCGTAGCCATATTTCATCTTTTGTACTTGGGAGTCAACAAGTATCACACATATAGTGGGACTCTGGTCTTTTTCTCAAGGATTTTTAAAGGATCCGATGACGTTCCCCCGTATAGAATGGTGCCTTCCTATTCAGAAATAGTGACTAGTTGTGGAAGGTTTGCTTCTTCTCACAGCTTTTAATAGGGTGGGGGAGTAAATCATGGACAGTTGTTTTACTGGAAAGAAAGAAATAAGAAGAGAGAAGAAAGAAAAGGAAAGAGAAGGTTTTAACTGAAATACTGAGATTTAAATTTTCAGTAAAATCCCAGATAGTTCCCGTTGTCTGTTTCTATTTTTCTCCTTTTCTCCTTTTTCATTAGAAACATTTTTGGAACTTTTTTTTTAGTTCTCCTTCTCAAGATTTGTTTTTTGAAAGTTTCAAAATATGCACAGTTTTCTTCTCCCCTTTCCTGCTTTGCACTATCCCGCCGCTGTCCCCCTGTTTTTAAGGGTCCTGCGTAAAGTTTCATGTGTTTTCCCTGGGATTTAGGCGAGCTAATCCATGTAGACATAACAGCTTCTGTTGTGACGGCAAAGTCTAGCAATTCTATCCCAGTTGGAGGATAAATCGAGAGCAGGAAGGGAAATGGGATCTGGTCTTAGACTTCCCACAAATGTAGTTAATTCTCTTAAACGCCTGTGGATTTACACCTCCGCCGATACCGGGAAACAGAGACTGGGCTCCCTCTCATTAAAGGCCTGGTTTCAATTCCAGCCGCCCCCACCACATAATCAACGTTTATGGTCTCCCGAATCTGGCATTACAGTTGTTTAAAGGGGGGGGGGGGAGTCTCACTCCAGTTTGTGTCCCGGAAAAGGGACAATTACATTTGTCCTGCCTGCTCTGTTCTCGGGTTTCACTTAGAAGAAGAGTTTGCTTTTATACCCCGCTTCTCCATTTCCTTAAAGGGGTCTCAACGCGGTTTACAATCACTCTCTCCCCACAACAGGCACCTTGTGAGGTAGGTGGGGCTGAGAGAATTGTGATTGGCCCAAGGTCACCCTGGAGGCTTCATATGGAGGAGTGGGGAATCAAACCCGGTTCTCCAGATTAGAGACCGCTGCTCTTAACCACCACAGATGCTGCTCTTAACCACTCAGATTCTGCGAAGTTTAATCTCCTTGGGCGAGTTTTCTGCGGGGAAATATAGACAGATTTCGGAAAGGGAGAATTCGAATTCCCAACTCCGCGTCTTCTGCAAGGAGTGCCTGGCTCCTTCCGCACATGCAGAATAATGCACTTTCAAACTGCTTTCAATGTTCTTTGAAGCTGTGCGAAATAGCAAAATCCACTTGCAAACAGTTATGAAAGTGGTTTGAAAATGCATTATTCTGCCTGTGCGGAAGGGGCCCCTGAGACAGCTGACTCCAGGAGGACCAGAGCTTTCAAATACAGTTTTGCAGTATTCCTGAGACTTCAGTGCAGCCAAGAATGATATAAAATTCCGAGCATTAAAAAATATTGTCGGTTCAGCACAAATAACAACAGATAGCAAAACTTGTATGAACTCCCAGAGGGCCCCGGAGGAGAAGTTTGCCAGGGCCATCGAAGTTTGAGTGGCAAAATTGCCCTGCTTTGCCTAGGACTGGATGCCACCCACCCTCGAGAGCAGGCAAATCCCCGGATAGCCCTAAACTCTTCTAAATTGGCGTCACTCCAGTTTGTTTCTGTGTGTGTGTGGAGCGGGTGGGGGGATGCAGTTCTGCGAGTCTTGCTTTAGTGTAGCTTTCTTGACCAATTCAGGTCGTGGTGAAAATTTGCCTCCAGCGGGTTTCCAGCTAGATTTCCACATTTCTTTGAGTCCCCATCCTAACAGTACAAGCGTGCTGCGATACGTACACATATACATTAGAAACCGGGTGTGATCATTTGACCCCGGGGCACAGTGCCGCTTTCCAAGAAACATGCTTAGGATCGGGCGCGGGTTCCAAAGACCCCATCGAAAAAGACGGCGTCTTTTCAAAAGCAGGCCACGTCTTTCTGAGCTTGCTTTTGAGGAGTCGGCAAACCCAGCTGCAGGGTTAACGGCGAAGAGATTCCGTCCTCAGGGTTTCTGCCCCCTTTTCAGCAACAATACAACAGCACAACGCGCAATCCGATCCTCTACGCGTTGCGGGAGAGTTCAACGGGCGTAGGAAGATGGCACCCTCAGTCAGTTCCGCAGAAGCGCCCAGCGCAGCCCCCATCCAAAGGTGCCATCCTATACACCCTCCCTCACCCGGAAATGCGCCGTCGTCGTCTTCCAGTCCAAATGTGGTTCGAATTGGGCTGAAAAATGCCTCCCACCCGGAGATTTTGCTTGCTCACCGTTGCCAGCGGCACACTTCCACCATCCCTTTTGTGCAGGGATGGGTCTCGGGTGCCAACCCCGGTCCCTGGTGCCAACCCCGATCGCTGGCGTTTTTCTCCTCTCTGCTCATAGGCGACTTCTCATCTGATACAGCATTTGGGGGGGAAATGTGTTTTGAAGGAAGGTATTTCGACTGGACTTAACTTTTACACAGCTAATAATTCTACCTTGCCAAAATATCCACAGGGTGAGATACCTGCGTACCCTGAGGTTCGGCAGGTGTGTTTCATGGATCTCTCGCTCCCTCACCTCAAGCCTAAACTCTTGAAAGGAACTGGTGCCATTCCATGCAATGGGATTTTGCCTCCGAAGTAGGCGTCGTTATATAGGATGGCTGCATTTTCATGTCATAAACTGTCCTTGTGCGCAGGATGGGGCAGAGGATGGCGTGTACAATTGTTATCTTGAAACTGTATGGTTTATTTGCATCCATCTGCAGCAAACGCGGCGTGTTAAATGAAATGGAGGTTGTCCTAAAACGCCATCAATCCCTAACAGAGCCTTCAAAAAATCTATCGCATTCCTTTCTATTATTTAGTTTAGTTACTTAATTCGTTTTTAAATAGTTTAATTACAGGAGATTAATTACAGGAGACTGGTTGATGGATAGATGGTTAGATAGACAGACAGACCGATATGTGCATTTACAGCCTGAACAAGTTCATTGGAAGTAAATCCTGGGGAAATCAGCGGGCTTTACTCCTAAGTAAATAAGCTGAGGATCGGGGTATTGATCAGGGAAAGCTGGGAAAGTGCGCAAAACGCAAAGCAAGGGAGAAGCCGGTCCCTTTTCGAAAAACGAGGCAGGCTCTTGCTGCGATCCACCACCCCTTTAAAACAGAGCGAGTCGGTTTAATGTCAATCCGAGATTTATTTGAATGAAAGACGCGAGTGGGGTTTCCCCATTTAAAACAATGAAGTCGGGGATGTATTGCAGCATCACCCTCAGCATCAATTCGAATTTCCCCTCGCAGCTATTGCGGCTCAGCGAGGTCGGCGTGCCCACTGCCATTTGGAGACGGAGCCATTGGGCTTTGAACGCGGTTGCCACCCACCCAAAGGGAAGCCTTGGGATTCCCGCTGGGTTTGCGCTTTCCTTTGCGGGGCTGGCTTTGGCTTTTGCGGCTGCGGGCGGCTCTGCTCCGGGGGCCTCGCGGAGGCTTCAGGCGGCCACCGGGCAGAAAAGGCTTTGGGATGCAAGGAGGCGGCGGAGGAGCGGCCCGGGCGGCTGGGTTCTTTCCCCCGCAGCGAGCAGCAGGGCAGCCATTGGCAGGCAGGGGCCGTGTCGCCGAGGAGGGCCTGCCTGGCAGAACCGCCTAGCTGGAGAGGCACCTCATGCAATATGCATCGCGCCGCCGCGTCACAGGAGCCTCTGTTGGCGGACCGCGGCGGCGGAGGAAGCGGAGTGGCCCCCGGTCTGTGAATGGAGAGCCCTTTGCCAGCCCACCGAGCGCAGGATCCGGTCCGCTGAATCGCGCGCTCGCAAGGCCGAGGGGGCCATTCAAGACCTGCCAGTTCTGCCGGCCTGGGACGGGAGGGGAGGGGAGGGGGGAGGGCGGGACTTCAAAGCTGGGTCCTGCCTTCCCCCACGAGGGGGCTCATCTCGGGGAGAATGTGACCCTGGGGCGGGGGGAGCAACTTGACTTAGACTCCTGGTTTTGTCCGAACGGAGAAGACCCCGGCGGGCCTGCCCCTCTGGCTGCTCAGCAGCGGCCCTGCTAGGCTGGGTGGCGCCCCCGGCGGCTGCCTGAAGAAGTGCGCCTGTTCTCTTGGACCTGTCCTAGGAAGTACCCCCCGCTCCCAATGCTAGCCCCTAAGACAGCAGCACAATAATAATAACAACAAGGTCCTAGACCTCTGGGCGACGCTCCGATTGTAATGAAAGGCCGGCAACCTGGTAGCTACGATATCAAACAAAATGTATTTAATGCATAATTATATTAACAACAATAATTACAACGCTCTAGGCCCCTGGGTGATGCTCAAATTGCAATGAAAAGCCAACAGCCAGTTAAAGAACTGGCAGCTGTGGTATTATTATTAATAATAATGGTAGGGGCCACGAAGTTGATGTTAACTGACGAAAAAGATGTGGAAAATACCCACATCTGAGAATGGAAGTCGAGAAATTACAGCACAAACCAGCAATTTGGGTCCCAGTGATCGTGGGCAGAGTGCCCCATCGTGGGCAGAGTGCCCCACCTGTCAATTACAAAAGTCCGCATTGCGTGGATCTGCACATATACTACGCCAATATATTAAGGCATTTTAGGTTCTTAGGAAGAACCCGAGGCGCATGAAGGCCAACACCGGATGAACGTCTGGAGGCTGTGACATCATCATCATCATCATCATCATCATCATCATCATCATCATCATCATCATCATCATCATCATCATTTTTTTTTTTGACAGAAAGGGAAGGGAGTTCCGTGGCCAGGAGCTCTGGTTATGGGCGACTCAGTCCATTGGAAGCCTGCGGCTGCTGATTACATTCGCGGGCACTTCTTTCCCATCCTATGTGTTTAGGATCGCCGCTTGCAGCCCTACTCTAATTTTGCCTACTGCTCAGTGGGGATCGCTGCCTGCATAGAGCCGCTCAGGGCAACAGTTGCGGACAGTAACCGTTTGGACAGCGCGCCCTTGTTCTGGATTCCGCCTTAAGTCGGCGGTGCAGGGAGTCATCTGCTGGGCCAAGGGCAAGGAGGGCTGATGATGCCCAGTCTCCCCAGAGAGTCGAACTGCTCTAGCGATGCTGTACTTTTGCTTCGACTCTTCTTCGGCTCTTAATGGCTTCGTTCACTTCAGGCTCGTGAAACGTTTGACCTCTCTCTCTCTGGGCTTCTTGCCCAGGGCCCCCCTGGAAGGAATAGAGAGGAGGGGGCCTTGTCCAACCTCCGGGGCGGGGGGGGGGTCGGTCTATGATAGAACAGCTGGGCTGGAGTCCCGTCGGTGACTGTACACAGAACTGGGCTGGGAGCACGTGGGCGGCTTCCCTGGTGGCTCTTTGGCATGCTTACTTGCGAGCCGGCCGGCGGCCTGAGGAGGAACCAGGCCTGGCTGTCTGGGGAGCCTTTGCTTTGGAGGCAGACCCAGAATGCGGGATTCTGCTGGATTATTTATTGAGGTTCCGAGGCAATCCCCACCCCCGCGCAACTCTCCGTCTCCTTCTGCATCTCTAGGCAGAAAAATGCGCTTATTCTTTGTATCTGTGTCCTGGGGGTTCTTCAGGAAGTATTTATCTTGTCTGTCTGGGGCGCATCACTTGGTCGCTGTCAATGCAAAGCTCCCCCCGCCCCCCACCGGCGTAGCCCAGGCCTGCCGCCCACCTTCTTTCAAATTAAAGCTTTTCAAGTTCTCTAATGGTCAGGAAAAGCGTCTAAACAAACAACATCCGCAGGCAGCATTTAAAAGCTGGAAGAAGGAGACCCAATACGCTCCCCACCCACCCGCACGTCCCCATTTGTTTTGTTTCATTTCATTTCATTTTTTCAAAAAACCATTCCCTCCTTATAAAGGATCCCTCGTTGTAAAGGAGACTTTCAAAAGCCAGGGACATGAAGGGGGAAAGCTCCTTACCGGGAGGTCAGGGGGTCAGAGGGCGGATTAAAGACCCCCACCTTCCTGGAAATTAGGGACGAGGGTGGGCAAATCTGAAGCCAGTAAGGGATCAAAGCCGGAGCCGGGGAGGAGGGGAAAGGGCAGCACTCCCAAAGCAGCAGGCCAGGCAGCTGGTGGGGATCGGGGCCCGGAGACACGGGCAGCTCCTGAAATCTCGCCCTGGAAACTCCCAATAAGGGTGTGAGCCGGAGGGAGGGAGGGAAGCTCAGTGGGCTCGATAGTCACTTCCTTGGGCTAAGCAAGTCGCCTTGGCACACCCGTCGGGTTTGAATCGGGCCCCGAGGAGTTCCCTTTTCCAACCTCCCGAAAGCCAACCTGAGCTGAGCTGAGTTCCTTCCGTTCAGTCGGGGCCGCATCCCCACCACCGCTCCAAATGCCTTCGCTTCTCCTCCCCGTCACAAATGCGCTTTTTAGGATGCGTCCTTTAGCATCGACGTGCCGGCGAAGCCATCATCCCACGGGACTGGAAAGTGTTCACTTCCGCCGGGACGTCCAAGCCTGAGCCCGCCAGGTGGCAGATACCCGCGGGAAACACCCCCCCCCCTAAAAACGCCCCGTCCACAACAACAACAACAACAACAACAACAACAACAACAACAACAACTGGCGCCTGGAGGGCATGAGCAGCAGGCCTGTCTCGGTCACCAACGACTGCCCCGATCAGGCTAGGCTTGCCACCTTTCTCCCAAGAAGCAGCTCCCTTCCCCCGTCGATGCCTGCGGGCGCCCCAGTAGCCCTTCAGCTGCTGGTCCCTGGGCACAGGGGGACCCAAGGATCCCAAAGCAGGGATCTTTCTTGGGGAAGAGCCTCAAGGGGAGATCTGCCCACGCCCCACAAGGAGGCCCAGCCGCTAGGCGGAGGCCCCTGACGCTGTGCTGAGGGGGGCGTCCTCTTTCCCACACCCCTGAACGACTTGACAGATGGCCAGTGAGGGAGGAAGCCGCAGATCTGGGCCAGATACGAAGGGCGGCAGAGCCCAGGCAGGCTGCCTTTGTTTCGGCCTCCGCCAGCAGACGTCCCTGGGCTGGCTCAACACATAAACGAGGAAGGGAGGTCCACTGTGTCTCCTTCCGGATGCCTTTTGTCTCCCTGGGCAAAGGCCGGGCTCTGAACTACGGGACGGGCCTCCCCCCGCTCCTGCTCCACGCAGACCCGTCGAGAAATTCCTTCGAGGCCCTTAAAAATCTCCCATAGATTTTGAGCCGGATCAACATTGAACATAATCTTTGCTTCCGGGACCCAGATTCACACGCTGTGGAAGCTGGACGATATCTCAAAGGGCAGGCTGGAGCAACTCAGGAGGAACTAGGGAGGAAGGAGAAGCCCCAGGACTGGAACCGATTTGCATAATTAATTCAATTTTCCCAAGCACGGAGGAGTCCAACTTCCAATGTCTAGATCCGTTGCAGGCATCCCTCTGCCACAACCTCGATCTAAAAGTGCTAGCAAATGACAACTGCCACACACATCTTGAGATATGGACTGCAGACCTGACTTAGGTTTGTTTGGAGAGGTGTACCACTGAGAAACGTGGTGTGATCCTATGTGTCCTTATTCCAGCTCTCTCTCCATCCCAACACACACCTCCACTGGAAACTTCCTTGAAGCAAAAAAAAAAGAAAAGAAAGAAAGAAAAGAAAGGCAGACCACAAGAAATAGCTCCCATGTAAGTTTCTTGTTACATGTGGACATAAATAATCAGGCAACTGTTAACATTTGACAGTCTTCTTGGGACAAATTGTCCATAACGGCCCACATGCTGTTCCACGGAAAGCATGCTTCAGATATGGGGCAGAGAAAGGACCTTTCCAGCTGTTGGAGGTATCCTGGGGTCTTGCCACCCTTGAGGATCCTGGCAACGTTCTCAGAATGGGTTGACATCGCAGAAAACACCCATTTTATTTTAGCATCTATTGAAGGCCAAAAGTACTTTAAAACAAACAAGATGTTATTTTAAAATGTGATATAAGATAGGAGTAAGGTAAGACAAGATCAAAAAACAAAACAAAACACTCAGAATGGAGAGTCCTGCTGACTACATTTGTACTGTTTGGCTTCTAGCCCCAGATGTGCTTTTTTCCAGAGCAATAACTCCCACTGTAGGCTTCACCACCAACAGTACACTCAAACTGCCTCAAACTTCTTCTTAACCTTTGTAGCCTCTCCTCCAGAGATTTTCTGTGGAGTTTCTTTGCTGCTAGAATGACTGGAAAATGTTTACATTCTTTTCCCCATCTGAGCTTTTGTGGTGTCCATTCTTTTGCTCACAAACAACAAGAAGTCAGTTGGGAATCAATGATTAGGCTGCATCTAGGGCTGAAGGTAAGAAGTTGTTGTTTTTGGATTTATACCCCACCTTTTTCTCCTGTAAGGAGACTTAAGGCGGCTTACCAACTCCTTCTCTTTTTCTCCCCACAGCAGACATCTTGTGAGGTAGGTGGGGCTGAGAAAGTTCTGAGAGAACTGTGACTAGCCCAAGGTCACCCAGCAGGCTTCATATAAGGAGTGGGGAAAAAAATCCAGTTTACCAGAAAAGAATCTGCCGCTCATGTGGAGGAGTGGGGGGTCAAATTTGGTTCTCCAGATCAGAGTCACCTGCTCTTAACCACTACACCACGCTGTCTCTCCAACCAACAATGCAGAATGGGCTGTGACTCAGTCACTGAGGAGTACACACTTGGCTTGGAGAAGGTTCAATCTCTGTCATCTTCAGGTGCAAGATCAGGGGTTCCATGGAGTTGGGAAATATCCCCATTTGCCTGAAACCTTATAGGTTCATTACTAGTACTGAGCTAGATAGAACAGTGTTCTGACTTTGCATAAGGCAACTTCATGTGTTCATAAAGAATCCATTTTGTCTCCCACGGCTCACCACTGAATAAAACATAATGAGACATCTTAGGAGAAGCAGCATGTTTGGGGAATCCCTTACCATTCACCTTGACTATCAGCTATAGAGATGGAACCAGAGGAGGAGGAAGAAGTGACAGTTGGCTCAAAGAATCAGGAATATGTAGTTATGCTAAGCTGGGACTGTAGAGAATTTGGCAGCATAGACTTTGTCTAGAAATGTCACCTTTTGGAAGTAGTCCATTTTTGTAGATCTTCTTCCTAAGGTGAGCCCACCAAGGCTAATCCACTGGACCTTTCTTCATCTTCCCTCATCTTCCAGACTTTGCAGAGGTTATTCATTTCCTTTTTTTCCCCAGCTCCAGAGCTTTCTCCAGAGCTTTCATGGCTCTATCATTCCCCCATGTATTCTCTTTGCAATGATTATGTGAGGTAAGCTGAGAGTTTTGGGAATCCAGGACTCCCATACCCTCGTCAAACACTTTACTCTGCCACGATTAATTTAGAAATCTGTTAAGTGTGGTTTGCAGGGTTGATTGATGGGTCCAGTCTTCTGCTAAAGGAATATTTTAAATGCATTGTCATTCTATATTATTATGTTTTGCATGGTTTTTATTATTATTCAAGCCACCTTGGGAGCCCTACATAGGCCAGAAAGTAGGACACAAATGTAAACACAAATAAATGTGGTCTGTGGCCAAAGAAGTCAGGATAACCAGGAAAAGGCAGCAAGGCATATGCGAGGATCCAGAAAATACATGGGTGTTCCCTGGATCACTGGCTGTTGGCGTGGGCAAAGAATATTTCATGTGCAGGCACATCTGAGCATGCACACATGTTTACATAAGGCTGTGCTGGCAGGCAGGCTCATAACACTGTTTGAACAAGGCCCTGTTTTCTTTCCCACTTGGGTACTGCCTGCAATCTGCTGCTTCTACCTGCACATTTCTCGGGAGCATTCCCCAAAGCTCCAGGCTCTTCCTTCAACTCATAATGTCCTGATTTCTCACATTTCCAGTCCTGCAATATGAAATTCAGTGGTGTCAAAAGCAAACCCCTGAGAGAACCACAGGCTCCCCAGGTGCCGTGTGACATTTACCATGTGACGTATTCAGCTGGCATTCTGTAGATTCTCTTTGACACTTCTGTTACTCAAACCTAGCATCCTTTTCTTCTTCAAAGTGCAGCAATCATATTGTCTTTGATATTTAGGTGTGTTTATATGTGAGGGAAAGAGTGGGAGGCAGAGTGAACATGCTCCATGGGGGAGGATATTACTTCCTAAATATGTGCATTTAGATAGTCCAAGGGAATTACTGACATTAGATGTAGACACTGTTTGCTTTCAGATTTTGCCAGTGTAATTCTGTGCAAAATAAGAGTGGTGTACAAATACCAGCTTTGCCTAGCGGGCATGCCATTTCAGGATTCCTCCTGCACTAAGCACCACTGTTCCAATGATAGAAAGTGAAGTTAGTGGTTTTCTTTCAAATCAATGCAATAAAAAGCAGGTAGAGGCAACATGAGACAATTTTGCAACTTTGTCAGAGGAAGACACACTGCATGGTTCACATAATGCTACATTGCTTTATATTTCTTGCCTGTCTCTCTCATGCCTGTAATTACTTGAATAGCAGTCTTATCACACCTGCAAACAACTTTCTCCTGCATTTTACTTTGCATACTTCATTTTGCCACAGATTCTGTACCTGATAAATTTAACATTGGGAAAGATGCCAAGTCATTCTTCCTGTGCATTCCCAGGGGCATCCTTTCACCAGATGTCTGTGAAAACCAGCTCCATTTCAAGGAGTTGGTTTGTCACAAAAAGGGGGTAGGATCTTATTAACCAACTGCTTGTGTAGAGCTTGATCTGTTATCCCTGTTATCCTTATATATCAAGTTAAGTATAGTGAATGCAAGCTATTCTCCTGGATTCCCTGGGGAAAGGACTGGGAAGAGTCACACATATTCAAGGTAGAGCAGTGAGACAGCCCATCACAGTAACTTGCAAATTAACCAAGGGCCTTTCTCAGGTAACTTGTAATCTATTCATTCCCCCACTTCTCCTTTCCCTTTTGGACATCCTCCTCCTCCTCATTCAGCCATCCCGCCCCCCCATCAACATTAAGAAGGTTGCAAAGATGCTCCTGTTACCTTACTATGTGATATACAGTCTAGAAAAGCTCCTGAGCTCTGGGACGATGTAGGTCCTATCAGCAGAGTTTAAAGTGGAGCTACTCTGGTAAGATGAGAAGGTTAATAGTCTTCTTGCACTCACTGCAACCTCCTACCACACTTGGAAAAGAATACTCTCCACGCAAGATGTTCTTTCCATAGGAAGGTTTTACTTTAGCAGTTTCAAGGTTACACAAGTCTATTCTATACAAGACTATTAAGATATACAGAACTCTTCAGCAATAACAAAGTTCAACACACAGAGAACTCAACTCTCTCTCAGTCTCTATCTGAACTTAGCATATATAATACATTCAACAGGATACTTTTTCCCATCCAGGCAACAGCCTCTCATTGGTCTAGAATCATGGTTGAATTAACCAATCATCTTAAAGGTTAACTGTCATTACTTCTTGCCCCAAGACCAGGGGTAGGGAACCTGCGGCTTGAGAGCCGCATGCGGCTCTTCTGCCCTTGCACTGCGGCTCTACGAGCCAAGCCACCGGCCCCATCCTTGCCCGCCCTGCAGGCAGCAGGGCAGGCGCACCAACTGCCCACGGCCGGCTGGACTGCGCCACAGGCTTCCCCTCTCGCCCGCCCCGTTGAAGCGGGGCGGGTACTTTCCCAGAGGCCGGCGAGGCCGAGCCGCCAGCTTCATCCTTGCCCGCCCTGCAGGCAGCAGGGCGGACGCATCCATGCGCTTCTCAGAATGAGCGGAGTAAAAGGTAAAAAACCCCAATATATACAGTGTTATCTTTATTTTAAATGTCAAAAATTATTTGTGGCTCCAAGTGTTTTCTTTTCCCATGGAAAACGGGTTCAAATGGCTTTTTGAGTGTTAAAGGTTCCCTACCCCTGCCCTAGACTGACTGTCTCCGGCCTCTGGGTTGCAAACTTCAGCTAACTTAGAAGATGACCTTTTAGTGAACCTTGACTCTCTTTTTTATATATATCATGACAGGTTCCACTGCATTTTTCTTATTCTTATTAAGATAGTGCCACAGCACTAGACAGGTCCCTGGCCCAAGGAGCTTACAATCTAGAACCACCTACTCACCCACTCCAGTCATCTTCAAAGGCTCTCCTTTGGATGCTTCAGGCTAGATAGGTGGCAACCTGGGAAAGGACCTTCTTGGCTGTGTCCAGAAACAAACTTTTGAAGGCTATCCCTGAGGAGATTAATCTGTCCCCCCTATCATTGTCTTCCACCAGTTGATGAAGACTTTTTGTTTTGTTTGTTTGATATTCCCTCCCTAAAGCTTATTAGCCCTCCTCCCTGTTTGTGTCTTTTTATGTGTTTACATTTTTGCATGTTTATATTTTTTTTGTTTTAAATATTTTTCTATGCACTGGTATTTTAAATGCTTTTTCATGTCACAACTCTTTTAACATTCCATTTTAATCTGATAAGAGATCCCAGCTCTCTTCACCTGTGTGGCATAGTGATTAAGAGCAGGTGACTCGAATCTGGAGAACCAGGTTTGATGCTCCACTCCTCCACAGGAGCAGCAGAGTCTTCTTTGGTGAACCAGATTGGTTTCCCCATTCCTCCCCATGAAGCCTACTGGGTGACCTTGGGCTAGTCACAGTTCTCTCAGAATTCTCTAAGCCCCACCTATTTCACAAGGTGTCTGTTGTGGGAAGAGGAAGGGAAAGGAGTTTGTAAGCCACTTTGAATCTCTTTACAGGAGAGAAAGGGGTATTTCTCCTGTCTTATCCCCCATTCTCCTCTTCTTCATTCTATCTTCACAATAACCCTGTGAGGTAGACTAGGCTCAGAGTGCATGTGACTGGCACAAGGTCCCCCAGCAAGCTCCTATGGCAGAGTGGGCATTCGAACCTGGGTCTCCCAGATCCTTGTCCAACAATCTAAACACTACTCCACTGTGGTATTCACAGATTTGAATATCCATTTGTTAACTGGTGTCTCCCATAGGAAAGCAGTCTAAAGACATGAAAGACACTGTTACGTTATGATGGTACAATCCATCCAGTTACCCCCATGGAACCCACTGCAATGGATATAAGTTGTGAGAGAGCAGGCCTTTTCTGTCCCTTTCAGTGGAAGTTGCATGGGAAAACTTCCTGGTGAACTGTGCCCCAAAGCAACTTTTGACACTTGGCATAAGATCTGTTCAAAGATCCTATTGGTCTCCACCTTGGCTCACTCTGTCACCTCGCGCAGGCAACAGGGCCAAAGGCCTCTACTGACTGTAATTTCTACATTATAATGACTCTGGCTTTCCTGAGGGATCTCCAGTATATAAATGGTTCTTCAGCCGCAGCACCCATTTATTGATCTCCTGTCTTCTGTAACTTCAACGGGTGTGTCTGTTCCTTGGCAAAACATTTCTACAGATGAATGCCCCAAGCTGTCTGGGCAGGTAGTTATTCTTTAATATTATAGACTTCAATAAAGCGTGCTTGGTATAATA
Source organism: Sphaerodactylus townsendi (assembly GCF_021028975.2). Classification (NCBI taxonomy): domain Eukaryota; kingdom Metazoa; phylum Chordata; class Lepidosauria; order Squamata; family Sphaerodactylidae; genus Sphaerodactylus; species Sphaerodactylus townsendi. The sequence goes on from NC_059435.1 coordinate 68,538,662, forward strand.
ATGTTGGTGTTTACAGAAAGTTTGACATCCAGCGCTGCACAAACATAGAAGACCAATTCTTAAGCAACCCTTCCAAGTGTCAGCTTTGGGGAGATTTTGAAAAGTGGTAAGGAAGAGAATGTCGCCTCTTCCAGGGTAAATATATTTCAAAATATTTGTTGCGTGTGCCAGGTTGTCTGTTCTTCCTGTTTCCTTGAATGCCAAGCCCCCAGGGTTTGTAAGGGTAAGATTGGCAACCCTGAATTTCCAAATTGCCTTGTTGCCTCAATTTAGGGTTTAGAGCCATTGAAAGTGTGGGTTAGTTAATTTGGTTGATTAGCAGGAAGGTTTGCTCATGTGAATTTGAGTGTGTGATTCATTATATAATAAAATGGACCTAAGAAATACCTAGATGCCTCTGTAAGGAAAGACCTTGCTGTCCCCATTTTGGAGACTGATAGTATGATCCTAAGCAGATACAGACTTCTAAGCCCACTGACTTTAGTAGAGTTGCCCTGTATGTCTGTGACATTCAAAGAGGTACAGATGCTTCCTTAATGGGACTCCAGAAGAACAGGATAAAAACATTCCCCAATGCAACCTATATCAATATTTCTAATTCTCAATATGTTCCATATGTGGCGACTTAAATCCAGACACTGAAGCCATGAAAGACAAGACAGAATTTTCTGCAAACCTGAGAAAAATCCCAGATTTGTAGAAAATAACAAAACACCAACAAAAAGTTTGGGTAGATTAACATTCCCCCAAATAATAGAAATAGTGAATTTAATACACATTTAAAAAAAACAAAAACCTCAGTGGCCATTGTGGGAGGTTGCTAGGAAACCACAACAATATTGCCAGCCTCCAAACTTGGTTCTATCCATAAAAGGCAGGAGGAGGGTCCTTCCCTGTGCTATGTTGGCCTCTAACCCATCTCTGATCCCCCACCTCCTGCCCTAAAGGGAGGACTCATTGGAGCAAAGCCCAGCAGCGACCATTCCATTGGTATGACTTGGCCAGGTGCTGGGGTGAATATCAGAGGACACAATGTCACACAATTTGCCTGTGCACAACATAATTTCTACACAACATGCATGATTTGACATTGGCTACAACACAACTCACTTGACTGACTTGCCGCCACAGGACTTTTCCATCATGGCCAGACTTTTCACAGGGAGAGATGGGGGCGGGGGGAGGGCTGGGATGGAAGCTGACAGCTGGGTTAAAGAGTCACATTAAGATCTTGGAGACCCAGGTTCAAATCCCCACTCTCCCATTTTTGAGTCCACTAGTACTTTAGAGACCAAAAAGATTTTGACCAAAAAGATTTTCAGCGTATTGTTGGTCTCTTTGGTCCTACTGGCCTGGAATCTAGCTGTTCTACTGCACACCGACACAGCCACCCACAAAAAAACTCTGCCACGGAAGCTTGCTGGCAACCTTACGTCAGCTACATTCTCTCAGCCTAACCTACTGCAGGTAGTTATTGTGGGACTAAACAAAGGAGAGGAGAATGGTATAGGGTTTTTTGGGTCCTCACTGGGGAGACAGGCGGGGTGTAAACAAAGTAAATAAATAATACAGCTGAAGAGCAGATAAAAGAAAGGGTAGTTGATGAGTAGGAAAGAAAGAAATAGGGAGATGTTTTGGAGCCTGATAGGAGAAGAGGACATAGTGTGGGGAAGCGGGATAAAGGGGCAAATTAAGCGATCCCTACAGACCCTTGCAGGTTTCCTGCTTGCATGCGTATTCAGTCCAAGCAGAAGCATTCTCAAAGCCACATGCTATGTTGTGATAGAAAGTGGACATTATTTATGGCAAAACTGGGGCGGTGTAAGGTTGCTGATCATTCACAGAACAGATTCCCTAGCAAGTTCTATCCTGCAAAATGTCCGACCAGGTGGTTCCAATCAGAGTCTGGGTCTCTGCTAAAAGCAGGCAGAGAATTCCAGCAAACACAGTAGGCACATGCACATTGCCTGTTGGGATTCATATCTCTTGTGTGTATGAAAAAGGGGAACTACAGGTGAACTAAGGGTGGAGTAGTTTCATCTGTAAGTTTTGTCACAGTCCCTTAGCACCCCATTAACTACACACAAAAGTTCAAAATGTCCTCCTGGATTATTTTTCAATTGTCCCTTCATCCAAAGCACGAACACACAACATAGAGTAGTTTTCTAGAAATGGGTTGGTGCAATCTGAACAATTTGTTGCATGCTTCTGTTGCACAAAAATGCTTTCTTGGCTCTTTATTGCCCTTTCATTCTCTGCTGCAATTCCAACAGGATGTGGCTCTGATTTTTCCAGTGAAAGTAACAGTTCCTCAGTAAAAATCCCTTCCCTACTTTACACCATAGTGCAACAACTGGCACACGTCCCGCAGCCTCTTCTTCATGCAAATGGCCTGGGGAGCTTTCACAGCATGCAAGTAATGACTTTGAGTAAACAAAAGTGCTGTTTTCAAAGGGTTACACTGACACCCGGCCACACAATTGAGTCAGGTAATGAAGGTCTCTTTAATAATAGAATTTGACTTCTATTATGTGATTTGAGCTGTGTTGGTCAGTGCTGATTGGGTTCATAAGTCACACAATATTCCTGTCTGTTCCAGCTGTACAGATTTCCAGAGTCAGTTTTACAATTTTAAAAAATGACTTCTCAGTTAATATTTTGTGACATTTGCTTAAAATGTAATCTTTCCACAAACATTCCTGCCAGGAAACTCATTTATTAGGCATTCTCTTGGGGAACGCACATTAAAAGGGCATAGCTACAGCAAACGCAAATTCCAATTTTAAATTTGAATGGATATTAAAATATTCACCTGGCTCCAAGCAGGGGAAGGTCCTAGATATAGTGCCATTCAAAGTAGCTACACTATAGAATCTGAGTAGTATCCTTTGGCAGAGCTCCTCTTCAGCCCAGAGCGTGTAGGAAAGACTGAGTAAACTGTGCCCTGTATTTAAGGGAGAGAAAGGAATGTGGATAGTTTGTCTTAGGCAATAAATAAATAAATATTAAAAACCCACAAACAACACGGCACAGCCTTGGTGCCTTTTAATAGCCGTTTAAATGCCCCCTTTCATGGGATCCTTATTTTTTTTAAAGGTGGTTTACATTGTTACTATTATTTGACAACAGAATGCATCATTAAAGTGCATTTCTGCAACATTGCTCATGCACAATGTAGATTATTTGGTGGACCTCTTTCACTGCCCCCCCCCCCCGGGTATATAACTATTATGAGATTATTTGGCCCACTGCTATTTAAAATTTTAATCTAACTATTTTTTATGAACTGTGGGATAAAGTCCTGGAAAATGTGGTGAAGGGGGAGGAATGGATAAACATGAAAACAAGGCACAAAGATATTTAATGCTAAAGAAAACGGGGAAAGGGGAAGTGGGGAAGTGTTTTGTTGCTCTTCCTGACTCTGCTTTATTGGGTTGGGCCATAGGGGGTGTTAGGGGTGGAGCGAGCTTTTTCAACTTTAAAGCATCCTCTGGGTTTTCTAAAGACAAAATCCCTTCCTGAGGAGAAGATTGGTTTAATTTGATCAGGGGTGGGCACGGGTGGGTGAAACAGAGTAGATTTCTGCGGGCTGCTGGGAAGGAGAAGGAGGAGCAGGTCAGTAGGTCTCTGGGCGTTTGATCTGCCTTGATCCCCCTTCACAGGGGAAATGAAGCGACAGCGACTTTGCTTCAGCACAGTGGACACTTTGAAGAAATGTTTTAGGCAGATAATTTATTGGGTTTAATTGCTCTTTAATCCGCCTGATCGGCCTGCCATGGGAAAAAAATTGCCTCTGAATGGAGAAGCCTGCTTGAAAAGGCCCAGGCAGGTCAGGAACGGAAAGGAGGCTTTGCCATCACTCTGCTGATGCTGTGACTTCCTGGCCCAGACCAATGGAAGGGGGCTTATTCCCAGGAGTGTTGTAGGATGGCAGTACAAGGCTTCCATCCTACACTATGGGGATGTCAATCCCATTTAAATAAATGAGGAATTACATCTGGAAATGCTGCAAAAGGTTCAGAAAATACTCTTCTACAGATCTTGTTCTACCTTTCTTGGAATGGAAGAAATGGAGTAACATGCCATGATTAAAGGAGAAATGAATAACTGTTTGAGTCAAAGTGTACTAAATTTCCGCCTAGATATCTGAAAACAGTAATGTGCGCCAGTTCATCCACGGGATAAAATCACTCTCTGCCCGTACAGAAGTTGGGTTGTATCTTTAACTGCATCAGACATCTCCAAACTGAGTTATCCAGATTATTCACAAGCACTTGTTCACTTCAATTATTTCCCTTTGGTAAATATTTACATAACCCTATGTATTTTTTATTTTATGTACTTAATAATTTATTTATGTAATTATTTAATAATATAACACCCTTCTATTCATTTACTTTATTTATATAGTAAAACTGTATTTATTTATTTGATTCTTCATTTGGAAATCTCCCACATAATTAAAGGAGACTTAAGTCTGTTGCAGACCCACTGGAATGAATGAGATTCAAATCTCCTTTTGTTTATTATTTATTTATTAGAAGCATTTATATCCTACCCTATACATTTGATTGGGAGGGTGGTTTCTGAGAAGTTTAAGAAAATTTAAGTTAAGAAACTAAGACATGTCCCATGAAATCATATACATATATATACACACACACACATATGTATGTATGTATATGTGTATGTATACACACACACACACACACACATGTATGTATGTATAAGTATATATATACACACACACACATGTATGTATGTATATGTGTGTGTGTGTGTGTGTATGTATATACACACACACACACATGTATATACACACACACACACGTATGTATGTATATGTATATACACACACACACACACTCACATATGTATGTATATACACACACACACACATACATACCATTGTTTAGTGAATATAAATGAAGCAGATACTAGCTAGCCTTAAGAAGCCCTCTAAAACAACATAACCACTTCACAAAGTCTAATAGAAAGGAGAGGAAATGGACCATTTTCGGCACAGAATTCCATAGTGGTGACATTGCAGAGAAGGTCTCTTGTAACCACCCACCACACTAAAGATACAGATGGGAAAGGGCCCCCAAAGTTGACTTTTGTGTCTCTTTTTTTTGCCATCAAGTCACAGTTGACTTATGGTGACCCCATGAGGTTTTCAAGGCAAGAGCAGCTCCATCAGGGCTGAGAGTGTGTGACTGGCCCAAGGCCACCCAGCAAGCTTCCCTGGTGCGAGCTGAAAATTTGACCCTGGGTTTCCCAGGTTCTAGTCCAACACGTCAACCACCACACCTTGCTGGCTCTCACTTGTTGTGTCTAGACACTCATGTTAAATGCAGCGTAAAGCCTCTGCTAAGAAAGAAATTGGGTATTAGTCTACCAGACAAAAGCAAATCAGTCTGTGACATAATTTAAAAGTGCCATATTTGTGTTCCACTATTTCTCCAAGGAGCACAATGAGTGATACCATTTTATCCTCACAACCATTCGGTGGATTATTTTAACCTACTAGTGGAAGGTTACCCCATTAACTCCACCGCTTCTGGAACAACATGAGAGAAATCAAATGAAGTTCACTTTGGAGTTTGATCAAATGAATCAAACCAATACATCCCAAAATAGAGCTGCCTGTCAAAGAAACCTAGGTGAATATTAAGTTTCTATTAAATCCTGGTCTTACAAATTGGCTTGGAAACTCTGCTATAATATCTCCTTGGAATTTTGAGGCTGTGAAATTATTTTTTGATCTAATGCTGTCAGCTGTGATGAAGCATTGTAAAACGTTTATAGAAATTGCCATTTTGAGTTGTAAAATTGATATAATGCCTATTTATTATAACACTCATCATGATCTTGACAGGTATGTTATAGAAACATTGTTTTAGCTCTGTCAGTGCTATGTTTGTGTCAAAAGTTGATTTAAAGACATGCTTCTAGATTGTGGCTACACCCAAGGTCTCATATTTTCCCCACAACTCTTGGGTTTCTTGCGGCAACTTTAAATTGAGCTGCACGGCACGTTCCAGGTTGCAGCTAGCCAGTTATGTGCAGTGGTAGCCAATAGAACTGGGTACTTTTGCCCACCACTGCTGTGGCAATTCTGTGAGTGGTAGCTGCTTCTGATGATCAATTCACCACATTGCAGATGCTGCTAGAAGCAATTATATTGATTGTGGGGGCACCACATGCCCAAGGAGCATTTGAACCATTCGTTAGGATTTTTTTTCCTTACAAGAAAGAACTACTAGGTGCCTCTTTCAGATATTAGCCTTCAGCCTTCAGCTATAAGGGGGCAGGGAGACATATGAGCAGTTGAACAGAACATATGAGCAGTTTGAGAGGAACATATAAGGAGTCTGGGCACCAAGAATTTTATCACACACACTGCCTCCTTTCAGATTCAAAATTTCTCTCCAAGGGCCTGATGGCAACTATCTTTTTTAGAAATTGATTTGTTTCAATGCCACTTGTATCTGCCTCATTGTACTGTCGTATCCCCTCTACAAAGTCAATCTATATTCTAAGCAAACACAAGGAACTAGAAGATAGATGAAACGTTGGATTACCTAGAAATGAAACCCTTGTCTCAGAACCTGTGCTCACTATTTTCCTCCTGAAGCAACTCCTCTCTCACCTCACAACCTTAGCAGTTTGAAACAGTGAATCTGTGCACAATCAAAACCCACTTTTCTGCACCATCCATTGCACAGGCCGGCCACTCTCTCTCTCTCTCTCTCTCTCTCTCTCTCTCTCTCTCTCTCCACATCTTTGCCCACATATCTTTTAGGATCATTTGATGTCCATTGGTTGTTCAGAGAACAGACATAGTTGCCAGCTGAAGAAATGACAGATGTTATAAATGAAAATCAGCTCAGCATATAATCATACATGTGAAGGGGATACAAGTTCATCTAGGCAACAAAACATTCTGGTCCATCTTGGCCAGATTCTTGTGAAATGGTCAAGGTGATTCTAAATGTACTGAAGTCAATAAGCTTTGAAGGTTGTAACTCTGTTAAGGCATGCTGGTTAAAATGTGCACTTTTGTCATGTTTAATTCTGACACTTTACAAGTCAGAAATGGAAAATCAGTGTCTAGGACTGATATACTACCGGATGTCATGTTTATACAGGAGCTTACTAATATAAACCTCAACCCAAAAGATAAATTGTACATTTTCTCTTTTTTTTTTGCAAATGTATGTATCTCCAGGAGCACACTAGTATGCATCTGTGAATTAATCAAGTCGCTCCCTTTTATGTTAATTCACATACAAATAATGCCATTGATATTTTATTATTTATATATTTCAAGAATATATATGCCACCTCTCTAAGGAAGCTGACTTGATGGCCCTTCACACCCACAGGTAGAGTAATAGTGTAACCCCCAACAATACACATGTTGCTTTACAAATAAGGTGCATGCATTCCATTGTCTTGAATTGCCATTGCTGCTCATTACAAGTTACTTATCAGGTTGCTCTCAAGTTGTCCTCAACAGCAGCAAAAATGAGAATAGATTTTAAGAATGGGGTGGCAGGACTTGCTTTCATTCGCATTACATTGAAGGATCATCTAACATTATATTATTATATAATCATATTCAGTTCAAATTGCAGAAAACTAACAAGTTAAAAAAGAGGTGCTAGCAATATTGGTTCCAAATTTTTCAACAGTATTTTGACATATTAAAATTATGAAATCAAACAATGGGCAAGAATTATCCAAGAAACATCCAAGCACAGCTGCTGATCTAGATCCCAGGAAGTGAGCCCAATGATTTCAAAGGGGGAGAATACATGCTTAAATTTGGAGAATGGCATCTATTGTGTGTTTGGGTTTGTTTCTGAAATTTTAATTGTTAATTTTTTGGCTTCGATTTGTCTTACAATTTGTCCCCACTGGTAAGACTAATCTTGCTTCCTCATTTCAAGACCCGATTGATTCTTTCATTCAAAAAATACTTTAAGCTGCAGCAAAGAGAAACCATATAATTTGAATGTGTGCCTGTTTCTTCCTAAGAACCCAAACTGGGCACAAATCACTCCACCCTCCCATGGGTTGGATTAAGTCTGACTGATGCCATAAGCACAGTCCTACCTTGGTACCCTGGCCCTTCCATTTGCATGACATGATTAAAACTACAAGCTGGCCGAGGCTGTTGATCAGTACCAGGTTATTATTGATAACTACCACTTTGCCCACCCACATCCTAAATTAAGTTTAAATAAAAGCTTTCCCCTAAAACAACAGAATAAAATGACCATATGTTAAGTTATTCAATGTATATATAATTACTGTGTGCTAGGGAATAGGATTACATATATATAATATATATATTATGTATGCATGTAAATTTTTATTGTATATATAGGCCTAAAACCTACTGATAGTCTACTATATCTAGCTGCCAGAGGTGAATGCTTACCTGTATACCCATACTAATACTGTGATAATATATATGCACAAGTAAGCTGGCTTCTCCTGGCAGTTTGTATGATAGCAAAGCTTACAGTCAGTTGACAGAATTCACATTCCCAGGGGTGGGGGTGGCGGGTGGGTAACACTAAGACATGTCAATCTTTATGAATTTTAGTTAGGGGTTTTGGCTGCGTTGCTATCTGTAAAACTTACATGTATGTGACAGAGATCTTTATTGTGGGGCCACTGTTCACCTGAAGTTGAGCTAACTTTTTTTGTGGTGGGGGTGCCTCTTTTTCACACAGCTTTTTTTTTAGCCTCAGTAAAAAAAAATTGTGGTGGTGGTGATGCCCCTTTTTCATTTTCTGTGGAGTCGTCCCCTTTCCACTCAGTGTCCTAAATATGTGCTTATTATGTTTAAAGGTTAATCCAACCCCCCCTCCTCCCTGAAAAATCTTACCTTCCATCCACTCTGCTGCTGAATCTGCCAGAATGGATGGTCAGTTCACTGCTCTAGTCAAAACAGCAGAGGGAGCACAAGGCAGATTTCTGAGGGTTGCTCTGAAGACAGAAAGAACCATGAACAGTTCGATGATTTTCCTTGCAGAATATTTAAAGACACACGCACACACCTTTAGGCAAATTCCAGACCTAACAAAAATAAGCATTGCCTGTTCGTGACTGGATCCTAGATAAATAAAGTATACCTCCTCTCCCCAAAAACTCCAGCACAGGAACACATGTTGTGGATGTGTTGTGTGAAATTGAAGGGGCACATAATGTAACCTCTATCTGTGGATTCTGTGGGGCAGAACGTGGAAGGAGTTGCAAAGAACTAAATTTAAAACAAAATGGTTTACTTCCTTAACAAGTAACACTTTTAACATTAACATTTAACATTAACAATTTATAGTCCTTTTAGGTTGCATTTCAAGTCCTTATATTTACAATCTACTGATAATGCCAAGTCCAATTCTTCCTGCTGGTGGTTGGCTTATGAAGACTTCAGAGGTTTGGTGAATAGGATCCAAGATGATGAAGGTCCCCAAACGAACTCCCAACAACTACATACATAGCAAGCCCTTAAACAAGGTGTTAAGAGCTTATAAAGAATTAAATCAAGGTCCCAGCCTGGAAGCCTTGCTTCCTCCAACTTCACCAGTTTTTGCAGCCTTCTGCTGCTTTGAGTCTCCACCCCTTTCTGGGTCAACCCATTCTGAATATAGGGGTTACAATAATAGGACAGCAGTAGTCAGACTCTGGTTAAATGGGGAGAGCTCAAAACCAATAGGTTTTTCTGTCCAAGAGCTGGTAGCAGGTCCAAACCTCTGTTTTTTGTTTCTGTAGGTTGTAATTAATAGCGGAGAGAGGTGAGCATACAGTGTCACAGAACGCTAGAGATATTGTCTTTTTCATAGTAATGCTGAATTCAGCCTAGGTCACCATAGGACTATGGTCTACGTTTCATGAAGCAAAAGTATAATGGGTTGCAGTCAGTATAAAGAAACCAGTTTTCATTTTTCCCATTCACATGCATGTTGTACAGGCAGCGATCAGAGCCCATGGAAACAATCCAGGTTGCTTTTGCGCTTTCGCACAGAGACACTTCTCTCTTTCCCTCCCTCCCTCCCTCCCTCCCCCCTCCCTCCCTCCCTCTCTCTGTTTTCTGCAATACATGTGTACCCATGCAGGCATACAGAAATGAACCCCCACAGCCATGCCCATCATCCCACAAAATGATCGGCTGCACCTGTGTAACTGCACATGTGCAATTCGCAAAATTAAAAAAGAAAGAGGGCCCTCCCAGCAATAGCAGGGAAATGGCAGGTGGATTCTCCCTGACTGTGGTTGGCTTGGTGGAAGGGAGGTAAATAAAGTGCCTCCTGCCTGGCAGTTCGCATGGGAGGGGGTCCAACCCAGGATTTTGCAAAAGGAATGCTGGTTTAGTGAAGTTTGAAAATCCCAGGGTGAGGGAAATAAAATGGGCAGACTCGTTTAGGGTACGGGACCTGTGCAAAGTCTCCCCCTCCCCCAAAATGGTTTCTGTTGCATTCTACATCTTTATGTTTGCCATGAATGGAATCCACATATGTGATAAGATGTAGCATTGAAGATTTCCAGGTCCCATTTTTTTTAAAAAAAGTATCAATAAATGATAGTGCATTTAAGCAGACTCTAATATTCCGTGATTTCCATGCCAAGACATCAAGCTCACATTGTACTCATGCTTTAACTGAAAGCAACCCTAAATGAAAGTGACTGCAGCAAGAAATGACAGGTGTTGTGTGGAGATCAAAGATGTGTGGAGATGGCATGGCCAGATATTTTCCTCTCATCATGGTAGATTATGTGACAGAGGAGTTTGGGTATCTGCTGTTCCTAAGAGGTTAAACAATTCTTACCATCAAGAGAGGTGCATTCCCTGAACTGACATGTTAGTCAAAGCAAGACAGTGAATCATTAAGTTACATTCCAAGCAAGAGACAGACAGAGGTGACTCAGTGGGGTTACAGTGCCTCAGGTGACAGATACAGCAGAACAATATCCATTGGAGAAGAAGCTAAACTTTCTGCAGCTCTGAAAACAGTAACAGCATATAAAAATTAAAATAGTGCAAAAAATTATACAATGATTCAACATTTTGAAAGTTCCTTATCAGTGCTATATATCTCGGAATATGAAGTCTTAATTATTTGACAGCCCTTTAAGCACAGACCTAGGCTAAAAGATAAGAAGAGCTCAGGTATGTGCCCCAAGGACCATTTTGTGTGCCAGAGGAGTGGGGAGCCAAGGAACAAGATGCAGGAATGGCTTGCTTGTGTAGCTAATACCTGCTCTAGTTTAGCTGCAGCGTGCAAAGATGCGAACCTTTGACTGTCATTTGAGCCTAGCTGTCTACTTGTTAGATTTGAGTCCAGTGTCGGTAGAGTAATTAGCATAGTAAAGAGGCATTACTCAAATAAAGGGTAGATATAATTTATTCAGAAAATAACATATTTGATAATGAAGAGCAGTGGCAGAGATAGGTCATAGCTACATCACTAGCGGAGAGTGAGCAAGACTTCTGAGAAGAAGCACTCCACTTTCATCTGCAGCCCAGCTTTAAGAGCAGCAACCTGGAGACATGAGAGGAATGACACTGAACATAAACGAAAGTGCTGACCTCAATGTCCTACCTAACTCCTCTTCTTGCTGCCTCTGCAGGGTCTTCTTCTTCTTCTACATACAACTACATGCATCCCAGACTTAGCCTAGTCCAACATCAAGTAGCGCCTTAGAGACCCACAAGATTTTTGCTGTATAAGAATTTGAGAGTTAAAAACTCCCTTTGTCAGATATCTGACTTCCAAAAACCCTCTAAGGGCGATTCCGCACATAAGTAAAAAAGGTTCGACCCAGTTCCCTGAGAAGGGTACTGACCTAGGTCGAAACCATTGTTGTTCCCCACCGCAACCAGCTTGATCCCAGCTTGGAGGGCAGAATCATCCTGTGCCTCTTCGCCGCTCCGTTCCGATTGGCTACTGTTCTACGGTCATGTTCTGTCTATCCCCACACACATTATTAAAAAACTGCCACAGGAATGGAGGGACAAAGGTGGCGTTTTTTGATTGGCCAGCTGTACGCATGCCCGAAACACTCAGCTGTGATTGGCTGAATGGGGAACTCCTGGCACCAGAGATTCCGCACTTTACTGGAATCGAGCTGTGTTCGAGCGTGGTTCCCTGAAAAAGTAGTAGTTCCCAACTGGAGTCGGAAATTTGACCATTACACAGGACAAAGCTGGTACAAAACCACGTCGATCCCAGTGGTTGTGCGGAGCACTTAGGTCGAACGCAGCTCGAACTTAGGTCGATAACGCAAGTGCGGAATCGACCTGAGACAAAGGCTCTGACTGATTTGAGCCCTAACAGGTCACAGAAATTCCACACGGACAAACCACTTTGTTGCCCACACTCCTGGGAGGCAGCAGCTACCACGGATGGTTTGGAATCATAGATGTTTCTACTCCATCCGGCCTCCACATTTTCAAGCAGTCATGCAGCAAATGCCTGTTTTCTCAAACATTTAAGTGGACAAACCAATGCTCTTGTTTTGTGATATGCAACACTGTTTCCACCCCCACCCGCGACAACCCTTTGTGTGCAGAAGAGCACAGATCCAAAGGTTCCTGATTCATGCCCTGCAGCTCCTGGCATCACCTAAAAAAAGACAAGAATCTTGATCCTAAAGGAGTGGGTGGGGGAACATGTTACACTCTAATTCTTATATATGCAATTCTAATCTATGTACCAGGCACACATTATACACAGCTGGGCACATTTTACAACAGCTTAATTTGTAGTCTCCCCAGTTTCAGGGAACCTATTGGCATGCAATTAGGTAGAATAATCAATCAAAGGAAATAGAAAGTCTGGTCTTGATCTGAGGAGTTGGCTAGAAATCCATATTCAGCTTGTGCTGCTGTTGCGGTTATTGCAGAACAGATACAATCTGTTTTAGACGCAGAAATACAACTACATACAGCCTAGAGAAAACATTCATTCAGGACAGCATTTGGGGCATTGCATTCAGAGCTAGAACATTCAGTCTAGTGCAAGATTTTGAAATATAACACTTTCCTGCTTGGCATAGTGACAATAGGGAGCAAAACTTCCCTATTGAAAAAAACCCAGTTTGCATATGCAAATAAACATATTTTTGTACATACTCAAGGGGTTTCTGAACCAAAATACAAGCATCATGTGACACCAGTCAGGTCAAGGGTGCCTGACCCACTTCTCATTCACATGTTCAAGAGGGAACTAATTGTTGGTGGGATGGATATGTGAAGCCTGAATAAGGGGATGGGATGGACACATGAAGCTTGAGTCAGGGGCAAATAGGAACCCACAGTAGCCAGCTTCGCAAACAAAAACAGTGTGGAAGGAAAGCCGGTTTCTCAAAATAGCTAATGAGTCTTTCCAATTGTTATAGAAAAGCCCCAAACTTCTGCTGCTTTTCTGGCTCAAGGATTTGGCCTGCCAGTGGCTTTGCCTGCAGTCCTTCTTGTCCTCACAGCAATGGCTCTCAGGCTATGAGGCTCTCCTTGGAGGAGCAACTGGGGGAGTGCAAAGCTCCAGGCAGGGAGGAGATCCTGTAGCAGGCAGACCTGAATAACCAACTGTATGATTATGAAAGCAGCAGAGAGACAAGGAACAGGCAGAGAGCTTCTCTGGTTGGTAGGTTTTAGGAGGGAGACTGAGATGTCCTATTCTAGTCTTCCTTTCATGCCAGAGTTCTGGTCCATAGAACCTTACAGACACAGCAGTGGATTGCAGTCATTGGATGCTCAAGTGGTTAAGAGCAGGTGTACTCTAATCTGGAGGAACCGGGTTTGGTTCCCCGCTCTGCCGCCTGAGCTGTGGAGGTTTATTCAGATTATCCTGTATACTTCAACACACGCCAGCTGGGTGACCTTGGGCTAGTCACAGTTCTTTGGAGCTCTCTCAGCCCCACCTACCTCACAGGGTGTTTGTTGTGAGGGGGGAAGGGCAAGAAGTTTGTAAGCCCCCTTGAGTCTCCTTGCAGGAGAGAAAGGGGGGATATAAATCCAAGTCTTCTTCTTCTTCTTCTTCTTCATCTTCGTCTTTGTCTTCGTCTTCTTCTGTTCCAGGAATGTTTTGCTTACTTATCACAAGCAGGATTCAACTGATTAGCAGGCAGTAATACTTACTTATGACCATCTTAGGTCCCTCAGCTGGGTCATGTTTCATGCATTACATGTTCACAGTCCACATTACACTCCACCCACTTATCACTTGCCCCACTTCATCAGCAATTCCTTGCCCCACTTCATCAGCAATTTTTGAAAGCAGAATGAACAAAAACAGTCAGTTACGGTATGTAGAAATAAGCTTTTAGCAGCTGCGGGAACTGAGCGGGCAAAGCTGCTTGCAGCTCAGAAATGAGGATTGTAAGTTTTCTATGTGCTATATATTTTGCATAACATTACATACTGGACGTCTTTTACAAACTTTCCTTAAACCGACAGACCAGCATGCTATTTATGTTAAACCAGAGGTGGGATCCAACCAGTTCTCACCACTTCTCTAGAAGTGGTTACTAATTTTTTCTGAGCACCGAGAAGGGGTTACTGAAGCAACCTCCCTGTCCAATAGGGACTGGAGGTGCGTGTGTGCGGCGGCGCCACTGTTTGAATCCCACCACCATCGGAACCTGTTATTAACATTTTTGGGTCCCACCACTGTGTTAAACATTTATATTCTCAGCTGATTTGATTCTTGAGGAATCTAACCATGGCAATACCAATACAGCAGATCAGATCAAGTACAAGCAGAGCAGAACAAGCAAATCAAGTACACCACTAAAATGACCAGCAAATTCTTCCTATCAATAAAACGGTAAAACTATAGCATTACGATAACACAGTAGCAGAAAATATTCCAAAACCAGCAGATTCAACAGTGTAAAAAATACTCAATTAAAACGGCCACCAGAGAGTTTTCATGTAAATTGGGTACTTTCAGTCAGTGTGGCCTAGGCCCTAGACTAACATTGATTTAAGACAGCCCAGTTCAGAATTTCCTGCAGCACACAGCCATATTCCAAAAACGTGTTTATGTCCCGAAATCTTAAAAAGTTGCTGTGAGAACTGATATTGCATACTTATTATTTTTGCACCAAAAATGGACTGTCCCCCTGTGATTAAGACCAAGAGGAATGTAAACAGCTAATATTAGACTTTTAAACAGAATGGCCAACTGTTTGCTTTTCTTTCTTTCTTATGCTCAAAATCAACAGACTAAACAGAATGTCATTATCAGCTTCTTTCCGAGGAAGCTGCCTTTTCATCCTTGCCTCTCCATTTCCGATGTGCTCAGTCCCCAGTTTCCAAGTCTGAGGTTGAGAGGTTGCACATAAAACCCTAGAGGTGAGGAGCTTTGATAAAAGTATCAGTTCCCACAATTGGGATTTCTGCTACTTCTAAAAAAAGTGGCAAATCTGTCATAAAGTACTTACTGAAGATCTGTGCTGAGCTCAAGGGTAAGCCCTGTGTGTTTATTAAACCTATGGCTTTTCGGGGGCAACGTGTCGGTCTGAATTGCAATAAAGAGCTGGTGAGAAATCCTCTGGCCAGGTTTACTGAATTATTGAATACAAGGATAAAGTGCTCATGCTTGGCTTCTTGTGTCTAAGGGCAGAGCATTGCATGGGCAGTAATGGTTACTGTTGCAAACAATTAGGGCTTTGTTTCGGCTTTTAAACAAAATATTGGTACCTGTTCCTTTCTCTTGCAGGTTTGTGAAGTAACAAACAATGTGTGTTTGTGCATACATATTTTTGTGCAAAGACCACATGCAGGGGTGTGTTCCATAATAATGTAGTGTCCGTTATCCTAAGGAGTAGTTTATGCAATCTGGATTTGCAAATCCTTGACATTTAATGTAGTATTAAAACACACATGCAATATTTTATTTTGGCCACAGAAGTATATTTTGATGGCACATATTTGGGTCCACCTGATTAAGACCA
This sequence comes from Sphaerodactylus townsendi, assembly GCF_021028975.2. Lineage (NCBI taxonomy): Eukaryota > Metazoa > Chordata > Lepidosauria > Squamata > Sphaerodactylidae > Sphaerodactylus > Sphaerodactylus townsendi. Next base: position 68,554,637 of record NC_059435.1, read on the forward strand.
TGCCTTAGAGATGAGGCTCACTATAAAACACACTATTACTGTGGAATGAGTTTATCAACTATCTTTGAATAAATATGCATTGATTTGGACATCATTGTTTTCTAATCCCCACCCATCTACAACTAGCACAGATAGCAAAGCAGGAATATACATAAATAACCACCAAGGATTTTAAGAAGAAGAGTTTGGATTTATATCCCCCCTTTCTCTCCTGCAGGAGACTCAAAGGGGCTTACAATCTCCTTGCCCTTCCCGCCTCACAACAAACACCCTGTGAGGTAGGTGGGGCTGAGAGAAATCCAAGAAGCTGTGACTAGCCCAAGGTCACCCAGCTGGCATGTGTGGGAGTGTACGGGCTAATGTGAATTCCCCAGATAAGCCTCCACAGCTCAGGCAGCAGAGCTGGGAATCAAACCCGGTTCCTCCAGATTAGATACACGAGCTCTTAACCTACTACGCCACTGCTGCTCCATTTAGCAACCAAATAACAAAAACAAACAAAAAGAAAATCACAGAATGGCACATGGATGGCAAGACCACCAGAGAATCAAGGTGCAAATATGATAAAAGCTAGGAGAATGCTGATTATGCATATCACAGCTTTGTTAAAACAGGAAATCCAAAACTTTAAAACTTTCACAAGCCCACTGCTGCTGACCAACACAAATATGTCCTGTGTTATCTCAGCTATCCGAGTTAGTACAGAAAACACAAATATCTTCTAAGGAATGGACTAAATGAATCAAACGGAAGCTTGCCCTGTGTCATATAAGTAAGCACTATATAACAATTAGATAAATAGTGTCTGAATTGAGTAGTTTATTGAATATTTCATCGATTCTGTTATTCACAGATGGAATCGTTTGCAAAATTATGTTTTGTTTTATAAAAGACTTACATCAGAGAATGGTTGTTAAAACCTCTTCCAATAAGATGCTCATCAAACTGTTATATTTTGGTTTATGGGACAAAGGATGGGGGTAATCATTTTTATTCCTTATGTTTGTTCTGCAATCTGTACACAAGAGAGTGTAGCAAGAGAGCTGAGGTGCAGAAGAAAACTGCACCTGTATCCCATGGTATCTACATAAATTTCTGTCAAATCACTGCTAATGACTACATATTCTAATAAATAAAATGATGACTAGCAACATTCATGGGAACAAATTTCATACAGCAATCACAAGGGATTAATTTTCTTTAGGAAGAATCACATTTTCAGAGTTGAAAAGAATATATGTTTTAGTAGACTGACCTATCCCTGCAATGGAAAGGGAAGAATGTAACAAACAGGTAACAGCTGCATACATCTTGCACCAACAGTTGTCTCAGCAGGGCTGAAGTAGTCGAACACCACCAAAGTTCCTTCTCCCAATTGCACTCAAAAGGCTCTCTGATGGGATAGCAGGAAACATGGTTGCCAGGGCTACAAGAAAAGCCAACTGAGCTAAAGACGACTGTTAGGAAAGAACACAGTGACACAACCAGCCAAATAGTGACCAATGGGTTGACAGTTCATTGATTAACAGTTCATTGAAAAAAGGCATTGAAAAAAGCAAATCCTTTGTTCATTGCTAGTTAACATTATATGAGCTAAATGAGCAGGTATTCAAGTAGAAAGGACTACTGGGGGAATGGAAACACAGGAATGATGTGAAACAGTCAGTACCTTTTACAGTTGTATGCTGGGATGCGACCTTATAGCAGTGGCCAATTTTTTCTAATCTACTGAGAAGGCTTCAGAGACTGGCTTTGCAAACTCAATCATGGACATTCACATGTTCATAAGATTAGTAGTCTACATACCTCCTTATTCAATGGGACTAGTAATTTCTCAGATCCCAAGTATTGCCCAAGTAACTCCACACATCTTCAAGAGGTTATGTGTCCCCCCCCCCCACCGTCCCCCGGCCAAACCTGTATCTTACTAAGCAGTGATCTATGGGTCAATACTATTCCAGCAGGCCTCAAGAAAATCCCCAGCAAAAGCAAAAAGATGTGACAAGATTCTGTAGAGAAATCATCTTAATCTTTTCTTATAATCCTCCCCACTAGGGGGAATGTGAGAAATAATAACTCCAAGCCCACACAGACAAACTGCAGCGTCAAAAGTCCCTTCCACATGATGTCTTATCTAAGCATGCCATTACTGGCAACTGCCTGGCTGGCGGCTGGCAGGAGCTGGCAGTGTCTGCTGCTCTCTTTCAGTTAGCTGGTATTTTCTCATGTGTTTTTGCTCCTGCTGCATAATTATATTTGCAACTACTATAAGACGAGCACCTACCATGGCAGAAGTTTAAATTCTGAGTGCAAAAATATCAAAGCTCTTGGAAATACACAGACAATCTCATCCAAATAAGAATGGGATCCTATGGATACCTAGTCAATTCTGCAGTACTTAAACATTCCTCTTCACCTTTAATATCTAAATGTTCCCCTTCACCTAGAAATATGCCCATGCTTTGGGAAACGGGTGTTTTAACATTTTCCCTGCATATATTCTCCAGTGGGGCCAATAGCACTTTGGGGACAGTTTAGGTTAAAAATGCAACACTTACCCAATAGTGCATTCTAACCCTGAATTGATTTATCCAAGTAGCTATCATCCTCCATGATAACCTTACCCAGGATGAGTAAATTACCCCTCTCACACAAATTGTACTATTTTACCACCTTGCCCTACATGAGTGAACAACAGGCATTAGGAGGTAACCAATCTAAATTAATAGATCTATGGTAGAGATAGAGCAGTGATGGCGAACCTTTTCGAGACTGAGTGCCCAAATTTGCAACCCAAAACCCACTTATTTATTGCAAAGTGCCAACACAGCAATTTAACCTGAATACTTAGGTTTTAGTTTAGAAAAAACGGTTGGCTCTGAGGCGTGTGTTACTCGGGAGTAAGCTTGGTGGTAGTCAGTGGCTTTGCTTTGAAGCAACCATGCAACTCTTCCAACGGGTGAATCACAACCCTAGGAGGGTTTACTCAGAAGCAAGCCCCATTGCCAGCAACTGAGTTTACTCCCAGGTAAAGGATCACACTTTAGTTCTTCGCTTGAAAACCAGTGGGGTTTAACAGCGCTTAACAGGGTTACCTACACTGCTTCCCCAAAACTAGATCTTAGGTTTAATGCTAATAATCGAGCCCAGTGGCCCAGGCCAGCCTAAATGTGTGTGTGTGTGGGGGGGGGGGGGGCTCTGTTTTCGCGTGCCCATAGAGAGGGCTCTGAGTGCTACCTCTGGCACCTGTGCCATAGGTTCACCACCACTGAGATAGAGGTTTCCTTCTCCATTTTGTCCTCTTAAGATTAGCTATAAAAATTCATTTACTCTTCTTGAACATAGGGGTGAACATTTATTTTTGTTCACAGTGATGTTGTCTGTGATCTTCATGCTGTTCTGCCATATCATCTATTCTGTAGAGGATTTCTGAAAACTGTATGAAATTATTTCCTTCGAAAAAACTGACAACAGATGCTAGGCTAAACTTTTGATCTGCCAGTTTTCTGCCCTTTTCAACACAGCAAAGATTTACTGTTCTGCGTGCCCTCCTTGCTTATGGTGGCAGATCTGCAGGAGGGAAGGGCCTGCAATTAAACTGACACAGTGGCAGACAGAACAAACAGACAGGATTTCTGTCCTAGCTGTGCCCTGGAAATTAGACTCTACGGATAACACTAACTTCAAAGAAGTTAATTTTGTTGCCTAGTACTCTTTTGTCATTAAAGAACATTTCTCAGGTTAGTTTTAAAGGACACAGATATGCTTTCTGACATATTCGTCTGAAAATATCTGAAAATTTACAGTTGAAAAGATAATCTCGAAAAGAAAAATAGAAAAAGACCCCAAAGCGGCTTTGGAATTTATGCGTTACCCTTCAGGAGTACCCCTACTTATTGCAGTTTTCAGTACAAATTATTATCAAAAGGATGCCCACGTCAGGATATGGACAGGTGAGTTTCCCCACACATGGAGGACCTAGACATTGTCTTCTAGAGGCCCTTTGCATAGACACCTTGTCCAGAGGTGAGACCCCTCCCTGCCTCAGACCCAACAGTGCTGCTCCAGACCACTCCTTTTCTTGGTAGAGGAGATGCTGCCACCACTCACCTTATGTGATGAGAAAGCAGGAGGCACTGCAAATGCTTCAAGCAGAGCCAAGTGGCCCCCTGAATCACAGGCGGCATCAGCAAGAACACTCCTAAGTCACGGGAAGGAAAATTAATTCCTGCAAGGTGGGCCCCCCTGTCAGTAGGGAAGTTACATAGGTAGGGCTAGTTGTTTAAGACTCAGGCCAAGGAAGAGGCTGTTGGGACTGTTTCTGTATTTAAGGAGAAGATCCAAAGAGACCAGACTGCACAAAGAAGCATTCCAAAGGTGGAGGCAAAGCCTGGTGGGGCACATACTCCTTCCCCTCTAGTTCCTCAGTTGCAGAGGTCTAAAACTGAAGACAGGTGACCCCTTATTAGTGGAGACACAAAGGTGCAGATTTGACCTACCTGCAAACCCAAAGGTGCAGATTAGACCTACCTGCAGACCCATCAATCAGGATGCCCTCTGTACTACGAAGCAGAAGGAAGACTGATAGATAGATATTTCATTCAAGACCTACAAGACTGACTCCTAGCAATTAGGTTTAATTCAGGCAGCAGTAAAAGCTAATATAATAGAGAGGTTATAGTGTCAAACCAGGACCCACATTCATCCATAAAGCTAACTGTTGTAACTTTGGGCCCAGCGTGTGGAGCTCAGCACATCCTATCACTCAAGATTGTTGCAAGATTAAAAATGAAGGAGAGGCAAACGATGCATGCTACCTTGTGCTTCTTTGAGGAAAAGCAATATAAAAATGTAAAAAAAAAGATGGCTTGTATGTCCATTGTTCCATTTTATTTGCTGCTCGTTGTAACTGGAAGCAATGCATTCCTTTTTATCTGCTTACTGACATTGCTGATGTCATTTTAATTGTCATCTACTTTTAAAAAATAACCACAGATTCCCAAAGAGTGATAGTATACCACAGTGGTTTCATTTTTAGATTTCACTTTCTGCCTCAGTTTCACTAACATAGGGCGTTTCCCCACTCAGCATGATCCCCCCCCCCCATGCCGGGCGCTGCTCTCAGCGCGCGGCATCCCTGGCGCCCGCCCAGGCATCCCCACGATGGGGTCATCAAAAGGCGCCCTTTGCAAGAGCGCCAGGGATGCTGCGTGCTGAGGGGGCGCGACAGCAGCAGCGTTGGGGCAGCTGCACTGTTGCCGCCCCTCTTGTGGGGAGTGCCGGGGGACCCCGCGCTACTCTCCTCAAGTAGCGCGGGGCTTAAGGTTAGTGGGGAAAGGCCCATACTTGTCCCCTTTTCTCAGCTGAAGGTGTCTTCTTCTCCAACGGATTATCATATTTAAGGTCTGAAAGAACACCAACTCAAACATAATTAAAGGACATTCACTTTCTTTTTCAAGTGCCTTAACCTCCATTAGCCAGACAGAGAAACAGATCTGTTTCATAGTCAAGTGGCAAACTCACGGTTTAGGGGGGTTTTTAAACCCCAAAATTTTTATCAATAAAGCTCAGCACCTTCACTGGGAGCCCAGATAGACCATCTGGGAACTTTGGCATGTGTACTCAGATTCAAGAAGTGGTAGGATATTTTAGTGACAATTTTGAACCACGCACATTGTAAACATGACATAAAGCATTGACATGAGATGCACAAATAGAATTGAACAGAATGTCATTGCTAGAAGGCTTAACAAGTGCCATCCTTGTGACTGAGAAAATGTCTACCAGTGAAATGCATTTCTGTAATTACAATTTTTACCAGTTGAAGCATCCTTCCAAATTCCTCCAAGGGCAAAATTCATAATAGAAGGACACACCTCCAGCAGCTGCTCATTACTCAGCCATCTATCTTATGTGTTCCTAAGCACAGTTCAGAGGAGTCATCTCCTTAGTCTGGGCCAGCAAAAATGAAAAGGAAGCTTGTGATGCTGTGTGCACTTTTGTGAATTCGAGCCCACTCTAAGCTTTAACCCATGAAAACTTGTCCAACAATGAAATTGTTAGCCTTTAAGATGCCACAAAACTCCCTTTTGGTTTTGGCTACCAATGTGATTCTCATGTAGTCTTCTTAGTAGTTTTGTTATGGAAAAGACTTGGGGGCATTCTTACGGGAGGTGAAAATTCTTTAGACAGAAATTAAGTAGAAATTAGCCCTCAGAGAAATCAGTCCATATAAAGAAAGATTAACTCTTTGAGAAAAGAATTATGTTGAAACTGAAGGTGATCAAGATGCTTGGCAGAAAGTTTATACATTAAATGTTGTGACGATTTAAATCAGTATTGGATTTCAATTGATCTGCATAGGCTATTGACTTTATTTAGTGAATCAAATCATTGCCCAAGGAAAGACTTGCTTTTCCAGGCTACTGAAAATCTTATAAACATCTTCCTGCTCATGGGGAACAAGGGATTAAGAAATACAGCTAACACAACATGAGAGTTCAGTGGTGGTTTCTGTGTTCTTATAGGGGAAAATAAGCCTCCTCCAGGAAAAAAAAATATTGTTGTATTACTTGGCAATCTGAAGGAAAATAGTAAAAGAATGTTCTCTACCATTAACTATAAAAGAGCTCTTTGTGTCTGGATCAGCACACTGTAAAAGTGACTTTATCTGCATGAATTTGGAAGAATTCAATATAGAATTTTTCCCATGCAAAAAGCAACTTTCATTTATCCAAATATCTAGACTTCTTCTCTGTTCCTAAATTCTGTGAAAACACTGCTCAAGAGAGGGATTTGAACCTCTCCAGCAAACCCTCACATCCAGACAGAGGCGTAGGGGGGCAAAACAGCATCAGGGGCAAAATGGCCCAACCCACTGTGACCCCTCATGGACCCCCCACCCCCACCCCAATTACCTTAGTTCAGCTGGCTGAAAAAGCAGCCTGGCTGGGCTGAAAAAGTAGCTTAGCTGGGCGAGGTCAGCCTGGTAGCAGCTTCTGCCGGGCCTGGCGGGGTGGGGGTGTGGGGGCAATTTTCTGCTCCCCACATGACCCCAATGGCTCCCTTCCCTGCATGAGCTATATAACTGCATCCAGAATGCAGCCTTCATAGTCATAGTCAAAGTGAGTCCCTATTGGTTTTAGGAAATCACTGGCCCTTTCCACACAAGTCACCTAAAACGTTTGCAGGACATTTGCAAAACGTTTTCAAGCCCCTAGTTTGTTCACACTTACCCCCTTGAAATGTTTCATGGCTACCATGAGGAATTTTTTGGCTATTTGTAGAATTGATGCTTTGAAGTCTTGATGCATGGATTCTCTGTTGTTATGTGTAATCGATGCTGCAAAGATTAACCCCTCCCCCCAAACTTTTTAAACGAAGAAATAAAGAGACAAGGGGGAATGGAATGAGCTAAGGAATGCAATAGAATGGGGTCAAGGGGGAAATTGAGAGGACAGCACAGAGGCATGGAAAACTCCGCTGGAAAGATAAAATATTTAAATATGACCACTCAGCAAGGGAAGATATTTTGAAAATTTTCACACAAAAGAAATGTTGTAAAGGGGTTTTCAAATAAACCTTTTCCAGGCTGGAAATAAAATCTTTTTGGGAATGTGAGGGGTAAAAAACAATGTGGAACTCTATGGAGGAAATGTTTTATTTTCTGCCTCAAAACATTTTAAAAGGTTTGCGTAGAAAGGGCCACTGACTCTTCTTTCTGGTTTCTGTGTATCACACATATAAGATCTCAAGTGTGCATACTGCACTGTACTAGATAACTCTGAGGTGATAAACACAAACAGAAAATGTAATAAACACCCATCTGATGCTTCTCTTGGCGCAATATTTGTATGTATTTTGTTTAGGATTCAGGGGCCATTCTCATAATGGGTACGTTGCTCTTAGCTCAAAACCGTCTCCAGCACTGGTATATTTGAGTTCTGACCCTTTTACCAGTTTCAGTGTGCACTTCCTATATTAATTAAAAATTGAACTATAGTTCTGTGTGGTGATCTTTTGACATATATTAGGATTGTGTCTGAAACCAAACTGTGTCATGTCATAAAACCCCGAATATCTTGCTAGGATAGAGACTGTGGATTCACAGGACTCTTTCATGTAACAAACAGGAAACCAGGAATTTTATAAGAAGAGGTAGTTCAAATCAGGGACTTGAATCTCTCACAACCAATACAAAATGTATATATGTTTAACAATCACATTTAATTTGTTCTCCCACGTATGAATGAAAAGGAGTTGGAATCCAAATATTTGTGAACATAGATTCTTTGCTACATTTCCTAAGATATCCTTGTTCATACCTCTGGCGGCACACTGTGCTGCAAGCCTCATTCCAAGTAACCCTCAACACATTTAGCAGCTTTAAAACAGCTGCAGCTTATACTGCAGATCATGTAAGTATGAATCCAAGGAAACAGTTAAGAGCTGGAAATGACCAAGGAGGGAAATCAATATATTGACCATAAAATAGTACAGCTATGCTAGTGAATCTGTTTGACACTGTTGAGTCTAAATATATAATCAGGCCAACAGGATAGATTCTGCCTTGGGTTATGCCTTTTAAAAAAAACCCTATTTAAATCAATGGAGATTCAGCCACATTCTGATTTAAGTAGGGCAAAACTCCATTTGAAGCCCCTTGGTGGTAGTGGTTCTCCTATTTTAATCAATGCACTGCCACTTATGGTGAAGGTCAGAATCAGAATTGTGCTTCACAGTGAGTACTGAATATGATATAATATCACCATCAACATTTTTAAAGCCAAAAATATATCTGCAATATTTCTGCCTATCTCACAGGCTGATGTGGTATAAATGGTTACAGTGCCAGACCTGGGACAGCTGGGTTTGGATCTGTTGGTATATGCAAGTGTCTGCTCTTCAGTCATGAAAGAGTTAATGATGCTGTTTGTTAGTAAACATTGGCTAGATTAGCACAGCCGGTGGGGCATCGAATAACTAGTTAAATGCATTAATGAAGTGTTTCATCATTGATTGTCATTGGCTAATCAATATATTGCCATAGATTACATGTTCAATGCACGTACACACTTGAGAGGAAGTTGTACACTTCTTCATTCTAAATCAGTTGGAGTCATACCTTCTCACAATATAGAAGCAGCATGTAGTTCAAACTAGAGTGGACTGTTTTATTGTTTTCTACCATATTACCCTTCCCTTCTAGTTTTATTAGTAAAGTTTATTTCAGCTAACCAGCAGCATCTGTGATGATTTACTATTTTATATTTTGTTGATTTGAAAAGGACTCAGACAGAAGCAGGAGAATGTGCGCATGCATGAATCAAATCTCAGTGCAGCTTTCAGAGGCCAATTCTCTGGGGGAAAGCAATAAGAGAGATCAGCTCAGAATTTTGCCTTTATAGTTGGAAGCAAAAGCTCCAATGGAAAGAATCTGTGGCTTTTAGATTCTGGATCTTTTTCTCATGTTTGTAATAATGTGAATTATTTTGAGGAACTGAATGATGTAAAAGGGAACAGTTTACTTCAGGCTGATGGAACTCCATGATCTGTGGAAGGAATTGGTTTTGAAAAACTTCATATGCGCAGTGCAGAAGGGGGCTGGTTGAGCTCTACTTAAAGCAGTGGTTCTCAACCTTCCTAATGCTGCGACCCTTTAATACAGTTCCTCATGTTGTGGTGACCCCCAATCCTAACATTTATCCATTTTATAGATGGAGAACACTGATGCAGAGATTTTTAGGTGACCCCTGTGAAAGGGTTGTTCAACCCCCAAAGGGGGGGGTCCCGACCCCCAGTTTGAGAACCACTGACCTAAAGGAATGCATATATGTGCCCCAAGCCAATGAGTACCTAGTATCTGAGATAGAAATTGTAGACAGTGGAGCTCAATTCTTATTAAAAGAAAATGTTTGTAGCATTGTTCATTCTGAGTTAAATGTTGAGATCCTTGGACAGAGAATTGGTGCATTTTACTATTTGAGGAATATTGAAGAGAGAGAGAGTATAGGGCAAAGCAAATGGAATGTTCTCATTCAAGATGTGTGCAAACTTGGTATGTAAGATTGGGCCCTAGGAATCTTAAGTCTGTCCAAAAGCTGCTGAAGGAATATGAAACTGATGTGGATGAATGGGATGAGATGAAGGATTATTGTGAAATATATATAAAAGAAAAGGGAATGCACCCAACTACAAAGGGAATAAGACTGTGCACAATGAGGAACTGTTAAAGCAAGTGCATTCTGATCTAATTGCATGGCTTCTTTCTAAAAGGCTTCTAATTGCCTTTTAGTCCCTCAGCTGGAGGAAATAAATGCATTTTAACTTTTATAGATGCTGGCAGTTGTTTAAACTATTGATATCCCATAAAATCCATGAATGAGGTACTTGAGAGATTCAAAGCTTATGTGGCAGCTGTGGGGAAAAAAGTCGCAAAAGTCTCCACAGGTTTTGTTTCAGACAATGGGACTGAGTACTATAGTGATGAGTTCCAAAGTGTTCTTGAACAAGAGGAAATAGAGCACCGTAAGAGTGTAGCATACTCGCCTCAGCAAAATGGTTTGTTGGGCACCTCAACAGAACCATCCAAGAAATGGCACAGCTGGTGTGCCTGACCCCTGCTGGGCAGAGGCTGTAAATTCAGTTGTTATCTTTATAATTGGAGTCCCTGCAAGGCTACAGAGAATACATCATTTGAACTGTGGTATGGAAAGAAGCCAGGCCTAAAACAGTTGAAGACATTTTGGATCTAAAGCCTATGCCCATGTGTTCCCAAGGAGAGAAGGGGAAGAGCTCAGGAGGAAATCCTTGTTGGCTACACTACAAGTGGGAAAGGTTACAGAATTATATGGACCCAAGGACATTTTTGATCAAAATATGCAGTGTGGTGTACACTGATGAAAGCAATATACTCCAAACTAACCAATAAGTTGGGTCCACAGTGCAGACCAGTCATTAAGCTGGAAAGGTCTCTTTTGCTGACGCTACCTGCCAGGACTGTTGTTCAACAAAAGACCCTCAATCGCAAGTGGAGGGAGGAGAGGCCGGAGAAAGCAGAGTACTGTGAGACAATTAGAGAGATGGAACAAAGGAAAACCACCACAGAGATTTTCCCTTTATGCAAATGTACAACATGAATATGAACCCTCCAGTAGGGAGGAGACAACTGAACTGCCTGCAGATGATGGAGACAAAACTGCAACTGGTTTTTCTGAAAACTTTGCACCTGTTGCCAAACTCACCTTCATCAGAGCTCTTCAGAGTGTAGCAGCATCGAGGGGAAGTATGTTAGACATGTGGGTATCAGAACAGCATTTCTCAATGATGGGCCTAAACATGCAGTCAGAACATTGGAGTGAACAGTTAACCATTCTACTACAACATCAATGTGTTAAACAAGGAAAGGCAGAGCTCTGCCGATTCACATGAAAGAAAGATGACCAGCAGCGTATTTATTTTATTTTACGATTTTTATACCGCCCCTCCCTCGAAGGGCTCTGGTGATTTGTTATCTTCTGAGGGTGATTTATTGTTGTGCTGTTAAAGCAAAGAAGATACAAAATAAATTGCTCAAGGCATGAACCAAACAGTGGAATTGGGAGGCAAGCACCATTATCTTGGAATACAAATGGAAAGATCCAAAGATGGAAGTTTTATCTTAAACCAGAAATGCCAATTATGGACTGTGTTACGTTTATGGGTCTGAAGGATGCCAAAGGTCCACTTGAACCAGCTTACCTCAAACTAGAGAACGGAACATTCAATGAGAACAATCAACAGTACAAAGAGGCAACTGACAGACTTCTGTGCCTGAGTACAGTGACAAGACCTGACATTTCTGCAGCTGTTAGAATCTTAAGCAGAAAAATGGATTCACCCAGTCACCATGATTGGAAAGCTGTAAAGAGACTAGCTAGATACCTCAAGCAAACAGCTGACTTGAACTAAAGATCTCATCCTGTGAGAACCTACAACTGATTGGGTACATGGACTCTGGCTGGGGTGAAGATAAAACTGATTACAAGTCAACAAGGGGATACCTGTTCTTCTATGGAGAAAGCCAGATCAGCTGGACTAGTAAAAAGCAATCATGAGTTGCCCTAAGAACAACTGAGACTGAATACATCTCTGCTGCAAACCCATGCAGTGAGCTTAAGTGGATTGTACAGCTACTAATGGACTTTGGCATAGATGAACCTAAGCCAATAACATTGTATGAAGACAACCAGTCATGCATCGCTTTATCAAAGAGTGAAAGCATCCAATCAAAAGGGAAGGATGTTGTTGTCAAGTATTCTTCTGTGAGAAAGATGCAGCAGGAAGAAATCACCCTTATCAAGTCCTTCAGAAGACATAATTGCTGATACCTAGCAGGAAGCCAGCAAGGGAAGCGGTAGGCCCGTTAGATGACAAAGGAACAAAGGGTGTGCTAAAAGATGGCAGGGAGATTGCAGAGAAGCTGAATGGTGCTTTGCATCTGTCTTCACACCCAAGAGGAGGTGAGAACATTCCACTGCCTGAACCAAGCTTCTTGGGAAGAATCGAGGAACTAAGCGAGATAGTGGTGGTGGTGGGGAAAGAAGTTCATGGCAGCCATTGATAAAAACTAAATGTTACCAAATCCCCTGGCCTAGATTGCATTCACCCAAGAGTTCTTAAAGAGGCTCAAGCATGGAAATTAGCTGATCTTCTCACTTTAATATGCAACTTATCCCACAGAAATCAGGCTCCATTCCTGAAGACTGGAAGATGTGTCACACCAATCTTTAAAAAAAAAAGAAAGGGTCTAGGGGGGGACCGAGGGAAGTACAGGCCAGTCAGTTTGACATCTGTTCCTGGTAAATTAGTAGAATCTATCATTAAAGATAAAATTATAAAACATGTAGAAAAGCAAGACCTGCTGAGAAAAGGAGTCAGCATGGCTTTTGCAGAGCAAATCCTGTCTTACAAACTTACTAGAGTTCTTTTGAGGGTGTAAAACAGACATGCATGTGGACAGGGGTGAACCCGATTGGACATTGTCTACTTGGATTTCCAAAGGCTTTTGATGAAATTCCTCACCAGAGACTGTTGAGAAAACTCAGCAATGGAAGGGAATAAAGAGGAAGATCCTCCTATGGATTAAAACTGGTTTGAGAAACAGGAAACAAAGAGTGGGTGTAAATGGGAAGCTTCTCACAATGGAGAGAGATGGTGAGGAATTGGTGTCCCCCAAGGATCCTTTTGGGACCAGTGCTTCTTTTAACCTATTCCTAAATGACCTGGAAGTAGGAGGGGTGAGTAGCGTGGTGGCCAAGTTTGCAGATGATACCAGAATTATGTAGGGTGGGTGAGAACCACAAAAGGATTGCAATAAGAGCTCCAAAGCGGACCTTGATAGAATTAAGGTGAGAGTGGGCTCAGAAATGCTTGCAAATGCAGTTCAATGTAGCAAAATGTAAAGAGTGATGCACATAGGGGCAAAAAATCCAAACTTCACATACACGCATTACAGGGGTCAGTGCTATCAGTCACAGACCAGAGGGAAAGGGATTTTAGGCGTCTTAGTTGATAGTTCCATGGGGAATGTCAACTCAATGCAGTGGCAGCTGTGAAGAAGGCAAACTCTATGTCGGGGGATCATTAGAAGAGGAATTGATAATGAAAACTGCAAAAGATTGTCATGCCCTTATATAAAGCAAGTGAGATGCTGACACTTAGCACTTGGTAGTACTGATGTCCAGTTCTGGTCGCCCTTGCATCTCAACAAGGATATTGAAAGGGAGATAGAAAAAAGTGCAGAGAAAGGGCAACAAGGATGATGAGGATGAGGGACTGGAGCACCTTCCCTATGAGGAGAGGCTGCAGCGTTTGGGGACTCTTTAGTTTGGAGAGAGGCTGGCTGAGGGGGGGATATGATTGAAGTCTACAAAATTATGCTTGGGGTAGAAAATGTTGACAGAGAGAAATTTTTCTCTCTTTCTCACAATACACTAGAACCAGGGGGCATACACATTGAAAAGTAATGCTGGGGGGAAGAATTGGGACTAATAAAAGGGAAACACTTCTTCATAGCGTGTGATTGAGGTGTTTGGAATATGTCTGCACCACAGGAGGTGGTGATGGCCTACTAACCTGGATGATAGCTTTTAAAGGGGCTTGGACAGATTTATGGAGGAGAAAGTCCCGATTTATGGCCTACCAATCTTGATCCCTCTTTGATCTGAGATTGCAAATGCCTTAACATGAACCAGGTGATCCGAAGGGGCAACAGCCGCCATGAAGGCCCGTTGCGTTCACATCCTACATGTGAGCTCCCAAAGGCACCTGGTGGGCCACTGCGAGTAGCAGAGAGCTGGACTAGATGGACTTTGGTCTGATCCAGCTGGCTTGTTCTTATGTTCTTATGTTGATCAGAGGAAAGGTTGAGAACCTGAGCAAGAGATTTCATGACCTCAGTGGCTGCTACTTGAGAAGGGGTGTTAGTATATCCAAGTGTCATCTCTTCAGTCATGAAAGAGTTAATGGTGCCATTTGTTAGTAAACATTAGCTAGATTAGCATTGCCAATGGGGCTTTGAATAACTAGTTACCTGCATTAATGAAGTGATCTATTGATTGTCATTGGCAAATCAATATATTGCCAGAGATGATGTGTATCAAATGCAGCTAGGCACTTAGGAGGAAGTTGTAAACTTCTTTGTTCTAATTGGAGTCATACTTTCACAATGTAGAAGCAATGTTTGTAGCTCAGATTTTTATCTGTTTTGTTGTCTTCTACCACATTATCCTTCTATTTTTCTCAGTAAAGTTTATTTAAGCTAACCAGCAACATCTGTGATTATTTACTCTGTTAACTATTTTATACTTTTATACCAACAGAATCTTCCATTCAGCCTTGGAAGTCAGCTGCATGACCTTGGGTCTGTCACCCATTTCTCAGCTAAACCTGCCTTCACAAGTCAGTTGAACATTAAGTGGAGGAGGGAAGCATGATGTGTAAAACAGCTTTGGGTCCCAATCAGGGAGATAAGTGAGGTATATATTTAAAATATACTGCCACCAGAGAACGGTTTTAAAAGTGCCTTTCTGTCATGCCATTGAGCCAATCAGAGTAGCTTAGTAATGAGTACAGACATTCACAATGCACATTGCAGGTCAAGTCCAACCCATGTGTCACAGAAGGCCTATGTGTGTGGAATGAAATGTGGGGCTGGGGGGAGAGATATGTGTGAGAGATGTGTTCAGGTACAGAGAGGTTTTATATAATCGTTCTATAATGTGTATGGTAAAAATTAAATGTGTGTAAAATGTGCATTTGTAATCTGTAGGGCACATGAATAGGGGAGAGAGGCATGTACTAAATCTTCATAGAAGATCGAATTTATTCTACCTTTACCGGCTGGCAATAGAGACAAGGACATTCCTGAATGCTCAGGAGAGAACCTGGGGAGGGTGGGGCTTGGGGAGGGATGGACCTATGGCTGCCAATCTTGATCCTCCTTGATCTGAGATTGCAAATGCCTTAGCAGACCAGGTGCTCAGGAGCAGCAGCAGCAGCAGCAGGCCATTGCTTTCACCTCCTGCATGTGAGCTCCCAAAGGCACCTGGTGGGCCACTGTGAGTAGCAGAGTGCTGGACTAGACGGACTCTGGTCTGATCCAGCTGGCTTGTTCTTATGACCCCTGCAGAAGATAGAGTCCACTTTCCACAGCAATCATTTCCTCCCAGGCAACTATCTCTGTAGCCTGGAGATCAGTTGTCATCCCAGGAGACTTCCAGGATTCCAAGGCTGGCATCCTTAGCTAGAAACAACCCGGCAAACACATATTAGGGGCATCGGCTTCAGGGGGCGTCAAGGGAAAGGGAACACAGAGGATCACTTGTGAGCCTTGCTTGTGAAAACAAGGCGTGTGTCCGGCTGAGTCTGGCCACGCAGTGTGGAATATGCCAAACGGCCACCACGTTCACTTTGCGTGTCGCCCTTATTGTCTGAACTCCGCAGTCTCCTCAAGTACCCAGGACGCCTCGGAGAACTGGGCCAGAGCTGGAGGATAACCGGCAAAGCTTTGCTGTGGCGCAGTCCGACCAACGGACTCCGGGACTGCCGCTGGCGCACAAACCGCCGGCGGAGGGGGCGGGGCCGGAGGCTTTGGCGCCATTTTTACCGCGGCTCTGCTGGGGCCGTTAATCGCCTGAGAGGAGAGGCTGAGGAACCAGGATGGTTTCTGGCTCTGGTTCAAGGGCTGGGCAGGGAAGGCAGGAGCCGGGCAGCGTTCTCGTCCCCCTCAGGGCAGTTTCCGCCTGGCCCGGCCTTCTGGCTTCCTGCCCTTCCCGCTCGGGTCGAAGCCCTCAGGGAAGGGCTGACGCCGCAGACCCCATGGCGATTCTCCCTCATCCCGCCCGGCTGCCCTTTCTATCCTCGCGGGTGGGGTGGCAGCAGATTCGCCCTTTGTCTCGAGGCTGGCGGTCAGAGGGAACCGTTTTGTCCCATGGAGCTTTAACGCTCTGTGAGCACGCAGAAAAGGCCCAGCCCGGCTCCCGCCATTGTTGCGCGCCTTTTCAAACAAGGCCCGGCTCCACCCGCCAGCCGCGCAGGGCCGCTTGAAACCCCAAGTTCATGGCAGGGGGAGGCTCTGCCAGAGCCAGGACAGCACAAGCACACACAACAGAGCCCCACGGCAGATTCCTGGGGTGGCAGAAAGTCCGTGCAGGACGAAGCACCTGAAAGCAAACGTTAGCGGAAAGCCCGGTGCCGAAGGAAGACGCTTTGAGGCGGGCGGCCGAGGGGGGAGAAGGGGCTTGCGCTCTTCCACTGGCCGAAGGACTGGAGGCAGCCCATGAACGTCCTCTGGAACCCAGCCTGTTTGCAAAAGGCCCGAGAGTCGTGATGCTCCACCTGGCAGGGTGGGTGTGTGAGGGTGTAGACCCAGATGTTGGGGAGACAGACACACACACACCCCACTCCCCCGCCGGCACAGGCTCCCCACCAGTTTATTTAAACAGCCGGGGCGACTGCAGATGAAGGTCTTGCTATGAGCGGGCGCGAAGGCGACGGCTGCTTCCGCGAAGGGCGAGCGCCAAACTAAACAAAGTCCCGGGGAAAAGTCGGAGACAGGAAATGGCCTGGCGGGGGGCGCGCGCGCGCGGTGTGTTTTTGTCTGCGGAGAAGTTTCCCTTGAGTGGTTTCGTTTGGAGTCTGTCTAGCCTCGCATCCTGCAAAGTGCCCTCCGAGCCTGCACCGGCGCGGTGCCCGGGATGCTCCCCCGACCTTCTGGCCGGAGAGGAAAGCAAGCAGAGGCGGCCGGGCTGCTGAAACCAAGGGAGAACGCGCGGAGGTCGTCGCCAGGTAGGATTAGGGTTTGTCTCATCCGAGGGAGAACAGCCTACCTTTGGGCTAGGGCGTCCAGCATTGCTTGCCCCCACGGGGGCTGTGCGTGCTTTGCTGTGCCCGAGCAAAACAAACGGGTGTTTTTACAGGTGATAGGAAGCCGGGAGGGGGAGGGGGCGTTTTCAAATAGGAAAGGAGATCTTTGCAAGCAGAGCGCGGTTTAAAAAACCACCGTCTGCTGGAAGAACCGTGGAGGTTGGTTCGCTTCGCCTTTGTTAAGGCCTCTTGCCCCCTGGTGGTCATTCGGGGTAAGGACGGGAGGAGGTGGGGACTTTCCCCAAAACTTTCCAAGGGAGAAACGGGGGCGAGGCGGGGGGGGGCACCATTGCGTACCCAAGCTGTCTTGCTTTTGCTGCTTGCAGAAAATTAAGAAGGCAGATCGTTTAGAGAGGATGCTGAATGGAAGGAGGGATATTTGCCTCCATGAGATGATTTACTTTTGTTATTTTTCCCACTGTTATTTATTAGAATATTTCTGTGCCGGCTCTTTTTACTGTATTAAAATATTTAGGACGTCCATCAACAAACTTGCGTAGGGTGTGAATGATAAACACTTCATTCTAGCTAACAGTGGAAGACAGAGAATCTCGGTACGGGAGGGTAGGTTGTTTAATGTTCTCATCCTGAGCGCAGAAATTGGAAGGTTTCCTTGCATAGGAGTCCCTTCCAGGAAAACCCCTTAAGTTGAAGAACCGGAGTGGGCCCTGTTCCAAACAGGAAATGGGAAACCTTTATTTGCACTTTCACACATGCACTTTCAGTCCACTTCCAATGCACTTTAAACGATCGTTTGCAAGTAGATCTTTCCATTTCACACAATGAAATCTAGCTGCAGCTTGCGTTGAAAGTGGGTTGAATGCCCATTAATGGGCATGTGTGAAAGTGGTGAAGACACTTCTTAGTGGAAAAAGCCCTGAAGATGCCAGAGACTCTGGCCACAGCAGCTGCGGGAAGGGGCGTTTGGGACGACGCTAGGTGGTCCTGCCTTGGGTGGGTTTTATTTTCCATATCCAAATATGGAGATCCTGAGATTGCAAATGGTCTTAGCGGCAGCTGTGATGAGGAATGCGGCGAGGCTTGCTTTGAGTCCAGACCGCGTCTGTTGGGCTGCAGCCATTCAGCCAGCGAGGGAGTGAAGGACAGCGGCTCAACTGGGCGCTGTCCACCAGGCACACCCGAAGGGGACGAGCGATCCCAAGCGCTTTCAAGAGCCAGACTGCTGAGCGAGCCCCGCACCTTCACTGGGGAGGCCGGAGAGGAGCGATGACCTCTTCCTGTTGGGAGCGCTCCAGGCCTGTGGCCAGCCGAAAGGGGGGCATTCTTGGGAGAGGCTTCGAAGCTTCGGCCACCAGACGCGCCGGTCTTCGAGGCTTCGGCCCGGGCAGCGGACCTCTGCTACCGCTTGCTAAGCGCCGCCGCAGCCCGGGAAGTCCAGACTGGCCCCCTGTGGCAGCGAAGGCTCGCCGGCACCCTGGTTGGCCCCGGAGACCTGTAGGGCGCCCTTGGCTGCTCGCCTGCCTGTCTGCCTTCGCCCGCCCTCCCCGGTGCAGCCGCCACCCCCCGGCGCCCCTCGAGAGGTGTTTTGCGATCCTTTCAGTGGCTGCGCAGGAGGCCGGCGGCGGGGAAGAGGCCGAGCAGAGGAGCCGTGCAGCGGTTTAGCGACCAGGAGCCTCGACACCCCTCCCCGGGGGGGGGGGTCTGGGGCCGGATCCAGAGCTTCCCTCGGGCCCCACAAAGGGCTCCCCTGACTCCGGACCCCGCATCTCGCAGGCCACCAATCCCGGCCAGGCTGGTCCACGTTTCCCGCTGGCGGGTGGCGGGGCCCAGGCCTCTGACTTCTCCCTCCTGCATCCCCAGCCCTCTGGGCGCGCCCCTGGCTGAAGGGGGAGGAGCAGAGAGGCCCCCCTAGCATCGGGCCCTTGGCCGGCCCTCAAGGCAGCTTCAGAGAAGAGGTCCTGGGCTGCAGAGGGCCAGGCGCCTTCCTTGTGCCGTGGCCACCTCGGGCCCATCGCTGCCCTCGCCCTGCCCTCCGTGGCTGCAGGGACTCTGGCCAAGGGCGCTTTCCCTCTCCAGCGCTCAGAGCCCGAACCTCTTGTTGGGCTCCGTGGGGTTACTGGACTTCAATCTAGTGGCCACTCTTGGTCTCACCTGCGCGCTCCCGAGGCCAGAGCAGGGTTGGGAAAAGACCCCACCAATGTTTCAGCAGTCTCGGGGTCCAGACTCTTTCCCTCGCCTCTACCACCTCCTGTGTTGAGATCTAAGAATTACCCCTCCCCCATTAGATCTCAAGTTTGATTTCAAGGAAGTAAGCCCTGCTGTGTTTTCGGTGGGGTTTTCTCTCTGGTCCCTTCTGACGGTAGCCTGGACCTTGCAGGGGAAAGGCAGAAGCAGAGGAAACGGTGCTCTGGTGCTGCTAGTAATATAAGAGGGCACCAATGAGAGAACCACCCCCATTTCTACCCTTACTGACCTGGCTGGGCCGATTCTCTCCCTCCTCTGATTACATTGTCTGTAGCTTTGTTATGAATCTCTTCACGGTTTCCTTTGTTGACAGGATTTTCAAAGACTCTCCTGTTTATGAATAAACCTGGATTTAAACCCCCTGACCTAATGGGCGTGACTGCTGATCCAGCCAGGCTTCAGTCCCCTGGCTCCTAACGAGGCTGATTGAAACAGGTGCTTAGCTTTGGCTGGACGGTGCCCGCTATTTTGACCCCACCTTGTCTGTCTGTCTGTCTACAGGCACTCCCTGTAGTAAGCACGGTGACACCCCCCCCCCCAGCTGCATCCGGGCCTGTTCGTCGCCCACACAGAGGTGGGGAAAGTTGCATCGAAATTCCAAACCCAGTTAGCTGCTGCAATCGGAATGAATCGATTTGCACAGGCCGGTTTAATCCGGACTATAACCGACCGGAGAAAATGGATTCGGATGGAAGCGTTTGATTGCTGAGGTTTGAAACTGCGCTGCGAAGAGCGGTCTGCTCCTGCTGGCCTGGGACCCGAGCAGGGAGGACGAACCCGTCTTTTCACCGAGCGCAGTTAGTCCCCCGATGTTGCTTATAAACCTGCTGGAAGCGGCCGGCCGGCTTTGGCCGCGGACAGCGAGTGGATCCGGTCGATATTGCTAACTTGCAGGGGGAGTCGATACAGTCAGCTTCCCTTGGCAGGGAGAAGAACTCATCAATCGGGATTAGGGTGGAGGTAATAAAGACGCCTCTGTTGGCCGGTCGGCATCAAGCAGCAGCAGCAACCGGGGCTGCGTTTCTCCCTCCTCTTTGCCGACCACCGAATCCACCCGCGCCCTGGCCTGTCGCCCCTGTGGGGAAAAGGACCATCCCAGTGGGGTCAGTGGGTTTTCCCCTCCAGACCCTTCCCTCGTCGCCCATTTTGGTCCCGGGAAAGCCCCACCCTTTCCCCTCCGCAAAGACTCTCAACCTTTGCGCCAAACTTCACGTGGGGATGTGACCTGTGTCTTTCCCGGCCGCCTGCAACCCGCGTCTCTCCATCCCGGGCGCCGCGAAGAAGGCGGTCCGTGGGCGAAAGTTGCGCGGCGGAGACGGAGCCGGGGGTGCCGAATTTGCAAAGTTAAATATTTGTTTTTAATTTTCTGGCTCAGAAATTTCCAACTGCCAGGCAGGGCTCCTCCTGCGGCCGCTCTAATGGGCTTGCATAAATAGTTTTGTTATTACCACTTGTCTGCTAAAACAACATTGGCTTCGCATCCTGACACCTCGTATTTCAAATCCTGGCAGCCCGGAGAAATCGCTCATCTAACGGGGGCCACTGGGGGGGGGGGGGGGGGGATTGAAATGAACTTGCTTCCGTTTTTTTTGGGGGGGGGGGGAAGATTAAGATGAGCGATTTATACAGTCAATTTGGGGGTGGGGAATTAACAAAACGGCGCTTCTATTAGTTCTATTAGTTTTTTAATAATTAGATTTGGCGATTTCCCGACGTGTTTGAAGGCCGCGAGGCGCTGGGCTCAGGGTGAAAGATTTCCGAAGGATCCCATTGGATTCAATCTATTTATCAGGGAGGGAGACGCGGCCCTATTCAAACGGTGAAAGGGGTTCCACTCGCTTTTCAAAGCCAGGTTCCCTTGGAAGAGGACCGGCACCCACCCAGCCTGCAATCCCAAAATGGCGAATCACAAGGAAGGCGCGTTCCGTTTTCGGTGGGGTTTCGGCGCTGCCTTCCCAGCGAGTCCTCTGGTGCAAAGTCAAGTGCTTCTCAGTGCTTGCGAGGGTTGTCTGAATCTTTCATATACACCAAAGACCCACACCGCGCACCCAGGTTGCTGTCTGCTTCTTTGCATGTGTTGGCCAGCCTTTGGAGCGTGTGGACAGGGATCCTCAAGGCCGCTCCCCAGCCCACCCCCAGCGGGAAGGCCTCCTGCCCGAGCCCCTTTCCCTTGCCTAAAAGCTGCGCAAGAGGATCGGTGGGCCTCCAGCGCAGGAGAGCTTCAGCCTCAGGACTGCGGCCCACGCCGTGGAGGCGTGGAGTGCCTCGGACTGCCGGCTCTATGGGCTCAGGAGACCAAGACAGCCCTTGGTCTTCCCAGGAGTTGCCACAACCATCACTGCCAACAGGGAAGCTTCCAGAAGGAATTCCAACGCCCTGGAATGTTTGGAGCACTTGATTGGTCCATTGAACTAGCTGCGACTTCCTAGCAAGGCTTAGCAAGGCCTTTGAGGGTGGCTCCCCTGGTTCAGGGGTGCTATTTCTGGGAGATTAAAAGCGCAGTTCCTTCCCCTCTTGCTATCCTGGCCTTGCCTTGCGCGCCTCCCAGGTTCAGGAAGAATACATAGCCATTTCCAATCGATAAAATAATGAGTCTGGCAGCCCTGATCTTCTGGAATGAGCAGACTTTTCAAATGACTATTTGGATGGTATTTTGCAGGCATCTTCGGGAGGAGGGGGATATTTGAAAGAAGAGCAGGTGGGGTCGACTTGCTTTCTCCCCACCCTGCAAAACCGAAAAGTGGGCTTTTCTAGGCAGGCCATCGAGCAGCACTGTACAGAAGGCCTGGCTCACATAGTTGTTGGGGATTGTGGTCTGCGCTCTCCTGTATAGTTTCCTCCTATTGTGAAATTTCGCATCGTTTAAGGTGCCCTGTGAACACATACGTTTTGCTTCAGTTCTATTTTTAAAAGATTTCTGGTTAGTTCTACACCTAAATCCTATTTAGTCGTTTATTGAGTGTCCATCCTGTGGACTGTATTGACGTGCTCTGTGTAATCTTGAGTCCCGGTGAGAAGGTGGACCAAATAAAATCGATAATGTCCCCCCAGATTATTGTGGCCGACAGTCACATGATGTGCAGGCTTCTATTTTTGCAGACACACACACACACACACACACACACACCGAAATCAGATGGCCTTTTGGAGTGCGGGCGATCCTGAGGAGCAAGGCAGCGCAGCACATCCTTTGGCCAGCCTGCCAGGCGAATTCCAGAAAGATTCTTCTTTCTGGGAGCCACCAGTCAAGGCAACCCCCAAGCGACGTCGAGCTCCCCTTGGGCCGTCCCCCGGCCCCTTAAGAATGGCTGGGAGCCGCGCGGGCCAAGCGAAGAGAAGGGTTGAGGCTGGGAGGGGAAGGCTGCCCTCCTGCGGGGCTGGCGCTTTCTGGCTGGCCTGGCCGCCATCCCTCTGCAATGGGGTCTGAAGCTGGCCAGCTAAGAGCACTTGATTGGCCCGAGAGAGCGGGAGAGGACTCGGCCCTGCCGCGGAATAGCTTTCCAGACTGCCGAAGCCCTCCAGTCCCTCGAGCCGGGCCGCTTTCCGGGCCTGCCTTGGCCTTCTCTCAGCAACCGGCAGGGCGGTCTGATGGAGAAGCGGAGGCACCTCGGGGTGGACATTCCGAGTGGGCCTTTGGGCGGCAGAGAAGGGGAAGGCCCGCCGGGTTGCCCTGGTGCAGGGTGCCGCCTTCCCGTGCCCGGCCGGCCGGCCTGCCTTCCCAGAGCCCCCCCTCTGCCCTCCCCCCCGCGCCGAGGTGTGGGCGTCAAAGGAGCGATTAGCGGGCGCGCCACCTCCGCTGGGCCATTCAGCCGGCCGGGCCGCAGGACTCCCTCCGTTGACAAACATGACAAGGAACCTCGGAGATTGACGGCAGAGGAAGTGACATTTGACCCCGGTCGCTTCCTGCCCCCAGAGGGGGGATGCGCCTTTCAGAATGCGAGTCATGCCCCGCAGGGGGCCAGCAGCCCCCGCCCCGCCGGCCCACACCTAACGTCTGCCCCGCACCAGCGCCGCTTCTCCTCCGCTGCCCCGAGAGAAGCGGGTCCCCCCGCCAGGACCAGGCCGCGGGTACCGACCAGCCTGCCCGGCTTCCCAGAGCCGCACATGGGCCGGCTCAAGCAGCGCGGCTGGCGTCCTTCTGCACATCTCTTGCCTTGAAAACCCCACCAGGGATCATAAGTGAGTTGTGACTCCATGGCAAAGAACAGTGTCAAGAAGACAGAAAAGCCTCTGTGCTATATTGGGGGCGGGCTGGGGAGTCAGCTCCAAGACCCTCAATGGCTCCTCCTGTTCTGGAACAGCTATGAGAATAAAACCAGATTGCCACTCTGAGTGGGCGGTTGTTTGCCAGGGCTACCATTCGCTCCTCTGACCTGAAAAGTGCCAGCTGCCTGAAATTCAGCAAGCCTTTCTGCAGGGTGTTGGCAACCCAAAGTCCAAAGCCCGAGAAAAATGGAAGCAGAAGCAAGAGAAGGGCTTCTGGCTGTGGGGTGGGGGTGGGGGTGGGGGGCACAAATTAGGAGATTTCCTTGGGCTCCTCTGGCTTCCTTGGTGGCTCTTGGGAAATGCTGTGCTGCTAATTTTGAGTACTGGGAACTGCAACTCCCTTCACCTGGAGAAGGTGAGTTTATTTACAGACCCCCCCTTCCTAGACTAGACTTTGATTCCAGATTCTTCCTCACAGCCAATGACCACCTGGGGTTGTGGAAGAAGAAAAGTTTTAAGCTAGGGGTGTTCAATGCTGGCTCTCCAGATGTTCATGCAGGGCAGCAATGGATAGGAATGATAGCCCATGAACATCTGGAGGGCCAGAGTTGGACACCCCTGTTTTAAGCAATACAAACAGGTGAGAAGCCATGTTTTCATTCCATCGTTCCTCAGTCAATGGAGGAATCGGAACTTTGCCTTCTGACCATTGTTGCAGCTATATGCAAAGCTAGAACTTGCTGAAAACACATTTTTGAACTGGGCTGTCTTTTTGTGAGTGCACCCACGGGTTTGTTTGAGCTGCCCTCGTATCATCCACTCAGCCTTCTACGCCCAAAGTTATTTTGACTGAACTAATCAACATGACACCTCATTTCATAAAATCGAATCAATTAGAAACAAAAAGAAAACATTCTGACCTCTACCCATCCCTTCGCCAATTCACAGAACTGCAGTTAAGAGGATGTTTTGGGCCAGTATCATTCCTCCTCTCTTTCTCCAGCAGGGAGAGCTGAGATTGGCCAGGGGAGGACTGATATATTCTGCCCAGCCACAGGTTTCCCAGCTTTGGTTCCCCTTTCTTCCATGCATCTATATGGTGACAGACAGTTCAGCTGCTGCTGGAATGTCAACAGTGGCAAGAAGAGCCCAGGACAAGGTTGAACAATTCACGCTACATGTTCATAGCAAGCAGAGCATCAAGGAATGGTGTCAAATCAGTCGTTGTTGTAGATTGACTGGAATTGGAATACAAATATAAAAGTTGTAGAAAGCATCACATTAGAACAGGGGTAGGGAACCTGCGGCTCTCCAGATGTTCAGGAACTACAATTCCCATCAGCCTCTGTCAGCATGGCCAATTGGCCATGCTGGTAGGGGCTGATGGGAATTGTAGTTCCTGAACATCTGGAGAGCCGCAGGTTCCCTACCCCTGCATTAGAACATCAGTAGAGCTCTGCTGGACCAGACCAAAGGCCCATCAAGTCCATCATTCTGTTCACACAGTGGCTGACTATGACCAGCTGCCTCCAGGAAGCCCACCAGCAGGATGACTGAAACAACATCTTCCCACTCATGCTCTTCAGAAACGGATCCAAAGAGGCCTATTGCCTCAGGTGCTGGACTTGCAGCCCCCTTTGTGAGGAAAAACAACCTGCAGCCCAATCAAATCTTAGTGTTGTAACTGGAATCCAGTCTTGTACCTGTTGTTTCTTCAAGCATTCTTAACTGGACCCTGAATTTGCAGGTGTCAAGTTGTTCTTATTGATTAAAAACAGGTGTTTTTTTTTCTATCCACACTAGCAAGGAGTGAAACAGGAAATGTGAAGTGAATGAGCTGGAGATCATTTAATGTATGGTTTTTAATGGAATATATATTCACACCCACTTCACACACACATACACACACCACCTCTTTGTAGCCTGAACATGAGATAGCTTCCTGGTGATAATTAGAACATACAATACAACAAATAACTAAAAATGTGCACTCACTGGGTAGTGAAACAGTAACTTTAATACAGCCACAATCGCAGTGATGACGGCAATAATAATGAAACGAATGAGAAGATTGAAGACTGATTTTAGAAAGGTCACATAGACAAGGCAAGGTGGAACAAGAAAGGATCAACAGCTCACAGCCAAAGGTCTGGGGAAAGAGAAATATTTTCACCCATCTTTCAAAACAGGAATGGCTTGGCACCAGGCAAAATGATTGGAGGAGGGCTTTCCACAGTTTGAAGACACAACTGGAAAGGCCCTGTCTCCTGGGCTTACCCAGCCCACCTCATAGGGAGAGAGCTGCCATGCAAGTTCATATCGGAGGGGTATTTAAATAATCTGCCCCAGTAGGGCAATATGGTAAGAACTGCTCCAATGTGTTCCAAGTAGGTAGCTTTGTTGGGTCAAAGCAAAACCCAAATGCAACAAGCTATTTAATACCTTTTATTAAGATCAGCCAAAATAATACAACACCCTTCATAAATTGTGGAATTCACAATGTGGTGTGGGGTTGTTTTTTTTGGCTAGTCTTAAAAAATGGATGGCTTCTGTTTTTTGTTCTACATGCACAGTCTCTGAATAATACTTGAAGAGCCAGATAACATTTTGACACTAGAGTATGCAAAGGAGAATTGCGAGGAGAATTTTGAGGCTGATGTTCCTCCCAGCCCTACTCCATCCACTCTTCCACATCTACTGCTGCATCATAGCCATGTGGGAAAATGACACAAATAGCCTGTGAATTCTCAAAGGCTGTTTTCAGTCTCTACTGTGAAAAGGTCAAACGGTATATCTTCGATTAACTTATCTTCCTGTGTATTTCCACAATTGTTCCTTACAGAAGGACAGAGATCCTGAGCGTCTCAACTTTGGCACTCAGCTCTAGGACATTCCAGGGAAGCATTCAGCACCCTTAACTTGGAAGGGAGAGGCGAGCTTGCAAGGCGGAAAAGACAGATTAGCAGCATCCCTTCCTCCTCTGGGCTTTGAGACGTCCACTTCGAGGCTGATTAATCAGGATGGTGCTGTGCCCTGCCCACCTATCATCATTAACGACTCTGGCGGTGGACTAATTAGGATTGAAATTTGGAGTTGCACACCTTGTTCAGATTGCTGGGTTTTGTTTTTCTACGAATATCCTCAGGAGACTTCAGCCCTGGAAACTCATCAAAGCCTTCTAACCCTGCATTTTCTTCCCATTCTTTTTATCTTGGGCTGCTTGTAAATGATTCCTGATAGTGAGCGTTATGGACAGGCCCTTTATGTGAAAAAAAAGGTATCCTACTGATTGTGCAGAGGTATTCAGTTATTTTTACAGTGTTGGGGAGATTTCAGTGAGTCATTTTCATAATAAAATGTCTGAGTAGAAAAACAGCCCAAAATGCAGATCAGCAATAGTTGGTCATGGTCAGGTTTTGAGCTCAGTACAAGGAGGATCAGTTTATCAAGAGCTATTGGCAGTGCTAAGCAAAGCCTCAACGAACAGAAGAAGTATACCTCTGAATATCAGATGCTAAGGATGATCATCAGTAGAAAAGCTTCATTTTCTTTTTGGGAGTTTCCCAGAACCATCTTACCTGCTAGGAACAGAATATTAGACTAGATAGACTTTGGTATAATCTTGCAAGGTGGTTCTCATTCTAAAGGAAATAAAGCTGAGTTAACAATTTAGACTATATTTGCTAACAAGCAGAGGTTAGCCAATAACTGGAGATCACCTCTTTGTGGAGAGGGCGTGTCCCTCTGCTGGGCCTCTTAAAATGGCAGAAGAGCTTGACAATGTCTTATAGATTTATTTGTTTATTTAGTGCATTTTTATTTCTCCCTTTCTCCAAGGAACAGTGTATATCAGACCATCTTCCTCCATTTTATCCTTATAGCAACCGTGTGAAGTAAATTAGACAGGGAGGTATCAGGTCAGCCAGCAAACTTCAAGGCAGAATGCAGATAATTTGCAAGAACCAAAGCACGCTTTGTCAGGTGCCTGCAATGTTAGATTCCGTTCCGTTGGCAGAGAGATTTATGCCCAGGGCTACAAAGAGAGGAAGTCATGGCGGGGAGCAATATTAGAAAGAGTGGCCAGAGGGACAAGTATTCCAGGACGTGTGCTGCCTTATGCTGCAGAGCCCAAGTAAAAATGAGATCAAGTTGAAAGAATCCATAGTTCACTCAGAGCGGGTGTGAACCACTCCCAACTAGTGAGGCTCTGTGGTCCACCTGGAACCTTAGTTAGAAAGGCAGGATATCGATACACTAAATAAAGAATGTCTTGTCGAAAGAAAGAATGGGTTGGGTATAACATTGGCAAAACCAAAAAAGGTCTGAGGGGTCATTCCTCTTGTTTCTGCTGCTGCCCACTAAAAGAAAGAAAGACAATTTGTGCATGAAATCTTCATGAGAAAACATACCTGTTCCCCTCACTCTTTTAAAACCCAAGCATAGCATTTACAGGTCTCAAAGGAATATGCACAGATTCCCCTTCTCAGATCCCAAGAGGGAAATTGTGCTCTCTCACATAGGCAATTAAAAGATTTCTGCCAGTGGTCCTCACCCATTAAAAGTCTCAAAATAGAATAATTCTTTCTCCTTTGGAGTTTTTTTTCCAGATGTTCAGGATTTATTGCTTCTTGCTGAAGGTTCAGCTTTCACGGGGCCTCTATTAAACATTCATTTAGTCCGAGGCTATAACAGCTGCTCCAATTTTTACCTATGCCTCTCAGGCAAAGCTGCTCACCTTACTTTTGGAGATAAGTTCCTCTTCTCCCGGCAAGGGATCAAGGAGTGCACTGAATGTTCTGCAATTAATAAGAAACCTGGAGACTTCAGAGGGTGCATATGGAGAGCCAAGTTCATTTCCGCTGTTGAGATATATCAAACAGAAGGGGAGAGCAATCCTCGCTGCGATTTTCTCAGAGCCAGCCTACCCAGCTTTCATTACACCTCCGTCAGGTACATCCTTCCAGCACAGCGCCACCGGCTTCTTTTGACAGACTCCTGGCTGCTTCTGTCATCTTAAACATTAAGGAAACCACCCCTCCCTTTTAACTAATTAACTACGTTTTATATGCCGCCATTCCCTTCAGAGGCTCAGGGCAGCGTACAATATTTAACAGTAAAAACAATAAAATAAATTAAAATAAAACCCAACCTGGATCTTATTGTGATTAAACTATCATAAACAGGAGGGCAGAGGCAAAGTAGAGATGAAACAAAATAGAGAAAGAGTCAGGCCAACGATGGAAAAACCATAGTAGCCTCAACCCTCCACGTGGTGAAACAGCTTTGTATTGCAGGCCCTGCGGAACTGCATGAGATCCTGCAGGGCCTGGATGTCACATGGCAGAGCGTTCCACCAAGTTGGGGCCAGGGCAGAAAAGGCCCTGACCCTGATTGAGGCTAACCGAATATTTTTTGGGTGTGCTCTTTTGTCATTATTTGTATTACACTCACATCCTCCTCTTCCTTAGGGAAGCCCCGGGTGAATTATGTGAAGCTATGAAGCAGGGCTGCTTGCAGACTTTGGAGGGGAGGGGAGGTCTTGGACAGAGAATCCCCAAGGGCTGCCTCCTTGCCCACTCACCCTCATGTCTCACTACTTGTCTACGCATCCTCTCACAGGCCACACTCACAGTCATTTGCACTGCACACAGCCCTTTCCCTGGTGATACTGCTCAGTGCTTGCATCTGGGGAAAGGGAAGTGGAGCACTCACAAGGGAGCGAGCAGGGAAAGGGCCTGTTAAAGCCAAATTAACAGCAGTGGACCCTTGCAGAAGCCCTGGGCCCTGGCAGCTGCCCTGCTTGAGGGTATGCTGACACTGGCCCTGTCTAGTTGGCAAGTGCCACTGTGTTCTCAGGCACTATGTTGAGGACTCCTGGTACTAATTACAAACTGTAGTAAAATTACAAACCATGTTGAGGACCTCTGTACTAATTGTGCAGGCACCAGCCTCAAGTTGCTTCTGTAAATGCTCCCCCACCCCAGCCACTATCTCCCCTCTGTAGTTCACCCAGAGGTGGGATCCAACCAGTTCTCACCACTTCTCTAGAAGTGGTTACTAATTTTTTCTGAGTGCCGAGAAGGGGTTACTAAAGCAACCTCCATGCCCAATAGGGACTGGAGGTGCGTGTGTGCGGCGCCGCCACTGTTTGAATCCCACCACCATCGGAGCCTGTTATTAAAATTTTTGGATCCCACCACTGAGTTCACCCCAATCCCCACACAATGTATTTACATGGCAACAAAGGTAGACATTTCTTTGTTGACTCTTTGACTTAAACTTTGCTCATGCCAAAGATAGGCAGACTGTTCAGATGCGGCTAGATTCATGCCCGCACATTCTTGCATTGATTCACACAGGACTCATAGTCCCCCAATCCTGATCAGACAAGTCCTGTTTCTGTCCCACTTGAAGAAGAGATAACTCAGGACTGTGTGGCACAGAAAGCATAGTGGCTTACATTGCCAAACAAGACAACCAAGTAGCATGGTAGACACAGACTGAACTAACAGATAATAAAATGCCTGTGGGCACCCCACCACATTTGGCAATACATTGCCACCTCTAAAGCAGGCTGCAGGGATCAGGTGAAGAGGCAGGTGGCAAAGCTAACCCCCATCCTTTCTGCCAGTGCTGTTTCTTTTCCTTCTCCTTAGTCATTAATTCAAGGTCTGCTGGCATTCAATTTTGACTTCCAAGAGCCTTCACAAAAGTATTTGCATGTTGGATCTGTAAACATAACATCCAGTCAAAAAGCCCGTGGCTTCAACTTCATCCCTTCTCTCTCTTCCCCCCTAATGTGCATAGATTTCTTATATGTAAGTGGCATGCTTCGTTCCTCATATCTGACAATAGAACCATCCGGACATTTGCTAAAGGAAACACAGATGAACAAAATGTATGAATTGCATTGGGATGAGTTTTACCTTTTCTTTCAAACAATCAAGAAGTCCATGTATTTCTACTAAGAAATTGAGCATTTGTCTGATTCATGAATTGTGTCCATCTCCTGTGGAAATATATATATATATAAAGCTTGAGCAAACTTGGCACCAGAGGGCACTCTTGCTAGCTGAAGCAAGATCAACTGTTGAATGCAGTCATTCCTTAGCTCCTGTACTTTCTACTTTACGGACAGCCTGGAAGCGATTCCAGAGTATTCCCTCTCAGATGCTCAGTCTGGAGGTCCAAGCTGGAGAAATCTATTGCCTCTGGCATCTGAGTGGGGTGAGCCTGCTGCTTGTGAAAGGCAAATATTCACATGGATACGTTATGTCATGGGAAAGGAGCATTTGTATTCACCCACTCTGTACACACAGAATATAACATTGTGGCGGGAATTGCAAGTGTATGTTACAACCGGTCATGAAAGTGTTAACTATCTGTATGTAAACAGGATGCTGAGATCATATTCTAATGAGCTGGCCTATTGATTAGGCATTGGTCAATTTAGCAGCCATTGCCTACATGTTTAAGGTCATAAAGTTAACTTAGCTCCTTTGTTCTGTGCCCGTTGGACCATGTGCCTGTCAGACTATGTAGTTTTTAATAGTGTAGTATAGAGTTGATTGATTTTTTCCCAAGTATACCATTCCTTTAGCTAATATAACATTATTTAGCAGTTCACTAATATCTGGGTTATTATTGCTCTTCTGTTATACTCTGCATTAACAAAGAACAAGCAAGTTCCCACACCCTGATTTCATCAGCAAACTAGTTGAATTATTCTGCACCCTTTTTTGCCTAAGTTTTAACTTAATCTTAAACCTCCTGTCCAGCTATTAAAGGCCAACAACCGTCCAGAGTTTCTTTGTTTTAATAGTCCCAACCCACTAAGACTTGGAATACCCCTGTTTTAATTTCATCCGTACTGCCCAAAATTAATCAGATCTTGGGCCTTCTTGTGTTTTAATCCAATCCAGTCATTTCTCATAGCATTGCCTGTGCCTGGAAACAGAATTTTGCTTGTTCCAGAAAGATTGCCCCTCTTATAATTGCTGACGAGTCAATTTTTCCTATAACTAGTCCCCTAAAATCTATGACAAATTGCACTTGGATGACCTTCTTGCTGGCCACTTCTCTCACTCTCTCCTTGGACCTCTTCACTTCTGGAATGGTAAATATCACCCTCCCAATACCCTGCTCTATTCCTTCTATTGCTCATCTCTGTATTTTCTTAGGCTCTTCAAAACTGTGTGCTTGCAACTTGCAAGTGTATTTTTGTTATTTTTAATCCCGCAATAAAATTGTAACCCTTCTCTTAATCCAGGTTTTGAGTGCATTTCTTTGGGGAACGGACCTCTGTGTAAATTGGTGAAGATCCCCTGCCTCTCACATAGTCAATCTGTTCCCAGTGAATTTCTCCAACCATAAATGGAACAGCTCAGACCAACTTGGGTAGGAGCAGAGTAGTTATAATCGCTGCATACCTGAAGCATACTACTCTCTTTTCACGGTGGGGGTTTGCCACATGAACATATGGAATTGCTTTATACCAGGGGTATGCAACCTGCAGCTCTCCAGATGTTCATGGACTACAATTCCCATCAGCCCCTGCCAGCATGGCCAATAGTCCATGAACATCTGGAGAGCCGCAGGTTGCAGACCCCTGCTTTATACCAAATCAGATAACTGCTCCTTCACAGTATTGTCTACTCAGGCTGGCAGCAACTCTCCAGGGTTTAAGGAGGAGGTCTTTCACATCTTCTCCTTAATCTTCAACTGGAGATGCCAGGTCTGAACCCAAGACCTTCTGCATGCCAAGATACTCTGCCATCGAGCCATAGCCCATCTCCTGCCAATTACAAACCACCCCCTCCTATCTTGGATGACAGAATGTGTATGTAATACTTTGAAGTTCCTAATGGACATTAGAGCATGTAGAATACTTGGGGGAAGTTACAGGAGTGTAATGAAAGGGTAGGAATAACTTTTATGGAGGAAACGGCATGCGTCTGTGGTGGGAGTGGGGGGGGGGGGAAGTGTTGAGAAGAGCTGTTCATACCAGCTCCTCTGATGGCACACTGGCAACATACACCCTTGGGAACGCAATGCCATATCCCTATTAGGAGGAGGCAGCATATCCCATGTAAAAATGGTCCAGATGAACAGGGGTGAGAAGGATATGTGGAGACTGTAGGCTTCAAAAGGTCATTTTTCCAGATAACTCTTAAATTAGGAAATTGAGGCCTCCTGTTCCCCCACCACTGGAAGGCTGACTAAAACGCAACACTAAAGTCACAAATGCAATGACCCAACTGGTTCTTCATTCTTGTCTACCTGCCCAATTCCTCCTTGCCTTCATTCAAGATCACCATGTCAGATAAGTACCACAAGAGACAAAAAGTGTCGATTTAAACCTTTAATAATTACAAAAAAAAATACACACACATACACCACTGTTGAAAGCCTACCCAGTTTGAGAACCTAAGGATGCCAATCAAGAATAGTGCAAGTTTTTCCTGTCATACTTTTCTTTGTAACACAAATTCTGATCACTTTGGTTCAAATACATACAAATATTGGCAAGAGTGAACTTCTGACATGTATTTTGGCCACCTTGTCGAAACACAGATTTCCTTTCAAACCTTCACAAATAAAACACTGTTTTCCATGATTACATATTTACACTTATAATTGTCTTTTTTAGTCATATCTGGTACTGGGGTGGTGGACGTCTCAAAGCATCTCTTTGCCTTCTGAGTGAATTTACAGAACACAGCAGCTGAAATCTGCTTTCAGTGAACAGAAACAGGTTTGCATAGGCATAGCGATCAAACAATGCCATTCAACTGGGACTTTTGACTTGGGCAGAGAAAGCATCATGTTGAATATGCATTCAGCTTGCTTCAGTGAAATTGCTAACCTGTAAAAGCCGACGGAAGGCAAAAAATGAGTCAAGACTGCAATCTACAAACAAGGTATAATGGAGTAACACCACATACTCCAGTGAACCTCCTTCAGTGACAGTGCTTCCCACATGACTGCCTGAAGTCTTCCCTATCACCTCTTTTGAACAAATGAACAGAAAACCCAAAACACTTATTCAAATATGCTCCAAATGTTGGTGTTTGTTTTTAAAGATGGTGGTTTACAAATTGTAACTAGGAAAGCACCACACACTGAGGAGGACGTGTCCTTTCAGGAAGGACAACAATTCAGCAGCTGGTACTCCAGAGACATGGAAGTTTGAGCAGCACAGCCAGAATTGGTTTACAGGAAGCTTAATTTCCTCTCTTCCATGCTGGATTAGTCCCCTGCTCTCCACAACAGCTGCAGCCCTGTGGCCAGGCACAAAGGCTCTGCTCACGCACACCACCCAGTAGGCTGGCTCAGAAGGCAAAGTAAGTTTAGAAGAGGCCTGGGTTTAAAGAGCGAGAGAAACACGGCTTTGGAGCCTTCTCTGAAATAAAGAAACGAAGAGGGAACAACACAGCTTCAGCTTGTGGCCCAAAAGAGATTGCAATTACGAGACTGGAAGCCAACATGGTGCTGGAAATGGAGGAAGAGCCCCCCCCGCCCCGCCCAAGGCAACGCAGCAAGAGCACTTTGTATCCACAAGCACAGAAGTAGAGCATTTCTTAAGATGTATGAAGTAGAGGCATAAACTAGCATTACCAATTTGATTATTGCTGATTTTTGTCTCTGTGCAGCATTGAAATGAGGTTAATAGCCCCTCATTGTTTAAGGAGATGTTAAAGAGGAGACAAGGCTCAGGTTTTCAACTGTACATTGCACTTTAAATTCTGAGACCCAATACTTGTTAATTAGTTCACCTATGGCCTGTGTAATTAAAGCTGCCATTGTGCTGCCTATGAAACTACTCAGACACCTGGCATGTCTGGTGCAGGTGTTCTCTGCAAGGCAATCACAGATTGCAAGTCGTACAGGGCTGAGAAATAATTGTATAAAAACAGAGTAACGATCTCTTCAGAAACACAGTGTGAAACCAAAGTGCACGGGTAAGAAGCACGAAATAACACTTTTGGCCTACACGGCTTCTTTCATGGCAGCTATAGTTTGAGCCCCCAAACTAGAAAGAGTCCCAGAAAACTCCACCAGAATCAGTGTCCTGCACACATAACACTCGGAGGACTGGTTTATCGGTGAGGGGCTTCAGGGCTTCCCCTTTGGAGATGCAGCAAAGGAAATTGCTGACCAAGAATTGATTTTGGCTGTGTGTATTTGACAGCAGGACAGGGATAAGGGGCCAGCCGGTTCCACGAGAAGCTGACAGATTTATTGCTTCTTTATTAACAAGAAAGTTTGCTTCGCTTTCTCAAGAGATCTGGTACTCCAAAAAGTAAAAACCCCACACAAGTCAAAGTAGAACTCCAAGCCAGTTCTGTAGAAGCCCCACTGAAAGAGTAGGGCCCTTCTCTCTTGTTTCAGTGAGGCCTGCAAAGCAGAATTTCCCACTGGATTGTGTCCGTGGCTACTATTCTGTCACCCAGCATCTGAATGATTGTATTCGGATTCTCTGACAACCCTATTTTAAGGGAAGGTTGGATAAATACTATTTCCTATGAAACCCACGTACTTCACCTTCCAGCACCACCAATCAACCTTCTTTGGGCACTTGCACAAAGCTTACAATTAAGTTTTGTTTCAAGGCTTCGAAATATGGCAGCTGTTTCAATGACTTCAACTGGAACCTAGTGCCTGGGATCATGACCACCAAGCATGACTCGCTACACATTAAGTCTCTATAGAATTCTTCCACAGGAGAACCAAGTACAGATGCATCTCTGAAAAACCAAGGGAAGCCCTTGGCCACTCAAAGGTGAATTGACGTTCCTTCACCAGCCATTCGTGCACGGAGCCCACACAGGTTATTCAAGAAAAATAATCCAGTTCAGACTCAGGAAGCCATCTTGGTTTTGCCTTCGCACAGGCACTGCAGAGCCAAACACTTAGTCACTGTGAGGCTTCTCAGGGACATCCTGGGGTCAAAACAAGAAGTTATTATTATTATTATTATATGAAAAAAACAAAATACTTAAGCAACATTTGCTCGCTTATATATGGTCTGCCTTTCTAACGGGGACTCAAGGTGAATTACATATTTGGCTGGTACTGAACTTAAATCCCCAACGTGTTTCCTGAAATGGCCGGAAATATGAAGAGAGCAAGGTTCGAGGTTGAGAGTTGATTTAGCTGTTCAAGATCCCTAAGTGTCCTGCAATTTGCTTCATCAGGGGAATCTTCTATGGGAATCTCTCAGTTCCCACCTAGGACAATTATTGAGAAATTTCTATATAAGATCCTCTGATGGAGCAAATTGCAAATTGTGTAGAGATCTAGAAGAGCTAAATAAACTCTTAACCTTGCATCTTGATCTCCTTTGTCTTTTCCTACCCTCTGGTGTGGCCACATTTTCTCCTGGAGATACTTCAGCCTTGACACCTGAGGCAATATGCAGAAAGGGCTCAAGAAAAGTTGAGTTACAGGCACCCCAACACATTTACCAGAAATTTATCTTTGCTCCTAACGCCCACTGAAATACGAAGTAACAGGGATGGAAGAGGCTACAGACATTGGTAAAACCATTCCATGATGGTTGTGCCACTCCAAAGAGATCTGACAGAACTCTACTC
Organism: Sphaerodactylus townsendi; assembly: GCF_021028975.2. Classification (NCBI taxonomy): domain Eukaryota; kingdom Metazoa; phylum Chordata; class Lepidosauria; order Squamata; family Sphaerodactylidae; genus Sphaerodactylus; species Sphaerodactylus townsendi. Next base: position 68,591,050 of record NC_059435.1, read on the forward strand.
CCAAACCCCAACTTAAAATGCCTTGTTTACAAAAACAAGTGCTCTCCCATTAAAAGCATAGAAGAAAACTTTGCATTTAACCTCTATTAAGCAAGTTCATTCCAACACATGCAATATAAAGACTAAATTATGTAATCGGGCCTGGTGTTGGAAGGGTTTTAAGCTGCCGGTGGAACTTGAATGTTTCTAACACCAAAGAAATACAGGAACATGTCATGAATAGAAGACTGAACTCATCAGACTTTTAAATGGGAAAAGTTTATATCAAGAGTATTTTCTATTCTCTTTCCTTCACTGAAAGGTTCCCAGAAAGGCAACAGCTTAGCAATTAGAAGGAAGGCTGTGCTTGCATGCAAAATGCTTATGGTTCACTGGTTGGCCAAAGTTCTTAAGACTATGAACCTCAGGACATGCACTTAAAAAGAACTTGTTGTTCTCAGCAGTCACCAAATAAAATGACCTCAGATAACCATTAGAGACTAATACCCATAAATTACATGGCCCTGTCAAAAGAGCTAAAACCAGATTGATTTATTTAATTTACAAAAAGCCACAAGATTGGAAAATAATTACCATAGCCAGCTGGCGTCCTATGTTTCCTACAGTCACACCTCCTGAGAAAAATATACATGGCAGCCAAGATCGGATGTAAAGGAAATCTGGGGAGGTATACCTAAAGAAAAAGGAAAATGTTTTAGATGTGGATGCAGGCTTAGCATCTGGGCATGATCTCTCTTTTCTATCAGGATGTGAAGAAACTATTATGAATGGTATCAGATATCTAACTGCAAGTACATGATATTTAGATGGGTGGAACTTTTAAAAACTACTATCATTATAGCTTTTATTTAATAATGCTTAAGCATGAAAAACCTTTAAGGGTAACTTTTTGGGTACACGGGAGTAAGCGAGACTTCCTGTTTTCTGTGCCATAAACCTGAAGAGTACTCCCTTTTACCAGACACTCCCTGTGATCCACTTGAAAACGAAACAAAAGAAACCTTACAGAACTGTTTTCTTAAAGAAATCCTGATTTTCTACATGGCTAAACAATGCAGTGCCATTAAAACGGGTCTTCTTCCGAACAGGGGAACGGGCACAGGCATGCGCAGATTACAAGCTTAATCAAGCATATCTTAACACAGTCTGACAATCTGAAGCAGCAAGACAAGGAGAGATACTTACTGATAAACACCATTATAGACAAGAAACTGTGTAATCAGTGTAGCTAGAAAAGCTATGGTAATTCCAAGACCCAGACCGCTTCGAGAACGATCAAATGTCCACCAGAGGCCCAGTGACAGAGCTGCCAGTGTCAAGGAGAGCTGGATATTGTTTGCAAAATCCAGTTTCTAAGTAGGAAGTTAAGGAAAGTCTGAAGAAGGCAGAGAAATTACTTCATCATGAAGAATTCAAGCCTAGCCACTGTCTACGGCACATCTCCTCAGTGTCTGTCACATTTCATTTGTCCTTCAGTCTTTCACATACTTCACTTTTGTAACTGTACTGCTCTTCGCAACACCGAAATGCAAAAACTAGCACATGTAGGACCCAGGGGTATTCTCCCTGCAAAGAGGCCTCCTTCCTTGACTCATGAGAGCAGCCCCACCTGCAGAACTATAGTGCTCGTCCCAACATAGTGAGAAACATTGTGGGTCAGGGATCACCTCTTGTGAAACACTGATTTTCCTGAAATGTGCAGTGAAAAACTATGGGAATACCCAGAAAGCTACCGCAAAAACTCCACATAACAAAAGGGTAAGTGCTGCAGGTTTACAATGCACTGGGCCAGTTCAAACCTGACATTTGAACTGTGGGGATTTTATACCCCACTTTTCTCTCCTGAAGGAGTTTCAAAGTGGCTTACAATCACCTTCTCTTCCCCCCTTCCACAACAGACACCTTGTGAGACAGATGGGGCTAAGAGAGTTCTGAGAGAACTGTGACTGGTCCAGGGTCACCCAGCAGGCTTCATGCAGAGGAGCAGGGAAAAGAGTCCACTGCTTATGTGGAGGAGTGGGGAATCAAACACAGTTCTCCAGATTAGAATCCACCGCTCTTAGCCACCATACCACGCTGGCTCTCTTTAGTATGAAGAGATCACCAACATGTGTGAAATCAGGCCACACATGACTTAGGTAGCAGCTAGCCAAGGTTCCATGTCAATTCAGACATCCCAGTCCATGTATTTTATTCAAAATACTTAAAAGCATTCTTTGCTTTTACAAAATGTAAGCTATCACGATCACTATATTTTGGATGAAAAAACAGCAACAGCAGCACAAACCTTCAAAACTGCTGGGCTCCCTTCCCACTCCTACTTGCTAGAGATGCCACATCACTGAAGGAGCCTCTTAGTCTCCCTACTGCAAGGTACTGGAACTCTTAGACAGAACCTCATTAGTACATAAAAAGGATCAGAGATCCTTGGGATACTATAGCACGAAGGCAGGAGAAGCTCACACCCTGATGCAAGGATCAAGTGCAGCAGCTCAGGTAGCTTTGCCCCAGGTCTTACAAGCTACCACACTAAAGCAGCATCTCACAGCCCCAAGCTGCTAGAGACCCAACCCATTCTGAAGGCAACATTTTAGAGGGGGGGAGAGATTCCACATTCAATCCCATTTCATCATGATGACTCCAGACCAGGGGTAGGGAGCCTGCGGCTCTCCAGATGTTCAGGAACTACAATTCCCAATTGGCCATGCTGGTAGGGGCTGATGGGAATTGTAGTTCCTGAACATCTGGAGAGCCGCAGGTTCCCTACCCTTGCTCCAGACAGACACACTAAGCCAACTGCTTCAAGGATACAGCACTTGCGTGGTTAATGCCCACAAAAACGGCTATACATCGCATTACACTGGCCCATTCTCTCTTGAATTTGTGAGGCTCGCCCAGATGACTGTCAATGCAGGGATACAGCAAGCCAACCACAGCTGTAAGAAAAAGAAGACAAAACGGTTATTTCCATAAACTGGCTCATGTGAACACAGAACAAAGCCCTAAGAACAGGAAAAAAAATTTTCTTCATTATAACAGAGCAAAAAAACCGTACACGATAATTCCAGTGTCTCTTGTGATGTAAGTTACTGCAGGTTTTAAAAACCAGACACCACAGTTACGCTTCCCTTAACAAATGGACTGTGTTCTTTAATGCATTTCTTCGCTCAGAAGTCCAAAATGATAAGTGCTCCCCTTCGGATAAGATGGCCCGAACCTCATGGTGCTCTCTGATGTCATGCAAAGCCAAGACTTCAGCTGCCTGCGATTTCTGCAATCATCCAAATGTGGGGGCATTTCACCCACTATGATTCGACAGGGGATAATAAACCAGTTGCTGATTCACTTCCAGTTCATCTTAACTATGGCTTTGTGTGATATAGGAACAGGGATGTCTTGGTTTGTTCCTAGCCAGGGGGCTAGCCAAATGTCTGCAGGAAGGATGGTAGAAAGAATGACGTGATAAATTTAGCATTTGCCAGTGCAAACCAGAATTTGAATGATTAGTGAAAGCAGAGCAATTAACCATGGTTAAAAGAAATCATGGCAAGAAAATAAGAATGTGGAGGTTATTCTCAACACTTCCTTCTTGCTGTCATAAGCAGTTACCATTTGCAGACCTCCGTCTGCAATTTTAACTTGACCCCACCAACCCTGCTCTCTTGGGGGCGAGAAAGAATTGCCCCTCGTAACCAGCTGGCAAAATGTAGACTCAGCTCACATTAAGGGGTGCTGCAGAGATCCATTTCCAAGAATTCAAGATAAGTGAAATGCCACCATTTGCAGTAACCCTCATTCTGCATTCAACTGAGCTACTGCTACTGACACACACAGCCCACCAAACACCATGGAGCTCTTGAATTAAATGTCTTGTGACAGTGACGAGTGGCATTACGCTTTTGTTCCCCATAAACAAAATACTTCAGTGGCTAAACTGAGGAGATTAATTATTGCCTACCTCGGGGCCTCACTACAAATATTGGTGAGCTCCCAAGTTCACACACCTCTGAACAACGAAGGCACATTCCTTGATGCCATCAAAGAACACCCCCACCCCTCCTTTTTAGACTATGCTAGAAATGAACTTTCACCTTTATAAAGCAATCAGAAGTTCTGTAACCAGCAACACCAGCTGCCTGTGACACAGGTCCTAGCAGTTCTTCTGATGTCAGTGGTATTATTTCACATGTTCTATACATGCAAGAATTAAAAGCTTCCGCTGTTTTTAATGCTGACGTTCATTTGTACACTACCAAACTGTTATTAGAGTATCAGACACTCAGGTTTCCAATGGGGTAATTAATGTATAATTGTGTTCTTTCACTGTCTGTTACTAGTACCTAACACATTTGAGAGCACCTTGCATGACTTCAAAATCACTTGCATTTGGTCATTTAGTTACTGTATTTAGGTCACCTCTAAGACTCCAGCGCATGTGACATGCAGAGGTTTGCAAAGAGCTGCCACATGATAACCAGCACAGTGTGTAGAACAGACCCTGTTCTGCCTACTCTCTCTTAGGTCCTAGGTTAGTCACCAGGTGGTGAATAAGAGGACTGGAGTGCCAGGGGATACTGTTTTGTTTTTAATGTATATTGATTCTTTATTGTTTTAAGAAACTGAGTATGAGCTGCCCTGAGCCAACCCATCAGGAAGCAGCAGATAAAAGTCTAATAATAATAAAAAAGAAACAAATAACCTGCCTAAACAAACATACAAACCAGCACTGTGGTTCTGAGAAGGTACTTTCCCTTGGATTAAGACTATTGCCCACATATGAAAAGCTTTGGGAAATGCCTCCTTTTAAGCTTCATGCTCCCCATCTGCCAATAGGATAACAGTGATGTGCTTCTCACAATTGTTAGTGACAAGGAAGGTCTGGGCATCTGGCACAGCAGAAGTATTACACTGCACCGATTCCCCAGTTCATTCTAAACTTGGCAGTTTGAACTCATCATTCTGTAGTCTCTCCAAACCTGCTGCTTTTATTTATGAAGGCAGTTCTGGGCTTGGAAAGAGCCGCAGGAGATTGAATATCCAACAGAAACTGACGTCCACACCAGCAATGCATCCCAAACTACTCATTTGGTTTTGGAAATTATAGCATACCAGCTGCACGCACACACAAAAAAGCCAAGCTTGAAATCAAAATTCCTTGTATGGTTTTATTTAGATATTTTACAAGCTTGAATTCCAAAAACGGCACCCAGACGTTCAGCGCTTTATAGCATAAAGCAGACCTGCATGCCATATTCTATTCTAAAGCCATTTGGATCTACTGAGTAGCCAGCAGCAGTAAGATTCAGTTGGTTAGCTCCAACATTCTACATACCTGTTTGTTCTGTTTCCACTGTTAACGAGAGGGCTTTCTGTTTTAAATGAAGGGTTTGTCCCATGCTATGTACAGCTTTGCAACTCCCCCGCCCCCGCCCCCTATAATGTTTCTGCTGGGAATTGAAACTGCTGCAGCTGCTCTCAAAACAGGCATCTGGCCAAGATTCACTTCCCCTCCTCTCTCATCACAACGCATGACTTCCTTGTTTTTGATTCCAAATGTATGGCATGTTCATACCAGCAGCCAATAGAAACAGGAGCATGAGACTCACCAGTTGAAAAAGGGAGCCAATCAGAAGGCAGAGTGTGCTGATGAGTCATTCTAGCTACTGTGTTAAAACTTGGCTGATAATAGCAGAAAGAAACTGTTCCCCCTCCCCCAGCCTTTCTGTCATACCTTTCCAAGAACAATCTCAGTTTAGGACGGACAAACAGCGCACAGGTAAACTGCATTGTTTCCTAGGCAGCTATATGCTTGAGCGGCCTGGTTGTTCCCGATCACAAGATGCTAACAGCAGTGTGTTTACATTCTTAGTGACATAATGATTATTGGGAAGAGCTCAGGTGAGAGGGGAGAATAGGACCAGCTGCCTGCCAGCAAGATACCACCCCAGTCAAGTACAAAGCAGAGACTAAACTGCTCTGATACCCTTTTCTCTAAAGAATGGGGCCCAAACAACTTACCTGCTGCAGTCCCACAGCACGGGGGCACCCACCAGGCGGAGGAGAAGATGGTAGACATGACTTCCTCTGGGAACAGAGTCACATTCCGCTGGATTTGCAGCAAGTTCAGCACCAGTGCCAGAAAAGTGCCCACAGAGAACAGCACCAGGCTCCGCTGCAATACATCCCGGCTCAAGTTCAGGCTGCTGGAGCTACTGGGCTTCTGGGCCATTAGCGTGAGAGGAGAGTTTGAGACGGAGGAGCTCAGCATTTCGCCCACCTTGGCTGCAAGCCCCGAAGCCGTTCCTCCTGAGAGAGCTTTATTCCTTCTCCCAGCAGCACAGGAACAACCCCAGGTATGATCCTCCAGTCTGGGAACCAGCTTCTCCATTCGCTCTCTGAAATATGCACCAAAAAATCATTAGTGCCAACCTCAGCCAAAAACAAGCTCTGTGGGATAAAGATCCTGCCTGCCTCAACGCTTTGCTTCTTCATGAAGGATAAGCAGAAACTTAAGGCAGGGCAAACCACAGGAATCCTATGCCTACTTTCAACTGCACTCTAGAAATCCAGGATATGCCGCAGCCTCCCCAACTGGCCCGTCAGGACTCAGAAGAGATCTGCAGCAGCACCCAAAGCTGGGATCAGTGGACTGTACAGCACCAGACTGAAAGCAAGTTCCACTTCCAAGGCAGGTGCAGCAGCCACTTTCAACCAAGGCAAGCATCCACTTGCGGAAGCCTCCTGGGACGGGCCCAGCTCAGGGAGCAAGAGAACCACTGGTTGCTTCAGCAGGCCAGTCACCTATCCAGATGTCCTCTCGGTCATGACTCACTTGGGGGTCTTCAGCAAGCCCTTCCCCTGCCCAACCCCCTCCATGTACAATACAGGAGGAGATCCAGACTTTGATATTAGATGCCCACCTCCTTCCACCACCACACAACTAAAAGGTGAGAGGGACATACGAGCTGCAAGCTTTCAAATAGACAAGTACACTGCCTGTCTATTGGTGCCATCTTATATAGACCCTTTCTCTGGAGCAAAAGTCAAGGAAGAGTCCCTGGAAGGATACTGTGTAGATCTAATTAGGATGGCTCTCGGAGCCTCCTAGACAGGCTCACACAGGCACACACACACACACCCGCTCTTCCTAGCAGGCTGCCCTAAGAGCAGGGATCCTACAACAGGTCACCAACCCTTCACAGTACATATTTGCAAAGCCTTGTATTGTTGAAGGCTTTCAGGGCCGGATTCAACAGCCCGGAAAACCCACCACAACTTTAATCCCTGATCTAAAATACAAGATCACCAATAAAGGAGCCTCAAGAGTCACTTTCCCATTTTGCTTCAGGTATCTGGTCTACATTCCCCATTCCCTCAAACCCAGAACTTCTATGAACTAGAAACAAGAGTCACAAAACATTTTTCAGGTATCCTACACCTTACTTTCTACACCAAATCAACCCATGTGTTTGGACTGACAGATAACACAACTGAGAAAACAGGCCCAGAAATCATTTTTTATCATCTGGAGAAGGAAAAGACCCCAACTGGACCTGAGAGTCACTTGGAGGAGTAGCCTAAGTTGATGCTGCCTCTAGTAACCAGTGCAACTGGCCAGGACCCCTGTTCCTAATGCTGGACAGCAGCCACTGAAATCAGAAAGTTGTCCTTTCCCTCTGGGAATCGCTGCTGGCACTAAATCAACCTCACAGACAAGCAAGGCCCCTGCTTATGCTCCATGTTTCCTTGCCTCAAGGAATATCTTATTGCTGAGGGAACTGCCCACAGGCCCCACTATTCTTTCCAGAGACATCAGCCTGACAACTCTCTCTTCTCACTCTCTTTGCAGAACTATCTCGCCACAGCTAAGTAATTTATTTGTTTATTCAATTTATAAGCCGCCTCATCCCAGAAGGGCTCGAGGCGGCTCACAACACGGCTGTTATTCAAACAGCAGTCACACGATATAAAACTTAACCTATTAACCAATTAAAATTTAAGCAGCAAATATAAATTAAATTATATAATAAATTATATAAGTTAAATAAATAAATAAGTAAAGACCAAATTAGGCTCCCTCTCCACCAACCCGGTTTGCAAAGCTGCCTTCCCCCAAGGTAAAATCTGCAGGGAGGGCAACTGGAGACAGAGGCATCTTTTGCGCCTAGCTAGGCAGACAACTGTGTTCATGCTCCCCTCGCCTCTTTTTTTGCTAAATTCCCCACCACCCCGAATAGCTTAAAAACAGGGAGGTAAAGAGTTCCTATTCAATAGCCTTCATTTTTACAACAAGCATTAGTTTAGCTTTCTTAATTCCTGGCACTCTCCTTTTAGACTACAGACACCACACTGAACTGCACATAAGTTCCTTCTGAGTAGACATGCAGAAGGCCAACCTGCCAGGTAGCACAGCAGCCGGGGCCTCGGATCTCCATCCCACTGAGCCTCCCCCCCCCCTTCCTATAAATCAGTTCTTACATTAATTCTTTTGACGGGCACGGGGAAGGGGGCAGAGCAAGAGGCTGCAGGGGAGCCCCTCAAGTGCCAAGGCCCCTTCCTTCCTACCTAAGGATAGGACTGTCTTCACTGGATCCTAAACCCACCCACGACGCGCTTCAGAGCCACCCAGGAGGTCGCTGCCCCCCGCCACCCCTTTCGCCACCGCCCGGCTTTACGCAAGGTAGACTGTAGCCATACAAGAAGGCTCCATCGCTAACAGTCCCCATCCTTCGAGATGCCCGGCAGCCCCGCCGGTTCGTACCACTCGAACTCCCGGACAGGGGTGGGGGAATCTCATCCACCTAATCCGCTGCCCCCGCGATGCCCCTCAGATCCGTCCTCCCGCGCGCCGCGGCCTCTAATTGAAAGGCTTATAAAGCCGCGAGCCCCGGAGCCACGTGACTGGCCGTGGGACTACCCGATTGGCGCGCGACCCCTCCTCCGCTCCCCGCCCCTCGAGCTGCGAGGCGACGACGGGCGAAAGAGCGGTCTCGGGTAGCCCCAGGAACAACATTTCAGTCTGGTGAGGCCGCTCCAGCCAATGAGAGGCGGGCGGCCCATATGACGTCGGGGACACACCACCCGCCCTCCCTCGACTGACAGCTCGGCGAGCTGACAGGGCGGGAGCGAGGGGGAAGGCAGAGGAGGGAGGAGGGGGGAAGGGGAGGGCCGCGGGGGTTGGCGCGTGGTCTGGCGCTCGCGTCGAACGGAACGTTCCGTTTCCAACCGTCGCGCTCCCTGCGTGGGGGAGGGGTGGAGCCGTGTGGGGAGCGACCCCGCCGCGAAGGGCTCTTTGTTTCCCCGTGGCGCTGCGGCAGCGGTCCGTCCTCCTGCGATTCTTCCCTCTCCCCTCACACACGTTTCAGAAAAAGGAAAGCAGCCGCCCCCCGAGGCTCTCTGGGCGGGCGAGAGGGGGCTGCCGAGCGCCCTGCCCCACCTCACGCCCGCCTTGTTTAACAACCTCCCTCGCGCCGGGCGGGGAAGAAAGGGGCGAGTTCATACCCTCGAGGTTAAACCGGCAGAGGCGAAAAGTTAACACTCTTCATCTCCATAAAGTCAGAAAAGTGGCCCCAGGGCGAACTCGTGACTCAGTGCCACAGGACGTGACACGATGGCGCCACTCTCGCCCCATTCTTGCTATTTCTTCCTCCCAGAAAATGTTCTTTGTGTGGGGGCAAGTAAGTACAGTGAGGGTCAGACCGGCATTATTTATTTTCTTTATTATTTATTTGTTATTTTATTATTTACTAATTTTGTACTTTGAGACTCAAGGTGTCGACAAAGCAACATAATCGAATACAACGATGAATCTCATAAGCAATGCAATAGAGCTACAATTGTAAAAATTAGAACAGTGCAAACAAGTTTCAGACATCCTAGGCCTAGGTCAATCCCCCCCCCCCCAATGTTCTAGCCAATGTTCTAACCAATCCCCCCCCCAATGTTCTAGCCATCCTAGGCCTAGGTCAGTCCCCCCCTCTGTTCTAGCCAATTGCACAGAGAATTCATATTTGGATTTATGAGAGAAGTCACACCTTTTTACTCAGCTCCTTTGGTTTATTACATAGAGGATTTACACTTGAAAGATGGTTTTCACACCATCTTGTGCTGATTGGAGAAGCATGACAAAAGATCGATGCGGCCCAGCCCCTTTTTTGCACTATTGGGGCTATGGACCTCTCCCGATTTGTTGTGGGACCAGCCTATTCCAAGTTGACGGCCAACGGGGATTGCCAGCTGATATTTACAAGCCGTACTAGATTCATCCTGTCTTGGCTGGTTTGCAGGATTATGGGACACAAAGCCAGAAAGAGGTGGAGCAGAGGGAAATGTAGGCATCTGTTCCTTTTTGGCAAGTGGTGTTTGAAGCACCTCTTTAAAGGGTGCATTTGGCAGGACAGCACCTGTACATGTTAGCTTCCCAGCAACCTCTCTTCAGACATACTAAACAATACAGAGCAGATCTTCTTAAACAGATTAGCAGCATTTGTTTTAGTAGCATATCAACCTTTCAGCTAAACCAGCAATAGTTCCCTGGACTGCAATTCCCTGGTCTGGAGATATTTACCCTTTCCCCACTTACCTTAAGCCCCGCGCTACTCGTGGAGAGTAGCGCGGGGTCCCTCGGCACTCCCCACTGAGAGGGGCGGTGACAGCGCAGCCGCCCCGACGCTGCTGCTGTTGCGCCCCTCAGCGCGAAGCATTCCTGGCGCTCTTTCAAAGGGCGCCTTTTGATGACCCCGCGCAGAGCGCGGGGTCGTGGGGATGCCCAGGCGCGCGCCAGGGATGCTGCGCACTGGGAATTGCGCGCAGCAACCCTCGGAAAAGGGTAAGTGGGGAAAGGGCCGCTGTTTAGGCACAGCCAATGCTAGCACGAGTCATATCTGGAAATGCCCTAAATCAGGAATGTTCACTCATCTTTTACTAGAAACTAGTCAGCCTGTGCATGGTTTCTTGTAAATGGCCCTACTTTTTGCCAGGTTAGTTTCTGATTTCGCTCTGAATTAATTCTGATCTTTATTCGTGTCAGCTGTTATTTTACATGTTGATCTTGGAGTAAGTCCAGAATACTGGAAACTTTCATGGTTGCTTCCATGTTGAGGTTTTCCTCCATTTTGCTTCCAAAGCATCCACACAATATCTTCTAATTTCCTCTTTCCAGGTTCTCTCTATCCTTAGGATGTTGTTTGGAAGGGAAGGCATCAGATCTTGGAAGATTAGTAGGGTTGGTACTTGGAGGGGAGACCACCAAGGAAAACTATGCAGAGGAAGGCAATGGCAAACTATCTCTATTTCTCACTTGCTTTGAAAGCCCATTGCTGAGGTTGCCATAAGTTGGCTGTGACTTGATGGCATTTTACACACACACAGTATGCTTTTTCCCAAACCTGCTTTTCTCCAATCTTGTTTTGGGAAAGTACACTGTTCCAACACATCATTGTGCTGTCTGGATGGGAAGGTGCACATTTTCAAAAGTCTCCGCTGCAATTCACAATATTGGGTATAAATGACGAGTAAAAAGTTACCAACTGGACATCAGAAATAAATTTCTTAGAATAAGAGTAGTTCAGCAATAGAATCAGATGCCCAGGGAGATGGTGAGCTTTTCCTCTCTGGCAGTCTACAAGCAGTGACTGGACTAATGCTTATCAGAGATGTTCTAGGCTGATCCTGCATTGGCCAGAGAATTGGACTAGAGGACCTGTATAGCCCCTTCAAACTCTATGATTCTGTGAGCACCATTTTCTTGCCATTAATTCCTCATGATCTCAGTTTCCCCCACTGGGGGTCTTTTTGAGGTATTTTAAAATCAATAATTGCTGTAACACTATATATAGAAAATATTTCAAAACTCTCTTGTAAAAGCTCTATTGCTAAGGTGCATGAGCTATATTCATATCAACAACAAAAGCAATCCTGAGAATCCCTGACATATAAAAACAGACCATGATGCGGGATCATCAGTTACCTTTTTCACCAAAATGCATTTGCTACATTACTACCTTCTGGAACTATCTTCCTGGGAGAAAAGATTTTCATATAGTAAGAGGCAGGGAAAGTATGTGCTAGTATAGGCTTACAAACTCCTTCCCTTCCCCTCCCCTCAACAGACCCCTTATGAGGTAGATGGGGCTGAGAGAGTTCTGAGAGAACCATGACTAGCCCAAGGTCACCCAACAGGCTTCATGTGGAGGAGTGTGAAAACAAATCCAGTTAACCAGGTGAGAGACCACCACTCTTGTGTAGGAGTCAAACCCAGTTTTCCAGATTAGAGTTCACTGGGAGACCACCAAGGAAGTCCAGGGTGCTATGCAGAGGCACGCAATGGCAAGCCATCACTCAATGTCTCTTGCTTTGAAAACCCTAATGGGTCTCCATAAGTTAGCTGCGACTTGATGGTAAAAAAAAATAGACCACAACCATTGCTGTTTCTATCACCTGGATATCTTTTTTTTTGTTCTTCAGTGGTGCAATGCTGGATGAGGGCTCCTTAGAAGTTTCTGGACAACTTGTCTATTGCTGTTCAGTAATGTGACGATCCCCCAGGTAGTGTTTGCAAGTTCCAAGACTGACAACCTCAAGTCACTAGCTCAGGGGTGTCCAACTCTGGCCCTCTTGATATTCTTGGATTGCAATTCCCATCAGCCTCCTTTCAGGAGAGAAAAGCATTATGCTGGCAGGGGCTGATGGAAGGCCAGAGTTAGACACCCCTGCACTAGCTAGTCAATACAAAGCAACTGAACCAGCACACCTCCTATCAAAGGCATAAATAATTCTAGGAGAAGCAGCCTCTCAGAGGGAGCTCTAAGGGAGCTATGGCAGCTTTAAGAATGCCATTATCCCTCAGGTCTTTTTTGGAAATGTGTCTCAAATTCTCCTGTCCTCTGTTGGATGAGGAACTTGTTCTAGAGTCCAGCCATGGAAGTGTCCAGAGTTTGTGTTCAGTTTTTTATTGAAAGCAAAGCAGGAAACATGCATCCCTCTATTGATCGAACTCCAGCTGACAAGCTCCTCCCTGAAGAAGCAGTAAATCCATAATAGCTGTCCTCCTTGAGCTGTCATTCTGAAAACCCATTGCCCATATGGTCTGACCATGGAAAGAATGACAGTTCAGCACAGTTCTAAATATGTGAAAATATGTGATTTAAAGTAGGTTGTAATACACAAACAAGCATGGTGGCACTCGTTTAAAGAATGAAGATCCCAACCTAGAGTGGGCTGTGGGGAGGAGAGTAAGGGACCGGCTAATCTATGGATTGCTAGGAACAATTACATAAGTCCACAAAGTTCCATTTCAAATCAAAGACTCCTTGAATGGCCTCTCCTATCTGAAAACAGCACGAGAGCCAGCATGATGTAGTGGTTAAGAAGGGGTGGACTCTAATCTACGGAACAGGTTTGATTTCCCCACTCCTCCATATGAATGGTGGACTCTTATCTGGATTTGGTTTCCCACTGGTACACATGAAGCTTGCAGGGGGACCTTGGCCTAGTCACAGTTCTGTCAAAACTCTCTCAGGCCCATCAACCTCACAAGGTGTCTGTTGTAGGGAGAGGAAGGGACAGAGTTTGTGAGCTGCTTTGAGACGCCTTTCAGGAGAAAAAAGCAGGGTACAAATCCAAAATCATCTTCATTTATGATTATCTTCTCCACTTACTCTTAATTACTACAAATAATGCTTCCCTTCCCAGTCTAAACCCACCGAATCCCACAGTTTGTGCTTACCTAAGGAAGGTTAAATGCCCTTTGAAATCCAAAGCTTTGTCAGTCTTCTAAAGCATTCTTCCCTACCTGAATCAGCACACAGTAATTAGATCAAGCTGTCAATGTAAACATGGCTTTATAATTGGAGACCTGCCATAATAAGCAATAAAGTCACAGCTCCATTGTGCAAAACTACATTGAAGTTGTTTCGTAGCTCCAAATGACTCATGATGCTGAGTTCAGTATCTTGTTTTTGCAAAATACAGCACAGGGGCTGCAATCAGAAGCAAAACACCTGCCTGGGGGAAGAGGTGATGGAGAGGAAGAAAGAGGAGTTTCTTCTTAACCTTTCCTCTCTGGCATTTTTCTGTTGAAAATCATCCCCTCCATCTCTTCCCTCCCACACACAGCAATACACACTGGAACTTCAGGAAAGAAAGAAAGACCTTGGAAGGACTGTGTGTGTGGTGTTGGGGGGGGGGGTGCCCTACAAGCACCGCAGCAGCATGCATAGTTTGGTCCTTAGCGCTGCAAAATTGAAGCTTTTCTGGGACCACAGGAGCTATACTTTCCTTGACAGCACCAGTCTGGCCTTAGCTGGAAAAAAATGTGACTTTTTTTACTGGGATGTTGTTCCCCAGTAATCCCTTCTCAGTTCCTGTTCAGTGTAGTTTAAAACTGGTGGTTGAATCTGTGCACTATACTACACCATGAACACATAGGCATGTTATGTTCCCCTCTCTGTTCTCCTTCGTAAAAGCAGCATTTTCCTACACAAGCCAGAAATGAACTGAATCCATACAGCTTATGTCACACCTGCCAACAATTTCCAGAAATACACACTTGTTTTATGTTACACGAAAAAGCAGCTCCATACATTGGAGCAAAATACCAATGAGTCACTAGGGTAGGACTTGGTAGCTGACATCTCCCATTTGCAGCAGACTGTGGTGAAAAAGCACAGTTGAACTACTACATTTTCCTGAAGAGCTTATTTGACTGGGAAGTAGGAGCTGCTATGTTCACAAAGTTCCTGCCTGAAGTGGTCTAGCACCAAGCCTTTGTATTCCTCCATATACCTCTTTCATGCTTCAATTTTTGGTGCCATTCTCAGGTGGCTGGTTTGCAGTTGCTCTTTGCCCCAGACTTTATCCCTCCAGAGGTTCAGATCTGGCCAAAGTATTTCCAGATTACAAGTTAAGGAAGGTTTAGTTCTAAATGCTTTTAGAAAATGAAAGCAAACCGTGATTTGGGGGAAGGACCTTGTCTCAGAGGTAGCTCATGTGTTTTCAGGGCAGAAGGTTCCAGGTTAAATCCCCAGCAACTCTGATCAGAAGAATCAGGTAGTAGGCAATGTCAAAGACCTCTGCTTGAGACTCTGGGGAGCTGCTGCCATGTGAAATAGACTCATGGTCTGAGTCAGTCTAAGGAATCCCTGTGTATTCAATGTCATCCCATTCATCTTCCAAGAATTCAAGGTCCTGCCATCCTCATTTTACCCTCCCATGATTTTGGGAAGTAAATTAGACTGAGACCCCAGTGTCATCTCATGAAGCTTCGTGGCTGAGTAGGAATTTGAGCCGAGCTATCTTCAAGTTTAATTTCAGCTTGCTACCCACTTCATCACACTGGTAGAAGGACTGCAACTCTGTAGTTGAGCACACTTTGCACACAGAAAATCAGTTCCTGGTATCTCCAAATAATTGACTCCAATAATTGATGGTGTGAAAGACCTCTGCCTGAGACTCTAAAGACAGGGGTGTATCCAGAAAATACTACCTATGGCAAGCAACCCTGAACATGGCACTGGTGTGCCCCTCTTCCCTGGTGTGCTCTTGCGTCTCTCTGGGCTGACCAGAGATAACCCTTGCCTCTTCCCCTTTCCCTGCTCCCTCCCTCCAACCTCCAGGGACCAACAAGACTACCCCAACCTCCCAAGGGCTGGTAAAGGGAGCCTCCCTTTCAACTCCTGGCATGTAGGAGAGCTGTGAAATCATCCCGGTTACAAATATCTCTGTGCCAGCAGGGCACTCTCAGATTGTGCCCTCCCTCCAGTAGGTCAATGATGCCTTCAAAAGCCTGGCTGCCTGGCACCCAGAGATGCAGCCACCACTGACACATGGGAGCAGCAGCCTCAGCAAAATGTCCCATGCTTCCCTCCAGTTGGAAGCATGAGCTTGTCCTTTGCGTGGCTGCAGCAGGCAGGCAGTCAGGCGGGGATGGTGCCCATCTTCAAGGGCACGTGCCATACCTGCCATACCTGCCATACCTTAGATGAGCCGCTGCCAGTCAGTCAACAGTGATGACCTTGATATACCAGTGATGTGACTCACTATAAAGCACCTTCACATTTTCACAATGCAAATGGCTTCATTAGGCTTTGCAATAAATCTTGACTTATTAGTTGTCAAGTGTCTTCTGTAAACCATTGCTTCCCACAATGTCTGGAAGCAACAATTGCATTTAATAACATCCTGGCATTTAATAATTAACTGTTTCAATGTCTCTTGCTTTCTTTTGCAGCTTTATGTTTCTTAAACATTTGACTTTATGAAGCTCATCTATAGTCATCTTTTTTTGTGCAAAGAACAAAGCAAAAAAAGGACAATTAAAACGATGGTTCTGTCTCTACAAGTGCGCAAACATCTTGAGGAGCTGGGGTATAATTAGGTGTTCATCATCATCCCACACACAGCTGCGAGCATCACAGCCTGACAGTCATAGAGTTAATATCGCACAACAAGAAAAGCTGCTGCAGCTACTTTACTTATCAACATCCTCCACATTCAAATAGTAACAGAATTGTCGAAGGCTTTCACGGCCGGAATCACTTGGGTGCTGTGTGGTTTCCGGGCTGTATGGCCGTGTTCTAGCAACATTCTCTCCTGACGTTTCGCCTGCATCTGTGGCTGGCATCTTCAGAGGATCTGATGTTGGGAAAGCGAGTGGAGTATATATCTGTTGGAGTGTCCAGGGTGGGTGGGGAAACCTTGTCTGTGAGTAACAAAGGCGGCAACCAGGTCAATAGTTGAGGGCATCTGAATAGAAGTATGAGTAACAATGAAGACTATAGCCTGGGAGTAACCCTGTAGATAGCAAGGTCGCTGGTGGGAGCATCTGAATAGAAGTATCCTGGCCTTTGTTTCTTTTGTCTATGGTCATCCTGTGTGTGTGGAGCTGGTTTGACACAGTCTTGACCCTAGTATTTTTCAACACTGGCAGCCAAGTTCTGTTCATTTTCATAGTTTCTTCCTTCCTGTTAAAATTGTCCATGTGCTTATGGATTTCAATTGCTTCTCTGTGTAGTCTGACGTAGTGGCTTTCAGAGTGGTCCAGAATTTCTGTTTTTTCAAATAATATTCTATGTCCAGGTTGGTTTATCATGTGTTCTGCTATTGCTGATTTTTCTGGCTGAAATAGTCTGCAGTGCCTTTCGTGTTCTTTGATACGTGTCTGTGCGCTGCGTTTGGTGGTTCCTATGTAGACGTGTCCACAGCTGCATGGTATGCGATAGACTCCTGCAGTGGCTAAAGGATCCCTCTTATCCTTTGCTGAACGTAGCACCTGTTGAATTTTCTTAGTGGGTCTGTAGATTGTTTGTAGGTTGTGCTTCTTCATCAGTTTTCCTATGCGATCAGTGGTTCCCTTGATGTATGGTAAGAACACCTTCCCTCTAGATGGCTCTTTATCTTTGTTCATGTGGCTTGTTCTTGGTCTTGCAGCCCTTCTGATTTCTGTATTAGAGTAACCATTAGCCTGTAGAGCCCTGTTTAGGTGATTCAGTTCATCTTGTAGGAAGTGAGGTTCACAGATTCTGTTTGCGCGATGTACCAAAGTTTTTATGGTGCTCCTTTTTTGCCCTGGATGGTGATTGGAGTTTTTGTGTAGATATCTGTCTGTGTGAGTAGGTTTTCTGTATACTGTGTGTCCCAATTGCTGGTTTGGTTTGCGGATGACTAAAACATCTAAAAATGGCAGTTTTCCTTCATTTTCTTTCTCTATAGTAAATTGGATGTTTGGGTGGATCTTGTTGATATGGTCCAGGAACTTGTTTAGTTCTTCTTCTCCGTGGCTCCAAATGGTGAATGTGTGAACCACATAACGGAACCATATGGTGGGCTTTTTTGGTGCTGTTTTCAGGGCTTGTTTCTCAAAATGTTCCATATAAAAATTAGCTATTACAGGGCTAAGAGGGCTACCCATGGCTACCCCATCTTTCTGTTCATAGTATTCATTGTCCCACTGGAAGTAGCTGGTAGTGAGACAATGTTGAAACAGGGCTGTGATGTCTTTTGGGAATTTCTGGTTAATGAGTGTCATGGTGTCTGCTATGGGGACCTTGGTGAATAGGGACACCACATCAAAACTGATCAGTTTGTCATTGGGGTTGAGTTTGAGTTTGCGGATTTTTTCAATGAAGTGAGTTGAGTCCTTAATGTAATGTGTAGTAAGTCCAATATGGATTTGCAGTTGTGTGGCCAGAAACTTTGCCAAATCATATGTAGGAGATCCAACTGCACTCACAATAGGTCTGAGTGGAGTGGAGTCCTTGTGGATTTTTGGGAGTCCATAGAGTCTAGGAGGGTGAGCTTCAGATTTGCAGAGACGTTTGCGAATGATTGGATCAATTGGGGAGTTTTTGATCAAGGTGTTGGTTTTCCTGGTGATTTTGTTGGTTGGGTATGTGGGATCGTCAGAGGCGTAGCAAGGGGGGAAAGTGCCTGGTGCACTGGTACATCCTCCGCCCCCGTCCAGCTCCGGAACGCCCCCGCCCTGACCCAGAACGCCCCTGGAACGCCCTTGCCCCCAGAACGCCCCCGGAACGTCACACGCACCCCTGGCCCCTTGGAGCAACACCTCTGTGTGGGGTATAAGCTTTTCAGAGTCAAATCTTTGTCAGATATCTCAAAATCTGTTTGGACTTTAAGGTGCAATTGGACTCAAAGCTACTCTGCTTATACATCCCCTTATGGGTCTCAACCGCAGCAGCAGATAAAACGAAATGTTCTGAATCAAACAGATTTCATAGTTTCTCAAGGATACTTAGTCTAGGCCTAAATTGACTTTTTGACCAGGCCCTCATGCTTCTAGCCAGTGTGGTGTGGTGGTTAAGAGCAGGTAGACTCTAATCTGGAGAACAGGGTTTGATTCTCCACTGTTCATAAAGTCTGGCTGGTGAACTTGGGACAGTCACAGTTCTCTCAGAACTCTCTCAGCCCTATTTTGGTATAAATCCAAACACTTCTTCTTGTTCTAATTTGTTTCTTTGAAGCATTTCTATCCTGCCTTATCCTCAGACTCAAGGCAGTGCACAGTGTAGCGACCAAGGACGTAGGTAAGGGGGGGGTTCTCGGGTTCAGACCCCCACATTGCATGTCTGAAGCCCCCCCCCCCCCCCCGTTTGTGGGTTTTTGTATTTTTAAAGTGTTTTTTCGGTTTTTGGCCTGCAGGGGATGCAGTTTTTAGGCTAGCGGCACCAAAATTTCAGGCTATTGTAAGGTGACACTCCTGATAATATGAGCCAAGTTTGGCGAAGTTTGGTTCAGGGGGTACAAAGTTATGGACCCCCAAAAGGGGTGCCCCATCCCCCATTGTTTCCAATGGGAGCTAATAGTAGATGGATCTACCCATTTGAGGGTCCATATCTTTGGACCCCCTGAATCAAACTTCACTAAACCTAGGTGGTATCATCAGGATAGTCTGCTGCTGATACCACCTCGGTTTGACGAAGGTTGGTCCAGGGGGTACAAAGTTATGGACTCCCAAAGCGGGTGCCTCCATCCCCCATTGTTTCCAATGGAAGCTAATAGGAGATGGGGGCTACACCTTTGAGAGTCCATAATTTTGGATCCCCTGAACCAAACTTCACCAAACCTGAGTGGTATCATCAGGAGAGTCTCCCAAAGATACCCTGAAAGTTTGCTGCTTCTAGCTTAACAATTGTACCCCTGACGGCAGGCACCCCCCAAATTTTCCCAGATTCTCTTTTTAAATCCACCCCCTTCAGCATGGATTTAAAGAGAGAATCTGAGGTCCCCAGTTTAAACATTGAAAGTGATGTTGTTTCAGGGTGGGGGATAATCCACCCCGAAACAGCATCACTTTCAATATTGTTTTATCTGGGGACCTCAGATTCTCCCTTTAAGGTGGATTTAAAAGGAGAATCTGGGCTCCCTAACTTAAACACTATTGAAAGTGATGCTGTTTGGCGGTGGATTCCAGCATCACAGCAGTCACCCATGGGGGGGCGGGTGCGCAAACCTCACATTTTGCACTGAGCTCAATTTTCCCTAGCTACCCCTCTGCCTGGAGGGGAGAGAGAAGGGACTGCTGGTTGCCAGCTGGGAGCCCCACTGGTGGGGGAGGCGGGGCAGGCGGGTCATGGGAATCTGCCATCCCTTGCCTCGGAGAGCTGCTTTTACAAGCACTTAGGCTGGGGGTTGGGCTTGGGGAGGTGTGGCCACACACCCAGAGGCAGTTGGGGGCATGGCCTCGCCCCCGAACCCCCCCCCCATAAAAAATCTATACCTATGTCACTGGTAGCGACCAAGTTGCAAAGGCATACATTAACAAAATTAAATCAAACTAAAATACACCATTCACTAATTTGAAAGCATTCAGACTTAACTCATCCCAGAACTGAAACACAGGGGATCAGCAAACTCACAGCCAGTTTGGCTGGGAAAATTCACCCTTCCCCAAATGATCTCTGGAAAAGGCTTGTCTTACTTGCCATCCTAAATGTGGCAAGGGAAGAATCAGTGGTGTTCTCCCCCAGGCTCAGCTGCTGCTGTGAATTTTCAATAGAGAGTTTATATAGACCAGTGATTCTCAACCTTCCTAATGCCATGACCCTTTAATACAGTTCCTCATGTTGTGGTGACCCCCAACCCTAATATTTCTCCATTTTACAGATGGAGAACACTGATGCAGAGAGTCTAAGGCGACCCCTCTGAAAGGGTCGTTTGACACCCAAAGGGGTCCTGACCCCCAGGTTGAGAATCGCTGATATAGACCAAAGCCTTGAAACTCCAGCTCTTGGTCTGATACAAGCCCCTTGGCGACTCGTGAGATTCCCTTTTGATTGTTGGCAAATGATTGTGAATGGATTTCACATTAAATCTATCACAGGGTTGGGAGGATTCCCATTCATCGGAATTCATCAGTGAGTCATACCCCAGTTTACTACCAATTTTTTTGTTCCCTGGCAGGGCCACTTTAACACCCGGCCATGCTGGCAGTTGCCCAGGAACTCCATGAGCACAGGAGCCCCATGCTAATCTATGTACATTGGGACTTGCTGCCAATAAATAAATAAATAAATAGGTAGGTAGGTAGGTAGGTAGGTAGGTAGGTAGGTAGGTAGGTAGGTAGGTAGGTAGGTAGGTAGGTAGGTAGGTAGGTAGGTAGGTAGGTAGGTAGGTAGGTAGGTAGGTAGGTAGGTAGGTAGGTAGGTAGGTAGGTAGGTAGGTAGGTAGGTAGGTAGGTAGGTAGATAGATAGATAGATAGATAGATAGATAGATAGATAGATAGATAGATAGATAGATAGATAGATAGATAGATAGATAGATAGATACTGTACTATACTGAACTGTAAATATTTGTTAGTGGAAAATGCACAGTAATTTCATGCTGTGTTATCTCTGTATGGTTTACCAGTTGAGTATCATTTATATATTGAAATTTTGGTGTTTTTCAAGGTGCATGGTGTATTGTTCAAATGTTTGTGTTGATTAATCATTGCTGTACAGCATGTTTTTTAAAATGTTTAAACGCTGACTTTGTTGGACATAGCTATAAAGATATGTTTAAATTGTATTGACTGTTTACATTTTTCTTACTGTAAATGGCTGTGTAGGTAGGGGCCCCTGTGCACTACTTTGCCCGGGGCCTCTAATGCTGTTAAGACGGCCCTGTCTGCTGGTTCAGGTTTCTTTTTGTTAAGATAAAGAAACCAAGAAAGAGAGAAGTAAAACAGAGAAGTAAAACAGAGAAATAGAAAGAGGAGGGGAAGAGTTATGGGACTGCAGACGGAGACAGAAGGGGGAAAAAACACATAATGTATAGTGAAAAACACCAGATGGGTAGCTGTGCTAGTCTATAGTAAGAGAATCCAACAGAACTTCAATTGCACCTTGAAGTGTGACACAATTTATTTCAGCATAAGCTTTTGTCAATAAGAGCTCATTTCACCAGATGCATTGGGAGTATTAATCCACAAAGATCCAATCCAAAAAGCAATCAGTACACTGATCATGGGTGTGGGACATTCCCAGCTGTTATTAGAGGTGCAAAATATAAAGTCGAGTACAGGATGAAATGAGGAACGCAAATAGATAGCTGACATAATTGAGATGTGAAAGGGACGAGATAACATATCTGCTTATCTCATTTCATCCTGTACTTGGTATCACCTTTTGCCTATGTTAACAGCTGGGAGGTCTCACATCCATTCTGAACAAACCAAGTATTCATTGGACTGGATCTTGTTAGAACTGGTCCACTCTTTGTAATACCACCCCACCCCCATCCCAGATTTCTGTTATTTATAAATCAGCTTAATGTATGTATACTCCAGTGCATCTGATGAAGTGAACTCTCTCATAAAAGTATCTGCTGGAGATTTTTTTAGACCTTAGATTGCCACTGGACTCCTGTTTTAATATACTGAGGGGTAATTAGAATGATACCCATGATCAAGACTTAATTTATTTTAAAACATTTTTGCTTACAAAAAATGCCCAAATCATTGTGCAAATGGGGCTAGAAGAAGTAGAGTTTGGATTTATACCTGGCCTACAAACTACTTTTGCTTCCTCTTCCCACAACAGGCACCTTGTGAGGTAGGTGGAGCTGAGAGAGTTCAGTAGAACTGTGACAAGCTCAAGGTCACCTGGCAGATGTGGGTTCATTTCTTTTCTGGAGAACATCAAAGGAAGACAGTTTTGCCACTTGCCTGGACACCTCATTCTTCTGATTAATTTTTTTACAGTCAAACTGCAAGTTGTGCTGAAACACATGTAGCCATAACCCAATGCTCTTTACATATGGCTTTTCTTTTGATGATATTCCAAGTACACATTTGCCAAAGACTCCCCTGTTTGGAACCTTGCAAGAAAAGACAGTACCAGAGCTTTTTGGTGTTTGTCCAGAGTTTAACACACTATCAGCTTTTGCTCACACATGCTTAATGTTGGGGAGGAGCAGTCTATTTCATCCTGGCTATTTTGTTCACATGTAGTACAGTATTTGTTCATTAGCCATGAACATAACAGGTTGCTTGCACACATCTGTGATTTATTTCCTTGGGCTCTGTCAGTCCCTTGAGCCCCAAATCACAAACTATCTGTGAAAATTCCTCTGAGTTTCAGAAGTGTTTTTGTGTTTCAGCAGGGGAAATACCAGCTGCCAAAGCAAAAATGAACAAACAAAATACCTTCCCTGGAGTGCATCTGACTAAAGTAAGTGAGCTCTGGGGGCATATTGATTTTTGTTAGAAGGTGTGGATTTTAACAACCATCCATAT
This sequence comes from Sphaerodactylus townsendi, assembly GCF_021028975.2. Lineage (NCBI taxonomy): Eukaryota > Metazoa > Chordata > Lepidosauria > Squamata > Sphaerodactylidae > Sphaerodactylus > Sphaerodactylus townsendi. Next base: position 68,614,282 of record NC_059435.1, read on the forward strand.
TCTACACAACCACACACACCCCAAATTCTGTGCAGAAAAGATTCAAATGCTCTACCGTGGTCAAATTAAATTTATAAACATATTTCTTTTGCAGAAAGATTGCTCAGTTTTTTCATGCTGGCAGTCAGGGTCTGCTGTGCAAGGAAGGCATATGAGCTGCTAAGGAAGTATAAATGAAAAACAACAGAAACAGAGGGAGGCCAGGAAGAAGGAAACTGAGTCATTCAGGGCACAGACACTTCCTTTTTGAATGCTAGAGCCTTCTTTGTCAGTGTGTATTCCAATTGTCTTCTCCAGAACGCTAGAAATGTGCAGATTTTTTTTTAAAAAGAGAGAGTGGAGTGTCACAGGAATTTGCGAGAGGTATCAAATTTCATGCAAAGTTCTGCACATTCAGTAGCAGTGTTGCCTCTTAGAGATATCCACTACTTTCAAATTCTCTGCTGAACTGGGAGAATCAGTTGAATCCAGATGAAGTTTACTGCTAATGGAACAGGAGGTGTAAGGAAGTCCTGGGTTGTTACACAGAGGGAGATGTCATTTCTGCCAATTTCCCTTTCTTGTTGCAGACCCCTGATCTACCCCTTGTATCCCCAAGGCTCCCCTGTATCCCTGGAGCACCATTTCAGAATGATAGCTGATTGGGGTAGGCAGCAGTGAGGCAGAAAAGTTCTGCTTTGCTGAGGAAAATGCCTTCCATTAGAGATCCAACTCAATGTATTTATAATGAAGCTGCTACCCTAAATGTTTATAATGGTAACCCTGCCAGCCCTATCATGTTTCCCAGCTAGCAATAAGTGGTCGGAACTCGGATGGCACAATGTCAGTTCCATGATATCTGGACCTGAGTGAGTTGTCTTTAATCAGTAGCGGAAGGAAATGAAATGCACAATTGCTATTTTTGCCCACTGTGTATTTCCAATGCCACGTGCTATTGCAAACTGTGGGGATTTGGGGGAATGACAATGTGGCATCCGTTGTGTTTGCATGCTCCAAGACTTTTGCCATCTCAGCTATTCACTTCCACTTCTCAAAATGTGCTGACTTGAGTGGCACACATTACTCCACACATTACTTCACCACTTATAAATAGTTTCCCTATTAAGGATCAAACAACTCGGTAAACAATGGAAGGTGGTTACATTTTCCATAGTGGGATGATAAATACCAGCTGTTGTTCAGCCGTTCCAATCACCCAGCATCCTGGAAAGATCAGCAGTTCAACCCAGCAGCCCTCTGATCCCTTGCCATTAATTTAGTTCAGCAGAAACCCATTTTAGGCTGTTTTCCTAGATTCAAATGCTAATTAAACCAGTGCACTGGATTTAACAGGCTTTTGTGGCTGAGTTTCTTCTTTCAGACTAGCCCATTTGACATTTTTCTGGTTTGGTTCAGACATCTTCCCTTTGAACTTGACGCACACTGGCACCAGTATTGATTGGCTTTGCCAAACAAGATTTAGATTCAAGTCTAGTAATATCTTAAAGACCAACAAGATTTCCAGGTCCTTCAAGTGCTATTTGGACTCAAATCTAGTTCTTATACTACTGATCAACACGACTACCTACCTAAAGCAAGATCTGACTCTTTCCAAGGAACAACTCTTGAAGCAGGGGTGTCAAACTCATTTGTTATGAGACCGGGTATGATATAAATGTGACTTGGTTGGGCCAGGCCAATGGGGGTGGCTGCCTCAGTTGGGGGGTGCCCAACAGGCTCACCAGCCCAGATTGACACTGGGCAATGCCTTGCCAGCCAGAGCGAATTTTTTTAAAAAATTTATTGTATCATTTGAATTTTACAGTTTATAATAATTTCTTTCTTCATACATTTTCAAACAATACTTTTTCCCCCTTTTCTCCCTCCCCCCATTACTTCTTCTTCATAGTTTTGTCACAGAAACAGCAGTAAGTTCATTCCCTGTAGCCTCTTCTCCCATATTTCTTCATTGACTTGAGCTTTTTTCATCCAGTCCACGCATATTATCCATATCTTCAAAATTTCATTCTGTTAATCTTGCCACGTCTTATTTTTTGTTAATATATTGAAAATATCAAGTGTTCCCAGATATATTCTAACCATTTCTGAAGTGTCCATTTTTTCTTTTCTTTCCAGCCCAAGGCTATTGTTGGTGTTCGATACCATTTTAATATCACTTTTCTTTCTAATTCCATATATTTCTCAATCTTTATATTTTTCCAACTGTCTATTTGCCAGAGCGAATTCACTCTGTCTGTGGTTGTTGCATTTTCTGACCCACAGATCTTATGTGTGAACAGCAGATGTATCTGTTCCAACTCCCAGCAGAAATGTTGCCAGGGAATTAAAGGCTGTTGAAGCTCTTCAGTGCCTTTGAATCACCCTGCATTTTCCAGTTCTAATGGAAGATGTCTAATGTCATCTTCACAATTTACATCTATCAGCAAGCACAAAACAGACATTAACTACTGCGTAAAGGATAAGGCATCCTTCAGGGCAAGGTGGACTTCTGATCTGACTGCATAAGATGGTTCCTTATCCCGGAAGAACAGAAAAATGTAATCTTGGAGGAAGTTGTTGATAGGAAAATTGATGGAGGAGACCATGACATGTATGGTCCCAGGCAAGTAAATTTTAATTGTGACACTTTTACAGTTGGCATGAAACCAAGCAGATTTATAAAAGTAGATTATTCAAATGAAGTATCTGTGGAAGTCAAAGCTCTCATGTGACCTGGATGATGTCAAATCAGAGAATCATCCCCCACATCTAATGTTGCTGCTTTGTTCAAGGCATTTTTTGGAAAGAGAAAAGGGGGTTAGAGCAGGGCTGAGAATGAGGTGGGACTGGCAACTTTGCTTTGGTCAGCATCAACCATGACTTTCCACAGCTGATTTCCCTGATTTTTGTGACATTCTCTTCCAAAATAGCATGACACTATGATACTAGAGAAAGTTAGCAAATCTGTGTGCGTAAAGTGAGGCACCAGCCAAGGACCCTTCACCTTACAACCTGCCTGAGGCTGTGAAGAAATATTGGGGCATATATAGTTCAGTGCTTGAACTATTGGAGGCCAGAAGGGAGTAAACTTCTTGCTGGTATTGTTCAGGCTATCTCAATCTCATCAGATCTCAGAAGCTATGCAAGATCTGCCCTGGTTAGTACTTTGATGGGAGACTGTGAAGGAAGTCCAGGAACTCAGTGCAGAGGCAGGCAATGGCAAATCACCACTGAAAATCTCATGCCTTGAAAATCCTATGTGATCAACCTGTATCAGCTACGACAGCACTTCCCACCACCAGTGTCTGCCTACTGGAACTGCTTCCGGGCATGGACAGCATATGGAATGGACCTGTGTTCCTGTGCAGCCTGCTCCAACGCATTCTGTGGTTGTGGGATCCATAGCTTTGTGGGTCAGTGGGATTGAGTGAGAAGGGACCAGTGTGTGAAACTGACTCCTTTCCGTAGCAGAGGAATAAAGGAGGGACAGTGCAACCCCGTCCTTTATCCTTTTTCTCTATAGCATCCCAAACAAGTTTTTTTGTTTTGTTTTTATACTCTGCTTTTCTGAACTATAAGGAGTCTCAAAGCAGCTTCCAATTTCCCTTCCCTTCCCCTTCCTGCAATGGACACCCTATCAGATTGGTGAGGCTGAGAGAGTTCTGAAAGAACTGTGACTGGCCCAAGGTCACCCAGCAGACTTCTTCTGGAGGTGTAGGGAATCAGATTCGGTCCTCCAGATTAGAGTTCGCTGCTCTTAACCTCTACACCACACTGACTCTCACATCGTCCCCCACATGGGTTCTCCCACTCTTGGAATGATCTTGGGGGATGGGTGGATGGGATGCGTTGCAGGAACAGAGAGAAACGTGGGGAAATTCTGTATGCCATGGCTGAGGCCAAACCACTAGTGTGTGTTGGAGCGGGGAGCTCAAAGTAGTAGTGGGAATGACTACTTCAGTCCTTTTCTTTATGGTACTTTCTATTGGGCTGTAGCCACTGCTTAGGGCTGCTTTTAGAGGTTTAAAAAGCCAAGCTTGATTTGACCATGATTCATTCAGGATCATCATTGCTAAGTTTCCACTAGATCTGAGTCCAGGAGGATCTTAAGAGAAAAACAAGATTTTCAGGGTATACGCTCTTGAGAGTGAAACCTCCCTTTGTCACAGAGCTTTGATTTTCAAAAGCGTATACCCAGATAATCTTGTTGTTCTGTGAGGTGCTGCTGGATCTGAATCTAGATGTTCTACTGCAGAGCAACACATCTACTCTCTGAAACTAACTTTACACTATAAATCAAGTTCTCAAACACTTGAGTATTGCTTTTGGGAGTTAAACCCCCACAAAGGAACCAGATCTAGCCCAAACTGGATAGCTTCTTTACCAAGTCACGGAACTTTTTTGTTTTTCAAAACCAGACAATGCAGTCTTATGTAAGCTTAAAATCAAACCGAAACTGATACTTACAGAAAGATTAAGCGCTAAGTGGGCATTTGAAACCCAGCCCAAACTGGATAGTTGTCAAGATGTGATCCCTCCCCCTCCAAAAAAACCACATCTGACTTCTGAGCAGTGCCTGGGACAGAGCCCCCTGAGTCAAGGGGCAGGTGAAGTCAGAGGCAGAGCTTGGTGGGGTTTAGAAAGGGGTCAGGGTGGTTGTGTTGTTTTTGAGTAAGATGAGAGGAAAGCCAATTGTGTAATGGGAGAACTCCTGCTTGGCATGCAGGAAGTCCCAGGTCAGACTATGACATCTTCAGTTAGGAATTGGCCAGTAGTTTGCCCAGAATTAGTTCCCTTGGAGGAAATGGCAGCTTCATAGGGTGGACTCTGTGGCAGAGGTGTCCAACTCTGGCTCTCCAGATGTTCATCCATCAGCCCCTGCCAGCATGGCCATTGAACATCCAGAGGAGCAGAGTTGGGCACCCCTGCTTTCTGGCATCACAGCCCTTCTGAGCTCCCTCCTTGAACTGGGCCATCCCCAATTCTCGCCCAAAGCTCCAGGAATTTCCCAACTTGCAACTGGCAACCCCTGTTATGAAAGACCTCTGCAGGAGATGTCATGGAAGGCTGTTGCCACGTGAGAGCAGATGATCTGATGCCTTAGAGGGATATTCTGCAGCAATGTAGAGATGCTACAGCAGGCAGCAGTCCAGGAGGATTAAATGAAATATTGCCCCTTTTGATGTTTGGGACTAAGGCTGTTCTGTCTTTGAAATAGATCTGTAAGAGCAGAATATATGTGATGAGCCTAGAAATTCTGACGAGGTCAGGCATTTATCCAGATGCTGAGTAGCATTGTGGTTCTTTCTGATCTATGTATATTTTCAGGGTCTATATGTTGATTTATGTCTGTATGGCTATATATGAAGGATTCATGGATGTTCTTATATTGTACTAGTACATACTTTCATAATACTGCATGGTCTTCAAACCATTTGAAAATAATATAAGACCATAAATAATTGTATTGTATTATATTATATTATATTATATTATATTATATTAAATTATATTATATTATTATATTATATTATATTATAAATAATAATAATAATATATTATATTATAAATAATATAATACTGACCTTGTGTTTTGAGTTATGTAGCTTTGTTCTGTTGCCACTTGGGAGCACATGCTCTGATGCCCTAGAAGCCAGCTAGCTTTCTTTGTTCAGATGGGTTTTTGATTGGTTTAGATCCAGCAAGTCTGGAAACAAAGCTTAGCAGTATTTGGAGAGTGCAGGAATACATTCTAGAACAAAATCTGTCTAATGATGTAAACAAAGAAAAATCTCACGTGTACTAGTGCATCAGGTGAGGGGGTGGATCAACCTTGCCCCTTGATTCTCTGGCTACTGGCCTGAAAACATAAAACCTGGCCTGGCTGAGTTTATTGTTTGGTTAGCAACCTGCCAGAAGGCAAGCTTTTAAGTGGTAATAAACTTTTGTGCTACCACCTAGAAGGTTATGTTTAAGCTCCTGTTAATATCTCCTGCCCTTTCCATTAAAATAATTACTATTTGTTGAACAGCGCAGGAAATAAAACAGGCCTCAGTTGTGTCTAGAAATAAACTGAGTGGCCTATAATGCATGCTGTCCTTACCCCTCAACTCTCCTCTTTGCATTGGGGGTTCCCTGGGATTTTCTATCTTCACCAGATTACCCTGCGCTCTCTCTCTCCCTCCCCCCTCTCTCGGTGCCATCTGTGGTCTAGTGTGGAAACCGCCCCCCCCCCCCAACAGTCTTTTCAATTCTGGAAGAGTTGGAGAAATTGTTGTTGTTGGATAGGGGAGGGCAAGGGGGAGTGAGACAACCTGAAGAAAGCGAAATGCATGCTGATTCTCTTCATTTTCCCTATGCAGGAAGAGGAAAAGTCACGTTTTCAGAGGTTTCAAAAACTGTAGGAATTACCTGATCTGTGGTGTGGTGAGTTTGTGGGTTGGGGGCGGGGGGAGGATGTGCACACAACCCAGAATCTCACCCAAAGGGAATATATGATCACTGTGGGGAAGACCACAGGTGCATAATAAATGACTGACGAGTTGTTCAATCTATTGGCTGAGCAGTTCATGAAGCATTCAGCTCTTTGGTTCTTGACCTCACTTTGAGAAGCCATTCAGCTCTTTGGTTCTTGACCTCACTTTGAGAAGCCATTCAGCTCTTCCATTATTGTTGTCCCTTTCAGGACCCATTCAAGTTTTTTGGTCTTGACATCCCTTTTAGAAGCCATTCAGCTCTTTGGTTCTTGATGTCCCTTTAAGGAATCATTCTGCTCTTTCGTTCTTGATGTTCCTTTCAAAAGCCATTCAGCATTCTGGTTTCCAACATCCCTTTCAGCAGTCATTTGGCTCTATAGTTCTTGATAGCCCTTTATGTTCGGTTAGGATATCTATTTCAGATCTAGTTTGGCTAGCCATACTATCCAGACACCGTTCTAAAAGCAGAGGAAAACAAGGCTACCATAACTAGACTCAGGCATCAAACCTGCTGAAGGTACTGGACACGAGGGGTCCCCACTAAATGGGATGCAGGACTACCAAGTTCTGACTAAGCTGAATTGCCACCAACTTGCCACCAACTTGGCCAAGAACTAAGAGTGGGACTGCAGCTAAGTGAACCAGACTAGCAAAGATGCTTTCTTGTGCAATAATGACAGAATGAATCAGATGGAGAGGCTTGACAGCTCTGGAATCTTCCAATTAGATAGTGTTGTTAGATGTATACAAATGTTCACGCACATATGAAAATCAAGGGCCCTTGGGAGACTTCCTGTACTTCAGTATGCATATAAATAAATATGGAATACTGACATAATAAATGCATAGTTTATTATGTAGTAGTTAATGATAATATATTTATTAGTCACAATCACTGCAAAGACATATAGGTTTATCTTTCTCCATCAGCCATTGCCCTGAAGGTCAAAGATCTGATGGGCACCGCCTTCTTTGCCAAATAACTTTAGAAAAAATGTCCCACTATGTTGTTGGTAGAAAGTGCCATCAAGTTATAGCCAGTTTATGGCAGTTCCTCTTGGGGTTTTAAAGGCAAGTGATGAACAGAGGTGGTTTGAGAAGGCCTGCCTCTGCATAGCAACCCTGGACTTCCCTGGTAGACTCCGTTCTTCTAAGTACTAACCTTGTACTTCACATGTACTAACCTGCTTCAATACCAAGATCTGATAAAGGAACCTTAAAGAGAGAATCCCACATTATCTAGATGATAATGTGTGATCTAGCTGTGTCAGCTATATCTCTGGAACTTCCCATTCTATTTACTCATCTTGTAGCATCCTGCACTAGGTTTTGCCTACTCAAAAGGAGTTGAGAATGAATCACATCCATTCTAAATATACTGATTGCAGATCTGGATTGGAGCTTGGATGTGAACTAAAACAGTCACAAATCTATACACTAGCACAGGAATGGGTCTGAGTCTCCTTACCCAGCATTGTATTATTCTTTTGCCCAAACCTGGTTGTGCCAAACAAGGAAAGAGCCCTCCACTTGCGATCAGTCACCATTTCCTTCCTTCCTTCCTTCCTTCCTTCCTTCCTTCCTTCCTTCCTTCCTTCCTTCCTTCCTTCCTTCCTTCCTTCCTTCCTTCCTTCCTTCCTTCCTTCCTTCCTTCCTTCCTTCCTTCCTTCCTTCCTTCCTTCCTTCCTTCCTTCCCACAAGAAGGTTTACAACGTCTTTTGCCCACAATCCTGCGGTTTGGTCTTATACTCCTGTGCAACAGGCATTGGCTTCCACGCAGCCAGAGTTTTCAGCACTTGGGCAAATTGTTTGTGCTCCAACCTGTAAAGTCCAGGCTCAACCCCTCTTTTTGACTCTTTCTGTTCTCTGTTGGCCTATATTTAGCAAAGGAGATTCTCGAGGAAAGGTGTGATGCTGCCTGCCTGCTTGGAAAGAAAGCATTTCTGGTCCGGCTGGGCACAAGTGAACAGAATGCTGAATGTTCGCTTTCAGTTTGTAAATGTTGTCAAGTGGATTATGCTGTGTGGTACACATTCAAGCTTGAGCGTCATTCTGGCATTAGTATTCCACTGCTGTTCCTCTCTGCAGCACTGGGTTCCTCCAGTTTCTCCAATGTAAACACCCCATAATTAGTTATAATCTAGCGTGCTGCCATCAGCATCTTCCATCAATCACCTCTGGGACAGATTCCTCCCCCAGGCTCTGACTCTTTCTATGACACACAATATGCTTCTCCTTGCATTGCTTCTCTCCCTTGAAAAGTGGCTGGCTTCCATCTCATTTTCTGCTACACACCTCAAGCCACCATGTTGACACCAACCCTGTTGGGGCAAGTTGAAGGCAGGGACAGATTGGTCCAATAACACAGGCCAAAAGGAAGCCAAATAAGATGAGTTCTGCAGGCCTGCATAACTCACATTTGGCCACTAAGATGGACAGGATTCTCAGTTAGCACTTCCTTCAACACCCCTTTGACTTGCCATTTTCCAGGTGAGACCTAGAGTTCTGGAATGACAAGTGATCGCTGGACTACAGTGATCAGTTCCCCTGGAATAAATGGCAGCTCCATTTCTATGGCATCATATCTCCTCCCAAACTCTGCCTTCCCCTGGCACTGACATATAAGTGTATGTGAGAAGGGATAAGTGTGTACAGATAAGTGTGTGTCTGGGGGGGGGGGGACTTCTTTGTGATGCCTACTTTGCTTTACTTGTAATAGGCACCTTTATAGGGAATAGAGTGAGACCTGTTACTTTGAAACTGGGACATGTAGAAGAATAGGGGAGGGAAGGTGGAGTGGTATAGCCCAGTCTCATCAAATATTGGAAGCTTAGCAGGGTGGTACTGGGATGGGAGACCTCCAAGGAAAGCTCTTTAGAGGAAGACAGTGGCTGGCCAATCACCTCTGCTTCTCATTTACCTTGCAAATCCCTTGCTGGGGTCACCATGAGTCAGCTGTGACTTGATGGCACTTTGCACACAGACAAAAACAGAGACAAAGACTTTACATCAGATATACTCTCCAGGCCACCATTTTAGAGACCAGAAAGAATTTTTAAAAATTTAATATTGAAGATCTATCACTAGAGAGATAAACCCAGTGAAATTGACATGATCTAGCAAACTAATGCAAGATAAAAAGACAGCAAAGAAAAAAAAAAAGATAGCAGGCAACTTCCCCAAATGGAGGTTCGTAGAAACAACAAGGAATCAGCAGCCAGGCAAAATGGTGGATTGACTCAGCTAGGAACACTTCGCAGGAGGAGAATCCCTGTGTAAACAAAAAAAAAGTGAAAACCCAACCACGAAGCAAGCAACCATGGAGTAAGTATTGCACGCATAAATGGGCTCAGTCTGCACCATAATAAAGTGGCTCGTGCTTTTTTTCAAAGATGAGTCTCGACAATATTTTCTCATAGGAAATGGATGTAGCCCAGGAGACCCTTAACTTCTCAATGCACAGGGAAGAGTTACTCCTTTCCCTAGCCCCTACCTAGCTTCTTAAAAGGTAAAGGTAGTCCCCTGTGCAATCACCAGGTAATTACTGACCCATGGGGTAATGTCACATCACAATGTCTACTAGGTGGACAATGTTTAGGAGGTGGTTTGCCATTGCCTTCCCCTGTCATCTACACTTTACTCCCTGAAAGCTGGGAATTCATTTTACGAAAGGCTAACTCAACCTGGAGCCAGCTACCTGAAACTGACTTCTGTCAGGATTGAACTCAGGTCATGAACAGTTAATTAAGCTCTTTTTTGGAGAGTATCAAGCTGATGCATGGACATTATTGAGACAATGTTCATTTTCTGTGCCATTATAACAGTAGCATATGTCCCACCTTGAGAGATATACCTGGGACAGGAAAAACAAGCAAAAGCATAGCTAAGAGGTTGCAGATGGCAGCTGCGTTCATCCCAAGCTGCCCTCTGGCAGTGACAATGAGGCGACAATCTAGCATTTGAGCAAAATTCTATGGCACTTTGGGGCATTCATCAAAAGTGATGCCATGCCACTAGCATGGTACCATTTTTTAAAATCATCCCACTGGTCCTCAGTGGACTGGAGGGTACAGTTGCCAACCTCCAAGTGGTGCCTGGAGATCTGGAATTAAAACTTTGAAACACTCTCACCTGGAGGTCCACCAGCTGCCATCTCTGCAAGAGTTTAGGTCCCTAGCCTAGACATACAGGTGATCCCTCCTGTGTAGTGCCTCCACCATCCCTTTTATTTACCTGCTGTAGCCATATCAGCTCAATTTTTGAAATGTGTTATCGGGGCATTAGGGGGGATGGATGATCATGTATTTTTAGGAGGGTTGGAGTGGGGGTTGGGGGTGGATTTTAAGATTGTTTTATGGTGTTCTATTATTGTACCCCACCCAAGACTTTGGTGATGGCCAGGAAATAAGTACACAGATAAATAAACTGATCTCCCAGACTGCAGAGATGAGTTCCGCTGGAGGAAAGGGCTGGTTTGCATGGCAGACCTTATTGCATTATACCCTACTGAATCCCTCCCTTTCCTAAACCCCCTATCCTGCGCAGCCTCCACCCCCAGATCTCCAGGATTTTCCAGCCAGGAGTTTGCAACCCTGCTGGTGAACAATAAAAAGAGGGAGCAAACAGTGTTTCCTCACAGATTTCTGCTTTGTTGTGCACCGGGGAGGCCTTCTGAGCTCCTGCTAAAGAATTCACATTCATTGCCTCTTTTCTTTTCTGAAAGCTCTGGACAGACCTGCTTAGACCTACACTGAGTCAACCTCTAGCTGTGTGTATATTGGGGCTGCAGCCTTCAACAGATGTGAGGGGCTGGGAATTGGAGATGGGATAAAACTGTTGTTATCTACAGAAACCCAGACATAACAATCACAGCTTCAGGAAAGACTTGGTCATATGGAAAATCATTTTCCCACATCAAGACTTCACAAGTGTTGTTGAGGTCTGTTGAAAAACCTTGATGTGTTTTTTGCAATAAACTCCTTAGTGTGGAACACATGGGAAAACCTAACAAACATGTTAGCGCAGAAAGATATCGAATTCTTAAACACACACCCGGGGGGGGGGGGGAGAGCGAGCATGTTCTGAAATCTTGTGTAGATTTAGTGGGATATTTTACTCAGGCAAACAAAGCTGTTCTGCAAATCTCCTATCAAATTGCTCTCTGTATCACCAACAGTAAGAAGTCCCACACAAATGGAGAGGAGCTGGTCAAGCTATGTCTACTGGAAGCTATGAGACACATGATCCTTGGGGAACCAAGGTGAACCTGATTGCCCTTGTGAATGGCAGTGTGAGGATCTCTAACAGCTCACTGCAGTGCAGACGGTGTGGGGTGGGGGGAGGTCTGTTTGATGGGCAGAGTGAGGTGAATTTATTTAAATGATTACATCCTTCAAAACAAGGCCTGCTCCCACAGGAAGATTTCCCCCTGTGTGGACAGCTGGGCATCCATAATTTTTTTGGAAGCTTCCACACAATGTTGAGCTCTTCCTGAGCAAGACTCAGTTGAGCTCCCAGGACTTTTTCCTTTGAGCTGGAGGAAATAGGAACATTTTATTTGCTCCAACTCAAAGAGCAGGTGGAGCATACATGCAAATACTTCACCCATAGCTAATACAAGGATGGAAGAGTAGGTAGACTTCACGTTCTCCACCACCTCAGCCCTTTAATGGGCATTTTTCAGTTCAGAGCTGAGCTGTGTTGTCCCTGTAACTGCGGCTCAGCTGAGAAGGGAGGTGCAGCGGACCTATTGCCACATCAGAAGTCTGGAGGCAGGAGAGATTACAATGAAATGGCTGAGGGGCTGGCTGTACAGACACAACTCTGACTTACCTCTGTGTGTGTGTGTTGTGTTTTCTCACCGCTGTTAAGAAGGTTTTTCCTTTGGGATTTTTCCTCTGGGTTTCAGGGTTGTAGAGGGGGGACTCTTTTTTATATTTTTTGCACTGATTCTTCCTTTCCTCACCGTCATTTTCTGGAGCTTGTTTCTTTGATACATTATTCTGCTGGGTTGAGCTGGACCCTGTTTTTTCTTTCATTTGTTTACTGGTTTGGGGTGGTGGTGTGTTCTTTGTTTCTCTGTTGGGTTGGTGGGATTATTGCTGCACTCCTGACATGTTTCATTTGAGCTATTTTGATAGTTGAGAGATTTAAATAGAGGCTAGTTTGATAAAGGTTAGGAAAACCTCAATTTTTAATTTTGTTTCTTCCTAATTAAATTTAAGCTAGGTGTTAGGAAAAGTCAAGGATCTTGTTTGCCAAATAGTTAATTAGCATACAATAAAACTTTTCAATGTCGACTCTAAGCTTCATAACAATCAGATTCGGGCAGCCTTAGAAAATTAGTTCATCAGTTCAGGCTGTAGCTTGACTTTGAAAAGGAGCTGTTATCAGTTCCTTTATCTAAAACTGGGGAGCTTGAAGTAGAGGAACCCAAAAAATTTTTGGTGCAGTTACTTTTCACTTTTAAAAAAGTACTGACATTATATCTCCATGAAAGTTGCAGGCTAGCATTAGGCAGGTTCTAAAATAGGAAGCCACAAGGTAATTTTTCTTTAAACCAACCAAACAAAAAGGAAAAAAGTTTTGAAGCAAGTTTAGGTTAGGTGATTTTTTACAAAACCTTATTTTTCTTGGGGAAGGTTCTTAAAAAGCTTTCAGAGTCTATTAGGTTGTAGTGTAGGCATTTAATTTCTTTGTGTTAGTTAGCCAGAGTATGACCTGCGTGAACAAGGAGTGACAGGAAGAGAAGGCAGCAGGACCCGGGGGTAAAGGTGAAGGAGAAGACTAGAGTGTTGGAGGTGAGGGGGAAAGCTGCAGCGTTCCTTCCACCTGTGTGGAGACCTGCTCCTGAGCCACCTTTCCATTGTTAGTGCTGTACTGTATTGGAGAAGAAGGAGGGGGAAATATTGGTTGGGCCACTCAGGTCTGCTGTAGAAAGCCATCACCAATGGGAAGTCTTCTGGCATCTGAGGGAGGGAACTATTGCGCAGCTGCTCTCTCTCTCTTTTGACATTGGTTCTGTTAGGCTTCACAATGCACTGCCTTGTGGTTCCACTGGATTAGGTTCCAATAAGATTTGGTTGGGCTTGTGTTGGTTGTTGTCATGAGAGGCATTGACCTGCGGTTGCTAATAGGCGTCCTCTTTACTTTTCACCTCCAATAGAAGCAATGGGAGGTCCTGGGAAACTGCGTACAATAGGAGATCTTTGTGGAGCTCTGAGGAGGGATGTTTTTCAAGGTAGAAATTTGCACCACAGCTGCTGGTAACTCTCTGTAGAAGAACCGGCCAGTTTGGTGAAGTTTGGGTCAGGGAGGCGAAGTCTACAGGCACCAAATGGGAGAATATGACAAGCCACCTCTGTTCATCTCTTGCCTCGAAAATACCAGGGGGTTGCCTTAAGGTGGCTGCAACTTGATGACACTTTACACACACATGTTGACTGAACAGTATGAGCAGAGAAGTTGGGAAGACAGCCATGGGTGTGCATCAGAACTTTCAATTCTAATGAAGGCAAGCTGCTTCTCCACTGCAACAGGCCACCCTCATTGGCTGAAATGAATCAGCTGATCATGTGCTGGCAGATGAGGAGAGGAAACAAGGAAGGGATGCTGATTCTGGCTTTGTGGCAGGGAGGTGACTCCTCCAAGGGACAGCAGCCCTCCATTATGTTTATCTTGCTTAATAACAGGCTGTCCTTGTTGATTCTGTGAGAAGTGTGTCAACTACGTAAAGCCAGAACCAGTTGTGATGATACATATCTTGAACTGACTTGGTGGTATTAAAATTATTTTTTTAAAAAATGGCAAGGGGCAGAAACTACTATGCTCATAAATAACATTCGGATTTCGGCTGAATATAATGGAAAAGATCTTGTTTGTATTGATGTGGAATATTAAGACATTTATAATCTACCACCTAGTTAGCTAATCTAAGGGAAGGCCCACAGCTCAGTGGTAGAATGCATGCGTTGTGCACTCCAAGTCACTGTTTCAGTTCCTGGCTAGTTCAAGGGCTTTAGGTATTGGGACCAGTCAGATCAGATGATACAAAACTGGCATTGTAATTCTAAACATGGATACACCCTTCTAATTCCATTATAATGGGTTCAGAAGGGCGTAGTTCTGCTTAGGAAAGCACTGTTGATGGTTTGAGTTGGCATAAGGCTGCTTCATATGTTTCACATGCTGATGGGCCCAGATTAATGTCATGCATTTTGGATTGTGTCATGAATGTGTGTGACCATGTCACCTGGTAATGGTAAGCGGCTAATGAAATCCATAGGATCAAACCTATGGATCAAACCTACTATCTGCGTTCCTTCTTAAAGTCTGCACTCTCCAGCCCTCCTTTCTAGAAGAAGAAGAGTTTGGATTTATCTTCCCCCTTCCTCTCCTGTAAGGTGACTCAAGGTGGTTTATAAGCTCCTTTCCCCATAACAGACACCTTGTGAGGTAGGTGGGGCTGAGAGAGTCCCAAAGAACTGTGACTGGCCCAAGGTCACCCCGCAGGAATGTAGGAGTGTGGAAACACATCTAGTTCACCAGATAAGCCTCTGCCACTCAGGTGGAGGAGTAGGGAATCAAACCCGATTCTTCAGATTAGAATACACCTGCTCTTAACCACTACACCACGCTGGCTCACAGCATGTTCTAGCAGTTTATCCCTAGTCTATTGCAAAGTGAGCTGTAGCCAAGGTAGAAATCTAAGCCAGCAGATATGGCTATTCCAATCTGCAATGACATGTTAAAACAGTTTGTGGTGAAAGTAGAGCAGGAAGGGGAGGCTAGGAAGAAGCATTCAGGAGGTCAAATAAAGAAGGTAAGCAGGAGGAATAATCTGGCCAACACTGAGGAAGATTCAGATTTATTTACGGTCATTGACCAGTAAAATTCCAGAGAGGAAGAGTCCTTTGGCTTCCCTATCCTAATGATGAACAAGCAGCCAATCTCAGAGACTGCTGATTGGCTAGCATCTGTGTTGTTCCAAACCCAAACCTACAGCAATCTTGAAACTATTTGAACTTGAGTGTGCTTTACAGAAATAAGGCAAGAAATGAATATTAACATGAATAAAAGAGCATGTGACGCTTTGGAAGGAAAGGAACGTCATTCCTAAAGCACAGAGGGTGAAGGCAAGAATGATGACTGAACCACCATTTGATTTGCTGGTTTATGTCTCTCCCACTTATATTGCCAAGGGTGGAGGAAGCCACGCTCAATTTTTCAGAATTAAAATCCACCGCAGCTCTTATTTTAGTGACATCTGTACATGCCCACAGCCTTTCAGCTGCAAAATACATGCTGAGGCTTTATGAAGATTTGTGATGTTTTATAATTTATGACTCTGACAAGTTGATAAACATTTTATGTGAACTTACTGGGAAGGGGAGAGGGGAGCGCAATTAAACACAAACTTTTACAGGTGGTGCTGCATTGTCAGCTGAGCTCAATGGAAAAGACAGTGAAGAATCATATTGCACTGGCGGATCCTGGCTGATGGCTGCATATTTGAATACAGCCCAAAAACACAGGCTGAAAAAACTGCAACCAGTTTCACTTTTCTTAACACCCAGAATATTCCCTCCTGCAGGAGATAGGAACTAAGAACTGCAACACCGACATTTAAAGCCTGAACTTTGCTTGAAGGCAGAGGTTGTTTTTGTTTTTGTAAAGGCTTGTAAGTATGGCCTGTAGCTAGAGTAAGTTAGGCCTGTTTGACCACTTGGGTCTTTGCGCAGCTTTTGGAGTATCTCATGCCCACTCTTTTCTCACAATTCCACTTGCAGAAGTGCTGCTTTGCTTCGCTTGCATAGAGGATAGCTTAGCGTCTTGGAAGTTGAAAGAAGCAGAGTCTCTGACCTAACTGGGGGGGTTGGGTGGAAAATGGGATTAGTTAGCAAGAAAAAAATCCAGGTTGTCGGAGCAGAGAACAAATTGTAGTTGGAGGGGGAAAGAATTTTGGATTCTCTGCATGCAAATATTTGGGATGACTAAGCACAGGATGTGAGTTAGCAAACAGCCAGCTGGTGTAATCTGCACTGTTTGCATAGGGTCCCTTGATGGGACTTAGAAATTCGTTTCACTTTTTAAAGAGAAATGAAGCATTGCTTTTGTTCACCTGTTACCTCTGGTCAAACAGGTTATGCAGGCTTTGAAGCCCTTCGGGGATCGGGCGGTATATAAATTTAAGAAATAAAATAAGAAATAAATTATTTGACTGGATAATATGGTAGGACAGGAAACATAAATGTATGTATCATACACAACAGTGACACCATCATATCTCTTTTGACAAAACCCTTCATAAATGAAATCATCCTTAGTATCTAGCAATGATGCCTAGTGCGACACTATAGCTCATGGGCGATGGTATGATGTGGGAAGTCCCCTGTTCGGATGTCAATAAATTTACTGTGGCCTCAGGCAATCCACCCTCCCACAGTTGTTGTAGGGAGCACAAGAAAGGCATGCAAAGGATTTTCAGATGATACATAAATGTCACATTATTATTTAATTGTGTTTAATATCTCAGCAGCCAATTCTTTAGCTGGTTGTTGGCCTTTCATTACAATTCAAGCCTCAGCCAGAGGCCTAGGACGTTGTAATGTATCGGCATAGCATTTGTGCGGATCCCAGCAGAGCTGCCTTCTGAATCTGACAGATGCTGATTTTGTTGATTTGAAGATGTTTCAAGTGCCACCCTAGTGTTTTTGGAATGATGCTCAGGGTGCCGATTACCACTGGGATGACCTCAGCTGACTTGTGCCATAGTCACTGAATCTCAGTTTTCAAATCATGATATTTAGAGACCTTGTCCCTTCACGGATACCCCCCTTGACCTCTCACAGGCACCCCCTTGTTGTAGGGAAGGGGCTTTCATGCTTCAGTTACGAGAGCTCTGCTGGAGGTAGTGTATTCTACTGGAAGGGTCTCCCAACAGGTCTCAACCGAGAAACCAGTAACCCATACAATATAGTGAAACAAATACAAAAGAATCCTATACTGCATTAGTTGGCATGCGGGTTAACAAGGGCTGTGTTTCCGGCTGAGGTCCCTAGGCTTGTGTCGGCAAGTGGGCTACAACCATCAAAAAACCAGAAGTATATTATGCAAGAACATCGTGCCATCATGGCCTGTTACTACAACTCAGAGCCAAAAAAAGAGAATACTTGAAGCGAATGTACCAACTGTGGAAACAACAATATCTGGATTTAAATACTACATTATTGTTGTTGTTGTCATTGTTGTTGCAGCTATATGAGAATAGGCTTATAGCCTTTTTTGCTAGCAAGGATCTTGGGCAGCTGTACTATAACCATAAAAGGGGGTTCTGGTAAACTCAAAACAACGAGAGCAAAAGTGGCACAGAGCCACTAAGAAACAGTGTGGTGTAATGGTTGGCAAATTGATCTAGGAATGTGGAAAGCCAGGTTGACATCCTGTTTGTGCTGAAACTTACTGAGGGACCTTGTAATACTTGCTGTTCTCACAGAGTTGTTGTGAAGACAACTCCAAGTTTGGAAATTCCTGGAGATTTGGGGGTGAAGCCCAGAGAAGGTGAGGTCTTGGGGCGGGGGTGGGACCTCAGCAGAATATAATGCCATACAGGCCACCCCACAAACAAGCCATTTTCTCTGAGGAACTGATTTCTGTCATCTGGCGCTCAGCTGCACTTCTGGGAAATTTTCAGACCCCACCTGGTAACCATAGAATAAATTGGAGGAGAGAAGGCCCTTACTGCTTGAAGGGAGGGTGGGGTAAATAGGGTTGCCAGCTCTGGGTTAGAAACTACCTGGAGATTTGGGAGGGGAGCAGGGTTTGGGGGAGGGGAGGGACCTCAGCAGGGTATGATGCCATAAAGCTCATCTCTAAATCAGCAATTTTTCTCCAGGGGAACTGACCTGTATCACGTGAAGATAAACTTCACCTGAGGATATGATTTTGATAAGCACCAGAGGGCCGTAAGTCATCACTTGCCTTGCCTGGCATGCCCCACAAGTTGTCTCTGTGTGAGGGGATCTCCCACGACTCAGTGAGGCTATTTTAACTCCCCTCTGCTGCTTTAATGAACAGCTGACCCAAACCACCTACCTTTGCTCTGTCTCTCGCACACAAGTGTAAAAGAAATAAGGGATTCATGCAAACATTTGCCTAGCAAGGAATAGGCAACAGGGCCTACCTCAGTGTTTCATGGAAGAGGCATGGGCTGAGGTTGGCCAGATAGCACCATTGTGAACATAATCCTGTTTTATGTTTCATGGTGAAGCAGGCAGGACAGCCAAGGAGCTCTGCCATGCCGTTGGAGAGTGTACATCAAAACTGGCAATTGATTACTCCCTCTCTGGTGCCTCTTGTATTAAGTGCTGTTAGCTCAAGTCAACTTTTATTAGGACTTTCTCTGTTGTAGGTTGAGAGCTTCTTCCATTGCTGGGGCATTTCCCACAACCCCTGGATTCTGTTTTAAAACTCAGGAGAACCAGTTTCTTCCCCTGTGCTTAACGCAGGATTGGTAATCATTAGCAGCAATGCATATTGAACCAGCACTGAAATTGCAACACACACAACTGATAAGCCTGTGATGAAAGCAATTCTGCCGCCACTGACAACTGCATAGTGTACACATTATCACTTTAGAAATAGAATAATTAATTTGCCATATTCTAGTGATAGGATTCAGTATGACTGCCCTCTTCCCAGTCTTTCAGCAGCATAGAAACCTTAGATTGTGTGTGTTCGGAAACACAATGCTTCCAAGACTGTATTCAATATTCATTTTCATTCCTTGGAGATTCTCTAATAACAGAGGCAGCCAACTTGGCTAATCGCAACCCCCTTTCTTTCTTTTCTTTTTATCAAAATGGTGGTGCAACCTTTTAGATAAACAATCCCTAAGGCAGTTAAAGTTCATTTACTGAACCAAATTACATATTTAAGGAATGGTTTCCATGATTTTCCCTGATGGTCGGGCCCACCAGGAATCCCTTGCATTACACAGATAAACTTTCCTACTATATATGAGAAAAAGGCCATGTCTATTAAGATGGGAAATGTCTCATAACAATGCTGGGAGAGATTCTATCTTTTCTCTTGTACTAAAAGGGAATCAGTGTGGCCTGTGATTTAAGTATCTGACTTGAATTGAAGGGTTCTGGATACCAGCCTGCCACTTACTGCTGTCCCCAACCAAGCTCCAGAGAACCACCCCCTCCTCCAATGCACACCAGTTCTCAAACTGTTGAGAGTTCCTCTCATTCAAGAGTTTGGTTGCCTGTTCCGTTTACCTGTTGCCAATGCAACCTGACAGCACACAATTATTGTTACATTAACTATTTACTTTAATTTAAACACACAAAGTAGAGAAATCTCAAAACATTTGGTCTGATCTTTGAGTGGTAAGTCTGGAGCTCAAATTTTAATTCCAATTCTGAAAATTTGCAAAAAAAATATCAGAATTTGCCCCCAAATCTCCAATGCTTCCTTTCCACATGCATTTCTTCTTTCATATTTGCAACTTGCCTGGTCCCTCTATCATCTAACCCATCTCGTCAAGACAGATGCATAGACTTGCTGAGAGTGACATCTGGGATAGGCACTATAGAGCAGAGGTTCTTAACAGCTATTATGTGTACTATCAGTGGGATGCACAAAATAATACAGCCGGGAGGAGGCATGGGTTTTCATTGCAATTGCTAAGAATTTGCTCTCCCTCCATCCCTGTGCCCATGTCCAAGTGTAACATGCTGTCTCTTGCCAACCTTGTTTGTCACTTACATGCTAGAAGACATCTTGGATACTCAGTGTACCACCCCCACACTGCCTCCAGAGCGCATTTAGCTTTACAGGTAGCAACTTTCTGATGTTGCTGGACCCAAGGATATTCGGCTGGCCTCACCCAGGGCTAGGTGGATCTCCCTGTTATTTGACAACAGGGCCCTGCAAGATCTTAGCCAGTTCAATAAGGCCTGCAAGATGGCGATGTTCCACTGGGCCTTTGAGGCAGTTTTCTGGCTACTCTAATTGTCAGTCCACCTCTGGCTCTGAGCTTTCTGATTCAGAGCAGTATCGATATAAAAAATATCGACATCACGTTTAAAGAGCTTTAAGGAAAACCTGCAAAAGGCACCCTTTGATCTTGGGTTTTGTTGGGGGAGAGACCTGGAAGTGGGGGCAGACAAGCATACAAGCCACACAGCAGGCAGTGGGATGCCTCTTCATGTTTAAACAAGGAAACGCAAGAAGACCCCCACTGCAAAGGCACTGTGGGCCAGAGTAGCAGCACTAACCCTATCCAAGCAAGAAGAGAGGGCTTCCCTGGCCTGCCCCACCATCCACAAAAGTGCCCTGGCATGACAGAGGCTTCCTTTACTATAATCTAAAAGAGTAGCATTCACACTCCTGAAGAACCAGTTAAACCAGACCAGTTAAGCCCAAGCCATTATTTTGGAAAGGAGAGTTAGGAGGAAGCTTTTTCAAAGTCCTAAACAGATGCATTCAGCTTTGCTTAATTTGATATTGTTGTTATAGAAGCTGTCTTGCCTTTGTAGGGAAGAGAGAGAACAAAAAACAGAGGCAGGAGGGAGGAATGAATCCTGCTCCAATCAGTTCTGGGGCTGCCTCTAAGCACAAACCCGCTCCTGGCAGCCATACGGTGCTGACTTGGCTGCAAAGTGCCTCGGTTGCCCTCTGTTGTATCCTTTTGATCCCTGCAAGCTGCTCCGGTTTTGCAAAGAGCAGATAAGGCCCCTTCTGAGAGCCAGCCAGCCAGCCAGTGGGTTACCAGCAAATGGACCCAACCAGGTCATTTCCTATTTGGTCCCTCTACCAGGAAGAATTTTCGGCAGACAGTTATATTGCAGAACCGCCTTCCAGAATCATAATTCCTGTCAGGGAGCTGCATTAACCTGCAGCAGCAAAATAAAAATAACTTCTGCTTCATATACTAACAAAGAGCCTCTTTGTCCACTTTGGTAATTCTGATATGCTGCTCAGAAGCAGCTTATCTTAAACTGGTGTCACTGTTGGGAGGACCATTTCAAAAGGACCTTCTGTAACCCCATCCCACCCCATATTAAAGGCAGCCCCAGTTTTATGTATAGATCATCTATTGTCACAAACAATTGAACAGATCTATGTGCTAGCCAGCCTGATCTCGTCAGATCTCAGAAGCTAAGCAGGGTAGACTCTGGCAAGTATTTGGATGGGAGACTTCCCAGGAATCTCAGGGTCATGATGGGGAGGCATCTCAGAATGTCTCTTGCCTTGAAAACCCCACCAGGGATTGCCATAAGTGAGATGGCAATAAAATAAAAAGCATTGGGGCAGCATGCCAAAGATTCACAATCCCTTTGGTTTATTTATTATTTTTTATTTATTTTATGAGGCTTTTATACTGCCCCATCCCCGAAGGGCTCTGGGCGGTGTACAGCAGGTAAAAGCAACAACACAGAATTAAAACGTTAAAAGCAGCGAACAATATTTAACAATATTTAACAATATTTAACAAAGAAATAGGAATACAAGTGGCGTCCAGCAGCTTAATTGCCTTTTCGTTTGAGGATGGTGTGTTTACATATAGCTCCCCAGTCCTTTGCACAAGCTTTTAAAAATATATATAGTATTTCGTTTTCCTGATCAAAACTGCCACTCCCAGCTACTATTATTCACAGCAGGAAAAAAAGATGCAAGGTTGCGAACTCTTGAGTTGAGGAATTTCTGAAAAATTTGTGAGCGGAGCCTAGAGAAGGTGAGGTTTGGGGAGGGGAGAGGCTGCAGTGAGATAGAATGCCATAGTATCCCCCTTCCAAAAGCAGCCATTTTCTCCAGGGAAACTGATCTCAGTAGTCTAGAGATTACCTGTGATTCAGGGGGACCCCAGCTCCCACTTGTAGGCTGACATCCCTAGTCCATAGCCTATGTTTCCAAATGGCACCTTTTAAAATATATGGCACCCAGAATGCCAGCTGCAGTAACAACCCTTTTATCACCACACCCAGCCAGTAAAGAACACTCTTTTATGGCCCAGGGTCCAGGCCCACTGACTCCCACTGAAGAGCACATGTAAACAGAAGCTTCAGATGTCACAACCTGACTTGGCCAGTTTATTTCGCAGCCTTTGTCGTGGAAAATGCAATAAGGAAGTGAAAATAATGCATTTCTTATGTCTGTCCCAGCATATCACCAAAAAAACAAAAACCAGCTTTTCAAGATATACTGTTACATAATGGGGCACAATTGCCATTTGAGGAATAGACTGTAAAAGGGCCATGCTCAAGGACTAGCTTGCAGTTTTTGTGCAGGGCTTGCCAACCTCCAGCAGTCGCCTGGAGGTCTCCTCCAATTACGAACTGATCTCTTACAGAGATTAGTTCTCCTAGAGAAAATGAGTGCTTTGGAACGGGATTCTATGTGTTGGTATTTGCAAGTGTCTGTCACAACCAGCCATAGTTAACTATCTGTGTGTAAACAGGATGTTGAGGTCACATTCTAATGAACTAACCTACTGATTAGCTTTTGGCCAGTGTGATAGCCATTGATCATGTGTCTGTGAGCAGGTATACTTGAAGTTATAAAGTTAATTTGCTATCTTTGTTCTTTGCCATATGCTGAGACAACTGTATGTTCTTGCCATATGCTGAGACAACTGTAAATATGTAATAGTACAATCTAGCATTTATTGTTTTTCTCTATGTTACCCTACTCTTTTACCGTAGCAAACTTTTGTACTATGCAACCCACTAGTATCTGGGTCTTCACTGGTATCTGCTAAACTCTGCTAATAATGTATATCTACCAACTCTATGGCATTATATCCCACTGAAGTCTCTCCCCTCCCCAAGTTCCACCCCCAAATCTTCCACAATTTCCCAACTCAGAGTTAGCAACTCTAGTGCCCACCTAGTGACACCAACTTGCCAGATTTTGGGTTCCTATGGTACAGTTCCCATGGTGAGTTCCCGATGGTACAGTTCCTATGGTGAGTTCCCAAAGGCACCTGGTGGGCCACTGCGAGTAGCAGAGAGCTGGACTAGATGGACTTTGGTCTGATCCAGCTGGCTTGTTCTAAAAAAAAAAAAATCCTAAACAGGGTTGTTGCAACTTTCTAAGTCCATGGACTTAGAAGGGTGTAACCGTGCTTTGAATTCCAGTTGAGCAGTTGATATTCATTGATCTAACATCAGTAGCAGGTTATATCACACCAAGGTCATATCATCAAAGGTGATATGTTATCATACAACAGACTAGTAGTAAAGACGGGACCATGTATAACACACCTCATAATATCATGTGCAACACTGCGGCATTTTATCACAAATTCCCATCGAGTTCTGGATGTTGATGTTCCATGTACTCCAAAGAGACAGCTGTACCAGAAGCAAATAATTTGTGCCTTTGACAAATTTCTTTGCAACATATTTAAAAGGTCTGTTTAGCTGACTCCAAACCTCATCCAATTCCCATTAAGTCAATGGAAAGACTTCATCGGGTCTCATGGGAACCCTAAAGAGGTCCTGAACTCTATCTGTTTGTTCCATTTCTTCTGCTCATCAGGTGGCAATTTTGTTCAGTGATTTATTATAAGCCACATGCATTTATCCAGCATGACATTTTAATCATGCAAATAAGGATTTCCTTAATGAATCGAAAATTAATTTGGCGACTGCTGCTGTGTACACAGTGACAGTTTTGCTAATGTTATTACACTTGTAATATGGTCAGTGGCTTTTCTGTAATTGCTATAAAGTGTTGCATTTAACACTTAGAATAAAGGTTAACATTAAAAAAAACCCCAACCACTCTGTACAATCCCTAATTTAGTTTTCTTGGATCTTGTTTACATCTTGCAATAAGTGCTCCAATACCCAGCGGTAATGAAAGTGGACTGGCTGTGCGGTTGTGTGGTGGACTTGAAGAAGTGACTATTCAGGAATGCAAAGCTCGTTGCCGTCAGACCCAAATGAAAAAGAAGATGAGTTTG
Organism: Sphaerodactylus townsendi; assembly: GCF_021028975.2. Taxonomy (NCBI): domain Eukaryota; kingdom Metazoa; phylum Chordata; class Lepidosauria; order Squamata; family Sphaerodactylidae; genus Sphaerodactylus; species Sphaerodactylus townsendi. The sequence continues at coordinate 68,638,714 of NC_059435.1, forward strand.
GATTTATACCCTGCCTTTTCCTTCTGTAAGGAGACTCAAGGCAGCTTACAAACTCCTTTCCCTTCCTCTCTCCACAACAGACACCTTGTGAGGCAGGTGGAGCTGAGAGAGTTCTGTGACTGGCCCAAGGTCACACAGCAGGCTTCATGTGCAGGAGCAGGAAAGCAAAACCAGTTCACCAAATAAGCAGCGGACTCTTGGAGAACTGGGTTAGATTCCCCACTCCTCCACAAGAGCAGTGGGGAATCTAACCCAGTTCTCCAAGAGTCCGCTGCTCCTAATCATTATGCCACACAGGCTCTCAGCTGATAGAAGCTGATAGAAGTGATGCAAGTGACGAGACACTACAAAGCACAAATTCAGGTGGGCAGCCATAATTGTCTGAAGCAGCAGAAAAAAGTATCTGAAGGGTGCAGAGCCTACCCAGTGTATAAGATTAAAAGTATTTGTCTTAAAGGAGCCCCTGGACTCAAACTTTTCCCCCCTGCCAAACACAGCGTATTATATAAAGATTAAGGAGCTTGTCAAAGACCCGAAGGAGCATCTTTTCTCATATGAACTGGTCTAGGGTTTGAGGTCATAGAATCACAGAGCTTGAAGGGGCCGAATCTAGCTCAACCCCCTGTTCAGTTCAGGATCAGCTTAGAGCATAACTGACAAGTGCTTATCCATCACAGCTTGAAGACTGTATATGTGGTGACGGGCAATGAAGAAAGCTTACAGGAAGAAGATTGATTTGTTTGAAATGTGGTGTTGGAGGAGAGTTTTATGGATAGCATGGATGATCAAAAAGACAAATCAGCGGGTTCTAAAGCAAATCAACCCTGAACTCTCCCTTGATGCTAAATGAAGAAACTGAGGCTATCATAATTTGGCCACATTAAGAGAAGACAAATGTCACTGGAAAAGACAATGACCATTTACACAGACGTGGTCTCCTTTGCGTTCAATGTACATTCACTTTGGGTTGGATTCATGGTTACGCACACATTTCCTTCTCTTCAGAACTCACTGTACTCTCAGCTCAGCCTGTGGAAGTGTGCCTTTTTGTCTCCCAGTGTGAAGAAGATCACTGACCATTCAATTTCCTTCAGGTTTTCCCACTTTGCCTTGCCCCTCCCACAAAGCAGCAGTTCCACCCATTCCTTGGGCTGGCATTTCAGGAGGACCAGCAGGGCTTATTTTTATTTTTACTTTTAATGTTATAGGCCAATCAGCTGAATGATATACCACTAAAACAGGCGGGGCGGGGGGGGGGGGAGCAGGCAACCTCCCAAGTGGATGTTGCACAAACAACCAGAAGGTGAGGAACAGGCAAAATGATGGCTCCACTTGGTAGAACACTTCCTCCAGTGTAAACAAAAAAAGTGAAAAAACCCACTGCAAGGCAAACAGCCTCGGGGTAAGTACTGCATGCATAACGGTCCAATAATGCTAGAGCAGGTCAGAGGCAGAAAGAAAAGAAGAAGACCCAACAATAAAGGAAGCCACAGTCTTCAGTTTGCAAAACCTGAGCAATGGTGTTGGGACATTCTTTAAGATTCTCAGGTGGACAGAGAGATGCAAAGAGGGAAGGAGGTTTACAATTATATTCAGGGGAGACTAAAAGGAAGGTCATATTTGCAGCCTTCTGAACTGGCCCACAGGAGAGAGCAAATATTGATGCCGGTACATCCAGTACTGAAAATCTGAAACAGAATCAATGCGAGAGGAATTATTGTGATTTGTGGCTCCTTCAGCCTTTCCTTCTCCCTAATCCTAAAAAAAAAGCATTAAAAATGATTTGACTGCAGAAGGGTGAAACTGACATTTCTGAAACATGCCAAGCCGATGGAGTCGAGAACAGCTTGATCCTGTCTCAGGCAGGGCTGATGGCAATTTAAAAAAGATGTTTTGCCGTGTAGTGAGATGTCAGGGTGGTCACTCGATGGACAGGGACAGCTCAGGGAGCAGTGGTATCGAGCAGGTCTAAGCCTTCATCCTGCAAGAAAATGGCTCTTTAAACAGTCAGAATAAGAACTTCAATCAGCACCAGTCCTTTACAGGGAAGGCGATGCCACCTGCCAGTGTCTAGGAAGCCTTGAGCAGATGAGACCCTCCAGGTTGAAACAAGACTGCAAAAGATGTGAAAAGTGGTTTGAAAGCCATTCTGCATGTGCAAAGTGCTTGACTCATGATTCAGTCCTGAGTCCCCTACGAAGAAGGATCAGAAAGGGTAATCCTCAACTATCTGCATTCTGCAGGGAGCGGGTGCTGGTCTTTGGTCAATTTCTCTCTACTTCTTGGTGACTAGTACTCCTCTCATTCTGCTGATTCTGTATTTCAGCTGTGATTTGCAGTGGCGAAGAACTGACGCTAGATAGCGTACACCGTTGATCATGAGAAACCCTAACATGTTGCAGGGAAGTTTTGCACTAACCTTTTCATGAAAGAGGAAGGCTTTCAGCTCTGAATGTATTTCAGACGGTTGCTTTAGGAAAAAGTGCACAGTGCCCTCAACTGGTTTGTGCCATCGTCGCTGAAACTCGATTTTCAAATTGTGATATTTAGTTATGCCTCTGTTTGTACTCAGTCTGGGCAATGATGATGATTGATTGATGATTTTGCAAAGGTCTTTCACTAGGTGGTATATTTTTCTTTACCACTTCAACAAAACTGCCCTCCTCTGTTCTTGAGAAGGGGAGCTTAACCACTGCAAACAGGCAGCAGCCTCCGCGTTGCCCGAGGAGGTGATTCTTGCATTCCTTTCCCTGCAGGCCTCCCAGGAGAGTTGCAGGAGCCATCTGACAGGCATCCTGGTAATTGGAAGCGATTGTTTCCTCCTGGTTAAGGACAGAGAGATACGGAAGCTTTGATAGCCTTCTGTTGTAGGGTGGAGCTACTTTGGGACCAGATGAACAGCCACAGAGAATGGCCCAGATGACAGCCACCCAGACCTAAGGCCTGCTGTTCTGTGGGCCAGGGCCTCATGAATAAGTGCTGTCACTTTCTGATTACAAATGGAACTCACTGCAATGGATACAGTCATTCTGTCTCTTGTCATGCGAGTGACTGACAGATGCAGGTGACTGAAATGCCAAATCTCACAGTGCAAATGCTGCCTCTTCACAACTACATGTTTATTGGGTTTCCACTTAGAAATGGAGTGCATGGCTCAAACATGTCACATGTATGCAACCAATATGCATCTGGTTCTCTTCTCAGGCAGAGGGGACCAAAAGTATACCCTTGACTCATTACAAATACAGCACCGAAGCAAATGCTTTGCACTCAGTTGGTGTATTTCTTGCCTCAGACAATGAAGTGGGCCTTAACAGATCTTGACCAGAACTTAGTAAGTTGTCCCATGATGACTTCACCTGCCTCTATAACTAATGAAGTGAGGCAGGGAATCTGAATACCAGCACACAGGTGTCTTCAGGGCTCAGAGGTTGCCAACTTCCAGGCGGTGGCTGGAGATCAGGAATTTCAATCGAACTGCAAGATACAGGGATCAGTTCCCCTGGAGACAATGACAAGTTCAGAGGGTGGACTCTATGACCACCAAGGTCCTTTCCCTCCCCAAAGCCCACCCTCCCTGGGCCCCACCCACAAAATCTCCAGAAATTTCCTAACCCAGAGTTGGCAACCCTCCCCAAGAAGTGGCATTCAGAGCAGGGAGCCTGAAGAAATTTCCCAGATTCGGGGGAGCACATGTCACCTCCCTGATCTGGGAGACAGGCAGCATTCTGAATTTCCCTCTACACACTTCGGAAACCTGCCAGGGATACAGCAATAAGAGAATTGCAAGGGGAGAATGCAAAGTCCCACCTCCAACCTCTTGGGTAGGGACCTGGGGCCACACAATAGGGCTTCGCTGGGCCATGTATCACCCGCAGACTGTAATTAGTGCTCTCTCATCTGAGGTGTATTTTTTGCATCAGCCCTTGCTTAGAGGATCTCAGGGACCAGATCTTGGGAAAGGCCATTCGTTGCCTGCCTGACATTCCGGAGTGACGCGGCCTGTCAGCCCAAACAACTGAGATCGACGGATCAACGCTTGCACCCTGAACAAGGCAGCTTTGCATGTATCATCAATGTAAAACAATTCAAGGAAGCAGAGATCCGTAACTGCACCACAGCCAAGTTTGTTCACAGATCAGGAGGCAGTTAAGGAAATATTCTGCATAACAGAAAATTCAGGGTTCTCTCCTTTAAACAGCAGGGAACCAAAACAATGCATTTTTTTTCAAGGAAAACTGCCCTGTTAGGGAAAAGGAAAGAGTGAGTTGAAGGAACACATTTGACTATTTCATTTCCTTGTCGAGCATCCAATACCTTGGATCACAGAACATATTATCTATTCTTCCTGCAAGTGGACCATAGAGGGAGCCAGTATTCCAACGATGAGATCCTCATATGAGATCCTCATATGACATCCTGACATTTCTGACTGGCACAAATGTACCCTATTTTATCGCCCATGAATTAGGAGAAGAAGGTAATATATAAGTAGGGTTTCAATAGCCAGCTAAGATATTTGACTGGCACTTGAACAGAGAGGAGAACACGGATTCAGGTCTGCAGTCCGGATATTTAGCAATGTCCAACCACTGAGGGGGGAAAATGTGATGTCCTCCTGTTTAGTTTTGCTTCCAGTGAACTGAAGCACACACTGAAGGAGGAATATTTTGGCCAAAAGAAGAGATATAAATATTTTACGTACATAAAATTAAATAAGTAGAAGATTCTGATGAGCAAGGGTGAGGTTTTTGTTGTTGTTGTTTTGGACAACCTGCTATCACAAATGCTGAACTGGACAGGCAGACTGTTTTTTGAGATAGTTTAATATATTTGAGATATTATATTTCTCATAATCTGCAATAACAATGTACGAAGCCAGTGTGGTGTAGTGATAAAAGTGTTGGACTAGGATCTGGGAGATCCAGGTCCAGATCCTTGCTCTACTATGGGTGACTTCGGGCCAGTCACTGAGTTTCAGCCTTACCTACCTCACAAGGTTGCTGTGAGGCTAAAACAGAGAAGAGAATGATGTAAGCATGATTGCCTGGTATTCACTTCATTGCTACCCAGAAAGAAGTGAGGGAGGGAGAGAGGAGACCGAAGGAACAAAGGAAGAATTTTTAAAAGAGTCTCCTGGCAGTTTTGACTGAAATAAACTGTGCCCCTTAGTCAGAGGTATGAAGGATCAGCAAAGAAAGGGCTGCCACGGTGTAGTGGCGTAGGAGGTTAAGAGCTCGTGTATCTAATCTTGAGGAACCAGGTTTGATTCCCAGCTCTGCTGCCTGAGCTGTGGAGGCTTATCTGGGGAATTCAGATTAGCCTGTACATTCCCACACATGCCAGCTGGGTGACCTTGGGCTAGTCACAGCTTCTCGGAGCTCTCTCAGCCCCACCTACCTCACAGGGTGTTTGTTGTGAGGGGGGAAGGGCAAGGAGATTGTAAGCCCCTTTGAGTCTCCTGCAGGAGAGAAAGGGGGGATATAAATCCAAACTACTACTACTACTACTCTTCTTCTTGTGGTTAGGGCGTCAGTCTAGGACCTGGGAGGACTGAGTTTGAATCCCCCATTCAGCCATGGAAGCCTGCTGGGTGACCTTGGGCACATCACAATCTTTCAGTCAAATCAATCTCCCAAGGTTGTTTTGAGGCTTAAACGGAGGATGACTATTGATGTGGCAAGCTGCTTTGGGGTCCCCAGTGAGGAAGAAAAGTGGAATGTAAGTACAAAGTCATCCTAAGCGTAGGCATTTATCCACAAAGCCACAAGCGGCAGAAATGTACATGGGTATATGGCAGTGGGCGGGGTGGCTGGGGAGGTATTGCAAAGTGAGGCCAGGAGACCTCATTACCCAGGACATGAGTTTATTGCATTGTGTTTCAGAGCACTGATGAAAACACAATCCAGTCAGAGAGGGAAGAGACCATTCCTGAGCAGTGACAGCTTGGCAAAGGAAGATGAATGGAGTGCTTCAGGCTCTGCAACCATGCAATTATTTTCTGGAGCCTCTCTTAGGAATGAAGGTGATTGCAATTGGGCCAGCTCAGGATTTATTCCAGGTGAATATGAGGTCTGAATTGCTTTCGCCACGGGCCTTCATGGAGAAAGCAATGGGAAACCATGCCAAAAAGGAGGAGGAGGAGTAGTTTGGATTTATACTCCACCTTTCTCTTCTGAAAGGAGACTCAAGGTGGCTTACAAAGTCCTTTTCCCTTCCCCTCCCCACAACAGACACCTTGTCAGGTAGGTGGGGCTGAGAGAGTTCCAAAGAATTGACTAGCCCAAGGTCACCTGGCAGGAATGTAGGAGTGTGGAAACGCATCTGGTTCACCAGATAAGCCTTCGCTACTCAGGTGGAGAAGTTTGGGAATCAAATCTGGTTCTCCAGATTAGAACCCACCTGCTCTTAATCACTACATCATGATGGCTTTTGGTATCCTAGGAGGGAGATCTTGGCAGAAGGAACACCCAATATTTTGCCCTATCATAATTTGTACTCAGCTTGTGAGGTCCTCCTATTTAACCATACAATGTGCTGGAAGGGAAGAGGGTGGCTATTACTTCTTAGGGGTGAAAAAGAATAGCTTCTGAGAGGTGAGCAAAAAGAAGAAAAACACTCTGCACATGCTCCTAGCTGGCAGGGACTGATGGGAATTGTAGTTGAGTATCTGGAGGGCTAGGAATGGACACCCCTGTGAGAATCTGCAAGATCTTAGATATGCTCTTTTGTGAGATGTTGTGCCATCCTTGAGCGTATTGGACACAAAGGAAGGGTCTGTTAATGTCAGTACTTGCTCATGGCGCTGAGTTTTTCAGCTGACTGAATTGCTGATTTGGGTATGACTGGATAACAACATTTATTTAAAATATCTATATTCTGCCACACCATCTCAGACCAAAGGCCGCTAACAGTGCAATGCCACAAGGACACAAAATGTAACAGTCCAATCAACATGATCAAAAATGCAGATTTTTAAAAATGCACAGATTGTAGATTTCAAAGCATACAAAATTTTAAAAAGTTAACAGAATGGGAAAACAACAACAAGAGAGTTAAAAAGAACACAGTCAAATCTGCTGAAACTTTACCCTCCATCAAATGATTTCTGGAGTTAATAACTGTTATTAACTTCAGGGAAAGGGCAGGATCCGGTGCCATGCAGTCCACCTGCCCAAGCAGCCATTTTCTCCCAGGGAGAAATGTGTAGTTTGGAGATTAGCTGTCATTACGGATCTCCGGGGCCCATTGTCAGCTTCAGCAAGACCAATGAGTGTGGTTGGTCCCGAATCAGAAAATTAACATTAGCAACAAACTACAATGCGGTGTTGAACATGATGTTGTGTTGGGAGATGTTATAAACAAACATGAAACTATTACAATGTGTTTTATTTTGTGTATAAATCTCCATCCAAACCACAAAGATAACTTTACCACCTAGATGAGTATAAGTACATAGAATATTTACTCATAACTTGAGCTGTCAAGGTGCAGCCACAAGTTGTTGCAACTCTTCCCCCCCCCCCCCCCGGGAACCCGGGAACCCGGGAACCCAATACACCCACCTTATCAGACCTTTCCAAACAAAGTTGGCCTGGCAGGCCAGGTCTCCTAGTGGGCAGGGAAAGACTGCCAAAGGCATGAACTCCGGGGCTGCTTTAGCTAAGCAGAGTCACCTTTGCGCCCGACTGCAGACCGTCAGCCTGACGCAGCTGCGAGCCCGACAAGCAACGCTGAGCTCACGCCGGGCGCTGACGTCAACGGAGCACCCCCTACCGGCTCCCTGGTTGCCCGTCAGAGGAGCGGCTGCCGGCTGCGCTCAGCCCTCAGCCCTGCCGTGGTGGATGCTCTTGCGGGGAGCTGATTTCCTACCTCGAGCGGCCTGGCGGGGTGCAAGCAAATGAGGAAAGTGACTCAAAGTCACTTTCGTTAGCGGCGGGGGCAAGAGATGCCATCATTGCATGGGGGAGGGGGGATAAATACAGAAAAAAGTATCCTGCAATTGGTGGAGAACTGAGCCTGCAGATGTGTCAATGCTGCTGGAGGTTTCCAGCTCCTGCTTGCCTGAGGGGGGGGGGGGGGGGGGGACGCGCGCATCAAACAGCGGAGTCCTAATTACCCCTTTAATTAGCAAAAGCGCCCAAGCCGTAAATATGGGGGAAGTAAAGGGAGGGAGTGGGCACGCCGGGGAAGGGGCCAATGGAGGCCCTCCTGGAAATCCGGGCGGGGTCTTCAAATTCCCAGTGACGCCGGTGGCCGAGCAGCCGCCCCCACTGATTTCTCCCCCCAGGACTGCCAACTTCAGCTTGGGAAATGCGAGGAGATTTGGAGGTGGAGTCTGGGGAGGGGAAGGAGCTTAGCATGGGTAGAATCAGAATGCCGTAGAGTCCACTCTCCAGCAGGGGCATAGCTACAGAAAATGGTGCCCCGGGGCCAGGACTGAAATTATCCCCCCAACATCAGACACCCATTTTTACATGACATATTGACTACAGGGAATTTTTCAGTTATTTATCATCTCCTATTATAATTCTTCCCTCTCCTTTCCCCGCTGAAAGAAATCAGTTTCCATCATTCCTTTCCATTATTGGAAAAGGAAAGCCTGTGATGGTTGAGATGATGAGTGTGGGAGGAACTGGAGATCTAATAATATTGGTAATAATATTGCGATGTTCTGGGAGAGATAGGATCTGCAGTTCTGGGAAGGGAAGGGTAAAGGAAGAAAATAAACAAGGTGGAGAGAGATGGAGAGATGAAAAGAAAAAAAGGACTAGTGACAGTTCTCTCCAAACTCTCTCAGCCCCACCTACCTTACAAGGTATCTGTTGTGGGGAGAGGCAGGGGAAGGAGTTAACCATCTTGAGTCTGTCCTTACAGGAAAGAAAGGCAGAGACGGTATAAGTCCAAACTCCTCTTCCTTTTGTTCCTCCTTCTCAGAACTTGTTCATTTGCTACAAGGACTGACTGAACTTGAGAACCTGATTGCCCAGCTTCATGATTCTCTGCTACTGAGCCACAGCTGCCCTTATGACCAACCAGGAATGTTGCCAATTTAATAGCCAGTTTGCACCTGAACCTACTCCAAAATAAGTGTGTTTAGGAGCATTACAATTCTGTCATTACCCCATTTGGGTTCTGCTTCCCAAATTCTAATTCACCTTGGCTTGTCAGATAATTACTCATGTTTCTCTGTACTTCAGCATGCTAGCTCTATAAACTCTCTATCCACCTATGCAAAGTCAAAGCTTTCATAAAATAATCTTTTAGTAATTTACTATGATCACACTGGTGTAGGAAGGAGGTTACTTTAAAGTACAGAACGAGTAGGCTTGCAGAAAAACTATTAGCGTCTCAGTTTACTTTCCAACAAGATTTTTTTAAAGAATCCAAACACAGAGGGTGCATGTCCTTGAAAAACCCCATCACAGTTAGTTGTGAGCACTTGGGCTTCACCTAATCGGAATAAGGTCTCCCAGCTACTGACTCAGTTGCTGTTTATGAAAATCCCCCCCTGTTAAGAATTTACAAAAAACTGTTTGGCTACAAGTCAGAGGAACAGATGGGGCTACTGATGGAGACGGATGCAGCAGAGAAGGAAGACCACGTGCTGTTCCAGTGTGGGTCAACTGTGCGCGTGTGAAAGCCAAATGTTCGCAATCTGAATTATGGTAATGGTGTTTGTCTTCTTCTGTGGAGACCATCATGAAGAGGGATTGTAGTAATGCACTGCTGACCCAGCAGCACCGTAGTAGAACGTTGGGACGCCAACGGACCTACGGCCTTCTGGTCGCACCGCACCCCCACTCCTCATCCCCCTATGAGTCACGGGTCATGAACTGTCTGGCTCAATCACCGGGCGCAGGGACAATGGTCTTGCCCCCAGGTGAGGATTAGGCTCAGACGCTTACGCTCCTCTCCGCACGTAGCCAGGTGAGATCATGCATCACATGATGATCTCCCGACCTCCCGCCTCCCGCTCTCCCGGAACTCCCCCCGGTCCTCCCTCCTACACGCCCCCGATAGAATAACAATAAAAGGTGCCAGGAACCGCATGCGGGCGCCTCGCTAGGAACACGGACCTCCGGTCTCCCGCTGCTGGCGATCTCCACCAGATGTTATCTCCGCGTCTCGCCTCAGTTCTTACGCTGACCACGGGTCGGCTACAAAGCTGGTGCCGAACCCGGGAATCCTCGAACCTCCACCCTGCTCACCGTCGCCTGGGGAAGGGCCGCGATATCGAAGTCCGCTGGATCGGCGCATCCAGGGACCACCGTTTCGGTATCGCCTGTCCTCTGGATCGGCGCATCCAGAGACACGCGCCCTAGGACACTCTCTCCTCCGGCGGAACACCGGGTGAGTATGGGAGCTTGCAAAAGCAGGGCTTATGACAAGCACGCGATCTAACTGAAAGCGTTAGCGAAATGCAGGGTCCCCGTAAAGAGAAGGGAGCTGCGCAAATTGGTTGAGGAGATTGAAGCTCAGTGTCCATGGTACCCAGAGGGGGGGACATTGAATCTTAAGGACTGGAAAACATCGGGCGACTCTTCGCACAGAGCCTCGCTGGCGCCCGATGTCGCTGCTACTGACGTGGAGACAATGTTTTGTCGCCATCAGCCTGCAGACCTATGGCTCCCTTGCTGTAGGCCGCCCTCCTCTCGATCTTTCACCTTCAATTTCAACCCCGGAATTGTCTCTATCCACTAAATTGGACGCCTGTCCTCTTTCTGCCCCCCTTGCTCCTTCACCCATTTCAAACTCTCCCGCCGCTCAGCCGCCCCCTCCCCTTGCTCCGCCTTCATTTTCCAAAGCCACTGCACCTCCGTCAGCGGCACGTAATGGCGCGGGTTTCAAAACTCTCGCAGAACGTATTAGCCACGATCTGCAGAAGAAAGAAACCCTGACGGAAGACGATGCCGTAGATTCTTGCATTATGCCCCGCCCATTTCACAGATACCGAAGGGAGGGTGTATGCGTCATTCGGCGGGTTGTCGAGTACCGCCCTTTAAACTATAACATCCTCACTGAGCTCCACAAAGCGATGCGAGACGTGGGAATCACTAGCCCCTACGTGAGAGGCATGCTGGAGGCAATCGCGAGGAATCACCTAATGGTTCCGGACGACTGGAAAACCACCTTTCGCATGCTCCTGAGCCCAGCACAATTTGTGATCTGGGAAAGCGAGTTCCGGCCAGCAATGCATCAGCAGGAGAGCGCTCCGGCGGCGCCTACACAGCCGCCAGCTTTACGGTTTCGATGCTTTCGCCAACCCCAACGATCAGATTGTCCTGCCTGAGGCCACCCTTACGGTCGCCTCTGAGTGCGCCTATAAGGCATTTGTCAAAGTCCCCAACGCCGGCCAGCCAACCCAGAGTTTCTCTACCATCCGGCAAAAACCCCAAGAGCCCTATGCCGATTTTGTGAACAGGCTCCAGGAAGCCAAGAGGCAGGTAGATAGCTTAAGAGGCCCAAAACGAGCTCCTCATGCGCCTCGCGAAAGAGAACGCTTCCACGGAGTGCCGCAGGGCAATCACGGCCTGGGCAAAATCCTGAACTGGCTTCCCGACATGCTTCCAGGCTTGCCAGGACATCGGATCCTCCGCCCACCAAGCTAGCCTCCTCGCCGCAGCACTCTCCACCGGCGGGAGGCAGTCTCAGGATGACTGCTTTAACTGCGGCAGATCCTACACTTCCGGAGGGAGTGTCGGCAGCCCGGCGGGGGTGCCTACAACCCCGATGGAGGAGGGTCCTCCCCCAGGAGGAGAAGGCCACCTAAAACCCGGTGCCCACGTCGCCAGAAAGGCTTCCACTGGAGAAACGACTGCCCGTCGGGAAACTCCCGCCCGGGCGCCTCCCCAGCCCAGGACCAAGGAGGAGAATACTAGAGCAGACCCAAACACCAAGGCCCTGCCAATACCACCACCCTCTCGTGGCATCTCGCCGCGATGCACCCAGCCCATCTCCTTTAAGTTCCCCCACGAGGTTCTTGTCGCCCCAACCCAGTATGACGAGCCCATCCCTACTGGGACTATTGGGCTGGTGCTGCCAAAGGCCTCTGCCGCTGCACAGGGACTGTTCATCGTCCCCGGAGTGATCGACTCCACGCACCAAGGACCCATCCATCTCCAAGTATGGACAAACATCCCACAGGAATTGCCTGCCGGAGCCAGCTGCGCTCAGTTGATTCTCTTGCCCCATGCGCTGCCCGCTGCCGACCCAATAAAGGCTACAAGCCCCAGCAGCCAACATGGCGCAGCCTACACCACCGCCGCAGCGGTGGAGACGCCTAGCGGGGGCTGCGGCCCATACCTGGAGCTCGCCATGGAAGGATGTAAGTTCAAGGGCCTGGTGGACACCGCGCTGATGTTACCGTCATCAGAGCAGCCGAAAGTGGCCCGACCAGTGGCCGACCGAGGCTTGCCCGCGACATCGGGGGGTGGGGGGGAGACAGACCGTGAGACGGAGCATCCGCCCGCTCACGGTCAACAGCCCAGGACTTGAGCGGCAGCTCACAGTCCGGCCCATCGCTTTAGACATCCATGTCAATCTCTGGGAAGGGACCTCATGAGTCAGGTCAAAACGACTTTGGTCTGGGATGGGAAAGGCCACTACAGATCATTGAGCCCAACTGTGCCTTCAGGAGTTCGCTCTCTTTCTCCGTAAGGAAACTGTTTCCTTCTCCCCTACTCTTCTCCTTCTGTTTTTCGACCAGGAGAGGCGGGAGGGCCGATTGGCTGACTGGCCCTCCTGGATTAAAATCTGGGCCCGCCCTGATACCCCCCAAGCAGCACTGCACACGACAGGCCCCAGTTTAAAAAGGAGGCTGCCGCACCAAACTCACCCACAAACCAGTTTGGGCGCCTCCAGTGGTGATGGCATTATAGCACTATCATCACTTCTAAGATGCTTGGCCGAGTGGTTTCGGCGGGCGGCATCTCCCAAAGATAATTCGATCACAAAATTTTAGCACCATCCAGCTTCCTGCATTAGCCACCAAGGTCACGGTAAGTGCAACTCCCTTGCTAAGAACCCCCTCTTTTTCCTTTGTGTGTGCGAGGAATCTGCCTCTAATCGCCTGATTGCTTCATTCCCCGGATACACTCCATCCCCCAAAAGGCGCTTCCAAAGCCCCCCTTTGTGTTGCTGATTAAGCATGCATACCCACAATCCCCCCCAGGCCCCGCCTGTTCCCTCCCCCCTCGAGGCTCGGCCCCTCGCCTTGACGCACCCTGATGACGCTCTGAAGCCAATTCCCACCAGGGTCGCCTACCTCCTGCCCTCCCTGTCAAACAACTAAAGAAAGAGGGGTAGGCGGCTCCCCCAGGAGGATTGCATTAAAGCAACCTTCACAGGATGCAAAACAAGCCTTCTTATATTAAATTCTAAACTCTAAACTCGATCCCGATCTCCCGCCACGATCTCCCGCCATCCGCTCTAGAACTGAGCCTGGCGGGACCCGCTCCCCCATAACCTGGGGAAAGGGGTGTGTTTCAGTCCCTCTTCCTACAGGTCCCTGTGTACTCCGATTCGTCATGACAGGCCAACCCAGTGAATGTCCCCAGGAGGAAACCAACCCTATCCCGGAGATGGAACACATCTCTCCCCTAAAGGATCCCGCCCAGCGGTTCTCAACAGGAACGCCCGCCAACGCCCAAAGACCCGAATGACCTGGGGAGACGCCAAGGCGACCACCAGCCAAGCCCTAGAGCTGCTGCACCAGCAAGACCACCCCGAGACACCCGAGAACCTCTGTGCCGCTCTCTTTGCGATCATCACCGCCAACTCGGCCACTCATCCTTTGCCTGCTCTGCTGCCTCCTGCCGATGGCGATCGGCCACCCCTGACGAGCTTTCACCAGACCAACATCTAAGCAGTTTGCTGCCGCTGCCAACGCCTCATCTTTCTGCCTGGGCCAGTACCTAGGAGTCGGGAGCCTGCTAAGCTCCTGCCTGCTCCCCGTCTGCAAAGCACCCGGAGACTTCCTAGCGGAGTCTGGGCTAAGCCCCTTCATGAATGCCTCATCCATCAGGTACTCTATGAGCGCCGACTGGGGACCCGTCGTCCAAACCCTCCCGGCTGGCGCTCTCTCCCTTGTCACCAAGACTGTCGCTAACCACGAATCTAACACCTGCGCCCGCATCACCGGCACAGCCAAACGGGGAACCGGCCCGGGCCCATTTGTCGGCTCGGCCAATTGGAACTGCACACACATGGAGGACATTCCCCCCGTGTTCGGAAACATCCTGCTCCCCAGAGGCTGGTTCTGGACCTGCGGGGAGAGAACATTCAACTACATTCCCGCCCGACTCCCTGCCGGAACTCTTTGTTGCCTCAGTCGCCTCACCATCGTCCTACCCCAGGCTCCACCTCGAGCCCGGACGCCGACGCCGCCGCTCCGCTCTGCCTTTCGACCTCTCCTGTCGGAGCGACGCGGTCGCCCTCTCCGCGGAGTTCGCCTCCCTCAGCGACTTCCTAGTGGGAGTCCCGGACTCGCTTCTTACAATGCTAAGACTATTGGCCGGCTGGCCTGTGCCCTTGCGAAGTCCATCAACTCTACCTCCACTGCTCTGGATGCTCTGGCCTCCGAGCAGCAGGAACTTCGTCAAGCGACCCTAGACAATCGTGCCGCTATTGATTACTTATTGTTATTACATCACCAAGGTTGTGAGAATGTACATAATATGTGTTGTTTTAATCTTTCTGATAATTCCCAATTGATTCATATGAAAGTACGTGAGCTGCAAGAAGTTGTATCTAATCTGAAGTATGATGTTTTGCTCCATTGGTGGTCAGCCCTCTGGAGCTGGCTGCCGGGAGGATGGTTGAGTGCTATTGTACAGCTCTGCATTGGTTTAATTGTGTGCCTCGTTATCGGATCTTGTTTCGCCAATGTGTCTAATATTGCCTGTAACGTGTGCAAGAAGCCCCTCGAATTTCCCTTACCCCGCAACCAAGTTCTAATGTTACACAAGCAGCTCGGTCAGCTTGACCAGACGGCGGAGGAGACAAGCGTCCCTTTAAATCGCCCCTTAGCATTTCGGTCCCCCTTTTTCTAAAATGTAAAAAAGGAGGAGATGTAGTAATGCACTGCTGACCCAGCAGCACCGTAGTAGAACGTTGGGACGCCAACGGACCTACGGCCTTCTGGTCGCACCGCACCCCCACTCCTCATCCCCCTATGAGTCACGGGTCATGAACTGTCTGGCTCAATCACCGGGCGCAGGGACAATGGTCTTGCCCCCAGGTGAGGATTAGGCTCAGACGCTTACGCTCCTCTCCGCACGTAGCCAGGTGAGATCATGCATCACATGATGATCTCCCGACCTCCCGCCTCCCGCTCTCCCGGAACTCCCCCCGGTCCTCCCTCCTACACGCCCCGATAGAATAACAATAAAAGGTGCCAGGAACCGGCATGCGGGAGACTCGCTAGGAACACGGACCTCCGGTCTCCCGCTGCTGGCGATCTCCACCAGATGTTATCTCCGCGTCTCGTCTCGTTCTTACGCTGACCACGTGGGTCGACTACAAGGGATAAAGCTGTTCATCTCTCACCTTTACTGGTTTCCAAGAAATCTAACTCAACGTTAAGCATTTTTGGAGGTGGAGAGTGCTGTCAAGTTGCAGCTGACTAACCGCAACCCTGTAGAGTTTTCAGGGCAAGAGTAAAGCAGAGATAATTTGCTGTTGCTGACACTCAAAGCCCAGCAGGGAGAGATTCATGGCTATGGATGCATATTACTCTTCTTTTTGTCATGTAGGATGACTTATCCATTGTGATCAGAGGCCAAACCTGCAACACTATTGCTCTCTCCTCCCCCCAGCATTAAATCACGTCATAGGTAAATGTATCCTTAGCTGGTGAAGTCTGATTGGAGAATTCCATAGAGACTTGTGGGAACCTACTGAACAGTGCCTATGCTATCATAGGTAATGAACATCCAATCTCTCCTATTCATCCCGCCATAAAGCTCCATCATAAGGAATGACTTCTCCATTCACTCCAGTCTAGGAGGCTTCTTGATGTGGCGTCCCATGGTGCCTACCGACACGTTTTCTGGTTCTCACCAAATTTATTTAGAAACTAGCTAGGGCCAGGTAGAGTTTTTGTCCAGCAAGAATTCTGATTGGCTACTGGAGGCTTGTTTGACTGGGCAGATTTTTAAAAATGTTGCCTCAGCAGCAGGGCCCACCACAGCACAAGGCTCTGCACTGCGTCGCTGAAGTTAAGCTGTGGCAATCGTTTCGTGGCTGGTTTTGCCTCCTGCAGCAGCTATTTTGTTGTGCTCATGATGTCAGGTCAGAATTCCAAATGTGGCCACAGACTCAAAAAGGTTGGGCGGGGGGGGGGGGGCTACTGTAAGACACTGTCACTGCTGGCAGGGTCCCAGCTGTGAAATGGCTGAGGAGGCCCCTCCTCCTTCGTGGTGCTCTGCATAAGGCTGTTCCCATCTACAATCAGCAAAGTTAATGCAGCCCATTAAAACTTAAGTCAGTTTAGCACAGTGGTGGCGAACCTTTGGCACGGGTGCCAGAGGTGGCACTCAGAGCCCTCTCTGTGGGCACGCGCAAACAGTGTCCCCCCCCCCCACACACACACACACATCTAGGCTGGTCTGGGCTGCTGGGCTCGATTATTAGCATTAAACCTAAGACCTAGTTTTGGGGAAGCAGTGTAGGTAACCCTGTTAAGCACTGTTAAACCCCACTGATTTTCATGCAAACTAAAGCACGATCCTTTACCTGGGAGTAAGCTTGGGTGCTGGCAATGGGGCTTGCTTCTGAGTAAACCCTCCTAGGGTCGTGATTCACACATTGGAAGAGTTGCACGGTTGCTTCAAAGCAAAGCCACCGACTACTACCAAGCTTACTCCAGAAAAATGAACGCCTCGGAGCCAACCATTTTTTTCTAAACTGAAATCTCAGTATTCAGGTTAAATTGCTGTG
Source organism: Sphaerodactylus townsendi (assembly GCF_021028975.2). Lineage (NCBI taxonomy): Eukaryota > Metazoa > Chordata > Lepidosauria > Squamata > Sphaerodactylidae > Sphaerodactylus > Sphaerodactylus townsendi. The sequence goes on from NC_059435.1 coordinate 68,655,655, forward strand.
TTGGCACTTTGTGATAAATAAGCGAGTTTTGGGTTGCAATTTGGGCACTCAGTCTCAAAAAGGTTCGCCCTCACTGGTTTAGCATGAGTTTAAATTACTTGCAGAGCCGGGCAGTCCTCAGCAGCTGTTGAAAGAACTTAATTTGTCCAAGAGTTTTGCTACATTTTTGACCTTTCTGGGCTTCTTGCTCTGCAGTGTGTACTGAGCAATTATTTTCTACAGCATACAAATGTGTGTTTCATTGTGCACGTCTCACTGCTTTGCTACAATAACGGAGGCATATTTAGCAGCAGCCGGGAAAGTGGAGTCTCTCGTCCCTTTTTCTGGCAATCTGATGTTTTCTTTACTTTCTGTATTCAGCTTGATGAAAGAACGAACTGCGTAGCTCTTGATCAAACATGAGGCCGAGTGCCTGGCTCTCTTCCCCCCTCCCAGCTCAGCTCATTTTCTAATTATCACACTATTTTGCAGAGCTCTTTGTGTCTGTTTCGCGCCTGGCTCATTAGAGCTTTTGTTCTCCCTTCCCATTGTCATAAGCAGGGGCGTAATTTGGTCCTTGACTCCACTAAATGAACTGAAAGGGAGAAAATGGAAAGCATTTGTCATTTCTGCCAGAGGCCCTGAATCAAATGCCATCTAGCAAACTGAATCCAAAAGGTTACTCTTTGCATTCATGAAAATAGTTCTTGGTTTTTTTAAAGTCCTTTTTTAGGGAGTCTGTACTTTTCTTAGACTCAGGAGCTGTACAGTTGCTGTCACCCAGGAAGGCTGAAGTCAGGGGGCAAATCTGGTGTAGAGACCAGATGGATTCACTCTAGATAGAAGGTACTCTTCCATAGCTGCAAAAGCTGGGGGAGGGGGGCGCTGTTTTGTAAGCTATGCTCCTGCACCTGGTGTCAAGAGGCTTTCCTTCAGAGGAAGCATCCTGCCCTAAATACTTGCAGAAATGGATCTCACTTGTGCACCAAGGAGGGTGCTGTGGGACCAGGAGTCCAACAATATAACTGAAATTATATTAATATTAATATATTAATATTAATCTATTTATTGTTATAAACTGCTGTTGTGTTTTGATGGATTCAGTTTTTATGTTGTATTAAATTGCTGTTGGATACAGCCATGTTGAGAGCCGCCTCGAGCCCTTCGGGGATGAGGCGACCTATAAATTTAATAAATGAATGAATGAATGAATGAATGAATGAATGAATGAATGAATGAATGAATGAATGAATGAATGAATAGTGTTGCCAGGCATGACTTGGTGATCAGTGGGAGATCTAGAAGGTTGGGAGGTGGAGGGTGTCCATTGACAGTGGTATGGCATCACTTCTGTCACCAGAAGCGTTGTCCCAGAAGTGGTGACAACCCAGAAGTGGTGACATACGTCTTTAGGAAACCATAGAGTTTCCAGTAATTCCTTAGAGAGGACTGACATCCATTCCAGGTTTTCCCTGGAAATGATTTCCCACCATCAGCCCAACAGCTTTTCTTTTTTGAAATCTGCCTTATAACCAGTAGGGTGTGAAAATGGCAATATGCTGAGACTGTCTAATCTAGTCTAGTTCTGAACTTTTCCACCTGGTTGGACAGCTCCTGTGCAGTTTCAGCAAGCTTGTTCAGAGAGCTGCTTCTTCTAGGTGGACATTCCTGGTCTGCTAGCCCCGTAATTTAGAAACCTGCTCTTTGCCTTGCTAGATCTTGCTTTGCTGCCTGGCTGAATGTCAATAAGAACAGGACAGATTGTGAATAGATGACTTGAAAATACAGCTGGCTAGGGATCACATAAACAAGCTTCTGCAGATGGAAATAAAAAGTCACAATTACTTCTTTGTTGGCTACCTATCAGCCAAACCACTGTGCAAGCAGTAATGTTTGTTGTGGACTAGAAACATTTGCTGTCTTTTTTTCAATTCTGGTAACCATCATACGTGGTGATAGCACCGTGACTATTAAAAGACTGGCCCCAGGGTATGCATCTACCGCCAGCATAGCAAATCGTTAGTGTTTTTCAACAGATGAGTCATTCTAGGGCAGTAAATGATTAAAAGGAGTCCCTTACAATCAAAGAAAGTCATGAGCACAGCTGACATAATAAGGTGAAGCAAAGAACAGGGGATCTGCCAGTGATCCTGGAGCAACAACTGAGACAGTACAGGAGTTAAATTAAGAGGCAAACTTCAGAGACGGGAAATGCAGAATCACAGCAAACATTGACGAGACTCCTGCTGTCTCCTCTGAGAAGTATGAAGGGATGAGACTTGACAGTTTCATCAGGAAAAAATTGTCTCTGAGCTGACCTGAGAAACATTTCATAGCTCCAGTGTCAAAATGGTTCACTCTTGGTGAATATAAAAGTGTGTTTATCAAAATCAATAATGCCAGCATCACCTGGAAAAGATGGGAACCCAACATTATCTTGTCATTTGGCTGCGACTCAAAGACTTTAGGAATTGCTTACTGGAATGCTCAATTGCATAGGAGAATATATATGAATTAGAAAGGATCAAGGAAGAATTTGAAGACACAAGATAGGTTTGTTGGGCGTGAGATGGGCCTGTTACAAAAAATGCAAAAGAAAATAAATCTATGTTAGTGGTTGCAGCCCACTACCACAAAGCAAAAGGCATCAAACTGCGGAGGACTTCCTTCCACATAAACCCATTTAGAATTGAGTTAAAACACTCTTCTCCCTTTTTGAAAATTTTGATTTGGTTTCGTTATATCGTTAAAGTTAAACCGTCGTAGCTATTCAATTTTGATTGTGTGTCCGCTAGTTTCATTGGGAGACACATTTACTACCTGGAATTCTCCAGCATTCAAATGGGATGAAGTTTCAGGCATTTCACGCCTGCCCCTTTGCAGCCAAGTAACTTCCCCGAGGGATCCTCCCTGGCCTCCTTCGCATGAATTGGAGACTGTGTCCCTATTTTATAGGCAAAGAGGAGAGAGTATCTGGCAAATCCAAATGCAAAGGTTTGCATCTGGTGACCCAAGACTGGCAGGATGCCAGTTTCTGCAGAACAGTGTAAATTTCATTGGGCAAGCAGCTGTACGAGGAATGTGGCAGGTATGCAGGGAATAGGCTGGGGGGGGGGGTGTGCAACTTACAGAGACCGACCCAATCCTATAGCCTGCTTTCTGATGCTGCAGTGTGAGGTTTTTGTTCCTTTGCATTATTGCACATCATATGTAGGTTTGTCGACTTCTGTGGATTTTTAAAGAGATTTTTAAAGAGTTTTGTGGGTTTTTAAACAGCATATAGCCATGCCTTCTGCGTTGCTTCCATCACAGTTATTGATCACAGCACACATAGGCCCTTTCCTCACAGGGTCACAAACAGCGGCCCAGGGACAGAAAAACACCGGTCCCTGGGCAGCCGTTCGCACAGGCAGCACTGCTGCAATGCAGCAGCGCTGTCCTGGGCAGCCCAAGCGGCGTGAAGTCGCTGCTTTCCACCTCCCTTCCCAAGGGAGGTTTTTGGAAGGCACCGCTTTCCTGTCCCCCCCCACACTCACCTCATCCTCCAGCGTCTGTCTGGAGGGCTGCTGAGACCCGCCCACACTGCCCTCCGACCCCTGAAGGTCGGAGGGCAGCATGGGCGGGTCCCTGCACCCCTCCAGACCGACGCTGGAGGACGAGGTGAGTGGGGGGGATGCAGAAGATGTGCGAAGCTGCCTCTTCTGTGCTGGCCTCTGCGGGGGCCGCTCGCACACTCCCGTGCAAACGGCCCCCTCCCCCCCACCAGCATAATTCCTGCTGGTGGAGGAGCGCCCTTTCCGCTGTGCAGAAAGGGCCATGCATTGGTAGAAGACATCAGATGCCACCTTGATGGGAGTGCAGCATTTGCTTGTTTGCCTAGGAATGCAAGCAAAATGCTTACTCTGTTTACTAGCAATAACATTGCCTAATAGGTTCACAATTGACAGCACGACCCATACTTCAGGGTGTACAAACGCAATGGTTGTTTTGTGCCTTATTTTTTACTGCAGGGGTTTCAAGGCAAGAGATGTTCAGAGGTGGTTTGTCATTGCTTGCCTCCACACCATGACCCTGCTGTTCCTGGGAGGTCTCCCATACAAATACTAGTCAAGATCATGGCTGAGAGTGTGCGACTGACCCAAGGTCACCCAGCAAGCTTCTATGGCGTGAGTGGGGATTTGAACCTGGGTCCCAGGTCCTAGTCCGAAACCTTATCTACCACACCATGTTGACTCTCCTGCTTTGTGCCTTACAGATGCCATATTAGAGGACAGAATAGTTCCAGAAACAGTACCTATTGATTATATAGAATCAATGTTGTTCCCAAGCTAGCAATTTGATTGGCGGAAACACTTTCAAAAGAGAGACCTGTTAGTGCAATCCTCTTGGTAGCAAGATTTGGGGAAATGTTTTTTGCAGCTATGCATCTTCTGAGTCATTCTCTCCCTGTCTCCTTTAACCTTTGTGAATCCAAGCCAGACAACCTGGCACCAGGCTGCCAATAAAAGAAACATTAATTATAACAACAATTATATTAGCAGAGTATCTCATTTTGAATTTTGACTAGCTAAGGTTGCCAATCTCCAGGTGGGGCCTGGCATCTCCTGGAATTAGAACTGAACTCCAGACTACAGAGATCAGTTCTCCTGAAAACAAACCCAGTGCCTTTATAGGATGAACTCTATGACACTATATGCCACTAAGTCCCTCCCTTCCCCAACACAACCCTATGATATAGCTCAGGGGTCTGCAACCTGCACTTCTCCAGATGTTCATGGACTACAATCCCCATCAGCTCCTGCCACCAGGGCCAATTAGCCGTGGTGGCAGGGGCTGATGGGAATTGTAGTCCATGAACATGTAGAGAGCCGCAGGTTGCAGACCCCTGATATAGCTGATACATGAATATCATATTACTCTTCTCTTCCTAGCCGGAGAGGCTTCTTTGATTACCTCATGTGTCATTTTCAGCTGCAGAAAAGGCTGAGAGAGACAAGTCAGGTTCAATAGTTTATTTTCCAGGCTGCCTTACAATAATCTCAACACTGACCATGAACATAGCAGGAAACACTGTTGGCTTAGTAGTGGATGCCATTGTGTTATAACTAACCTTCTGAACTTGGTTGCAACTATGCCTGTATCTTTAAGGTTATTCTGCAATTGGCGTAGCTTGTGATTTGCAAATCTCCAGGTTTCCACAACAGCTCTGGGCATATGATTTATTTCTCAATCACTTGCAAATACTATGCTGTGGAGTGATTGCAAGCCAGGCCTTTGCTTCTTTCTCAAAATGCAGGCGTGCAAGTAGCTAATCACATGTTAGCTTTTTAAATCATGTCATTATCCATCGCCTGCAGAACAGTATAAATCAAAGTGAAAATCATGTTTCTGAAAGGAAGCTGTCCAGAGAGCACTTGACAGCAACAGGATCTGAATGTGAATGAATTAGCAAAGAGGAGAAGGATCATGAAGTACCTGTGCTGTGCACTTCTTATCAACTTATTGCCAAGATGCAATCAATGGCTGTGTTAAATTTATATGAAATCAGAACCACCAAGAGAGGAAGAGATTACATACGCCTGCCCCTTTGCAGCCAAGTAACAATTCATCATTGTTTATGTAAACTCAAGAAATGGAGCTGATCCACATGATATATTGTACTGGAATTTCTGAAAGATCCCTGCGAAAAAAAGTTTATTTCTTGCCAGACCTTTTCTTATGCAGAGTTCCTTTAAAAATAAACTAGACTAAAAACTTCCATGGCACAAGAACTCCATGAGACATTAGTGCACAAAATTGGGATAATTTGTATTTCCTTCAGTCATTCTTCACTCCATTACTTCAAGGAAAGATTTCTGCCATCTATTCTAGTCATTTAATTATAAAGTGAGTTGTTTTTGTAACCTCATAAAGGCATATTTCCAAAATATGCCCCAGGCTCTTAAATTTTATCTGACTCTTCTTAGCTATTAGAAAGATGATCAGGAAACTCCACTATATACAAACCATTTTATGAGTCAACCAAAAGGAATTTAAAAACATGTTTATTCTGTTTTCTCACTATTTTCCAAGTACAAATTGCTGTAGAAACCACAAGACCTAAATATCTAACTAGACTGTTGGGAAAGTTTAATTTGCACTTCAATTCTCTCTAAATTATTGAGAGAGCTGACCACAACCACAGCCTATAGGTGTCATTTCACCATTGAAAGTATGTCCTCATAAATGTTTTGGAAGCTTTCCTGTATTTCTGTGTCTGAAACCTGTGAAGGCGGTGGGATGATGAATGAGGAGTGTCAGGAGTCAAACAGCAAGAGGCAGCTGACATCAGGGATCAGATAATAGTGTTTTCAGAACCTTGGAGAGTTCCCAAGCAGCACAGACATTGCTCCAAGGAAGAATAATGAAGGGTGAATCCAACTGACCTCCCTTTTCCTAATAAGGCAGTGGTCAATTTTCATTAGAAAATATATGAAAGGGAAAGTCCCCTGCTGCTCACTTTTACCCTTTTAGACTCAATTTAATTTAGGGTAAAAGAAGCTGAGGGAGGACAATCTGAAGGAAAAGTGGCTGTTAGAGGAAACAGTTATTTCTCTTCCATTTCTTTTCAGCACAGGAACCCATCCCAAGGGCACTTTCTCACATATCTATAAGGATGGAAAAAATTGGCAGTGGCAGAATGGAATAACTCTAAACCAAAGAAATTATTGTTAGTGAGTGTGAGTGATGGGATGAGCAGACATATGCATTTTAGACATATGTTGGGTGTGAATAAATTTTATTGTCTAGTGACATCCATATTCATTTTGGAGGAAGCCAAAGGAAGAATTTGTCAGATTACACACCTGTTAGCAAAGGAGTTGCCACCACAGGTCACTGCCTGGTTTAAGAGAGACACATACACAAATACCTAAATGTTGATTTGAGGTCACAAGACTCTTAGAAAAGCTTTAAAAATAGGGAGATCTCTCATGTAAAAGGAGATATTTTATTAAGAAACATATTCACACATTCAAACAGCCTCAATAATGTCAATGATGCAGGCATATTCTCACTCAGTTCTACTTTCCCCTTCCTATATACCCCTTTTGTTGCTGCATACCACCTGGCAGCCAATCATATAAATAAACAGAAAGGTAATCAATTAGTCATCCTGCAATTATAAATTAACACTTTTTAAAAAATGGTTTTTATTTGGTCTTAACTTACGTCTAGGTAATCAGTGTTATTTTGTGCGTGAACATTTTCACACAGTCCCCATGGGAGGCATAGTCCCCCATGAACACATGATTTTATGACCTGATCCAACCATCCAAAACCCTGGGTAGAAACAAAGTTCACTTCCAGGCACACCCACACTCAAAGGAACCTGTGCAGTACTTACTTGATCCTCCCCATTATTTCTCTTCCCCAAGCCCTCCCCTAAGACAACCAGCTTGGTCTCACCTAGAATAAGGGGTGCATGTTTAACAAAAGCTCTTTCCCTCTAAATTAGTCTTCTTGAAGAAGTGAGCAAGTCTTCACTTCTAGCAGCATTCAAGAAATGCAGTTTCCTTAGGAGGGCAAAAGAGAGATACTTCTTATTCTGAGGGGTGTGGAATGGCATGATATAGCCCAGTGGTGGTGAACCTTTGGCACTCCAGATGTTATGAACTACAATCCCCATCAGCCCCTGCCAGCATGGACAATTGGCCATGCTGGCAAGGGCTGATGGGAATTGTAGTCCATAACATCTGGAGTGCCAAAGGTTCGCCACCATGGATATAGCCTAATCTAATCAGATATCATAAATGAAGCAGGCTTGTTATTTGGATGGGGAAACTCCATGGAAGACACTGCAGAGGCAGGCAATGGCAAACCATCTCTGCTTCTCACTTGTCTGGAATGTCCCTTACTGAGGCTGCCATTAGTTGGTTGCATACATTCTGTGGTAGCTGTTTTAATATTTTTGGATTGTGCAGCCCATAGATAGATCTGTTTTTCTATCATTGTTTTAATGGTTATGTGGCTGGCCTGTGCTTTGATGCATATTCTGTCTTCTTAGCTGCCTTGAGTTCCCTCCTGGGGAGAAAAGCAGAATATAACTATTATCACAAATGACACTTGTCTCCAACCTTGACATCTTCCCCTTCCACTGGTGGGTTTCCCTTAATACAGTGCTACAGATAATCCCTCTCTAAAGTGCTGTTTCAAAAGTGGGGGGGGGGGGGAGTGAGGAATGGAAAGCAAAATAACTGATGTTGGAGTGAGTCGTTGTCACGGCAACAGTTTGGATTTCACCATCAGACTGAATTCTGTTCGCCAGAAGTGCCATGTTCTCGTTTTACTACCCTGAAATGGGTGCAAATGTGCCATTATCCCCCCCCCCCCCCGAGCAATTAAACCCTGTTGTTGAGTTTTGCTTCCTTTGAGAAGGACTTTCAGGGTGAAACTCAGATTGCTTCACAGACAACTAGCCTAGAGAACAGCAAGACTTACAACCCTAGTTCCTCTCATTTACAGTCAGCCATATTTCTTCCTTTCTATGATTTCCCTCACCCCTCCCCGTCTCAGCTCCTTAATAAACATTTGCTAGTCTGATTCCTGGGAGGGAAAAGATCATTCCACTCTTAATCCAAACACCAGTTTCATAAGAATGAAGGTTATTAAGTTGCACATTTGTTTTCCCTCTTTTAAAACTACCAATTAAATGAATGATGACCCAGTCGGGGCTTCTCTTGAGGATTCCTTCCCTGATCCTTCTGTTGATTCCCTTCATGGACGGTAGAACAAGAGTCCAGTTTACTACAGAAGGTCCAAGAGAGATAAAACTGTTGAGGATAGAAAATCCACAAATGCTGCTTCTTAGCTTAATCAGAAGCTTTAGAAGGACAGAACTCCAAATTTTGATCTGGCATTCCTACTGAGAGTTCGGATGACATCCAATTTGGCCCTGCCCACCTTGGTTAGCACATTGTTGTTAGCACACATATGTTGAAGTTTGCCAGACTGTCACCTGTAAACCCAGCCTGTCCCCTTGTGTGACCCCACACACCAACAAATGGGGCGTGGAGGTTCCCTCTCCAATGGCTACCCTCTGTCTCCAACCATGGAGAAATGAGCACAGCCACTGAAATTCTATATCTCACAAATCCCTGCATTGGCTAGGCAATTGGTCAGAATGTAGTAAAAACTCTCTGCTTTATATAAAAGCAAGAACTTTTGTCCTTTCCTTGACTCACTCACACTGCTCCCCTTACCCCACTAGCTAATGGCCTTGGATGCTTAGTTGCCAGAAACACAGCAGTAGCAATAAACTCTCTTATTACCATTTTGCTGTCTTCACTGCAAGTTCATCTGCTGTTATTTTCATTGTTTTACTGCACAATTATTATTTTACTGTTTTACTGCACAATTATTTTACTGCACAATTATTTTTTTACTGTTTTACTGCACAATTATTTTTTTTTAAAAAAAGACCATCATTACCATTTTACAAATATGCAAAACATACAAAATAGGATTGGGTTGAAGAAGAAAATTAAAACTTGAAAAACAGCAACTGAATTCTGAATTTATCATTTATACCAGTTCTTGCAGAGAGGCGAATATATTTTGTGTGTTTATTTTTATTTTGAAGATGTATGGATCTGCCTTTATAGTCACAAGAGTACCCAAGAAGGCTTTGGTGGTGGTGGAAAGTGTTGCCAAGTTGCAGCCGACTTACGGTGACTGCGTAGGGTATTCAAGGTAAGAGATGTTCCGAGGTGGTTTGCTATTGCCTGTCTCTGCATAGCGACCCCAGACTTCCTTGGTGATCTCTCATCCAAGTATTAGCCAGGGTTGACCCTGCTTAGCTGACTAGCTTGGGCCATCCAGGTCAGGGCAAGAAAGTTTCAGCCATGGTCATAACACAGCCCCTCAAGAGAGTTTCTTTCATTGGCATCTTAATCTCTATCATCCTGACAGCAAGGCAGGTACAGAACTAAGTGCTCAGTGAGTGACGCTTTTGTGCTTTTGGGGTAAGGACCAAATGCAGAAATGGCCACCCATCTATGCAAAACTACAGGATCTTTGGGCAGCTGCTGATCTAGAGTCAGAGCAGAGATTCAATAAGATCTTTCAGAGGTTCTCTCCACTGAAGCTAACCTTCAGAGGCTCAGGACCAACTACCCCACCTTTCCCTATTGATGGTATGTCACCCCCACCCCCACCCCCCGGGCAGGGACGTGGCACCAGCATCCCAACACCCCTGATGCCACAGAGTAGTGGGGGGCAGGACAGGGGCATGGATGGGGAGGAGCCAACCCTAGTCAACTCCTTCCCGGCCATTTGCAGTGTTATGCTTGCATCTGGGAATTCAGACTTACACTGTCCTTTTGGGCAGCATCAGGTTATTGAGCCCCGTAGACTTTTCTCTACGGCAGGGAAGCTTTTTTACTTTTCGAGCTGTTCCATGCTGACAGGAAATCTCTTTCCACTAGCACTTACCAGGTGATGCTATTTACCTCCCTGCTTTGAGTTGGCTTGCCTGCTTTTTCCCACACGTTAAGCCTCTGCCAAAAGGTCCGGGAATTTTTTATCCAGGCAGTTGACAACCCTAGTTCCAAAAGGTAGATTTCAGTTAGAGAAGATGAGTTTGGATTTATATCCCACTTTTCTCAATTGTAAGGAGTCTCAAAGCAGATTACAAATTCTTTCCCTTCCTCGGGAGGTAGGTGGGGCTAAGAGAGTTCTGAGAGAACTATGGCTAGCTCAAGGTCCCCCAGCAGGCTTCATGTGGAGGAGTGGGGAATCCAACTTGGTTCTTCAGATTAGAATCCACCACTACACCAAACTGGCTCTCACCATGCAGATGATGTAGAAACCCATTAACTGGGAAGCGGGTGGGCTTCATTTTGTTGCTTCCCAGCAAGGCCCCTTCTGGCTCTCAGTTGCAGAGAATATTATGCAAATATTTCAACAGCCAAAAATGACAAGAAACCAAATGTTTTTCCGCCTTTTTAAAAAAATGTCATTTGTGAGGAAAGGTTCCCTCGTTGCAGAGAAAAACAAACAGGCGTGCCAAGCAGCTCCTCTATCCCTTTTTTTCCTCTGAAAAGCAAAGATAGGGAGGGGTGGAGGGAGACGAATGCTTAGCAAACTCCTCCACAAAACGCAAATCATGATACAGATCTGTAAACATGTGTCTTAATTAAAACTGACATCTGGCTTTCCCTAGGAAAACGACATTTTGATTCCCAGACAAAATGAAAAAGTGTTGACTGCAACTTGGGATCAGAAAGTGGGCTGAAGCCTGTGAAGAAACAGGCTTCCTTTCTCCTTGTCCTCCTTGGCAGTTAAACTGCCCTTGCATACGCATAATTGGAACAGACCCAGGCTGAGATGTGCCTGACTGAATTACCCTTGGCATTTGGTGGGCTTATTGTGCTGCATGGTGGACTGGGGTACAGATACCCTGGCCAATGTGTAGGCCAGTGATGGTGAACCTTTTCGAGACCGAGTGCCCAAATTGCAACCCAGAACCCACTTATTTATCGCAAAGTGCCAACACAGCAATTTAACCTGAATAACCCCCTCTAGCAGGGGCCAGCCAGCTGTAGCCTCCAGCAAGTCCCACATCCGCCACTATGCGCCTCTCTGGCATCGCTGCTGCCTCTGCCCACAGCCCCGGGCAGCAGGCACCTGGAGCACAGGCACCAGGCCCGCCACCCGAGTCCTCCCTGCTCGCTGAGGTGCACACACATCAAGTCCAGCGGCCCAGGCCAGCCTAGATGTGTATGTGTGTGTGAGGGGGGGATTCCCCCCCCCACATAACAAACTCTGTGTGCATATGCCCACAGAGAGGGCTCTGAGTGCCACCTCTGGCACCCATGCCATAGGTTCGCCACCACTGGTATAGGCACACGTCATCCATTATGAAGGTTCCATGCAAGTGCAAATGACTACAGAAAATAGATGCGTTGGAGAAAGAGGTGGGATCCAACCAGTTCTCACCACTTCTCTAGAAGTGGTTACTAATTTTTTTTGAGTGCCAAGAAGGGGTTACTGAAGCAACCTCCCTGCCTAACAAGGACTGGAGGTGCGTGTGTGCAGCAGCGCCACTGTTTGAATCCCACCACCATCGGAACCTGTTATTAAAAATTTTGGATCCCACTACTGGTTGGAGGGTAAATTCTTTGGCCTTGTACCCCACTGAGATCCCTGCCTCCCCAGGTTCCATTCCCAAATCTCCTGGAGTTTCCCACTCTAGAGCTGGCAAATCAAATGAGGCCCCCAGAAAGAGTCAGTTATGGGATGGGCAGGCAGAAAGACAGAGAAAGTGGCTGGCATGGAGGAGAGAAAGTAAGACAAATGGTGGCAAAAGAGAAAAAGAGCAGAGGACTGAGAGAAGTAGGGGGAGAGGGGAGGAAGCAAAGGTGGGGGAAAATGCGATCCCTACTGGTACACAGTGTTCTTTATTCCTTTCTGCCTTTTCCAAGACAGGACACAACTGCTTCCCCCTTCCTGGCAAATTTCAGAGTCCATTGTGCTTTCCTGGTCCCTTTATCAGAAAATTATCTTGCTTCATACCATGAAATGAAAAGCAGACAGGAAGGAGTAAGAGCCCCAGACACTGTTACAGCTTAAAATATGATATAACTACCTCTCTGTGAGTCAATTTGCAATAATAACAGGAGCCATTTACTCTCGGAGCTCTCCAAGGCTGGCCCCACCGTTAGGCAGGTTGAGGCTGCCACTCTGGCAGATTTTGAGTGCCATGGAAGGGTGGTAAAACTGTCAGTGACTTCCTTTGCTTGCAAAATGCCGTCGTTATGGAGAGTAGGTTGTGTGTGCACGTCTGTCTGTTTTTGCTCTGCAAACAGCAAAGCACCACACTTCAGGATTCAAATCTGCTATTAAGGCTGGAGGCTCCTTTTGAGGGAGGGCAGAAGAATGCTTAAATACACTCATTTACTTTCTCCAATAGGAGTGAACAGTATCATTTTTATACCACATGTAGGGGACGCGTAGAAAAGTTTTAAGGTTCTGTAAAGAAATTCATGCATAAATCCAGAACATCGAATTTCCACTGGATGATAAGGCTATGTCATTTGGCATATTGCTTTAACATATTTCAAGAATTTTAGAAGAACTGTTTCAATTGCCAAAACAGCACTTGCAGCAAAATGGAAGGCAGAAGAATGTCCAGGCCAAGAGAACTGAGGCAACTGTACTGATGACAGCTCACAGACCAGAACAAGAAGGTTTTGTGGCAAAAAAAAATGCCTGAAAGGACATCAAATGTGCAGCCCCATCAAGATACTAAATCCATATTAATCATCACCTCATCCTTCCTATCAATTCCTACTTCATAACAAGCACAGCTCGCTCTGGTTGAGGAAGTTGGCTGGGAAGACGGCACTTTTCTGCCCACACACAGCTTGATTAGTGCAGTGTACTTTTAGTAAAGGAAGGTAGACATTATGGTATTACATGAGCTATGGGAGAGACGAAAGCCAGAGGAAAAGAGAACACTTGGAAAGAAAGCTGGCATGTAGCTAAGCTCAACTAGCCAAGTTTTGTGTGCTTATGTGAGACATGCTCAGAGAGAAGGAAATGGAAAGGGGGCACTTGTGTCTGCTGCTTAGGACCAATAGAGCTGACCCTGGTTCCATCAACAGATTTTACACACAAGATTTTACACACCCTTAATCTCTTTGATGCTTTGCTTTCCAAGCTTGTGATCTGACTTTTTCCTGGTTGTCAAACATGTAAGTGAGATGGCAGCTGACCCATGAGATGAGGAACATCTGATCCAGGCTGCCAAGCCCTTTAAGAGACCCCAAGCGTCCCCTCAATCTGCTGCAATCCTGTATTTGGGGCTGGGAGCAGATGCCCTTGGCACAAAGCAAAGGTTGATGGTGGGCTGCAGGAACATGGTGGCCTTTTGATCACTGTGTTTTTGCAGGTGGGCGGAATGATCCCAGTGGTCACTAAAACAGCAAAATGGATGCATACGCAGAACACATCTTTGGGCTGTCAAGCTCATTCCACTCATGTTCATTATTAATAGTTCTCCTGCAATAGCTGCAAGAACAATATGCAATTCCCCTCCCTCCAGCACACAGAATTCCAGTGTTTGATTGATGATGTGATGTCAAAATCTATGGGTGGATTGGCCATTAAAGCCATTGGGATGGAGGGGTTCAAAGATGGTTGACCCTTGCCTGGCATGATGTGGGCTGGCTGAGCAGGCTGCTTCTCTCTTCCACCTTCCTTTGGGGATTCAGGGATAGGCAGGGGAGGAGGCACTTTTCCAAGGTCATTTTTTGCTCCCACCACACCCTGCAAAAGTGAGATGGCATTGGCTGGCATTGTTCATGGAATAATTCTGGGTGCGGTACCCCGGACATGATTGGGTGCTAAATGTGGTCCATCTGATTTTGACACACCTGGGGTGGTGATTTTAGCACCACTTAAATGCCATATGAGCAACGGGGGGGGGAGGGGGGAGAATAGCCAATGATACATTGTTTCTTTGCCCCCCAGTGAGGGAACGTTTCCTTTGGAGAGATTTCCTCGCAGACTTGCTCTGTGTTACAGTCCCACAGTTTCTGAGAGCAGGGAACCCTCAATGTTTCGCCTCACTTCAGGGCTTCCACTCCTTCCGGTCTCTCCCCCCGCCACACACACACCCCACTCCTCATGGGCATTTCCAGGGGATCTACAGCCAGCTTTTGTGAAAAGCACAAAAATGCCAATATTACACAGAAATATTGATATAAACATTTTAAGGACTTTAAAAACAAAGCTGGCCATCTTGTGATGACTGGGAGTGACCCAAAAGGGTGGGCAGGCAAGCCGTGCAGCAGGCAGTGTGTAAACAGAGAAATGCAAGGAGATGCCACTATGACCCCAGAATGGCGTGCAGAGCCCTGATAAAAGCACTTCATGCAAAATGGGCCAGTGCGTGTTAATGTGTGCAGTGTCTATTAGTTTTGCTGATAATGTTCACTCAGGCTTTGTTGCTTGCTTTAAGATGTGATTGGATAGTCATCTGAAGCTGAGCAGTTCAGTGTACAGTCCTTCATGCAGTAAAGTTGGGAAAATAGTATGCTTTATAAAAGTGGTATATCTCTAAATATTATTATTATTATTATTTATTGGGTTTATAAACCGCCCTCCCCCGAAGGGCTCAGGGCGGTGGACAACGTAAGTAGAGCACAATACAATAAATATAGATTAAAACGGCTCTAGTAAAAATAAACCCTACCCCATTTAAAATGCAGCATAAATTAACTCAGGATGGCGCCTGCTATCAATTCCCACTAAACCCCAGAGGGGAAGGAGTGGCAGGATCTCCATGATGTTATAAAGGAGAAAGGAAGAAGGAGAGGGGGCCCCTATCAACGGCTAGTCTCTCCAAAGGCCCAGTGGAACAGCTCAGTCTTGCAGGCCCTGCGGAACTCAGCAATATGAGGAAATAATGTATATACAGTCATTGCATCTTTAATAGAGTCATAACAGTTGTACCCTTTAAACTCCATATACCCCTAAGTAGGAGGGCTAACAAGCTGAGCACAGCAGTTTCCATTTTACCCTTTAAACCTGGTGCACTCCTTATTTGGATTAAACATTGAATAAACAACCAGTGCCATACTGATTGTTTCAAATTGATTAGGAGCTTTTGTTGCAGATCTTAAGATTGCTGAGAAACTGACAGGGTCCAAGGTGGTGAGTGAATGCATGGTGGTAGTCTGGTCACCTCTGGGTGGTAGCTGGAGATCTTCTGGGATTACAACTGATTTCCAGGCAATAGAGATAAATTCACCTAAGGAAAATGACCACTTTGGAAGGTGGACTTTATGGCATTATACCCCATCGAAGTCCTGCCTCTTCCGAAGCCCCTCCCATCTCAGGCTCCACCCCCAACCTCTCCAGGTGTTTCCCAATCCAGAGCTAGCAACCCTACCTTGAAAACTACCTGTGGGAATTCCATGATAGAACAGCTGGATCATTAAGAAATCAGCTGGATCATTAAGAAATACAAGTATCAAAACACAACTTTTACACAATAAGCTAGAACTCTCTGGAACCACTGTGTGGGACCTTACTGCAATTTGCAAGTCAAATACCCAAGACCTGATTTAGACAAATCCCCCAAAGGTGAAAGAGATAAACAACCTGATTTATCGGTGGGACAAGAGAACATACCCATGTGGCTTTGCACATGCCCGATATCATGTTTAAACTGGGCTGTCAGCTGCTACATGCACACCATTAGTATACTGGATATCCCTTGCTGAGATGGGTGTTCCACTGGCCCGTTACTGTTCACATGTAACTGCTCTGCTCTGTACATGGTTTATATGAGATGTGGGCCATGAGCTCAGTCACATATGTAAATTCTTTTGTGCTGCAGCGTCATGTTTTTATTGGACCTAAGAGTCCCATGATTTCTTCTGCAAATGCCTCTTAATGACTGTGCTAACTTCCCAATTTCCCTGAAGTTGTTTAGTCTCACATACACCCGCCCCCGCCCCAGGTATGCCGTTCTTCCTAATTTCCCCAGGCTCTCTCCTTATTGTCTTTCTTTCCCACTAGTGTGAACAAGTGTAAACGGATGTGCAGGCTGCTGATCAGAGCTGAGTTGTCAAGAACACTGGCTCCATTCCACGCTGTAGAGCCAGTGTGATGTAGTAGATTAGAGTGGTGGACTCTAATCTGAAGAATTGGGTTTGATCCTCCCCTACTCCACATGGGTTGAGCTAGTCACAGTTCTTCAGAGCTCTCTCAGCCCCACTTGCTTCACTACTATGTGGAGAGGAAAGGAAGAAATTTATAAGCTGCTTTAAGACTCCTTACAGGAGAGGAAAGCAGGGTATAAATTCAAACTCTTTTTCTTTTGAATCTGAGCTCTACATCAGATTTTGGGCTGTTTTATTTAAGTGAGAAAGGCTGTTCTAATCTCACAGTTCCTGTTTTTCAAAAATTTTACCCTAGGTCTGCCAATTTCCCACCAGTTGTGGGAATGTGTCCTGTGAGCAGCACATAGGCTCTTGGAGGCACAACACATAACATCAGTAGAAGTCCTTTTGTCTGAACAGGGATTAATGCATGTAGGAGACCTTGACACTTCAGGCATCAATTCAGGGAACAGCATTTCCATTGGAATCAGGGAGGGTCTATGCAAATTTTGCCACTTAGTAGCAAAACAAATCTGTGCAAAACAAATCTATGCAAAATGTATTACATTGGTCTGGGAGTGGACCTGAGAAGAATGAACTTTAGAGGAAGAAGTGTTGTTTTCTCATACCCTGCTTTTTCTCCACCTTTAAGGAATCTCAAAGCAACTTACAATAACCTTTCTTTCTCTTCCCCACAACAGACACCTTGTGGGATAGGTGGGGCTGAGAGAGTTCTGAGAGAACCATGACTGGCCCAAGGTCACCTGGCAGGTTTGAGGTGGAGGAATGGAGAAACAAACCCAGTTCCCCAGATTAGAATCAGCTATTCTTTAACCACTATGCCATGGTCAGCAAGAATCTGATACTGACCAGTCCACCCTCTGAAGCTGCCATTTCCTTTTCTGTTGTCTGGACATCAGCCATAATTCCAGGAGAATTCCAAGCCCTACCTTGGGGGTTTGTAACTCTGCTCTGAGTTTGACACACTGGGACCCAGTGTGTGAGAAGGGGCAAGCAGAACGAAGCAGGTGCTTAAAATCTCTCAAACCTTCCTTATCTGCAGGGACAATTTGTGGAAGGGAGTCTTCAGTGTTCCGTACAAGCAGAGTCTTTCCACCGGCCACATGAGCAATCTAAATGGTAGCCAAGCTCTGACTCAGCAGACAGCTGCACCCAAACCCTGCATTTTCAACAGTGTACCTTTTTGGTGCGCATGCTTGCAAACACGCTGGTCGCTGTCACATTTTACATTTTTTGACGTGCATGTAAAGCATTGTGCTTATACAGCTAAAAATGTGGCGTGTGAAAACAACCATAGCCAGGGCCAGTGACTGTCACTCTCTGCCAAGCACCCAGTTTGATTTTGTGGACCTAAATCCCAAAAGGTTCAACAGAGCTTACTCCCAAATAAGTGTGTTTAGGGTTGTCACTTGAGCTTCTCAAACTATTGGAAAGACGAACAGAGCGACAGTTGCCAAAGTTCATTGTAATCTGACAAGTCCCAAAATGACGACATCACTGCTGCCAGATCCCAAGGTGAAAGCTTTTCTTGTAATGTAAGCAGAAAAGAAATTATTATAATCAGTGGTGCGATACAAAAAATTTAACAACTGGTTGTTTACAAGCACCATTTTACCAACTGGTTCTTCCAAAGTGGTGCGAACCTGCTGAATCCCACCACTGATTGTAATGCAAGCAGAAATAACTTGTGTGGATTTATCAGAGCTGAACTTTGTGCACATTCTTAGTAGAAAAGAAGTTCAAATTTGGACCACAGCACAGGTTAGGGCAGGGGTAGGGAACCTGCGGCTCTCCAGATGTTCAGGAACTACAATTCCCATCAGCCCCTACCAGCATGGCCAATTGGCCATGCTGACAGAGGCTGATGGGAATTGTAGTTCCTGAATTGCATCCTGGAGAGCCGCAGGTTCCTACCCCTGGGTTAGGGGGGAAGGGTTAATCCTGCTTCTTATGCCCATTCCTCAACTTCAACTGGCCCTCCAACTGCCCCTCCAGATGTTCCTGGCCCTCCAGATGAAAAAGAAATTGGCACAGGGCATCAAGCCCAGATTTGCTTCTGGTTTCTCACAGCAGGAGGAGGTGGATAGGAGACGAAAGGGGGATAGCCAGAGGTGGAGCAAGGGGAAACTGTGTCCGGGGTGCGTGCATGCCATCTAATCCTAACCATAACCATAACCCTTCTCTGGGTTGCTCTAGGCTAGGGTTGTCCAATTCTGGCCCTCCAGATGTCCCTGGACTACAGTTCCCAATTGGCCATGCTGGCTGGGGTTAATGGGAATCGTAGTCCCAGAGCACCAGAGTTGCAAAAGCTTGCTCTAGGCTAATCTTGCATTGAGCAGGGGGTTGGACTCAGTGGCTTGTATGGCCCTGTCCAACTGTTATTATTCCATAAAAAGGAAATTGGCACGGAGCATCAAAACCAGATGTGCTTCAAATTTCACAAAGCAGGAGGAAGTGGATGGGAGACAGGAACGGTGATAGCCAGAGGTGGAGCGAGGGAAAACTGCCCAGGGTGAGCGTGTGCCCTCTAACCCTAACCCTATCCATAACCCTAAACCTTCCCTGGGATGCTCTAGGCTAGGGTTGTCCAATGCTGGCCCTCCAGGTGTTCCTGGATTACAGTTCCCAATTGGCCATGCTGGCTGGGGTTGATGGGAACTGTAGTCCCAGAGCACCAGAGTTGCTCACTCTCAAGGCTTAGACTGACACTGCGCTGAGCAGGCGTTTGGACACAATGGCTTGTATGGACCCTTCCAACAGTTATTATTCCATGAAAAACAAAATGGCACAGGACATGAAACCAGAGGTGCTTCATGTTTCTCGCAGCATGAAAAGGTAGCTGGGGATAATAGCCAGAGGTGAAGGGAGGGGAAAACTAAGCCTGGGATGCGTGCATACCCTCTAACCCTAACCCTCTAACGCTCTAACCCTCTTACCAAGGAATCCTCTATCCCTCTAACCCTAACCCTCTAACCCAGGGGTAGGGAACCTGCGGCTCTCCAGATGCTCAGGAACTACCATTCCCATCAGTTTCTACCAGCATGGCCAATTGGCCATGCTGACAGAGGCTGATGGGAATTGTAGTTCCTGAACATCTGGAGAGCCGCAGGTTCCCTACCCCTGCTCTAACCCCTAATCCTTGCCTGGGATGCTCTAGGCTTGGGTTGCCAATGCTGGCCCTCCACATGTTCCTGGATTACAGTTCCCAATTGGCCATGCTGGCTGGGGTTAATGGGAATCGTAGTCCCAGAGCACCAGACTCTGCACACCCTTGCTCTAGGCTGATTCTGCATTGAGCAGGGGTTTGGACTCAATGGCTTGTATGAAATTGGTACAGGGCATCAAATATACCAGTGGGCGCAGCGCAGCACAGGAATCCCCGTGCAGTCCATTTCCCGAAAAATAGAAAAAACAATTAAAGCAGCACAATATCGATAAAAGGAATAATGATATCACTTTTAAAGTGTTTTTTTAAAGGCAGTCTTTGATTTTGGCTTTTGGCTGGGGAGCAACCCAGTAGTGAGAGCAGACAAGCGCACAAGCTGTGCAACAGGGAGTGGGGGACCTCCTCATGTTTAAACAAGGGAACGAGAGGAGACCTCATTGCAAAGACCCTGCGGGGTGAGGAGTGTTGTGGAAAGCACTCCGTGCATAACAAGCCGGCTCTTAGAAAATGGAAAATAAACGTTCTTGTTGGAGTAGAAATAGCATATACTACTATCTTGGGGCCGCCCATGTGCCCCCCTCCCCAGTTCCTCTCCCTGCTGCTTTTACCCCGGGGCTATTCCAGACCTGTGTGTGTGACCTAAGATAGATCTAGAACCCTCCTCCCACAACTTTGCAGGGGGGTAGATGCAATTGGGATTCATAACCAGTGCCCACAGTCAAATATGTAATATTCTGCTCATGTAGACAGAGCTCTGTCCATCAAAAAAAAATCCCCACTTGGCAACACTGGTTTGTTTTTTTGACATTCTCTCTACAGCTAACAAATGGAAAAGATAAGAGCAGCATCTGATAGTGGATATTGGATGCCTGTGCAAGATCACTGGCAATCCCCACAGTTATTGCTATGATTTTTTTCATCCGAACCTCTGTTATTAAACACATGAAGCTGTTTATAGTCCTCTGACTGGCAGTGGCTCTCCAGGGTCCCCAACGGAGATCTTTCACATCACCTGCTTACAAGGTCATAGACATCTCAATTTGCAGGGGGTGGGGGAAGACAGTGGTGAATGTAGTCCAGACTTATACTTAGTAATTTATGTTAACAGAGAAATCCTGAGCAA
This sequence comes from Sphaerodactylus townsendi, assembly GCF_021028975.2. Taxonomy (NCBI): domain Eukaryota; kingdom Metazoa; phylum Chordata; class Lepidosauria; order Squamata; family Sphaerodactylidae; genus Sphaerodactylus; species Sphaerodactylus townsendi. Next base: position 68,676,593 of record NC_059435.1, read on the forward strand.
AGTTACACCAGTCTACATCCATTGACATCAATGGGCTTAGAAGAGTGTAACTGTTTAGGATTACACTGTGAATTATTTCAATATGAAATTATCTGTATTTCCAAAAACCAAATACCATTATATCATGTGGTTTTACAGAGACAATTTGAAGGACAGACCAACGTTTTATTTTGGTGGAAACAGCCATTTTAGCTTCATGGGAGAGTTCAGGCTTGCTGCTCCCTCCCTAAACTCATTAGATATCTTTGACCTAGGAGAATATAATGTGGCAATCAATCAAACCCCAGATTGTGTTACAGTAAATAAATACTATCTTTAGACAGTGGCACAGGAAAGCTGGCTAAACAGCATGGTGCAATGGTGAAAAGTAGTGAATTTTAATCTGGAGAACCAGATCTGTTTCCCTGCTCCTCCTCATGAAGCCTGCTGGGTGATCTTGGGGCAGTCATGCTTCTCTCAAAACTCTCTCAGCCACACCTATCTCACAAAGAGCCTGTTTGGGGGGGGGGGGGATCAAGGGAAAGGAGTTTGTAAGCTGTTTTGAGAAAAATGGAGTAGAAGTTCAAACTCCTCCTCCTCCTCTTTCTTGGGTGCTGTAATGCAGGAGGCTGCTGGTTCAAATCTCAGTTTGGCCACTAATTCTCCTAGTTTCCCTAAGCATCTAGTAAGTGTCAGAAGGTAGCCATGTTTGTCTGCAGTAGAACAGCTAGGTTTGAGTCCTAGGTTTGAGTGGCACGTTAGAGACCAACCAAAGATTTGATTCTTCAAAGCTTATATTCCTGAAAAGATTAAGCATCACGTCTTCTTTGTGGAGGGGAAGAGAAAGCATGGAAGAGTTTCCAAATATTTTATACCGCTTGTCTTCAGCCTGAAATGATCTCGGCCAGATAAAGTTTTGCTATCTGAATGAGACCTAGATGTTGTCGTGTCCGTAAGTCTGTGGTGGAGCTAGGAGTTTTGACAAGTGATATGTTTTTTCTTACCTGTCAAACACTGGGGTGGATGGGAGGGGAGACAGAGCTGCTCTTTTCAAATCAAGCAATATGCTAGAACAGTGGAGCTGTTGAGAGCTGTCAAACGCTTGGCAATTAGCTCCAAAGTTAAATGTCTTCAGCTCTCGAGTGGAGGCAACATGCCCCGGTGTTTGCTTTTCACAGCAAAAACTCCACTACAAATTCTGCCATCCACTTTAAGAAAAAAAATTTTAAAACAGAAATCCACAAAACATTAACCAGAAAACAGAAATGTATTCCAAACTGGATGCATGGAATTTCTCCCAGCCTCCTCTTTCTGGGAAACTCCTAGAAATGTGGGGGTGGAGCCTGGGGAGGTCATGGACCCCAGTGGGATGCAGTGCCATAGATTCAACCAGTGGTGGGATCCAAAAATTTTAGTAACAGGTTCCCATGGAGGTGGGATTCAAACTGTGGCGTAGCGCCAATGGGGCTGGGCGGGGCACAACGGGGGCATGGCCGGGCATTCCGGGGGTGGGGCATTCCTAAGTGGGGCTGTGGCAAGGACGCAGCCGCTGCGCCGGTCCTTGGGCGAGAAACGAATGCACACAGGCGCAGGCTGCCACGCACGCTGGTGCACCTCCTGCTAGACTGCTTCAAGTTCTGTGTGCTACTGCTGAGAGGAGGGGCGTAACTAAGGCAAAAATCACGTTGCAAAATCACCAATTAGTAACCCCCTCTCGGCACACACAAATAATTAGTAACCTACTCTCGGGAACCTGTGAGAACCTGCTGGATCCCACCTCTGGATCCCACCCTCCGAAGCATCCATTTTCTCCAGGGGGACTTATCTCTGTAGCCTGGAGGTGAGCTGTAATTCCGGGTGATTCCCAGGCCCCACCTGGAGGCTGGCATCCCAAATCCCAACCCAAGCAGGCAGAACATAACAAGTGAAACCACACAGCACCCCAGTGATTCCGGCCGTGAAAGCCTTCGACAATACATAGAACATAACAAACTTGCCTCCCTCTGTTGTGGGCAGGGCTACAGGTGGGCCTGGGGGTAGGGCCCTTTTCCAGGGCGGCTTTTGCTTCTCTGTTCATTCCTGTGGGGGGTACACCCCCAGCCCCTGAAAGGGTGGCATGACTGGGGGGTGTCCATTTCCCAGTTCCCACAGAGTAGTGTGAGGAAGGTGGTGGCAGTTTCCCCACAGCATGGAGGGGAGTAACGTCATTCACCAAAGAAGGGGAACTGAATAATGCAGTCCCGTCCCCCCTCCCCACAGTCTGATGTAGTATAGTCCTTTCTTCCATCTCATTATCACCTCATTCTGTTGCATGTCTAAGGTTGCCAGGTTCTAGCTGGAGATCTCCAGAGATCAGTTCACCTGGAGAAAATGGCTGTGTTGGATAGTGGGGTCCATGGCAGGCATTATATCCCACTGAAGTCCCTCCCGTCTCCAATCCCCACCCTCCTTGGGTTCCACTCCCAAAATCTCTAGGTATTTCCAAACCCAGAACTCACCCTACCAGGCCTAAATGTTGGACCTGCTCATCTACCTGTTTGCTGCACCATGCCAGACTGATCCACTATCAAAAAGACATCCCAAGCAAAGTGGTTGTTGGGTGAATGCAAAACTGTAGTAACATTTCTGTGACCAGCCACTGCTCCTGTAACACTCCTCGTAAGCTGTCATCCCACGCAATTGACATGACTCCAGGAAGGTTTGTAGGTGAAATTGTGGAATAATTTACCAGAAGCAGTATTGTGGCTGTGTGTGCACCCAACCCCTCCTCCTCAAGTAATGACACTCAACCAATAAAGTGAGAGGCTGCAACCAATTTGGCCTCCGATAGATTTGGTCTGCGAGCCCATCAGAAGCAGTCTGCAATCACAGCAGGCCAAGATGGGCTGCCCTATCGTTGTGCGGTTGTTCAGAAGACACATTACAGTCACTGTCTGGCAAAAATTGGGCTAATAGTTCAAGCTCTGGAATTAGGTTGCAAAGCACAGCTGAGCAAATGTCCCACCGGCCTTCTGTCTTCTTTTCCTCTCCCCAACCCCTTTTACTGATCTGCATTCCACAACATCCTCCTTTCAACTTTATTGACTTCTAACTATAAATGATCTAAAAAAGCAAACAACCTCCACTCGCCACAGGGACACTTGATGGATGCCATGTGATGAACCAAGGGCGCTCTTCACAGCCTCGGAAGAATCCTACAAATTAGCCTCACCAACAAAGCAATAATAAGCACGTACTGGCAAATGTAGAAAGAACATTTGGTTGGGTGTGGTGGTTAAAGTGATACTCCTTTGGCCTCCGTATAAATGACACCATGGTGGGAATCTACCCATTGAAGATGGAGAAGAACAAAAATTCATGTTGGAATAAAAAAAATTTCTTTAAAATTTTGTTTAAGATGCCACCAGTTACATGTTTCTTGGTCCTGTCATTTATGAGCCTTTTAAAAAAATGACATTATTATGGTATTTCCAAACAATGGAAAGACAATTTATACGTCATTTAATATAATTTCTGGGCAATTGATGCAGAAACTGATGCAAAAATGCTATTGACCAGGAGTCATTCAATGAGAAAAAAAGTACCAGAATGGTGAAGTAGTTGGAGTGACTGATGAGGATTTGGGAGACTAAGGTTTGAATCCCACCTCTGCCATGGAAGATTGCTGGATAAGCTTGGGCCAGTTACACACTCTCCATCTAACTTGCCTTTCAGAATTGTAGTCAGGGTAAAACAGAGGAGAGACGAATGATCCTAGCCTTTCTGAGTCCTTGCTGGGGAGACTAGCAGGATAAATAAATGCTTCACTTTTGTCTCACAAGGGAGAAATTGAATAGAAATGAGGGTATTGAAACCAAACAATCCTGCCATATTCTAAGGAAGGATGGCTTGGTTTGGTCTTGATATCCTCACTTCCATTTAATTTCTCCCTTGTGAGACACAAGTGAAGCATTTATTTATTTGCTCCATTTATACCCTGCTAGTCTCCCCAGTGAGGGATGATCTTATCCTTAGTTCTTAGACAAGAGTTATCTGTCTTGTTAACTTCTGGATGCACTGTGGCTGTGGAAGAGCTCACATTTTGTAGGAGCTGATACAGCGAAGTAGTTGTGGGTATGATTTGAGAAGTTCCTGATTCAAATCTCACTTTCAGTTACAAAAACATTGCAACAGGAGGATGGCAGTTCTGACCTACCTTACTGGATTGTTGTAGGATAGCTGAAGTGCTATATCTGAAGCATCATGGAAGCTCAGTCATCACTGTTATCATTTAAGGAGGATGTATATGCACATAGACATTTATTTGCACTGCATAAATTATGTCTTATCTATTTGAGGATAAGGTCAACTTGATTTAAATGTGGTTCAGTTATGTGCCTCCTGCCGGCTGCTTATTCTGTGTCCATAAATAAAATATCTGAGCGTCTGTAGTGCAAATGAAGGAAGTGATCAAAGCTGCATTCCGCATCTCATTCATAAAAGAATATTGCCTTATAGAAAGGGTTGGAATACGCCTCCATTTAAATCAATAAAGATTTTAATTAACTTCAAAGAGGAGATGCGCACATCTTTTTTGTCATTAACACTATGGCATGCTTAAGTTTGCTTCAACTTTTCACCTTGCAGTGGGAAATCAATGTTTACTACCTTAGGAACTCTAGAACAAGAAGAAAATAGGTCCCTGGGAGTCCATCCCCCGGTCTCCGCCCTCCTCTGGGGAAGAAAAACACAACATATTCCAGAAACCATGTGAGAAACCCCGACCATTCTCAGTGGCCAAATCAGTGTTAGACTAGCCAAGCATTTCAGCACGTCCCAAATGTGTGGATATCAGTCTTGTCAGATCAGATTCATTCATGTTGTAAATTCACTGGGACGTGGAATTTTCAGAATGAGTTGCCAAACTCTTCAAGGGAGAGCCAGTGAAGTATAGCGATTAAGAGCAGCAGACTCTAATCCAGAGAACTGAGCTTGATTCCCCACTTTTATGGGCAAAAAACTAGGGTCAGTTATTTATCATGGAAAGGGGACATAAAACAGAGACTCTCTCTAGTAAGAAGAGAAAACTGGAATATGTAGGTATGAGGGCCATTCAGAGGCGTATCTAGGGAAAATGCAGCCGAGTGCAAAATCTGAGCCCCCGCCCCGTATGGACGGCCGCCCTCCCCCATCAATATATGGAGTATGAAGCCAGTGTATGGAAGGGGGGGGAAGGAGGAGGGGCGTGGGGGGCGATTTTCCACCTCCCACGTAACTAAATGGCTGCAGCCTGGGGACATGTGACATATTCCCCTGGGACCATTGATAGGAGGGAGAGTAGTAGGTTAGGAATGAATGTTCTTCCTGGAAGAACCCATCGGAGACCCACTGGCAGCGGTCCTAGGTCTTCCCAGAATGTGCCGTGCTGTAAAATGTTTATGAAATGCATATGAAAACATATTGTCTCCCCCACCCCACCCCACCCCACCCCACCCCACCCCAATCCAGTAAAACGAAGTAAATATTTTTATTGCATCTTGATTAAAACGTGGTAGGGCTGCAGGGGTGAAACACCAAATAAAATTGCTTCAAAGGCCAGGCTGGCGCACAGTCCACCAGGTCAATCCCTGCAGGATTGAAAAGAAGGAAAGGATCTCAGCAAAACTCACTCCAAAAGCAATCACGAACTGATGACATCTTTCCCTTCTCAGGATAAATGCCAAAGAACAAACATGGATGCGAAATAAATAGGCTACTTCCTGCCTCAGTTCATAACAACATCTTGCAGAGAATATTACTGTTAAAAGTTCTCTTGACTGAAAACCTCCTTTATTAGCATCACTGATCCACCCCCCCTTCTCTACCTGTCTAGCTCTTAGCCCCTAGTCTCTTTGATTCTCTATATTTACATTTTTTTTCTAAGCTAGTATACGGCCATCAAGTCACAGTTGATTCATGGCTACCCCCATGGGGTTTTAACTGCAACAGATTAATAGAAGGATTTGCCACAGTCTTCCTGCAGCCCTGGTTTTCCTTGGTGTCCCATCCAAAGACTAACCATGATTGATCCTGCTAGTCTGGCCAATTCAGCCTGCCTTTATCCCCCAATCACTCTGTCTGTCTGTCTGTCTGTCCAACTGTTATAAATATACATACATATATGTATGTGTGTGTGTGTGTGTGTGTGTATATATATGTACACACACACACACACAATATCTATTTATATCTACATCTATATCTACATATATAAGATGCTGCTTAACCTCTACAGATAATTCATTCATTTCGTTTCATAACCTTTATTGGCATAAAAAAGTCATAAATACACATTTTAAAAAATAGCTAAGAACATATAGAAACTAGCAGGGCCCGGCCACGCGTTGCTATGGCTTATTGTGGTGAAATGGGAAAGGAACAGTAGCAGCAAATCAATTGCAGAGGCCAGCAGTACGTGGTCATGCAAACACGCAGCCTGATACTGTGCGATGTCATTGATTTGTGTGCCCGCATTCCTTGGGGGGTGGGGGAATGGAAAGGCACCCCTCCCACACATCTAGGCTGGCTGGTCATGATCCTTTACCTGGGAGTAAGTTTGGTTGGTGGCAATGGGTGTCGCTTCTGAGGAAACCCTCTGAGGGGTGCAACGCAGCCATTCAAAGTATGTCACGGTTGCTGTACTGAGCTTACTCCTGAGTAATGTGTGCCTGGTTTTCTTAACTATAACCGCAGTATTCAGGGAATCTAAGGTGCCTGGCCCCCCCTCCCGTCCCTTTCATGTCGCCCCTCACTCTCTTCCCTCCCTCACTTCTCTTCCCTTGCATACCACCCCTCCGTCACTTTCCTCTCCCTCCCTCTCTTCCCTTGCATGCCACCCCTCCCTCCCTCTCCCTCCCTTCCCTCTCTCTGGTGAGTATGTGTGTGTATGTGTTTCACTTCCACTTGAGTGACTGCCTATGTACTGTTTTCACTGCTCATATCTGGCTATCTGAGTGAACATTCTAAGGGCATGAACATTCTAAGGGTGACAGTTACACACAGGCAGCTGCATGTCCTTCACCAGGAGCGCCAGGAAAAAGGCATTTTACCTGGGCCAGGTGTGAAATTTCAGGTATGTGAACATCTAAAAACACTCTCGCCTGGCTGACTATAGTGGCTGGGAATTTTCAGAGGAATTGGCCCAGCAGTTACTGAGTTATACTATCATCAACAAAAACACCATTAGCTTTTTATATATATAGATAACCCCACATAAAAATTTGGGCACAACCTCCAGTGCCACATTATTCTCACTATTTAAAAGAAATATAATTTTTTGTGCATTAGTTGCCTCAACCTGATCTATTAGCAAAGGAGCTAAAAGACTTGCAGACGCATACAGCCAACCTCACAAATACATTTTCTCTCATGGTGTGAGAGCCCAAGTCTTCTGCCTTGTCTGAGCTGAAGGTAGGACATTGCACCTAGCCAATGATACAGCCCATCACCACTTCGCCTAGGTTAACAAGTATGGATATCTGGCCATATTTAAGTTGTTAAATGGGATGTCCAAATAAAGGGGGAAACAACATTTACTGGCTTCATTCATAAATCTCATATAGTCCAATTCAATAAGTCTTTCTTTGATCGTACCAAATGCCTCCTGTTCAGTAAACAAATCCTCAGTTGTTATCTCCAGATCACTCAGTTTATTTTCAATACTGGACCACCATTTGGTGGAGTGCATTGCCAAGTGTACCTAGTGGGAAAGGCTGTATACATCCTGATTATAATATGTACACACACAACATTTAAATATACAAGCCCTAGTCTCCAGAAGGTGCTAACCAGTTTGTCTTTGTCTATAAAGAACAACATAAGAAACAGAATGAGGGAGGCCAAGAATGTTGTAAAGGAACCATGATCGCACACCCTCACTGTTCCAGGCTCCAATCCAACTTGGTATTCTGTATAATAGTTGCTGGATAACCTTAGCATTAAAGACCCAGATCACTGCTGGAACATAACCATGACCTTTCCCATAGAAGAACCTGGCAATAGCCATGTCACTTAATTTGCCTGCTGCAATAGCCCAGGCTCTATGAGTGGGCCAAGAGGCCTGATGGTGAAAGCTAAGGCCAAGAAAACCCATAACAATCAGGATCCATTTCTTGATAATGTAATAAGATCCAGTAGAAGTAGTGCCTTATTTTTGTCCGTCACATTTTCATACCAGTTGAGTATCTCTGATAATATCCTCTCCTCCAGTTTGAAACTCTCCATTCAATTACATCTTTCTCCCCCTTCTTCCTTCATTGACAGATCGTATATTTTGTTGTTGTTGTCATCGTTAATACCCTGTAAGCTCCTATTCAGGAGTCCCCCCCCCCCCCATTTTAAAATCCTACAGAGGTACCTGCAAGATTAGGCGCCATCTGCTTGGGAATTTCTGCTCAGAGAGGTCACACCGCGGGTTGCATTTGTTATACATTCTTGTCAAGCAAATGCTGAGTGCCATCTGCAAGAAGGATGTTTGACGCAATTGCAGAACCATTAAGAAGTGGCAACAGCACCTTCCTCCTCTCTCTTTATCCTAACCTGTAATATAATGTAAGACTATCACAAGGGCTGTGGATTTAGCAAAGACAAAAGCGTTTGTTAATTCAGGGCTATAGGAGGCTCAGGGTAGATATTCCCGTTAGCAACCTATTCAAAAACAAATAAGCTCCTGTCTCCCACCTATTCAGAAAAAATAAACTCTCTCATTTATACAGGTCCTGTATTTCTGTTTGTGTGTATGTTTTAGACTTTAATTTTGAAGTGCAAATCAAAAATTACATACCATTTTTTTGAAAAAAGAAAATTGACAGTGGGGATATTTCGAGCTCCGTGCGTTCACATGCGGCGGGGAGGGGGATCACAAAAACCTGCCTTTTCTTGAGTCAGACCTTTGGTTTCTCAATGTCAATATTGCTTGCTTTTATCATTGCCAGTTCTGGGTTGGGAAATGGCTGGTGATTTTGTGGGTGGAGCCTGTGGAGAGGGCAGGGTTTGGGAAGGGGAGGGACCTTAGCAGGGCCAGATTAAGCCCCTTAGAGGTCCTAAGCACTGAAAAGATTATAGTACCCTTATATACTGTATATATGGGGTCTATTCCAGGCAGATGGAACATCCAAGGTGAGGCTGTTGTATGCCAAGGGCATTGGCCTTCCAGCGCCCTCGTACTCTTATTCCCCCATGCAGATGTATAAACACCTGCATGTGGCTCCCGCTCCCCCTAAACACCTCATGCACTGGATTTGGCAAGTAGAACTGCAGCAAATGGAAAACTGGTTAGATAAGTGATGGAGCAAAACAAAAACATTGCAAGGGGGTCTGGTGAATGGTTGTGTCCCTTTGGGTTTTTCCAAGAATTCAATAGCACTAAACTCCCCCTCTGCTCCATGAAAGAAAACGTCTTCTTCTCTGTGTATCTTTAGGGAAATGCTTCTTCTCTCTTTTCTGCTCTTTTCTTTGAGCTATTCGACAAGCAAGCATCACTGGATCCAGCGCAGACAAGTCCTGGGCATTTTGTTTCCCTGCCAGTTTGTCCTCTGTCTTTCTTTTTTTGTCCAGCGGGCGCCTTACAGTATAGTGAGGGAAAGTATTAATTTTGCCTGCAGTCACAGAAGTAATGGCATAATGCAGTATAATGAAACCAGGGTAATGTTAATGAGTCTGGAGGGAGCTGCTAAGCAGCATGAATGGCTTTTTCACAGGCATTTTAGCACAGTGGGGGAAGAAAAGCTGAACTATATAGGCGAGGTCTGGGAACTGACCCTCCTTTTAAAAAAACCCTTAAAAACTGCTGTAAGGAACACACAATTTGGATTTGGGCCACAAATATGGAGGAGGGGTAGTTTAACCCTTGCCTCCTTTTGTTTCATTTCCAAGCAGAAATCTTCTTAAGTTGCTATTAGCCCCCACCCTGCCATAGGAGAAAGGGTTTTGAATAAACTCCTGGTACGTTGCCACTTCATTTGATTGCTTCCCCCTCTCTATCTCAATTTAAAGTTTCATAACAGGCTGGGAGATCTAGGAGATCTCCTTCAGAACATACTGCTAGGCCTTTAAGATGCTAAATTTATAGCTGCGAGCAGAATTTAGGATTTGCTGTCAGAGTTCTCACAGGCTTTAGACCAGGGTTCTTCAAACTATGGCCCTCCAGATGTTCAGAGACTACAATTCCCATGAGCCCTACCACTTGGCCATGCTGGCAGGGGCTGATGGGAATTGTAGTCCATGAACATCTGGAGGGTCATAGTTTGAAGACCCCTGCTTTAGACTAAGGGCTGCCAAATCTGGGTTGTAAGGAACCTGGAGATTTGAGGGTGGAGTCAGAGGAAAGGGGAGTTCAGGAAGGGGAGGGACCTGAGCAGCATATAATGCCATAGCGTCCACCCTCTAAAGAAGCCATTTCTCCAGAAGAACTGATCTGTGTATCCCAGAGATAACATGTAATTCTGGGAAATATCTAGGCCTCATCTGGAGGCTGGCAGCCCTACTAGGGGCTCAGGATCAAGGATGTGCCACATGTTGCAATATAGCCATCAATGGCCCTTTCCACACAAGCTCCTGAAAACGTTTTGCAGATGTTTTGTAAAAACCCCGTTTGTCTGCACAAGGCCAAGGGGATGCTTGTGGACACCTGCAGGCTTTGGGTCGATCTTCCATTGAAGGCACAGAAGTCATCAGCCAGACTACAGTTCTCCCCTCTATGCTTTCATTGAAGGAACGATTCTTGTGTAAACACAGTCCAGCAGTTGATACAAGGAGTTTGGAGGGAGGAGAGAGATCATGTCTTGTGTAGGTAAAGGAGCCATTACAAGGAGACAGTACACTTCCTGAACACCTCCAGCAAAAAAAATCTCATTGCGATGCAGGAAATCCTTAACTAGCTTGGACCTCCTAGATCTCTTCTTTTTTAAAACCTCAAAATAGACCCTGGGGACTCTGGTTTTGATCTCAGAAGCAGCATAGGGAGAGAAGGTCTCTTGGGAGAACTGGCATGGTGAAATGGGGAGGGTGTTAGAGTAGGATCTGAGAGACACTCCCCACCCCCATTAACTCCGCAATGGAATCTCAGAGGGTGACCTATTTTCAGAATCACTGTGAGGATTACATGGAAGCATGGGAAATGCTCTTCACAGCTTTAGGTCCCATTGGGAAGAAAGGCAGGTTACAAATATCTAAATAAATAAATAAGCCTTTCCACCTCTGTGGGAATCCCATTGAAATGGCTCCTTCGAAACTTCAGAGCATGTCACGATGAGACTGGTCCTCTGATGGCTGTGGTGGTGAGTCACGCCTTGTTGAGAGCTGTCACTCCACTGTTGCGAGAGAAGCCTGCCATTCTCAATCAAGGCTGTGTGGGAAGCTAATTAAGCCACCTCACACTTTGTCAAGAGTGTGTTTTGATGGGGGAAATGAGCTAAAAATGAGACTGACAGAACACTCTTCTTCAGATCCTTAATTGTCTGTCTTGGGACGGTTTCACACAAGACAGAGCGGTAAAGCCATGTTTGCCATGGTGGTCATTCAACAGAATGCTGGGGCCAGCTGTGGCACCCTGGCAAAATCTGTGCACGTCTTTGCAGATTTACAGTGGAATCCTAAGAAGAGGTACAGCCTTTTACTTCCACTGATGTCAGCGATCTTAGGAGGTTGTAACTCTGCTTAGTTTTGCACACTGTTCTACACTGAAAACATCTTGAAGGTCATGTGTGAAGCAATGAAAAGACAGGAATAATGAGACCCAATAGAAATTAACACCTGGAGAGCTCAGATCAGCCCGATGTTGGCAGATCTCAGAAGCTAAGCAGGGTCGGCCCAGATTTGGAGGGAGACTTCCAAGGCAGTCCAGAGTTGTGATTCAGATGCCAGCAATGATAAATTACCCCGGAAAGGCTCTTGTTGTGAAAATCCCATGGGGTTGCCATAAGTCATGATGACAGCAATTAAAAAAATTGCAATGAGCAATGCATGGTTGTTGTTGAGAACAGTTTCATGCCCAGGTTATTGAGCCATTTCAAAGATAATAACTCAGCTAAGACCCCCAAAAGATAAAAAAAGTTATTCTTCAAAGTCTTTATTGTTGTTGTTGTTGTTGTTGTTGTTGTTGTTGTTGTTGTTGTTGTTGTTGTTATACGGATCCATTGGTGTCTACAGTATGGATCTCTACAGCATCTCTGTAGCATTTCATAGGCAAAAACAGATCTCTGCCCTCAATCTAGACTAATGCAATTAGGAAAAAGACAGCACCAAGAAGGAAGAGGAGGGAGCCACAAATATGGGCAGATGTCAGTGCACGTACCTCAAGCTTGAGTATTTAGAAGAAGAGAAGAGTTTGGATTTATATCCCACCTTTCTCTCCTGTAAGCATACTCAAGGTATCTTAGAAGCTCCTTTCCCTTCCTCTGTCCACAACAGACACCTTGTGAGGTAAGTGAGGCTGAGGGAGTTCTGAGAGAACTGTGACTAGCCCAAGGTCACCCAGCAGGAATGTAGGAGTGCGGAAACACATCTGGTTCACCAGATAAGCATCTGCCACTCATGTGGAAGAGTGGGGAATCAAACCCGATTCTTCAGATTAGAATCCACCTGCTCTTAACCACTACACCACGCTGGCTCTCCAGCAATAAGCAATAAGAATTAAAGGGATTAATTTAGACTATCCAACAATGCCCAACAGAAACCTCATCTAAAACCCAAAAGAAATAAAGTTTTCAACACAATCAAAAGATGATTTGTTCCCCTATTCCAGAATTCTCTCATATGATATTTGAAGACCAAAATCCTCTTGTCAAGTAAAGCCACTCTGAAAGTCTCCAAAATATCCCCAAATTCTGTTTGAGCTGTAGGTTGGATTCATTCCACCTTGTTTTCTGTCTGCTTCAGTAGCAGAGCTCAGAAGTAGTCTTAAACTTGACATTCATGGGAAAATTAGAAACACAGCGAATAGCCCTTCTTATGAATCACAACCTTAGAAGTTAAATGATAAAAGATGTCTGAGGCCTCACATATTTGGGAACCATTTTCCTTCCAGTTAACAAGCTTGTACCAGTCTTTGTACAGATATAATCTATTAAAATGATCCAGGACAAATAGAACCACAACAACAAAGATTTAGATAAGCACTGACTGACAGGTCCTCAATGTTCAATATTTCTCTTTGTTCCCAATAAGCTGTGTTCCATGGAAGAAAATGCTGGGAAACGCCTGCCTTTTCATCTTCAAGTAAACCTGGTGCTAAAGTTGCCAACTTCTAAACCACCTTTTGCTCCTGTGCCTTTAGAAGTTTCCTATTGAAGCAACAAGCAAGTATTGTCGAAGGCTTTCACGGCCGGAATCACTGAGGTGCTGTGTGGTTTCCGGACTGTATGGCCGTGTTCTAGCAGCATTCTCTCCTGACGTTTCGCCTGCATCTGTGGCTGGCATCTTCAGAGGATCTAAATCCAATCTCCAGCCCAAAATCTCCAGGAATTTCCCAAGCCACAGCTGGCAACCCACAGCTGGCCACATCTGTGGAACATTGGATTGGATGGCAGATACTTGCCTGCATTCCTATTATGCTCCTTTCAAAATTATTTAAAACTTGGTTCATTTTCCCCCAATATAGAAATAATAAACTCTTGACTTCCAAGTCTTGCCTCCCGCCCACAGCAGCTCATTAAGAAAAAAGGTAATTATCCAAATTGAACAAACAATGGGAATGATGGAGACATAATGAGGCTTTAGGAAGCAAAATAGAGAAGAGCAGGAATGGAACGAGGCTGGAAGATTCAGTGAATCTGAGTCGTTAATTTTGCACAAAAGTTCAGGAAGGCCAGCCAGACTGGCTCATCAGTCACGTTAGCTTCTTTTCAGGCAAAAGTGGGGTTTTTTTTGGCTGCACTGGCATGGTCTCTAATTGCTCTGGAGGGTCATTTTCCAGTGGCTGAAATTCATGGCATTTTCCAGCAAGTGCCATTAAAACAAGCTGTTCCTGGTCTCTCCTGGCAATCAATCAGCTATCAGGCAAGTATTCAGCTGTCAGGGCATTAAAAATTCCGGCATATTCTGTATTCATACCTAAGGGCATGAGTCAGTCCAAAAGAAGTACCGCTACATTTGACAGGAGAAAGGTGCTGATTTAATACTCCCACTGAGATAAATGAGCTTAAAAGTTCTTAACATTGGCTGGGTCATTCCCTCATTCAAGATAAAGCCACTTACCTGCGAGTAAGCTCCATCGATCAAAATAATACTGACTTTACAAGGACTGAATTGGACGTAAGAAGGATTTAATAGGAGCTCCGTGGCAAAGAGTGGCGAACTGCAGCATTGCAGTCAAAGGGCCTTTCCCCACTTTTTCCTCGGCCGCTGTCGCTGCGCGCAATTCCCAACATGTGGCATCCCTGGCGCATGCCCAGGCATCCCTACGACCCTGCGCTCTGCGCGGGGTCATCAAAAGGCGCCCTTTGCAAGAGCGCCAGGGATGCCTTGCGCTGAGGGGGCGCGAGAGCAGCAGCATTGGGGCAACTGCGCTGTCGCCACCCCTCTCGTGGGGAGTGCTGGGGGACCCCGCGCTACTCTCCTCAAGTAGCGCGGGGCTTAAGGTAAGTGGGGAAAGGCCCAAAATCAGTTTCGTTTCAGGTAGCTGTTTCAAGGTTGATTCCGGCTTCCATCCTTCCAAGCTCGGTAAAATTAGTACCCAGCTTTCTGGGAGCAAAGTGTAGATGACTGGGAAAGGCAATGGCAGACCACCCCTGTAAACATAGTCAGCCTAGTAAATGTCATGATGTGATGTCACCCCATGGGTTACTAATGACCTGGTGCTTGTACAGGGGACTAATCTTTACCTTTTAACAAGCAAAGCTACATAGATTTGAGCAACATGGTTGCTATTCTACCCATCCTACCCATTCAGTTCAGTTCAATCCCATTGACATACATTGTGTGAAGGTTGCCATTAACACATTCGGCTCTCCCTCCTTGGAGTGCCCTGCGCACAGAGCATGCCACCTTTGCTTCTTCATTGTTGCTGAGCTCTTCAGAGAGAGGTCCAGCTGACCTCAATCAGGGCCAGGGATTTTCCAGTCTGCCCTTTACCTGGTGGAACTCTCTGCCTGGAGAGACCAGGGCACTGCAGGTTCTACTACAGTTTTACAGGGCCTGCAAGACAGGACTGTTTCACCAGGCTTATGGTTGAGACAGCTACAGTGTCCCATCACATGGCGCCATTCCAAAAACACTAGGGCGGCACTTGAAACATCTTCAAATCGACTAAATCAGCATCTGCCAGATTCAGAAGGCAGCCCAGCTGGGATTCACACGAATACTACACTGATACATTATTTATTGGATTTATAGGCCGCCTCACCCCCAAAGGGCTTGGCGTCCTAGGCTTCTGTGTAGACCTCAAAATACAACGTCCTAGGCTTCTGTGTGGACCTCGAATTGTAATGAAAGTCCGTTGCTAGTCCAACAACTAGCTAAAGAACCGGCAGCTGTGATAGTAAACAAAATTAAATAATAATAATTCAGATGATAATGGGTTCTGCATTTGAATTAACTTTGCAATGTCTGGGCAGGCAATAGTGTATTTTGAAGGACAGCCAGCAAGTAACATGTAGATGCCACACAGACATCAGACTCAAAAGGACATATGCATAGTGCGTGGGAAAGGAAGACTTGAAGTTCCTTTCTTCTTCATCATCTTTTTTTTAAGCTGTCCAAAGGTGAGTGGGAATCTAAATTGCTAAAGGGGAAACTCCTACTCATCTGACCCAGTAGTAATATGAAGCTCTCAGTGTTAAGGTGGTCTTGATTTGAGCTGCTCAGGGAGTACAATAGAAACAGAGTCAGCATGTGCAGTCCTGGTTTGTGAAATTATCTGCCGGCGGAGACACTTAAAGTTTCAGTAGGAACAGATTTTAATGAGGTTCTCGCAGAGCGCTTCTGGATGAGAAGCAGCGGATACATGGCAGAGACTATGGCCACTCTATAAAACTACCTGAGGATGGCATGAATGGAAACAATATTTGGACATGTCATTAAAAATACAATAGACACTCAGGGTTCTCCTTTCCCCTTGAAAAAGTTGGTTCAGGCTGTCAGTGGCGTAGGAGGTTAAGAGCTCATGTATCTAATCTGGAGGAACCGGGTTTGATTCCCAGCTCTGCCACCTGAGCCGTGGAGGCTTATCTGGGGAATTCAGATTAGCCTGTACACCCCCACACACGCCAGCTGGGTGACCTTGGGCTAGTCACAACTTCTCGGAGCTCTCTCAGCCCCATCCACCTCACAGGGTGTTTGTTGTGAGGGGGGAAGGGCAAGGAGATTGTAAGCCCCTTTGAGTCTCCTACAGGAGAGAAGGGGGGGGGGATATAAATCCAAACTATTCTTCTTCTTCTTCAGTCACAGTCTGCTGCTGAGAATTTCAGCCACCTTCTCATTCAGAGAGACATTGTGGTGGAATCAGATCCTAGGAACTTCAGGTTTAATTTCCTCTTCAACCATGACATTACTGGATGACCTAAGCAGGGATAGCCAACCTATGGTGCACCAGATGTTCATGGACTACAATTCCCATCAACCCCTGCCATCAATTGGCCATGCTGGCAGGGTCTGATGGGAATTGTAGTCCATGAACATCTGGAGCGCCATAGGTTGGCCACCCCTGACCTAGGGACTGCCCCAAACTCACCATCTGACCTACCTCACCAGGTTATTCTGAGAGAGAGGAGGAGGGGAGAGCCATGTTCTAAGCCGCTTCCAGTCTTAACTGGTGAGAAAAAGTGGGATATAAAAAAATTAATGCATGCATGGGTCCCAATCCCACTCCAACCCCACTGCAATGCAAAGAAAATGCAAAGAAAATCCAGGGTGCAGAAAGGCAACGTGGAGATGGAGGAGATAAAACAAAGAAGGGAGTGACCCCAGAAATTGCTGAGCATGTGTGGCTCTTGCAGGGACATTGTCTCATGCGTTATGGGGTTGTTGTGTTATCACGCAAGTCTGGTGACAGGTGGAGAAACATATTAACTTTGCCCTCAAGTCACCTTTCAATTAACAGCCATCAGCCTACTCTTACACCAAGTGCCTTGGAGGAAACTGTCATTGGACCAAAACCTTTGGATATATAGGGCTATTTTGTTGACAAATATCCTGCAACACTGGGAAGTTGTAATTCCGCCACATATGGAAACTTGAGACTGAAGGACTATTACATCTGGCAGCGAGGAGAGAAATAGCATTTAATGGATGGGACTGAAAGGCGTGAAACGCAATGGTATTTGGGCTGAAGGTTTAGAGCTCCAGGAAGGTAATACAAAACTTGTGCTATTTGATTGGATGAGGTTCGCCTCCCTCCTCTTTCCACTTTCTTATTACATTTATTGATTTCTTTCTCATTCATTTCCCCCTCCCCCTCCCTTTCCCCCAAACTGTGGTTCGGTCTAGGGAAGAGGGTGAGTTTATGGAAGAGAAATATGTTTGCAGGGTTGCATATTACATACTTCAAAATCAACAATAAACATCACATTTGAAAAGGACGGAAACTGAGGGTAGGGATACCAGCCTCCAGTTGGGATCTGGGGATCCCCCTCGGAAGCTAAGCAAGGTCAGCCCTGGTTAGTATTTGGATGGGAGACCCCCAAGGAAGGCCAGGGTTGCTATACGGAGGCAGACAATGGGAAACCTCCCCTGTTCATCTCTTGCTTTGAAAACCCTATAGCATGGGTCTGCAACCTGTGGCTCTCTAGATGTTCATGGACTACAAATCCCATCAGCCCCTGCCAGCATTGCCAATTGAGATTTGTAGTCCATGAACATCTGGAGAGCCACAGGTTGCAGATTCCTGCCCTATAGGGTTGCTTTAAGTTGGCTGTGACCAGTGGTGGGATCCAAAAATTCTAGTAACAGGTTCCCTCACCAGCCCCCCCTCAGCAAAGGGGGCAGAGGCGTACCTGGGCAAACCTGAGCCCTGGGCAAAACCTCAGTTGGATGTCCTCCCATGGGCAGCCACTCCACCACAACCCCCCAATTTTTTTTTTGTACCAGGTCATTTCTAAATCATCATCACATTATAGAAAATGCCCCAACTCACAAATCTGAACACAGCAATGGTGAAACACCCAGATTCTTTGATAGAGACTGGTGAGATAAAAGGTGCGAAAGGCTGAGAATCCATGAATTGCAGTACCTGAAAGGGATTAACCCAGTTCAGGGAGTGACATTATTAGTCGCAATTGCTATATAGAACCTTCATGTTCAAAGGCAGTATGCCTCTCGAAGAGGCAAGGGTGTGGAGATCGAAAAGCGGACCCAATTAGTAACCCCCTCTCGGCACACACAAATAATTAGTAACCCACTCTCGGGAACTGGTGAGAACCTGCTGGATCCCACCTCTGGCTGTGACTGGACAGCACCTTCCATTCCCAGGGACAAAAAAAAAGAGCAAACACAACACAGTGGCTGGTCCTCACGGGGCAATTTCTGGCATGATACATTGAACTTGTAAAAAGGCCTCAACATCCACTGAAATTAATGGGACTTGCTTGGAGGGGGAGTATTTAGGATGGGAGCTCCCAGCAAAAGTCAGTTTTCATAAGCACCCTGCTTGCTCTGAAGCAAAAGCAGTCAGTCGATGCCGCTCGCTTAGCAGTGATCCTTTTAAAACCGCTCTGGATTGAGGAGGGATAAAACGATATTGCTTCAACCAGCCAAACAATAAAAAACGGTTGCGAAGGGAAGCCTCGTTCAGCAGTTGTTGCGTGAGGTGAAGGGGCGTGGGAGTTCATGGCCACTCGCAGTGACGGGAAGGCTCTGCAGTCCGAGCCATGCAGCATGAAATTTAAAAAAAAAGTATATCCTCTTGCTGGAGGTTTGGAAAGGAAAAGAAGGAATGGTGGACAAAGGAATTCTGGCCAGGGAATATTTGAAATACAGCTCAGATGTGACCCAATGTGAATCTGTACTTGTAGACATGACAAAGAAAACATATGCAAAATACAAGAGGATTACATGAAGGGGACTGATATCAAGCCAGACCATCTGGAGCAGTGATCTCCAACGTGGTGGCCCCGGCCGTCATGGCACCCACCAACTTTGTCTGCCCAGCGCCTCTTCCCAAAGCAAAGAGCCAACCTTGGCTTTCCTTTGCCTCACTGGTGCCAGGAGTGTTTCAGAAGACAGCAGCACACCTTTGATTCAGCCAGGAGCACCCACTCAGCAATAGCATCTGCTTCCGTCATAGGAGAATAGTGTGATCCCTTCCAACATTTTGTGACTTCTTCCCTCATGGCATTTGGGATTGACCCCTATCTCCCACGGCAGTAAGGTTGTTCACTCGGGCTGAGGAATACTTGGAGTTTTGGGGGGTGGCGCCTGAGGAGGGAAAGGTTTGGGGAGGGGAGGGACTTCAACGGGGGATAATGTCATAGAGTCCAAATTCCAAACCAGCCATTTTTTCCAGGTGACCCGATCTCTGATTGCTGGAGATCAGTTGTAATCCCATGAGATTCCCAGCCATCACCTGGAGATTGGCAACTTTGCACAGCAGTCATGTTATCATGATGCCCACCACCATCTCTCACTTTCCAAAAGTGGCCACAAGGCTCAGAGAAAGAAGAGGAAGAGGAGGAGTGTTTGGATTTATACCCCACCTTCCTCTCCTGTAAGGAGACTCAAGGTGGCTTAAAATCTCCTTTCCCTCCCCCCCCCACAACAGACACCTTGTGAGGTAGGTGAGGCTGAGAAAGTTCTGAGAGAATTATGACTAGCTCACGGTCACCCAGCAAGCTTCATATTGAGGAGCTGGGAACAAATCTGGTTCACCAGATCAGAGTCTGCCACTCATGTGGAGGAGTGGGGAATCAAACCCGGTTCTCCAGATTAGAGTCCACTGCTCTTAACTACCTCACCATGCTACTAGACCCCTACTCAGAATGTACTTTGAATGGCAGAACTCCTTCAGGGAAAAGTCTTTTCCAGTCCCCGTCCCCAAACCTTTAACAGAAGAATAATAGAATCATAGAGTTGGAAGAAACCACAAGGGCCATCAAGTCCAACCCCCTGCCATGCAGGAACACACAATCAAAGCACTCCCGACATATGATCATCCAGCCTCTGTTTAAAAACCTCCAAAGAACCATGAAGGTGAAGCAACACTTCAAAGGGGCTGCTTCTCCTTAATCTCTTGAAAGGGCATCATTACTCCTTGTTTACAACAGCTCCACATAATCACTGAAAAGTCTTAGCTAACCTTTCCCCACTGTGAGATTAGGATGTCTATTCCGTCACTCAGGAGTTATATCTCACTCAGGGAGAAAAAAGCACACAATGTTGTGCACTGAAACTGAAGCACGCAAGAAGGAAAGTGGAGGTAAATATACCCCCTGGCCGTTGAACCCATGAAATGCTTGTCATCCAGGGTCAAGGAACAGCCACTTTAAAAAGCAATTCTTCGCTTAAGTGAGCTTCCTTTGTTTTAGGGTGGGCAGAAAAGAACAAAAGGTTGTTCTTAGACAGAAATGTGGTCAAACGTAAAATGCTAGCCTGTTTTGCATTTCTCTCTTTCCCGAGCGATAAGAGTTTGGGCAGGTTACCTTGCGAAGAATGAATTGTGGAGCTTTTATGCATTTGTAATACCGGTTTATTTACAAGTTAGGCAAGAGGCAAGAGGCAAGAAGCCGGATTGAGGGTGGCGTTCTCTAAAATGGCAGCAGCTCTTCTACAGCGATTGCATACTCCTGGAGCAGATACTGCCGGGTTCGGTTGCCGTTAAAAAGGGTATCACAGATTTTCTGCAGCACAGATGTCAAACTCGCGGCCCTCCAGATGTTATGGACTACAGTTTCCATCATCCCCTGCCAGCATCATGCTGGCAGGGGATGATGGGCGCTGTAGTCCATAACATCTGGAGGGTCACGAGTTTGACACCTATGTTCTGCAGGATTCTTTACAAGGCTGCTACCAGTGGGGGTGAACTGGAATGAGTTCACAGAACCAGTAATTCGACACCACATCCATGACCACATGAAGCTCCAGGCTGAATCAGACCATTGGTCTATCAAGTTCTGGCAAGGTTTGCTCAGATTCAGGTAGAGGTCTTTCACATCACCTGCTTTTTTAAACTGGAGATGCCAAGGATTGAACCTGGGACCTTCTGTGTGCCAAGTGGGCAGGGGCAGAACGGGGGGGGGGGACTGCGCCCGGGGCACGTGTGCACCCTGAGCCCCTGCTGTGGTGCCCTCCGCGCCCGTTCCTGAAGTTGCCGAGTTCCGGATTCATCCTGGGGGGTCCCGCAGCGGCACCCGCAGCGTGGATCCGCCCTACCAGAAGAAGAAGAGTTGCATTTCTACCCCTCCCCTTCTGTCCTATAAGGAGACTCAAAGGCAGTGGTGGGATTCATATAATTTAACAGCCGGTTCCGGTGGTGGGATTAAAATAATTTAGCAACTGGTTGTTTACAAGCACCATTTTAACAACCGGTTCTGCCAAAGTGGTGCGAACCTGCTGAATCCCATCACTGCTCAAAGGGGGTTTACAAACTCCTTCCCCTTCCTCTCCCCACAACCTTGTGATCCCCACAACAGACACCTTGTGAGGTAGGTGAGGGCAGGCTGAGAGAGTTCTGAAGAATTCCCCAACATCACTCCGTAGGAATGTAGGAGTGGGGAAACAAACCTAGTTCACCAAATGAGAGCCTGCCACTTAGGTGGAGGAGTGGGGAATCAAACCCGGTTCTCCAGATTAGAATCCACCTGCTCTGAAACATTGCACCACTCTGGTGTAGTGGTTCTTCTAAGGCTTTGCCTTTAGTGGGTATATTTGATGGCTTGTTTTTATTATCTTAGATGCAAGTTGCCTCAAGCAGGTCTTTGGAGAGGTGATATATTTATTTTCTAAATAAATAAAATGGGAAAGGGAAGACTATACATGCCAGTTGGAGCTGAAGTTGCCAGCTCTGAACTGAGAAACTCTTTGAGACCTGGGGACAGTTCCTCTAAAGGAGGGAGTCTGGGGCAGAATTTCACCTTGAATCTGAGGCTGATTCCGCAAGGGCAAAAAACAGCGATGTGAAAACGGTGTGAAAACAGTATAAATCCTTTTATACCATTCTAAACCCTTTTACACCATTTCCACACCATTTTCACACTGCTTTTTTTGGCCCATGCGGAATCAGCCCAAGGTCTATCATATAGCATGGAGTTCAGCTTGCCAATTACAGGTTGGGAAATAAGTGGATATTTCAGGGGTGGAGTTTGAGGAGGGCAGGATTTGGGGAGAGGAGGGTTTTCAATGGGGTACAATGCCATAGAGCCCCCCCTGTCAAAAGTCTCCAGGGGGACTGACCTCTGTAGTCTGGAAATCAGTGGTAATTCCAGGAGCTCTCCAGGCCCTTCATGGAGTTTGGCAACTCTAGCATGGCATGATGTAGTGGTTAAGAGCAGTGAACTCTAATTTACAGAATTGGGTTTGATTCCCCTTTTCTCCACACAAAGCCTGTTGGATGATCTGGGGCCAGACACTGTTCTCCCAGTACTCTCTCAGCCCACGCTGAGGCAGACAACTGCAAACTAACTCTGAGTATCTCTGGCTTTTAAACCACTGTCGTCATAAGTCAGCTGTGACTTGACAGCTCTCTCTCTCTCTCTCTCTCTCTCTCTCTCTCTCTCACAATAAAAAAAACAATAATAATAATAATACAATAATAATAATTAGAGGGGGGGGGTAGCAGTGATTCTGGATCCCCAGTCTGAACTTTTGCCCCAGGACCCCAAAATCACTACCCCTGCTGAGATGGACAATCTTTCCAAGGAACCCCAATGCACCCCCCAGAGAGCTGATTGTGTTTTCTGCTGTGATACAGTGGCAGGCTCTCCCAAGATCCTGGGGCCTTGGCAGCCACTTAATAATGCCATTCCCTGACACTGGTGCTGCATCTTTAAGTGCAGATTTAATGTTGGCACATGTGCAGCTTTGACTGGTACAGCTCAGAGCCAGGGGCACAGTGCCAAACGTCTATGCCAGCTCCTCCTTTGGCATGATAAACCTGAGGAAAACAGACAAGAATTGAAGGAGGCATTTTTCAGTTAACAGATCCTTTTCATTTTCAGTATGAAATGATGTTCCTTTTGGCAATAAGAATCACAGGCAAATTCAAGCTGACATGATGAACTGAAATCAATATCAATACAATGGCTCTCCCACAATTCTAATTAGATTCAAAATTGTTCATTTTCCTCCCTAGGCTATTCTGGCTTTAGTATATTACTAGAAACATCCACTGTCCCATCAAATAGATGGGGAAAACCAAGAGAAAGAGAATATTTTATTTTTATGTATTTATTTATTCGACTTACAGGCCACCCTTCCCCACAAAGACACAGGGAGGCTTACCATCAATTATACCAAGCATTAACATCAATAAGTAGAACATTCCCATCCACATTTCAGCCCTGTTAATATCAACCAAGGGGGAATGAATACCACTGAAAATTTAAACTGAATCCCCCATAGAAGCTGATATAGTCACACAATAGACTGGGAGGGGAAGGAGAACGGAAAAGGGAGGCCGGCTAGTTTGATACTATTTCTGTCCTCAACCATAGCCAAAGTGGCCTCATCTTCCAAGTGCAAACTGTGAGGTATTTCACATTTAAGGGAACATAAGAATGTCAGAACAACCTGTTGGACCTGCCTTGTGGTCCAGATAGTCCCTGCTGTTTCGCAGAGCAGACAAGTTGCCCAGAAGGGTCTACAAAGAGAACCCAGAGGCCAAGGCCTTCAAAGGTGCATTACATAGGTCATTCATAACGAGTATAACAAGTTATGAATGAACCTGTTTCCTCCTCTCTCCCTTCGCACATGAGGAGCTTACCCATTCAGGAATCAGCAAATGCTGCATCTCCTTCGCACAGAGAGGCTTTTTTTTCTTCCCAGGATGCTTCTAGGGCAGGGGTAGGGAACCTGCGGCTGGAGAGAGTCGCGACGCGGCTCTTCTGTCTTGTACTACAGGGTTCACGAAGCCGAAGCTGCTGGCCCCTTCCTTGCCCGCCACTCTGCAGGCAGCAGGGTGGGCTAATTCAACTGCCCATCGTCGGGTTAATGCGCCGCGGGCTTCCCCTCTCGCCCGCCCCGTTGGAGCGGGGCGGGTGCTTTCCCGGCGGCCGGTGAGGCTGAGCTGCTGGCTTCATCCTTGCCCACCCTGCAAGCAGCAGGGCGGGCGCATCCATGCGCTTCTCAGAATGAGCGGAGTAAAAGGTAAAAAAACCCCTATATATATATAGTGTTATCTTTATTTTAAATGTCAAAAATTATTTGTAGCTCCAAGTGTTTTCTTTTCCCGTGGAAAACGGGTCCAAATGGCTCTTTGAGTGTTAAAGGTTCCTTACCCCTGTTCTAGGGGACCTCTGTGGCCACACAATACCCAGGCAAGAAAAGGAAAAAAAGTATCTCCCCCACCCCACCCCAGTGCTTGGGACCTTTGAATTGTGAACAGCAAGTGATTCTCCCCTCACACACCCCGACACAACCGAGAATCTCCCTCATCTGAATATGGCGGCCACCATTTGAGTGAATTCTTTAGAGTGGATTTTCTCTAACAGCTGCCCTTTGTGGACTTTTTGGAGAATCCACTCAAATGGTGGACAAAAGGAGGGAAATTGGATGCTTCCTGCTGCCATAGTTCGCACAAGCAAGCAGGAAGCACTTGAAACCCGGGATTTTGCAAAAAGATCACTAGTTTAGCAATTTTTGTAAAACCTGGGTTGAACTAAATGTAAAGTCTGAGCCCATTTTCAGGAAGAGCCCTGTGCAAAGTTCTTCCCCAAAACAGGATATTTTCCTTCCTCAGCCCGTTATATTTGTGCTGTGCGGAATCCACCAAAGGCTTGCTGCCTCTGGATATGGAGACTTCCTTCAGCCACCATGGCTAGTAGCAGCTGATGGACCTCCCCTCCACAAATCTGCCTGACACTCTTTGAAGTCATCGACCCTGGCTAGTCCATCACAGTGTCCACTGACAGTGACTTCCACGGTTTGATTACTTGAACTTTGCCCTCCCCTCCCTTGCCCTCAAGAAGGCCTCTGTATCGAGGGGTTAGCAATATGCCAGTTAATTTAGCTTTAATCAATTAACAGCCAGACGATTAATCAAATCAAAGTCTTTAACCTTGACAGGCCTGTTCATTACACAAGTCCCCTTTCACGAGTCTAAGGGACTCTAGGAGAGTTCAACAGACTAGCAGAGAGGCTTCCCGACCTTCCCCTTCTCTTGCCGGGAGGCGTCACCGTCAACATCCAAGCCCAGCTCACGGGCAAAGCTATAGTTCCACAAATGTGCAGAAAAATGTCCACGTGTAGTTTGGAGCACAGAATCAGCTTCCTATGAAGCGCATCTTCCGTTTTATTTCCCACAAGCTTCTAGCACTCTTGAGTTCAAACAAATATACTTGAGAATATGCACAACAACTCTCCAGTTTGCTGTATCCAGGATCAGTTGTCCAATTTGCCCGACACTTGGACTCTTCCATGCATGACTGGTGACAGCAGACCCCAGCAGGGAGCCAAAGGTTGATGCATAAGCAACACCCCACCGGAATACCTATTTGGGAGGAACAAGGATCTATCCATCACTGTACTTTCAAGCATCCTATTTTAATTGATTGTGCTGCAAGGCCATAATTCTGTGCCAGCTTTCTGTTTAATCAGCAGTTGGCCACAAATTAACTCTATCAGGGAAGTTACACCTCTCCAAAGGTAGTCAATGGAGGGAATCATTACATCCTGTGAAGTATCTCATGCTATCGGAATTGCGCAGGATCACCCAACCAAATCGCATCATGTTTCTACAGGAGAGGGATTTGTTAGCATGGGGAGACCTCCTCCACCACGAGGCATCATGGCGTCATCTCACAGTGTGGTTTCTTCTGCCTTCCAACAGGAATTTTCTCCTGTGGTGAAAGAAATTCTTATTCAAACTCAAAAGCCCTCTACTAGATATTTATATAGTAGAAGGTGGGATGCTTTCAAACACTGGGCCACACAGGAGTCTGTGGACCCTTTCTCCTGCTCTTTGTCCTAAGTTTTGTCCAAAGTGCCACATGGTGGCCGTTTTGGCTGTCCGCGGCCCCGTACAGGGTTCCACTTTATTCTCCCATCCCATCTCTAGGTGATTTTTGAAAGGGTTGTTGAATGTTGTCCCCCTCTTCGTAAACTGATACCCCCTCATAATCCCGACCTGTCCTTAGTTCTGGCAAAGTTGGTGTGTGCTCTCTTTGGACCCTTAGCCTCCTGTAAATTCAGGTGGCTCTGTCAGAAAGTGACTCTGCTAGTCGCTGTCATTTCTACTGGGAAAGTGAGTTAGCCGCTCTCAGGGTAGATCCTCCATTCCTCAAGTTATTTAACGAGAGGGTAGTCCTACACCAGTGATAGCGAACCTTTTTGAGACCAAGTGCCCAAACTGCAACCCAAAACCCACTTATTTATCGCAAAGTGCCAACACAGCAATTTAGCCTGAATACTGAGGTTTTGGTTTAGAAAAAACTGCTTTGTCTTTAGGCATACAGCATTTGTCAGGAGTAAGCTTGGTGGTAGTCGGTGGCTTTGCTTTGAAGCAACCGTGCAACTCTTCCAACGGGTGAATCACGACCCTAGGAGGGTTTACCCAGAAGCAAGCCCCATTACCAGCAACCGAGCTTACTCCCAGGTAAAGGATCGCGCTTTAGTTCTTCGCATGAAAATCAGTGGGGTTTAATAGCGATTAACAGGGTTACCTACACTGCTTCCCCAAAACTAGGTCTTTAGGCTTCCACGTTAATAATCAAACCCAGCAAGCTCCAGGCCAGCTCTTAGATGTGGGGGGGGGGGGATACACTCTTGTATGCGCTCCACAGAGAGGGCTCTGAGTGCCACCTCTGGCACCCGTGCCATAGGTTCGCCACCACTGTCCTACACCCTAGTTTATAATTTTTATCCAAGGTTTCTTCAGCCTTTTATCTGGCTCAGGAGATTGTTTTACCTGTTTTTTTGCCTAACCCTTCTTCTGATGGGGAGAAATCTTTACATTCCTCAGATGTTAGACCTGCATTGTTATATTTCATACACAGGACAAAAGTTTTTAGACAGAATAAAGCTTTGTTTGTTGTTCAGGACCAAGGAAAGGCAGGGCTTCCTCCCCTCAGTCCATTTCTAGGTGGGTTGTTTTGGCAGTTAGGACATGCTATGCCTCGGCAGGGGTTGAGTGTCCTCTTACAGTCCACGCTCATTCAACACGGGGCCAGGGATCTTTGACTGCCTTCCTCTCAGGGTTCCTCTCAGAGACATCTACAGAGATGACTCTTGGTTGTCTGACGATATGTTCATCTGCCATTATCCTCTAGACCTGCAGTCCAGAAGAGAAGCAGAAGTCGGTAGAGCTGTCCTTCAGTCTTTTTTTCAATAGAGAGGAGTGCCTCATCTCCAGTAGGTAAGCTTGCTAATATTTCCACATGGGACTGCACTGAAGACCGAAGATCATGGAAACAGAGTTTCATTTGCCTGCAACTGTTGTTGATCGAGGTCTTCTGTGCAGACACACGTACCCTCTTTCGTGCCCCACTGTGAATTTCCACTCCTATTAGGGGCTTGGAGTGCCAAGTGTTTCTTAAAATTGTTGAGGTTATGGTGGCAATCAGGAACTGAGGGCGACTGCCCTCCCAGTCACAGCATGGTTTGAGCGGGAAGGGGCCATACACCTCTTCCAACTGGGAAGGGCACCCACTTCTGTTGCTAAAGCCAGGAAGATTTTTTTTCCCCAATCGGCAGGCCTGCACAAACGCCGTCCCATATGCATCTGCACAGAGGACCTTGATAAACAACAGTTACAGGTAAGTGAAACCCTGTTTTATAATTTTGGCTGTAATCTGTTCACTGCTACTGCAAGTCCATAATCATTTGTGCGCCCAAAAGGTCACAAAGGAAAATGATCATTTTCTTCACATCTGGGGTTCCCCCTCTACCAGGTGATATGCAAAACCCTCTATCACCGTTATGCCTCTCTCCATTTTAATTTCATTCTCTACACAGGCTGACTTGACTGCATTATTAGATGTAGTAATAGATGGGTTAGTCCTCTTTTAATTAGAATATATGCAAATGGTCCTGGCTATATCCTGTATCGTGAATTCCATAATGCATGGCTTTCAGACCTTCCTTTCATCTTTTTGGAATCTGTTATTCATCCACAACATCACGTGTTCCCTGAGGATTAATATTATGGATGACAGAAAAAAATTCTCTATCTACTGTGTACATATCATGAATCATGCTCCTCCTTGGGACATCTTGTTTTCAAAACTGAGATCTACCTGTATCCTTGCACGTTTTGATTCCCCTTTCTTGTCCCTTTTACAGTTCTGTGATATCCTTTTGGCAATTAATATTATCCAGACCCAAAAGTACACATTCTGTTTATATTCCAACCCATTCCTAACTACAAATGAGTCTTTGATTGGATGTAATGATGCAGGGTTTACTTCTAGGAATGCTCCGCAGAGCACAGCAATGGAGCATATGCAATTATAAAAGTGAAAACATCTCTGAGTAGGGGCAGATTATTTCAGAGTGTTCTTGCTTTGCCACTGCATAACCCCTGGGAGGAAAGGTGGCAGGGTGCCACCCGATCTCATCAGATCACAGAAGCTAAGCAACGTTAGTACTCAGAAGGGAGACCGCCAAGGAAGGCTCCTCAGAGGAAGAACAGCAAACCACCTCTGTTCCTAAGCTGCCTTGAAAGGTCCTTGTTGGGACCGGCATAAATTGATAGCAACTTGACAGTACTTACATATGTAACCATAGCCACCATTATCACCACCACCTGTATCTAGCTATGGCTTCTGTGTCAAATACTGTTGTTTGGGAAGGAAGACACAAGTTCTGAAATATATCTCTTCAAAAAATTAATGGTTGCATCTGGTCATAATTGTTTCTTCTCCACTTTATTTTTTTAAAAAATGGCATAAAACAGAACAATGGGAAATACAAAGCCACTTCAATATCTATGAAATAGTCGAGACTGAAGGATTGCGAGAGTGGTTGAGAAAAATGCTGGAGAATATCTACGGAGCAGTATTTCATGGAAGCTGTTTCTTTGTAGCTAGAACAGCAGAAGGTGTGTTAAGATAGTGATGCATCAGTTCACGCTTGCTCTCTTTTTATTGTCTTCAGCCAGGTGTACTAATCCAATCAAGGCCACTTCTGTACATACCCAGATTTTGATCATGGCTGCAGCCACAAAAATTCTCCACTTCCCTATTAATTGCCACCATGAATGCAGCAGCATTTGCACGGGCAATAGAGCACTACATGGGAGTTTTTGCAAACACCTTCTTCTGCCAGTACAGTTCTAAGCCTGTGCAGCCAGAGATAAGTATCACTGAGCTTGGTTTACTCCCTAGTAACATGCTTAGAGCCAGCGTGATGGAGTGCTTAAGAGTGGTGGACTCTCATCTGGAGAACTGGGTTCGATTCCCCACTCCTCCAAATAAAACCTGCTAGGTGACCTTGGGCCAGTCACAGTTCTCTCAGAACTCTCTCAGCCCATACAGAGGCAGGCAATTGGAAACCACCTCTGAACCTCTCTTGCCTTGAAACCCTACGGGGTTGCCATAAGTCAGCTGTGACTTGATGGTACACACACAAACACAAGCATGCTAAAGATTGCAGTGTTGGGCCCAGGTTTTAACCCTGCAGTCTATTACTTTTTTAGATTTCAGATTTTTCTTTACTCAACTTTGCAGAAGGATGTGTTTTGTTTAGGCACAGTTCCAACTCTGGATTTAAGCAGCCACAGATTTGACCATAGGGAGAATTAGCTATATTGATGATAACTACAAAGGAGGCCTTTGGGAAATGCAAAAATGTTCTCTTGCTGTTGGAGTCTGCTAGTGTGTCACTTTTCACATTGCCACGGAGCTAATGTGATGCAGGATCTGGAAGACCTGGGTGCAAATGCTAACTCTGCCAGGAGAGAGTACTGGGTAAGCTTGGACTAGTCACTTCTGCTCACCCTAACCTACCTCATATAGTTGCTGTGAGGATAAAAACAGAAGGGAGGAGAGAATAGTGTTGTTAGCTGCTTCTGAACCCTGTCTGGGGGAAAGCGGGGGAATATAAAGGTCTCAATAAACATCCTAGGGCTAGGTGTGCCATCCTGAACACCTTGAAGGGCGGGATATAAAAGAGCTAGCCAGAGAGTATCCTGTTGTTTCCTTCCTCCAGTCTCCCATCATTTTACACATTTGGAAATGAAACAGTTGCCAAGCCAGCTGGCCACTTTTCACATCTTGCAAGGAAATCGCCACTCTAAAACTTCCCTGGCAGCAGCGCCCATACTGGGGAAGTGTGACTCTGAAAAGCATTTATCAACCAACCTGTGTCATAATATGCAAAACTGGGCAGTTAGATGCCAGATGATGTGTAGAAAGAAATTAAACGGAATGTTAATGACCTCAGTGTGATTACATCAGTGCCAGCTTCCACAAGGGGCCTCCAGACAACAGTGATCAGTTATCCTCAAGAAAACAGCTACTTTGGGTGTCGGGGTGTGTGTGTGGGGGTGTGTGGATTCTATGGAATCATGCCATGCTGAATTTCCTCCACTCCCCAGACTCCACCCTCAAATACCTGAAGATTTGGGGTGTAAAACCTGGGGAGGGCAGGGTTCAGGGAGAGACATCAGATTATGATGCCACAGAACTCCCCCCCTCTCCAAAGCAGCCATTTTCTCCAGAACTGATCTTGATCACCTGGAGATCAATTGTAATAGCAGGAGATCTCCAGGCTCTACCTAGACGGTGGCAAGGCCAATTATTCCCACTTAGCAATTCTTTGCATGTTTCTGTTTTGCCAAAAAGATTCGGCACCATTAGAATCCCAGCTATAAGAACAGCTCTCAACATGGTGGTGGCTCTCACAGCTTGCTCAATCCTCCTTCAGATATTTGCAGTGTTTGTTTTGCTTTTCATTAATTTTCTGCGTACTTGTAGGCTTTCCAAAGTATATAGAAGCCCCTTCCTCCTCTGTAGGTGGTTTGGTTTTGGTGTTCTCATGATTAGCATAGCGCTTCCCCCCCCCCCCCCTTTACTCTTAGATATAGTACCTAATAATGTTAGTGGTTATAACATAATTGTCCTTTCTGGCACTGAGTCTGGTTTAACTTCATAATTAGTATCAGGCCTATTACAGACCATAGAAGATGCTGGAAAGATTGTCTATGCAACTAATAGCCAGGAACCAAAAAGCTACGTTGGGTGTATCCAATGGGTTTTTAAATGTTTCTTTTTCTTTCAGGATGACATGCATTTCCTTGGCCACTTCCAAAGCAGTGTTTCACATAGCATGGGAAAAGGGAGTTGCTGTTTGAGAAAGCCAATCCCAAAACTCCGTTGAGAGCCAACCGTATTGTTCTTTGGGACTATGGGACCATAAGGTGTTTGATAATTTTGAATTTCATGAGGGTGCTATCAGTTCGAGTGGTAGCGAACGCTGAAAGTGCCGCTACTGCGATATGGATCACCATTGTGTGCCATTAACTTGTTAAGCGCCAGGTTATAGATTAATACCGTGTTAGATCTTGCCTTCGGAGGCTCAGGTTCGAATGCCCACTCTGCATGGAAGTTTGCTGGGTGATCTTGGCCTAGTCATAAACTCACACTGAATCAGCCCATTGGTCCATTAGGTTCAGAACTACCGTATGGGACTAAGAGTGGCTCTCCAGGGGTTCAGGCAGAGGTCTTTCATGTCCTCTACTGACCGTCCTTACTGGTGATACTGGTGATTGGACCTGGGGCCTTCTACCTGCCAAGCAGAGGCTCTTCCACTGAGCCACAGCCCCACCCCACCCCATTCTCAACCTAACTTACCTCAGAATGTTGTTGGGAGAATAAAATAAAGCAGGTCAGAATGTTGTAAGACCCTTGGGGAAGCCCAGTGGTAATAAAAGCAGGATGTAAACAAAGAAAGTAAGTAAATAAATATTGTTCTCTTATAAGAATTACATGAGAGTCTACAGACAAAGGAAAATCATCTAGGGAATGAAAAAGATAAACCTTAAAAAAAACTCTAATGATTGTTTTAAAAAGGGCCAGGGATTGTGGGGAAGTTGCTCTCGTGACTGGGACAGGGAAAGAACCCCACTCCATACTCTATTAACAGCTGCAATCGATGCACAAGCTGAGGGGAGGGGGGCATCAGGTTGTGCCGGAAACAACATTCCAGTTTGACTGCCAGGAAAATACATGATTGTCACTGAAGATGTTCCCTTCAGGAAAGAAATCTGTCTCAGCTCTCTCCATAATAAATTAGATAAAACCAAGCATTTAACGCACTATAAACAGATTGACTGGAGTTTTCTAAATGGAGTCAGTGCCTTTCCTGTGTGAGCCAGGGAGAGGGAGGGAGAGAGATTCCTAGAAAACTCCAGCCAGGGCTCACGGCTGCCTGGAAAACAGGTTCCGGAAGGCATTGTTGTAGTTCTTGTTGAAGGCCGTGTAGATCAAAGGGTTGAAGAAGGAATTGGAGTAGCCGAGCCAGAGGAAGATGCTCTTCCAAAGAGGTGGGATGTCACAGGAGCAGAGCGGGTTGATGAGTTCTGTGATGAAGAAGGGGATCCAGCAC
The DNA here is from genome assembly GCF_021028975.2 of Sphaerodactylus townsendi. Lineage (NCBI taxonomy): Eukaryota > Metazoa > Chordata > Lepidosauria > Squamata > Sphaerodactylidae > Sphaerodactylus > Sphaerodactylus townsendi. The sequence continues at coordinate 68,709,212 of NC_059435.1, forward strand.
AGCACAAAGACCCCAATGAGGATGCCCACCATCAGGGCTGCTTTCCTCTCCTTCTGTTCTCTCCACGTGTCCCCATCTGTCTGGAAGGTCACTGTGGCATGGCGGACGGTGAACACCATCTGGGGTTGCTGAGAGGCTCCCTTGACCTGCCAAATACAAGTACAAATTTCAGACCGGTGAGCTTTGCTTGCCTGTCCAATACCCATGACAACGAGGACCCCAGGAACAGGGACCATACGAGTCTGCATGGCAGATGCATTTGGGGAAAAGAGGAGAGAGCGTCACATCCGGCTGACAGAAATGCATTCATCAGCAGATATTTTTGCCAGGATCCGAGCCACAGCCAGCTGACTGCAGTTTTCACCATTATCAGTAGTTTATTTTTTGTTCCTTCCAGAGACACACTACCCTGTTTCTCCTAAAATAAGACATCCCCTGAGAATAAGACATAGTAGAGGTTTTGCTGAAGCGCTAAATATAAAACATCCCCCAAAAGTAAGACGTAGCAAAAGGGGTTTTGTTTGGAAGCATGCAGCTGTGGAGCGGAACAGAACACCAGAGCATGCAGCTGTGGAGCGGAAAAATAAGACATCCCCTGAAAATAAGACATAGCGCATCTTTGGGAGCAAAAATTAATATAAGACACTGTCTTATTTTCGGAGAAACACAGTATGTTGAACTACAGTGCAATAAGAGTTAGATTTTTAGGGATTTTGTATATCAGTGTAGATGTTGTGACTGGATGTGTTTATGCCATGTTGTGTTGTAATGTATGGGTGTATTATAATATTGGAAAGACTGGGTTTGTGCTTTATAGTGGTGTGATGGCTAAGAGCAGAAGATTCTAATTTGGATAACCGGGTTTGATTCTTCACTTCTCCACATGAAGCCTGCTGGGTGACCTTGGGCCAGTCACAGTTCTCTTGGAACTCTCCCGGCCCCACCTACCTCACAAGGTGCTTGATGTGCGGGGTGGAGCGGGGAGATTGTAAGCCACTTTGAAACTCGGTAGGAAAAAGTGGGGTGTAAAAACCAATTCATCATTATTATTTAGTCGGTGTGATTTTACTGAGAATGGCAGAGCTGGGATTTGAACCAGGTCTCCAAAATCCTAACCAAGCATTCCCAGTGAGTATGGGCATCACATTTGTCAGAATCACATTTGTGGCTCAGTGGTAGAGGATTTGCCTGGAATACAGAAGGGCCCAGGTTCAAGCCCCAGCATCTCCAGCTAAAAAGATCAGACCGTGATTGAAGTGACAGTTCGCTTATCTGAGGCTGTGGAGAGCCGCTGCCAGTCTGAGTAGGTCACAGGTGTCAAACTCACGGCCCTCCAGATGTTATGGCAGGGGATGATGGGAACTGTAGTCCATAATATCTGGAGGGCTGAGAGTTTGACACTTATGGAGTAGGTCATACTAACTTTGATGGACCACTGGGCCTGATTCCATATAAGGCGGCTTCACTGTTCATGTGTTCACTTTTCCGCCTTGATTGCTTTGGAGAACTTCAAAAGTGCAAAACTGAAGGGCAAGTCAGATACACCAGCCTTTTTTGAACCAGGAGACCAGTGGTTCAGGCATTGGCTGCCAACTGCCTCCCCCACCCCCACAGGCCTTCCAGTCGGTGGGCATTTGAGTTGGGATATCCTTCTGGTCCTGAGAACCACATGACCCCAGACAGCCAATCTCACATCACAGCTTGCTCCCCAGGCTGCTTCATTTCCTCCACCAAGCCAGCACGAAAACATGTGAGTCAGACAAGGTCATTTACTAACTTGGGACTCCACGCCTCTTCTTCCACAAGCCTTTTAAGCCACTGCAGCCAACAAAAGGAGCCCTGTTTCAGATTCCATCAATGCACAGTATTACATTTGGTAACATCTGCAGCAAGACTCCACGGTAGTTCTAAATGTATACAGCTTCTCCTGTAGGTAGGTCCCATGGAGTCTGCTGGCCTTCAGAAAGCGCTGTGCATCATGTTGTGTGTTGAAGAGGCTGCTGGCAGACTTTCTGTTTTGCACCTTGTACCAGTGATGCACATGTCTGCAACGGCCTGCATTTAATTCAGTTTGCTGTGCCCGGAACTTCACTCGCCTGTTGCTCCTTCCTAACTCGTTACATGAAGCAGTCATTGAGCATTAATGTATCTAACTCAACAATGCCTATTCTGGCTGGCAGAAGATCTCCAGGATCTCGAGAACAAGGAGAATTGCCCCCAAAGATCCTTTAACTGGAGTCAAACCGAGGGCCAAACTAGGGACCTCCTAACTGTGCGTTCTGCCACTGAAACACAGATCCTCCTCCTGCAAACCCTTTGCTGCAACCATCATTCATATCTTCAAACAGCTCTGTGCTCTCTGCCTCGCCGCCTCTGTTATCAATCCTGCCTGATTTTTTAAAAATTTTCTGCTCTGTCCCCTGGGCAGGGATAATGTCATTCCTTTGTGCTGCACAATGCCGAAGACGGTACAGATACTAATTAAATGTTAAATAATAGCCACAGTATAATGCGTCTCTGGACACGTTTGTGCTGAGGTTGGGAGATTAATGCAGGCTGTCAAATCCCAAAGGATGTCTTAGCTGCCTTGGCCTGGATCAATTGCCATGCTTCCAAAACTTAAGGTTAGTGACAAGAGTAGGGAAGGCACAGGACCAGGGCCTGGGGGGTGAACGACCAACAAGTTCTGGATAACAGTTTAATTCCATTTGGCATGAGAAATTGACTTAGAAGTGGCTTATCGGACATGTGGAGAGGCAGTGAAAGAGCGCTCACACTTCCTATATGCTCTGAGCATCCTAAATAACCCTGCATGATATTGGGGTTCCTTGATTAGAATCCCAGGCTTGAAATGTGACCCTGAAAAGTGCCTGTTGGGAGGCCCAATCTGGATTAAGAATGTGGTGCTGGGGAGAAGGGGTTTCCTTCTGTGCTGATCAGAACTGTCCTCCTGCCTCCGCTTGCTTGAAGCTCTCGCAAGGGAAATGACACTCATACTCCAGAGGTGTCCAACTCTTGCTTCAGATGTTCATGGACTACAATTCCCATCAGCCCCTGCTGGCATGGCCAATTGTAGCCCATGAACATCTGAAGCAACAGAATTGGACACCTCTGCCACACTCACTGGAGTACACTGAGAATGCCTGGTCAGGATTTAGGAGACTCAGGTTTAAATTTCCACTCTACCATGGAGGCTTGATGGAGGACCTTGGGCCAATCACCTAGTCTCAGACTATCCCACTGTACAGAGTGGCTGTTGTAAGGTCAAAATGGTAGGCGGATGTGGTCAGCTGTTTTGGATCTATGGTGGCCAGGTCTGGGTTGGGAAATACTGAGAGATTTTGGGAGTGGAGCATGAGGGGTGGGGCCTGGGGAGAAGAGGTATGATGCCACAGAGTCCAAAGCAGCCATTTCCTCCTGGGGAACTCATCTCTATCATCTGGAGATCAACTGTCAGACCAGATCTCCAGGCCCTCCCCAGTGGGGAGAAAAGCAGGGAAGAAATGTCCAAATAAATATCCAAAGATTCCCTGCTGAGGCTTATGGACTCACCAAAGGGAGCCATAGACTTCAGTCTGTAAAGACCAGAGCAAGGCTGTTAATGACAGGACATTCTGGAGGCCATTGATTCACAGTGGTGCCATAAGTCAGAAGCAGCTTGCTGGCACACAGCACAAACATGAGAGCTTATGACCTCCTAAGGAGGCCATGTTCCATTAGAGAAACAATGAGAAGGGCATTAATTTCTTCTTTTCAGGGCAAGCATTGAGCTGCGCCCCCTGCCCAACAACTCCATATGGAACCACATGGAATTTGGGGCGGGGGGGGGGGGGGGGGCAAACAGTTCAAGGATGGACTTGGCTGGGTCAAGCTTTAAATTGCAGACTCCACGTCTGAAGCCTGCAGTTTAAAGCTAAGCCTGCCAGGCTGAGCCTAGCCTTCAACTGCAGGATCTGCCCTGGCTGGGTCCAGCTTTATACTGCTGGCTCCACCTCTGAAGCTCCACCTCCAAAGTCACATGGCCTTCGGAGGCAGAACCAGTGGTATAAAGCTGGACCCAGCCAGGGCAGAACTTTCAGTTCAAGGATGACCTCTGCCTGGCCAGGTCCAGCTTTAAACTGCGGCCTTTGAGGCAGAGTCCACAATTTAAAACTTGGCTCAGTGCCCCCCCCCCCCCCCGTTCAGGGGCAGGGCGCAGAGTTGAATGCTGACCCAACCAAGCTTTGAACTGCTCACCACTCCCAAACTGTTTGGGGACAGAGGAGCAGTTCAACAGTGGGGTGGGGGCAGGGCTGAAGGGGGGCCTCTGGGCTTCTTGGTGCCCTTCCTCAAGCAGAGCCTGGAGCATAAGCCCTGGCTTGCCCCTCCCGAGTTACGTCCTTGAATGGAGGAAAGAACAATGTAAACTGCTTTGGGTTCCCACTGGGGAGAAAAATATGATATACATGAAGTAAATAAGTAAGTAAGAGACAAGTCCTGGCCATCTTGAGAAATAACCTCTGGTATTCCTATTTCCTGTGTATCTGCACAGTTTCACATGTTGCTGTATTTCCAAACGTCACTGCTTAGATTCCTCAGGCTCCTTGTCCTGCAAATCTTTGCCAAAATGGCATGAGATACTCATGCCAAAATGGCATGAGATAAGGCAGGGTGATACTCAAAACAGAAAATCTAAACGGTGCCCCCCTGACGGTAAATTTGTAATATGTGCTATTCACGATCATGGACTGTTTGGGGAAAAGTGGTGAAGAACAGCTGTTTACACAGCCACACAGTGCCAAAGAAAGGGCACCCGCTGAAATCAATACAGACCAGGTAAAAAGGCAAACACAATTAATGGAAGTGCCTCACTCTGCAATCAGTCCATAATGTTTGTGTACAGGGGGGGCCCCACCGGCTCAGTACTTGCATGACTCGCACTTGTGGGCTTTCCTGGTCTACTGTTATTCTGGATATTGCCTTCCCATCATGCAGGGCAAGGATATGCCCTTTCAGGCAGCAGATTTGGGGGTATCACTGGAAGGGAAGCAATGGTCCCATCGCACATTTATCTGTTTGCTCCCTTAATTGTCGCTTTTGCAGTGTCCGTACTGAGATTGCCTCCTCCATGATGGGCAGGGGCTACACGCCATTGACCACTAACTACATGACTGCCAGAAACTGACAAGGGAATTGTTTCTTGCTGGGGTAAGCTGACTTTAGGAAAATAATCTTACCTGCCAGATTTCTCCTAGTCCTGCTAATTGTTAATGGTGCCAAAAGGCCTTCGCTATTAAAAAAACAGACAGTTCTCATCTCAGTCTTTTTAGGTTCTCCTTCTTTGGAAGGTACCTTCATACCCAGGATGTCTTCTTTTTTAAATTGCAGGTTAAGTTTCCAGTTCACGTAACCAGTTAAAAAGGCTTGGTACGTAGTTACCCCCTGTTAAATAAATGGAATCAAGAACTGCTTGGTAAGTTCATGTTCTTTTTTTCCTGAATCATGATTTCAATCCTTTTCATCCAGTTAAAACTGTGGCTCCGATCCTGCAAACGCCAAACAGGCTGCGAACATTTAACCATTCATTTGGAAAAGCCCTTGGAGTGGTTTTACAGCTTCTCCCTGAGTGCTTAAAATATTACAGTTTTTCTCTCTTTCTCACAATACTAGAACCAGGGGGCATTCATTGAAAATGCTGGGGGGAAGAATTAGGACTAATAAAAGGAAACACTTCTTCACGCAACGTGTGATTGGTGTTTGGAATATGCTGCCACAGGAGGTGGTGATGGCCACTAACCTGGATAGCTTTTAAAAAAGGGCTTGGACAGATTTATGGAGGAGAAGTCAATCTATGGCTACCAATCTTGATCCTCCTTGATCTCAGATTGCAAATGCCTTAACAGTCCAGGTGCTCAGGAGCAGCAGCAGCAGAAGGCCATTGCTTTCACATCCTGCACGTGAGCTCCCAAAGGCACCTGGTGGGCCACTGCGAGTAGCAGAGTGCTGGACTAGATGGATTCTGGTCTGATCCAGCTGGCTAGTTCTTATGTTCTTACAGTGTATTTCTGCACGAAAACAGAAAGAGCCCAGATAACATGTTATTTACATCTTGGCTGCCATCTGTTTACAAGATGATCCCACCAAAGTTAGAAACTTTACCCAATTATTTCTATAGGAATATTAATCACAGGTGTAAAGTCTCTCCTGCTGACATCAACACTAAGCAATCCTAGGGGGTTTCCAAGGATTCAAAAGGTTTGGAGACATGAACACCGGAGGCTGCCTAATTGCTGAGTTGGACCACCTGTTCATCATGGTGAGTATTGTCCACTTGGATGGCAGCAGCTCTGCAGGACCCCAGAAACAGGTTTTCCAAATCACCTGTTGCCTGGTTCTTTTAACTGGAGATGCCAGGGATTGAACCTGAGACCTTCAGCATACAAAGCAGAGGCTTTACTGCAGAGAGCCACAGTCCCTCCTTTGTCAAATCTTTAATAACAACCAAGTCATACAGGTCAGCATTATGAAAAAGTTGCAGAGAAGAGTGGGTTCCTTACGGCGGCATAAGGTAAAGGAGCTCTCTTAGCCATTACAAGTTGGCAGGTAGCATTTTTGGGGCTGCATCATAGCCTAACCCAGAGAAAGGACTAACCTCTAGGGCTTCAGGTGTGATGGGAGTGATGGAGTTGCTCTTCCGGGACCCAATGCGGAACTTGGCTGCCTTGTAGATTTTCCAGTACACAAACAGCACCACACAGAGGGGCAGGTAGAAAGCGCCAAAGGTGGAGAAAATGGTGTAGGATGGCACATGGCTGACCTGGCACTCTTCATCGAGGACGGTTTCCAGAGCAGGTCTCTCCTCGGTTCAAACAGTTAGCCAGCTGGGGCCAAGGAGCATCGCTTAAGCGTAGAGAGAACCCATGTGGAGAAAGTTGATCATGATGTTGGAAATGCGCCGGCGGGTGCGCAACGTGTACTCCAGGTGGCGGGTGATGGACCAGTAGCGGTCCAGCGCAATGGCGGTGACGTTCCAGATGCTGGCCGTGCAGCACAGCACATCGCAGGAGATCCACACCTGGCACAGAAGCCGCCCCAGCCGCCAGCGCCGCCCAGACAACTCGTGCACCAGGCTGAGAGGCATCACCAGGGCGGCCACCATCACATCTGAGATGGCCATGGAAGCCACCAGGTTGTGGGGCACCCTGTGGAAGGTGCGCACCCTCAGAATGGTGGCCAGCACCAGCACGTTCCACAGGAAAGTGGCCACCATCAACAGGGCCAACAAAGTCAAGACGAGCACACCGAACACTGACAAGGATCTGCCAGTCCCAGGTAGGTCAGCCAGCGAGCCGGAACCGCTGCTGTTGGACTCTGTCGACGTGGTGACGGAGAAACAAGTGAAATTTGGGGACCGATCCATCTTGCAAACACGGAGAGGGCAATTTTAGAAGGTGAGACAGCTGAGGGATGCTTCTGGTTTTAGGCAGTCGCCCCTTTTTAATCCCCAAGAAAATGTCATAGTTCTGTAGAAGACCACGGGCAGGTCTCATCTCAAGCCCCGGAGTTCTGTTGTGCTCTCGATTTCCGAAGCATCGGTCTGGAAAACTCAGGCACAGGAGACCCGAGAAACACACTCACGACGAGAGCATCACGCTGGCACTGGAACGTCCCAGATCTGCAAATTGGACCAAACAGCCAGATGAGTCAGACTCTCCACCCCGTCTGAAAAAGCCCCCCTTCTGTTTCTCTACAACACTTTCACAATGTCAGGAAATTAGGCTCTGGGGACTTTTAAGGTGCATCCACACATTGTTGGACATCTGCACTCAAGTTGTGCTATCAAGGTTTCTGCAGGGGATATGGAGATGAGGAGGCCGCCCAAGAGTGTGTTTGTAAAGGTGGCTTAATGAAAAGGAGGACGGTCAGGGAGAAAAAAAAAATCCCTTGCAATCTTGGTCTTACAGCGGCTCTTTTGTCAAGCCCGTCTAGCATCATCCCTTGCCTGTCTCTCCCCATGCCCCCTTCTATAAAGAAACAAGGCACAATAAAGACACAGATACAAGAAAATCCCTGAGCATGTGCAAAGTGCTAATCAGAAACTGAATACAGCCTGGCTGTTGTGGGAATGCAGCCCCTTTGCCCACACCATCTTCCTTGGCATATGCATTCTGAAAACAAAATTCTGGCAGAATGCTCTTGCCAACAGTAAGCCTTAGGTACTTAGCACTGGATTGTGCCTGCTTTCTTTCACCACTGGACATTTGTGATGCAAATAATCCTTCTGCCCAATGAAGAATCTCCATTAATGTTGCCTGGAAAAACAGGCGGAAACAAGCGCTCCCAGTTTATGCTGCAACAAGCATCCATACTTGTGAAGTCTCTCAGGGCTGGAATCAACCGGCTGTTGTGGGTTTTCTGGGCTGTGTGGCTGAGGTCTGAGACTGGACCAGGGCCACACAACTGGGAAAATCCACCACAGCCAGTCTCTGCCGGGCGACTCACTTCCGAGATCTCCGCCAGCCTGTTCAAGGGAGGACCCAAAATTCAGAAAGTGAGGCTAGAAGGAGGCACCTGGATCCCCGGAAGGAAGCGATGCTGGCGGCAGTTTCCAACAACGATGGGCGACTGAAGCCATGCTGGGTCACGGAGGAAAGGGCAATTAAGGGCAGGGGGTGGGCAAGGTGGCGGGGCTGCCAGGTGCAAACAGGAGGCGAGACTTCCCCCCCCCCCCGCACAGGAACCCTGCCAAAAAGCAAACTCCGCCCCATCTCTGACAAGGGGGGGGGGGGTCCTGCATTGCACCGGGCAGGAGCCTCACTGTGAAAGAGCTCCTCCTGAAAAGCCCCCGCCTCGCCCGGCCGACGTGATTAACCCCTTCGCAGTCGCGGTGGGGAGGGGGGGGGAGGAGGAGGAGGAGAGGGGGGCAGAGCAAATACCTGCCGGAGCTGCCGCTTCGAACGGATGGGCGTCCCGGGAAAGACGGGTCGCTCCGGCCGGCGGGTCTTGCAGAAAGGCTCCTGCCTGTCGGGGGCCCGAGAGAGAGAGAGAGAGAGTCCGGCCCGTCAGCGGACCACCCCCTTCCCTTCCTCCGCCCTCCCAGTTTGAAGCTGGTTTCCCGCACGCGTGGCGGGCAACAAGCCGCAGCATTTCCTCCCGGCCTCTGCCTTGCACGCATGCACGCGTCCAGACAACACACGCGGGTCAGGAAAGGCCAATCACGGGTAAGGAAGAGCAAGTGGCTAGCCGGCAACGACCGACCGACGAAGCGCGGGATGCGGGGGGGGGGGGGCGGCACTGGCCTTTGAAGAATTCGGGAAGATCTACCTGTACACCTGTCCGTTCCCCCTCCCGCCAGTAAGAGATCTACGTACCTGCCTCTGGCAGCGCAATTCACACATGCCATTGCTGCTCCGTGTCCCTCGGTGCCCGACGCACGTGTGAATCCGATCCGACGGCAGGCCAGAGGCTGGTTGCAAAGAATAGGCGACGCCCCGGCTGAGGAGGAGGAGGAGGGCGGCCGAGCATTGTGTCGGCGGGCGCCTCAAATCAAAGCCCGGGGGAAGCCCTGTGTGAACAAACACCCGGCAGACGGGCTGTTTTGCTTGGGCTGCAGCGCTGTTATGTGTCCCCGGTGGAAACTGGCGATAGATCTTCAGGCACGAGGTGTGAAGAGCCAGGAAATGGGTTTTCCTTTTATATGCAGCGTTGGAGCAATTCAGCCAGCCGAGGGGAAAACACAAAGGCATGTTTATTATTATGTGCTCCGCTGATTTTCTTTCCACATTATTTTACTGACCTTCCTGTGATGCCAAACTGAAATCACAAATCTGTCTAGATAGGAGATGCTGGGGCGGAAACTGATTGTCCTGGGTACTATGTACATCACGAGCTTCCTGGGAGAAATAAAGTTAATTAAGACTAGTGTGCTGTTGTTGGTTTTCCGGGTTGTATGGCCCTGTCCCAGTATCATTTTCTCCTGACTTTTTGCCTGCAACTGTGACTGGCATCTTCAGAGATCCTCTAAAGATGCCAGCCACAGATGCAGGCAAAACGTCAGGAGAAAATGATACTGGGACAGGGCCGTACAACCCGGAAAACCCACAACACTCTAGTGATTCCAGCTGTGAAATCCTTCGTACATTAATTAAGACTATTTCATGATTCATTTGTAGAGTGGGCTTTGTCCTATGACCTCAGACCACAACTTTTAGCAACTTTCCGGGGAAAGTTTCCAATCAGTGTTGTTCTATGCAGCCCCACAGCTTAACCCTCTGTATTGCATTCAACTTATATGTGACCACAATATTTCAAGATAAAATCGCTTTTACCGAACAATAAAGAAAAGATATCACATTCACGGAGCAATCTTAATAATGCTTTCTTGGGAATAAGTCCTATTGACTAAGCCTGATTGGGATTTAAGTAGATTTGCAGTTTTGAAAAATCAAGACTTTGTTCATTAAGGGTTAATCTAATATACCCTGATCTTAACAACTGTTATTCAGAGGGAAGCCAGGTCCATTCCAGTGGAATGTCGTTCCACAACAGTGGCTAGATATTGCAGCATGAGCATATATTGGACGGCATGGTATATAGCAGTGATAGCGAACCTTTTTGAGACCGAGTGCCCAAACTGCAACCCAAAACCCACTTATTTATCGCAAAGTGCCAACACAGCAATTTAGCCTGAATACTGAGGTTTTAGTTTAGAAAAAACGGTTGGCTCCGAGGCATGCGTTACTCGGGAGTAAGCTTGGTGGTAGTAGGTGGCCTTGCTTTGAAGCAACCGTGCAACTCTTCCAATGGGTGAATCACGACCCTAGGAGGGAGTTTAACTCCAGAAGCAAGCCTCCCATTGCCAAAGGCAAACCGAAAGCTTTTACTCCCAGGTAAAAGATCGCGACTTTAGTTCTTCGCGTGATGAAAACTTCAGTGGGGTTTAATAGCCGCATTAACAGGGTGTTACCTACGGCTAACTGCTTCCCGCAAAATCTATAGGTCTTTAGGGTTTTATCGCTAATAATCGAACCCAGCAGCCCAGGCCAGCCTAGATGTGTAGGGGGAAGGGGCGACTCTGTTTGTGCGTGCCCACAGAGAGGGCTCTGAGTGCCGCCTCTGGCAACCGTGCCATAGGTTCGCCACCACTGATATATAGTGATTCATTAGAATGTCACACGAGGATTTGAAAGACTCGTTTTGTGGTGGAAACTTCCTGGGTGATCTTGGGCCAGTCATGCACTTTCAACCTATTCTACCTTACCAGGTTGCTGTCAGGAAAAACAGAGGAGAAGGGAACACAAGCGGATTTGGGAGCAAAGGCAGGTTGTAAGTGAAGAAAAATTTCCAGCACAGTGTTTCTATTTCAGTGTCGGAAATTGAATGTGCTGCGTTGTGCAAAAGCAACATAACCTGACGTGTTTCACTGTGTATAGATGTGGCTGGATCCTGGATCCCATGTCTCAGCACTGTGCCAATGCAGACAGGCATGCAGCCTTGGCACACATCAAACCAGCCTCTCGAACGGTAGTTTTCTGCCATATGTGTCCCTTACAGTGCAGTTTTCTACCTATGCCTTGCAGCTCTCTCTGCTAACCGCCAAGCAGCACCATCATGAGTCATAACCTGGGCAATTGGTATGTCCTACGTCAGTGATCAGCGGGGGAATTTGGTGTCAAAAGCAGACCACTCCTCCCCCCTCTCATTTTGTTTAAAAGGAAAACAACGTCTAGCAATCAGGCGAGAGAGAGAGAAGGCTGATGAGGTCTGGGTCGTGCCTGGCAAATTGGAATTCCAGTGCAGGCCAGAAGATCGAGGGAGGGGAGTCTGAGCAGCCAAGCAAACCATTCCCCTCTCTGCAGCTGCAGTCTTCATACATTATTCAGGCCAGAGATGTTCGTACTTCAGACTTTGCAGCATGTGTGTGACCATAGTGTTAAGAAAACAGGTAACGTGTGGCCTTGCTTGTGTGTGCTGCCTGGGCGTGACAGGCTAGCAGATGAGGCAGCCAGGGAGTAGTGGCACAGGTTAAGCAGCTCAGGTGTCTCGGCAAGTGGTGTAAGGTAGCACCGGCAGTTCAGAGGTCCAAGCGCATAATGACTGTATGTGTTAGTTCAGCAGTCTAGGGTTTGAGGCAGGCAGTGTCCGCAGGCAGAAATCAGGCAGTCCAGAGGCCACGGCACAAACCAGAAGCAGTGGCTTAGTGAGGAATACAGGCACACGGTGTTTCCCAGGGAATCACACTTGTTCCACCCAGACAGAACCAAACCGACGTCCAGGCTTATATTAGACACCCTTGCGAAAGAGACCGGAATCCTGCAAAGACTTAATTCTGCACTCAGTCCTCCTCTAATGCAGATGTTTCTAATTCACAGAGCCTTCTGCCATATCAAACTGCAATGTGGCCCCTTCTCCTTTTATTACGGACTTTCTTGTCTCTGTTTCTGCCTCCTTTGCCCTAATGATTCACTAGTTCCCTTTGACCCTTCCTCCGGTGTATCAGCCTTTGGTGGTGATGTTTTTACCTTCACGGCTGTTTCTGGCATTTGATTTATTTCTCCTGCTTCTGGCTCCTCTTCCGCAGCCCCTTATCCCAAGAAGGTTGGTTTATAACACCATGTTTAAAATGGAGAAAATGGGTCAAAGGGCGATTGGTTGAATTATTATTGGTTGACTGATGAAGGGTGAGTGGTTGAATTATTAAATAAATAAAATATGACAATTGGACATGATGTAATATATCTTGAAAGAAATATGTTCAGGAATTAATTATTATAATTAATATATCAGTGTTTTCTCATTATTAATATACTTTGTTAGAATTAACTAATGATTTTCATAGCTTATTACTAATATAAACATGTTGGCTCTTAAGTGCTAGAAATATATTTAAGAAAGGATCCTTTTTGTTTTCTGTTCAAATATTCTTGTAAAATCTTTGTTCTTATTGAACATTTAATTTTTTTTAAAAAAACTGTAGATAATAAGATAGATAAACAAACAAATAAATAAATCCTAACCAATTGGGTGAAATATACTGTGGAGAAAAAGCTGAACGACAGCCAAGGGAAGAGATGAAGGGCAGATTGACATTTTTCTTCATATGAAAATATCTGAAAATATGATGCCGTGTTTCTGTCCTACATCATTTTGCATAACATTTCAAGGGAAATAGGAACTTTCCATTAACATGTTGCAAATAATATTTGAGTCCAGTAGCACCTTAAAGAACAAGGATTTGCAGGGTATAAAGTTTTGTGAGTCAAAGCACCCTTCATCAAAAGGGACCCCCTCTTAGTCTTTTAAGTTGCTACTTCAGGGCTTGAATCTTGCTCTTTTCCTGTAGACCAACATGGTTGACCACCTGCAACTAATGCTGGTAAATAAGATTCTTAAAACAGCTTTTAAAAAAAATAGTTGGACCAAGTGTTGTGTTGCATACTTTGTTTAAAATGAAGATTTCGGGTTTTGTTTTGTTTTTACAAAACATTAAGTTGAATTCCATGTGGGGAAGGTGCCAGGCCCTGATGGCCTCCCTCCCAGCAGAACCTCTTTAAGAGATTTCCGGACTTCTTGGGCCCCCCATACTGGCTGCCCTTTTCTCAGTCTCCATATCCATAATAGTGGGTGGGACCCTTGAGGATTCTTGGGTGGATTCCACATGGGCAAAAAAAAAACAGCAGTGTGGAAAAAACAGTGTGAAAATGGTGCAAAATGGTTTAAAATGCTGTAAAAGAGTTTGCAACCATTTTCACACCATTCCCACACTGCTGTCTTAGCTAGCCCATATGCGTAATCTGCCCTGGACATAGGGCCATCACTCCAGATATTTAAAAAGTGAATCTCAGAATCCTTCAAATTGTTGACACTGATTAGTTTATTGTTAGCGGCTAGGTAAACTCTCTATGCAAGTTGTCTAGCAAAGTGCCAAATTCCTTGGTCTTCCTTATTTTTGGGTTTGGAGCAGATAGGCTTCGCCTCTGGCAAATCTACTCTAGATCATTGCCTGGTCCTGTACCACCTGGCAGAGAAATATAGTTGCCCAAAGGGTGAGAATCTTTTCTCAGAATTCCTGGATCTTAAGTGCGCATTTGATTCTGTCCCTAGGGAGGAACTCTGGGGAAAAAAACTAATAGCTTTGGGAATAGACCAGAGACTATTATTTCTAATTCGGCAACTATACTCCTCTAATACCTGCCAGGTTTGTTATGATTGCGCTGGCTACCTGACACCACCAGTAACCTCTAACAAAGACATCAAGCAGGGATGTATTTTAGCACTTAATTTGTTCAGTCTCTATCTAAGTGATCTTCCTCCTTATCTGTCTACATTTAATTTTTTTAAAAAAAACTGTAGATAATAAGATAGATAGCAAAACATGCAAGTTTCCTCTCAGATACATCTTACAGTCTAGAATGGGGTGTCAAAATGTGGCTTGAGACTGAACTATGCAGAGGTGCTAGGATGCAACTTCAAAAGGCCTAAATTACCTCGTGGCCTGAACAGAGTTTTCCTGAGAAGGGGAAAACAAAGGTTTTGGAATTCCATCTTGAGATGTGGACAGAGAAGCATCTCTGGGCCATGGGTTTCCGGAATGGGGACAAAGAACCAACAGTAATGTAACCAGTTGAGCAGCCTCCGTGCATTTAAGTTTTATTTCTTTGATTTCTGTTTTTCAATAAAGATCGTTGAGACCTCAGCTGGTCTCAGTTTGGTCCAGTTGGGGACCCCTGGGAGGAAGACTCAGATGGAGAGGAGGGACAGTTTTGGTTCCAGATTCCCAGGCACAGCCTGAAAATGTAGAGCCTGACCAGTCATTAGTTCTGCAGGACCAGATCCAGAGGTTCGGACAGAGCATGCAGGCAGGGATCCACAGCCAGATCCAAGCTCTGAGAACTCCCCGCCAGGGTCTAGCTCTGGGACACATCATCCTCTTCACAATGAGCCAGAAGGGACCCTGCCAGCCCCATCTCCACCACCACCCCTGTCTCCCGAGCCCCAGAAGCAACGCAGGTATAGGCTGCATGCTAGGTTACAGCAGAGGAGATGCAGTAGCAGATTAGCAGCCATGGAGCTGACTTGGATGCTAAATTCTTACAGGAGCCAGAGTAAAGTAACCCAGCTGCAAGAAGTTATTGCACTAGGCCCCCTAGGGAATGGGAACCTGGCTATAAAAGAGAGGTTTTGTTTTATATGTTGTTGAACTTTTATCCATTTGCATATTAGTTACCATATATACACAATATACCTTGACGAATGGTTTATGTCTTATCAGTTGTCTTTGCAATTTGGGAGATTTGCATATACCAATAAGTTCATTTGCCTTGCGACCGTATGTACAGTCCATGTTTTCCAGGCTTGGTTGGCCTTGGATTTTTAGACTACAAAAGAGAGGTTGCAGCTGAGCTATCTTGTGGCAGCAACATTGTGTTTCAGTTTGCAGGTCTTTGTCTCTGTTCTTAGCCCTGAGTTTTCAATAAACAAGTACACCTTGGAACAGCTGTGTCGGGACTGTCTGTTCCTGGGGGTCTGTTTATGACAGCAGCTGAGGCAACTGTGAGCCAGAGCAAGAAGGAATTGCCTAGATGGGTTGCGGGCAGTGGTGGGATCCAAAAATTTTAGTAACAGGTTCCCATGGTGGTGGGATTCAAACTGTGGTGTAGTGCCAATGGGGCTGGGCTGGTGGGCATGACGGGGCGGGGCATTCCTGGGCGGGGCTGTGGCAAGGACGCAGCCGCTGCGCCGGTCCTTGGGTGGGAAACAAATACACATAGGTGCAGGCTGCCACGCACGCCGGTGCACCTCCTGCTAGACTGCTTCAAGTTCTGCGCACTACTGCTGAGAGGAGGGGCGTAACTAAGGCAAAAACCACATTGCAAAATCACCCATTAGTAACCCCCTCTCGGCACACACAAATAATTAGTAACCTACTCTCGGGAACCTGTGAGAACCTGCTGGATCCCACCTCTGCTTGCAGGCCTTACAAGCCCCCTTAAGGCAGCCACTGCACCCCCGGCCCCGGTGGGCTTGCCAGTCCAGGTCCGTCTCCCCAGTGCCATTCTCAGGCCAGCTGAGGCAGCCACCCTCAGAACCCAGTCTGACTCAACCAAGTCACATTTATGTCATATCCAGCTCTCAATCATAGAGTTGGAAGAGACCCCAAGGGTCACCAAGTCCAACCCCCTGCCATGCAGGAACACACAATCAAATCACTCCCCACAGATGGCCACCCAGTCTCTGTTTAAAAACCTCCAAAGACGGAGACTCCGAGGTAGTGCATTCCACTGTCGAACAGCCCTTCCTATCAAGTCGTTTTTCCTGATGTTTAGGTGGAATATATTTTCCTTTACCTTGAACCCATTACTCCTGGTCCTGGTCTCTGGAGCAGCAGAAAATAAGCTTGCTCCTTCACCAATGTGACATCGCTTCAAATATCTAACATGGCTGTCATGGCACCTCTTAACCTTCACTTCACCAAACTAAACATCCCCAGCTCCCTCATCTCTCCTCGTAGGGCATGGATTCCAGACCTATTACCATTTTGGCTGCCCTCATAAAAAATGAGTTCAACACCACTCATCTATAATCAAGCAGGTTGGGGTGAGGAAGGGGATGCAGTGAGTCAGTTCTAGCTAGTAGGGTTTTGGTATCTCTTAATACACCAGTTTTGGTTAAGGTTGAGTTGTCAGAAACAGCGCCTGAATCTGCCAAGGAAACAGCTGGCGCTAATGACAGAAATCAGATGGCGCGCTAAATCTCAATTACCACTGATTTGGGTTCCTTGCTTCTTAATGCTGGGGCACGTGGGGCTGGTTTGTTGGCTGCCAGATTGTTGGCACCTTAATGTCGCACCAGAGTCAGTAAACAATTGACATCATGGAAGGAGATGAAGGCAACAGCATCAAAAGGAGAGGCGGCTGCAGAAAGGTGTTTTGTGTTAACCTCGTTCCCAGGTGCCTTCCAGTGCCTTGGACCTGAATCTTTCATCGGCTGTGTTGAATGTTTATTTTCACCACTAACGGTTTGTGGGGATTTTTTTTCCTGCAGGGGTGAGGATTATATGCCTTAGTTTGAAAAGAAAATGGGAAAGATTATTTTTTTGCAATTGTTGAAAATGTTGTTTTTTAATGGCGCTGTTTTTATACTGCCTTTTCTCCATGGAACTGAGTGACGCACACAGTCCTGCCCCCAATTGTATTTTTACTGCTATCCTTCCGAGCAGGTGAGGCTTCACCGTGAATGATCCAAACTCAACCAGTGACCTTCACGGCTGACTTGGGATTTGAACCCAGATATCCCATGTCTATCCACTATCCCCACGCTGTCTCCTTCAAATGGAACATTTTATCCCTCTCCCTTTTCTCCTAAGAGATTTACAAGAAATTTTTGAAAGGTTTGAGCAATCCAGTGTGTGTGGACTATTTTTAGACTCATTAAATCATGAGATTTGTCTGTTACCCTGGTAATCATTGAAACATGTGTGAATATACTTGATGATTTTTGAGAGGTTTTTTTTTTTTTTTAACAATCTTCACTGTCTCGAGAACTGTTACTTAGAACGAGCCCCTTTAAACTGTATGGTCTTTTTGGCTGAGGAAGAAGGAAACTTAGTATACCAAGAATGAAGGAGAATGTTTGGAGACAGCAAAATATTAAGACAGGCATAAAGCAGCAGAGTGTATCAGGAACACTGACATGGTCCATGGATGCAATAGAGGGAGACAAAGATGTCTGAAAGGAATATCCTTGTTCTTATAGGAGAGAATGTGATGTTATTCAATAGGATGGATCCAGGCATTGTTGGTGGAAAAAAAAGGAGAGGTCCTCTTTGACCACTCAGAAGGGCCATGCTGGGGATGATGGAACCTGTATGTTTGAAAGCAGTGTTGGGTAGAGGTTGTAATAGGAAGGGGAATTGAGTGAGAAGAACCTGGCTGGA
The DNA here is from genome assembly GCF_021028975.2 of Sphaerodactylus townsendi. NCBI lineage: Eukaryota > Metazoa > Chordata > Lepidosauria > Squamata > Sphaerodactylidae > Sphaerodactylus > Sphaerodactylus townsendi. The sequence continues at coordinate 68,727,126 of NC_059435.1, forward strand.
TCCAACCTGGTGTAATTGTTTGCTTGTTTGAATGAAGGTCTTCAAAAACGTTCCGTGGTTACAGGCTGCCCTATTTTTGCCCAGCTTTGTTTTTACAGAATGGCTCTGGTAGTTAAATTTTATTTTGTAAACGTGGAAAACTCTCATTAGTTTTCAGAAGTGAAGCAGGGTTGGCCTTTTAGATGGGAGACCACCAGGGAAATCCAGGGTTGCTACACAAACGGAGACAATGGCAAACCACCTCTGTTTATCTCTTGCCTTGAAAACCCTATGGGATCCCCACAAGTTTATTTATTTACTTTATTTATTTTTGAGTTTTTTATACCGCCCTACCCCCAAAGGGCTCTGGGCGGTGAACAACATTTTTGTTGTTCACCACAACATACAATTAATACCCATTTAAAATAAACACAGCGGTCAGCATATAAAAACAGCGTCAGCAATAAATCCTTATTAAAACCCTCCCAGAGGGGGGGGGGGTCCTATAGATGGTAAAGGGACACAGGAGGCTAAAGTAGGAAAGGGGGCCACATCAGCAGCTGGACACTCCAAAAGCCCGGTGGAACAACTCCATCTTACAGGCCCTGCAGAACTCACCAAGATCCCGCAGGGCCTGGACAGCTGGAGGAAGAGTGTTCCACCAAGCCCTGGCCCGAGTGGAGGCCAGCCGCTGTCTGTGTCTTGACGGCACTTTCCATCACCACTGGAAAGCTTTTGGCTAATTTGTTTATTGTTACTGGATTTCAATAGCTTGGCTCCAGAATTTCAATAGCTTGGCTCCAGAAAGGAAACACCATATGTAGACAAGCAGACTTCAAATGATAGGTGCAGGGGTTCATAATGCAAAAGCTCTTGCCTAATATGAGCAATTACTTTTAAGACATCTATTGGTTTATTAATTAAAAGATTTATATCCTATATTTTCTGATGGTTTGCAGCAGTTTACAAGTTACTATTTAAAACAAACAAAATAAAATCCCAAATAACCCCTATAAAATACCTGCAATTTATACCCTTTTTAGAGTCCTGATTATTAATTAAGAAACTAAGAGGAAGCAAGATGGTAGTTTATTCAAAGCAGAGTTACACCCCCTGTGAATCAATTGATTTCAGTGGTCTCAGAAGGGCATAATTCTACTTGGGATTGCAGTTGTATTGTGTGGAAATTGGTATGGTTCACGAGATATGAAGTGTTATTTGTAAAGAAAGCCATGGCTGTGGAAAGTGGAATTCTTTTTGTGGAAGACGAAGGAGAAATATGTCAGGTTATTTAAATGCAGACTAAAGCGGCACCAAAGAAAACTGTTTTCCTTGAATCTTGAGTAAATTAAATCAATTGCTGGCCCTGCAGCTACTCTGGAAGAAATTACAATTACAAGTATGAGACGCTAAGTGATTTTGCCTAGCTTGTTCAATACTGGCGAGCCCAGCTGTGTCTAATAAAATGAGAATCTCATTTTCTGTTTGTTGGTGTGCATCATGAGATAACGAGTTTGAAAAAAAAAGTATAAAAATGTGATTGAATTCACAGACATTTCAAATCCAGTACGATCAGCTGGGTATTGCCACAGATAGCCCAACCGCTGGAGGGGATGTGGTGCAGAATTGGAGATAACACCATAGGAAAATGTGTTCAAACAGTGATGGAGGACAAGACAACATGAAAGCTTTTGTATTCTGGCCTTCACAGGGCAGTCTCGTGTGCCAAGAAGACATCAGCACATTGGATAGCCAGAGGAGACATTTTTACAGTTGTCGCATTTTCAATCAAATGTCCCACTTAAGGATCCGATGTTGTTTTCTGCAGCTGCAGGAACTGAGGGTGTGCAGTTGCTTCTGCCAAATCCCTGGACATCACCATCTATAGAGGCCAACCTCAAGATGGGCCCTGGAGCTCTTACATAATTCCAACAATCTTCACACTGCAGAGATCAGATCCCTTGGAAAAAACAGCAGCTTCAGAAAGCGGTCTCCATGACAGGGTGGTCATACTCTTGTCCTCCAGATGTTCATGGACCACAATCAGAGGTGGGATCCAACAGGTTCTCACAGGTTCCCGAGAGTAGGTTACTAATTATTTGTGTGTGCCGAGAGGGGGTTACTAATTGGCAATTTTGCAACGTGATTTTTGCCTTAGTTACACCCCTCCTCTCAGCAGTAGCACGCAGAACTTGAAGCAGTCTAGCAGGAGGTGCACTGCCGTGCTTGGCAGCCTGCGTGCATTCGTTTCCCGCTCAAGGACCGGCACAGCGGCTGCGTCCTTGCCACAGCCCCGCCCAGGAATGCCCTGCCCCAGGAATGCCAGGCCTCGCCCCATCATGCCCCGCCCAGCCCCATTGGCGCTACACCACAGTTTGAATCCCACCACCATGGGACCCTGTTACTAAAATTTTTGGATCCCACCACTGACCACAATCCCCATCAGTCCTCATGATGGAGTACAATTCCCATCAGCCATAAGACTGCCATAAGTTCTTTCTGTCACCACCAAAGGCCCAACGCATTAAAGACCGTTCTGAGAATGTCTGCTATGATTTATTGTTTTAACTGTAATACTGTGTTGTTAGCCTTCCTGAGCCAGGCTGCAAAGGGCAGGGTAAAAATATTAACAGCAGCAACAACAGATATTTCCTCTGTTGGCTCTCGACAGCTGGTCCTTTGGGTTTCCCATTCATGGTCTGATTTCTATTATTAATGTGCAATCAATAGACATGGTGCTTTACAAAGTAACATTTGCAGAGAATATGGGCAACTGCTCCAGAAGTGTGCAAACAAAACATTTCCCACTAACAGAAATCTTTTTTTTAAATAAAAAATCTGCAGGCAGATGTTGGGAAAACAACCATGTATGCAAAATAGTAAAATTCATAGACCTGTCTTTCTGCTCTGAACACAGCCTAGGACCGTGGTGGCGAACCTTTGGCACTCCAGATGTTATGGACTACAATTCCCAGCAGCCCCTGCCAGCATGGCAAATTGGCCATGCTGGCAGGGGCTGATGGGAATTGTAGTTCATAACATCTGGAGTGCCAAAGGTTCGCCACCACTGGATTTTTGGGGTGGGGATGGGGGTGCAGAATTCAGGTTGCACCAACTTCTTGCATCAAGATCCAGCTGGGATTTTCTACAAACCCTGAACATGCCACATGCGTTATTTAAAACCAAAGGCAAATGGGAAATTAGAGACAATGGTTTCTCTCTGATAGATTAATTTTCCGCACAGGCAGACGGCATTAATGTACAATACAGAATGAAAACTTACACTTGAATACTGTTTCCTTGACTCTCAGCTCTTCATTACCACTAAGTACTGGAGGTGATTAGGAAGGGCTTATTGTGAATGCCAAATCAATGGGTCTAATTTTCATCCAGAGAGGTAGAAGATAATTGGGGACTAAAGTGTTCAATACTGCCCATTTGTTTCGAGGCACTATCAAAACCCTCAGTGGCTCAGGGCCAGAATACTTGAACATCTGCCTCCTCCGATCCTGGCCAACCATCCAGCTTTAGTCTCCCTCACAAGCCCAGCTCTCTGTGCGCCTGCTATCAAAGGTGAGGTGCACAGCAAGCAAGGACAGGGCTTTTTCAGGAGTGGCCCCTTACTTTCGGAATTCATTGCCCTTCGCAGATCACCTGGTGCCCATATTCTCACTTCTCCGGCAAAAAGCAGCTGAGCAGCACAAGGGGCTTTGGGGCAGGAATGGTGGGTGGGGATGGGCCATTCTCCCAGTTCTGGAACTCAGCAGCACAATCCTGTCTGTGCTGTTATTGCCTTGCAACAAAGGGGAGCTAAGGGCTGGTGCAAAGCACCCAGGGCAGCTGCAGGGTTCAGTCCAAGTAGCCGAGTCTTAGCAAGAAAGGCAGGCTTTTAAAGGACACAAATGAATAAACATACACTGGTCTTAAATCCCCTTCCCCCAGTATCATGTTAAAAATCTGCAACGTTGGCTTTTTCAGAACCATCAGGTGAGAAACAGTCTTTTGATCCCACCCTTCTCAATACCTACAGTTATGGTGAAACTTTTCCCACAAGTCTGCTGGGCAGGGTGATCTCCCAGAATGGAAATGCACAGGCAGATGTCAGGTGCAGCATTGGGAAGGCTGCAGCCATTTTTTCAGAGAATGAACAAGATCTGGTGCTCACCAACCATTCCCCTGAAGACCAAGCTCCACCCATTCACCTCCATTGTGATTCCGACAGCCATTTATGCTAGCGAGACCTGGAAGGCATCAACCACAGGCTTGACGTCTTCCAACAGAAGTACCTACACCGAATCTGAAGATCCGATATCATGACCACATCACTAATGAAGAGGTGCTCCAAAGGCGCCGTATTTGCAAACTCCATACCATCATTGCACACAGAAGACTTCGACTTGCTGGCCACGTCCTTTGCATGGAGAACAGTCAGGTCCCAAAGTCGGCAATGAGGTGGATACTTCCTGATGCCAAACGACAGCAAAGTCGCCCCTAAAACACCTGAAGGAGAACTTTCAAGCAAGACCTGAAGGGACTGAATATTGCATGGGAAGAAGCTGAAACACTCACCCAAGACCAGAAATGCTGGAGAGTGCTTGTTGCCCGATATGCTATCATAGGTGTCAAACTCGCGGCCCTCCAGATGTTATAGACTACAGTTCCCATCATCCCCTGCCAGCATCATGATGGCAGGGGATGATGGGAACTGTAGTCCATAACATCTGGAGGGCCGCGAGTTTGACACCTGTGTGCTACTTTGGTGTGGAAGGATCTAACTAACTAGCTCCTGGAGCAATGTTGGAATGTGTCTGTTCACCTAGAAATAATTCAATACAGGAGTCTCTAATTTCTAATGGTGAGGCTCCATTCTGTCTGCAAACACCAGCTTAGGGTCTGAAAGCCCTTTTCCCAAATGCCTGGTGTTCAAGGATTCTCTGTAGACTCTCAGTGGTAATAATGCTTTGCACTTACTTGGGGGCAGTTTCAGCTGTTCCTATTGCTGAAGCTGGCAAGGACTGACCCTGGCACCAGTCAAGTCCTACCAGCCAGAGCACTGACACATTTTATGTGCCATGCTGAATTCCCCTCCTCTTGCCTGGCTCAAAATAAATCAACACATTGCATCTGTAAGTATCAGTGCTACCCTAGGATATTACGGCTTTTTGCCTGCTTCAATCCCACAGCACAGTCGGGGCAGTGAAGTGATGAGGCAGTCTCTTGCACAGCTGTGGGTAGAGAGAACCAATTACCCACTTCCCACAAGCCACTTTGTGATTTTAAACAAGCAGATATTTACTACAGAAAAGGCACCATCTGGAAGAATGGGTCGTCCAATAGCCCAAAGTGCACCAGGAAAAGAAGAGTTCTAATGTCATTTAAACTGCTGTGTTGCTGCTGAGCTCAGGCTGGGTTAAAGAAAAAAACTGGTGTGTTTTTTCCAGAACATGATTTTCAGTTCTGCAGAACATTCAGAGAAGTGTACAGCAACTTATCACTGGGGAGTGTAGCCAGGCCTTTTCTGGAGATGGGTATCCTAATCCAGACAGGTACAGATACAGAGGAGGGATATGGCAGCTGCTGATTACGGGTCCAGAGGAGGGCAACCAAGCATAGCATAAGCATTTATTGTCATTGTGCATGCACAACGAAATTTACAGCAGCATTCCTCGATGCACACAATTTCAGACTCATACCCCATCCTCACTTTCCCCTTCCTCCACCCATCCCTACACAGCCCCAAACACATCAACACGAAGCCGCGGAGTTCAGCGTAGCCACAGGTCTAGAGTAGAAGCTGTCTCTAAGCCTCTTTGTCCTAATTTTGATAGACCTGTATCGTCTGCCGGATGGTAACAGTTCAAAAAGAGAGTGTGCTGGATGAGACGGGTCTCTCAGAATATTTTGGGCTTTCTTTAGGCTTCAGGAATTATAGAGTTCTTCCAAGGAGGGGAGAGGGCAGCCGATAATCCTCTGTCCAGTAGTGATCACCCTTTGGAGCGCCTTCCTATCTGCCACTGTGCAACTGGAGAACCATACACAGATGCAGTAGGTAAAAGGTAAAAGGTCTGGAAGGAATCCATGCCCTATGAGGAAAGACTTAGGGAGCTGGGTATGTTTAGTTTGGTGAAGAGAAGGTTAAGTGGTGACACAATAGTCATGTTTAGATAGTTGAAGGAATGTCATGTTAGTGAAGGAGCAAGCTTGTTTTCTGCTGCTCCAGAGACTAGGACCAGGAGTAATGGGTCAAGGTGAAGGAAAAGAGATTCCACCTAAACATCAGGGAAAACTTTCTGGCAGTAAGGGCTGTTCGACAGTGGAATGCACCACCTTGGAGTCTGGTGGAGTCTCCTTCTTTGGAGGTTTTTAAAGAGAGGCTGGATGGCCATCTGTCAGGAGTGCTTTGATTATGTGTTCCTGCATTGCAGGGGGTTGTACTTGATAGCCCTTGGGGTCTCTTCCAACTCTATGGTTCTATTATAATATCAAATTGAAGTAACATTTCACAGGACAGTTAGTTTCACATCCACTAGCACCTTAGAGATCCAGAGAGGAACTCTGACTCTCAAAAACTTACACCTTGAAAATCTTGTCCCTTCTACTATAGACCAACTCGGCTACCTTCCCCAAAACTATTTCCCAGGATAGAAGTTGCAGAACCAGAACAAAACAAAAGCCCCGAACAAAAGCAATTATTCATAAAAGGTGCGAGTCATTTTTGTTTGTTGTGTGTGTTTGTGAGCTGTTTAAATTTTAATAAGAAAGCAGGAACGCAAAGCCGTAGCAAACCAAAGTATGCTGGTTTGGGGAGTCAGCTGTAATATACACCTTGGTTTTTGCTGCACTTCTAGCATTTCGCCCAGCAGAGGGCAGTTGTGCACAGAAATGAACTATACAGGCAAAAGAGGGAACTGGATGAAGATGCAAAAGAAAGCAGTTCTGTTTTCTCATATGGTTATAGCCCCCTATAAATCGGCGACATCTCTGGTTGAAGACTTAAGTAGCAAAAGCCCTTTGTGTCCTGGGATCTTCTGCTAAATCAGTTTCAATACATGGTGAAAGACTTACTACTTGCCAGAGTTTCCTTCCACAGGCATCCGAAAGAAAAATAAGGTTGCCGTCGGAAGGCTGTGGATCGTTTTGGTGGGGTTAAAATGCTGCATCAGGAATGTTTGTGTCCTGTTTTCTGTTCAGGTTACTATGAAAAGTACATGGAAATAAATAGATCCCGTTAATAGCCAGTATCCTAAAGACACAGAAGCCGTGTGTTTTCCAGAGTCAGCTCACCAGTGTGCAATGTGGGCTGCGGCCAGCTTGAAATTTCTAAATAAAACATTTCTTGCAGTTTCTATAAGTGAATACCGTCAGCAAGGCACTGTTTAGGGAGCTGGCAGTTATGAGATTATGTACTGTTAGCACAGATTGACAGTAGAAGCCCATGCTCAGTGGATCAAGACAAACAACATATACTGAAAATGTCACTGAAATAGCTCTAAGGGGATACTTTATTTATTTACTTCATTCGTATTCTGCCTTTCTTTACAATGGGAACTCAAAGCAGCATATATCATTCTTCTCTCCATTTTATCTTCTGTGAGGTAGATTAGCCTGAAAGAATATGATCAGCCCCCAAATACCCAGCAATCTCTCATGGCAGAGTGGGGGTTCGAATCTGGGCCTTCTTTCCTTTTATTGGAGCCTCATAGCTCCCCTCCCCCATTTCAGCTAGAACAGAAGTGTCCAACTCTGGCGCTTCAGATGTTTATGAACTACAATTCCCATCAGCTAGATTCCCTATTGGCCATGCCAGCAGGGGCTGATGGGAATTGTAGTTCTTGAACATCTGAAGCACCAGAGTTGGACACCCCTGAGCTAGAAAGAAGAATTTGGGAATTCTTTGTATGAACTACTAAAAGGTATTTTTTCTTTTTTTCGTAAACAGGATGATGTTGAGAAGTAGGTAGAACGGATCATAGGTGAATATACCCAGTCAATCTAAGATGCATGTGAAAAGTGGAATCTCTATTTCTAATTAAGAAATAATGGCAGGACCAAAACTTTAAGCGGGAAAATAGGCAGGCCATTTCCTCCCTCTTCAATTGTTTTATGACCCATAATTCAATTATGCCACAGTGTTTATTTTTTGTTTACGCTATTGCACAATAAAAAGTCAGACCAAACTTTATTCCCTGTGGGTCTCCCCCAAAAGGACCCCAAATTACCTGCCTACTTCTCCTGTCTGTCATTTCATCTCCATGGTAACCCTGTGGATAATTAAGGCTGTGAGTTTATGAAAGGCCCAAGGACACCCAGCAAGGTTCCCTGGCAGAATGAAGTTTTGAGGCCAGGCGTCTCAGATCCTAGTCGACTGCTCTCAGCACTACGCCATCCCAGCTGCTACACTGGATGCTCCCTCACAATCTTCATTTCATCGCTTACAAACTTAGTTTGTGTCAGATTTAAAAGGAGATTCATAATTGTGAGGAGTGGGTTTTCTGGGTTGCGTGGCCCCACGTTGTCTAGTAGTTTTTGCTCCAAATGTTTCACCCGCATCTATGGCTGGTATTTTCAGATGCATATCATGGTAAGGTATGTTTTTTCTCTGTGGCACAGGGTCAGGGGCGGAGCAAGGGGGAACTACACTCAGGGCACGTGTGTGCCCTGCACCCCTGTCCACGCACCCCCATCCGCCCCAGACCACCCCTGCCACCCCCTGCAGGGCGCGCACCCGGTTTGTCGCGCACCCCCTTGTCCCCTTGGCGCTACACCACTGTACAGGGTGGAACATTTTGTGCAGGTGACAAAACAAATACCCAGCTACATAAAACACTCCACACTGTGTCACAGAGAGAAACACATCTTACCGTGACATGCCTCTGAAGATGCCAGCCATAGATGCAGATGAAACATTAGGTACAAAAATTACTAGCCCATGGCCACACAGCCCAGAAAACCCACAACAGCCCATTGTTTCTGGCTGTGAAAGCCTCCGACAATACAGAAATTCATAATATTTCAAAGCATATACTTTCCAAAGCCATTGAGAGATTCTACTGAGACTGTAATTCATTTATTAGATTTTTAGACTATAAATCTTCCAAATTTATCATGGTACATAGGAATTCTTGAGCCAACTAATCAGAGGAGGTAGGGAAAAAATGCAGCACGCTGTTTTAAATAATGGCTTGTGCAGAGGAACATGTTGCCAAAAGAGAGAGCTATTTCCTTGATTTAAAGTGGAGTCCAACATCAGGAGTGATGCTCTCCACAGGCTAAAAATCACTCAGCTTTCACTGACTGCTGGGGGAGGAATTGTCCAGTCTGTGGGGAAGGAGCACTGCCCATTAGCATTGGAAAATGACAAGAATGTGCAAGCGCAGAAAGTTTACTATCAAACAGACTGCATTTCACAGGTTTGTGTTTCAGCCTTACACATAAGTATTTTGCAAAGAGGATTAAGAAAAAAAAGGGGGTGGAACAGTGCTGAATGCTGTCAGAAGGAGCTTCAAAGCATGACGTTCCACTACACCAGGCTGTGAGAGTGATTTCGTATTGTTATTGGCTGGTCCCTTTGTTTTAACACTGAAGGCCTGTGTGCTGCATCAGGTCAAAAATGTATCTGTCCCGTAATCTGTTATAGCATAGGTGTCAAACTCATGATGCTGGCAGTGGCTGATGGGAACTGTAGTCCATACCATCTGGAGGGCCGCAAGTTTGACACCTATGTGTTACAGCAACCAAATAGATGTCCCATGACCCCTAAATCATGAAAGTGCCTTATACCAAGTCAGACTACTATAGAGTGGCCAGGTCCAGGGAATGGGGTAGGGGGTGGGCAATGGTGGGATTCAGCCGGTTTGCACCACTTCTGCAGAACCGGTTGTTAAAACGGTGCTTGTAAACAACCAGTTGTTAAATTATTTGAATCCCACCACCAGAACCGGTAGGAGCAGCAGTGGCGTAGGAGGTTAAGAGCTCGTGTATCTAATCTGGAGGAACCCAAACCGGGTTTGATTCCCAGCTCTGCCGCCTGAACTGTGGAGGCTTCTCTGGGGAATTCAGATTAGCCTGTACACTCCCACACACGCCAGCTGGGTGACCTTGGGCTAGTCACAGCTTCTCGGAGCTCTCTCAGCCCCACCTACCTCACAGGGTGTTTGTTGTGAGGGGGGAAGGGCAAGGAGATTGTAAACCCCTTTGAGTCTCTTGCAGGAGAGAAAGGGGGGATATAAATCCAAACTCTTCTTCTTCTTCTTAAATTATTTGAATCCTGGAGGTAGGGTTTCCAGACCCAGATCAAGAAACTCCTGGAGATTTGGAGGTGGAGTCTGGGAAGAACAGGGACCTCAGTGGGAGACAACACCACAGATTCCACCCTCTAAAGCCGTGGTGGCGAACCTTTGGCACTCCAGATGTTATGGACTACAATGCCCATCAGCCCCTCCCAGCATGGCCAATGCTGGGAGGGGCTGATGTGAATTGTAGTCCATAACATCTGGAGTGCCAAAGGTTCGCCACCACTGCTCTAAAGCATCCATTTTCTCCAGAGGGACTGATCTGAGTAGTCTGAAGATGAGCTGTAATCCCAGGGGATCGCCAGGCTCCACCTGAAGGTCATCATCCCTACTGGACCATCTAACTCACGGCTGACTGGCAGCATCTCTCCAAGGTCTTGGCAACCACACCTGCAGCCTGAAATTCTCTTAATTGGAGCTTTCTCTAGTACGGGAGTGCAGATTGTCAACACCAGTTCTTTTTAAAAACACAGTGTTTCAATGTGTAGCTCACAGGAAAATTTGTCATAACATTTAATGGTCAAAGGAAAAGGCCGGAGTTCAGATAATTGTAGACATTGTATGTTTAAAAAAGACCTTGATTTTTAGATTTGATTTTTTAGGTTTTCTTTGTTTAAAAATAAAAGTTGTTCTCCGTTATGGAAACAGACTTTTGTTTGTGGACCTTCTACCCTCTTTGTTCTTCGCTTATTAAATTTCCATGCTCCAGATGGAATTAAACTTCATTCTGAGATCTTTATCATAATTGGCCGGGAAGTGAAGTTTCAGTTAAGATTGACACCTTATTAATAGGATTTTTTCCTAGCCGCAAACTGATTTTCATGGGCTTTCAATGATTTATACATGTGCAGTGCCCTGACCTTGCATGGTTAACATCTGATGTTTTAAAGAGGGCTGTCAGGTTGATGGGATTTTAAATATCAGATGGATCTCTTATTCTCCTGATTTATCCTACTGAATAAATATTGGGAGACCAAAGGGGTTTATTCTGGCAGCGTCATCATACTAATCAGCCAGAGGATTAGGAAAGAAAGAAAGAAAATTTAATGCAATTTAATGTCTACCCTTATATGGCAGATGTTAAATTTGGACAGTTAGGAATTTAAAACAGTACACCCTCTGCTAAGAGCAAACCTTATTCCATAAAAAGAAACTGAATTCTGAGTACAAATAAAGAAAATTAGGACGCGTAAACTTGGGCAAGGCAATCCTATGGAACCACTGTGCTATACCAGCGCTATAGTGGTGTAATATAGACCTATTATGCATATGCAGACTGCTCTGCAATGAGTGAACATTTCCTTCAGGGCTGATTTCTGGTTGCAACCAAGTTTTACCCATCACTGCAGTCAGGACACTACAGATCCCCAAAGCCCCACATTTCTAAACAGGTGGGACACCTCGAATTTCCCCCTTGCTTTGAAGTGAAAGTGGAGGAGGTGGTGCTGCCTGACACTCTGGCTGGCTTTTCTTGCCTTCCCTGCTTTCCCTGTCTGGTGATCAAAGGACTTGTTTGTTTGTTTTAACACCAGGGCTCTATCAGTTTAACATGTAAATGAAGCAACAAAACAATATTGAACAAAACATGTGCACACACACATACACAAGAAGACGGCAGGCAACAGAATTAAGGGAGCCGCGGGTGGTTGGAGGGAGGGAGGGAGGGAGGGAGAGTTAGGGAAGGGGCTTCTTTGTAGGAAAAGCAAGGGGGATTGGCTCAGCTCTGCTCAGTGCTTCACACAGAAAGCAATGGGGAAACCCCACTCCAAAGCAAACACCCCTGGGGTAAGTGGATAATGCATAATGGACCATAGTCATAATCCTGTTTGTTAAAGTAATCTTTATATACAAAGAGAGTAGAACTTAGGGTTCCCAACCTCCCAATGGGGCCTGGGGATCTCCTGGAATTACAACTGATCTCCAGATGCCAGCGATCATTTCCTGTGGAGAAAATGGTTACTTTGAAGGATGGACTCTACAGCCTTGTACTCCAATGAGGTCCCATTCTCTCCAAAGCCCACCCTCCCCAGCCTCTACCTCCTGGAGCTGGCAAGCCTTGTAGAACTAGAATTTAGTCCTCCTGCTCCGGGCGGGGGTGGTGGCGGGGGTGTTGGTGGTACACATCCCAGCCATCTTGTTATAGAAACAAAGGTCAGTTTCACATGAAGCTGCAGCTTGAGTCTCAAACTTGAGGAGTTCTTTGCAGACTTTCCATGCAACATGGATGTCTAAGTCATTGTGCTTCTATGTTCTTCCTGGCTCTGCTGCAGGATACCCAAAATTTTTGCATTCACAGTATAATGAGATCAAACCAGGGAATCAACCAGCATGTGGTCAGCGCAATGACTGAGAACCTTTTGGAAGCATATCAACATTTCAGAAAATGCCTAGCTTGACTCTGCTAGTGTGTCACCCCTTCCTCTCCGAACAAAAGAGAAACAATTCATTACATTCAGTTATTTTAAAAGTACAGTCCAGTCATATGGGGAAAGCAATGGCAAACTACCCCACAAAGAGGCTTGCCTATAAAACCACTGCTTGCAGTGGTACCCCAGGGTCGAACACGACTGAAGGAGAAACTTTTTTTACCAGTCATATATATTGTTACATACAGAGGTGGGATCCAGCAGGTTCTCACAGGTTCCCGAGAGTAGGTTACTAATTATTTGTGTGTGCTGAGAGGGGGTTACTAATTGGTGATTTTGCCACGTGATTTTTGCCTTAGTTACGCCCCTCCTCTCAGCAGTAGCGCGCAGAACTTGAAGCAGTCCAACAAGGTGTGCACCGGCGTGCGTGGCAGCCTGCGCCTGCGTGCATTCGTTTCCCGCCCAAGGACCGGCGCAGCGGCTGCGTCCTTGCCACAGCCCCGCCCAGGAATTCCCCACCCCCGGAATGCCCAACCATGCCCCCATCGTGCCCCGCCCAGCCCCACTGGCGTTACGCCACAGTTTGAATCCCACCACCATGGGAACCTGTTACTAAAATTTTTGGATCCTACCACTGGTTACATATATATAAAGAAATGTCAAGTAATCACAAAAATGGCTTACATTCAAACAGCGAGGATGTTGTCGGATGTTGGTGAACACTGCTGTCATCCAAAATGTCATGATATGTCACTTTTAAACATGTGTCATAGGTTTACCATCATTGGGTTATAGTGGTCTTTTCCGCACGACCAAAACAAAACATTTTTGAGCAGGACATAAAAGGTTTCCTCCAGGCATTCTGCAACATTTTTAACCCAAAACATTTTTTTCCAGCATAAAAATGTTTTAAATGCATCATTGATTTTAGCGTTTCTTTTGTCGAAATGCTTTCAAAACGTTTTGGCTTGCTGTGTTTATCTCTTTAGAATGTTTCCTGTGCTGCTCTGCAGTCTCCAGACTTCTTCCTTGGTGCCATTTTCTGAGTTCGCTCAATTGTCTCACCTGTTTATTTTTGTCAGTATTGCATTTATTGCCCCCCCCCTTTCTTGTTGTTATTGAAAAATACCAAAGTTCTTCAAAATAATTTCATGGACTGCCTAAAAACCTTGTGGAATTGGCATCTTCAGATCTAGGTATTGAAATTACCCACCAAAAGGTTTTGCTCACTACTGGCTTGGTACTTCCTCCTTGAAGTAGTTTTCTTCCAGATGGGCCATTCTGTTATCCATTTACAATCAGTAGCAGCCTGCCCAAACAGCTATAAAACTTGGTAGTAAACAGACAGTCATACTGTTCCTAAAATGCACAAAACTACCAGATGGTACTTCCAAGCGCTAATTAAAGCTTCAAATTACACCCTCACCCAAACTTCGCCTAACATCTGGGTGTCTGGCTACAGCCTTTGAATAGGTCATAATCCTAACATCTAGCATGGCCCTCCTTCTTGGGACTTTGGAAACCTGCTGATTACATACCTTCCTTTGGGAATCCAAGAAGGTAGATTGCTTCCTCCTTCCTACATTCTTGAAAATTTTCTGCTCATAAGACACCAAATTGGTGGCTGGCTGAGCAGAAAATGTTGTGTCTGCAAGTATATGTGGAAAGGGGAAGGAAGTTAAAGGAGGCAATTTGCCTCCTCTCCTTCACATATATGTTTATGTGGGAAAGGGAGAGGGCATTGCTGATGCTCAGATGTTCTTCATATCAGGGAGACCTTAGACTACTGCTAGTGGATTAGACTGTTATGAACTGAAAGGAAATAAGAATACAGCGGGGCAATAAGAGTAGAAGAAGAAGAGTTTGGATTTATATCCCCCCTTTCTCTCCTGCAGGAGACTCAAAGGGGCTTACAATCTCCTTGCCCTTCCCTCCTCACAACAAACACCCTGTGAGGTAGGTGGGGCTGAGAGAGCTCCGAGAAGCTGTGTCTAGCCCAAGGTCACCCAGCTGGCGTGTGTGGGAGTGTACAGGCTAATCTGAATTCCCCAGTTAAGCCTCCACAGCTCAGGCGGCAGAGCTGGGAATCAAACCCGGTTCCTCCAGATTAGATACACGCGCTCTTAACCTCCTTGTTCTGAGAATCTTGCCTCATTGTCTCCTTGCCTGTGTCAAGCTACAAAACATTCAGTTTCTTACAATGGTCAACAAAATGCTTCACCTAGAAAGCCTACAAGTAGGGCCAGATCTTCTGCCATGGGTGTAAAAGACCCATTCAAGCAGTTGGGGTGGTACCAGTTCTCAAAACACAACACAAACATTTTATATTTTTATTTAAAAGAAAGGTTGTAAAATAACAGCTTTAAGAAATAGGGACTGAATATAAAATCATAAGGTGCATGTACAGATACTCAATAAAACAATAAAATACACTTACTAAGAAAAATACTGGCTAGAAAATATAACAGGAATCCTCAGTGCATAGGCAGAGTGCTTCAGATGAAGTAGAGGAGAAAAAGACCAAAACCAAAGGAAATATGACTGCTTACACAGATGAAATTAATTTATGGCATAAACTGGCCACACCAAATTAGCCAATCAAATATCAAGTTGGTGAGAACTCTCTGGAAGATAAGCAAGTCACCCTGCCCTTTTGAAACTTTCAATTTGGGCTTCTGCTGAAAAGAATTGGAGATGACTTCATGCTCGTAATGAGGAATCTGACACCTGCAACTAGGCTATGTGAAAAACAAGAGAGAGAGAAAACAAGATTGTTAATAAACTTTTCCAGAAACAAAATGGAGTCTCTGGGGACACAGAAATATACAAGCAAACAAGCAAAATGGTTATTCTCTTCACAATGTCTGGGGGTGGAGACTGAGAAGGGCAGGGCTTGGAGTGGGAAGGGGCTTCAATGGAGTATAATACCACAGAGTCCACCTTCCAAAACAATTATTTTTCCAGGTGATCTGATCTTTGCCACTTGGAGATCAACTGTAATCCCAGGAGAGCACCAACTCCACCTGTAAACCGTATATGCCAAATATGGGTTAGGGGAATTCCTGGAGCTCTTGGGATGGAGCCCTGGGTGGGGAGGGCTTGGGGAGGACAGGGACCCCAGCAGGGGTTAATGTCATACAGACCACCCTCCAAAGCAGCCATTTTCATCAGGGGAACGGGTCATTGTAACCTGGAGATCAGTTGTCATTCCAGGAGATCTCCAGGCCCCATTGGGAAATTGACAACCCTACTTGCCAGCTGTCCGCCCCCCCCCCCCCCCGCCCCATAGTTGATATTCAGGTGTATGCCATGTCTCCATGGAGGACTCATTTGGCAGTCAGGGCCAACAGGCCATCTAATGTAGCCAACGCAAGATGCAGCCTCCCCCACCTAGGCCAAAAAATAGATGTCCAGCACTGCTTAACATTTCTGTAGAGAGATAACCCTGGAAACTGGTCCATTGTGAGATATAACCTTACCATTAGGACATTTTTGATAATGTTAAACCCAAACTTACCCTCCTGTAACTGAAGCCAAGCTACCCTGTAATCCTAGACAGTTATTCCAATCCTACTGATTTTAACAGGCTTGGTCTGGGGGCACTCTGGAGTAATTCTGTTCAGGATTATACTGCAGATCTAGTCCTCTGGAGGAAGCAGCAAACTTACAAACACAGATGCACACATGTGCATGTTTGTCAGGGGGATAGTGTCTATGTGAATGAGATGCATTCCTGAATCAGTGTAACTGTCTGAAACAACAAACCGATGCTGCTAAAAGATATATGTAACCATTGCTATTTGGGACATTCTTTCCTTGATCCTTATTTTATGGCTTCACAATCTTTGTAGATAACTTGGCTTCCCCTAGCCCTCTCGTCCCATGAGGGAAAGAATTACATCTGTCATCTCATGGGACAGGAAGCCAGGTTACTCTCTCTTGCTATCTGCCGCTGACCTTGGAGCGCCTCAGCTCCAGGGACTGTTTTTCTGTCTTTCACAACTTCTTGAGAAAACAGGATGAGCAGTCGCGTAGCTGCAATGGAACAGGGCTGGGGTGCGTGTTATTGGGGGTGCCATTTTGCCCCGGGCCCCATTCCCCCCCACAGCACTGGGGATGGGGGTTTACAACGGGGAATAAAGGGGATGGCAAAGGCCAGATTTGTCAGAACTGGCTTTGCCAAGTTTGGGTTCTCCAATACCTCAACAATAAACACTACTGATCAATACCTCAGCTTCGGTTTGTTGGCTGAACGTTCCGAGACCTAACAATGTGCGTGTGTACAATGAAATGAAAGACACAGCATCTGTGACACTGAGAATGTTACACCCATAATAAACTGAGACATTATACATCTGATGAGGGAAGCTCTGGCGATGAAGGAAAACTTCCTAATACACTACATAGTAGCGTAAGTGAAGAGTAGCGTCGTTTTATCCCAGAACAAGTTTCAGTAGACCTCAGATACAACGAAGTGGGTTCCACTGCACACATGTGGGCTGGAATAAATTTGCTGTTAGTCTCTTTATGCTGCAAGACGTCTGTTTTATTTTTTGTTGCTACAGACACGCAACTTCCACAATAAATCCAATCGTCTTTAAAGCGCTGCAAAACTCCAGCCTGTCGTCCCGGAGAGCGAGGAGCAATCCTGTCAAGGCGGGAACGGGGAGGAGCAGGGGGCGGGGCTAAGGGGCCAAGAGCCCCGGGGCGGGGCTTACGGGGACGAGGCAGATGCCTTGAGAAGCGCCTTTACTACCGGTTGTTTTGTTAGTGGGCGGGCTGCGGAAGAGTCCATTGTGCAGAGTGGTGAGGGGAGCATGATGCTCAGCGCCTGTGTCCTTAGTCCTCAAAGGGGGCAGTGGACTCGGGAAAGTATAGCATCCCCGCAAAGCATCGAGGTTTCCCGGTAATCAGCGGGAGTCACGATGAGCGTGAGGATACTCCGCGTCATTCTCAATATCTCTCCATTCCCCCCTGCTGAAGAGGTGGTTCGTTCCGCAGCGCGCGCCCTGTTCCCGCGATTCGGCCGCAACTGGGAGGTGGGAGGGGGAAGAAAGAGGGGGACCCCGGGCCTGGCAGGGGAGTCGCAGTCCGCAGCGGGGGTAATAAAACCAGTCCTCATCCCCCTGGGACAGCAGAAGCTGCGGCCTTTCGGCGGGCGAGACCATGGCGAGTAAAGAGGAGGGGGAGCTCAAGGTTCCTGAGGAGATGTTCAAGGATGTCAAGTTCTACGCGGTGGGGGACATAGACCCCCAGGTAAGCTCCGTCGGCCCTTTAACCTCCCTCCTTCCCGTCCACCGCCCAGGTCCCCCCTGCTCTGCCCCACCGGACCGTCCAATTCTTTGTTTTTCCGGGGGGGGGGGCTTTCCCCCTTTCAAGGACTGCACCTTGACAGCGGCTGGCGTTGGCTTTGGGCACGCGAGACTGGCGGGGGCGGGGGGGGAATTGGGGCGCGTTCTAAATCTTTGGAGGGGGAGGACGGGGGTTGGGGGCCGTTAACGGTTTAGAACGCCTGGCGAGTCCCTCCCCCTCTCCTGAGGCGCTGCAGGCCCTTGAAGGGCCTGGACTGGACGGGGGTGGCGGGGAAAAGGACGGGCCCTTGTCACGGTCCCCCCTCCGCGCACTCACTGGGGGCTTTGCTATGCTTGGCTTTTTTTTTCTTGTGGCTCCTAAATAAAAAGGCCACGAGTAGGCCTCGCCCCTCCCCCCCCAATCTGACAGGTCGGCCTTCCCCAAAGAGCCTCATGCTACACGGGGGGGGGGGGGGGGGCACGAGAACCGTGGGCTTGCTCACGTGCTCTTATCCCTCCTGACTTAAGAACTGGAAATCTCCAAAATGTTTCATTGGCAACTTTGTTCATGCCTTGCAAACTGAAGGCCTTGGCTTCCTTTGTTGAGTGAATCCATCTCATGGTGGGTCTTCCTGTTTCCTGCTGCCTTTGACTTTTCCCAGGATTGTTGTCTTTTCCACTGAGTCTTGGTATGGCTAAGGTGGGGTAGGCTCAATTTAGTCATTTTACCTTGTAGCAGCATAATAATTTTGTGTAGTTCATATGCCAGTAAATACAGGTGTATTCTGCAGATGCATTCCTGGCTGCCACTGAGCAAGATCATTCCCTTGTTCTGTTACAAGTATTTACAAGTGTGTGCACAGGAGCCACCATGTCCCTTGTT
Source organism: Sphaerodactylus townsendi (assembly GCF_021028975.2). Lineage (NCBI taxonomy): Eukaryota > Metazoa > Chordata > Lepidosauria > Squamata > Sphaerodactylidae > Sphaerodactylus > Sphaerodactylus townsendi. The sequence continues at coordinate 68,745,937 of NC_059435.1, forward strand.
GCATCTGTGGCTTACTTTGTTCCCTACTGGGGTGTGAGGAGTTGAGAATTCATAGCCTCAGTTCTGAACAATAGAGCAACAGTCCTATTTCTGTAGATGAGATTATATTTATTTCAATGAGGCTTGCTTTCTTGTGGGAGTACTTCAGATTGCAACTAAAAATGATCCAGAAGATTCTGAAGTGTATGACTTTTAAAAACTAAGCACGTGTCAAATCTCAGCTTTTTGTCTCTTGAGCAAGGCTTATGTTATGATTGTTTGGTCTTAAGGTTAATCTGGATAGACACACATACACCTGTACAGATGTGTTCTTATTACTTCCTTTATATCCTGCATTATTAACCTCTCAGGGTTGTTGTGAGGATTCAGTGGAGGAGAGAAGAACCTTGTAAGCTGCTTTGGGTTCCCTGTAAGAAAGAAATTTAAATGTCAGGAATAAACATGATATGGCCTGATCTTCAGTCATTCAGTGCTCTCAGCTGCTAACCTGGATTAGATCAACTCTTGGTGTGTAAAAAAGATGGGGGATGATATCACCTCTTTTGTGAATTTTCATAACAGTGGTTTACAGTGCCATCCTAAGTGAAGTTGCACTATTTGAAGTCCAAAAATATATAAAATACATGAAGCTTTTTGTCTATAAAATCGCAGCCAACTTATGGCGATGCCATAGGGTTTTCAAGGCAAGAGATGTTTGGAGATGGTTTGCCACTTTAGGTGGTGAAAAATATGAAAACATTTTTATTACCTTGCATTTCATTTATTGCTGTGCAGGGCCATAGTGTATAATCTGGCCCAACAACAGAGAGACTTGGTATGGTATGGAGTAAACAAGCTGAATTGCCCAGTGCCTCATTCCAAGTTCTGATGTTTCATCTTCCAGTTTTCTGGGGAGAGAGATGAGTTGTATAATGAACAGGTTCCAGGGATGTAGTGTGTGTGTATTAGCTTAGTTTAACAGCAGTGTTTATCTGATTTTGCAAGGAATGGAAAGTTGTTTTTGTCTCCTTAGGTTATTCAACTTCTGAAAGATGGCAAGGCAAAGGAGGTTTCCTATAACGCTCTGGCGTCACATATAATTTCAGAAGATGGAGACAATCCAGAGGTTGGGGAGTCACGTGAAGTATTTGATCTTCCTGTAGTAAAAGTAAGGACCTATCAGACTACTGTTTGTTTCCCTACTTCAGACAGCTTTAGAGCAGGGAGCTTAGGAGTTATTAATTTCTATACCTGAGTATTGTAAAGAAGTACTGTATATGGGTGAAGGGGTTACACTGATAATGGGAAGAGTTTATTGGGATCCAAGTGGATAATACTGGAAGTGGCTTCTTCCCAGATTATCTGTCTGGAAAAGGGAGGATTTAGAAATTCTCTGTCCAGGCCCCAAAAGGACAGCAGGAGGTTAATATTGCATTATTTGAGCAGCAATCACCCATGCTACATGATAAACCTTTTTTGAAAATGAAGAAAGTACGAAAAGTAGTTTGTGATGTGACAAACAGGATTTGCCATTGACACTTGACATGTTAACAGTCACATCCAAGAGCCAGCTACCTGTTCCCCCCTTCCCCGAAGAGGTTTCCCGGTGATGTGGGGAGGCTTGAAAGGTGAAAAAGCCTCCCTTCCACTGAAAAGCCTCAAGTCTGAATTCCTGGCCACTGGCATTAATACCAGAAATGGCTGGGAGGGAGCCAATTAAAGCTGACTCCTCCCTGGCCATACTTGTGACCCCTCTCCATTATGCTGGCAGCTGGGACACTGGTTCCACATCCAGCACCATGCCCTAGTACTGGGGTGGGGGGGTTCGATGCACATCAGCAGAATCACCCCTTTGCCAGGGTAAGTTCCCTGAGGATGGCAAATCTGCCAGTGTGGCCATGTGCTGCTTCCACCAGTGGATATGGAGTCTCCCCGGATGGGACTCTAAAACTCATTAGATCTTGGCTTTTGTGTTGCAGGATTCAGTCTGTGAACCAGAGTATCATGCTGTGTATAAGTCCACCTCCTCAGATAGCATTTGTGAAGCATATTTATTTATTACATATGTTCCAGTAAATAGAAGCCAAGTTATTGTTAGAACGTAATGTAATGTAGGTGTGTAACCAACTTAATAGATGTGTTTAAAAATTATTTTCAGCCTTCCTGGGTGATTTTATCTGTTCGATGTGGAGCTCTTCTGCCGTATCCTTTTCTTTTAAGTTAAAATGTTGAAATAATTTTATCTTTCCTTCTAATAAGAATCTTCACATTTGTGTGCCTGCCTGCCTATGAGAAAAGTGGTGTAAGAGGGTCAATCACAGCCAAGGTAGGGGTTTTAGCATGCTTGGGGACCCCCCTGTATACAGAAAAATAGTACTTAGTGAATTATAAAAGAGAAACCCACTAAATAATGGCCTCTTGAAGACTGGGCTTGCAGATTTCTCTCTAGGAATTGTGGAGCAAGGGCAGTTATGTCAGGTCAAAGGACAGGTATGTATGGTTTTCTCAGTGACCATGGGGCTTTCACATGGCAGGTTTTTTTCATAATTTTCCTAATGCAAATGATTTAAATAAAACAGATAAGTACTGGGTAGCTTGATTTAATGTATATTTTAATGATACTTTCCTTGATTTAAAGCAACTAATAACTTTTTTGTAGTTAACAAAATAAATTAGTTTTATGTGTAACATTTTGCTTTTACTGGTTTAAGCAACTTTATGACTTATGTTTAGGAATACTAGGTAAAAAAACTCTTCTGGTTGTTTTCACATTTTAAAGGTATTTTACTTGTGTTTATGTTATCCTTGACACTTCTCTTTGTCAGAGTGAATGGTTTCTCCCCAGAATCCTGCCAGATCTTTTTTGGAGTTGTTGCTTGTCCATCTCAGGTAAGATTGTGCAGTATCAAGTAGATGATATTGATTTTTTCCTCAAAATTTGGTATGAAGTATGAAAATAACTTTCCCTTTCTGATAGGTTTCTTCTGAAGATCGAAGTATGCTCTGGGCTTTGATTACTTTTTATGGTGGGGAATGCCAGCTGAGCCTCAATAAAAAATGCACTCATTTGATTGTACCTGAACCAAAAGGGGTAAGGGTTTTATTACACGTGTACTTGCCTTGCTGGGAAACAGTTTGCAAAGGTTCTCTTGCCAGCCTTTTAGACATTTTAAAGATATAGACAGGGTTAACTTGATAGATACATATAAGGAAATTTGGCAATAATGGGTTCTCATGGCTGAATGATAGATTTGAAACAGTGAAAGAGGGGGTAGCAATAAATGGATCACTTACCCAATAATGAACAGTTAGCAGTGTATTCCCCCAAGAATCTTTAGAATTGGTATGATCCAGCTAAAGATATTGCCTTATTTTCTGCCTAGCATTTGTTATGGCGAAACCACGAACAACTGTTAAAATCTTCCATGTTTTTTTTTTATTGCGTGATGATCTTTGCGGTATTTATTCAAATAAAATGTTTCAAATTTTGAAGGTAGCATGGGTAACAACTAAAGTAACTGCTGAGAATTTTGAAACTGCTAAATCTGCAGATATTCATGTAACATAGTAGTTTTAAATAGACTATGAAAATAATTCATCATTTAATTTGCATATTAGAATAGTATGAACACAATTAAATACTGTGGTTTATTTCAGCACTCTCAAAGTTAATGTTTAAAATTAGTATACAGTTACTTAAAGCACTCTGTTTTGTTATAAGTACTACTAGAAGTAAACTAATTAACCTTTTATTCTTTTCAGGAAAAATATGAATGTGCCTGTAAAAGGGAGAATATTAAAATCGTGACACCGGACTGGGTTTTAGATTGTATCACCGATAAAACCAAAAAAGACGAAGCACCCTACCATCCTCGGTTAATTATATATGAGGAGGAGGAGGAGGAAGAGGAGGAAGAAGAGGAAAATGAAGAACGGGATTCTCAAAATGAAGCTAGTACAGATGAAAAATTATCCAGTCCAGCATCTTCTCGAGAAGGGTCACCTTTGGGTGATCCCCCTTTTTCCCCTAAGTCGATTGATGGCGACAAAGTGAAAGGAGAACTGATGTTTGATGATTCTTCAGACTCCTCTCCTGAAAAGCATGAGAGAAATTTGAACTGGACACCTGCTGAGGTTCCGCAGGTTGCTACTCCAAAGCACAGATTACCTCCGGGCAAGGATTCCGGATTGATTAACTTGTGTGCCAATGTTCCACCTGTACCGAGCAATATTTTGTCCTCGGAGATTAGAAGTAACATCATAACGTCAGTGCAAAGCCCTCAAAGTTCCGGACGTCCTGAAAAGATGGCTACATGGAGTACAGCAGTTCGGACATTAAGGAATATTACTAATAATGCTGATATTCAGCAAGTTAATAGGCCATCAAATGTAGCACATGTAAGTGTTTTGAAGTATAAAATAATGAACCATTTCTTGAGAGTAAACCTTTGCTTCAGTACCTGTAAAATATGAAAATAAGTAAAGAGCTCTTAACTGATTCATTGTATGAGTTCTAGTTAATTTTATTTGCATCCAAGTAAAGACGTTTTGATGCTAAAGGCATATTTTTAGATGATGTGGGAATAAAGAGGACTGCCTCTTCCGAGATGGTGCATGCCACCAGTAGGTTTTTTATAAGTACTGTAGAACATCTGTTTAAAAAAAATCTGCCTGATTAAGGGTCTTATGCTAGCTGAGTAAAAGTTTTAGATCTATTAGTAAGTAATAATTTAAATGTTGCAGTCCTAGTCCATTTCAACTCATTGCAAATTTGTTTTAAAGTGTTGTGGTGTGGATATGTTTAGTTTTTGATTTAGATAAAGCTGGGATGTGGCATCTTATTGGGGTTGTCTCCAGTGGCCTTGAAATGAGAGAAGAGAATCTGTAGGGGTGTCTGGCTTGTTTCCTCTTATTCCTCTACATCTGCTTTCCTGTTCCAAAAGAGCATCAGTTCACACCTCCTTAGCCAGCCACTTCCTGGTTCCTGTATGCCTCTGCTCAATGTCCATACTTACATTTTGCAATAGTGCAAGCATGCCATTGCATTCTCATCCCTAGGGTTTTCCTCAGTTGGCACCATTTGCTCAGCTTTCTTTGGAGCGCATAATTTCAGTGCAGCCTTGGGTAAAAATGCTCATGCAGGCTTATTCATTTGGCTAGGAGGGCAGTCATCAAAAGAAGGTATGCAAGTGTCCTGTTTTCAGCTGCTGTGGCTTTTAGGTTTCAGTATACTTGGTGGGTTAGCAGCACAAAAATGTGTTAGTAAAATGAGTTACTAAAAACTTCAGTCTGTAAATGATTTTTTTAATGAGCAGGTTCTCTTTAGCACAAAGGAACTTAAAACAGACTTGCTTAGAATATTATTTATTTGAAATCAGTGGGACATACTTCCAAATACTTTGTAAGACTTGAACTATCTTTTTCAAATTTCACAAAGAATTTTTCCCATTTACATAAACCTCTGCGTTGAGTTTCAGTTGATTGTGGTATATGAAAAGGTTCTAAATTAGGTAGAAGTTGAAAATAACATTCAGTTTTCACTTTTATAGTGATAGCAAACCAAGCTATGACTGCATTTGGATTATATTATTTATTTTTATTTATTTATTTATAGTCCTAAATATGTGTGGGTTAAAATGTTCTGGATGTATAGCCTTGAACATGTACCTCACCTTCCTTTCCTGGTATGAAGTGTCACAGATCCCAGTTAGAAACTAATGTTAGCTATTTGTGGCATGCCGGATACATTTGTGTGGATTACCTGTCCTAGAGTTAGCTTTCTCTACCACCAGCCAAGATTCTGATTCTGGTTAACTTGCCTGTCTGCATTTGTATGCTACAGGTATTTTCTAAACAGGACTTCTTTAAATACACTCCACTTGCGCACATTTTAGCTTAACAACTGTTATTTTTTTTGTATCTGTAGAAACCTGGAGGGACCAATACAGGAGAAGAAAGCCCTTGTCAGTTAAAGTGTTCTTGTCCCATTTATGGTAGCAGTGTCACCCAACCTCCATCAACACTTTTTTGCTATTAACTTTTGGAGGGAGAGTTTGTTTGAAAATTAGTTTTTTTTCCAGGTGCAAAACAAGGTGATTGGCTGAGTTTGCCACCCTAAATTGTTGCCTGAATGGCTCTGTTGCTTTGCCTATCAATGTGGAACCAGCCCTTGGGTGATTTCATTTAAAGTTGGAGAATAGATGTACAGTTAATTGAAACCAAGCTTATCTGTCTTTTAGATTATGAAATAATTCCTCCATGTATCAGGAAAAAAGTGGCTCTTTTAGGTTATTCAGTTTATACTAGTTTACATTGAACGGTTACGTTTCTATTAACAATATGCAAAACATAACTCAAGGCTCCTTTTTTCTTACTGGAGTTTGCACACATTCTATGAGATTTCCAAATGTTCAGTCAGTGCCGTTGTAAAAACCACTTTTGTGAAGGAACACAGAAGAATAGTATAAACTTTAGCAGAAAAGTACGGTAGATCCCTGTTTTCTATTTGCATCAGTGGTCTTTTGCCTTCTTTAGCAACCTGAATGATATATCCATCTAACTTTTCCACCTTTGATTTATGCATTTAAATCTGAACGCAAATATGAAGATCACAAACGTCACCTTTGTTTTCTAGATCTTACAATCACTTTCAGCACCTACAAAAACTTTAGAGCAGCAGGTAAACCACAACCAGCAGGGACATTCCAATGCAGTGTTGCTTAGTCAAGTTAAAATGACTCCTGAAACGCATTTGCTGCAGCAGCATCAGCCACCACAGCAACAGCAGCACCATCCTCTCTTGCACCTCCAACCCCAGCCAATCATGCAGTTGCAGCAGCAGCAGCCTCCGCCACCGCCGCAGCAGCAGCAGCCTCCCGTTGCTCAGCAGCCTTTTCCTCAACAGCCTCATCAGTTTGCGCAGCAACAGCAGTCGCAAGTTCATCCGCACCAGTTTTCTCAGCAGCAGCTGCCGTTTCCTCCCACGCAGCTGCACTCCCAACAGCAGATCCACCGCCCTCAGCAGCAGTTGCATTTTCAGCAGCCACACTCCTTGCAGCAGCAGTTGCATCAGCTACAGCAACAACAGCTTCAGCAACATCAATTGCAGCTACAGCAGCAGCAGCAAAACCTTCAGCAACAGTTACAGCATCAGCAACAGCAGCAAATTCAACATCAGCAGCAACTACAGCAGCAGCAGCATTTGCAGCGAATGCAACAGCAGCAGCAGCAGCAACAACAACAACAACAAATTCAAAATCCACCATCACAGCACTTGACTCAAAGCTCTCAGCCAGTACAGCATCAGGTTCCAGTTCAGCCACCACAACATCCCCCGCCACAGCAGCTGCAACAGTATCAACTGTTTGGGCATGATCCTTCTGCAGAAAGTTCGTAATCAGTCCATTTTGTTCCTGTTTGAAGTTCATTAGGTTAACTTTCAGAACGCATCATACTAAGGATTTTTAATTTAAGGTGACTACTGTATCAGTCAGGATATACCGGCACTTACAGTGTTATAAGCAAGTGTTCTTTTTGGTATTATTGAATTATACTGACAAAGAAACCTGACATAAATTGAATACTAATCACCAGGAGAGTTTTGAAAGTCTGCCGGGGGGGGGGGGGGGCATTCTATTTAACTGTACTGCTGGACCACATGTGCAGAATTTTCTGTTTCAGTTCTGCATTTCAAACTTCTTTTCTGAGACCTTCTTCCATGGATGAATGGTGTTTGGTGTCTAGAACACATTCTCCATAGCCTGCCCCTTTAAACTCTCTGCATTCTGATGGCAACTAAAAATAAATTTGGGCATTTTGTGTACCCATAATCTGTTTACTACAAGAACTGGATTTTTGTCACAAAGTTGTACCCTCACAAAAAAAATCAGAATTGTATGGAACTTTCTTGGGGATAGAAGGAGAATTCCCCTATCCCATCCCTGGAATAGTGTGTACAAGGGGCTTTCCCAGAACTGCTGCACTGATGGAATATTCTAAGTAGATTTACCTCCTTTCCTGCATTAATCATTAGTGTATTTGGGAGGGGACTTTCCCCAAGAAATGTTTTCTAGTTGGAGCACATATTGTTATTTTATAATAGCATATCTCAGAGTAAATGCATAGCTGCTGTTGTAGGCAATGTGCTAAACTATTTCATACCAATTTTATTTATATTACTGTTCTAGTTCCAGAAGAATATTTCTTATTGGGTTGCATTTTCGCAATTGCTGATTACCCTGAGCAGATGTCTGATAAACAGCTACTGGCAACATGGAAAAGGGTTAGTATTGGACCCGTTTTTTGCTGTTTATTTCATTTGTGACTATATGGTGTTTTGAGAGTTCTTCTCAATTCAAATATTTGATTTTTAAAAGCACCTTTTGATAAAAAGCAATTGATGGATTGTAATGATGTATAAGTTTATACAGTATAATGTAAAAATGTTACAGTTAGAACAATCTGTCTCCTGAAAACTATGCAATAATATTCTGATCCTTTCCTCGCTCTCCCTTCTATTCTATTGCTGGCTTTAAATGTAAACTGTACCTTTCTTCGTTACTTGCCATAGCCAGAGCCCACCTACCAGAATTTCCTGTAACTTGAAAAACGTTTTATTGTTCATGGTTCTTTGATATTATGACACATTTGTGTGCAAATGAGAGTTCGTTTATACCATAAATTTAGTTTCAATTCTTAAGGAAAGATTCTGGCCTAGCAAACTTTTAAGAGCCTGCGGTTTGTATTGGTTTTCTAGATAATCCAAACACATGGTGGAACAGTAGATCCCACGCTCACAAGCCGATGTACACATCTTCTCTGTGAAAGTCAGCTTAGTAACATGTATGCTCAGGTAAGACAGTGTGTAGTAACCTATATTTGTGATTTGCAGGTCTTGCTAAGGAACTGCATTTTCATTTATGAAATGGCATAGCAGTAAAGAATTAATTTTTTTCTTTTTAAAAGCAAAAGGTCTGTTTCCCTTTTAGAGATATGCAGCTTGTCATGGGTTCATTTGTGTATGTTTAACTTCCAAGTAGCTGAGAGTCCATATGAAGACCCATATGGCATGGATGAGCCTATGTGGTTCTCTCAAGTGTTTTGGGAATTGGGGGACAAATCAGTGTGCCTGTGCTTATTAGGCAAGTCAGGTGTCTTCAAAGCAAGCTACCTCTTTCCTGCTGAGCTCCAAGTTGGAGAGGAAAGTGGAGAATCAACCCTGAAGTAGCATTGTAACTCTGAAGTACAAATGTTGTAACTTATTCATCAACCCTCTGCAGTTTCCAGATCTAGACAAGGATCGGGGCTTGTTATGTTCACCATAAATAGGTGTGACATTTGCCATGGCTGTGTATCTCACTGAAGAATTCTGGAATTGCATCAGTGAGATTAATTATCAAGTTTATGACTGACTTGCTACCAGATAATTTGTGCAGCTCACAGAGGTCCAGTGTTAGTTACTGGACAAGTAGATGCCATGCAACTTGTCTGGGCCCAGTAGTGACCACTACACAGCTTGCCTTACTACACAGTTTTTGTAACTTAGTCAGACTTTTCGGCTCATTCTGCACATGCAGAATAATGCACTTTCAAACTGCTTTCAGTGCTCTGTGAAGCTGTGCGGAATAGCAAAATCCACTTGCAAACAGTTGTGAAAGTAGTTTGAAAATGCATTATTTTGCGTGTGCAGAAGGGGCCTTCCAGAGAGAGGCTGACAGGGGTGGGTAAGAGGAAAATCTGAGAGCCAGTCTGATGTTGTGGTATATCTGTTGTGGCAGTTGTTTCCAGATCTTATTAAGAATATAAAAAGAGCCCTGTTGGATCAGACCTGAGGTCTTCCCTTCATGTTGCTTCCTGGTACTGCATTCAGAAGTTTGCTACTTCTGGATGTGGAGGTTCCTTTTAATCATTATGGCTGATAGCCATTTATAGACTTGTTTTCCATCAGTTTGTCTAATCCTCTTTTAAAGCTATCCATGCTTGTAACCATCACTATATCTTCTGTCAGTGAATTCCATGTTTAATCACTCTTTCTGTAAATAATTATTTCCTTTTATGGCTTTTGACTTGGGTCATTAACCAGGCAGGCATTCTTTTAGACTCGACAGTACCTTTCCCCACCTGGGGAATGCATTCCATCTGGGATTCAATTTGTGAGATTTTTAATAGCTTCCCCGAATCCTCTAAGGATTTGACTCTCTTGTGTTCCCTTGCAATTTCCTTTTAATGTTCCTCTCATTTGTGTAAATGTTCCTCTTTTGAAATCAGATCTTGATGTTCTAGAGCAGTGGTGGCGAACCTTTGGCACTCCAGATGTTGTGGACTACAATTCCCATCAGCCCCTGCCAGCATGGCCAATTGGCCATGCTGGCAGGGGCTGATGGGAATTGTAGTCCATAACATCTGGAGTGCCAAAGGTTCACCCCCACGGTTCTAGAGTGTAGGGGTAACTCCCTAAAGATGTAACCTTCTTCCAAGTGGTTGCATCATCCCCCGTTTCTGTTCTTGTGTATGCTATCTTGGAGTTTCTCTATTAGAGGATATTGTATGCCAAGGAATCATGTACGTAGACACTTAAACAATATGTCAAACTGCAGTCTTAGAAAGTAAAATTTTAGAAGTATCAAACAGATTGGATCTTTTCAATTCCAGGAAAAATAACTTGAATACAAGAAATATTGTACTAGATGAAGATTTTTACCTACGTACATTTTAAAATATGGTGGCATAGAAGTTGTTCTGTTAGCTGAAAAAGCTGTTATTCCCAAGGAGAACTCCTATCTTTGGAATAATATTCTGTTAACCATTATCTTGTTCAATTCTGATCAGCCTTGTGGATCAAGTTATTTTTCCAATGAGGAATTGTGGGTGAAAGTAATCTGTCCAAGCTCAGACAGGGAACGTTTGTAATTGGAGCATCGTGTAATCTCCAGGTTAAATTGCAGCTCAGTATCTACTACCCTTTGCTGGTTTTACAAAGTAGTTGAAAGTTTTGTAAATCAAAAGTACTTCTTGCTAGTCTTTCGGTAAAGTATCAGTTCTTGTTCACTGCTTCTAAAATGTTGTAAATTAACATCTACAGTGACAGTGTCTTTGGTGCTTGTATAAATTGTAGGCTTTGAGAGAGAGAAAGAGATGTGTTACTGCACATTGGCTGAACTCTGTGTTAAAGAAAAAGAAAATGGTACCGCCCCATCGAGCTCTTCATTTTCCAGTAGCATTTCCACCAGGAGGGAAACCATGTTCTCAGCATGTAAGAAAAAGAAATTTAATATTTTGCTTTTATTGATAGTTTGTTTAGAATCTTGTCTAGAATTTTGCACTCACATTTTCCCCAGTTGTACATAAATGAAATTAAAATAATTACATGAATAAATTAGGGATTATTTTCATCCTGGTTCTAAGCACCGTATTTGAAATTAAATCCTGAAAATCAGTGAGGTTATTTCCATTGTTTGCGACTTTTGCTTTTCAAAAAAAAGTCTTTAGTAAATAACATAGTTAAATCAAATAATGGGAGCTGTTTTGTTTGGATGTAGTTAACACATAAATATTACTGAATTTATTACATATTAAAGGCTTTTATGGGGGTTCTAATTTTAGAGTAAAATGACCTCCCAGTGACTTTGCTACCTTCATATTTAAAAGTTGGAAACAATTCATATTTGTCAGTATATAAGTTCTCAATTCCTATAGAGCGAGTTTTCCTTGGTGAACAATCCCCTTGTGGTATAATTGTCTGGAAGTTCACAGGGAATTGAAACAGGAAACTTGGAAAGAGGTGAGAGGAAGTTGGTCTCCAGCACGGGCAGTCTGTTTAGGATAAGGTCACACTTCCTCTTGTAGTACATAATTGATAAATGTGGAGAAATAGAGGAGCACTCTTTCTCTTGTACCACATACTAATACATCCCAGAAAGGGACTTCTGCTTGTCCTAGCAACTGTTTGTGGCTCTTTCCCTATGAAATCCTATATCACAATTGAAGAAGCATTTAAGTGTCACTGAAATACAAGTTATTAATTATTTATATATTTATTAGTTATTGGCATTGGTTATTTATAGCCGTTTCATTCTTCTTTACTAGATAATCTCAGTGACGGGTTTTGTTGATAGTGACAGGGATGATCTCAAGCTGATGGCCTACCTAGCAGGAGCAAAATACACAGGCTATCTTTGTCGCAGTAACACCGTTCTCATCTGCAAGGAGTAAGTAATGTATCCCAGTGGCATTCAGTAGTTAGTATTGGGTCTTCTGAAATGATAATTCTGGTAGCATCAGAGCCCCTTCTATCATGCAAATTTTGGGGGCTCATCTCTTTCCAAATAAAGTCAGATTATTTTCCTTTGGTATTTCTGATTATAGTAGATGGCTCACATGTTTATTTTTAAACCCCATCATGGTCTACATTGGTTTTTTATTTGATGAAAAAGGACACTAGCACCTTCATCATTTCCATTTGTTAGTCTTTTAAATTAAATGTTTTAACTGCCTTTTGAGTTTTTTGTAAAGACGGTTACACATTGAAGCTCCTGAATAATCTATTGTGGTTGGATGCAACCTCAGTATATAAATATTCTAACAGTCTGAAACTGTAATATGAAATCCAGAGAGGAGTTAATGTTTTGTTTTGTTTTTTTAAATGCATGTCTTCTCATGGTTTTCTCTTTCTTCTGTAAAGGCCAACAGGCTTAAAGTATGAGAAAGCCAAAGAGTGGCGAATACCATGTGTGAATGCACAATGGCTTTGTGATATATTACTTGGAAATTTTGAGGCATTACGACAAATGCAGCATAATCGATATACAACGTTCAGCCTTCAAGAACCACTCGCTCCTAATCAGCACCTTGTTCTAAATCTTCTTGGTAAGTAAACCAGCCAAACTATTTTTTGACTCTTACATCACATCTGTAAGGTTTTCAAGGCAAGAGACATTCACAGGTCTCTGCGTCATTACCCTGACATTCCCTGGAGGTCTCTCATCCAAATACTAGGCAGGGCCAGGGCTGAGAGTGTGTGACTGGCCCAAGGCCACCCAGCAAGCTTACATGGTGCAAATGGGAATTCAAACCTAAGTTTCCCAGGTCCTAGTTTGACTTGTTTGAATTTGCTTAAATGGATACTTACTGTACTCCTGTACTGTACTTAATGTAGAATTGGAGAATTATGGGTGGTAGAACCTAAAAACAAAAGGTGGAGTACAGTGGTTCCTCAGTTTCTTGTAGTTGCTATGCAGACTTTTGGGATTGTGCGTGATGCTCATAGACTTGGCTGTGATTCAGTGTATTGGGATACGCAAACAACAACAATCTATCTATATATAAAGCTAACAGTGTTTTTGCTTATGGTAATATAACTCAGTAACTGCTGGGCCAATTCCTCTGAAAATTCCCAGCCACTATAGTCAGCCAGATGATAGTGTTTTTAGATGTTTACATACCTGAAATTTCACACCTGGCCCAGGTAAAACACCTTTTTCCTGGCGCTCCATGGTGAAGGACATGCAGCTGCCTGTGTGTAACTGTCACCCTTAGAATGTTCGTGCAGCTTAGAATGTTCACTCAGATGGCCAGATATGAGCAGTGAAAACAGTAAATAGGTAGTAACTCGAGTGGAAGTGAAACACATACACACACATACACGAGGGAGAGGGAGGGGTGTCATGCAAGGGAAGAGAGGGAGTGGCCAGGCACTCTAGATTCCCTGAATACCGCGGTTACAGTTAAGAAGAAACCAGGCATTACTCAGGGAGTAAGCTTCGGTGCAACAACGTGACATGCTTTGAATGGCTGCGTCACACCCCTCAGAGGGTTTCCTCAGAAGCGACACCGATTGCCACCAACCAAACTTACTCCCAGATAAAGGATCATGACCAGCCAGCCTAGATGTGTGGGAGGGGTGCCTTTCATTCCCAGGAATGCGGGCACACATCACTGACATCACACAGTATCAAGCTGCGTGTTTGCATGAGCACGTACTGCTGGCCTCTGCAATTGATTTGCTGCTACTGTTCCTTTCCCATTTCACCACTATAAGCCACAGCAACGCATGGCTGGGCCCCGCTAGTTTAGTATAAAATGTATTCTTATTTGTTGTTTTGTTTCATGACTTTCCAGATGCTTGGAGAGTGCCATTGAAGGTATCATCAGAAGTTCTCATGGTATGTTGAGCTGTCAACTTAGTTGTAATTGGTGACAGACTAGAGTTAAAAGCTTCTCTTATCTGTACTCTTGAGCATGCCCTGAGCAGTTTCTTTTATAAAATCTCTCTAATTTACTTGGTAACTAATGAAACAGCATGACAATTTTAAACTTTTCTCCTCTCCCCCTTTATTTCCAGGGTGTGAGGTTACCACTGAAACCAAAGCAGAATGAATCAGTAATTCAGCCTTCAACCAAGCGACCAAGGTGAGAGAGAGAATGGCAGCCCTCCCCTGTTGCAAGTTTGAAATGGTATATTGGTACCAGACTTTATTAGGGCACTTTTCAATTTAGTAGACATTAACCCTGAGTAATAGCTACACTATCAGATACTGATAATCTGAAAGTCAGTGTGTGTGTTTATTGGAGAGGTGGGAGTGAGGGTTCAAATTAAAAGCCTTTAGAAATTCAACAAAAATAGTAAAGAACATGGCATTGGGGTTGGGAATAGTGCATAAACTTGAGAGAGAACGGAGAAGATTTTGAAGCATCATTTGTAATTTTGACATATTTTGAAGATATTTCATCATGCTAAATACCTTCTAAAAGTATTGCTATTCATGGTTGGTTCAACCCAAAGAGTGTGCTGGCTGAACCAAAGCATGGATACTGGCTGTTGTGAGTTTTCTGGGCTATGGTTTTTGCTGCTAATGTTTCACCTGCATCTATAGTTTACATCTTCAAAGGTGTTTCATCATAAGATGTGATTCTCTCTGTGGCACAGAGTAGACTGTTTCATGTAGTTCAGGTATTTATTTTGTCCACCTATATAAAACACTGCACACTGTGTCATGGAGAGAAACACATCTCATAGTTGGTTGTGGTGGGTTTTCTGGGCTGTGTGGCCTTGGTCTGGTGGATCTTGTTCCTAATGTTTTGCCTGCATCTGTGGCTGGCATCTTCAGAGGTGTATCACAGAGGCAAGTCTGTTACACACTATGTCCAGAGAGAAGGGAATGTTTGGGGTATATATTGTCCATGTCCCAGGGTGGAGAACCAATCAGTAAGTGTTTGGGTAGAACTTGGTATGCAACGGTGAATCACTCACTGAACTAATAAGCCCCACCTGCAATACAATACTATCAACCACATCTTTGCATAACAAGTTCTACCCAAACACTTGGAAGGTCCGTTTCAAGATCTTGCTGACCTTCTTTTTCTGAGGAGGCAGCCTGGGAGCGGTAAGCATGGATTCCCAAGGGAGCCGATACTGCACAGTGGCTCCCCTCCCCCCCTCCCCAGAGGCGTCAAGCATTCCGCCCTGAAAAAAACAACCCTTTAAAGGGTTGTTTTCCCTCAACAGCGTGTTCCTGGCGAGCTGGTCGCGAATAGCACCCGCCAGGAATACGCTGTTCTCCCGATTCGACTTACCTTGTCCCCAGGTAAACCGTCAAGCGTTGCTGGCCGTCGAAGCCCATGCCTTTGTCCCTCCCGACCTCCAGGGGTCGGAGGACAGCGATGGCGGAACCTTCACGGTAGCTGTGAAGCGGCATCGACGGGACAAACTGAGTCGAACGAAGAAAGCTGTGAGAACGAAGAGCAACTCCATGCTTGAGCCGCCATGCCTTCTGCCCGACCTCTCAGAGAGGCCAGATCCGCATGTCTGCATCGCGAGCAGGCCTCCGCCTCCACGCCGGCAGAATTCTTGCCGGCGTGGAGGCGCCTGGGGGGTCGTGCAGAAACGGCCTTACTGATTGGTTCTCCACCCTGGGACATGGACAATATATACCCCAAACATTCCCTTCTCTCTGGACACAGTGGGTAACAGACTTGCTTCTGTGATACACCTCTGAAGATGCCAGCCACAGATGCAGGCGAAACGTTAGGAACAAGATCCATCAGACCATGGCCTCACAGCCCGGAAAACCCACCACAACCAGTTGAATCTAGCCGTGAAAGCCTTTGACAATATATCTCACAGTGACTTGCCTTTGAGGATGCCAGCAACAGATGTGAGCAACAAATTAGGATATAAAACCACCAGACCACAGCCATACAGCCCAAAAAACCCAACCAGTTGATTCCAGCTGTGAAAACCCTCAATAAAAAGTGGATATTTTTGACTTTTAGATTTTCAGTCTTGCAGATAATGTGTCTGATTGAATCTTGCATTGAAAAAGCTATGCTCAATATAATTTTTTTTATATTTGTAGAATTGAAGACTTGCCAGCACCTACTAAAAAACTGACACCAGAATTGACACCAGTGGTGCTCTTTACAGGATTTGAACCTACACAGGTTCATCAGTACATCAAGGTGTGATTCTTCTTTTTCTTAAGTACAGGAAGAGACCGCAGTAACTTCTTTCATTTATAAGAGACTATATTGTGGTTCTAATAAATTCAGATTAGCAAAATGTCAGGATCCAAAGAATTTGGCAAGGAGTTCTGTGTCATGATACACAGATAGAACAGGGCCAATATCTTAGACATCTAAAGTAATTTGTTGGATTCTTGGCACTATAATTGCCTTGCATTTTTGATAATATTTTTTAAAAGATCACTACTGTTTAATTTCCCTTCTACGTTAATGGAAAATTTGATTATTTGTTTTATAAAGAATATAAAGACTAAAAGAGTGCACTGTTACAGAAAAAAGTGGTGGGTGGTATCCAAAACTTACATCATCAAATATTCTGTTTAAAATTTTCAAACCTAAAAAGATCAAAATGTAACCTTTTCTAACCTGTATGACCATTGTAGTCACTTCTTGTTGCAGAAAATGCTCTCCAGATGTTCATGGACTACAATTCCCATCAGTCCCAATTGGCCATGGTGGCAGAGGCTGCTGGGAATTGTAGTCCATGAACATCTGGAGAGCCGCAGGTTGCAGACCCCTATAGTCCATGAAGACACTCCATTTCTTTCTAAATTGTGTCGGCAACCTGTTATGTAGCAAAGAAGCTATCTTCACCATTGTTATTTATTCTGTTAGTCTGTTTGTCCGTTCTGTAAAATCCGAAGGTTGCATTTCTTTCAATCTTGTTTCAAGATTGATGATGTTTGATGTTTGACTTGTTTGTTGTTAAGATGCCCTGAGCCCTTCAGGGGAGGGCGGGATATAAATCTAAAATATTTAACAACATGTCTTTAGGATTGAATGCAAAGATAACTTTCATTATCTTTTGAATTTCATCATGAATCATAATCTAGTATTTCCTTGCCTTTTTGGAAAATGTGGTTTTTGTGGCACATCATTCAATCTTTTTGCTGTCCTCTTAAATTGTCTCAGATGTGGTGTGTTTTCATAGAATTGGTTCATGTACTCAGCTGCCAGAAATTACGTGTCTGGTAATCAAATGATGTTTGAGAATGATGGCTCTAACAGTCCTAATTTGTTCTGTTTGCAATTTTCAGAAACTCTACATTCTTGGTGGTGAAGTAGCAGAATCTGCCCAGAAGTGCACACATTTAATAGCCAGTAAAGTGACTCGAACTGTGAAATTTCTAACAGCGATTTCTGTTGTAAAGCATATAGTAACTCCAGAATGGTTAGAAGAATGTTTCAAGGGCCAGAAGTTTATAGGTGAGTAAACGTTGGTATTGGTTAATACAGGAGATATAAAGAGTCCTTCTTGAAACATTTAAATGTTTGCATTGAAAGGATGTCTGGAGGGTAAAGGTGTGCATTGTGGAGGGGTGTGTGTACCCACTAGATAATAGGAAGTTGGGAAGGGGGGTATTAGATGTTGAAGAAATTAGTAAGACCCATAAATAAAAGGCCACTTGATTTTAAGGTTACCCTGTGTTTTTCTTTCATTCATGGGTATCTGTGTTTATAAAAGCCAGAGTGGTATAGTGATTAAAGTGTTGGACTTGGACCTGGGCCAGTCACACACTCTCAGCCCTGTGGCTAATATTTGAGTGGGAGACCTACAAGGAACACCAAGGTCATGACACAGAGGCAGGCAATGGCAAACATCTCTTGCCTTGAAAACCGTACAGGTTCTCGATAAGTCAGCTGTGACTTGGTGGCAAGAAACATGTTTATGAAGCAGTTGTCATTTGAATTCCTTCCTTTGTGATTGGACACGCAGGACTTTATTTTTTACCCGAGACCTTCCTCCCATCATTATTTTTAAAGTCATCGTTTCTTCCTTTCCATTGGAAAGCTCACATTTTGGATTTTTTTTTTAACCACTGTTTCACTAGGCTTCATAGTCTGGTGGTGGCCTTTTTTTAGGATTAAGAAAATGCAACAAAGCTCTGAAATGTGATCTCCTAGAGTTAACCCATTGTCAGCTTAGGTGTTCCAGTCTTCTAGTATGCCTATATTATACAATTTTGATGGCTATATAATTATTTTCTAAGTCCTAGATAATGCTTGCACCTTTAAGTGTATAAATATTACTTCTTTCTACTTTAGAAGAACAAAACTACATGCTGAGAGATGCAGAAGCTGAAGTCCTCTTTTGTTTCAGTTTGGAGGAGTCTCTGAAGAGAGCTCAAGTGGCACCTCTCTTTAAGGTACATGATTTCTCCCCTCCCCTAATGATGTTAAATACTATGTCCAGATGATTAAATACTATACTATGCATGGTGAATGTTTTTTCAACATTTCTTTTCCAAAAACAAGTGAAGTGATTCCATGTAAGTATCTAGTCATAACTGCATACGCCCAGATTATTTCAGATATACCAAACATTGGTTTACGCTGGCCGTAGCTTAGAGTGCAAAGCGTGGTTTGACCTTCCAAACATATAATAGGCAAATTATGCTTAGAGGAGTTTCTTAGCCTCTCAGCTTCCCCGTTCATCAGCTCACTACGGTCTCCATTGTACTGCAGCTGTGGAAGGTAGAGCAATGACTATAATTTCATCAAAAAATAGTGTAAATCATGATTTGCAAATTGGTTTAAGACCATAATTTCCGGTTCTGGTTTACTGAATTGATTTCATGTCTTTAATAAGTAATAAGACCGATATTGAAGAATGATTAACTGTTTTAAAAGTAAATTGATTCTGTTGGCTGAAGTAAGGTAAAATTCCTTAGATGTCTCAACAGTAAATTTCAGAAAATCTGCACGATTTAAGAGTCAGTATGGCAGTTATTGTAATAGTTTTCTGCCCAGCAGTTTGACTTTTGCTGAGTCTTGGCAGCAATGTTAGCCTTTTGTTTCAGGCTTATGGAGAATAATTTGTGTTTCCTACAGAAGAAAATTAGGTTGCTGGAAAAGTGCCGTAGGCCATGTAGAACGTCTTCTGTGCTCACTAGGTATAAAATTACATTTTCACTTTAACTTGAACTGCTGGCCCAGTTACATTTGCAGAAGGAAATGTTAAAGTGGATATGAATTACAAAACAGAGGATGTGTGAAGATAGGCGGGGCTGGTACCCTTTGTTGCATTTATCCCTTCATCTAGTTTCTTGGTACCTTGGAGTTTAACTTTTATATGGATTTATACATACATTAACTCAGGTTGGGGGGGAACGAGAAGGTAATTAAGAAGTGTTTGCAAATACTACTGTCTTATACTATGTATGAAACAAAGGGATTGAAAGCTTTGAGATCTTGCAAAGTTGTGAAATATCCAGGTTATAAAAGGTTTTAAACTGTATTTTGGTTCCTTGCAAAAGAGCCTAGTGAAGTATTCATAGTATATTTTGTGCAAACTTGCTGTTATTCCAAAGAGAAAATTTCTTGACAACAACGAAGAGACAGGATGGTGATGGGAAGTGTAACCAAGTAGTAAATGCTAGATCAGTGGTGGCGAACACTTGCACTCCAGATGTTAAGGACTACAATTCCCATCAGCCCCTGCCAGCATGGCCAATTGGGAATTGTAGTCCATAACATCTGGAGTGCCAAAGGTTCACCACCACTGTGCTAGATCCTTGTGATGGTTTCCATAAGTTTTTAAAATGGACTGTTGTAGGCACGTGATCAATGTTTCACACACAGACAAAATACAAATATATTTTACATTTTATAAATACACTTTCATTTTAGGGAAAGTACTTTTATATTACCCCTGGAATTTGCCCTAGTCTTTCCACCATGAAAGCAATCGTGGAATGTGCAGGGGGAAAGGTATTGGCCAAGCAGCCTTCTTTCCGGAAACTCATGGAGCACAAACAGAACAAAGTGAGTGGGTCTTGACTGTTTTTTCCCAACGCTTCAGGTTAGCAAATGTGTTTTGTAAACTAATTTGGTTTTATTTTTTTCATGTAGAGCTTGTCGGAGATTATTCTGATCTCTTGTGAAAATGATCTTCATTTATGTCGAGAATACTTTGCCAGAGGCATAGGTATGCATGTGCACTCCTTGTAACACATTTTTCTCTCTAACATTCTAACTGAACGCTCACAAGGCAATGCTAGAGTTAGGGAAGACAGGAAAACATTTTTTTAGTCTAGTGGTTTGGACATAGTGGGAATATATAATACATATTGGAGGATGTGAGCAACTGAGAGGGTTATGCAGGCTGTTTTTGGCTCATTTTTTTCTTTGTGTCCTCTGTCCCCTATATAGCACATGCACAGTTAGATAAATATGTCACCATACTGTACTCAATTTTCTGTTTGGGAGTAGATTAACCAATTCCAAAGCCCTTGTTGGCATTATAAATTACAGAATTAATAAAAAGGGCATTTATTGACTAAAACATTAAAATACATTAAAATCTACATTAACCATTTGCAACCAGACCTTGTAAACCACGCACATAAAAATAAATTAGCCGTTACTACTTTGTAGGCAATGATTGCGCCTGACCAGATAGTGCCTCAAAAAACTCGCAACATTCTCACATACAAAATCACAGGAACCATTGAGTAGAAAATTCATAACAGATGGTAACCTAACAACGTTTGAGCTCTCTATCAATGGATAAATGTACATAGAGCGTAACAACTTGTATATAGGGCATTCCAAGAGTACATGTTGAACAGTCTCAACAGTGCCCATATTACATTGACACAACCTGTTCTCGCATGAGCCCGTTTCCATACTGACCAAAAAAGCAGCGATCGCGATGGCGTCGCATAAGAATTGCGAGCGCATACGAAAAGCGTTCACGCAGACGAAGCGAAACTGCTTGCGTCCGCAGCCCGCAGAAATGTGACTTGGTTCGCACTGGCGCTGCGGAAGCGGCGTCTGTGATGTTAGCGCCTGCGCACTTCTGGCGAAGCCGATGCAGGCCCGGCGTCATGCCCACGCAGCAGTCGCGATGGACAAAAAGCGTGAGCTGCCCTGATGTCCTGCCCGTCCCCCATCTGTCCAGTGCCTCCCCCTCCCAGCTACTGTCAGTCCCAGTGCATGGGTCTGGGAAGGTGCTTGGCCATGCAGGGGAAAGCACCAGGGAGCGGCGATTAACTGATGTGTGTGTGAAGGGGAAAAGGTGACCCAGCTTGGCCGTCTGGCGAGTCGCCATTTGAAAGCGGCTCCCCGCTACCGTCGGCTGTTAGCATGCGAGTCGCTTTGGCGTCCCGATCGCGTCACAGGGGGAAAAAGAGTGGTTTAAAGCGTTTTCTGAATACGGCGTCTTCGCGCCGGTTTAGCGTTTCCGCGACGGCGCGAATGCGCACCTCCGCCGCTGCGCGTGCGAACGCTCTCGCTATGGCGGTTCTTTTACCGTTGCCACGACGTCATATTTCGCCCGTGCGGAAACGGCCGCAGATTAACCTAATCTAGACCTCAGTTGTCAGCACCCTAGGACAGTTGTTACAGCACCACAGAGGGCTTAAGTTCTAGTGAAAGGATCAGGAAGCGACTTTTCTTGCTCTGGAGCTCAGCAGTTGTGCAGATTTCCCAGCCCGAAAGCAGTTTTCCTCCTGACCAGATTGGCCAAGGATCCTGGAGGGTTTTTTGTTTTGTTTTCTTCAGTTTCTTGCCATCTTCTGGGCATGGAATATGGATCACTGGGGGCAGGGCAGGGAAGTAAGTGTGAATTTCCTGCGTTGTGCAGGTGTTTGGATCACATGACCATGGAAGTCTCTTCCAACTTGTATGATTGTAATCCTCATCAGCCTCCATCTTGTGTACTTCTCATCCAAGTCAGCTGAGAGCCTTTGGCAAATCTCCAGTTCATCCTCAAATGTCTATCATTTATCTTGCCATAAATGTAAATATCAAAAAGGAAACGTTAAGACAAATTTGAAATGTTCCATTTGTAGGTTATTTGGCTGGTTAGACTAGTTGTTGACTGACTTCAACAGTTTGTTAAAAAATGAACGTACCTAGAAGAAGCTGGATAAAATATGTTACAGAAAAAAACACAACCAAGTTATATCACAAATAATTGTTCTACTCATCTGTCACTTTCCTAAAAACTGCAGTAGTTCAATATCCTCCCAGCAAGTTTCAGACATCTCCCATAATACATGTGTGCAGGGTAATGAAATCTAATTCAATACCTCCTCCTTTTCCTTCCCAATGTGGTAGGCCTTAGAATGCAGAAATAGAAACCGCAGGAGCAGGTTTTGTCCTGGTAGATAACTGGTGTAGAATGTGAAAAATTACATAGTTGTCCCCCTACTTTACCATGGATCCCAATATTGAAACAATAATCTGAGACACAGGATAAGAATTGTGAACTTTCACTGTTTAAAAATTACAGCAGAATCCTAGTAGAGCCATATATATTTACCTCTAAGTGCTGAAGCCATTAAAGGGCAGCACATCCCAAGCTAGACTTGGCATAAATCCAGTTTATAAGTAGCCACTTTCATGCTTCATCCAGCTCACCAGCTGCAGTTCTTCATTGATCTGACACAGCTTGTTCTGACCCGTAATTGGGACCCAGCTGCCAAGGGTCCCTTTGTGTGCAGGCTAACTTTAGAACGCTGATAGAAAGTTTCTTATCTTTCAGAGAGAGGCTTGCACATATGCACACATTTGGCCGGCTCTGAACACTGGCCATATCAGTGTGATCTTTACTTTGATCTGATCTCAGGGATCAAATCCTCTCAATCACACCAGTCCAAATACAGAATATAAACTTCTGAGATCCAGACTCTTCGTAATTAGATCGAGGAAATTCAATGTGGGGCTATCCAGGCAAAGCTTTTATGTATTGTCAAAGGCTTTCATAACTGGAATCAACTGGCTATTGTGGGTTTTCCAAGCTGTGTGGCTATGTTCCTGGTCACACAACCCAGAAAACCCGCAGCAGCCCAAGCTTTTATCTTGATGTGCTTATATATATTTATTTTTATTTTTGCAGATGTCCACAATGCAGAGTTTATTCTGACTGGTGTTCTTACTCAGACGCTGGATTATGAATCATATCCTTTGACATGCTAGTTAAGATATTCAAGCAAGCTCTATAAACTTTCCAAACTCCATTAAACTGGTTTTGTTCTCAACAGTTGTTCAGATTCACAGTATGGGCTAGTGCAGGGGTCTGCAACCTGCAGCTGATGGGATTTGGCCATGCTTGCAGGGGCTGATGGGATTTGTAGTCCATGAACATCTGGAGAGCCGCAGTTTGCAGACCCCTGGGCTAGTGAGATTAACTTAACATTTCTATGCCACCTTTCTGCTAAACAGATTCCCCAAGACAGTGAATGTATTAAAACATTTAAAACATTAAAGCAGCATTTTAAATAAACATTTATACTATTTGATGAAACATATAGACATACAAACACATGTAATACAACTAGAAAAAAGGGCCAATAAGTGTTACTGGGGGTACACTGACAAACAAACAAAATATCTTCACCTGGTGTCAGAAGATGACAATAGAAGCAGAGAAATCTCCCTGAGGAAACAGTTACAAAAATTCAACATCACCACCAAGAAGGCCCTTCTTTCTTTTGTTGTCACCCATATAGACCCAGGTGGCAGCAGCACTCAAAGTAAGATCCTCTGAAGATTACCAGAGTCAGTCATTAGGTTCATATGGACCTTCTCAAGATCCTTCAGGTATTCTGACCTCAAACCATACAGAGCTTAAAAAACCATTACCAGCACTCTGAATTTAGCCCAGAAGCAAAATTGGGAGACAGTGTAGATGGGACAAGAGTGATATGGTTCCTTCAACCCACTCTAAATCACATTTTGGCTGCATTGATCTGTACCAACTGTAGCTTCTGAATATTCAAGGGCAGCCCCACATACAATGCATTGAAATAATCTAATCTAGATAGTACATTAATGTAGTGATTCCCTCCATGCAGTGGTTACCTCCAAATTGGATGACTGTAATGCACTTTTTGCAGAGCTGCCCTTGAGTCTGATCTGGAAACTCCAACTGGCTCATCAGCCAAAGCTGGGGAAAGACACCCCTGGCCATCACTGCCACTTGTTTATCTCATGTCCAGCAGCGACCCCGTGCCACAAACATCTTGCAACCCCATTCAGAATGAGATATCTCAATTCCTGGGTCAACACACCCCCCCCCCTCTATTTTGCTGGGATTAATTTGCAGCTTGTTAACTTTCAACCACCACAAACTGCTTCCAGATGTCCACAGCATCTCTAGGATCTTCTGGAAGTACATGGGAGAGAGAAGTGTCACCTGCATATTCGTGGCTGCTTGAGCCCAAATCTCCAGATGACCTTTCTCAGCAGCATTACATAGCTATTTTAAACAACTAAATGCAAGCTAGGTAGCACTGTCTATTCATTACATGTTTAGCTCCCTTTCTCTGCTTGTCTAAACTTACCCAAACACAGGTGCTGTTTCTCACCTGTATTTGTGAAAATATATTTATTGGTTTCTTAGTGTACCTGTTGTGACTTCAGATTCCTTTGAATTTTATTGTGAAGTACATTCCTACCTTTTAGCCATCTTTACTTAAGGAGCTACCTCAAAATACACACAATATGCTAAATCAGAATATTTGTATTTTTCCCATTAAAAGTGAGTACTTCATCATTTTAGCAATAGTCTTAGTCCACCATGATTTGAAAACCAGAAATGAAAGTCTAATCTCTTTTGCATTATTCTATACTATTTTCTTAATATAAAAGAATGGTTTTAACTATTTTTCCTCTGTTTTCAAGGTCATTTTCCTTAGCCAACCATACATATAAGTTCACCTGACTGGAAGTGAAATGCCTTCTAGCATCAACCTTCTTGAAGTCATTGTTCGAGGTTTTCCAGACTGTGGGTCAATTAAGCAGTTCTTTCTGAAGTTTTGTTTTGTTTTCCGCTTGCGTTGCTGATGTGTGATGAGCAGCTCAAGGCAGGAAAGCAAATGTTAACTGCATCTGTTTAGGATGTGCAATGTTTTATTAACAAAACATAATTAACTATGTTTTTGTAATGTAAGGCAAGCTAGAGAGAAAGAGGTTACTTTTTATATTGCAAAATAGTTTTTCTGACTCTGGAGAGAATTTTTATTGAGTGGTGGTACATGGTCAAAATCAGAGTTGAAACATACAGAGAAAAGGGCTTGTGGTGTTTTTAAATTATGAAAGTAAATATTTTGTACTTTATTTTATTATGCTGCATTTCTTTTATATTGATATTATCCCACTTTTTAATATGAACTCCTAATGACTTTCTTTAAAATTTAGTAGGGTTTTTTTTTAATACGGTGCAATTGTGGCACTCTCTGGTAAGGGTAAATTACTCTGATCATTCTTCCAAATGTTGTAAAATATTCTTCTGTTTTCCTGTTTTAATATTTTTTAAAAATTACACAGAATTTATTGGTAATATTTGTGTGTTTCTACTGAAGTTAGCTTGAATTCACTACTTCATTAAGTTTTCTTGTAATTCCACTGAAATAAATAAGCAAAAAGGAATTCAGATGTGTTCATTTCTTTTAAAGTGAATGTTGTTGTATATAATCTATTTAATTGTGACTCAAATAGAAATGATTGTGTATTCCTACATGGTATGGGGTTGGACTTGATGGCTCTTGAGATCTCTTCCAACTCTTATGATTAAAAACCAATTCCAAAGTGAACTATACTGTTTCAACAAGGCTGGGCATCATGAATCCCAAGCAGCTGCTTTGCCAGTGACAAATTATGCATATTTACCAGGGAGTGAATCCTATTGAAGTCCTATTGTGGGGATTTTCTTCAGAGCAGACTTGTTTAGGATTGCTCCCATAACTATGTTTTAACTTGGTGTTCATATTTGTGCAGCTGGCTTTAGACAAATTTCATCAGATTCACTTCACCGGTTATTTTTTTAGTCAGAGCACATCTCACTTTGACATCTTTGTGCAGATTTTGATAATTTAGTGTTGGCCCTAGCTTGGGAATCTTGGTGTTTTTTTTAAAAAAAAATAGGCTAAAGCTCTTCTCATTTGTCTCTATCAGCATGCCAAGGTGTGCGTGCCGGAGTTTTACTTCCTGCAAATGAAGAGCCAAATATGGCCAATGATACGTATGAAGAAGCTTCCGGCGTTGAGCTGTATGGTGTCATGTTTAAACCTGACTGGAATGATCTAGAATGCTATGTACTGATCGGTTGTGATGCACTTTTGAAGATATTGAACTCCCTGTTGCAGATGGAGCTGAGTCTTCTGTGTGTTGGAAGACTCGTATATTCAGCATAGCATATGTTTTAAAGAAGTACATTTGCTGCTGAGACATTAATCTCTGTAATTACTGAAGATGTTTCTGTGTTTGCACTAGAAAATTGCATAACTGTCATAGAAGAACAGCCGGTACGCCATTGTGTAGATTTATGTTAATTCCAATGGAAAGATGTGCACATACCTGTGCTCTTTAAACCCATGGTATTTCTCCTGTGGTTCTCAATGATAAATAGCCACTATCTCCTCAGCTGAACTGTTATCTCACTTCTTGCTTGTAGGACCTCACTTTCCACTTCTTGTTGTGTACTTGTTGCATTTAGTGTGTGTTTGTTCATTTTTATAAAGAATTTTGAGCACAACATGTCTTCATTCATGGTTAGAAGGCAAGATTTAGTGATTGGCATCTAGGGGACCCAAAGTCGGCACAATTGACAGGGGAAATGCATGTGACATCACTGCAGGAGCCAGAAGGAAAGAGAGTGGCTGGGTGGGAAATGCATTCTCTTGCTCCAAAGGGATGAATCGGCATTAATGAATATAAGAGAGAATGGCAGGGAGCACTCTGGGAAATACTACTTCTGCAATGCTAAACTTGCGCTTTGGACCAACGTGTAGGAGTCAGGAAATTGATGTCCTCTGAACTATGCTATTTAGTCCCACAGGACTCAGTAGAAGCTATTGAAAATTTAACCAGCCCTAATCTAGCCCCCTTCCCCCACAAAACCTTTCCTTATTGAAATGACAGAAAATAAAAAATTAGTCAGAAAAACTGTTGCCACTACTTTGAAAAACAACTCCCACCCCCCCCCCCCCCCCGAATTCCTGAATGTTTGGCCATAGGGTAACATGGAGCCGTTAACAGCTCCTGTGTCAGCTAATGTGGACGTTTTGGGGGTCTCTGGAGGGGCTTTTTAAAGATAGAAGCACCAAATTTGCAGCCCAACTGCTGGTGCCTGTCCTTGCAACAGCCCTCGCGTTTGATGAAGAGGGGGCACTCTCTTTGGAGGCCCATAAAATTGGATCCCCTGTTCTAATCTTCACCAAACTTGGGGAACTTGTAAGAAATCACATAGGGTTTGATAAACCTGAAGCTTTTCAGACATTAAAAAAAACTGGGGGAAAAACCCATATCGGAATTAGGCTCTGTTCAGATTTTGGAACTATTACATCTGAATCAGAAAAATACTGGAAAAGACTGGTGCGCAGCCCTAACCAGCATTACTAGTCTCCAGAGAAGAGTAGCACTGGAATCAGATCAGAAGCTCACATCTGCCTGTGTTTTTCACTCTTATTACTTGATATAAGCCTACCTACCAGCTTCTCACATACCAATTATCTATGGCAGGGGTAGGGAACCTTTAACACTCAAAGAGCCATTTGGACCTGTTTTCCACAGGAAAAGAAAACACTTGGAGCCGCAAATAATTTTTGACATTTAAAATAAAGATAACATTGTATATATTGGTTTTTTTTACCTTTTACTCCGCTCATTCTGAGAAGAGCATGGATGTAGCCGGTGGCTCGGCCTCACTGGCTGCCGGGAAAGCACCCGCCCCGCTCGAATAGGGCGGGCGAGAGGGGAAGCCCGCAGCGCGGCCAGCCGCGGGCAATTGGTGCGCTTGCCCTGCTGCCTGCAGGGCGGGCAAGGATGGGGCTGGCGGCTCGGCCCGTGGAGCAGCAGTGCAAGGGCAGAAGAGCCGCATGCGGCTCTCGAGCCGCAGGTTCCCTACCCCTGATCTATGGTAAGTCTACAGCCATTCTTGCATATGAATTACTTACTAGAACGAATTCAAATGGTATAACTGGCAGTGCATGCTTATGTTTATTTTTTTATTTATTTTATTTATTTGTTATTTAAATTTATAGACCGCCCAATCCCCAAGGGACTCTGTAACTTTTTTAGAATAGCTCAAGTGAATTCTATAAGCCTGTACCTATTTGTTTCATGTCATTCTATTATTTCATTTAAAGCCTGCCTTTTCACTGAGACTCAAGGTGGATTACAAAACAGGAAAATTCAGACAGCACAAGACATCCAATAAACAATGCAACTAAACTAGGACTGCAGCATTAGCAAATAACACACACACCAATTGGAGGTGTGACATACCGTAATACAACAGGGTGTCAGAAGATGGGAAGGAGATAATGCAGTAAACCTTGTAACAGACTGTAGTCCTGTCATATCTAATTTTCAGGATTACAAAATCTGTGGATACTTACAGAGACTGAGCAGACAAGACAGATCCTTGCAGAAAAATCTGAAATCTTAAAAAAAGCACACAGATGTTTAGAAAGTTCAAAATAATTGAAAGAGCGCCTGGCTGCTGACTACTGTTCAACTGAAGCCAATGTGATGTAGTGATCACGGAATGGGTGTGATGTACATGCTCCATCTAACTGTCACTATCAGTTGAGCTGCAGTGTTCTGTACCAACTGGAGTTTCTGAGCTGACTTTAAGGGCAGACCCATGTGGAGTGCATTACAGTAGTCTAGCCCGGAGGTTATAGCGGCAGGGATCCATGTGACCAGATTGTACCAACTCAAGTTAAGGAACTGTTTTCTGTGCTAAATGAAAATGGAGGCAAGTATTTTTTGCAGCTGCATTAACTTGCACCAGCAATAATGCTGGGTTCAGATTTGGGCCACATCTGTTCGTTCCTCTCACCCCACTGGATCCATCTGTTACCACTCTGAAGCTGAAGCCCTTCCATTTGTAAACCTTTGTTGATTTCAGATCTTGAAGTGCAGGACACAATTCTTTTCAAGCTCATAATCTGTGCCTCTGTTCTGGCCGGCCACATATGTGAGTTGGGATGGATTTCCAGAATAGCCGACTGTCCCGCTGTAAATCTGCACTCATTGCCTGAACATTGTAAGATCTGCACTATTGGCCCCACAGTCCCCTGTAGGCAAGCCCTGGACAAAAAAGCATTCAGATTATGATGATGAATATTCAATTTCAGTAAAGTAATTTGCACACAATTATCACTTTAAATGTTTCTGTAAAGATGCTACATGTGCTCTCCGACAGCTGCGCTGATGGGAGCCAGAACTAAAACGAACCTTTGCCTCCAGTAGTGGGAGCAAAATGGAGAAAAATATTAATACTTCGCCATTGAAGGTTAGTTCTTGGTGGCATTTTGGAAATCACTGGCAGAGTTCAGCCAGCTTGCACTATATTTCACAGATGAAGAAACAGGTTTTATAATGTTTCTGCATACACACAGCCTGAATCCTGATTGCTCTTTTGTCCTATATGCACCTACTGCCTCAAAATCCAAACTACACAGTGTGGATATACTCCAATGAATCTGTGTGAAACAGGTATAGTGAAAAGGAAAACAAAACATGTTTGGACCAAACTAAAGACTAGGACACAAAGTAATGGAATGCAAGGTGAAGGAAAAGAGATTCCACCTGAACGTCAGGAAACACTTTCTGACAATGAGGGCTGCTCAGCAGTGGAATTTGCTACCTCCAAGTGTGATGGAGTCTTCTTTGGAGGTTTTTAAAGAGAGGCTAGATGGCCACCTGTCAGGAGTGCTTTGACTGTGTTCCCGCATTTCAAGGGGTTGGACTTGATGACCCTTGTGCAGGGACGTAGGTATATATATTTTTATGGGGGGGTTCAGGGCGGGGCCGCACCCCCACCCATCATGATGTGATGTTATGATTATTGTTGCTTCTGGTCTAGTCTCAGTGGACATCGGCTTGTTTGGGAGAGGCAACAGAAAATAAGAACTGCTCCAGGTAAATAGAGCAGCTTGCGCACATGGCTTTCCTCCAGGATTTGAGTTGTTATCCCTCCTGGTTTTATCTTCAAATGTGATCAGGAGTCTCCCTGCCATGGAAGCTTACTATGTGGCCTTGGATCAGTTGAACACTCAGCCTAACCCACCTCATGGACTTGTGGTGATGATAACATGGAGGAGGGGAATCAATGTAAGGCCCCCCCTTGGAGAGAGAAGCCGGCTATACTTGAAGTAACTAACTAACTAACTACCCCACTAAATGATTAGTCTGGTGGGATATAGTCCTGGCAAATCCATTGTAGCATCACTGGAGAGGTCCGAAGCCATTGTTCTCTTTTTCATTTCATTTCATTTCATTTCAATTTAATTTTCATTTTAATTTAATTTAATTTTCATTTCAATTGTATTTATACCCTGCCCTATCCCCGAAGGGCTCAGAGCGGCTAACAACACAATGAACAATGCATGCCGGCAATATAACAAAATACATAATAACAATAGTACATACATATAACCTAATTTCAAATAATTTCAATAACCTAATTTCAATAACCGAATTTCAAATGGCAACTTGAGATTACAGACTGTACAACTTCTAAAATCATAACCAGTAATACTAACGGTAGATACAGCTAAATCCATGCAATACCTAATACCTTCAAATAAATCAGTGCAGACCATGCCTTGCTATATGAGCTTTGTATTGTCTTTGTGAGTGTTGTTTAGTTGGACACTAAAGGTAAATGGAGAGCTGTGCAAGCCCTGGGTCACTACTGACCCATGGGATGATGTCACATCGCAACATTTATTAGAGGGTTAATGGTTATGGGGTGGTTTGCCCTTGCTTTCTGCAGTCACCATATACTTCATCCCCCACAAGCTGAGTACCAACCTCAGAAGGCTGGAACAGAAGGCTGAATCGACTTTGAGGCAGCTACCTGAGAACAACGTCCACTGGGATCGAACGGAGGAAATCGGTAGAGCATTGTCCGCAGTACTACAGCTTACCACTCTGTGCCCCGGGGCTCTTATTTGTACAATAGGTGCAAAAAGCCATTAGAGCAGCTGTGATTCACACATAAGGTTAATTCGTTTTTCAAAAAATGTAGCTGCCTTTCCACCCAACTTAGGGTCCCCAATGCAACAAACAATAAAAATGTTTTTAAATGGACTCTTAACACACACATACACAACCCAACTCTCCAGCTAGAACGGATCATCCTTCCCCTAGAAAACCTGGTGCGGTGCAGGTTAAGGGAACTGTCAGGCCCCTGCCCTCCCTTCAGCTGAGACACCCCAGTTTGATCTCCAGTTTCCTCTTAGTTAGGAGCAGCAGTGGCGTAGGAGGTTAAGAGCTCATGTATCTAATCTGGAGGAACCAGGTTTGATTCCCAGCTCTGCCGCTTGAGCTGTGGAGGCTTATCTGGGAAATTCAGATTAGCCTGTACACTCCCACACATGCCAGCTGGGTGACCTTGGGCTAGTCACAGCTTCTTGGAGCTCTCTCAGCCCCACCTACCTCACAGGGTGTTTGTTGTGAGGGGGGAAGGGCAAGGAGATTGTCAGCCCCTTTGAGTCTCCTGCAGGAGAGAAAGGGGGGATATAAATCCAAACTCTTCTTCTTCCTAGTTGTTTTGAAGGACACCCCCTTGAAAGCCTAAAGCACAACAGGGGTCCCTGGGACAAGTCTCAGAGAATGCACCTAGCTTTGCATGTCCAGAGCACATCCCATCATGGAGAAGGGATGTCAATAAAGCTTTTACATACCACTCTAAGGAATGGGTAGGATTATATCCCTATTTCAAGGGGTATTTCCCCAGAGTAACATGAGCCATTCCCAGTTAATGGACTACCCTGAAGTATCATCCCTGATATGTCAAAGCATCTGAGCTTCCTATGGGCTTGGGATGGCCATCAAGAAGATAGTTTTACAATCCGTTTACACTTGGTTCCTTGATTGACATGCTAAAACTTCCCCACCGTGGAATGATGAGTGTTAACCAGATTTGAGACGCTGGGATCTTCAAGCTGCCTAGTCAAATGCAAACTTTGGTGTTGTTTGTTTGAACCAGTCCTGATCCTCATCATCATCATCATCATCATCATCATCATCATCATCATCATCATCATCATCATCATCATCATCATCATCACCACCACCACCACCACCACCACCACCACCACCACCACCACCACCACCACCACCACCACCACCACCACCATCATCATCATCATCATCATCATCATCATCATCATCATCATCATCATCATCATCATCATCATCATCATCATCATCATCATCATCATCATCATCATCATTATTATTTATAAGCCACCCTCCCCCGAAGGGCTCAGGGCGGCGAACAACAGACAATAGAGCACAGTAAAATCAGTAATATCAACTATAAAATCAATTAGGAACAGCTCTATATATTAAAACCCAACCCCATTAAAAGCAGCGTTCTAACATCAAATATATCAATGGCGTCTCTCTAATCAGTCCCCTGAAAAGGAAATGGGAAAGAAAGGGAACAAAGAGTCCCATGCTGAGCTATGGAACCTTTCCCCCATAAAAGAATCATATGAGGTTGGTGAAAAGTGTTATCAGATTCACTCGCTACCTCGATAACCCTGCAGGTTTCTCTCTGTCCATCCACTTCTGCCGCACAGTCCCTTTGCCATTCTCAGTGTCTCACTCACCATGGGGTCAGGTAGCAGTAACCTCTTTTTCCTCCCTATTCTTCTATCTCTCCCCTCATTCTAGGCCTCATTGTGTGATTAGTAGAAGGAAAAGGGCAGTTTTTTATCCCGGGTTTCTCTTGTGTAGTTGTATTTGCAGTCTTAAATGTTACAGGCAGTTCTGGTTGACCTCTAATAGTGTGTCCGAGTGCTAGTAAATATGTATTTCATTTGGTTAAAATGCACTGGTCTCTGTTGCTTTTTCTCTTGGGATATTGTCCAGAAATAAAACCTCTGTATTTGTTTATCTATCTGGAGACCCTGTAACAGGCGAATACCCGCTTGCTGGGTCCAGTTCAGGTAACAGAACAATCTAACTTCACTGAGCAAAGGAGCCCAGTTGCCTCCCATTCAGCACCAACCTGAATCCATTCATTAAGGCTCCGAATAAGAGGAGAACCAGCCTTCTTTTAACAATTCTCAGCTGTCTGCAAGAAGCTGCTTCAAAGGGAAATGTAAGAGAGGTGTGGGTGGAGGGTGTTGGTGTTGTCCAGTATTTCCTGCAATCTCGAGCCCCTGACGACTGCACACCCCCCCACCCCAGGTTTGGTTTCTGCCTTTAATGTTGCCCACTGCAAAACTTCTACATTCATAAACATTGGCAGGAATCAGGAAACTTTTCTCCCTGCCTCAGAGCAGCCCTAGATTAGGCTCATTGTTGTCTTTTGCCGCCCTCTTGTGTCAGATTGAGGTCTTGCTGAACTGTTTGCTCCCCAATATGCTGTGTAAAGGCTGGTGTT
Organism: Sphaerodactylus townsendi; assembly: GCF_021028975.2. Classification (NCBI taxonomy): domain Eukaryota; kingdom Metazoa; phylum Chordata; class Lepidosauria; order Squamata; family Sphaerodactylidae; genus Sphaerodactylus; species Sphaerodactylus townsendi. The sequence goes on from NC_059435.1 coordinate 68,779,793, forward strand.
GACAACTGTATATTTAATGTATTGTGCCTTCAGATTTAGTATGTTAACTACAGTTTGAAAAAGCCATGGGATCAGACAGTATTGAAGACCCACGTACAATAACATACTCTGTTTTGTAACAGTTCCTGTCTTAGTTATAGCCTGTCTTGGTTATATCTAAAATCTAAATCTGAGTGTGTTGTTCCGACGTTTTTTAATGACAAAACTAGAGATTCCCTCAAGTGCCAAAAGCCTGCAAAATTGGGATTTTCCTCCCTCCCCATCAAGCTGCGGCTGATGTATGTTGACCCCGTGAGTTTTCCAGGCAAGAGACATTTGAAGAAGAGTTTTAATTTCTCTCTTATAAGGAGACTCCGAGGGGCTACAAACTCCTTTACTTTTTCCTCCTCACAACAGACACTTTGTGTAGTAGGTGGGGCTGAAAGAACTCTGACTGGCCCAAGGTCACCCAGCAGGCTTCATGTGGAGGATCAGGGAAATAAATCCAGTTCACCGGGGTGGAGTGTGCTGCTCATGTGGAAGAGTGAAGAATCAAACCAGGTTCTCCAGATTAGAGTCCTCCTGCTCTTAACCACTACACCAAGGTGAAGGTGTTTTGCAATTGCCTCTCTCTGAATTGCAAACCAGGTATTCCTTGTGGGTCTCTGATTCAAACCTAGCCGCAGTCAGGGCTGAGAGTGTCCGACTGACCTTCTTCCATTGTGCAAGAGGGGAATTGAACCAAATCCAACACCTCTCAGGTCACAGTCTCTCCCCGTTCCTTGAGGTAATCAAGATCACCTCCTAGTGGTCACTATCTCTCACTGGAACGCCTGCGTCTTTTTTCCTCATGAATTCCTGGCTTCTGACTGATTTCAAATACCTCTCTCTTCAGTGCTAGGATTATTTTAAATAGATATTTAAATCCTGCTAAGCCATAAATGCTGCACTGAACACAAAGGAGGTGACCCTGTTTCTTTTCTGGTCCTTAATTAATTTTGACAGCTTGGCTTCCCAACAGTAGCCTATAAGATTGGGATGTCTTCATTAGGTATTGTTGGGAGCAGCTGCATTAAAATGCCAGTTGTTATTCTTTTCCCTCAAATACCTCCAACCAAGAACTTTATTTACATTGTCGGTCTTGTTTGTTTCTTCCCAGGGGCTTCAGAACTAGTATGAAGCAGTTTAAAATACACACTATCCACTACCACCATACCAGATCTCTTAGATCTGGACTAATTGCGTGATATGATTTCCTCCCAAACTTGGTGGACAATGCAGATAGCTAGTTTACCAGGCCAGGCTAGCCCCATCTTGTCAGACCTTCAATGCTAAGTAGAGCCAGATTTGGTTAGTATTTGAATGGGACCATGAGGGAAGCCCAGGGTAAATATGCAGAGGCAGGCAACGGCAAACTACCTCTAAATGTCCCTTGCCTTGAAAACTCTATAGGGTGTTGTAAGTCAGCTGCAACTTGATAGTACCTCTCACCACCAGTTTACCCAGTGCTTGTACATTCTGACAAGTCATTACTAAGTCCATGCAGTGAATTGCTTACTCACTTTCCCTTCTTTAGTCTTTATTGCTTTTGGGGACCACTACAGAAGACATGTTACCCCTGAACAGGGCTGAGTTGCAATGAAAGGTATTTCAGATTCGCTGCTTCCTGTATGGCCAGGTTAATATATTAAGGAAGTGGAGGATGATCTGCATATCGCCACAAGAGGGAGCAATGCCTGCATTTAGACTTGTGACTTTATCTAGATTAAATTTTCAGTGGGAATTCAGCCTCTGAGCCAGTTTTAAAACTAGATTTGCCCTCAGCCCTCAATTGATAGGTCTTTGCAAAAGGCTGCTCAAGTATGAGAGGGTTTGCAGTTTGTCTTCATGCTTGTATTGGCAAAGCGCCTCTTGTGTCTCAGATGGAAGTGGAGCAAGACGGTGCGCTTGAGGGAGAAAGCTCTGCAAAAAATAAGCTGAAGCGAAAATGCCGTCCCTTGATTTCCTTAGCTTGTGTCACTGAGTTATTCCTCCCAAAAATAATCCCTGAGCGTTAGCCATATGGAGAACATCGATCCTCTGCCCTCCACAGCTGAACTAGAGCAGAGCAGGGAGGTATCGTTTTCCATGAAGAGCCACAGGCAACACCAACGGCCATGTTTTAAATTTGAAGTGTGGTAATGTGATTATTAAATAATAAGCTAAAGGTTCCTGTTTATGTATTTATTTATATCCAGCTTTTCTTCCCAGCAGAGACCCAGAGCAACTTATATGACTCTCCTCACTTTTATTCTCACAATAAACCTGTGAGGTAAACTAGACTGAGAGGGCACCACTGGCCCAAGGTCAGCCTGCAAGTTCCCATGGCAGAGGGGGATTCGAACCCGGGTCTCCCAGATCTTAGCCCTACATGCTGACTGTGCTGGCTCTCATTGAAGAAAGGTTCGCTAAAGGATAAGCTCGAGATTCAGCCATTCCACTTCTGGGAGCTGGAGCTGTAAATACACCCAGAATGATGCCACCAAACAGGGTTTCACTTCAAGCTGTGATGCTAAAATGAAACTAACAGTGTCCTGTTTATTTTTTGGAGGTGTGGTGTGTGTGTGTTATTTTAATTCTTATCAGTTGGGGAGAATTCTGGAGCTAGATTGGTAAAAGGTGGAATCAAAAGCCAAAATAAAATAAAATAAATTGTTTCACTTTGGGAGAGACCCATTTGGATGACTTTGTGGGTTTTCCAGCCAGACACCCACAACCCGCACGCACGCACGCACGCACGCATGCACACACGCACACCCCGCCTTCCTGTGGGCCCTGAGTGCAACCTGGAAGGGTCAGACAAGGCACCATTTCAGTCCGCTCTGCATGTTATCAATACATCCTGTGGCTCTTGGCCCTGTCTGGATCCGCTCAGAGTAAGGAATGTAAAGAAAGGCTGGGGCAAAGTCCATGGGGAACTGAGCGCCTGAACCAAAAAGAGGTGGGGGCAGGAAGAATGTGGACTGTGCAGTGGGGCAGATGTGGAAGATAAAGAAGAGTTTGGATGTATACCCCACTTTTTTCCTCTCCTGTAAGGAGACTCAAGGCAGCTTACAAACCCTTTCCCTTCCCCGCCCCCCCCCTCACAACAGACACTTTGTGAGGTAGGTGGGGATGAGAGAGAATGACTGGCCCAAGGTCACCCAGCAGGAATGCAGGAGTGAGAAAACAAACCTGGTTCTCCAGATTAGCGTCCATCTGCTCTTTAACCACTACACCCCGCTGTCTCAAAAGATGGCTTGGCTCCCTTTGCAACAGGAGCAGTTCCTTCCATCAGGCTCTGACTGCTCCGTGATGCGGCCTACTTCTGAGTAGCAAAAGCACATGCCTTAAAACCAGAGGTGGGATCCAGCAGGTTCTCACAGGTTCCCGAGAGTAGGTTACTAATGATTTGTGTGTGCTGAGAGGGGGTTACTAATTGGTGATTTTGCGACGTGATTTTAGCCTTAGTTACGCCCCTCCTCTCAGCAGTAGCGCGCAGAACTTGAAGCAGTCTAGCAGGAGGTGCACCGGCGTGCGTGGCAGCCTGCGCCTGTGTGCATTTGTTTCCCGCCCAAGGACCGGCGCAGCGGCTGCGTCCTTGCCACAGCCCCGCCCAGGAATGCCCCGCCCCTGAAATGCCCAGCCCCGCCCCCATCGTGCCCCGCCCAGCCCCATTGGTGCTACGCCACAGTTTGAATCCCACCACCATGGGAACCTGTTACTAAAAATTTTGGATCCCACCACTGCTTAAAACAATGCTTCTGACCTTCGTTTTAGAACATTGCTGAATGAGCTGCTATTTTGATCCCACACTTTGGGATTCATGCAAATTGTCTAGGGGTGACCTTGAACCTCCCTGTGCTGGCTTAGATGGAACCCAGTGGTAGCCGAGGTTATTCCCTGGAGTGAACAGAAGAGCCCTTCACCTTTCTCTATCTCTGCTCAAGTGCTATGAAATACAACTCTTGCTCACCTATTGCGACTACGACATGAATGCACTTCGAGCCAATGCAGCCACAGTGGGATCGGCATTGCTGATGAGCTAATACATGCCAAGTGGGCAGCTTCATTAGCTAGCTGTGGGCCTGCCAGATAATTTCATTAGTCTGAGGTGTGAGGTTACCTCTCTTCATTCATGCCGTAATTGTACCCTTCCCTTTGGATGGGTTTCCTTTTCCCCCCTCTGTGAATTGGGTTCCAGTTATTTTTATTTTAATGTTGTTGCTGTTGTGGCTAAATTGAAACAACAGCAGGGATGTTTGTTTACCTAATGTGTAGCATCGGGGCATGTTTTACTGCCCGTTGTCTTCAGAATACAATCAGGATCGCTCGACTGCTAGTTACAAATTTATTATCCAAATCCAAAGCAGTGGGAAGTGACAGCAGGCGGTTTGGGCTCACCCTGTTTTCTCTTCTTTCCCCACTTTGTCTTAACAGTGCCGGGGGGTCAGAGGTGGGATCCAGCAGGTTCTCACCAGTTCCCGAGAGTGGGTTACTAATTATTTGTGTGTGCCGAGAGGGGGTTACTAATTGGGTCTGCTTTTCCGTTAGAAATTCCATTAGGTCCCAAAATCATGAAGTCCTGTTGTTTCCTATGTGGCTGGTTAGCAAAGGTAGAAAACGGGATAATTCTCCCCGTTGGGCTGTTTTAAAAACATGTTTTAGTAATATGGTAAAGTTCCTTGTTTAAGGAAAGCCTCCTTCTTTTGATTTCTAGAAAGAAAATTAAGTATTTGAAAGTATTAAGTATTTGACAGGCAGTCAATTAGAGGAGAAGTAGTTGTTTCTGTTGGCAGTAGACGATAGGACTTGCTATAATGAGTTTAAATTATGGACAGAAAGATACCAGCTGGAACTTAGGAACTTTTTTTTTATAGTAAGTTTTTTACAGTAACAGAGAAATTATTAATTCCCCGCCCCCGGAATGCCCGGCCACGCCCCCATCGTGCCCCGCCCAGCCCCATTGGCGCTATGCCTCAGTTTGAATCCCACCACCATGGGAACCTGTTACTAAAATTTTTGGATCCCACCACTGCGGGTGGTGGTTTTGTTTTTTATAGCAGAGCACATTCTGAATCCAGGACTCCCGGTCCTGTGCCTCGCCATAGCTCTGGACATCAGTATTTCTCTGTGCATCCCACCCAGAAGTGTTTAGGTGAACAAAAAATTTTCAGTACAGTAGATGAGGCTGCATCCCAGTTAAGCTAAAGCTTGGAGAGCGATGTATTGACTGGGATTATTTGGGTATGCAAAAATGTGGTTTCCCGGGCCTGACTAGACCCATGTGAAATCCCTCTGTGCCTTCGATCCTCTTCACCAATCAGCTGGAACTGGGCGCTTCCAAGACAGGGATGAAAAATCTCCATGTTGCCGATGCCGCCCCAACTGAAGCTCACTGCTGGTGTGCCAAGGAGCAGAGTGTGTGCAGCCAGGTGAGACAGCTCAGGTGATTTGGGGAGAAGTGGGCAATAAATGAGCCCTAACATTGCTAGATCTGCAAGCTAATGAAGCCAGATTAGCCAAGGCCTCCCCCAGGCCAATGGAGCAGGGCAGGCTTAACTGGAGTTCCGTTGGCTTGACTGAATTGTGGTTTGGGTTTCCTGCTGTGGAAAAGGGCCCTGATGTGGATGGCTCAAGCTAGCCTGATCTCATCAGATCTCAGAAACTAAGCAGGGATGACCCTGGTTAGTTTTTGGATGGGAGACCTCCCAGGAATTCCAGGGTCATGACACAGAGGCAGGTAAGGTGACCCATCTCTCTTGCTTTGCAGACCCTGCCAGGTTGCCATAAGTTAGCTGTGACTTGATGGTGCTTTCCACACATGGGACGGAGGGCTATGAAAAGTTCATGCTGCTTCCCTCAGTGGCCACCGGTACCAGGGCTCCTATCTCCTCCAATGAGAAGCTCTGTTTTGGTTGTTAAATAACGCTATCTAGACTGAACACATATCCAAATAGTGATACACTGAGGCAGAGGACGAGGAAAAATGTTCATTAAAAACACAACCTAGCTTTTGTATTTTGGCTTCTTCCTCCTCCTCCTCCAGCATCTACAACAGCAACGAAATGGCACCTTCTAGACCAGGGGTAGGGAACCTGCGGCTCTCCAGATGTTCAGGAACTACAATTCCCATCAGCCTCTACCATCATGGCCAACTGGCCATGCTGGTAGGTGCTGATGGGAATTGTAGTTCCTGAACATCTGGAGAGCCGCAGGTTCCCTACCCCTGGTCTAGACCATTCCTTGAGCTTTATGGTGCCGGACCTGCTATTTGTGCCATCATACCCCTCCTTTGGGTCATATTTGGCAAGTAAGATGGTGCCTGGTTAAGAACATAAGAACATAAGAACTAGCCTGCTGGATCAGACCAGAGTCCATCTAGTCCAGCTCTCCGCTACTCGCAGTGGCCCACCAGGTGCCTTTGGGAGCTCACGTGCAGGATGTGAAAGCAAGGGCCTTCTGTGGCTGTTGCTCCCGAGCACCTGGTCTGCTAAGGCATTTGCAATCTCAGATCAAGGAGGATCAAGATTGGGAGCCATAGATCGACTTCTCCTCCATAAATCTGTCCAAGCCCCTTTTAAAGCTATCCAGGTGAGTGGCCGTCACCACCTCCTGTGGCAGCATATTCCAAACACCAATCACACGTTGCGTGAAGAAGTGTTTCCTTTTATTAGTCCTAATTCTTCCCCCCAGCATTTTCAATGGATGCCCCCTGGTTCTAGTATTGTGAGAAAGAGAGAACAATTTCTCTCTGTCAACATTTTCTATCCTATGCATAATTTTATAGGATTGCTCCAAAGGATTGCCGCAAAGGTTGCTCCACAGGATTCATGTGCGATTCCAAGGTAGCCATTGTGACCCACTTTTATTGGTTAGTTTTATTGCTTCACGTGATAACCTCTTTTGGAAGTCCCATAAGGTCTTTCTTCTTTTTTTTTCCCTTTGCAGGAATTTTAGTTAAGATTTTGTAACAGGCTGATGCCACGGACTGCTTAGCTGGCAAGTTCAGTTATTGCTCCGACTGGCTCTGTCATGCATCAGCACTAATATACAGGGGACAGTTCTGATTTTTTAAAGAACAAATATCAGAACTGCAGTGAAAAACTGTCTGTCAAGTCTCCGGGCTGGAATTGAAACCTTCCAGCTTGGTTGATTAAGTCCAGCAGTAGCCACCAGTCACACCTGACAACACAGTGGGGCCAGAATTAAATGAATGGGGAGCCTGTAGTTGCTGGGACTCGGGTAATAATAAGTGTCATGCCGAGCTTCATGCCCTGACCCATGCATAATTTAGCTGCCTTCATAAATATCAAAATACAGCACAGCTGTTAGGATTTTTCAGCACCAAACCCACAAATGCTCCTTCAATTATTCAGGGCTCGGCTGGGCAGAAGGCAGCCAACTGCTTCAATGGCAGAGATTTATATACCAATAGTGGGAAGACTTGCAGTATGGAGTACGGTGCTCAGCTTGATGGGCAAAAGTCCTTCAGAAAAGATTTGGAGCACACCCAAAGGGAACAAGTTTTACAAGTTGGTTTAGTGGTTAAAGGGGTTTACATTTACATCAGATCCCAGTCTTAAAGAGGATTTTTGTAAAATGAGGTATCGTTGGTATTTGTAGCTGGGGAAATTGGCAAAGAGGTATGAAAACATTTTCGAATGTGTGTTGGAAATGGGAACATCGTGAATTGACTTTTTATCATTCATGGTGGACTTGTAGTAAAGCCAAAAAAAAAATTGGATGCCAACACATTTAACAATTCAGAAGGTTTTAAAGTTTAATATACAAATGAAACCAGAAGCAGAAAACAGAAACATGTTGGGAAAAAAGTGGCACATTGTTTTTGTATTTGACATCAGCATGTCCACAAAAATGGAAAACTGCATCTATACCTCCAATGGAAGAATCGTTTGTGAAGTTATCGGAACCGGTGGAGATGGCTAAACTTCCAAACTAAAGAACCTATCTAAATCAATTCATAATTGGAAACCTCAGAGAGACTTTTTGAAAAATGAACTGATAGTTTGTGATTGGGTGGTGGAATAGAAGAAGTAAATAGACTTAGTTGAGAAAGGCATGGACCTTATTAATACGAATAACTAGGATCTAACTTTATAACAACTTAGAGAGCAAGTAGTAAATTTTTAAGTGTGTTTCTATTTGGTGCAGAAGAAATCCAATCAAGGCTAGAATGACTCAGGCCCCTTCCACACATGCAGAATAATCCACTTTCAATGCACTTTGAAGCTGGATTTTACTGTGCCGTGTTGGGGCGGGAACTTCTCTTCACGTCATCACGTCAGCCCATGAAGACGTGAGACCATGAACAAGGCACCCCCTCTGCATTTAAATGTTATAATGTTATAACAATACAGAAGAGTGTGCCTTGCTCTCGTTCCCTCAGTCAAACGTTAGACCGAAACGAAACAAAACGATAACGAAGCTAAAACAAAGAATTAACTGGGCGTGCATCGCGCATGAGCTGCCACGCTCTGATTGGCTGGTGGCATTTGTGTCACTGTGAATGGCAGGAAATTGAACTGTATCAGGCCCCTGAACCTCCCCACCGATGCAGATTGGTAGCATGTTTTGCCAAAAAGTTGCACAAGCAACCAGGTACTGGGGAAACACAGGATAAAGGGGTGGAGGAGCGACAGAGCTTGGCTACCTTGTGTAAAGCCCTGCTAAAAAGGTAATACAGGTCCCTTGATTGAAGTTAAAAATTTATGCTACAGATACACTCATCAGAGTACCAAGATAGGCTCATTCACAACTCGCTGAGTAGTTGCCGAGGGGCATGTCCAGTTTTTGCATGTCAATGTACAAAACATTAATTTGTTTCACCCTGCTTAAAAACACCTTTAGATGGAGAAGGCAGCAAGCTGAATTTCCAGCACTGCACTTCACACGTTTGCTGTGCCCAATTCTACCTGAAGTCCTGTGTATTTATTTTTTTAAGGTTTTTTTTCTTTTAAAAAAAAAACTATTGCAGCTACCATATCCCAGCTGGGGGAAAAGAAAACAATACGGAGAATTTTAAATGGGTGGAGAATTCCAGCTACCAGTTTCCTGTACAAACTGCACGTCAGTTCAAATAACCAGCACGGATTGCCCTCTGCCGTGCGGCTGACAGATGCTGCAGTCAGAACAAGTGCATGGGTCATCTGAAGGATGCAGGAATCAGCCCCCAGAACAACGGCGTGAGCTTTCACAACCTGATGCATTTGTGCATTAATGCTTCGAAAGGTGACGGCATTCAGACACCAAGCTGGTCTCACGCATGGGGCTCTTTTGCAAACTGAGAAGTCTCCTGGATGCTGGCTTCTTCTGTTCAACACATTGATGCAGGAATTCTAACTCAGTAGTTCAATCTGAAGGGAATAGCCACTTATGCGCAGGAAAAATTCTGAAGTTGCAGCCCTTGGCAACCTACTCATTGCAGAAACCACGCCATTGAGTTGGCCCTTCAGAACTCAAAGACCACTGGGAGAAACTGTAGTTTCAAAGATGAAACTTCTGATTGAGATAAAGCCTTCCAGATTCCTTCCCCCACAAGCACCTTTATCTCTCTCTCTCTCTCTCTCTCTCTCTCCCTCCCTCCCTCCCTCTGTGCCAGATCATATCTGAGTTGTGGTGACCCATGCTGGCAAGATAAGTTCAGAGGTGGTTGGCTACTGCCTGCCTTCACATCATGCCCCTGGTACTCCTTGGAGGTCTCAGATCCAAATATTTGCCAGGGTCGTCCCTGCTTAGCTTCGGAGACCTGATGAGGTCAGGCTGGCCGGGACTACCTTGGTCAGGACAGAAAGCTATGCTGAGATAGAGCAAGATTCAAGTCCAGCTAGCTAGCATCATAAAGACCCAAAAGATATCTGGGATATAAGCTTTCGAGAATCATTGCTTCCTTCATGTGATGCCAAGATATCAAAAGAGCATACTCTGGAAATGTTATTGGTCTTTAAGGAGCTAGTAGACTTGAATCCTACTCTTCAACTACAGGCTAACACGGCCACTGTCCTGAAAGTCTCTTAGGGAAATGCTAAGTAGCATCACTGAAATCCTCACAACAGCTCTATAAGGTAGGCCATCTTATCTCCTTGCTGCACAGCAGGGTCTCACCAGCACCTACTGACTGAGCTTGATGGCTGAGGTGAGACTTGAATTGGTGATTTCCTGAATCATTCTTTTAGTCAATACTCATTGTCTAAACAGGAGCAGACGCCTGACATGTCAGGCCGACTTTCCCCTTCAGCTCCTGCCCCGGCACTAGGCACCTTTCATCTGTTCACAAAAATGTGAATTCATTAAGTCTGTTATCTCGCAACACTAATTGAATTAGAACTGACCCTTCAGACAGGCTTATAAGTCAACATTACAAGCAGGCGGCAGCAGTGGCTGGGTGTGTACTTAGCTTTCGTCAGATAAGGGATATTACCGTGCGTTTTTTGGCACAGGCAGAGATGTATATCTGCTGCCCCACAACACTACCCATGCTTTGCCAGTGATCTGACTGGCATGAGGTGAAGCGAACCACTGCAGAATCAGTGGTTAACGATAGCCACAACTGTAGAATCATATCCACCCAGTAGGCACACAAGTACAGAAGCAGCTAGTATGGTACAGTGGTTAAAGAGCACTGGACTCTAATCTGAAGAAACAGGTTTGATTCCCTCTCCTCTACATGAAGCCTGCCGGGTGACCTTAGGCCTCTTCTGCCTATGCAGGATAATGCACTTTCAATCAACTTTGCAGCTGGATTTTACTGTGCAGAATAGCAAAATCCATTTGCAAACAATTGTGAAAGGGGATTGAAAGTGCATTATTTTGCATGTGCAGAAGGGTCAACAGTTCTCTCGGAACTCTCTCAGCCCCACCTACCTCACAATGTGCCCCTGCTGAGGGGAGAGGAAGGGATTGTGATTGTAAGTCACTTTGGGACTCCTTAAAGGTAGAGAGAAGCAGAGTATAAAAACCAACTCTTCTTCTTCCAATGGGATTTAGGAACACATCCAATGCAGCAGGGTCAGCACAGCTCACCGAGCTTACATTTGATTTACTGGGAATACATTCAGCCTTGCGGTGCAATCCAGGCAGACATTACAGTTTGCGTCAAGTGGCACCACCTGCAAAAGTCACACAGCTATTTCACAAAAAATAACCACAGTAACCTGGGTGGTAAAATAATGCTTTATTTTTTATGAATGAACAAATGCTGCCATGCCACACCTTGGCTTTCCCTCTACAAAACATTACAGGCAGAGCAGGTGGCCGGGCTCCTCTGAGACAGTTCAGGGCAGGCTCGCAAGCCCGTAAGAATACTGAAACGTGGACACGTCGCATTCCAGTGGTCTGCTTGGCGTTTGGCCGAAGAAAACTGCATCGCTCTGCAGTCCCCATTCATACAGATTCTGCTGCACGGTAAATAATAAGCAAATAACATAACAACGGTTTGATTGTCCCTCACCCCCCCTTTTTTTTGTTTGAGTTACTGGTTTATCTCCCATGATGATCTAATTACCACCGACAGTCAACAGACTGAACCTAAAACAAATGGAGACACAAAATGAAGAACACCGTGAAAATTATCCACATTGCGTTTGCTGCCGGGGATGAGTGTTTTTACCAACAGCACACTGTAAAAATGTAGAAACCTGCATTGACATTCAAGCTGTCAAAACAATCAAAAGGAATCACACGGGCTGATATAGTTCAAGTGAATACCTCTAAGGGGGGTCTTAATAAGCAAACGAGTGTTACTTCATGCATGCTGAACACAAGACTTAATACTGGATCTGGGGACTTGACAAATAATAGACTTACATTCCTTTTATATACAACAAAATGAATTATACAGTATTCATACTAGCTGTACATTTGGTCAGAATAATTTACAGGAAGCAACAATAGCAACCAAAAAGGGGAAAAAAATAAGTGGAATGAATTCAAAAGGCATTCAGACAAGTTTCAAACAGGTTTGACTTTTCTCAGGACTATGGTGGTAAAGAAAAATGGCTATTCCAGAGCAGGTTTGGTTTAACATTCCGGGAAAAGAGGGAATGTGTATTTGCAACCTCCAAATCCAAATCTTATCAGCATCGTAATAACCAACCTTGGGGTATAAACTTTCAGAAGTCAAAGCTTCCTTGACAAAGATACATATCTGAATTGGCAGAGACTGCAGGTTGGGGAAATAGAAAGCGAGAGGGAGAAATTAGGAGAAAATTACATGTATCCTGCAAGGGTGAGACAGGAAGTACCGCCTCCATTTACTCTACACAACAGGAAAACCTTAGGAGACACCACTCTGCTTCCCCCTTCCGTCTGCAACAGTGAGGACCCAGAAGTGTCTTCTCATGGCTGTTGGGATTTTGACAAAACTAGGCAAATTCTGAACCATGGGATGCAAAAGTTTTCGTTGCCCTCTTGATTATAAGGGAAGGTGCTTCTTTTCGAACCACAATACAAGACATTTGATGTCAATAAGGATTATTCCAAATCACATAGCTAAGTTGAAATCAGTGCATTAAAGCAAGCTTACTAGAAACACTTCTAGGTGCTTTGGACGAACTTCAAGGTATCTAAAGCAGGAACGCTCGACCTCATCATTTGAAACGTTTAGTCCGCCTGCCCCCCCCCCAACTTCCTTACCAAAAAATGCACTGTAAAGCTAAAGAATCCATACAAGACTGAAGTAAAAGGGAGCAACAGGTAAAAACTATATACAGAAATCTGTACAGTACATCAACTGAATTAAATGTTAGTGATAGCTACAGCAGAGTTTTGTACAAAGGAATCCTCTGATCAAGGGAGCAGCAAGGTAGCAACGGGCGGAAGAGGATGACGGGCAAACAACACATCATGAATCAGTACCTTTGAAAAATAATTGTGCTATAATCTTTATTCCATGGTTGGTAGTCTTATCTGAGACAAAGAAGCGCTAACTAAAGGGGGGTTCCTACTACAGAGGGGTGCTGGGTTTCCATTGCTACTGCACGAATCCTTCCAATGCAAAGGGCCTTTTTAAAATAGTCATCTAGCAATTCATGGGGTAATCTCCTTCTCAGTCCGGTTTCCCGATCGAGCATCTTACTCCAGAAGTCACTTTGTGGCAAGAAAAGTGAGACAATCCTTTTTCTTCCTTTGTTTTAAACAGCAGCTTCTGCTGAGTCCCACATGCTTAAATGTTCTTCCGCGCAAGAAGGCGTCACGATCCAGGAGAAAGCAGCCGAGCTGCTTCCGCCTTCCAGTTCTGGCAAAAACATGCTCGTGTAACGCACCTTTCTCCAGGAAGGAAAACAAAACAAAACAGAGATTCAGTTGCATATTCTTATTACAAAGGGTCTTGTGCTTTCTGAGCACAAGCCCAAAGGGTTAATCCTCATCTTCATCGTCTTTTGTTGGTGCTACTGGGACTTTGTCCTGGCCTTTGAAACAATCCGCAAAGAAACTGACAACCGACTTGTACAAGTGCTGCTCCAAAGCGGGGCTGAAGTAATGGCCCTCGTCCGGGTATATCTGAAAAAGAATGACCGACAGGGTGAGCCGGGCTTCCGGGAACGTGGACCAGCAGATCAGCCAGGAGCGCACTTTTGGGAGAATCCACATTTTAATTCTTTTGTGCCTTGCTGGTCAATGACCGTAAATAAATCGACTGACTGACTGACTGGCTGGAAGAATCCACGTTCAGCCTGTGCAGGCAAAGCCCATTCAAAATCAGTGCATTATCACCATTACTCCTCTGCTGACTTGCTTGCCTGCTGTTGTTAAAGGTGGGAAGGCTACTAAATGGGAGATACAAAAGTCATGGGGTAACATCATGGATGAACATAAGAACATAAGAACGAGCCTGCTGGATCAGACCAGAGTCCATCTAGTCCAGCTCTGCTACTCGCAGTGGCCCACCAGGTGCCTTTGGGAGCTCACATGCAGGAGGTGAAAGCAATGGTCTTCTGCTGCTGCTGCTGCTTCTGAGCACCTGGTCTGCTAAGGAATTTGCAATCTGAGATCAAGGAGGATCAAGATTGGTAGCCATAGATCGACTTCTCCATAAATCTGTCCAAGCCCCTTTTAAAGCTATCCAGGTTAGTGGCCATCACCACCTCCTGTGGCAGCATATTCCAAACACCAATCACATGTTGTGTGAAGAAGTGTTTCCTTTTATTAGTCCTAATTCTTCCCCCCAGCATTTTCAATGAATGCCCCCTGGTTCTAGTATTGAATGAAATCAGCATGAAAGCAGTAACAAAAGCTCCACCCCTCCTAATGCAATTGGTTCTGCTTTCCTCCTGCTGCTTCCAGTTCTCAGCCTCCACATTTCCTATATGATGCTACACATCTGCAATATTGCAAGAAAATATGACCAGGAGTCATAGCGACGTGGGATGCATGAAACCCCAGAGGACCGACTCGGTATTTCTACTGAATGACACAGGTTTCTAAACTCTGACTCTGTATTCTCACCCCTGTAGGGATGCAAGAAATGATCACAGAATACTTTACCTGCAAGCTGTAATTAGCCTTTGCCTTAATTAGGTGAGTAATGAGGTCAGCAGTGTGTTGGAAGTGGATTTTCTCTGTAAAACCAGATTAAAATCAATGAGTGTCAAGGAATACAGGGGGAAGAAATCAAAAAATAGATTTTAACCATGCAAAATGTGCTGAGTTTGGGTTGGCCTCTCACCATCAGCTGTTGCGTGGATGATCAAAAACTTTTGGTCCTTTGTTGACATCACTCGGTGGGACAGTTTGGTGATCTGAGAAGAGCAAAAGGCAGGTGAGTGGCAACCTTTCATGCACGACACCAGTAACTCTCTCATTGCATGCAACTGAACCTGGAGAACTAATAACACAAACACTGGGCAGTTATACCAAACTGAAAGGATCACAAGAAGCTTCTTGGAATGACTCAGACCCTTGGTCCTTCAAGATAAAGAAGAACATAAGAACAAGCCTGCTGGATCAGACCAGAGTCCATCTAGTCCAGCTCTCTGCTACTGGCAGTGGCCCACCAGTCTTCTCACTGTCTGCTCTAACCAGTATCTGCTCCCCAGAATCAGGATGAGATCTTTCACAACACCTACTAACTTTGTTCTTTATATGGAGATGTCTGGATTTGAACCGGGGACCTTCTGCATGCCCAGCAGATGCTCTTCCACTGACTCAAGACCCCCTCCTCTAGCACAGAAACTTATACGCTTTGTATATGTGATCACAGTCACTTTTACAGAAGCCGTTGGAGAGCTGTGTCACTCATAGTTCACACTGCAGCCCATCCAGAGCAGCCACTGGGTAGAGGATGTCCAAAACACCAGGAGCAGCACCAGGGAGCAGCAGTGGTGTAGTAGCTAAGAGCAGTGGCTAAGAGCAGGTGCACTCTGATCTGGAGGAACCGGGTTTGATTCCCAGCTCTGCTGCCTGAGCTGTGGAGGCTTATCTGGAGAATTCAGATTAGCCTGTGCACTCCCACACACGCCAGCTGGGTGACCTTGGGCTAGTCACAGCTTTTCGGAGCTCTCTCAGCCCCACCTACCTCACAGGGTGTTTGTTGTGAGGGGGGAAGGGCAAGGAGATTGTAAGCCCCTTTGAGTCTCCTACAGGAGAGAAAGGGGAGATATAAATCCAAACTCCTCCTCCTCCAAAGGAGTTTCCCCCCCTGTTTTGCCCTGTGGTGATTCAGCCCGAGTTCCAGCATCACTCTCAGTCTCTTTTGGCAGCCTGGGCTGTATTCAAAAGGGCAGGATGAAAGATCCCATCCAAGTATGTGCTTTCCTCAGCTTTTCAGAGCTGTAGCTACCAGGAATGCTGTCCATCCAAAACTGCAGGTCATTGATAAATGGTACAGCAGACCTTTCCAACCACACATTTGTAGGGAATCCATATCTCCCAGGGTTGATGTGAGGATAAAACCAAGGAGAAGCAAGTGAGGAAACTGCACTGGTTCTCCACTAGGTGCAGATGACAATGGGTGAGACACGTTCGGTCAATATCTGGCATTTCTACCCCAAGGGCTGCTTACAGACATCTTATATTGGTGTTGTGGGTTTTCCGGGTTGTATGGTTGTGTTCGCCTGCATCTGTGGTTGGCATCTTCAGAGGATCATCTTCATTATCATCTTCACGGCCATACAACCCGGAAAACCCACAACACCCTAGTGATTCTGGCCATGAAAGCCTTCGACAACACATCGTATATTATATTAGTGATAACATCTTGGGCCTAATTATCATGGAGAGGTAGAAATTTGTACACAAAATATTTGGTGTCATCCGAGAATATATCTTGATTTCCTTCCTCCCAGGGTAAAAAAAAGAATAGCAGCATCGTGTTGTCTGCAGGTCAAACGCAGCAGAATACAGAGATTCTCCACGGTTTCAGGCGAAATGTTAGAAATACAAGATTCTGACTATTATGTATACAGACATCTTCATCTGTCCTCACAGGTGAGGCAACTCATCCAATCTCCAGTTGTAGCTGAGACAAAAGGTTAAAGGTTACAAAGGATTGGATTACTACAGCACAGAGCTGTAGCAATTACCTGGAAACCCTACGTGTCAGTATCTATGAATGGAAACAAACTGCAGTTACTATTCCCAGATGGACATCTTCCACATTCTCCTCAACCTGACATTTAGGTTTTCTGCCTTAGTATGTCCAAACATTTATTTATTGATTGGCCATTGTGCGAGATCAGATGCTGGACTAGATGGACCGCTGGTGTGATCCAAAAGGGCTCTTCTTATGCCCTTAGAACAGTGCAGGTCATGGGAGGTGATCTCTCCACATATGAGACTGCAAGCGTTGGTCTAGCAGCAGTCATCACCAGATTCCTGTACACCATTAAGAGAAGAGTCAGAGGAAGGGCAACAGCTCTTTGTGCAAGTGTGGTTGGAGGAGAGTATCAAGAGGCTGTACAGACCAAGCCAGTCTGGATGGATCAGCATCTAAACGCACCTGAAGCTGCCTTCTACTGAGTCAGACCATCAGTCCATCAGGGTCAGCACTGGCTGGCTGGGAGCAGCTATCAAACGGGGGCCTTTTATATCACCTGCCTTAGCTCATTGAAACTCTTGGTCCATTAAGGACAGTATTGCAGCTATCCAATGGGGGCCTTTTATATCACCTGCCTTAGCTTATTGAGACTCTTGGTCAATCAAGGACAGTATTGTCTACTCAGACTGGCAGTGGCTCTCCAGCATTGACCATCCACCTGCTCCTTTTAACTGGAGGTACCGGGGATTGAACCTGGGCCCTTCTGCATGCCAGGCAGATGCTCTGCCTCTAAGCCACGGTGGATCTGGATGTTGTGCGAACAGAGGACATCTATTCGAAAGGTACAAAGTACAAGGAAAGATGGGTTTTACATCCATTGAAAGGATCCTGTAATCAGGGGGAATCCAATTTTTCTTTTTATCTCTTCTGGAAGGAATTTATTCACAAAGCAAGTTTCAAAAACTTCTCAGGCGTTGGTTGTGCCTTTAACAAGACATGAAACCCATCTGCCCTCTGCTCCCAGATGTTATTAGGACAGAAATGTCTGTTTCTTACAGGTAACAAAGGTGCACAAAATGACATCCACGGGGCCAGGCTCTTCAGATCCAAGAGGCCAAAGAACTTTATCACCCCTCTTGTCATATTACCCTAAAGCAGTCAGCCGAACCTCAGGGAGTTTTTGATTTATATACAACACTGTCTTTAAAATCGGATCTTCTCCTGCTAGCCATGTTCCTGTTTTTAACCGTCATCTTGTGTTTCCACCAGTAACAGATGTTCTTATCACTGGCTATGGCATTGACACTATTACCTCATATGCTTTATTGTCAATCCCCAGCAATCCCAAGTATCTTTCCGAAAACGCTGAAGCTGAAAGAGAGAGAAAGAGAGAGGTTAGTTAGGTGTTAGTTAGGAAGCTGATAGCAACTTTCTTAGGTACTAAACATAAAACGGAGGGCATTTCTTTGAGGCCTGGCCTCACCCTCCCGGGCATCTTGCCACTCAAACACAAAAGGCATCAAGGGCACAAGAAATTGGTAGTCCAACCAGAAAGGCATCACCAAAACCAACATGGCGGGAAAATACTGTCAGCAACAGACTGCAGCGGCAAAGTTATGACAAATGATAATGAAAAACCTGAAATGTTTTGAGCAACGTTCAGCTTTTCATCACAGAAAATATGAATCCAGGGATAAAGCAATCTAAAACACAGCATTTTAATTTCCGTATGCACTGGCGCTACAGAAAATGACTGGATTGGCACAATGTGATGCACACGAATTCTATTTGCATATATTTGCTAAATTTGCTGCTGCTCTGCTTACTTTTCACTTGGAGAGCAAAGTGAATATTCTGGGCAAGGAAATAGGTTCCTCTGGACAAAGGGTCTCCTGCTCAGCCCTCCCCCACCCTTTCTGAAATTTCACAGTCATTATCCATCCACCTCCAAGTTCCTTTTCAAGGACTGAAATCAGAGGTGGCATCCAGCAGGTTCTCACAGGTTCCCGAGAGTAGGTTACTAATTATTTGTGTGTGCCGAGAGGGGGTTACTAATGGGTGATTTTGCCATGTGATTTTGGCCTTAGTTACGCCTCTCCTCTCAGCAGTAGCGCGCAGAACTTGAAGCAGTCTAGCAGGAGGTGCACCGGCGTGCGTGGCAGCCTGCGCCTGCGTGCATTTGTTTCCCGCCCAAGGACTGGTACAGCGGCTGCGTCCTTGCCACGGCCCCACCCAGGAATGCCCAGCCTCTGTCGTGTCCTACCCAGCCCCATTGGCACTATGCCACAGTTTGAATCCCACCACCATGGGAACCTGTTACTAAATTTTTTGTATCCCACCACTGGCTGAAATCATATTTTTTTTTAGGGTAGTGTACAAGCTGAGACCCTGGCCTGGATGGCCCAGGCTAGCCTGATCCTGTCAGATCTCAGAAGCTAAGCAGGGTCAGCCCTGGCTAGTACTTGGATGGGAGACCCCCAAGGAATGCCAGGATCATTATGTAGAATAATGCAATGGCAAATCAACTCTGAATGTACCTCACCTGGAAAACCCTACAGGGTTTCCACGCTTTGGCTGCAGCTTGGTGGTACTTTACGCACATCCAATAAGGCCATTTATGCTCTTGTGGTCTGCCCTGCAGTGATTCTTGGCTGTGCACTCCTTCCAGTCAGATTCCTGGTTGCGCACACATTTTCCCCTGCTCCTGAACTTACCATGTCACAGATTAGTGAAGCCACGCAATGATTGAAACGCAGCAAAATGTGAATTCCCTCCCTTCGCAGGGAAAGCAAAGGGAATTAACATGTGTTCTGCTTCCCAGGTGGTTGTTTAGGTGCCCTGCACCCGGCCAAAGCAGAATGTGAGACTCACTGACTCAGTTAACAGTTCAATACTTAAAGCTTTAATTGTAACAACGTTGACAGACCCTGACTCCTCCCAGGTCTAACTAAATAAAGGTTACTTTGTTGCAGAAAGTTTCTGGAGTCTGGAATTTGTTAACATAAATACTGTGAGCCTAGAACATCTATGACTGTTTAACTTAAATACTGTGAGCCTAGAACATCTATGACTGTTTAACTTAAATACTGTGAGCCTAGAACATCTTTGACTGCCTAACTTATTGCTGTCACCCAGCTTCCGTTGGCACCTAACTGCCAAAATCAGACGGGTTGCTGGGTAATAACTGCCGTAGAACACCAGCCCTAGGGCTTCTTAAAGGGGCAGAACTAAATAAGGTTCCCTCCCATTGAATACTATACAAAACATAGCTAAACCCATTCTAACTGTGGGGAAACTAAATCTTAAAGGGGAAATAAACAAAGGCTCTGTGGGGGCATGACAACATGCATTTTGCTTCTTTGGGTTTCCTTGTTCCTTCTGGCTTTCCCTACCCACACAACAGCAGTTCTTCCCCATGCAGATAGGACAAGGCAGTGGATGATGGGCAAGAGGGTGCATTGGCTCAGCTGTGTGCAGCAGTGGGAGAAACCCTTTGAAACAGAAAACCACGGGGAAAACTGACTAAGAAACACACAGCAGTAAACACTACATGCATAGGGGTGCTGTGTGGTTTCTGAGCTGTCTGGCCGTGTTCTAGCAGCATTCTCTCCTGACGTTTCGCCTGCATCTGTGGCTGGCATCTTCAGAGGATCTGATAGTAGGAAAGGAAAGCAACCAGATCCTCTGAAGATGCCAGCCACAGATACTATCAGATCCTCTGGAAATGCCAGCCACAGATGCAGGCGAAACGTCAGGAGAGAATGCTGCTAGAACACGGCCAGACAGCCCGGAAACCACACAGCACCCCAGTGATTCCGGCCATGAAAGCCTTCGACAATACACTACATGCATAAATGGCCATAGAAGCTGGCAGGGCTGGCTGCATAAGAAGACCAGAAGAGGTGGTTGCAAGGGAGCACTGAAGTCAACCGAGCCAGCACCGAAAGAGGTGATTTCAGAGCCCCGTGGAAGTTTCTCCACTTGCCGAGGGCCAATCCCTGAGCTGCAAAACACACCCCGCAGGAACGCTGTGCGCCTGATGGGGTTGGTTCTTACCGTACAACTTGAAGTCTGTCAATGGCGAAAGAGCAGCGCCACACAAGAAGATTTCGTCTTTGTTCTCTTCTCCGGAAAGAAGGATGTAAGCACTTAAGTAGCCCCCATAGTCCTAAGAGGCAAAGGGAAGGAATCGATACAATCGGTTCACCAGTACAATGTTAAATGTTGCGACATGACGTCAACCTGTGGGTCAGTAATGACCTGGTGCTTTCACAGGGGGCTACCTTTACCTTTACCCTGCAATGTTAACGTAGTTGAGTCCAGAGTGACCTCAGACTCTCAGAACTGCAATCAGCTGAATGCAGTCACCAGCTTGTGGGGAGGACAGAATTTAAGGAATGTTTGATTTGTACACCTTGGAGCAGCTCAATTGCACATCAATGGACTCCTAGAGGCGGGTATCTCAAGCGGCAGT
This sequence comes from Sphaerodactylus townsendi, assembly GCF_021028975.2. NCBI lineage: Eukaryota > Metazoa > Chordata > Lepidosauria > Squamata > Sphaerodactylidae > Sphaerodactylus > Sphaerodactylus townsendi. Next base: position 68,800,759 of record NC_059435.1, read on the forward strand.
GTGGCCAGCTCTTCCAGGCTGCTCCATTTATCAGGTTCTTAATTGTGTCCCTGCCGCAAGACAGAGTCAACTGACTGCAAAGGCTGTGGACTCAGCTAAGTTGTGTGCTTCTCCGCCGTAGCCAGTCTCATTCAAGGAAGAGACAAATGTTTCGCCATTTTCTTCAGGCTAGAGAAAAGATTCAGACAGATTTTCCCCCACCCCAGTCCTTTCCTCTCCCACTTTCTAAAAACATTTAATGGGCGTCGGGAAAGGCTTCAGCAGGTGGCATGTTGGGGATCCCTAATTTTGACCGTCTGAATGTCTCTTAATAATTTACTCCCAAACCGTCAGCGGGCCACACCAACAGATTTGTTAGCAAAATCCCCTCTGAAATGCAACCTTTGTGTTCACATGAGTGAAAAATCCTCTGCAAATCTGCTTAGAATCCCACGGATGTCTAGTCGAGAGTGCTTACTCTCTGGAAAGACTCCTTAGAACAGCGCTGTTAGTGCAACACCCCTTACTATGAGGTTCACATTCTCCAAAAGATGCTTATCTGGGAACCACGGTTTTTACCACTGTTTTAGAATCTAAGTAAAACCAAGGGAGTTGTAAACCCAGATGCTGCTGGGTTGTACCACTGTGTTGTATATGGTGTCTTTGTGTCTCTGTGTGTAGTGTGTGTATGTTGTATGCTTGAGCACCTCTCTGTTTAAAAAAGAGACCTCCTTACGTAACACCAGCAGAGGCAAGACTCTAAGCTAGCCTTTCTCTTTAAGACAACTGTTTTTTCATGTGCTGCAAGTATTTGATGAAAAGAGCCCCTCCCTCCCTCCCTCCCTCCCAGAGAGAGAGAGAGAGAGAGAGAGAGAGAGAGAGAGAGACTGAGACTGAGACTGAGACTGATATTACAGCCCAGCAACAAATCTATCACTTGGAGGTTTTGCTTGCCTACTTCACTGCTAAGAAGGGCATCAGAAGGCATTAACACCCCAGATCCTGTGCTAAGCTTTTTGCATCCAGTCCCCCAGACACCCTTAATAAATTAATCTGCAGACTCGCTATTTAACCAGGGTGCTCTAATGACCTGTGCGGCCTTCCTTACAGCCCTCAGATACACCTTGATTCTTCCCTAGGAACTCCCAGCTTAAAATTAAGCAGCTCATTGCTCTTCCGTCCCTCGCCGGGCAAATCAGCAGCACTTTTGGAGGCTTGATTAGCTCCTGTCACAACTGAGCAGGCCTGAAGCAAGAAGTATTAGCTGTGCGTTGATATGAAAATCTTATTTTTAAATAAAAGAATCAACATTTTCTCACCAGCAGCTGGTCCTTTCCTCTTTCAAGATATGATTTAGAAAGAAATGGCGACGGATGGCTCAATTAGAAAAAGCCCTTCAAGGCAACGACCAGTTGTTTAAGCACGAGATACACCCAGTGGTGGGACTCAAATAATTTAAAAACCGGTTCCAGTGGTGGGATTCAAATAATTTTACAACTGGTTGTCTACAAGCACCATTTTAACGACCGGTTCTGCCGAAGTGGTGCGAACCTGCTGAATCCCACCAGTGGATACACCCCATAAATCAGAAGAGTCAAACGTTCGACTTGGGGTCCAGATCCGGCCCCTTGAGAGGGCTTATCGGCCCACAAACCACTTGAGGTAACCTTACCCCCTTGCTCCTGATCTGGACTAGTGAGCCTCTCACCAGATTGCCTTAACGGGGTTGTGGGCTTGATAAGGCCTCTCAAGGTAGCTGCCACCCCCCCTGTTCCAATCTGCTATCCTCTCAAGGTAGCACCCGCCCAGGGCCTGGCCCGACCAAGTCACATTTATGCCATATCTGGCCCTTGTTACCGAAGAGTTGGACACCCTGGACATTACAAGGTACAAGGCACAATCCCTCCCAGTTTGCATGCCAGCACAGGCTGCTGGGCTGGTCGCTTTGTTCCGAGCCATATGCAGAGCTCCAGCACCAGTGTAGCCTGCTAGTGTGGCTTGCTAACTGCAAACAAAACCCAGCACGGCTGGGAAAAGGGGGGGGGATGCTAACTGTTCAATATTTTGTGTCATTTAGCCACCTCAGTCTTGCAAATCCATCGGGATCTCGTCGAGATGTGGCCTGCTGGACTTACCGCCCCGCTATATCCTTTTGAACCGGGCGATTGGGTGTTCCTGAAATCCTGGAAAAAGGAACCTCTGACTCCAGTCTGAAAGGGTTCATACCAGATCTTGCTGACCACCTATTCCTCGGCCAAAGTGCAGTGAGTGAAAGCCTGGGGTGCACTACACTGAAGCGTGCCAACCCGCCTCCTGTAACACAAGCTCGAGAAAACGCAGTAGAAAGACCAGAAGTATGGAGTTCAGAGCTTGGCCCTAATTTGCGCTTCACGCTTTCAACGCCACCAATCCAGCTGTCTCCCGGAATCCGTTGTTCCTGTTAGTTCTGTTGTTCCTTCTGATTCTGCAAATTGTTGTTGTTTTCTTGCAAGCAAGGGGACTGATTGTTCTACCATGGACTCGGACTCTGATTGACTTTGTTGGCGGTAAGAGACTTCCAGGTTTTTCCTTTAAAGAACCTGGGCCCCGTTTTACATCATAGACTTATAGACATTCTGCAGTTGAGAACTACAATCAAGACATCCTCTGAAGACTTGCGAGGCTGAGTGTGGTTTTGGGTCCCAAAAATAGAACAGTGTTGAAAATCTTGTATTATCACATGTCAAATCACATGACTGCCAGGTTTTATTAGAAGGAGACCTTGTATATTCCTGGTCCATACTATACATTGCATCCTCCTCCTGTGCAGTGGCCAGGAGCTTGGATCACTCAACGACCCGTTCCCTCATTTGTATTGTGCCCCCATTATTTTTCTTCTATCTACTAGTTAAGAGATCCTGAGGGAGTGACAGTTGTTTTTCTTTTGATTTTTCAAGAAAAATTATAACTGCACACCCATATTGGGGTCCCTCACGAGCTTCACTTCTTGTCAGGACTAACACAGCAAAACATTTGACTATTGATTACTTGGTATATACATGTATGACTTCATGTGAAAATTTTGTTTGTCACCCAGTTTCCAATTTCCAAGATTACTTTAAGACAACTCCTCCTAAGCTTACATTTTGTGATGGTCAGGTTTATTCCTTGGGACCAAGATGTCCCCATATTCATTCATAATAACCTGCAGTCTCTATTGTACAGTATTATCCATTTCTTACCATCCACTCCGCCCGCCTTTACATGCTTGATATTTTCCTTTATGCATACGTAAGACTAAAGGCACAAGGTACTATGGTTCCATTGATCCTAATAACTGTGGTTCCATAGTTTCTTTTGAACAATTTGAATGGTCTCCAGAAAAGGGAGAGGTAGTTTATATGACCAGACCTGATGGTGTTTCACAGGGTTTCATGCAACTCTCACAGACACACAAACTACTCTATATTTGTCCACAAAACCCCTGGATGTGTATTGCCACCTTTATAAGATATATAAGAGAAACAATGCTAATGCTAATGTAACTTGGGAAGGAACAAAGAATTCTATTCTGACCTGGATGGCTTTTATGTATGTTTGTACTTCTTGTAGAATATTAGGAAATGCTGTATCTGCTTCTGAACGCTCTATACTATTGTCTGAAAAAAGGATTGTATTTTATTTGTGAAAATGTTGGACGAAAGGTTATATATGTAAAGTGGACAGGGCTATGTTCTTGTGATACTAGAGTTGGGAAAAATGAAAGGCAATCAGGGTTTAAATTTGGGAGGTCGACTACCTAGGGCTGTCATATTCCCCTACGTGTAGTCACCTCAGGCTCAAGTCCTTCTGCGCCTCCAGTTCTCACTAGTTTGCTTAAACGCACCCTTCAAGTTTTCAGGGTGCATTTGAAAAGGGGGGATCTGTAGGCACAGAAGGAAAAGAGTGAAAGTAAGAAGGAAATAGAAAGTGGTAGAAAGTGAGAGAAAGTGAGAGAAAGAGAGAGAAAGAGAAAAAGGAAATGATTTTAGATTTACCAGAAGGTTATTTCTTCCTTCTCCCCATTATTTAGGAAAATAATGGAGAGAAAAAGATTCTGGCAGAAATACAGCTTAAAGTCATTTCACAGAATCATGAAAAAGTGTCTTTGTTAAGAAAAGCATTCAATGTTCCTGCATTCCAGAAAAAGATACTTTTAATGCTTGTGTGCAAGTAAAAGGCTCATGAAAATAATATCTTCAACTAAAGCACAGACCCCGAAAATAGAAAATAGAAATAAAGCATTTAAATGATTATTTCAACTGAAGTATACTTATATGTAACTTAAGCAAGTTTTCTTGAAGATATTTTAGTATTAAGAATTATTGCTCAGAAATAGCAAAAGGTACTTTGCTTTCCAAAACAGCCCCTGTTGTCTCTTCCCACATTCCAAAGAAGAGATACTTTTACTTAGCAATGAGCTGAGAAAGTGTGTGTAGAGGAAAATAACTGACCAAGCAGAATTAAAGCAAAGAAAGAGAGTCAAGCCATGTGAGAAACTATATTCTTAAGAATGCTATTTAACAATGTAGCGCCATGATTAACAATGATGGGAATACTGAAACGTCATGAATTGACAGGGTTTGGCTTTGCAACATTTATGATGCATCAGCTGTCTTTATCCTATAAGAACTGTGACTTTTGTATACTCAGGGCGACTCCTCTGATTCTAAAACAGACCCTCTGAGGGTCCGAAATAAAAATGATTTATTTAATAAGTCCTTGTCGGCTTAAGCTTATTAGCTAACTATTAGTAAACACGTTACTCTGTGGTAACACTGCCATACATGAAGATGTGGGACTAAAAAGCCAGCCATCCCTTGAAAGGTAAAAGCTGCACTCACCTTTCCAAACACAGCAACTCGCAGCTTATCAACATATGGCTTCCCCAGCATCTTACTAAGAAAAGGAAACAAAACAGATCTCAGTCAGTCAATGGAAGTATCTGCCTTAAATATTGCCGCTCACAGGTATTAAGTGCTACCTGTAGGGCAAGGTATTTAAATTACATTAATTTCTATCTTGCCCTTTCCCAGCCAGGCTGAGCTTGGGGTAGCTAACAACAATACAATACCACATTCATTAAAACACCAGAATAAAAACATACAAGATATGATTAATTAATCTCTAGTAAAATTTTAATAATTAAATTGGGACCCTAATAGTGGTTTCCTCACATTAGTCTAGTTTAAGTGCGTTAGAGAGGGTATCACACTTAATCAGGGAGGAAGAAGAGTTTGGATTTATATCCCACCTTTCTCTCCTGTAAGGAGACTCAAGGAGGCTTACAAGTTGTTTCCCTTCTTCTCCCTACAACAGATACTTTGTGAGGCAGGTGGGGCTGAGAGAGTTCAGAGAGAACTGTGGCCGCCCTAAGGTCACCCAGCAGGAATGTAGGAGTGCAAAACACATCTGGTTCACCAGCTAAGCCTCTGCTACTCAGGTGTGGGGAATCAAACCCGGTTCTCCAGATTAGAATTCACCTGCTCTTAACCACTACACTACGCTCTTGCACACTGGGAGAGACTGGTCCCGGAAAGGGAATAATGGGGAGACCTAAACACAGCAGTGATGCATGAGATCTAATTGGGTGCAGCAAAGGAGACCAGATGGTATAGCCTGTTGCCATTGTCAGCCATACGTCTTGTGGAAAATCTCCATCTTTCAGGCCCTCTGAGCTAGGTCCTACCAGGCCCAGGTCTCACTCACCAGAAAGCTCTACTAGGCCCAGTTCCAATTTGGCAAGAGATGCTCTAACAACAAAAGGAAAGTAGACATGAAGCTTCTGGCTGGGGTCCCATTCATGTAACCTTGCAGCGCCCCCATGGTGTTTATGGAAAAGTGGTACGACAACTCATTGCCCAAGGATCATGTTAACCAAACAATTACAAACTTCCCAAAGGTCTACTAAGCTATTTACCCGACAGCTTCCATTTGATCCTTCTCTTCGAAAACACCCAGCTTCCTTTTAACGTCATGCAACAGCTTGGTCCCTTGAAATCCACTCCCGCGGCCATCAAACTTTATCACAATTGTATCGTGGGAGCTGACCATCACACTCTCCCAGTTCACTTCAAACTTCTCCGTCACGCTCTGGGTGCCAGGCGTTCCATCGCTGAAACAGGAAAAAAAAGCAAGCTCATCTTTTTCACTTTCCCCGAATACAAGGGGCTTTGGTTGTTCAAAAAGTAAGGGCAACAGGGTTGGAGTGAATGACTCAGCATTCCTGGACATTGGGGGTGCTAAATCACTCTAAGTGCATAAGTGTTATCTCTTGAATGGGATGTTCCTCTCTTTATCTGAACCAGGGAGTTGCCCTCTGATCCCTCCTCCTTCTCTCTCAGTATCCATCGTTCTTTGCTTACTTTCTACCTGGACTGCAAGGGAGACAAAAATTTCTGCAGGTCTCTCCTCTAGAAACAAATATCTCTTACTTGCACACACGTGATGCCAGAATAGCTGGCCATTTGTGTGAGGGAAATGTATTCTTTAAATTAGGTTTCTATCATTCCATCATCTGCAACAAGAATATGAACAGAATCTACTTGAATAAATGTAAGTTTGACTTTTTGCAGTGTACACGCCTACAAGCGTGTAACATTGGATAAGTGGGTTGGGGCATCCTGGAGTAAAGAATTCTAACTGGAAAGGACCACAACAGAAAATGCTGCAGCTTCCCTCTACAACAGGGAACCTAGCATACACATTTTTGGGGGCAAGAGAATTATATAGGAAGAGGCACTTCCTAAGATACTTTGGCCTCAGGCTATTCAGGTTTTGAAACACACAGGAGATCTGAACGGTGGGACACATGAAGCTCCCTAATTTTAAGCCACTGAGCCACAGCCCCCCAGCGAAACAAAAATTTAACCAGCAGTCAATGTTCTCAGTAAGCTGTGGGCATGTGTGACCACGGGGCCACCATATTGGCGGCGTGCAAATAAGGGGCCACCCAGTAGAGGGAGCTCTCCTGGATGGCTCAAGTCTTTGCAGCGTTTTGGAAATTTGTGCAGCACTGAAGCAGTCTAGCAGGCATGCGTGGCAGCCTGCGCCTGCGTGCATTCGTTTCCCACCCAAGGACTGGCGCAGCGGCTGCGTCCTGGCCACAGCTCCGCCCAGGAATGCCCTGCCCCCGGAATGCCCGGCCACGCCCCCGGATTTGAAGCAGGTTCGCACCACTTCGGCAGAACCAATTGTTAAAATGGTGCTTGTAAACAACCAGTTGTTAAATTATTTGAATCCCACCACCGGAACCGGTTGTTAAATTATTTGAATCCTGCCACTGATTAGAAGGTATGTTGCTGGCAGCAACTGAAGGCATCTTCATGCAAGAAATTAAGCAGCCCTGCAGGAAAGGGTTGGGGAGATGGCTGGGCTTACGCTAAAATCCCAGGCCTGATGTTGCTATTCCCCACCCCTCTCTCCATTCCCCTTTGGTGACTGCTGGTAATTTGAGTAAATTCCTCCCACAGTCCCCCCCCCCCCACACACGTGACTTTGCTAGTCTGCATGCATTCAGCACACACCCCAGCAGCGCATCCTCATTCTGTGTCTGTCTAATCAAGTGTTGTTAGTTTGATGAGTCCCAATCTTCCTCAAGCACTTGCATAATGAAGCACATTTCCCCAGAGAGCCGCTTGATGTGATGCAACGGCAGGCTTCACGCAGCGCTTTTGTCCTTCCTTCAAGCAAGCTTCAGGGTGACATTTTGGAACTCATCGCCAATGTCATCCCTCATTCGCTTGCAAAGAAAGTGATCATTTGACTTCATTTATTTATCCTTGTCCTGCTGGCTCAATAAGAGAGCTCAGGTTACAGGCAAGGACAATTAGAGGAGAGTGTGCAAGGAAGTGCTCAGCCTCGGGGTTCAACCAGTGGGGGCAGCAGAAAAGGGCTCTCCACCCCAATATGTCAGCTATTCAGGAGTCCAGCTGCAAACTCATAGCTGGTAGAATGGAGGGGATGGAGAAAGGAGCCACCAAGCTCCAAGCACGGAACACTGAGGTCTTTGGTCATGCTGAAGGAGGGCAGTGATCGACCACCGTGATGGACTGGTAATTTATTTTATTTTTATTTATTTTAATTTTATTTTACTAAATTTATAACCCTCCCTCCTTGACCAAGGTCCAGCTCAGGGAAGCATGCAAACATACAGCAGCAGCAGCAGCAGCAGCAGCAGCAGCAGCAGCAGCAGAAGCAGAAGAAGAAGAAGAAGAAGAAGGAAGAAGAAGAAGAAGAAGAAGAAGAGGAGGAGGAAGAGGAGGAGGAGGAGGAGAAGGAGGAGGAGGAGGGGGAGGAGGAGGAGTTTGGCTTTATACCCCCCTTTCTCTCCTGTAGGAGACTAAAAGGGGCTGACAATCTCCTTGCCCTTCCCCCCTCACAACAAACACCTTGTGAAGTAGGTGGGGCTGAGAGAGCTCAGAAGAACTGTGACTCGCCCAAGGTCACCCAGCTGGCGTGTGTGGGAGTGCACAGGCTAATCTGAATCCCCCAGATAAGCCTCCACAGCTCAAGCGGCAGAGCGGGGAATCAAACCCGGTTCCTCCAGATTAGAGTACACCTGCTCTTAACCACTATGCCACTGCTGCTCTTCACTAATTCACTAATACACTAGGAATATCTATTATTAAAATTCAAGATGGCACACATTGTCGAGCCTATGGAAGACTGCATGGCCCAGCTTGGATATGAACCCTCATTACAAACGATCCAAGCTTGGGCAAACCACAAGAAGGGCAATACAGAATGATGAGGCGTTGATTATTGCTGGCAGGCCAGCCTATGACATCAGGATACACGAGAGGCTTCAACCAAAAGCCCGACAGAACGTCTCTGTCTTACAGGCCCTGCGGAACGAAGATCCTGCAGGGCCCTGGTCTCAGCTGATAGAGAGCTCCCCTAGTCTGGAGCCAGTGCAAAAAGGCCCTGGCTCTGGTTGAGGCCAATCACACATCCGTGGGGGCAGGGACCACCAGGAGGTTTTTGTTGGAGGACTTGAGCATCCTCTGTAGGCAGTATGGGGCAATGCGGTTCTGCAGATGCAAGGGTCCCAGACTGCTCAGGGCCTTGAAGGTTATAACCAAAACCTTGAACCTGATTCTAAACTTCACTAGCAACCAGTGCAACTGTCGGAGCACAGGTGTTACCTGCTCTCTCACCGATGTACCAGTGAGAAGTCTAACAGCTGCATTCTGTACCAGCATTAATTTCTGAGTCAATCTCAGGGGCAGGTCTGTGAAGAGCAAATTGCAGTAGTTCAGCCTGCAGGTGACTGTTTTATGGATCACTGTGGATAAGTCAGAGCAGGATAAGTAGGAGGGCAGCTGCCTCGCCTGTCAAAGATAGTAAAAGGTGGTCCTCGCTGTAAGTCGCCATCTTGGGACTGTTTTAAGTCATATGTATTGTATAAATTGTCTTCATGTATTGATTGTTGTTTTAAATGTAGTAGTGTTTTATGATTTTGTTTGCCGTTCTAAGCCCTTCGGGGACAGGCGGGGTTAAACAAACAAACAAACAAACAAACAAACAAACAAACAAACAAACAAACAAACAAACAAACAAACAAACAAACAATAAAAAACATTAGCCAGCTGAGTCAAACATTCTCTGGGAAAGGATTGTTAAAGTGTGGAAAAGTGTGAAAGTGTGAAAGTGTGTGTTAAAGTGTGAAAAAACCTGATGGCCTCCTATATTAAATGATAAGTATTTATTAGGGAGCATTAGTAATTATATTTATGGGTCAATATCTTAAAGGAAAGACTTGTAGATTTTTAGAGTGTAGAAGGAGGCTTAAAATAATGTAGTAATGTATACTATTACAGGTGTGAGTCGGGACACTGGGGTTAGTGTTTTATGTCAGCTGTCCTGAGCCAGCAGGTATCTGTCCAAACTCCATTTCCCTTTGAAGTTGCTATGTTGGACTGCACCTATCCTGGTAGAGGGACATTACAGCCCTTATAACTACCCTTTAGGATTATGGGAGTAGTCTGACACATGAATACTGAGTCCCTGCAGAGTCATTACGACTCAAAGTAGACCAAACTGAGATGGAGCAATAGATGGACTGACCATAAGGCAGGTTCTTACACTGTTAAATACTTGTTGAAATTTGTAGGCATTTATGTACAAAGCCTCCTATTTCCCATACGAGGCTGTTGGAAGAAACGAAAAATCTTGCTCCCGCCCCCTTTCCTGTTATAAGAGAATGGTTTGAAGACAACGGTAGGATTCAAATAATTTAACAACCGGTTCTGAAAGGACTCAGTGGTGGGATTACACCCAGTTCTCTGAACTAGACAAAAAAAATTAGCTACTGGTTCTACTGAACTGGTACAAATAGGCTGAATCCCACCACTGTTTGAAGGGTTCCCCAAATTTTGGCCATACTTATACTGAAACCAGTATGAAAATATCATTTTGCCCCATTGTTCATGCTGAGCAGGTAACTACTACTACTACTACTACTACTACTACTACTACTACTACTACTACTACTACTACTACTACTACTACTACTACTACTACTACTACTACTCTCTGTGTGTGTGTGTGTGTGTGTGTGTGTGTGTGGCCATCAAGTCACAGATAATTTATGGTGACCCCTAGTGGGGTTTTCAAGGCAAGAGACGTTCAGAGCTGGTTTGCCATTGCCTGCCTCTGCATCACGCCCCCGGTATTTCTAAGACGTCTCTCATCCAAATACTTACCAGGGTCGAGGCTGAGAGTGGGTGACTGGGCCCCGGGCCCCCAGCAAGTTTACGTGGCACAGCAGGGATTTGAACCAGACCAGTGATTTTAACTACTACACCGTGTTGCCTTGTCTACTACTAGGGTTCCAAAACTGACAGACTCCAGATTCTGCTCCGGTCCACCCTGTTAAGGCTCCGCCTCTGGCCACTTGCTTTCCACATCATTCCAGCTGAGATTCCTCCCCTACCATGATTTGGGACAGTCAGAATTTTCAAATTCAAAAGAGGACATTTGTAGGTATTAGATGTTCCTTTTATCGTCTCGCAAATGGCAACCTTGGCTGAGAGTTTGGATACACTCATAAAATTAAGCAATTGATCATGCTACTCACACCACCAGAAGTAATGGATAGTGCTGGTTTTCCACGAAGACAGCCGGCTTTAAAATTTGCATTGGCAATTCTAGATAAAGACAGAAAAAGAAAGAAAGAGGGAGCAAAAGAGGAGAACAGCATTTACATTTGGGAAGACGGCTGTTGTACTGAATAGGCTTTTTTGTAATACTGCGAGTGCTTCTCAGTCGGAATAAAATGACATTTGATAAAATAGCTTGGCAAATAACCACCTAGCGGAATAGATGCTTTCAAGGAGAAAAGCCGCACTGTCACATCCAAGATGACAAGAAATCCAAAGCCGGGGTGCTCTGAGATGCTCCATTATGCACCAAACATGCAATTAACAGCCAGTGATATGTATTATTTCCCCCTTTAGGCAGGTGGAAAGTGACAGCACCATGAACCAATATTTGGGAAGCGCCAGGGGAGAGAGGAAAGGAACGGCTGAAGCAGAGCGGAATGAAAATGCACCGCAGCAAGCAAAAGAGGGCCATTTCCCTTCTTTGCTTAAGGGGCTTTAAGACAAAGAGTTTCTACTGTTCATTTCAAACTCCAGGGGGGTTGAATGGAGCTGCGCTTGCCCTGGTAAAATTGCCTGAAATGAACCAGAAAATACTTAATTGGATGGCATAAATTAAGCACAGCGCTGGTAGGAGTTCAATACCTTCTTACTGGCTGAAGGTATAGATGCTGGAACATTGTTTGGCTGTGCCCCACTTTAACCTGGGCACCCATTAGGGCCTGCACACCATTATCATCGTAGGAGGCACTTCTTGCCTTAATTTGTGTATAAACCTGACCCCAGTGTGTCCATTACCAAAGGCCTGACCGCTCAAAACAGCATCAGCGGCTTTTCCAACACTGTTAAGACCTGCTGAGCTAATAGGTTTCAATGGTTTCCTTTGCAATCTTCCTCTTGCCTAATTAATTATTCCATCAGACTTGCTAATGGACAGCAGATGTGTTATCATTAGCCCTGCGACACCCCACGGAAAGCCACTTGGCTTTAAATATACATACAGCGAGGGATGTGTGGGGACAGATAGGCTGGAGTGTTGAAAACAGGCAGAGGCGTACCTCCCATTGGGCAAAGTGGGCAGCTGCCCTGGCCGCCACCTTGTGGTGGGCGACAAAATTGCAGGTTTGTGAGGGATTTTGTATTTTCAGTGTTTTTCCGTTTTTTGGCCTGCAGGGGGCGCAGATTTTAGGCTAGCAGCACCAAAATTTCAGGGATTTTTTGGGAGACTCTCCTGATGATGTCACCCAGGTTTGGTGAGGTTTGGTTTAGGGAGTCCAAAGTTATGGACTCCCAAAGGGAGTGCCCCCATTGTTTCCAATGGGAGCTAATAGGAGATGGGGGCTACACCTTTGAGGGTCCATAACTTTGGACCCCCTGAACCAAACTTCACCAAATCTGGGTGGTATCATCAGTAGGGTCTCACGAAGACACTCTGAAATTTTGGTGCTGCTATCTTAATAATTGCACCCCTGACAACAGGCACCCCCTAAATTTCCCCAGATTCTCTTTTTAAATTCACTCCCTTCCCACCAATGCTTGTTTTCTTTCTTTCTTTTATTCTCTCAGTGCCTAATAAAGGTTGTTGTTGTTGTTGTTGTTGTTGTTGTTGTTAAATCTACCCCCTTCGGCATGGATTTCAAGGGAGAATCTGAGGTCCCCAGTTTAAACACCATTTAAAATGATGCTGTTTGGGGGTGGATTCCAGCATCACTTGTTTAAACCAGGGAGCCCAGATTCTCCTTTTAAATCCACCTTAAAGGGAGAGTCTGCCCCCCCCCCCAGTTTAAATAACATTGAAAGTGATGCTGTTTCCCCCAATTGGGGGGACTGGATACAACACCATAAAATGTTTTCATAGCAGTAATAAAACATTTTGAAAGCATTTTGAAAATGTTTTCCAAATATTATTTCGGCTGTGTGGCATGGCCCATTGCTATGTTCAGATTTGTGAGTTGGGGGACGTTCTATAATGTGATGGTGACTTTGAAACGACCTGGTGGAAAAAATTATTGTTTGGTCATGGTGGGGGCCACCCGGGGGGGGCATCAAACTCAGGTTTTGCCCAGGGCTCAAGTTTGCCTAGGTACGCCCCTGAAAACAGGCCTCGGAAACACTGGAGGGTCGCAAGCAAACAGCCGCACAATTACTAGTCTGCAGACATTTGCCGCTTTGTCAATTAGGTAAAACCACACCACGTGCTGTTGGCGTCAGCAGAGGGACAAACTAACCAACGTTGGGCAGCGGCTGTGCATTATTCATGATGTGTACCAGACAGAGTGTGACCAGGAAATAGATTTTAGCTTGTGCTAAAATAGTAAGTGTGGCTCCATAAATAGAAATGATGTGCAAACCAATGATAACAGCTGCGACACTTTGGGTGATGAAGACAGATTTTTTTGAGCGTTTCCTTTGATTCCAGAACACAAAAGATACACGGCTTATATAAAATAAAAGCTGGGGAAGAGGTGTGTGTGTGTGTGTGCGCGCGCGCGCGCGCGCGCGCTACCACAGACTTTAATGGGCATAAACCGGTATAACTCTACTGTTATTAATGCACACGCTTTCAGTCTAAAGATACCAGACACAAATTCATTAGCTGCTCTACATGCCCAGGACTTTGCCTCTTATAAAGGTCAGCAGAATACTTTGTGCAACTGCTGAGAATCTTCAAACATTTACTTTAGATTTTATAAATATATTAGGCCCTTTCCAAGTCCTCAAAATGATTCACCGCCTAATGTTTCACATGCTGGAAAAATATATTGGGTTCACCACTGTGCCTCTCTTTCAACAAGTTCATCCCCAGTGGAGAAACTTTTTCTCATTAAGACTTTCTATGGTGATAACTTTTCTAGTGTTGGAGAAACTCTTCCTCCAACAGAATTAGACTTGGTGAAAGACAGTTGTAGGATCCAACCCCAAATAAAAAAATAACAGAAATATACCATAAAACATAAGGAAATAACACCCTGTGAGATGGGTGGGGCTGAGAGAGCTCTGAAAAGCTGTGACTAGCCCAAGGTCACCCAGCTGGCGTGTGTGGGAGTGCATAGGCTAATCTGAATTCTCCAAATAAGCCTCCACAGCTCAAGTGGCAGAACAGGGAATCAAACCCGGTTCCCCAGATTAGAGTGCACCTGCTCTTAAACACTGTGCCATTGCTGCTCCATGGAAGAACATGAACAGGCAGGAGGGCAAAAGACCGGCAACTTACTGTAATCGTGAATCTTGACATCCACGTATTCTACTATAGGCATTTGCCTTTCAGCTACTGTCTGCTGCACTTTTTCATTTAACTCCAGATGATAGAGTTCTGAAAGAACAGGAAGCAGAACAAACACAGCCAACCTGTTACATAGAGTTAATTATAGAAGAAAGCAACAGAGATCTACAGGAGGAGGGGAATTTCCTTCCTCCAACACCATTTCCTATCTTCTTCATTTTCCTTCCCTCCTGGCTCTACTCCCCTCCCAAACTCCCCCCAGTCTTCATACCTGCACATTCCTCTTCCCTCACTCACCATCTTTCATGGCAAGTGATGACAACTGAAACCTTGCGCAAGATCTCAGCAGCCATTCTAGTTTGGCCAAGCAATTCAGAGTGGATGCTAAAATCTAGTGAGGTAATGTGAGTTTAAGGTTCTTCTACAATAAGGGCTCCCTCGGTTTGTTGAAACATCTGCTCTCTCTGTACTTGGCCCACATATGCAGGGGTATTTTTATCCCCTCTCTGAAGCTGGATATGTAGATTAACAGTGGCAAAATTTTGCATTGCATAAAAATGACTTCTAATGATACAGTTAAGCTGTTAAGGCCATCCTTCTTCCATACTGACTTCCATACTGACTCAGTTTAGCCTTTCCAAAAATCAACAATTGCTCCAGTCGTGTGCGAGGATGGCCCTTTCCCCACTTACTGTTTGTGGCGCACTACTCTCAGTGCGAGTCATTTCTGGCGTGGGGCCGTGTTCCCCACTGCCCCGCGCTCTGCGCGGGGTCATCGAAAGGTGCCGTTTCTTCAGCGCCAGAAATGACGCGCGCTGAGGGGACATGAGAGAGGCAGAGTCGGGGTGGCTGCGTTGTCGCCGCCCGGACTCGTGGGGAGCGCTGCTGGACCCCGCGCTATTTGGGGAGAGTAGCGTGCAGCAAACGGTAAGTGGGGAAAGGGCCGATGATGAGATCCAGACGAGCTCTTTGGAGCTCTCCAATGCCATCCTTTCCCCCCTCAGGTACAATCAGAGTTTATGCAGAGATCAGGATTAGACTGCAGTGTTATTCAGCCAGTTCAGTTTGGCTCTGTGGCAAAGTCACCAAGTTAGAATGAAGGCAAGCAAGAACCGTATGAGTGTAACATTTTTGCAAACAGCGGTAAGGACTACCACTGGAAATAAATAAATAAAAACCTCCTGTCAGGCTCAGTTCCATCTTCATTTGATACTGCTGGTGGTCATTTGTCTTAGAGAACAAGTCTCCGAACAGCCTTGTTCACCATTGATTTTAACAAAGTAATCAAACCGGGCTGGCAACCGCATGATAAGTCAAGAGAGGAGAAGGTCAGAATTGATCTCTGTCTGGATAGCAAGTTTCAGAAACGTTAAATAATAATTCCTGTTGAACTCTGCGCCTCCAAAAAGAACCCTTAATTGGGATTTTGTCTGTTGAGGAAAAAAATGCCCCTGCTGCTTTTTAATGACCTAATATCTGTAAGGATGCTGAATTTTTAGCAGCAGCTTTAGAAGGCTTTTATGGGGGGAGTTCAGACCTTTTGCAGCTTGCAAGTTTAATTTATGAGCTGTTGAACAAAATCTATAAACTGCAAAAAGATACCTGCCTGAAGTATGAAGCAATTTTGACTTACAGTTCCTGACTGTCTTTTCATACCAAAATGTGTATTTTCCGATGGCCTTTTCCGGCTAAGGGCATATGCATAAGGAAGCGGGACGTTTGGGGGAGGGACAGAGAACATGGCTTAGTGGGAAAGTGGGGAATTGAAGATGATTCTCCAGATTAGTCTGCCACTCATGTGGACCTATGGGGGCCCGATCCTGCTCAGGACCAGGCACGGGGCAGAGGAACCCCCGCTTTGAAGAACTCAAACTTCCTGAGTAGTATCAGGCATTCACAGAATTTGAAAAGTGGTTGTATATTCTACATTGCCCTGACCTGGATTGCCCAGGCCAGCCGAATCTTGCCAGATTTCAGAAGGCAAACAAGGTGGCCTCTGGATAATACTTGAATGGGAGATCACTGTGGGAGTCCAGGGTTGCTATCCTGAGGGAGGCATTTGGCAAACCACCTCTGGTCTTGCCTTCAAAACCTTAGGGTGGCCACCACAAATTGGCTGCAACTTGATGGTACTTTCCAACACCACCATAATCTAAATTGCTTTTATCAAGAAAAATATGCACCCTACTGAAATGCCGGCTTCTATTCCCAAACCTGAAAGTAGAAAATATTTAGCATGGCTCTAGTTTTCAGTACATAGCGTAGAATGAGATGCTTTTGGGTCCATTGATTGTAATTGGGAAGCTATATTGTTCAAAGGATACATTCTGCAATATTTGAAGGGGGGAGAATGAGGGCCAGGACCATTTCAGTGCTGGAATTCCCTCACTTTACAAATTCTGTAGATGTCTGATACTAAACAGATCAGCAAATATAGACAGTCAAACCAATACTAGAAAATCTGAGGCCAGCCAAGCCGAAGAAGCATGGACTGTATATATAGAGACACAAGGCAATGAACTAATTGGTATATGCAATTACTTCGAGTATGAAGTCAATAGATAAGTCATACACCATTCATAAAGATATATTGTGATTATACTGTAAGTAATATGCAGTGGCGAATTTCCCTAGGGACGTGGGGTACCCCTTGTCCCCGGGCGCACCGATTAAAGTCACGTGGGGGCGCCAAAATGTCCCCCACAGTTACCCATCATGCTCCAGTCCAGCAAGGACGGTGGCCTGGAATGTCCAGTCCAGGGGGCGGGCAAAAGCCGCGCCCTCCCAGGCATTCTCCTGACCTCTGCAGGGGCTGTGAGTCATCGAGATCAGGAGCCTCGGAGGCGGGAGCTCCGCCTCCCTCTGAGCCGGCATTCCTTGCTTTCTCTTCCGGCCTGCCTGCAAACAGTCACAAGACTTCTCCCCAGGCTGGCCGGCACAGAAGAAGGCAGAAGCCGAGAAGGGAAGCCAAGTGGGAGCCCGGCAGCAGCAGCAACAACAGGCGGCGGCAGGTGAGTGAGGCAGCGAACCAGCCCATGATCGCCCCCCCCCCCGACACACAGCCGGACTTGTCAGCCTTTCCTTGGCCTCACCCGCCTGCCAGCGTTTGCTCCGCGAGCGCGCCCATGGCCCACAAAAACCAGTCCGGCTGTGTGTGTGTGTGTGGGGGGGATGATGGGCCAGCAATGCGGACAAGCTGTGGGCGCCCAAGCACCTCTGGAGGCAGGTGAGAGGCACTGGCAGCCATCTCTCCCACACACAGCCAGACCGTGGGCGCGCTCAAGGATCCAACGCTGCTGGTGGCAGGTGAGGAGGGGAGCTGAGGAGGAGCCCCTAGACCACCCAATGTTCCCTGTGTGGGAGTGAGGGTCTCTCCACCCAGCAAAACAAACTACACCCCATCCCTTCCTCCTGCCACTCCTC
Organism: Sphaerodactylus townsendi; assembly: GCF_021028975.2. Classification (NCBI taxonomy): domain Eukaryota; kingdom Metazoa; phylum Chordata; class Lepidosauria; order Squamata; family Sphaerodactylidae; genus Sphaerodactylus; species Sphaerodactylus townsendi. The sequence continues at coordinate 68,818,504 of NC_059435.1, forward strand.
TTTTCCAGCATCCCCTTTGCTGTCCAGATCCCTGCTCTTTCCCTTTGCCAGGGCTGGGCTTGGAGTGGGGGGGGGGAGAGCACCGGCCCCCTTTGCCCTTGCAGTGCCCGAAAACCTGTTTGCTTCACTCCAGGCAGTGTTGGGTTACACGGGCTGGGATGCTCTTTTTGGGAAATTGCTTGGGAATCCCTGCCTACTATGCCAGCAGGTGAATTTGCCTGCTGCTTTGCGGCTCAGCAGTGAGTAGCTGCGAGCATTGGATGTGATCCGTCAGTAGTGGCAAATGGGATGCTTGGAACTGTGACCAATCTCTGCCGGGGCTCCTGTGGATTTCTCAGTACGCTTTACAGGTGTGCTGGTGCGGAGGGGGGATTCAGATGGGGGCACAGTGTGGGGCTTTCCAGCATGGTGTAGTGGTTAAGAGCAGGTGCACTCTAATCTGGAGAACCAGGTTTGATTTCCTGTTCTGCCACTTGAGCTGTGGAAGCTTTTCTGGGGAACCAGATTAGCTTGTGCACTCCGACACATGCCAGCTCGGTGACCTTGGGCTAGTCACAGTTCTTCGGAGCTCTCTCAGCCCCACCTACAGAGTGTTTGTGGGGGGGGGGGAGGAGATTGTAAGCCCCTTTGAGTCTCCATACAGGAGAGAAAGGGGGGGGGGGAATAGAAATCCTCAGATCAATAAGCTATTTCCCTTTGTTGCCAGAAATTTCAATCCCCTGCCCTGGATTTAGGTTCCCTGCCTTAATCTAAATGGAAGCTGGCTTCCAGTTAGCTAGGGAGGGGGGGAGCAGGTAGGAGGGAGGGTGAGAGAGCAAGAGGGGAATGGGAAAGGACAGGGGAAGAGAGAGAGATGGGGAAAGGAGGGAGGTGGCATGGGAGAGGAGGGGATGGGCCGCAGGAGAGAGAGAGCCAGAGGTGACTGTCTGGATGGAAAGATCTGGCTGCTGAGATCAGTGATTTAGAAAGTGTGTACTAATGTTCCAAAGATCTACCAGCATGATCTCTGAATTTTTAACTTTTATAACTCTGCAAGGAAGAAATCTGGTGTGTGTGGGGGAGGGGTATGAAAGCTGAGAATTCAGAGATCTTGGCATAAGATTGTCAGAATGTCAAGTGCACACTTTTGCAATACAAATTAAAGAGAACATTCCATTGAGTTGCAACTGACTGATGACAATCCTTTGCATGGAACATTCCATCCAGCAAGAAACAAGGTGTTTTGCTATTGCTTTCCTCTGCATAGCAACCCTGGTCTTCCTTGGTGGTCTCCTATCCAAGTGCTGACCATGGGTGACCTTACTTAGCCTTTACATCCTGACAATCTTGGACCCAACTGGGCTAATCAGGATGGTGTAGTAGCAATAACAGCATCCGATGTTTTTAAAAAGCACTCTAGTGATACAGCACCAGGGAAAGTGGGGATGCTGGGGAAATAATGGGTGACTATCTGGATGCAGTCACAGATAATTAAATCTCAGATTAATCAATTATCAATGAATGCTGTATTTTTGGGGGGAGGGATCATACCATTCTGATGTGTTTGCCTAAATATTCCTTAGCAATTTTAATGGCTATTAACCTGCTTGGGTAGGGAGTGTTTTGGCACATAATAAAAGTGATGCAAATCTGTACAGTGGGTGTTTGAGTTGGTCATAGTTAACCAAGCAGACTAGGAGATCAGTTGATGTCTGATTGTGACATTCAAACCTGTTAAGTTTGATTGTTGTACATATTCAGTGTGAATTTCCCTTCTTTTCCCAACTCCACTTAAGAACACAGACATATTTTACCACACATTTCTAAAGCTCAAGTACTATAACTTTTCTTCAAAGTGTATGAGTGTTTTAGGGAGCTTTCTGCATCTCAGTCAAGTCAGTGATAGGACAAATATAGAATTTAGAACATTTGGAAAACAATGCTCCCCCTCAAAAAAAATTTTGAACTCCTACCCCTTTATGGACTAGAGCATTTCAAGTTTGAATCCAATAATAAGGTTCACTCCACTCTGCCAATCACTTCTTACAATAGTAAAAACATACTCTTGAGATGGTGGGGCAAAGGTTAATCCAGCAGCAAGAAGGGCTTGCTCCTTCCAGGCCTGGAGCATGCACAAAAGTGCCCTTTGTGCCCAAGATGTATAGTTTTCCTTGGCTTCTCATGCTTTCCGATGGTCATTTTTTACATGGACACTGGATTGTAATTTCCTCTGTCTCCTAGTTCAGCTGGGGAGGGGTGTAGGTTGCCAGGCCTCTGCAGGGGGTGGGGATCCCCCACTTTGGGTCCCCTCCCTCTGGAGCTATTCAGCTAGCTGCTAGCCACTGGATGACTTACAAGCAGTAAATTCAGGCTATGCTGGGGGGCAATTGGGGATGCTGGATATAACACCATCAACGTTTTCACAGCAGTAATAAAACATTTTGCAAGCATTTTGAAAACGTCAAAAATTTTATTTCTGCTAAGTGGCATGGACTATTGCTGTGTTCAGATTTGTGAGTTGGGGCATGTTCTATAATATGATGGTGACTTTAAAATGATCTGGTGCAAAAAATACTTGTTTGGTCATGGTGGGGGAGGGTGGCCACCCATACCGGGGGAGGGGGCTCCAAACTCAGGTTTTGTCCCCGGGCGCCAGTTTGCCTAGAAACGCCTCTGGTAATATGCACCTGGATATAAATGTAATAACAAAACATACAATGAGGGCACAGGCAACCTAAGAAGCGTAATGGGACAGTACTTAGTAACAAATTTTCATAAACATTGTATAAGATCTCATAAACATTGTACATAAGGCAAGAAACCTGTAACATTCATATTTGGTTCTAATAAATTGAAAGAGTCAGTATCACTGTCTGATGTCTGATACTACCCAGAAGAAGAAGAGGAGTTTGGATTTATACCCCACCTTTCTCTCCTATAGGAGACTCAAAAGGGCTTACAATCTGCTTCCCTCCCCCCCGCCCCAACAAACACCCTGTGAGGTGGATGGGGCTGAGAGAGCTCTGTAGAGCTGCGACTAACCGAAGGTCACCCAGCTGGCATGTGTTGGAGTGCACAGGCTAATCTAGTTCCCCAGATAAGCTTCCACAGCTTACATGGCAGACTGGGGAATCAAACCCGGTTCTCCAGATTAGAGTGCAACGCCTTAAGAGTTGAGAAAAGCGGGGTATAAATTCAAACTCTTCTAAAGTGAGGGAATTCCACTGGTAAAATGGCACGGTCTCCCCAGGGCATCCCCAAAGATGTCATACCTTCTAGTTTGGCCCTCACTGTTCTCTATCACTGCTCTTAGTGGAGGGAAACCCCTTCCACTTAGCATCTCTTCTCACTAGCGAACATGCTGCCAAGTATCTTGACTAGGACAAAGATCAATCAGCGTATGTGATGTGAAAGTTGTTGCATTAACAAGAGGTGGAAATTTGGCAATCTTGATCATTTTGAAATTATTTCTCTCCCCTGATTCTTCTCACGCTTGGACCACACTCAGAACAGGGGGAATGCTGTATTTTCTCCCTCCGCCCGACTTAATAAGTTTCTGCAACTCATCATCATATTCGGAGCCAGTGTGCCTGTCTCCAATGAATTCAAAAGGGGAGGCCGCATCACACAGCCCTGTCAATTTCCAATTAATGAGTTTTTTTCATAGATATTTCAGCAGGTGGGGTTGAATGGTTCAATGAGTATTCAAACTTGTTCTTGAAAGGCCTCATCTCGTCCTTATTGAAATCACAACTCCCACAAAAGCTCCCAAGCAAAAGACTATTAAGTTTGGTTAAATGTTAGGCTCCACATTTAATTATGGCTTGCACAATTAGCTTTATCAGCAGAAAGAGGCTGGCCATGCAGGGACTCTGGAAAAGACATTCTATTTGCTCATATAATTGCATACAGAGAAAGGCAGGGGCCGAGTGGAAGCGAAGGCTGACATATCTCGAGAGAATTCTCATTTTTTCCCCCTGCCTTAGGACCTCTGGGAGCTCTTGTCTGCGAAGTACAAATAGCCGGTTCTTAATTAAATGTAAGCACAGCATAATATTTGGTGGGATTTACAGTTATCTGATTATTGCAGAATAATCCCTTAATGTGGCTTCATATTATGAAATAAATAGAACTTGGCTAACAAGAGGCCGTCACAATAGTTTCCCCTTTATCCAATAGCGCGAGAGAGCACTGCGTAACCGAGGAGACACTGGGCGCAGGACAGTCACGTGCAAGATGAGGCAGCCTGGCAATTAGATCTGGCTTTGCGTTTGTCACCTGGGTACGTTGACAAATGCTACATCCGTCTCTTGCTTGGCTTCTTCTTAACTCTGTGCTGGTCTGCACCGCCAATATCTTGGCTTGCCTGACTGCACTTGCTTTAAAACAATGTTGGGTTAAATATAGGGAGGGAGGGGGGCACAGAATTGTTCCAAAGATTATACCAGTTAGCATCACAAGGGGAGAAAATGGTGCCTCAGACAGCTCCTCTTTTAGTTCAGCAGACTCTACTGGGGCACGTTGTTTTCTTATCCAAGCTGTGAAGGGCCCTATAGATTTACTGCTTGTGGAAAGTGCTGTCCGACATATAGCAACCCAGTAGGCTTTTCAAGGCAAAAGACTAACAGAGGCGGTTTGCCATTGTCTTTCTTGGTATAGCAACCCTGGTAGTCCTTCGAGGTCTCCCATTCGTGTACCAGCCAGGAATGACCCTGCTTAGCTTCTGAGATCTGACAAGATCGGGCTAGCCTGGGCTATCCAAGTCATGACTGACTGACTTTAAACAGCCATGTTCTTGGGGAAACATAATTTTTTTATTGGGTGCACATGGGTGTAAATGCACTTGTTTAAATATGACCACAAGCAAACAAAAGGCAGGTGGGTACAGCGCCACAGCTCCCTCGTTGCCATTTCTGGATGTTTTCGAATTCCCCTCCAAATGCCACTTCTTTCTTTTTTGTCCAAAGAGAGCTGTACAGGAGCGCCCAAAAGCTGATTTCCAAGGCTGTGTGGATGGAACTGTACAATCCCAGAACCATGTAGGGCTCCCAGCCTGGAGATTTCCTGGCGTTACACTTTATTTCCAGAGATTGGTTTCCCGGGAGAAAACGGATGCTCTGGAGGGTGGACTCTATGGCAACATACCTCCAAGTTCATTGGGCTTGGACCCAGGCTGTGCGGACCACAGCAACAGCATGCCCAGCACTGCTGCAGCCCATTTCTGAGCTGTATAACCCCTGTGGTGCTTCTGGCATTGCAAGGGCCATTTGCCACAGCGAGAGCCAGAGCAGGGCTTCTTCAATGGGTGTTTCCCCACTTACCTTTTGCTGCACGCAAGTAGCACGGGGTCCCCCGCGCCTCCCCACTACAGGGGCGGCAACAACGCAGCCGCCCCGACGCTGCTGCTGTTGCGCCCCCTCAGTGCGCGTCATTCCTGGCGCTCTTTGCAATGGTGCCTTTTGATGACCCCACGCAGAGCGCGGGGTCGTGGGGAAGCCAGGGCGCGCACCAGAAATGACGCGCACTGAGAGAAGCGCGCAGCAAAGCGGAGGCGAGGTAAGTGGAAAAACGGCCAATGTTTGGTCCATTCCTGGGTTAGATGAGGAATGGACAGGCCCAGGTTTCACTCAGGATTCACCAGAACTTATTTGACTTGAAACAGCCTCTCTCTCTCTCTCTCACACACCCCCCCCCCCCATTGAGATAATACGGAGAAGGGGAGAACTGGAATGAGGGTCCCTCACGATCACACTTGGGAGAAGGGGAAGGATATTTTGTCACCAGACAGGCAGGTCACTTTGCATTTTGATCCCTTCTGTCAATTCCTCAAGCATATCACTTGCCATTGCCATTTCAATGAACCCAAGCTGTGAATCTCATGCCTCATCCCCAAAATCACCGCTGAAATGGGGAACGACATCCCCACGACCTGTACGTACCTTTCACAGGTGAATCTTTTGTCCTAGCTAGCATGTCTGCTGTGTGGTAGACACTCACCATCGGAACCCTTGGACCTGGAAAATGGGGGAGACAGAAGTAGAATAGAATAATTTATTTACGGTCAATGACCAGCATAAAAACCCATCTTACAGTCAATCACCACCATCAATAAAGTATTTACATTAATTAGTACATAGATTACAAGTTAATTGCCATTGTAAGAGGTACCCTACTTAAAACTCTAACTTTGAGTAAATTAAACTGGGCATTAAAACTGTATCATGTTTGAAAGGCATCTCACCTCTTGCCATCTGACTGCCAGGTGTCTCTTTCTATATTTACAAATTGATGTACAGAAGCGAGCTGTTACACTTGTAATTCTATGGTCGCTGCCCTTTAGCAAATAGTCTTTGCCATTCATGCCAATCAGGCCTGCCAGCAATGGACTAAAGATTCCCTTATGAGAGAAGTAGATTATATTAGAATTACATATCAGAGCCTGGTTCTGTATCTCTTAGAACTGGAGATGGGGAAGGATGACTTTTCATTTAAGACTGATCCAAGACTCCACTATGCAGGGTAAATTGTCAGCCACTGATGAAAAAGACACATAAGGCAGGTGGACTGCTAAAACCCCCGCTACCCTTTCTCCAAAAGCTCCAAGTTAGAGCGTCATATTAGAATCTAGGAGACTCGGATTTGAATCCCTGCTCTGCCATGGAAGCTTGCTGGATGACCTGGAGCCAGTCAAGCCTCTCACTGCTGCAAGAATGAAATGGAGGAGGAAAGAATGATGTTGGAAGCAGTTGGAAGTTAGAGGAAAAAAGCAGGATAGAAATAGCTACTTAAATAAACACATGCCAGGTGCAGTTCCTGTTTTCTGCCATTTGTCCTTGGTCTGAAATGTATCTAGGGTGGGGCAAGGTAGGACACATACTCTGAGGACCACCCCTTGAAGGGGGTGCCTGCGCCCCAACCTCCAAGCGGCAGAGGTGTGGCTAGGAAAAATGGAGCCCAGTGCAAAATCTAAGTTTTGCGCCCCCCCCCCCCCCCGGGCAGCCGCTGTGATGCTGGAATCCACTCCCAAACAGCATCACTTTCAATGGTGTTTAAGCTAGGGAGCCCAGATTCTCCTTTTAAATCTACCTTAAAGGGGGAATCTGGGGTCCCCAGTTAAAACAACATTGAAAATGATGCTGTTTTGGGGTAGATTATCCCTCACCCTGAAACAGCATCACTTTCAATGTTTAAACTGGGGACCTCAGATTCTCCCTTTAAATCCATGCCGAAGGGGGGGAATTTAAAAGGAGAATCTGGGGAAATTTGGGGGGGTGCTGCTGTCAGGGGTGCAATTGTTAGGATAGGAGCACCAAAAATTCTGGGCATCTTTAGGAGACTCTCCTGATGATACCACCCAGGTTTGGTGAAGTTTGGTTCAGGGGGTCCAAAATTATGGATCCTCAAAGGTGTAGCCCCCATTTCCTATTAGCTCCCATTGGAAACAACGGGGGATGGGGTACCCCCTTTTGGAGTCCATAACTTTGGGCCCCCTGAACCAAACCTCACCTAAACTTGGTGGTACCATCAGGAGAGTCTCCCAAACAACCCCTGAAATTTTGGTGCTGCTAGCCTAAAAATGTGCCCCTTGCAGGCCAAAAACTGAAAAAACACTAAAAATATAAAAAACTACAAACGGACCTGAATTTTTTGCATGCACCCCCCTGGTCCCCTGGTAGCTACGCCTCTGTCAAGTGGTCATCATTCAATTGTGCCCAGCCCCAGTTCATGTAAAAATTCATGTAAAAATTTCATGTAAAAATTTGGGAGCAGGACACACAGTTCATATAAAAATTTGGGAGCAGGACACACAGTTGAATGCTAAACCTGGCTAGAGCAAGTTCAGTGTTTAACTGTGTCCCACCCTCAAACACCATGTGGAATTTGGGGAACGGGCGCACCTGTTCAATGCTGTGTTCAGCCTGGCTGGTAGAGCCTTAATTTGCAGGAGTTTGGGTGGGGGAAGCCAATGGTGTTTGCCCTAGGTGACATTTCCCACAGATAGACCCCTGTCCCCAGTACAGAACAATTGCTCTGCCACTGATAGGAGATGCTTTTGGGCTGGAGAAAAACGCACAGTCAGTCCTTATTTTGCATGCACATCCATACAAAATCAAAGCGTTGCAAATAACCATGTCTCTGTTTATCTGTGGGAACATTGGTGGGTCTGCATTTAATTTCCCTGCTCACAAATTCAGAGTATGGGGAGCATTGTAGCAAGAAAGTTTTCAGTGACTAAACAGATTACTCAGGGCGTGAAATACTCTCTCTTGAACCAGCTTCCGCAGCGATGTCTTGCTCTCATATTCCTGGCCGAATGAAGTGAACATTTAGAAGCGTGCAGTGCACGGTACTTAAACAGCAGCGGCCCCAGCAAAATGAAAGAAGTGTTGTGATGGTTATTCCTGTACTATCTCCAGTGGCAGCTGGGATCAGTGTGGTCTGATTCCAGGGAGCGGAGGGTTCCTTCACCTCTCTAACTTGTGCAGAGGAAGCAGGACTCCTTTTCCTCAACTCTACCCGACAACGTTCACATACACCAACCCCCTCCCTTACAAAACGCTTGGATGTATTGTTGACTTCTCCTCCTCTGCATATGACTGGCATGCTGAATAGTTCCATGACTGCAAGCACAGTTGCAAATTAGAGATTATCCCCCATGGATACTTAGTTGGGATCTCTGGCCAATCACAGATCACTGTATCTTTACAATTGGTTCAAATACACAGTTCCAGTTGTGCACTGGAAACAGTTTTGCTGCTTTGTTTCTAGTTATCAAGTAATAGTCAGCTTATGAAAACCCTGCATGGCTTCAAGACAAGAGCAGCCGTGGCGTAGGAGGTTAAGAGCTCGTGTATCTAATCTGGAGGATTTGATTCCCAGGTCTGCCGCTTGAGCTGTGTAGGCTTATCTGGGGAATTCAGGTTAGTCTGTACACTCCCACACACGCCAGCTGGGTGACCTTGGGCTAGTCACAGCTTCTCGGAGCTCTCTCAGCCCCACCTACCTCACAGGGTGTTTGTTGTGAGGGGGGAAGGGCAAGGAGATTGTAAGCCCCTTTGAGTCTCCTGCAGGTGAGAAAGGGGGGATATAAATCCAAACTCCTCCTCCTCCTCCTCCTCCTCCTCCTCCTCCTCCTCCTCCCCCCCCTCCCCCCCCCCCTCTCCTTCTTCTTCTTCTTCTTCTTCTTCTTCTTCTTCTTCTTCTTCTTCTTCTTCTTCTTCTTCTTCTTCTTCTTCTTCTTCTTCTTCTTCTTCAAACCCTGCACGGCTTCAAGACAAGAGATGAAAAGAGGTGGTTGGCTGATGCCTGCCTCTCTGTAGCAACCCTGGACTTCCTTGGTGATCTCCCATTCAGGTATTAACCAGGGTTGATTCTGGTTAGCTTCCGAAATCTGATGAGACTGGGCTCAATGTAACCTTTCATTCTGGATGGGTCCTGTAAAAATTTAGACAAATGCCATAGTATTCCCCATTATTTTGTATGGGTGTGAAAGTTAGACAATAAAGAACGCTGAAAGGGAGAAGTCTGATTCGTTTGAAATGTGGTGTTGGGTCAGAGGACAACTGTGAGATGGATTGATGCCATCTAGGAAGCCACAGTCCACTGTTAGCAAGACCTGAGCAAGGTTGTTAACAATAGGACATTTGGGAGGACATTGTTTGCGCCCCCCAGGTGCGCGCCCAGTGCACCGCGCACCCCCCAGTCCCCTGGTAGCTACGCCTCTGCCAAGCGGCCAACTTTGAACTGTGCCCAGCCCCTGATTTCATGTTAAATTTGGGAGCAGGGCACACAGTTGAATGCTGAACCTGGCTAGAGCAAGTTCAGTGTTTGGGCCATGTCCAGATGCCGGGCCCACTCCCCTCCCATCCCTTGCATGCCACCCCACACTCCCTCCCCTCCCCTTGCATACCACCCTCCCTCTCCCCCTCCCTCTACTAGGATGGGTGGGCCATGTGCAGATGCTGGGGCCCCTCCCCTTTCATCCCCTATGCCACTCCACACTCCCTCCCCTCCCTCCCTCCCTCCTTAATTTGCGGGGTCATCGCAAGTCGGAAGCAACTTGACAGCACTCAGCACATACAGACACACAAAAATACACACACACGGTTTTTCAAAGACTCACAGCAGATTGCAAATGGCCTCTTTTATACTTCTAGTGTAAAACACTGCAACAAGAGCCTCACGGAGGAAAGATGAGCAACCTTTGACCTCAATGCATGCAAATTTTGAAATCGCCCATCCGAAACTTGTTTGGTTCCTGGGCTGCTCAAGGGGTTTAAAATTTGGGCTGCGCGGCACTATATCTTTACATACCACTTTAATTCATTCCAGTTTTTACAAGCGCAAACATCACTTAGCATTTGGGATTCAGGCCTTTCTAGTAGCCATGACTCAAGGGCCTGGGGAAAATGAAATTACAGATGCAATCTCAAAATGTTATAGCGAAGGACTGGGCAAATTTCTGAAGATGGAGTCTGAGTCAGCAAATGCTTTAAAGTTGTGCATCATAACTTGGAAGGCAGATAAGAGGAACGGTCTTGTGGGAGATGCTCTACGAAGTTGCTGTTGGTTCGGACTGTAACCGATAGCTTGTCTCTTGCTGACTGCAGAGAATCTCCATGAGCCTATTATGTTGCTGATTCAAGTACACTGAATTCTACAGCACAATTCAAAATCTTGACTTGACTTTGCAGGGACTGATTAATTAAGAGTCTGTCGCTTCTGCTATCTTCTGTTGTGCTATTTTGGAGAGGGCAAAAATATTTCAGTGAAATAAAGGTTGTGTGTCAAGTTGATCTATAGTTATAAGATTCCATCCCCTTAGAGCAGGGGCGTCAAACTCACTTGTTACGAGGGATGAGTATGACATAAATGTGACTTGCTTGGGCTGGGTCCGGGGGGGGGGGGGGGCCTCAGCTGGCAAGCCTACAGTGGTCTCACCAGTCATATTTTCATGGGGGGGGGGGTGGCTCACGAAGTCTGGGACTGGGGTGGGGGTGGGGGCTGCGTAGACTGATGAGCTCACAGCAGGCTCAGCAGCCCAGATCAGGAGTGGTGTATGTGTGTGCCTGCCTGGACTGGTGAGCCAGCAGCGAGCTCCTCCTGCCCAGATTGGGAGTGGGGGTGGCTGCCTCAGTGGGCTCATGGGCCAGATACGCCCTCTCAAGGGGCCACATGTTTGGACACCCCTGTTTTAGAGACCATCTCAGAGTAATTTTTTTAAGCTGCCAGTCTTCACAATCAGAAGGGTTGTCCGAAAACAACACTACAACTAAATGTTCCATGTGCCTTGTGCTATTCTTGTGCCCAGACATACCAATAACACACTAACAACACACACACACAAAGTAAGTGATGAAGAACTCTTCATCAGACAGACTGAAACAGCAGGAATCAACTCCATGGAAAACAGAGCGAATCCTACAGTTCTGGATGTTGCAAATACAAGCATTGCCAATCAATTTGGATCTCCAGTGAACTCATCCCATGGTGAAATGTTCCCATTACATAAAAAATAAATTGATAAATTGAGAATTACAGGTTGCTGCCATCTTACATTTTTGGGAAATGTACAGGATTACCAACACCAGGAAAGTATTTTCTCACAGGCCCAGCATGCAACTAACCCAGGCAGAATGAGGCTATAACTCTGTGTGTTAAAGGTGTGTGAGATGCCATCAGTGCTAGTTTCAGTCTCCACAAAAAGAATTCCAGACTTCCACCAAAATCTCCCTGTCTTGCTCTGGAGGTATAAAATAGACTGCTGGCCTGTTTGGTCCCCCCCCCTTTTTTTCAGATAAGCCTCTCATTTGCATGGCATGGATAAAGAAGACCAACAGACACTCTGACGGATGAGGCAATTCTGATTCCCATTCTGTGTTAATGAGAAATTCTCTCCATTAACTAGGCAATTCCTTTATTCTGCTCTAGCTAAATGGGTTATGAATGAAACTAATCTGTAGAAGACTGAGAGAGAGAAGTGAAAGTGATTTTGTGGCCCTACTTCATGGATATTTAGTTGAGCATATAGAGATAACCTCGAGAATGATATTAAACGCAACGCAAGAGGCTGATATTTCTCTCTGTCAGCTGCAGCGGATGGGATTTGGCCATGCATCTACAATTACAGCACAGTTTTTTCACTGTGCTTCTAATGTCAGAAAAGCAAAGGGCTTGAAATGAACAATAGGGGTGGGGGGAGAAGCTTATTTGTTTATCCTTGCGCATGCGTATTTCGAAGCCCTCTTTCCATGCAGAAAAGTGCTGAGATTGAATTCACGCATGCACCATAAAGAGGAGGAAGGCAACTGCAAATCAATCTATGGCTACCAATCTTGATCCTCCTTGATCTCAGATTGCAAATGCCTTAGCAGACCAGGTGCTCGGGAGCAACAGCCGCAGAAGGCCATTGCTTTCACATCCTGCACGTGAGCTCCCCAAGGCACCTGGTGGGCCACTGCGAGTAGCAGAGTGCTGGACTAGATGGACTCTGGTCTGATCCAGCAGGCTATTTCTTATGTTCTTAATCTGTCCAGAAATCCACTACAAACCCATTGAGAACTGACCATCTGGTTCTCACAGGTACAAACCAACAGCGGGAGAAGGGCAGAAAAGGGCTTTCGTTGGTGCAGCTTATTTTCAGGGAAGGTCCCTGATCAATGTAAAGCAGTATAAAAGACACCCACATAAATCTTTTTTCACTATCTCTGTCACGGACGTAAACAACGAATAGGGTTCAAAGATGAGCGTGAAATTGTAGCTGGCCACATCCAGACATCCTGGAGGAAAAGAGGCAGCCTAGAACTGCAGTTACAGAAAGCGGGCTTTGCTTAATAGTGGTAACAATTTAGACGCTGACAATCTAAACACCCAGAGATTATTATGCATACAAGAAAAGACATTAAAGCAGGCCATTATAAGAACAAGGCTGTAGCTAACATGCAAGCATTGCTTGGGAAATAAACACAGTTGAGCCAGAGCATGAATAGTGGGCTGGGCCACCGCCAAGGAAGACAGGGGCTGCTATGTAGAGAAAGGCAATGACAAACCACCTCTGCTAATCCTTTGTGTTGAACACACTGTGGATTGGGAAGCCATGAGCTGGTTGCAGCTAGACAGCACATTGTTTGTTTACTCATAAACCACGGGTAGGATTTAGTGTACCCCATGTGGCGTTCTATGTGCAAACAGAGCTGTTTTACCTTCTCCCTCTCCCTTATTTCAGCAGTAGACCCCCTTGTATTCCACAAAACCCTCCTTGAAGATCAGGGACCTCTGGAATAACTCCTGATGAGGTGGATAAGCACCTGCCATAAACAAAGATCAGTATCCTCCACTCATATGCGCAGGATTCTGTCTGGATCCCAGTCTGTGTCGCTTGACAAGAAACAGTTTCCTCCTACTGCTTGTTTGAACACTAGTTTTGTCAATGATATCAGTGGGAGGGAATACTACTTAACGGCTGTTTCCACAGCAAAACCTGAAATTGTTTCTGCCAGCCTCCGCTAGACTTTTTCTCGAGAAATGACGAATGATTGAAAGAGCAGATGCAATTGCGGGGTGGGATGAACTGGGAGGGCCCTGGAGGATGGTAATTGGCAACGGTGCCCCCCCTTCTCCCGTCTCCCCCCTCCAGCGTACAGATTCCAGGATCTCTTTATTTGCTAAGCCATGAATTATTCATCACTCGATGCATTCAAGTTCATGCATGGAGGCCACATTATCATACTAATAAACAAAAAGACCCGGAGCGTCTCTGAGCCACTGGCTGTAATTAAAAGATCTGTCCCATCCACGGTGCTTTCAGAGTCAATACCACAGACAGATGTTTGTGGCATTTGCTGGCAATCACAGACATCCGAAAGTGACTTGAATGGCTGCACTTAACCCCTGAGGCAAACAAGAGGCTCCCTTCCCATTATGTATGCACTTCCTCATACACATATCTTGCAAAGTAAAATCATCACAATTTTCAATGTTGTCTTGTTTCCATGCAATTTAGCAATTCTGACAGTTCTGGAGCTCTTTAAATGCCCCTATTTTACATTACGAAGAGCAAACACCTGCTCTCGCATAGACAAAGTCCATTCTGGGACTATTTTATTTATTTATCAGTTTATTAAAACTTTTTAACCCTGTCTTTTCTCGTGGTCCAAGGCAGCTTCCAGGGGAAAATTAGTTGTTGGGTTTTTTGGGGGGGCAGGGGTATTTGGGAGAGAAAAGACATATTATCCTGGACATGGTGTGTATGAGTGTGTGTATGTGTATATATCTCTCTCTCACTTTAGACATGGCCACATGGCACAGTAAGACAGGTCGGTATAAAGCAGAACCCACCAGCTCAGAAGCAGAACCTAAGATGTATTTAGCAACTGGGGGCAGAGCTAGGGCATAATGTGGGGAAAGTAGGGGGTGCCTGGAAAACAAGGATAGGTCTGAGCAGAGTGGGGCAGAACATGGATTTTTCTGGATGTCCCAGAATCTGGATGGGCTTTGTGAATGGGCTGATCCAGGCCTTTTCTGCACACAGCACATCCATATTATTATTATTATTATTATTATTATTATTATTATTATTATTATTATTATTATTATTATTATTATTATTATTATTATTATTATTATTATTATTATTATTATAATAATAATAATAATAATAATAATAATAATAATAATAAGCCGCCCTCCCCCAGATGGCTCAGGGCAGCGAACAACAGATAATAGAGCACAATAAAATCAGTAATATCAAAATTTGAAAAATCATTACAATAACAGCCTCTTGAATATATATTAAAACCCCAACCCCATTAAATGCAGCGCTCTTAACATCAAAATATATCGGGATGGAAGGCCCCACTAATAAATCCCCTAAAAAAGAAAAAAGGGGGGGGGGGAAGAGAGGGGCGGTAAGGTCCACAGATGTTGTAGAAAAGAGGAGGGGGGGGAGGAGCTATCAGCTGCCGGACTCCCCCCCCAAAGGCCCTGGTGGAACAGGCTCTATGTCTTGCAGGCCTCTATAAAATCATTTAGGATCCCGGGCAGGGCCCAAGCGTGAGCTGGAAGTAGAGCATTCCATCAGGTGCAGGGGCCAGAGGCTGTAAAAGCTCTGGGCCCGGGTGGGAGGCCACGTGATGCATTGAGGGGCTGAGGGGCCAGGGATCACCAGTAAGTTGGCCTCTGCTGAACGCAGAGGCCGAGTTGGGACATATGGGGCTTAGAAGCTTGGAATTGCTATCCATGATTTCTGTCTCCTGCTTTCCTTCACAACACTGTTTCTTCAGTTTAGACCAGTGGTGGCGAACCTATGGCACGGGTGCCAGAGGTGGCACTCAGAGCCCTTTCTGTGGGCACGCATGCACAGAGGTTCACTGCATGTGGTGGAATCTACACACACACCCCCCCCACACACATCTAGGGCTGGCCTCGCACAATCCTTTACCTGGGGAGTAAGCCTCCGGGTTGCTGGCAATGGGGCTTCTGCTTCTTAGAGTAAAACCCTCCTAGGGTCGTGGATTCACCCATTTGAAGCAAGCTGTATGGTTGCTTCCACCTAAGCTTACTCCTGAGTAACGCTGACCTCTGACTCCAAACCGCTTTTTCTAAATCCAAAATCCCCAGGATTCAGGGTTAAATTCGCTGTGTTTTCGGCACTTTGGCGACATAAGTGGGTTTTGGGTTGCAGTTTGGGCACTCGGTCTTGAAAAGGTTCGCCATCACTGGTTTAGACAGTTTCACCTGGTCTCCATAGGAAGCAATTTGTTTGGAGGGCGCGTCACATCCATGGTGATGTGGGGCATGATTGCTCTGGACACGCCCCCTTCATCCTAATTGTTTTCTTTGTGTGCAAGTGCGCCTCACAATTATGCAACCTACCAAGCATTGCGATTTCCTCAAGCTGCCCCTGATTAGACACTCTTTTGAAAAAGCTACCTCCATCCCTCTGAGGCTGTACTAGAGTCTCAGTATCCTAAAAAATCACAACCGAGGGGTCCCTCATCCTTAGGTCACAAACAAAGCTGGATCTTCAACATTTTACTGTTCTGCAAGTAGAAGGTAGGGTTAAATAACAATTGCTACCTTTCTTTCTTCTAACCAAACACGCATCATAAAAACAGGGAACTTGGGGCCTCATTTCTCTGTATGAATCTTCGTCCAACAGATCCACCAGCATATGCCTTTAATATCCCTGCAGTGTTCATTAAAAGCTAAATTGGTCTCTGGAAATCAGAAAACAATAAACCTAATAAAGAATCCAGCTGGTAAAGAAGGAAACGTGGCAACTCTACTTAAAGCTCTAAATCTTGCGGGGCAGGAACATCTGCACTTTAGAGCAGTGAGTTCAACCGAGGTCTTTCATCAAGCTGGAAATAAACACACACCGTTGCTGGTTCTCAAAATGTACAACACCACCTTGTGAATTCTGAACTTTTGCGAGTGGGGGCATTCTGTGAATCCAGTCACCACAAGGGTTTATCGTTCTGGAGGGGAAGCTGTACAGTTGGGGGGTACATCCGTGCTACAAACTTAAACTGGTTTGACATTCAATCTCTCTAAAGGACCCAGGAAAAGTCATGCTGTACAAGGGGCTTAGAAACCTCTGCCAGAGAATTCTTCATTTTATTTAACTATTCAACTCAGAGTGTTGTAGAATATATACAACTAAAACTCAAATATAAACCTTTCAAATTACAATGTGTACAGAATGGCACCCTTCTCTTTTTAACCCTGAGAGCAGGGTGAATTACAAATATAAAATCAGTATGAACTTAAAGCATAAAAGAACTTCAAAAAACATAGGTCCAGCCTACTCACTAGGGGGTCCCTTGGAAGACACTTAAGGTGCCAGAGGGTATTTATTTATTTATTTATTTATTTATTTATTTATTATTTGGATTTGTAGATCATTCCCCATCCCCAAGGCTCTTAAGGCTATCAGCATTGCCAGCATATATACAATATATAACAAAAGGATCACAATATGCACCACATAAACAATTGTTAAGCATTTACTTCAAAAAATCCATTAAAACTACCATTAAAACAGCAGTCAAAACAATGATAACAGGCGTCCCATAACCCAATTCATAAAAAAAGCCTCCCCAAAAAAAGAGGGAATCATCCGACTTCCTCCCTAGAGGGTAATGAAGATGTAAAACAAAGATGGAATAGTAAAATAAGGAGTAAAGGGGCTCCTACTCAGCGCACTGGACACTCCAAAGCAGTCTCGGGTGGAACAATCCCAGTCTTGCAGGCCCTGTGGAATTCACCAAGGTCCCGCAGGGCCCAGACAGCTGGAGGAAGAGCGTTCAACCATGTAGGGGCACAAGGCACCAGAAGTGGGCAGCCCCTGAGTGCCCCGACACAATTGCCACCACCATGTGGGCTGCCAGTCTACCTGGTGGCTGGTACTGTGACTGCTTTAGCTGCCTTGCTAGCCACCAAACTGGCACCCACTCTGGCTGTGACTTGGGGTATACTCTGGCTGGCACCCACTCTGGCACCCACTCTGACTGTGACTTGGGGTATACTCTGGCTGGCTGGCACCTTGGGGTGCTTCTGCCTGGACCAGTGGGTGGTTTGGAGCATACCTGTGGGGGGACTGGTACTTGGGACACAGTTTCAAATTTGGGCTCAGAGGCAAAAAGACCTTGGGCCATTTACTCTCAGCCCAATTTACCTCACAGGATTACTGTGGAAAAAAGTTAGTTCCCCAAAGGGTTTGGTGAATAACACCTCATTGGTGGTCCCTGGCCCCAAAACAGTCTGACTGTCCCCAACCAGGGCCAGAGCTTTCTCAGTGCCAGCCTTGGCCCGGTGGAACACTCTGCGTGAGATCACGGCCCTGTGGGACCTAACAGTGTCACAGGGTCTGTAAACTGGAGCTGTTCCACCAGGCCTGTGGTTGAAGGCCTAAGGTTGAGGGCTGCAACAGCATCCAATGCTATCTCTTCCCCATCCTTTTTACATTTATTGTTCCTGTAGTGTAGTCCAATTCTAGTTTGTTATATTTCATAGTATTAATATCACAGTGACACTGTTTTATTGTGATGTGACTGTTGCAAGCCACTCTGAACCCACTTGCTTATGAGCCTAGTAAACAAACAAGCATTGTCCAAGCCCTGCCTCACCTGGAGAAGACGAAGGGGAATTTGACAGTCTGGTTTTGCCATAGATCTGGGCCAAGTTAGAGGCTTGGGGCTGCTGCCAAGGAGGAGCACAGAGCCAATCTGGCTACGGTCCCATCACAGGATCTGATCAGCTCATTAGCATTCCCTGGCTGGCTGGCCCTTGTTTGGGCCTTTGCCCGACTCCCTCATCACCAGGGATCAGACGGGGCTGCTTGGTGCCTTCTGCCCTTGGAAGGGAAAACAATACCCACTATCTGAGATGATGGGCTTCCCCCATGGACAGGCCCTGTTTACCCTTTCCTCTCACAATAAGGCCTTTTCCCCTTGGGAGTATTCTGGGATCCTGACTGGAACTGTGTGACTCCGGTGTTGTCCTTACAAAGAGCCCAGAGCACAGCTGGGGGAAGAGGGAGGTGGGTGGCTGAACTTCATGGCATTAGGAAGACAACCATGTGCAGGCCAAAGGGATCACATGTGCTGCTTAACCCCACTTTGTGTTCCTACTGAAGCCACAGAACTCTGCAGAGTGGGACACTGTAGGGCGAGACAAACCCAGAGGAGGCCCCAGGTGCACCTAACTTACGCTTGCATACCCCTGAAGAGGAAATTCTAGATTCCACTTTTTTCTGAAATGTTTCTGCCACATACTCTCCTTGTGTGCTTCTACCCCTCGGCCTCGGCCCTTTGGGCTGTGTGTGTCTTTCCTCCTCCCTAACCTGGGGTTGGTCTCCCCAGATTTGATGAGATTCTTTCCCACCTGGCCCAAGGGCCAATAAAACCACTGGGTACCACAAAGCACTGGGTGGCTAAGGCAGCCCTCACCACGCCCACCCTTCCTCCTCCTAGGTCTCCTTTGCCCTCCCTTCCCCTGTCTGGCTTCTTGACAGTTCACACTCCTCCTCCCTCCTCTCTCCCCTTGTTGCTTCACCAGGAGAGGAGTCTTCCAGTGGCCTTTGTCTCTCCCCTGTGGCCTCACAGGAAGAGGTGTTTACAGCTTGTGTGGGAACGCACTCCCACCCTCTGTTACTGAACAGGGTGGGGACCAGCTTGAACCTGGGTCTAGGTTCTCAAAAGGGGGGGTCGGGGCTTCTAGGGTCCTCTTCCTCCCTTCCCACTTCCCACCACTGAGCTGTCCCTTTCCCTTTGTCTCTCTCTTCACACTAACCACCCACATTCCCCTCCTGGCTGCCAAGTGCAGCCTCACTCCCCTTCTCCCACTTCCCTAACAATACCTTCTCTTGCCCCTCATTCCCTCTTCCCCTCATCCCAGCTGCTTCTCCAGCCCATCTTCTACAGCTGCCTGAGCTGTGGGCTTGCTGGGCCTAAGCCTCATTTCTTCCCTGCCTTCCCCTTTGAACAAGGCTTCTGAGGCCTCTAAGGCCTTCACCCTCCCTGCAAGAGGCTCCTCTGCCACCTTCCCATCTCCCGCAGTGCCAGCTGGTGCGGGACTCAGTGGAGTAAGTCTGGGCTCGGCTGCATCTGGAGGGCCGTGAGTTTGACACGTGAGTTTGACACGTGAGTTTGACACGTGTGGTCTACAAGATCTTACTCCAACACTCAAACAACTACACCACACAGGAACGCTCCTTGATGAAAGGGCAGTGATGAATAAGACAACGAATCTGTGGTTCAGACAGCTACTGAATGTGTGTTACGTGCTCTCAGGTCATTTCTGATCCATGGCAACACTATCCATTAATGGTTTCCTAGAATGTCCCATGTCAATCACAGCTTTCACTTGAATCTTAGCAAAATGGACAGCTGTGGTGGGTCTCTTTTTATTGAGCCAGTGGGATCTCAATGCTGGGTCTTCCTCTTGGCCTCTTTATCTTGATGCCTCCAACTTTTTTTCTCTGATTAGAAGTAGCAGAAGTCCCTTTATTCATGTTCTTAGTTTCTACATTGGCATTCTTTTTGTGGGCCATTAGACCACTCTTGACTAACGAGACCAAGTAGACCTGTCGCTTTCACAAGCAGGGCTCTGCAAATGGACCTGTTCGGCCAGGCATGATTAATCAGCCAGCCGGCCTGAAGCACGCATCGCTCCATCATCCCTGCCTCCAGTGGGCCTTGGCAAGAGGGAGGGGAGTAGTTTCTTTAATTGCTTTCAGTGTCTTTGTTTTTAAATATCGTGTTGTCATATTTTATATTTTATGTTGTACGTCGCCCTGAGCCCTTTGGGGGAGGCGGCTCATAAGTAGAATAAATAAATAAAATAACCACCCTTATTATTCCCTGAATGCATAAAAGTTATTACATGTATCCAGTCAATGGGAGAACCGAGAGAAAGCATTTGTTTCTACATCCACTGCTCACCTCACTTTCTGCATTTCCTTCTCCTAAATATATGTACACACTGGAGGTCTTCCTCCCCCTCCTGCCCGGTAAGCACCACTTTCCAAGCTGGCCTTGGTCCCTCCCTTAAGGCTCTTAAAGGGAAAGGTCCTCTTAAGGGGAAAAGTCCTCTTAGGGACTTCTCCTTCCTGCACTAAGCAGAAAGGGATCTTAAGGTCAACTCGGGTTCCCTTTCAGTGGGAGGGCAATTCCCAGGCTGTCCCTCCCACAGCAACTGGAGTTGGCCCCTGGAACCGGAAGCTAAGTGGGCAGGATCATCTTTGGTGCCTGTTTCACTCCTCGACTGCGGATTGGCGCTTGTGCCACGGCAGGAAACGGAGCTGCTTTTTTTCTTTTTTTTTTACAGTTTTCACAGTTTACAGTTACATGCACCCTTCTGCCCACTCACGGACTTAATTTTCCGTTTCTGGCCACACATGCCACAAAAGCGGCTTTGTGATTGGTTGAATAGATGAGGTGTCGCTTTCTTTCTATGTTTCCCACTTCAAAAGCTTCGCTGCACGGACCTTGTTCCGCAGAAAAGTGTAGTTCATAACTGCTATTGAAGGCGATGTCAAGCAGTTCTGTGGGGGAACTGAGACAAAACAATGTTGAGCTCGGTGGCAGTGAGGATTCACTGAGGTGAACCTAGGTAGAAACCAGTTCAACTCTGTCAGTGGGGAAAGCCCCCAAAACGGAAAGGTGCTTTCCCTTTAAGAGCCTGGGTTGAAGGGAGAGGCAGAGAGACCAGGCTGGTAACAACCAGTTCTGCAAACTAGAAAAAAAATTAGCTACAGGTTCTGCAGAACCATTGGGAACCATCTGAATCTCACCTCTGGTACACAAGCATGATAACTGCTGTATAGAATCATCAACTTCATGCTTTTTTGCAATGACATGGAAGTCAACTTTCTCCTACCCAGAAAAATGTCATTCTAGTAAACGGAAAGTTACCAATAGCTTTTGCCTTTACTCTGCTTCCTGTTCTTTTTCTCCCTATGTCAATAAGCAATTAAGGGTAATTTACATTAAATTAATGATGTTTCACACTACAATGAAATATTTTATAACACACAAATGACGGGTCTGCTTGGAGGAAGCAGCCCCGTAATGCTGACTTCCACGCAAGTGACAATTTTCATTAATCACAGTTGCTTTAATAACTGTGTTGTTAAAGGGCGGCAAAACAGATGTTCTCTTAAAAAATTAAGTGAGCTAATAGGAGTCTATTTTTATTCTGGAGTAACTGCACTTTTGATGGCTCAGATTTGTGTAAGAGACTTCCTATTGGCCCCATGTTTTAAAGCACTACCCTGATTAAAGGGAACAGGCTACTCTCTTCCCCTCGAGGAGATCTGATATGTAAACCAGGAATAACGGAGACCTGCAATCTTCCTTCAGAATTAAGGGTGCTAGGGACTCAGGAAACAAGGACAACTGAATGCAAATGTGTGCGCGAGACAACCACTATAATATAAAATGCGGCCTTGCGATAAAGCGTGAGCATGCTTTGAAACAGCGGGAACCAATTTAAGATTCCCAGAGCCACAGGAATGGTGGCAAAAGGTCACAACTTGCCTTTGAGCATTAATTACATTCTCTCGCTGGAGGGGTACACAAAGAAGAGAACCATCCTCGATAATCAGCCTGACGGAGGGCAATAACCGGGGCCTGAACAGATCACTTAATAGGATGTAATATGCAAGCAGCTACCAAGAATACCCTACAGGCAAGAATGCGAATGCCACTATGTTCCACCACAGCGGCACAGGGGGAAATAAACCAGTTTCTGTACTGACTGCTTGCAGCCAGGCAGTGTTTTAACAGGTTCTGGTTACCACTCAGGGTAGAATACAGAAAGTGCCTTTCAATGAAAGATTTTGTCCCTGCAGTTCAGCTTACGAAGAATCAATCCAACACGTGATATTACACTGCCCGCTACACAGCTTCTTAGGCCAGGAATAAATATCTAAACCTGTGGTTAAAAACCCCCCATTGGATAATACTCGATCTATCAATTGTGGTAACGATGCTGGATTGTGGTTCTGCAAGTGTATTGGAAGCGCTGGCTAACTTTTTGTGCTCCGTCATCAGCAAACGGTTATAACTATACTGGAGATTGTATCATTACACTGAGGTTGCCATTGCTGCTGGTATATTGCTGCTGTTGTTTTAATTATGCCATTAAAGGGGTGTGTGTGTGTGTGTGTGTGTGTGTGTGTGTGTGTGTGTGTGTGTGTGTGTGTATGTAAACAATCTAAACAAGGAAAAGCAGTCCAGAGCCTGTTATATATATGTTAGATTGCAAGGAAAGACCATATATATATATATGGATATATATATATATATATATATAGGCTCTGGACTGCTTTTCCTTGTTTAGATTATTGTTGCAAGAACAAGTGTGGGGTAAGAGGAGAATTTCTACTACCAGGGCCAGCCGGAAATAAAATGCAGCCTCAGCATTAAGTGCTTCCACCTGCAGACTTGATGACGGACCGAAGACAATGTATGGTCTTTCCTTGCAATCTAACATATTGCGTGTGTTTGTGTAAGCCTAAATAAAAAGAATTTCCTGCTCTCTGTGGTTGCTGGTAGTATCTGCAGCAGAATCTATAAGTGTCCCCTTGCCCAACTGGTTCAGAATTTTGGACGGGACAACGATGGAGAACAACTTACTGGTGATCCCTGGCCAAAAAGAGGTCTAATTAACTTTTTTAGGTTCTGGCCCTGGCCTAGTGGAATGCTCTGTCGGAGAGGACTTGGGCCTTGCAAGATGGAGCTATTCTGCTTGGTCTATGGTTGAGGGCAGCAACAGCATTCCAACAGAGCTGACCTCCCTCTGCTTTTGCTTCTCTCTCTATTGACACTGCTCCACCCTTTATTTTGAGTTCAAGAAGTCATTGGTGGCTATTATATTGGGAAATTTTGATTCAAACTGTTGATTTTATGAATTTTGTTATTCCTATGTTGCAAGCTGACCTGAGCCCATTTGGGGAAGGAAAACCTATAAATCATAAACAAACAAATAAAACAGACAAACAAATCCTTCATATCTGTCTCTGTCTTTGCGTCAAAAGCCCACAGGAAAAGAATCACAGGTGATGCAAACAAGGGCGCAGAACAGGAAACACAACAACCCCCTGCTTCTGGTACACCTCCAAAGATGTAAACAGCCTGATACCTGAAGAGTACCTGAAGAATCACCTTTCTCCATTCTCAATGTGCTTACTGTATTGTCAAAGGCTTTCACGGCTGGAATCACTGGGGTGTTGTGCCAGCCACAGCCCCAGATGCAGGTGAAACGTCAAGAGAAAATGCTACTGGAACGTAGCCATACAGCCCGGAAGCCCACAACGCCCCAGTCTGCTTACTTCCCATTTACGCCTCCACTTTCAGGGATAATGAGGTGGCAACCAGAAATGGGTCTCCTCAGAGGCAAGCTAAATGTGATGGCAGCCATCCATCTATCCCGTGGCCCCAAAGCTGTTCTAGAAGCATTTGTAGTTCTTTAAATATTGCCACAAGGCCCCAATTTAGACTGGGCACACAGTGGCACTAGGAACTCTGTTGTCCTCCTTCATGTCTTTTTAAGTGCCAACAGACATGGGAGGGAGGGAGGGAGGGAGGGGTAAAATCTCCTGGGGGCACTGCACATACAATCCAGATTGAGGCCCCACAGCAATGTTTGAAGAACTGAAACTGCCTCTAAAGTGAAACGGGGGCAACAGGATGGACTCATGACCACAGTCTCTTTGGCTCTCAGAGATGGCATCTCAAATGTGGAAAGTCCTTCTTGGAGATATTGGCTCGGTGCTTAACCTGTAACATTTCAGCCACCACCAGGAAACAGTTTTATTTACCTGGGCTTCTTCTTAGGCATCAAACCTGTGGACGGTCCCTTGCGGAGACAGTTTTATTGCGGTTTTTAATTTTCTGATGAAAATGCTCTCTGAATTTTTAGCTGCTATTTCACATTGCTGCTTTATTCTGGTTTTGAAGTATTTGAGGTTGTTTTCTTTGTTTTATTTTAAGCCCATTTGGACATATTTTAGAGATGTCAAACAAGTGATCTGGGTAAACAGATGAAGCATCTGAAGCGACACGGGTTGGGTGTAATGTAGCCAATTTCTAACTGCCTGAGGGATCTTTGGATCAAAATGTGGAAACAATCTCCTTACATAATGAGGGCTACCTCTGGGCATTAGGGAGTTAGAACAAGCTGTCCCTTTCAGGAACGACCCTATTCCTAGCACAAAAACAACTTGGTTACTTAAACGAGCTACTTCAGTGAAACTACTCAGTGGCCTTGAGCAGTATGAAGAGCCTTGGTCAAAAAGACCAATCAGAAACGTGTGACAAAATCGGTTAAAGTCAATCCGCTTAGAACAGCGCATCCCCTGGGTTTCTAGATACTGAGGAATAAGATTAGAGGAAGATCTAAGGAAGTGTTGCCAGGATAAAAGCCTCCCTTTTGTTTATTAAAATGTCTAAAACATTCTATAAAGAATTATTTTAGCTTGCAACAGGAGGGCTTGTTTTTCACTTCCATTGCCTTTTCACATATTCCTGTTCACAAAATGACAAAAGCATTCTCGACTGATGGTGGCAAGCAGCTCTTTATTTCTTGTTTTTCTCACAAAATGTAAAAGTGAGGGCAAGAAGCAAAGGCCTAGAGTGTCGCTGTTAGGAAACCAAATCAGAACAAGGCAGGAAGCACTGCTTCCTGTCCCTCACTGTAGTGCCTTCTGGGTAAAAAAAAGCAGAGAAAATAAACATGATTCCTCAAAACAAAGGGGATTACGATCACTGTTATCTGATAAGCAGGGAAAACACCTCATCCTTGTTCAGTGGCGTAGGAGCAGCAGTGACGTAGGAGGTTAAGAGCTCGTGTATCTAATCTAGAGGAACCGGGTTTGATTCCCAGCTCTGCCGCCTGAGCTGTGGAGGCTTATCTGGGGAATTCAGATTAGCCTGTGCACTCCAGCACACGCCAGCTGGGTGACCTTGGGCTAGTCACAGCTTCTCGGAGCTCTCTCAGCTTCACCCACCTCACAGGGTGTTTGTTGTGAGGGGGGAAGGGCAAGGAGATTGTAAGCCCCTTTGAGTCTCCTGCAGGAGAGAAAGGGGGGATATAAATCCAAACTCTTCTTCTTCTTCATGCCCCCCCCTCCACTAACAAAATGTTCCCTCTGACTTTGCAGCTTGTGAATAGAGTGCAGTTTGTGGCAGAGCATCTACTGAGGGGAAAAGCAGAGGTTCAGTGGTAGAGCATCTATCTGCCATGCATGCAAAAGTTCCCAAGTTTGATTCTCAGCATCTCCAGATAAAGACATCATCTTT
This sequence comes from Sphaerodactylus townsendi, assembly GCF_021028975.2. Classification (NCBI taxonomy): domain Eukaryota; kingdom Metazoa; phylum Chordata; class Lepidosauria; order Squamata; family Sphaerodactylidae; genus Sphaerodactylus; species Sphaerodactylus townsendi. The sequence continues at coordinate 68,844,288 of NC_059435.1, forward strand.
GTTCAGCCTCCACGACTGAAATCAAGAGATAGCTGAAATGTCTATTGCTACCAAAGAATCTTGTAAAAAGATAGGCAAATAATATTCTCTCTTCATTAAGGCTGGCTCAGATTCTCCTCCAAGAGATCCAGAAACAACTCTTTTGGGTTTGCTTGTCCTGGAAATCCAGTTTGGTGTTTCAGTGGGGCGCCCGGGGTTGCCTGCCTGCCATATGGCTGGTTTCCAGAGGGCAGAAACAATGGCTGCTCACTCCAGATTTCCATTTATGATTTCCATTCCATACATCTTGGAAGCCCTGGATCCTAACTGCAAAGCACAGCAAAGCTGCCTTATGGATGCTTTGAGAGCCCTGAGCAAGACACCTTTACATTAATTACTGGCTGGGCCTGTTTCTTAATAAGCTTGCACGTAGTAAAGCGAAGGCCTGTTTTGATCAGCAGAACTTGGAACGAGCAGCCGACAGCTGCCGGTCTTCCTCTCTGCCAAATGAATTTATCACTGACTTCCCAGCAGGAACATACAGGACACGGGATAAAACGGTGTTTGCCTAATGTGTTTATTATAAAAGATGTGTGAAAGGAGCTCCGGCTCAGGATTACATTCTTCACAGTTTTGCAAAACCAAAGCTGATCACTGAATATTTTGGTCACAACCTATTTATGAAAGACTCAATCTTCACTTTTATTGGTTTGAGAGCAAAGGCTGACTTAGCACACATGTCTTTTATTGTCTGCACAGCAATTCAAGCATCTTTTCATTTAAAAAAGATTGAATAAATGCATTTCTCAATGTGCCTGAGATGTTTGCATGATGAAGAACTCAATAACAAAAAATGGCTTTATATTATACCATAGCAACTGTAATGTATTAATATCAGAGCTAGATTCCAGTCCAGTAACTCTTTAGAGGCGAACAAAATTTTCAGGGTATAAGCTTCCGAGAGTCAAAATTCCCTTCATCAGGTATCTTAAAAATCCTGAAAATCTTGTTGGTCTCTAAAGTGCTACTGGATTTGAATCTAGATCTTCTACCGCAGACCAACACACAGGGCTGGAGCAAGGGGGAACTGCGCCCAAGGCACACATGCACCCTATGTCCCCGCCATGCCCCAAACACCCCCGGAACGCCCCTGCCACACCACACCACGCCCCCGCACCAGTGCACACTCAGTGCATCGCGCGCCCCCGTCCCCTTGGCACTACACCACTGCCAACCCAGCCACCCTCTGAAACTATACTAATAATAGTTACTATTTTCACACTGTGCTGTGAGAACAGAACCACGTTCACAAAAGATGTCCATAAAGCATGGGATGTTTTCTCATGACAAAGGGTGGGTGTTCTGCCCTCTCCCACCACACTTAGAAGTCTACCTACTTGCATTCTACAGGACTTTCCATTCTAAACTTCTGCTTCCCCTTCAGTTCCATGGCAGAAAGAGTGGCTCGGGGAGCTGGGTATGTTTAGTTTGGAGAGGAGAAGGTTAGGGGGTGACACAATAGCCACATGGAAATATTTGAAGGGATGTCATGTTGAAGAGGGAGCAAGCTTGTTTTCTGCTGCTCCAGAGACTAGGACAAGGAGTTAACTGATTAAAGGTGCAGGAAAAGAAATTCCACCTAAACATTAGGAAGAACTTCCTGTTCAGCAGTAGAATATGCTGCCTCAGAGGGTGGTGGAGTCTCCTTCTTTGGAGGCTCTCAAACAGAGGCTGGATGGCCATCTGTCAAAGATGTTTTGATAGTGTATTCCTGCATGGCAGGGAGTTGGTGGCCCTTGTGGTCTCCTCCAACTCTATGATTCTATGACCGTGGTGGCAAACCTTTGGCACTCCAGATGATATGGACTATAATTCCCACCAGCCCCTGCCAGCATGGCCCAATTGGCCATGCTGGCAGGGGCTGATGGGAATTGTAGTCCATAACATCTGGAGTGCCAAAGGTTCGCCACCACTGTTCTATGACTTATGTGCTCTTTCCTTTGTCAGTTTCACTCACATAAGCGAATGGAATAACCCCACACAGGTTGCTGGCGTGGGGTCACAAGCTGCATTTTTTTTGTGTTCAGCGATTCCAGTGGGCCCTGAAGTGATGAAAAGGTCAGTTTTGTGCATTTGGCACCACTGAACCCGCCCACTGTTGTTAATAAGACAGCCCCCACCCTTTAGGACAGAAGAAGGAATAAAATATCTGGAGGGCAAATAACAGTGAGGTGAAACTCAGGGTTGCAAAAGCAGACTGTTGCGGTTAGGGCAGAACAGGTCTTGAAAGCGCGCAAAGCCTACCTTCACAGGTCAGCAAGAAATAGGCCATGTTGGGACTGAAGGAGGCACTGAAGTACGTGCAGTTGTTGATCAAATCGCAGGACAAACAGATTCTGTTGAAGTCTCCGAGGCTGGTGCTGAAAAAAGAAAAACGACACACATGCATGAATGCCAAGGAGCACACGGGCATCTTCACAGCTCCGTCATTCTAGATACAAACTGCCTTGGGAGACAGACATTCCTGCACAGGACTGCCTTACTACAAGCAGCTGCATTCGGAGTTCAAAACAAGTCATCCAAAACAAAAATTGCAGCTGCAACAGGTCACGGGAGTAGAGAGAACAAAAGGGTTTAAAACAGAATGATGTGAGTCTTTGGGAATCCAGTCCAGGCCACACTTCATGGCTAGAGTGCAGAACTGAAATGAGGGGCATAAATTACCATATCACACCACCGCACCTGTCTTGGTGGCAGCACTGCGAAAGTCAGAGCAGTCTGTAAATTGCCTGGCTTTCCACTGAAGTCCGCTGAGTCCTTGGATGGAAACGGCAACCTCACAGGCATGCCAGGAAAACGACAGCCATCCTCTGTTTATCCCAAGCACGTGGTGCTCATAATTCACAAATCCAACTTTTCCTGGCTAGAGTGGAAGGGCTAAGAGGATGACAAGATGAATGGGGAAGGGGAGCAAACCCCTGCTCCTCACCTTCCTGACCTTCTTGTGCTCCTTTGCTTGAAGCATTTATCTTGCAGCCTGGCTTTGAGACGGGTCAAGCTGGAAGACAAATGCTTAGAAGCAGCAGAGTACTGTGAAGTGAGACAGGAGAGGAGGGAAGGCTCCGACCTCCTGGTCCACTTGCTCTCTTCACAAAAACAAAACAAAGAAACACAGCCTCCAGTTTTCACTTCACCAAATGAAATAGGTAGGCACCAGTGGTGGGATCCAAAATTTTTAGTAACAGGTTCCCATGGTGGTGGGATTCAAACAGTGGCGTAGCGCCAATGGGGCTGAGCGGGGCACGATGGGGGCGGGGGCGAGCATTTCGGGGGTGGGGCATTAATAATTTCTCTGTTACTGTAAAAAACTCTTACTGTAAAAAAAAAGTTCCTAATTTCCAGCTGGTATCTTTCTGTCCATAATTTTAAACTCATTATAGCAAGTCCTATTGTCTACTGCCAACAGAAACAACTACTTCTCCTCTAATTGACTGCCTGTCAAATACTTAATACTTTCAAATACTTAATTTTGTTTCTAGAAATCAAAAGAAGGATACTTTCCTTAAACAAGGAACTTTACCATATTTCTAAAACATGTTTTTAAAACAGCCCAACAGGGAGAATGATCCCATTTTCTACCTTCGCTAACCAGCCACATAGGAAACAACAGGACTTTATGATTTTGGGACCTAATGGAATTTCTAACGGAAAAGCAGACCCAATTAGTAATCTCTCTCGGCAATAATAATAAAATAATTAGTAACCCACTCTCAGGAACTGGTGAGAACCCGCTGGATCCCACCTCTGGTAGGCACCAATCGCTCCCCATCATACATAGCCTGACCTTCAGAAGCATGCCATCTCTGAATAAGGAGGTCATCAATTATTGTTTTTAGCCAATGAAAGGGTAAATATGAAAGTTTTGAGTCTTGTGTCCTTAATCTGTAACACAGTATTTGATCGGCTTCTTTTGTGGCACCACAGCCAGTTGAGGGACAATTGTAAACCTCTGGGTCCCATTAGGATGGCCCATTCCACTTCCTAGGCAGGGGAGTACAACAGATGGCCGGGGGGTTGTGGTACCATGAGGCCCTTTTTCCTCAAACAACCGCACCCCCACATGAGAACTCTGTTTGTTTGGTCTCCTCATAAAGATCTTTCCTTTTCACTCAGGGGTGAGGAAATTAGTTCTCCTCACTCTTCCCCCAACTTGGGTGTCCTGTTCTCTCCGTCTCCCCAGTCCATCCCAGACCAGGCTTTTACAGCTTTCTCTAACATCTGGAACTGCCACCAGGTCTACAGCTGGTCTTCTCCTCCCTCCCTCCTTAGTGTCCCCCCTTAACCATAACAGAAGGCCCTTCCCACCGGGAGTAGTGGCTATTAATAAGCCAGCCTGTCTTTACCTTAACGTGCACGGTTGTTGTGGGTCAAGAACCAGACCACTAGCTTGTGGCTTGTTTGGCTGCTCTGCTCTCTCGTCCTGTCCTGGTGAGCGTTCCCCACCCCCTCCGTGTGAAAGCCATGTCTCTTCTCCTGGCTGGGAGAGAGGGCCCCATAACCTCATTCAGCTACAAGATGCTTCTGTGAATGTGCTTTGCCTAGAATTTGGAAGCGATGATGGTGTAGAATTTCTCCGAAGACAGCAAAATGATAGCTAAAAGGATGAATCCTTGTCATTTTGAACATGTTTATAATGTATTTTTCTCCTTTTGAAAACCCTAGTTCCTATTAAGAGTGACAACCCTCTCTGAAAGAAAACAAACCACTGGAAGCTCTCTGTCAAGTTCCCATTCATTTCTGTGACTTTATTGCGCCTATTCAATTTGGGCTTACTTTTCAGTGAAAGAGTTTGGGTTGTCAGAAGATTCAGCAACGGCTTCTTTTAGGGAAGTAATCTAAAAATTGCCTTTTCAGATAGAATAATTCATACCTGTATAACTGTCGTTTTCTTGGCGATTCTTCTGTGCTGAGGAAATAGCTGAAATAAAATGCACATATAATTACAGTTTTAGGATTATTTACCTCTTTAGAATTATCAATATAAAAATAGAGGAAGCAACCCTGCAGCTCATACATAGTTCACTCCCCCATTTTCTAAAACCCCAGTCTTCAAATTAAATCTTGACTATTCCAGTCATTTTCTCAGGAAGACGCTAGCTCAGGCTATTGTAAATTATATTTTTTACACCATGATGGCAAAAGAATCAGAAACAATGATTTAAAATTGAGCTTTTCGAAAAGTTACATTTTTCCAAGGCTTGTGATTTGCACATCGGCATATTATTTATGAAAGTATGACTAAGTTCCTTCATTTTTCACAACAGATGTCAAAGAAATTGCCGTGCGTTCATGAACTGCAGCTGAACACCTGATACGTTTGTCAAAATGATATGGAAATTGTTAGCTGCATGTGGTTAAATATGCAAAATCTAGCTGCTGCCTTCCAAACTTGAGTTACATAATGTGATCAGTAGTAAGTGAAGGCTCAGCAGGAATGTCCAAAATGCTCTTGAGTCACAACCTTCAAGTCACTTACTCCTCAGTATCCCACCCAATGCCTTTCCAACAGTGTAAAACATTTGCATGTGAAACAAATAAGTAAGTTCTAGATCAGGGGTCTGCAACCTGCGGCTCTCCAGATGTTCATGGACTACAATTCCCATCAGATGTTCTCCAGATGTTCATGAACTACAATTCCCATCAGCCCCTGCCAGCATGGCCAATTGCAGACCCCTGTTCTAGATCAAATCAAGCTGAACTGTCCACAGAAACTGAAATGACAAAACTGAGGCTGTCGAACTTCTAATGAAAACTTCTAATGAGAAGACAAAAGTCGAACCTCTAATGAGAAGACAAAAGTCACTGGAAAAGACAATAATGCTAGGAAAGGCTGAAGGCAAGCAGGAAAAGAGGAAGGCCCAAAAGGAGATGGATTGACTCTATAAAAAGGAAACCATGACCCTCAGTTTGCAATTATTAATAGCAAAGCTGTTAATAATAGGCTGTTAAAAACAGGACGTTTGGGAGGACATTAGTTTACAGGGTCACCATGAATCCAAAGCAACCTGATGGCACTTTACACACACAAAGCGTTTGTCAGTTGTGTCTTCCCATGATCCTGTGACATGCCCATGCCCCATCCGGGAAATGGAGGACAGCGAGCAGGACAAGGCTAGGGGACACAAATTTCCTAGGTCCTCGTGGGCCACGAATCCGGTTCCCCCGACTCCAAATCATATATAATCAACAGCACACAAGACTATCAATAGACTTTACAAAGCCGTACGCCAAGGCAGGTTTTAAATTTACCTGACCCCATGAAAACAGGAATCTGCCATATACTGAGTCAGACCCTCAGTCCATCAGAGTCAGTATTGTCTACTCAGAAGGGCAGCTGCTCTTCAGGGTCATAAGATGGGAGGTCCTTCACATCACCTCCTTCCTGGTCATTTTAACTGGAGAGGGCAGGGATTGAACCTGGGACCTTCAGCATGCAAAACACAGTTTTTTTTCCACTGAGCCCCACTTACATTTTTTGCCTCCTTTCATCATATCCCAAAATCTTGGTCACATCCCAGTCCCCAGACGTGATGGTCTGCAAATTGTCGCTGCTGCTGTTGGGCTGCCAAGGCAAGAGAGGAAAAGACAGCATTTCAAAAAGGATCCCGTGTGGCGTTCGGATGAGCCACCCCGCTGAGCTCTGTCTTCTTCAGAGCAAGTTCTCCACTACAGAACGTTACAAATCAAGATGCTAATTTGTCACTCCTCCTAGGCCTGAGAAGTATAAGCATAACATGTAAATGGAGCCGAATTCCTGCTCCAGAAACCATCTCTCAGGAGTTTTCAAACCCCCTTTTCAGTCTCCTGATGGCTGACCATTTCACTCCCGCTCCCCACGCAGTTCTATGGCCAGGGTCCCACCACCTGCCCTGCTACAGCAGAGCAGAACTGGGGAAGAGGAATGCAGCCCACTTGGGGCTTGGTAAATGTTCTCTCCTTATGGTGGGGGAAAGTGCCATCAAGTCACAATTGACTTATGGTGACCCTGTAGGGTTTTCAAGGTAAGAGATGTTTGGAGATGGTTTGCCATTTTTGGAACTGCCTTCCTCTGTGTGGGCTGAGTGAGTTCTGAGAGAACTGTGACTGGTCCAAGGGCGCCCAGTAGGCTTCGTGTGGAGGAGCAGGGAATCAAACCCGTTCAACAGATCAGATTTTGCTGCTCTTAACCACTACACCACACTGGTTCTTTTCTCTTATTACCAGCTGGGAAAAAAGATGGAGGAAAGGAGCTGTCCAGCACTCGGCTGGCTGTTTTGTGAAGACTCCTGGATAGTTCAGCACGAACTCGGCTATAATGGCAGTCAGCACAAGTGGTGCGACACTGAGCATGCCTGATGCTTCCCAGCTCCAAAGCTATTTTATGGCAGTGGAGATTTTTCTTAATAGGCACTACTGCGATCTCCCCAATCACTGGCCTTTTCTCAGTTCAGAGAAAACTAACCACCTACAATCTTTCAGCCTCTTTCTATTAATTTAGAATGTGTTTTGAACATGATTTCTATACGGTGGTTAAATCTGACACTGACTGTGGATAACAAAAGGGCAAAGGACTTCAGTCGCTCCCATGGAGCAGCCTTTGCTGTAAGCCTGCTCAGTTGCCTTTAGCTAAAAAAACCCTAACCAAGCTGCTATTTTTTTTGCTGAGATTTATGGCTGTCAAGCTGCTTTTCAGCTTGGTGGGTCACCTGCGGTGAAAAGTGCAGTTTAAAGCAAGAGTGGCGTAGTGGTTAAGGGCAGGTGGACTCTAATTTGGAGAGCTGGGTTTGGTTCCCCGCTCCTTCACATGAATGGCGGACTCTTAGCTGATGAACCACATTTGTTTCCCCACTCCTACATCCCTGCTGGGTGACTTTGGGCCAATCACAGTCTTCTCTGAACTCTCTCAGCCCCATCTGCCTCACAAGGTGTCTGTTGTGGGGAGAGGAAGGGAAAAGCGTTTGTAAACTCCTTTGAGTCTCCTTACAAGAGAGAAAGGTGGGGTATAAATCCAAGCTGTTCTTCTTCTCTTCTAAAGAATTGTATAGAGCTCACAGCTGAGAAGAATCAGGAACAGCTTAATTAGCCCATTCAAGGGTATTTATTTATTTATTTATTTATTTATTTATTTATTTATTTATTGTTTACATTTTTATACCGCCCCATCCCCTAGGGTAGGATCGCCAGCTCTGGGCGGGGAAACACCTGAAGATTTTGGGGGAGGGCCTCAGGATGCCAGGGTTTGGGGAGGGGAGCGACTTCAGTTGGGCATAATGCCAAGGAGTCCCCCTTCCAAAGCAGCCATTTTCTCCAGATGAACTGATCTTTATTGCTTGAACATCAGTTGTAACACCAGGATATCTCTAGCCACCATCTGGAAGTTGTAAAGCCTATTGAAAGGGCAATGGACCATGAACTAGGAGGGAGCAGTGAGGAATCTTGCCTCTCCCTGCCTTCCATTTCCAAACTCAAATGAAATTGGAAACCTGCTCACTGAGGATAGGCAAATTAGACCTGATTCATGAAAAAGTATCAATGGAAACCTAGTTCTTAAATAGAGTGGCATTTTCTAGTGATGCTTTGGATGTGAGGGATCTAGAGACAATCATGCTATTGGATCAAAATAGAAATGTATGGTTATCGCTGCTCATCTACATACACAAAGGAAGTGGTACAGATTTGTCTCACCTGGGAAGACGACATGGAGATGTGGTAGAATTTGCCTCGCCCTCCCTGAAGTATAGCTCGAACAAAGAAGAACTTCTTGCCATCTTTGGAGAAGACAGGTTCTTCATTCTGTGACAAGCCAATGGAGATAAAAAATAAATAGGTGAGCTTTTTAAAATAGGCCACTCAGGACAGCAGTAATAGCAATTCCTTCCTTCTGGCAAGAGTCATCGTGGGATCTAGTCATAGACCTTCCCGGACAAACCCCTGCAAAGTTTCATCATGTCCCCCATGCTTTGTTACATCAATACAAAGCCACTGGGAGAAGAGGTCGTACAAAGATTTGGGCTGATTTGACCCCAGCATGCAAAGGACATATAAAATTACCGATCTGCCCATCTCCTTGCCCTTGAAACAGACAGCCCTTGAAACAGACAGTTGAGTTCAAAGCAATCATTACTGAACCACAGTTTGCACGAACCCCACACCTGCCCAAACAAAGGGCTGTGCAGAAAAACCATTGTTTAGAACAGAGATCCCAAAAGTGGTGTGCGCGGGTGCCCCGGCCAACCTGTATATTTTCTGACACTCTCTTGCCTCTTGATCAAAGCGTCCAAACTGTTCTGACTTTCCTCCATCTAACTGGAACAGGTGATACAGATGACTGCAGATAGTGCTCATAGAGACCTGGCACAGTGTAGCAGATAGTGTGTTGGACCTGGATCCTGGGAGATCTGGATTCGAATCCCCCCTTCTACCATGGAAGCTTGGTGGGTGATCTCAGGCCCATCCAAACTTTCAGCCTGGCCTACCTCACAGGGTTATTGTAAGAAAGGGGAGGAGAGAGGAACTATGTTCTAAGTCACCTTGAATCCTAGCTGGGGAGAAAAAAATGCCCATATCTATTGCTGGCATCTTCAGAGGCATCTTCAGAGGCATAGGTGCTCAGGAGCAGCAGCAGCAGCAGGCCATTGCTTTCACTTCCTGCACGTGAGCTCCCAAAGGCACCTGGTGGGCCACTGCGAGTAGCAGAGAGCTGGACTAGATGGACTCTGGTCTGATCCAGCAGGCTAGTTCTTATGTTCTTATGTCATGGTAAGAGAGGAACACATCTTCCCATGACATGCCTTTGAAGATGCCAGCCATAGATAAGGGTGAAACATTAGGAGCAAAAACTACCAGACCACGGCCACACAGCCCAGAAAGCCCACAAAAGCAGTCACTTTCTCAGCATTAGCCTCTGCAACAAGGGGTCATGCTACCATCCCACACTAAGGTTACACCAAGTAATTTGTGTGAAATTCCTGGAACCCTGGAAGTGATATATAAACGCTACACATTTTTCTCCATTATGATTATGCTGAAGTCATTGAAGTACTGTGGGCAGAAATAACTGAACCCACAGACGCATCAAGCCGAATATTTTCTTGTTTTTTTCTTTTACCTGGACAGCAGCAACCTTGCACAGCATTGTATTCCCACAGTGAAATCCTAACCAGAGTTTTACCTTTCTAGGCCTCCTGACTTAGGCCCCTTCTGCCCATGCAGAATAATGCACTTCAATCCATTTTCACAATTGTTTGCACGTGGATTTTGCTATTCCGCACAGTAAAATGATTGGTGTTTGTGATTGGTGTTTGGAATATGCTGCCACAGGAGGTGGTGATGGCCACTAATTTGGATAGCTTTAAAAGGGGCTTGGACAGATTTATGGAGGAGAAGTCGATCTATGGCTACCAATCTTGATCCTCTTTGATCTGAGATTGCAAATGCCTTGACAGACCAGGTGCTCGGGAGCAACAGCCACATCCGCAGAAGGCCATTGCTTTCACATCCTGCGTGTGAGCTCCCAAAGGCACCTGGTGGGCCACTGCAAGTAGCAGAGAGCTGGACTAGATGGACTCTGGTCTGATCCAGCTGGCTCGTTCTTATGTTTTTATGTTCTTAAAATCCAGCTGCAAAGTGCATTGAAAGTGCACTGAAAGTGCATTATTCTGCTTGTGCGGAAGGGGCCTTAGAAGGGCATAAATGCTTATTGGGACCCCACTGTCAGTCAGATTAAGTCCCCACAAATGTCTGTGTGGCTCAGATGAGAACTGAACCCACGACTTCAATTCATCCCCTCTGCTGCGGTGCCATACCCAGTGATGGGCAGCCTGCCAGTCTGACTGCATTACCATCCTCCCTCTGCCACTCCTACTTCCTCCAATGCTCTGCTAGCTCCAGCTGGCATTGTGAGAAGGGATCTTCACTGCACGGGTTTCAAGATAACTCTGCGTTTAAAGCTCCCTAATTCATGTTGTCACGGTGTGACGAGTCCGCTAATGATTCTCATTCTCTCGGCTTTACTGAAAATTACACGGCATGAATTACATTATTGAAGAGAAGCCACAGATTGCGGGGGCAGCCGCTTTGGTCTTTTCAGCCCTTGGAAGTCTTTATCCGAAGGCTCGTCACGTGGAATGGAAGGTGGCCCAACTGCCTAAGCTCTCTGCAACTTTTCGTACTCTGCGTCCTGACCAGCAAAGAGGGCTCTGGTAAGCAAAGAGCCTCGATGGTCGCCAGCAAAAGCAGAGTCAAAGAATTTGACGTTTTCCAAATCAGAAAGCACAGACAGCAAACAGCTTTGAGTGAAACCCGAAACACCACTGATTGCAGCTAAGGCTTTAGATGGCCTGTGTCTGTGTGTCTGTCCAACCAACAAACAATTGAACAAACAATTGAACCACTGATTGCAGCTAAGGCTTTAGATGGCCTGTGTCTGTGTGTCTGTCCAACCAACAAACAATTGAACAAACAATTGAACCACTGATTGCAGCTAAGGCTTTAGATGGCCTGTGTCTGTGTGTCTGTCCAACCAACAAACAATTGAACAAACAATTGAACTACTGATTGCAGCTAAGGCTTTAGATGGCCTGTGTCTGTGTGTCTGTCCAACAAACAAACAATTGAACTGTGTCTGTGTCTGTCCAACCCACAAACAACTGAACACAGAACGGTCTCCAGTTCAGATCAACATGATGCTATGGCCCAGCTCCCAATCTTTGCCATGGGTTTTCTGCAATCAACGGATTGTGTCCACTGGCTTGTGAGAGAACTGTGACAGGCCTAAGGTCAACCAACAGGCTCCATGTGGAGGAGTGGAGAATTGAACCCAGTCCTCCGGATTAGAGTCTACTGCTCCTATCCACTACACCATCCTGGCTCTCCACGGCTAATAATACCGAGCATTTACATAGCTATCAGTATCCAAGGGGCATCGTGCATATTATCTCCCCATAGTATCAGCTCTCTAATGCAAGTTGGGATTATATCCAATGCTGAAGATGGCTGGGGAATGGGGGTGGAGCAGGGAAAAAGTATCTTGCCTAAGACTACCTGGTGAATTTGAGGCAGAGATCAGATTTGAACCTGCTTGAGAGTGGGGGCTTCTGGACCACAGCTCTTGGTAGCACAGTGAGGGGGTTTCAAATGGAAGACTTGAACTGACTATGGATTCGACTGCTGGTGTTTGCAATGCCGCATGACACAGTGTTGCAAATTAGGCAAGAGGAATAAGAGAGATTTTCAGGAGCTAGGCAGAGTGTGCATATCACATGCATTCTCTATAGCGGCCTCTACCCTGTGGAATGGTTTGCTTGGTAAGGTCTGGAAGGCTCCACGCTCCTGGTATATAACCAACTACATAAACCAGAATTGTTCAGGAAGGTATTTGTGATAAAAGAAATCGGGCTACTTCATAACAGATTGACCCACAAAACCACACTGTGTTTCTACTAATGTAATACCATGTCCTGTGTTTTTTAACAAGTTACACTTATTCATTGTTGAGACAAGGGCGACATTTCAGATTTCTGCCATTCTTAGTCCTGTGACGCTGCTTATTAGTCACTTTAGCCTACTGACTGAACTGATTTACAGTATGTAGTTTGCCTCAAGTCTTCACATGGCAGGCAGACAATAAATATCGTAAATAAAATTTTTAAAAACATCTGGCAGTACCAAAGTTCTTCTTTATGTGACAGAACATCACAGAAATTTAATAGTTGCTAACCTGCTTAACCTATTTTAACCAGCACTGTGTTCCAGGAATGCACATACTTTTAAGAAGAGATAGCTCAGGTTTTCAAGCCACAGGCAAGTGGAAACTCTCCCCCATTTTCATCCACGGTGCCCATGTTGTGCAACGGTTTGAGTGTTATACAGGCTAGGACAGGGGTAGGGAACCTGCGGCTCTCCAGATGTTCAGGAACTACAATTCCCATCAGCCCCTTCCTGCATGTCAGTGGCCATGCAGGGAAGGAAGCTGATAATATTCCTATTTATCTGGAAGAAATCTAGGCATTTTTGAGACTTGCTGAGTGACCTTGTATCAGTCATGGTCTCTCAACCCAGCCTATTCCACAGGGTTGTTGGGGAATATAATGGGCAGGAGACAACCATCTTACTCCTGGGAGAAAGAGCATGGCAAAAAGTGTGACAAAAAAAATCAAGTCAAGAGTAAACTAAGGCTCATTCCACCCATGCAGAATAATACACTTTCAAACTGCTTTCAGTGCTCTTTGAAGCTGTGCGGAATGGCAAAATCCACTTGCAAACAGATGTGAAAGTGGTTTGAAAATGCATTATTTTGCGTGTGCGGAAGGGGCCTCAAATCTTAAGCAATTCTGTACATGCCATATTTTTCCCAGTGCTCCTAAACCCGTGGTGGCGAACCTTTGGCACTCCAGATGTTCTGGACTACAATTCCCATCAGCCCCTGCCAGCATGGCCAATTGGCAGGGGCTGATGGGAATTGTAGTCCATAACATCTGGAGTGCCAAAGGTTCGCCACCACTGTCCTAAACTGAAAGTGTGAAGCCACATGAATGCAAATGGTTAAAAAGGACTTTGTTCTCGGTTCAATTCCCAGATCTTGGCTGATAGTAGATGAAGAAAAAATGGCTATTCACACTGCTTGTTAAGAATGCACGAGGACCATGAACCAGGACCCTGATATGAAGAATCAGTCAAGAGAGGAGACAGAGAGAGATTTTCAATGTCTGGTGGGACCAGGATGCTTCTTCATATAATCTATGCTGACTTTGCTGAAGCACACAGGAAAATGGCTGGATGGGAATGAAAAATGAAGGTAACAAGGGGGTACAGCTCACCAAAAGTCAGGGTTTCATTGTGCATTTCTTTTCCACATGCATGCTGAGATGCTCTTCCGTGAGCAAAGCACACACGGTCCACATGCATGTCAAGACCTGTTGTCGAGTCCGAATGATGACCCTGACCTCTGGTCTGCTTCTTTTGCAAAGCCATTTCATAGAATCATAGAGTTGGAAGAGACCCCAAGGGCCATCAAGTCCAACCCCCTGCCATGCAGGAACACACAACCAAAGCACTCCCGACATACGTTCATCCAGAGTCAATGTGTAGGATGCAAATATGCACACAGTACACGGGTATGCTGGCATCTGTACACACCCATCTGACCATGTGTACACTCTGCCTGTAGTAAATAGAGTATGGCCTGGGCAGAGTGTCGACATGCAAAAAGATGCATGCTAGGCATCAGCCATTCTCAACCAGGCTTCCGTGGTACCCTGGGGTGCCGTGAGCATGTCCCAGGGGTACCGTGGCAACACTACCGCCTCCTCCCCCTCATTTTTGTGGTGTCTCCCACCGGCGCCAGCAAGGACATGGAGCTGGCCCATGGGGCAGGGCCTGCCACAAGGTCAGCAGCCACACACACCCCCAGTGCTTCCCTTCACCCTGGGAGGGGAAGGTTAGGGGTGTAACAAGCAGGGGCAACGGGAGGGGAAGGTGGAGGGTGGCGGCAGGGGTACCGTGAGATATGAAGAGTGAGGTCAAGGGTACCCTGACCTCCAAAAGGTTGGGAAACACTGCATCAGATCATACCTGATAGTGCGGCAGGAGGGGGGGGGCACATGTGAGATCCCAGTCTGGCCAACTTCCCACCACATCCACTTTGACTGCTCCAGCCAGGGGTCAGGGCAGTAATATAGTGGCGCTAGAAGTGGACTTGATCTAACAGCAGCCAGGGAAGATTCAATAAGCCGGTGCTACACAAGGACGCCTGGTTGTAATAATCCCGAAATTGCCTTCTGACCTGAAACATCTATGAATCTACGACTCTGTCATTTGCAAAGCTATTACAGCTTGATAATTTGGGAGAGTGAAGAAAAGGAAAGGAGATAACCTATTAATCACCCACTTAGTCAAATGAAGAAGCCGGGAACAGCCTTGCTATGAAAGGCAATTTCGACAGACTTCCTTGGGAAAGCAGTTTGCACTCCACTGTGGAGCTGTGTCAAATGCCATTACATTCTGCAGTGATTAATATCGTGCTATTGGCTCACTGGCCAGTTGCTAACAGCCAGAAAAAGTGGATGGGGGAAGCAACGTTCACAGGGGCACAACTACCCCCTTAACTTCACATGCATCTGCCTTGTACTGACTCGGGGCCTTGGTCCATCAACGTCAGTATTGTCTACTCTGGCTAGCAGTTGCTTCCCTGCTCTCCACTGTTTTGTTCTAAGCAGCCAATACTTCCAGTGTAGAGTACTGGTTAGAGTGCAGGACCAGGGAGACCTGGATTCAGATCTGTACAAAGCCATGAAGATCACCAAGCAACTAGAGCCAGTCTTCTTATACAAAATATTCGGAGTGCCACATTGCATTCCTTATGCTGCACTCTGTTTGGAAGCGGGACAACATCTTCTGGTTACGAAAGCTTGGCTGGCCACCCTTAAGTTCTGGGTTTGCCTGTGCTTTAATTCGGACACTGGTAGCCTTATCAATCATATCCTCCCCCAACTTCATGGATCTAAGTGGTGGCGGGCAGTTGAAATTAAAATACTTCCCCTGGGATTCTCCTGGGACTCTTTACAAATGCTACCTCCTTCCGAACTCTTTTTTCAACTAAAAAGGCGACTCCTTGACCAGGAGCTACAAGTTCTACAAGGCCAAGCGCGAAGTAACTGTTCCCCCTTCTTTTTCAACATCAAATTCAAAACCAATCTGATGGCAGACTATCTGAGTATACTCCAAGAGCCCAAGCTTAGATGGATATACACAAGGGCTCGTTGTAATTCCTTCCCTTGTTCTGTACTCCAAGGGAGGTTTCTTAAAATTGACTCGCAAGAGCGGAAATGCCCCCACTGTTTTATAGTGGTGCAATCTATGGAACATATAATGCTTAATTGCCCCAAATACGAAGAAGCTAGGACCAGGCTTTTGACTCTTCTTCCTGCTAAGTTTAAGGAATACTCTGTTGCTGGGAAGGTTGCATTTCTACTAAACAACTCTTCTGTGATTTTAAATTCTGTAGCTAGGTTCCTTTTAGGAACTTTGGAATAATACCTGTGATGGTTTTATGTATGGAACATTTGCCTGGATAATGCTGGTTGTTATATTGGTATTATGCCTAATAAAGGTTTTATGTATGTAACTAGAGCCAGTCACACCTTTTCAGCCTAACCTACCTTTCAGGGTTATTAAAGAAGATAATATAGGGAAAGGGGAAACCCATGGAAACTGTTCCAAGCTATTTGGAGGACAGATGTGCGCGCGTGTGCATGTGTGTGTGTGAGAGAGAGACACAGAGAGAAAGAAAACAAATGTTTGCATTCAAGAAAGGGGAGAAAAGTCAGAATGAAAGGTCCACAGTTACCTGTCTGTGTAGCCACGCTTCACTCTCGTCTTCGTGTTTCTGTATTGAGGCAAAATAATTAAATATTATACAATAGTTTACATCTGTTGTACTTTGCTCATCAGGGCAGAAAGTTGGCTGACTCGATTTCACCGGTGGATGAGCAAGCACAGAGGAGGCCATCGGAGTGAGCTTTACGAGGGAAAGCAACTGAAAGCCAGGTCCTCCATCTGCTTGATTTTGCTCTTAGGTAAACAAGTGAGTGAACCGACAGCACAGCCATTATCTGGGTGATTCAAAGGTGCCATTTCAGTTCATTGAATGTTACACTGCCCCAATTACCTGGGCTTTTGTCTTGCTTGGTGTGGAGGGAGCAGGCTCCTTTGCCTTTCCCCAAGCAGATAACACAACTTCTTTATGTTTAGCATTTATAGCATGCTTTTTTTTTTTGGCCAAAGAGCTTACAAAGTCAGTTGTTCTAGTATAAGACAGTAAAAGGTAAAGGTAAGCACTGGGTCATTACTAACCCAAGTCACATCACATCACAACATTAACTAGACATTTACTATGTGTTTGAAAACCTCACAATGTGTTTCTGGGATGGTAAGTAGACGTGGGGTGCCACTTAGTCAAGGCATTTCTTAAGAACCCTTGATTTCAAACGAGTGTGCTTAGCATCCCTGTGATTAAGGTGTGGGAACCAGCCCCAATTGAATCCCATGGGACTTGCTCACTAGTAAAAATGCTTAGGACCAGGCTGTGGAAATATCAACTCCAGACTGAGCACCTTTACCTATCATGCCATATGTTTTCTTTATGGTATGTCATTTCCAAATATTTTTTTAAAGCCCTGGGACCAGAACTCCAAATGCTGGAAGAAGAGGGATTAGTTGTTAGATGTGCAACATACCTTTGTGCAGACCCCAGTGGTTGCGTCGCAGAGAGTCAGGATGGAAACATTCTGTGCCCGGTTTAACCAGTTCACTGCCACTTTGGTACTGGTTGCCCATTTCACCATGGTAATATAGTAGTCTCTGTGGGGAGGAGCACAAAAGGCATTAAAGGGCGGCTGGTGCAGACACGCCATGAATCAAAGTGGTGTCATAAGTTTTGTCTTTCACCGGGGCAGCAGAGGGAAGGAGAACTGGTCAAACGGGGAAGAGACAATGCCTGGAACAGCCACTAGAGGGCTGCTCTGGGTATGTACTGAAAAAGAGCCCCCACACACCTGGACACACCTGAGGGACAGGTGAAACAAGATTTGGCTCCTCTCATCTCAAAACGCTCTCCTACAGCTCTGTTTTGGGTGGTCATTACAGAACTCATTACGCAACATCATATAGTAGTAGCTCCGTTTATTTATTTAAATCAGGGGTCTTCAACCTGCGGCTCTCCAGATATTCACGGAATACAATTCCCATCAGCCCCTGCCAGCATGATGGGATTTGTAGTCCGTGAACATCTGGAGAGCCGCAAGTTGCAGACCCCTGATTTAAATTGTCCCTCCCTGTTGTTTCTTTTTTGGTCTTCCGTCCAGCACCATGTAGTGGGCCAAGCATCACACTAAGATCTGGAAGACCCAGATTCAAATCCCCACTCTGTCACAGAAGCTCACCAGTAGCACTCTATCAGTCTAACCTACCTCACAGCATTTTTATTGAGAGGATAAAAAGGAGGGGAAGATGGCATCGTAAGCCTCTTTGAGGTCCCACTGAAGAACAAAAGTTGATCATAGATATCTAAATAAAATATATTGGGGTCATGTTGATTAGGCTCCAAGCCAAAATGGCAGTCTTCTTACCAGAAGACTGTTTTATAGATATCATTTTAGGTTGCTGAAAGTTTTGTGCTTTTTTACATTCCTGGTTTGTTTTAATGCTGATAATGATTATCTTCCAATATTTGCTATAGTATTGCATTGTTATTTTGTGAGCCACCCTGCACAGCACTCTGATGAGGCGGCATATAAATTTTTGTAAATAAATTCTACTCTTTGCACAGCCCCCCCTTTTTAAAAAAAACAAATAAATTGCACTGCTAAAATAAAATAAGCAGGAAATACATGTTTGACACTCATTATCTCCCCTGCTGGTTTAAAGTGTGAAGTTGTAAAACCATAGGCATAAAATCCACTTCACGTTCTTTGTACTCCTGCTGTAAAATACTTAATCCTTGCCAGAAGTGGAAGACGTTGGAATGATGCAGTTCTATCCCAAAAGGCTCAACCCCTTCATCATGCAGGACAAAGAATATTAACAAATCATCAGTGGGAATAAGGAGGACAGCAGCAGGACATGGCCCAGGAAAGGAAACAGTTATAGAAAACTTCGCCAACATCTTTGCGGAAGGTACAGATCGACATTCATTTCTGCTGTCACCAATTTCTAAGCAACTGATGGAAACCGAACCCTTCGGGGGAGGGCGGTTTATAAGCCCAATAAATAAATATATATGTATATGTATATGTATATGTATATGTATATATATATATATAATCCTTCAGTGTCTGCAGAATTAGTATTTAGATTTTGCAACTGAACTAGTATTTAGATTTTGCAGTTCTAGGCCCAGTGGGAAATTCCCTGGCCACAGCCCTAATCTCAAGAAATTAAGGAGTGGGATAAGAAAATGGCCTCCATGGGGACAGTCTAGGAATTTATCCTAGTTTTTATACAGTATGAACAAATTATACTATAGAATATGGTACATTGTTATAGTATTGCCCAGAAGTGACATTACGTTCTCCTCAATCTTCACCTTCCCCAAGCACCACCCTCAAAATTGTCTAGGCCGTGTTGGGGACCCAACTGGTAATCCATGGGCCAAGATTTCAGCACCCAGTCTAGAATGTGGTTGATGTTAGGCAGGAATGGGCCTATATACAGCAACCAAATTCCAGCCACAGTGAAGCCTATTTCTGGTGAACGGATCCACAAGAAGCATTTTTGCAGCATCAGGTCATGTGAACTTCTTAAGAGCTTCCCGGTCATGCTTCTTATTGGTCTGAACAAGGCTGGTTGCACACTGGGGTGGTTCTCTGCAAATCAGTTGTTTCTATGGGGCTTTCTGCACTACAGAAGGGAGCTAAGGTCGACTCGATTCCCTTCAGTGGGGGGCGATTCCAGGCTGTCCGCACAGCAATTTACTTGGCCCCCTGGAACTGAGCTAAGTGGGCGGGATCAACTTGGTGCCTGTTTTGCTCCTCGATCGTGATTGGAGCTTGTGATACCAAGGGAAACGGGAGCGTTCTTTTTTTTACAGTTTTTACAGTTTACAGTTTACAGTTACATGCCCGCCACGACTCTCCCGTTCTGCGCATGCCACAAAAGCGGCTCCTGATTGGTTGAACGGATGAGGTGTCGTTTCGATGCGTCCGCACTTCGAAACTTCCAAGCGGTATCGACCTTGTTCCAGCAGAAAGGTGCAGTTCATAACTGCGACAGGGATGTCGCAGTTCTGGGGGGTGGGTGGGACTGAGACAAAACAACGTTGAGCTCAGTTGCAGTGCGGATACACTGAGGTGAACCTAGATAGAAACCAGTACAACTCTGTCAGTGCGGAAAGCCCCTATGTATGGAATCTACATGTGGGTAGATTTCCCCATCCACCCAGGAAGTGGTTTTGATTATGACTGTTCTCCACTAGGGTTGACAATTAGCCAGGGGAGGAGGGGGGTATGGAAAACCAAGGCTTAATGTGTGGAAATGGGCATTCAAAGCTTTTCATGGCATGCAATAAATGACATCATGGTATTTGCTGCAGATCAAGCTGATATAAAAGGGACAGCTAGAAGGCTCACTATAAAAGTTGGCAACATACGGTCCAGTGACTTCAGTGGATTTGCTTCTGTATGATTAAATGTAAACTGATTCATGCACGACATTACTGCTACTGCTGGAAAAAACCAGGCATGTAACGGACACAAGAAAGTATTGCACTGTGTTAAGTCCAAATGCAGAGGCCTCTGAAGTAGGGTGGGACCGTGGGGGCCTTCAGCCAGCTCCAAATCTGGGAGAAAGGAATCATCACTCTACCCTGAAAGGGTAGAATTGTCACTCACCAAATTCTGGACCACTGCTGCAGTTATTCACCTATTCAAATTCAGTGTCATTGTAAGAGAGGGTTTTTTGTTTGTTTCTTTCTTTTCCATTCCACCTTAGCCTAGATCAGGGGTAGGGAACCTGCGGCTCTCCAGATGTTCAGGAACTACAATTCCCATCAGCCCCTACCAGCATGGCCAATTGGCCATGCTGACAGAGGCTGATGGGAATTGTAGTTCCTGAACATCTGGAGAGCCGCAGGTTCCCTACCCCTGGCCTAGATTGATATATTATGTGATACATACATGTGTACCATCAATTCACAACTGACTTTTTGCAACCCCAGTGACGGGTTTTCAAGGCAAGTGAGAAGCAGAGGTGGTTGGCCACTGCCTTCTTCTGCAGTCTTCCTTGGTGGTCCCCCATCCAAGTACTGACCCTGCTTAGCTTCCAAGATCTAACAAGATTGCGCTTTACCCAGCGGTGGGATTCAGCCGGTTCTCACCACTTCGGCAGAACCGGTTGTTAAAATGGTGCTTGTAAACAACCAATTGTTAAATTAGTTAAATCTCACTACCAAAACCAGTTGTTAAATTACCGTATATACTCATGTATAAGCTGACCCGTGTATAAGCTGAGGCACCTACATTTACCACCAAAACCTGGGAAAACTTATTGACTCGCGTATAAGCCGAGGGTGGAAAATGCAGCATCTTAGTTTAGTTTATTGGATTTGGATACTGCCCCCCCACCCCCAAAAGGCTCAAGGCATGGCTTGGGCGCCTCTCTTGCATGGCTGGCTGGGGAAGAGGGGAAAATCTCCCCTCTTCCCCAGCCAGCTGGGCAGCCTCCATGGAAACGAGGGGTGCCCAAGTCAGTAGCCCTTGACTGGGGCTGCAGGCTTGGGCACCTCTCTTGCACAGAGGTCTCTCGGCTGGCTGGAAAAGAGGGGAAGATCTCCCCTCTTCCCCAGCCAGCTGGGCAGCCTCCGTGACTCACGTATAAGCTGAGGGGGGCATTTTTCAGCCCAGAAAATGGGCTGAAAAACTCGGCTTATGCATGAGTATGTACGGTATTTGAATCCCACCACTGGCTTTACCCCACCCACTTCCTTCCGCTATTATGCGGTAGGAAATATGAAGCTTGCCTAGCATTATATTTTCAATGTTTCAGGTAAAAAATGTGCAACTTCCTCCTCAGAGCCAAGAAAATGGCAAATGATTTTATAATGAATGAGCGCTGTCGTTGTGAGAACTGGGCAAATCACGCCACGTTATCATATCCAAGTGGCACATGCGGGTCAGCAGCACCTTTAAATTATAACACAATGGCTTTTCACAGTCTACTGTCCATAAAATTTTTATGAGTTCATTTGTTTGCTATAAAATATGTATAAGAAGTTGCTGCTCTCATTGGGATTAATGTTCCGTGTCACCGGAGAATAGTTGTGTGTGCTGGAAAGGGGGTTCTATATCCAGGGGAAAGGCTGAACAAATGAAGATGGCCTTAATTATATAGAAAAACAACAAGCCGGAGATGAATTTTGTGGTTCCTGGCAATATTTAGACATACATTCAAGTTGCAGGGTGGGGCTGAAGGACTGAATTCAGCTGCTTCACGCGTAGCATTTGCAGCCAGGGAAACGTAACTCGGAATCCAGCGACGTCAATAAGTTTGTGTTCTCTCTGCACCATAGATCAAAACTCGCTTACTTAGCTGGTGTAATAAAATAAAAGCAAAATGAGCAGCTAATTAAAAAAAAAAACTCTCTGTTGCAGAGAGAACAAATAAGAGAGTGGGGCAAATGATTGTAGTTTTTCATCCTCAATGATTCAAAGTAGCTGCAGAGACAGGATGAGGTTTTGTATCATTTGAGAACTACGCTTATAAGGGATGGATGCAAAAAATGAAACCTCTCTCTTTCGGATTTAGCACTACTGCTGACTTTTGTCACTTCTTTCTCTGAACAGAGTTGACATATTTTGCCTCTGTAAGCAGGTACCCCACCTGTCACCTCCCTGAGGGAGCCAGGGAATCCAGCGGGACTGGGGCATTTTAAGAATTTGGTCAGACTCTGGAAGTCTAAGGCTCCTTCCGCAAAATAATGTGTTTTCAAACCACTTTCACAACTGTTTGCAAGTGGATTTTGCTATTCCGCATAGCTTCAAAGAGCACTGAAAGCAGTTTGTAAGTGCATTATTTTGCATATGCAGAATGAGCCTAAGAGTAGTAAAGATATGAATTAAACCAAACTACTTGTTTACCAGAACAGAGGACAGAAATGAAGAAATTGGTTTGGTAAAGTGACTGGAATAGATTCCTTTTTGTTAACTATAACTGAGGAATAATTGCTTGAATAACTGTATGTTTACTTTTTAAGCAATAAAGATTTTTTTAAAAAAGAATTTGGTCAGACTCAACAGTGGCAGCACAAGTAAGCTTGTACTCCCCCTCCCCCCAAGTGCTCTTGGACTTGAATCTGGCACATATCCAAGAAACAGTTGCAGATGTACATTATACCCATCAATTATTTGTGCGCAGCTGCTATAGCTGAGAGCAAGTCAAAACCCAGAAAGATTGCCAGCTCCATGGGGGCCTGATCCTGACTGCAAGCTTTCCTGCAAAAGGCACTCTATGGTCTGACACTAGAACAGTGGTGGGATCCAAAAATTTTAGTAACAGGTTCCCATGGTGGTGGGACTCAAACACTGGCGTAACGCCAATGGGGCTGGGCGGGGCATGCTGGGGGCGTGGCCAGGAATTCCGGGGGCAGGGCATTCCTGGGCAGGGCTGTGGCAAGGACGCAGCCGCTGCGCCGGTCCTTGGGCGGGAAATGAATGCACGCAGGCGCAGGCTGCCACGCACGCCGGTGAACCTCCTGCTAGACTGCTTCAAGTTCTGCGCACTACTGCTGAGAGGAGGGGCATAACTAAGGCAAAAATGACTTGGCAAAATCACCAATTAGTAACCCCCTCTCGGCACACACAAATAATTAGTAACCTACTCTCGGGAACCTGTGAGAACCTGCTGGATCCCATCTCTGCACTAGAGCCAACTTCCACAATAATTCAGACTGTCCATGCTGACGCCAGGGGCGTAGCTGTGTACAATGACGACCAGGGCTCACCCTGGGCACCGTGCCCCCCCCCCCCACAGCTCCACAACTGTCCTCGCAACTGTGCCCCATTGAGGGCAGTTACAGGAGGACTGCCCTGCAATGCGGCCCCCCCCCCCCCACATAACTGTGGGAAGTGGCACTGGGGACTCTAGCCTCCCCGTGCTCCCCCTCACTATGCCCATGGCTGGGGGCAAACAGACAAATATGAAGCTCCCTTATGTATCAGATCCTCAAGGCCAGTACTGTCTACTCTCCAGGGCATAGGTGTCAAACTCGCGGCCCTCCAGATGTTGTGGACTACAGTTCCCATCATCCTCTGCCAGCATGATCCTGGCAGGGGATGATGGGAACTGTAGTCCATAACATCTGGAGGGCCGCAAGTTTGACACCTGTGCTCCAGGGTCTCTGGCAGAGGTCTTCCCCATTATCTCCTACCAGATTCTTTTAACTGGAAACGCTGGGGATTGAACCTGGCGCCTTCTGCATGCCAATCGGGGCTCTTCCACTAAGCTTCTGCCCCACCTTTGCTTCCTGGGAAGCCGTTTGGCTTCTAGTGACCCCGGCTTTATGAACAGCTCCAAGTTGTGCCTACGTGATCGTGTCGAACACCAAAGCTTAGCTCAGTAGACTTCAAGGTGAGCTTTGAATGTGTGAACGTTAAATTTGATACCTATAATATACTCTGCTGAGTGTGGATAATTAACCTTACCAATATGTGGGATACACTACACAGCACAAACTCATTGATTCAACTACCCTGGCGGACATCCAAAGCTTTTAGTTAATTGGCGGTTTTGAAGAACATAAGCACTATTTACATAACGTTATGCTGACATGAAATCCCGTTACTTTCAAAATAATTCATTTCCAAATGAAGCTCGCTCAGGATGACAGTTTAAGATCTTTAATGTCAGTCAAGATAGTGCTGAATAAGGAGTTTTCCGAGGGTCGCAGAGATGGGACCGTTCTTCATTATACCAAAGGAGTAATTTGCAGAATGTCAGGAATGTAGAGAAACAACCCTGACAAGAGCAATTTACCAGCTGAATGTGGTGTGCCCCAGATGAGAAGGTGAGTTGTTTTTTATAGTCCACTTTTCTCCACCTTAAGGAATCTCAAATCGCCTTCCCTTTCCCTCTCCACAACAGGCACCTGGTGAGGTAGGTGGGACTGAGAGAGTTCTGAAGAACTGTGACTAGCCCAAGGTCACCCAGCAGGCTTCATGGAGGAGGGGAGACTCAAACCTGGTTTTCCAGATTACAGTCCACCACTCTTAATACCGTGTTTCCCCCAAAATAAGACAGTGTCTTATATTAATTTTTGCTCCCAAAGATGCACTATGTCTTATTTTCAGGGGATGTCTTATTTTTCTGCTCCACAGCTGCATGCTCTGGTCAACAGGCATGCTTCCAAACAAAAACTTTGCTACGTCTTACTTTCGGGGGATGCCTTATATTTAGCACTTCAGCAAAACCTCTACTACGTCTTATTTTCAGGGGGTGTCTTATTTTCGGGGAAACAGGGTAACTACACCACGTCAGCTCTCTGTGAGCCTATAGCCACAAAACACTTCATTGTGTGGGTGAAACCCTTTGTACTCAAAGCAGTCCTATGCATGGAAGCAAAACAGCAGCAAATCCAATTCATTCAATGAAACTTCCAAATTAGCATGCACAAGATTTCAGAATGTGACCATTATTGGGACATGTTTTTCCTTCATGCAACCACCAATGGTGTTGATGTGCACCATGGAGCTTAATGGGCAACGTCTAGCCAAGCTCCCAACAAGGCTGTTGTGTGGGTAACAAGGGAACTCCCATGGATACTCCTATGAGCTCCTTGGAGGAAGAATGAGACACCAAAATAACAACATCAGTTATGATGATCCACACATATACTATGCCAGTGGTGGCGAACCTTTGGCACTCCAGATGTTATGGACTACAATTCCCATCAGCCCCTGCCAGCATGGCCAACTGACCATACTGGCAGGGGCTGATGGGAATTGTAGTCCACAACATCTGGAGTGCCAAAGGTTCGCCACCATGGCACTATGTTGATACATCCCACCTGATGTGTGTGAAGACCAAC
Source organism: Sphaerodactylus townsendi (assembly GCF_021028975.2). NCBI lineage: Eukaryota > Metazoa > Chordata > Lepidosauria > Squamata > Sphaerodactylidae > Sphaerodactylus > Sphaerodactylus townsendi. The sequence continues at coordinate 68,869,879 of NC_059435.1, forward strand.
ACCAGCTGAAGATCTCCTGTAAGGAGACTCAAAGGGACTTACATATTCCTTTCCCTTCCTCTCCCCACAACAGACACCTTGTGAGGTAGGTGGGGCTGAGAGAGTTCCAAAGAACTGTGGGAGTGGAGAAACAAATCTGGTTCACCAGATAAGAGTCTGCTGCTCACGTGAAGGAGTGGGGAATCAAACCAGGTTCTTCAGATTAGAGTGCTGTTTTTGGGGCTACTCTTGACGTGTGTTTGGAAGCCGCAGCTAGACTATGGGGGCTATCTATTGGGAGAAGGTGACCCCAGTACTACAACAATTACCAAGTTACCAATCTGCTCCCATGCCCGACTGAAAGGCCCTTTCCGCATGGGCGTTGAGGGGTGTGTGCGTTGGCATAGTTTATGCTGGCGCACCTCTGCGGGACCATTCGCATGGACGGTCCTGCTGGAAGCAGCGCCGGCGACACAGCCTTCACACAGGCTGCACTGCTCCCAAAAACTGCTTACCTCCCGTCACCTTCTGTTGCGTTGTGGAGGCCAGGGGACATGCCCCCTCCGGCCAGAGCGACGACCCTGGAGAATGAGGCCAGGGGGCGTGTCTCCTGGCCTCCACAACGTGACAGAAGGTGACCGGAGGTAAGCAGCATTTGGGAGGGCCAGGGGAGAAATGCTGGCTTCCACTCGGTGCCGTTCGCATGGCACCAAATGGAAGCTGGCATTTGCAAAAAATCTTGCTCCCCGAGTGAGGTTTGAAAACACCGTTTGGGTGGGAACTGAGCGCCGCTGCAGCAATTTTGCAGCGGCAGCTGTGCGAACGGTCCCCGCCAAAATGGTGCTTTACCGGCCCAACGCCACCGCTTTTGGCCCGTGCGGAAAGGGCCAAAGGGTTGCTTTTGTCCTTTAAAGTCTACATGGCTTGGATCTGTGATGTCAGAAGGACTCTCTTCTCCCATACAGGAATTAGGATCACTGGGAGAGGTCCTTCTGAATGTTCCACCAATTGAAGGAACATCCAGTTGCTAATGATTGCTAACGTGAATTGGAAGTGGATTATTCACCTTGTGCAAAAGTAGCTTAAGACAAGTTTTCTCCATGACATTCCAGCATGTAAGCAAATAGCAGCCAAGAGAGGCATGACCCTGTCTTCAGAGCAGATCAGTCAACAAGAAAGGAGGAGACGCCAAAAGCAGAGATTGTGAGAAATCAGAGGTAATTTTATGGTACCAGTGCTTTGTCTTGTCTTATTTTAAGTAGCTACAGAGTACATTTTATCTCACTCTTCCTTCAATGAGCAAAATACATCAGTTTCCCCTCTTTTGTGTTACCCTCATAGCAACTCTGTGCATGGTAGGTTAGGCTGAGTGACCAGCCCAAGTGAGCTTTGGAGTGAGCTTTGTGGCAAAGGAGAGATTTGAACGTGGGTCTCGTAATCCATAACCAAACACCCTAATCACTATACCACTCTGGCTCTTGACTAGTACAGTTCACTCAAAACAAACCTCATTCTCGGATCATCTGGAGGGGTCATTTCCAAGTCATGGGGGGGTCCATTCAAACCAATGACATGCAAGGAAATGCTTGGATTTTCTGCCCCAACCTAAAAGAAAAAAGGAACATGGTATCACTGTTCTTTAAATAACACGCCATGATATGACATTACAAACCAAAAAAAGGGACATATTCTGGTCACAACTAGAATCACCTAGTGCTGAGGAAAGCCGACTTCGGCCAACTTTAATCCTGTTTTTCCAATTACTATTCTGCTAGCAAGGGCCCCACAACTATGTAGGAGAAGAAGAGTTTGGATTTATACCCCACCTTTCTCCACTGTAAGGAGACTCAACGTGGTTTACAAACTCTTTTTCCTTTCTCTCCCCACAACAGACTCCTTGTGAGGTAGGTGGGGCTGACAGAGTTCTGTGTCTAGCCTAAGGTGACCCAGCAGGCATCATGTGTAGGAGTGGGGAAACAAATTCAGCTCACCAGATAAAAGTCTGCTGCTCATGTGGAGGAGTGGGGAATAAACTCAGTTCTCCAAATGACAGTACTCCTAACCACTATACCATGCTGGCTCTGTATTGGCCAGAAGGGATATAATCCTCCTATCATGACTGCTGCTGATTTACATGACTGCTGCTGATTTGCTAGTGGTTGTCCAGTACATTACTACCCCAACCTTCCTCTAAGGAGCTCAAGACAGCAGACCCAATTCTTCATTCTCCTACACCGGGTTGTTATCCTGACAACAACCCAGTGAAGGAGACTGGGTAGAAAGAGAGTGACCGTGGTCCTCTGGTGAGCTTCAATGCAGTTCAGAGAACTGAATCTTGGTTTCCCTATTTTCTGTCTCTTTGCTGTAAGTCTTGGTGTATTCCATGTTACAGATTTCCTTGAGAGCCTTGAGAAAGGTTGAAGAGTGGGCCATACATGTGTGTGCATATTTACATGTGAATACATTCACATATGCACACACAAAGACTCACAGTGCCATTTTAAACAGGATTACATCCTTGAAAGCCCACTGAAGTCATGGGTGAAATTCTGCTTAGGACAGCCCTGTTAGGTGCTGGGTTAGCAAAACCTAGGTCCACTATCCTGCCACTGGAGGACGGAGACGCTTGTTATTTCCAAGCACTCTCTGTTGTTATTATTATATAGATATCTTGATATATCAATATGCCATTGCGTTTTTGAGATACTAGAAGGAAGGATGCTGCTATCTCTAAGCTCCCTTTAGCCTTGGATGCCACCTTGGAATTCCACATAAAGAAAGGAAATGCCCGTGTGGCATGGGTTCTGTGGAAACAGTATCTCATATGCTGTTGGATTGTCCTTTTTATGAGATAGGTAGGAAGAAGCACATAATCCCCTTCCTGCATGGAAGTGAAGGCATTACAGTTAAACAGAAGGTTATATATCTTTTAAACAGCCACAACTACGAGCTGTTGGAAGCGGTGGCTAAATTTTTTAATGGTGTTATTTTAGCTCGTCAGAAGTTGTAAAGGCTGTTATTGTCTTGCAGTGTTGATGTTAAACTATTTATATGCCATTAAAGGTATTCGAAATCAATATATCAATATTAGAGATGTTGGTGTGCTTTGGCTAAGCCTGTGTGAGTGAACTTCTTTTCTGTGACTTGAAGCAGCCAACAACATGTGTGTGTGTGGTTGGGGGGGGGGGTTGAGAGGGAAGGCGTGGATACCAATGTGAGGGTGTGGGAAAGTTGGCTGTGGGTGGAGGGAAAATCTCCGGGGCAAAGCTGTGCTCACTGGCAAATCTGTCCTGCTCTGGTGGCGAAGCAAATGAAAATGGCCCTAGGAGTGGTGTCACTTGCGGAGAAAATGGAACATGAAAGCAGGGCTCAGGGAAATACAGCTGTACAAGAAATCTTGCTGTGGCAGACATTCACCTCCATCGCACAACAGACACCTTGTGCATAATCAGTCTTAGAATTTGTGAATGATCAGCTCTAGGATTAAAACTCAAGGGGCAGCTAAGGGTATTACATATGGGTATTACATATGTTCTCCCCCTCCCCCCTCCCCGGAAACAAAGAAGCTGTGGGTAGCTTCTGTCTGAATCACAGATTAGTTTACAAATTAGCACAGCTTCCAACAGCAAAGCAAATCTGCTGCTTGCTGAGCTGGCATTAGGACATCGAGAGGCAATCATAGCTTTTCCTTCATGAGTATGAAAGATGCTTGGGTGGGTACGATTTTGGTGGGTGAACGGATAGCCAAGAGTTGAAGCAGTCTCAGCTAAGGTGAAGTTAGCAGCAATGTAATTACAGTATCAATCTTTCAAAGTAAACCTTACTGGGGGTGGGGGAGGGGAGAGAGAGAGAGATCTGTCAGAATAAATACTAATGGAAAGTGTCATAAAACCCTGGAGTGGTTTGGACACTAAATATGACACTGGTCTACAGGGAGTATTGGTGTGTTGCAACGAGGTTCTTTACTAAAGGTTTCAGCAGTTCCCTGTGCAAACACCAGATCATTAATGACACATGGAATGACATCACACTGCAGCATTTACTCGGAAGACAAGGTTTCTGGGGTAGTTTGCCATTTCCCTTCCCAGTCATCAATACTTGCAAGCTAAAAAGATTGTGCCCATGTAACGATGGCTCAGTTGAATCTCTGGCCCACCAATTACTACACTGTCTCAGATTCAAGGAAATCAGATCTAAGTATGTGAATCTTACTCCTTTACATTTACCCCATCTCCACGATTTAATTAGGTTACACTACTTGTTGGACAATCCTGATACTTCTCTCTGTATGATAGTGGCAGACTTTCTCCTGGAAATTACTAAACACCACTAGATTTCCTTTGACCTAACATTTATTTCGTGTATTGTACATGCTTTTTAGTCTGTTTTTTATTATTGTTGTACTGCTGTCTATGCCAATAAAGGCTTGCTAAGCACAGCAAGCTAGGTACTCATTTTCTCGACCTCAGAAGGCTAGAAGGCTGAGTCAACTTCAAGCCAGCTACCTGAAACCAACTTCTGTTGGGATTGAACTCAGGTTGTGAGCAGAGCTTCAACTGCAACACTGCAGCTTACTACTCTGTGCCATGGGACACATGGACGATCAAGGTAATTTCTTTAAAAATTGACTCTGCTTTTCTTTACGTTAAGCGACTTGTTCTTCTGTTTTAATCAAGTGACAGTAAAACACAAATCCTGAATGTTAGCATGTTGACTTGCTTCCATCTTACCTTTGGATAATGATATGTTTTTACTTTGGGGTAAAGATCATTGGTGTACATCGGTATCTCCATAGTGGGGACTTTGGAGTCATTAATGGTTGCGTACGCTAACCTTGTGCCATCCGGAGACCACCAGTGTGCAATATGAGTCTTCAGAATCTCCTCTAGATAAAGAAAGAGGAAAAAAAGAAGATAAGTTACATCTCAAATGCTAGCTAGCCATGAAACTGAAGAGCAGAGAAGTCAGGACAGTTTGTATGGTCCCCTTCAGTCATCCTTAAGACAAGCCTGTGTTAATTACAACACCAACCTGCACACTTGTCTGTTTGGACATTAAATATGACACTGATCTACAGGGAGTGTAGCAGCAGGATTCTTCACTTAAGAACATGATACAGGGTGGATAAAAATCAATGATTTTTTAAATCAAAAATCATATTTTTAAACTTAATTTGAGTTTTTAAAAATTTGCATCAATTTTTAACTAAAACGCTCTCTGAGGAAAAATCTATCTAAAGATAGTTTTGTATGTAAGATACCTTATAGTCCAAAGATTATTGATTGTTTAATAAGGACACTAGTTTATTAATTACATAGCATGAAACTATATATATATATTTAAAAATAGTAAATGAATTAAATTCATTTCATTTTTAAATGTTTTTGGCAAATGAATTCCATTAATCCATTCACAATGTCAGCAGCTTCTGGAGGTTTCTGTAAGAGTATTTTGGGCAGTTTTTTCATCTAAAAGGTATCATCACTGATGCTTGGTTTCATTTGCAGTTCTCAAAACTGAATTTGTGCCTGCAGAGATAACATGCCTCTCCTTCACAGAAAAAAAAACCAGTTATTAAAAACATACAGATTTGAGAAAAAGACTCTAATCCCACTGTTCCTTTAAAAATCTAAGTACGCAGAATTACCTCTAAAGTTTCAAGAAGAATATTTGGAGTGGAATAGCTTGGCAAGCTGCAAAAATGAAGCCTTTTGAGCAGAATACTCCACAAGTCTTAGTATCTTTGTGAGAGGTTTATCATATTATTCTCTCCCTGGAGCATAAAATCTATAATGTCAGCAGGCCATAAAACAGACCCAGTTTGGCAATATTTTAATGAAGTTCAACAAATGAAGTGCAACGAAGAAATGCAAGGTCTGGTGGCCCGAATGAAACTGAAGATTATTCACATTGTGATCATTTTATAATTATCTATCAATGTACTTCTAACAGTATAACTCTAAAAGTAATGCAACAATTATGATTTCTAAAATGAAACCTTCATCTAGTTGTAAATATTGGGATTGATAACAGCAAGAAAACATCTTTACGTAGAAAACCATGATTTAAATCGAGTCATACTGACAAGTGATTTAGTCATGATTTAAAAAGATTTGATTTAAATCAAATCTACCCTGACATGGTATTTAACTTACTTTAAAAAAAAAGTACTATCCAATGTCCGTGAAAAATGTATTCGCAAAAACAACCACTACACAAGGAATTATTGACTGTAGAGATGTTAACTGTTACCATCTGGCAGACGATACAGGTCTATCAAAACTAGGACAAAGAGGCTTAGAGACAGCTTCTACTCTAGAGCTGTGGCGATGCTGAACTCCGGGGCTTCGTGTTGATGTGTTTGGGGCTGTGTAGTGATGGGTGGAGGAAGGGGAAAGTGAGGATGGGGTATGAGTCTGGAATTGTGTGCATCGAGGAATGCTGCTGTAAATTTTCGTTGTGCGTGCACAATGACAATAAATGCTTATGCTTATGCAAACTTAAAATGCATGTGCTATTGCAGGGCTTTACCAATATTAAAACACAAGAAAATTCTGAACATGATACAGTACAGATTTAAAGGGGAGTTAGATGGATTCATGGAGGATAGGACCATCAGGGGCTATCAGCCATGGTTAGCAAGGAGAACTTCCAAATTCAAAGATAGCAAATCTTTGTAAATAGCAGTAAGTATCAAGAGAAGGCCGTGGCTTCAGTGCCTTGTTAATGGCCTTCTAGGGTGACTGGATGCTAACCTAGATGGATTATTGGTCTGATCCAGCAGGGCTCTTCTTAGGGTAACTAAACCCAATCCCAAACATTGTGGATTTCGACGATGGTCTGATGAAAGAATCCCACCTCTTGGGAAAAGTTTGACTTCACAAGACCCCCTCGCTAGTTTTATCTGACACATTCATGTATTACATAAGTGCACTTTCCCAAAGATTTTGGTACACAGTCCTTAGATGATGGATTTTAAGATATAAATACAGTGTCCATTTGGGCAATTCTTTATGAAACTCAGTATGGCACGGTGGTTAAGAGTGGTGGATTTCCCACTCCTACACATGAAGCCTGCTGGGTGATCTTGGGCCAGTCAAAGTTCTCTCAGAACTCTCTCAGTCTCCCCTACTTCACAAGGCACCTGCTGTGGGAGGGAGAAGGGAAGGTGATTGTAAGTCTCTTTGAGACTTCTTCAAGGGAGAGAAAAGTGGGATACAAAATCAACGTCTCTTCTTCTACTCCTCTTCATCAGAAAAAAACACACACATTCAGAACAGCTCTTCTAGGGACCTGGGTAATGGTTAGACTTGTAGGCCTACTATTACACACAACAGACTCGACGGCAGAATCCACAAGTCACCTTGCTGGAATCTCAGATATGAAAACTTTGCTGCTTTTCCAAAAAAGGCAGCTGATTTTTCCCAAGACTCTTTGATTACTTAAGGTAAATATTACATGAACTAAGGGCAACAACTGAAGTTTGCTCTTAAGCAGCGTGGTTTTTTTCTCCCAGTTCAGTTGACTTAATAATATATGGGAAATACTGGGAGTGCCGAACAATCGATTTGACTCGCCACATAGTGACGGGCTACTGCTCATTATATTTTCCACCCCTGCTTTTGTTTTTAGCTTTCACATCAGGAACAACTCTCAATTACTCATAGGAAGGGACTAAAGAGAGGGCTGGCAGGTCCTTGACACTTCCGCATTAATTAGGAATTACATTCTTCTGCAAATATCTTCCTCAGATCTCTCCAGATTAATGAACCACTTCGTGAGATGATCACATGAGATTTAAGACAGAACTTGGAAAGCACGGGATGGTCGGCTGCATAGATTTCCATGAATTCCTTGGGAAAGGATTTTTTTAATTAGAAAAAGAATTGCACATGTGAGTAATTTCAGGAGAGGGGTCTTTCACAAACTACAGGTGAAAAAAAAGAGCTGGCACCTTTGTGATTAATTTTGTATGAGAGCATGCGAAGAGGTCTCAGAAGCAATACCCAGTTCATCAGGTGCATATAAACAGGGTTGGAGATGGGGGAGAGACACATCTTCACATGCATTTAGATAGTACCCAGAAAGATACTTGGGTGAGGAGAAATCTAATTCTCCCCTTTCCTCCCCTCACTATCATCTGCAGATCCAGGTTCCCCCTTGCTTGCTGCTTCTTCCACTTCGGTTGTGAAGGGCAGCCTCTGTTCCTATTCTCCGGTCAACATGATTCATCTGAATCACCGACATTCTTGTTCAAGTTTCTCTATTACGTGGTGGAAATGGAAAGTGTCATCAAGTCGCAGCTCCTATCCAAGTACTAACCTGGGCCAACTCTGCTTAGCTTTTAATATCTGATGAGATCAAGCTAGCCTGGGCCATCCATGACAGGACTTCTTATGAGAGGCTCCGTAAAAAACTGCTTAGAAGATAGATCATGAGAAGAATGACTCCTGCAGCTCTTATGGTTTCCTCAAGGCCACTCAGTGAACAGCCAACTTGTAAGACTTGGACCACCCTCTCCATTGATCTGGGTTTCACTGCATGGTGAATGCAATAAAGAATATCCAGGAATAATTTTGCAGCCCACAGGAGTAGAGCAAAGCACTTCTGACAGGTTACCATCCAGGCTCTGTTTTAAAACCTTCAAAGAAGGAGACTCCACCACACTCCTTGACAGTATATTCCATGGTTGATCGTCTTATACCATTGGGAAGTTCTTCCTAATGTTGAGGTGGAATCCCGTTTCCTGCACCTTGAATCCACTGCTCCATGTCCTGATCTCTGGAGCAGCAGAAAACAAGCTTGCTCCCTCTTCAACTTGACATCTCTTCAAATATTTAAATATGGCTATCATGTCACCCCCTAACCATCTCTTCTCCAGACGAAACATATCTAAAAGACAATATTGGAGTTCAATGAGGCACAGAACCATGCATGAAAATTTGATCCAGTGATCCCAGAATATGATGCCATGTTGGTTGCTCAGCACCAAATATCCTCCTGTCCAGATTTTACTAAATCATGATTTCCAATAGTAGAATCATCATACTTCTTTCAAAGGAACACTGCAGGGAAACCAACTTTGTGATGAGTACAAAATTGGATTCCGCTTATATGGACAAGCCCGATGATTTCTGACCCATTGCAGTTACAATCATAGACATATTGTGCTATTCTGGAACAGAAGGATGAAATATTTGTGTGTGTGTGTGGTGGTGGTGGGTCGCACTAATATTACCAATATGTGCCAGCTAAATATATAAAGAGTATGCCTGGCTCAATTATGCCATGAACATTCTGGGAAATATGATCTGAAGATAACTGAAAACCTACATAATACAATAGGACAAATTAATGAATGTCCTCAGAGAACGTTCTCCAGCAAAAAGTCACATGACATACCTCAATATCTCTCTTAAAAGTTCTCCACGGACACTTGGCAGCAAGCCCAAGGTTAATTTTATTGGCAAAGTGATGGATAATTGCATTTCCATCACACTTCAGAGGGATGCAAAATTCTTACTGATGTTGAACTGGGAAAACTTGGGTTAGGTTAGGGTTTTCCACATTAGCCTCCTTACATTCATGCTCAACACTGGCTTTCATGATTTGTTGGAGCTAAAAGAGAAGACCCTCCCTCCAACTTCAGAGTGTTGTCCTCACTGTGAACCCTGCAGAGCAAAAAGAACGTTCTGTGTTGGGGCAGAAAACAACACTAGCCTGAGATAATAAAAACCACGAAGCCAAGAACTTAACATTTGTAGCCCACAATTTCCTTGTGTTTGAAAAGGTACAGTGTGGCCATCTGTTGTCTATCCATGATGCTATGGGGCTGATTTAATACTGAGGGGAAATCAGCATAGCTTCTGTAGACCAAAGTATTGACTTACTAAACCTTTTGGAATATTTTTCCCCACCAAAAGGAAAATTAGGGATAAATCATTTGGCATTATAGAGTTCTCAGTAAATTAACCATCATGGGATAATAGATGAGTGCACCGGTGGTAAAAGTTTGAAGAATAGCAAGCAGAGAGCAGGTGCACAGAGTTTTCATAAACAATGGGGAAATGGGATCCCCTAAAGACTTCTACAGGGACAGCTGCTATTTAATATTCATAAATGACCTGGGTCAAGGTCGAACAATGTGGTCAGGTTTGCTCCAAATTATTCAGGATGGGGGAAACCCAAGCTGAATGGAAGAAAATATCTCCAAATTGGGTTCCGTCCATCCACAAGTTTTATGTTTTATGCTGATTGACAGAACGTAGTTTTATTTACTTCATGGTTATGAGCAGCTTTGGGTATACTTTTATGCAGAAAGGTGACATTAACATTTCTAAAGGAGCTAAATAAAACAGCAAGGTGGACTGGCAATCTCAAATAGCAAATGAGGCTCAATGTGATGCACAACGGAGCAAAGAAAATCTCAACTTCACATATGACCAAGTGGGATTTGAACTAGCTGTGATTATCCAGAAAAGATCTTGGGGTTGTGATGGACAGCTGCAGGAAAATGTCAACGCAGTGTGAATGGTAGTAAAAAAAACCCCCTGTGGTTGAGATTTAGAGAAGGGTTGAAAATAAATGTTCAATAATAATTTTTTAATATGTGGAGTGACAGCCACATTTGGAATACTGTATACTGTGCTGGTTCAACTGTATCATAGAAGCTGTGCAAAGCTGGAAAAGGCACAGAAAATAGCAAACAAATGTAAGACTAAGGCCCTTTCTGCACGGGCCAAAGGGCGCCCCTGCACCAGCAGGAATTCTGCCGGCGGAGGGGTGGGGGCTGTTCGCACGGGAGCGTGCAAGCGGCCCCCACAGAGGCCAGCGCAGGAGAGGCGGCTCCATGCGGAGCCGCCTCTTCCTCGTCCCACTCACCTTGTCGCCTTCGTCGCCCTGCTGGCCTCCTAAGACCCGCCCATGCTGCCCTCCGACTCTCCCACTCACCTCGTCGCCTTCGTCGCCCTGCTGACCTCCTAAGACCCACCCACGCTGCCCTCCGACCTCCAGGAAGTCCGGAGGACACAGCCCGAAGGAGAATAGCAGGAAACCAGACAAGGCAGCTCATGATGAGGTGAGTGGGAGAGGGACGGGGAAAACAGCGAGGGAGGTTTTTGGAGGCGGCCTGACGCTGCCCTGGGGGAGGGGGAGGGGAGCCAGGTCGGCGCTGCTGCATTTTTGCAGCACCGCCTGTGCGAATGGCTCCCTGGGGATGGCGTTTTTGCTGTCCCCAGGGCGCCGTAAATGGCCCGTGCAGAAAGGGCCTAAGACTGAGTTTTTTAAAATTTTGGTTAGCTAAAGGTCAACTACAGTGGAAAATGATAAAAGTTTGCAACATTAAGAATGTTGTGGAGAAACCTGGAATATATATATATTTTCCTCTTGGAACTTTGGGTCAGCCCTCTGAAATCAGTTGGCAATAGATAAAGGCCAGAAAATAAAAATTTTCTTCACCGGTGAATAAGTGACTTATGGAATCTGATGCCACAAAATGTGGAGCTGTTATCACTCTTGAAACTGTTGCTCATCAACTCCATGGAGTGCCATCTAGTTCCAGTACTATAGGAAAGATTCTTTAACCCCCTGCTATCTCAACCCCCTGCATAATTTAATAATTTAGACCAAGAGACTGCTCTAAATGGATCCTTGGTTTATATTCTCACATGTATTGCCTGAGGAACGTTCACTCTATGACACTGGAACTTTTAAAGAATCTTAGGTAGTAGGACAAGAAAAAACCTCCACCCCAAACCTAGAAGAAGAAGAAGAAGAAGAAGAAGAAGAAGAAGAAGAAGAGGAGGAGGAGGAGGAGGAGGAGGAGGAGGAGGAGGAGGAGGAGGAGGAGGAGGAGTTTGGATTTATATCCACCCCCCTTTCTCTCCTGTAGGAGACTCAAAGGGGCTTACAATCTCCTTGCCCTTCCCCCCTCACAACAAACACCCTGTGAGGTAGGTGGGGCTGAGAGAGCTCCGAGAAGCTGTGACTAGCCCAAGGTCACCCAGCTGGCGTGTGTTGGAGCGCACAGGCTAATCTGAATTCCCCAGATAAGCCTCCACAGCTCAGGCGGCAGAGCAGGGAATCAAACCCGGTTCCTCCAGATTAGATACACGAGCTCTTAACCTCCTGCGCCACTGCTGCGTAGTCCAGACAGACAATACTGAGCTGGATGGACTTAGTGCTGGCGAGCCAGCATGCTGCAGTAACTAAGAGAAGCAGACTCTAATCTGGAGAACAGGCTTGATTCCCCACTCCTCCACATGAGCAGTGGACTCTGATCTGGAGAATTGGATTTGATTCCCTGCTCTTCCACATGAGTTACATACTCTGATCTGGAGAATCAGGTTTGTTTTCTCCACTCCTCCATGTGAAGCCTGCCCGGTGACTCTCGACCAGTCACAGTTCTCTCTGAACTCTCAGCCACACCTATCTCACAAGGTCTCTATTGTGGGGAGAAGGGAAGGAAGGCCACTTTGAAACTCCTTAAAGGTAGAGGAAAGCAGGGAATAAAAACCAACTCTTCTTCTTGTAGCGCATACATCACAGTACCGATATATCAAGCTTACAATAGTTTTAATTTCTGGGGTGCTGTGTGGTTTCCGGGCTGTATGGTCGTGTTCTAGCAGCATTCTCTCCTGACGTTTCACCTGCATCTGTGGCTGGCATCTTCAGAGGATCTGATCAGCCCGGAAACCACACAGCACCCCAGTGATTCCGGCCATGAAAGCCTTCGACAATACAGTTTTAATTTCCTTTGAGAGAGGAAAGTTTTTGTTGAAGGCATTGTGGTAACAATCACCCATCTCACAGTGAAATTGACAAGTTCTATGGGCTAGTAATGGAAACTTAAATCGGACAAAGGACTAAATGCCAAATGACTTTAAGAAATCACGCTGGAAAAAAAAATCAGTTCAGCACTTGGAATGGAGCTTTCTTCTCTGGTTGTGGTTTTAAGATTGCAGGATAAGTTTCCAGTGTTCTGTAATGTATTGAATGGAGAACCAAACTACCGTATGAAGGCTGTATGAAGAGTCACGAATAGGAAGGGATTTGAAACCAGAGTAAACAGGGCAACTTCGGCATTCATTGCTGGCCAAAACAACCCTGGCTCTCTACGTCCTCTGAGAATGATTCTGGGAAAATAATATATTGAAAAGCTACACTGCTGAATTAGTCATTCACCGGCAGCATTCAACCTTCACGTATTTCCCACTAATATTAGTTGAAGCGAGACAATAAGACCATGCTATCAACACTCCCTTTCCCCCCTGCCTGCCACTGAACAGGATCAATAGTGCTCTTTTTATAAAGAGAAAGAAAATAAGCATGTTTCCCTGCAACTTACACAGTTTCCATTTCCGCTGCAATTTTCTTCTAGCATGAACTGCCACTCAGATTTGATGTAGTGCATGATATATTTATTACAGATAATCTCGGGCCTCTGTAACGGCTAGATCATGTATTGCTACAGTTCTGAATGGAGAGGAAATAGATATTTATTAAGTCACGGCAGTGGGGCACCCAAATAAGTGTTTTGCATGTGAGATTGATTCTCACAGTAGCACAGTCCCCGCTGTATCCGAGGATGTTGTTCTTCTTGATTACTTTTCTGTAGAAAACAAAGCGTGCATGCAATTAAACAGCTCTAAGCTTTGGATTATGCCAGAGTCTCCTGTGAACTCCTTTCTGGCCTTTATCCTACTCCTCCATCAACCAGGGGCTTTCCATTTAAATTTTTTTAAACTGGACACTGGCACCAAAGGACCCATTCAATGAGCACACCCGAAGATGCCTTATGCCAAGTCAGACCATCTGCCCATCAAAGTCCACTCAGCCTGGCCATGGCTTCCCAGAGTAGGGATATTTCACATCACCTACCACCTGATCCTTTTAGAGGAGATGTTGGGGATTGAACTTACAGCCTTTTCATTCATTCATTCATTCATTCATTCATTCATTCATTCATTCATTCATTCATTCATTCATTCATTCATTCATTCATTCATTCATTCATTCATTATCAATTTTATATACCGCCCCTCCCCCAAAGGGCTCTGGGCGGTGAACAACATAATAATAACAGCAATAACATTAAAATCCCAATTAAAACAGCGAATTAAATAAAATTGCAGCGGCATCCGACAAAATCTTCATAAAAAGTAATACACCCACCCTGGAAACAGACCCAAAAAGCTGAGGGCCCCATAGAAATTAAGGGCCCAGGAGCCGTGAAAAGGAGGGAAGCGGCGGAGAGGTGGCGACATCAGCTGGTCGGCCCCTCCAAACGCCTGTGGTGTGGAACAATGCACGATAGTCTTTACAGGCCCCATGGAACTCTCCAAGATCCCCGGCGAGCCCGGATAGGCTGGTGGTAAAGTGTTCCAGCGGGCAGGGGCCAGGGCTGTAAAGGCCCTGGCCCCGGTAGAGGCCAACCGCATCATCGAGGGGCTAGGGACAACTAGCAAGTTGGCCTCTGCCGAACGCAGAGGCCGCAGAGGGACATATGGGGTGAGACGTTCCCGAAGGTATGAAGGTCCCAGACCGCGTAAGGCCTTAAAGGTGAGTACCCACACCTTATGAATGATTCAGAACTCAACTGGAAGCCAAGTATGACAAGCAGAGGTTCTTACACTGAGCTGCAGCCTTCCTCTGTTGCCTTCTCCCAACAGAAGTGAAACCTAGCACCTTTGCAGTGTCGGAGCCAAACTGCTTATAGATTTTTTTTCTCAGTGTTTTGTCTTTTGAACAACACATCTTCCCATGCCATGGCTCTAAAGATGCCAGCCATAAATGTGGACGAAACATTAGGATCTAAAACTATCAGACCATGGCCTGAGAAACCCACAACAGCTGGTCTTAACAGCTTACTTCTGCCAGCAAAAGAGCCCCAAAGTAAAACAAGAAAGTGAGAAGTATCATCTAGTCCAGAAACCTGGAAGGCCAACAAACAGGGCATAGAAGTGCAGGTCTTCCCCCAGTGTTGCCCTGGTACACAGAAGGTGCGTTGCCTCTGGTTTTCTTCAGGTGTCTTGGCTAGCAGCCATTTGTGGAGCTATTCACCAGGAATCTGCCCAATCCCGTTTCAAATCCATCTATGCTAGTAGCCACTGTGACATAGTGGTTAAGAGCAGCGGACGATGATCTGGCAGACCAGGTTTGATCCCCCACTCCTTCACTTGAAGCCTGCTGGGTGACCTTTGGCCAGTTACGGTTCTTTCAGAACTATCTCAGCTGATGTGGATCTCCTAATATCTCCATTCTTGTAAACTTTATGGAGGTTGCCATGAGTTTGATGTGACTTGATGGCACTTAAGAACATAAGAACATAAGAACAAGCCAGCTGGATCAGACCAAAGTCCATCTAGTCCAGCTCTCTGCTACTCGCAGTGGCCCACCAGGTGCCTTTGGGAGCTCACATGTAGGATGTGAACGCAATGGCCTTCTGCGGCTGTTGCTCCCGATCACCTGGTCTGCTAAGGCATTTGCAATCTCAGATCAAGGAGGATCAAGATTGGTAGCCATAAATCGACTTCTCCTCCATAAATCTGTCCAAGCCCCTTTTAAAGCTATCCAGGTTAGTGGCCATCACCACCTCCTGTGGCAGCATATTCCAAACACCAATCACACGTTGCGTGAAGAAGTGTTTCCTTTTATTAGTCCTAATTCTTCCCCCCAGCATTTTCAATGAATGCCCCCTGGTTCTAGTATTGTGAGAAAGAGAGAAAAATTTCTCTCTGTCAACATTTTCTACCCCATGCATAATTTTGTAGACTTCAATCATATCCCCCCTCAGACGTCTCCTCTCCAAACTAAAGAGTCCCAAACGCTGCAGCCTCTCCTCATAGGGAAAGTGCTCCAGTCCCTCAATCATCCTTGTTGCCCTTCTCTGCACTTTTTCTATCTCCTCAATATCCTTTTTGAGATGCGGCGACCAGAACTGGACACAGTACTCCAAGTGCGGTTGCACCACTGTTTTATATAAGGGCATGACAATCTTTGCAGTTTTATTATCAATTCCTTTTCTAATGATCCCCAGCATAGAGTTTGCCTTTTTTACAGCTGCCATGCATTGAGTTGACATACCCATGGAACTATCAACTAAGACACCTAAATCCCTTTCCTGGTCTGTGACTGATAGCACTGACCCCTGTAGCGTGTATGTGAAGTTTGGATTTTTTGCCCCTATGTGCATCACTTTACATTTTGCTACATTGAACTGCATTTGCCATTTCTGAGCCCACTCACCTAATTTATCAAGGTCCGCTTGGAGCTCTTCGCAATCCTTTGTGGTTCTCACCACCCTACATAATTTGGTATCATCTGCAAACTTGGCCACCACGCTACCCACCCCTACTTCCAGGTCATTTATGAATAGGTTAAAGAGCACTGGTCCCAAAACGGATCCTTGGGGGACACCACTCCCGACATCTCTCCATTGTGAGAACTTCCCATTTACACCCACTCTTTGCTTCCTGTTTCTCAACCAGTTTTTAATCCATAGGAGGACTTCCCCTCTTATTCCTTCATTACTGAGTTTTCTCAACAGTCTCTGGTGAGGAACTTTGTCAAAAGCCTTTTGGAAATCCAAGTAGACAATGTCCACTGGTTCCCCCTTATCCACATGTCTGTTTACACCCTCAAAGAACTCTAGTAAGTTTGTAAGACAGGATTTGCCTCTGCAAAAGCCATGCTGACTCTTTCTCAGCAGGTCTTGCTTTTCTACATGTTTTATAATTTTATCTTTAATGATAGATTCTACTAATTTACCAGGAACAGATGTCAAACTGACTGGCCTGTAATTTCCCGGGTCCCCCCTAGATCCTTTCTTAAAGATTGGTGTGACATTGGCCATCTTCCAGTCTTCAGGGATGGAGCCTGATTTCAGGGATAAGTTGCATATTAAAGTGAGAAGATCAGCAATTTCATGCTTGAGCTCTTTAAGAACTCTTGGGTGAATGCAATCTGGGCCAGGGGATTTGGTAACATTTAGTTTATCAATGGCTGCCAGAACTTCTTCCTTGTCTACCACTATCTTCGCTAGTTCCTCGGATTCGCCTCCTAAGAAGCTTGGTTCAGGTGCAGGAATGTTCCTCACCTCCTCTTGGGTGAAGACAGATGCAAAGAATTCATTCAGCTTCTCTGCAATCTCCCTGCCATCTTTTAGCACACCCTTTGTTCCTTTGTCATCTAACGGGCCTACCGCTTCCCTTGCTGGCTTCCTGCTTTTGATGTACTTGAAGAACTGTTTGTTGCTGGTCTTGATGTTCGCAGCCATGCGTTCCTCATAATCCTTTTTTGCCTCCCTTACAGCTAACTTGCTTCTCTTTTGCCACCATTTGTGTTCCCTCTCATTATCTTCATCAGCCAAACTGGACTTCCATTTTCTAAAAGACATTTTCTTTTTTCTGATAATTTCCTCAACCTCTCTTGTTAACCATGGTGGCTTTCTTTTGGACTGGGTGCTGCCTTTTCTAACCTGTGGAACACATTCCAGCTGAGCTTTTATTACTGTGTTTTTAAATAACCTCCAAGCATTTTGGACAGTTTTGACTCTTTTGATTTTCCCTTTCAGCTTCCTGCGCACTATCCCCCTCATCTTTGAGAAATTTCCCTTTCTGAAGGCGAATGCTGGCTTGCCGATAGTAGTTGCCACTTCGTTCGCATGCTGAGATACTGAATCTGACAGCATTGTGGTCGCTGTTCCCTATAGGCTCAGCTAACACTGACTTCCTGCACCAGGTCCTGGGTCCCACATAGAATTAGATCTGGGATCCCGCCTCTCCTGGTTGGTTCCACAACCATCTGCTCTAAACCACAGTCATTTAGCATATCCAGGGTACTCTCTCCCTTACTATGACCTGAACGTGCATTTTTCCAGTTTATATGGGGATAGTTAAAATCACTTACATTACCACTACATTTTGTTTTTTGTTGGCCTCTCCTAATTTCTTTTTCCATCTCCAGAATCCTCTTGTGCACTTTGGTCAGGGGGACGATAATATATTCCTAATATTAAACTGTCCCTTCACACCTGGTATTGATATCCACGAGTGATTCTGTAGGGGTTCAACTCCCCTTGCATTGTCTATCTTATGTGATACTATGCTCTC
The DNA here is from genome assembly GCF_021028975.2 of Sphaerodactylus townsendi. NCBI lineage: Eukaryota > Metazoa > Chordata > Lepidosauria > Squamata > Sphaerodactylidae > Sphaerodactylus > Sphaerodactylus townsendi. The sequence goes on from NC_059435.1 coordinate 68,887,968, forward strand.
TGTGCTGTAAGGGCAACTCAACCCCCAATGCACCCTGTCCTATCCTTCCTATAGAGCCTGTAGCCTGGTATAACAGCATCCCACTGGTTCTCCTCATTCCACCATGTCTCTGTAATGCCCACTATATCAAAGTCCTCCTTCAAAACTCTGTACTCCAGCTCCCCCATTTTAGGTCAAAGGCTTCTACTATTGGCATAGAGACACCTGTATACCCTTTCTTTGTCCTTAACCTGGGATTTATGTGCTTTACCCTCAAGTCTTTTGTAGACACTATCCCTTGTCACATGCACATTGCTATGTTCCTCGCTTGTATGTGGTTGATTTAGAAAAACCTCCCTCTCTGTTTGCATCCCCATAGATACTGTATTCCGAACCGAAGTCACCTCAGCTCCTGTCGGCTTTCCCACTTCACACACACACACACGCACGCACGCACGCACGCACGCACGCACGCACGCACGCACGCACGCACGCACGCACGCACGCACACACAGAGACCTACGGACTGTGAATTGCACCATTTAATTAAAGAATGAAAATAAGCCCTTTGAGAATATTTCTGAAAACTGCTCAAGTTCAGATGTGCCCTAAGGAAAAGAGCTTTCCAGTGGTCTGGCAGACACCCAAAAAGCCTGCCTTCCTGCCCAAACTAAGCATGTGAACAGAATAAGCAACTGTGTTTCATATTAATCTGAGATGTCGCAATGGAGGATGGGGAGAAGGAAGTTTGGTACGAGGATTTCAGCAAAAGATGTTCTGGGCTAGTTTCAGCAGCTGCATAGTTTTAAGTCTCTGTGTACAAAGTGCTATCAAGTCACAGCTGGCTTACAGTACCCCAGTAATATGACCAAGCCAAATACACGTTTTAAATACACAGGCACAAAAATTTGTCACCTGCTTCGAGATAATTTGGATTTTCATCGGCTAACAGTCTTCCAACCTTGTCTGAACAAGCTGAAAATCTGTCAAGGAGAAGGAGAACAATCTTTGCCCCTAACTCCTTACAAAAAGGACAGTGGAAGAAAAGATGACCAATAGTCTTAACTTCTGCAGAACAAGGACATATTCATTCTGAAAAAGGAATCTTCTTCCATCTGCCTTCCTTTTCTCTGTATTAAGAAAGTGAAATTCAGTTAAACGGGCACTGAAGCTTCGGTTTGAAGGAAGGACCAGGCTGGCTGGGTGTGCTTGTCTCTCACAGGCCCTTTCCGCACGGGCCATTTACAGCGGCCCAGGGACGGCAAAAACGCCATCCCCAGGCAGCTGTTCACACAGGAGGCGCTGCTGGATCGCAGCAGCACCGTCCTGGCCGCCCAGGAGCAGCTTGAAGCCGCTCCTAATAACCTCGCTCATTTAGCGCGGTTACTATAAAACGCCGTCTTCCCATTGGCGCGGTGCGAACCGCACCGCTGGGAAGACGGCGCTTTCCCCGTCCCCTCCACTCACCTCATCCTCCAGCATGCTCTGGAGGCTGTCAGGGACCCGCCCACGCTGCCCTCCGACCTCCAGGGGTCGGAGGGAAGCGTGGGCAGATCCCTGACGGACTCCAGAGTGATGCTGGAGGACGAGGTGAGGGGGGGGGGGATGCAGAAGAGGTGGCTCCGTGCGAAGCCACCTCTTCTGCGCCGGCTTCTGCAGGGCTGCTCACACGCTCCCGTGAGAATGGCCCCCCTCTCCACCGGCATAATTTCTGCCAGTGGAGAGGCACCCTTAGCTTGATGGTCATGACTGAAAGCAGCCATTTTTTCCAGGGAAACTGATCTCTGCAGACCGGATATCAGTTGTAATTCCAGGGGATCTCCAACCACCAGTGGAGACTGGCAAACCATTCCCCAGACTTCCATATCAGTCTAGGGATACTGACTGATGGTAAACCAGTGTCTGGAAACTACGGACCACATGCAAAGGCCTGTATGATGGACTTCTCTCCCACAAAGGAAAAAAGGAAGCAAGAATGTGGGGCTACAACTCTTAGTGCCTTGTTTTCTAGGAGCAAGGAACAACTTGCAATGGTATAAGATGTTCCCTGAAGTCTCAAGAGGCCCAGCCCAGACACAGCCTTAACACCACATCTACTGTTTGAGAGAATTCCTGTTCCGACAAATATTCTTGCACTGCCGCTCCACAAGGGATGCAAGTCCCTGCAAGAAAAGTGGCATAGAAGATCAGGTCATAAATGTGTCAAAAACATTTTTTTCCCTGCCAGACACAATTAAATGTTGTGTAAAAAAAATGGAGAAACTGGAAAACATCTGCAAAAAACAAGTCACGGGGGAAGGATGTTCACATTCATAAAGGACTATATACGGCTTCATTAAAAACCCAGAGCAACTTATTAATTCTCTTCTCGCTTTACTTTCCTCCACTGAATTGTTTCATTCAAGAGAAGAAACAGTTTGGAATTTCAATTAGGTTCTCCGCACCGGCTGAAAAAAAGAGTCCTGGAAACGAACCCTGAATCTTCGCTCTTGCTAAAAGCCATTTCTAATCAAAGGCCTTCTATTTGCATCGTACATTGTTTGCCTGTAATCACACAAGATTATTCTCAGCCGGCATCTTTTCAAATAATTGTTGTGACTGTCAAACACAACAATAGTATGACCCAGCCACAAGGAAATTATCTAACCACAAGATGGCGATATAGATTTTTGAATAATGGAATAAAGGCGCAAGTTAGTAAAAAATTGTCTTAACGCTTACCGCTCTACGAACAAGGATGTATTTCAGGGTGTATTCCACTCAATGGGCAAAGAAATCCATCTTTTGTCATTTAAGATGCGTCGTTAAGCGAAACGATACTCTTCTAAGCCCACTGACTTCAACATTGTTGTTATCACAGAGAGTATCAGATGTGGACAACTGCATGAATCAATGAATGCATTGGTACAGATCGAAGGACATAATTTGGGCAGGATGTCTGCTACGGAAGCACATTTGCTATGTTTTGTTCAGACATTCTTTTTATCTAATTTGAGCTCCAGGGTAAATGGATGCTTCCACATACTATGCAAACGGCACTGATTGGCTGGGACTGATGATGTCACTGAACTACCTCCTACCTGTAGAAAGTTTTAAATTGACTCTGCTCTGTTATTTTTTATTAAAAGAGGATGGATTTACATTTAACTGAACACACGCTGTGCTTTGAAAGGTGGACAGCCAGCCTGAAGTAGTCCACGGAGGAGTGCCTCAGGACTGAATAAGCTTTTCCCTTTCATAGTGAAGGTGAACGGAACCCAGAATCACCCCAAGGGAGAAAAAAACTCCTCAAAGCATCTTATATTCATGTGTCTGACTTTTTCTGAATGCACACTTTAAAATGTTTTGACAAAGGAAATAAAATGTTGCCTCCAAGGAGTTCCACATTTTTTTTACCCCAAAATGTTTTATTTCCAGCCTCAAATTGTTTTAAATGCATCCTCAAGATTAGTGCTTCTTTTGGCTAAAACATTTTCAAAATGAGCTGACTTGCTGTGTGATCTCTTTAAAACATTTCCCATGCCTCTCTGCAGTCCTGGGACTTCCTCAGCGACATTTTTTGAGCTTGCTCTGTTCCGTCTTGCCTGCTTATTCGTCTGCTCTGGTTTTGAAAAATTTTGTGGGGGTAAAATCCACGAAGCATCGATTACACGAGCTACGGCGAATCACATCACGAAGGATGCAAGCACTGAAGCATCTAATCTGCAAATCATTTTTTTAAAACCTGGGGGGGGGGGGGAATCACAAAATGGTAGCCAGGAATTGGTTTTTTTGGACGGGGGTTGAATGAGGACAAATGGGCGGGATTGAAAATGTTTGCAAAATGTTTGCAATAAAGGGTTAATGCTGTCCAGTTTCACTTTTCTTTGTTATTGTTAGTTTGGCAGATGTATCAGAATTCATGTAGCAGTGCTAGCAGTATAACACCCACTCCGAATAGAGTATCCCAAGAAACACCCCAAACTCTGAGTCTCATGGGAAGGGGAGGGTCTGGCAACGTCACTAAATATATATCAACATTTCTTATCAGGTTAGGCTTGGAGATCTCCCTGAATAATGACAGATCTCCAGGTCAGCCCCCCCCCCCCTGGAGTAAATGGCTATTCAGGAGGGTGGACTATATGGCATTACACCCTACTGAACATCTTCTCTTCCCCCAGTTTCATTCTCCCCAGCCTCTCCCCCCCTCAAAAAAAATCTCCAGGAAATTCTCAACCTGGAGCAGGTAACCCTGTGTCATAGTGACTGTGCCCATCGGTCAATGTTTCATGCTCAGATTGGCAGCAGTCCTCCAGGGTCTCAGTCAGAGGTCTTCACATCATCTAACGCCTGGTCCTTTTAACTGGAGAGAAGAGGAATTGAACTTGAGATCGTCTGCATGCCATCCACATGCTCCAACACTGAGTCATGGGCTCTCCTGAATAGCAGTGCTCATGGTCATACTTCCACACATCGCTAGGAATGGTACTGCCTTGCCTTAGAGCAGTGGTGGCAAACCTTTGGCACTCCAAACGTTATGGACTACAATTCCCATCAGCCCCTGCCAGCATGGCCAATTGGCCATACTGGAAGGGGCTGATGGGAATTGTAGTCCATAACATCTGGAGTGCCAACGATTCGCCACCACGGCCTTAGAGAATGTGCCCCATATGAATCAAAGAAGTACAACACTCATACACAAACACACAACAACACTGATATCTCCACTGTACATAGGCAGTAGCCTTCACAAGGAGATACACCTGGAAACAGTAGGCACAGCCATTTAGTGCATGGGTTGACTGACAGCCCTGAGACTGCAAGGGTTTGGGATCCAAGAGACCTGGGAACCCCTCCTCCTAGAAGAAGGGGGGGGGTTTCCTCTGCATTTATGTTTGCTGTTGATTTGCAAATGAGAATTCCAGACACATCTTTCATTACTCAAGTAACAGATATGCAGCCACAGTGTGTGACGGAAGGCGCTTCCTTCTCAGGTAGGCTAGATGAATGGCAGGCTACACCGTATGACAGATGAATTTATGCTTTTGGAAAGGGAGAGGATTAAACGCCGTGTTCATATCTACATGAGTCAGACAAATGACTTCAGGATTGCTCAGCCCTGCACAGTTTTGCCCAAGAGCAGGATGATAACTGTGTGCAGGATTATATGGTGAGCATAGCTATACAGTATAACTATAACTGTGAGTATAACAGTGAGCAAGATTATAACTATATATCTGTGTGCTCATTTTCCTTCTCTGCCCAATTTAGTCCGAGGTAAAGACTTCACACTTTGCTAACAGCAATTGCCTCCCCGGCTAATTTTTGCTAACAGAAAACAATCAAAATCCATCCCATCAGCAATAGCCCATCAGACTGGCAGTTCTCCTATTTTCTTTGGAAGTGGGACGGAGACACATCTTTCTATCACAATGCATGTCCCACCTTTCTGCCAGGGCAGGACTGAACAAGTGGCCTCCAAAAAGACTCTTGGGGTACTCAAACTATAAATGGATCACCTTGTAGAAATGTAGACAGTTGGCTCAGGTAATTTAATTTCTCTCTTGACTCAGCCCCAGAATGCCCCCGCCACGGCTCTACCCGGGGCGTCATGCCCCCCTGTCCCGTGGGCACTACGCCATTGGAACAGCTCTGTCTTACAGACCCTGAGGAATTGCCTCAGATCCCGCAGGGCCCAGGTCTCACTGGACAGAGCCTCCCATTCAGCTGGTGCCAGGGCAAAGAACACCCAGGCCCTGGTCAAGGCTAGGCAGATATCTTTTGGGCCAGGGATTACCCGCAGAGTGTTATTTGGCTGAATGCAAAACAAACAGTTCACAAAGCCTTTCAGTCAAAATGGCATTTTGGAAAACACATAAAATCCTGGAGAGAGATTTGTTTCAGATTGTCTTTAAAAAGCAAGCAAACACTCTGCCCCCTCCTCCTCCTCCAAAAGGGGATTGGGCATTTCATTTTAAAACCTAAAGGTGACATTAGGCCAGCATTAGGGATTCAGGGACAATGCAGATTATGTTTCTGATCTTCTTTGGTATATTATTTGCTCTCTTCCACTTTATTTCAGTCATTTAAATGCACAACCGCTAAGGCTTATTCTGAAGGGGAGGGGAAGAGAGGATAAGCTAAAAGTCTGACCACAAGGTGGCATGTAATGTTCAAAAATCTTTTCTCAGTAGACTGGCTTTCAGACTATAGCTGCGGAAACCACAGTGATGGGGAGGGGGGGGGAGAGAAACTAGTGGAGCCCATTACCACCCCAGAAGCCCACCCTCCCACCAAATATAAGGATATGAAAATCTAGGACACCCCCCACTTGTTTGCAAAATAGCACTTCGCGCTTTGACTTCAGTTCGGTACAATTCGGTGCTCTGAAGTAGCTCAGCTGGGAATGCATGATTCCAGGGTTGCTTTTAATTGTCCGTGCTCATCTTTTCTAATGCAGATTAGTCACCCCTTAATGCCCTTAAAGCGGCTTTTTGTACTCACATCCCCACAGCAGTAAAAGAGGCGGATTGTGTTCCCACGCTGCCAAGGCATGCTGAGGACCAAGCAGGGATTCGTGATGCATGAGCATACATGGAATCAGAAGGATGCAGCAGCATTATCAGGGAAATCTTGGGTATGTGGAGTCTGACTGAAATGACTGGTTACTTTTTGCCCCTGCAAGTCCCCCAAAGCCAACAGAACCTAAGAAAAGCCCTGCTGGATCAGACCAGTAGCCAGTCTAGTCCAGCATCCCGTCTCACACAGTTACTATGAAGGACCAACACAACAGGGCATAGAGAGGAGGAGGAGTAGTTTGGATTTATATTCCCCCTTTCTCTCCTGCAGGAGACTCAAAGGGGCTTACAATCTCCTTGCCCTTCCCCCCTCACAACAAACACCCTGTGAGGTAGGTGGGGCTGAGAGAGCTCCGAGAAGCTGTGACTAGCCCAAGGTCACCCAGCTGGCGTGTGTGGGAGTGCACAGGCTAATCTGAATTCCCCAGATAAGCCTCCACAGCTCAGGCGGCAGAGCTGGGAATCAAACCCGGTTCCTCCAGATTAGATACACAAGCTCTTAACCTCCTACGCCACTGCTGCTCCTAATCTAGAGGACAAGGCTTTCCCCTGATGTTATCTCCTGGCGCTGGGATTCAGAGGTTAACTGCCTCTGAATGTGGAGGTTCTTCCATTTCCTAAATTGGGACAAGGATAATTTGAAAGGCTGTTTTGAACATGCTTCGAGGCACTTTCATCTCAAATTATGGGTGTGTTAAGTACTTTTATGCCATTTCTTACTCACGATGACCCTATCAATTAATAACCTCCAAAATATCCTATCAACAGCTTTACTGAGGTCTTGCAGACTGAGCGCCGTGGCTTCTTGTACAGAGTCAATCCATCTCATGTTGGGTCTTCTTCTTTTCCTGCTGCCTTCCACTTTTCCTAGCATTATCGCCTTTTCCAGTTAGTCTTTTCTTCTCATAATGTGTCCAAAGTGCAACAGCTCAGTGTAGTCATTTTAGCTTTCAGGGAGAGTTCTGGCTTGATTTGCTCTAGAACACATAGATTTGTCTTTCTGGCAGTCCACGATATTGATAAAACTCTACTCCAACACCGCATGTCAACTGAATCAACTTTCTAGCCACAATCAACTTTGATTGCCGAGGAAAGGCTTTCGGGGCTGACGGAGCATCACATTCTTGCAGTTTGAAAATGTCAGCTGTTTGCCCCTTGTTCAGTGTGGAAACGTGCCCTTAATGTCACATTTACACTTCAGATAATCATCGCTGATTCGATCCTCCTTGCTAGCACTTTCTCAGTGAGCAAACTTCCAGTGATTTCAAGTGACAAACGAGGAGCTGTTGACAGTTGAGGGCAGCTGTACTCTGCATTTCAGAGCTACGCAACTTAAGAATCTGTAAAGCCAACCAGATATCCAGTTTTGTGCAGTGACTAAAATGCAGCAGGGACAGATTGCAAGGGAAAAAAACTATTTAACATTCTCCAGGCATTGACACAATGTGACATCTGTAGGGAATAATGGGGGAACATCTGTTTGCTCCTCCTGATCTGGAATCTCAGCCTTTGCTCGGGAAAGGAATAGCAAATGTAGAAGGAAGGCAAACACAGACTAACGTAGTTGCCTTGGTTATGGGCCAAGGCTTAGCAGAACGGCATCTGTTCAACATGCAGAAGGCCCCAGGTTAAGTTCTTAGGGATGCCAACCTCCAGGTGGGGCCTGGAGACCTCCTGGAATTACAATGGATGCCCAGACTACAGGGATCAGTTCTTCTGGAAAAAAATGGCTGCTTTGGATGGTGGAGTCTGTGACATCACATCCCTGTTGAAGTCCCTCCCCTTCCCAAACTCTTCTGAGGCTCCACCCCTAACTCTCCAAGAATTTGTATTGTTGAAGACTTTCATGGCTGGGATTATCTGACTGCGGTGGGTTTTCTGGGCTGTGTGGCCGTGATCTGCAGTTTTTTACCTGCATCTGCCATCTCTACCGCGAGATTCAGTATTGGTATCTTCTGAAGGTATGTCATGGTAAGCTGTTTTTCAGCACATCTTACCGTGGCATGTGTGGAGGTAGTGGAGGTAGTGACCAGCTCATGGCAGGGGGAAGTGGGTCCCCTTTGCAACAGACCTGTTTTCCCTCAAGGATGGCCAAACCTCCCAGCTCACCCTTGATTCCTTCAACACAGATGGCTGCCACCTGGTAGGGGTCTTATTTTGTTTCCGCAGAAGGCGTATCCTGCATGCTTCGGGATGGCAAGAGGGAGGGGGTTACCGCGCCTTCCAGGAAGAGAGAAGAAAAGGAAACTATAAAGATCTAAAGCTAGGTCTGCTGTATTGGGCTCTGCCTGAATTCCTTCCTCAAGATATGCTCTCTTGTGTTTATTTTGGGCTTTCTATCTGTGAGGGCTGAGAGAAGGTACTGAGTAAATGTACCAAGTCAGATAGAATTCAGGGTGAATATCCATTAGCCAAAGTACCATCTTATATAAGGAACTGTGCCATCTTAAGAAACATCTGAATTTACCATCTAAGTTTACTGAAATTGTGAAACTAAGCAAACTTATTTAACCTTGTGCCTGAAAACAAATAATGCTAAGTATCTGCCAAAGATCTCTTTTATAAATATATACTTCTGTTGCTTCATCCATTCCTTTCTCCAAGTTATTCATCCCCCATTCCCATCTTCTCTCTTTGTTACATAAATCTTTTATTCTGTTTAAGTTATCTTTGCCTCAGTATTATTATTGTTTGTGCCTTATATAAAAGGGTTATCCAAGAAAGGTTCTAAAATAATGGATCCTTCACCTTCTAGGAGTAAAACAGGGCTGAGGGAAAGTGCTTTAATCACTTTATGCTACCAAAACCAGAAGCAGCTCATTCCCTGAGGTGAAAAAGGTGATAAAATCTGACAAGTCAGGCTAGAGAGTGTTTTCCTTGCCAGGGTGATACTAGAAAATGTGGGGGGTCCATTGCACCAGCCCCAGCCAGCTATGAAGTTCTGCCTTTTATCTGAGTGTGTGTGTGATTTCATCTAAGAAGCCTCTTGAACTAGCCAAATCAAAAGAAACATTGCTGTTTGTTTCAGTGGGATACACATTATAGCCCAAAGGCACAAACAAAAATCACAGCGAGCAAAATCACCAAAAGCCAGAACCATCCCCAATATTCCAAAATTGCGTACTTGGATCTTTCCAAGGCTTGTGTGTGAGCACTTCATGCACCAAATACAAACAGCAAAAAGATAAATTGTTCTGTTTCCTTCAGAGGAACTGCTAAAACACATAAAAGACGCTGCTTGAAATGAAAGCTATTCCATTTGACAGACATGGCAAAGAACCAAGCCTCTAAAACAGCAGTGCAAGACTCTGTCAACACTTTTATATTCTGTGAAAACTTTGTTTGGTTCTTAGAGTGGGGATGGAAAGCAAAACTCCTAAATTTTCAAGAGCTGTTGGGCACAAGAGGAAAGGGCGGATTGTTGTGCAACCCTGAGAAAGCTGCAATTGCTGGGATCCTTGTCCTGCACAGTTCCTAGGGCTGCAGGAGTCCTGTCTTCCTTTGAATGAAAACCTCTGTTATGTGAACTGAAAAAGCAACAGAATGGACAAACTGTGGCTCAGTGACAGAGCACCCACCTTCCATGCAGAAGGTCCCAGGTTCAATTCCTGGCATCTCCATTTAGATAAAAGGTGTTTGTTGGAAAGAGTTCCCTGGTACTGGTTTTAGGGTTAAGCAAACAAAATATATTACACTCTACTATTGGCTACAAAAAGGATTCTAGAAACTAAAGCATGGGCAGTGTTTTAATATGTCAAGTGCAGGTATCACAACCAAGGATCCACCTAATGCAAAATTGAGCAATCTGCAAATCATGTTCTCAGAAATGTACATGAAGCAAGGATTCCATAGGAGTCCACATGGGAGAAATTATTCCATAGGACAGGTGGTTATGGCCTGTTTCGCAGGGGAGGAAATGCTCCAACTTCTTCATGTGTAGAATGCTCTTAGTAGCATCATTCAGGCTGTAGTTGCTGCCCAGATAGTGGGACATGAGTAGACTTTGGAGATCAGCTTAAAGCTTACAAAGGCAGTGATCCTGGCAGCTGCTTTGGGCAACAGGTGGATTCTTGGTTGTGATATTATGCTTGTCAGCTGCCCTTTATTAAAACATGGCACGTGCTTTAGTTTCCAGCATCCTTTTTGTAGCCAATCGTATAGTGTTACAGATTTTGTTCAGAGATCTCCCGCTATTACAACTGATCACCATACAGCAGAGATGATTCCCCTGGAATCATGTTATGTTATGTTATGATGTTATGTTTATTGACCCTATGTTTATTGATGCATTTATTGATGGTTGTACAATGTTTTGTTTATTGATGTTGTTATTAAGTTGTTATGCACTGCCCTGAGACTTTTGGAGGAGGGAGGTATATAAATTAAATATACCATACCCTGGAAAAAATGGCTGCTTTGGACTCTGGACTCTACAGCACTGCACCCTGCTGAGATTCCTCACCAAACCCCTGTGAAGGTATGGGGTAAAGCCCCTATAGCAGAGTAGCACAGTACACTGGAACACAGTAGGAAGTTAGACGCACACAGCAGCTCAGCTTCACAGAAGTGGTCCTACTTTTATTAGTTCACAAATATAGCTCACACAGACAAAGTGCTCCGCCAGGCAGTGCGAAAACAAGTGCCTCACAGATCTCAGTACACTGCAGCCTTATGTCTGGTTTACTGGCCAATCACAGTCCTTTACCAATTAAACCCAGAATGAGGCTGTGTCATGTGATATCTGTCAGTTATCTGTCAGTTAGATTTTGATGATCAGACACCAGTTACAACAGTGCTCTGACAACCCCATCCTCTCTAGGCTCCACCTTCAAAATCTCCAGGTATTTCCCCACCCAGATCTGGCAACCCTAATTGGTTTCCATGGGTTTATTCCAAATCAGGAAATTGTGGGTCATTATAAGGTATGGGGCAGGTTGCACAAGAACAGTCAGCTTCCATCCCCAGAGGCAAGGTCTCCTGTATGGAAGAATTAAAGGAAGAAGAAGAGTTTGGATTTATATCCCCCCTTTCTCTCCTGCAGGAGACTTAAAGGGGCTGACAATCTCCTTGCCCTTCCCCCCCTCACAACAAACACCCTGTGAGGTAGGTGGGGCTGAGAGAGCTCCGAGAAGCTGTGACTAGCCCAAGGTCACCCAGCTGGCATGTGTGGGAGTGCACAGGCTAATCTGAATTCCCCAGATAAGCCTCCACAGCTCAGGCGGCAAAGCTGGGAATCAAACCCAGTTCCTCCAGATTAGATACATGAGCTCTTAACCTCCTACGCCACTGCTGCTCTTAACCTCCTACGCCATTGGACAGATACTAACTCAACACAGACACACATTCTCACAGTTTACACATGCGTATGTCAAAACAGTGACTTCCTGGGCTCCTCCACCAGATGTCACTGCAAACATACAGCATCATATAATAATCACGTGAAGAGTAATTCTGTCTGGATTAAAATCATTTGGGAAAGCTAACTCTTACTACAGTAAATCTCGCTTTGGTGTTGCACTGGCTCCAGACATCCGTAACATGGCACTGATGGCTGGACCTTTGCTTGGGCAGAGGTCAGCAAGGGGGCAAGGAGTTGACTGTATGCTGCTGGCACATTTCGTGCGAGAGGTTTATAACTGCTCAATATATTACCTCAAACACAAAGGCTTCTTAAAACCACCACAACAGAGGAAAACGGCTAGGGGCCATTGTTCCAGAATTCAAGGTTGCGCCATCAACAGAGTTAACACAAGCTTGCCTGCTTGTATGTACCTATTTGTTTTGCTTCTCCTGACAAATGCTGCAGCCAATATTGCTGAGCTCCAAGGGCCGACCCTACAAATCTAAGCAATTCAGCCAATTCGCACATTACTAAGTCCCCCATTTGTCCTGAGCTCTGGAAATTCTGTATCAGAAACTTAATTCTCAGGTGTATGAATACGCAATTCAGATCAGGATAACAGTGTATGGGAAAAGGAGATTTGATGATCAAAGCATCCTCTGGGAAAAAAACCTACTCATATAGCATTTGGGGTATATTTCCATCCCCAAACAAATTCCTCATGTAACTAGAGGTAAAACTATTCCAAAGGATTGGGGTTTTTGTGTGTGTGTGTGTGGTTGACACGAAGAGCCACATTGCTTCAAAATACTCACAGTTTTCTGTATCGCTTTTCCTTAAAAGACTAATGGGATTAAAAAAAAATACCAATGAGGTATTTTTAGCATCCCACATTGTAAAAAAACAGAGCCAAACAAACAAGCAAAAAACACCCCAATGGCCAAAAATGAGTAGACGGTTTGGGTGTGGCTTTTCCCAGCCATGTGGCCATAGTCTCATAGTTTTGTATTATCTGGGGTTTATTTTCTACCTAAATGCTTGCTTTAAAAAAAAGAAAAAATAACCTGCGAGTGGCTGTGCACTGAAGATATTGTTTACTATTGTACAGGTAACAATGTCAGAAGAGTAAGCAATTCTAGAGCCACGGTTGTCTGGATTCTACCCCAAAAAGTACAACTGGGATAGAAAATTTAGCCCAATAGTATTTTCAGGGTTATACCCTGTGCAGGACCTGTAACCCTCCTAACTATTATTGGCAAGTTCAGGCAGCCTCCTAACTATTCTGGGCAGGTTCTTCTGCCTTTTCTATAACTGAGCTGCCTTGATGGTCACGTACAAGGTGCTCAGCATTAAGAACTCCCGAAAGGTGAAGGAGCCTGTTTTCCCCTTATGGCAAATCCCCCTTTTCAAGGCACTAGAGAACTGAGGCAGGTTCAACAAACAGAAGTAAAATTTATTGAACAAACCAGATGGGATCAGGAGACATTTCATTCAAATGGGTGGAAATCAGGAAGGATATTGATGTACAAAATATCAGCTCTTGGCATACCAGTCTTCGGCCCCACGAGGCCCACTGGGCGAAGTGAGACGAGATCGGAGATTTCATCTGGTGGAGAGAGGAAGTTTCAGCAGGTGCCTGTAGCGGGATCCCGGGGTGTGGATCCTGGCAACTCTGCCACAGTGTGCTCGCCCCTCGCACCTTTTATTAGGGTTTCACTGGGGGCGTGTAAAGGGTCGGGCAGGTGGGAGAGCGGGAGAAGCGAGGAGATCATAATGTGATGCATGGATCTCGCCGGAAGCTTGCCACGTGCAGGAGGAAGCATCCGCGTCTGGGTCTAATCCTCACCTGAGGGCAAGAGCCCTTTTGTCCCTTTGTGTGGGACACCTGGTGACCGCGAGTCAGGGTGAGGTTCATGGCGACCCGTGACTCACGGGGAGAGCGAGGTTGAAGGAGCGTGTGCTTGCACTAGATAGGCCGTAGAGCTCGGCACCGGCATTCCAAGCGCTCTCTCTACGGTTCTGCTGGGTTCGCGGGCTCACCCCTACAGGCACAGTCACAAGCACAGTCCTTACTCAAGCTTCATCAGTTCCTTCAGTTGCTTGGATGTTATGAGAGGTTCTTTACTTTAAGATGGTTCAGTTAGATGTTTCTGGCTAATGGATTCACTATGACTTTGGGTTCTAACAGGCTGTTACACTTTCACACGGTACATATACAGTCTTGACACTGTTAAGAAAGAAGAAGAAGAAAAAGAAGAAGAAGAAGAAGAAGAAGAGGAGGAGGAGGAGGAGGAGGAGGAGGAGGAGGAGGAGGAGGAGTTTGGATTTATATTCCCCCTTTCTCTCCTGCAGGAGACTCAAAGGGGCTTACAATCTCCTTGCCCTTCCCCCCTCACAACAAACACCCTGTGAGGTGGGCGGGGCTGAGAGAGCTCCGAGAAGCTGTGACTAGCCCAAGGTCACCCAGCTGGCGTGTGTGGGAGTGTACAGGCTAATCTGAATTCCCCAGACAAGCCTTCACAGCTCAGGCGGCAGAGCTGGGAATCAAACCCAGTTCCCCCAGATTAGATACACGAGCTCTTAACCTCCTATGCCACTGCTGCTACCCACTTCACATAAATCTCCCTCCTGAAGTAACTTTAGCAGAACACTCACATGCCAGACTGGGAATCCACTGGTTTAGGAATTCTTCTATACCCAGAAGATATATCCCCTTCCATTTTATGTATGGTCACCTGTGGAAAGTCTCACTATTATTCCACTTTCAGCTCTGACCACTAAATAAAACTCCCAGTTCTCCTGTGTATTTTCTGCTTTCAACACACATTAAACTCAGCATATTTCAACTTAGATCCACTTTCTGACTGAAATTCCCTCAGAGTAGATATACAACACATGCAGTTAAGAGACTTGATGTTCACTTGCAGGAATCCAATTACAAAAAATTACAAAACTTTTCCTGTCAGAAAGATACCTTCTATGAGTCAGCTGGTGGCTCCACCAATCAGAGTACAGGTCAGCTTACCCAACACTTTCCCATTCCTAGGAAGTTTTTCCCCATGCTGTTGTGATAGCACCTCTTCCACTAACTGATTTGCACTTTTAAACCTCTATTTTCTGTGCTGTCCATCACACACTCCTTCGCCTGTATGGTTGTCCTGACCTAAAACTCCTTGAGCAGCTGCTGTTTGCCTTTTGGAGGAAACTTATATGTAGCCTTTCATATATGTATGTTTCCCCTGAGAGGCAAACAGCACCCCTCAGTATCATTTCAGGTGGGAAAAAACAGTGCAGCAGAGAAAGCTCTGTTCCCCAGTAGTCCCAATACAAATGGAAGCCCCGTACAACTTGAAATCCAGTTTTGATAATGAAACTCCTAGTGTAGGTCTGGTTGACAGGACCTGTGGCGGACAGGTAGTAGACACAAAGATCTCCTAAAGTGTGGTTTGGCCCTGATTTTCTTTGCCTAGCTCCTATTTTTAATAAGCAGCCAGCTATGCTAACAGAATCTACAGTAAAACCATAACTTGGCCTTGTTTCCTCAGGCAAGTTTCTTGATCTTGTGCCCTCTGGAATCCTCTTCAGTCTCTTGAAGAAGCGGGGGGGGGGGGGAGCTTACCTTAACAGCCCTTAGGAAAGCCCAAGACAGGTGGATTTCAAAGACTGAAAGAACAGACTGGTCTTAAAAACTGCCATCTTCTGTTCAAAAGGGACAGTTGACCTATCTGTAAAAGGCCATGCCCTGTGAATATTAGTGACTGTTGGAAATTCGGGGGAATGGAGGGATGAACCGAAGACTAAGAATAGAGTCAGTGCTTCAAATGGGGTGTTTTGAGCTGAGCACACAACCTGTATACTGATATACTGAATAGGACATTCATTGATATACTGAATAGAACCCCCACCCCCCACCCCACAGTATCCTTTACATCCCTTTCTCAGCAGGTCTAGGTAGTAATATATTTTAAGCACTGCAATGACAACTGGGGTTTATTTAGTTGATGAAGGCTGAAGTTGCTTCGAACGGCTGTTTTGTTGCACCTTGACTTCCAAACTGGCATGAGGTTTTTAGGCACGTTTACATCAGTGGAGGGATCCAAAAATTTTAGTAACAGGTTCCCATGGTGGTGGGATTCAAACTGTGGCGTGAAGCTCTTTAAATGGGGCTTTCGGGCTGTGGTACGACAGAGGCGTGGCGGGGCATTCCGGGGCAAGCATCTCAAGGGCGGGGCTGTGGCAAGAACGTAGCCGCCATGCCTCGGGTCCTTTGCAGGAAACGATCGTGTTCTTATGGGCTTAGGCTGCCACACACGCCGGTGCACCTCCTGCTAGGCTGCTTCAAGTTCTGCGCGCTACTGCTGAGAGGAGGGGCATAACTAAGGCAAAAATCACATGGCAAAATCACCAATTAGTAACCCCCTCTCAGCACAGACAAATAATTAGTAACCTACTCTCGGGAACCTGTGAGAACCTGCTGGATCCCACCTCTGGTTTACATGATGTCATCCCTCAAATGTACAATTCCCAGGATTTCCAAACCTACGCTGCTACAGTTTTTCTGGACAGACTGCAGCCCAACCAGGTTAGCATACCCTCTGGATGGCAAGGTATGAATTCTTCAAACCTCCAGGCTAAGTTGCTGCTATTTTACCTTCACCGTGTCCTTGTTCGTGCCCCCGGCACACCGCTGGACAGATTTACGCCAGGGTTCTTTAAAATGGTCATTGCTCTGCTGCTGTAACTAACACTATACAGCAGGGGTCTGCAACATGTGGCTCTCCAGCTGTTCGTGAAATTGTTACCTTATCAGCCCCCGCCAGCATGGCCAATTGGTTGGCGCTGGCAGGGGCCATTTCGGGAGTTGTAGCGCCATGAACATCTGGAGAGCCATGGCTGCAGAATCCTCGCGTGATGTCGACCATCAACTTTTTAAAAAGCTGGCAAAAAAATCCCCAAAACAACAGGTGAATTATGGCGGTCACATGAGGATGACTGAAAACAGTCAACAGGACACCCCACCTCATGTAGACACGGTTGCTGTTACAAATGGCTACGTTCACAGTGACAATGGCTGCAGAACAGGGAATTGTCACACCCTGTGTACAAAACCTTTGATGAGATTTAGTATTCTCTAGTGTGCAATATTGGCCACCACTGTGCTCCACGATTCTCCCCCTTTCCCATCATGCATTTGATCTCACTAGCAGAAAATCTCTCCTGATGCTCGTAACACCTGTGCCAGCTTCCCTGCAACACCTGTCAGTCAGGATGTGCCTCAAATTCACATCACTTTTAAAGTTTAATCCAAAACAAACAAACAAACGAACAAAGATCTGGAATTGACTCCGAGAGTGGTTTTCACCCTTTGCTCTTTCCTCTACAGCCGCAACTTCATTTCTGTTCTAAAATCTCAAAGGCCATCGCTGTGAAAAGAAGAGCTCTTCAAATCTAATGCTGATGTTTAATTTAGCTCCAAAACCTTTGCTTCAGCTGGCTTTTCATGCTATCCCAGTCTTACGTCTCTGCCTGCAACCTTCCAGCTAAACGCACTAAGTAGATTATGCTACTGCATCAGCGCTGATTGATTGGAATATATTTTTGTATCATCCGGAGTCAACAGTTCAGCGTAATACCTTCCAAAAAGTTTACCCGCTAGCTGATTTACAGAAATAAAAAATAGCTGAGCTTGAATTAAAAATGAATCTCTTGTGATTTAAACAGTGTGTGGAGGGGTGGCGATCCACTTTAAATCTGCTTTCTGGTTTACAAAAGAAATGGCTGGGAAGAGAATCCTGATGGATGGTAAAATGTAATTTCTTCAGTGTTACTAAGAGCATTTATGTCCCAGGAATGGGAGGAGGCAAAAAGGTCCTCTTGAGGGGTCTGCCATCTGCCTTAATCGGTTCACCATGTCACCGAGTCGCTGCAGCTCCGAGTGTAATTTGCAAAGTCCTATATGCATGTCCCAAACACCCAGAAAGGGAAGCTGAGATCTTGCTAGCACGCATTTACCACCTGCCTCTGGAAAAGGAGCTTGTTTTCAAAAAACAAAGGATATGTGTGAGAAACAATTTTTGCACTGCGTTTGCAGGGGGCACAGAACAGGTCATCAATCACAGCAACAACCAAGCGGCCCGGCTGCAACTACTTTGCCTGATGGCAGGAAAAAGCTGCACAGCCCCAGAAACGTGAGGAACGCTTAGATCGCAGCAAGGACACTTCTGCTTGTGCTGCTCCTCCTGAAAGCTGTGCCTCGGTGCGCTCTTTGTGGCCTCTCCAGCACTTGCACAGATGAAGAGAGGGCTGAGCATATGCTCACGAGTCCCCTCTCTGTGGCAGCTTGCTAAAGCAGCAGCAGCTCAAAGGAGGAAAAATTCCACAGCACAACTTCTATCAGAATGCCAGATCAAACAGGAAAGCATCAAGAAGGAGTCAGGGAATGCTCCCTGTATCGTACAAAAATAGCGAAGATAACATAAAGGACCAAGAGGGAAAGAAAAAGTGATTTCTTTCCTTCTATCGCTTTTCAATAATTCTTTTAAGACAACCATTCAAAATAACTGTTGTATTGTAAAAGTGGTAAATAACTTTCTCAGGCCTGTTCAAGGACTTCAAGCTCTGTGTTCCTATCACCTAGTGTGCTCTTCCAGTGGGTAGCCTTCCCTTTCTTAAAGCGGCTGACACACTTTTCTGCTCTCTCTCTCTCTCTCTCTCTCTCTCTCTCTCTCTCTCTCTCTCTCTCTCAAATATTCTATCTTTGTGTAAATTCTCATACAGCAACTATTCAATATCATTTTGGGAGCAAAGGAAAAGAGCATTGTAGATGGTCAGGAAAATATATTTTGCTTTACTATTCGTTCCTCTCTTATTAGGGCTGCTGGGTTTCCACTTTGGTGGGAGAAAAAACCCCAATGTGGCATCCTGTACACCTTTACATCGCTTCCAGGGAAAACCCAGAAGTGAGTCTAGGGGCCTTTCCCCACTTACCTTAAGCCCCGCGCTACTTGAGGAGAGAAGCGCGGGGTCCCCCGGCACTCCCCACGAGAGGGGTGGCGACAGTGCAGCCGCCCCAACGCTGCTGCTGTTGCGCCCCCTCAGCGCAAGGCTTCCCTGGCGCTCTTTCAAAGGGCGCCTTTTGATGACCGTCGTGGGGACGCCCGGGCGCGCGCCAGGGATGCCGCGCACTGGGAATTGCGGGCAGCAACCCTCGGAAAAAGGTAAGTGGGGAAAAGACCTAGGAATCACTCTATGGCTCAAAGAGGTGGCAGGAGAAAAATTAAAATGAGGGTTGGGCTCTGGGTTGTACTCCAGTGGGTTGTACTCTAGTGTCACTTCTGGGTTGTACTCTAGCGTGTGGCTCTAGGAATCTAGAACCTTTCTTTTCCCTGCTGAACCTCACACTGGTTGTCAGCCAAGACAACCTAGTGACATTTCATATACTCCCACTTTGTGTTGCAGTGGGCGAAGCCATGTTGCAGCACAGAAAGGCAGGAAGTATTGCCTGGTTGGCTAAGCAATGCTTGGACAAAAATCCTCACCTTCTGCATTTTATTGCAAATTACGGCTAATAAAGGAAACACAGCCTTAAGTGCTTGGGCAGTAGTCTGTGACTTCCTGATGCAGAGGTTTCTGACCCCTAGCAGTGAAGGAAGACAGGTGCTTTCCTCACTTGCCTTGAAAACATTCTTTATTCCCACTCCCATACAATGGGCAAATGTTTTTACTCCAATTTGCACGCCCTGCCAAAAGATCAATGAAAGAGTCCCCACCCCCCCTGCTTTTTCTGCAAGGGGAAAACAGTTTGGCAGAAAAGGGGCCCCATTTCAGCTCTGCTCTAACACAAGCCCGGAAACTGCTGATGCTTCTCACTATACAAATAGGCCTTGTTATTTGATCTAAGGAAGATGCCACTGAAAACGTGAATAACGTTGGGGTTTGTAGTTCTGGATCTGCAAATTTCAAGACATCGGTTGATGCTGATGCCATTATGCATTGAGAATGTGTACATGTCACCTCATCCGTAATATCACTGATGCTCCAAAAGAGTGTGCAGGGGAAGGTCATTTCAACAGGAAAGTTAAGCACATGTTTAAATTGCTGCCAATAAAAAGAAGGTAGTCCACAGACTTGAATGAGGTCATGCTTCAATTAACACGGATCACACCTACAGAAATGAAATGGACCTTCCCCCAACTTGAATGTGAACAGCATTACAACGGCTTTTAGTGATAGCCGTCCATCGAATTAGGACCGCTGCCGGACTGCACCGCCATTCCATTACCTCAGCAAACAAACATGGACTCATTGTGCCAAGTTCTAATAAAAGACTGGCTTGAAAGTCAACGGCACTTAAAGAACACCCCCTGAACATTCCAGTTACAGAATAAAACCAGGTGTCAGGAACACCGTCCTCTGCGTTTCTCTGCCCTCCAATCTCACCACCACCATAACAATACCTTCCTGTCAGCAGTTTGCTCGGGCGAGGGGACAGCCTGACAAGACACTCTGTCACCAACAAAAGAAACTGTCTGAAAGAAGGTAAGTGAACTGTGGAGTCATAAAATTAAAGTACTAAAAATACCGTTTACCCCCAGAGCCACTTATCAGTATGCGCATGAAACCCTCATGGGAAACTTGTTTCAATGGCTTGTATTCCAACTGCTGCCAATGAAATCAAGAGGGCATGAAAATGCTCAGTGTTGGCTGGAAATGTACCCACTATGTCCAGCATTTATGAACAGCGCGTGACACCTGGGATGCATTCAAGGATCCATGAACACCTCATTCAGATAGCCCAACTTTTCTTCCATTGATGCCTAAGAGGACAAGATGAAAACTTCCGGAGGCCTCTTGATAACAGCTATCTACCCTTTGAAAAGAAAATCCAGAAAACCTACTTAATGCTAATGGGATGACAGGGAACATAAGCGATAACAGACCCTAGGAAGGATTCTTAAATTTGGTTATGGCTTTAACTGATTTTTATCCCACTGCTCCTTTAAGGAACTCGGCATTCATTTTTAGCAAATTTTCATAATTTCTCTTTCTCCCCTGCTCATATCACAGTGGCAAAACATACAACAGATTATTGGACTTGCAAGTGTCTTATTCCAATTAGGGCTCTGGGCTAAGGCGAACAATAGTGATGGTTAACAAACATAACATAGTGCTTTGATTATATGTTCCTGCATTGCAGAGGGTTGGACTTGATGATCCTTAGGGTCTCTTCCAACTCTATGATTCTATGATTCTATGATTCTATGAATTCATTCATTCATTCATTCATTCATTCATTCATTCATTCATTCATTCATTCATTCATTCATTCATTCATTCATTCATTCATTCATTTTGACTAATCTGCCCTCCCCAGTCTAGACCAGACTTAGGGCAGCTTACATATGTAATTCTAAAATAACAATCATAAACAGTTTCCAATTTAACAAATAAATAGTTAGAACATTTAAAACATTCACAGATGGCGACGAAAAATATCAAAGAACTCTTGGATAGCTCATATTATATTTATCAACCATGTCCCATTATACAATCCTTACTATCAGGATGGGGAAGGAGGGGGGGTGGAAGACTCAGGGGGGCAGTGCAATATAACAGACCCATGGCAGACTCAGCCATAAGCCCAGCGGAACATTTCAGTCTTACAGGCCCTGTGGAATTGATTAAGATCCCATAGGGCTCTGGCATCCCCTGGTAAGGAGTTTTATCAGCTGGGAGCCAAACGAATATCCTTGAGGCCAGCCAACTATCGGAGGCCAGCCGAATACCCTTGGGGCTAGGGACAACCAAAAAGTTAGAAAAGGCCCTCTGTGGGCCATATTGGGAGAGGTAGGCAGTTTCTGGTAGACCTGCTCTAGTTGCTGGGATTCTTGAAAGCCACACTGAAATAGATGAAGCTTATGAAGACATACAACTTCTAAACCCATCAAACACTGGTGAGTTATGAAAGAACTGACAAAAAGATGATGTTCTGTTAATAATGAAAACACTTCAATAGACCACATGGGTCATAACATATGTAAAGAAGCTGACGTGATCATGCAAGATAAGTCAGCCCATACTGCTTTTACAGTCACGTGGAAGCAATCCACCATTAGTCTTGTAAAAATAGATAGTTCAAATTTCACACCACTAATTTAAGTTTTAAATTGTTCCGCCCTTGGTTGGGTTTTTAAGGTGCCATAATGGACTGTGTGTGGTTTTTATTGAAACAGTGTTGGAAGCTGCCCTGAGTCTGCTGTATCAGGGGTGGGTGGGATAAAATCTGATATAAACAATCAGTGCTGATAATCAACACAAATGAAAGGGGAAAATCCCTTGGGAATTGCATTGAGGGGTTGAGGTAGACAAGCAGAAGTCCTCTGCAAAGTGCCCTTGACTCCTTAGAGAGGTCTCTGTCACTGAATTGTTGAAGGCTTTAATTGCCAGAATCAATTGATTGTTGTGGGTTTTCCAGGCTGTGTGGCCGTGGTCTGGTGGTTTTAGCTACTAACGTCTCATCCACATCTTCATAGAGATGTCATGGCAAGAGGTATTATCTCCTACTGTGACATGCTTCTGAAGATACTAGCCATAGATGTGGACAAGATGTTAGTAGCTAAAACCACCAGACCACGGCCACGCAGCCTGGAAAATCCACAACAGCCAGTCTCTTTCAGTCTTATGAAACCACATCTTTTGTTTTTAATACATGTGTGAAGAAATGGCTCTCTCCCTTGAGATTTGAAGGGAACATTTTAAGCATTTTTTCTCTGAGTAGGAGATTTCCAATCTTGCCCAACCACCTTTCTTTAGAAATGCTAATACAGGTAGCGAGTGACAATGTGATGTGTAAAGTGCCCCCCCTCTTCAAGCAGGTATCACAGATTTGGAGGACTTAAAAGTGATAAAAGGACATCAGGAAGAGGACTCCTGGAGCTAACAGGAAAAGCTTCCTTGACCCAGGCTGACCAGGTCAAGGCGGTGGGGACCTGGAACTGATAAAATGCTTGGGAGAACAGAGGAAGGGACTGTACTGGCTGAACCACTGAAGTGGAGAGAGCTCGTGCCTGAGTTCTGGAGGTGGCAGCCATTTTGACCTGTGCTCGCCCAAGGAGCTGAAGGACCACTTCCAGGTAACGGAGAATCTGTAGGCAGCTGAAACATCCCAAGCTTAAGAGCCTGCCCTGTTTTCACAACTGATATGTATAGAGAAAGACAAAAAGGAATTACAGTTATCCCTCATTTCTTTTAAATCCCTCGCTCAATCTGGTGCGGTGCTAAAAGTATGCTTGTAAGCATTTCCTTTTTAAAAAATAAATACTTGTTAACACAGGATGCTGATGGCAGTTATCTGTACCACGGAGACCTCCCACGTCTTGGGCAAGATATTTTATGATGGAGGCACCAGGAATGGGGAAGGCTGGCAATTGGCAATCAGCTGTCCCTCCAGGGGCGCATCAGGCCATAAACTGTCCCTGAGGTACCCAGCAGAGGGAAAGCGAGAGACACAGAGGAAAGGCCACAGAGTTGAAAAGGAAGTTGAGGGCTCTGACCAGTGGTGGGATCCAAAAATTTTAGTAACAGGTTCCCATGGTGGTGGGATTCAAACTGTGGCGTAGCGCCAATGGTGCTGGGCGGGGCACGATGGGGCGTGGCCGGGCATTCCGGGGGCGGGGCTGCGGCAAGGACGCAGCCGCTGCGCCAGTCCTTGGGCGGGAAACGAATGCACGCAGGCGCAGGCTGCCACGCACGCCGGTGCACCTCCTGCTAGGCTGCTTCAAGTTCTGCGCGCTACTGCTGAGAGGAGGGGCGAAACTAAGGCAAAAATCACGTGGCAAAATCACCAATTAGTAACCCCCTCTCGGCACACACCAATAATTAGTAACCTACTCTCGAGAACCTGTGAGAACCTGCTGGATCCCACCTCTGGCTCTGACCCTCCCTAGTGGGAAAATCCTACAAAGGTCAGCTGGTGACAGCAGTTACCCTGGAAAGAGAGAAAACCCTTTCCAGGAGCAGCTGAGAACCCTGGGAGATGGCTGAGTTGAATAGGGTCTGTAGGTCAAAGCAGGCCTGTTCCACCACAACAAATATTTTAAATACCCTCTACTCTTAACAACAGGTATGCATATGTGTGTGAACAGACAACAGGCACATCTCTGGAAGTACTCCATAGCTGACAGTTCTTTTTAAACCTGTCCTACCTGCATATAGCCAGTCGCTGAGTCCATTGAAAATAACTTTGTCTTTCCCAGTAGAGACCAGACGGATAGCTTGTTTCCCCACCTTCGCACAGTAGTAGATGTTGTTCTCGAAGATAAATATCTACACAAAAAATGTAAGAAAGAACCCTTGTGTCATTATTATTATTATTATTGACAGGCAATGCTCGTCAACAAAGAACTTGGTTGTCATCATCACCACACTAATGTTATGCAACCAGAGCTCTTGATTAGGGCTGGGTGACCCACCCTCTGGTCTCGATTTGGAAATGGACCATCGATGACAACTGTCAATGGAAAATACTTGGGGAAAAGAAGAGTTTATTTTTACATCCCACTTTACCTTTTAAGGAGGCTCAAAGAAGCTTATAATCACCTTCCCTTCCCTCCTCCACACAACAAGCACCTCGTAAGGTAGGCGGGACTGAGAGAGTTTGGAGAGAACTGTGACTAACCCAAGGTTACCCTTCAGGGTTCATGTGGAGCAGCAGGGAAACAAATCCAGTTCATCTATTCCTGCTTAGATGCATATGGTCTTTTACTTTCTTGAAGTCATATTTTTGGGCTACAGGTCTTGTCACTTTCTGTATATAATCATTGTAGTGGCTGAAGAAGACCAAGGTTGAAAGTGTTGAACTCACCCGGAGTAATACTACCACTAACTGATGTTTCCACTGACTGGTGTTTGTATGTGACTTATCTCCTGAAGTGGAATCCAACTGAACATCTGACAATTGGAATCCTTTCGACTTGTGATACATGGATTTTCACTGAAGGGATATAATTTATACAGCGACTTGTAGCACCAAGTGTATATTCTGGGATCCCTCTTCTGTTTGTAATGTGTTGTCTATGTTTTGTATTTTTCTTTATTGTTGCTAATTGGGTTATTTGATACATACATTTTAATCATTTCTATTAAAGGTATAGTTTTAACGCTGTTCTTTGAGCCAGACAGAGGTTTTCTTTTGTAGTATCCTTTTGTAGTATCTGGCTCATCTTGTATACTGAAACAAATCCAATTCACCAGATTAGACTCCACCACTCTTAAGCATTACACCATGCTGGCTCTTGTTGTTGTTAGGTGTAAGGTAGTTGTTATAACAGGTTGCATGGCTAGAGAGATGATTACAAATAGGAACATAAGGAGAGCCCTGCTGGATCAGTTCAGAGGGCCAGCCATCCAGATGCTTCCAAAACTCACAGGAAGGCATGAGCTGTTTTTAAGCTGCTCTTCAAATTAGAAGAAGAAGAGTTGGTTTTCTTATTCCATTTTTTTCCATCTATCAAAAGAGTCTCAAAGCAGCTTACAATCACCTTCAAGCAACTAGCAAAAGGGAGAGATTTCAGTCTGTGAAAGGTAAATTGTGCAAATGGACAGCCATGATTTGGACTAAGGCCATGTGGGGAGGAAAGAAAAGATGTAATTATTTAATACCCCCCTCCCCCTGCACACACACAGGTTCACTGAAACCAAGCTCACCATGCTGTTATCACTGTTTTAAAGGATACATTTTTTCCCAAGCAAACACATGCGTAATCTGGTTTTAATTAGCAAAACTGAGTCAAGGTTGAAGGGTTAAACCACTTCTCCCCTGTCGACATTGGGGCTTTCCCCACTCACCTTCTGCTGCGTGCTGCTCTCGCGCCCCCTCAGCGTGCGTCATTCCTGGCACGCTCTCGGGGTTCCCCACGACCCTGCGCTCCGCGCGGGGTCATCAAAAGGTGCCGTTTCTTCAGCGCCAGGAATGACACGCGCTGAGGTGGTGCAAGAGCGGCAGCGTCGGGGCGGCTGCGTGGTTGCCGTCCTTGCAAGTGGGGAGCGCTGCTGGACCCCTCGCTACTTTCCCAGAGTAGCATGCAGCAGAAGGTAAATGGGGAAAGCCCCATTGTCTCAATCCAAAACCAGGCCTTTCACACATCCTGCCTTTTACAAACTGGCAGAGTCTGTCTGTTCCAGACTTCTACCTGCATTCGCCTTCATGGGATGTTGTGCAAATAATCCAGGTGTGACTCTGTGCTAGCATCAAGGGTGTGCCCAGGGTTGGAGAAATTTAGGAAGTCAACTAATCCTGCTCTGACCACATGAGGTCTCTGAAACTGAGCAATTCTTTGCCAGGAGGTCAGCAGTAACATGATTTAGTACTGTTGTGTCTCCAAATGTGCTGGAGTATCTTTGGGGTATAGCAGCATGAAGCCAGCCAAAGACAACGAGTCATGGGATTTGGGATTCTGTTGATATGCATATTTTAGCTCAGAGAACAACAAAGGAACTTTCATATAGCATCCAGACTTCTATTTGGTTGGTTATAATATGTTGTTTGACGGCTGTTGCTTTTTTTAGTCAGCAAAAATTCCATTCTGAGAGTTGTATACCATATATTAGGGGAAAAAACTTTTAACCAATTCTGTTCTTCAACCTCTTCTACTTTCACCCCCAGCCTATTTTCTCATGGATCCCATTTTATGATTTTTATTTTTAAATTGAAAAGGATTTTAAGGAAAAAAATAAGATTGTATTTTATAGATATAGTACGTCACTTTTTGTGCCCTGAAAAGTGAAATGCAAATGATAGATACACAATAGATAAATGAATAAATCAATTTCCACATATTTCAGAGAGAAAGTGCTACAGTTCTTAGAGAACTTGAAATTGCCCTTCTGCCTTCAGTATTCTATGTCCTAACCACAGTCACCATAAAATTACCATAAAGATGCTTATAGAAAACAGCCGCAGGGTTGCAACTTGAAAATGCTTTTTTTAAAAAAGCTTTTGAACTTTCAATGTCCATCAATAATAAACGGGGGCTATATTATTCAGGATGCCAAATTACTCATGACATAGATATTTGAGATGTTCCGTGAAATACACATTACTCTGAATGCCTTGATAGTTTTGACATTTCATTTCAAAAGACAGACATTTCCCAAAATAACCGTGATTCTGGGAATCGGTCAATATATTTTATGAATTGCAGGTAGTATAATTTTAATAGATATTTGAGTTCACACAATTTTATGCCTTCTGCATAATGTTACTTTTTTCAGACTTCCTCCAGATTTCCACAAGAAGAGGCAGGCTGTAGTCAAAAAAAGCACACCAGCAACCCAAATCAGATATAAATATGCTTCAGCTCTTGTTGCTTCCACTGACAGAGCACTAATTTTCATGGGAAAACCACAGACTAGTCCCAGTCACCTCATGAGCAGTGGCGTAGGAGGTTAAGAGCACATGTATCTAATCTGGAGGAACCAGGTTTGATTCCCAGCTCTGCCGCCTGAGCTGTGGAGGCTTATCTGGGGAATTCAGATTAGCCTGTACGCTCCCACACATGCCAGCTGGGTGACCTTGGGCTAGTCACAGCTTCTCGGAGCTCTCTCAGCCCCACCTACCTCACAGGGTGTTTGTTGTGAGGGGGGAAGGGCAAGGAGATTGTCAGCCCCTTTGAGTCTCCTGCAGGAGAGAAAGGGGGATATAAATCCAAACTCTTCTTCTAAAGGACTGGTTGTGTGCAGCTGGATCACTGGGCACAGCCAAAACAAAACCTTTACAGCAGGGTTTACAGCTCTAGGTTTGATAGCCAGACTATTGACAGTCATGGGGAGACTGGATCCACGTGAACATATTCTTTGGTCTGTTTAGATTAAAATTGTCTACTCTGACCAGAAACAGCTTGAAGGGTCTCAGGGAGTAGACCTTCACATCAACTGTGGCCTGATCCATTTAAGTGGAGATTTGGGAGTTAAACCTGGATCTTCTGCGGGAAGAAAATGCTCTACCTGCCAAGGGACTCTGGGGGCAGGAATCAAGAACCTGAGTGTTTGAGTTTGGGATCTAGCCTAATTAGTTACTTCAGAACTGTATTTATTCAGCTTTCTTCGGGATGAGGAAGGAAGCTGTATGGCATGGAACTTTGGTTCCTGCAGTTGGCAAAAAATATGAAACCTTTGGATTGACCAGATTCAACCCTCAGTGCCTTGCACTTTTGCACTTGTCTGGTGTCATGACTTGCACCAGCTCTGCTGACACCAACACGTTCCCCGATGGGCCTCAAGAAGCCCTCCAAGCAGGCGTCTCCAAATTGTTCACAGACAGAAGCTCTAGTCCATCCCCAGCAAACAGAGTCAGTCCCCATCTTCAGGGATTCGACTAGACAGGAATCTCCTGATGAGACATGAATTCCTTCAGCTCATCTGGAGTTGCTATAGGAGCCCAGCTAGCATATTACATCTTCAGCGCCTCCCCCATATCACTGGAAATTAAGACGGAGAAGAACAAGAGAAGAAGCAGAGACCCAGCAAAAAAGCACACAGTGGGCATGGCAGGGTTGGGTTGCCAGCTCTGGGTTGGGAAATACTTGGAGATTTTGGGAGGCAGAGCCTCTGGAGGGCAGCATTTCAGGAGAGGAGAGACATCAACTGAGTAGAGTGTCATAGAAGCCACCTTCCAAAGCAGCCATTTCCTCCAGGTGGAGCCTGGACATCTCCCAGAGTTACAACAGGTCTCCCCTGGAGAAACAAAATGGCTGCCTTGGAGGGCAGATGCCCTAATATTATCGCATTATATTAATGCTATAATATTAATATTATATCCTGCCGCGGTCCCCCTGCCCCAATCTCGGCTCTCGCCAGGTTCCGACCTCAAATCTCCAGGAATTCCCCAAACTGGAGTTGACAACTCAAAGAAAACTTGATGCTACAAAAGCAGCCTAAATATATTAACCGGTAGCTTAATTTTTAAAAAAGTCTAGGTTATTTATGGAATTTCTACCCATTGGTCTCCCCAGCGGTGACCCAAAGCAGTTTACCCAAATAAAATGAGAATAATTTAATTGAACGACAGGAAACACCAACACAGCACAATAGTCTACATGCCAGGCTATTCCTGGATCCACAGGCCGGTTTGCTCAAGCCCACAGGCTGTGAAGTGTGGGCTAACAGCCAGGGCCCCCTTTTGTCTCATGCCTCCAGCATGCCCAGACTTTTCAAACAGGAACAAAAGCTTGGCTTGGATGCGATGCAGTTGGCACAAGCCCTCCCAAGCATTCCCCTGCCTGCTAAAATCCCTCTCCTTCGTTAGCGCTGGCATTACCTCCCGCGACCGTCCATTGAAATATATTTTGAAGGCTGGATGTTTTAAGATAAAATCCGGAGATTTTTTTAAAAAAAGTTAATGTGCCCTAGACAAGAAAATTAGGTTGCAGAATTCACGATGAGGGCAAGTACTGAAATATGAAATACTCCGTCACAGCCGGGCTGTCATCCTGGTTAACCCATCAAACACTTCCAGACACGTTACGTGGGTATGTTGTAAAGCTGCTGGGGGTCAGTCCCAGGACAGTGGAGAAGGCTCTGGAGAGGAGCTGTTTTGATAGAAACCAGCTCTGGCAGAAACCCAGCCCAACGATTCCAAGGAGCAGCAGGAGGTTTTGACAGAAGATCTCCAGCTCTGCAGGCCGTTCCCAACTCCCAGCCAGGCATCAGCTGAGGAAACCCAAGCCCGTAGTGCACCACACTCACCTGCAGAACAATGCAGATGGTGCGTGAAGACGGAACTGCAGACTGAAAGATGCAGCGCCTAGTTCTTGCATAGATGCCGCTTGCTTGAAAGCAGCGAGTCCTCTCAGGATGAAAACTAAGTTGTGCCCAGCCAACTACAAAGGGGTGCTGGGTCAGCAAGCAATTGTGGATGCAACCGTGCAGTTTCCTTACAGCCATGCTGACATCTCTCTGCTTTGTCTTCTGGGAAACCTGCACTCTGGACTGGAACTGTGGGACCTTTGCTTGCCTCTGACTGCATGATGGATTTCTGGCTTCTTGACGACAGCCTGTTACAGGCTTTCTGCATACAGTGTGTGATTGTTTCCTGGGCTCAGATCCAAATGCTGAAACCCGACCCCTGGGCTTCACCTGAGCCAGCATAGAAACCCCAATCCACAGCATCAGATGTGCTCCAGTTACACATGGGACAGTCTAGAGCAGTGGTTCTCAACCTGTGGGTAGGGACCCCTTGGGGAGTCTCAGTCGAATGTCCCTTTCACAGGGGTCACCTAAGACTCTCTGCATCAGTGTTCTCCATCTATAAAATGGGTAGATGTTAGGGTTGGGGGTCACCACAACATGAGGAACTGTGTTAAAGGGTCGTGGCATTAGGAAGGTTGAGAACCACTGGTCTAGAGTACATTAACTACTTCACTGATTTCAGTGGGAAGAACAGAGAGGTGAAAAGAATGTCCTTCTTCCTTTGAGAAATAAATGTGGAACTCTTCCAGAAGGGAAGGAAAGTTCTAGGAGTGATTTAGAATGCTCACATCTTAAGCAGATTTCCAAACTAGAATGCAATGGTATAATTATGGGAAAGGGAGGTATAATTATTTTACACTGAATCAATGGAATCTTTAAGCATCACTGAACATTCAGGTCCGTTTCTTTTTCCAATGGAACTTCACGGAACTAACTTGAAAAATAATCCCTTGCAAATCCAGTCCATTCCTTAATGGATTGTCAGATGCTTGAGTGGGTGGGGGTGGGTGGGGGGTTCAAACCTAGATGCGGGGCCAGTAGATGCTCAAGCAGCCTGCTTGGTTTCTTCTGAACCATAGCACTGTCCCCTGAATGGTTAGCACAAGAAGCAAATCTCTGAGATCCTCTGCTTGAAGAGGCCCAGTCAGGTATAAAGTGACCCCAATGCCAAGACTGTGCCATTGCTCATAGATTTGGATCCTGTGCGCTTTTCCAGCAGGAAATGCAGAATTCCCTCCATTTGTACAGGGCTGGATTACATTTCTTTACAAAGGGCAGAGGAAACTCGACAGTATCAAAACTTGGGATACGTTCTCCGTCGCAGGACGTCAACTTCAGCTGCAACCTATAGAAGCCAGACCCAGGACTGTTGCAGTTTCAGAAAGGTTTGCAGGAGAATTAGACATAAAAATTCAGCTGCATGTAAAAGAAGAAGAAGATCTGTTTCTTTATTATGGTAGCCATCTGTTAATTCTAAAAGGAACCCTTCATGTCTGGTTCTGCTGCTGGAAACCAGCAAATCAGATTAGTCTCATTAGCTGCAGACATTTCAAGGCAAGCACTATCCAGATAGGGATGTGAAGACAATTGGGTTTCCTGTGAAATGTTCCAGACCTTATTATGAAAAACTGGTGCGTGCTATAGCCAGGTGGTGACCCTTTGTAGAATTTGCCTTTCCCTTTGTAGATTTTTTGTCTGGGGGAAAAATCAAGATCTTGTTCAATTTTTTTTGCAATGCCACCTCTCTAGCAAAGGAGTAGGAAAGGGGCAGGTAATACCTAGCTTCTCTACCAAGCATTGCCACACTAGACTATTCTGGGCACAAATGGCTGGTTCTCTGCTTAAGGTACTGAGGAAACCTGGGGGTTGCTGGCAGAGCAGATGGGGGTCAGCTTGCTCCTTTTATGTTTGGCCAAGTATAACCTTCACCTGTCTAGCCTCCCTTCCCAAGCAGTCATGTTTTTGGCATTTGGACCAAAAAGCTTGTTTACCTCTAGAACAGCATGTTGGAACCCTCTCACTTATTAGAAACCCCCAGAACGTACAGAACTCAGGGAGAAATCTAGTCTGAGAGCATCATATATGGAGAAATTCATTCATTCATTCATTCATTCATTCATTCATTCATTCATTCATTCATTCATTCATTCATTCATTCATTCATTCATTCATTCAACTTGTGTGCCACCCTTCCCCTCATGGGGTTAAGGGGGCTACCGACATACTATAAACAGTAAAAACATATTATATCACATAAAAAACCAGATGGTAACTAACCCATTAACCTTAAGTATATTAAATACTAAGCCTTAAAATATCATGTTGGTATACATTTTTTTTAAATTAAAAAAAAAACAGAAAAGAGGATGAGGAGGGGAGAGGGAGGCCATTTGAATGATGGAAACCATGACTGCCTCAACCAAGTGCGTGATGGAACAGCACTGTCTTACGGGCCCTGTAGAACTGCCTTGCGTCGCAGCCCCTGCTAAGCCATTCTCAGGCAAAGTACTGCACTGAGATAGAAGGACCATCAATCTGCCTAAAACAGCTTTGTTTGATTCATCTACAAAACGAATTTGAGCAATTGTGACACTTGGAACAAAAGAAATCTATGAACTCCTCGGGAGGCAAAGTCTTTTAAAATACCACCTGCAACTCTTTCATTTGTCTCCAGTCTCAGGTCCATTTAGTGGGAGATGCCAAGGGTAGAACCCAGCACCGAGTACCTGCAAGCCGTGCGCTTTGTCTCGGAGCTGTAGCCTCTCTCCATCTACATTAAGGTTTTCTTGGGTGAGGATGCCGATCTCATCCAACAATCTACTTTCACGGTACCTGTGGGTTTCCCCCCCCATATTGACAGGGCAAAGATGGATTGTTTGAAATCAGAAAAGTCTCTGATACTAGGAGAATTCATAACTGTTAAACACAATCGCTTCAACCCTGGCTAGACCCTTCGCAAGTGTGTGTGTGCAATTTTTGTCAATTCCTTCTTCCCGTAGTAGTATTACCTGAAAAGCCGCCTTCAGGTGCTGGGAGATCCCCTAGTAACGGCTTGAGGGGGTTCAGGGGCCTCCCATGGGAAGAAGCATCCAGTGTGGTATAGTGGTTAAGAGCAGGTGGATTCTAATCTGGAGAACTAGGTTTGATTCCCCACTCCTCCCCCTGAGTGGCAGAGCTATATCTGTCTGAACCAGATGTGTTTCTGCACTCCTACATTCCTGCTGGGTGACCTTGGGCTAGTAACAGTTCTTCAGAACTCTCTCAGCCCCACCAACCTCACAAGGTGTCTGTTGTGGGGAGAGGAAGAGAAAGGAGCTTGTAAGTCACCTTGAATCTCCTTACAGGAGAGAAAGGTGGGGTATAAATCCAAAATTCTTCTTCTCTTGTGCCCAAGAAAATTCTGAACAGGAATATGCACATCCCAACTGTGGGTTGGATGCAGCAGCGATTTCAGTGAGCGAGCTGACCTGGAGCTTTAATCTAAACATTCCTCTTTGATCACACACTGATGAAAGGCTATTTCATTCATGCCCTCCTCATCTGCTTCCTTAATATTATTTAGCTCTGTCTCTTACGGCCCTTTGCGTGGTTGATTCATTCAACTGAGCATTACAAAAAAACACCCTCTCTATTGTACATTTATCTATTGAGCACAGTCTCTCTTCCATGAAAACATTCTCTTCAAAACTATAATTTAAGATTTGAAGCCTAGCAGTTGCTGTAATTTAGACAATTTTAAGGAAATCTCTGCAGTTCATTTAAATCACCTCTGTGGAAAACGGAAAACAGGCTTGCAGTGTCTTCAAAGAGGGAAGTGGCTAGATAAGGTTTTGCATCTTAGCTTCTAAATTGCTTACTTTAAATATCTGCCTTGTTACATTACTTAAAGCACGTATCAGTAAATGCGCCCTTTTATATAGACCCTGATTGTGCTTTTAAATTCTGCATGATGAATTATTTTGTATTCTGTAACCTAATATCAGTGGCACTTCTGTAGGGCGGCCACTGTAAATTAGATTTCTTCATGTGAGATGATACGCACTACTTCGTTGATCATATTTTATTACATTACAAAATAGAGAATGGGTTCGTGGTTAGCATAAAGAATTAAAAATCAGGACTCATGCTGCGTGAATCTTTTGGGGAATCATTTGCAAAGGCGTATCAGAGCCACTAAGGTGTAGTGGTTATAGCACTGGACTAGGATCTGGCAGAGGCAGGTTCAATTCCTGCTCTGTCATTGAGTGACCTTGGAAGTGACTTCACCTCCTTTCACCCTAAGCTTCATCCCAGGGGTACTTGAGAGGGGAACTAAGCTCATTACCCTAATGTTTTTGGAAGAGGAGTAGGATGCAAATATAGAAGAAGAAGAAGAGTTTGGATTTATATCCTCCCTTTCTCTCCTGCAGGAGACTCAAAGGGGCTTACAATCTCCTTGCCCTTCCCCCCCTCACAACAAACACCCTGTGAGGTAGGTGGGGCTGAGAGAGCTCCGAGAAGCTGTGACTAGCCCAAGGTCACCCAGCTGGCATGTGTGGGAGTGCACAGGCTAATCTGAATTCCCCAGATAAGCCTCCACAGCTCAGGCGGCAGAGCTGGGGATCAAACCCGGTTCCTCCAGATTAGATACACGAGCTCTTAACCTCCTACGCCACTGCTACAGAAAGATGGCCAATTAAAACCATGTCCGTGTAAAGCAACAAGGAATTCCTTTGCTGAATTATTTCAGCCACATCAATTCCCTGCTACTGGGCCGACAGAAAGCTCCCTTGCAGCCCATCTGAGAAATCTCATGGGCCTATCCAGTTTTGTAAAGATTTATTATTTACGGTGTTTGGATTTGGATAAAATATGATCTTCAAGAAAGCTCTAGTTTCTGTAGCAGCGAGGAAACCACAGAGCTAAAGAACATGCAATCTTTTGCAGTTTCTTGTTGAGGTGGCCACCTGATAATGAGATTGAGATTGCTGTTTGGGCAGCCCAATCCAGAGCCCCCGACAGCGGGACACAGCACTGCTTTGGTGCTGCTCCGCCGCCTCCAAAGGGGCTTCTCTGCAGTGCAGGAAGGCAAAAAACAAAGAGGTTAGTCAGCTTCACCCCCAGCCATTCCTCTGGAATGCTCCTACTATGCTGGCTGAGGGATTTGGCTGCCATGGACAGCTGCAGCAGCTGCCCACTGGTGTGTTTGCCCCTCTGCCAGGGTAAGTGCCCCGGGGAGGGCAAATCCACAGGCACAGCCCTGCAGTGCCTCCACAAGCAGATCCCCCCCCCCCCCGGGATTGGTCTGTAAGAGGCTCTGCCTCAGTTCTGAGCTCAAATGCAATTGAATGCTGGAGGTTTTCCAAGCTGTTTGGCCACGTCCTTGTTGTTTTTGCTCCTAATATTTTGCCTACATCTATTACTGGAACCTTCAGAGGTATGTCAGGGTAAGTGCCTCAGAGAGAACACATCTTATGGTGACACACTTCTGAAGATGCCAGTCACAGATGCAGGCAACGCATTAGGAGCAAGTCTACCAGACCGCAGCCATGCAGCCGGAAAAACCCACTACAGTTGATTCCAGTTGTGAATGCCTTTGACAATACAGTGGAATGCAATGTTTTAAATTTCCTAACTCCGGACACCTGTTATGCGGACTCTCCCACTGAGCTTGTGATCTGTTCTTGTAATGAACACCGTTTTACAATGACCTGTGGTTTTAAACAGATCAAACTGAATTCTGCCAAGGCTTACACAGACAGGTGGAACCATTGATGGAGAACCTCTCCCGGCTTCATTCCATTCATGCTGTCTCTACAATTGGCTACCGCATTAAAGCAGCATTTTCATCATAGCCGCCAGGTTGTTGGTCTCTTAGACACAACCTACAATTTATTTGTGCGCTGTTTTAAATGCTTGTATGTTTTAATTTGTTAGCCACCTTGCTAGCCTCGCCCTGTGGGGGTGGAGGCGCAGAATAATAAGGACCACTTAACCCTAAAATAACAATTACTGAACCCTAATGATTAAAACAAGATTATTTGCTACTGAAAATGTTTACCTGTGTGAGAGAGAACAGAGACAAATGAACTACACCAAACCAAATCTGACACCAAATTGAAACAATCACCCATGAAGGAATATATTTATTGCAAATTAGCCAACCTCCTTAAGTCATTAAGTTCATCTTGCACCTGCTGATATTGCTGCGCAGAAGGGGCAACCGTGCCACGCAGTGCATTTTTCCCCTCTAAATCCTCTTCTACCAGTCACAAGGCCCAGAGGGAATTCGTAACAGTGGGCATTTTTCTGTGCATTTTTTTTCATGGAACCGTGAGGGGGAAGCTGGTGACAGCGGAAGGTGAGCTTGTTTGCCTTTACTGAATTCTTTGTCCAGGAACCCACAATTGATTTCCATGCCCCTCCCCCACCCCCAAGATTTCACATGAAACAGGCAGAAAGACACCAGGTGAGAACTTGTTATGTTGCAGACCTCCTGGAACAACAACTCATCTCCAGATTACAGAGAGCAGCTCACCTGGAGGAAATTGCAGCTTTAGAGGAAGAGGTGCCACCTCTGGAGTGGGAAATATTTGGAGGTTTCAGGGGTGGAGCCTGTGGAGGGTGGGGCTCACTAAGGGGAGGGACTTCAATGGAGTATAATGCCATAAAGTCCACCTTCCAGAGCAACTATTTTCTCCAGGGAAACTGATCTCTTTTGCAGGGGGTGGTGGTAATAATGACACTTGGAGGTTGGCAAACCTATTTAGAGGGTAGATTTGATGGCATCACATCCACACCGAGCTCCCTCCCTCCCTTAAACTCCACCCTCCTCAGGCTTTGCCCCTAAATCTCTAGGAATTTCCCAAATGGGAGTTGTAAACCCCAGCAGGATTCCCTCCTTGCCCTGTAGGCGCTACCCATCTCCCCTCTGCTTCACAGGTTGTTTCTCTTAAGAAGAGCCCAGGAGGCTTCTTCCAACCAGAGCTACTGATGATATGCCAGCTTCCACCCTCTTCCTCCTCTTCTTCCGCAATTCACCTAACCAGCTTAATTATACATGGCAGCTGGCAGCTGCTGCAAATGAAAGATATGCGAGAACAACATTATGAAAAATTAATGATGCCGGCTCTGTGAATAAGCTGCATGAAAACAGATATACCTGCCAGGCTTGTGTTTTTGTGCAGATCAAAAAGCCGGCTGGATTAGACAGCTGAAGAGGCAATTTGATTCCTGCAAAGAGGCTCTTCCTCCCTTCCTATCTGATCAGCACCAGACCTCCTGAAAAACTCAATTGAATCCCGGGGCCTGAGACCAAGGCAGAAAACTGTAGTTCAAATTAAGTAATTACTTTGTTTGGCTAACGGAGGTTCTGTGCCTATGACAACTTGGTACCTTTGACAATGTCAATTTTGCGTGACCCATGCCTGGTATGTTGGTTGCAGATCTCCAAGAACAATTAACAGTATAGGTCAAGTATAGGAAGTATAGGAAGACCCAATGTGAGATGGATTGACTCTATAATGGAAGCTCACATAAATGTACAATAGCGAGGGTTTAAAATCATCTGGATCTGGATTTTACCCTGATTTGTGAGTTGGGGCATGTTCTATAATATGATGGTGACTTCGAGATGACCTGGTGAAAAAAAAAACTTTGTTTGGTCATGGTCGGGGAGGGGGCCACCCATACCGGGGGGAGGGGGGGGCGGAAAACTCAGATTTTGCCCTGGGCTCAATTTTCCTTAGCTATGCCTCTGCTTACATGTGAGTCAAACTCATGATTGTAATTAGTCAAACTCATGATTGTAATTAGAATGCTGTGTTTTAATGGGGTTTAGTTTTAAATTATACAGAGCCATATTTAATTTCTTTCTGGCTGTTGTTGATTTTACCCTGTGCTCTGTCTGTATACTTTGTGTTCACCGCCCTGAGCCCTTCGGGGGAGGGCGGTATACAAATGCAATAAATAATAACAACAACAATTATTATCATGTTTCATTCAGTGATTGAATCAAATGCCATGCCCAGATTCAGCCCCACCCCCACCCATCTTGTTGGGGGTAGTTGGAGGGTACGGGGGATAGCCACCTCTGTGTGATGCAGTCAGATGGCACAGAAGTCATTCTGCCACAAGAGAAGGACAACTGACAGCCCAGGGTTTTGCCAACAACTTCCCCAAACCAGAAGATGTCAGAAAGGCTGGTCAGGATGTTGCGGTAGATACACAAATATTGTGCATCGTTTGCTTGCTCTATAATCTAGAAGGAAAGCGCTGATCATGCATCCATACAGTCAGTCTCAGTCGAGGAAACACTGTTAGGCAGCTAATCTCATTTGTGGATAGAGGTAGAATTAAATAAATCTTTAAGAAGATCACGTTGCAAAATAACTTTCTTCCTCCTGTTTCCTTAGGTATTCCTACAGGCAGTTTCTCATTACTGCCTTACCTTGTTACTCTCTTGCCTGCATAATTGCATTACACTCCACATTATCATATGATCACAACAAGCATAAGGTAACTGACAGGACCCTGGCAAACTCAGCATATGGGAAAGATTTCTGTCAGCATCACGAAGCACCCTCAAATTGTCACACTAGACAATCAGCATCATCTTGGCTTTTCTCCATTCTCAGTGGGACACACAAGACTTTTATACCCCATGTTGCCCTGGCAGAACAGCAGTCAGTGAATTTTCTAGTTATATTTTCAAGAATGAAAACTTGTGAAAGAAATTAAATGTGTCTTTTATTGGGATGCATGCGCTACTCTCAGGGCGCAACTGCAGTTATTACTGAGCCTCCACCTCTAAAGGCAATGTACCTCTCATTTAAAGCGCTGCTCAGAAACAGCGCATGCCCTGCTTGTGAGTTTTGAACATATCTGGATGGCTGGACCTCCAAGCTGACCCAGCAGGGCTCTACTCAGGAGCAGCCGTGGCGTAGGAGGTTAAGAGCTCATGTATCTAATCTGGAGGAACCAAGTTTGATTCCCAGCTCTGCCGGCTGAGCTGTGGAGGCTTATCTGGGGAATTCAGATTAGCCTGTGCACTCCCACACACGCCAGCTGGGTGACCTTGGGCTAGTCACAGCTTCTTGGAGCTCTCTCAGCCCCACCTACCTCACAGGGTGTTTGTTGTGAGGGGGGAAGGGCAAGGAGATTGTCAGCCCCTTTGAGCCTCCTGCAGGAGAGAAAGGGGGGTGGATATAAATCCAAACTCTTCTTCTTCTTCTATTTGTAATCAACTCTCTAGCCCTGCAAACTAAAAGGTTATTTTCCTATTATACTTTATAACCTTATACCTAGCAACAACAAGAGCCAGCACGGTGTATTGGTTAAGTGCAGCAGGCTCTAATCTAGAGAATCGGATTTGATTCCCCACTCCTCCTTATGAGCCTTGGGCTAGTCACAGTTCTCTCAGAACTGTCTCAGCCCCACCTACAGCACAAGGTCTCTGTTTCGGGGAGAAGAAGGGATTGTGATTGTGAGTCACCTTGAGACTCCTTACGGTTAAGAAAAGAGGGATATTAAAACCAACTCTTCTTCTTGCCTCCATGATTCCCAATTTACCAATCAAGAACTTCAACTTAAAGGCACTATCAAAACCTCCTGTGTCATTTCAGCCTGGGTCCAGGTCTAAGTGCTACTTTTCATTCTTGCATTTCATGCTGAAATACAGATACCGATTACAAAATATGCATACTTTACAGAGGTTAGGAATAGCTTAGAGAGGAATTCAAATCACTGTGTGTCTGGTTATCATGGCCATAAAAGGACTGGGCTCTTATTCCTGGCCAAGAACTATATGTCTGCACAGTTTGTATGCACATATTCTAGGCAAGGCAGATCTTGCAGCCTTGCCTAGTGGAAAAACACCGCAAACAAAGCAAAGGATAGCTTGAGAAGCTACTGGCATTTCAAACGTATGTATGTGAGCATAACCCCTCTGCTCTGTACATATATCCTACGCAACTTTGCCTCCAGACTGCCTCCTATATCCTATCCGAGATCTGATAACTTAGTCTCTTAAGTATCGTTATCATCCATGCCCTCTCCATAATCTGCCTCTACTTTGTCAGAAGGCAAAATTTAGGGCAGACAGCAGCTTCTCCGGTTTTCCTGCCTGCATAACTAGGAACTAGGGAAAAGCAGGAGATAAAAAGAAAATTCTCTACTGGGAAGCGGATTTGATGAGCACTTTGTCTCCCCGTTACCTACGCTTTCAGTTCTGCCCGTCTGGCAAAAATGTAAAACGAGGAAACCTGAGCCGTGCAGAATCTGCAGGGCTCTGACTATCCTTTAAAATAAAACGGTTTTCGTGACGCCTGTGGAAATGCAACTTCTGCAGCTTGCCAATTTGACAGCCGTGCTTCACCTGTGCAGTTGTGCCCCGCAAGCTGCCCTCTCGCAAACACCGTCCTTACCAGTTGTTGTCCTTTGGGCCCCCATCCTGCATACTGAAGCTTCGTGTTGCTGACTTCAGGGGGATACAAATTCTGAGGCTCCCTGCAAATAAGAAGGAAAAGAGAAGTCAGAATTTGACTGCAGAACGTTTTAAGGAGCTGTTGCAGCAAATAGCCAAGAAAACGAATGGTGAGCTCTGAAAATTCAAACTCTGCATCTCCCACAAATTCACACGGTAGCTTTAGGAAAGCCTCAGTCCCTCATCTCCAGTATGGGGATAATAATACCAGCCTACCTTACAGCGCCGTTGTAAAGATTAACATGGGATAACGCATGCTTTTGTTTTCTATTGAACTATTCTATCCAGAGATTAAATTACATAACTTTCAAAACCTAGACATAAATATATAAACCATTATCCAATATTCAAAGGTTTTGCTGTGCCTACTTTTCATTTATTATTTTTTATTAAAATGCTTTGATTAGCATGTTAGTGAGGCGTCTGGATTTTTTTCCCTTGGATTTTAAAAACAGACACACACATATTCAGCATTATCATCAGAAACTGGCTTCAACTTTAAAATACTTTGTAATTAATTTTATTTTAGATTTCTATTCTGCCCTACCTGCAAATGCAGGTTCAGGGTGGTGAACAACAGTAATATCATACAATATAATAAAAATACAATAAAATTCAATTTAATAATCCAGGCTACCCTAATTCAATTTAAAACACTAGCAACAGGGAAAGAAGTAATAATAATAGCTTAGAAAAACAGAACAGTTTGGATTTATACCCCATTTTTCTCAACCATGAGAAGTCTCAAAGCAGCTTACAAACAGCTTCCCTTCTCCTCCCCACAACAGGCACCTTGTGAGGTAGGTGGGGCTGAGAGAGTTCTGAGAGAACTGTGACTAGCCCAAGGCCACCCAGCAGGCTTCATGCGGAGGAGCAAGGAAATCAAACTCAGTTCTCCAGGTCAGAGTTCACCTTAATCACTACGTCACGCCCGTTGCCTTCCTCTCTCCTCTTTGCCTATTTCATCAAAACCAGCTTCAGCACTTTTTAGGATGAGTTGCTTCTGCAAATGGAGGGAAGGGGCCAGTCAAGGGAACACAGGTCCTTTCCCTGGAAGGAGAGACTATAAGCACCACTTGTAGCATCGTGCTTCACAATTGCTGTCCTCCTGTCCTCATGCTTCTGCACTGTATTTCCAAGCTTCTTGTAGCGAGGAGGAGGCGGCAAATGCCAGCAATTGTGCCCTATCAAATTATGGCAACCAGGTATGGTTTTCAAGGCAAGAGATTAACAGAAGTGCTCTGCCATTGCCTGGCTCTGCATAGGGATCCTGGACTTCCTTGGACTTCCTTGGACTTCCAGATCCAAGTTCTAACTAGGCCAGGCCAACCCAGGTTAGCTTCTGAGGTTTGACAAGATCAGGCTAGCCCAGTGGTGGCAAACCTTTGGCACTCCAGATGTTATGGACTACATTTCCCATCAGCCCCTGCCAGTATGCCCAATTGGCCAAGCTGGCAGGGGCTGATGGGAATTGCAGTCCATAACATCTGGAGTGCCAAAGGTTCGCCACCACTTAGCCCAGGCTGTCAGCGTCAAGGTGCTTTATCAAGACGAAGCCCCCTTTATTTTCATTAAAACCGCCGTGAAGCATTGCAGAGGACAACCCACAGTTTGTTCTGGTTCTGTTTAAAACAGGGTAGCTTTTGCTTGCGACTTCCCATTTCTGACTTAATTCTGGCACATCCTGTTTCTTTTACATGTAAAGGGAGCAGGAGGGGCGGGAAACGGCGGGGTGGTGGTGGTGGTGGTGGCTGGCTGGCTGAGAGAGGCTCAATAATCTTTCTGAGCAGAAAACTAGACTTCCCTGGCTCAATGAGACATTTCATTCTTGCTGGAATAATAAAAAGGCTACACATATGGGTCCCCCCAGAAAACCAAACCGGCTTTCCAAATAAACAGATCATATGCTTTACTTAGGAATTCAAACTGGTATCTAAGCGCCTGGGGGAATGGATACAATGCCAGGAAGGCACAGTCCCAATTACGAGCCATGCTCCCAACCAGGTAACAGACAGGCCTTGTCATTTCCTCACACTGCATCATATTTCAGGAGAATGAGACTCAGACATAACAAGAACCTGCAGTAGGAACCTGCTTGGAAAACTGATAAGCAATACCATGACACAGACACACAACACCCCCCTTTATTTCTGCCACAGAGAAGATCTGCATCTCTTAAAAAGCAAGGGTTTTTTTTCCTGCCTTCCAATTAATTCCTGATGCTTGTGGATGAAGCTCGTCTGCAGAAACAGCTCCAGTCTGCTCCCAACACCCTTTTTATAAACAGCAACAGCCAGGATTTCAACAAGAACTGATCAAATTGTGCATTTTACAACTATGGCTGAACAGGTAACAGGTAACAGTGTAACAGGTAACATCGTAACAGGTAACAGTGACTTACTGGCCACAAAGCTGGCTTCAGGTTTTGGGGAGACCCAGGTAAAGAGTACCCAGGGGTCCCCTCACCCCACCCTGCGCCTTCCACCAGCCCCCCAGACACTCCTTCCTTAAGACCCACCCATAAATTCCATGAAAGATGCCACTCTCCTGGTGGGGAGACCTGCAATTACAGCTCATCTCCAAACCCAGAGATCAATTCCCTTGGAGAAAAAGAAGAGTTGGTTTTTATTTAGAGCTGAGAGCCAGCATGATATAGTGCTTAAAAGCAGTGGACTCTAATCTGGAGAACCAGGTTTGATTCCCCACTCCTCCACCTGAGTGTCAGACTCTTACCTGGTGAACCAGATTTGTTTTCTCCCCTCCTACATTCCCGCTTGGTGACCTTGAGCTAGCCATAGCTCTCTCTTTCAGCCCCACATACTTCACAAGGTATCTGTTGTGGAGATAGGTAGAGAACGGAGTTTGTAAGCCCCTTTGAGTCTCCTTACAGGAGAGAACGAGGGGTATATAAATCCAAACTCCTTCTCCTCTTCGTCATCGTCTTCTTTATACCCTGCTTTTCTCAACAGTAAGGAGTCTCAAAGCAGCTTACAAACTGCTTCCCTTCCTCTCCCCACCTGACACCTTGTGAGGTAGGTGTGGCTGAGAGAACTGTGTTCAAGTTCAAGGTCATCCAGCAGGCTTCATGTAGAGGAGCGGGGAATGAAACCCAGCACCAGATTAGAGTCCTCCTCTCTTAACCACTATACCAGTGGTGGCGAACCTTTGGCATTCCAGATGTTATGGACTACAATTCCCATCAGCCCCTGCCAGCATGGCCAATTGGCCATGCTGGCAGGGGCTGATGGGAATTGTAGTCCATAACATCTGGAGTGCCAAAGGTTTGCCACCATGGCACTATACTCTCTGCTAAGAAGGATCTATACTCATAACTCTGATGAGAGTTG
Source organism: Sphaerodactylus townsendi (assembly GCF_021028975.2). Lineage (NCBI taxonomy): Eukaryota > Metazoa > Chordata > Lepidosauria > Squamata > Sphaerodactylidae > Sphaerodactylus > Sphaerodactylus townsendi. The sequence goes on from NC_059435.1 coordinate 68,931,399, forward strand.
TCATCTCCTGACAAAGATCAGGGATTGCTGAACTGTGTTTTAATGTTTTAAAAACTTTTTTGACCTGCTCCTGAAAGACATTTAAAGATAGCAGCAGGCGGAGGGAGAGAGGAATGGCGTTCCATAGGGCGGGCAGGGGCAGGAGACACTGCAAAGGCCCTCCCCTTCATAGTCAGCAATCTCACTTCTGAAAACAGGAGAACACAAAGACAGCAGGCCTGGGATGATGAGCACGGAGCCACAGTGTCTAGCCATGGAAGTCACTGCAGAAAGACCAGCCAAAAGCTTATTGGTATTTTTCTTAATATTTTGTTTTGTAATGGATATTAATAAGCAGGTCAAAAAACAGCAGGGATGATCAATTTGTGATAAGTATGATACAAGATCTTGCAAACCTCTGCAGCGTCTTTCTGTTTTGACCTTCTATTTTACTCTTTACCAAACCTTCATTTCAGCTAGCAAAACTGCTGCAACCAAGCAAACATTATTCTCCCCAAATCAACTGGAAAAAAATATTCAGCTACTATATGTGAATGTGCTAGCTATACCCGTTTCATAGCCACAGTGCTTAGTCGCTTGGTACAGATTGCTAACTGCCAATGCATTTGTACTAGAGCTTTTCTCTAGTCTGGATGCCCAGGGCAGCCCAATCTTGTCAGATCTCAGAAGGTAAACAGATTTGGCCCTAGTTAGCATTTGGATATGGAAAACACAAGGATTTCTAGGATTGCTAAGCAGAAGTAGGCAGTGGCAAACTACCACTGAACATCTCTTAAAAACCCTTAAGTAGGGAGGCCATAAGTCACATGCAGTTTGACAGGGAAAAACCATAAATTTACTAGCTTACAAAATTAATTCTCTTTTGCACTTACACAGTTTTTGTTCATTTTAATGCAGACTGTGGGGGATACATTTCCAGTGATTTCTAGCCATAGCTTTGCAGCTTACTTGCTTAATTTTATTTTTTTAATATTTATTGGGAACGACTGAAAACATTGTCTGTTGTTTCTAAAGGACAAACCACAAAGGTTCCTCTATTATCTTGAAGGCTTACAAATCCATCAGGGAATGAGGTTCCATAAGCAAGGCCTGCTCCATCGGGGGCATGTCACGGACAGTGAAGATGATAGATGAACAGACACCTGCTGAAAGCAGAGATTCTGTTTACAAGTCAACCAACAGAAGTTAATGAGATTCATTCACTAGGATCGAGCCCATGGGCTTCCCAGCCTAGCAAGCTAGTACTCAAACTTCAGAAGTAAGGAAATTACTGTTGGTAGTGACTTAACCATCCTACAGGATCAATCCAAAGCAGGATTGCTTTTGCTTTTAAGTAAGTCCCATTTTGTTCAATGAGGCTTGATGATTGAAAGTGCCATCAAGTCACAGCCAATGCATGGTGACCCTATAAGGTTTTCAAGGCAAGAGATAGTTTGCTATCCATGCATTGTCGAAGGCCCGTAAAACCCACCACAACTAGTTTGCTATCACTTTGCCATTGCATGGCTCTGGGTGGCAGCAGGAAATCCTTGTGGTCTCCCATCCAAATACTAACCAGGACTGCCCCTGTTCAGCTTCTGAGCTCTGGCAAGGTCAGGCTAGCCTGGACTATACAGGTCAGGGTTCAAATGGGCTCACTGCCAGGAAAACGTTTCTAGGACTGCAGCCTAAGCTCAGGTTCAAGGTGAAAGAAAATGTGTCAGACCCAGCAGAGAATTCCAGCATTTTCACAGTCTATTCATTCCTCATACTTTCTTTTTTTTCACTTGAGCACAGAGACTTGTGCTCTCTAAATTTTTATTATTTTGGAACATACTTTACATGGAGAATTATGCTGTACCATAAATTTCTTATAAACCTGAATTGAAAATCTGCACTCATCCATTAAATATTGACACTGTGCTTGTGGATAATCTGTATCTTTTCCCATTGGCTTGGGTTATTACCCTTTGCTGGTCTTGACCTACACTTCCTTGGCACAAGCCAAAAAGGAAATCAAAACGTATTTGCCTGAAGCAAATTCTGCCAGCCTTCCTAACTTCAGGGTTGTTTAAAACTTTCATTAAACCCAACAATAAAACGCACACTAAAACACAACCCACAATCACTCAACAAAGTGAAAGCCTGAAATGTCATCTTGTCCCAATGCAATGACACAACTTAACACTCAAAAGACTGTGGTCTATATTGCTGTATATCACTTAATGTAATATTTTGCACAATCGTCCCACTTCATCTAAAATGGGAAGATCATTCCCCATCTAGAACATCAGTCTTCCAACCAGTATGTCTCCACCTTCAGTGGGTCCTCCATCCACACAGCCCCCAAATCAAGGCACAGCTTTGAGACAGAAGCAGCTGCTGCTGCTGGAGGCTAGGTTAATGAAATATAATGCTATCACCAACATGGTGATGATACCTAGACCTTCAAGCTGCATTGGGAAAACATTTAAATATATTGGTGCTTAAGAGAGCAGTAGATATCTGGGATATGAAGAAGTCCAGTTGGGTTTCCTTGGTTTTTAAGCCACAGTGGGCTTAAAATCTCAAGTCTTCTGCAAATCTTGAACTGCGGGTGCTGGGGTTTTGAATCCAGATTATTCCAGGTCAGGCTTTTTCATGGACTTGACCTCACTGCCTGTAGATCAGCGCCTTATTCTGCCCTCAAAAAGTTCACTGTGCAATGAGTTGCCACAATGCAATGAGCAAACAAAGACAGCAATAATATATTGTCAAAGGCTTTCATGGCCGGAATCACTAGGATGTTGTGAGTTCTCTGGGCTGTATGGCCATGTTCCAGTAGTATTCTCTCCTGATGATTCACCTGCATCTATGGTTGGTATCTTCTGTGCTACTGGAACACGACCATACAGCCCACAAAACCGGCAACATCCTACAGCAATAATAATTTTAAAAACCTGAAAACAAAACCGAAGAGGCTGTATGAAGAGATTAATGCGATTTTAAACTGCGTGCACAGAACAAACCTGAAGGGAGGCTGCTGAGTTATAAGAGAACAAGGAAGTGCTCAAAAGACAAACACGGCACTCTGACAGAAGACGGAGGCCTTGTGAAGGAAAAGTACATGGCTTGTTTACTTCAGCACTTGAAAAGGAGAAAAAAGGAGACAGATGACAGAATGAGAAACACTTCCCAGGGGAACCGCAGGAGGAGAGGAAGGAAAGACACCCACGTAGGGGGAATAAAAAGAAGAAAACGCTCAGGGAAATTAAAGGCTTTCCAGAGCAGACAATGATCTGCCGTTGTTGTTGTTTTTAATTAAATGTAATCTTGGGGGGAAGGATCTGCTAATTTGATAAGGGAAGGGAGGTGCTGGCAGGATTGAACGGTTTCTGTGCACCATGTCCCTGACTACTGGTCCCCTCAAGTGCCATGTGGCAAAAAGGACAGGTGTATGGAAGCTCAGAGAAGTTTTTGAAGGAAGCCTCTTCAATGGACTTTGGCGCTCGTAAATGCATGTACCCTTATGTATGTGTCAAGAAGAGAATCTCATTTCTCTTGTATCTTGACAATGCCCCAATTGCAACTCCTGCTCAGCTGAGAAGACCACTTGAGTAGTCCTCAGTCCCTCATTCATTGTCTAAATTACCCCCACGGGATAGCACTGAAACCTTCTTCTCAAATAGACGAGACAACAGATTGTGTATCTCAATCCATCCTTAAAATGAAAACTGCAGGCTCCTGCTGACTAGGGTAAGTACAGACGGAAGAGAAAGTTTAATCTTTCAAGCTTCACTCAGGCCGTTTCATACCGCAGTCGCGGAAGCGGCTGGAACCGGCGTTCCCGGCGCCGACCAGGCGATGCTGGGACGCGTCCGCGCGGGCGGTCCTGGAAAAACCGAGCAGCGGCGTCGTGGAAGCAAAGCGCCACGGCCATTTCGGCATGTCCCTGGAGCCTCGGTGGCGTCGCCGAGGCCTGGGAACCTGCCCACTGGCCTGGCGCCTGCTCCAGCGAGCGCGGGCAGAGAGCGTGTCCCCAGACTTCGGCGATGCACGGAGGCGGGGACAAAGGTAAGTGCAGGTGGGGGAGAGGCGTCACCGAGCTGCTGCGTTAAACCGGCAGCAACCGGCTGGCGTTTCCCCAACAAGGCGCTTCCAAAGGCTCTGGAAGCAACTGAAAGCCGCAGCGATGAAGGCGGCGCCTGTAAAACAAGCAATGCGAATGGCAGCCTGGAGACGGCATTTTTGCCGTCTCCAGGCCGCCAATAAATGCCCGTGTGGAAATGGCCTCAGTATCTCCATTCAAAAAATAGCCTCCCCTCCACTGTTAACATTTTAAAGGGCAAAAATGTGTTTTTAAACACACCTCTTTTAATTCAATAGCAGAGCCAGAGAACCAGTTTCAAAATCTGGATTAAACCCCACTCCCTTCCCTGTATGGCCCCAAGACAAACTGAGGCTGTGAAGGACATTTCTTAAAGTTTAGGAAATGTATTCTTTTGGCTCCCCGCAGGCTTTTGAAAGAAATACTTATTGTGCCAAAGAGGGATACACATCTCACCCCATGGCATACCTCTGAAGATGCCGGCCATGGATGCTGGTGAGGTGTTACAAGCAAAAACTACCAGATCATGGCAACACGGACCGGAAAACCCCACAACAGCCAATTGCTTTCTGATCATTTGGAACACAGGAGTCAAACTCGAGGCCCTCCAGATGTTATGGAGTACAGTTCCCACCATCCCCTGCCAGCATGATGCTGGCAGGGGATGATGGGAGCTGTAGTCCATAACATCTGGAGGGCCACAAGTTTGACACCTGTGATTTAGAATCTAGCTGTCATTGATTTTGCTAACCCTGTGATGGTGAAACCGAGGTTGCTATGTAGTGATTGCTTAGAGAGTTGTTTAAAAATTTGACACTGGATTTGCTGCTGATTTCCACTACAAAATTCCCTCCCCAATCCAGTTTCCAGAAGCTTCAGGATGAACATATGCATGTTTACTCAGAAATAAGTCCCACTAGGGGCACTTTCACGCATGCAGAATAACGCACTTTCAATCCACTTGCAGCTGGATTTTACCGTATGAAATAGCAACATCTGCTTGCAAACAATTGTGAAAGTGCACTGAAAGTCCATTATTCTGCATGTGTGAAAGTGTCCTAAATTTTACAGCCCTTACTGCTATATAACTGTGATAGGATTGCAGAGGGGTTAACTGCGTTAGATTGTGGTAGCAAAACAAAACAAAAGTCAAGTAACAATTTTTATTTCACTGTGCGTTTCTGTGAGTCACAGCTCACTTCTTCTGTATATTGTCTCACACACTTTCAGCACAACCCCATGGGGGTCTTTCGTGTGAGATCCAAAGTGTTCTGGTGACTCTAGCAGGCGTGAATAGCATCTCTCTGAAGCAGATGTTTCTGCTTGATCAGCCTCCCTTTCCTTCACAAAAATTAAATCAGTCTCTCTGCTGTTTTTGGCTTTAAGGTGGGAAAAAGAAGTTGCACGTGCAATTTTTTTTTAACGGTGGGTGGAGAAGCATATGATGGTATGAGAACTAGACTCATGTCCAACAGCACCAGGGAGAAACCAAGGATGGTGTAAGACCATGGTGGCGAACCTTTGGCACTCCAGATGTTATGGACTACAATCCCCATCAGCCCCTGCCAGCATGGTCAATTGGCCATGCTGGCAGTGGTTGATGGGAATTGTAGTCCATAACATCTGGAGTGCCAAAGGTTCACCACCACTGGTGTAAGAGCTCGACTCCATTCATCCAACAGAAAGGAACCTTGACTATCAAAAGTTCATAATCTGAAACTCTTGTTGTTCTCTAGGGTGCGACTGGACTCGAATTCAGCTCTTATCTGCCACAGGCCAATATGGCTTCTCTCTGAAACTGTGAAGAATGTATGATAACACTGAGTTTATTTATTCATTCCATTTTTATCCCGCCAATTCCTGAAAGGGCTCGAGGCAGCTTACAAAATAATTAAAACATAATACAATAGGTTTTTTAAAATACAAAAATATATAAATATATTTATTATTTATTTTTATGTATTTATTATTTCGATTTTTATACCACCCTATCCCCCAGTTTAAACAAGGTGGCAATTTCTTTTTTCAAAAGCATGAAAAAGTATGTGTGTTGCACCCAGCCAGAGGCCAGAGGATGATTTTAAAGAAGAGGGATTCCCGGTCGGCCCATCAGAAAAGGCCCAGCACAACAGCTCTATCTTGCAGGCCCTGCAGAACTGAGATAAACCCCACAGGGCCCGAGATGGGGAAAATGCAACATGCATCCTACATGGAAGGAAATTTTTGGCTAATAATGGTGGGAAAAGATTACCCTGTGCCCTTTGGTATCTCAGTTACAAGTGCAAATTGACCACCCACTGCACGGGTGTTTTTTTCAAGACAAGGGATTTTCATAGATTTCTCCCCCCGACCCCTTCACTTGCAGAACTTCAACCTGCTGCACTTTAGGATCCTCTGTCCCCCCGTTGGAACATTTCAGGCTGCAAGTGGTACAACAGAGATGAGGAAATCCTGTTTTACTGACATAAATCCTTTCCGTCATCACCATTTATTGGTGGCTCCAGCAGCTAGTTGGGTTAAACAGGAGTCCCGTGGCACAGAGTGGGCAGCAGCAGAACTGCAGTCAAAGCTCTGCTCATGATCTGGGTTTAGTCTCAACAGAAGTTTGGTTCAGGTAGCCGGCTCAAGGGTGACTCAGCCTTCCATCCTTCCAAGGTCGGAAAAATAAGTACCCAGCTTGCAGGGGGTAAAGTGTAGACGACGACTGGTGAAGGCAATGGCATAAACATGGTGTTCTTAGAATCAGAGAACTGGAAGAGACCCCAAAGGCCATCAAGCCCAACCCCCTGCAATGCAGGAACACACATTCAAAGCACTCCTGACAGATGGCCGTCCAGCCTCTCTTTAAAAACCTCCAAAGACGGAGACTCCACCACACTCTGTGAATTCCACTGTTGAACTGCTTAGTAAATGTCATGATGTGACAATAACATGGGTCAGTAATGACCCAATACTTGCACAGAGGATTACCTTTACCTTCACACGTTGAAGACTGTGAGGTCCGAATAATGGGGTGGTTGTGTTTGAGACCTTTAGTCTTCAATGGAAGCTCCCTCAGGATTGCAGAGGAATTCTGTGGTTTTGTTCACCATGGGTCGGTAACTATTTTTGGAAAGCGTGTGCGAACAAGCTACAGATCTTGTAAAATACTGATCGCAGCAGGAGTCGGTGTTTGTCCTCTGGAGAGTCTCTAAAGCACTCACAGCTTTTATTCCTGGCCATAAAAATTCCAGAAATGATCTAGAAACCAGCCCTGGGCGGATGAACAGCGAGGAGTAATAATAATCCAGCACAGACAACCTGGAGACATCATTTACAGAAACACATTTTGCAGAACAGTCATCTTCTACGTCCCAGAAACGTTCATCAAGCAGTCACAGTGATAAGATTTTGCTTCCCATAAGTGACAGCAGTCATCAAAGCCCTGCTGCAACCTCTCTAAATCGGTTCCTGACTCTGCTAACGGAGCTACTTCTTATCCCCCCAAAGGGAAAGGAAGGAGCTCAAGAAGAATCCAAATGATAAAATGAGGCACTTAACAGGAGGGCATCTCTAGCTGGTATTTAATTTCATTCAGACTCAGCAGGTCACCTGCCTTTTACCCAGGGGGCGGGGAGACAATGGTGCTCAGAGTGATCGCTGCCATCTCCCTCCCAATGGACTAGAGCTCCATTCCTGCGGGTGTCAGGTTAAAAAGGCAATCCCAACATTTACAGGGGAGTGTTACATGAGTGCTCTATGCCAGTATGGCATAGAGCAGGGTCCCTAATGGGGTGGCCATGGGCACCAATCATGGTGGAACTCAGCCAAGCCTTTCTTGAGTACATCAAGTGTTTTTAGAAGGTGGGTGGGGCCAGGCAGCGCTCTTGCCCAGCAGTGCTCCTGATTGGCCATCTGATCTGATTGGCTGAATAGAATAACACAACTTGTTTTTTTCAGAAGTACCAGCCACACACAGTATGAATTCTCTCACTCCACTTTCCAACTGTATTTTTTAAAAATTAAACCTCTTCATTTTGGCACTTCCTCTGTGTGTTTGGCTCCATCTGCAGCAGCTGCCATTTTGGGGTTTATGCCCACCCACCTGTGTCAAAATGCCAAAGATTCCCACAGGCTCGAAAAGGATGGGGAGCCCTAGCACTGTGTTAGGTTAGGAAAGCCAGCTGGGAGGTCTGAATCCCCATGCCGACATGGAGCTCACTGAGTTGACTTTGGGTCAGTCACTCTCTCAGCCTAGCCTACTCAAAGGGTTGCTGTGATGCAAAAATGCAGGTGGAGAGAATGATATCCATAATCTTGAGCTGCATGGAGGAAAGGCAGGATGAAAATGTACTCAAACAAACCACCTGGGCTTCAGGAACAGCGAAACTCCCACCAAAGTATGTGAATTTATCTACCATCCAGAGGACGTGCTCTCTGACAGCCATTTCTGATGGAACGCAAAAATCATATATTTATTTGTTTGTTTGTTGGGCTTATAGACCGCCCTCCCATGAAGGGCTCCAGATCCACTGGGAATTCAGATTAGCCTGTGCACTCCAACACACGCCAGCCTTGGGGCTAGTCACAGTTCTTTGGAGCTCTCTCAGTCCCACCTACCTCACTGGGAGTTTGTTATAAGGAGGGAAGGGAAAGGAGTTTGTAAGCCCCTTTGAGTCTCCTTACAGGAGAGAATGGGGGGATATAAATCCAAAGCTTCTTCTTCTTCTAGATCAGGGGTCTGCAACCTGCGGCTCTCCAGATGTTCATGGACTACAATTCCCAGCAGCCCCTGCCACCATGGCCAATTGGCCACGGTGGCAGGGGCTGTCAGAGAATATGATCAGCCTGGAGATACAGACCGTCTAGATCTGTAGTATCTTTTTTGTCTGTCCTTCATAATTACATTAATCTCTGAACAGTTATTGTATGCGTCAAGTTGCTTCCTACAAATTAATTACATCCAAAACATCCTGTCGTTAATAGCTTTGCTCAGGTCTTGCAAACTGAGGCTTCCTTTATCAATCTGTCTCATGGTGGGTCTTCCTACTGCTTTTAACTTATCCTGGTATTATTGCCTTCTTGTTGTTGTTCTTATCCCCCCCCCCCCGCCCCCCCGCAGGTTATTTTCTGGATTTCACATTTAATAATGTCAGGACAATGGCCTGTCTAATCCCATCCTGCCAGCTGTGCTGAAATATAATCAGAAATCCAGCAGTGAAAGAAACCGAAGGAGTTTTGTGCTCAGGTAAATCTTGGTAGGCTTCACTGTGCACTTTGCATTCATGAAGCAGGACTCTCTTTACTCAACTATAAAAATAACACTTGTTAAAATAGGGAATGGTGCCGTTGGTAGTGGCAGAAGGTGAGTCAAGTTTCAGCTGACTTATGGCAACCCCACAGGGTGCTGAAGGCAAGAGATGAACAGAGGTGGTTGCCGTTGTCTGCCTATGCATAGTGACCCTGGACTTCCTTGGGGATCTCCCTTTCCGAGTACTAAACAGAACTTGACTCTGCCCAGGTTCTGAGATCTGATAGGATCTGGCCAACCTGGGTCACCCAGGTCAGGGCATAGAATTCTAGGCAGCCCAATCCAAAGAGGGGTAAGGAGTAGAGCATCAGCTGGAGACAGCACTGTGGTGCTGCCTCCAAAAGGAGATAAGTGGCACAGGCACCAGAGGAGAGGGGGGAAACACTCACTCCTCCTTGGGTAGCCCATTCTCCTGAATGACTTATGCCATGCTTTTTGCATGCATAAGTCTGCACCATGGGGAGCGGGTGTTCCTGGGTTGAAAGAGGACTGGGAGCTGATTTTAGGAATGCCCCTGAGAATGCAGCTTCCAGGTTTGGGAGCTGCAATGGTTTGCCAACAGGGTAAGTCCCTTGGTGCTGGCATCTGTGCCACTCTACACAGCGGTAGTGGCATGGATGCCGGCGCAACCCTTCCACCGCTTCCAATGTGGCTTTAGCCACCTCCCTTTGGATTACACAGTAAATTACTTGGGTTCAGACTGAACTTTGGGACCAAGCACAAATAACACTGCATCCTTCATTTGTCAACATCTATTCTGCATTTACTTGGCTCTTCCACATTGATTGCTTGTTGCATATTTGTAGTGCGCCTTGCCAATCACCAAATCTTTAGGATGCTTGCCAGGAACTACATGGATGTTGGGAAAAGGCCCAGAGTTACGTATCATTATCCTAGAACATTTATAGTGATGATATAAGAATACAATGATCATTGGTCAAACGAAATCCTGACAGTAGAATGCACTACCTCGGAGAGTGGTTTGGAGGTTTTTTTAAAAGAGGCTGGATGGTCATCTGTCAGGACTCAGGAGTGCTCTAATTATGTATCCTGCCTTGCAGGGGGTTGGACTTGATGGGGTCTCTTCCAACTCCATGATTCTATGAAAGATAATCAACACCTTTACAATACTTACATGAAGAAACTATGGAAGACTAGTTTCACAAAACAGGAGCTACATCAAAGATTTCCAGTGTGGTATGCATGGGTACTATGGGGCCCGCTGACACCTTTTCTAGCACCTGGCAAGTATTTTGGGGAAATGGGCTGTACCAGGTAGGGCTTTTGCCCAGCAAGGACTTTGATTCGCTATTATAGATCTAATTGGTTGCAACGTTTTTAAATTAATTTTACTTTATTTTTGGAGTCAGAATCTTTTACTTGTGCTTCCAAGTCAAAATGCAAAACATACATCAACTATTTATTTCATAGAGACTTCCAGTTTTCTCGGCGTCCAATATTAACCCGTAAGCCCTGAACTCTCAGCACTTGGCCCTTAAACATCAAAATAGAATCAAATCTTTAGCATCATTATTGATTTCTAAGAAGTCCAACTTTTCTCTACTGGATCATATTTTAACAGCCCAAACCAACTAGCCACCAACTAGCCACCAGTTTTTTTTTCTGGTTTATCTAGATGTTCCATCAAGAGTTTCCAATTGTCCATACACTTAATTAAGCTCTTTTCTTTAAGTAGCGAGGTTAACTTGGCCGTCTCGGCCAGCTCTAGTACTTTCGCCTCCTATTTTTCAATTGTAGGTATAGCTGGAGTTTTCCATTTCTGGGCTGTGCAGATTTTTAAAAGGGTTGTTTTGGCAGCAGCTACCGCCACAGCACAAAGACCGGCACGATGTGACTGAAGTAAAGCTGGGGCAATCATGTTGTGGTTCACTCCCCCTCCTGTGGCAGCCATTTTGTGGCAGCCATTGTGTTCCTGTGCCCACCATGCCATCTCAGAATTCCAAACGTGTCCACAGGCTCAAAGTGTTCAGGAACGCCTGGGATACATAGCACATGAAGTACCGTTTTCAAAGCGTTTGATACACAAATAGATGAGGGTCTGCATGACTCCAGGCTCTTTTTCTTTTTCCTGAAGAAAAGGTTTGAGCAAATCAAGGCACAGCTGAAATCTAGCCACAAGAAAGGTGCCTTATCTCCCATTTTCGGTAATTATTTTGTGGGGAAAAACAACCGGCCTCCACCAGATGGCGCCCGTGTGCAGCATGAACTGCATTGAGGAGAGAAGCAAGCAGGAAGGTGGACACAGGTGCCCGGAGGCTTCCTTTCTGACTTGGCTAATAAGCCTCTAATTTGACCATCTGCTGCTGGAAAGAACAGCATTAATAGGTTATTTCGTTTGCCAAATAAGAATAATAAAAAAAAGTATTCTTCCGGGTAAGGCTGATGCTCGAATGTTAAGGGTCCCCCTTGAATCATGGGAAAGCTTTCCACAGAGCCATAAAGCCATACATGTAAACAGAAGGACAAGCTGCATGTATTCTGTTCTGTTAAAACATCTATAGAATATTCTGTGGCTGAAATACAGCAGCTATTTCATATATCACTGCAAAGGGCTTTAACAAAAAGGCAACGAGCCCAAGGCAGCCCAAACCTAGGAAGAGAAGATTCATTTGCTTTAAAGGGTTTTTATAAAGATAAGGAGACATTCTGGTGAATGGGAAACACAAACTCAAACCTCAAACTGAAAATAATTTTTTAAAAAAGAGTTGGCTTTCATAACCCACTTTTCTCCACTGAAAGGAGTCTCCAAAGCAGCTTCTAATTGCCTTCCCTCCCCTGTCCCCTGCCTACACAACAAGCACCTTGAAAGGTAGGTGGGGCTGAGAGAGTTCTGAGAGAACTGTGACTGGCCCAAGGTCACCCCGCAGGGTTCAAGGATAGGAGCGCTGGAGTGAGGAAACAAATCCAATTCACTAGATTGGAGTCCGCTGCTCTTAACCACTACACCACACTGAGCCTCTCTGAAAATGGAGACAACTGAATTATTAGTTTCTTAAAGCCTGTTCTGCCCCCTCTTTCTGTTCAAAAACGGTTAATTTTTCTCCTAGCAGAGCATTCAGACCTTGAACCATTCTCCTGAACCACAAAAGGTCCAGTTCAGGACCATCTTCATCATACAACTCTGTTGCTTGTATAAACTGGCCCTGAGATAAGAACGGGAAAGGAGAAGAGAACGAAGGGGCCAGAGGGTGAAGTGATGAAAACAAGACTGTGGAATTGCGATAAAGGTCTAGGGTGAGTCTCAGCTAACGGCAGCCGTGGGAAAAACCCAGTTCAAGCAGGCGTCTAGGCATACCAAACTATGACAAGACCATTTATATGCTGCCTCCCAGGTCCTTTGCAGAGAGCACGACAAGCCATGCGTGGCTCCCCCGGCCTCTAATGAGCCTTCAATATCAAGAGAGGTCAGGAGACACTGTGGCTGCCCAGAAGACTACCTCTGGGCATGACTCCTCAGCAGTATCCTGACTCCTCAGCAGTATCCTGACTCCTCAGCAGTATCCGTTGTTTGCCTGTTGCAGGAACTCTTCAAACGTTTTCCCTCCTTTTGAAGTAGCCACCAGTGGAGGATTGAGCATATTCTCCATGAAGCTACTCCTTTATCAAGCCACTGCAGGTAGCGGCTGTGGCAATCCTTTGTCAAAGGGCGTTCCATAATGTGATGATGACCAGGCGGCGAATCACTTTCCCTCGCCACTTGTGAAGCCAATCAAAGTATCTGGCAGACCTCAGGAAGCACAACAACGTCCTATCTACAGAGCAAATCCATGCTCATAAACCGTCCACGAACATACAACAGAAAGCAGGGGATCCAGTTACAGATCTATTCCAAAGAGGCCTCAGTTGGGGAAAGTCAGCTATTGCTCGAAATTGGAAATCAAATTATGTGTACAGCAGCCTCAAACTGATGTGCCTGTTAAGGTAGACATTTTCAATCGTTTACTGGGACAGTGATTCTCAGCTGACGCAGGTTGCAACACACTGTCTCAGAAGTACATGCTGGGGCAAATGATCAGCACAGCTCAGTGAAACCCCAGCAGTGAAGGGTCATGGCTCAGTGGAAGAGCCTGTGCTTGGCATGCTGAAGGTTCAAGGTTCAATCCCCAGCACCCCCAGTTAAAAGGATCAGGGAGCAGGTGATGAGGAAGAGCCCAGCTAAGACTGTAGACGGCTACTGCTAGTCTAGGACCGCACTGACATTGGTAGACCAATGGCCTGATTCAGGGCGGGGCAGCTTCATGAATGTTCATGTACATATAACTGTGAACATTTTTTGAGGGTTGACCTAAACTTGAGTGGAGTTCTGGGCTTTGGGCGTCTTAGCTGATAGTTCCATGGGAATGTCAACTCAATGCATGGCTGTGAAAAAGGCAAAAACTATGATGGGGATAATTAGGAAAGGAGTTGATAATAAAACTGCAAAGATTGTCATGCCCTTATATAAAGCAGTGGTGCGACCGCACTTGGAGTCCTGTGTTCAGTTCTGGTTGCCACATCTCAAAAAGGTTATTGAAGAGATAGAAAAAGTGCAGAGAAGGGCAATGAGGATGATTGAGGGACTGGAGCTCCTTCCTTATGAGGAGAGGCCGCAGCGTTTGGGACTCTTTAGTTTGGAGAGGAGACGGCTGAGGGGGGATATGATTGAAGTCTATAAAATTATGCATGGGGTAGAAAATGTTGACAGAGAGAAATTTTTCTCTCTTTCTCACAATACTAGAACCAGGGGGCATTCATTGAAAATACTAGGGGGAAGAATTAGGACTAATAAAAGGAAACACTTCTTCACGCAACGTGTGATTGGTGTTTGGAATATACTGCCACAGGAGGTGGTGATGGCCACTAACCTGGATAGCTTTCAAAGGGGCTTGGACAGATTTATGGAGGAGAAGTCATTCTTTGGTTACCAATCTTGATCCTCCTTGATCTGAGATTGCAACTGCCTTAGCAGACCAGGTACTCGGGAGCAGCAGCAGCAGAAGGCCCTTGCTTTCACATCCTGCATGTGAGCTCCCAAAGGCACCTGGTGGGCCACTGCAAGTAGCAGAGAGCTGGACTAGATGGTCTCTGGTCTGATCCAGCAGGCTAGTTCTTATGTTCTTATGTTCTCTGTGGATTCAAGTATGTTGGATCTGCTATGCAAACAATTTAATACCTGCACATCAAGTTGACACCATTCAATCTATCCCATGTTAAAATGTAATGCATCTGAACATGGAAGAATATTTTTGGTTACAACTGACACTACCCAGCATGGGGAGAGTGGCAGACTCTACTCTGGTGAACCAGGTTTGACTCCCCACTTCTCCACTTGAGCAGAGGACTCTAATTTGGTGAACCGGGTTTGTCTTCTCAGTCCTCCACCTGAAGCCTGCTGGGTGACCTTGGGCCAGTCATGGTTCTTGCAGAACTCTCTAAGCCCCACCTACCTCACCAGGTGCCTGTTGTGGGGAGAGGGAGAAAGGTGACTGTAAGCCTTAAAGGTTGAGACAAGCAGGGTAGAACTAACTCTTTTTCTCAAAAATTATTTTGCTGTGCGTCACTCCAGCTACTGCATGAGGCAAGGAGCAGATGGGATCCAGCTCCAATTCTGATATTTCACTCAGGATATCACGCCTCTTCCTCAGCAACACAGCAGTGAGATCACGTCTGTGCAAGCAGACGTGTGCTGCGGCTCTGAAAGAGAGTCTCGGTGAATCAGATGCGGAGCAGAAAGGGAGCACGCAAGGACAGGTCTGGGAAGCGATGCAATATGGAAATCCAAACCCGCACATGCCAAGAGAAGCACTACACTTGCTCAATGCTGTGATATGCGATTATCTCTTTTAAAAAATTCAACACAAGCGCTGAGACCCGCAGGCCAAACAAAACTAAACACTCCAATTAAGAATGGGATGTTTATTAGCTGGAATCAATGCAAGTGCAGGAGAAGCAACTCGGTTAACCATAAGACCAGGCTGTTAAAGGTGAAGTGAAAATATGCCCTTCCCCATGGAAGCTCTTGATTGCCTTTTCCAGGTTCTGTCATGAGGATATCATGCAAAGTGGACAGAGTGAAAGACCACCAGTCTGCAATGCACAGGACCATTCCATTCAACCGATACGTCCGCTCCTATGACTCCTCAATGCAGAGGCGTATCCAGCAGGTTCTCACAGGTTCTCGAGAGCAGGTTACTAATTATTTGTGTGTGCCGAGAGGGGGCTACTAATTGGTGATTTTTGCCTTAGTTACGCCCCCTCTCAGCAGTAGCGCGCAGAACTTGAAGCAGTCTAGCAGGAGGTGCACCGGCGTGCGTGGCAGCCTGCGCCTGCGTGCATTCTTTCCCTGACCAAGGACCGGCGCAGCGGCTGCGTCCTTGCCAAAGCCCCGCCCAGGAATGCCCCGCCCCCAGGATGCCCAGCCATGCCCCCACTGTGCCCCGCCCAGCCCCATTGGCGCTACGCCGCAGTTTGAATCCCACCACCACGGGAACCTGTTACTAAAATTTTTGGATCCCACCACTGGGCATATCTGGGGGGAAATGTAGCCTGGTGCAAAATCTGATCCCCACCCCCCGCCTCATATGGGCGGTCACCCTCCCCCACCACAACAAAACTTTTTTGCACCAGGTCTTGAGGTCAGTGTATGGACCCGGGGGGAAGGAAGAGGTGTGTGATTTTCCATCTCCCCATATGACTAAATGGCCAAAGCCCAGGGACATTTGACCCCATATGTCCCCCTGGGCAGTACGCCCCTGCTTCAATGCTTTTGTTTAAATAGAAGACACACATTATAATCACTTACCCATAAGGCAGTTTTCTGAGGACATAATACGCTGTGTACGAATGCTGATGCTCCTGCAGAGTGAAGTCAAAATAAGGACAAACAGATTAGCCATGTAAAGAGTCAGCAAGTCTGTTATCACTACAAAACGAGCATGCGAGAAAAAACACAGAACGCAAGGTCTTTGTTCAGGTGCCCGTTTTATATTTTGCATCACATTAAGAACCAATTTTGTTCTGTCTTAGAGAGGAAGAGTGAACGAATGCTTCATGCCTTGTTGTGTATTCTTTCCACCTCACACCTTACCAGAACATTTGGCAAGTCCTGCACCTCCAGATGCTCTGTGTCATTGCTATGGATACGAGGCCTTTGATTATACTCGGGGCATTTGCTCCCAGCAACAGCTAAATTTGGAACAACCATTAATGAGGACACCTTGGACTGCCCGAGACAGGGTGTGGAGCTATAACAGGACACGGTGGGGAAACAGTCCATCATGCTGTTCGATCACAAGCATAATTTTTGCTAGCACTGTGGAGAAAGTCGCGATGCCCTTTACCAGCACTGGTGAGAAAGGCCAGTCCCAAAATTTGATTTGGCTGCTGTGTTACCAAGGACAGCAAAAGGGCACACACCTGAGATTCAAAAAGTCTAATTCTGACGATGCTGCAAGAATTAGGTGAACAGGAATTTGCATGACAAAAATGCTGCTGCTATTTCTCACTATCTCCGTCAAGGGGAAAAAAATCTCCTTCAAAAACTTTACCACATCAAAACCAAAGCAATCGTATTAAACACAAAATATAAGTACACCACCAATAGTCATGAAAGTTCATATATTTTTATTGTACAGGATATATCTGTACTTGTAGACCTCTCCTGTGTCCTCCTAGTCCTTTCCTCTTTCAAGGGAACTCTGGGAAATGTAGTTCTTATCAGGTATAGGGCCCCAAACTAGCCAATGGGCAGACACCCAACTAGGGACAAAAGGGTGGGGTCTCAGGTGGAGGTGAAGGTGGCCTACAATGGCCCCAAGGAACTGGGAGTGGAGAATGGACAGCCCATCCAACGGTCTGGGTGCCCGGATGTGGCACCGCAGTTGCGCCAGGCTGCTGCTCCCAAGGAGGCTTCCCAGCAGTATAGAGAGGCTTAAAATGCAAAAAAGCCACCCTGCTGCCAGGAAGTCCCCAATGAACTAAATGGACTTGCGCCACTGAAAAGGCATAATGGGACGTCACCTCACCCATGGGGTGAGGTCACAACATGATGTTTACTGGCAGACTTTGTTTACAGCGTGGTTTGCCATTGCCTTTCCCAGTTGTTTACACTTACCCCAGCCAGCTGGGTACTCATTTTACTGGTACTCATTTCAACCTTGAAACTGATTTCTGTCAGGGATGAACTCAAGACATGAGCAGAGTTTTGCCTGCAGTACTGCAGCTGACCACTCTGCGCCACGGGGCTTTTACTCCTGGGGAAAGTATGGGATAAAACGCACAGGTTCACCAGCTTCCAGTTGAGGCCTGGGCCAGTCCTGTTGCCAGAAAGTTTTCATAGAGGGTGGGGGGAACGAAGTTTTCATAGAGGGTGGGGGTGGCCAGCTAATACTTCTCCCTGAGCTCCGTCCTCTTACCAAGCTGCAAATCTCCAAGGATTTCCCAAATTGAAGTTAGCAACCTTAACTGGACAGTTCAACAGGCATGCCACTACAAACCTTGCTGTTCCTGCTTGCAGATGTTGTTCCTTCTGATATTTGTTAATTTAATTAAACTGCCTGTCTGGTTCCAGGCTTTGGCTCACTATTAACCTCCCTCCCTCACACACGCAAACACACCTCTGCAAATTCCCAAACAGCTTAGAAATCATGTTTTAATGTATTTTGGCTTCTTGGTAGCCAAGAGCTTTGCAGCGGGATTACCTACCTGCAAAAGCCCCAGTTTTGCAGAACTGACTGTAAGCAATTTTAAAAAGACCCACCCCAGACAGCCACAATTCAAAGCTCTGGTCTTGACCCACAGAGACCTAATGTACCTCAGCCAGGATGTAAAATATTCAGAGGCAGTAAATCTCAAGCCCTGTGCTAGGATACAACATCAGGGGGTGGTGTTAATCAGAGAAACTGTTTGGCCACTGTGGAAAAAACAGATGTTGGGCTAGATGGATCACTGGTCTTATTCAGCAGGGCTCTTCTGATGTTCTTGCATTCTGACCCCTTCCTCTTCACCTGCTCCTCTGGAAGAGCAAACCTTCTTTTCTCCACTGCCCAGCCTGTCCTTCAGCATCTCTTCTGGGAGAATACTTGCTGAAGAGGATCAACTGATTTTGAACAACAGGAAAGTAATTACTTCCCTGAAACAGATTTTGTGTGTGTATGATACCCTAGAATGCTCTTCCCTTTTAACTACTTGCGGCGTGTGGTCATGCCAGAGCCTGTGGCCATGGAAACACACTTGCTCCTAATTGCCATGATGCTCAGTCCTGACTTTTTTTTTTGACAGTTGTTACAGCCACAGGAACATCTGAAACCCAAAAACTAGGCTAAGAAACTTTTAATATTTATATTTATTTTATAAATTTTTAAAATGTATAATAAATACAGATTAAGAGGATGTTTTAATTTTTAATAAAAGTATCTGTGGCCTAATTAGGCAATGAAAAGAAAAGAAAGAACTCTCCCCCTATATGTGGTACATTTCCAAGACTCTCCGAGAAGAATAGAAACCCTCAATGTTCAGGCATTGAGTGCCTGTTCTACAAAGATCTTAGGGCAGCATATATGGAGCTATAAAACTGTTAAGAGCCAGCGTGATGTAGTGGTTAAGAGCAGGTGGATTCTAATCTGGAGAACCAAGTTTGATTCCCCACTCCTCCACCTGAGTGGTAGACTCTTATCTGATGAACCAGTTGTGTTTCCGCACTCCTATATTCCTGCTGTGTGACTTTGGGCTTTGAGTCCTTCTTTGAAGACTTAAAAGAGCTCCCTAAACATAGAAGATGCAGAAGGCCCTTGCTTTCACATCCTGCATGTGAGCTCCCAAAGGCACCTGGTGGGCCACTGCGAGTAGCAGAGAGCTGGACGAGATGGACTCTGGTCTGATCCAGCTGGCTTGTTCTTGTGTTCTTATGCTCTTAAGATTATATCAGCAGGGACAAACATTTTGCTTTGCGCACATTGATGTTCTCTTGCTTGAAAAGTTTATAACACAAAGGAGCACTCCAGCAAATGGCCTGCCACCCACACTCTGAAGTGGTACGGTCCTGTCTGCAGTCTTAGCATCTTACCACCTCATTCTTGTATACATGCGAGACAAGCCTATAGAATCTTTTTTAAAATATATGTCACATTAAACTGCTAAGTGCAGAGTTCTCTGACTCAAATGGATGGTAAATTGCTTCTGTTCATTGGCTGTTTCCACACAGTCTCCTGCAGAACCCCTCCACTCCACTAATCACATTTTCTGAATGTCCTGCGTAATCAGTCAACCAACCATTAAGTTGCTTTGTCACCAGAGAACTTAATTTTCCTTGCAGAATAGCAGATGTTATACTTCCCTCTGGTTTTAAATCTTTCCTAGGCTGGAGGAGCTAATTGTCAAATGAAAAACTCTCGGTGCTGCTTGCTCATGACATTCTGTAATGAACGGAGATTGATCTCTAGCTGATGTTGCTTCATTACCTTTCTAGATTCTGCACAGAAGTAAGCCCATCCAGGTCTATAATTTTTCCATGACAATCATTTTAATTGGATGCGGAACAATGAAAGACAGGACAAGATCCAGCACAGGCCTAGATGACGTTTATAGTTTGCGCTGAATCATATTTTGGATCCTCTCACATTTCTGATGTCTCTCAAATATCTTCCTCTTTCTTCAGTCATAAAAGCATGTAAGTTTCTTCACTCATAAAGTCATACAGCTGCATTGGCAATTTTTTTTTCATAATCCATCAATCTTATTCTCACCATGCTCCCATCTGTAGATACTTAAACCTAGAAACTGGGGCCATAGACAGACACGATGATTCTACAGACCTGAGAAAAAGTTTGCAGGGAAAACTGAGATCTTTAAAAAATGGGGTGGTTAAAACACTCCAAAATGATAGAATCAGAGTCTGCAGAAACGAATGTCCTCAGTGGACATTTGATCAACAACCAGAAGAAGGAGAAGGAGAAGAAGGAGCAGAAGAAGAAGAGGAGGAGGAGGAGGAGGAGTTTGGATTTCTTTCCCCCCTTTCTCTCCTGCAGGAGACTCAAAGGGGCTTACAATCTCCTTGCCCTCCCCCCCTCACAACAAACACCCTGTGAGGTGGGTGGGGCTGAGAGAGCTCCGAGAAGCTGTGACTAGCCCAAGGTCACCTAGCTGGCGTGTGTGGGAGCACACAGGCTAATCTGAATTCCTCAGATAAGCCTCCACAGCTCAGGCAGCAGAGCGGGGAATCAAACCCGGTTCCTCCAGATTAGAATGCACCTGCTCTTAACCACTACGCCACTGTTGCTCTTGGCAGTCTTCAAGCCTTGGTTTTCTATCAGTAAACAATTGAGGGGGGAGTCTTTCCAGGGCTGTTTTGGTCTTCAAGGGAGGATTCACCAGCACCAAGCCCAGTAGTAACTACTCAGTGACTTGCTAACACACAGGGTGCATGACCAAATCGGGCTGTTTCTACTGTTCAACAGAAGCCACTTCTCAATAGCCATTGTTGCGTAGTGGATAGAATTTCAAATTGGGCACAAACTCAGGCTAACCTACCTCACAGGGTTGTTATGAAGATAAAATGAAGGATGGGGATTTGGGTCCCCATTGTGGAGAAAGCTGGGTTGAGGGGCAGATAAAAGGTAGGTGAGTTGGTAAGTGTGAAGAACAGAAAGAAGCAGGAAAACTACAGCAGATCATCCAACCAGCAGTTTGGCAAACTTTCTTTGGATCACACCTGGTTACTTCCTTGCAGTAAGCACTAATCAGTGGAGAAAGGTTGAGGGAATCTATTGAATTAGTCTGTCTAACCAGACAGACCCATAGGCTGCGATTCCATTCCCCCTTGTTACTGTGCTATTTTCATGACTTATAACATCTCAATGACCTTCAAGTAAGCCATTTCTTGGCAGTTTACACAGTCTCAGCATCTCCACTTGATGATGACAGACTGTGAGGAGATCTCTCACCACCTGTCATCATTAATAGATTTTTCTATGCTCCTGGTGGCAGATATTTCATAGGAATCTATTCTGTCAAATTTTGAAATTGCAAGCTAGCTTTTTGGCATGACAATATCTCAAAGAGTGTTTCAATTCCCGTTGAGCTACTGTGGGGCAGTGGAAGGCAGGGCTGGGAAGTGGTTAGAGTACTGTACCAGACTAGAATTTGGGAGACCTGGATCCCAGTTCCTAGTCTGGTACTGTAACCACTAACTTGAGCTGCCTTTTCAATCCCCTCTGTGCCAGTAAGCTTGCTGGGCAACCTTGGGCCAGTCACATTCTCTCAGCCTAAACTACCTCATGAGGTTGTTTATCCTCCTGGCAGGGGCTGATGGGAATTGTAGTCCATAACATCTGGAGTGTCAAAGGTTCGCCATGAGGATAAAATGAAGGAGGAGAGAATGGTGTATGGTGCCTTGAGCTCGTTGGAGGAAAAGCAGGATAAAATATACTAAAAAAAGGAAGAATTACAGATTTATAGAATATCTCTATTCACTGGAATAAGGATGCCATTTGGGCATGCTCGTTACGGGTTACTTTCTGATTCCCTCCCATGCTCGTGATTTAAAACTCTACATATAAAATGGCAGATCTCAGTCTGGCGCATTCAAACTCTTTGGCTAGGTCCTTGCTTAGGGAATGGCTGAACACTCTTGCAATAAGGAACTAAACTTGATAATAATTTGAAGCTGACAAGGAAAAGATTGTCCTCCATTTGGCTTTGAAATATCTGAGGCATTGTGCCAAGAGAGTTGTAAAAAAAATCATACTATTGCAATCTTTGAAAGTAGACAAATTGCATTTCTTCATCCTCCCCTCCCCTTCCCATCACTTTGTAAAGCACCCTGGTAGCTGCTCTGGAAATATGTTTGACTAGTTAACTTCCCCACATGAATGGCAGACTCTAACCTAGAGAATTGAGTTCAATCCCTGGCTCTTCCACATGAAGCCTGTTGGGTGACCTTGGGACATAAGAACATAAGAACAAGCCAGCTGGATCAGACCAGTCCATCCAGTCCAGCTCTCTGCTACTCGCAGTGGCCCACCAGGTGCCCCTGGGAGCTCACATGCAGGATGTGAAAGCAATGGCCTTCTGCGGCTGTTGCTCCTGAGCACCTGGTCTGTTAAGGCATTTGCAATCTCAGATCAAAGAGGATCAAGATTGGTAGCCATAAATCGACTTCTCCTCCAGAAATCTGTCCAAGCCCCTTTTAAAGCTATCCAGGTTAGTGGCCATCACCACCTCCTGTGGCAGCATATTCCAAACACCAATCACACGTTGCGTGAAGAAGTGTTTCCTTTTATTAGTCCTAATTCTTCCCCCCAGCATTTTCAATGAATGCCCCCTGGGACACTCACAATTGTCTCAGAACTTTCTCAGGCCCACCTGCCTCACAAGGCATCTATTGCGGGGAGGGGAAAGTGACTGTAGGCTGCTTTTCGACTCCTTATAGGGGGATAACAGTGGGTATAAAACCCAACTTTTATTCTTCTCTCGCCTTGAAAACCTTACGGAGTTGCCATAAGCCAGCTGTGACCTAATGGCTCTTCCCTCCATTATGCTTTCAGTGAGGGATGGGATCAACAAATAAAACTTAACAGCAGAGTTAAAGTTCTTTCAGCTTTCAGGTATGTTGCTTAGAGCTCCTGAAGGAGTCAGAATCAGCAGGCTGCTCTCTCACTTGCCTAAGCTTAAAACAAATGTAATGCTTTTCAAAGGAGTCGGTTCACACATTCAGTTGAGGGACATAAAAGTGGTTTGTAATCAACAGTGTGATCCGAAGGCGAGTTACACCCTCGAAGTCCACTGAAAACAAAGGGCTGCCTTCGGGGAAGGGGGGATAACTCTGTTTTAAGATCCCAGGGTAGGAGATAAAAGGTAAAAGGACACACCTGAGCTTGTGAAGCAGGCTTATTAGTCTCAGTCTTACGGCAACCACTGTGCCCCGAAGGATTTCCTGACAACTGGAATAACATCCCCTGTAACGTAGTTCAGCTTGCAGCAAAATCTACACTTTTTAATCTCTGTGCAGGCAATTTGGACAACAGGTACTGAGTATGCCCAAGCCCACCCTTAGGAGAACTTTAATCCAATCTGCCAACTGATGCAATGTTTTCGAACACAGGGCTGACGTGCCAAGCAATTACAAAAGCCGTCTTTCGTTGCTTGGCCACCTGTCCCTCACAGCACCGAGTTAGCTCCTCTGGAATCAAACTATTGGCAGTGACAGAGTGACTAAAAGGTTGGGAGTGCTTTTTTATTACTTCCTTCTGTCTCCTTTGAATAAATTAGGTAGCTGCACCCAAACACACACGCATACACACACCAAAACAAAAACCCCACGAACAGAATGTACCTTGTCTATTTGTTCCACATCAGGTTGACTGGTTCACTCTCACTAGCCCAATCTCATCAGCTCTTGGAAGCTACGCAGAGTTCATCCTGGTGAGTACTTGGATTGGGGGACCACCAAGGAATTCCAAGGTACAGGCAACCTACCTCCAAACATCTCTTGCCTTGAAACCCAACAGGGTCACGATAAGTAATCTGTGACTTGATACCACCAAGTACTGGCCAATATGGCAAACCCCAGATCAGACACTCTATAAGATCACCATGGGAATATCTCTGCAACCTGGCATGGATCATGTGCAGTTGCAAGAACAGATAATCCCCACGTGGAGCTATTTAACACCTGCTATGCTCATGCACATCACAGCAGCTACATGTTCAGGCATAGTTCATTCCATGGCTTTCTCCATATGGACCACTGTGGGCCATGAGCATACGGAGGTTATGTTAGAGCTGCCAAACTGCTTGCTGGACAATTTGCAGCATTAAAAAAAAGGACTAATTGATTGTCATATACTACTTTGGAACTCTAGTCACAAGCCTTTATTGGCATAAAATAAACATACAAAATCAGCATATAAAATTTGCCCATTATTGCTCACAATTATAGACACTGGTACTAAAATACTAAATACTAAAATATATACATGGTCCTTCTGTAACTATAGGACATTCCTTCAGCTAAGTTAACTCACTTAAACGTCATCGGATACTGACAGTACTTTGGAACTCAATTTGAGTTCTTCAGCTGGGTTTGATCCTCATAACACTGTGTAAAGCAAAAACTGAGGAGGGGAGAATTTTGTAAACTGCTTTGGATCCACATTAAGAAGAAAACCCAGGCTACCAATGAAGCAAGTAAAGAAAGGAGGAAACAAATTGACGGACAGATTGACAGGCCCAAGGACATGGGAAGAATAGGGAAAAAATGTTTTATGTGTAATTACTGATCCAAAATGACAAATAAACCATTTCCCTCCACTGCACCCCCCCCCCCCGGCTTCCTGCATTAATACAGGTCTTTTATTCTGTTTACTGGCCAAAGGTCACTTTATAAACTAAATGGCAGAACTTGAATCTGGATCTCTATAATCCCTGCCAGATGCTCTATCCATTTACAATCCTACAATCTGATGCAGAAATTTACCTTTCTAAGCTCCTTTTATATCAACATACTTAGAAAAGTACCGTATATACTCGCGTATAAGTCGACCCGCATATAAGTCGAGGCACCTAATTTTACCACAAAAAATTGGGAAAACTTATTGACTCACGTATAAGTCGAGGGTGGGAAATGCAGCAGCTGCTGGTAAATTTCAAAAATAAAAATAGATGCCAATAAAGAATTACATCAATTGAGGCATCAGTTGGTTAAAATGTTTTTTTGAATATTTATTTCAAAGAAAAAACAGTAAACTGGCTCTGTAAAAGAGGTGGAAAGAGAGGGTCAACAAGAACAATAATGGGTATCAACCAATAACTTTTAAAAGTACAAAAACCTTAGCTCAACCAGCAACCAAGCTAAAACACAAGAGTTAAAATCTGCCTCCAAAACTGGATTCCTCATCATCATCTGTATGTCCAAATGTAACCCAACTTAGATTTTAAGAGGGATATTATCAGAAATGGAAAATCTACTATTAGCTTCCATTGTAAACAATGGGGGATGGGGCATCCCCTTTGGTGGTCAATAACTTTGGATCCCCTGACCCAAACTTCACCAAATCTAGCTGGTATCATAAAGAGACTCTCCTGATGAGACCAGCCAGGTTTGGTGAAGTTTGGTTCAGGAGGTCCAAAGTTATGGACCCTCAAAAGGGTAGCCCCATCTACTAATAGCTCCCATTGAAAACAATGGGGAGTGGGGGCACCTCATTTGGGGGTCCATAACTTTGGACCCCCTGAACCAAACATTACCAAACTTGGCTGGTATCATCAGGAGTGTCTTCTGAGGGAACCCTGAAATTTTGGTGCCGCTAGCATAAAAACCGCGCCCCCTGCTGGCCGGCAAAGTAAAAACACACACAAAAATTTAATGACCCGCATATAAGTCGAGGGGAGCTTTTTCAGCATTAAAAATGTGCTGAAAAATTCGACTTATACATGAGTATATACGGTATTACTGCGCCTAGGACTGCACTACTATAATGTTCAGTGGGGCTGACACTCAGGTAGGCGGCAGTCGTAGCCCCAATTGCTTTGAACTAAGAAGAATATGATTATTCCAAATATTTTCATCCTTTCCCAGTGTCCTCCATTTTTCTTTTCCTCCTTTTAAAAACAACACCTCCTTCAATAAAAATAAAACAGAGGCAAGCTTAAAATTGATGTATTGCATTGCTTAAAATTGATATATTACGCTGCTTAAAATTGATGTATTATGTAGCTCAGAGAAAAAGCAGAGCCAGATTTCGTTCTTAGTCATCTTGTTTCTTACTTCTGTTGGGTTTGTATGTAGACGGAAAGGCTGGATGATGACTGATTCTGATATGCTTCTCTCCTTTCCCATGCCAGACTGAGATACACAGAGAACACCTTGGCTTGTTAGTACCTACCAGCCACATCAAGTTTGCCCTGTTGTAGGCAGGGAGAGCAAAAATTATTATTTTAAACTTAGATTGATATATTAGAAATAGTATTAGGTAAAATACTATGTACATTTATATTAAGTATATAACTAGCTAAATGAATATAATAAGCTGATGAAGCTGATTAGCTGCTGTTTTAGAAGGAGAAGGTACCTGTTATATCTAGTCCAAGAAAGCTGAATTTTGCCCCAAGATAAATGCACATAAAGCCAAATGGTGTTACCTTTGTCAACCCCCAAGAACACCAGCAATGAGAGCCAGAAGGGTACAATGGTGAAGAGCAATGCACTCTAATCTGGAGAACTGGGTTTGATTCCCCACTCCTCCACATGAATGGTGGATTCTTATCTGGTGGACTGGACTTGTTTCCTTGCTCCTATACATGAAGGCTGCTGGGTGACCTTGGGCCGCTCACACTTTTCTCAGAACTCTCTCAGCCCCACCTGCCTCACAAGGTATCTGTTGTGGGGAGAGGAAGGGAAAGGAGTTTGTAAGCTGCTCTGAGTCTCCTTACAGGAGAGAGAGGCAGGATATAAATCGAAACTCTTCCTTCTCCTCTTCTACTTATTGAGGAGGGCAAGTCTTGCTGGGCCTGTATCTCAGCTGATGGAGCTGCCAGAGCTTAGAAGAATAGCCTCCCACCCAGGATCTGCCTTTGTTTCATTTCATTTATTGGTTTTATATGCCATCCTTCCCCTCATGGGTTCAGAGAGGCTTCCAACATTTAAAGAACAACACCACAGTACCAATTTATACAAATCTACATTCATACATCTAAAATCTGATGGTGATTAAATTGCAATAAAATCAGGAGGGAAGTAAAAAGGTGGGAAAGGAAAGAGGGAGACCAAGACGGTAAAAATCGTAGCTGCTTCAGCCATAAACCTAGTGGAGCAGCTTCGTCTTACAGGCCCTGAGGATCTGCATCAGGTCCCCCAGGGCCGGGTCTCACTTGACAGAGCGTTCCACCTGATTGGGGCTCTGCGTGTGGGAGAACATCGCGGAGCTTCCTCATCAAAACTTCTTCCGAGCTAGAACAAGCTGTCTTAGCCACTGAGAGAAAGGGTAGAAGGGCTACACCCAGAGGTGGGATCCAGCAGGTTCTCACAGGTTCCCGAGAGTAGGTTACTAATTATTTGTGTGTCCAGAGAGGGGGTTACTAATTGGTGATTTTGCCACATGATTTTTGCCTTAGTTACACCCCTCCTCTCAGCAGTAGCACGCAGAACCTGAAGCAGTCTAGCAGGAGATGCACTGGTGTGCATGGCAGCCTGCGCCTGCGTGCATTCGTTTCCCACCCAAGGACAGGCGCAGCAGCAGCATCCTTGCCACAGCCCTGCCCAGGAATGCCCCGCCCCCGGAATGCCCAGCCATGCCCCTGTCATGCCCCGCCCAGCTCCATTGGCGCTACGCCACAGTTTGAATCCCACCCCCATGGGAACCTGTTACTAAAATTTTTGGATCCCACCACTGGCTACACCCATTTCATAGAGGCTTTGAACACTAAACGTTGACCTGTTTTATTGCTGGGGTAGTCAGTCAGAGAGCTTTGGATATTCACACCAAGTGTGCACATAAATATATACAGGGTTTTACTAATTTCTCCTAAAGGTAAATTTTCCTCTTCAGTCGTGTTTGACCCTGGGGTACCACTGCGAGAAGTGATTTTATAGGCAAGCTTCTTTTGTGGAGTAGTGTGCAATTGCTTTCCGCGGCTATTCTTTACCCCCTAGCTATGAGCTAGGTATTCATTTACCGACTAAGAAATGGATGGATGGATGGCTGAGTTGGCCATGAGCCAGCTGCCAGAATATCTGGCCCACAGGGGGCTCCTGACCGTGTAAGTGGCAGTGCAAGCACTTAACCACTATACCACGTGGCTCCTAATTTCTCCTAGAGACATACCAATATTAAGGTGCGCCAAAGCCTATTAAAAAGTTTCTTTGCTGGGCTGCAATTCTTACTTGCCACAGGTAACCATGAAGTCTAAGCAACCCCACCCACAAGTTATCTCATGAACACACAAAGCTGTCTCATGCTGAATCAGACCCTTGGTCCATCAAGGTCAGTACTGTCTACTCAAGACTGGCAGCTGCTCTTCAGGGTCATAAGAGGGGGGCGGGTCCTTCACATCACCTCCTTCCTGGTCTATTTAACTGGAGATGCCAGGGATTGAACCTGGTCGCTTTTGAATGCCAGGCAGACTCTCTACCCCTGAGCCACTATGCATAAGAAGTAAGTATTGTATGAACTGATGAGTTGGCCTCAGCAGCAACAAGGAACAAATACCGAAATTACCAAGTTATAAGCATTTATCTTTTCTGCTGAATCAGAACTCCAGACAGGAAGAAGAAAAAATACTTTATCACCCAGTCTACTCAGTCCACTGAACTGAATTTGTTAAGTTTAAAAATAGGCAAATACCTATTGTAAAGCGAAGAACAATAAACCAAGGTGATGAATAGCTCAGGCATACTTTTTCTCACCCTTGCATGAGAAGTTGAAGTTGCCACAATTCTCTCTTCTACACAGCTACTGACAGTGTAAGACCCACACATTTCTTTGAATCTTAGGTGTACAGCTGTCACTCTACATTTCCTAAATCAACACTTTGCAGCCAACAGTTGGACTGGTTCTAATTACGGCAATGATTAATTCATTGCATTTTTGTCAGCAACGTGCAATCACATTGCATTAACCCACAAAACAGATAGCAGCATCTTCTGTATCAGCCTTAGAAGTCTCAATTCATTAACCACAGAATTTGTGAGCTTTTCAGTTATTTAATTGCTTTTAGCCACAGCACAATAATGGACTGCTAAATTAGAAACAAAGAACAAACAGCTTTAAAAAAGATCTGGGCAATTCTTTATCTTCATCATACCGCATTACAACTACAGCCATTCATAATAAAAGCAATTAAGTATTCTCGGTTTAATATCTCGCTGTGTCACTCAGCAAACCCAGTTTTTCCCTTCATTTACTTTCCTGTGTTTCCTTTGTTACCAATTACACAAACAGCAGTGGTTAACTTAAATTACTGTAAGGCCTGCCTCGCATGGTATGATATAGTGCTTAAATGTTATTAAGATACAGCCGCTCGACAAATGCACACGTCTTTGTATTGAAAGGTCTTTGTCTGGATAGTTTAAAAATTCACTCTCCAATCTATATGTTACTCAATTAAAAGTCTGAGCACAGTATCTGGCTTAGAAGAAAACAAACCCTTCTTACTGTACCAATCTTTGGCAAGTGGTGCTGCGGGCATACAACTTGTCTCAATTAGGCAGCTGGAATGTGCCCATCGAGACACTATCGTCTTAGTTCAGGAAACACTGTAATACTGTCCCCTGCGAATACATGGCTGTAGTATGGAATGCCAGAAATCCAGGAGTAGCTGGAATTATACAGGGATTTGACTGTATTCTGAAATTAACTATCAAGATCCCACAATGGACAATATATTTGCTCTAAATTCTGAACATGCCCCTGTCCTAACACCTATTACCTCCTATATACCACCATACCTGGACCTTTATGATCTGTTCAGGCTTTCTCACAGTATACAAAATAAAAAAACTGGATATTTTTCATTAAAATATGCTCCCATGAGGAGAGGGGGAGGGGAAGCAAATGTTTTTTATACAGTTAACACTTAGATATTACAATACATTCTATAGTAGCCCTTTATTTCTGAAAGGGTCAATATTCTGTTTGAGCTGGGGAGGGCCCGACACTGCCCATGAACAGATGATGTTACCTTATACTAAGTCCGTGGTGGCGAACCTTTGGCACTCCAGATGTTATGGACTACAATTCCCATCAGCCCCTGCCAGCATGGCCAATTGGCCATTCTGGCAGGGGCTGATGGGAATTGTAGTCCATAACATCTGGAGTGCCAAAGGTTCGCCATCACTGTACTAAGTCCAACAATTGGTCTCTATCCTGTCCTGTCACCAAATACTGGTAGGTCCCTCATTCCTGGCATTTCCCCCTACTGGTCTAAGGCTGGGAGAATGGCACTTTCTCTCAGGCAAATGTCCAGGAAAGAAAGGGTTAAACTCCTCTTCCTCTAACTGGTTATGGTTATAAAACAAAACAAAATTAATCTGTAAATCCCATCAAGCATTTTCCTCTTCTTCTCACCCAGTTAATCCCCAGAAGAAGAAACACCAGGAATCCCCTTCAGTTTCAGGACACACCCAGCTGTGTGGAGAATGGCCAAGATGGCTACCATTCCAGGTGAGGGGGATGAATGATAGCAGAGGGGAGCATCCCATGTACAACCATACTCATGGAACACCCCCCCCCCCTTGTGAGTGTCCCAGTATTTCATATCACAACCAAGGTAAAAGAGACCCTAACCTAATAAATGTCATTGGCACTTCAATGTCTCAGGGACCCAGAAAGCCTGTACCCATCAAGAGTTACTTTTTTGTTTCGTTCATGATGAACAAGCTACATTTAGTTCATCCTCTTTCTACCTAAATGAACCAGCTAAAGTTATCCATTCAAAAATCAGGATCAAGGGCTTCCGTGGCCCATGCCTCTTAACATCATGAGGAACACCAAACACGTCACACTTTTCTTTCAAAGAGGCTACCTTCTGCCATACTACTGTAGACAGGTAGTGTGGTATAGTGGTTGCAGTGTCAGATTAGGATCTGGGAAAGCCAGGACTGAATCCCCACTCTGCCCTGGGAGCTTGTGGAGTGACCTTGGCCCAGTCACACTCTCTCTACCTCACGAGGTTGTTTTGAGGATGAAAAAGAGTAATGTATGCTACCTTGGGTCTCCACTGAGGAGAAAGGTAGGATATAAATAAATAAATTTGTTAAGTAAGGTTTTAAAGCAATGGTTCCCAAACATTTTTAGGCTCCTGCCCCCTTGGCGCCCAGGTCACATCCCTAATGCCCCAGAGGCGCAGGGTGAGAAAATGGCACCCAGGGCAAAATGTCGTGCAGGTGCCCCCCCACCACAGCCCTGCCCCCCGCCCCTGCAGCCCCCCCCCCCACATCTTACCTTTTTGTGCCGGCAAAGCAGGCAACTGAAAAAAAAACTTTTTGCCAGCTAAAGAAGCAGCCTGGCTGAGGAGGGGCGAGGGGGAAAGGGGTTGGGGGATGATTTTCCGCCCCCCAGGTGCACGCCCAGCATGCAGCACACACCCCTTCTCCTTTATAGCTACACCTCTGTAATGTTCCCCCAACACACACCTCTTTCTTGGTATGAGATCTACTGCAAATTCAAAACAACGTCTAACACTGTAAACACAAGTATGTATTTCACAAATAAAACATGACCTAGTAAAAGTAAACCAATTTACTGAGCCTACACATCCCTGTGCCCCCAAACTCTCTGCCGTCCCCCCCAACACCCCGAAATTCCCTTCCCCCCCCCCCCCGATGTTTCTACCACCTCCAAGGGGGCAGTACCCCCCACCTCTGGAATCCCTGTTTTAAAGGCTCACATTTTGTGCAGTGAAATGTGCACTTCAGAGTCTTTCACAGCGGGACGCCCTCGACTGTAAATTATAAGCTCCTGTTATTATATTATCTGCCCTTAATCTACACAGCAAGGGACTGGACTCCACAATAACATGAACAGCCTGTGTGTGTGTTTGTGCGTGTGTAGAAAGCTGCCCTCAATGTCCTAAACAATCACATTTTATTAAAAACATACACATGAGGGAATTCATTACCAGTAAGATGAAAAGAGAGTACTGAAAGGGTCAAACCTCTTCATGCTTGCGACTAATTTTAAAATCACGATAAGAGAAGTGTAAATAGAATGTTCTTGTAGGGGCATCTCATTATCCCCTTCCCGACTGTTTCATCTCCCCCTTTTCTGAAAACCCTCATATCCTCTTCCCCCTTCCTGATTCCTTTTCTCCTTCTATGGTTGCCAATTTCTAGGTGGGGCCTGGAGATCTCCTGGAACCACAACAGAGATCCGTTCCCCCTTGGAATTGTGAGTTCCAGGTTGGAAAATGTAAGGAAATTTGGGGGTAGAGGCTTGGGAGGGCACAGTTTGGGGAGGGAAGCAACCTCAGCAGGGTATAATGTCACAGAGCACCCCCCCCCCAGCAGCTATTTTCTCCAGGGGAACTGAGCACCATCATCTGGAAAGCAGCTGTAATTCTGGGTGATCTCCAGCCCCACCAAGAAGACTGGCAGCTGTAGTTTCCCTGGAGAAAATGGCTGCTTTATATGGTGGAGTCTATGGCATTGTACACTTCCAAGGTCCCTCCCCTCCTCAAGCCCCACCCTCCACAGTCTCCATCCTCCAAACCTCTAGGAATTCCCAAACCTTGAGTTGGCCACCCTATTTGCTTCCCACCCAACAGCCAACTGACATTTATCTGCCACTTTTGGTCTTTTCCTCCTCTGCCCTGGCTGGCAGCTTCTACCTAGGAAAATTGTGGCCCAGTAGTGTGGCGCCACCTACTGGGCCAGGCCAACCTGCATGGTAAAAGACAGACAGAGCTGTGGAAGGGACGGAAAACCTCCCCGGAAACCCTGTTCAGCCCCACTCTACATCCAACCTAGGCAGTGCCCGAACAAAGCATTTTCACTCCCCTCTCAGGCTAGATTTCTCTTTTTTAGACTCTGGAAAACAAGCTGCAGACACTGATTCTGCAGGCACTGGTCCCCAGAAGATTGGTCCCAAGAAGATTGCTGTCTGGCACCAATTTTTCTGTTACAGCTACTTGGACATCTGTGGAACTGAGTCTAATAA
Organism: Sphaerodactylus townsendi; assembly: GCF_021028975.2. NCBI lineage: Eukaryota > Metazoa > Chordata > Lepidosauria > Squamata > Sphaerodactylidae > Sphaerodactylus > Sphaerodactylus townsendi. The sequence goes on from NC_059435.1 coordinate 68,964,403, forward strand.
ATGTTAATAGCTCAGCCTTAACTCTAGCACTGGGAACAGGGAGATTATAATTAATGTGTTATTTCAGCGGCATGAGACATTGACATTTAGTTTCTGTTGAAATTTATAGTGTGATTGAGGAAAGGAGGGCTGGTAGGAAAATTATACAAAGGGGAAAATTAGAAATCCTTGTCACAAAGGCACGTCTATGCAGGCTGTACCTGCACTCTGCTAAGCACCTCGTTGTCCTTTGAGGCGCAGCTTATGCCTGTGGTGTCTGCTAGATGGCAGTGTGGCCCACCTGGGATGGAAAGGGACTTGGCAAAGCATACGTAAAAGCTGGTCGCAAAACAGTCTATGGCCAGCAGACTTTCCAGCTTTGCCTAATGCAAAGAACAGGCTGATTCCTGATGCCAAAGCACAGGCCTCCAATCATGTTTCCTAAACAGACAGACAGCTTTCTCATCTCAGTATGGAACTTTGGGACTTTGTTGATATAGCAGGCATTTTAAAATCCAGAGTCTACAGCATTTGGAATAAAACATGACCCAAATAGTGTTGTGGAATCTTAATACCAACCACCACCACCCCACCACCACACACAACCCTTTTGTCCTAGCCAGACTCAAGTTCTGTAGTACCTGCTATAATTTAATGTTGTAAGATGCCCTGAGCCAGTGGTGGGATCCAAAAATTTTAATAACAGGTTCCGATGGTGGTGGGATTCAAACAGTGGCGGCGCCGCACACACGCACCTCCAGTCCCTATTGGGCAGGGAGGTTGCTTTAGTAACCCCTTCTCGGCACTCAGAAAAAATTAGTAGCCACTTCTTGAGAAGTGGTGAGAACTGGTTGGATCCCACCTCTGCCCTGAGCCCATAAGGGGAAGGGTGACCCATAAACTGAATTTTTAAAAAATCCAGGCCTTTGAGAGTCAAAAGTCCCTTCCTCCTTTCATCTCTGACACAGAGGGCCTGGGTTCTGAAAGAGGTTACACTCGGGAAATCCTTTTGGTCTTTGAGGGTGCATCTGGACTCCAGTCTTTTGCTTCTACTGCAGACCAACTTAGGTCCTTTCTGCACAGCACAGATTTTCTTAAAAAGCCACCTCTTCATTTTTTGTCCGAACAGTACAGGGAAAAAAAGGTGCCAGAGGAAAAAGAGGCTCATTTCTTCGCCCACCATTTCCTCCCGCCTGAGTTTAAAGCTTTCACATCCGACATTGTATGGTGCTGCAGTGATTCTCCATGCCTGCAGGCATTTGGTGAAGGTTTCCCCAAGACATCTGTTCTGCAGGCTCCGCCACTGGGTGCCTTTTCAGTCCAAAAAGTACATGGTTGTACTCAGGTCTTTCTGCCAATTATTTTTATTTTACCTCTACTTGTTCAGCACGGTTTGGAAATTGCAAAGAATCCTGATCAAGAGATTAGGAAAATTTTGTTAGAAGACAAGGTTGTGACCATCTCTCAGCAGGAAGCAAAGTTTTGTGCATTAGGCTATAGTAAATGCAACCTCCTACTTAGTCAGGGAACGAACTGAAAGTTAATCATTTATTTAGTTAGCTAATTATTTAATAATTGCTGCACTCTGCTATCACGGATGTGTGTTGTTGTTTTTCCTTTTTTTCCTGGCCTTTGGCCGCATTAAACTATTAAAACTATTAATAATAATGGTTTTCCATTTTTTATTTTTGATGAGCCGTCTTCGAAGACACAGATACAATACGAAAAGTAATATGAATTCTGAAATCATGTCTGCATGTCTTCGAAGACAGCTCATCGGAAAAAAAAATTTAAAGGGAAAATATATATTGCCGGAATTGGCAGGATGAGCTGAGTACAAGCATGTACTTTTCAGGCTGAAAAGGTGCCCAGCAGGTGCCTGAAAAGGGGAAGAGAAAACGTCCCGGGGAGACCTTCAGCAAATGCCTGCTGACATGGAAAGTCACTGCAGCACCATAACATGTCAAGCACGAGTGGCAGAGGAAACTGGCAAGAGAGCTTTAATGGTCAGGTGGGAAAAATAAGATGTCTCCTCAGTTCCTGAGTTCTGCACAGAAAGCAGGAGATAACTTGCAGACAACTTCAGGGGGAAAAGTCCACATTTCAATGACGTCAAAAAAAGACACCTGGAGCTGAAGTAAGGTGTCCTGAGGATGTGTTTGCGGGAAAAAGCTGTGCAGAGTTCCTCCCCAAGACACCCTTTCTGGACACCTTATTTGTCCTGTGCAGAAAGGGCCATGACTACTATTTTTTCCCAGATAGTGACGATCCCATTTTGAAGTTGAGATATATGGGTCAAGAGTGAGATCCACAATACTGAATGGAACTGACATGACATTTCATAGGGAACAGGTTCTCTTAGATTTTGTAGGTCAAATGAAGGCATACCACTGCTGTATTACTAATGATCATTATCTATGCTCAAGAGTTGCAACGAAGACAGAGTGGGAGAAATCCCTAGGGTCAGATGGTAACCATTAAAATTCAAAAACGAATGCTCACATGCAAGTGTTTCAATAGGTTTAAGAACATCAAAGGACACTGGATTATATGATGGCTTTTCGTTGTGATCTTGAGAAAGTGACAGCACTCAAGTTTCCACCTCTACTTTTTGTTCACTGAAAATCTGAACATTAACGTGCTTTTAAATCACCCTGTACATCAAAAAGTGACATTACAGTTTGCTTGGATATATGAGGCAATATAACCGCAGCAGCCCAAGCAGGCAAAGAGATCTTTCCGTCTCTAGCCCTCGTCATTGTAGAAAGATATTTTTGCACCAACAAGGACTCGAGACTTTTTAAAAATGGAAGCTGGGAATTAAAAGGAGCCAGTGTATTGTATTGCCTGACAAATGAGCTCTCTGATTAGTGCCGTGAGCAGGCTCTCAGATCAGCGCTTAAGTACATAGCTGGGATACCTCCACTGATCCCCCAGAAGGGCTATATGCATCCTTTCTGTTTTATCAGCAGTCGGACCTCATCTCTCACTAAGGGGTGCCACAGGGGTCAAAAACCGGCACTGCTCCCCACAAAATGGATACCTCTCAGATAGTTTTGGTACTTATCTTGTGTGTCGAGCCTGGAAAGAAGGACCATGGGTCACTGAACTTTCCCCCCTGGCCCTTGGATGTATCTGACTGGACAATGGAGCAAGCTGATGTCCACAGTGTCACCCTAATTGATTTGATCAGTGCACCAAGCAGACCATTATTTACTCAATCTTCACCCATTCCAGAAATCAACCAGTATTCAAGAGAAGAGCCCAAGAACTCTCTTGGGTCCTGATGACTCATTCAGCCTCTCCTTTTCATTGGAACCCTGGAAAAGCAATCAACTCAGACAGCCTTCCAACAGTGGAGACCGTAGGCCGCAGCCACAATGTGGTGCCGCCTTGCCCCTCCCAAAGAGGACATCCCCCCCTGCCACTGAGAACCCTCCATGAGCCATAATGGACTTAAACCACCTAAAAGGCTGGCTTAAATCCAGATTGTGGCCCGCCGGTGCAATGCCAGCAAAGCAGAGGTGGGATCCAGCCGGTTCTCACAGGTTCCCGAGAGTAGGTTACTAATGATTTGTGTGTGCCGAGAGGGGGTTACTAATTGGTGATTTTGCCACGTGATTTTTGCCTTAGTTACGCCCCTCCTCTCAGCAGTAGCGCACAGAACTTGAAGCAGTCTAGCAGGAGGTGCACCGGCGTGCGTGGCAGCCTGCGCCTGTGTGCATTCGTTTCCCACCCAAGGACCGGCGCAGCGGCTGCGTCCTTGCCACAGCCCCACCCAGGAATGCCCCACCCCCGGAATGCCCAGCCACGCCCCCTTTGTGTCCCGCCCAGCCTCATTGGTGCTATGCCACAGTTTGAATCCCACCACCATGGGAACCTGTTACTAAAATTTTTGGATCCCACCACTGCAGCAAAGGCTGAGAGGGAGCCAATTAACGTTAGCTGCTCCCACTATGCTGGCAGTGGAGGGACAGGTTCTGCACAGTGTCCCGCTGCTGGGGGAGGGCGTGGCTGTATGGTGGTGGTTTTGCCTCTCCACTGGAGTAAGTGCCCTGGAGAGGGTGAATCAGCCGATGCAGCCACCCCACTGCTCCCATGGGCAGATTCAGCTCCCACCCTTTGGATGGGGCTCTGTCTCTGGCTTTCTCTCATACCCCCTCAGGGCCATTCTGGGGTATAAATATTGGTCCTTTGGCCATTCCTACTGTGTGTTCTGGATCCGTGAGCATGTAGCCTCTTTCCTTTGCTCCTGGAAATACTGGTTGTTTTCCTCTTCAGTACTTCTCTCCCTGTACATCACTTCAAGTCTGATAACTATCACCTCTCCACCTTTCTCTCTCTTACCTTAGCCAGCTCTTGCATGCTTTGTGTGTTTATGTTTGTTGCTTAAAATACAGCTCTTGTTTTACTATTCTATTCTTTAATGAAACCAATGTTAATTGTACAACTGCCTGGTCATTTGAGAATTTTCACCCAGAACTATCCTGATGTATGTAGGTGATCGATCCCAATTGCCCCTTCTCACTCTCCGTCTCCAGCTGATTCCCCCAAATAAAGTGGAGACTGCCTGCTTAGGGTAACAAAAGGAATAACAGTGTCTCAGTTAACTACATCCAACATTCCACAAACACTAACAGATTCTGCCTATCAGATAGGAATGACTCATTAACACATGAATCTCCAATTCAAATTTGTTTATTTCCTTCATTATGCCCCCCAGATTCAGTCCAAATCAACAGTACCCAGATAAATTTCACCAAATAAATAATCGAGTTCCACAATTCCCCCCTCCTTTTCCTGCTGTCAATCTACCAATAAGGTTTGAAACCTTTGTCTCCAACCCAATTCATTTTGAGAAGCATCTTATTTTTGTCTTCATGCTTTTGCGGTATAAAGTTAGTCGCGAGAACCCCAGCTTTTGCATTGCAGCTGTTGGGTCCCATCTCAAAAGAGGGGTATCCTAGTTGGTTCCAAACTGCTGAATGAAAATGCGTTTTGTGGGAAGGTGTGTGGCACTTTGCATCAGCTCTGTCATCCCAACTCATCGCCTCGTCACCTCCCCAGTCCCAAGATGTGGTCACACGCAGGCTCATGCTCCACTTGGGTGATTTTTATTTTTTTTAAATGCTGTAAAATGGTGCTGTGTATCCTGCGGCATAACCAGGGGTGCAGTATAATCCAGTTTGGCCTAATTTAAACAATACTGAAGAACAAAATATTGTTATTTGTTGGCATTAATTGTAGGTATCATTTACTTACTGGCTTGATATCATATGCAAAAAGTGCATATTCTCTATCCGGTGATACTTCATATCGAACAGCCCTTATGGATACCTAAAAACAAAACAAAACCCAACACCCCAAATAAATACATTTTAATATGCATGCAAAATTTTGCAGGCAACAGCAACAACAGACAGCTTGTCCAGAATGAGATCCATCTGCACGCCTTTGGTTTTTTTTCTAGATGCCGATGAGATAACATTGTGATGGCAGGTGAAATGCAAACTTTACCAGGTGAAACACCTCATTCAACACCTGCAGCAGGAGCGGGGAAAACATACAAAAGTTTTGATGCTGGAAATGGCAGCAGCCAGCACAGCCTCAAAGTAATGGTTCTCATAGCACCCCACCATATGTTCTGCACATTACAGGAAAAGACCAATCCAACGTACCAATATAACAATCAATGTCTTATATTTATAAAGCCATGAAATAGACCAATTGTCTTAACTTATTCAATATAAAATATTGTTATTACATACTATTATTATTATTATTATTATTATTATTATTATTATTATTATATAATTAACAGTACTGACTCTGTCATAAATTGTTGCAATGTCACTGAAAAATCCTTTAATTTTTGTATAAAGATGAAATATATCCTCTTTCAGTCTGGAATGTGGAATCCCCTAAACTGTTGTTTCCACAGATTTTCCAACACCATATTCAGCTGGAAGAATACTTTCAACATTTGTATTTTCAATATCTTAACAAGCTCCTGGTTGTTGCTTGTTTCTCCAAAAAAACTTCATCAGCTCAATTAATTTCTCAAACTAAGAATTATTTTAAGCTTCCAAAGGACTTATAATAAATCCTTCTGGTGTTTGATATCATTCAAACTGCTTTGCTATAATTTTCTCAAATCTAGATGCTTGAATATGTCCTTCTTTTAATTATATGTCCTACTATCCATTATATATTGCATAAGATATTGAATGTAACATTAATAATTTATGCTGAATAAGTTAAGGTAATTGGTTTATTTCATGGCTTTTTAAATATAAGACATTGACAGTTATATTGGTACACCAAGTTGATCTTTTCCTGTAGTTGATTTATGCACCAATCCCCCCACCTTTTCCATTCATTTTGGATTTATATCCCCCCTTTCTCTCCTCCCCCCCCAACAAACACCCTATAAGGTGGGTGGGGCTGAGAGCTCTGAATCACTGTGACTAGCCCAAGGTCAGCTGGCATGTGTTGGAGTGCACAAGCTAATCTGGTTCACTAGATAAACCACCACAGCTCAAATGGCAAAACAAGGAATCAAATGCAGTTCTCCAGATTAGAGTGCACCTGCTCTTAACCACTACACCATGCTGGCTTTCTATCCCATGGGGCCTGGGAACTAATCTTGGCCTTGCATGTCCCATACCACACCCAGATAATTTCATGGGAATATGCATAAATGAAACCTATTCTTCCAACAGCACCAAATGCATATAAATATGCTATATATAATGAGAATATTCCACCATAACACATTCCTGCTCTTTTGGCCTTCTTGTGAATGATCTATAGATTGGGGGTGGGGGGTGGGGGGTTGTCATGGCTCACACTTCTTGAAACAAAATGAGAGCTCTATTCTTGAGAATCTTTTTGTTATGAAGGGGAACGGTTTTATCCCTGCTGAAAAAGAGAAGAGGAATCGGTGCATTTTCTCCAAACTCAATTTCTTGTTCCTTTTCAGGTTGCAGGCTGAAGGAGAGCCTGCACAGAGCTGCTAGTTTCCCTGCAGCTTGCTAAAATTCCAGCGTCAGCTGGATGACAGCTCATACCTCCATATTGTTTTCTTTCTTTGCATCGGATGAGTTATCTCAAATGCCAGAACAGAAAAACGGTAAATATTTTCCGCCTGTCCTCCCTGGTTTATGAATTGAACTGAATAAATGTATTACTGTCTCCTGATCCAATTACATATAGAACAAACATTAAACAAACACTACTGATAAGATAAAAACATGGTGAACAATGTCAAAATTTGGACTTTATAATCAGCATCATTTATCAAAGCAAAACATAATTTGTCTGATCCTTATTGTCTCTGAAAGGAACTCAGCAGCCAAGGCAGTTCTGTGGCTGTTTTCCTCTATAGCTTTCTGCTCTCAGTGTTCACTGGCAGCTGGAAGGCAATGGGTATGATGTTCGGGAGGCCTCTGGGGAGGTATGGGGTCATTCTGACCCATCACATAATTTCTGCAAGGGTAGCATGATCTTGACCAGCAGGGAGATCTGTCTTCTCTCCTGTCTTTCTTCTGGTATTTGCTCTCCCAGAGTATTAGTATGAAAATACCACTTTTGAAATACCTAGCACAATAAGGCTGTTCTCTTGCCAGGGATGGAGGGAGGGGAAACTGTGCCTGGGGCGTGCACGTGCCCTGCGCCCCTGCCACAGCACTGCCCACCCCCATCCCGGAACACCCCCGAAATGCCATGGAATGCCCTACCATGCCCCCTCCATGGTAATGCCATGGAATGCCCTACCATGCCCCCTCCATGACCCAAACATGCCTCTGCCGCTGGTCTGCCTGGGGCATCATGCCCCCCTTCCCCATTAGCGCTATGCCACTGGCTCTTGCACATACTAAGAGTTCCGAACTTCAGGCCCATTAAAAGAATTGCATCTTGCTACTTCAACCAGGATATTAAAAAGCTTATTATTTTAGCAAGGCTCTTCAAAAAGTTAAGTCCTCAAGCTATTTGTTCCTTTATGGGTCTGTGCACAAACAAGAAGGACATTATTTTGGCCATTAAAGAAGGTACTTACAATTATTTTGTTGTCGATTAACACTGTTGACCTGTTTGTTTCAACATTCTGCAAAATCACAGAGCCGTTCCGGTTTTTGTAAATAAATTCAGTATCTAAAAGAAGAAGAGAACAAAAGGAAAACTATGACACCCATCGAATAAACCTATAAACATTTAAGCCATAGAATTTGTATGCACATCATGGTCACAGAACGTGACTCTACAGCACAGGCCTTCAAACAGGATGTGGTTTCAGGCATTTCAAGGTTGCCTGAAAGATAAGTTTTCATGATTAGAGATTTTCCTCTGCAGCACACAGCTACAGGGGAGAACACATAGGAGAGAGAGGAGGTTCACAAGGTTCTGGCAAAACAGATTACACACTGCCCAGAATCTTTGGTAATGTTGAGGGATTCTGTGGCAGAACAGTCTATGCTGAACATCAATATTCACTGCAGGTAGAATATCTGTAAAAACTACTTATAGTCCAGATGATTTCTGATAAAGCAAACCTAACCCAATGGGTTCTCCCTGAATGAGAGCCCTGCAGTAAAAGTACCAAGAAAATTTTGTTATTGATGTTGAAGGGGTTTGAAAACCAATCATCTAGAGGAGAAAAATGAAAACCAATTGTCTAGAATAAATACTGCCCATGGTGCTCATCGAAAGAGAAGCACAGATTAAAATTTTCCAGATTATTTTACATGGATCGTTTAATGCTATAGATTGACTAATCCTGTTCACAAAATCTAGGTGGTTTAAGCTTGAAGTTTATGGAGCGTTTTTCTTGGTTATACATTATACCACAGTTATTATTCAATAACAGGGGGATTGTAATGACAAAACCTAGAAATCTTAATCCCAGAATATTTTGTGCTTCTGACTCATGACAACCTTATGAATTCATGTCCTCCAAAATGTCTTATCGTTAACAGCCTTGGCTCAGATCCTGCAAACAGAATCCCAGAATAGTCTACTGTCCTGGAAATGTTATAGTTGCTTTCAAGTCCTTCTACCCTTTCTTTTTCCAACATATTATTTATTGGAAATGCATTGGTACAATTGCAGCACCCCAGCAGTTGCTACTGACAGCAAATAATATAAACACTCTTTTACATGAACAAAACAATCCAAATTAAAAACTTCTATGTGCATTCTCCCAAAATTAGATTCATACAGAAAGTCAAACGACATACAAAAAAAATGTGTCGAGGTGTGTTACGTTTTGAATAATTAAATCGTCTTCTCAGGTTACTGCTGCCTTTTGAACGCTTGGAACATACACCCCACGTTGTACGAAAACAAAAGAAGACCTGGAAAGTAGCAAGTAAAACCAACAGTGACCTGCTGGAGCTGGAGATCTTGCTGTTGCAGTCAATACGTGTCATCAGCAAAGGGTTGAAATTTAATGAAGAGCAAATTGGCTTGCTTTAAAGAAGCAGACATTGATCGGCTTTGTGACCCAAAGCAAAACACAATAAGACTTCGCCAGTCTCCAAGCCCCGCAATCATAGACGTCTTTAGATCAATGAGTAATCGTCCTCAGTTGTGTTTTGAAATGTGTGGTTCGTATTATTGAAGCTGTATTCATTTTAATAGGGCGTCCCTCAATCAAAGATGGAGAGTAACGTAGCAATCTTTGCCCGTAATGAATTCTGTCCAGCGGGCTGATGAGAATTTCTGCCTGATTTATAGCTGTCATCAGTGCTGATAAAGGTCATCACTGAATCTCATTTTTTTTAATGTTTCCAATTTTTACACAGGCAAAAGGATGCTGATATTTTGGAACTCTCTAGGCAAAGAGTTGTTTATTCCAGTATACACATTGGGTATGCCAACATTCCTTGAATGAAATAACTCTGTCTATTTCTGTCTACAGGAAACTAACCAATAAACCTCTTTGAGCAAACAGAAAATGCATATGGTCAAGAATGGTGGAAGGTTGATATTTCTTATTGGTGCCAACCTCTTGGACTTTATCAGGTACCAATTCGGGGGGGGGGGCATGCCCATGGAAGGCACTTTTTGAGAGGCATAGGGGCCACTTGAAAAGGCACAAACAAAACAGTCCCCATAATGGCCTTGTAAAGGAAACCGACTCATTTTAAGGTAGATGTGTTACAGGATAATAGTTAAAGATTTAGCCCTTCAGGCTAAATCAACCTGGTTTTGTTGGGGGAACAATTTGGATTGCAGTACTCTGAGTATTTTACTGAAGCTATCATCAACAAGTCCCAAGATTCCCTCCAAAATGAAACAGAGAGACCAAAATTCAATGTGAAAAAGATACCCGAGGAAGAAAGACACCAGATTTCCAGGAGCATGGCCAAGTTCTTGCCTCAATAAACTCTTATGTTCTACAGCTCTTATCTAGAAATTTGCATTCACAGCAGATAATTCTGAACACAAAAAGCATTTGGCTGGAGCGTCTGAGTAGGCCGCAATGACTGCGTCTGTAGCAGGTTTACAGATTAAAAACAAATAAGCCATTTGCCTGGAAGTTCTTGTGATCTCGGATGGAATAGAAATGGCAGGTGGAGGGGGGGGGGGCGACGCATTCTAGTCAGAAAGGCATTTTGGAGTGAGTGGAAAGAAACCTTTGACAGGTGGGTGGCAACAATGAGATTTTATTTGTGAATCATGATGGAAATTAAAAGCAGGCAAAGCCCTTGAACTGAGGAAGCAGAGTTCCCATTGACAGACCTTGGCAGCATGGCTTGGATGAACAAAACCTGATTGGGATCAGGAAAACTCGAGCTGGACAGAGGCACACAGAGACTAGGGCAGTGGTTCTCAACCTTCCTAATGCCGCGACCCTTTAATACAGTTCCTCATGTTGTGGTGACCCCCAACCCTAACATTTCTCCATTTTACAGATGGAGAACACTGATGCAGAGAGTCTTAGGCGACCCTGGTGAAAGGGTCGTTCGACCCCCAAAGGGGTTGCAACCCACAGGTTGAGAACCACTGTTCTAGGGCCTGACTCAAAACATACAAAAATCAGGTCCCCACCCGACTGCAGTCTATTTATTTATTTTTATTTTATTAAATTTAATATTCCACCCTTCCCAGCTGGAGCTGGGCTCAGGGCAGCTGGCAAAGATAATTTAGACATAGTCACAAGACCCAATCCAGTATAATAATAACAATAAACCTTAAAACAAAACAAAACAAAATAAAATGGCAAAAAATCAGGTGTTCAAAGAATCCCTCCATAGCCTAAAAAAAGGATCAATCATGTCCCATTTTATAACCAGTCATCACTATTGGGATGGGGAGAAAGTTTTTTTGGGGGGGGGGCAGCAAAGGAGAATGGACTCATGATTGCCTCAACCAAAGCCCTGGTACAGCATCTCCATTTTACAGGCCCTGAAGAACTGGGGTCAGGGCCAAAAAGGCCTTGGCTTTGGTTGAGGCCAATCAAATGTCCCTGGAACCAGGGATCACCAGAAGATCACCACCGGAGAAACATAACATCCTCTGTGGGCAGTATGGGAAGATGCTGTCCCAAAGGTACAAGGGTCCCAGACCACAAAAGGCCTCCAAGGTTAGCACTAAAATATGGATATAAAACTTGAATATGATCCAGAATTCAAGAGGAAACCAGGGCAGCGAGCTGGTGGAACACAGGTCTAATGTGCACCCTTACCGACATCCCAGGAAGGACTCTCGCTGCTGCATTCTGCACCAATTGCAGTTTCCAGAGCAATCTCAAGGGCAGGTCAGTGAGCTAAAGTAGTCCAGCCTGGAAGTAAACATTGCATGGATCACTGTGGCCAGATGTAAACAGGACAGATAGGGGGCCAACTGTCTAGCCTGGTGAAGATGAAAAAAGCACAATTTGGCTGTCTGTACCACCTGGGCCTCCATAGATAAGGAGGACTCCATAGTCATACCCAGGCTTTGACTGAGGAGGCAGTTGGAAACCCTCCTCTGGCTTTCCTTGTCCCAGCCACAGGACCTCCAATGGATTGAGCTTCAGCCTGCTCTTTCTCAGCCAGCCCACCACAGCCTCCAGATGTTGAGCCAGAATATTGAGGCAGTGGCTGGCTGGCCCTTCATCAACAGAGAAAACCGGATGTTAACAGGACATTGATGTCAACGTGGGCCAAAGGTCCAGATCAGCTGTGCTAGGGGGCGCGTGTAGATGTTAAACAACACCAGAGAGAAGAAGAAAAAGAGTTTGGATTTATATCCCCCCTTTCTCTCCTGTAAGGAGACTCAAAGGCACTTACAATCTCCTTTCCCTTCCCCCCCTCAAAACAAACACTCTGTGAGGTGGGTGGGGCTGAGAGAGCTCTGAAGAACTGTGACTAGTCCAAGGTCACCTAGCTGCCATGTGCTGGGGTGCACAAGCTAATCTAGTTCAGCAGATAAGCCTCCACAGCTCAAGTGGCAGAGCAGGGAATCAAACCTGGTTCTCCAGATTAGAGTGCACCTGCTCTTAACCGCTACCCCATGCGGTTTAAGATATATTACAATATTAGATATATATTACAACATACTACAATATTAGTATGTATTAGACATATCCCCCCCCCAAAATAACAAGGCACTCTTAAACAGAGTGGGAGAATTGCAGGATGCAGTGCAGCCCCTGCGGAAGCAACATAACATGGTGCAGCCTTGGGAGCAGCCATCAGATACAGCACAACTCTGGGAGCAACCGCAGAACGAGGCACAGCCCCATGGCAGCCGTAGGAAACAGAACAGTCCCGGAAGCAGGTGCAGGACAGGGTGTGGGGCCAGTGGCCGTAGAAGAAGGGTGGAGACAGGAAGGGGTGTCTGAGTTGGTCATGCAAACATCTGAAGGTTCCCCAAGGGAGGAGCACAGAGGCAGGCCCCCATGGTGAGCCCCTTTAATGGCTTAAAAACATGGCACTCTTGGGGCCCTGGCCCAGTGGTCCACGTGCCTTTTTATGGTGTTCCCTCCAGCCCTCAATGGGACACTGTTCACACATGGAAGGCTTTTTGTGTTGGGAATTTTGTTCCAGCCATGCCCTCGACTACTGCAATGCAGTTTCTTACATATCTTATATTCCTATATTATTAGTATGAGGAAGCCACTCAGAAGTGAAAACAGCTTGCCTATAATGTTATGAACACGAGCCTTAATTCTACCAGACACCTGAAATCTTGTTTTTATCTCTCGTGCATTACGGGTCATTATCTTTTTATTGCTTTTTTGTAGAGCTTCTCGCTGCTGCTTCTTTCATTTTAATGTGAAAAGAAAAAAAAAAGGAGTCGCTAAATACGTTATTTGCTGTCATTTACCTAAACAACGAACATCTCATCGCATCAGTACACTAAGCCATCATAACATGGTTTTAGTGTGCTTTATTGTGCAAGAAGCAGCTTTGATTACTCTTCATTTTATTGTCGCACGGACCAAACCCTTCTATCTGGTACTTAACTGCACTCAAAAGACTCACAAGTTTCCTTTACAGAGGCAGAAACCGTTTTTCCGTCAGCTCTTAGCTGTCATCCATTGTTGTCCCCCCCCCCCCTTCAGAGAACTCTGAATTGCACATTCCTCAGAACAAAGACACCTATGCTTTTGTATATGAAGCTCCATAAAATATCAAGCGCATTGAGTGTCCTGTAGAAATTTGGAAAGGGACTGCAGTTCAGCAACAGTTTATCTTTGCAAGCAGCATGTCCCAGGCTCCGTCTGGGGCATTTTCAGTTAAAAGGATTAGGTGACGTGAAAGATCTCTGCCTGACGCTCTGGACAGCCACTGCCCACCAGAGTGAAAAATACTACTGATCTGGGCTGCTTCCAAACCAGGGTGGGGAAAATCACACACACACCCTTGTGGAGGCAGTAGTGAGCCACATTCTGTCCATCTTGCCACCCTGCATGGCTCAGCACCCTCACAGCTGATCTGTGGCTCAGCCGTGAACTTCCAAACAACAAAAAAAGTTTTAAAAATTATTTTAAAAAGTCCCCTGAGCCAGTGTGGTGTAGTGATTAAGAGCACCGGATTCCAGTCTGGAGAACCAGGATGTCTCCCTGCTCATCCACATGAAGTCGGCTGGGTGATCTTGGGCTTGTCACAGTTCTCTGAGAACTCTCTCACACACCCCTCCCTACCTCACAGGGTGTCTGTTGTGGGGAGGAGAAGGGAAAGAATTTGTAACCCACTTAGAGTCTCCTTAAAGGTAGATAAAAGTGGGGTTCAAAAACCAACCTTTCTAAAGGTCTGAAGAAAGGTTGAGAAATGGAGCTTAGCACTGCCATTTTGAAAGTGCCTTTCCAGCTGGCTGGGGGCATTCATTGAAAATGCTGGGGGGAAGAATTAGGACTAATAAAAGGAAACACTTCTTCATGCAACGTGTGATTGGTGTTTGGAATATGCTGCCACAGGAGGTGGTGATGGCCACTAATCTGGATAGCTTTAAAAAGGGCTTGCACAGATTTATGGAGGAGAAGTCGATCTATGGCTACCAATCTTGATCCTCCTTGATCTCAGATTGCAAATGCCTTAGCAGACCAGGTGCTCAGGAGCAGCAGCAGCAGAAGGCCATTGCTTTCACATCCTTCACGTGAGTTCCCAAAGGCACCTGGTGGGCCACTGCGAGTAGCAGAGTGCTGGACTAGATGGACTCTGGTCTGATCTAGCAGGCTAGTTCTTATGTTCTTATATTCTAAAGTTTGAGCCTATTTCCCCTTTAAGCCAGAACAAAGGAGTTTGTTCCAGCTCATATGGAAAAGGCTTGGAAGCTCCAGAGAAAGTGCTATGTTGTGTGGAGGTTCCCTGTGTTATCTGGGGAAGAATCCCCATGTGAAAGGAGACTGATAGTTTGACTTCCTATACAGCTTGTTTTTGTATTCAGATTATAACAGTAGTTTAGCAGGATTTGATAAAGAAGAAGAATGTTTTATAGTGTGCATTTCTCTACTGTAAAGATTCTCTCTACTGTAAAGAAAGTGACTTACAATAACCTTCCCTTCCCCTCCCTCCCCCAACAGATACCTTGTGAGGTAGGTGGGGCTGAGAGAGTTCTCAGAGAACTGTGACTAGTCCAAGGTCACCCAGCAGTCTTTATGCCTCCGGGGCTTGAAGAACATTGGCAGGAGTTAGGCAAACAGATATCTGTGCCAATTCTTTTCAAGACCTCCAGGGCATGGAAAGTATCGTTGGGGGTGAAGGGCAGACAGATCAGATCTAACCCCCCACTGATGGATATCAGCTTTATTCCGCTTTACTGAAAATCTCTAGGTTAAAAAACCCGAATCCAAAATTTACCAATAATATTTATCAGTGCTCAAACATATTTCAGGGACCTATGTTGGTTCCTTAAAATACATTTCCTAGGAGCTCTGTCTACTCAGAAGCCAACAGACTGCATTTTTTTTAAAAAAAAACCATTTGTATATCTGCTTGTCAGTTTTTATTTAGGTTCAGTTTGTTAAATCAGCAGTTGATTATTACTATATCTGCTGGACATTTCCAGATGTGCAGCTTAATTTTGTTTTATTACTCAATTAAGTTCATATTGCTTGCTCTGCCCATGGATCGTAAGACCATTGCTATGTTCAGACTTGTAAGTTGGGGCATGTTTTCTAATGTGATGGTGACTTTGAAATGACCTGGTGCTAAAAATTGTTGTTTGGTCGTGGTGGGGGAGGGAGGTTGAAAAACTCAGATTTTTGCCCCGGGCTCCATTTTTCTTCGCTATGACTCTGGATGTTCAGGAGGGCTTTTAAAAACTTTTTAAAAGACAAGTTTCTTTTAAAAAACAAGCCCTCTCCTGTAGCAGCAGCAGCAACAGAAAGGTGGGGCGGGGGAGAGTCTGTGGAGGGAAAGGGAGAGAGGAGAGATTATCAGCTCTATGCCATTGGGACTATTGAGTGTTATGAGATCTGTGCCTTTAAGAGGGGTGGTGTTAAGAGAATTCGGAAACAAGGGCTTGTTGAGACTAGCTGTAGGGCAGGACTGGGCTGTCTCCTCGCGTGTAAACAGAGAAACACAAGGAGACCACACTTCAGCCCCACTCGACAGCTAAAAGGCCCAAAATAAGTGTTCCACAAGTAATGGACCATTGTGATGTGATGTCACCCCATGGGTCAATAATGACCCAGTGCTTGCACAGGGGACTCCTTCCACACCTTTACTTCTTTATTTTATGAATGTACACCTACATACTAAGGTAAGAAAAAAAACTGAACTTAAAAAGGCGAGTGGGTTCTTGATTCACTTTGTTGAATTCTGAGTCTGAGTTTGTATTTCTGTGGAAGCTAATCTCATGCATGTGGGATTTGACTTTCAGGTGTCAGCATCAAACAGCATCTCGACTCCTGTCATCCTTCACCAAAAGAAGCTCCCTTTGGAAGCACACAGCAACAGTACTGAGTCCACTGGCCTGCCACTGTCAAAAGATAACATCACCATACCCAAGAGCTCCGCTGTGCTACAGAGGTGCTACAGAGACTCCCAGCTCCTGTGATGACATTGTTCTTTGGGGGAGGGGCTTTCTGAAGAACTACAGAAGATAGGAAGCACAGTTTGCATCACCTGGAGGGTTAAAAGATGAACAAAACAGAGGGATGTGGTAGGAGTTGGAGATGGTAGGTCTCCTCAATTCATAAACCTCTACTTCTCACCTTGGAACAAACCTGAATTGCACTATTCACTCCTACTTGATTCCAATACTCTGCAGGATTCTGAATTGTTTCCCTGAGAACACCACCACAGTTTCAGTGCTATTATACCAAAGCCCTGAAAAAAGGGTTTTTTATTGTATGTATTTTTTTAAAAGATGAAAGAGAGAGTCTCTTTTGTAGGCAGTTGATTGCTATGAAGTTGGAGACATTCTATTTGATCTCAGAAGGAACAGGGGCTTTGGAAAGAAACAACCAATTGGAACTGTCACGTTGTTGAGAAACATGCACAGTAGCACAAGGGCCCGCTACTGCTGAAATCAGCCAGGCTTCTTATGGAAAACACAGCAAGAACAAACTCGTTTGATATAGGATTCTTATCGGAAGGATAGTTTAAATTAGGCTGCCTTTTGGGGAACAATAAATAAAGCCCTGCGGGGACTCGCCAGGAGCATGTTGAAAGCAAGAGAGAAGTAGAGTGAGAAAAAATGAGAATGGAGCTTCACAACTTGATTGTGTCCAACCGCTGTCAAAGATCAAACATTTCCTACCAAATTTTACCACCAGATGTTGAAAGGGGGGAACACTGTGAATTACTGTCAGGCTCAACAAAAACCTAGCTCTACACTGGCCCAGTTCTGACCTGAATAGCCCGGACCAGCCTGATCTCATCAGATCTCACAAGCTAAGCAGGGTTGATCTTGGAAAATACTTGGATGGCAGATCGCCAAGGGTTCCAGGGTCATGAGCCAGAGGCAAGCAGTGGCAAATCACCTCCGAACATCCCTCCACCAGGGGTCGTCCAAAGTCAGATGTGAATTGATGGCTAAATAAATAAATAAATAATAAATACTTGCCTTGTCCTGCATAATCCAAGCTAGCCTGATTTCATCAGATCTTGGAAGTTAAGAAGGATCAACCCTGGTCAGTATTTGGATTGGAGACCATGAATGAATGCCAGGGTCATGACACAAAGACAGGGAATGGCAAACCACTTCTGAACATTGCTTGCCTTGAAAACCCACGGGGTCACCATACATTGGCAACAAACAAACAAAATACCCACAGCCTGACATTTTTCCCAGCCCCCACCAGGAGTTGCTCATCCATTCCTTTTCTCTTCATCAGGTCACGTCTGTTCCTGGCTGCTAATGACTCTAAGTCCGGTGGATGCTGCGCTGCCTGTTCTAAATCCCCGCTCATCAGTCAGGGCTTTCATCTGCCCTTTCAAAGTTGACCTTCACTCCACCATTCTTGCCCTTTGGTTGGACTCTGCTCACTCAATAGTGATTTATGCCAGGGCTATATTTAAACTCCAAGACCAGAGCAGCGGCTGCTTCTGCTTCTTTTTCAATCTTAGCAATATAGACTTAAGGCTCAACTCATACTTCACTGGGAAGGAACGGGACCCAAGGCATTGCCTCTTTAAATGAATGCAAGGGATAATCACAGGAATAGGAGCATTTCTTTCCATGCCAGGGCCAATCCCTGTTCCGCTGCTGACACTGGTGTGGGAAGAAATGTCATCTTCATAGAGATCCCATGAGGTCTCAAAATGGTGGAAATGGAAATAATAAACTTTGTTCTCCTACACTGTGAACATGAACATTACATGGCTAAAGTGACACTGGAACTCACCACAATATAAGCTTCAAATCTCATACCCACCCCAGGCCGTTTCCGCATGGCCACGGTAGGGGTTGGGTCGGCGTACATGATGCTGACCCAACCCCTCTGGGACCGTTCGGGACGGTGGCGCTGCGCCGTCGTCCGGTCGACCTACCTGCTCTGCAGCCCTCCGGCACGTCGCCGAGGCCAGGGGACACGCGATCGCTCCGGAGTTGCAGGGCAGAGGGGGCATGTCCCCAGGTCTCAGTGACACGCCGGAGGGCCGCAGAGCAGGTAGGTCGACCGGGCATGGGGGGGGGGGCGGGGAAGGCGCCTTTGAGCTGCTGCCATTCGCACGGCAGCGACTCGAAGCTGCCGTTTTCCGTAAACCTCGCTCGGGAAGCGAGGTAGGAAAACAGCGGCTTCGCGCCACTCGGGCGGCGCGGCTGCGAAGCAGCTGCGCCCCATGTGCGAACGGCTCCCTGGGGACGGCGTTTTTGCCGTCCCCAGGGCGCCGTATTAGGCCCGTGCGGAAAGGGCCTCAGTTTCCTTAATCCAGCACTTAGCAGACCACTCAGACAAGACCAGATACTGAAATTCTGCATATAAGCTTACAGGTTTGAGCATACATGGTGCATATCCATGTGTGGTATAGCTATGAAACGGCAAAGAGAATAGTGATCTTCATATCCTAAATCTTGAGAGAGTTGTGGTTGGATTACAAGGCTGACTGCAGTGGATGTTGAGCCTCAGAAAAATGCATATGAAAGGTCTACATAAGGAGATTTCAGATGGAGAAATTCTGTTAACATCACCATCTGCAAGCCAAATAAACTGACACTTCTGCCTACAAGCCAAAATGGAAGACCAGAAGAACGTGGGTCGTCGATACTGCGGGAACATCTGCACGTACAGCCTCCTGATCCAAGGAGGGAGTCTCTCTCTTGCTATATCTGAGTCAAAAGGTCTTTATAGTCCAGAAAAGCTTGCCCTACTATGCACTGGGTAGCCAGCTTGCTGGGGGTTAAGTGTAGACGACTGGGGAGGGAAATGGCAAGCCACCCTATAAACAAAGTCTGCCTGGTTAAGAAGAGAAGAAGAAGAGTTTGGACTTATATCCCCCATTTCTCTCCTGTAGGAGACTCAAAAGGGGCTGACAATCTCCTTTCCCTTCCCCCCTCACAACAAACACCCTGTGAGGTAGGTGGGGCTGAGAGAGCTCCGAGAAGCTGTGACTAGCCCAAGGTCACCCAGCTGGTGTGTGTGGGAGTGCACAGGCTAATCTGAATTCCCCAGATAAGCCTCCACAGCTCAAGCGGCAGAGCAGGGAATCAAACCCGGTTCCTCCAGATTAGATACACGAGCTCTTAACCTCCTACACCACTGCTGCTTAACGCTGTGATCTGACGTCACTCCATGGGTCAGTAATGACCCAGCGATTGCACAGGCATCTTTACATTTACCTCATTATGCACTGATGAGAAGGATGAAAAAGCAAAAAGCCCCTCAGTGTGGTCGGACTGATTTCTTGTTTCCTTCCGGTTAGAAAGGAAAGCAACTCGAAAAGTACCTTTGATGCAAATCCTCCTCCTCCTCCTCCTCCTCCTCCTCCTCCTCCTCCTCACATCATGACAATACAACTTCAAAGAGCTTGGCGTACTGTGTGAAGTTTAAATGCAGAGGACCAATTTAAGTGGTTTCTTCCCCTCCCCCCCTTTTGTTCTTTGCAGAGGACCAATTTAGTTGCTGATTTTGGTGCTTTCTTAGCAGTGATTTAAATGAAAGCCATCTTTGGGATCAGGACAAAAGTTCCCACGTTGCCTGGACCCCAGTTATGGAACTCGATGGCTGTATTCTATCCTACGGCAGCATCCTCGGAAAAACGCGAGCAGTCTACGCGGCACTTCAATTCAGGCTAATTTCCGAAAATGGATAGCGTTAGTGCTTTTCAAAAAGAGCTCTTAAGTATTAAGCAGAGCAATTCATGAATAATTCATGAGTCGCCCATGCGTCTGAGCCTCCTTTGAGAAGCCCCGGTGGCTTTATCCGCAGATGCTAATGACTTCACAACAGGCACTACGGGCTTGAGGACTCGACTTCTCAAGGACTGTTAATCTGTGGGCCCTGTGGTCATTGTTACATGTCCCTCACTTCTCTAAGCAGTGAGAAATTCTAGTGGCAGGACTATCTGGATGAGTTCTCTTTGACAAAAGAGAACACTTCAGTCTTATGATATTTGGTACTATTTGCTTTGTGTTCAAATATACAGATACAGCATAGGTGGGGGCCAGAAGGAACAGAGCAGAAGATCTACTACCCAACGTCAGGTCTGGCAAGGCTTACTAAGGTCCAGAGATGGCCATCCTGCAATTTCCACGGACATACTCTTCTTTCTCTACCTCTTCCAAACTCAAAACTGATGTTTGTTTACATGCTTCTGCCAGTGGTGGGATCCAAAAATGTTAGTAACAGGTTCCCATGGTGGTGGGATTCAAACTGTGGCGTAGCGCCAATGGGGTTGGGCGGGGCATGACGGGGGCGTGGCCGGGCATTCCGGGGACGGGGGTTTGGCATTCCTGGACGGGGCTGTGGCAAGGATGCAGCCACTGTGCCGGTCCTTGGGCGGGAAACAAATGCACGCAGGCGCAGGCTGCCATGCAAGCCGGTGCACCTCCTGCTAGACTGCTTCAAGTTCTGCGCGCTACTGCTGAGAGGAGGGGTGTAACTAAGGCAAGAATCACGTGGCAAAATCACCAATTAGTAACCCCCTCTCGGCACACACAAATAATTAGTAACCTACTCTCGGGAACCTGTGAGAACCTGCTGGATCCCACCTCTGGCTCCTGCCCTCTTCTCCCACCTCCAATGTGAGCTTGACAAACCTATCAGGTAGACCACCTATGTTCTCATGGTTTAAGAACATTCACCTCATTTGTCACAGGTCTCGACTTCTACAGGGAGCATAATTTTCATTGGAGTCCCCAGTGATGTTGAGCCTGAGGACCCTTCTGGAATTTTGAAAATGGGGATTAGCCACAAAATAGCTGCCAGGGCTGGAGTCAATCTCAAAATGTTGACAGGTTGCAAGTCAAGCATCCATCCACTATGGAGGGGGATGATTCTGCACAACACAATCCTGCCAACACAAAGGGTGTGGTCTCCTGCTTAAGTAGCTCCTGCTCCTAACATGGTAGAAGAAAGCCAGGTATAGCTATGCACGTTGGGGGAAACATAATCTGGGAGAAGCAACTGCTGAGTTAACAAATTATTTCTAGGCAGGGAAGCTATCAGTGGGCATCATGACACTCAGGGTGACCACAGATGACTACTGGTGTGGAATAATCTTTTCTGTGGTGCTTTTGTAACCCATAAAGGGGATTTTCAGTTTCCTATTAGATGTATGATTTCTGGGCTATCAAGCACCACATAAAAGTCTTAAGGTTATTTTGTCACTAGAAGTCAAGACGCTAAAATAGCCTACCGGTATATAGTTTTGTAACTGGAATTTTTGGTTGGACACCACAGACATTTCTTGGGCAAGTCTGTATTACAGACCACATCATGAAGGGCACTGGACAATTACGAAAAACCTAGAGACTGGCCAGGAAAACTAGTGAAATAAGAAATCATTATTTGTAGTACATTATTTACCTGAATTACGCTGCTTCTCACAGAAGAGAGAACACTATTTCCCTAAGGTCTAATGACATGACCAGCCATGTAAGGATTTCCAGGAATACTGCGCTTCTCTTTTTTATTTCCATTAATTCATAACGGAACAAAATGGGGGTAAAGGGTCAAAATGAATGGAACATTTTGTTACATTTTGTCCTTTCTTCCCTCCCTCACAAGGAGCCACTACCTAAAGGACATTAATGCTGAGTATAACAGCTGAGTATAACATGATCACAAGCAATATTAACAGATGTAGTTAATGCCTACATTTCTAAGGTATATCTTCTTCTCTTAAAAGATAAGCTCATTTTGAAACTGCATACCCATTGGCAGAACAGACCAGGACATGTCTGGGTGAAGACTGCAAAGCTGAGGCAATGAGCTTATTGTTTAAGACAGGGATCTGCAACCTGCGGCTCTCCAGATGTTCATGGACTACAAATCCCATCAGCCCTTGCTAGCATGGCCAATTAAAAAGTAACCTTGAAACCAATTGACCATTTGTAGTCCTCTTCTCCCACCTGGGATTTGTAGTCCATGATGAACATCTGGAGAGCCGCAGGTTGCAGACCCCTGGTTTAAGGCAAGGGTTCCCAGACAAGGGCACCCATGGGTACTATGGTGCCTACCAATACCTTTACTGGCATTCGTCAAGTGTTTTGGAAAGTGGGTGAAGCCAGGCAGGGTCATTGAAGTGCTTTAGAAGAAGAAGAGGAGGAGGAGGAGGAGGAGTAGTTTGGATTTATACCCCATCTTTCTCTCCTGAAAGGAGACCCAAGGTGGCTCACATTGTTCTTTCCCTTCCCCTCCCCACAACAGACACCTTGTGAGGTAGGTGGGGCTGAGAGAGTTCCAAAGAACTGTGACTAGCCCAAGGTCACCCAGCAAGAATGTAGGAGTGCAGAAACACATTTGGTTCACCCGATAAGCCTCCACCTCTTCAGGTGGAGGAGTGGGGAATCAAACCCAGTTCTCCAGATTAGAATCCACCTGCTCTTAACCACGACATCACACTGGCTCTCCCAGGGCCTGGTGGACAGAAACTGGCCTTGAGAGGGGTGGTTATTCAGAACCCAGAGGATAGCATAGATGCCTGGAACATGCAGTGGCTACTGAGAGGAGGAGATACAAAAGGTATTGCCCTGGAGCCTGGTTTGCAAGAGCTTGGGCTTCTCAGTGCCTTACACACATTTTATGCTGGTATCTGAATAGAAGACTACCATGAATATATATGTAGAAGAATCACTTACCGCTGAAGATCTTCATACTATTGTGGCAAACTTTTATGCTCATGTGTGTCAAATTCACAGTAACCAAGTTAGATGAAATTCTGAGAACTGACTTAACTTTTTCTAAAAAACCTTTTAATCTAAAATTGCCTTTGTTGCCCATATTTTATTAACATTGTATATTTATGTATAATTAGACAGAGTTATCGTTTTAATTTTTGTCAACATAATTTTGGCCACAATTGGAGTTTGTATTTGTATCTATCACTGATCTATGACTGCAACAAATTTAGTACAGTCCCATAGGTCAGTGTTTCCAGAGTGGTTTCAAAGAAATAGACACCAAGCCCAAGGGATCCTAGAATGTAATAAGATTATAAATTGCTAATTAATATATACTTGTACATAATCTTCAATGATGGTCATAATCTTAGAAGGCTTTAAAAGGGGAGTAGACACACTCATGGAGGACTGGGCTATCAATGGCTAGTAGTCATGATGGATGTCTACTCCCTCCAATTCCAGAAGCAGTATGCCTCTTTACATCACTTGCTTCAGAGCACAGGTAGGAGGCTACTGTTGCAGTCATCCTGTCTGGGGGCTTCCTAGAGGCTGCTGGTTGGCCATTGCATGAACTGATGGGCTTTTGGTCTGATCTAGCATGACTCTTCTTACGTTCAGCATCCTTCTCTGGGAGACTTCTGTCTGATTAGGGAGCGTTCAAGAAAAATGCAAGCGCTAACAGAGTCAAAAGAGATTGGTGGATGTTAAAAAATTGAGCAACGTGTCATTTATTGCAGGGCCTCGGAGACTGGCACACCATATTGTAGCCCCATCCACCAGTCTTACTCATGACCTTAAAGATTCATCACTGTTTTGTTGTTTACCCAGCTGTAAAATGAGTGCAATAATAATATTTGCCTGCCCCGCAGGGGTGATACAAGAGCTAATTAAGGCTGCTAAATTGCTCTGACGACCTCTGATGAAAAGGATGGCATTTAATTTTTTTTCAGCAAGAGACCCCCTTCCCTGTAACACAGTACTTAGAAAAGAGAAGAAAAATGCTAGGGGCTCCATGGAGACCCTTTGAGTTTTTATGCCAAAAGTAACTGAAATCAGAATTTGACGTGCCATAATATAAAGCAGCAGCAAAAGGCCAAGCCATTCAGTTCAAAAAGCTGTTTGACATTTATATAATGGCTTTCCCAGCAACAGCTCACGATAGATCTTTTCCAGTGCCTGAGCAACCTTCAGCCTTTTTCAACCTGAACCAAATTTCAGTCAATGACTTCCTTTCTGTTGCCCTTACCGGACACAGGACATCCTTCCTCAGAAGAGAACATGAAGGCCAAATGGCACATTACCTAGAGTACCTATGCCTTTTTAAAAAAATGGAAAAGCAGCCACATGAGGCAGCTATTGGGTGTGAGAAAGCAGTTATGCTCAAATATCCAGTCATTAAGCTTCCATCTTATGCATGGTTGTAATCAGAGAGCCAGCCATTTGCCAGGCTATTTGGATATCTCTAAAGGAATATGTTTGTGCCTGTTTATTTATTTATTTATTTATTGTTTCAATTTTTATACCGCCCGATCCCCGAAGGGCTCCAGGCGGTGAACAACAAAAGTCAGAGACAAGCAGGAGCAATATCATACATACAATATAAATACATAGGCTCCATCTCCTGTCAACAGTAAAAAACTTAAAACCAGCGGAAACAGATTAATACATAAAACATAAAACAGGCGTCCAACCCCAAATTTAAAACCTACCCCCAGAAGAAGGGGGGGACGGTAGGCCCCTCAATATGAGGGACCCTGATGTAACAGCCCGAAAAGCGAGGGGGCAATAGAGAGCAGTAGGGGGCACCACATCAGCGGCCGGCCACTCCAAAGGCCCGGTGGAACAACACAGTCTTACAGGCCCTGCGGAACTCACCTAGGTCCCGCAGGGCCCGGACAGCTGGAGGAAGGGTGTTCCACCAGGCCGGGGCCAGTGCTGTAAAAGTCCTGGCCCGCGTGGAGGCCAGCCGCATCATCGAGGGGCCAGGGGTCACCAGCAAATTGGCCTCTGCTGATCGCAGAGGCCGAGTGGGGACATATGGGGTGATGCGGTCCCGAAGGTACGAGGGTCCCAGGCCGCGCAAGGCCTTAAAGGTCAAAACCCACACCTTGAAGATGATTCGGAATTCGACCGGAAGCCAGTGCAGCTGGCGCAACACAGGCTGGATGTGTTCTCTAAAGGCGCCTCCTGTGAGCAAGCGAGCCGCCGCATGCTGGACCAGCTTTAACTTCCGAATCAAACGCAAGGGAAGGCCCGCGTAAAGCGAGTTACAATAGTCTAACCTGGAGGTGACCGTTGCATGGATCACAGTGGCCAGGTCCGCTTGGGAGAGGAAGGGGGCCAACCGCCGGGCCTGACGGAGATGGAAAAACGCAGTCCGGGTTGTAAGGGCCACCTGGGTCTCCATTGAAAGAGACGAATCCAGGTGGACCCCCAGACTGCGGACGGAGGAGGTCGGCGCCAATGAGACCCCCTCCCACACCGGCGGCTGGAAATCCCCCGCCTCTCCTTCGCGGCCTAGCCAGAGGATCTCCGTCTTCGATGGATTCAGTTGCAGCCTGCTCTGCTTCAACCAACCAGCTACCGCCTCCAAACAATGCTGGAGAGCCACAGGGGCGGCAACCGCTCCCCCCTCCATCAACAGAATGAGCTGAGTGTCATCGGCATATTGATGACAGATCAGCCCAAAGCTCCGTACCAGCTGAGCAAGTGGTCGCATATAGATGTTAAATAATAGCGGGGATAACAGCGCCCCCTGAGGCACTCCGCAATGAAGCGGGCACCTCCGGGAGGCTTCATCCCCGCACCACACTTGCTGACTCCGGCCCCGGAGAAACGAGGCAATCCACTGAAGGACAGTGCCCCGCACCCCGGAGACAGCCAGGCGGTGGGTCAAAAGGTCGTGATCGACCATATCAAACGCTGCGGTAAGATCTAACAAAACCAGCAGCGCCGATCCGCCTCGGTCAAGCTGTATACGGAGCGCATCCGTGTTTGAATAATAAACTCCTTTCTTGCATGATTAGATGACTTTCTCATAGTTGCTACCCACCCTCTGCTACCTGCCCACTTCCTCCATTGGAAATTCTTGTGTTGTGACATACTATTTAGAAGTCTCTGTGTGCATTTGGTGTCTGTCTCCCTATGAACATAGATACCCTTGCAATCTCTTATAGCAGTGTTTACCAACCTTTTCCATGTCATGGTACCCTTGACCTCACTCTTCATATCTCACGGTACCCCTGCCATCCCCCCACCTTCCCCTCCCAGTGCCCCACTTGCACCACCACCCACCTTCCCCTCCCAGGGTGAAGGGAAGAACTTGGCGGGGGGGGGCAGGAAGTGGCTGCTGACCTTGTGGCAGGCCCTGCCCAGAGCCAGCTCCATGTCCTTGCTGGCGCCGGCAGGAGACACCACAAAAGTGAGGGGGGGTTAGCATTGCCACGACACCCCTGGGACATGCTCACAGTACCCCAGGGTACCACAGAACCCTGGTTGAAAATCACTGTCTTATAGATTGACTCTATAAAGGAAGCCACAATCCTCAGTTTGTAAGATCTGTGTAAGGCAGTTAATGATATGATTTTTGAATTTTTGTCAACATAAGGTCGCCATGAGTCGGTAGCAACTTGATGGCACTTAATTCACACATATCCCTTGTTACCATCTTAGGTAAGTCACTCTGCAAAATGTTGAACAAGGGAAACAAAGAACAAGGGAAAAACACTTAAAATAGAAACAGTATAAAGAGTGGCAGAAACGATTTTCTTAAACAACTGCTCACCGCTTATCCATTTAGCCTGTGGGTCATGAATTTTGAAGTCATCACTGAACAAATCTTCCACTGTAATCTTCTTCTTCTGAGACTGGCTGTTGTCTTCAACTGTAAAGCATTCAGAAGACAGATATGCTGATGAGCAAATGGAAGCAGTTATCACAGTAGTTCAACTGTTTTTGAGAAGATATACAAGAAAACCATGGTGTTTTTCTCCACCGGACTACAGGCTGGTCCCAAAGGCTTGGATCTCAAGATGCTGCTGTATTTACACACATACTGTTGAGCAAGTAAAATCCCACATTTGAATTCACACAAGCCTTTCACAGCATTTGTACCCCGTAAGCTTTTCCCAATTCTGCAAATGGTATTTTTGGGACAATAATTACTGCAAATTATCTCTACCACTTCAAGAGACTTTGCCATTCATGCTCGTACTATTGGTACCATTCCTACAGACATGCACTCCAATGAAATGACAGGAGCCCCCCTTCCCGGTTGGGTAAAGACACAGATATCATCCTGAGAACCAGCGTGGTGAAGTGGTTAAGAGCAGGTGGGTTCTAATCCGGAAAACCGGGTTTGATTCTCCACTTCTCCACATGAGCAGCAGCCTCTTATCCGGTGAACCAGATTTGTTTCCCTTGTGAGGGAGAGGTATCTTGCAAGGGAGAGGAGGAGAAAGGCGTTTGTAAGCCCCTTTGATCCTCCCTACAGGAGAAAAATCCAAACTCTTCTTCTTCTGGGTGTCATGGAAGCTCTCCTCCACTGATTTGGTGAAGGTTTGCAAGAGGGTTTGTGAAGCAACATTGGAAACAGACCAATGGCAATGACTCCTCCGTCCCCTGTAGGGCTGCCAGCCTTCATGTGGGGCCTGGGGATCTCCTGGAATTACAATTGATCTCCAGACGACAGAGAATAGTTTTCCTGCAGAAAATGGCTGCTTTGGAGGACGGACTCTTATCCTGCTGAGGTCCTTCTATGGCATATTATCCTGCTGAGGAGCAGCAGTGGCGTAGGAGGTTAAGAGCTCGTGTATCTAATCTGGAGGAACCGGGTTTGATTCCCAGCTCTGCCGCCTGAGCTGTGGAGGCTTATCTGGGGAATTCAGATTAGCCTGAACACTCCCACACACGCCAGCTGGGTGACCTTGGGCTAGTCACAGCTTCTCTGAGCTCTCTCAGCCCCACCCACCTCGCAGGGTGTGTGTGTTGTGAGGGGGGAAGGGCAAGGAGATTGTAAGCCCCTTTGAGTCTCCTGTAGGAGAGAAAGGGGGGGATATAAATCCAAACTCCTCCTCCTCCTCCTCTTCTTCCTCTTCCTCTTCCTCTTCTTCTTCTCCCCCCCCCCCAGCGCCACCCCTAAATCTCCAGGAGTTTCCCAACCTGGAACTGGCAACCCTCACCTCTGGTTCCAGCTGTGGTTACCCATCTTAAAGGAAATGGTTCCCAGTAAAACAATCACAGTCATTCAGTCTGGATGTGGCAATATGGGTATTTTAAATTAAACATACTCCAGATGAGTGCACACCTAAATTAGCTAAGAAATTAGAGATGTATTTAACTACCACACTGTATCCTTACAAGTTTTCTCAGTATGTTATGTGTCTGTGTATAATTTCTGTTATTATTGTTCCTATAGAAAAACAGGGGGAAAAGAAGGAAATGGGGTATTTCGTCTTGGAACAGGGCTTTGGATTAATTTGTGGTACCGTGTTTCCCCGAAAATAAGACAGTGTCTTATATTAATTTTTGCTCCCAAAGATGCACTATGTCTTATTTTCAGGGGATGTCTTATTTTTCCGCTCCACAGCTGCATGCTCTGGTGTTCTGTTCGACGGGCATGCTTCCAAACAAAAACTTTGCTACGACTTACTTTTGGGGAATGCTTTATATTTAGCACTTCAGCAAAACCTCTACTACGTCTTATTCTCAGGGGATGTCTTATTTTCGGGGAAACAGGGTATGGGGAACTGGCACATGATCCAGGAGCTGGAATAAGGAGGAGAATGAATGAATGAATGAATGAATGAATGAATGAATGAATGAATGAATGAATGAATGAATGAATGAATGAATGAATGAATGAATGAATGAATGAATGAATGAATGGGGTAAGATGAGCCAGCAGTATTAATAAGTAGTTAGGACTACTATGGGAAATATCTGCAAGTTCAGGCTTGATTGTAATATATAAGAGTATTACATCCCCTCTCCCAAATGTATACTTTATGATTAATAATGTATCAGCCACAACCGTTGCAGTTATAATTTTTAATGCAATTGTAAATTCTTGGTGTTTTAAGGCACACTAGTTTTTTTTCTTTAGACATTAGTAATGCATGTATCAATAATGTATCAGTAATGGTACATATTTATGAAAACAGAACCAAAGAAAGTTGAAAAATCAATTTGCATTCCGAAATTCCAAAGCGGGGCTGCTTTTCCCTGTAACATGTTCATTGAGAGTCTTCTGTGCCGAAGCCTCGAACACGGACTCTGGTGACACGCTCAGAATTCTAAGCAGTCCAGGTATTCTCCTACTGCAGAAGCAGAGGGATGAGCTGAGCACAGTCTGCCCACATTGATTTCCCCAAAGCTGCTTGCTGAGTTTCCCCTAAAATGCTTCCTACTTAACCTTTTGCAAGTGCCTTCCTGCTGTTCCGGTGGGCGCCTAAACAACAGGCCAAAGTTTTCCCTGTGGAAGGCAAGCAAGGATAGAAAAGGAGTTTCATGCTTGCCCTGTTTCCACAGGGATGGAAACTTTGCCACAAGAGGGCATGACGTTCGCCAAATCCCCGTGCCTCACTAAAATGGTAAAAAGAAACATAAAACTCCAAACATAAACTCCAAACATTTGGCCCAGGGGTCAAATCTGGCCCCTTGAGGGGGCTTATCGGGTCCTCGAGTCCACTGAGCCAACCCCCCTTCACTCCCGATCTGGCCTAGCAAGATTGGGAATAGGGGGAGGGTTTTCCTAATAAGCCCCCTTGAGGTAGCTCCCCCTCCCTGCTTCAGGCTCACCAGTCCAGACACTGCCCCCCCCCCGCAGTGCTATACAGGGGCCTGCCGAGGCAGCCACCCCTACCCCCCCCCCCGAGCCAACTAAGTCTCATCTGTATCATATCTGGACCTCGTAACAAATGAGTTTGACACTCCTGCCCCCAAAAGTTCTGCAAAAGCAGCCTTGAGAGTTGTGGAGGATTAAACAAAGGCAACAACGTAAGAGTAGTGGAATTTTTAAAGGATTTCTTTCTTTGATGGCCATTCTAAAAAAATCCAGTAGGAGTGTGCATCAAAAAATTTTTTTTTACTTTTCAGGGAGGGATTTGGTTATGTTAGACCTGAAATTTTTCAGGATTTCTGAAAAAGCCGAATCTTCATACTGTTATGAGGTTTTTAGCTTCCCCCCCGGGAATTCTGAAAACCTTTGGCTCCATTATACTGCACGGGAAATCTTAGCAGGGCTGATTTTTTGGTAGAGGCATCAAATTTGCGGCATACCTGACTCTCCTTACCAGAACTTCCTGAGTTTGGTAAAGATTAAGTCAGGGGGTCTAATTGTATTGGCCCCCAACTGGAAGAAAAATGGGACTAATAAAAATTGAAACTCCGGGTTCTTCTACAGAGAGTCATCAGCAGTTACAGTACAAATTTAGAGCAGCAGTGGCGTAGCGATTAAGAGCAGGTGTACTCTAATCTGGAGGAATCGGGTTTGATTCCCCGCTATGCCACTTGAGCTGTGGAGGCTTATCTGGGGAATTCAGATTAGCCTGTGCACTCCAGCACACGCCAGCTGGGTGACCTTGGGCTAGTCACAATTCTTCTGAGCTCTCTCAGCCCCACCTACCTCACTGGGGCACTTTCCGCACGGGCCAAATACAGCGTCCCAGGGACGCTAAAAACAGTGTTCATGGGAGACCGTTCGCAAGGCCGGCACTGCTGCCTCACAACTCCCAAGCAGTGTGAAGCCGCAGTTTCCGAACCTCGCTCCCTGAGCAAATTGTAAGCCCCTTTGAGTCTCCTTACAGGAGAGAAAGAGGGAATATAAATCTAACTCTCCTCCTCCTCCTCCTCCTCCTCCTCCTCCTCCTCCTCCTAGAAAAGCAGTGCACCCCAGGAGCTCCACAAATATTTCTCATAGCCAATAATGGAGGCATTCCCCCCACCCCCGCTCCATTATTGTCTATGGAAAATCTTTGTGAGACTTTGGAAGGGCTGTTGTTTAAAGTAGATGCGTCATTTTTGAACACTGCAAAACAGTGTCTGGCATTTTGCTGGAATTGAAGCCTATGGGAATCCCCAAGAGCCAGAAAAAGCAGATTTGGCGTTTTGGCTGCTGTTACAAACAAACGTTTGTTATGGTCCATTAGCCTGACATTAAAATACACAAGTTATGGTCCATTAGCCTGACATTAAAATACACAAGAATACACAAGATTACAAGTTATAATATGTGTTTAAAAATAAATAGGAAGTACTAATGATAATTAAAAACACATTAATCAATATAATAACAGCAGAGGCGGAGCGAAGGGGAACTGCGCCCAGGGGGCGTGTTCGTCCTGCACCCCCGAAATGCCCTCGCCCTGCCCTGGAACGCCCCCGCCACATCATAGCCACGCCCCTGCAAGGAACGCACCCAGGGTGTCGCACTCCACCCGGCCCCCTGGGTGCGACACCACTGAATAACAGACAGATATAAAATCAGAACATAGCAATCAGCCTGCTGTTAAAACCATTTGCTGGTGCTTATGTCTTATAACTAAGGTGAGAAATTTGGCCGTTGACCAAGTGATCCTGGTGTTTTTATCCTCTAAAAAAGTCCTGACCACGTGGCTCAAGGATTGAAGGTTCATATTTTTCAAAAATGGTTGCTGTTAAAAGGAACCTTTTTGGCCTTTTGGGGGCAAAAATATTGCCGCAGAGGTGTTTTCCAGCTTTTTTGGGTTTGGCAAAGGTGAATGCACGTCCGTACAAACCAGGGTCAAACTTTGGGTGTTGCAAGATTCCTTAACGTTCTCTACAGAGCTCATCTTCTAGTCATTCAGGTATGATATTTTGTGTTAATCTCTGTGGGGAATTCTTTTGCTTAACTAACTGACTGGGGACCAGAGGGGGCAATAGAAAGGCAATATTTCGCTTCATTCTTGCTCAACCTGTTCCCGCCAGAACCTCAGCTTACTGTAGAATAGACTACTGAGAGAGGTCAGAAGTTGGAGCCATTACAAGACCGTTCTGACTCTATCTGCTAAATTCGAATGAACTGCATGAGCAGATCAGCAGAGATCACTCTACCTGAACCTAGCTGTCCGGGCTCGGCCGCAGCGCCCGGACTTGCCCCGCTGGGTCACGCACGGGCTGGCACCGCGGAAGATGGGAAGGCTGCAGAGGAGCCTCTTGCAGGGACGGTGGAGGCCTTGTTCAAAGAGGAAGGCAAGGAAGAGAGGCGTTTCAGGCAGGACCCGCCCGCCCACAGCTGAGGCAGAAGCAGGAGATAGGCTGGGGAAGCAGCTGGGACGAGGGAGAGAAATGAGAGGGCAGAAGGGATATAAGGAAATGGGAAAGGGGGGGATCAGGAGCTGCCGCAGCAGCGGGGAATGTGGGTGGTGGTGTGAACATACAAGGGAAAGGGACAGCTCAGTGGTGGGAAGTGGGAAGGAAGGAAGAGGACCCTGGAGCCCAGACCCCCTGCCAGAATCTAGAGCACTGTTTAGGCTGGTCCCCACCCTGTGCAGTAACAGGGTGGGAGGCTTTCACGCAGGCTGGAAACACCTCTCCCTGTGAGGCTACAGAGGAGAGGCAAACCCCTGGAAACTCCTCTCCCTGTGAAGCAACAAGGGAGAGAGAGGGGGAGGGTGCGAACCCTCAAGTCAGCCAGGGGAAGGCAGGCAGAGAGACCTGCTAGGAGGAGGGTGGTGTGGGCAAGGGTTGTCACGTGCACCAGGCGTCCTGTGGGCGTGGTTGTTTCTTGGCCCCTCTGGCCAATTGGGAGAGTCACCATCTGGGGAGACCAACCCCCAGGTTAGGGTAGGAGGGAAGGATACGCCGCCCAAAGGGCCCGGGCGAGGAGGGGGAATGCCACACTAGCACTGGCTGTTATGTTGTTGTACATGGTTGTGGCTTTTTAGCATGGGTTTTAAAAGACTGGAGAAGTTCTCAAAAGTGTATCTTCTCCTGTGACATTGCTACACTGGCAAAGAAAGTCCCAGTTGTCCACACTCTTACTATGCAAACTACACATTGCTGGAAAGGTATGATATGGCAAGCAGGCTAGATGTTTCCGATACCTTTGCATAGGAAGCTTCATTTTCTTCTCCCTGTCTTTGAAAGAATGGGTGCAGAGGTGTATGTAATGTATGCCCTGCTAAAATCTAAGTTAGATTACTGCAATGCACTATATGTGGGGCTGCCCTTGAAGACTTGTATATAAGCTACACTTGGTACAGAATGCTGTGACCAGAATGTTGACTTAAGTGGGCCATAGGAATCACATCACTCCAATCTTTTCTATCTATAACAGCTCCAAATTTGCTTCTGGGCCAAATTCAATATGCTAGTATTGATCTCTAAAGCTCTGCATGGCTTGGGGCCAACATAACGTAAGGACCATTCACTCCACTCATCTTCGGAGGCCTTGCTGGGTGTCCCTGCAAATTGAGCTCAGTCAGGTGGCAACACAAGGAATTGCCTTCTCAATCTTAGCACTGGAACTTTGCAATTCTTTCCCCAGGGAGATGCATTTGTCTCCCTTTGTCACTGTCTCCACCAGCTGCTGAAGAGCTTTTTGCTTTGTTTGATGCAATAACATTTAGTGACTTCCCTTGTGGTTGTGTTGTGTTGATATGTTGACAAGCATTTACTGAAGTGTATAAATATTTTAATGCCACTTTAATGTTTTAAATGTTTTGAATATTTGGATGTTTGCCACCATGGGGATCCTATTTGGGTGAAAAGGCACCACAGATCTATTTTAAATAAACAATTGATTTAAATAAATAAATAAATACAGTGTCTGCAACTGCAATGCTACCATCAATATGAACATACAAGCTAGATCAGCCTTGCTTAAGCTCAAATGTCCAAAAATACTGCCTGGGCAAGCAAGCAGGGTACAGAAATATTCTAGCAGCCACTCTTAACAAACTGATCAGACTTGGAAAGTGGAGCAGACCTCAATAGTTTTATGGCAGGTGGCGGCCCGGTATGACTCTACAATATTATCTGAACATCAGTGCCCTTTAAAGAGTCAGGAGTTCACAGTGGTTAGAAATTCTGGTTAGGGGTGGGTGACCCAAACTCCCATTCTTGTTCATCTATGAACTGCCTGAATTCTTTAGGCTGATCCTGCGTTGAGCAGATGGTTGGACTAGAGGGCCTCTATGACCCCTTCCAACTCTAGGATTCTGTGAATGTCCTTTGCCCATTTGCTTCTAGGATTGTTGTGAAGGTAAAGCAAGAGAGGAGAAGCCATAAGGGGAGGATTTTTAAAAGAGAATTATTCTGTAGGTTTTTTATGTGACTTGGTGATTAGCCCAGCCAGATGGGTAAGACTTGCTCTCTGATCTTTCCATGGAATGAGGATGTCCCTCCTGGAATAACACAGACTTTGTGGCTGAGAACTAGAGTTGTCAGCTCTGGGCTGGAAAATACTTGGAGATTTTGGGAGTGAAGCCAAGAAGGGCAGAGTTTGTGGACAGGAAGGATTTCAATGGAATGGAATGTTATAGAAGTGGCCAGCTTCTCCAGGTGATTTGATCTCTGTCCCCTGGAGATCAATTGTAATAGTGGGAGATCTCCAGCTACCATCTGGTGATTGGCAACTGTACTGGGAGC
Organism: Sphaerodactylus townsendi; assembly: GCF_021028975.2. Classification (NCBI taxonomy): domain Eukaryota; kingdom Metazoa; phylum Chordata; class Lepidosauria; order Squamata; family Sphaerodactylidae; genus Sphaerodactylus; species Sphaerodactylus townsendi. Next base: position 68,999,212 of record NC_059435.1, read on the forward strand.
CCATATAGCCCCTGCCAATGCACTCAGGTGGTTTAAGCATAGCTCCCACCACACTGAAGCCAATCATTCCCATACTGCTAAGGTAATTACTGCCCAATCAGCCTGACATCAAAACCAGGAAAGATTCTAGAGCAGATCATTAAACAGTCTGTAAGCACTTAGATGAGAATGCCATGATCACTCCATTGTAGCGCAATATGAAGCCTTTTGTAAATTCACCTCTTACATGTTTTTTTAATGTTGCAAACCACATGGTGGTACTCTAGCAGGAGGACAGGAAGAAGACCTTACTTGCCTCTGACCATCTGCAGAATGAAATTCTGAAATTTTGCTGAAGCTTCCTCCCTATCTGTCCTCTCCAATTTTAAAAAAATAAAAACAAATTAATCCAAAACAGTCTCCAAATTCCTAACAAAAGGAAATGAAACAGATTGATGACTTTCATGCAGAGTGGGATAAAGAGGAATTAAAAGAATTTCTCTTAACAGTGCTACTTCAACCAGGCCTAAAACCAGGATGCAACTGAGATAAGTTGATGTCTTGCAAGGAAAGTATCTTTCCTTTTGTTTGGAGTTCTCTTGTTATGCAGGCTAAACACATCCCTATTTAGAGATGCCATAAACAGACTCCACTGAGCCAATTAATGGAGGAGAAAATGGCTTTTTACTTCCCCAGTCTCAAGATACTTTAGCCACTTAAGACTGAACAATGAACATGCTTTATTTCATTAACGGGCACAGAAACTTCCACTTGTACAACATTCTAATAGTTCAATTTTAGCACTCCTTGTGGGCACAGAAGTGTTTATTATAGAGTGAACTGAGGCAGGGCTATGCAAATGCAGCGTCACGATTCATGCCACAGCACTGAGATCTTGAGGAACACAACACAGCATGGTAAAAACTGAGCTGTGATTGAGGAACACGCTGGGTCACAACTCTCAGCTCATGGGTTGTACAGCACACAGTGTGAAGACGCACACAGGGGGTCCTCTATGCATGAGTCCCAAAGCATTTCAGCAGAGTACATGCTGTATCTACTTTGTTCCGTCAGTCGAAAAATATGCAGCTTCTTCTAGCCCCCACTTGGAGTGCTTTTGTAGAATATCTATGACTTTTTGTGTAGGATACTCTGACAACAACTTGAAGCTGGTGCCAAATTTCCTTGTTACAGATACATTTATTGGTGTCCAAAATCAGGTTCATTACTCATTAAAATCAGTAGGTTAAAAAGGGAAAATTCAACAAATAGTTCAGAGTTTCGGATTTTACCAGGTCTTCCTTTTTAGTATCAGCAAGAGAAATTTGGCAATTTCCTAGTTCAGTCCAGTCCAGTCCTGTATACTTATAGTCATTTGACCAGAAAATTAAACATTAAAAAGAGAAAACTAAAAGGTAATCAATACACAGTCAGCAAGATGACGCTTTTGTTACATCACCTCAAGAAATTAAACAACGAATTTCTTAATTAAAAAGTGGAAAGTACCCAGGTAGTGATTTTATTCCCTCAGATTTATTAAAATCTTACATGGATTAGTGGGCTCCAATTTTAGCTCCTGTATTTACATATATCAATCCAACAGACTGAACAGTATCCAGAATAGTACCCAGCGTAGCCCTTTGAATTACTTTACAATGAATCAGAATGGGACTGGACGGAGATGGAGAAGTGCTTAAATGGAAGAATAGGCTGCATCGTTTGACCTTGTACACGGGAGTTCATTTTTTAATGTTCCACTGCTACCTCTGTGGTGTGTGGTGAGGACAGCCCCATCTCACCAAACCTCAGAAACTTAAGCAGAATTGGTATTTGGACGGGAGTCAGTTAAGGGAGACTCAGCAGAAGAAGACAATTGCAAACTACTTCTGCTTTTCTAAGGAGCCGTGTGGCATAGTGGTTAAGTGCTTACACTGCCACTCACACGGCGAGGAGTTCGAGCCCCCTGTGGGTCAGATATCCTGGCAGCTGGCTCATGGTCAACTCAGCCATCCATCCATTCCTTGGTCGGTAAATGAGCACCTAGCTCATAGCTAGGGGGTAAAGAATAACCAGGGAAAGCAATGGCAAACTACCCCACAAAAATGGCTTTCCTATGAAATCACTGCTTGCAGTGGTACCCCAGGGTCGGACACGACTGAAGGGGAAACTTTACCTTTTCTTACTCTGCTTTTCTGCTAAGCTGAGTAGGTGCTTGAATGAGAAACCTCCCAAAAGACTGCAGAGGAAGATAATGGCAAACCACCTCTGCTTCTCACTTGCCTTAAAGCCTCTTGCCAGGGATGCCATAAGCTGGCCGTGACTTGATGGCACTTATGCCCATACTGCTACTCTTAAAAGACCCCAAACAAACCGCCCTGTAATAGCATTTGTCATAACAATGTTTTCGTTTTTACTTCAAAATCAAAACCCAAAGCATACAGAAAGGCAAAAATCCACCAAATTATAAAGTACTTATTTCATAAAGATTTCCAATTTCTTCTGTACTAAATATTAACTCTTAAATCCTAAACTTTTAGTGCTTGGACTCTCTTTAATTGTCAAGCAGCCCAGCATGGGACGGCCTAGGCTGCTGTCTTTCCTCTCTGCTGCGTCAGAGTTTCTTTATTTGCAGGGAGCTTTTTACATACAGAAGAAACCCAAAGGTTCCTGAACAGCCTAATCAGCGCATCTAGCTCTACTGTCAAACTGCACCAATTAAAAGGCCTTAACAGATCACGTAGCAAAAAGGTCCACAACTACAACATTTCCTACCATAATAGCAACACTAAGGATAGAGCGGAGTCTTTTAGAACTTCGCCAATGTTCCAGAAGTCCTACTACTTAATAGGGAAGCCCTGATTCCAAAAGCACCTGGTCACCTAGGAGAAGACCTCCAAAGCAGCTTAAACTGCCAGCATTGGGGTTGGTTTGAGATGTCCCTGTTCATCCCCTCCTGCAGCTGTTAGGAACAGGTTGTTTAATCTCCACCTTTCTGGTCCCCACCCAGAGACAAAGGGAGTCAGAGGAAGCTTGTGATGGCTCTGACATTTGACTTCTTTTTGGTATTCTACAGAGCCCAGAGAATGACTAAGTATTACTCTAGATCAGATTTGTAAGACATCATTTCTCTCAGCAGCTTTGGAACACCGTGACTCATGGTCTGAGATGTAAAGGACTGTTCAAGGACTGAAAAACCCTATTTTCCTAAAACAGAAAAATGGAGAATGTTTGGAAAAGATGAGGGGAACATCTTTTTCTTTTTAGTATTTTCTCTTTCAGAACAGTGAGTGAAAGGCTTTTTAAAGCTGTCAATTTTTACAGCTTGTTCACCAAGCTGCATCTCTTTCAGACACAACATTCAAAGGCCACTGATCAGCGCATTTTCGACTATATACTAACAGCAAAGCCTATTTTATGCTCAAATAAAATGGGCTGCAGATCGGAGGGAGGGTGGGAGAATGGGAGGCTGGTACTGGGGCCAGTAAGACAGTGGGCTGCAAGCCAGAGGCGTATCACCTAGGGAGACATATGGGGTCAAATGTCCCTGGGCTGTGGCCATTTAGTCACATGGAGGGTGGAAAACTGCCTCCCCCACACCTTTCCTCCTTCCCCTTGAGTCCATACACTGACTCAGATTTTGCACCAAGCTACATTTCCCCTAGATATGCCTCTGCTGCAAGCTGCCACTGCCCCAATGGGCCCTAGCCTGGTGTTTGGGGTGGGGGGGAGGTTGGGCAGAGGAATGGGAGGGGGAGGCCAGACGGGGGAATGGGAGGCTGATGCTGGGGCCAGCAGGGCAGTGGCTCTGGACTGGTATTGGGCCAATTGCCACACAGGACTCAGTCCCACACATGGCTAACTGAATCCTGCGCAGCAATTGGCTAGGAGTGCGTTGCTGCGACATTAGACAATTAAATGTTTAGATGATGTCAACGCTAAATACACCGAGGCTTACTTCCAGGTAACGGTTCTGAAAGTTGCACCCTTTCAATGTATGTGAGGAAATAAAACTGAATGTTTCCTTAATGCTACGTAAGTTTGGCTAGCCACGAACAGCCACTTTTCAAACTATAAAAGGTTTTTATTTTTTCAGTCTTTTCTGTGAAAAGAAATTATGAATAGTTTTCTGCCTGATAAGCTTCCATCATCTAGCTGTAAATTGCTATTCTGACTTTCTTCCCCAGAGTTCTGTGTTTTGGAACACCGTAACTCATGGGAGAATGGGAGGCTGGTACTGGGTCCAGTGGGATAGTGGGCTGCAAGCCAGAGGCGTATCACCCAGGGAGACATATGGGGTCAAATGTTTTTGCCCACACAACAACATTGCAAGGTAAGTGAGCTGAGAGGGAATGACTGGTCCAAGGTCACCTGTTGAGTTTTGTAACAGAGTGCAATTTGAACTCAAATTTCTGAAGTCCTAGTTCAATACCATTCTCAAGAGTCAAAACATCTTGGCGGCTGGGCCTCTAGCAAACAGTGCTGGGATGGGGAGAACAGAATCATTCCCTCCCCCTTCTCCTATAGGCCCAAGCAGCAGTGCTCGCCCCACAGTGTTGGTAAACTGGGGGAATTTCAGTAAAATGGTGGCCTGGGGGTGCTGTACTGTCTAGGTTAACAGGACTATTGTCATGAGAATAAAATGGAGGAGGTGGAGAAATATGTTGTAAGCTGCTTTGGGTCCCCATTGGGGAGAAAAACAGGATATAAATGTCTAAATAAATGTCCACAATGAGGTGAAGTAGTTAACAGCAGGGGGTCTCTAATCTGGAGAACCGGATTTGATTCCCCACTTTCCTACATGACGGACTCTTATTGGTGAACTGGATTTGTTTCCCCACTCCTCCACATGAAGCTTGCTGGGTGACCTCAGGCTAGTCACAGTTCTCTCCAAACTCTCTCTGTCCCACCTACCTCACAAGCTGTCTGTTGTGGGGAGAGGAAGGGAAGGAGTTTGTAAGCTGCTTTGAGACTCCTTAGGGTTCAGAAAAGGGGATATAAATCCAAACTCCTACTCCTCCTCCTCCTCCTTCACATCTGCCAATCTCTTTTTCTTCACATCTAGTCTGTGAAACTTATGCTGCCATAAAATCTTGCTACTCTTTCAAAGTGTGACAAGCCTCCTGATGATATTATAAACAAAGTGTTATGCACAAAAAAAATTGAAGAAAAAAGATTTTTTTAAAAAAAATCTTGTCATCAGCGTCTCTAGCAATGTTGTGTCTCTCCTTGTGGAAAAGTCCTCGGGTGATATATAAACCTCACTGACCCGGCAGACTGCCGCCAAGGTAGTGATTTACATTCATACAACAGGTGCAGCAGGGACTGGAAAGGAAATTGAAGTCAGGAAGGGCAGCAGGGTCTTGGAACTGCTACAATTCCCTTATAAAGAGCACACCTGGGATGCTTTCTTGACAGGAAGCAGAGAGACAAAGAATGAACTACATTTTGTAATTGTAACTGGAGGCGTTCTCCTCTCCTGCTCCATATCTCGGGGAATCAATCAGAGACATTATGCTAATTGGTTTACAGTCTAAAAGGACAGGACAGAAATAAACAAACATGAAACTAAAGTGCTGTGGATTTCTGCTGAGAAAAAAACACCAAAACGTAGACAAATAGTGTCAATGTTCTATTATGTGTGATGAAATGTCAGACTTTGTTTTGCAAAATTTAATCCATTTCATGTATTAAGAGGCCAGAGAGTGGAAATCTGGGTAAGTGTCATTGTGACCAGAAGACAGAATGCAACAGAATATTTTCTTCCTTTCTTTGCTTGCTCACTGTTCCCTGTTGAAATGGGCTCAGAGTGGTCCACGTACAAATCAAGTTCACAGTAAACCATTATATACATCAGCCAATCAATCTATGGTGTCGTCCCCTGCACAGAAACCTGGTGAGGAGATAGCTAATTGAAACCTAGTTTAGCAAAATATTTACAAAACAGCAAACAGAAAACAAAAGACAGGAACAAAAGGGAAAGGAAGGGAGGTTGGCTAAGAGAACACCATTGCTTTTCCTTCAACCATAGACTTGGCAGAGCAGCTCCGTCTTACAGGTCCTGCAAAATGGCGATAAATCTCACAGGCCCCTTGCCTCATTAGACAGCATGTTCCACCAGGCTGGTCCCAGATCCAAAAAACCCCTTGGCCCTGTTCAAGGACAGCCGGACCGATTTCAGGCCAGGGATCACTAGTAAGTTGTTTGCTGAGCACAATGCTCTCCCGGGGGGTATTTTCCTTATTTCCATCTAATTCCATTGTCTGGAGATGATGCAAAGCAGTCCTTGCAGATAGAACAGAGTTCTCTCATTGCACCTCCACTTCCTAACTGCATTGTGCTACCCTTTCCTGATGCCTCCCAAGCAGGCTCAACAGATTTTTCCAGGTCAGTCCAGCTCCCCATCCCCACCCCACAAGCTTAATGGCTTCACACTGGCCAATGGCTTTTCCCAGTTAAGCAGCATGCCCCACTCTAGCCAGCCTCAATCTAAATGCCCCATGGAAGCCCAGACTTGCTCCACAACACACGGCCGGCCTCACCTTAGGTGCTCAAAATTACTGTTCACTCCCCTCCCCACTACAATCTGTGTAGAAAACCCCAAAATGGCATGGAATGGAGTCTGTCCCAGCGTACTGTTAGCATAGCTCTGTCATTAAAGCTTGCAGTAACTTTCTTCTTAAACCCATTAACAAGATGTGTGCCTACAAAGAATTGGGGGGGAGGGGGGATTTTCCCTCTCCATGATACAGTAAGCTAGATCAGAGCCTTGTCAGACACCAGTGAAGTGTCTGACAAAGTGTCTCCCACAAAGCAAACAGCCAGTCCATTCCTGGTTTTACTCCACCTGCCTGGAGCTGGAGGGGCTTCAGAACAGCCCCGGACAGAATTAGCTTTGTGTCTGCAGGGAGAACCCACTAATAAACTGCTCCCTCCAGCGTAGGACAGGTCAAATAATTTTTTAAGCAGTGTGATTGCCTCAGTACACAATGTCAGCCATTTCGTGATTGGTCCCAGCCCCCTAAGGCAGCCATTTTGTAACGCTGCCCACTATCTTTTCTCAAAACACTCAAAGTGCCCACAGACTCAACAAGACTAAGGACATCTAGTCTTGAGTATTCATTCCACCCCACACACATTTTTTTTCTCCATCTGGCCCTCAGCATCCTGCCTCTGAAAGGTTAATAAGCATGCTGAGTTTCATCAGGCTGTTATTTTTACATATTTTTTGTGCACAGCTAAGGAAGCTCCTGAGAATGAATACAACACCACAAAGCACATATTCGTTGAGCCCAGAGAGCGCACTGAAGGAAATGCACTTTCTCCCATACAAATTAACTCCACATTCCCACCACTCTTTCATTTGTAAAGGGGGTGGAGCCTGTGACCATTAATAGTTTTCTAGAATGGACAGTAAAATTATGGTCAGGGTAATTAGATGATCACCCCCCAAATCCCAGTTATCACTCCCAGGATAGGCTGTACAGCAGGGGTCCCCAACAGTGGTGGGATCCAAAAATTTTAGTAACAGGTTCCCATGGTGATGGGATTCAAACAGTGCCATAGTGCCAATGGGGCTGGCCGGGGCACGACAGGGGCGTGGCCGGGCATTCCGGGGGCAGGGCATTCCTGGGCGGGGCTGTGGCAAGGACGCAGCCACTGCACCGGTCCTTGGGCAGGAAACAAATGCACGCAGGGGCAGGCTGCCACGCACGCCGGTGCACCTCCTGCTAGACTGCTTCAAGTTCTGCGCGCTACTGCTGAGAGGAGGGGCGTAACTAAGGCAAAAATCACGTGGCAAAATCACCAATTAGTAACCCCCTCTCAGCACACACAAATAATTAGTAACCTACTCTCGGGAACCTGTGAGAACCTGCTGGATCCCACCTCTGGTCCCCAACCATTTGAGGCTGCAGGTATCTTTGAAATTTTAAGAGGGGGAGTGAGCACTACCCACATATGGCTGCCACAGGAAGCAGACCCAAACGCAAAATGGCTGCATGCAGGGGTGGAGGCAAATGACATACCTCCTTCCTTGTATCTCCTGGGAAAAAGGAAAGCCCATAGGGGGAATGGAACCACACACGGACTAAGCCCAATTGCTTATGAGTCCTCATGATCCTCCAGTGGAAAACCCTTTCATCCGAATAAGTGAAGCCAGGAAGCAGCTGTACCCTGCAAGGCCCCACCCATTTCCTGAAAAGCTTGGTGGGCACTAAGTGAAGTACCAGTGGTAGCCATGGTGCCCATAGGCACCAAACTGCAGAACTCTGCTGTACGGCATGAGAAGGGAGAAATAAAATACATCCTGTTCTGCTCAGATATGCTGCTCTATTACTAGCTTGTTGGTTATCTGTGCTAACTGCTCTAGGCAACTTTGTGCATGGTATCTTACCCTCATAATTACAACCCTCACCCAGTGGTGGGATCCAAAAATTGGCACGATGGGGCGTGGCCGAGCATTCCGGGGGGCGGGGCATTCCTGGGCGGGGCTGTGGCAAGGACGCAGCCGCTGCGCCGGTTCTTGGGCGGGAAACGAATGCACGCAGGCGCAGGCTGCCACGCACGCCGGTGCACCTCCTGCTAGACTGCTTCAAGTTCTGCGCGCTACTGCTGAGAGGAGGGGCGTAACTAAGGCCAAAATCATGTGGCAAAATCACCAATTAGTAACCCCCTCTCGGCACACACAAATAATTAGTAACCTCCTCTCGGGAACCTGTGAGAACCTGCTGGATGCCACCTTTGCGTGTCACCCTTTTGAGGAAAATTGAAAGAAGCAGGCAGCTGAAGCATGGCCTTTTTGGGTGGAAGCCCCAGCTTTTTGGAAAATGCCTCCTACCTGGTACAGAATCATTGCTTACCTGGTAGAGAATTACCTCAGCCCTGCATTCCCTGTTTTCAAGAGAAAGCAAACTCACATGACATTTACCCATGCAGATCCCACAGTCTCCAGAATAGCCTCCTTGATGGTCAAAGAGGATTCTTTCCTTCCTTTTTTACCACTGGAAAACTGGTTGGATCCAACCCAATATTTATTTTTGTTTCTTCCAAGAGCTTAAAGAACTGAAGTATACCAGCCAATATATATTTTGGCTTATTTCTATAGTCTAGCTGGCCTTGCTGATAAATATGGAATGGAATTTCAGTCTTCTTTGACCTGATTTTGAATATTTCCTAAAAATACTGACTTGAATTCAGCAACTGTCTTCTGCTCTGTGAGGGGCCTTACTACTGGACAGGAAGTTTCCTCAGCTAGTGCAAGGGCATCTTTGGATCTATCCCATGATTTCTGGGAATCCAATAGTTGTAATCTGTCAAAAGATCAAAAACTCACAAAGTGGCACCATCATAAGAGCTCCCATTTGTGGCCAACACCATGCCATGCTTTTCGGCTGTTGGATCTGGCAAAGAGAGCTCTGCCCAGAAGTAGGGGTGTCAAACTCATTTGTTACAAGACATAAATGTGACTTGGTCAGCTGGGTCCAACAGAGGGGGTGGATGCTGAAGCTGGTGAGCCCTCAACAGGCTCACCAGACCAGACTAGCACTAGGGAGAAGTGACTGCTTCATCCAGCAACCTTTCAGCAGGCTTGCCAGCACATATCACCCCTGCTCTATGTTGGAAGAGAAGGACTTTAAGCTGTTTCCTGCCTCGACCTACAGAGGGGGTTTCACTAGATAGCCAGTGACTAGATAGGGACCTAGGAATTGTCACCTTTACTCTATCATGCTGGTTCTATCACTTTGATATTAGACTGATACTCTCAGGGACTTCCTTCCTTCCTTCCGCCTGCCTTCTTCTCGATCGCTTCTCCATCTTTCTTTTACCATGCCTAGAGGAAGGATGGGTGCTGAATGCATCCATCACCATCCAGCTAGAATAGGATAATTTAGTGAACCTATCTACCTACCTTTCTATCCAGAATGGAGTTCACTAATAAATACTCTTTTTATTAGATTAGAAACTACAGCTGACTCCGACTTTCTTTTGCGTAAGCTTGCCACATATTGGGATCCATCACGCGCGCACACACAAGGTAAGGCTTCTGCTGTGCTTTTTCAGCCTACCGTGTACTCTGCTAAATATGATTAGGAATAAACTCCAATTACCAGGAGCTCTTATTCCAAGACCCTAGACAGAACACCCTTATTTTATTTTATTAGTATACAACTAAATTTACATTTTGAAGCAACTTACTGGAGGAGAAGTTACCTGCATAAATGAATGGTGGAAAATAAGCACAGAGATCTTTGTTGTGCTTCAATGAATTGTCCTAGATATCACGCTCTACCAATCACTGTCTGAAATCAATGCAATTCCAATTAAAATGTAGGTGAGTCAACCGCATCACCTGATCTGCTCCTGTCTTAACCAATGTGACATGCTTGGAATACTGAATATTCCTCATGGGGATTCAGGCATGCCTGTTACATATGCTAACTACTGGTCTGGTTTATACTGAGCATGCACATGTGTGGTCAGGAGCATAAAAATGCACCTGCATTCAAGATGAAGGGAGCTTAAAAGAATAGGGAGAGATTTTCTTCATCTGATCAATCTATCATTCATCTAGAACAGGGGTCTGCAACCTGCGGCTCTCCAGATGTTCATGGACTACAAATCCCATCAGCCCCTGCCAGCATGGCCAGTTGGCCATGTTGGCAGGGGCTGATGGGAATTGTAGTCCACGAACATCTGGAGAGCCGCAGGTTGCAGACCCCTGATCTAGAATTTACTTCGGCCTCTCTGCCTTTTTAAAATGCATTTCCAGTGACATTGAAATTACCACCAACCACAATAAAAGCTAGAAGTTATATAAATACCTGGTGTCAGCAAGATAACTGAAGTGACAATCAGAGAGCAGATAACCAGAATAACAAGTAAGGCAATTGCAATTCCTTTCCAGTTTCTTTGCGGAGGGTTGCTTCCCACCAGCTCCTGAAAACAAAAAAGGAGAAAGCACGATAAGAGGAGGAGAAAAGTGGTTGACAAGGGCTCAGTTCGTATAGCTGTACTTCCCATAGATGCAACTGCCACGCGTAATATATGCAGCTACAATCTGGCTACATAGGGACAGATTTATCGAATATGGTAGAGAGCAAGATCATCACAAATCCTATGGGGTTTTATACTGGTGGTGACTGAGGTATGCACCATTTCTTTTCAGCTTAAACCCCCCCCCCCTGAAATTTACACCCCAAAAAAGACAGAACCCCATGCCAGCTTTTGTAAGTTGTTCAAAAATGTTTTTTTTAAAGCTGAAGCTGCCCCCCTGCTACTGAAGCCTGCTCGGGCTTTAGAGGCAGTAGTGGAGAGCAGCTCTCCCTTGCTGCCTTTAAAGCCCAAGAGGCAGCTTTGGCTTTAAAAGACCCGCAGAAAGTCTAGTTGTAAAACAACTGCCAAAGTACACTAAAAGTATATTATCCAACATGTGTGTAAGCAGAACTGGAAAGATTCAGGAAGAGATTTAGAAACAACACCCCCACCCCCCGTTGATTGCCATTCACCGAGCTGCTCTGATGCCAGACAGAGGCTGATTATGCACAAGGTTTCTGCAGTGCTACAGGGTCGAACTTCTGTCGCAGCAAGATCTCGTATGAACGTATTATTTGAGCTCTGCTTTTTCCTTCCATTCTCTCCGGGGCATGCAATACCACTTTTAGCACTACTTTAATTTGCTTCGGTGACAGAGCATGACAGATTTCCCCACGAGCGCAACTTTGCCCTGGGCGTCTTCCCTATGCCCACGGTCAGCCTAGCTTCCCCCTTCCCACTCATTCGCACTGCTGCACACGCCTTCCCACTCGCCCCTCCTTCCATGTTTGCAGCTCCTTCTTTCTTCCTACTTGACATGCCAGCAACTTTCAATGGCCAGCCAGTTTAAATCAAAGAAAAGAAGCTTAATCACATGGGCTTAGCCAAAACCTTTGAATCCTCATATCAATATCTCAATATCTCAATGTAATAACAAAGAATGTTTGGACTCACCATATGCCCAGTGCACTCAGCCCCCTCTTTTCCAGGGATGGTGCAAGTTCTCCCCCCACACACACACATTACAGGGATTTTAAAAACTTTTATTTTAACTTCATGCATTTGTAGCATATTAGATCTATCAAAGTAATGATAGATCTAACACAGGAATATCAAATAACAAGCCTCACTCTCCTGCGGCAGCAGCAGCAGGAAGTATGTGTGTGTATGTGGAAGAGAGGTGACAATATGAGCTCTAGGACGTGGACTCCTCCTTCAGCAGCCTGTGGTCCAGGGAACTGCTTTGCCTCTTTCATTTTGGGATGGGGATCATTTTTGGAAAGGCTACAATATCGATATAATGGCAATAAAGCAATATCAGTATATCAGTAATTTAAAGGCTTTTACAAAGCCAACAAAATTAAGACTACCAAGTGTAATGAGATCTGTGCCTTCAAGAGTGAGCTGATGGGCAGAGTTAAAAGAACCAGGAAAAGGTGACCAAGGAGAGATTTCAGAAGACAAGTTGCACAGCAAGTAGTAAGTACCTCTTCATGTGTAAACAGAGAAATGCAAGGAGACCCCCACCACAAGCCCATTGCATAGTGAAGAATCCCAAGGTAAATGTTCCATACATAATGGGCCAGACAAAAAATATAGGGAGCCTTAAGAATTTAGATGGAACACAACCCACTAAAAAAGATCTGAAATAGAGAATGGCCTGTAGGGAGGCAGGGGAGAAAATGAGACCAGAAAGATGAGGAATCTAGGAGATAAAAAGAGCTGCAAGAAGAGATGCTTCTGACCAGAATTTGGTGAGCCAGATAAGGACAAAGCTCACATATTGATTCAGAATAAGCAACTTCACATGCTGCAATGATTAGTCATTGTTTGCCATTCATAACAGACAATGGTTAGCACAGGGAATGATTCCCTGCAACCATTCAGGTTCTTTCCCCAAGCACGCACGCACACACGCACACACGCACGCACGCACGCACGCACACACACACACACACAGGAAACAGGAAGTTGTGGAAAAACAGGAGCATACAGTTGCATTTTAATAGGAAAAATGACCACTCTGAGGACAGAAATATCTGTGTGTTCCTCCTGAAACCCAGTTACCCCCAAATGCCACAACTGGAAGGCATACCTACATTTATTTCAAATATTTGTTTGTCTCTTCTGCATAAAATATACTCAAAGAGGTTTGTAGCAGAGCCTGTAAGACCAACTACAATAATTTGAAAGTGCTAGAAGAAACTTGAAATAACTGATAATGACTAAAAACATGAGAAGCAATATCAAAACACAGCAAAATAGTTTCAATATTTCAATGTCTACATAAAAAGCCACCCTAAATAGTGCTACAACGCAAGTTCGCTGAAGTAGGTAAGCTTAGAAGGTGCAAAGCTTCTTTGGATTGATCTATTAAATAGAACGCCCAAGCTACAAGCATGCTCCTAAGGGAAAGTACAACCCTGCCTTGAAACAGGTCCTTAATCCCTGTTTAGTTCTACCATTGATCAACACGCCTTCAATCTCCTCTTGCTTGCTTGAGCTTCAGTCAATATTGAGTTGCTGCTGGTCAATGATCAGGTCATTTCCGAAGGAGCAGTGCCACTTAGTACTTTACAAGCTGGAGTCATATCAAGCATGGATGTCACACTTGTTGGAAGGGAGTGCAATCGTTTTTCTGCTGGGAGACTTGGAACCGACTTCTAAACAACAATGCAATCCCAGCCAGGGTTACACCATTCCAAATCCAGCAGTCTCAATGCGGTAGGACAGTGTAACTCTATTTAGGATTGCACTGTTCAAAAAGAAAGATGAAAGAATCTAATGGGCATCTTTTGCCTGTGTTTACAACACTTTGCAACTATACATAAACCCAGTGGTGGGATCCAAAAATTTTAGTAACAGGTTCCCATGGTGGTGGGATTCAAACAGGGGCACGATATTCAAGGGCACGACGGGGGCGTGACCGGGCATTCTTAAAGGGGCATTAATAATTTCTCTGTTACTGTAAAAAACTCTTACTGTAAAAAAAAGTTCCTAATTTCCAGCTGGTATCTTTCTGTCCATAATTTAAACTCATCATAGCAAGTCCTATCGTCCACTGCCAACAGAAACAACTAGTTCTCCTCTAATTGACTGCCTGTCAAATACTTAATACTTTCAAATACTTAATTTTCTTTCTAGAAATCAAAAGGATACTTTCCTTAAACAAGGAACTTTACCATATTTCTAAACCATGTTTTTAAAACAGCCCAACAGGGAGAATGATCCCGTTTTCTACCTTTGCTGACCAGCCACATAGGAAACAACAGGACTTTATGATTTTTTGACCTAATGGAATTTCTAATGGAAAAGCAGACCCAATTAGTAACCCCCTCTTGGCACACACAAATAATTAGTAACCCACTCTCGGGAACTGGTGAGAACCTGCTGGATCCCACCTCTGCATAAACCCACAGTCATAAGATTTAAATACTGACTGCACCTTTTCTAGCACCTCAGTTTCCTATCAGCCGGCAAATTTCTTCCCTGCACTAAATAATACATCTCATTACTTACAAGCAGTGCATTGAAGCATGTAGTTTGGGAAAAGACAACGAACCTCTGCTTGAAATATTATTCAGGTTCCAATCCATTCAACCACAGACCAAAGGCCCCTTGCCCCAGGATTTGGAGGTGCACTTGTGAAGGAAGGTTTTCTTGACCCCCCAAAACTCCAGGTAACAGAAGAATAAGAATGTGATTGCAGAAATGCTTGGAGAATGCTTGGACACTCCTAAGTGATCTTCTGTCCATGCCTGACCTAGAGAAACACATGGTTTATCGGTTCCATGCTGTCATATGGGGTCATCATTGTAATGGAGGGCCCTATTAGATACACAATATCAGCCATTTTTGCCTTTCAGATACCTATGCTGTTTCTCTTCAGCTGAGCAAAAATGAATATTAATTTTCTGTTGTCCAAAGTAAGGAGTAACCAAAGAAATCTGTGAAGTAAAAGATCTCCAAGAAACAAAATTACAATGGAAGTACAGTTGTCCCTCCCACCAGGGGAATAACGAGGCAAACTGGAGCCCTGGGCAAAACTCAGAGCACGTGACTCGGATCGCTCACGCGCCCCCCACGTGGCTCAAAATTCTGATGCCTTGGGCAATTGCCCAATCTGCCAGATGGACGTTACGCCAGTGCCTCCCACATCGCGACTTTCCTGATCACGGTTTTGGTATCAGCATCAGACAGTAGTGTATATGG
Source organism: Sphaerodactylus townsendi (assembly GCF_021028975.2). Classification (NCBI taxonomy): domain Eukaryota; kingdom Metazoa; phylum Chordata; class Lepidosauria; order Squamata; family Sphaerodactylidae; genus Sphaerodactylus; species Sphaerodactylus townsendi. Next base: position 69,014,434 of record NC_059435.1, read on the forward strand.
GAATTTTAATGACATAACTGTTTAGTAACATAAATGAACACCTATACAACTTTTTTTAAAAAAAATTAAATTTGTAGTAAAAGAACTGCCGTTCAAAGAGTATTTACAGCAATCTTTCATGTGACATCACACAGTGATCTTGCAGAGATCTTTGCATCTTAAGTTTTTCGCAGTTTTCCAGTTGGGGGGGGGGGTGCTGCTGTGCCCCTAACCCTTGCAATGTGGAGTGGACAACTACAATTAACAATATTCAATGGGTGATTTTTATGCAAGGAAAACATTTTTGCAAAGTCACAAATTCATCCTCTCCCTGTCCTTGAAAGGCAACGAGCAGCCACTATCTCCATCTCTCAACATAGGGCATGGATACTTAGCGATTTCCCCAGTGCCAGGCCAGCATTAGCAGAAGCATGAGGAAAACAATCCAGGTCTTGTTATCTCAGTTCACAGGCAGCCCACATCAAAAGCAGCTCAGTGGGACAAGGAAGAGGAGGAGGAAGAGCTGGAGAGCAGGGATGCTTGCTGGCATCACCGCTCTGCCAAAGCTGTTGAAATTAAAAGATATTTTAAAAATCCACCTCTGCTCTTGCTTTGCTTATAAACTGGCAAAAGATGTAAGCGACAGGATGACAGAAACTATTAGGGGCAGCGACTCCTACTAGTCGGGACAAAAGCAACATCTAATAATAGCTCTTCTGTTGTTCTCCTTCCATTGTAGTCCCATCAGATGAGGTCCATTCGGCACTGCTGTCATGTGATCAGGAGAGGGCATGCTTAATCAACCATTTAGCGCAAGTATATTGATGGTTGTGTATTACTGCAAAGCCCGAGAGAGAGTGTTCTAAAGGTGTCTTTCATAACAACAAATTGAAGAGAAATGGGTCATTCAAATGCCCTCTGGGTATCTCTGGTTCTTTGATTGGTGTTAGGTAATAAGGAGATGATGCCAAGTCAATATATTCCTTCTTAAAAGCAACACACACATTACAGAATCAAAGACATTTTGGTGCCTGAAGGATGAAATCCAAATAGTGCTAGCATGTACACCCTCATAATAAATTAGATGAAACTAAAGTGGCTGTTGTCGGTTTTCCAAGCTGTGTGATGATCGCCTGGTAGTTAAGTCTCACCCACATCTATGGCTGGAATCCTCAGAGGTAGGTCACAGTAACATGTTTCTCTCCATGAACACAAGTGCAGAGGCAGATGCGGTTACAAATGCGACTGCAAATGCAACAAAATGCAACTGTAAATGAACTCCGCCCAGACGCATGCAAATGTGCCTCAGCCCACCACACAACCACACCACACATGGAGAGAAACGTCTTACCATGACATGGCTCTGAAGTTGCCAGTCAGAGATGAGGGTGAAACGTTAGGAGCAAAAACCACCAAATGTGGTTGAAATGTTAAAACAAAAAACTATCAGACCATGGCCACACAGCACAGAAAACCCACAACAGCCAGTTGATTCTGGCAACATAAGCTGTCATCAATTCATTGAAAACAAAATGATTTTTGTGTGTGGGAGAGACAAATTTGGGGTGGAGGAAGGCTTCTTTACATGAAGGTAAGAGGACTGCACCCAGAAAAGTGTTTCCCAGTGAAATCCCAAGGAAACTACTATCTGGCTCATTCTGCACATGCAGAATAATGCACTTTCAAACTGCTTTCAGTGCTCTTTGAAGCTGTGCGGAATAGCAAAATCCACTTGCAAACAGTTGTGAAAGTGGTTTGAAAACGCATTATTTTGCCTGTGTGGAAGGGGCCTCTATTTCCTAATACATCAACCACAACACCCCCAGTCCAAATTACAGAATGACAGAAGAACAGAAGATAAATCTAGCTACTGCTTCTTTTCCTTGCACGCCCCTCCCGTTCAGCAAAATGGCTGGTCTTATACCAGGTTGCTGATTATGAAGAGAATCAAGTTCAAGAGGAAGGTGATTTTTCTACAAGTAACAACTGTTGCAAGGTCATCAAGCAAAGCCATAAGATTCTAAGCATGATTTTTTTTTCCTTTTTAGATAAGTAGAACAGCAACCAACAAAATATGAATCTGCAGAGCTGCTCAGAACCAGCACAAAGATTTCCTCTTGATGTCCCTCATGTTCAGAACATGTTTTGTCAGAATAGTTAACTGTTTCCCATCCATCAGTACATTGCCTAGATACCCAGGTCCCCAGCATGGCCTTGGCATTATTTTTGAGTTCCTCATCCATCTTGCTTTTTAAAAAGCAGGCAAGCAAGGCTCCCATTCAGCCTTGGTGTCTGCTGAAATGGCCCTGTTGGAACAACCGCAGATTTCCTGGAAAGTTTTCTCAAAAAGCACAAAGAGTAGATCTTCAGGACTACTTCAGATCAGGAACATGGTGTGGGGAAAGGCTTATGCTGTTCCTCACCATACCAGAGTCCTGATCTAAATGGAGATTTCAGGCACCTGCCTGAGCCAGTTTTGTGTAGGGATGAAATGTTGGGCTAAGATCCAGAAGACCTCGGTTCAAATCCCTACTCTGCCACAGAGTTTACTGTGTGACCTTGGGCTAGCTACAGTGTCTTCTTGTAACCTACCTCAAAGTGTTGTTGTGAGACTATAATGGAGGAAGGGAGAAGGAAACTCCTTGTAATTAGTAAGTAAATACATACATACATAAATGTTTTTTAAAGCCTAGAAACTCATTCAGAAAATATTCAATGTCATCTGGTTTGGCACAAAGACTTCCCTTGAGTTAAGAAATTTATCTAGCTCTTTCATAGAGTGTAAGAATGTTAGTAATACACAGAATCATAGAAATTTATCTAGCTCTTTCTAGAGTGTAAGAATATTAGTAATACACAGAATCATAGAGTTGAAAGGGGCCATACAGGCCATCTAGTCCAATCCCCTGGTCAATACATGATCAGTGTAGAGTATCCCAGATAAATGTTCGTTCATAATATGTAACACCAAACTATATAATTAAACAAACAACCCTTGACAGATGTTCACAGAGGCTTTTTAAAGAAAAGCTGCTGTATAAATGAAATAATCATTTGAAAGATAGATAATTTCCTAATTAAAAGATACTTGACAGATGTTCACCATGGCTATTTTTAAGAAAAGTGCCCTATGAATCCAACAAATTGCTCTTGATAAATAAAATTTACAGACCTCTAAGCTATACTCAGCAACAGATTTCTTAAACAAAGGGGAAAAGATTAAACTCAAAGCTCTGCTGAAAATATTTGGTCGAGCAGCTTGAAGCTTCATTGCTCAAATTAATTTCCCATCTACCCTTTATGAATGCGAAAAAGATACACTATAAATTCCCTTTTATGTTCCATGGACCATTTGCTACGGGTAGAGAGGGTAACAACAAATTATAAAACCAACAGTGCGTGTATTTTTGGGCATGTGAAGCTGGTGTCTAATCACTTCTGTTTCCTGTACAAAGAGATTAGAAGGCCCAAAAAGAGAGCTTGAAACAATTGCCATGATTCAAGAACCCTTTACAAGATATATGGCTGCCATCTCAGTTTCATGATTATCCCTGATTAAGTCGTTAAATCATGTCCCGGCCTGCTCTCCAGCTTCATGAGAATGGTTGTGCCCCTCTCTCATTAAGATTCTTTGCTATAGGTTAAGTCCAGTAATAATTTCATCCTAATATCCTGCCCAAAAAAGCTGATTAAACATTCAAGAAGATGTGCTACAAGGACACCCAGAATGCACCAGGTCTCCCATTTCGAAACTTCGCAGCATATGGACAGCTTCTAACGCTGCTTTTTCCCCAGTTTGCGAACTTCCATGTTTGTGGAGGTTTTAATATTTCAAGCAACTGACCTCTTCCTAACGCACACACATATTCTGAGAGGGAACAATCCCACGCAAGGCTGGACGATTGTGCCTCAATTAACGGTTGAACCAGCTGTCAGAACAGGAGGACAAATTAAGAGATAAATAGGGAATGTAAATGGAAAAGGCTACAGGTAGAATTCAGACTGGTCTTTGTTCGCAATTTCTAAAGCTCCCCTCGGTGCATGGAAAGGCCTGATAATTCATATTTCATTTTATCCTGCGGACAGGGTCAGATGGAAGACTTCTCAAGGTCACCCTATGCATTTTATGTGTGGGGGTATGAACCTGAATGTCCGGCATCCAGGGCTGAGTTAACATTCTCCTACTCCACGGCATTTACCATGCCGTCTGGATTAAAATCATGTCGCTAGTTAATAGTTTTGCACCTCTGCTGCACCAAGGTGAACAGAATATTTCCAAGTAATGACTCATCATGGCTTCTGGCACGTATTTATAGGGTATCTGATTTAAAATGGGCATAGCAATTCTAGCCTTGAAAATATTTCCTTTGACTCTTCTGGGCAAATGCATGCAAAGGGAGATTTTAACAAATGAAAGTAAAGATTCCAGCCTCTGGAAACGTTTGTGGAAACTCATTTGAAATTCAGTATATACATACCTGCAGTGATAAAGGTCCCATGGCTGTCCAACTCAGGGAATTCCCAGATTTTTTTTGGGGGGGATAAATAATATGAACCCCCCCCCCAAGCATTAGAGAAATGCATATTATAGCCTCAAGAGACAGAAGGCAAGAGAAACCCAATGCTATTCTTTCCAGTGTTCCTACATTTAAAATGTATCAGTGCATTTATTAAAATATTCGTACCCATCCCATCCTCTCTCTAAAGGCAGGCCTAAGAGATCACACTGTAGAAAAGTCAAGAGTTAAAATGGTGTTGCAATAAACAACTAAAACACACATAATAAATAACACATCCGTATGGGGAGAGAGAGAGAGAAACACTGTTTAAACTCTCTGGACGTCTGAGATGCAGTTCCAGAGAGACAAGCTACCCTCTGTTCCAAGCTGATGTTGTCCAACCCGCCCAGTTCCCTGCACACTCAGATGTGGCCAAAGACGAAAGCATATCATCTTTGACCACGCATTCTAACCTGGACCAGAAACAAAATGTTGGGGCTTAACGCCAGTCCAAGTGCTTTGGAAGACTCCTTGGTCAGAGGTGGGATGCATATTTCTACAATAGTGCTTCCAACACTTTCGTTGTCAGTCACCTTTAGGGCTGTCATTCTGTTGCAAACATCTCACTCAAAATTGGTTCTCATGCATTAGTTAATTACCGTGTATGGAGACACACAGCAGTTTCAAAAATAGCTGCAATTCCTCCAGCTTACAAAAAAAGTGGGCTTTTGGCAAGGGGTAAATGCTATGGTTGAGTCAGAACAGGAATTTTGCGATCTCAGAAGTTAGGGATCTCACAATTCCCATCCTTCCTTGCCAGGATGGCCGATTGACCATGCTTGTAGGGGCTGATGGGAATTGTAGTCCATAACATCTGGAGTGCCAAAGGTTCGCCACCACGGCTATACATCCTGACCTGAAAGGCCCAGGCTGACCCCATCTTGTCAGATCCTGGAAGCTAAGGAGGCTTAGCCCTGGTTAGCCCTTGGATGAGAGGCCTCTATGGAGGTCCAGGCTTGCTACACGGAGGCAGGCGATGGCAAACTGAACATCTGTGGCCTTGGAGACATTGGAGTCAGGAGTTTAACCTTGGCATCTCCAGGATGCTATGGATTACTGGCTCCATCAGCCCCTGCCAGCACGGTCAATTGGCCATGCTGACAGGGGCTGATGGGAATTGTAGTCCATAGCATCTGGAGTGCCAAAGGTTCGCCACCACTGCACTGAGGGATCACCGTAAGTTGGTTGCGACTTGATGGCACACTCACACAAATGATGCATGAACTATCTTAGCCCCCCATTTTTGGTATGTGGTTTTCCAAAAACTGCTCAGAAGCAGCTATCTGCTCCCTCCTCCTCCACAGCACAGATAGGTTTAACAAAATCCAGAAAGATTACAGTTTTACACTCTGAGAGCCAGCGTGATATAGGGGATAAGAGTGACAGACTCTAATCTGTTTGTTTGCCCACTCCTCCACAAAAAGTCTGTTGGGTGACCTCGGGCCAGTCACAGTTCTCTCAGAACTCTCTCAGCCCCACTCACCTCACAAAGTGTCTGTTGTGGGGAGAAGAAGGGAAGGAGATTGAAAAAGATAGAGAAAGGCAGAGTATAAAAACTTACTTTTCTTCTTTTTTTCCACATTCATCCTAATAACTCATCTGCTGGAGAGGTGGGAGAAAGGGAAGCTCCCTTTTACTAACTCAACCCAGTTATGCCAATCAAACAATTCAACAAAGCAATCTTCAGATTCTGATCCTGAGAAAGCCAATTTGCTTGTGAATAGTGACGACACTGGAATCCAAGGGGGCCATCCCAAGAAGACTTTCCTGAGATAAGCCCCACTGAATAAACCAGAGCTGGCTTCTGAGCAAATCTGCTCAGCATTGCTCTTAAAACCAGTTGGATGAACAAAATTTCCACTATTCAAGAGGATCAGCAACAAATATGTAGGCATTGGGCCTACATATCTGAAGGACTGCATCTCCCTGTGTTGCCCTATTAGGCCCCTCCACTCATCAGAGGATCGCCTGCTGGAGATCCCTGGCCCACAGAAGATCCGGCTGGCCTCTACAAGGGCCAGGGCCTTTACAGTCCTGGCCCCTACTTGGTGGAACAGGCTCCCTAAAGAGATCCGGGCCCTGCGGGACCTTCAGAGCTTCCGCAGGGCCTGTAAAACGGACCTGTTCCACCAGGCTTTTGGCCAGCCGGGATAGCCACCGGACCCTTGTACCATCTAGGGTATAAGTCACCTCAGGAGTTGTATAAATGTTATATTGAGAATTTTAAACTGATTTTATTGATTTTATTGGAATTTTTGGAATTTGATGTATACTGCCTTGAGCCCTTTGGGGTAGGGAGGTATAAAAACATAATAATAAACAAACAAACAAAGTAAGTAAGTAAGTAAGTAAGTAAGTAAGTAAGTAAATAAATAAATAGCGTTGACAGCTTCCAAGTAGTGGCTGGAGATCTCCTGGGATTACAACTGATCTCCAGGCAACAAAGATCAGTTCACCTGGATGGAATGGCTGATTTAGAAGGTGGACTCCTGGACATTGTACCCCATTATTTTCTGCCCCTCCCCAAGACTTGGCCTCCTTATGCTCCACCTGCGGAGGGAAGTATTTCTCAACCCAGAGTTGGCAACCCCAGCAATTAAACACTGAGACAATGACTACCACTTGTGCTGTGTTAATAATAGCAAAGAAAACCATACTTATGTTTTCCACAAAGTAATCTAACTTGTTACATCTTCTATTTTTTGTTTGCTGCTTTTTTCGCACTGCTTCCATAAAAGCTCGAATGAGCCCTGAATTTCAAATGCAGAAGTTGCGAGCAGTTTTGAAACGTGAGCATCCACAACGGAAGCACTTTTTCAAAAGTCAGATTCGAGACTTCGATGCTTGTTTCCAAAAGAATACTGCCTTCTGGCAAAGGGTCCGTCCCCTTTCACTCTGCACCACCTTCCAACACAAAGCCTAGCACCTTTATTGTAACACCGTGCCCGATACCTGAACGCAGAATGGCAGTTTCCTGGATGAAAAAAGGCGGAACTAGCATGGAATGGAGGCAGTCTGGAAACATTCCAGCATGGGAGTCTGTCAGCAAAATCATTAATGGCGTGTTTATTGCCAACCTGCCAAAAATCTGCCACCCTGACAACCGTGTTATATACCTGTAGCCTAATTCAGATAAATCTCTCCACCTGCACCTTCCCACTGCCCTTAAAATAATCTCCCAAATCAAGGGATCAGAGAGGAACAAACAAAGCTATTGACTCAATAATGTATCACGTTTCTTTGTCTGCAAAATATATGTCTGTCTCTTTTCTAGCTATTATGCACGGCTGCTGCTGCTAAAGCATAAAACAGGGCTGTAAACCAGTTGTAATTTAGGAGTGGGTGTACTGCTCCCTCAGAGTGAATGAGTCTGTAACTCCGTGTACTCGAACAGAGGTCCCCAACCTCTTTGAACCTTCAGAATTCTGACACAGGATTGTAGTCACAATTACAAAATGGCTGCTGAAGAAGGTGGACCCAACCACAAAATGGATGTGCAGGAGGTTTTGCCCGTCTTTCCCCCCTGCTGGCCATTGGCAAGGGGACATTCACATTGTGCCAAGTGAGACACATTTTTGTGGCCAGTTCCTGTGCCACAGTTTTGCAGGATGAATCATTCCTACCTCTGAATCCATCCTTCAGTCTTAAGGTTGGAGAGTCAACAGATCATGCACTCAGGAATCCTATCCTGTGTTGCCCACTTGTGCATAAGAGTCTTCTACCAAATAACACTATTGAGTAATGTGATATGTCCTACAGCCTCTCCTCCAAGGAAAACCAGGGTTGTGATACGAAGGCAGGCAACTGCAAACCACCTCTGAACATCTCAGGGATGTAGGTATAGATTTTTATGGGGGGGTTGGGGGCGGAGCCATGCCCCACCCACCCCTGGGGGCATGGCCATGCCTCCCCAAGCCCTGCCCCCAGCCTCAGTGGTTATAAAAGCAGCTCTCCAAGGCCAGGGGTAGCAGACTCCCCTCCCCCGCACCCACTGGCTGCGCTCCTAGCCAGCAGTCCCTTCTGCCCTCCACTCTGGGCAGAGGCATAGCTAGGACAAATGGAGCCTGGTGCAAAATATGAGTTTTTGGGGGGCCCAATGGGTGGTCACTGTGATGCTGGAATCCACCCCCAAACAGCATCACTTTCAATGGTGTTTAAACTAGAGGGGCCAGATTCTCCTTTTAAATCCACCTTAAAGGGAGAATCTGGGGACCGCAGTTAATACAAAATTTAAAGTGATGCTGTTTTGGGGTGGATTATCCCCCACCCTTAAACAGCATTACTTTCAGTGTTTAAACTGGGGACCTCACATTATCCCTTTAAATCCATCCCGAAGGGGGTGTATTTAAAAGGAGAATCTGGGAAAAATTGGGGGGTGCCTGCTATCAGGGGTGCAATTGCTAAGCTAGCAGCACCAAACTTTCAGGGTATTTTTAGGAGACCCTCCTGATGATACCACCCAGGTTTGGAAACGTTTGGTTCATGGGAGCCAAAGTTATGGACCCTCAAAAGTGTAGCCCCATCTCCTATTAGCTCCCATTGCAAACAATAGGGGATGGGGCACCCCCTTTGTGAGTCCATAGCTTTGGACCCCCTTGACCAAACTTTACAAAACCTGAGTGGTATCAGTAGGAGACTCTTCTGATGATACCACTTGGAGAAGTTTGGTTCATGGGGGCCAAAGTTATGGACCCTCAAATGTGTAGCCCCCATCTCCTATTAGTTCCCATTGGAAACAATGGGGGATGGGGACACCCCTTTTGGGAATCCATAACTTTGGACGCCCTGAACCAAACCTCACCAAATTTGGGTGGTATCATCAGGAGAGTCTCCCACCAAATCCCTGAAATTTTGGTGCTGCTAACCTAAAAATACCGCCCCCTGCAGGCCAAAAAAAGAAAAAACACTAAAAAATTCAAAAAAACCACAAACGGGAGGCGGAGCTTTGGACATGTAGTGGGGGGGGGGTTGAACCCGAGAACCTCCCCCCCCTTACCTACGTCCTTGGAACATCTTTTGACTTGAAAACTCTTAGGGGTTATCATAGTCAGCTGTCACTTGACAGTGCACGCATACACATACAACAACAACAACTACTACCACGTTTCCATTGCCTTAGGCTGAAGTTCTTCCCAGCTCCTCTATGGCTGAGATCTTTTAATGAGATCTTTTAACTTGGACTGCAACTTTTGCAGGCAAACCCCCAAGCTTCCAAGTACTTCACTAGATTCATCTTGCAATTCCTTGAACAAGCACAATTCACACTCAAGTTCCATGTCAACAACTTTCATCCCACTGTTACATACTCGGAATCACTTACAGATTAAAATCGTCAATGAGTGTATTCACTGGAAGGAGGGGGAGGGGGGAATGATCCAAGCCTTTGATCACATTTTAATCAGCATGCTGAGTGCCTTCTGCAGGAATAGGGCACTTAATGAATATTAAGGAGTTACTAATCCTCTTTAACAGCAGCAGCAAGACAACTATATTAGGCCTGACTAAAAAGTCACAAAGTGAGCTAGCTTTTGAATTTATCAAAACAGTTGATCAGGTTAGACATTCAACAACGACAAAAAAGTGTGTGTCCACAAAAGGGGAGAAACAGATAGTTCTGGGCTAAGCCTGACAGAATGGAGACAGTGCACAGATGTTATAGCAGGGTTGCCATCCTTCACATGGGCCCCAGAGATCTGTCGGAAGCCCAGCTGATCTCTAGGCAATAGAGATTAGTTCTCTTGGAAACAATGACTGCTTTAGAATGTGGACTCTATGACATTGAGGTCCCTCCCCACTCCAAACCTCCCAGGCCCCACCCCCTAACTCTAGCAGCCTAAAGCTGGCATGGCAACCTTAAATATTAGGCTGACTATTGTGGGAATGGATCAGAATGTGTATAAAAATGGTATTTAATCAAGAAACATGAAAGTCATAGAACCAAAGAAGCAAAGAATCAAAATGGGAGCTTCTGTGTAAGTGACCAAAAGCCTGCATTTTTGCAATAGGTCAAAAGGGCATGTTACAAGCTTGCTAGTGAAGATGCTGGCAAGCAAGATAACATCTTTAGTATCTTGTAACTACAGGTTACTACGTGACAGAAGACAAATGCATTTTATAACTTTGGTTTTTGGGTTCGAAATGAATGCGATTAGTTAAATTACAAAGTGTTTTTCTATATAGTTAAATGAGCACAGAGAAATGATAATGAGAGTAATTCACATGTATTAGTATTTTACTATAATTCTATTGTCTTAGAATCATTGTATAAGTCTTAGAATCATGTTTTAACATTTCAAACTGGGGAATGGCAAAAGTAAGTTTTATGATCTAAAAGTATGTAGAGTCAGAACTGCATTGCCTAAGGACATATCTCTCTGGGAGAAACCTAGCAAAACGGGTTTTTCTTGAAGACAGTGAGCTAGCTTGATGGCTGTTCTTTGTATATGCATAGAGGCCATAAACTAACAGCATGTAGCATTTGAATTACAGAAGGAATGTGAATACTTAGAATACAGGCTGCCTTCATGTGACCAGATCTATCCAATTAGATTCTTAAGGTATATGGATTATAATACGTGAGTAAGGGGATGGACTATGTGACGTCTTTGCATCTATAAAAATTAAGGCTCTTCCTCTACTGGGCGTGTCTCTCGCTTGAGAGCACCAGAGCCTCTCCCTCGGGAGAGGTCACCTTCTGTAACTTATCTGTATTTTGTAACGTTCTAAAATCCGTGTCTCTCAATTGAGGGCACCGGGGCGTGTCTCGTCCTCGGGAGAGTTCACATTCTGTAAACTGATCTAAATTCTGCTAAGTAAAAAAAAAACTGTCTGTTTGTTTCTAATGTCAGATGTCTTTTGCTTTATTTCAAATTTTAAGTTTTTCTTAAAACTAACTCAGCTGTGTAGGACCAGAGAGCGGCCCTGGCCCCACACTATGGTACAAAAACAATCTCAGATGGCATTATTTTATTGTATTGGGTTTTATTGTTATTGTTTATGTTATTGCATTGTATTGTATTTTATTATATTTTGTAAGCCAGCTTGAATATTACTATAATGTGGAGTATAAATAGTTTAAAGGCAGGCAGACAGTCAATCAGTCTACAGGGGTAAGCATAGCTGTTTCCCCAACAGGGTTGCCAGCCCCTGTAGTTCTCCTAGAAAAACAACAACTGATCTCCAGCTATAGAGATCTGTTCTTCTGGAGAAAATAGTAACCTTGGGGGGGAAAATTCCACATGAAATCCTCCCCCCAAATCCTCCCTCCCATGGACACTGCCCCCAAATATCTAGAATTTCTCAGATCAGAGTTGTCAACCTTCCCAATGAAAACAGAAAAGGCAGGCATTACTTGTTGCTGTTTTTGTTAAGATATTTTCTAACAGATCAAAAAGGACTGCCTGCCATTTTAATCCCCCATTAAGGGATGTGGATCACTCCAAATATATGCTCTTGCAATCCTAGACTACACATATTGAATTGAGGCCAGTGAGCATCTTATGTCTATACATGTGTTCCAGATTGTGGTTTTAATCACAATCACCCCTGGAAATTTGGGGGGTGGGGCCGGAGTAAAGTGCTGTTTACGGAGTGGGCTCAGCAGGGATATAATTTCCACCAAATCAATCCTCTGAAGATGCTATTTCCTCCAGGAGCCCTGATCTCGGTAGTCTGAAGGACGGTTGTAATTTTGTAAAACTGCCAGGACCAATCTGTAGATGGCATCTTTGATCATCACCCTGCACCTGAAATACTAATAGTTACAGCCAAGGGTCAGGCATCCTATGTAAGTCTACCAAATTAGTAAGGATGCAGAGAAGCAACTTAAAACAAAGCATTAAACGAAACTTCAGGATAACATGCAACACAAGAGGAGACCACTGTAAATAACGTGATACTGACGGAATTCATGTGGAAAATATAATCAACATGGCTGTGGACATCAAAGCCAATTACAAATTAAGTTTTGCACAGCTCATCCTTTCAGCAGGGAAAAAACCAGGAGATTTGTATAGAATTTCCAATTGTTATAGCTGGTGCGGATAAAAATTGGCAGCGTTCCTGTATCACTTGCCTATCATAGAACTTTATCAATAGCTTTCACATTTGCAACACATCTTATTTTCTCACAGGCACAGAGTAGCTACAGATGAAATGGCAAATGAAACAGGGGTAAAAATAGAAATAATCATTGCTGGCGCTTTCCAAACAAATATCATATGAACACTCCAGAAAATGAAACAAATAATCCAGAAAATGAAACTGAAGGTCCTCAGCTATAGCTGACAACTATATCCCTATCTCCAGCATGTAGCAGCAGCAATAGGATGTATATCTTCCAGAACAAGCTCCCAGCACCAATGTGGCAAAAAACCATCATTCTTTGTTCTGCCTCTGAGACCAATTCCCATGCACAGTGGGAGGCCTCATAAAGGATGCTGATTATGCGAAGGCACCCCCAACACTGTCACCATTTTGTACTGGAAACAGTGTTGGCCAACTGACCAGGCAAACATTCTTCAATGTTGGTCTCATACTTTTAAGCTTCTAATGGATCAGAACAACAACAACGCAAGTAACTTTTGGTCAACAACAGGTCAGATTGGTATGCTACCTGCAAAAAGACATTTCAGGGAAATTCATTTCAGGAGGGTAGCAAGAAAAGAGCTTGGTTCAAATCCAGCAACATTTTTAGGGTCTGCAGCAGAAGAGCTAAATTTGAGTCCAATTATAACATCTCAGAGACCAGCAAGGTTTTTGGGGTATGAAATTTCAGGAGAAAAAAATGACAAAAGGAACTTTGACTCCCAATAGCTTATATCCCAAAAATCTTATTGGTCTGTAAGATGCTACTCAGATCTATGTTAGGGAACTGTTACTGTGATATCTAGAAATGTGAACAATTCACTGAACAGTTCTCTTGGCATTTTTCCTGGAAATCTAGGGTCATTGTACAGTTGCAATTTTTTTTTAGAAAAGAAACTAAACAGTGCCACTCTGATGTCCACTATAGTTTGTCATGCTCTGTGCAGGTCAGGGTGGTATTTCTACTTTCCACCCACAATCTGGAATGGCCAAATTGCTCTAAAGAGCTGGCATGTAAAAGACTGGCTGCCAGCATTTATTCTGAATGTTTACATTAATGTTTATATGAGACCTAAGTATCTTATAACATTAAAGTAAAAGTTAACATTGATTTTAAATGCCGATGGGTCAAAGGCTAACAGAGAATTCCCGGGGGCGGGAATATGGCTGGGGGGGGGGGGAGATAGAGTGTTTCCTGATATCATAATTAGTATGATGAATGGAGGGTCACATTCTTACTCATGTCAAAAGACCAGGAAAAGAACAGTTGGAAAAGTTTAGTGGTCAAGAGCAGGTGGACTTTGATTATGTGTTCCTGCACTGCAGGGGGTTGGACTTGATGGCCCTTGGGGTCTCTTCCAACTCTATGATTCTATAATCTGGAGAACTGGGTTTGATTCCCTACTCTTCCACATGAGCAGCAGAGTCTTATCTGGTGGACTGGATTTGCTTCCACACTCCTGCATTCCTGCTAGGTGACCTTGGGCTAGTCACAGTTCAGGATTCTCTCAGCCTCACCTACTTCACAAGGTGTCTGTTGTGGGGGGAGGAAGGGGAAGGAGGATGTAAGCCACTGTCTCCTTATAGGAGAGAAAGGTGGGGAATAAATCCAAACTCTTCTTCTTTGTCAAGACACCCATACCTTTCCAAGAACCGCCTGCTTCCCCAAAGAAGCCAGACTCACATGGATCCTATATACAAGGGTCCCTCTTAGAAGTCCTGTTTCAGAGAGGCTCATTTTCCAGAGCTTTCCATTTGTTTCTAAATAAATTGTTTTCAGAATGATCTGATAAGAGAAATAAATAGAGCCAGAAGCGTCAGATCAGCAGCCCGCAGTAGACAATGCTTATTATAAGGCAATATGGAAATAAAATGCTTAGTGGGTGTCAGAGCTATTTCTGTGGGTTTCAGAAGTGCCTGTCAAAGTCAAGGTAAGAATATTAATCTGCGTGAGAAGAAAGCAAAATGCTATTTTTGTCTATTTATTTGCAATGATCATTACTGCTGTTGGCAGGTGGATATTAAGTGTTGAAAAGGCCTGTCGGGGCTTGTGCATTCATTTGCCTGATCTCACAAGGGGGAGTCACATGTGGATGCTGAGTTGGGCACATGCAGCCAATTACAGGTGCATGTCTGGGAACAGGGTAGTGGTGATGACAAATTATTATTCCTACCCCCCCCTCCCCCCTCAAAACTGATGATAGTATCATAAGGGCCCTGGTAGTAAAAAGGTAGTAGAATCCACCTTCTGACCCTGCCATTTTCTCCTGGGGAGTTGATCTCTGTAATCTGGAGATTACCTGTAATCTGGAGATCAGATGTAATTCTGGGAGATCCTCGGAGGTTGGTAACATGGGACAAATTCAACAAAACCCAGTGGCATTGATACAGTATAAGTGAAAGTACACGCAAGAACTCTCAGTAAATGCACAGTGAGATATGGATTAAATGTGCCGAATGTGCTGAAATGGCTTGGGGTTTTTTTAGTTTCCCAAGGCCTGCATTATTAAAGAATCAGGCCCAAATTATTAAAGAACATATATGTTATAAATGTTCGTTGGTAATAATCCAGAGCTCTGCACAGCAAAGCACAAGAACAACCCTGCTGGAGCTGATGAAAGGTCTATCTAGACTAACATCCTGTTTCCCGGAAGCATCTAGTTAGCTTCAGTTAGAAATGGGTTGCTGGAACATATGGACTTTTGGTCTGAACCAGCAGGGCTCCTACATTCTTATAAAAATAGAGGCAGAAGATCCATATGTGCAAAGAAAATCTCCGTACCAGAGTCTGCTTTTTTCCTGGTAAAATAGCTGGGCCACTTCTTATCAACAGGAGAAACCTATTGATCATTGAGTGATGAGGTACAATATGTCCTTTCCTTGAAGAGGGGTTGGCTGTCATGGGTTTCTGGGTGCCTCTGTCTGGGGTATAATTCCCTCTCGCCCCGCCCCCCCCAGGTTCTGAATTGTCCCCTAGCTTTCTCCTCATCCCTTTCAGCAGTTGGGGGTCAGATGGAAGCTCAACTGCCTTCTCCTGCCCCTCCCCTCCATTGGCTGGCCTCACTGGCTCTCTCCTCCCCTGTTCCTCGATGCCCAGATGGATGGAAGCTGTCCAGTACATTGGGACTCTGTCCTGCCCCACCTCCTCCACACTGGTGCTACTGTGCCGCCTTTCCAGATCTGCTGACTGGCTTTTTGCTCTGCCACCCCAGAGTTGGGCTTGGCACAGCAAACCACTCAGAAGACAGCTCAGCTGTGCCATTGCTGTGACATCCCCAGATTCAGCTCAGCTGCCTCTTGATTGCACTGTAAGAAGTGTCTGCCTTTAAACCTGTTGTGGAGAAATTGCCCATGTTACTTTACGGTAATTTTAGTCTGTTGTAGCTACTTTGGCTAGAAGTCACACCCCACCTGTGGGTTATTTCCATCCCACTTAGGACTTTAATTACCTCTGTTAAGTATTGCACCTGGTGGCAACACTGTCTTTACATTATGCTGACTTAGTAAATTTGTGTGAGAGTTTGATTGGTTCGTTCATGCCAATTCATCAGTAGTTTAGTATAATTACCCTCCAACACTCTCACTCGGGACTGTACTGTTCTAACTTCACTTTTATCCCTGTTACTCTGTACTGTATGAGCATATCTGTGTTTCCTGCCTGGTTACCTTGGTTGTTTTGAAGTTTAAACTCTGCCAGCTAGTTTGGATTGTAATACTTTCGTTTTTGCTCTTTGCTTGTTTTGTTCTATAGGCCATGCTATCATTGTTCTATTATGTTATTTTAACCTTGATTATTCCCTCCCATTGTTCAGTTTATTGAGAAGGTGCGGCTCTCAATAAACCCCAAAAATATTTTATTTAAAGTTTCAGCCTCTGAGTTTTTTGTTGTGCAATTTAAAATCCTAACCCACGTTTTGAGAAGTGGCTGTCAGCCACTTTCTCTACACCTGTCCTGTGGAAAGATCCCTTGCCATAGCTCCAAGGGTGTGAGGGAATTTTAGAAAACAAGGAGGAGTTTGGATTTATATCCCACCTTTCTCTTCTGTAAGGAGCCCCAAGGTGGCTTAAAGGCTCTTTTCCCTTCCTCTCCCTACAACCTTGTGAGGTAGGTAGGGCTGAGAGAGTTCTGAAGTACTGTGACTAACCCAGGGTCACCCAGCAGGAAGGTAGGAGTGCGGAAACACATCTAGTTCACCAGATAAGCCTTTGCCACTCAGGTGGAGAAGTGGGGAATCAAACCCAGTTCTCCAGATTAGAATCCACCTGCTCTTAACCACTACACCACGCTGGCTCTCCTACAAAAAGTAGGAGAACACTTCATTATGAGTTCTGAAGCGGTTCCTTTTCACTCAGTTGCCAGACATGACTGAAAAGGTTAATGTAGCACTGTGTGAGCACATTTTTAAAAAACCAATTAAAGGGAATATTATTTGTGAGGGGAAGCTTCAAACTTAATTTAAGGGGGGGGGGGAGGAACAAAATAATTTAATTGAAAATTACACTGAGATTGTAATGTTCACTGGTGCATGCCCACAAAGGAAACATTACAGGCAATGTGCATTCCATCTTTTACATTCCTTCATAATAAAGAATTATATTATAAAGGGCAAGATGATGTTCAGTCATAACTCTCTTTCTCTCACTCACTCACACACACACACACCAACAGAGGCTTGAAAGAATAATTTTTATCCATGACAGTTGGCCATGCTGGCAGGGGCTGCTGGGAATCGTAGTCCATGAACATCTGGAGTGCCAGAGAAGGACACCCCTGAGTCAGACCTTCAAAAGAGAATCGACACAGGCCTGTTTTTTTTGGAGGCCTGTTCAGTGCTTGCTGATTTTCACGTCAGGATCTGGAGATCTCCCAGAATGACAATTTATCTCCAGACTGCAAAGATCAGAAAACGGATGTCTGAAAGGTGGACTCTATGGCCTTGGTGGCGAACCTATGGCACTCCAGATGTTCATCGACTACAATTCCCATCTGCTCCTGCCAGCATGGCCAATTGCCCATACTGGCAGAAGCGATAGGAATTGTAGTCCATGAATATCTGGAGTGCCATAGGTTCGCCACCATGGCTCTATGGCAGGGGTAGGGAACCTGCGGCTCTCCAGATGTTCAGGAACTACAATTCCCATCAGCCCCTACCAGCATGGCCAATTGGCCATGCTGACAGAGGCTGATGGGAATTGTAGTTCCTGAACATCTGGAGAGCCGCAGGTTCCCTACCCCTGCTCTATGGCATTATACCTTGCAATGGGGTCTCCCCTCCACAAGCCCTCATTTCCCCGGGCTCCACCCCCAAACCTCCAGGAATGTCATAGTCTGGAGCGGGCAGCCCTGACTGCGCACCCGCGGATCCTTCTGGACTCACAAACTATTCAACCGCCATTTCCGGTAGATAATGTACGTTCAGTTTTCAGCAGTTTGTCACAAAATGGACAGAACTTTCAACAAACGATGGCAAGACTTATGCAGCAGGAGCAGCAGCAACGATAACCTAATATAGGCTGGAAAAACAAGCAGAATATATTGCCAGAATCCTTGGCTTTCTCACAAGCAGAGGGGTCAAAGAAGTAATTAGCCCTCTTGCTAATACATTTGCTCAGCATTATTTTCCTTGGGTAAATAGATTTCTGAGTCCAGAACGGCGCATTAAATTTCTCTCTCACGCAGGGCAAAACCGATCTGTGCGCACAGAAGACAAACTCAGCTATTCTCACCCATCTCTCTAACAGCACAAACCACCGCCCAGTTAAGTGAAAATCTTCGGCTTCAAAGATTTAATCCCATCAATTTCAAATGGGATTAAATTATCTCAAATCCTACACTCTATATGAAAAAGGTTCAGGACTGGAGATTTAGCCTTCACAAATGTGAAAGGCCGGAAGCAAGCAAACCATACATCCGAAGTTCAGAAGGGGTCAACAGCAATATCTCCGAGTTGTATTTTTAAAAATGAATTTCATCGATCTCACCCAAACCAGAAAATATTTTAAGTGTGCAAAGCTGTCCTACAGAGCAATGCGTTTGCCCCTTTCTATCAGAAGGCAAAATATTATAAACACCGTCACCACCTCGAAACTTAAGTGTTCTATGTGGCATTGCTCTCAGAAGCACAACTAATATATTTATTACTTCAAATAATTTATATCACACTTTTCAGTATATTTGTCCAAAATGGTTAAAATGGTGCTTAGCAGTAATGCTAAAATCAGCAACAGCTAAAAGAAAAAAAATGGCAGAGAAGAGTGTTCCAAAGGTGTAGGGCCACAACTGAAAAGTATGTCTCCCTTGTTCTCACTGATGGAATACCAACCAAGGTTGTATTTAAACACATTTTCTCAGCACAACAGGCATCCAATAACAAAACACATATATCTAGACCAGATACTGCTCTCCAGCATCTCAAGTGGAGGTCTTTGCCTAATCCTTTTAACTGGAGATGCTGGGATTGAATCTGGGACTTTCTGACTCAAAAGATGCTCTTATACTGAAGTACGGTCCCTTCTTAAAAATATTTCCTTTAGTGGAAGAGCCTGTGTATTTACATCATTGGAAGGGCCCTACTGGATCCAAGCCAGCATGTTTGTGCCAAGGAAATTGCAAAAGGAGGTTCCAGATGGATCTCATTCACATAGGCTACGATGTGCTTACTTAGTTCAAAGGTAGCCTCCTTTGAACACAGACTGCATTTTCTGCCACGCCATTCCCCCCCCCTCCCGAAATCTGAAAATCGGTTAGCCTATTAAATTCATTTTCTTGCAGAACAAAAGGTAAACTGGATGTATCTGAGCTGGATAGTGCATCACAAATGACCACTTGTTAACCGTTTCATCTGGGCCGTTCCATCTTTCTGTGTGACACGGATAGCATTATTTGATAGACTGGCGGTATATCCCCTCCACCTGAGATAAATACTGGCTACCTAAATCACTGTCTCTTTTTTCCCTCAGAACTGTAGCTCAGCTGTTCTCCAGCCAGCCCTGTAATCAAGAGACTGTCAAAGTCTCTCTTTCAAATGGAAATGGTTGTAGTTGTGGGGGTAGGGTGGGGAGGGGTTGTGGGTGGTCTGGGTGGTGGCAGTGCAGGATTGGGGTTTTGCCCTAGAAATGACTGGATTCTAACATTGTCTTTGACGTAGTGGCTAAGAGCAGTGGCTAAGAGCAGGTGCACTCTGATCTGGAGGAACCGGGTTTGATTCCCAGCTCTGCCGCCTGAGCTGTGGAGGTTTATCTGGGGAATTCAGATTAGCCTGTACACTCCCACACACGCCAGCTGGGTGACCTTGGGCTAGTCACAGCTTCTCGGAGCTCTCTCAGCCCCACCTACCTCACAGGGTGTTTGTCATGAGGGGGGGAAGGGCAAGGAGATTGTCAGCCCCTTTGAGTCTCCTACAGGAGAGAAAGGGGGGATATAAATCCAAACTCTTCTACTCTTCTTCTTCTAATCTGTAAGCTTAGCTGGTAGAGCATCTCATCACAGGAGCAGCTGTGACATAGGTTGAATCCCCACTACCGTCTTAGCCAGGTTTCAGAACACAAACTAACCAGGTTTGAGTGACGAACAAGTAGAGTAGGAGCAGAAAAATTTAGATTTATGCCCCATTTTCCTCAACCATAACAAGTCTCAAAGTGGCTTCCCTTCCCTTCCCCACAACAGAAACCTTGTGAGGTAGGTGGGGCTGAGTCCTGAGAGAACTATGGCTAACCCAAGCTCGCCCAGCAGGCTTCATCTGGAGCAGGAAGAATTTAGATATATATATCCCTCTTTTCTTAACCATAACTTGATGGCCCTTATGCACACACTTCTTCCTCTCACAGCCATGAGAATTTAATGACAATTGTTCATCACAACAATTTACCTTCTCCTCTGTGAAGGATTTTGAACAGTGCATAAGAAATGCTTCTAAGTACTGAATGTGCTGGAAACCAGGCAATTTGGAGGCAGTTCTAAAGGAAAATGGTTCTCTTTTGTTTTGGATTGCTGTGAAGCAATAGATGATTGTTCTGTAACAGCCACCATTTCCCGTACTAGAGAAGCATTACTCCCAGTTCCTGTCAAAATACTAGTAGAGTTTCCACATCTAGAAGAAAACCAAAAGGGGATAACGGCATTCTTGTACCCCTTTACCAATTGAAGATGCAACTGCATTTGGAACTGCAATGGCAAATGAAATTCACCGGAAAGCATGCAAATAAGCCTCACACCCCCTTCGCCTGAGTGGTGGACAAAATAGATGCCTGACCATACAATCACTCCACACTGTGCCATTGAGAGAAACTTATCTTACTGTGAAATAGCTCTGAACATGCCAGCCACAGAGTAGGCAAAACTGACCAGACTGTGACCACCGGAACACCCATAACAGCCAATGTTTGTTGACTCTTCCCATGTTCTGATTTTAGATTCAGAAGTTACTTGGGCCCCTTCCGCACATGCAAAATAATGTGTTTTCAAACCACTTTCACAACTGTTTGCAAGTGTATTTTGCAATTCCGCACAGCTTCAAAGAGCACTGAAAGCAGTTTAAAAGTGCATTATTCTGCATGTGCGGAAAGAGCCTTGAGGGAGAACTAGAACAGAGTTCAAATACTCATTCCTACTTTGGCTATATAAGAGCCAGATATTTCTTTTTGGAGCTATCTTTAATTACCGTAGATGGGCAGCGATATAAGGCTTTTCTTCTTTATTTTCATTCCACTGTGAAGGTTTTAGGCAAAACCACCACCACCACCACCACCACCACCACCACCACCACCACCACCACCAACAACAACAACAACAACAACAACAACAGCAATAGCAACAACAGTGTATCTCTCTTTTTTTTTAAAGTTATTTAACACGCTTCAGTGGCTTCAGGAATTTCCAGTGGCTTCCTCATGGGAGTAGAAACAAACAAACAATCAATCCTCTGATAGTAATTCAGACTGACCAACTTGCTGTTTCTGATTTCTAAAATGGTAATCCAGCTCTCTCTCATAAGAAATAAATGCTGGTTGGCGTTTCTTCCTTGAGGTCCAATAGCATAACTCTGCGGAGGCTGAGCACCCAGATTCAAGTTTCATGAGCTACTCACATTTATTCAGCCACAAAGCAGTGACAGTTTGTAAGCTGAGGATGTCAAGTGGAAAATAATCAACCTTCCAAGGTCTTAGCAAGCCTTCACATTATGAACTGCATTTCACAGAAGAATGACAGCAGAAAGACACCCCCCACCCCACCCCCGCTGCGTACAGATGTGAAAGCCGGAGTCTCAAATCAAAGTTCTTCTTTGTATTTGTTACAGGGACATCACCTGTGGTTAATCTCAACTCCTCTTCGCAATCTAGGATCACGCGCTGCATCAAAGGGTTTAGTCGAGGGAGCAGCTGTTCCCGGGGGAAAGGCAAACTTCCCCTCCCAAGGCCCGTTTTTCAGCAATCCTTGATATTAATGCTAGTGCCGTAAATAGAAGAAAAAGGCCCCAAATGTCAAATGGCTGATTCATGTTGGGAGCGCTCTGCTGTCATTATACGCCTATCATTCAAACACCACCAGTAGTGACAACGCCTTCCTCTGGGTTTTGCTTTCTGGTTCTCCTCTGAAAGCCAGTCTTGACAGAATTATTAAGCTGAAAGGAACCCAAGGACTCCTTTCTAAAGTGCTTTCCATTCATATTTCCTTCCTAAACTGTAGAAGCCCTTGAATTCCTGCTGAAGAAACCCTGTGCTACTGCCAGAGAATCTATGAGTGGGTGCAAAGGATTCTTACCTTTGCACCAGAGAATCCTCTCTGGACTGCTTTTTACATACATTATCCCAAAATTACCAACACAGATTTCATAAGAAGATCAGAAGAGACAAACTGGATCATCTATTCCTGTCGTCTCATCATGAAACACAGTTGAAGCGTTAGGAAAAAACTACCACACCATTTCCAGACCAAAAACTACCAGACCAGTTACAGTGTTGTGGGTTTTCCGGGTTGTATGGCTGTGTTCCAGTATGTGGCTAACATCTTCAGAGGATCTGAAGATGCCAGCCACAGATGCAGGCGAAACGTCAGGAGAAAATGCTACTGGAACATGGCCACACAACCCAGAAAATCCACAACACTCTAGTGATTCCGGCCGTGAAAGTCTTCGACAATATAATATCCAGTTAGATGCTCAAATACTATCTGACCCAAAAAGGCACTCTTTTGACTACAAAAGAACACACTGAAAGCGATCAGTTATCAGAAATAGGTTTGGGGTTTTTTTTCTTATGTGCTTAGCAGCAGCTGCACATCTATGGTAAAAACTTCAAGAGAGAAATAAAGGCACAGCTTCGATTAATGTCAATCGCCAGTTCCTCTTAATCATCTGTCGCTACAGTAGACAATCAGAGCTTTTCCAGTAGCTTTGGCAAGAGAGGATGGAACATATGAACTACACTCAAAGAATACTAACCGGGTATTACTGTTCCCTTTCCATTATCTTGCTGAGGTAGAGCCAGCCTTTGTATATTTTATTAGTTTCCTTCTTGTGCTGCCTGAATGACTATCACGTTTGGTTTCATCTTAATACCTTTGCCATCAATTATTGAAGAATGCTCCTCGCAGAGGGAAACCGTCTTTGGGGCTTTGGTCCTGCAGGGATCCTAGTTGCGTGAGGGAAACATTTAATTGCCTTTGTAGCAGACACAGGTGGTAGAATCCTGAGCCAGTAGAATGGACCACTTCAGGCTGCAGGAAAGAGATTTTTTTCCAATTAAAAAGAAACCTTCCCTGCAGATGAGAAAAGCAGGAAAAATGGTTCCAATCGAGCCTCTTCCCTGCAGTGTAAAGTGATATGACTACCTCATGTCAGTTCCAGATCGGCCTCGCTCTGGCCGAGGGGTCTGCAACCTGCGGCTCTCCAGATATTCATGGAAGAAGAAGAAGAAGAAGAGTTTGGATTTATATCCCCCCTTTCTCTCCTGCAGGAGACTCAAAGGGGCTTACAATCTCCTTGCCCTTCCCCCCTCACAACAAACACCCTGTGAGGTGGGTGGGGCTGAGAGAGCTCCCAGAAGCTGTGACTAGCCCAAGGTCACCCAGCTGGTGTGTGTGGGAGTGCCCAGGCTAATCTGAATTCCCCAGAGAAGCCTCCACAGCTCAGGCGGCAGAGCTGGGAATCAAACCCGGTTCCTCCAGATTAGATACACGAGCTCTTAACCTCCTACGCCACTGTGGGCAGGGGCCGATGGGAATTGTAGTCCATGAACATCTGGCATTGCAGACCCCTGCTCTGGCCTCATTCAGGTCCTGCTGCTTCAGACAAGCATCAAGCCGGGGTGGGAAGAGGAGAGATGACCTTTTAGGATGGAGTTGCAGCTTGTTATGTTGATTGCACTGATTCATTCTGTAATCCACCCTGAGCCCAAATGAGAAAGGTGGACTCTAAATAACATAAATAAATACATACATACATTAAAAATGTATGAATGGACTCAAAATGAGTGAACCCACTGACTAGATTCATATCGCCCATATCAACTGAAGATGCTTTTCAATGGGGCCAGGTCACAGGTTCTCATGCAGGGCTCCCCAACATGGCGCCCGTGAGCGTCACGGCACTGGCCAATGTTCTCTGGTGCTCATCTGCTTCGCCCTCAGTGCAAACAGACAATCCTGGCTTTCCTGCATGGCTGGAGAAGGAAGTGCTTCAGAAAAGCTCAGGAAGCATCTGCATTGTTTCTTCAGAGAGTACGGAATTGGAAACCAACTATTCCATTCCAGGAAAAACCTTAGGTTCGATTCTCCCAATGTTTTGTGGTCACTCCAGCACAGTGGCTCCCAACCTGGGGCATGTGTGCCCTCAGGGGTACACTCAAGAACATTTGGGGTATGTGGAAAAGTTTTTAGGATGGAAGAAAAAGGTACATTAAGGTCAACAGTGTAAGACAGAATACAAGTCATAAGTGGTGAAATGAATTCGATGTCCCGATGAGTGGCATGAAGGTTTCCTTCGTTATTTAACTTCAAGAAAAGCCTGCCGTAGCTTTGTTGTTTTGGTGAGCAGGCCTCTGCAGCATGAATTTTTCAATTCCTGTATTATCAGATGTTAAAGATTTCAAGTATTAATAAATTAAATGTAAAAATGTTATGTATTAATTAATGCAATCTCTAATTGCCCCTTCCGCACCATGGGGAATAAATGCATTTTTTCAAGAGCTAAAACTTTCACAACTGTTTGCAAGTGGATTTTGCTATTCCGCACAGCTTCAAAGAGCATTGAAAGCAGTTTGAAAGTGCATTATTCTGCATGTGCGGAATGAGCCCTAGTTTTTAAATGAACTAAGTATTAACTTGAGCTCATTGCATCTTTTGAGTTTTGAGTGTAAATATATATGCACTGTTTGTCTTATTCAATTGCTTTTAATCCCATAATAGTCCATTTATATGCAGAAATAATATACATATTTGAAATAACAGCATTAATTACAAACACTTTGGTAATATGGGGGCACAATTTAGGGAAATGGGTTGCTAAGTGGTACATGAATGAAAAATGGTTGGGAACCACTGCTCTACCAACATTTTAATATGTGACTGAAAACGCTGGTTTTAGAGAATCATCAAATGCTGTGTCAGAGGACTGGCTCTAGGTTTTGGAAAGGGGTACTAGCAAGATGACTTGGAATGCCCTTACACAACTATCGTCATGGCCCCACAGAGGCTTTTGTTGTTTCCCCTTTAAGCTTCAGTTTCCCCATAGTTACCATGGTTATACTTAATTGTTAAGTCTTCTAAGGGAGGGTATTTAGTCCCTGCCCCTTTCATAAGACATTTTTCCAATAGGCAGTTTCCTTTCCTTACCCAGCAACCCCCTGTTTTCGTTTTGTCAGTCAGTCTGAGTGAGGTGCTATGGGTAGTTGGTAACCGGAATATTCATGACGTCCATATGATTATATGGCGGTCCAAAGAGCACAAGTCAAGTTTAGCAGCAGTTAGGAAAAGACTGAAAGAGCTGAGGACTTTCCTAAAGCAACCAAGAGAAGACACAGTCTACAGCTTCAAACCTGCTCAAGACAAGCAGGTACTCTGACTTAGACAGACCCAAGGGAGGAGTTAGGGTCTTGTTTCTCTCCAGTAATAAATCCATTGTAAGAACTGTTGAACCTGGCTTGTGTCTTCCCCATTCTGTCCTAGCCAAGTACAGGGCATCGCTAACAGATTCACTGCAGAACAACTATGCTGCCACTATATTTTCTTCTCTCCTCCCATCTATGCTTTTACCCAGAACCTAGTCCTGCAAGAAGACCTAGAGTGATTAAAAGTATTGGAGTGAGCAAAGAGATATATACTTGCATGTTTAGTTGACATACGACGACTGCCCAAGAGGACATTATAATGATAATTGTGTGGTTTCTTATGGAAGCACGCATTCAGATGCAAGGAGCTATTACACAAAGCTCCTGCTCCCCCACTGAGTTTATTCAGTGTTGAGTCTGCAGCACTGCCAGCACCTTCGGAACAAAAAGATGCCACCTCTAATATGCCTACCTAAGCTTTAAAAATAGCATCTAAAAAAAGAGAACGCATTTTTAACATGAAACTCGCTCAGGAATACAAATTAAAGGGTTTTTTAATACCATAACTGGCATATTAACATCTCATAAAACTTTACTGTAACGAGTCTTCAGAATCGATACGGAATTGAATTTTACTACTTCTTTAATCCTTTAAAATAAATCAGATATAAATGATGCTCCTCTCTTATAATTTCAGGAGGGATTATGTAGATGAGCTCCAAAGGAACTCCAGAGTAATATTATGGTAAGCATTCTCCTAGAACAAAACATATCAAGCTTGGAGCACTGCAAGAGGTTGTTTTCAAGGCAGCTCAATAATGGCAGAATAGTAATGAGTTTAATCATACATGTAGGAATTTTAACCATATATATAGTGATTATCTGTTGAGCCAAAAATAGATGCAGCAGAATACATTGGGATCAGGCCCAGACCTCTTAGGAGTATGTGCTGCCTACCAACAGATCCTCTTCACCCTCTTCTATTTCCAACACTACTTATATCTAGGGTTGCCAGCAGCAGGACACTTGTGCAGGCTGATCAGACGTCCCGCTTTTGGTGGGACAGTCCCGCCTTCAAACAATTTGTCCCGCATCCCGCGGGTCATTTAAATTGCCCCAATTTTTGGGAGGCTGCCGCACTGCCTTCTGGGGCGCAAGGCAGTGCGGCAGCCTCCCGCGAGCGCAGCCGCAGGAGCACGGCCTTCTGGGGCTTGCCGTTTCCCGCCCTGTCACAGGGCGGGAAACGGCAGCGCCCCAGAAGGCAGTGCGCGCCTGCGGCTGTGCTCCTGGCCACCCTCGTCCCGGTTCACAAAGGTGACCATCTGGTCACCTTAGACTTATGGTGTGTGGGGTGTGGGGGGAGGCATCCTCTGATCATGTGCCATTGCCGGCAACACAGTGACATCATCATATAGGAAAATGCTATAGCATTAGCTCAGAATTCCATGGTTTTAACCACACAGTTTAGAATGCCGGTGAGTTGCCCTACATGATGATGTCATGTTTGTGTTGCACTGGAAGTGATATTACCATGTCACCAGTGACTTCCCCTCCATTCCTCCTCCCTTCCTTCCCCTTAATGGCCATGGGGGAAAGCAGCTGCCAGCCGGAGGTCTCCTGCCATACTTCTATAATTTTACAGAAAGTACTAAACAGAAGCATCCAGGAGGGCATTCTTATAACGGAATCAAAACCATAGTATAAATATAGTATTGGAGTACATTGCAATGTTTTTGGGTTATTATTGGGTTATTATTACCCAACGTTTTCTACCTTTATAACTCTTCCAACATTATGGCATGCCATCCCTAGATAGTTTTGTGCCTTAGACCATGTTTTTTGCTTGCAGTACTTCCAATTCCATAATCCTAGTCACTCTGCACTGTTTAATTTACTAAAGAGTTTTGCTGTTTGACTGGATTCCTTTTTATATTTTGTAATCTGCCTTGAGTCTCCATGAGAAAGACGGGACATAAGTGAAGCTGATAATAAATTAAATTTCCCAAACCAACCAAAAAGGGGGAACAGCATGACATTTCTCCTTGCCTATGGTCTACAGATCCAGCGTGGTGTAGTGGTTACGAGCAGTGGACTCTGATCTGGAGAACCGGGTCCGATTCCCCACTCGTTCACGTGAAGCCTGCTGGGTGACCTTGGGACAGTCACAGTTCTCTCAGAACTCTTTCCATTCACACAGAGGCAAGCAATGGCAAACTATCTCCGATCATCTCTTGCCTTTAAAACCATATAGAGTCGCCACAAGTCAGCTGTGACCTGACAGCACACACACACCCCCCACCACCACACAGCACCTATAAATGCTTTCAGCAGAATCTAGGCCTAACAGAGATGCTATTTCAGAGCTCTGTGTCCTCTGAAGAGCAGGTATGCAGGGACAGCCAAGGCAACGTATGATGGGGCACATGAACCACAGACTCAGTAACCTTAGCATCTAATTGGGAGCCTGAGTAACATCACCAATGACTGGAGGACATTCAGCAATGTTGTTTGCATCTCTTGAACTATTTCTGTCATAGGCTGGAGGGGGAGAAGATCTACCCATCACTAAGTGGAACAGGACAAACAAATGAACTTGTAACATCCTTGGCTCGCCTTGCTTTGGCTAGGTTTTAATGAGTCGTTATAAATAGTTAAAACAGCTATATCAAAATCCTTCATCTTGTTACATGAGGGGAAAAATTAAACCTCAGCACTGCAGTCTATGCTATAATGACTTATCAATCAGCAGATAATTAATCTTGATATTAACGGCATACTTTTGCAGTGGTATGATTTATTATCTCATCTATTCTACATCATGGATGTACAACGGAATACATTTTTAAAAGCAAAAAACAGGTTTCACCTCATAATAAAGACATTAACATTTCTGGAAAGAAAAACAATACTCTCTGGGTAAAACTACACTTCCGCTTTCTTAATGGCTTTGTTAGTGCTGAACCATTTAAATCCACTACATAAATCTCCATATTTCTGTACTTTTTTGTAGTGCTTTAGGGTTCATGTAGAATAGACTGCCTGCCCATTTAACACATTTTAACCACTGTTTTGAACTCAATTCTCAGTTGTATCCTGGTTGTAGTTGCTTGGATGATTTCCCATTGTTTACACGAAAGGAAGCTGACTAGGTGCTTGGAGAAGTGTGGCCGACCACTTAGGCATTTGATCCCTGGCCCTCCTGGCTGGTTAACACTAGCCAGGACAATCAAATTGGTTTGCTTATAATGGTGATAAATGCCTCACTGAGACAAGGACATTGTCCAGCTTCATTAAAAGATTTTCAGTAATCTGATTTAGCAAACTATAGACTACTAGGTGACCTGACCGGGGGGGGGGGGGGGAGGGGGGGGGCAGGCTAGCCTGGTCTTGTCAGATCTCAGAAGCGAAACAGGGTTGCCCCTGGTTAGGTCTTGGATGGGAAACTACCAACAAATTCTGGAGTTGCTATATGGAGGTGGGCAAAATGACAAACCACCTCTGTTAGTTTCTTGCCTTGAAAACCCTATGGGCTCGCTGTAAGCTGGCTGTGCCTTGACTGCACTTTCCACCAGATTGGTATGTCGACCAGTGGGAGCCCAGTTCCAGGAGGTTTTGATTGTCCAAGTTATGCCTCAATTATTCTGTCCATCAGGCTAGTTCTGGGATTTGGCTGCCATAGTCAAAATCATGTAACAAGAACAGGGGAGCAGTGTGCCTCTCAGCAATTGCTGATGCCATCAACCAGGAGTGAATTGGGAGGGAAAAGAACTGTGGAACAAACTTAGTTGAGTGCCCATGAGCAGTGCTGGATTTAGATGAAGACAGGCCCTAGGCTATTCCACTTGTGAGACCCCTCTCAATCCCCCACCCTCATGACTAGAGGAAGATGGAGTTCACAAAATTGGGTCCACTTCAGTGAAGTCCTGAAAGAAGAAGAAGAAGAGTTTGGATTTATATCCCCCCTTTCTCTCCTGTAGGAGACTCAAAGGGGCTTACAATCTCCTTGCCCTTGCCCCCTCACAACAAACACCCTGTGAGGTGGGTGGGGCCGAGAGAGCTCCGAGAAGCTGTGACTAGCCCAGGGCTGGCATGTGTGGGGGTGTACAGGCTAATCTGAATTCCCCAGATAAGCCTCCACAACTCAAGTGGCAGAGCTGGGAATCAAACCTGGTTCCTCCAGATCAGAGTGCACCTGCTCTTAGCCACTGCTCTTAGCCACTACGCCACTGCTGCTGTTCTTGTTTTGAAAGAACAAAATCGATACAGAAAGCAGCGCTAGTGTCAAGTTACCAGCTTGAGACAGTGTTATTCTGAAATGGAGTACAGGGAAAATTGCTGAAGAGTTGTTTACAGACTACAGTGCATTAAGATAGAATGTGTAAGAAAGGCCTATGTCAGTGTCAAAAATATTATACACCTTGGCTGGAGGCCCCCTAGATTTTGAGGCCCTCTGCTGCAGCCTGCCAAGTGCATAGGTAAATCCGCCACTGTCCCTGAGCAAAGAAGGACTGGAGCCGAGTGATCCCTGGCACATGGACAGAGTTGTTGGATTTTGGCTTGCTTGTTCTAGCCACCAGTGGACAGCCAGGGCAGTGGCCCTTCAGGAAATTTCCCTGAAAGTTAAATGATCAGTCTGCCCCTGACATTAACCACGATCTCCTGGATAGCCTGAGTGTGTTTGGAATTGCAGAGTTCATTTTTCTATCCCACTGTTCCTCCGTGGTTCTCAAAACAGTTCTGCGGCTCTTCCCCTTCCCTCACAGCCATCCTGTAAGGTACATTAGAATGTGTGATGGGCTCAGGTTCACTCAGTGATCCCGGATGAACGGGAGTTTGAATCCATGTCTCCCCTCTCCTGAGCAGTCTGACATTCCAATCACAGCACCACCCCACCCCGCATTCTACACCTCCCCTGCAGGTAGATGCCAAATGGTGACCATGGGACAAGACCATTTTTGCTGATGGGATATGTCCTGTAGGATTTCACAGTTCTGTTGTTCTGCCAGACTTAATGTATGTCGTTTTATGGGCATTTTACAGCTGAGATTTAAAGTGAGATTTTTATGTGAGATTTTTTTACAATATTTAGGGGTTGTTAGCCACCTTGTGGACACAAAATTAGATGTGCATTAAACGAACATGCTGGAGAGTAGTTGAAGAGCAGGAACACAGGTAAACTTTGTCCCAGAATACACATCTGGAAGTTATTGCATGCAGGTATAGCTGTCACCATGCAGGAGGGTTCTTTGTGACAGCAATCCTCCTCCCTCTACATTGGTCCATTCAACCCACAGGATCACTGGGAATAGAGAAGGGGTCTGCAACCTGCGGCTCTCCAGATGTTCATGGACTACAATTCCCATCTGCCCCTGCTACCATGGCCAATTGGTAGGGGCTGATGGGAATTGTAGTCCATGAACTTCTGGAGAGCCGCAGGTTGCAGACCCCTGGAATAGAGGATGCAATCCGAGATCAAACCAGTGATCCACCTTGTCCAGCACCCTGTTTGACACCATGAGCAACCAGAGCCTAATGACTGAGCCTCCTGCCCCCCACCCCCATCCCCATGTAGCCTCCTAGCACTGATGTTCAGAAGTCTCCTGCCTCTGGATATAGAGCTTCTCTTTGGTCAGCATGGTCAATAGGGTGCTTTAAAGAATGGTGAGATCGATCCACTCGTTTAATGCATTCTGCTGGACAGTCTAAAGAAAATTTATAGTGGGTATTTCTCCCTTGTAAAGCATTTCAGTTAGAAAAACAAGAACAGGCGTAATAGTTCCTCCCTGCCAGAACAAATCTTTGGGCAATTCGGTTCAGAAGGCATAAACCTTTGCAGATTTTCCCAGAAGCTATGAGAGAGGGAGCAGGGAAAGGGTGCGTGTTCCCATAGATCTAGTTGAAAGGGTAATGACTGACAATTAGAAGAAGACTGTAGGTAGTTGATCAGCTTAAATGGGACTTTTCTTGCTGGAGGCAGGCAATGGCAAACCACCTCCAAACATCTCTCCTCTTGAAAATCCTATGGGGTGGTCATAAGTCAGCTGTGACTTCAAGATACGCACGCACGCACGCACGCACGCACGCACACACACACACACACACACACACACAGATAAATTTGCCCTAGAGGCACTTAAAAGGGGATTCAAGCCATGCATTTTCAAAACATCTGCCACTGATGTATCAGAATAAGAACAACAATAATAATGCAAGAAAGAGGGAGAAACGTACCGCAAAATGATGCCATTAGAAAATGCTCAGCGCTGCCATTTAGTCAAGAATTAGGGCAAATTACGTTAATCTAGCCTGTCCTAATCATTACCACGTTACACTTCAGAGCTTAAAAGATTTAATCCCTTTTATAAAATTCAATTAAGCTTTACAAAAATTAATCATAAAGGCTTTGGATAAATGGATCATGGTTAAAAATAAACTTGCAAAACCATTTCAGTGAATTTCAGGAT
Organism: Sphaerodactylus townsendi; assembly: GCF_021028975.2. NCBI lineage: Eukaryota > Metazoa > Chordata > Lepidosauria > Squamata > Sphaerodactylidae > Sphaerodactylus > Sphaerodactylus townsendi. Next base: position 69,046,565 of record NC_059435.1, read on the forward strand.
GGAAAGTGGTTAAAAAAAATCAATGTCTCACATCACATTTCTTTGCAATATTTTTTATCGCACAGAATTGCCTGATCATTAGAATGCAGATATGTCATTAAAGAGTAAGCACGGATGCTGGGTGTTAATGAAGTGACTCTCAGTATAATCTTAAAGGACATTTCCTGGGAACAAACCCCACAGTGAAGCCTTAGATAGGATTCTGAGTAGATCTGCTTACTGTGAGAGAGCTCTCACAACATGATGACGAAGTAGACAAGCATATTTCGAGCCCAAACCTATAAAAACCAATAAAACCCTTGTAGGGAGGGAGAAAGGAATGCTAGATGTTTTACCAGGTGCAAAGCTGGGAACAGACTGAGGCCCTTTCCGCACATAGGCAAAGTGCATTGGGTTGCAGTCAGGGTAAAGCAACCCACGTTGTTGTTGGGGCGTTCGCATGCCTCCAATGCGGGTTGCCGTTGCACCTTCCCACCGAGACATGTGTTTTTCCCCACTCACCTCCCTCTGCTGCTTAGCTACAGGGCCAGGCAGGCACGTCCCTCCACAGCCACACTGCTGCCCCTGTGCCCCTGCGTATCTTTGCAGTAGAGAAGCAGGGACTAGGGCAGGGGTAGGGGTAGGGAACCTGCGGCTCTCCAGATGTTCAGGAACTACAATTCCCATCAGCCCCTACCAGCATGGCCAATTGGCCATGCTGACAGAGGCTGATGGGAATTGTAGTTCCTGAACATCTGGAGAGCCGCAGGTTCCCTACCCCTGGTAGGGGGAAGGGAAGCACGGCCAAGTAACATGCTTCTTGGGGCAGCAGTTTGCTCGCGAGCGGCTGCAACCAGCATTACAACTAAAGAATTGCAAATAGCATAATTCTCGAATAACCCGGCTTTTTTGGGGGGGGGAATGCAGGGCTGACTCGCATTAGGGACAGGAACTGTGGCCGTTTCCCCACTTTTAAAATGACGTTGGTATCATCTGGTCCAGGACCTTTTTAGCGTGAGGGTCGTGTTCCCGGGCTTCCCCACTGCCTCGCGCTCTGCACAGGGTCATCGAAAGGCGCCGTTTTGAGCAGCGCCAGAATGACCCACGCTGAGGGGGAGCAAGAGCAGCAGAGTCGGGATGGCTGCGTTGTTGCCGCCCCTGTAGTACAGGTGGACCCCCGCGCTACTCAGGGAGATTAGCGCGCAGCAAACGGTGAGTGGGGAAAGGGCCTGTGTGAAGTTCCTCTCAAAATGGGGTTTATCCCATTGTTACTCCGGGTTTGTTGGCCCGTGCGGAAGGGGCCAGGGTTCTTCTATGCATCCACTCCACTGCCATAGTGCTTGGGCAATGTTAACAGTAAAAGGATGCCATTCCAATATCATGGCTCTGCAGACCTCAGAGGCAGGTAGCCCGGGCTGTGGGGCCCTCAGTCACCAAGTAAAGGAAATACATTGTGGACTATTTAGCCAATGCATTTGGCTGATACAGAGTTGGCATAGATTACACTCTTCAGATGAGAGAGCTGCACCAATCCACTGCCAAAACAAATGTCTAAGAAGAAATCTATCCAAAAGTGGAGCAGAAAGTTCAGTCTGCAACACTTCTCAGGGAATTTTTGTTCCGTTCTTTTGGAGGAAAGCAGGCTGGCTCTCTCCCCACTTGCTTGGTTGCTCAGAAACACTTCTACAGAAAATATATCCGTTTTTCCTTCCTTTCCTCTTGCTGAGCCGATGCTGCACACACAAAAAGCATCCCCACTGTGAGTTATTTCCTCCCTTGTAACATGCTTACAAGTTCATACCGCATAGAGGGCAGGAAGAACTTGGTGCCTACCTACCCTATCAGCAGCTGCCAGACTTGTGGAGCACAGATGAACCGGGGATGCTCAACACATGCTGTTTACCCTCCACTCAGTAAGAGTCAGCAGATGATACGGCAGGGAGAGAAAGAATTCACTATGGGGAGGCTTACAGGAGCAGGTAGCCATGTGCTCCCTTCTCCCATACTCTTTTTATTAATGCACAAACCCTGTACATGAGAAAGGAAAAACAGAAGAAAGAGTGGCAGTGCAAATGAGCACTGAGATCAGCGTCGGCTTCGCAGCTGCGTAACAAACCAGTTGAAGCAATGAATGTCTGAAGCTTCATTTTTCTACAGACCTAAAAGGGTCAACATCGGCAGAAGAAAGCAATGGCAGATCACCTCTGCTACTCACTTGCCCTAAAAGGCCCTTGCCGGGGTTGCCATAACTTGCCATAAGTGGGTTACAAGTTGATGGCTCTTTTGTGGGGTAGCAGGTGCACTAACTTGTAGAGTTTTGCTCACCTCGTTTAATTCTGCATAAAGCAACAGCAGAAGAGGAGCTTGGATTTCTGCCCCACTTTTCTCACTATAAGGCAGTGGTGGCGAACCTTTGGCACTCCAGATGTTATGGACTACAATTCCCATCAGCCCCTGCTAGCATAGCCAATTGGCCATGCTGGCAGGGGCTGATGGGAATTGTAGTCCATAACATCTGGAGTGCCAAAGGTTCGCCACCACAGCTATAAGGAGTCTCAAAGTGGCTTTCTTACTCCTTCCTTTCCTCTCCTTACAACACACCTTGTGAGGTAGGTGAGGCTAAGAGAGTTCTGAAAGAACTGTGGGTGGCCCAAAGTCACCCGGCAGGCTCCATGTGTAGGAATGGGGGAAACAAATCCAGTTCACCAGATAAGAGTCCCCTGCACATGTGTAGGGATGGGGAAACAAACCTGGTTCCGAGTCTGCTGCTCTTAACCGCTGCACCATGCTGGCTCTCTTATAAAATATGATTATAAAGTACTATTATAAAGACATCATCAAAGCGTTTCCAAGAGCTTCCTCTCATCCGCAGAAAAACAAAACCGGCGGCAGTAAGCGTTGCCTACAAAGAAGCCTGCTTTTATCACTTGTAACAATATTAATAATGATGTGGAGATTTCCTCCTTGTATCTGAATCATTGTTGACTCATTGGAGAGTGCCAGAATTATGTTGGAAAGAAGCAAAGATGGGATATCTCCTTTCACTCTTGAACACTTAATAGCAAGGACCTCTCAAGAACGGCTGAAAATCTGCCAACATTTCCAATGATTTTCAAAGTCGCTCCAAAACTGCTGATGCCAGCAAGAACACAGTTCTAAATAATTTATCGACATTTCTACATAAATTAGATACTGCAAGGTGAAGATGCCGTGAACCTTGTGATGGGCTGAATGTTTACTACACAGACTATAATCCATCAGTGCAACAGACAGGCTCAATCCCAAACTACGATTCCTTCTGAGAAATAGTCCAAGAGCTCCAGAAACCACATCTGGCTGTCGATAACATCACTTGCAGGAAAACTTCCTTTTGCATCCTTAGTCTTTCATTAGCTTCAACCCACATCTTTAGATCCACAGTCAGTATTCCAAAATAAGTTTCCCCTCTTGCTCTTCAGGGGCTTTTTTCACTAACCTAACTTCTTGGGTTTCTAGAAATCTGCCTCTTCTCTTCTAATGCAGGATACCTGGGTCAATCTAATCCCCCTCTTTTAATACATGTTTTTATATCCTTATAATATCCTTACAATAAAATAAATATATATTGTAAAAACCCATTAATCTGATCAAAGGAAGCTTTTAAATATAGTTTGTATCATCCCTTCTCTGTTCTTTCAGACTTATTTCCACATTACAGATGGGCACAGAATGGCTTACTAAGGGTCACTTAGTGAGAAGACGAGATCTGAACTGTAATCTTCCATATCATACATATTTAGTCTCTGTTCTCCACATCCTAACTGCCACAACTAAAAATGTGTCATATTAAACTTTACATAAAACCTAAAACCATAAAATCATTCCGCACATGCAGAATAATGCACTTTCAAACTGCTTTCAGTGCTCTTTGAATAACAAAATCCACTTGCAAACAGTTGTGAAAGTGGTTTGAAAATGCATTATTTTGCGTGTGCGGAAGGGGCCCTAGAGAACAGCACATTGGGTGATATCAACAGCCCCTAGAAAACATCCTTCCAAGCAGGGGGTACCTTCTAATGGTTATTTTATGAAGAGTTTAAGTTCATTTTAATGTGCCTTATATTGCCAGTATTAAAGTTCAGTCTTTACAACTACAATCGGAGGGGAGGGGGGCAAAAATTAGGTCTTTCCCCAGGCTCTGTTTTCTGTAGATACACTACTGGAGGTGGGTAGGGATGAGAGAGTTCTGAGAGAACTGCGACTGTCCCAAGGTCACCCAGCAGGCTTTTTGTGGAGGTGTGGGGAAAACAAACCGTGCTCATCAGATTAGAGTCTGCCACTCTTAGCCATTAAAACATGCTGGTTCTCCTGAATAGGCAACATTTCTAAAAAAAACTACTCCAATTGTAGCATAAAGTGATGCATGCTGGGGCAATTGCCTCTCTACTTGCAAATCCATTCATAAGCACATAGACAGAACAGGAAAGGTAGGGTCCTTTTTGACATCCCATTGAAATCACTTAGCATGCATCTGCAATACAAAATATATACACAATGAGTCCACTTTATCATGGCATTACAGCAAGGTGTTGCGAGAGACTCAAAGCTTTTTCTATCTGTGAAAAGCCCCCTGTGCCAGAGGAAAGCATGGCCATTAGCAGAACAGAATTAGGAATTATTTAGAAACTTGTTGAGATTAAACTACTATCATAATTCCTTTATATAAATTCCCCATGCCTCAGTATCTGTACAGCTATCCTGCTGTTTAAGAACACAAAGAAAACAAATAGCATCAAAGAATGGCATTAGGCAGACCTAAGAAAACATCGAATGTAAGATCCCAGATGGATTTTAAGGTTTTTTGTTTTTCAAAAACATTGTCATGATAATGGATTGTAATGCCTTAATAGCTGTTCTTGTTCCAATCTCTGTCATTTTTTGAAAAAGATTAGACTTCGTAGGAACTGCTGGAATCTGTGAGCTTTAGTGCTAAATTCTGGTGCTTTGTTCTTTCCAATACTTTGCATTTTACCATGTGAACAAAGTGTCAGAAATATACAGCAGGTTTAAGAGAGTTGAAAGTGGTTTTGAGAGAGGATTCACTTCACACAAATGGCTTCTGTCCCTCTGTTGTAACTTGTCAAACAGGCTTTCTGAGCAACACAAAAATAATAAATCAGCTAGTTTCTAATCCACAAGCACTTTAGGGACCGACCAACAAGATTTTTGGAACTGTCGGGGGAATGGCGTTTCACTTCAGTCAAGCCTCTGAGTGCTCCCAACCATAGTTGCAGTCAGAAACGAATTTGCTGGCTTGTAGAGTGAGTTTTCTTGCTGCCTACTCAGAATTGGGGACCTTAAATTTGACAGGTGAACTAGAAGGGTCTTGACAGAGACCTACTGGTTCTTAGAAAACCTAGAATCAGCAAGGGTGAGTGAGGTATGAGCCCTTAGAAGCAGCCTGCCTCTCTTCTTTTATATATTTTATTTTCCCTTTTCTTTGTTACTTTCTTTTTTATTTATGTTTGCTTATTTTTTAATCTTTAACTTCTTTTTTCTTTATTTCTTTAATTGGTAACATAAAATTTATTTTTAAAAAAAGATTTCTAGGGGATGTGCTTTCAAAAGTCAAAATTCCCTACATCAGATACAAGTAGCAATGGAGCTTAGCTGCTGTGGAGCCTCTAACTTTATAATGTTGGCTCCACCCCCCAAGCTCCATCTCCAGTCAGATGGAGCTTGGGGGGTGGGTGGGTGGGTGGCAGAGCCAACAGTATAAAGCTAGAGGCTCAATAGCAGCTGATCTCAGCCTCAGCCAGGCTCAAATGGGCTCTTGCTGCTCCTGACCGCCATATGGAGATTGGGGATGGAGTGACTCAGGACCAACATGGCTACCTTCTGAAGCTAACAAAAATAAGAGGTTCCTCTATTCTTCAACTCTACCAGCAACCAGACCCTCTACAAGGAAGGAGGAGAGCAAGGCCCATCCCATTAGCCTGCCTTGGCCCATTAGTATATTCCTTTTCATAGCCACTTGGAGAGATTCGCGTGACACCCAGAGGAAAGTTTTCCTCAGAACATTTACTTAATATAATTGTGGTCTTTTTGTCTAACGTTATTTAAATTTGAACCAGAACATTTTCCATTGCAAATTTTCCTGGGAAATGTGTAAAATGTGTTTAACAGAAGTGAATAACTTCCTGACAGTGAGGGCTGTTCAACAGCGGAATACATTGCCTTGGAGTCTCCTTCTTTGGAGGTTTTTTAACAGAGGCTGGATGACCATCTGTCAGTGGTATTTTGATTGTGTCTTCCTGCAGGGCAAGGGTTTGGACTCAATGGTCCTTGTGGTCTCTTCCAACTCTATGATTCTATGAATATGGAATGGAAGGTAAACATGAATAATGGCCCCTTCTTAAACTTGGCTTCAACTCAGTGAAAATGACAATTCTTTCTCTCTCTGGAGTTATTCCCCAGAGGAATCAGTGTGACTGACTAGATACAGAGTATGCCACATAAATCTCCAGACTTGGATTGTATTTTTGGTTTAAAACCTCTCTTCACTATGTAGTACTGGGTAGCCTTAGGGACTGCATTCTTCCTCTTAATTCCCTACTTGCAAAGCAAAGGCCAACTGTATAGAGATGGTTTGCATTATAAAAGCACCAATCCTTATTCTGCCAAATCCAGAGAGTAAAATATATGACAGTTTGAAGTCTTAAACTTCTTATCAATCAGTTTCCTCCAAACAGCCAACAGTAATTCAAAAAGCTGTTCAGCTGGTTTCCTTCCAGTCATCTTCTGTTAAATGCAAAGTTTTGCTCTGGTGATGGAAGACTGGTTAAAACAGAGGAAGGCTCCTCTCTGTGAAGAAAGGAGGCACTGAATACGACCCATTAACAAAAACAATGAAAAATTAAATTTGCAATAAAAGCCCATCAAAGCTATGAAGTCACAATAAAAGTTTATCACTTGTTGATGCTCTAGAACATTAATCTAGAATCTAGATTCCCTTTAAATATCTAGAAGCAATCACGCAAAAGCAAGCAGAAGTCATTTCAAAGAATAAAAGTATTCTTGTAAAGAGGAAGTTTGGGGCAAGGTACTTTTGGGAAGAGTGTTGTGATGAATGCAAAGGTTCCTTGGAAGCTTATAGGGGTTTTCACCAAGGAAATCATACATAAACAAAACAAACTAACAGATGGTGTGCCCACGGCTTCCTGCAATGCACAGAGGAAGCAAGGACACCATCACTACCAACTAAATGAGGCCTCCCTCTAACATTTCCCAGTATTCTCTATAAAATTCAGAGAGTTCTATCGCTGATACACAGAAGGGAATGTTTTTTGTAACAGACTGGATGATGTGGAAAGGATGACTCGAGACTTCAAAAACCGCTCTTTGAGTGCATGATAAACCATAAATTTCAATGCTACTACCTACAAAGCACCCACCTTCGCATCTTCAGCAGCAGCTTTTATTTCAACTCCTTTTCTCTGTAAAACCACAAATAAGCAAGAACAGTTTTGTGCACCAGTTGTCCATCTTCAAAAGAAAAAAAAGGTACTTCTTTGTATTTCTTTTAATATTAGCTTTTTCTGCACAACACAAGTAAAATGTCTTCAGGACTGAGAAATAGAACTGTTAAGGAGAGGAATTCTGCACAACTGTGTCCCCAAAACGTTTGCAAAATGGGTTTTTCTGCTCAAGATGCATTTATTTGAAAATGCTAAACTGGCAACTTCCCCCCGCCCCCAACGTAGTTTTCAAGACATTTCCTGCTTACTGTCCAGAGCTCAAGAAACATCTTATTTCTCCTGTCCAGTTTTGAATCTCTCCCTTTTGTTTTCTCTGCTGCTCACCACCCATCATTTTCTGCTGCTTCAATGATTTTCCATACTATCCACCATTTGCTGAAGTTTCCCAGGCATGCTTAGTCATCTGACATTGCAGCTGCCCACCATTGCTGTTATCAATGTACATTAATAAACTCAGTTCTGCCTGCCAATTATGTGACTGTGTCGTTTTTCCTTTAAATTTTTTTCAATGAGCTATCTTCAAAGCTAGGGAGACACAATATGAGAATCAGAAATATGTGCAGATTTTGAGTCTCCGTACCTCTGTAGCTCTGGAGATACCTCACAGGAAAAAAAATTAAAAACAAAAAGAATGTTGTCAGCAAAACCACTTTATTTTCCTACTCTACATGGACAAAAAAAAGCCCAAACAGTTCTTTTTATAACATTTGCAAGACATTTTATTTGTGTTATGCGGGAAAAGCCATTAATTTATTGCAACTCTAGACATTTTATATACTTCTTACAGGGTTCAATATTTTTTCCACTATGCTGCTTGCTTTCAAAAACAATCCAAACAATCTATCTCGCCATTTCCCTTAAACACATAGAAGGCTGTTTCAATACCACGGCCTCGCTAGCATACGCCCGCCAAAGAATGCTTGAGCGGCGTGATGAAGCATACCCGTTAAACATGCTGAAGCGATCGCAGCAGCGGGGGGCAAACGACGAAGCGGCGAAGGCGGCTCCGCACAGAAGCTGCCTCTAAGCCCTCCCAGCCCCCCTCCGCGGTGTCACTCCCTCCATTAAGCGCTGCGGGCGTCGCGAGCCGTTTACCCGCGCTGCTCCTCCCACGGCCTGGAAGAGTCCGAGGACAGGACGAGGTAATGAAGCGGGGAAATGCCCGCGAAGCTGACGAGGAGGACACTGTGAGTGGAGAGTGGAGAGGCGGGGAGACAGCGCAAAATCTTCCGGCGACGCTGATTCGCGCAGCGCCAGCAGGGAAGACGCCTTCCTCACCTGAACAACAACCCTTTAAAAAAGGGTTGTTGTTTGAAGCGTGCAGTGACGCCACCACTGGGGAGGGAAGAAGAGTCCAGGTTACGCTGCTTCGCGTTGCAGCAGCGGCGCCTGTGCGAACGGCGGCCTGGGGGCGCCTTTTTTGGCGCCCCCAGGCCGTCATAAATGGGCCGTGCGGAAACGGCCATAGTCAGATGTTAGGGTTAAGAATTGCCTATTTGAAACACAACCCCAGTCCAGTCTTCCTCACCACAAATCTTTATGTCTATATGCTGTCCCACCAAAAATGGGGTGAAAATTTGGACACCCCCCCCCCCAATTTTTCCAAAATGACCACCACTGGTAAAAATGCCTGGATCTCTGGAATCCCTTGGGCTATCATGGCAATTTTAACTGCATTCTGCTTGCGTTCTCCTAGGGATTTTTCTCTACTTATCAGTTTTACAAAACCCAAACCTTCCAATTTTGTCCTTTTTTCCTGGTCCCCTAAAATGGTTACCATTTTCTTTCAATGCAAAGAAAATCCAGGAAGTGGCTGTGGATTAATTCAACATTGAGGTTCAGTCTTTCTGTGAGACAAGGGATAGGTAATAATCCATCACCAGCTGACTCTCAGTCGTGCCATAGGAACAATATGAATACTGAGCATATTGGCTATAGATAAATGTTAATGCCTCTAAAAATGCCAGTTCATTCCATTCAATGACAAGCTTATCTCCAATATAGCAGTAGTTCCATTTGAGACATATAACAATTCCTCACCAGTAGAAGCAAGAATAAAACAGCATGAAGAAAAATTGGTGTTCTCCAGCAAATGTCTTCAGATGCTTAAACAAATGTTCAGCTAGAGAATAGCTGAATTATTCATAGTTAAGAGGCTTTGATTGTACAGCCATCCGCCTATGTACCCCATACAAGGGCAAACGGCTTTTGTGCAAGGAAATTTTTTCCAAGCCATCTCAAAATTACTTACTTTTCAGTCACTGGACTTGACAAACAGAACCAAAGTAAATCACATTTAGCCCTAAATACCCAAATCCTATCAAGAACATAGTTGCAAAGTCACAGCAGCTTGAAAGCTAACGTGCATGCAGAGCGCCCTGAGAGCTGAGAAAATCAAGCATGCAGAGTTTCACTGATTCAGATGGCTCAGAAAAGTATTTGTATACCCTGAATCTGTAGTTCATTCCATTCCTGCCATGTTGCTGTCTGTGCCAACTATCTGTGAACAGCATAAAAGTTCGGCTTTGGGGGAGGGTTGTTTTGCTATTACAAATATAACTTTTGCCAGCACAACGGCATTGACGCACACTGGGTAAATCTGTAGTGTTTGGTATAACAAGTACAGTTTCAAGCCTAGACATGCAGCAGAAAGCGATGGTCTATAAGGTGGCGGAATGCCGAGCTGGGAGAATGGGCTGTATCACCTCAGACTTCAGGAGGGGGATGATATTGTTCAAAGTTTGCCTAATTAATTCTTGGAAAGTAAAAACTAATGTCACACGCTAGAAGCTTTCCCCCTAATTAAAAATATATATTATTTCCTGGAAGTTTTTAAATGGGGAAGCAGAATAAATGTGTCTCTTCCCATCTACAGTCTGAAATGGTACAAGACCATTCAACTACCTTGTTGTGCGGCATGTCTAGACCTGGCCTAACACACTCATGTGTGCAATTTTGTCACAGATTTACTGTAGCTGCTTCAGAGTGGTACAGCACCTTCACTTTATGCAATGAATAACATTAACAGAATTTCAAAAAGCCAAGGCATGTCTCTGTTGTCTATTAGATATATTTCACAATCATACCAACACAAATAGGATTCGAAAACTATGAAAGCAAATATTAGGGTTGCCAGGTATTCCCTGGCAGCCAGCAAAGAAGGGGTGGTTTTTTTTTGCAAACTTATTAGAAGCAAACGGAGGGCTAGGCCTCTGTAGCCATTGATTTATTGACATCACTTCGGTGCACACCAGAAGTAATGTCATCACGTTTCTGGCGATATGGGGATACTGTGCTAATTTAGCAATGGTAGAAGCCATTTTTACCAGAGTTTTTGCTGAAACACCAGAGCATCCCCACATTGCCAACGACATGATGTCACTTCTGATGCATGCTGGAAGTGACATTAATACATCAACAGAGGCAGTTTGTAACTGGTAAGTTTCCTTGCCACGGTGGCTAAACAATTCTGGGGATAGGGTCTCCAAAGTGAGGTATCCCTCACCTCTCAGAGGTGGTCTGGTACCTCTTACAGAGATATACAATGTCTCTCCTCATTATGTAACTGGACCTAACTGTAATTTTTAAATAGCCTATCCCCGATTCCATCAAAGTTGGAAAATCCAATTATCGACGCTACCGTTAAAAGAACCTTTTGTTAGTATGAGGCATGTGAAGAACTGCAGAAGAAAACAACCACTTGAAAGGATTGTTGGATTCTCATCTTCAAGAAAGAAAACTTTCATCTCGAGGTTGTTTCCTTGGCAGAGACTAGGCCATCAGGAAGATCAAACTGATCTTTTTTCTTTAATGAACATTCAAGACAGAACTTGTATTTTCAACAAGGGAAATATTTTGTTGGACAAGTGGACAGAATACATGATACTCAAAAGACTTTTTGTCCGGGTCCAGGAGTTGGATGAAAATGCTATAAGGGAATAACTCAACACACATAAAAAACAAAGAGTTTCTTTTTTTATGAAAGCAAAAATGAAACAGGAGCCAATAACTCTGGCTTAGCTGAAATTAAAATTTTGAAATGGATATGCCTGAAGTATGATCTAATTGACCATCGACCATAGAACTGGAAGATGTAACGGTGATGTATTTCAGCCAGATGCTACAAAGCAGGGCCATTCATGAAGCAAGCAACCATGGGTGCACAATCCAATCTGTAGTGTGCTCCAAGCAGGGAGCAGGTGCAGAGCGGTCCTCACAAAGAAAATTAGCCTACAAAGCAAGTAGTAAGTGAGCCAAGTTACATCAAACTAAGAAAGTTCTGTAAAATTCCTTGCTGCTTTACACAGGCTAACAGCCAATGACGTCTTCCACAACATGCAGAGTCTGGCTCTGCTGGAGAAGAAACAAGACTAATCGCTTAAAAGAAGAGACACAGATTTGTTGAAAGCCAGGTTGATCCAAAGAAAAATTCAAAATAAAAATCAATTCGTAAGATCTGTCGTTAGGACTAACAAAAGTTAAACAGTGTGGAAGCTCTCAAATTCTCTAAAACCCCTTCAGTCTGACTGCCAAATTAGTGCATGGTTTTGTTTGGTCCTATTAAGAAGAAGAAGAAGAGTTTGGATTTATATCCCCCCTTTCTCTCCTGCAGGAGACTCTAAGGGGCTTACAATCTCCTTGCCCTTCCCCCCTCACAACAAACACCCTGTGAGGTAGGTGGGGCTGAGAGAGCTCCGAGAAGCTGTGACTAGCCCAAGGTCACCCAGCTGGCGTGTGTGGGAGTGCACAGGCTAATCTGAATTCCCCAGATAAGCCTCCACAGCTCAGGCAGCAGAGCTGGGAATCAAACCCGGTTCCTCCAGATTAGATACACGAGCTCTTAACTTCCTACGCCACTGCTGCTCCTATGCCACTGCTGCTTAAAGCTATTATGTGGCTTTAGTTAAGAGAAAGGAATCACTGTTTGTATCCAATCCACAATGTTCTGTGAGGCCCTTTAAGCCAAATGGTTTCCATAGCCAGTGGACTACAGTGGGTCTCAACCTTTGCTATCTTCAGGGGTAAAGGTAATCCCCTATTCCAAGAACCAAGTCATTACTTACACATTGGAGAGAAGAGAAGAAAAGTTTGGATTTATGCCCCACTTTAGCCAACTGTAAGGAGTCTCAAAGCACCTTCCCTTCCCCTCATCACAAGAGACATACTTGTGAGGCAGGTGGGACTGAGTGAGTTCTGAAAGAACTGTGACTGGTCCAAGGTCATCCAGCAGGCTTCCTGGGGAGGAGTAGAAAATCAAACGCAGTTCTCCGGATTAGAATCCACCGTTCTTATTTACTATATCATGGATAATGTCACATCACAACATTTACTAGGCAGACTATGTTTATGGGATGGTTTGTCACTGCCTTCTCCTCAATGACTTCTTTGAAGAACCTGCATTTTGCCATGCCAGAAACAAAAAGCATGCTGCCCCCAAAAGGACCTTTATATCTTTACAGGTATTCTGTTACTACATTTATCATTTACAGAAAATTTTAAGGGAAAAATGATTACAGAAGCACAAAGAATAATCCTTGGCAGGTAAGGCTGGCAGAAAGCAGCACATCAGAGACACTTAACAGCTGTGCAGGAGGAAGGCATGGATTAAGACAAACACTGACCATCCAAGATCACTACTAGCATGTCAGAAGATGACAGGTGGATCATCTGTAGGAGGTAAGGCCAGCAGGACGTGACCTGTCACACTTTTGGGAAAACATGGGGATTAAGGGAAAACAACCCTGTAGTAATTGTTCTTTAAAAAACAACAACCCTGCATCCCATCTAGCTCACTTCTGTGTCCCACCAGTACACCATGTACCACCAGATAAGAATCCCCAGCTTGATACACTGGAGCCATGCACATAAGCTGTTTCTTCTGAGATGGAAGCAGGGGAGTACTGCCCAGGGGGACATATGGTGTCAAATGTCCCTGGGCTGTGGACATTTAGGGGGTGGAAAATGCCCCCCCACCTCTCCTCCTTCACCCCCCGCCCCAGGGTCCATACACTGACTTCAAGACCTGGTGCAAAAAAATTTGTTTGGTCGTGATGGGGGAGGGCGGCCGCTTGCCTAAATTCATGACAAATCAAGGAACTGAATCTTAATTGACAGCAGCCTATGTTACTTCATCCCAGGCCGATGATGATAACATCACAGCTTCAATGTTTCACTGAATATTCTGGTGGCTCGCTACTCATCTTTCTAAATGTATGTGAAATAATTTCATTTATCCAAACCTGCAAACAGAAAAATTTGACTGCAAAGGCAACATATTCACAAAAAAAGATTATTTTGACATCCATGGTGGCTTCATGCTACATTCAAACATCACTACTGGCTAACTCAGAATTATAGCAAACTGAGGTCTGCCACTATTGTTTGTAGAAGGCAGAAATCACACCAATCCGGATTGCTTCAATATGGATTCCTATGAGATCGTAAATGGCAGCTGACCCAAACTGGGAGAGAAGCACTTCTCACGTCTTCTGCTATAAATATCAACTCCAGCTGGGTCAAAAAAAATTTGCAGGATTTGGAAAGGCGAGTAGAAAATGAATTCAGGTGGGTAGCCCTGTAGGTCTGCAGCAGCAGAACAAAGTTTGAGCCCAGCAGCACCTTGCAAACCAGCAAAGTTTTGTTCTCGGTATAAGTTTTTGCATGCATGCACATTTCTTCCGATGATTAATGTTAATGATGCTTAAACACTCCAGTTCAAGATTTGATCAACAATTTATCCTCTGAATAGCCCTATGAACCTTCTGAGTTCCTCAGTCTGGTTTCCACCCCGTTAGTCTTGTGGGTGGGTCTGCTAACACTCAGCTCTAATGAAGAATTTATAGAAGAAAGGCAGCTGTCTCTCTGCCTCCATGGATCTCAACTGAGCCAGTGTGGTGTAGAGGTTAAGAGCAGGTAGACTGGAGATATGGAGAACCAAGATATGGAGAACCTAGTTTGATTCCCCATTCCTTCCCCTGAGCTGCAGACTCTTATCTAGAGTTCATCTAGAGTTTTTCCACTCTGACACACAAAGCCTGCTGGGCGACCTTTGACTAGTCACAGTTCTCTCAAAACTCCCTCAGCCCCACCTACCTGGCATAGTGTCTGTTGTGGGAAGAGGAAAGGAAAAGAGTTTGTAAGCCCCCTTGAGTCTCCTTACAGGAAAGAAAGGGGGGGTATAAATCCAGACTTTTCTTCTCTTGGAGGTGGACTGGGCTAAGCAATTCAGGAAAAGCTCATACACAAGTGGAAACGTGACCAGGTGTATATTAACGCTCATGCAACAAATTTCTTCAGGACATTCCAATTTATTGCACTGCTGGGTAAATATTGATCTTGTTTTGCCTTAGTCAATTACTAATTAACAATTATGCTTAGCTCTTGCATACTGTTTCATGAACTGCAAGCAATGAACAAACGCTTCCTACAGCTTCTAAGGCACCTCATATTCTCTACCAGTGCTCTATGTAGCGATGTGTGCTTTTAAGAATTTGAACTGATGGGTGGAGTTGAGAGATCTCGGAAAAGATGTTGGAACTGAGACTTGGGAGAATTAAGACTGAGAGCTTCTGATTAATTGTTCTACAGTTGTTGTAGAATTGTTGTTAATTGTCATTTGTTCTACAGTTCCGATAGTTCATATTGTCAGCTGAAAAGAAACCTGTTTAAACCACTATGATTGTCCTACCGTCCTGTGCAACAAACTACAGCACGATCTTCCTTAAACACATCTGCTACCTAGTGAAAAGCCAAAACATGCCAAACAAGGAATGGGCAGGTGGGGTCCAGAAATTAGCAATCACGAGCCACTACACTGACCAAGTGTGGTGTA
Organism: Sphaerodactylus townsendi; assembly: GCF_021028975.2. NCBI lineage: Eukaryota > Metazoa > Chordata > Lepidosauria > Squamata > Sphaerodactylidae > Sphaerodactylus > Sphaerodactylus townsendi. The sequence continues at coordinate 69,061,892 of NC_059435.1, forward strand.
GTGGTTAAGAGCAGTGGACTTTAATTTAAAGAACCAAGTTTGATTCCCCACTCCTCCACGTGAGCCGTGGGCTCTAACCTGGTGAGCCAGATTTGTTTCCCGACTCCTCCGCCTGAAGCCTGCTGGGTGACTTTGAGCTAGTCACAGTTCTCTCTGAACTCTTCAGTCCCACCAACCTCACAAGGTGTCTGTTGTGGGGAGGGGAACAGAAAGTGATTGTAAGTTGCTTTGAAACTTCTTATGGTTGAGAAAAGTGGGGTATAACTCAAAGCTCCTCCTTCTCTTCTTCTACTACCGTCGTGGTGGCGAACCTTTGGCACTCCAGATGTTATGGACTACAATTCCCATCAGCCCCTGCCAGCACGGCCAATTGGCTATGCTGGCGGGGGATGATGGGAATTGTAGTCCATAACATCTGGAGTGCCAAAGGTTCACCACCATTGCACTTACTTATATGTAAGTTAACTCAGGGAGCCATTTGCATTCAGTCAGGCCACTGGTCTGTCAAGGTCTTCACTGGCAGCAGCTCTCTGGGCACTCCAGCAGAGGCAATTCACATAGCATGATTTTCATTCTTTTAACAGGAGATGCCAAGGACTTAACCTGGAAACTTCTGCAGTCCAAGCAGATGCCTCTACCACTGTGCCATCACCCCATCCCCAGATGCCACTTCTGGATGCCAACCTGGGACTACATAATGAGGAGCGTATCAGCAGCTGGTAGATCACAAAGCAAAGCCAGTCTCATGCTGCCAAGGTTTGAGCACAGATAACCATTGTTCCATAGATTTTCCATGTCAACATGCAGCGACACTACAGGTTTTTGTGGCACAAAATAAGAAGACGAACTGTAAAGGATATCCATGTCTTAATTGCAAGTTTCAAATTTTTGGCAGATTTCTAATTGCCGCATCAATGGAAACGACACTCTCTCTTTTGGATTCATTTTTTCACAATGAGATTTTTTTTAAAAAACAAACCATATTATTGCCACTGTTCTTATCGGGGGAAATGAAAGGCTATTTCAGCTTAATTACAGACTGCATTTGCACAGTGTCTGATTATTGTTATTACCATTATAATGTTGCCCAAGGGGAGCGCTGGATAGCAAGATGCTCCCGATATTGACAGTCTGGAGTAGTTCACCTATTTGTCATCCCAGGACCTGAAGGAAGCTGAGTGAGCTATCACTGGTAAGGCAGCTCTTCTCTTTCAAGGGAGTCTCTCCATTTTGACATGCTCTAGGCCAGTAAATCCACTGGCTGGCAGAAGAGGATCTAGCACCAACTAGGTCTGCATAGGATCAGCCCAACAAGCTCTGTAACGTAGTACACACCAAACGTTTAGATATAACAAAAAATGGACTTGTGGAAACCATAAGCAGCCACAAAACTCATCCCATTGGGCTGAAGTCTTGGTCATGAAGAGGGAGCTGATTTTTCAGTGATCACTTCAACTTTTTGTTGACCTCCATTTGTGGTTGTACTACAAGTTGCTTCACTGTATTCCCTCGTCTACACAGTACAAGGCACCTGAGTTTTTGTGCATGCACATTCTCACATAGTCCAACTCAGAATGCTGAATTCAATGCTGGCCTCTGCAAGGTTATTTTTTCTTGAGAGTGACATTAACGCTGGCCTCTGGGACACGGTGGCACACTATGTGGAGATTCTATAAGGAGGGGTTCCATGGGCTCCATTTCACATCTCTACTAGATGTAACAGCTTAGCCCACTTCTATGATTCTGTGATTACAGAGGTAGACATTCTCTGAGATGAGATTAAGCCTATATTTATAACACCCTTGTTCTCATAACAGCATATTTTCCCCTTTCTCCAGTAAGACAACTGCACTGTGTTCATTTTATTACTATGTATGAAGAAAATAAAAAGCATCTGCATCTGAGAGAGCCCTTCAGAAGGCAACAGCAACCCCCTATATGTCCCAAGACAACATTTTGAGAGCCATCAATTCAGATAAGGAACAAATACTCCAAACTTGTGTGTGTGAACAGAAAACTCTCTTAACTGAGATGGAGAAAATTCCAGTGCTTCAGATCCTGTTTCAGGGGAGGGGGAGTTTCTAGACTTCTTTACGTTTTTTATTTTTTTAGGGGGGGGTGTTAGGATCCCCTACCGCATCCCACCCCAATATGAGCTACTGAAAGTTGCTGTCATTACTGCTCAGAATGTGCAACCCCGCAAAAACATCATGAGCCAAATAGGCATTTTAGGGTAGCAAAGACACTGGCAGAGTAACCAACTGCTGAACTGAACACCATGATGGAAATTTCTTGTGGATATTTCTATGGAGACATGGGGAAGAAATATTTCAAACATACATAGACATGAATGCTACTACTGCTGCTGCTGCCGCCGCCTCTCCCTCTCTGCCTCTCTCTGCCTCTCTCTCTCTCTCTCTCTCTCTCTCTCCCCCACCATCTCAGTGCAGAATTGTGCACCCATCCCGCTAGGTCTTTCCAGGAATTGCTCTTTCTTGGAACCATTTGCAAACTGAGAGCTGCTTCTCTTTTGGCATCAGAAGACTTTATGAAACCACAAATGTTTTATTTATATTTCTGAGACATGGAAACCCTCTACATGTTTTATTCAGCAGCATTGCATAAGTTTTTTGAACTATTTATTTATATTTTGTGGGCCAGAGACCATAAACAAAAAAAGTACGGAAGATTGGGGCACAGGATCAATATGGATACTGCCGCTGTGAATGATGCACTTGGGGGGGGGTGTACTTTTGTACGCTGCCGTTGATGTTTTTTGATACTGATGATGATGATGATGATAATAATTATTATTATTATTTATTCAATTTGATAAACCGCCCTACCCCTGAAGAGCTCAGGGCGGTGTTGAGTATATGAGTATATGTGCACACATCTGCGTGCCAACTGAGGCTGTGTTTCATGAATTTTGTGTATCTTGTGTGTATCAGAATGTTATGCAGAAATTTTATTCCTGAAGTAATGCTAATTCCTTAATTGCTCATCTAAGATTGACCACATATATGCAAGCAACACCGATAGCACTAATGCTAGCTCACACGTTTTAGTTTTTAAAAAGCCAGACCAATTCATGTGCCCATTTTGGAGTGACCAAAGTGGAGTTCTAGTGATTAAGTTAGGATTTTGAATGGCTCACTATGAGCAACATAACACAACTGTTCAAAAAGAACACCTGTGACAGGCCTAACAAAAATATCATATAAAGACTACCTCAAAGCTAGGAGCAGGAGAGGCAGGGGAAAAAAACCTGACTATGTAGGGTTAATTCCTCACAGAGCCTGTATGCATGTGAGTGACTTGCTGGGAGTAGACTGAGTTTAGATTCGGTCAGAGCTACTGGCAGGTTTATGTGGGGGCGGAATTCTTGGAACTGAAGGGTTCAGACATGTTTCGTTTCTGGGTATAGACCTGTGGTGTTGGCAAGGAAAGAGTTTTGGGAGAAAGGGATCCTATTACAGCCAAAGAGGGGAATGAACCTCTAGGGAAAGAAGAAACAGAGTAGTTTGTCTACTGAATTGGTGTGCGAAAGGGATGGTGTCAGAGAGGGTCCAGTCTCTAGCTAGGAGGGGAATTTAAACTTCATGTTGGGGAAGACTTCCTATCCCTAGTTCTGAGGTGGATTTACTTCCAAAACTGTGAAGTGATTCGACAGTTTGGGGAAGTCTGGAGGGGGAAAGGGAGCTGGGTGACTACTCCATTCCTTCTAGATTTTGGACACCAGAGTTTGCACATGAACCTGTGAGTGAAAGTCTGAGTCAAAACTGTGTAACATCCAGAAAGTCTGTCTTATTTCTAAAGAATTTAGAAATCTAGAACAAACTGAAATCTTATCCAACAGCCAAATGCCATCTGAGCGATACTATTAATAACATCTTAACATTTGTATATGAGTCGGCTTCTTTCTCATCAAATTTCTCCCCACCCTTATCCTATTCCCCGGAGGAGTTTAATGAAATTCTAATGTTTTACGGCTGAACTTTGAAAAGCCTCTAGTGTGATAATCTCTGAGATCAAACACAGGAAAGAGAAGGATGGGGGATCACCTCAGCTCCTTAAGCTGGTTCAGTTGTACATTTACTTCAGTGAGGTATGGGGTGGGACAATTGACAACACCCCCCCCAAAAAAAGTTGACAACATTCTTTCACATGGCCACTCTGAGATGCTCATTTTATGATTCAGTGCTGTTTCATATATGTTTTTTTTTGGGTCAGGAGGAAGTATTATTCTTAAATAAGAAATTGCATGATTCAGTGCACAGAGTCTAGCTGTACCATACTAAATGCTGTGCTTCCAGCCGCAATCATCCTCCTAGGCTGAAGATCCTCACATCCTCTAATGCCAGAAGACTCTGAATAGATCCAGAAATCTATAATTTGCCTTAGTGCTCAGCACTGCAATTCCAGAGAGAGGAATTCAATGGGTTGCTTAAAAGAGAGCCATCATCATCACATAATATCAGCCTGGGCTGTTTTCTTCCCTTTCTCCAAACCTTCAGACGTAGCCATTAATACTCTGGTTTCTCTTTAGATCGCATAAATCTTTCGCCTTTTACAGACGTAGCCATTTATTTGCTTTTAAAATTCATGCTTTTCTGGCTTAACAGGACCTCGACGGGACACATAATGCAGATACACAAAACACAGACTATGGAAAAACCTCTCCCAGATAAAATAGCACGCCAGCAGCAAACATTAACAAGCTGTGGACGGACAGAGGAGGGGTGAATCTGGCTGCAATGGGATGAGGTGGTAAACACTGCACCAACATCCCTGCACCACCACTGGTGGAGCAGGAATGGTTCGAGGGCGTAGTTGATGTTAGTCAGCTTCTTCCCAGCTATTGCCTTCATTGGACTTATGCCACTTAAAAGCCCAGTGGGGGCTCTTCAGCACTGGGGAGGCCTTTACATGTTTGAGCCTCCCCATGCCACAGTGTGGCAGCTGGGAACCCACCCCGTTGAATGGGCCTGCAAATCTCCTTTTTCCCCTTAAAGAAGGCTCTAGCATTTTTCTGAAAACTCTGATCAAAACTCTAACCTGGTGTATTTTCCAAAATGGCAAGCTCCACAGATAGAGTCTGTCACCAGCATGACTGATCCCTGGAGCTTCTTGTGACATCTACTTCTGCTAATGGCTGCCTATCTCCAGGTGGAGTCTGAAGACCTTCCAGAATTACAACTGACTAAAGAGACCAAAGAGACTAAAGAATTACTAGACTAAAGAGATCAGTTTCCCTGGAGAAAATGGTTGCATTGGAAGGTAGACTCTATGATGTAACGAACAAAGGTGAACCTACTTCATCTAGGCAAAAGTAAAAATACAAGAATGCAGAATATGTGCATTTAATGTGAAACACAAAACACAAATGTGTATACCTCATCCCTCCCCCCCAAAAAGGTGGGTGGGCCAGATCCTGATGCCGGGTCCCCTCCCCTCCTCTTCCCTTTCCTTTCCTCCCTTGCATGCCACCCTTCACTCCCTCCCCTCCCCCTCCCTCCACTAGGGTGAGTGGGCCATGTCCAGATGCTGGGCCCCCTCCCCTCCCTTGCATGCCACCCCTCACTCCCCCTCCCCCTCCCTCCGCTAGGGTGGGTGGGCCATGTCCAGATGCCGGGCCCCCTCCCCTCCCCTTCCTTCCCCTGCACCCCTTGCATTAGTCCAACACATCAAAATTCCATATGACAACAAATTAGTCAGAAGGATTCTATGAAGTAACAGAATCACTGGTAAGTCAACTGGTCTTAAGTCCAAAGGATTCTGTATGGTAACAAAGCAGTGTCCTATAGAACAGGACCCTCTTGTAATTGCTGACAGATTCAAAGGGAAGGGAAATCACAGAAGAACAATAAAGATGTACTTGATATCAGTAGCCAAAATAGAATGAAGAAGACAGGGAATTCTGGATAAGAAACCCTCAGTGTAAAGGGTTTGATCACTTTTAACGCCTTAGTGGCATGTCCAGTCTTAGGAATCTATATGAGGCATAGTAATCATGAAAGCCTTCTTATGATCCCATTCATCGAGTAGGATTATGCATCAACAAGTGAAATAGTATTGTTCCTTGTTGCAGCTCCTCTACAATAATAATAATAATAATAATAATAATAATAATAATAATAATAATAATAATAATAATAATAATAATAATAATAATAATAATAATAATAATAATAATAATAATAATAATAATAATAGATGTGAAATCTACAACAACAACAACAACAACAACAACAACAATAATCTGCACGAATACTACGCCGATACATTACAACTTCCTAGGCCTCTGGGTGAGGCTCGAATTGTAATGAAGGCCAACAACCAGCTAAAGATCTGGCAGCTGTGAAATCTACAATAATACCATATTTCAACATATAAAAAACTAGTTATACAAAAGCTGCTTTCTGCGTTGCAGCTTGGTGGAGAGGGAGTTGTTATCTTCTAGCCATCAGCATCTAAAATATTCTGCACAGAAACTAAAATGGCAGAGTCAATGTGTTTTCAATAACAGTGACTTGGCAAGATGGCAGCAGGCATTGTGACATTGTAAAGCCCCAGAGTCCCTTGCCCAAGAAAGTCACAGAACAGCCTCAGGAGAACTTGGCTGCCAGTGAGACTACTGCAGAGCAGAAGAGGGCAAGTTGGCTGACTGGTACCAGGGACAATGATGGGAGGAGCAGAGGGGCTCCAGGCGATCCTTTACTCCTGTCTGAAATCAAATTCTCAGGCCAAGGGCTACAAATGTGTTTAGCAACACAATCCCCATAGCTGTGTGTCATTCAATGACAGTGATATCTTGGCACTTCATCCATGCTACTAAATCTTTCATTTTTGTTGTTAACAACACCGACTGATTGTGCTTTCTCTGTTTTTGCTGCCTTAAAGAAACCCTTGGGCTATTGAGGTTTGGGATTTCATTATGTGCATATTTCTAGACTCATTTGTCAGACCTTTCCGTGGGGGTCGATTCACACTGAAGGCCTGTTGCCTTCCTTCTGACAGCTGAATGACAAAGAAGGAGCAAAGAAAACTATTTCAAGTAATAGAAAACAAAGCTATTTCTATGCTAATTATGTTGGGAAATGTTGTGTTCCTTGGACAGTATCATAACACTGGGAGTCTATAAAATGTCTGTACACTATTTGTTTCCTTGCTGTGACAACAAACAAACATTCATTATTATAATTTTGTCCTTCAGCCTCAGCAACCTTTGACTAAGGAAAATTAAACTTTCATCAAACAGCATAGGCATCAATTTTAATAACTGTTTGTGTGTGTTGGGGGGTGGTTTACAGAGATTTATATATGAGCAGTGCAATAAAGAACCAAAATAATTACTAATAACTGTGGTTAAATTTAGCTTCCTCACTAATCGGATATTACAGGTAATTAGCAGCCATCTAAAATTAATTACAGCTCATTTTATGTCTATGTTGTAGTTTGGTCAGAGACAGTTTAGGGATATTTTAACAGTGATAATTCTTCTGCCATGTGAAAATATGGCTTTAAAAACTTAATCAGGCAAAGAAAGAACATGTTCCTTACACTGAACCAATGAGCAAGGCAAATTCAGTATTGATCCAGTCCTTGGATTAGTAATGTTTGGCCTCAGGAGAATCCACTGTGAATCTTGCTTAAAGAGACCTTATTAGTGAAGGCAATTATATTTGGGCTCAGTCAAAAGCAGGGACTTCTTTCTCAGTGTAAAGGGAGTACATTTAACAGCCCAACCCAGATCAGGTGGGCACACAGGGATGGTGCCACTCTGGCACCCCTCCCCCCGCCTCTCCAAAGGGCTTCCCCATGGCATGGGAAGCCTGAAAACAAAAGGAAAACAAACAGCCAACACAAACTCCCATGGAGATAACATAAATATGCCACAAAAAACATGGCGTATCTCTGAGTTTGGTTCTGTTGGAGTGTGGGAGGCTGGGCAGACAGTGAAAGCTGACTACGGTTGGCTCCACCCCCTGGCCCACCCCTGGCCAGGTTGGCATTTGCCCCTTGAGCTGGCAGGTTGGGTACCCACATCGGCACCGGGCTGTACTGATTCCAGAGGTCAGTCCACCTCCCCTCTGGATTGGACTGTCCAATTGTACCATTACATTGAAACACAGATTAAAGAGTATTACTATTATCATCAGTGACCACTCTTGTAAATGAGGCATTCTTATCTTCTTCTGTGTATATCTGAACTCTACCCAGTTATGCAATAAAGCTTCTGCTGCTTTATTTATTTATCCTGCCCCCTCACAACAATAAACATAACACTATCATTTCAACTGTTAAAAACACAACTATAGTACACCATTCCATCTAAAACAAAAACATAATGATGGTGCCTAAAAAATCGCAACCACCCCTGAGATTAAAGATTCAAATAAAAATAGAATATTTTGTAGCTGTTTTGCCCCTATTATTCAAAGTTTCTTCTCTTTTACCCCATCTGTCCATACTCATATCTGATAAAGAGGCTTTGCTTCCCAGAAAGTAAATAAATGTTAGCGATTAAGGTACCACAACACTCCTGGACACTTTGAAACAGAGATTTCGCCACAGGGTAGTGGAAGTAATTTAAAAAGCCAAAGCGATATAGTAGTTCCAATGTCAGGAGTAGGAAGAAAAGCCTTTTCAAAACCTCACTCTATGCTGGGTGACCTTGGGACAGTTAGTATTAGTAAACAACTTACACTTGTTACAAAGATAAAATGAGATGGGGAAGAAAGAAACTCAGAGCTCCCTACAGGAATTTTTTAAAAAGTGTGGAACAGTTGTAATAGATGTTTCTTTTCATCATGGGAAATCATTCAGCAAAGCAAACCAGAATGTTATATACTGATAATATATTGTCCATCACTAAAATGTAGCAACTCAACACAGGCACTTAAAAAAACCTATTCCCCATTTTCTGCATCCTATTCTACTACTGAGCCATGACCTCTCCGCAAACATACACAGTAACAACAACAATAAAAGCCTTAATCAAAAGATGATTTGAAGATAGTTGTTCCCTTGATTAAAATGTATTCAACAGTAAGTCTAAACCCAAACACAAAAGTCCAGGACTTGGATCCAGACTAATGCTGCCATTGGCACAAGGATTGCAGCAGAGAATGGCTTTCTTGCTGGTGTAGTCTAGTGGTTAAGAGCAGATGGACTCTAATCTGGTGAACCAGGTTTGTTTCCCCAATCCTCCACATGAAACCTGCTGGGTGATCTTGGGCTACTCACAGTTCTCTTGGAGCTCTCTCAGCTCCACTTACCTCACAAGGTGCCTGTTGGGGAAGGGGCAAGACAAGGAGTTTGTAAGTCACTTTGAGACTCCTTATGGTTGAGAAAAGCGGAATATAAATTCAAACTCTTCCTCTCCTATTGTGGGAAGCTAAAATGCCCCCACCCCATTCTTAATTCAACTGTGAAGCCCATTTGGTAGGTAGCCTTGGAGAAATGACTGGCTGTCTTGTCACAGAGTTTCTAACTGACAAGCCTGCTGGATCAGAGCAGAGTCCATCTAGTCCAGCACTCTGCTACTCACAGTGGCCCACCAGGTGCCTTTGGGAGCTCACATGCAGGATGTGAAAGCAATGGCCTTCTGCTGCTGCTGCTCCTGAGCACCTGGTCTGCTAAGGCATTTGCAATCTCAGATCAAGGAGGGTCAAGATTGGTAGCCACAGATCGACTTCTCCTCCATAAATCTGTCCAAGCCCCTTTTAAAGCTATCCAGGTTAGTGGCCATCACCACCTCGTGGCAGCATACTCCAAACACCAATCACACATTGCGTGAAGAAGTGTTTCCTTTTATTAGTCCTAATTCTTCCCCCCAGCATTTTCAATGAATGCCCCCTGGTTCTAGTATTGTGAGAAAGAGAGAAAAAGTTCTCTCTGTCAACATTTTCTACCCCATGCATAATTTTATAGACTTCAATCATATCCCCCCTCAGCTGCCTCCTCTCCAAACTAAAGAGTCCCAAACGCTGCAGCCTCTCCTTATAAGGAAGGTGCTCCAATCCTTCAATCATCCTCGTTGCCCTTCTCTGCACTTTTTCTATCTCTTCAATATCCTTTTTGAGATGTGGCGACCAGTTAATTAAGTATTAATTATTCTACTACAAATTAGCGGCCCACTCAGCTACTTCACACTCTGGAAACCATGCAGGCATAATTTTTTAAAAAATCAAAGAACCAAAGAAGTTACGAGAAATGCTGATTTATCCTTGGCTCAGGAATTCACAAAAAGGCTCTCTCTCCTCCAAGTAAACTAAGGAAATAATTCACCAGGCAGCTACTGAGTTACAGAACTTTGCTTATGTAAGACAAAATGCCTACCAGCATTATCTGCAGATGTGAAGCAATTTCCCCAAAAGAAAGATCAGGCAAAGATATGTCCTATATGGCCCAGCAGCAGGCTGTTAACATTTACTACAAAAAAATTGCCTAGAAGGTGCAGTTTTGTAAAATACTTTCCATCAGACAGAGAGAGAGTGAGAGTGAGAGTGAGAGAGAGAGAGAGGCAGGGGGGAGAGGGAGAGGGAGAGAGAGAGATGATTTCCAACATTTCCAACTGGCCTGGAGTAACTATCATGCCAAGTCAGGCTGCATCCAGAAATCGTGACAAGCTGCAACCAAAATCCAACTGCCCAAACCCAACATGCTACTGTGCTCACAGGTGTCTCTAACTCCCTCTTCCCTCACCTTCCTGTTGAGTACAGACCATGAAAGAGCAGTTCCTGGCCTGATCAAGGTGAAAATTAGGGTTGCCAACCTCCAGGGGGTGGTTGGAGATTTCCCACTATGTTCCCATTGGTCCTTTTGTGGCAATCTGTGTGGGTAGAATTAATCCATGCAAGAGGAAGGAGGTTTGCAGTAGCAAAGAATCCAACCACATGGTGAGAGAAGTGGATAGGGCTGCCAACCTCCAGGTGGTGGCTGGAATCCTCAGATTCTAACTGGTCTCCAGGTTACAGAGGTCTGTTCACCTTGGAAAAAATGGTTACTTTGGAAGGTGCACTCCAGGGAATTGTAGCTGATTGAAGTATCTCACCCTCCTCAGGCTCCACCCCCAATATCTCCAGGTATTTCCCAACTCAAAGCTGGCAGCCCTACTTGCAGATTCACCTAACTGCACGTCCAAATGCGAGAGCACTGAAAACTGGAGAGGGTTTTTTTGCTTTTACTTCACACAAACTAGGAGCAGATTTCTGGTATTAAATCAAGGTTTTGGATCCCAGCTGTGCAAAGTAAACAGACTCCAAATGCACTAAAGATGCCTCTATGTGGACATCATCTTACAGCTGTTTGCTGCTCAATCAAGCTGGGATCTTTTGTGTGTGCATGAAGTAACACAGAGGAAGAGAGGCAGGACTTGGTGGGAGCAAGTTGCACCCACCAGCACTGCAACAAGAAGAGTTTGGATTTATATCCCCCCTTTCTCTCCTGCAGGAGACTCAAAGAGGCTTACAATCTCCTTGCCCTTCCCCCCTCACAACAAACACCCTGTGAGGTGGGTGGGGCTGAGAGAGCGTTGAGAAGCTGCGACTAGCCCAAGGTCACCCAGCTGGCGTGTGTGGGAGTGTACAGGCTAATCTGAATTCCCCAGAGAAGCTGGGAATCAAACCTGGTTCCTCCAGATTAGATACACGAGCTCTTAACCTCCTACGCCACTGCTGCTCCTTTATGCTCAGGTGCATTTTAACTGGGTCTTGTTGTGACATCGGAATGCAGATGCCTTCCCTTTCTCCCCAAAGGGAACCTAAAGCAGCTTATGAGGTTCTCTCCTCTGGCCGAGAGTGACTGGTCCAAGGTCACCCAGCGAGCTTCCACAGCAGAGCGGGCATTTGAACAGATGTCTCCTAGTTGGAAACTCTAACCCACTACACCACACCAGTGGGAAATAAACAGACAGCGCACTCAGGAAGCATGGCCTGAAAAACATCAAGACTACAATTTAGACATGTCAGCCTTATCCCTTTCCTACATGCCGATGGAAGCAGGAAAGCCTTCCTCTTCCTTTTCAAAGAAAATAGCATCTAGGATGAGCAATACTGAAGAGGAAGAGATATCGCAGTCCTGGCTCAGTCTAGATGCATTTCTTTTCTTGTCCCATTTGCCACAAGGCTCTACAAGAACGGACTTGATCGCAGCTCACCGTACTGCCAGATTACAGCAAGAAAGGGCTTTCTTTTAAGAAACGATCACCTAACGTTGCATAGCTACCGGCACAAAGGTGGGGTTTTTTTATTAGTCATTCAATAATACAATTGGCCTTGAAAAAAGTTCTTTGTATTTGTCTAATAAGACCTCCCAGGGCAGCACTCTCTGCACGCTGATTATGCATTGTGACTAAAAACTCAGATCTGCAGTAGTGATTTATTTTTTTTATAGCTCTGCAGGATAAATAATCCTGAATATTTCTAATTCCTGATATCAAAAGTGCTTCATTCGTGCCAGCCTGGTGGGATGATTCTGCAGTGCCCGAAACATCCTGTTACATTCTTATGCGATGCTCATCACTGGGAAGACCGCATCCCCAGTTAAGCAGCAGCAGCAAAACTGAAGTGTTTTCAGTCACATTTTTTTGGGCCTTTTATTTAAAAAAGAAGGAGGGCAGGAACACCAGTATCCGCCTCCCCAAAACTGTTTCCTATCCTTCATATTTAATCCAATCAAGACCTTTCTTGTTTTCAGAGAAAAGGGCACAATGGAAGACATCATTCCTTTCATGATCTTTAATTGATCATCCCGGAGAATTCCGCAGGTCAACACTGGAAGAAAAGAATCCGCCTTATTAAGAGAAACCCCAGCAGGATCAGGTGCTGCATCGGCTTGGTGGGAGGCTGGATTTGAAGCAGCAGGAGCAACCGCAGCAGAGAGGCTCCCTGTGGAGAACAGAAGGTTGCTCTCCTGACTGAAATGCACTGGGGAGCAGGGCAGCGCTTCAAAAATCCTCTCCGCACAAGGAGATGCAAAGCTGTGGTGGCTGCCGGTGCCACCATGTAATCACAGCCGAGTCTCCTCTGCCAGCTTAGTTCCATGAGTGCCCGGAGGCCAACACCTGCTGCCTTGCTAACAAAAAGCCTTCCACACTGACAACCGGGCTCCTTGGAATCCAAACACACCACAGTAGACTGAAAGATCCTTCAGCCACTTCCAGAAACACATGCAATACTTGGTAAATAACCCGAAGATTGTCTGGAATTGCTGTATGAAAGGCCCAGGAGAAGGAGCAAAGCGTTGAACAAACAGCGACTAAGAAAAACCTGCAAAACAAGCAAACTCTGTGACTGTACAGCATACGTTTGCATTTATTCATATCAACTGGAATTAATGGATGCCAGCTTAGATGCTTCAAAATAAAGGCCGAAACTGACTGATCCATTCAAATATCCTAAAAGTGTGGCAGTAATTGACATGGTATGATTTGAAACTCAGTTGCATATATTCCTGATAAAAACTTATGCATGATTCTGCAACAAGAAAGGGAGGTTGAAATGGTATATCTCCAGCCTTATCGGATCTCAGAAGCAGCCTTGGTACTTGGATGGAAGACAACCAAGGAAGACTCTGCAGAGGAGGCCAATGGTGGCAAAAGACCTCTGCTTCTCACTTGCCTTGAAAGCTCCTTGCTGGGATTGCCTGTAAACCAGCTGGAACTTCAACTCAACTTTACCTTTATTGGCATTGGAGTTGCAACTTGACGGCACATGCTTCTGTTGGTGCGAGCCTGCAACAGTTAAACACTTTAAAAGCAGAAGGCTTTCACGGCCGGATTCAACTGGTTCTGGTGGGTTTTCCGGGCTGTGTGGCCGTGGTCTGGTGGATCTTGTTCCTAACATTTACACTGTGTGCAACAGACTTCCCTCTGTGATACACCTCTGAAGATGCCAGCCACAGTTACAGGTGAAACTTTAGGAACAAGATCCACCAGACCACGGCCACACAGCCCGGAAAACCCACCAGAACAACTTTAAAAGCCCCTTTCATGTCAGTGGGTTAAGCATGTGCTTGACTCTCCAATTGAAATCAAAGGGCTTCTTCAACCTGAACAGGCCTCTGGTTGTAGAACGTGCTGTCAAGCTGCAGCTGACATGACCACCTCTTGTAGGATTTTTTTTAAAAAAAGAGACATTCAGAAGTGGTTTGTCACTGCCTGCCACTGCATAGCGACCCTGGGCTTCCTTGGTGTTCTCCCACCCAAGTACTAACGAAGGCCAACCCTGCTTAGCTTCTGAGATTTGACCAGGCTAATCTGGGCCATCCAGGTCAGGGTTTTAATGAACCACTATTCAGTTAGTAACCCCCAATCCAGACAAAGACTGTGGCTCATTCCGCACACGCAAAATAATGCACTTTCAAGCTGCTTTCACAACTGTTTTTGCCATTCCGCACAGCTTCAAAGAGCCCTGAAAGCAGATTGAAAGTGCATTATTTTGCGTGTGCGGAATGAGCCTGTGATATGTGGGGCATGCATATGTCACCTTCTAGAGCAGGGGTCCCCAACCATTTTAAGCCTGTGGACACCTTTGGTATTCTGACAAAGCCACAAAAGGACTGTCAACAGAAGGCACAGCCAGCCACAAAATGGCTGCCTTCAGTCACATAGTGTTTTGGCAGCTGCTCCCAAAGCAACATTGAAAAAAAATCTGCATAGCCAATCAAACTTCCAACGGCCAATCAGAGCAGAGCAACAGCCTCATTTGGTCCTGACCACTTTTGGAAAGAACTTATGGGCACTAGGAAAGGTGTTAGCAAGTGTCATGGGCACCTGTTGGGGACTCCAGTTCTAGAGCAGAAAGTTGCAGAGAAAACCAACACGAGGGCCTCATCCATGTGCATTCTGAATGTAGACATTATCCATGCACACTCAGTTATTTACAATGGGTTGTACATTAAAAGAAGGGCCTTTGAATATGCATTTCCATCCACATTCTGTACAAGTATCCCCCAATGAGTACTAAATTTGCATATGACTAGAGATGGATTGTTCAGTGTTTTTGTGTTACAGTCACTCCATAATACGAACAAACAAATCCTCTGTGAATTTAAATATTCTGCTAGCTTTTTTAAAAAAAAACAAGAACATGGTTATATTCATTTAGTGTCATGTCTTGCTTTCATAGCCAGTGCTGTTCAGGATATTTGGGAGTGAGCATATGTTACATTCGGCAGGCATAGAAGTCTCTTCAGCAATATTTAACGGAGGTTGAGTCTGGTAGAGGATTTGACAGATTCATGGAGGAGAGGTCCACCAATGACTATCATCCATGGTGACTAAAAGGAACCTGCATATTTAGTGGCAGTAAACCTTTGGATCACACTGCTAGGAAGCAACAGAAGGAGAAGGTCTTGGTCTCAACACCCTGCTTGCTGGATCTCCTTGGCAACTAGTTGTTGGCCACTATATAAAAAAGGATGATGGTCTAGATGGACCACTGTTCTGATCCAGCAGGGCTCCTCTTATGTTCAGAGTGACCCTTGGTGGGAAAATAGGCATCTTAGAAATACACAAGGGCATCCTTCTTGTCGTTTGTAAAATGTCATTGTTTCCTGGCTTCATCCCATCTCATCCCCAGGAACTCAGAAAGGGTAGCCCTTGGAACATTTTGTATTCTGAAAAGGAGTAATCTCCTTCCTAAGAGACTAACTAGAGAAAATGTAACAATTGGCCTGTTGAATCTTAAGAGCAGTAGGAATATTTGTCGCCCAGTGTTTGGCTCCCAAGACAAAAACACCGGATTGTCTCCAGAGCCCCCAAGAATGAAGATTACAAAAGCTGGAGAAAAAGCCGTTGTCCATCTTGCTACAAGAGGCCATTTTGATGTTAATACTGCTTTTGAAAAAGGCATTGTACCATTTAAGTGGGACCAGGATTATCCCACACTACTGCACAAAGGGGTGAGGCTGTAGAGGCACCTGGTCATTCGGTAATGATCTGGACCAGACAAGCTCAGTTCCATTTGGTTGGAAAGTTGTTGTCTTGCTGTTCCAGAATCCTCAGTCTGGTTTCTGAGGATGGGGTTTTCAAGCCTCGCAATTCCAGTTTTGGCAAGATCAGACCTTTCCACGCAGCACAAATAAAACGTCCTGCAGACATTTTTTAAAGATCCATTTTGGCTTTTGGTGTCCCCCCAGCACAGAGAACACAAGTGTTGCCAACCCAAATTCTTTTCCCCCTCCTGCTGGCTGATGGAGCTCTGGTCATCTGCGCAAGATTTCTGGGCAAAAAGTAGATGAATATAGTTTGTTTTGCCTAGCAATCCTGTGCATGTGTCGCCATTCTTTTTTTGTTTGTTTGTTTAGAGAGGAATATCTGGGAAGCTACAATGGCACAAATTTGTGCATATTGCAGCTTCTCTAACTGTGACATTGTAGCTTTGCGGATATATGCCTTAAAACAAAAAAAAAGGATAAACGACACATGCAAAAGCAAACTTTATTCATCCAGTTTTTACATGGAAATTGCATGCGGATCAGCTGCAGAGGAAACTTCTGTGGTGAACCTTCACAGAGAATCTCTGCTGCAGCACACAAAATGACAGGCTCGAATGGCGAAAATAAGAGTTTTAGGCAGGAGAAATAAAACGTTTCCTGTCTGCTTTTGTTCGCTCAGCTGTCAGGAAACATCTTCAACCCCTGTTGGGGAGGAAGGATCGCTAGTTTAATGATCTTTAAAAACCTGGGTTGACAGAAAATGTTTTGAAGATGTTTTAGGGGAGAGAGCTGTGTGAACCTCTTTTGCAAAATGGTTTTTAAAACGTTCTTAAGTCATTCTTTCTCTGCAGTGCAGAAATCACCAATGAGATACAGATTTGGGAGTCACTGTCTAATGAGATCTGGGCTCAGTTCTGCAGGGCCTGCGTGACGGAGATGTTCCACTAGGCCTATGGCTGAGGGCAGTTACTGTCTATACATAAGTTGGTCTCCCATCCTTATCCCTTCTAAAATCCATATTGAAGACTGCAACGCTAGGATTTTAATTGAATGTGGTTTAATTCATTTTGCTTGAGTGATTTTACTATTGGATATAGTGTTGTGTTCCTTATGGGACTGTACTATGTTGAAAGCTGCCTCGAGATCAGTTTTTCTGGGAAAGGGCAGGACATGAATTGAATAAAATAAACAAATAAACAAGAAAGATTGTTCCCTCACACCGAGACGAGATGGAGAATATGCCCACAAGGCCAGATTGTCCATAAGCCTCAATACAGTAATTGCATTGTGTGCACAGCCAGGTTTCAAAAGTAGATTCTGATCTCTACTAAGAAGGACTGGCAACACACATTTTGATTAACAACATGATGGGAGCAAAATGATACGTTCTCCAATGCAAGCTTGAGAAGATGAAGGGTCCTGGATCTACCAGCATGACTTCACAGAAGGGTAAAGGTCAAGCTGGGGAAGTATGAGAAGCTGGGGGGGTGGGGGGAAGAGATGATTGGGAAAGTGCTGCTACTCAAGGAGTAACCAGGATGAGTGGTTGCAGAAGTATCAGTTTCTCTGATGGATGGCTTTTAAATAATCTAGCCATTTGATGAAACTTGACATGTAATTACTGGTTAAACAGAATTCTCTTTCCCCCTCTCATTAAATACTGAGCCGTCCTAGTTCCAGGGATTAAAACTTGCCTTTATAATGATCTAGCCCTGGGTCTGTTGTTTAAATAGAGCTTCAGCCAAGGACAAGGCTGTATTGAAGCCGGCGGTACAATGGCTTTAACAATGCTAACAGAACTGCATGAACTGCACACGCAGGAGGAGACTGCGAATGCTAAGCGGTTCAGCTTCACTCTGCCTTCGTGCACAAAGGCCCACATCTCGAGCTATTGTAACGCATCAGCTCACATGCGCATGCTGAAGAATGGGATGTGCCCAGTGGTGTCTTCATAGGATAAAGATGGAAGGGCCTCTCTGTGTCTTTAACACTTTACTTCAGGAAATGGTCTTTCCTTTATCCATTTCCACATCAAACAGAGTTTCTACGAGGGATCAGTCAAGACTTCTAACACCAAAACAAACTGGAGATTAACTGCCTGGATTCCACACTGTGGGACAAAGTTTTTGGCTCTCACCAAATTAACCCTTTCTTTCAGAAATGGGCCCTTAATAGATGGAACCCCGATTCTTACTGGTGACTTCAACTGCAGCAGCAACATAATGAAAACACAGGTAGGAAAGAGCCAGCTACCTCAAATCCTTGATCTTCCAGTGTCTCCACATCAATATCCATCTAGCCACCTGGCTACCAGTACTAAAAATACCCCACCCAAACCAGAGACATTCAAAGGCAACTGCAAATGAACTTCATCCAGACACATGCTAGTGCAATTGCAGTTGTGAATGTGACTGCAAATGAAACAGCAAATGCAATTGTAAAAGACACATTCAAATGTGCCTCACCCTCCTGTGAACAAAACATATGCTCCACCATACAATCATTCCACACTGTGCCACAGAGAGGAACACATCTTACCGTGACATGCCTCTGAAGTTGCCAGTCATAGATGCAGGCAAAACATTAGGAGCAAAACCTACCAGACGACAGCCACACAACCCGGAAAACCCACAACAGCCAGTTGATTCCTGTCATGCAGTTTCCCTGCAATATGAATGCAAGACAGTCTGGACTAAATTAAAACATGGCCCTCCCTTTCTTCTTTTCTCAATTGCCCCTGCAGGTGCTGTGAGTGAAGCTGGAAATGAGAAGTAATTCTGCTTCCTCCTGTCACGAGAAGAATACCGAATTAAGGAAAGCACACTGAGCAATAGAAATCATATCAAACTGCTCATAATTAATAGTTCACTCCTTAGTGCCAAAAAACATTTGCAGGATAGCATTAAAAAAAATCATTGCACGAAATTATAGATTTTCATTACTCTGGCCTTTCATGTGCAGAAATTCCTGATTGCATCAAACCTGACTACAGTCTGATTACCAGTTATTTCAGGGCTCAGAGTGAGAGGGGTGTGTGAAACAGATACATGGAATGCAAGATTAATAATAATTGTAATCAGTCTGGTTTGTAAGAGAAGAGAATGATCTCCATTTGCCTAAGTTTTCAAAAAGACACTGCGTTGCATTGGAGAAACCAAATTGCACTCAAAAAGCTCAGTATTGCCGGATCAACTTTAAAAACTCTCTCATTCTCTTGCTTACATATAAAATTTATGGGGGAGGGGTAAGTGAATATAAAAACATGAGCTAACTGGCACATGCTACATGGTTCGCCCAAATGGCACGTTGAGATCTTCCCAACCCACAAGGCACTTTCACACAGGCTGAATAAAGCACTTTCAATCCCCTTTAACGATCGTTTGTAAGTAGATTTTGCTGTTTTGCATAGTAAAATCCAGCTGCAAAGTGGATTGAAAGTGGATTATTCAGCATGTGTGAAAGAGCCTTTTGTTTCAATGAATCAAAACGGGTTGTGCAGGAATGCATAGAAATGCATCCTCTGACTTGGGGTTCTGAATTACCAGATGCATCTTTTCAGGCCAGCATTAATGCAACCTGGCACTCTTCGATTTTGATTTCCAGGCATGGGTTCAGAGAACTGTGGCTGAAGCAGAGTTCACAAAAATCTTTCTCGCTGCAGACCGCATCTGACCTCCCCCCTCCAGCCACTCTTAAATGGGGAGACTCTCAGAACAGGATTATAGCACAGGAAGCTGCAGAGAGAAACACAGAGAAAACTCCAGCCACCTCCCGCTCGCCTGCTCCTTCTCCAGTTTAACTGCTATCACCAAGACATCTCATAGAAATCTGGCACAATCTGAATTCTAGAAGTTGCCATGGTGAGTTATTCACATGTCAGGTTGACACTTTCCCCCCTTTAAAGGGATATGTGGCAGACAGACATTCGGCAAGCACAGATTCCCCTTTACAGCCTCTCCCAGTTGGGGCAAGCTTTATCTGTTGGCTTCCTCTCTATCAGATGGGGAAAAGTCAAAGATAGCAATTAGTCAGCTGTAGAACATCTTGGACACTAGATTCCTATGAATCGTTACTACAGCTTTGCTATCAAGATTTCTCTGTATTCTTTGGCCAATTCTGTGAGCACAAATCTATTTTATGCGGCTGCAGAAAACACACAATAAATTCTCTCAGCTCAACCTGAACTTCGCGATCCCCTAACCCTGTAGTTCTTAATCTGGGGGATATGCCTCTCCTGGGAGGCACAGACAAACTCCAGGGGAGGTGTGATTTGCCTCTCAACTATAAATTGTTTTATCCATATTTTATGCACACAAGATCCTCAAAATGTATTTCCATAAAACTGTTTCCTTGCTTGCGTTTGTGTTCATTTTGGTAACTATGCATTTTTTTTGTCCACTCCAGAGCATAAAATGAAAAAAAAAACCCAGCTACCTTGCCTGAAGTTTAGGCCAGATTAATGAGAGATGTGGGTCATAAACTCTTGCCCCAGGGAGGTCTGACAGTCAAAAGTTTAACAACCACTGGCCTAACCAACTCAGTTCTTACTAGCAGGGAAAACACATAAAAAGAAGGCTACAAACACAACATTTTTGCAGGTGTCGGATACAACTTTCAGTACACTCAACACTCTGCAAGCCAATCGCCGCCAGAACGTGACAGTACCATACAGTTTCTCCTCCACTATACAGTGCAAAGAAGTAAGGAAAATGAGTGCATTTAACTGGATACCCTCCATACTAATCCAAATTTTTGTGTTCTGTTGTCCCAGGGCCTGTGATGCTTGCTTTTATTGGACAGACCAACTGTACACACCCAGTCCAGCCATGGTCATGGGGAGGCATTTGGGTATTGGATAAGGTGAGGGTGTTGGACAATCTGCTGCGCTCAGGCCCAATCAAGACTGGACCCTCATGGCATTTTTGTGGCAGGGGGTGGAGCCAACAACAAAATGGCTACCATGGGAGGTGGAGCCACATGCACATAAAAGAAATCCAAATGCAGGGGAGAAGAGGGGTAATTTTAAAAATACCCTGGGAAAGAGGAGTGAGAAAGAAAAACCAACACTGTGGTAGGAGGTGCTGTTGAAGCAGTGCTACTTTTATCTGCACAGCCAATCAGATTTTTAAGAGCCAATCAAAAGCTGTGTTGGGCAAGAACCATAACTGGTTCTTCTCACCTTCTGAAAACATGTGGCAGACACTGGGTAAGAGCCGAGTGGTAGGAGCCATGTTGGTAGGAGCCATGACCCCCACAGGCACTACGTTGTACTAAAACTGATCAATAACATACATTGGCTGGAAAGTATGTCTATTCTGCATTGCACAAATTGTGCAAGGCAGAGTCAAAAATGTTCTCTTTAGTGGTATTTGCAGAAATAATGAAAGTAAACTTCCAAGGTCACAACAGCAGAAAGAATTAAAATGATATCTTTAGAATTCCAGGCTACTAGTCTAGTTACTGGACAACCTTTTTCATATTAAAAATACTTCATGCAAATTAACATTGTGCGATGGGACTCAAAATGTCAGACCAATAAGTCTCTAGTAAAGGTTAAGGGAAGCAATGATTAATTAGTGTTTTCCCCCATTTAGATTTTCTCGCCTGTCAATAAGAGAAAGCGGATTTGCAGCCCTGCCAAAATATGCAGCATGTCCAGCTCTCTGAAAATGAGGCAGAGCTTTAGTTTGGCAGCTATAATTTGTAGTTTTTGAATCAAGATTTCAGAGGCAAATTTCTCTCAGCTGCTACCTTCAATTTTTCCCCCCACAGCTATTTGGTTTTTTTTCCCTAACTTTTGAAACTAATTGGTCAGCTTGGGCAAATTTCCAGACATCTAAATATGTTCTGTTGGATAACCTATATACTTAATTATCAGTATGGCCTAACCTGTGGATACTTAAATCCAGAAACTGGGTCTGTGAACGGACAGAAAGATCTTTCTACAAAACCTTAAACCTTTCTACAAACCTTTCTACAACCCCAGCTTTGCACAAAAAGTTTAAATCACCCTTGCCTCATGGAAACTCACTAGGTGACTTTGGGCTAGTGAAACATTCTTAGCCAAACTTACCTCACAGGGTCATCATACTGAAGATAAAGTGGAAGACAGGAGAATGATGTAAGATGGACCCCATGGTCGTATAACTGAGGTAAATAAGGAATAACTGTAGCTGAAGATGAGTGGCAGATGAAAAGGAGTTTGTGGGATGGAAAGGATAGAAGGAAGTGAGGAAAGGTAAGGATATGGGGTTGACAGAAGAAGGGAAAGAGGAAATAGTGTGGATATTTTGTAAGCCACGCCAGAACCTCCACTTAAGGTGGGGTATGAATCTCAGTAAAGAGATTCTTTACTGAGGGGAGGGGAAACTCTGGGAACTTTCAGGGAAGAGAGAGAAGATATAGTGGGAAAGGGGAAATTACATATCCCTTGCAAGTCCTTGTGAGTCTCCCACTTGTATGTGTATACAGATTATAGACCTTTTAGGGGTTGCAGAATGTTACTGGAGTGTAGCTTATAATAAAGTGTTGCATCATTCTTATTAGAAAGCAAATATGCAAAAGGTTAAACCACAGTGCTGTGAGGAATCAGACTCAACATTCTTTAGCCCGATATAGCCTGGAGATGTTAATATCGTACATCTGTCCCTGAGAGTATCTAGGATATGTTTTCATGAACATTTATAACAAAGATTTCCCTTCTTTTCCTTTAACCACCCTTGATGTTACTTATTATTCCCTTTTGATAAGAATTCAGTTATCCCTTTTTCTATCTTTTCCCCTCTGAGAGACCTGGAAATTAGTATTTCATGGCACTATTAGAATATTAATGTATGGTTTTTAATTGTGAAGTATGTTTTTAATTGTGGTTTTATGATGTAAGCCGCTCTGAGCCTGAATTGTCTGGAAAGTACGGATTATAAATCAAAACAAGCAAACAAACCATTAGCAGTGTATCTTTTGCAGAGTTACACCCTTCAAACCCATTTGTCTTCAATGGAGTTAGGACAGAATAAAAAATGCTCAGGATTTCACTATAAGTCTCCCAAACAGCCAGCAGTTCAAATAATCGATTTCAGTCCAGGAATCACCAGTAACAAAAGGAAAGTTCCGCTAATCAGCTCCAAAAGTCTGGGTCAATAAACAAGACTTTATGAGCAAAACAGTCAATACACAAAACTGGTCCACCTAAAAGTCAGCTGTGTTTACTGTTCTTTCTTTCTTTCTTTCTTTCTTTCTTTCTTTCTTTCTTTCTTTCTTTCTTTCTTTCTTTCTTTCTTTCTTTCTTTCTTTCTTTCTTTCTTTCTAGTCACAGATGACTTATGCAACCCTATAGGGTATTCAAGGGATGAACAGAGGTTGCATTGCCTGCCTCTGCAAAGCCCCTACACCCCTGAGCTTCCTAGGTGGTCTCTCATCAAAGTGGCAAATATACTTCTATATAGAACAAGGGTCTGCAACCTGCAGCTCTCCAGATGTTCATGGACTACAATTCCCATCAGCCCCTGCCAGCATGCTATAGAAAGATAACAGGCTGCTACAAATTGGTGAGCTTCCTTATGCCAAACATTTTGTCTTTGAATACTAAAGGACAAGTGAAGTCCAACGTTATATGGAGTTTGTTCATATCATAAATCAGTTGGAATGGACAAGTTCTGGAAGATTTTTTAAAAAGAAAACATAAGATGTCCACCCAATACTCTGATTTAGGGTAATGAAATATAAGTTTAGTTTATTGCCTATTTGAGAATCAGCTGTTTCAACAAAATAGTAATACAGCAGAAACACCAAGATGTCCTCAGCTATAACATGAAAATATGGGTTAATTAAATTAACTGTGGTTATCACAAGTATCTGAACGCAAGCCACTCTAATAACTATGGTCAGCTAAGGTATTTCAAACTAGGACTGTAGTTTGGAAGCTGGTTAATTAACCACAGCTAATCTTAACGCAATTCTCCTTATGACCCAGAACGACTAAACTGAGGCTACTGTACTTTGGTCATATCATGAAAAGGCAGGAGTCACTGGGGAAAAAAACAATAATGCTAGGAAAAGTTCAAGTAGGAAAAAGGAAAACCCAAGATTAGATGGGTTGACTCAATCAAGGAAGTTTGCAAGACCTGAGAAAGGCTGCTAATGGGATGGGATGTTTTGGAGGTCTCCTGGATTCCAATGCAAAGCCTTGCCCCAGAATGGAAGGGCCAATGCAATCAGTCAAGGGAATTCACATTCCTCAGATTACCTGCCATCTCTCTCTCTTTATTTAAATCAACGCTTCTCCATAGGAAATGAATTGCACAATAGTTCTGCAGGACTTTGGAGTGGGGCGAGGGGAAAAGAAAGGGATTAGATCACTAACTAATTTGCTAAACTGTTTGCTATAGTAATTTTGAAACAAGAAAAGAAGAAGAAGAAGAAGAGGAGGAGTAGGAGTAGGAGTAGGAGTAGGAGTAGTAGTTTGGATTTATATCCCCCCTTTCTCTCCTGCAGGAGACTCAAAGGGGCTTACAATCTCCTTGCCCTTCCCCCCTCACAACAAACGCCCTGTGAGGTAGGTGGGGCTGAGAGAGCTCCGAGAAGCTGTGACTAGCCCAAGGTCACCCAGCTGGTGTGTGTGGGAGTGTACAGGCTAATCTGAATTCTCCAGATAAGCCTCTACAGCTCAGGTGGCAGAGCTGGGAATCAAACCCGGTTCCTCCAAATTAGATACACGAGCTCTTAACCTCCTACGCCACTGCTGCTCCACTGGAAATCCTCCACTACGCCACTGGAAAAGCAACTTCTTTTCCAAAAAGTCAAACAGCTTTCCCACAAGCAGGCAAAACATTTTTTCTTTCCAAAAAGCAAATAATAATAACAACAATACAGCAAGTTTAAAGAGGAAGAAACAAGCAGGCCCGTTCACAGTAACAATGGTAGAACCTTGTGCTTAATAGACTGAGACACTCGTGTGCTTCTTGCACATGAAGCATCAACCATTCCAGTTCGTCTTAGCTGGAAGCAGAAGAGCAACATAACTCTCTGACATTCAGCTATTAGCTTCACCTGATAGTACTGTACATTGCCCTGTGCTCATAGATCATCCTTTTCTGCATCATTTAACAGCAAAACCCTCCAAAATTGATACACTCTAGTAACACAAAAAAGCATTCTTGGTAAGTCTGTCCATCCCAGAGCTGCCCCCCCACCCCTTCCACGGCCAGTACAGCATGTTTCGGATGCTATGTCAAACACAACTATTTCTAGTTCCTCCAAACATTTAGGGAGTCCAGGAGAAAGGCGTTATATGTACATTAGTGCCTATTTGAGAGAGGAGCAACTGGGCATGAGTTGAAACTCAAGTCAGAGATCACTAGAATAGCTTCAGAACTTGATTTTGATTCCACAGCAAAGCTCTGAAATGGATAGAATTCAGATTGCCAGTGAACACGATTTTTGTGCTGCGTACAGAACAACAACCAACAGACTCCGCACATTTATATTGAAGGGCTTGATTTCCTGGGAGAATTTGCCCCCACTCATACCCGAATGCACAACAGCCCCTCCAAGCATTGTTATCCAGTTGAGCGCATTTCGATTTGCCCTGACCTTTCTGCAAAGCGTGCTGGAAATGGATTTGCCCTTACAAATCTGGATCTAGTGACGTGGCCTGTGAACGTTTCTCCCTCTGATGAGCACAGGGCCAGCTCCCTTGCTTTGAAGCTCCAGGAACTTTTCGGAACTCAGCCTTGCACAATATGTCCACTGCAAAGTGGATGGACACAAGTTCTTGATGTGTTACACAAATAAATCACCGCAATTGATGAAACTTTCTGAAACGAGGGGAGGGGGAGAAGAGGAGTGCATAGATCTTATTCTGAGCATATATATGAGTCATGGTGGTGGGTATAATTGCCTGCTTTGTCCCTGCCTTGAATTTCCATGGCTAATGTGCGCGCACAAAACCCTGGGTTCATAATTCTGCAGAGAGGGCCGTGTGCATGTGCGATGTATGAAAGACATGAAACAGAAGGTGTGGAGGCTGAAAGCAGGCACAGTGTGTGTGATCCTCCTCTCTCCCCCAGGAGGCCAAAATAATACAAAGGCACCATTCTAAAGTTTCAGATATATGCACCCTCTGTCACTAACCTCATAATGTTGATTCCCAGCAAGCTTTCATATAAAGAGCTATCATCAGACCATTATATCCTATTTTTCTCCCATCATGCACATTTTCTGGGACAGAAAATAATCACCCATATTCTCCTGGGACCTTCAAAGAAGGAGCTATGATGAGGACTATCAGACTAGCAGCTGCTAAGTGCATCTGGTAAATCTATGCTGTTCTTAACATTTTAAATGATGATAGTCCCACAAGAGATTCACAGTGCAATCCTAAGCAGAGTTACACTTTTCGAAGCCCACTGGCATCAAAGAGCTTATCAGGATGCCCTGAACTGTATGACCCAGGCTAGCCTGATAGTATATCTCAGAAGCTAACCAGGGTTGGCTCTGGTTAGTACATGGATGAGAGATGACTAAGGAATAACAGGGTTGCTACACAGAGTGGCGAACCACCTCTGAACGTCTCTTGCCTTGAAAACCACAGGGGGTTGCCATAAATTGGCCGAGACTTAGCAGCACTTTACATACACAATTCTGCGTAGGATGGCACGTCAGAATATAGTTTGTATGGTAATTGGGCTAGCTTGATGGCAGAAATGCAAAACAGCAGCAACTTCTACGTCAGCAAGAACATTCAGCTAAAGATCTGGATGTAATTTAGTAGGACTCTGGGCCTTTCCCCACTTACCTTAAGCCCCGCGCTACTCTCCTCAAGTAGCGCGGGTTCCCCAGGCACTCCCCACGGCAGGGGCGGTGACAGCGGAGCCGCCCTGAGGCTGCCGCGCTCCACAGGATCGTGGGGACGCCCGGCCGCGCACCTGGGATGCAACGCGCTGAGAGCAGCGCGCAGTATAGGGGGGATAGGGGAGAGTGGGGAAATGCCCTCTGTCATAAGACCAGGCCTGGGAGGGCCATACCTGTCTTGTTATCCTGGGTTCTTTTCTCCAGATACTCCAAAACCACTGAGTTCTCAAAGATTTTATTGAAAAGAAAACAAATAATAAGAAAACGTTTTGGTACAGGTATTTCTCAGCTAACAGCAGGATTCCTGGCAGGCCTTTGTTTCAGACCTGGGCTCCGGAGATGCTCCCTCCAGCCCATCTTAGATTAGAATGTCTTTTCCTTTGTCTCCTGGGTTCTCAGGTAAACTTTGTTTCCTGCCAATGCTGTAAGCCAGTCCTTTGTCCGTTCTGCCTTTTGGCTGCTGGGTCCTTTTGGGCAATTTATTGAAAGCCTTTTGGTTTGGTATCTGGAGATCAAAGGCCTTGTCAGGCTAGTGTGACTTGCCTGATTCTGTAACCAGAGCAACTTCTTCACAGTCTCATATAGATTTCCTGCTTTAGGAATCTTCAAGAAGTTTAACCACTCTGTTTTATCACTGGGAATTATCCAGGTCAGGAATAGCTATTCTAATCTCAGTTTAGAAGGCTGAACTAGATTCTCGCTGTCACAAGTGGGTTAACTCAAGAAGTCTGAATGCCTCCTGCATGGGACCTTGACAATTTAAACAAAACTTTTCAATTCAGATAATCTATATCACTTTACTGCACTGAAATTTTTAAAAGGTTATTTTTATTGGCAAAAATACAAAGAGATAAATTAATCAATTTAGAAAAGAAGAAAACAGTCTGAATTCCAAACCTCAGCTCTGTACTGATGGCAGTTTTTCAGAGTCATTCTTTCCATTATAGAAATGCTCAATGTCAGCAAGTTCATCAGTTTATGGACCCTCAAAGGTGTAGCCCCCATCTTCTATTAGCTTCCATTGGAAACAATGGGGGATGGGGACACCTTCGTTGGAGTCCATACCTTTAGACCCCCTGAACCAAACCTCACCAAACCTGGGTGGTATCACCAAGAGAGTCTCTCAAAAAATCTCTGAAATTTTGGTGCTACTAGCCTAAAAACTGCACCCCCTGCAGGCCAAAAACTGAAAAAAACACTTAAAAACATAAAAAACCACAAATGGGGCGGAGCTTCGAACATGCAATGGGGGGGTTGAACCTGGGAACCCCCCCTTACCTACATCCTTGAGGAAGCCACTTTGAGAGTGGTGGGGCTTCGAGGCTACAGTGCTGTGGCCGAGCACGTGGGTTGTGCATGGGGCTGCCAGACTCCTAAATCTTCGTTCCCTTTAGTTGGTGAGTGTGTCAGTTTTTTGAGTTAGCAGGCCTGTGGAAGCAAGAGGAGGTTTCCCCTCGGCACTGAGCTTATTTCCCCCAAATTGAACATAGTTCTGGGTGAGTGACCTAGACTCAAATTGGAGAGTCCACACATGAAAGGGAACATCACACACTTACATCTGAATGAGGTCCATGACAGGCAGCACTTTTCCCAGAAGGCTCACTTTGCACTACACCTTCACTGGAAAACCCTTTCTTTTTCAAAAAAAGAAGCAGAATTCTTTTGCACGATTGGCCATTCTGCCCTTACGATTACTTAAAGAATGCTTTAACTCTCAACAGTGCAGGATTGGGAACTGCACATTAATAGTCTTATGAGGAAGCTTGTCTACCATTCCTGATCTTATTCTTTCTCCTTATGAAAGCTAT
This sequence comes from Sphaerodactylus townsendi, assembly GCF_021028975.2. Lineage (NCBI taxonomy): Eukaryota > Metazoa > Chordata > Lepidosauria > Squamata > Sphaerodactylidae > Sphaerodactylus > Sphaerodactylus townsendi. Next base: position 69,090,496 of record NC_059435.1, read on the forward strand.
AAGATTCTCAGCCACCTTGGAATTTCTAGGAATATCATTAGAAAGCACAGGTTTGGTTTCACATGATTCTGGAAACACAGAGGTAGCTAAAAGTTATTTCAGAATTTAAATTACCATCCCCCACTAAAGGGCATTTCCTCTTTCCTGGAAGCATATACCACATGGACATTTATCATCCTTCGTTATTGACATTTACTTTCTGTAAACATCTCTATTCAGTCACTGATTTATGACCTCATAAAATAAGCACTACTAGCTTATTTATATGGCTTAAATAGGCATGACAGTATGTGGGTGAACACGTTTTCTATATAAACAAATTGTATTCATACATGCACAAATATTTTTGCCACCATAAGATAGAAAATACTATTTTTTAATGTCATCTGCTTCCAATAGGTGGCTGGATGTTTAATGGAGGATGAAGAAATATTCGACCTTCCCTACAAGAAAAGTTAAAAGGTTCGCCAATCAATAAACATTTTACTAATGGACAAGCCTTATGTGCTAAGTACTTTGCGAGGAAGTTTCAGTCAATTCCTCCCTGGATTCTGCCGTTCTGTAAATCCATAACGGGGCCCCACCCCCACCCCTTCTTCGGCTCATGCTCTGAGTGTGGGGCAATTAAAATCAGCATTGGAAAAGAAATGCAGCAGGAAAAGGCAAGCATCCTTGTGAATCACATAAATCCTTCCATTGTGCTTTCAAAGGAAGACCGCTGCATGAAAGCTTTCGGATTTAATTCGACTGAAACTTGTACTGATTAAGCTTTGTCAAGATTAATCTCTAAGCCTTTACCTCCAGAAGATCATCATTCTAAGAAATGACAGTATGTTGAACTTTTTCATTAACTTCACTGGAATGGGGAGGTGGAGGGAAGTGGAAATGGATTTTTAATACCTTAATGGTTTTACTGAAAGGGACATCAATGCAAAGGGCAGGGATGAAACCATTGACACATAGAATCATGCAGCTGGCCATCTAGTCCAACCCCCTGCTCAAACATAAGTGATCACAGTATGTACAATTCATATTATTTAACCCATTGTGCCATCTTCAGAGACAAGGCAATGAAATGGTTAGCCTGAATTCCATCTGTACAGAATAAATCATGCATTACTTGGAACACACTGTTGTTGAGATAGTTTGCTGACATTTAAAAAAATGTTTTATTTTATTTTACAATCTTCAAAAGAGCTTGGGCACTATGTTAATATTCAGTAACAGCTATGTTACTTAGTATTAATAACATACTTACTATGGTTGTCACTGAAGAAAAGAAGCCGTAATTAATCAAACAAGTTTTAATCAATTAAATCCCCATGAATGTTCATATTAATAAACAATTCTAAAAGAAACAATGGATACTCTGGATGCTTGAATTAGACAATGCTTGTATAATGTCATAGTCTGTAGCATCTTAAAAGAAGAATTTCCTCCTCTACGAGAAAGGTTTTCCTCTTCTAAGATGGCATTGCCTTCTGTATTTCTATTTAAAATGCTACTATTTCAAAGTCTGCTACTTTACTAACGGGGATATCGTTTGAAAAAGAAGAGTTTAAATCGGTAAATCTTACTCATTAATCTGATACATATCAGGCCGAACCATTTATGCGGCAGACAGGAAGCATGCAGACAGGAAGTAATCATTTAAGTGGAAGACAGATATGCAACAGGAATGGCAGAAGGGGGCCCCAGGTAGCCTCTGTCAGTGATAAGGAACTAGAAATGAGGGACAGCAGCAGGTCTGTGAGTGGCATGGGAGCAAAAGACCTTTTGTATCACTGGGTTTTCTAGGTCCAAAGAATACTCCCAGCTTAACTCACCTTCAGTATCACAGGGAGCAGAGAGTAGACATCTGACATGTCTGCTTCTTAACTGGTCCCTGTGACCATGCAGGCAAATATACATTCATTGTAATAAACTTTGGACTGTCAGTACCAATATAGTAATATACTGGACAAAGAATAAGCTAGATGCTGAGAACAAGAGGGAGAGACAATTCAAGTTAAAGCAAATTACTTCATTAGCACTATCTAGTCTAACCACAGATAAGACTTTCATTGCATTTGATGCTTTCCTATCAGTACCCCTTAGATAATTCAGAGCTCAGAAATGGGCAATGTTTCTCAATGGGCGGTAGACCTTTCTCCGCAGTTCCAATGCTTTTCAACGTGAACCCTTTGAGCAGCCAAGATTCTCATGCATGTCTGCGTATCTTTAAAGACAGCTCCTCCAAAATAAAAAGGAAAACTATATATTGCCAGAATCAGCAGGACCAGCTGAGTACAACTATGTATGTTTTGGGACGAAAAGTTGCTCAGGATCGGCGCCTGCAGAGCAACGTCCAGGGGCAATCTTGAGCAAATGGTAGCTGAACCCAAAATGTTGGGCACAAGTTGAGAGTGAAACTGACCAGAGAGCAAAATGGTTGGGTGGAAATATAAGATGCCTCCAGAGTTCTGCATTCTGCACAGCCAGGCAGGAGACGTCTTGCAGGTGGCTTAAGGGGAAAAGGTGCAGTTTGAAGCGATCTCCAAAAAAGACACCTTGAGCTAGAATAAGGTATCATTAGGGTGTCTTTAGAAGAAAGCTCCGTGGATTGCCTTCCCAGGACACTTTTTTAGCATCCCCAAAATGACTTATTTAGGTTGTGCAGAAAAACCTTATATTAAGCACCTGCTAAATTGCAAGCTTTATTTTCACTAAATAACTGCAATGAAAATAAATACCATACAGCCTAATCCTAGAAGGAAAGGTACCAAGACGAGGGGCTAAAGGGCTCAGTCCTTATTCTGATTTATTTAATGGTATCTGTGTACCAAGTAACATAAGACAAGGACAGGATCCTTCCCTGAGGATCTTGATATCTAAATTTAGACTGTAAACAAGCAAGGATGAAGCAAAGGATGAATGTGAGCCAAAGCAGCTACATGAATCTTCACTTTTTTGCAGCTGGAGATGCAGACTTGAGAGCTAAGGGTAGAATGATACATTACAAGACAAACAGGGAATTTCCATCAGTGTGTACCATGTGACATTAATGCCATTGACTACAGGAATTCATAGGGGAGGATCAGCAAGTGAAAAAGAGGACTTGTCTCTTTCTTGTCTACAGATTCTTCCTGCAGCTTCTCCCCACTATGCTGTTTCAGCCATTTCCCCCATCTCCTTGGCTACAAGAGCAGACTTAATTGCATCTGTGTGCATGGTGGAGGAAGGTTCAGAGGGGCCAATCATGTACCTTTCAGTGAGTCTCCTTCAAAATACATCACTCCCCCCCCCTTCCTGATTGCTGAACTTGTTTGTATGTGATTTAGGAACTGGTATTTAGTCTACCCTGTGCCAAGGGTAGGGTGACCAGGATGGCCCAGGCCAGCTCGATCTCATCAGATCTCGGAAGCTAAGCAGAGTTGGCCCTGGTCATTATCTGGATGGGAGAAAGTCAAGGAAGCCCAGAGTTGCCATGAAGAGGCAGGCAATGCCAGACCACCTCTGAACATCTCTTGACTTGAAAACCCCACAGGGTTGCCATAAGTTGGCTCTGATATGACCAGAAAAAAAGAGGCAAGGATTCTACAGAAGAAGAAAATTTTGAGACAAGGCTTGAAGAAAGAAAAGTGTTTTCTCATAAATTCATAATATATGAAAAGCCCTGATAGTTTTCAACAATGGCCCTTCAAGTCCACTATCTACTTTCCCAGAGGTGCTCCCAACAGCTTTCAAGCACAGGCCCAGAGCTTTCCCCTGAAGCTGCCACCAACTATTTATTTGCAAAATTTCTAGAGCATTGAAGTGTCCTACATTCAGAGCAGTTTCTGCATATATTTACAGTACCAGAAACATTTAAACCGTCACCAACAAATTATCTGACAACCATTAGAACAGGTCAGTTTCCAAAAACCATTCTAAATAATTCAGCCTCGCTTTCTCTAAACAAATTTCTCCTAAACATTTGCCAGCAATTATATTTCCTCCACTCCTTGAAACAGCTTGTGCCAGAGGACTGGCTGCCGATGAAAAAACTTATGTATGAGCTGGATGCCCTGACTTGGATGGCCCAAGGCTAGCCTGACCTCATCAGACCTCAGAAGCTTAGCAGGATCATACCTGGTAAGCATTTAGATGAGAGACCTCCAAGGAATACCAGGGGCTTCATGTGGAGACAAGCAATGGCAAACTACCTCAGAATAACTCTTGCCTTGAAAACCCTGTTCCATAACTACATTAAAACAGAGCCAAAAGGGCATTATAGATTTGGCAAGAAAACATTATATCCATAAGCTGGGGTTAACCTCTGAGACAGGACATCTATGGCCAATTTTCAGGCCTCCTGATATCACAGAGCTCCCAGGTGGGGACTTGCCGACATAGCAAACTCCTACAATGACTTAACTCATGTTCTTCTAAACTGACTTGTCTGAAGTTTAAACAGTGAACCAAGCCCATGGCAAACCTCTGCAGTCAAGGAATTCATGACTGTCTCATGCAACACGCAAAATCTGAAAGAATATAAAAAACCAAGTGTATATGCTGTGTTCATTTGCCACATGTAAAGACTTTTATGCGGCCAGAGCATCCAGAAATATAATCTCTCTCTTGAATCCAGGGATGCTCAAACACTGGCTACTTTGGTTCATGTCCAGTTGCCAGTTGTGAACAGGAAGCTGATTTTTCAATGTGTAGTTTGACTATTGGTTAACCCATTCATGGCTGATCAGCAGGTTGCTTCATTCTACTTATTCCTAACCCACGCAGTACAGGCTTTTGCCTCATATTTCATGGATTTATTTTAATGTTCCTTGAGTCCCAATGAGAAAGGCAGACTATAAATTAAAATGCATAGATGAAGAAAATAAATCAATCACAATTCATGTATATGCATCTAAGTAATTCATAGCGATGCTAATGGCTAAGTAATTCATAGTGATGCTAATGATGGTTGAATCAATTTGAATCAGCAGCATCTTTGTGCATGTGCAGCTTTGTAAAAACCCGGGACAGAAATGCTCAGGTGTTCACAGCTGTTCAGCGTGAATCAAACAGCGTGGCTGATCAGCTCACATCTGAGCATCACCTTTGAACAGGGTGAATTTGACTATCAAACATAATTGAGGTGAAATTCAAAAGCATCCTCACCTGACTTTGCAAACCAGTGAATTGTGAACACAACACCAGAAGGATGTTGCCATACGGCATCTGTAGTTTCTCAGGTGGAAGTCAGTTATGACACCACACTTAGCAGCAATGCTCTGATCACTAGCAAAAGTTGGTCTTTTAAATCACAGCCTTCTGGCTTCCTTCTGTAACCATAAGGGCAAGAAATGGCCTCTCTTGACAGTAACAGCAATTGATGACATTTTCCAACAGGGGAAGGAGGCAGAGGGAGGCAGTTTCTTGCCACCTCTCCAGTCATTTAACCCAAACCATAAAAAGGTCAAGAAGACAAAGACTTTGTTAAGGACCTGCCATAGTGTTAGTTCAGTTATACTGGTTGGTAAAAGCAGCAGTCTACAGCACTGCCTTAGAGGCAGACTCACCAAAGATGCACAAGCAGCCCAAACTGTTGCTTTGGGCATCAACACTTTTATGGGTGCCAATAAAGCCCAGCATCCTCTGTGGCATGGCAAGAGATCTCTGTACACACCTGTTGTATAACCCAGGACAGCTGCTTAGGCAGCACGATTTTTTGAACTGACTCTGCTAAGAACATATAATGGGATGAAACTTCCAATTCATTCCTGTTTCTCTATGAGCAAATCACAGCAACGGACATTGTAATACTAATAAGAGCAGTGTTGCAGCTCTATATTTATGCCAAATCAACAGTTCTTGCTTACCCACCACCACCACCGCCACCACCACCACCGAGGAGATGCATGCACATTGGTGGGTGCCCCCTAGAGTTGGAAGGGACCATACAGCCATCTAGTCCAACCTTCTGCTCAATGCAGAATCAGCCTTCAGTACCCCAGTCAAGCGTTTGTCCAGTCACTGCTTAAAGACTGCCAGTAAGGGGGAGCTCGCCACCTCCCTACGTAGCTGATGCCACTGTAATGTAAGTCTTATTGTATTTTTCCCTAATATCTTGTCAGAACTTTTCTCTCCATAATTTAAACTCATTATTGCGAGTCATATCCCCTGGTGCTGATAGGAACGTCTCCCAGCTCTCCTCTAGGTGACAACCCTTCAAATACACTGGAACATCAGTTTTCGTTGGCAATTCATCCAGGAAACCTCAGCGAAAGCCGAAACCAACGAAAACTGAGGCTCTCATTGGCAAGCAATGGAGCAGCAGGGGGTCGCCGTTTTTTGTTGCAAAATTAGGGCGCATGCGCCAATGAAAACCAACGAAAACTGAGGCTACGAATGAAAAGTTTTCATTGAAAAAAACCGACGAAAACCAAAACCAACGAAAACCAATGGCAACGATAACCGAGGTTCCACTGTACTTAAAGATAGCCACCATGATCTCCTCAGTCTCTTCCTGGGAATGTTTTGTCTAAAGAAGAGGAGATTGAGGGGATCATGATGGTTTTCTTTAAGTATTTCAAGGGTTGTCACCTAGAGGAGAGCTGGGAGCTGTTCCTATGAGGCCTGTTGACTGAAACTGGGTGGGGTCTGTGCTGGCTCCACCCTCGCCAGTGGAACAGCTCCTGCTGCCCAGGTAATCCAGCCAGTTCCCGGGAGCTTTTTCTGGCTTCCAGGAGGTGCCGGTGTTTGCGGTTAAATCCAGGGGTGGGATTGCCAGTTGCAGAGCTCCTGCAGTCCTTGGACAATCGTCTAGGAAACGAAGTGGGTGGAAAAGACCATGGAATGATGGGGGGCAGCCCTGCTTTTGTACACACACTGTTTGCAGACAAGCTCTTTCCAGACAGTAGCATTTGCTCCCAACCTTGTTTCATAAGCCACCCAATTCCCCGTGAGCTCCACCTTCTGTACGATTGGCCAGAAGAAACCAGTTCCCTTCCTTGCCCCTGCCCCTACCTCTGCCCCCATTCCAGTTCCTTTCTGTAGAGACCCTCTTCATAGGTTCATTCTATTCTGGCAAGCTGAAACTACTGAGTGATTCTCCCTCGTCATTGCCATCCTGTCAAATAGACTTCTAGATGCTTAGACAACCCTGGACTAGCCCTTCAGTTAGTGGGACTTATTCAGAGGTTATAGATTTTGAGAATGTCACAGTTAAATATCCATCTCAATCAACGTTGGCAATAAACTTCATTGAAAAAATGTGGGCTGCCTGAATTTCTGCTTTCAATTACTTTCAGAGATTTGTTCTGACGATGTTAGATTGAGAGATGGGGTGGAGTATGAATATTTTAAAAGGGATAACTGAAATAAATGTACCAAATACAAAAACAGAATCACGGAGGCTACATCATTAGCAAAACCAAAACACTTAAGGTGGGCAGCTCATTTCTAAACAGTCAATTATCTAGATTTTTTTTAACACTCAAGAGTTTTGCTGAATCTTTTAAGAGCTGCACGTCAAGTAGAAATATGGCAAGCCAACCTTCTCACATCACTACATTCCATGCCAGAAAAATGTTCAGTTCTTGAAGTTTTGTCTGTTACGCAGCTCATAAAATCGCAACACCTTCAGTGTAACATTGTCCAGGGCTTGAATGTGGTACTTGCTAAGAATTTTTGCAAGAACTGTGTATGTGCTCAGTTTGAAACCCCTTCGTTTCAAAAACAGTTTGTCACGTTGCGTGAGGAGACCTTCTCTTTGAGAAATGAAGTCTAAATCCCCTTAAGTTGCACAATTCTTTGTGTCGTGGATTATATGGGCATGCGGAAAATATACTGGCTAAACATGTAGCTTCATCACAGATTTACTGGCTAAAGCTGGACAGGCCGCTGTCTTACAATTTCAGTTCTCCTTCTCTAAAATGGGGATGGGGAAAAGAGAATTGGGAAGATAAATGCAGCATCTATCTCTGCTCTGTTTGTGTGCATTAAGAAATTGCAAAGTCAATGTAACCTTGAAGGGTGTGAAATGATATAGTATAGCCCAGTTTTATCAGATCTCAGAAGCTAAGCAGGGTAAGTACTTGGATGGGAGACTACCAGTGGCAAACTACCTCTTCTTAATCACTTCTTGAAACTCCTACAAGGGTCACCATGTCAGCTGCAAGCTGACAGCACTTCATACAAACATAAAGTTTTGAAGAGAAAAAAAGAATTTGGATTATACCACACTTTTTCAACCATAAGGAGTCTCAGAGCATCAGCAGGTTACAACTGTTTCAACCTCTGAGAGCCCTGCTCAGTACGGAAAACCTAAACCTGGAGAATTCTCAACAGGTGTCAGCTTCTATCCTCAGCTCAAAGACCTCCAGTCACAGAGGGTGAACCTATCACTGACTTCATTAGTTCCATAACTACTCTTAAGCTCATTCCGCACATGCAGAATAATGCACTTTCAAACTGCTTTCAGTGCTCTTTGAAGCTGTGCGGAATGGCAAAATCCACTTGCAAACAGTTGTGAAAGTGGTTTGAAAATGCATTATTTTGCATGTGCGGAAGGGGCCTTACTGTTAGGAAGTTTTTCCTAAGGTGAAACCATCTCTCTTGTAACTTAACTGGGTTAAATCTAATCTTGCCCACTGGAACAGCAAAGCCTTTGCTGCATTCCATTGTGCAGCCCTTCAGACATCTGAATAGACTGTCCATATAATTCCTTTTCAGTTTTTCCTTCTCCAGTCTATACCCCCAGCTCCTTGAACCCCTTTTCATAGCACACATCCTCGAGAGCCCCAGGTATCTTCACAAAGGTTGCCAGGTCCAGTTTGGGAAATAAGTGGAGATTTTGGGGGTGGAACCTGAAGAGGGTGGGTTTCAAAGAGGGGAGGGACTTTAACGGGGTATACTGCCATAGATTCTAACTTCGGACATGTTCTCCAGATGAACTGTAGATCTTCAGACACCACCTGCAGGCTGGCAACCCTAATCTTCACTGCCCTCTTCAGAACATGTTCCGATTCATCTACGCGATTCTTAAAGTACGGCTTGCAGGACTCCAAATGAAGAGTGATGAAAGGGTTGCCAACTTCCATGTAGAACAAGGGTTGCCAACTTCCATGTAGCACCTGGGGATCTTCTGGAATTACACCTGATTTCCAGATGACAGAAATCAGTTCCCCTGGAGAAAATGTCTACTTTGGAGGGTGGTCTCTGTGCCATTACGTAATGTTGAGGTCTCCCTTCCCAAAACCTGCCCTCCCCAGGTTCCACCTCCCAATCCCCAGGAATTTCACACTCCAGAGCTGGCAACTCTGACTAGTTGGCCCGATCTCCTTCTGTTCTGAATGTAAAGCTTCATATCTTTGCATCTCAACCACAAGCTCATTTAAACCTTCCAAGATAAAACAAGTATTCTTCTCCAAAAACCCTGGGGAAATTAAAGAAACATATGCATGCATATACCACCCTCTTGGTACCACTTATGGGCTATTTTCGGCTTCAGTTAAGTATTCTAGAAAACCCAGTTCTACTTCAGCTAACTGGAATGACTTGGTGCCAAGGCGGTTTCATCATGAGAAAGGCAGGGAAGGAAATGCTCACAAAACCATGCTTCTAATTATGACACAATCTCAATTACAGCCCCCAAAGCGCTCTTTCTGGGGCTTCCATTGTATGACAGGGAAATTTTTTTCAATTAATTCTGAAACAGTATTCAAATACTCCACCCCCACCCATCTCCCCTCTCTATTCCCTGACAATGCCCAATTGGAGAACTTTACAATACTTTTGCCGTCTGAAGAATCCAGTATCGATCAACATAGATCAATCCTAATCCTGCTGAGAAAATCTCTCACTGTTACTGCCCAGTTGAGGAAGAATAACATAACTGCACAGGCTCTCTACCAGTTGCTAAGGTTAACCACATTTATATTATGGCTGGGGCAGTAGAAACTGTCCACACTACTACTTGGGACGTAAGGATACAGTGGTCGAATCCCCACTACCGTCTTAGCCAGGTTTCAGAACACAAACTAACCAGGTTTGAGGTCGTTTGTGTTCTGAAACCTGGCTAAGACAGTTGTGGGGATTCGACCAGTTGCTCCTAAGCCAGTGAAATAGTTTTCTTTCGAGAATATCTGCAGTATCTCTTTTTTAATACACGAACTGATAGAGTCTCCATTTGTAAATACACAACAACAACAGAGCTCCTTTAGGTAACAATACATACCACTAAGCTTTTTAACCTATTTGTGGCATTAAAAAAAAGATTAGGAGAATGAGGCCTACTCATTTTCTCATTCCCAAGAAATGCATACAGGTGATGGAGCACTCATCGTGGATCGACTAATGCTGCTTGACAGCATATGGAAGCTTTCTGTTAACATAGAACTCTTCAGGCAGAACAGAAATGAGACCAAACCTGAGGCATCAGGAAACTGAGCAAACCTGATTAAAGATGCATAAGGGTTTTTTTTTTTGTTATTTCAGGTGTTGCTTTATTCACAAAGCTTTTAGCAGTGATTTGGAAGGCCCGTTAAAACACCAGAAAGTTACATGAATGTTGCAAAGACCCACATCCTTCATTTAAACTGAATTATTAATTTTAATTCACCTCCTAGGATCGCTTTATGTGCTTAAACCATCGATACAGTCCCACAAATAAACAATTGCTTTTAAAAGGGTAAATCCCAGCACCTGGAGTCATTAAAGGCATGGTCTCTCTGTTCTTGGCATCAAAAGTAGAGTTCCCCCATATTCAAGCAGAAAAACTGATAAAGTTTGTTTTTTTTCTTCAATAAAAGTCACCCTGAAAAAGCAAAATCCTTTTTGTGTTATTTTCTGATTGCTGCACCTAAGGATAGTTCAGCCATCTGCTCTCCCCCTCATTAACCTTTAAAACACACACACACACACACACACACACACACACACACACACACACACACACACACACACACACACACACACACAGAGGGATGGAAGGAATAAAACATTGCAACTCTCAGCATACCAAGCTCAAAGAGAAAACTATTTTAAGGATTATGTTCCCCTTGAGAGATCTATTTTAATTAGCCCCAAACTGTATCTAAGCCAATGGCTGGAGCAGCTACATTACATTCTCTTTAAGTGACAATGGAAATGCAAGAATCTAAAATCTAGAGCAAATGGATTAATCTTTCATTCCCCAGTGAAGCCTCTGATTATGTGGATACACGGGAAAGGAGAGTGGGATATGTGGGAGGAGGAGTGATCTTTGGCTCTGCTGCTGTACAGGAGCATCTCTGAAATTGTTTGCAACCTGCCAGCTCCATCTCGGATGCCTTTCCTACATGTCCCCTCTTCTTATCAGCAACTACTCCTCAGCCCCAATGAAGTGCCTGGTGTTTTGTCAGCCAGGAAAGTTGTTTCAAGACAAGATCAAGTCTAGCTGAGAAAACCACATTTCATGAACCAGACTACAAACAAAACAAAACAGCTGTCCGTCTCTAGGACATACAAAGGGAAGTGTCTGTTAGGGCTGACATAGTTTTTACTGACTTTGCTTCCACCGTGCCCTGAACAGCACAGAAATTAAACAGCCAAAGCTTTTTCCAGCATAGTTAGAAGAAGCTTCACTTCTTAATTTTGGTGTGTGTGGGTTGCTGTATCTCCGCAAGAGTAGGACAGTGGTGGTAGGGGGAGTGTTAACTCTGCTAAGACTGAATGTGTTTGTGAAGTCAAATTAAGAGGGATCATAAGTATCGCTTAGGATGGATTTAACAAGCAATGATTTCCCCCAGTATCTTACAGAGATACCTTACCTAAATTTGGCCTATGCACACAACTGGGTTTCTCAGAAACTGTCAAGGCAACAATGCTAGACTGCAATTTCATAAGCACAAGACAAACAGATCAAATCTGCTTTGGTCATTTTGGGCACCAGTGGGGGGGGGGGAGTTGTTTAGGATGCCGACGCTGCCTTACAGGAAAGTTGCAAATGTGAAAAAGGTGGTTTGTTCTGACAGAAAGAGACCTCCTTGTTCTACCTCCTTGTGCTTTTTCTCTTAAAAACACACACACACAAACAAAACACCCAGCAAGCTCCAGAACGAAATTCACCTAATGTGTGTAGACATCATAACGCACAACAATCCATTACAGACAGCACATTTCTGCGGACGAAAGCAGCTCAAAGGCAACTGTGCCGTTTGGGTGACCCGTTTGGAAGTGTCAAGTCACACATTGTCAGAAATCAACAAAGCAAAGAAGCACGCAAACAGACAAGGCATTCAAGGCACACACATCTATATTTGTTCTCCATAAAAGAAAGCCGTCAGCATTACCTGCTCCTGTTGTTGGGCTTGCTTTCCTGAAGCACTTTGCTCCTTCGCTGTAGTCATGTTCACCTATTAGGGTCCACTGCAGTGGCAAACAGGATCTCACGGATCTGCGTGTATGTGTTTGAGTGTGTGTGTGTATGTGTGTGTGCGTGCACGCGTGAGCATGCGAGAAAGAGAGAGACGGAGAGAGAGCGTGCATTCAACTGTGCAAGTGTTTAGAGACACAAAAGCTAAAGGAATATAAATGAGTAACTAGCCCATCACTTAATCAACAGCCGAGAGAGCCCTCCTCACACTTCCCCCTTCCCAATGAAAATTTAATGTCACCAAAAATATATATTTACCACCCTATATTTGCTCTTTCTGTCTCTCTCTCTTTCCTCTTGTTCTGCCTCTAAAATTTAAATGAGGAGCGTGAAAGAGGAGAAAGCGGGATGCTGAGAGGGCTTCTTCAATTAGCAACAGCCTCCGCAATCCTCACAGAAACAATAACTGCTTGGCAACCAGGAACTGGCAGCTCAGAGCTGGAAGACCGTGATGTGGTACACCCCCTCCCACCTCCACAGCCAGTCTAGGAGGCAGCTGCGCATGCTCCGAGGCAGCATTGTAACAATGTGCGGAGCAGAGCTCAGCAGCCTGTTTAACACCCAGCTTTTGCAATAAGGAATCAATAGGGACCAATGCTGAGCAGGCAACTCCCTGTATGGGGTTTCTTTGGCATGTGGTTTCTTTAGAAAGAAGCCATGGAGGAATCTCCTTTGGGGCGATCAGTTTGTGTACCCCCAGTGATTTTTACCTTTTCCCTGCTGCTGGTGTTATGGTGAAAGAGTAGCAGATTTGTGGACGGAAGCTCATTTTACAGCCTTCCTTTGGAATAATCCCTATCAGACACTTTAAATTCTTCGTGTTAATTATGTGATGCTTCCACTGCTTACTGGGAGAGACTGCGCCCTCATCAAAAGCCACTAGGGATGCCAGAATTGCTGTGTGGATGCCCACAGACAGAGGCAAATTACACAGTGGAACACATGATGTTTTATATTTGAGAAGGGCCATTTGCAATTGCTTCCTTGCAGCGACCTTAAGGCATCATACAGACGACTGAGCTAGCGACCATCATGCCCAGAGCAAATACTTTCAAGTACAACTTTAACCCAGAGAAGGGAAACAACAAGATAAAGTTCCACAGCTACTTTTTAAAGGTTTAAAATGTGGCAGCCAAAATGTTTCTGGTCATAATTTTTTTAAATTCCAGATTTATAAACCCAGAACTGGTCTTATACTCATAATCATAAATGCAAAGAAGACTATACAATCTGTAAGCATCAATGAAAGCGTAGATAATGACTGTTCTTTTGTTTCAGCACCCTGATCGCAACTACTGCTGACCAATGCACGTGTATTATGTTGACCTGGTGATTATTCCTGAAACCTGGATGAGCCAGAAGACATTGGTTTATCTCTTGTCTGTTCTGCACAGCCCAAATAAGACATCATGAGGATGCTTTAAAAGGTGTCTTTCTTCCCAAGACATCCTCGGGACACCTTATTTTAGCTCAAGGCATCTTTTTTGCAGCTGAAGGAATTCTCCCTGCCACCATTTGCTGAAAGTAGCCCCTGGATGTTTGGTCTGCAGGCTCCAATCCTGGGCACCTATTCAGTTCAAAAAGTACATAGTTGTACTCAGCTCTTCCTGCCAATTCTGGCAATATATAGTTTTCCTGTTTTGAAGGAGCTATCTTCTAAGATATGCAGTCACACATAAGAGAATCTTAGCCACTCAAAAGACTATAATTGAAAAGCATCGGGACGACAGAGGACACGTCTACTGACCATTGGAGGCTACAGAGCAAATGTCCTGGGGCAACCTGCAGCAAATGGGAGCAAATCCCTTCAGCAGCATGCAAAGGCCCCTTCCGCACACGCAAAATAATGCGTTTTCAAACTACTTTCACAACTGTTTGCAAGTGAATTTTGCCATTCCGCACAGCTTCAAAGAGAATTGAAAGCAGTTTGAAAGTGCATTATTCTGCATGTGCGGAATGAGCCAAAATGTCAGATGCAAGTGGAGGGTGAAACTGACCAGAGAGTGAAACTGTCAGGCAGGGAAAATAAGACACCTTTTGAGCTCTACATTCCACACATTGAGCTCACATTGAAAAGCATTGGGACCATGGAGGACAGGTCTACCAACGATTGAGAAGAATTGGGCAATGCTCTTGTATCAAAGTACCATGTTCAACAAAGCACAAAATAATGGTTTTGACAAAGGCAGTGTGTAAAAACGAATGAACATTCTCATATTTGTTCAGGACCATATTCTAATGTGAAAGCGTATACTTTCTCAACCGCTGCACCTCAACTGACTGTACTAACATCTTTTTGTGAGACAGAGTATAAAAGTATACAAAGAAATAGATCTCTACATATATGGTAAAACAGCAGGGTTCCCAATTTCTGCACCAAATATAAACACTATTAAAAATTTACCATTTGCTCTCTAGTTACAAAAATAGAAATAATGTACAATTCACATAATTCTTCACTGCTAATTAAACAGGAATCACACTTTTCCCCATTATATCAATTTTCTCCTATTCCTCAAATCCACAAATCATCAGTTATTTTTTTTTCTGTTTTAGACCAACAGTCTAAACGGTGTTTCCAGATATTAATACATTTAAAGAGTTCTTTTCTGTAATGAAAGAAGTAAGTTTAGCTATCTCAGCCAATTCCAGTGATTTCATAAACCATTATTCTATTATAGGTATGGATGAAGTTTTCCATTTTTACACATGCAATATTCTCGTTGCCAATGTCAATTAGAAATGGCATGTTCATGAGATACTCCTAAAACTACAAACAGGCCATTTCCAGAAAGCTTATGTATCTTGGGTTCATGATTGGTGTTTCTCCACATCACTGTAGTAAGTTTGTGCACCTACTGGGGCTTCTCTGACTTTCCTAGACCTTCCCAAAATTATTTTGCTCTGAAATATTGGGGAAGTCAGCAGCAAATCCTGGACAGCTACCAAATGGGAGAAAAGTTTTTCCTGGCCCTGGCCATATAGCAATCGTATTTCCGCCGCTTGCCACCAAAGAGCTTTTTGTTTTCTTTTTATTGGCAAATGAAGATAATTATATTGGTGTGGCATTCTTAACAATCTGTGTATCAGGTTCACTGAAGCCCCTGCTTTCATTTAAAAAGCAAAGTCTATAGCCCTTTTCATTGCAGAAGTATAAAAGAGAATGCACATCTGCCCAGTGGATAAGACTTACTTTAAAAAGTAGAAAACAAACAGGGAATTCAAAAAACCCACTTTTGTTATAGCAATGCAGTAATAGTCAATTGCCAATTTTAAAAAACTGGAACAGCCCTGGTAGGGTGGGCAACAGAGGAGCAGTCTGTTAGGTGTAGCAATTGCTACCAATCTTGATCCTCCTTGATCTCAGATTGCAAATGCCTTAGCAGACCAGGTGCTCAGGAGCAGCAGCAGCAGCAGCGGGCCATTGCTTTCACATCCTGCACGTGAGCTCCCAAAGGCACCTGGTGGGCCACTGCAAGTAGCAGAGTGCTGGACTAGATGGACTCTGGTCTGATCCAGCTGGCTTGTTCTTATGTTCTTATGTTCTTATGTCTACTGTGCAAAGGAACTGAGAAGAAGACCCAGCAGGGGGTGGACAAGTGGTCAGCAAGAGAAGGCTGCAAAGTTAGTGATCCCTCCATCCTTTCATGTCACCTCTTGCTTGTTCTTAGACTGATACTCTAATATCCTGTTTAAGAACATAAGAACATAAGAACTAGCCTGCTGGATCAGACCAGTTAACGTCCAATACCAGGCTGGCGAAAATGTGAAAGCTGCTCTTCTGCTCAACACCTGGTCTTAAAAGGCATTGGCAATCTGAGATCAAGGAAGGATCAGATTGATAATGCGTAACTTCTCCTCCATAAATCTGTCCAGAAGAAGCCCTTTTTTAAAGCTATCAGGTTAGTGGCCATTACCACCTCCTGTGGCAACATATTTAAACACCAATCACCGCGTTAGTGAAGAGTGTTTCCTTTATTGAGTCTAATTCTTCCCCAGCATTTTCAATGAATGCCCTGGTTCCTAGTATTGTGAGAAGAGAAAAATTTCTCTCTGTCAACATTTCTACCCCATGCATAATTTTATAGACTTCAATCATATCCCCTCAGGCGTCTCCTCTCCAAAATTAAAGAGTCCCAAAGCTGCAGCCTCTCCTCATAAGGAAGGTGCTCCAATCCTTCAATCATCCTTTCGTTGCCCTTCTCTGCGCTTTTCTACATCTCTTGATATCCTTTTTTTGAGATGTGGCTGACCAGAACTGAACACAGTACTCAAGTCGCGGTCGCTGCGTATATAAGGGCATGACAATCTTTGCAGTTTATTCTCAATTCCTTTCCTAATTATCCCCAGCATAGAGTTTGCCCTTTTTCACGCTGCCATGCATTGAGTTGACATTCCATGGAACTATCAACTAAGACGCCCAAATCCCTTTCCTGGTCTGTGACTGATAGCACTGACCCCTGTAGCGTGTATGTGAAGTTTGGATTTTTTGCCCCTACATGCATCACTTTACATTTGGCTACATTGAACTGCATTGCCATTTCTTAGCCCACTCACCTAATTTATCAAAGGTCGCTTGGAGCTCTTAGCAATCCTTTGTGGTTCTTACCACCCTACATAATTTGGTATCATCTGCAAACTTGTACCACACTACCCACCCCTACTTCCAGGTCATTTATGAATAAGTTAAAGAGCACTGGTCCCCAAAGCGGATCGCTTGGGGACACCACTCCTACATCTCTCGCATTGTGAGAACTTCCCATTTACACCCACTCTTTGAACACCATAATTTCCTCGAAAACCAGTTTTTAATCCATGGGAGGACTTCCCCTCTTATTCCTTCATTGCTGAGAGTTTTCTCAACAGTCTCTCTGGTGAGGAACTTTGTCAAAAAAGCCTTTGGAAATCCAAGGTAGACCAATGTCCACTGGTTCCCCTTATCCCACATGTCTGTTTACACCCTCAAAGAACTCTAGTAAGTTTGTAAAGACAGGACTTGCCTCTACAAAAGCCATGCTGACTCTTCCTCAGCAGGTCTTGCTTTTCTACATGTTTAATAATTTTATCTTTAATGATAGATTCTACTAATTTACCAGGAACAGATGTCAAACTGGACTGGCCTGTAATTTCAGGTCCCCCTAGACCCTTTCTTGGAATTATTGGTGTGACATTGTGCCCATCTTCCAGTCTTCAGGGATGGAGCCTGATTTCAGGGATAAGTTGCATATTAATGTGAGAACATCCAGCAATTTCATGCTTGAGCTCTTTAAGAACTCTTGGATGAATGCAATCTCTGGAGCCAGGGGATTTGGTAGCATTTAGTTTATCAATGGCTGCCAGAACTTCTTCCTTGTCTACCACTAGCCGTAGTTCCACCAGTTCACCTCCCTAGGCTTGGTTCAGGTGCAGGAATTTTCCTCACCTCCTCCTCTTGGGTGAAGACCGGGTACGAAAAAAATTCATTCAGCTTCTCTGCAATCTCCCTGTCGCAGCACCTTTTGTTCCTTCATCGTCCTAGCGGTTCACAGCTTCCTAGCTGGCTTCCTGCTTTTTGATGTACTTGAAGAACTGTTTTGTTGCTTGTCTTGATGTTCGCGTAATAGTTCCTCATAATCCTTTTTGCCTCCCTTACAGCAGCTAACTTTGCTTCTCTTTTTTATACCATTTGTGTTCTCTCTGGTATTCTTCATCCAGTTAAAGTTGGACTTCCATTTTCAAAAGACATCTTTTTTTCTAATAATTACCTCCAACCTCCTTGTTAACCACATGGTGGCTTTCTTTGGACTGGTAATGCCTTTCCTAACCTCTTGGAACACATTCCAGCTGTGAGCTTTAAGAACTGTGTTTTTTTAACCTCAAGCACCTTGGACATTTTTTTGACTCGTTTTTCCCTTTCAACTGCACACTATCCCCCTCATCTTTGAAATTTCCCTTTCTGAAGGCAAATGTAACTACATTAGTAGTTGGCTTGTTAGCATGCAGAGATACTGAATCTGACAGCATTGTGGTGGCTGTTCCCTATCTGACTCCAACAACGCACCTGACTTCCCGCACCAGGTCCTGGATCCCACATAGGAATTAGATCTAGGATCACGCTTCTCCCTGGTTGGTTCTACAACCATCTGCTCTAAGCCACAGTCATTTAGCATATCAGGGAATGTTCTCTCCTTACCTATGACCTGAACATGCATTTTCCAGTTTATGTGGGGATAAGTTAAAAATCTCGCCCCATTACCGCGACATTTTGCTTTTGTTCGCCCCTCTAGTTTCTTTTTCCATCTCACAATCCTCTTGTGCACTTTGGTCAGGGGCGGGATAGTATATTCCTGAGGTTAAACTTTGCTTCACCCTGGTATTGATATCCACAGTGCTTCTGTAGAGATCAGCTCGATTTGTCTATTTTATGTGACACTACTTCTCTTTGATGTAGAGGGCCACCCACCCCAATCGCCCTGTCCTATCAGCCTACATGAGAGAGCCTGTGAACCTGGGATAACAGCATCCCACTGGTTCTCCTCATTCACAGCCATGTCTACCTGTGATGCCCACTATATCAATGTCACTCCTTCAAAACTCTGTACTCCAGCTCCCCATTTGGAGTGGAATAGCTTCTACTATTAGCATAGAGACCTTGTATGCTCTAATCTCTCTGTCCTTAACCTGGGATTTATGTGTTTTGCCCTCTAGCCTTTTGTAGACACTATCACTTATCACATTGCTATGCTCCTCGCTTGTATGTGGTTGATTTAGAAAAACCTCTCTGCATCCCCATGGACTCTGTATTCCGAACGAAGTCACCTCAGCTCCTGTCGGCTTTGCAAGGATAAGTTTAAAAGCTGTTCTGCCACCTTTTAGCGTTGGCCAGCAGCCCTGGTTCCTCTTTGGTTAAAGATGAAGCCCGTCCTTTTGGCACAGGCCTGCCTTATCCCAAGGTTCCCCAGTTCCTGACAAAGCTGAAACCCTCTGCCTTACACCACCTTCTCATCCCGCGCTGTTGAGACCCTGTATCTCCGGCTTGCCCTAGCTCTCCTAAGCGTGGAACAGGTAGCGCATTCCGAATGCCACCTTGGGGTCCCTGGATTTAACCTTTTTTCCTAGCGGCCTAAATTTCGCTTCCAGAACCTCATTTTACATTTCCCAATGTCATTGGTACCAATGTGGACCACAACTGCTGACTCCCACCCCAGCGCAATGCAACAGCCTATCTGAAGGCGGCGTGACGTCCCGCAGCCGGCACCAGGCAGGCAAGTCACCATCGCGGTCATCACGCCTGTCGCCCAACTCTCCTATATTCCCTAATGATCCAGATCACCCACAGAGGCCCCCACCTCTCCCGAGGGGTATCCTCAGTCTTGAGAGGATATCTGACCACCAGCTAAGAAGGGGTCCCATCTAAGGAGCATCTTCCACCACCTGAACTGGCACCCTCCGTCACCCAGACTCTCATTCTCCGTGACATCTGAAGAGATGTCACCTTAGAGGAAGATGGGACCTGGCTGCTAGGTCCCAGCCTCGTTTGTTGCCCTCATCTGCCTCTCTCCCAGCTTCTCCAGGTCCTGCCACCTTGGCTTCAAAGAGAGCACGCTTCCTTGAGTGCCAGGAACTCATTGCAGCGAGGGCACACCCGACTTCTGCCTAGTGGCAGATAGTCCTTTATCGACACTCGAGTGCAAAACACTGCAAACCCCCATCCCCTGCTGGCTTCCTGTCTTCATATCTAATTTTGTTTAGATATTCAAATACTAATTTTAATTAGTGCCTCCCTCTTAAGGTTTCTATACCTTCTACTATCCTTAAAATATATGTTTTTTTATTTAGTAAAACACCTGCACAGCGCCCGTTAAGGCTAGTTCAAGAGACTAACTGAAAAGATTTAAAATGTGAGAGAAGCCCCACCCCTTCAGCACTAACTGAAAGATTTTAACATTAATGTGAGAAGCCCCACCCTTCGAAAGCGGCTTCCACCAATCAGCAGCCAGGACAAGGAGAAAAAAAAGAGAGAAACCCCTGTTTAAAAATACACTGTTCCAAAAGATGTGGCTTTGAGAAAAGCACTCTGTCAAAACTCCTCAGCCCTTTCTGGCCCACTGCTGTCCTCCACTGCTCCTCTTCTCTGCTGGTTCCAGAGACTAACTGAAAAGATTTAAAAATGTGAGAAGCCCCACCCCTTCAGCACTAACTGAAAAGATTTACAAATGTGAGAAGCCCCACCCTTCAGCAGCTTCCACCAATCAGCAGCCCTAGGACAAGGAGAAAAAAAGAGAAACCCCCTGTTTAAAATACACTGTTTAAAAGATGTGGCTTTGAGAAAAGCCCTCTGTCAAGCTCCTCAGCCCTTTCTGGCCCACTGCTGTCCTCCACTGCTCCTCTTCTCAGAAGTTAGAAAAGAGACTCTTCCTAGCTAGCAAGATAGCAGCATGCTATCTCTCTTATTTCCTATCCTAATATGCTTCCTAATAAACATTTACCTTTTGCTCTTTTAATCAATATGTGAGCCACTTCTCTGTGGAGTAAACGCCAACATTTTTGGTTATGGGTTCCAGAACTTAACTTCACAGATTAAAATATAAAAGAAACTTTTGCCCCAGGCTCAGATAGCCAGGGAACAGAAACAAGATGGCAGAAGATGGCAACTCCCTGTGGAGGCGCGTACAGCACTCCCCTAGGCCTGCTAATAGATGCAAATTTGTCCTCATGGAGATAGCAAATGAAAGCAATCTTGCAGCAGGAAAGCTTTGCGAGTTTTCTTTCAACACCAAAACTAGCCCAGTCAGATGAAAACTGGGACCAACAGAACTCCAAAGCCAGAGCTATTACTGTATCAACTTTATCAGAGCAATTATTAACTGAGACAGACACTTTTGATAGAGCGGCTGAAATTTGAGAGGAGTTAGGAAAAAAGTTCGGAAAGAAATCTCAAACAACAATGATGTTTCTGCTGTATCAGCTATTTCTGAAAGATTTGCCCGAAGGGGCCGATTTAAATCAGCATATTAATGAGATGCTGCAGCTAATTGATCACTTAAAGTTAGTCGGAAATGTCTTAGAAGATGATGACTTAATTCTATACTTATTGATTACATTGCCAAAAAGTTATGAGAACTTTGTGACTGTAATAAAAAGTAAGGAAAGCTTAATTTTGTTGCAAATTATTAATGAACTAAAAGATGAGTGAACACAGAGAAAGTCTGCTCAAACCACAAATGATTTACAAGCGTCAGCTATATGCAACAAGAAATCTTTATGCTGTCATGTACACAATAAAATGGGCCGCTTTGCAAGTCTATGACCAGACCACAGTAAAGGTCTGCATGCAGAGCACCAGTTGGATTTTGGAACAATGAGCAATAAAAGCAGTCAGCATGGTCCTTCCCATCACAGCAGCTAAATCTAAAAAGTTTATAGAAGAAATAAATCTAAAAAGTTTTTAGAAGAAATAAAACCAAATTCTTGGATTTTGGACAGTGGAAGCAGTAATCGCCTTGTGGAGATAAAAGTTTGCTTGAGTTTCCGGATGAACGTAAAGAGTAACTATACATTGCTTCATTGATGAAGTAATCAGAGCAGAAGGGGTTGGGAGCCTGACCATAAAATGCTCTCTTCCAGGAGTTATGATGAGATTACTGTGACAGACTGTTTGTATGTGCTTGCACTTGCAAATAATCTGATCTCAAAAAGTGCTTTAACAGAAAAGGGTTTTTCAGTGTCCTTTGACGAAGCATGTTTAATTTTTGATGGCTCAGAATTAGTGTCCAAAGGACTCAGCAAAATGGGCTGTATTTTCTGGATTTAAACACAGAGAAAGATAATTTTGTTCAGAAGTGTAATGACAGACAGTGTTTAAAGTTGTGGCACATGTGCTTTGGCCATAGATCAATTGAAGCAATAAAATAACATGAGAGCCAGAATCTAATGAAGAATATGCAAATTGCTAACTGCTCTCAGCGAATAGAGAAATGGGACATTTGCCTTACGGCGAAGGGTGTCAAACCAAATTTTGCAAAGGAATCAAGCAGGCAGAGAGCAAAGTGCCCTCTGAAGTTTATTCATAAAGGTTTATGTGGACCTTTTAAAACTGAGACCCATTCAGGGTGCAGGTACCTTCTCACATGTATAGAGGATTTTCCAAAATATACTATGATGTATTTCCTCAGACATAAAAAGCGAAGTTCTGAGCAGATTTAAGGCTCACCTTGCATTAGTTAAAATAGATTCCAAAGGACCCCAGTGGGAGCAGCAGTGGCGTAGGAGGTTAAGAGCTCGTGTATCTAATCTGGAGGAACCAGATTTGATTCCCAGCTCTGCCACCTGAGCTGTGGAGGCTTATCTGGGGAATTCAGATTAGCCTGTACACTCCCACACACGCCAGCTGGATCACCTTGGGCTAGTCACAGCTTCTCAGAGCTCTCTCAGCCCCATTTACCTCACAGGGTTTTTTTGTGAGGGGGGAAGGGCAAGGAGATTGTAAGCCCCTTTGAGTCTCCTGCAGGAGAGAAAGGGGGGATATAAATCCAAACTCTTCTTCTTCTAGATCCCTCACTGAAATGGCCAGACAGACATTGTTTGAGGCCAAACTGCCAGATAAATATTGGGTCAAGGCCGTTAATACAGCAATTTACTTGCAAAACAGACTACCAACCAAGGGAGGCATTAAGACTCCTTATGAACTTGGGTTTGGGCATAAGCCCAATGTGAGCCATTTGAGAGCATTTGGATCAAAAGGGTATGTTTATATTCATAAAGAGAAACATTCAAAATTGTACCTCAGAACAGAAGGTGGCATTTTTATAGTATATGGTCAGGGGTGCAGAGGATACAGAATCCTTAACCCTAAGACTGATGAATTAAAGATTTGTGATACAGCTTAGGAGAAAGCAGTTTCCAGTGATTTCACCTCAGCAGAGCAAAATCAAGTGCAGCTGCCAGACACATTCTATCTGAATCCCATGGACAGCACACTAGAAGTACTTGAGGACGACAGCACCATGAACAGCACAAATGAAGCATCTACAGAGCCTGTAAGTCTTAGACATTTCAGCTGAACAAACATGGGCAAACCACCTTTGAGATGTGCTTGTCTTGCAAAGGCAGCAATAGTTCCAGAGTCCTCCACATGGGAGGCCATTGCAAGGATGCCTGCGAGAAAAGCAGAGAGGTGGAAGAAAGCCACCAGAAGTAGAGATTGAAGCATTAACTAAAAATAAAACATGGACACTTACAGAACTACCACCTGGAAAGAAGGCAATAGGATGCAAGTGGGTCTTCAAGACCAAACATGATGCAGAAGGGAAAGTGGAAAGATACAAGGCAAGACAGGTTGCAAAAGGCGACTCTCAAAAATTTGGCGATCACAGTGAAACCTTTTTACCAGTGGCCAGACACATTTCTGTGAGACTGCTCTTGAGAATCGCAGCTTCAAGAAAGATGCAAGTTGAGCATCTAGATGTAAAGACTACCTTTCTACATGGAAAAATAAAGGAAGAAGTCTACGTGGAACAACCACCAGGATTTGAACAACACAAGGGCAATCCTCTCATGAGCAAACTGCAAAGGAGCTCTGATGGATTAAAACAGGCAACCTGGTGTTAGAACCGAAACTTCATCAGATGCTTACCAAAGAAGGATTCGAACAAGGCAAAGTAGAACCTTGCCTCTATTCAAAGTACAGAGACAACAGGCGGACTCACATTCTGACTTATGGGGATGATCTGATTCTATGCTATGAAAGCAAAGTGGACTGTGATGAAATAGTTCAGCATTTGAGGCAAGCATATGGATGTGAATTATCTTGCGAGAAACCTGTGTGAAGACTGGTTTGATGACCTGAAGTACTGACCTACAGAAGAAATGGTTGCAGATGCATTCACCAACCCCTTACCTAGAGAGAAGTTTGAAAATCCACATAAGATGAACTTTGCAGACTTTATACACAAGACCTTGAGAATGGGTATTGGATGTAGCAATGTCTAATGTGCAAAGGAACTGAGAAGAAGACCCAGCAGGGAGTGGACAAGTGGTCAGCAAGAGAAGGCTGTATAGTTAGTGATTCCTCCATCCTTTTGTGTCACCTCTGGCTTGTTTTTAGACTGATACTCTTAATATCCTGCTTCTTCACAGAAGTTAGAAAAGAGACTCTTCCTAGCTAACTGGATAGCAGCATGCTATCTCTCCTCTTTCC
Source organism: Sphaerodactylus townsendi (assembly GCF_021028975.2). Lineage (NCBI taxonomy): Eukaryota > Metazoa > Chordata > Lepidosauria > Squamata > Sphaerodactylidae > Sphaerodactylus > Sphaerodactylus townsendi. Next base: position 69,115,050 of record NC_059435.1, read on the forward strand.
TATCCTAATATGCTTCCTAATAAACAATTGCCTTTGCCCTTTTAATCAATGTAACATTGGATTTCCTGGCAGTAGACCCCAACACAGTCAACCCCCCCTCCCCCCATGTCCAATGGGGATCAAATTAATATTATTTGCTAGGCTGGGAAACAATTCAGCCAACCTTTTTATTGGCTGCTTTTATTTGGCTCCTTGGGATCTTTCCCTAGATCTTCCTTTCTACAAATCCCAAACGTTTTGTGTTCCCTGGAGAGCAAAGGGCAGTCCCACAGTTTCAGAACAACTTCTTGACTGAGGAAAATGGTACAGCAGCTGTACTCAGTGGTAGTAGCAGTGGCAAGAAACTTGGGACATTTTGAGTTAAGCTTAGCAGACAGGCATCTTCATGCCTGAGAAGTGCTGGGAGTATTTATAGCTTCTACCTAGCTACTGCCTCCTACTCAGTTCCCTAGCCAATAAATCTTGCTCATAGTGGTGGAGTAGACATCTAATAAACATTTATCCATGCTCACAAAGTAATACCCATTCCTTTCGCATGTAAGGTTATTTTGAGTGTATTTTTCATCAAAGGGGATGGGGGAAAGCAGCACAATTTACGGAAGCGTGTTAATGAGGTTTATCTTGCATTAGCCTTGCCATTCATACACATTCATTATTCTGCCTGCTTTTGCAATGATGCCTTGATCCTGGGCAAAGAGAAACTAAAAGGAACCAAGCCCTTCTGGCTCACATATTAAATCTGATAACCCCCTCATTTCCTGTCTTCTTCAATGCTTTTCCCTCCAATGTTCCATCTCTACCCTTTCAGATCCTCTTCAGAATTCCCTGCATTTGCAGTCTTTCCTGAACCATGACTGATTTTGCCTGTTCTACTTTCTCTCCCACAGTTTGTTCTCCTACTTCTTGCAGACATTTTAAAAAGGCATTTTAAAAAGAACCTTTTCGATTCTTTTCTCCGCCACAGAGCGGGAAAATAAAGTGTTTCAGGCCAAAACAGTTCTTTTTTCCCACCAGCCGCCTGACAAAGCTTGTCAGTTTTATTTTGTTGCGCCTGCCATTTTGTGCTGCTGCAGAGATTCTTCAGAAAGTAGCTCCATGACAGATTTTGGTGGTGTGTTACTCTAAACATGTTGGAGGCTTTCTCTGTACACCTGAGGACAGCCACCAAACATGCCCAATAATGATACACTACTTTTTTAAAAAAAGCAATATAACATTTCATGATATTCAGCACATTTAAGCATTCACATCACATTTGTCTTTGGTCATGGTTATTGCCAGGACTCCTACCACAGGCAAGACTGATCATTTGAAGAAGAAGAAGAAGAAGAAGAAGAAGAAGAAGAAGAAGAAGAAGAAGAAGAAGAAGAAGAAGAAGAAGAAGAAGAAGAAGAAGAAGAAGAAGAAGAAGAAGAAGAAGAAGAAGAAGAAGAAGAAGAAGAAGAAGAAGAAGAAGAAGAAGAAGAAGAAGAAGAAGAAGAAGAAGAAGTAGTGTTTTGGATTTATATCCCCCCTTTCTCTCCTGCAGGAGACTCAAAGGGACTTACAATCTCCTTGCCCTTCCCCCCTCACAAAAAACACCCTGTGAGGTGGGTGGGGCTGAGAGAGCTCTGAGAAGCTGTGACTAGCCCAAGGTGATCCAGCTGGCATGTGTGGGAGTGTACAGGCTAATCTGAATTCCCCAGATAAACCTCCACAGCTCAGGCGGCAGAGCTGGGAATCAAACCCGGTTCCTCCAGATTAGATACACGAGCTCTTAACCTCCTATGCCACTGCTGCTCCAAGTGAGCTCTTAACCTCCTACGCCACTGCTGCAAGTGAAATTAGTTCTATTCTTTTAATGAATGATTAATTCCCTTCCAAATATGTTATAGAAAATATAGGAAAATTCTTCTTTCTTGTCCCTTTTTTGTTGCTTAGCATTACTATTCACCTGCTTCCGCCAGGATAATCTACCTTAAGCCTCTCCAAAAAAGTGGATCATAAACAAACCAACAAATAAACAGTACTGCCCATTTGGAAAACAGGAAGAAATGGTCTTTGGATTTATATCCCATTTTTCTCAACCGTAATGCGTCTCAACATGGATTGCAATCACCTTCCCCTTTCCACAACAGACACTTTGTGAGGTGGGTGGGACTGAGAGATTTTGAAGGGAACTGAGCCCAAGGTCACCCAGAAGGCTTCATGAGGAGGGATGGGAAACAAATCCAGTTTACCAGATAAGAGTCTGCTGCTCATGTGGAGGAGTAGAGAATCAAACCCAGTTCTCGAGATTAGAGTCCATCGTTCTTAACCACTACGCCATGCTGGATCCTGGGATGTGCTCAGATGAAAGCTCCTGGCAACTGAATTGTTTTAACAAGAAAGTTCTATAGGGTTCATGCTTTTCATGTGTAACCCTTTGAGTCCCCAAAGTCAAGGTTCAATGTCTAAAGTAATTCTAATAAACTCAAAATATAAATCCAATGTATTAAACTACAACAGAAAGTGTAACCCCCATGCTCAGAATGGGTTGACCCAGAAAGGGGTGGAGCAGGAGGCTGCAGAGCTCATGTAGTTTGGAGGAGACAAGGCTACCAGACTCGGACCTTGACTTGCATAAGCCCTCAACACCTTGTTGAGATAACTGCAATGTTGTTGGGAACTAGTGGGAAGGTAGTTGTTTGTTTTTGCTATGTTGTAAATGTTGGAATTTATTGTTTCAGGGTTTTTTATGTTTGTAATGGGTAAGAGTTCTCCTGGAAACCTTCATCATGTTGAACCCTGTTCATCAAGCCCTTGGAGTCTTCAGGAGCCAACCCACTTGCAAAGAAGAATTGGACTTGGCAGTTTCAGTAGACTGTAAATATAAAATGCAACCTGAACAGGACCTTGAAGTATGATGTTAAATGTTGATGTTTGATGTTATATGTTAAGAAAGTAAACCATTTTGTTTTTAAAATTTGTTGTTGCAAACTCATTCCAAGTTCTGCCCCACAGAACCCACAGATAGAGGTTACAAAAGCACCTATGAAAACATTCCCAAAGGTATCAATACTGGCTTACTAATCACGATCACATACCAGAATCCTCTTCACAGTCCCGTGCAGACAGCACTATGCATTTTTCCTGAGACCAAATCTGGAGCAGAATCCCCCACAATCCTTCTTGCCACAACAGGAAGTCTTCCTGGAAAGACACAGATGATTCTTCCACCTTGGTAGTTGCCTTAGGAGCAGTTCCCCTTTCCTTCTGGCAAGACAATGTGGGGCAGCTCTGCACTAGGGTGCTTTGGAGCAGCTCTTCAGGAGTTCAACTATGGCAAGTCCTGTTCCTTCCACTCTCCCGTCACTGCTGCTCTAAAGGATTGCTCAGCTCTTTCCAGACACTGCAGTTCTTATGGAAGATGGTTCAGTTCCTCCAGCTGGCAAATTCAGTTCTTTTTGGTCTGTCCTTTTTCAGCTCCAAAGCTTGTAAAAACAAGCCTTGCCCTTCAGAGAAGACTGCCTCCAGTGTTTCTCAATGAACAACCTCTTGCTCTTTGAGCTAGGCCAGTCCTGCTTTAAACTACCTTTTCGGGTTACATTGATCATTTCAACAGGATACCCATGAGCCTTTGCTAAATATGCAAATTATCACAAGCCTGTACACAGTGGTGGGATTCAGCAGGTTCGCACCACTTTGGCAGAACTGGCTGTTAAAATGGTGCTTGTAAACAACCAGTTGTTACATTATTTGAATCCCACCACTGCCTGTACACATATCAGCTAACAACTAGTCTTGTCGAAGGCTTTCATAGCTGGAATCACTGGGGTGCTGTGTGGTTTCTGGGCTGTAGGGCCGTGTTCTAGCAGCTTTCTCTCCTGACGTTTCGCCTGCATCTGTGGCTGGCATTTTCAGAGCCCTGATCTGTTCAGATCCTCTGAAGATGCCAGCCACAGATGCAGGCGAAACGTCAGGAGAGAATGCTGCTAGAACACGGCCATACACCCCGGAAACCACACAGCACCCTAACAGCTAGTCTGTTCTGGCCTAAAGTCTATCATAATATCAGTGATCTACCAATAAAAACTAGGCCGAAAACTCTTACGTTTTCCAGTACGGACTACATTTGTCTTTAGTGTAAACCCTGCAGAAGTATATCCATAGCTCCGCCACATTCACTTGACACTTCCAGTGCTGTAGCTCAGACCAGACTGGCAGCTATCCCCGGGCTTCTTGCCTCTGCTCCAGCTGAAGTGACCTTGACAGCTGAAACAGAAGATGGGCCTCATTTTGGCTTGTTTGTCTCTACTAAGAAAACTTTTGAGGCTCTGTTACAAATGCAGCGTTACCAGCCAGTTATGCAACAATATCCTGCGCCGAGTCCTCTTATGATCTGATTGACTCTCCCTGTTCTCCTGTAAAAGAACAACATCGCCACATCTTATCTACTTGGATGTCAGTGCAATTGATTGAATGGGACAAAGGCTTAACTACTTTGCTAACCTGGAATTAGAGCCACCAAAGGGACCGTGCTGTACTGATGCAAAATGGAAATACTAATCCTTTTGTGTTTTCCAGATCGGATGGTTCATTTCCATGCCAACAACTGCACATGACCTTCATAATAGTACCAACAACGAGAAGCTAGAGAGGCAGCAGCTTCTCTTTCCTTTTTTGATCAGTTGAAAGAAAAACACATCACAAGAAATAACATGCATAATAGTTTGGAGTAGTTTATCAAAGAATGGCCCTCTCTGCACAAACATTTTGAGGCAGGAAATAAAACGTTTCCTCCAAGGAGTTTTGCACTGTTGTTACCCCCGCCCCCTCCTTATTTGCAGCCTCACAACATTTTAAAATGCATTCCCTTCTCTAGCAATTCTTTGGGCGAAAATGTTTTTTTTAAAGGTTCATTTGTGTGCTGTCTCTTTAAAATGCCGTTTTGTGAGTTCACTCCTTGCCTGCAGATGCCCTTTGCCCTGCTCCATCTTCACAGCACTGACTGCAGACAACTCAAAGAACTGCAGCATGAGGCTGTGAAGGACGAAGCACTGATTTGTCCACACGCTGGGGAAACGGGGAAAAACCAAAAATGGCCGCAGGAATCATTTCAAGGGGCAGAGGGCAAACAAAAGGGCGACTGAAAACGTTTTCCAAATGTTGCAGGAGATTTGGGCAGAAAGGCACCTGGATTTGACTGGGTTTGGTATTCTGGTCTTAGCTTGTTCTGTTTCTTAGGCTGGCTTTCAATTAATCATAGTGAACTGGCCCAGCTACTGGTGGTGGAAAAGTCTCAGGTGACTATTTCAAACAAATGAACAACACAACCATCTCATATCTAAAACTGGGGGTGAGACGTGTCATTTCAAATATTAATGCTTTCCCATTGGTTCAAGTTGCACATTGAAGTGAGGCAGACAGGGACAGCCATCAAGAAATTCAGTACAGAAATGAACAAGGTAGGATATTAAGAGATTCAGCAGTTTAGAGATCCAGCAGATTAGAGATCCAGCAGTTTGTATTCTGTGTTCTGAGCAGGGGCATACCACCCAGGGGGACATGTGGGGTCAAATTTCCCCAGGCTGCAGCCATTTAGCCACGTGGGGGGAATCATCCCCACGCCCCACCTCCTTTTCCCCAGACCTGGTGCAAAAAAAGTTGTTTGGTCGTGGTGGGGGAGGGTGGCCACCCATACAGGGGTGGGGGAGATGGAAAACTCAGATTGTGCACCGGGCTACATTTCCCCTAGATACGCCTCTGGTTCTGAGTGCCTCCAAATGCTAGCAGAACTTAGCATACAATATATAGCCCCCCTCCAATCCACCTGTTATTGATGTTGACTTGTACCAAGTAAAACAAGATGGCTGTTGGATAATAGACAATAGTTGTGTGGGAAAAGTTCTATGAAAACCCCAACATCAAACTACTGACTTTTAATGAACTCATCACTGACCAGATGTGGCCTGATTGCAACATAGATAATTAGGTATAGATTAAATTAGACGAGATCTGCAACACAGAATTCAAGCATCTTCAGCCGTCTCATGAAGGCAATTCCTGTTCAGGGACTGAGGACTCAAAACAGATCAGGGCTCAAGAGTATTAGAACTTGGCCCAATTATGCTGTCAACATGAAGTTGCTCATTTCTTTCCATTTACATGAGTGTAAGACATTTATAACATGGCTGTTGCAATGATGTCCTTAGCAATAGTTGACCTCGGTGGGATCTTGAGGGGGCTATTACTGTGAAGCTACCAGGTCTATGCTGCAAAATGCTGGCCCGTTCTGCACAGCACAAATGTAATATCCTGAGGAGGTTAAAAGAAGCATTTGGGGGAAGAACTCCACACAGCTTTTTCCCCAGGACATTTTATTTCTGCTCTACACAGGAATTTTAGAAAACACTAACCTTGCAATATCTTTTTTCTTCAAGACGGGTTGAAGACATTTCCTGCTTGCGAAGTAGAAAGCAGGAAACACCTTATTTTTCCTGTCCAACTTCTAACAGCTCTTACTTTCATTTTCACTGCAGGTTCTTTTTAAAACATCTGCAGGACGTTTTATTTGAGCTGTGCAGAAAGGACCACTGTCTTCTTGGGCATGGCAGCAGCTGCTGGGCAGAAACTGAAACTCTTTCTCAGCTGTGATGTAATGAAGAAGAAGAAGAAGAAGAAGAAGAAGAAGAAGAAGAAGAAGAAGAGGAGGAGGAGGAGGAGGAGGAGGAGGAGTTTGGATTTATATCCCCCTTTCTCTCCTGCAGGAGACTCAAAGGGGCTTACAATCTCCTTGCCCTTCCCTCCTCACAACAAACACCCTGTGAGGTGGGTGGGGCTGAGAGAGCTCCGAAGAACTGTGACTAGCCCAGGGTCACCCAGCTGGCGTGTGTGGGAGTGCCCAGGCTAATCTGAATTCCCCAGATAAGCCTCCACAGCTCAGGCAGCAGAGCTGGGAATCAAACCCGGTTCCTCCAGATTAAATACATGAGCTCTTAACCTCCTACGCCACTGCTGCTCCTTTGCTGAAGACAGCAAAGGTGAAATTAGAATACATTCCTTCAAAACACTTCAAGGCAGACTAATGAACACATCACTAAGTTTCCCATCACATTAGACCAGGGGTCTTCAAACTAGGGCCCTCCAGATGTTCATAGACTACAATTCCCATGAGCCCTACTACTTGGCCATGCTGGCAGGGGCTGATGGGAATTGTAGTCCATGAACATCTGGAGGGCCATAGTTTGAAGACCCCTGCATTAGACCTTCCTATTGACTTCCCATTTTAAAAAATAACATCTGAGCGAAGAAGGGAGGAGGCAGAGAACAAAAGGGTTTCACAGAGTTCAATCAAGCACAATGATTTAATCCACAGTTTTCTGGGGCTGCCCAATTCAGAACCCCCAAATAGGGGTTATTTCATTTGCATAACATGGGAGTGTTATTTGCATATTCTTTGCATATCCACCAGAGGGGTGTTGCTTGAAATTGCTTTCTCTGACTGAATAATCTTTCCCATCAGTCTTCCCATCATTGAAATGCTCTAATGCACGGTGGCTGGACCTTTTTCAAAAACGACTGCAACTGCACAGCAGTTCACAAGGTCAGATACTTTGGCCCTCCAACGCAACTCTTGCAAGGTCATAACTGATGGTCTTGGCTTGACTTTGTAAACTTCAGCCCAAACCTTGAACAAAAATAAGTATTCATGAGCGTGACTCCCCAGCTGCTGCCCTCTGCAACAAAGAAGTTCTATGTATATGTATTTGCAAAGCATTAAGAGCAGTGGACTTTAGTCTGGAGGTTTGATTCCCCACTCCTCCACAGGAAGCCGGCTGAGTGACCTTGGGCTAGTCACAGTTCTCTTCGAACTCCCTCTGTCCCACCTGCCACACAGGGTATCTGTTGTAGTGAGAAGAAGGGAAGGGGTTTGTAAGCCACTTTGAGACTCCTTAGAGTTGAGAAAAGTGGGGTATAAATTCAAACTCTTCTTCAAAGTAGAAACACATTTTGAATTTCAAATTGTTAATACATGGGGATATGGGGAGAATGCTGCAAAAGGCTGATGACACCCACCCAGGTCTAGCTGTTGACAGATGGTCTGTCAGCCAGCTGGCCACTGCCCAGATATGCTAGCCAGGTGTTTGGAGGCCATGGTGCAATGGCTGAAGAAGAGAAGACTGAAATTAAATCCATCAAAGACAGAAGGTTTGTGGCTGGGCTGGAAGGGCCCTAAGCAGGGCTTTCAGCAGCCAACATTAGATCAGGTGGCATTAACACCTGCTTCTTCTGTCAAAAGCTTGGGTGTATTCCTGGAGTCCTCCTGATGGATGGAGGCCCAGGTTACCCATACAGCTACAGTGGCCTTCTTTCATCTTTGTCAGGCCAGGCAGCTGGACTCCTACCTATCCTGTTCAGACCCGGTGACAGTGATCCATGCAATGGTCACCTCCAGGCTGGACTACTGTAACTCGCTGTATGCTCGCCTGCCCTTGAGTTTGCTCTGGAAATTGTAGCTAGTTCAAAATGCAGGGGCAAAAGTCCTTATGGGGACGCCATTATTTCACCTGTGCTTTACCAACTGCAGAAATCTTCAAGGTTTTGATATTAACCATTCAGGCCTTGAGGGGTCTGGGACCGTTGTAGGGACCGTCTCTCACTGTATCACCCCTCGAGGACTTTACAATCCTCTGGAAATGACCTACTTGTAGTCCCTGGCTCCAAAATTGTCCAGCTAGCTTCAACCAGAGCTAGGGCTTTTTTAGCCCGGGCTCAGGCCCAATGGAACTCTCTATCTGCTGAGATCAGAGTCCTGTGATACCTGTAAAATGGAGATGTTCCACTGGGCCTTTGGTTGGTTTTCATCACTGCTGGGCTTTAAAAGTCCCCCCCCAACCCAGATGTTTCCCCCTCCCCTTATTAAAGAAGAATTGGGAAGTTCTGAACCAAACAGGGAGGAGTTAGGATTTGGATATGCTTTAAGTAAGTTTGAAAAAGGCCAACTGGATGTGATAGTTTTAATGGATTATACAGAATTATTTGCTGAAAACATTGATTATTGTAAGAAATGATTTTAATTGTTAGCCACCATGAGCCCGGCCTTGTGCTGAGAAAGGGCAGGATAATAAATCTAATAAAAGTAAAATAAATATTGAAATTGGGAGTGTTAATTGTTCCCCATTGTGGGAGTTGTTTTAAGGTGCCAGGTTTTTAATCCCTATACTGTTTTATTGTTTATTGAGATTTATGTTTTACTGATCTGTAAGATACTAATGTTAGCTGCTCTGAGCCTGTCATGTCAGGGAGAACAGTCTAGAAATCAATCAATCAAATAAATAAATAAGAATGTTTTTGCTCACCTTTCAGAGCTTCAAGATCCAATACATTTCCCCAAAATTTGCAAAACCTGAAACCATGATTCCTGAGGTACAGCCCCAATGCTTGTATCTGAATCCCATGGGCAGTAGATTTGAGGGATAACAGTTATACAGAGCATTTAAAAATTCCAGATTCAGCTCCGGCTACAGTATGCTCTGGATTACACATACCAATTTGTAAAGGAATAATCAGGAAATGGAGTCTGCCTGGTCAGTTGGGTAAGGGATGAGGAAAGTCAGCTTTGATTAAATCTGAGGCCATTCCAGCCATTTGAGGAAAAACATTAGAAGACATGTTGTAGCACAGATCTATTCCTGGCTGTGAAAAAATGGGCATACAAATGTGCTGAGCTCCATTTCTGAGGAACAAGAGCTCTGGATCCACACCTATGACGGCATTTTGGTCCATTTACCTTGCAGAAATCCATTAGGCAATATAAACGACTGCCCTCAATTGGATATTCTTTTAATGCCTTATTTCGTTTAATGTCCTCTAGGAATTGAAATTTAGCTGCTGGTTATCAATTACACTTCTAAATAAGCGGCTGCTTTAGCATACATGAAAATTAAAAACTGTTTCTTAATCCTTTGTGGAATTTCGGTATTTTATAGTGGCTTTTATTGAAGCTGAATTTTCTTGTGCTCCAGTCAATTAAGACTCACTGAAGGCCACATCCCCTCAAATCAATGAAAAAATGACCTTATGTAACTACTTTGAATGAGCCTGGGTCTATTATCAACAATATTACTCTTGTAAAGCAAGGAATAATACCCCTCATGCACCAGAGCTCAGACACCGGATTACAATCTAAATATAGTTCTTTAATTTCATCCTAACAATGATGAAAACTTTCTTCTCCTCTCACTAGGTTACATTCTGCTAAACAGTGTTTCTAATTTGAGGGAAGGGGTAAATGACATTATCTACACTACTAGTCTGCCTGCAAAGGATTATCCTTCTTATTAACCCCCAGCTTAGTACAACCAATATACAAGCTACGGGAAAGCAGGCATTAACAAGGGAAATTACATATGACATAACACATGAGCAATTGTATAAACGAGATCAGAGCTGCAAGACACTTTATGGTAAAGAGGGCTCATATTGTTAAGTGCTGCAGCAATGATTTTCTCCCCCCCCCCCACACACACACTTGATTGATATTTCCCACTACAGATCAGGTGCTTTACAATCCTACCAGATGTTTGAACTGGCCTTCTTCTTCCTGCTGCAATAGAATCCCTAATGTCAACGTAAAATTTACCAACCTAAGCCGTGAGGTTTAAGAAGTAATTCAAAAGGCAACCTTTCCATTCCCCCTCTCCCCCTCCTCTCCCTCAGTCTCCTTTTATAACTGTTCTTATGGGAAAACCACAATTAGCAAAGTGAGAGAGAAAAGAAGAAAGAAGAAGAAAAATTCCACCTTCTGCATTTGGCTGTAATGTACTTTCAGATCTGCAGTAATTTAACATAATGCCACAAAGCTGATGAACAGCATTCAAAAGAGTCAGAATGTCAACCAGTGGGGGGAAAAACAAGTAAGGCTCATTCCGCACACGCAAAATAATGCACTTTCAAGCTGCTTTCACAACTGTTTTTGCCATTCCGCACAGCTTCAAAGAGCCCTGAAAACAGCTTGAAAGTGCATTATTCTGCGTGTGCGGATTGAGCCTAAGAGAATCTTAAGAGCTTGTTACCAGCTTTTGTTATGTCCAGAAAGTAGCTACATTTAAATGCCAATTTCTCCTCTGCAAGTCTTTATTGGTTCCAGCAGCTCTCATGCCTACTGTTACCATAATGTATCAGAGAGAAGCTCATCAAGATTGATGTATGGTGGTGGAGGGAGAGACACAGAATTTTAGTCCTATCTGGAACCCTATCCATGCCAATTTACACAGCCATTTGCCACAATTATTCCCCAAATGGTGAGGTTGGGGAGGATGCCTGTTCCCTTTTTTCTGTTGTTGCCATCTTTGGTCTAGTGTTACTTTGCTAGAACATGTCAATTTCATGTCAATTAGGAAAAAGAAAGAAAGAAAGAAAGAAAGAAAGAAAGAAAGAAAGAAAGAAAGAAAGAAAGAAAGAAAGAAAGAAAGAAAGAAAGAAAGAAAGAAAGAAAGAAAGAAAGAAAGAAAGACCTTCTGCTTGTTCTGAAATGTTGGCCCAAAGAGCAACTGCTGTGGTGTGGGTAGGGGAAAACCCACAGAAAGGTTAATACTCAGTGATCTCATTTTCCCTGCAAAGGGAGAGAAAAAGTCACACTTTAACAAGTATTGGAAACAACAGGGGTTCTTTGATCTGAGAGCACAGTGACTTCCTAAAAGGGGAAAATGTGCATAACTGAGAATCCAACCTGAAAGGAATGTATGCTCAATGCGAAGGAGGCCGCAAGGTTGTAAATATGAAAGGTTACTAAGGATTGCACTCTATGAAGTTCCACTAGAATCATGGCTAATTCCGTCAATCATTGAGGTTATTTTCATGGGCACCCCAACTTTTTCAGACCTGGTCCGTTCCTATTATCCTGAGCAGGGAACAGGGTGGGGGTAAAAAACTTGCTGTCTGTCACACATACATTCCCCTCTCATGGCCTTTGATTTTTTTGGGGGGGGGGGGAAGGGGAAATAAGGAGTTTACAAACTACATTTCCACAGCTTTCAACATGTGTGCATTATTTCAATGACCTATACTGTGCATTGCAATAGTTGGCACTAACCTATTAGTATCAAAAATACAGTAACATTTCCAGATCCATGTAATAATACAAATATTTAGCACTTGTATAATACCTAAATTATGTTTCTTTTCAAGTGTTCAAAATGTTTCTCTTTTTGAAATCCTTACAACTCCTCAGCAAAGCGGGTTGTCTTCAGTGAATGGCGAAATAAGGCTTAAATATACCTTGCCTAAAACCATCAAAAGATGTGGAATGGGGACTACTTGATTCATACCACAGCCATTGTGCTACACCTGTCAATTATAGGCAATAGCTAACCACAGCATTCTATTTTAAAATGTCAGTATAACAGAGCCGAGCTACATATTTATAAGACTCTCATCACATGATCCTTCTAGAAGTGGTGAATGCGGCATTACTTAGAACTGTTCCACCAGGTCTTTCCCATCTTGCCAGCTGGATCAAACAGAATTAGACCATCTCTTTTTGGCCTGGGGGGGGGGGGGAGGAGGAGAAAGAGGTGGCGATGGTAATTATTTATTATTATTAGTTGTTGCCATCGGCTTCTGACTTCTATTAACAGTCTGGGGTTGAAGGTTTTATTGTTTTAATTGTTTTAATATCGTACTGATATTCATATTTTAATGGTTTTAATGAGGGACAGGGCAGGATATAAATTGAATAAATAAATAAACAAACAAACAAACAAACTTCTCTAGATTAAATCTGGATTGCTTTTGGGTCTTTGTTTGTAATCAGATGTTGGGAGCCTTTAGACACAAAAGACTATATCTTTTTTCCCGCCCCCTTGTAATTCCTAATCTAGGATAGGCCTTTTTTCATCTTGGTTTAATTTAATACCTACTGAAATTAAGGCTATAAAGACGTATAGTGATAGTGTGGGAATGCACTTCCAAGTCCCGTTTCTGCCCACACAGGAGCTTGGAAATTCCATGGCCATCATAACTCTGCCCGCAGAAGCCCCGCCCTCCTTACGCCTCATGTCAACTTACCTCCCTCAGTCTGCCATCAGTTAGGCATGAAGATTACTTCCTGCTTAAGGCCTAGTACTAACAGAGGTGAATTGCCATTGCCTTCCTCTATAATGACCCTGGACATTTTTGGGGATTTCCCATCCAAATATTAACCTGGGCTCAGGGGCGGAGCGAGGGGGAACTGCGCTCAGGGCACGCGCGCATCCTGCGCCTCTGCCGCAGCACCCCCACCCCGGAATGCCCCCGGAATGCCCCCTCCACAGCCTGACCACGCCCCCTATGACGGCGTTGCCCACCCCATCCCATTGGTGCTATGCCACTGCCAGGGCTGACTCTGTTTAGCTTCTGAAATCTGAGGAGATCCAGCTGGTGTGGGCCATCCAGGTGAGGGCCCTGCAGAACCGAGATCTCCCTTCGTCGTAATTTGATGACAGGAGGCATACACACAGCTCATTGGATGCTGAAGCAAATGACTACATGTGTAGCTTGTTCAACTACAGCACTGCTTCACAACCAGAATAACCCAGAAATAATATTTCATGTGGGATATTTTTATCCGTTTTTCAATTTTAAAAGTCCAGGAGAGAAAACAATTTGAGTCATAGCTCTTCATGTCAGCAAAGGACAAGGCAGAGAAGAAACAACATGAAACATGATTTGTTGTAGCTTAATCAAATTAAACACATTTCCCAATAGTTTAGGGAAGGCCTTCTGGCCAAAACAACGTTAAGCTTGTTTTCTGATAAAAAGTATATTAAAATTTACAAAGCACAGTTTCTTTTTTTCTTTTTTCACCCAAAATGTACACTGGGTTCAGATAAAGGCAGCCATGCCAAATCCTGTGAACGATTAAAGATGCCAAATACTGAAATAAAACTGCTTGAACTAAATCCATGCCAGCAGATCTATTATAAGGTACAACGAGATCCTAAATAAAAGATACATTTCTAGTGAAAAAACGAATTGCTAGGAACACGAGAACTGTCTCACTTCACCAGACCAAATGTTCACCCAACTTAGCACTCTCTCTCTAATTATGGCTACCACATATGTGTTTGCATGTGTATATGTGTGTGTGTGTGCTGTCAAGGCAAGAGAAGTTACAAAGGGAAATCACAAGCTCGGCATAGTTGTGCACTAACCCAGTGATAGTGGTTTGGGAAACACAAGTGGCTCTACAACTACAGTCCAACTGGTCAGCTGTGAAAACAAGCCTACAAGAGGTCTGTTTCTTCTTTAGAGGTAGAATAACTGCAGCTGCTACCATTTACCCCCCAAGATATATCTGTTTTACTATTTTAATAATGCAACACAACTTACCGGTACTCAGGACAAGTATACGAGGGTTGTACAGAGGTAGTGATTCTGTGTTTAAAACTATCACCATATGCAGCTAATATGGTGGAATGGGACATACCACTGTTCAATGCTTACCTATAAAGTAAAACTCTTAGTACTGGGCAAAGCAATCCTAGAGGCTCAGCAGTACTTTGGTAATGAAAAAGGTTAGATTATATTTTGAATGTATCTGGAGTGATGTGTGGGCCATTCAGTAATTGTGTGGCTCTTGTGGGTTCATGGGAATTATGAATATGACTCTTCATATTCCGCAGAGCGAGCACCATTATTCTAGTTTATTGCTGTTCTACATCAAAACATTTAAGACTCAGAAACACACCATCTTTCATACCTAGGAATGTGATAGTTGGGTTTCTCCCATGACTCATAGCTACTGATACCCTGATTCTCATTGGGGACTTGAAGGACAGACTTCCTGGCATATGGGCTGATGGGAACTGATCCAGTCTCGCTCTCTGCTTCTCTCTCCATATTGCTTTGCCTCTGTGGACACCTTTCAGTTTTCACCTCAGCACAACCAGCTTACTCCACCCCTGCACAGGCCAATCCAGATTTTCTTATTCTTTCCCAAAGAGAATTGCACTGGGTGTAGGTTTATAGAGTGGTCATAAGAAACCCTATCGAAAACCCTACCAAAGTCTACTCAATGGGGCTTACTTCCAGAAACATGTTCTTAGAATTGCCCTGTTATGCTCTCTGACAATCCTCCATAAGTGTATCTTTTTTCTTAAAAGGCACTTGTGCCGTCTTTTAGAAATGAATTCCATAGGTTAGTTGAATAGAAAAAGTATCACTTTTTTTTTGTTTTTTCTGGATCTGATGCCAGCCAGTTTGCTTCTCAGCAATTCCTGGTTCAAAATAACTGCTAACCAAATGGCAGCTATATAAAGATTAGTTAAAACTCCAAAGACATGAAAAATGGGTCAACTGAGCCCTCTGCCCAGGTGGTAAACCCAGAATTGCTGTGTCTCCATTCATCCTTCCCCCACAGTTCTGAGAACCATTAGGAGTCCTGGATTTACTTTGAAAGTAGAGAATATAGGTGTCTCATAATGGGCAGATCCTCTGCCACCTGGGATGACCCCAGGAGCCTTCCGCCACCCTCAAATGGACCTCAGGACAGCCAGAAGAAACCTGAGCTGCCCAAAGTCACGCTGGCCCATCTTGGCAGTTTCTGGGATGACCAAGGAAGCCCCAAGTTGTCCACAGCCATACTATCCTACCTCAGCAACTTCTGGGGTGTCAGGGGCAGCCCTGAGCCACCCAGAACAGTGTCACCACAGCCCCGATTCCCTAGACACAGAGTCAGGGCCTCCCCAGCACTCCCTCCCCAGCAGCACACTCTCACCCACCCACACCAGGGACCAGCACCAAACCACTCTCTTGGAGAGAGGGGGCCAGCAGGCAAGTACAGCCCTTAGCTTTGGGTGGGGGAAGAGGGAAAGGCCATGAGGAAGCATAGGGTGGGGTGTGGCTTTGGCCAGACAGACAGCTCAGGAAACCCCTGGGGCCAGGGAAGGGTGGGCTCAGCCCAGTCCAAAGGGCTTCAGTTGGTGGGTGGGAAGACCAGGGGTAGCACAGAGAGAATAAAAGGCAGGGCAGGAAAGGCCAATGGGGAGACTTTGGGCTGGCATTTCCTGCAGAGCTGTGGAACCTGCCATGCCAGGAAGGAAAGGTAACATGTGAGACTTCATCCCTCATATCTGAGGTTGACCCAGACACTGAAGAGCTGGAGCCACCCACCTCGGGGGGCACGGAAGGAGGGCCCCCAACAACAGGGGGTGCCACAGCAGGAATCCTGGATTTACTGTGAGAGTAGAGAATACAGAAGACTGCTTCATCTGGTCAAAGAAATCACACTGTTAGCATTTTAAAATAATAGATGTTAATTTTTCAAAAAGGCACTCTAATACAGTGGTTCGTGTGTCCCTCAGGATAAGCAATAGCCAGAAGTATTGAGTCACATTCCATGCTCTTGATGCTGTTCATGAGTTTATAAACCCTCATCATGTTCACTGCACCCTTTACCCAACACTGTCATCTCTTCTCTCCTGAATTTTTTAAAAATCACCAGCTGCTTACATTTGTACATATTTAAGACAGAAATC
Organism: Sphaerodactylus townsendi; assembly: GCF_021028975.2. NCBI lineage: Eukaryota > Metazoa > Chordata > Lepidosauria > Squamata > Sphaerodactylidae > Sphaerodactylus > Sphaerodactylus townsendi. The sequence continues at coordinate 69,131,528 of NC_059435.1, forward strand.
TGAGCAGTGAGATGTTAGATGAAGTCTCACCTGAACCAAAATCTTGGCAAAAGTTACTCACAGGACAGCATTTTTAATGGTGGAGAGCCCGTTGTGTGATCATTTTCCCCTCTCTTTGCTCTGTAGACATTCATTCAACCCTAATCACTCTCCTGGTTTTGTCTGCTTTTGTAGCTTTAAGCAAAGCCTGTGGGCACTCAAAGAAACTGCTTGAACTGGTACAGAGAGAAGTTGCTTGAAGCTACCAAGGGTAGACAAAATGCAGCACTAGATTTGTACCCCAGATACAGTACTTTGCTACAGCCCTATTGATCAGGAACAAAATACAACCTATGGGGTACAAAGTATGATACTGATATGGATCAGACAGCTTAACGGCAACCCTCTCTTGTGTCTGTTCCTTTTCATCATCTGGAAGAAAGTCTGGAAGTAGCTGGCTTCAATTTAGTCCGTTTGCACCAAATTAAAGTTTCACAACTACAAGCTGCTGAGCTCGTCCTTGCATGGCCTGAAAATATTTTTAAAAGGTTGGCCATATCCCAAGCAAACGAAGACTGACTGGTGATCAATGCTGGGTAGCTGGAGACAGATGGGAACAAAACAAACAACTTTCTTGCACAGAAATGTCCCGAAACCTAGTGCAGTTTTATCATTCTGGCTTTCATTGCTTTATGTTCATTATGTTGGTAACTTACAGTCACCGCTTTTCCAGCTAACTTTTCACATGCTGTTTTACAAGTGCTGGATCAACTTAAGTGTCAATAGGCAGCTGTTCATTTATATAATATTTATGAGTAGGACTGAACGCCATCATAAAATGTTCTGCACCACATCTAGATACGGTGCTGTGAAAAAGCTTGTTACTTTAAAAACTTCTATGTGAATCAGATTTGCAATTAAGCATGTATTGCTCAGTCAGCATAATTGGTTCTTTTTCTGGTAGGCACAGGAAGGAGCAAAGGACTCTGGAGAGGACTGAAACTCGATCAGATCATTGTAACTTTTGTTCATATATAAATACCTAGGGCTTACCTACCATCATAGGGCCTCCTGGACACTACATAGGAATCGGGCCATCTCCGTCGCTAAATTAAGTACCTCAGCCATTATACGCTTCCTCTATGGGAAAGGCCGAGGATACATCCCTGCAGCGTTGAGAGCATTTAATGCCAAAGTGAGTCAACAAATCCTTTATGGGATCCCCATCTGGATAGGGGCATGGAGCAGAGAGGTTGAAAGGGTCCAGTCGTACTTTCTGTATAAAATCCTTGGCTTGCCCCATTCTATTCCCTATGCGGCCCTGTGCTTAGAAACAGGCCAGCATCAGCTAGAAACTCTGGCCTGGTGCCGTACATTCAAGTTTTGGGCCAGGATTTGTTTTAATCGAGATGAACTGGACTATACATCCTGCCAGGGAATGCGCTCCATCCTCCACACAACCCAGTGGTGGGTTAAAATCGAAGTCAAACTTAATGAGTTGGGCATTTCCTTGGAGGACCTGCTAATGTTAACAGAGCAGGAGGTCTATGGGGCTATCAAGAAGAGACTTTTTGATAGAGAGTTTCAACAGATGCTAGAGGAAGCTAATAAAACCTGTTCCCCGATCTCTCTGGGAATACCTGTGGATAGATTAATTGTAGCCCAGTACCTTTATCTCATGGTTGGGGCCCGGTGGTGTAGAGCAATCACCTTAGCTAGGTGTAATTTCCTGCCTTCTTCCTTTAGCCTTGGATGCCACCTTGGAATCCCACATAAAGAAACTCCATCAGATCATTGTAACTTTTGTTCATTTCCCTCACTTCTTCCCAAGTTACTATACATCTATTTTGTGAGCCAGTGTACTTTGATAGTACAATATAAACAAGAAAGGTTACGGATTAGAATGCACCCCCCAATACTTTTGAGCCTGGGCGCCCCTTTGGAATTCTGAAAGGGTGGTGGGCACAGTCACAAAAAGGATACTTCAAAATGGCTGCCACCAGAGGCAGATCTGGCCACAAAATGACTCCAATAGCTGACCATTTATACAGTGAAGATTCTTATGCCAATTCAATCTCCAGTAGCCAATCTTTGCTGGACAAGAGCCCCACCTGGCCCCATGCTTTCTAAAAACATTTGGTAGGCACCAAGGAAGTTGTTGGCAGGCACAAAGGTGCCCATAACCACATTGTTGGGAATTCCTCGGTTAGACATTTGCTTTTTAAATAATAAATGCTGCAATTCTCAAGATAATTCTGAATTCTGCATCATATTGTGTACCAGGACTGTGAATATAGCATAGACATGGATTTGAGTTGTTCAAGTACATATTTTTCAACCTAGACTCAGAGTTGGGTTTGGTCACAGCGTTCACCACAGTAGTCACAATTTTTCCATTGTTTTCAAAATTATGTATAATATGCAGAATTCCTTGAGGTTAAATGCTATTCAGTGGCAACCTTGACATTTTATCCTAGAAGAGGTTTTTTTTTAACTACCTTTAGTTTTATGATAACAGTGGCACTGAAGAACCTGCACAGGAGTAAAAGTCATTTTGTGATGTGAATGTTATGGCATTATTCAAGTTGCTCTCCACTGCAATTAGTTTCCTCATCTGACAAAACAAATTGTTCTATTCACATGATTTCAGTGAGATTATCCTACCTCTTCTCTGTTCGGCTTCTCTAAGCCTTGGGTTTCAGTGAGATGAATAGACTATATATGGTATCACTGGTTGGTGCCCGAAACATCTGAAATGGCACAGGGAATGGGATGTGTGCTGGCATCATACCAGCACGCTTCTGGTAAAAACCAAAAGTGATCTAGCATATAACCTGTTTTGCAAAAACTCTATGGTTTTACCCAACTATCCCCCCCCGCCCCGCCCCATTTTCTCCCAAGGAATGCCAGCTAAGGCCTAGTAACCCTATGGACAAAAATCTCTTGAAGTTTTCAACAAAGACCCCTTCCGCACACGCAAAATAATGCATTTTCAAACCACTTTCACAACTGTTTGCAAGTGGATTTTGCCATTCCGCACAGCTTCAAAGAGCACTGAAAGCAGTTTGAAAGTGCATTATTCTGCATGTGCGGAATGAGCCGCAGATTGCAAACAAATACAAGCACTTCTGCAATGGTGGCTGAAATCAATAGGGGCTGGTGAAGGAAAGGATGGTCAACAGTAGGCAGAGTCAGAGCCAACTAATTTTAGGTTGCTTTCCACCACCACCCTCCTTAAAAAACAAAGCTACAACAACAACACTGCAGTTTAGTTAGTGCACGCTGACACCGGAGAAGGTGTCAAACTAAGGTTGCCAATCTCTGGATGAGGCCTGGAGATTTCTTGGAATTAAATCAGAACTTCAGGCTGCAGAAATCCCCTGGAGGAAATGGCTGCTGTTAATGGTAGACATCATGGAGGCCATTCATTCACATGGCCAGAAATGACTTAAGAACATAAGAACATAAGAACATAAGAACATAAGAACATAATGGCACTATCTGCCACCACAGGGTAGGCTCATCGTGGAAGGACCCCAGCAGCTGCCTGTCTGCCCACCCAGTTAGGGCCCTCAAAGCAGTGATATTGCTGACCACCAACAATACTACTGACCACCAAAATAGTATCATGTACTCTGCAGAAAGTAATTGACCAGATTGGAACAAACTGAATAACATTTATGATTTGGGCCTCTATTTGGTCTTCAGCATCCCAACAAGCAAAAGGTCTGGAAAGAGGACTGGAAATAATGTCTCTATGTCAGGTGCCAACTTCCTCTCACTAGGGGGCAGCCTAAAGACAGCCTTCCAGTTGTATTAGGGAGGACAGAGATTTCTGATCTGCACTTCCAATTTCACAGTGCCAGGTCTTCATGATGCAAGCTTGAAGAAAAAAGAGATGACATCAAAAAAAGTATTCGGTAATCCATGTGAGCCTTTGCCCCCAATAGTAAAAATGTGCCAGAGGCACCTTTAGCTATCCTTGGCAAATAGTATAATTTCCCACGCTTGTTTCTGGAAGATATGCAGCTGTTTGTATCCATGTATTTTTTGTTATGGAGTCGGCCTTATGGAACAGCTGGCCGGAGGAGGTCAAAGATGCATTCACTTAGGTGGGATTTTCATACAGGGGATCATTGCAGTATGCAAGGAGCAAACTTTTGCAGTCCTACTACAAGGAAGAGGATGCAGGGCTTTTTCGACAATGGCCCGCATGATTCCCTATCCAAGTGACTGCTTGGAAAGCCATAGAGGGCTGCCAATACCCAGTTCCAAACTAGGGCTGCCAGCCTTCAGGTGGTGCCTGAAGAACCCTCAGAATGACAACTGATCTCCAGGCTACAGAGATCAGTTCCCTTGGAGAACATGTACGATTGCCAACATCCAGGTGGTAACTGGAGATCTCCTGGAATGACAGGAGATCAGACTACAGAGATCAATTCCCCAGGAGGAAATGGCTGCTCTGGAAGATGGGCTCTGTGGCATTACACCTTGCAGAGGTCTCTACTTTCTCAAAGCCTCACCTTACCAGGCTCCAACCCCAAATCTCCAGATATCCCAACCCAGATTTGGTCATCATTTTTTTAGTCAGTTGTCTTGTTCTATTTTATTCTGCCAATTTTATATCTTGCTGTTAAGTCACTTTTTTTGTGGAGACTGCAGCTAATTATCAAAAAGTTATCATTATTTATTTATTAAAAGTATTTATATTTTGTCTTTCTCCAGCTATATTCAAGGTGGCTTACAAAATAAATAATAAAGAATCTTTCTTTAAATCATAAAGTTCTTTAATGGACTTTGGTTAACAATGACCATCATTAGAACCAGGTCCAACCTGGTCAGACTTTCTGAAAAGTACATAATACTGTTTGTGGGAGACGGTGGTTGAAGGAGAGCTGGAATCCCAGAGCAGACAAGAACAGCAAAGGTATGACAGAAAGTGATTTGAATCACACTCAGTGCTTGAGGTTGGAGGAAAGCTGTAGCGTTGGCTGAGATGGACAGGATTACATTTTAGAAAGGTAAGCACATCCATCAAGGATCAGATTGTTCTTCAGGAATCCATTAAAATAGAATGAAATAGCCTATTATCCGAATAATCCTTCCCAGCAGATGAACTTACCTTTCATTTATCACGATCAATACTTCTGAACTCCTGCCTACAGCTGATTAGCCTGGCATTCAAGGGCTACTGTTTCCTGGATCTTTTCTCAACAGTTACTTAGAGACTCCATTTAATTCTATTTCTCTCCCCCCCCTTTCCCTCTCCAGCACTTCTGAGCCTCCCTGCTCTTGCAGAATGATCAGAAGTCTCTGCCAACAGATTTCAGTTTCACTTGCTGCTTTTGACTCATCGCTTCTGAGATGTAATTCATCTGGACTTGGTGCCTTGTCAACTTCGAACAGTTATAATTGCTTAACTATCTGCTATGGCAAAATCATAAAACCTTTCAATGTTTCCTGTTGCCCGGAGGAAAATGTGCCCTTCAGATGTGCTCTTCAGTTTTCCTGCTAACACTGAGGGAAAGGTATGCGGCACCAGACTTTTCAGTGATGTCAGCTACTTTGGCCCTGCTGCCCTACTGACTGACAGGTTGCCAGTATGTCTCTAGGGTACTTCCAGACAGAGTTTGTCGAGTGTCAGGCATGGTGAATCAGCGTGCCTGACACTTGCACGTCAAACTGGGAACTGTGCCGCACACTGCTAGACCAAAGCAGCGTTAATGTGAATGGCACTATTAATAAAGTGATGAACACTAAAGCCTCATGCTAGATGGTATCTTTTTCTTAATGCATCTTTCTCTCTGGTTTAGCATTACATAAATCACTATACCAGCCATGGTGAAGTTGCCATTTTCCAGCACCCTGAGACTTAATTCTGATGTAGCAAGGTTCAGTTCTAAAAGAACAACTCTGAAAGGACCCCATAAACCACTCACCATCACCCCCCAGCCTCCCATGTGCCACAAACAACTCAATTATACCTCAGTTTGTAGCAAACCATAACTTAGCACTATATCTGAGATCGCAAAATTTTATTGATATGTTGCTACCTTGTAAACTGTGGTTTAATGGTCCCAGTTTGCAATCCTGGTTTGCAGAATAAGTACAAACCACAGTTGGTGGATTCAAATTCAATGGAAAACTGTGGTTTGCCATGAACAGAAAGGGACTTCCAGACAAAAACATATCAAACAAGTACCTGGAAAATCTATCCACTGCCTGCTCTCCATCTCCACTACCAATGACTTTATAAGCTACCAGGGTTTGAACTTTCTGACCTCCTGCTTCCTTTTTTCCTTTAATTACCTCTCAGCTGTTCTTAGTAGTCTGATTCTCATGAGCATGCTCAGAAATACTTTGACTTTTGTGCTTCCCCCACCTATTGGGTAAATCTACAAAGTTATAACCCTGCATTCCTAGGAAATCTCTCACTTATGTAAAGTGCCTCTATCTTGTTTGCGAGTGACCTCTTTTTCTGCTGTCATGACTGGCACAAGGGCCAGCAATTTCACTATCAGACGCAATGAATAATAAAGACGCCATTAGCTTCCTCCAGGGAATTATCGCCCCCCCCCCCACTACATTTTGCAGTTCAGCCTACACTTCATTGGAATTAAATGTTCTTTAAGCATCATGCACATTTCAGAATGTCTGTGTCTAAAAAGCTGTTAGATACCCCATTGTCCATAATACTTTTATTACAGGGACTCATCTCAATGGAGCCACTTATATTATTGTATGTATTTTTTTTAGCTTACTAGTTTTGTTACAGTACAAAAGACTTCTATCCTCTGATCATATAGATTCACTTCCTGCCATTCTCTAATGCTCTCAGATTACTACAGATTGCCTTCTTGTGGCAGCTGTTATGCGCTCACTGCCATGCTGCAGCTTAAAAGGCTTATTTGATGGGCAAGAAGAAGGCAACCAACAAGTGACTCTACTGTAAGAATGTGGATTATCCCCAAATAGGGGGCACTCGAGTTCTCAAAAGAGCCTCATGCCCTTCCACTGCTAAGTAGAAATGCATATAACAAATCTCCAACAACAAAAAGTAACTCAAGAAAGAGCACTCTCAATCCGAGAAGCGGGAGGGACATCAATCCTATTCCGAACAGCCTTTTCCCACTCACTCAAAGTCATATCTCCAAGCTGTTTTCCTCTCTCTGAGGTTATATGTTCAAGATCAAAACGGCAGCTGGACCTCACAGGAAAAAAGGCAATTTTGAGTGGATAACGTCCATCACAGAAATATTTGAGCATTTGCTTCACCTTCTCAAAAGTGCAGCCTCCTGATCTTTCATTTAGAAGAAGAAAAAAAGTTGATTTTTATGCCCCACTTTTCTCTACCTTAAGGAGTCTCAAAGCAGCTGACAATCACAATCGCTTACAATCTCCACAACAGGTACTTTGTGAGGAAGGTGGAACTGAGAGAGTTCTGAGAGAACTGTGACTGGCCCAAGATCACCTAACAGACTTCATGTGGAGGACTGGGGCCCAGTTCTCCAGATTGCAGTTTGCCACTCTTAACCACTGCATTATGCCACATCACTACATCAACAAAAACACCAAGTTTCTTATACATATGTCAATGTAATGCCTACTTGTTGGGAATGACAAGTATACGGCACAACTAGTCATGAAAGTATTAACCATCTGTTTGTATGTAAATAAAATGTTGAGGCCATATTCTAATGAGCTGACCTATTTATTAGCCATTGGCTAGTATCTGAATCATGATGGGTCTAAATATGTTCTGCATGAATGTAAATTAACCAACACTGCTCACCCCCTAATGGAGATCCAGAATGCGGTTGTGATTATAGTGTTGGGTTTGGAAGATCACATCTCATGATATTGCCAAAGTCCATACTTCCTGGGCGAGGATGACAAGTCTCAGTTGCTTGAAAGGTCTGTCTGCAATGAAGGGTAAGCAAAAGAACCCCCAGGAATCTTTCTGGCTTGGATGGTACATCCAGGGCTGAGAAAATTTCCCATTTATTCACTGCTGCTGCTGCAGAGGCGTAGCTAGGGAAAATGGTACCCTGTGCAAAATCTGAGTTTTGCTCCACCCCCCACCCCCCATGTTCGTTTGTGTTTTCTGTATTTTTTGTGTTTTTTCAGTTTTTGGTCTGCAGGGGGCGCGGTTCTTAGGCTAGCAGCATCACAATTTCGGGCTATCTTTAGGAGACTATCCTGTTGATACCAGCCTGGTTTGGGTGAAGTTTGGTTCAGGGGGTCCAAAGTTATGGACTCTCAAAAGTGTAGCTCCCATCTCCTATTAGCTTCCATTGGAAACAATGGGGGATGGGGCACCCCCTTTGGGAGTCCATAACTTTGGACCCCCTGAACCAAACCTCACCTAACTTGGGTGGTATTAATTGGGAAAGTTCCCCGAAACCTCCCTGAAATTTTGGTGCTGCTAGCCCAAAACTGCGCCCCCTGCAGGCCCAAAACTGAAAAACACTAAAAAATACAAAAAAACAAACCTGAAATTTTTGTTGTCCCCCGCCCAGGTGCGCGCCTGGTGCAACACGCACCCCCTGGCCCCTTTGTAGCTCTGCCTCTGTGCTGCTGGTATGTCAATAATGTTGAGACCCATGGCAGATCAGCCAATCCCTGACCAGCCAACTGAGAGGGTTCTCATTTCCTCCCCTGCCCCTTCTCCTTCCAGCAATTGTCTTTTATCAGCAACTGCAACACCATTCGATGATGTAGTTCCCAGGATATAGGACACCCCAATATTTGGCATCTTGAGAATACCCATCTCTAGTTCTTAACAACCAGTCTAGGTGAGTCTCTGGAAATCCTGAATAGGTGCCTGGAAAAAGAACCTATTGGAATGGATGAGGGCAAATAAATTGAAGCTCAATCCAGACAAGACTTAGGCATTATTGGTCAATGAAGAAGAAGAGTTTGGATTTATATCCCCCCTTTCTCTCCTGTAGGAGACTCAAAGGGGCTTACAATCTCCTTGCCCTTCCCCCCTCACAACAAACACCCTGTGAGGCAGGTGGGGCTGAGAGAGCTCAGAAGAACTGTGACTAGCCCAAGGTCACCCAGCTGGCGTGTGTGGGAGTGCATAGGCTAATCTGAATTCCCCAGATAAGCTTCCACAGCTCAAGTGGCAGAGCTGGGAATCAAACCCGGTTCCTCCAGATTAGATACACGAGTTCTTAACCTCCTACGCCACATTGTTTATTTTATTATTTATCGAAGAAGCTGTTTGGGGTTACACTCCCTCTGAAGGAGCAGATTCATAGTTTAGAATGCATGGAAGAACAAGAAGAAAACTGCCAGAAAAGAAGCTTTGGAAGACTGAACATTCAAACACAGAAGTGGCAGAGTTGTGTTTGGAACTGCATGAGGGAAAGGATTTTTTGGAGGGGGAAATTTGAAGTGGGGACATAGTGGATAGGGAAAGTAACAGCACCTCCCCTGATCCCTCTCCACTGTGAACCCCCATCTTCAAATGCTGCTTCTTGATAGAAATATGGCCCTGTGTTGATGATACATACATTTGAGTGGGTAAAACATGTAGTAATGCCCTTGGATTCCTGCTATTCCTCTCCCAACACATTTTCAGTGCTCTGAATAGGAAGACTCCCATCTTCATAAGGCCCAACTGTGAACCAGATGGAAAGAAAGATTTGTGCACGCTGCTCTACATTCTTGAAGACGCAGACCTGTTTCTTCAGGAGCAACATTCTTAAAAACTTGCAATCAGCACTACCTCTTTGGCAGCCCACCATGTACCAATCATCTTGCTTTGATGCCAGCTTTAAAAGTTTTACGTATCATCTAAAAATATAACATTCGACTTGTACAGCATATTGAAGAATGCAGAACGTTGTGGTATTTAAATGTTAAAAAGGGGGATTTTTTAAAAAAAGTGGATGGGAGTGAAGATTTCCAAAATTTCTTCAATGAAGGAGATGACCATCGCTCTGTTTTGGCCATCGCTCTGTTTTGTAAGTAGGTTGGTTTTGACACTATATTCAGGCTGCCTTCTGACTGAGACCAAAGAATTTGTAAAATTAATTTCAGAATTGGTATGCACAGTTTCCTCTTTACATCTTTCTTCTTTCTTACACGTTACTGATGTGCAGTGAGTTAATGTGTGTATTGTCAAAGGCTTTCATGGCTGGAATCACTAGGATGCTGTGGGTTTTCTGGGTTGTATGGCCGTATTCCAGTAGTATGTTCTCCTGATGTTTTGCTTGCATCTGTGGCTGGCAAAACCCACAGCATCCTAGTTAATATGTACAGTAATTAAAACATTAAAACACTGCACACAAAGGAATCTTGATAGGATCACAGCAGGATTAGTTTTTGGGGGGATATGTTTTCATCAATAGCTATCTGGTGTATATATTGCTAAAAGAAATGCAGGGTTACACAGTGCCCATATGACAGAGATGCTCCGCCAGGCCTATGTTTGAGGTTATTTAAGGTTTTTAAAGGAGTTATCTGGTTTTTAAAGTTTTTAAGTGTAATTCATATAAAGCATGTATTTAATTATTTTTTATATCTATGGTTGTTAGCCACCCTGAGAATGACTGGGATATAAATTAAATAATTGATAAATAATAAAATAAACAAAGTGGAAGAGTCTCAGAAGATGTGTTAATAGGAGGGATTTTGTGAGCCTCCATATTCAACACAGCAACGATGTCCACTGGATTTCATTCATGCTTATGCCACTGGGAAGGAAGAAGGAATGTCACTTTTTTAAAAGGAGGCATGCTGGGAACTTTGGGGCTCCAAGTTTAATCACTAACACTTTAAAGTCAGCTCCGTTACAATCATGATACTCAACCTCCCATCAGTGAAGCAGTTTTCTTCTTCTACTCCTCTCTTCTTGCTAGCTGCAGATTGGCTGGTCAGTCCTGTGAGACAGCTGATGACATTGAATCGAGGCAAAGGTGTTCTTGGAGATACAGCGCTCATTATTTTAAGGAAACGCTCAGCCTCCTGGGGAACTGCAAGCTGATATATGTGATAGTGAGGGAGTGGGCATAATCTCCCCCCTCCCCTTGGGAAACAGTAGCTTTCATAACAAGGGAATCTGGTGAGTGAATATTCAAATAAGCTGTGGAGCCAGAAGCCCACCGTGGCGGCAGCGGTGAAGGTGACAATACTTGAATCCGTGTATATGATTTAAATTGATCTTGTTTTGCTAGCAACTAGGTACAGTAATTGGTAATTGATTCACCGGGTTTCATATTTCTGCCAAAGCTGCCTGATGACAGAGAAAATTCTCTTCAGCAGCAGAAAAGTTTAAAAAAATATGTAAAGGCAAGATTTTACTATCGCGTTCACGGTGTCTGCTACTTTCTCCTGAAATCAATTTTCAAAGCCCATCAGGGATGAGGAATGGAATCATAAAAGATTATTTTTATCACCGTCGTTGGCTGTTTTGTATAAATGCCTTTTCAAGGAAGATGTTTTATGGCAACAACTGAGAATCTATTAAAATACAATACTTATGAGCTATGGCACCTTCAATTTGTGTATAAAATTGAACAGCTGAAGAGTAATATACTTTGGTGAGATTAAAAAAAAATAAAAACAACCAACAGTCATTCCATTCCAATTTGTAAATTTCAACTGTTATATGTATTTACTCAAGTAAAAGAAAGAAAAGAAGGGGCGGAAGGGAAGCTCACAGAACAAAATTGAAAAATCACTAAGGGCTCTTCCACGCATGCAGAATAATGCACTTTCAATCCACTTTCACAATTGTTTGCAAGTGGATTTTGCCATTTTTCACAGTAAAATCCAGCTTCAAAATGCATTGAAAGTGGATTGAAAGTGCATTATTCTGCATGTGCGAAAGTGCCCTAACTTTTCAAGTTTATGCCATAAAGCTGTTAGAATATTTTAACACAAAAGCAGTTAAGGAACTCAGCAAATAAATAAGCTAACTCTACACACCATCACAAGCATGAGGAGGCAGAGTGTTATGTTGTGCATGGTTGAAGGCAACACAGTCTTCAAGGACTGAACCCCAAAAGATCACATAGCAGGTTGCAAACTGAAAGAAAGGATTTTGAGCTTGGCAAACCCCCAAAAAAGATTTTCACCTCCTAGAAGAGAGTAGAAGAGTTTGGATTAGAAGAGTTTGGATTTATATCCCCCTTTCTCTCCTGTAGGAGACTCAAAGGGGCTTACAATCTCCTTGCCCTTCCCCCCTCACAACAAACACCCTGTGAGGTGGGTGGGGCTGAGAGAGCTCCGTAGAGCTGTGACTAGCCCAAGTTCACCCAGCTGGCGTGTGTGGGAGTGCACAGGCTAATCTGAATCCCCCAGATAAGCCTCCACAACTCATGTGGCAGAGCGGGGAATCAAACCCGGTTCCTCCAGATCAGAGCGCACCAGCTCTTAGCCACTGCTCTTAGCCACTACACCACTGCTGCTCATTCCTGTTGTTCCATGTAGTTCCACTGCTGTTCCATGTAGTCACTCAAGAGCAACCAACTGCAAGCCAAGGGACAGGGACCTCCAGCACTCTGGAATTCCTGGTAGATATTTAGACAGATAGAAACATGTGCTGTTTTTAATTATATAAATATGTCCAGAGACATATTGTATTTATTTATTTGAAACATTTATTAGCCTCCTTTCTACCTTCTGGAACTGAAAGTAGCTTCGGCTTTATGTAAACAGCACATTAAGCACAAAAATACATTAAAAGCCATGAGTTAAAATCACCATTTTAAACTGCGAAATGGTAAAAAACAAAGCTAATGGAAAGCTGTCCCAAATAAAACCATTTGTAGCTACCTACTGAAGGTTGAGAATGAAGGGGCCGGGGAGATTGTTGCATCATTTGGGGGCTGCAACTGATTCAACCCTGCTCTTGTGTACCCACCAAGCAAACTTCTTTGGTTGATGGGGCAATCCAGGGGGGGTCTCTCCTTGTGATCTGATTCTAGGGCAGGATTATAAGAGAGTACTGGGCTCAGGAGTGCCAGAGGCCCTAAAAAGCTGCATGACTGACTGAATGACAGCGCTGGAGTAGTAGTTTCATAAGTTCAAAATCCATGTATAAGTACACCAAGATAGCTACAAAAAATGTTATTTATAATCCTAAATATCCTACCGTTCCCCAAAGTGACACAATCAATATTGCAGTTTGGCACTTGCTGCAGTGACAGATGGTGTTATTAAAAATACCGAGCAACATATATTTTCTGCACGGGGAAAAAATGCTACATCTTGTCCTCATCAAATTTGCATTTTTAGACTGCTGTGAGAGAAACGTGGCGGAGAGATTGCAGGGAAACTAACACAGCAGTGACACGGGAGATCATCCCTGCTTCTGAAGGAAGTAAATTTTGCCTACTTCTGACAGTTGGAGAGTTTTTAAAATTTCAAAGGGTTTATGTCTTAAGAATGTAAGTAAACAAATGAGCAGCCATGACGGATCAGATTAATGGTTCTTCTAGTTCAGCATCATGTTTCATGTCATGGCCAAACAGATGCCCCTGGAAGGCTTGCAAGCAGGGTATGGATGCCAAAGCCACCGCCTTGTTATTCTGAGGGTGAGTTTTTAAAGCCAACTAAATCAGTGTCTGCCCTGACCTGCACGGACCAGGCTAGCCCTATCCCATCAGTGTTAGAAGCGAAGCAAGGTCAGCCCTGGTTATTATTTGGATCATGAGAGACCACCAGTGATAGTTTACCCATCTTTAATTTACCTGTAAGCAGAGGTGGGATCCAGCAGGTTCTCACAGGTTCCCGAGAGTAGGTTACTAATTATTTGTGTGTGCCGAGAGGGGGTTACTAATTGGTGATTCTGCCATGTGATTTTTGCCTTAGTTATGCCCCTCCTCTCAGCAGTAGCGCGCAGAACTTGAAGCAGTCTAGCAGGAGGTGCACTGACGTGCGTGGCAGCCTGTGCCTGCGTGCATTCGTTTCCCGCCCAAGGACCGGCGCAGCGGCTGCGTCCTTGCCACAGCCCTGCCCAGGAATGCCCCGCCCCAGAATGCCCCGCCACATCCCCGTCGTGCCCCGCCCAGCCCCATTGGCACTACGCCACAGTTTGAATCCCACCACCATGGGAACCTGTTACTAAATTTTTTGGATCCCACCACTGCCTGTAAGCCACTGTCATGAGGTCTCACTCTGTGCTAAAGGCACACACCTGAGCCAAGGAACTTTACTGATTACTATTCTGGGTCATGTCTGTGCCACATTATCAAGCATTAACGTTCTCAAACATAAAATATGGAACATCTAGCCAACCACTGCATTCATCTCACCCCCTTCTCATACAGCTCACTCAGAGGAAGGTGCATATGGCTCTTCTTCATTCCTGTTGTATCTTCACAACAATTCTAGCAGTCAGATTAGATTGACTTTCCTGAAGTTGCCCATGAGTTTTACCTGGAAGTGGATTTGAGCCCAGTCTCTCCAGATCTACTCCAAACATCTTTCCTATTTGACAGATTGTTTTTTAAATTTGGTACTTCAGCATTATTAAATAGCATCTGTATTCTATGAATAAACTCTACTGATGATCCTCAATCTAAATACAAGGTGGTAAAGCAGCAGTGGTTCAAAAGCAGTCTGGCTGTTTTTGACTAGGATTGGAACCTTTTTGACTCAGGTCCCAGCCTAGTGGAAAGCTCTTGTTGTGGGAAACACGGGCCCTGTGGGACAGTACAGTTTGGCAGGGCCTGTAAGACAGAGCTGTTCTGCCAGGCTTAGGGGTGAGGATAGCAAAGGTATCCTCTCTAGCTAGCTTCCCCTTCCCCTTTCTCTTCCCCTTCCCCTTTGCTTCTCACCTTTCCCTTTCCTTTTTCTTTTTTCTTTTTGCTCTAATATAGGTACAAATGTGGATTTGAGGATGTTTAGTTTAGATCTGACTTTTAATTGTTTATGCCTTATTAGAATTCATGGTGCCGGGATTTAGATTCAATTTATTGCTATTAGCTGATGTGTACGCTGTCTTGAGCCTGTATGGGGAAGGGCGGCCCATAAAATCAATCAAACAAATAAATTTCTCTACAATTTTAAATAGCGCTAAGAAAGAACCAAATGTACCTATTAACCATTTCTCTGACCAGCACTGCTGTAATAGATGTACCATGGACACATAGTGGACGGTGACTATAGCATCAGTAGTGGTGGATGATATGTCCCTATTCTCCACAGTTCCCTTTTATGGTGAAGGTTATATGCATTATGCACACAATCCACATTCATGGAGATCTTTTGATTGGCTATTGTCTTCTCCACATCAATGCCCCATAATTGTCAAGACCATTTCAAAACTCCACTTGTCTTTGAACAATGTGCACACACAACCCCACATATCCCCAGTGAATTCAAAAGCATTTCCTTCTCTTTATGAGTGAACTTGACTAGATCGGAAGCTACTTGTAGTCTGACCCTTGCTTTGTGTGGGGCAGAGTGAAGAGAATGAAAAACAAGAAATCGGAACAAAAAGACCTTTTCCAGTCTAGCCAGGCTTGCGCACCTCGCACTGTGTTTGCACATTTATTAGTCTCCTGAAGCTCTAATGGCTGGAAGTTATACTTAATGCTACACAAACATTATAAAATGTACTCTAACTAAGAACACTATTTGTGGCTGCATTAGCTCATCCAGAAAGTTAAACCAATAACGCGATTTCAGAGGCTGGCATCTAGATATCATCCTCTTCAGATTAATACAAAGCAGACTGTAAGTCAGGACATCCTAAATAGAGGTTATTTTGCCCAACTCTTGCCCTTTCAGAATTCTCTGAATCTTTGCAGCTCCATGTGCTGTTATTAATTGCATTGTCTCAGAGAAAGACGAAGATGAGAAGGGCAGATAGACAGATGCATTATCTTTAAAAGGCACTGGGGGAACCTTTCAGGGAAAAGCCTATAAAGAAGGAATCATCTCTGCTTAGGGCAATAGAGAAGCAGACTGCTGGCAATGAAAGTTAGTTATGTTTGGGACCTGATTTTATGGGCAAGTTAAGGGAAGCCAGCAGATGTTTAAAGAGAATAAGGCTGAACAATCCCTGTATGGCAGAGACTGGGCCTGGGTTTATATTCGTTTCTATAAGGCTAAAAATAGACCTTTGCATGCATGTTTTCCTAGCCACTGACACTAAGCAATGTTGGAGTTTCTCTGTAGTGTACTTTGATGCCTTCAATAGCCTTGAAACCACTGTATATGTTAACATTCAATTGCAATGCTCTTCACATACCCATGATACATAGTGAAACAATGTGCAAGTATTATAATGAGCTATCCCTGAAGTGGAGACTCTAGCTTTGCAACCCAGAAAAGGTAGCTGGCTTACCAAAAAGTGGGAGTTTTAAACTTTATCATGTATGGGATGGGAACAAGATACTATATCGGCATTAAATTATACAGCCATTGGAAATTTTGAGTGCGGAAAATTGAGTGGTACAAATCAGGCTAATTGTTCACACAAAGCACAGTGTTTTCCAGGTCTTGCTGTCTATGAATGGGGGGTGGGGGACGACAATATGCAACCTCAGATAACAACACATGCAACATGTTACTTTAATTTAGATTTTCTTCTGTGGATAAGTTGTCAAAACAGTGTGCAAGTGTAACCCCCATGCTCAGAATGGGTTGACCCAGTAAGGGGTGGAGACTCAAAGCAGCAAAAGGCTGCAGAGCTCTTTGGAGGAGACAAGGCTACCAGACACGGACCTTGATTTCTATAAGCCCTTAACACCTTGTTAAGGTAACTGCAATGTTGTTGGGAACAACTGGGAAGGTAGTTGTTTGTTTTTGCTATGTTGTAAATGTTGGAGTTTATTGTTTCAGGGTTTTTTTATGTTTGTAATGGGTGAGAGTTCTCCTGGGAACCTTCATCATGTTGAATCCTGTTCATCAAGCCCTTGGAGTCTTCAGGAGCCAACCCACTTGCAAAGAAGAATTGGACTTGGCATTATCAGTAGTCTGTAAATATAAGGACTTGAAAATGCAACCTGAACAGGACCTTGAAGTGTGATGTTAAATGTTGATGTTATATGTTATATGTTAAGAAAGTAAACCATTTTGTTTTTAAAAATTGTCGTTGCAAACTCATTCCAAGTTCTGCCCCACAGAACCCACAAGATAGAGGTTACACAAGCAGGTGGAATATTTTCAGAAATAATAAAGAGAACGCGTTCATAATAAAGAGAACAAGCTTTCCTATCATTCTTTCTCCACATTTGGGAATGGGTTACTTTACATGAGGGCAGACAGTGGGGCAGGTTCCCACCTCCTGCCCGTACTGCAGGTATCTCAATTCCAGCATCTGCATTCCAAACTCATGCAAATGTTGGCCTTGGCCTCAGTTCATCTTCTCTGCATTTCTCAGTACCGATTCCTTGACACTCCGTATCTCTCCGCAGCACAGACCTTCTCATGGTTCTTTTCTGGCTCCGCGGCTTTTATGCTTTTCTAAGTGAAATGATTGTATCCTACCAGCTCTTCCGAGCAACGTAATTGGCAATTACTTATTTTTGACATATGCAGGAAATCTAGTAAAGTATAATTCAAATTCTGTTACCAGTGACGAACTCCTCCTGTGGATTCGTATAAACCAGAACTCATCTCAGATTCCAGTATTCCTGGCTCTTTCTACTGAAATCTGTTAAAAATTTATTGGTATATATGCTGTGTGCTGCTTCTTATCACTTTTCTTCATATCCTTAGCTCAGAAAACAAGTTGTGCAGTTTCCCTTCATTTTCCTTGCCACATTCATTCAGTTATTTTTAAAACTGATTTTGTTCACCCTTACAGAATTTTTGTCAGCTGTTAAAAAAGTATTAATCATTACAACTTGTAAAAATGGCAACTGTTCCTTTTCTGAGTTAGATAAATATGAATAAGACTATTATGAAACAGTGACATACTCATAGAGTGATAAGAGATACATTAAACTGTTCCCCATCCAGAAGCCAACTCAACTCTAAGAGTGAATTAAATCAAGATTAACCATGTAGAATACTAGACCATTATTTATGTACATTTATTTGTTTATTAAAATATTTATATCCTGCCTTTCTTTGCAGCTCAAGGTAGCTTATATGCCACAGTTAAGCTTTTACAAGAGCCGTTATTTCCATCACGGTTTTCTACAAAAAGGGTGATATTACTAATCCTTCAAACTATCGTCCTATAAGCCTATTATCTGTAATTGGCAAACTATATGCAAAACTACTCCTTAGGAGAGTGGAAGATTGGGTCAAGCAAGCAGAAGTAATAGGACCGGAGCAAATTGGATTCACTAAAAATAAATCAACACTGGATCATGTAACAGTTTTAGCACACTTAGCTAACAAAAGTATAACTCATAATAACCGTAAACTGTTTGCAGCCTTCCTGGATTTAAAAGGGGCATTTGACTCCATATCTAGAGCCCTACTGTGGAGAAAATTGACGGCGTTACACATGGACCCCAGACTACTGTTTCTTATAAAACAACTACACACTTGCACTAGCTGCAGAATAAGAGCCGCAACAAAAGGACCGCTCACAGAAAATATCATCACAACCAGAGGGGTCAAACAAGGCTGTACATTGGCCCCCACTTTGTTCAATATATTCCTTAGTGATCTAGTGCCAACCCTCCAGAAGGCCAATGGGCATGTTCCCAAACTAAGCACTAAACACGTGCCCGCGTTACTGTATGCTGATGACACAGTTCTTCTTTCCCACACTAAAGTTGGTCTCACTCGTCTCTTAAATTGCTGTGCTGAATATTGTAAGAGGATCCATCAAGGTTTAAAGAACTTCATCCAAAGTACTTCCCTAACAATGGCTGGTGATGCAGGAAATACATTCGTGAACTCTCTAGGATGCATCCAACTCCATAACTGGAGGCAAGCAATAGCTCCCCACATCCCTGCCACATGGTTTGAGAAAACTATCACTTCCCAAGGTAAATCCATGGTAAATCCACACACTTCTTCACACTGCCCTTTCCGGCTTGCCAAGATGTGAAACAATAAAAAGAATGGCAAAAACAAGATGAGTATAAATACCATATGCAGCCAACCCCCATCCTTTTTTAATGCCTTTTGCTCTCTGAAAGAAAATATTGCTAGTCTAAGAATGCCTTTTGGGAAGTAAGCCCTGTTGAAAAAAAAGGAGGTACATCCTTCTAAGCAGAGGTAAATCCTTCTAAACGAGGCCTGCCAACTTCCAGGTGAGGCCTGTCAAGTCTTATGGTGACCCCATGAATTAATATCCTCTTGCTAATAGCCTTGCTCAGGTTTTGCAGACTGAGGGCCATGTCCAGTCTCAATCTCCTTATCTCTTGGTTGCAGTCTCCCTTTTGATTTATGATGGAGTCAAAGAACAGAACATCTGGAACAATTTCAATTTCTTCATCATCAACCTTAACATTGTGCAATTCCCCTGTGCATTACCATTGTGCATTACCATTGTCTTCTCCATGTTCAGCCATAGTCCTGCTTTGGCATTTTCTGTTTTAACCTTCATCAGTAATCGTTTCAAGTCAACACTATTTTCTGCCAGCAAGGTGATATGATCTGCATCTCTCAAACTGTTGATGTTTGTTCCACTAATTTTCATTTCTCCTTCACCTAATCTGATCCAGCATACAGAATTATGCCCTTCGAAATTTACTGAACTGAATAGGTTTAGAAGGACACAACTCTGTTTAGGATTGGACTGCTATTAACTGGATGGCCCTTGTGGTCTCTTCCAACTCTATGATCCTATAATTTATTTACAGTTTTAATCTAGGGATAGAAATGCCCAAAAGCTGCTGCTTCTGATGTAGAATTCCTTCATCTTAAATCCCAATTTGTTAAGTCTGGCTGAGGTTATTTAGCAGTAACGAAAAGGGACTGCTACGGTGTGAAAGCTCTTTCGGTTGCCACTTTGCTGTTTTGGATAAAATGAAAGGGTTAACTGAAAAGGAAGAAACTTTCAACAGTTGCTAGGGAATGATGTCCCAGAAGTAGCAGCATGAATCAAGCCAATGGCAGTTTGTTCTGATGGCTCATTGCTCTTCTTGAGTCATTGGAGGACAATGCTGTCACTCAGCTTTACTACATGGGCTGGATGACTGATGGTGCTCTGTGAAAGCTCACTCGGGCTCTCCAGTCTGTTCATGCAGCCAAGTTAAACAAAACAAAATATTTCATTGCGTTCTTATTTGCAGTTACATCCAAACTGTAAACTATGGTTGTTCTCTTCTGTTCCAAACAGGATTCTAAAAGGGAGACATATATTCAGGTATTAACTACTCAAAATCTAAACCAAAAATTCTTCACACCCCATTTCTCAATATAACTATAAGCAAGCTGAATCATAATAGTGACAGAAATCTTTAGATCTACTTAGGAGAGTTCAAAAAGGACAGACAGATGGTAGAGATGGAGGAATGGGCAATGAAACTTAGTTTCACAGATTAAAGTCCATGATTCTTAAACACTACACCATGGTAGCTCCCCAGGTTAGAGTTCACTGCCCTTTACCACTACAACAAGCTGGCACTAAGATACAGCCCCTCCAGGTTCAACTAACCACAACTGTGGATTCTCGTTTAAAACACCAAAATAAAACAAAACCAGAATGGAGTTAAACCCTACTTCTTCCCCTTTGGCACTGCAGCACCAAATTGATGCCATCCCGGGCCGCCACATACTCTTGATTGGGCTGCCAAAATTGCAATATCTCAGTGACACAAACAAGATTTAAAACCATCTAAAAGGATTAGCAGAAACATTTTTAAAATTCCTCAGAGAAGCAAGGAAAATACAGTAAGAGCCGGTAACAAATAATAAAATTGTATCTTAAAACCTGCAGGCCTAACAAGGTCAGAGAAGCATTAAAAACTCATACAATGCAGGGGCAGAAGAACACATATAAAATCACTACCAGTCAATAATAGCACACCTGGGATAATGTGCATCTGTAAACTCACCAAAAATACTGGGAAAATGTACTCGGAGGGAAAAAATATATAAAGCAGATGGGAAGAGTTCATTTCCTTGTTATATTTGTATTGAAACAGACATTAAACTTTTTTACCCAAGATTTGGACCTCCTCTACTGAAATCTTCTGGCAAACGCCAGTGCAACTTTTCCTCAAAAATCTCAAAAGATGATCTGAGCTGGTGAGACATGATTGCAACATGAGCATGTTTTTAGGCAAGGTAAAAATTAAATGCCATCTATTCTCAATGCAGACCCTTAGAATCCCACAAGATCGCATTCTCTTACTCCAAATGAATTATGAGCAGTTCAAAGTGCTCCAGAGAATCCACACAAATCAGTTTCCTCAACCTGCAAACAGAGCCATGTGAGTTGGTTCATAAAATCTGGACGTTCCACTGACAATTCCATTTATACCATCTGATACCCTGAGTTACTCCCCCCCCCCCATAATGCTAAAATGATCAGCAATGGCCAACCTGTCCCACCACACCCACAGCACCAGCTCTGGTGTATAATAAATTCTTTTGCAGTACAAATGTGTGTGTGGATTTGTAAATAAATAGGAATGCAGAAAGCAAAAAAAAGAAATGATGAATACCATCCTCTCTCTGAATGCAGAACTCCAGAATGTATAATTTAGCACTTATATTACTGTTGGCATCACCTATATAATGCCTTAGTGCACAAAACACACTATCAAGTGCATTAGCAAACAAATCTATATAAAGAACTCCTGAAAAACCAAAAGACTACTTATGAATAATTCATAATCCCCTGCATTAAGAACTTTCTCACTAAAGACACATAAAGTGCACTTAACTTGCCCCAGAGAAAAACTGATAAATTACCAGAATAATTGTATATAATATCAACATAACATTTCAGTTACTTGGAAGGATAAAAGTTGCTTTTCCTGGATGACTTTGAAGGCAATTTTGCAAGCATGTTCAATTTATGCTGACAGTAATTGGTATACAGTTATTTGAATCAGATCAGCAGCAGCAGCAGACAGAAGAAGGCAAAGTCAAGTAGAATGCACTCTTCCAAGGCAGCATAAGAACATAAGAACTAGCCTGCTGGATCAGACCAGAGTCCATCTAGTCCAGCACTCTGCTACTTGCAGTGGCCCACCAGGTGCCCTGGGGAGCTCACGTGCAGGATGTGAAAGCAATGGCCTTCTGCTGCTGTTGCTCCTGAGCACCTGGTCTGCTAAGGCATTTGCAATCTGAGATCAGGGAGGATCAAGATTGGTAGCCATAGATTGACTTCTCCTCCATAAATCTGTCCAAGCCTTTTTTTTAAGCTAAAACAGTGCCTGTATCAAAGTGCCTTGCCTTTTGCATTTTGATTCAGTACACTACAAATTTCTTCCATTGCCAGCCCTATGCAAATTGACAAGGACTGTTCCATTAAGATTAATTGTCTAAGCAACTTTTTAGGTTTTTTTCCATTGTGGCCGGCTACTTCTGCTTAAAAACACACTCAAAGCACCACTGTTCAATAGGTACAGGGCACAATTCTTAAAACGTTTGTTCTTTGGGCTCCATAACACTGCCAAGAAACTGTCAAGGCCCAAGAAAAATGCCAGTGATTAATGCGGGGAACAATTAAATTATTAGAATGGATGCTAGAATTTCTTTATTGAAGGGGATCTCCCACTGTAACAGACTATGGCGGATTCCGCATGGGCCAAAAACAGCGGTGTGAAAAAGGTGTAAACCCTTCTACACAGTTTTAAACTATTTTACACTTTTTCACACCATTTTCACACCACTGTTTTTGGCCCTTGCCGAATCGGCCTATGTTCTCTTTCAGAAACTTTTGGATGCAGAGAAAAATACAACCAACATGATAAGAACCAGTATGCAAGAAGGGGATGATGCACTGTGTGGAGTGTGATGAACTTTTATTTCCCCCTCCCAACACGTAACAGTATGTCTGAGATGACAGACAAATTATCCTTCCAATGTTAACGCTTCACAATGTGTTAAATTTTTCACAGAACTAAACAGCAACCAATCTTATGAGAAAGGATTCTTTTGTCATATAGAACTCAGTGGGAATTAACTAAGAAATTAGTCCCCTATTCACGCAACCACACCCCTTCATCTACATAACTCTGTCCTCAGCTCCATTTCTGAGATATGCCAGAGTGTAATAGAACCCAGGAACTGGATTCCACATACAAGGACCTTCAAATTGCATAACTGCTGTCTTTTCAGAATATTTTAAAACTTTGGCCTGGCTCTGAATTAAAGTATTGCTACTATCAGGTGCTAGTACCTGTGAGACCAGAACTTTCTCCAAATGGAGAAAGTTTCCCCACCTAGGAGACCAGAGTACCTGCAGAAACTTCCCAATATTCACAGTTCTGATCTCCTGTCTGTCTGGGAATCCCACGTAAACCTCTCTCTGCTGTTATGGGCCAGAATACCTGTTAAACTTGGGCCGCTTCCGCACGGCCATGCTGGGGGGGGGTGCATCGGCGTATACGACACTGACACACACACCCCTGGGACCATTCACAAACGGTCCCGGTAAAGGCAGGGAAGACAGCGCAGCGCTGTGCCATCGCCCGATCGACATATCTTCTCTGCGACCTTCTGCTCTGGTGTCGCAGGGCAGGGGGGCATGTCCCCAGGCCCGGGCGACATGCCGGAAGGTCGCAGAGAAGGTACGTCGATTGGGAAAGGGGGGGATGGCACCTTCCAGCCTGGAAGCCGCTGTTTTCCAAAAACCTCGCTCGGGAAGCGAGGTGGGAAAATGGCAGCTTCGTGCCACTGGGGGGGAGCGAGGGCCGCGCGGCTGTGATGCAGCTGCACCCCCCATGTAAACAGCTCCCTAGGGACAGCGTTTTTGCCGTCCCAGGGTGCTGTAAATGGCCCGTGCGGAAAGGGCCTAGGGTATTTTCCACACAAGTTACTTACAGTGTTTCCAGGATGGTGATAAAACATTTCCTCCTTTATGCCAATAAAGGTTATGAAATGAAATGAAACATTTCCTCCATGTCCCCCCTCCCCCATTTGGTTCTGGACACATTTCCAAGCAGCTTTTTCTCGGTCGTTTCCTTTACCATGTTGTTAATTGCTGAAACATTTCTGAGCTAACTGCCCTCACAGTGTCTTCATACTTATTGTTCTTTCCCATCACAATGGCGGGCCATAATCCACACCAACCTCCCATTCAGTGATTCCTCAACTATATTTTTTGTCCCTCACCTCACTGCTTTGCCCCTCTCCTCTTAATTTGTAGTTTCTCATCTTCTTCCTTTTGTTTCCCCTTTTTTTGGGACCATCCAATCAGTGATGCTGTGAATCATCGCTGAAGCACATGTGTGAAAAAGCAAAAAAATAAATAAAAATACTAATGGCTGCCAGGAAGCAATGTTTGGAGAAGGGGAGTGCAGACATACTTTGTTGTAAACAATGGGATTGAAAATACTTTCAAAATGGGGTAAGCATTCCACTGCAAAGCAAATTTCCTGGGGTAAGTAGTGTGTGCATAAATGGCCAATGACTCGAAGCCCACTGAGGCCCATGAGCTTAGAAAGGTGTAACTCTGCTTAGGACTGCATCCTTTCATTGCCTAGTAATCAGCAAAGGTAGGATCCCTCCTGGTACTGGAAAAAGCAAGACATCTCATAAGTTTCCTCAGCTCCTGTGTCAAACTGGAAGAATCTGATTCACAGGTTGTTCTAGTACTTACACCAAAATTATTTGACTCTACTTTACTTCCAAAAGATACTTGTCATGTGTTTTAAGTAAGCAGACACAAATTCATAACTTCCAGATCTCAGATGTGTGTTTTACTCAAAAACACAGACAGCTAATTATTGCAAAAATAAAAAGTGGAATTAATTAAACCATCCCAGACGGCTTTCAATCAAATGCAAAGCCGAACACTTGACACAGTAATGAGCAATAGCGGAGTCCACTCACAAAATTAATTGGCAGAATGTTCTTAACTGTCCTTCTAGACAAAGCAACGTAACAGTGAATTTGGTGCCACTGGATCCCAAACAGTTATAAATGGAAAAATTGCTCCAAATATCCCTTTTGTCTTTTGACATACATCGCATAGAAGCTTCCTATATCAATTTGAGGGCTTTTAGGGTAGTCTGTCATAGAAAGAGTATTAGAAACTATTAGTGCAGCCAAGGAATAGAATAGTTTCAAAGATTACATTCATACAACATAGTTAGGGTGCATTTGGTAAAAACTTCGCCTATGGCCTGTTACCACTTCCTCTTTGCTCACTTGTTTACACTTCTTCTTCCTAACGTTGTCCCACTAATGCAGGGTCCGCTGCTCGGATTTTTAAACACCACTTCTCTTGATCGAGTGCGATGTCTGGTTGCAGGCCTGTCATTTTCAGATCCACATTGATGATATCTTTATGGTGACCAGATGGTCACCTTTGTGATCTGGGACGGGGGGGGAGGTGGCCGCGCGCACGCAGCCGCAGGAGCACACTGCCTTCTGGGGCTTGCCATTTGCCGCCCTGTGACAGGGTGGGAAACGGCAAGCCCCAGAAGGCCATACTCCTGCGGCTGCATGTGCGGGAGGCTGCCGCACTGCCTTGCGCCCCAGAAGGCAGTGCGGCAGCCTCCCAAAAATCGGGACAATTTGAAGAACCTGCAGGACCCGGCACAAATTGTTAAAGGCGGGACTGTCCCGCCAAAAGCGGGAGGTCTGGTCAGCCTAGGTATCTTGCCATCGTTGCTTTGGCCATCCACGTGGCCACCAACCAGTAACCTCAATGTGATAGGTGATGCTGGCGACAGTGTTTGGGGCTGCTCGTTGGACCTGGCCGAACCAGCGCAGGCGCCTCTCTCTCATTTTTGCCTTGATGGGCACGATATCAAATTGTTTTCAGACCATGTCGTTGGTGATGTGGTCAAGGAGGGATACACCCAGTGTCCAGCGAGTCATGCGTGTTTCCGTGACATGGAGTCGTCTCTCAGCTGCTTTCATTACAGGCCAGCACTTGTTTACACGATGTCTGTCTATTTTGATGAAGAATCGATGTCTAATGATTTCAGGCTGCATGACTAAGCATGCAATGATTTTATACATATGCTGCCTAATTATATTTATCTTATCCTAATTACAAGTCTTATTTTCTCACAGCACCTCACCTTTCAAGACATCTACCAATTCAAATGAAGGAACGGCAGGTGCTTTGCAAAAGATCATAATTTTTGTGATTAAATCCCATGGATAGGGGGTTTTTTTTGTAAAAAACAACCAGTCAACAATGAGAATTTTACAAAAACAAAATACTTCTCCAGAATTTCCATGGTACGATCATCAATAATATCGATGTTTCTGTTACAAGCCAGAACGCCTTCATCCTGTCCTGCCTTTCAGTCATTATTTATTGATCTTTTTTAGCATCCTTCCACCATACCCGTCAGGCAGCTTTCCCTAAAAAGGCTGCCTATGTGATATCTCTCACTTTGCACTTTAAAAGTGGCACAGATTCCAGAACAGGGGTGCAGAAGCAACCAGTAGTTTTGCTAGACTAGATCAGACCCTTATCCTCTAAACTTCTCTGAAACTGATGGAACACTGGCCATGTGATAAATCAGCAGTGGGCATTTTAACAGTGCAATCCAGATTGGGGTGGGGGGCCTGCACTGTGGCCACAGATGGCACTGCAAAGGCAGTGCTGCGGTGCTGCCAAAGATGCTCTAAACTGTGCAGACAAGAGGGAAATTAAAAATCCCTCCTGCCACCTGAAGAGTCTCATCCAGGAAGCAGGCTTAGGCCGCTGTTTTCATAGAGGATATCTGATGGCCGCATTGGTGGCATTCCCAGAACAAAAGCCCAGCGGAAGCTGACTACAGTTGACTCCATCTTCAGTAACGTCCCTGGAATTGCGAATTCCCAGAAGCACTGGTGTCCAGGAGGATGCCAATACAGCTCTGGGGGCCAGACTTTCTTCTGGGTCTGGCAAATGGATCACTGTGGTGCCTGCCTGCCTCCCAGTTTGCCTTCCCCACCGACGTGCCCCTACGTATGCAGTTGGGGTAGGCAAATGCGCTGGTGCAGTCCCACGCTGGCTCCTAAAGCTCGATGCTTGATGCTACCCACTGAGAACGATTCTCCTCTGCACAGGATATGTTCTTAACTGACTACCCCTTTTCTTCCATTCATCCCTGCATCCTCTGTGTTGTTAACTTTTGCATTATCTATTCCTCCCCCATCCCCATTATTTTCATTCTGCCCATCCATAAAAGATGTTGCAGACTCTCCTGAAGGCACTTTCCCTTCTCTACAGTGACAGCCCTCAGATCCGCAATCCTCAAGACTTCAGAAAGGGGTGGGGGTGGCAGCGGGAGGATGTGTTTGTGTGTGAGATTTGGAAGTAAACGTTGAAACAGCCAGAGTGACAAGGAAGCCTCTAAAAATTGCTTATCACTCTACAGATTAGCAGGAAGGCTTCATTCCTCTAAATAACAACGTTGTGTCTGTCTTCAGCATGACAGTCCTTGGAGATCAAGAGAACAAAAGAATGCAAGAAACATTTTTAAAATCTGGATAGAGTTGGATGCTGTACAGATCCTTGTCTCTTGGCAATGGGTAGGGGTACCCCAAAGCCCCTTGTGCATCTAGGGTGAATTCCACACAGCAAATGCATAATGGGTTGCAGTACAAAGTAGCCCGTTTCCCTTTTCCCCATTCACATGCATGCTGTGCAGGCAGCCCGCAGGAGCCCATGGAAACAATCCTGGCTGCTTTCACACCTTTGCACAGAGACGCTTCCCTTTTTAAGAAATTTGCTGCAACACGCACGTAGCTATGCAGGCATGAGGAAATGAACCCCCACAGCCATGCCAACCATCCCACAAAATGACTGTGCATGTGCAACACGCAAAATCTAAAAAAAGAGAAAGGGATCTCCCTGCAGGGGAAGGACAATAATGAACGTGTTGCTGTAGACCCAGTCATACAGATTGCCATGGGGAGAAAACATGCTTGGGGGATCTGTACCCTTTGGGACCCTCAGAGGGGGATTGGTACCCTGTGGGGCCCACAACTTGCTGGGTGCCCTGCATAGAATGGCAGGCAGGTGGATTCTCCCTGACACTGGACGGCGGAACTTACAGTGAGCAGGTGGAAGGGAGGGAAATAAAGCGTCTCCTGCCTGGCCATTCACCTGGGAGCGGCTCCAGCCTGGAATTTTGCAAAGGAATTGCTGGTTTAGCTATTTTTTTTTAAAAAAAATCCCTGGCTGAGTGAAATAAAATGGGCCAAACTCATTTTGGGGACAAGATCTGTGCAAAGTCCCCCCCCCCCCCCCGCCCGGGTCAAATAGTTTGTATTGCATGCTACACCTGTTCTATTTGCCCTGTGCAGAATCCACCTAGAAGAAATGGTATCCTGAAAGTCTGACTCAAAACTTTCTCTTGAAATTTCTTTCAAAGCCTGTTATGACTGAGGGCATCCATATGTTATCAAAGTGTCTCTCCTGGTATTTATCCACCTGCTAGCTTGCTCTTCAGAGACCCTTATCCTGTTTGTGTCCTCCCATAGACTTGTCCATTTGGCAATGGCCAGATAACAGGCTTTTTTGGTGGTAGGACTACGAAATAGTTTTCCAGAATGGGTATTGAGGGTGTCTTTTCTACCATCCTAACTAGCCGCACAACATTTTTTCTTACTTTATTTTAGATTTCCATCCTGCCCAACCCAAGCATACTTTTCCAAAACCAAGAACAATTGCTGTGCAGCCTATTAGAAGAAGAGGAGGAGGAGGAGGAGTTTGGATTTATATCCCCCTTCTCTCCTGTAAGGAGACTCAAAGGGGCTTACAATCTCCTTGCCCTCCCTTCCCTCCACAACAAACACCCTGTGAGGTGGGTGGGGCTGAGAGAGCTCCGAAAAGCTGTGACTTGCCTAAGGTCACCAAGCTGGCAAGTGTTGGGGTGCACAGGCTAGTCTAGTTCCCCAGATAAGCCTCCACAGCTCAAGTGGCAAAGTTGGGAATCAAACCCAGTTCTACAGATTAGAGTGTAGCCATGGGTATGTGTTACTTTTAAAAATGAGGTTTTTTTCTTTATTAAACTACATGCAACAAAAAGTCTGCTTTCTATAAGCATTCTGTTCTGCTGAAAAATCTGGGAAGCAAGCAGCAAGAAAACAAAATCAGAACTTAGGCTTATGGATGCACACGTATCGGAGAGAGAGCATGCAGCACCAAGATTAAACATAGCATTATTCACTAAGAGGTTACCCTTTGCTAGTCATCCAATGTGTGTAGTGGAGTTCACACATCAAACACATCCTCCCACTATGAAAGTTCCACTTCAAACGACTTCACACTCTTCAAAGAGGTTTTGCAGCCCACAGAGAGCTGACGCCTCTTGAGAAGAGTTCTTTCCAAGTTCTTACTCTCAGCACACCCACCTCTTTAACATACTTCTAATATCTATAACTATCTTATCTCAGCTCCACACATTCCAAAGAACAATTTACATCAATACAAACTTTTATTTTTAAGATGAATCTCTTGAAGCAACTCTTTACCATAATTAACTGGTGGCACAACTGATGTTAAACCCACGGCATTGTTCAGACGTGATTCCAAGTTGGGCATGTGCTCAAATGCTCCCTTGTGCAGCTGGAGTTAATGACTTCCAAAATGATTGCAAATCACAATCAAACTATTGTTTGCCTTGCTGGAGGACAAACCACAAACCATAGTAGGCTGCTTTGACTGTTTATAGTAGAATGTATTGACTTGGTTCAGACATCAAACAAAAACTATGGATAATTTAAGCTATGATTTCATGGTGTAACCAGGATTCAGCTCATAGATTCTGATGTGCCTTGAGAAATGATGGCTGCGTTATCTTCACTCTTTTCCCACCTCTGCCCACAGACCAAGTTGGTTGGTATCTTAGATGGCATCATAGAAGGGGTAGCAATAGGGACCAAACCAGTACCAAAGTCTGGATATCTGTTTGTCACAAGTGGTAAATAAACCAACATTAAGTCATGATTTCAGATCTACAATTAGCTGTGTAGTCGATGTTCGTAAAATCACCCTAACCAAAAGTTAGTTCAATTAAATTAATGCTGGATGCATTTCAACCAAGCTACTGAATGACTCCAAATGCATATGAGAGGAAGCGAGGAAATGACTCATCCATTTACTGACAAAGAGAGATATGACATCATATCTTAATACACCATGCCACTCAATGTTCCCTGTAAACCACGTGGGTGTGCACATACTGATGTCATGCAGCTAAGGGGCCACCCACAGGTGACTTAGGCCCTTTCCGCACGGGCCATTAACAGCCCCCTGGGGATGGCAAAAACGCCGTCCCATGGGAGCTGTTCGCACAGGGGGCGCAGCTGCTGCGCAGCCGCACTGCCCTCGCACCTCCCGAGCGGCGCAAAGCCGCCGTTTTCTGACCTCGCTTCCCCAGCAAGGTTTACGGAAAACGTCGGCTTCGAGCCGCTGCCGTGCGAACAGCAGCAGCTCGAAGGCGCCCTCCCTCCCCTCTTTGAACTGTAGACCTACCGTCGCTGCAGCCATCCAGTGCGTCGCCGAGGCCTGGGGACACGCCCCCCTGCCCTGCGACGCCGGAGCGGTCGCGCAAGGCAGGGGGACGTGTCTTCCTGGTTGTTTCTGGGACCGTTTGTGCGAACGGTCCCAGGGGGGTTGGGTCGGTGTCGTGTACGCTGACCCAACCCCAATTGTGGCCGTGCGGAAACGGCCTTAGTTCCACCCAGTATCTGGAAAGTTCTGTGCAGGACTGGGGAAGGATTAGAAAGACTACTGATGCCGCTACGTATTTCTTAGCTGATTCTACCAACTAATTTGTGGATTCCCCTCATCTCACCCCCAGAAAAGTTACAAATAGTCTTTGGACTCTATAGATTGCATTTTTTATGACTCCACACTAGCCCACTTAGCTTTAAGTGCCAAGCATATTCCTCGAAGCACTCCTTAGAGAATGATGAAGAATGCCCGGGGAACTTGATATACTGGAATAAATGCATAACACCACCACTAAAGGTTCATTCAACTACCAAATCTTCCATCTTCTTCTCTCTAACAACTTCAGCAACAAGATTTGGGACAGTCAGAAATCAAACCTCAAATCTCTTTCTTGGGCAAAAGCTCTCAGAGAAATAGAATCCGAAGCAATAAAGAATTTATGAGCAACCCACAAGCTGGACTGAGACAGAGACAGTAGAAAGCAGTTCTTAAAACATAATTTAATAGGTTGTTTAAAAAAAAATACATTTATTCTAAATAATGCATAGCACTAACCTCAGTGCTTTTAAGGCAACAGAGAACAGTGCCAGAACTAACACAGGGTCTGGCTGGAGGGGACCGCAAGATACCATGCATGGTTTCCTTATCATTCAGAAACAGTGTCTCTGTGTAGTTTGGCAGAAGTATAAAAAACTCAAATCAATGAAGAAACTGTCATTGACTTCTTCTTTTCAAGGAATCTGGTTTTGAAGTCTTACTCAATTACTAGATCTTGCAGAACTGAAGCTGAGCTCCATTCACAGATTGCAGAAAGCACTGCACTATCTCCAAGACCAGACCTGCCATTATCTGAGAATTGATCCACACACATTAGAGATGCCATGAATTTTGCCACAGAGGAAAAACTCTGCTTTCCCCTTTGCTTTCCCCTGCTTTGGATCCTTTGTGTCAACAACAGGTATTTCACCAATCCCAAATCACAGACCTATTTGCCAGCAAGCAACTTACATTTCAGCTAAGGCAAGGAACAAAGATTGCCATAATTAACTGAGGTGGGAGAAGAGAGTTGAGGATGAATGTGGGCAAAAAGGTGAATAACAATCCACAATATGTAATTCTACAGTTCGCTCCTTAGCAAACACTTTTGATTGAAATCATGTAAAAAAAAACCCCACCCTCCAAAACCCATGTAGTGCATTTGCAATGTTTTGAACTTGTGATTCACAATTTTTTATAAATGTTCAGTCAAAACGAGAAACTTCTGATTTTACATGCCTTTGGAACTTTGTTTTGGGAACAATGGGTTTCATCTGAAATACAGATCAAAGAATAGTTGACTTAAAAGAGTTACCAAGAGCTTCCATTATTCTCTGCAAGTTACCCCTTCTATTTGTAAAGAAAAGAAAGTTTTGGAATCCATAAAAGCTATATTCAACTAAAGTAGCCCACCCCACTCAGGAGAGTCAACACTGAAGCACTGTGCTTCATTTGCTGTATCGCACCAGGGATTTAAATACTGTTGAATTTTCAGCCTTCATGCTTATTTAAAAGTATACCAACTAGAGTGGAATGCTTCCCTTCTTTTCTACAAAAATACTGGTTATGGGGAGCCCTACAAATCAGGACAGTCTCTCTTCATTCATAATCAAGATGTTAAACAGAAACACCCAATAGTAATATTTGCCTTGCCTATTAAGTCCTTTCACTATTAAAACATCAACAGACGCAAACACAGAGGGTACCATTTCATGCTATTTATATTGCCTGACCTATTGCCATAGCTGAAAGCTTCCTTGAGCTAACCAGGAAAGGTTAAAATACAATTTATTGTATTTAAAATATTTTTTTAAAAAATATGAGTGCAAAAATACTGTCAATTTACCACAGATCATTTACAACATAATCTGAAGCAGAGTTAAGTTGTTCTAAGGCCATTGAAGTAAATGGGCTTAGAAAGAGATATCTCTGATTAGTCAAACAGCATTCTCGTCAAACAGTCTCATTCGCTAAGTCTCTAATGCTGAAAGTTAATAGATTTCATTCAAACCTATTTTCCACTGTGCTATTACATGGGACACAGCATGGGTCAGGTTCTGAACTTCTGTCATCACAACGGTGGTTAGGGTTGCATCATCCGATTTACTCAGAATCCTATTCAGGACTATTCAGAGAGTCCTTACTCCCTAAACAGTGTTCTTAGGTTTAGACACAGGATTTAGGACTTAGTAAAAGAGGCTCACACAATTTATGAGGGACCTGGTCTACCAGGGACTTGATAAACGTCCTATCTGAGACTCTGAAAACCAGGAGCATTTTATCTCATAGGCTGATTCCGCATGGGCCAAAAACAGCAGTGTGAAAACGGTGTGAAAACAGTATAAACCCTTTTACAACGTTTTAAACCCTTTTACACCATTTTCACACCGGTTTCACACTGCTTTTTTTTGGCCCATGCGGAATCAGCCTTAGACTGCATTTGCTTTGGTACAGTCCTGAAGAGAATTTTTATCACCAGGTCTTAAACTTGCGGTATTTAATTTCTCTGTTCTCAAATCTATTTAGGCATTGCCAGCCAACAGGTGGGGCCAGGAAATCTTCTGGAATGATAACACATCCAGTTGACAAAGATAATTTCCTCTGGATGAAAAGGCTGCTGGTTGCGGGGGCGGGGAGACTATATAACATTATAGCCTTCTGAAGCCCCTTCCCTTCTCAGGCTCTACCGCCAAATATCCAGGAATTTCCCAACCCAGAATTGGTCACTGCAGTTTTGCTGTTTTCATGACCAAATTATACAGCTACAAAGTGAATAGAACAAGTACTATTCAAACAATGTGTTTGAATACTAAGAATTTTTCAAAGCTACTCATACAAAGAAATTGTACAACTGTCCTAGTAAAAGTGTGTGGATAGTTTGAAATCAAGATTCATTGTCTTTTGCACAAGTTCTGTATTACTGTGTGCAGAACAGACAGACAATTGGAAAAGTTTAAAGAGGCACAGAAGAAAAAATATATAATTCCTCATTTGTACTGATTTGTTTTAGTCTCTGAGCTCTGATTGTTCAGTTGCTGTTTAAACAGAACTATGACTATAAAAGACCATACAATTCTTCCCCTCAAAAAACTATAATGCAAGAATACCAGAAGGAAAAGCAATAAACAAATCAGATGTATATGCTGCTGCTATAATAATTAAATCAATATTTTCTAAAGGTTTTTGGTTGGGAAAGTAAGAATGGGAAATTGATTTAGAGCTCATGCTTTCTTATTTTCTTTAAATCCAATCTCATATTCTCTAATGGGCAAATTATAAATCTAAGACAATACAATTTTCTGATGTTAAACTTGTCAATTCCTTTTGGTTAGATGCTGCAGAGCAGATGGTTTTTTTCCCTAAATCCAGAACCATTGTTTCATTTCAAAGCAAATTGTAAGAGCTTTTCTTGTACAGACACACATTTCTTTTGAAAAATTGTCACTGCAGGCAAGAACAGCCAATTATATACATATGTACAATAAGCCATTATGTTCTATTGAGTAATATAATCCATTAAAAACAGTGATTAAATACTTTTCTTTATGATTGACCACAACAGGCACTAAACTACATAATACATAAGTGTACATTAAACTTTTTCCAAACAAAAGCTTATGTGGAAAGGCCACCCGAGTGTATAATAGTCATTATACCTTTTCAGAGCAAGATCCGTAGGCTTTTTTGATGACCCTTTCCACTGCCAGTAATACCTAACAAAACCCATTATTATTAACAACAAAAATCACTGTGCTTCATTGTCTTCAGAATACTGCAGATTTCTTGACTAATTGACCATATGCAGAGCTAACAGAACTACATACATACATAGTCTTTATTGGCATATAAATCGCCCCCTTCCCCTCCCCCTCTCCTTCCTCCCCTGCTCTTTTGCACATACCATCTGATGCACTTTACCACCTTATTATCCTCCCAGAGAGGAACCTGACCTCTCCCTTTCTTTTTACTGGGGTGATCTTAATTGAATTGGTCATAATAGGGCACCTATTATGATATTAACCGCTGTTTTTAAGTAGCTTTTAATGGATTTTAGTATTATATTGTTGTTATCGATTTAATTAATTGTATATGTGAATGTTGTGCACCGCCCAGAGCCCCCAGGGGATGGGGCGGTTTATAAATCGAAACAATAAATAAATAAATAAATAAATAAACATACATACATTAATCATAAAGTTACAACACAAAATACAATAAAACAAAACAACTTATAAATTTATTTAAAATCATCAATTATCTCAGATAGAAATTTTGCAACTGATTCAGAATAATCCGCATCTGAATTGTCCAGGAGAAATTTTGGTTTCATAACAAACAGAACTGAAGAATGCTCAATATAACTTTCCCCTCTTCTAAATTTAGGTGTTTACAAGTTCTTTACAACATCTTAACAAGAAGGGATACAGCAGCTACTTTCCTATCCTTCTGGGTTTGCACGAGGGCCATATGACTGACTACAGCAAGCTGGGAGAAGTACTGCTTATTGTAGCTCTTGTAGCTATATGGATAGGACAATAATTATTGGGCACCATCAAATCACAGCCCACTCTTAGCGACCCCAGGCCCACGGCGTGTCAAGGCAAGAGATGAGAAGATGATTTGCTGTTGTCTTTCTGTGCATAGCAATCCCAGTTTTCCCTGGTGGCCTCTCATCCAGATTTTAACCATGGCTGACCATACTTAGCTTCTAATACACTAACAAGATTGGTTAAGTCAGGTCTCTTCAAGCTGCTAATAAGAGAGCCAAATTCTGCACTTTCAATCTATTGTTCAGGGTCTACCATAAAGTGTAGTGACAACCTGAACCTTTATGGGGTATGTTATCCATGGGCACTCGGTGTGTAGAATGGCTCTCAACTAGTAGCTAGCTCAGAAACTCAGGGCAAAAGTAGACCTGATGACAGCTGCCATGTTTCTTTGCTCATGTATCTGTATCATGCATAACTTCAGTGAGACTATGGCTATAAGCTGGAAAGAATAAGAATGTTCTAAATACTGGAATGGCTTTGCAAACCTGCAGACTCGTTAGGACTTTGCTTTTCTTTCTTCATAGATACACCCTTCCGCTGGTTTTCCCAGATCTCATTCTATTTTATTTGATATCAGAGAAGTGAATGACTCCTGGATGAGTCAAAAGACTAGGAAGGACAAAGAGAGAGAGAGAAGAAAGTACCCAAACCCTTTCTTTTCTAGCATATAGATTTGTTTTCCAGATGGTGGACTTATGAAAGACCAGAATACAATGACTTGCCTCTCATGAACACCTCTCTGCTCCTCGTCTTCTGAACATAGACTCTATGTCTAATAATTTTTAAAGGCAATCTAATTTTTTAAAAACCTGTCTAGGTTTTATGATACCCAAGGAGAGAATCTTCATAGGGCTGCTCTAAATCTATCTTCAACCCAAAGAGAGGGCGACATCTCTGGTCCTCCTGCCTGTTGATATTCACTATCAGAATTCCTCCATTTCAGCAACTAATTCTAAAGCTTTAAGACCAGGAGAAACCCAGAGGACTGAGGAGAAACAGCCCACCACAGGAAAAATATTTCTACCATACATCAAGGGAATCACTGATCAAATAGGGAAACTGATGAAAAAGTATTTCCTACAAACCATCTTCAAACCCACCAGGAAAAAACAGCAGATGCTACGCTCAGCAAAGGACAAGAGAGACCCCCCACACTTCTGCAGGAGTCTATCACATACCCTGAAGCTGTGGAAAGGTCTACATGGCAACCACAAAATGCAGCATTCAGACTCGTATTAAGGAGCACAAAAGACACTGTTGGCTTAACCATCCTGAAAAATCTGCAGTTGCAGAATATGTGTTAAACAAAACTGGTCATAACATTTTATTTGAGAACACTGAAATTCTGGACAATTCAGAAGGTTACTATGTCAGACTACACAGGGAGGCCATTGAAATTCACAAACACCAAGACAACTTCAATAAGAGGAGACTTTGAAAATTAACAAAGCGTGGCTCCCAGTACTTAAAAATGGATTGATAACCCCACCCACAATACAATGCACTCAACAACACCTTTCCATAG
Organism: Sphaerodactylus townsendi; assembly: GCF_021028975.2. Classification (NCBI taxonomy): domain Eukaryota; kingdom Metazoa; phylum Chordata; class Lepidosauria; order Squamata; family Sphaerodactylidae; genus Sphaerodactylus; species Sphaerodactylus townsendi. The sequence goes on from NC_059435.1 coordinate 69,168,297, forward strand.
CAAGTTCCACCCAAACACTTAATGAATGGTTCTCCACCCTGGGACATAAACAATATACCACATTAAACTTTCCCTTCTCACTAGACACAATGTGAAACATACTTTTCTCTGTGATACACCTCTGAAGATGCCAGCCACAGATGCAGGCGAAACATAAGGAACAAGATCCACCAGACCACGGCCACACAGCCCAGAAAACCCACCAGAACCAGTCATTCTAAAGAATTAATCTTTCATCTCATCAGTTCCTGAAAGTTATAAAAGTGAATCTAATATCTTACAACATTTTTTGCTTTCAGAAAGCCTTCTTCTGTATGGAGGGAAGTAATATCCAAGACTGTCACAAGCAAATGTAAAGGCTGATGGTACTCTTTGAAAAAATGTGGAACTGACCGAGTCTTAAACCTTTACAAGGTTTTGTATGTAGCAAATAATGTTAATGTCCAGTGGCAATAACTATACAGCATCTGTGCTCTCCCTGTGGTGAACTATTCAGACAAATGGCTTTGTGTTGATTTAGTAAAGCCAGAACATCAGTAAAAATTACATTTTGGCATGTCTTGTGGTGGCTCCCATTAATAACAAAGCAATAGATTCCCTCTGCTACTGACTTCTCCTCCAATTAAATTTGCTTGAAAAGAATGAAATAACCTGAACTAACTACTGTCCAGAGAAGAGAGAGAATCCAGCAATAGATTTGCTTGGCTTATTTGATCTAAACTACCCTGAGAGTCTTACTAGACTGAACAGGGAGTTGTAAAATTTACAATGAGCTTAAAAACACATTACTTAGTCATAGTTTGTGGTTCAAAGCTATAATTTCCAAGCATGTTACCACTCAAGGATTAAGGGGTTGAAGGAGTGTACATAAAATGGATGAATTGAAGCTGATACATCAACAGACAATGGCCATCTGTTGCTTTACATCTTTCAGTGATGTGATTACTGTATCTTTTATTCCAGTGCAGCCTGTTAAAATTATCTTCTGGCTAGCTTCTTCCTCCTTAAGTATCAAAAAGTGAAATGAAATTAAACTTTTTTTTTGTCCTCCAGAAGCTAGCCTATTTAATTTTAATGTGACATATAACAATGGCAGTGAACAAGGGATAAAAATCTTCAGAAACCCATATGGGGGAAAAGTATTAAACAGACCAGTCTTAACTGTGCAGTATTTCCTTTTCACAAAGGAATTTTGACCCTCGGTGCTGAAAAGGTGAAGCATTCCCTCACAAAGCACTATAGAAAATTCAATGGAAATAAAGAATTTTTATTTCATAGAAGAAGAAAATCCCAAAATCTCACTGCTTCCTAAAACCAGCAGTAATTATTTTTTATTTCACTTAACATGATATAGTATCTTGTGGAAAATGGATGTGCCTTGATTCTTGTGGAAACCGGGTTGTTTTTGTTGGAGTGACACAATGGTTAAAAGAGTTTCAGGTGGGGAACCAAGTTGGTCCACAGCAGAACAGCACAGTTTAAGGCCAACAGCACCTTAAAGACCAACAAGATCCCCCAGATAGAAGCTTTCAAGAGTCAAAGATATTGGACAAAGGGAGCTTCGTATTGTCGAGGGCTTTCATGGCCGGAATCAACTGGCTGTCATGGATTTTCCAGGCTGTGTGGCCGTAGTTTGCTGCTAACATTTCACCCACATTTATGGCTGGCGTCTTCAGAGGCATGTCACAGTGAGATGTATTCCTCTCTGTGGCACAGTGTGCAGTGATTGTGTGGTGGGGTATATGTTTTTTCCACTTCACAGTGGGGTGAGGCATATTTGCATGTGCCAGGATGGAATTCATTTGCAGTTACATTTGTTGTTGCTTTGACTCTCAAAAGCTGATACCCTGGAAGTCTTAAAGATTAAAATGTAATCTTAGCTCAAGACAGAGACTGGGGATATTTGTGCTTTCATATTTTAAAATTGTAATTAACAACAGAATCAGGCAAAACAATTGCAATTTGTCAGTAACACCAGCTCATTACATGGTTAAATGTCAACACCTTTACTTTATATGTGTTGCGAGGTTTTTGGGTTATGTAGCTGTAGTCTAGATATCTTTATTCCTGACATTTCACCTGCACCTGTGGCTAGCATCTTCAGAGGGTTTCACTGTAAGTCTTGTCTCACAGTAATATGAACTGTCAACTACACATGAAGGCGGGGGTGGTTCTGAGGAGTCTTTTGAAGTTTTTGAAGTTTGGGTTTGATGCTTTTTAGTATAGGTAGCCAGATTTTGTTTATTTTCAAACGCTCTTCCTTTTTATTAAAACTGTACTTATGTATTTCAATGGCTTCCCTGTGTAATCTGACAAAGTAGTTGTTGGACTTGTGAACCACTACATATCGACGAGGAAATGAATTACTTAAAGTGGGTTTTTCAAAGCAAATGGTGGATTCCGCACAGGCCACTACAGCAGCTTCCCACCGGCATATATGATGCCGGTGGAGCCCTGGGGCCATTCGCACACTGAAATGCGAGCAGCCCCAGCCCGTGGAGGCACCTCCGCATGGAGGCACCTCTGTTTTGTTTCCCCACACTTACCTTCTCTCCCTGCAGAGCTCTGCAGGGACATGGAGGCATGCCCACGGTGCCCTACGACCCCCAGGGGTCAACAGGGAGAGAAAGTATGTGTGAGAAAACAAAATGGAGGTGCCAAAAAGCGGCGCCTCAAACCTGGTGCCGTTTGCACAGTGCAGGCAGGGAAATGCTGTTTCTGCCCCAGTTGGGGGGGGGGGGAGTACAGTGCTGCCTCGTTGTGGAGGCAGCAGCTGTATGAACAGCGTCCCAGGGACGGCATTTTTACCATCCCTGGGGGTCTGTTTTTGGCCCATGCGGAATTCGCCTATGACTGAAATCAAAAGGGCCATAATGCAAAGCGAGAAAATAGATTATACACTTAAAAAACAACCATGCATGGAAAAAGAAAAAGTACACTTACCCTATATGAAAGGGATCACTGACAAGATAGGAATCTTGATGAAAAACATAACCCACAGCCAGTTTACAAACCCATCAAGAAAGACAAAAGAAACCTGCTCACTTCTGCAGGTGTTTACCGTATTCCATGCAGCTGTGGACAGGTGTACATTGGAACTACAAAATGTAGCATTATCACAAGAATTAAGGAACATGAAAGACACTGCAGATTTTACCAACCAGGGAAATCTGCAGTGGCTGAACATACATTAGCGCAAACTGGACACAAAATCTTATTTGAAGAAACAGAAGTGTTTGACAGGTCCAACAGTTACTTTGTCAGATTACACATTGAAATGCATAAGCATCAGCACAGTTTCAATAAAAAGGATGAAAGTCTTAAAATAAACAAAATCAAACCCAAACTTCAAAAGACTCCTCAAAACCACGTACCTTCTCCTCTTCCTGAGCAGTTGACAGTTAACATCATGAGTATTCCTCACTCACCACTGTGAGAAACTCTCTGAAGATGCTCACCGCAGGTGCTGGAGAAACATCAGGAATAACGATATCCAGTCCATGGCTACATAACCCGAAAACCTTACAACAAATATTCAACTCCAGTTGCGAAAGCCTTCAACACTATACCTTCGTTTTACTTTGGAAGAAAGGTTATGAAGGGTTCAGATTATATATATATATGCCAGGGCTCTACTTTGGAATCAAATATCAATGATCCACCATAACACATTCCATGAGAACTTATTCCAAGTGGCAATTGGTCTCCAGCAGTTCATTCTTTCTCACATCTACAACAAGAAATTACGTGGTCTCACAGCAGCAAAAGAACTCCACAACACCCGCATAATATAAACAACCAAACATTCATTAACCTCATGCTGAATGTTGGAGAGGTGGCTGAAAAGGTATTCAAATCCCAACTCCATATCTACATATGCTTTTCAATCACTAATTGCATCCAACAACTGTGTACTGAAGAGGCAAAACATACATTTAAACTGCTCCAGTTTAAATGTATTAACTCAAACTAGAATTTGGGAGCTGGGGAACTGAGTCCCTCCACACGTTTTAAAAATCAAATGACCAAGTTGTAGCAAAATACAAAGAAGTATAAAATAACACCAGTGTTAATTGAGTTTTTTTTTTAGTAAATTCATTCTATCTTCCCTCTTCCCAGAGTTGCTTCTATTTCATCATAAGTGTTTTTAAAAGAAAAAAAAATCACTCACCCTCCAAAGTTTTTTAATTCTGCTAACTCTGGATAATTTTTCTCTGTACATCCCAAAGACTTTCCGTTCCAAAAGATAAATATATATACCCGGATCCTATACAGGGGCAAGTATACTCTATAATCAAGAGTGCTTGGGAAAAATAAACAGTAGAGTGCTAAGTGTGTTCTTGAAAATCAGCAATGCACTCCCAGCTTTTAGTGCTCCTTCCAATCGCTCCACAGTTCATACCTCAGCAAAACAAATAGCCAATAACTGAACCAGGTGGAAAAAAAATCTTCCTCAGAAAACTTAAGGAGAAGCAGGCATCCAACCAACGCTGGATTTAGATTAGGAGAAAAATCAGGTTGTCCAAATGCCAGACATCCAACCTGAAGAGCCATCATGAACTGAAATTATACTGCTTTCAGGCACTATCAGGCTTAGTTCTAAATTTACATGCTTTCTGAGGATGTTTTTGTCCAAATCAGCTTCAAAGTAGATGGACAGAAGCTATTAAAGGAAAGTTTAAAATAATCTGCAAAGGAATAAAGTGGTGATAAGAAGATGTTCCTCACGCTTCTCTGGCTTTTACAGCCTGCTAATGTCCCCTGCCTTAATTTCAGCAAATAGAGGGATTAGGAGCATTATGCAGATATATGAACTCCCCTCCCTTTTTTGATGGCACACCTGGGGAAAAAATAGTCTTCCTTCTGAGTAAACTATGGGACTTACATGGAGCAGACTGAGAGCTTTGCCACCCACTGGCAACATAATCCAAACATTTTTGCTAAAAATGAAAGAGCCTATCTAGTCCTTGGAACTAGTCGGCCCACTTCTCTAGAAGGGAAACTAGTTGGGTTGCCAACCTGCAGGTGGATGTTGGCTATCTCCTGGGATTACAAGTGACCACCTGGCAATAGAGATCACCTGGAGAAAATGGCCACTTTGGAAGGAGGACTGTATGGCATGACACCCCATTATCACCTCCCCAAACTCTGCCCTCCTCAGGCTCCACTCAAAAATTCTCCAGGTATTTCCCAACCTGGAGTTGGAAACCCTAGAAATGAGGATGCTGCCACAGAGATCTCACTGCCTTAGTCATCATTACTGAGTGGCAGATTGGCCAATACAGAATATCTTCGTATTTAATAAAGGTTTAATAAAGCTGGACCCCTTCGAACTATCCCCTCCCCTCCTCAAGGTACCAAAAAACATTCTAGATGAGAAGTTCCTATGCATTAGAATTTGAGCTGAAGGGAACACATGAAGCTGCCCTTATATGGAATCAGACCATGACTCCATCAAATTCAGTATTGCCTGCTCGGGCTGGCAGCAGCTCTCCAGCGTCTTTTGCATCACCTGATCCTTTCAACAGGAGGTACCAGGGTTTGAACCTGGGGCTTTCTGCAGGCTAAGCAGATGCCCTACTAGTGAGCAATGGTCCCTTCCCATGGATGAACCACATGGTTTTAATAAAAATACTCAGTTGTTGGTAAGTTTTCCTCTGTGACATTCCTGAAGAATGTGGGAGTATTTCATTAAGTCTAGCAACAATAGGATCCCGGTTTAATGCACACCTCAGGAGGAATAAAAGTATTACATTTCATTAAATGCCTTGCCTCACATTAATAATGAGTTTGCAAATATTTCACACAGTTATTTCACGGTGGGTTCTAAAATGTAAAATGTCATTAAGATAGCAATGTCATTCATCTCTTAGCTTATTAAAAATGTAAAGAATCATGGCACAGAATTTAATTCATAATGCTTTGAACCTGACGAAGCAAAAGATGCAATGATTGTTGATGTTGTGTGCTGATTATTTTTATTCGTGCAACAGCCATTTTTAAACCATAGTTCTCCTAATGACAGTGGCAGTGAAACTCCAGTTAGCACAGGGAAGCAGAACACACTTTAAGTACTGCAGAATCTTCCATTACTCTGCTGGGAAGCTACCAAATAAGTTCAGCAAGACAATATTCAATCCATTAGATATCACACAGGTACAGTTAGAACTAAGTGAGAATAACCAGATTAGGAAATGGTACAAAAACCCAAGGATTGAAATTCGCTCTTCTTTTGAATGACCTTTTTGTGCAGATATGCCTATAGCTCACAGAGCTCAATTACAAACCAAGCTCACATAATTGTGACAAATAAGTGAGGGGGGGCGGGGAAGGGAAGTGATCATTTCCAGCTCTTGGGAGGAAACTGGCGCTCATGCCAATGACCCTGTGGAAGAGACATTAAAACGTGTTTGTTTCTAGTACAACACCTTTGGGGGGAAAAGCAATGTGTATACTCTGATGAAAGTCTGCGGTTTTGCCATCTGAATGCTGTGGTTTCCACCAAACCTCACAATTCTGCAAATGAAAGCAAAGCCCAAGTGGTTGGTTTTAAATTTCATTACCAAGTCAGAATTTCAGCAGCACATACACAATGCTAAAAGGATCAGTAGGTTTTTTTTTAACACATCTTGATAGGGTCAACACAAAATAAAGCACAAAAATTGTGGGTGTCAGCAAAATATCAATTTTCTCTTCCACAAAACAAAACCTAGAGTTCAAAACCCTGTCATCTCCGTTACACTTGGAAATAGGGCTACCAGCACCAGGCTGGCTCACCAGGAGAATCTCGGGGGGGGGGGGGTGTCTCTGGCATTATTATGATGCCAACAGTGATGTGCTGGCATCACTTCTCATATAGCCCTAAGAGACATCAGCATGTCCCCAGGGACAACCAGTCACACAGCTATGATTTAACCAGGGCCGAAGCAAGGGAGAACACTCCTACTACACATGAGCAGCAGATTCTAATCTATAGAAGAGGGTTCGATTCACCGCTGTTCCACATGAGTGGCAGACTCTAATCAGGAGAAGCAGGTTTAATTTCATACTTCTCCACATGAAGTCTACTGGGTGACCTTGGGCTAGTTCCATTTCTCTCCAAACTCTCTCAGCCCCACCTACCTCACAAGGTGCTTGTTGTGGGGAAGGGGGATGGAAGGCAATTTTAAGCTGCCTTAAGACTCCTTAAATGTAGAGAAAAGCAGGGTATAAAAACATCCTTCACCACCACCTCTTCCTCCTCCTTCCAACCTGCCCCACCCACTGTGTTGTGCTTCTTTTTAGATTCTGGTGTTTTCCAAATCAATCCAGGAAGCCATGGGGACACATGTTACTACTATTCCTATCTTTATGCTTACTTCTTCTAACATGCATTCAGATCTTGTCCCAAACCAGCAAGTTATCTCTCATTAGTGGTGGTGATTCAGCGAGCATGGACACCGGCATGTTATCCATGGATTCCCAGAAATCCATTTTCCTATGGTATATGCCTGGCTAAGCCTTAAATAGAGATATAAGTTGGTATCAATAAAGAATGTGTGAAGTTTATGATTCCCCTCCTTATCCCCCTCAAACCATTTGTGAACCCCCTTCAGAATAAAGATTGTGTTAGCTCTTAAATATAAACCCCTGCATGTAACCTAGATAGAGCTTTCATCCCATTTCTATGATGTGTGATACAGCTTGAAAGTTATGTTGTAGATTCCTTGATAATATACTGATATTGTTTTGCTTGTTACCCATGTGTGTATATAGTAAAAATGTATTGCTGGTGTTATCTCTCCCCAATATATAAGCATGTTGTTATAAGGTTAAGAGATTCTATAGAGTTACTTTAAGTGATAGACAAGAAGAGAAATGGATTAGAAATATTCTTACTTTATTGTATTAATAGAAGAAGCCTCTTAGGATTTTAGTAGTTTTATTTTAGCTAGGTAACAAGGAAGTAGATCAGAAAATGCAAAGTAAGGACAACTCCTTCTTACAATCTGATAAGTTTGTCAACCTCAACAAAAGACCTTTTGGACTTACAAGATGTGCCTTGGCCGTTTGGAGGACATCACCCTACTTCCCATTGGACTATTTGAATTTTCACTGAAGAGGATCTCAAGACCCATTGCACTATTGAATTTTCCACTTCTAGGAGCTCAGAATTCATTGGCAGCCTTTTCTTCTGGGACTTAATCCCATCAGCAAAAACAAAAGACTGTTTTCCTCCTCTTTGTTTTAGATTGTATTATGTGGCAGGGGACTGCCCTCTTCCCCCTCTGATTGGGTGAAAAACTGTATAAAAGGGGCTGTGTTTCCTTCTGTAGTGGACAGTCTGGCCTGGAAAGAGCTTGAAATCACAATAAAGAACCTCTGCTCTGAAGGCAGCCTGCCTCTGCATCTACTCACTGCCGCCAAAGCTGAAATCACTCTGAAATCATTTTCTAGTTACCCCTGGCAGTGGGTAACAAGCACTTCTAATCGGGAACTACCTTCCTCTTTTGTTTGGTTTCATTTTTGAGCCACTAAGCAGCAGGGTTGTTACCTGCCCACTTCCGATGGTTAATGTTGTGGCAACAATTGCATATGCATCGTCCTATTAAATCCAGGCATGACCTTAAAGGCATATAATTCCAGTTCAGGTTATCATTGATATAGAAAACAGATATGCAGCCTCTATTTGGTAATCAAACCTTTGGGGTGAGTAGTTTAAATCAACTCCCGTGATGTGGTTCCCAGGCACTGCCACTAGAGGAGGCAGAGAGGACATATTCTGGAACCACTCAAGAGCAGCACAGAATTCAATGCTAAATGGTCATGGCCTCACCATTAAATTATTTGCAAAGAAGGGACCTGACTGGGACTGGAGACTGGCTTAGTTGTCCAATCAACGTCTGTTGTCCCTGGGAACTCTCCCTGCTACCAGTACTCTCTTCTGTCATTTGAAACATGCTCTCCACACTCTTTGCTACTATGCCGTACTGCTTGCTACTGGTTGCAAGAATACATTGTCCACCAGACTTCAGCCAGCATCCCATTGTTAGTCTGGCTGGAACAAGACAAGCATGAATATGCAGACACACAGTGTAATTTATATGGTGATCCATTTGCAAACATTACATCCCAGAAATGGAGTATTGAACCCATGGAAGCAAGTTGTGGTAGGCCTCATGTGGGGCTGCAGTTTTCTGAATTGGCCTTAAAGATGCACCACATGAGAACTGGAAAGTGCTAGATGTTCTACATAAGAATTAAAAATATCCACACTCCTAAATAGCTGTGCTATTTTCCTGGAGAAATAATTAGTCCCACTTGCTTGCTACATGCTCTCTTGTTGATAGCTATTTAATACATTTTGCTTGCCTGTAGTCAGAGACTAATTTACTTCTAGGATTCTTAAACTTGATCAAAGCTTAAACAACTCTGAAATAATAATGCCCCAGCTTGAAGCCTATTAACATTCATAACACACCGTGCCTGTGAAGTATAATAAACAAAGGTAGAAAACTGAAGGACATCAGATAAGAAACACTCTACCCACTGATCAGAGTCATGTAGTTATTAAAACAACCCACCATAAAGAAAGCTATGCCAAGAAGGGATTTTTAAAAAGCAAAGCAAAGTCTTCTTGGGAGGTTGACATTTTGAATTAATTGTTGCTTGCATTATCAGACCTCGCAGCAAATATACAATTGGGAAATAAATAGCACATATTTTAAGCAGAATAGAGCAAGGGGCTTATGGGTAGGTTTCAGTTCCAAATAGAATTCTACATGGTGTGGTAAGCTCACAGCACACTTTAGCTTGTTGCTAACATGAACAAGAAAACATTTGATTAGGTGGTTATAACTGAACACTTCTACTTTATCAATTCCTCTAATGTTCTCACTCAACTGGAAAATGATGAGTAAATGGAAAGGCAGTTTTTTAGCTATTTTCCTCCATTCTTTCCTGTTTAACATGTGATCACAAAACCAGCAAATGCTCTGGGTAACCTGTGAACATGTCACAGAATTTCTTTGAGGTAGTTTTTAGTACTCAAGAATGAGAGTAAGCTAACCAGTTTTCTAAGTAGTACTTCAGTTTGCATAGTTACTACTACTACAGAATTTATAAAATACCTTCAAGACAGGCAGCATATTTAAAATAACACATAGGGCAGGAAGAAGTCATGACAGAATGCCAAATAAAACAAAAAGGCCTGCTGGTGGAAGACAATCATAGAAGGGGACAAACTAATGTCCTTGGGGAAGGAGTTTCACAGTTCTGCTACCATCCCCATGTCCCAATCTCAGGTTGCCATCCATCTAATGTCAGGAGGCCGAGGCACATAAGGGAGGGCCTCAAAAGGGTAAGCAGTGGTTCTCAACCTTCCTAAATGCCACGATCCTTTAATGCAGTTCTTCATGCTGTGGTGACCCCCAACCATAAAATTGGTATATATAAAATATAAAAAGTCCGTTTTCCAACTGTCTTAGGTGACCCCTGTGAAAGGGTCATTTGACCCCCAAAGGGGTTGCGACCCCCAGGTTGAGAACAGCTGGTATAGTGGTTGGGTAGGTCCAGATGATAACCAGCGTGATGTAGTAGTTAAAATGTCAGACAAAGAGTGTCAGTATCAAAGAGACTCAGGATTGAATCTCCCCACTACCATAGAAGCTAGCTGGGTGATCTTGGGCCACAAGTTTAGCTTAACCTACCTCACAGGGTTGTGGTGAGGATAACATGGATGAAAGGAGAATGATGTAAGCTGCTTTGGGTGTCCATTGGGGAGAAATGGAGTAAGTGAATTTGGGAGTAGGTAGTCCTTAAGACAGGGGTGACCAACCTATGGTGCTCCAGATGTTCATGGACTACAATTCCCATCAGCCCCTGCCAGCATGGCCAATTGGAATGTGAAGGCCTGGTGTGGCACAAACTGGTATACAGAAGCTACTGGGTGATCGGAGAGCTATTGAGGCAAGCTGAGATCTGAGGTTGTAGTGGTCATCTGAAAGGTTAAGAAACATTAGGAGCTCTTGTGAATTCCTGCCTGACTTTCCACTCTCTGTATTTCAGGGTTTTTAAAATCATACACACACACATTTTTGTGGGATAAAGTAAGTCCTGGATGTCCTCAGTTTACTGCCCCGTTCCTGTAGATAAGCCTTCTTGTTGCATTCAATCTCATCCTTGGTATTAAGGGCAGAAAATGTGATAATCTGGTTCTACTAAGCAAGGCAATGGAGAGGGTCCTCATGAACAAAGCTTGCCTCATGGTGGCAAGATGTAGTAGCACCAAGCATTGACAAGCCGGTATATCAATATTGCTTTGGCCTCTTTCACAGATTTGCTTGGTGTTGTGACAAGGATATGCATTGTGGGTAGAGAGATCTCAGTTGAGCCCAAAATCAATACGTGCTACCATTGCAAAGTTAGTGGTACTGAGCTGTGTGGAGATTTCTCCACCTAGGATCTATTCCTGCCATCTCAGCCTATCACAGTAGGACTTTAAAAAACAACGACAGCTGAGTCTGATGGGCAAACTGCATCTTCTCTTGAACTACCACACCGCAGTTCTGGTAAATTCTCAACTTTTGTCTTTGTGGGGTTCAGACTATTCAGAAACAGTAGGAAAGTCTGGCTTTTGGCCCAAGTGAGAAGCAGAGTTCTGGGAGGGGTTGGGGCTCAGTGGAAGAGACTCTGCTTTGTGTACAGAAGGTCCCAAGTTCAATCCCTGGCATCCCCAAATAAAATCACCAGGCAGTAGGTAACATGAAAGACCTCTACCTGAGGATTGGGGGAGCTGCCACAGGTCTCAGCACCAGTTCTACTAACACATGCATAGCTAAAATTTGCTCATCTCTGTTTGTTTAGGCATTTGAATGTAGCCAGTATGCCTGTTACCCATCTATTATGCTAGAAATGCTACTTACCTTTATAGAAACAGCTGGTGGGTAAATAGCTCAAGCCATAATTCCCACCCACCCGCCAAAGCAAGCCCTTTGTTTCTATTAGTGGCAGTACCCATTTCATGTTCAAGTTAGGAGATGGCAGTCTCCCTTCAGCAGCTGGCACTGTGGTTACCTAGGCGAAAAAATAGTGAGCTTATTTTAAGCTTTGGAAATTTATCCACCCTTTCCAGCTCTTATCTCCCTTATACAGAACTATTTCAAGCTTGTTCATCATTCATCCTTGTCGCCAAGTACCTAGGATTTCAAAGTTAATTATAAAACTTAGAGAACTTTTCAAAAAGATGGGGTTCTTCTTGCAGCTCTTAACATTTGTCATGTGAATCAAGTTTCAGTGCAAGTATTGGATAACAGTCTGAGTGTGGTAAAGGGAAAGTTTCCCTTCAGTTGTGTCCAACCCTGGGGTACCACTGCAAGCAGTGATTTCATAGGCAAGCCGTTTTTGTGGGGTAGTTTGCTATTGCTTTCCCCATGAGTGTGGTACCAGGGAGACAAAGGTTCAGACTTTTCCATCATGGGCAGCCCTGTCCAAAGGGCCTGGTGCCCAGACGTGGCACCATAGCTGCCCTGCCCTGCCATTCCCCACAGTGTGGGGAGGCAAAGAACACAAAACAGCCTCCCTGCTGCTGGAAAGCCCTCATTGGGCTTAATGGACTTATGCAACTGAAAAGGTGGCATATGACTAAATCCCCGGCAACAGGTATAAAGGGGGCAATGACTAGTATTGGTGAAAGCCAACTAGCGCTTGCGTCTCCCATTGCCTGCCCCTCCTATGCCAGTGGTGGAGGTGCAAGGACACTGTGGGCATTCAGTGTTACATTCCACCACTGTGGGGGGACATGGCGGCTGCCCGCTGGCAGATCTGCCCCTCTGCCAGGACTAGTGCCCTGGTGAAAGCCAATCTGCCATCAATCCCATTGGCAGATTCACCCAGGGGTAGAGCAAGGGGGAATTACACCCGGGCACATGTGCGTCCCGCACCCCTGCCATGCCCCTGTCTGCCCTGCCCCTCCACGCCCCCTCCACAACCCCTCCACAGGGGCACGCACCCAATGCATTGCATCCCCCATGCCCCCTTGGTGCTATGCCACTGGATTCACCCCACCCCCCGGTTTGGATGGGGCTGACAAGTTGCCTTAATCATTTGGAATCTATCACCATCTATCAAACTAACCAGCACATTGAATTGTGCCTAGAAACAAATGTTGAGCCAGTGCAGATATGCCAAGACTGGAGTGATATTGTTGTTCCATATGGGCTATCAAATCAGTATGTGGTGGTTGTTTTTTTTAAAAAAAACCTGCTATCACTCTATTACAAAGGGGATTACAGTGAACTTTTGCTCAAACAGGTGGTGACTTAATTGCTTCCTATTCAAAACTTCACATATCAAAGTTAATATTTCCCAAATGATATTAATTTTGCCACTGTTTTAAACCAACACAGTTTCATAGGCAGATTTACTATCAAGATCTTAAAATTTTTACTATGTTATCCAAACATGACCTGTGCATATGACATTGAGCAGTTTGAGGGAAGTTTTGCAGTGTCCTGGGGGCTGTTGGGGTACAGCACATTGCAAATGGTTCTGCTGGGTTTGCAAAAGAGCCCCCCACCTTCAATTTCTACTGCAGAGATTCTTTGATTTGACTTTGGTTCTGTTGTGCTTGCACTGCCACAATGGCCCTGGATTCTGCTTCTACACATTGGAATGAGTTCTGCCAGGCTTGCAAAAAGTGCCCATCCCATCTTGTGTTTCTACTACAAAGATTATTGGGTTTGACCGTGGTTCAAAATAGAAACAATGTCACAATGACAGTTACAATTACATCATAGCAAAGAAAAAGATACACACACACACATACACACACACTAGTACATTGTGCCTTTTTGCTCTCAAAAGGCCACCAAGGTGGCTACTGTTTTAAAATAAGCATGATAAAAATCACATTGTAAAGCCATAAAAAGTCAACCATCCCTAAACATGATTAAAATAAATTAAACAAAAAGTTAAAATATCTACAAAGACATAAAAACAGCAACTCAAGAGTACCTTGGCTGTCTCCTGTCAGTTTCAAAGAAGGCAGGTCTTTTAGGGCAAACCTGAACAGAGTTGACCCACTCTAAGTCCTTTGATATAAATTGATTTAGAAAGGTGTAGCCTTTTTTAAGCTACTGTTAATTTCTACTGTTAATTTCAAAGGACTGCATGAGGAGTAACCCTGCATGAATTGTACTGTTGCTCTCGCGGTAGCAAATCTTGCTAGGCTTGGTTAGTGAAGCTAGGGGACAGTTTAATGGCACAGCTTGCTAAGGCCTCCATGAGTCAAAACACACATAATTTCCTGCTTGAAAATAAGAGAATTCTTTGGCTCCTATTGAAACAATTATACTTCTATAGTTGCCAGCTGTTGCCCATTCTTAACTTCCAAAAGAGAATAATTCTACTTTATCAATTCTATTAAATCTTTTGGATAAATAAGATATGAGGAATTGACTGAGGAGCATGTTGTGTGTGGATGGAGGAGGCCTTATAATTAAGCATTTCTACAAGAAACAGGGAAAGTACTTACACTTATCACTGATACAGGGTATAATTGTTCGATGCTAGATGTTATCATCAGAGGCATACTGAGTGCCAGGGGCCCACTCACCCCCTCCCCACACTCCACTTTCCTTAGCAGGGGGAGGGAGAGGCGACGCAGCAGTCCCAAGGCAATCTGGCCCAGGAGAAGCCCCAGGCTGAGGAGCGCCCAATGGGCTCCTTGTATGACGGAGGGCTTCCTGGGTCGGCCATGGCGGCTGGTAGCCTGCTGCAGCCCACCAAGCGCCCCCATGTGATCTAATGAGTGGTGCCCAGAGTCAATTGACTCTGTCCCTCTGGCAGATACGCCACTGGTTATCATTCCAAATGTGCAGGCACAGGGACTCAAGCCGAGCATTCTAAAACAAAGATGGTCCAGCATGTGGCGGATGAAGTTACCATTCTACTTAGTCCTTTTTGTTCAAAAGGGTTTGATAAGCGTTGCCCTAAAATAAATGAATAAGAAAGTATTGCTGGTTTTTGCATGGTTCTCTGGTTTTTGGCTTTCAGCGGTGCCCAGCTCCACAGGATGCACCGCGCAGCTCTTCTTTAACACAAAAAAAGAATTGAAGCGGCAGTGTTAATGATATCACAGGAGGAGATTCTATGTCTACCCTCCGGCAGCAAACCACAATCCGCTGCCCTTTAATTAAATTGAGTTCAGGACATGCAGCTTTATTTTCACTTGAGTCAGCGTGTCAAAGAAAAAATTGTCTCATGGAAATATGGAATCTGAAGGGGTTTGCTGTCCCTGCCTTGACCTTGAAACTTTCTAGTTGAGCGCATCTACAATAATTCTGTATTTCTAAAAGCAGCAAGAACCCACTTTTGGGTAGCCCATTTGTCTTGGTGAGAACACATTTGTTCAAATTTTAAATAATACATTATGGGATATTAAAACCCTATAGGATATGAGGAAGGAGAAAATTGCTAGGATGTAAAAATGCCAGTGGTATCTGCCAAGCAAGAACCACTTGCACATCCTGAAGAAGAAGAAGAAGAAGAAGAAGAAGAAGAAGAAGAAGAAGAAGAAGAAGAAGAAGAAGAAGAAGAAGAAGAAGAAGAAGAAGAAGAAGAAGAAGAAGAAGAAGAAGAAGAAAAAGAAGGAGGAGGAGGAGGAGGAGGAGGAGGAGGAGGAGGAGGAGTTTGGATTTGCACCCCACTTTTCCCAACCATAAGGAGACTCGAGGCAGTTTACAAACTCCTTTTCCTTCCTCTCCCCACAACAGACACCTTGGAAGGTAGGTGGAACTGAAAGAGTTCTGAGAGATCTGTGACTGGCCCAAGGTCACCCAGCAGGCTTCATGTAGAGGAGTGGGGAATCAAACCTGGTTCTCAAGATTAGAGTTCACAGCTCTTTAACCACTACACCGTGTTGGCATCAAAGACTTTATGGTGAGCATGGGAAACAGAGAATGAGGAGAAACATCAAAAGTCCAAGTTTATTTACAGCATGCTGTGGGTTGACAAACTGGGGCACGAAGGGTCAGCAGGAGATGGCTCACCACACCTGCAGATTCACAAGGGGATTTCTGGAGAGTGAATTCTTAGTAATTGTTATGAAAATCCTTAGACTACTTCTGTGTCCCATTGGTAGCATGCATCCCGCAAGTTGGGAACTACTGCATTAGAACATTCAACACTCTAGCATTGACCAGCATGAACTGACAACATAACACACCCTCCCTCCCCTGTAGGATATCAGAGAAAACTGGAATTTGTGGACTTGCTATCATCTGAGGAGGCATGTCAAACCATTGCCCCTCAACTCATTAATGAACTAATGAAACCTCATTAATGAAATAATTAATGAACCCTGAGAAATGCCCAAGGAACCCCAGAATGACAATTAGCCTGGTATGGAAATCACTGATGGATCCTTCTAAACTTCACCTGCACATTCCCAAAGAGAACACTTCTTGCTAGCTAAGTGAAATGTGGTGGGTACAAGGGCATCCAAAAGTCCACTGTTTGATTAATCTCTTTGTCTTTCTCCTACTAATTTTACAGTTAATGAAATATTATACATCCTGCCAGATTATTAATAAAAACCCATTATTTCCATCCAGTTTAATTAAACGCTTGCCTAGCACCAAAGAGAATGGCTGCTGATGGAGGAACACATCTCTGTGCAGCAGGGGCAACTTGAGGGCTGTTTCTTAAAAAGAGTTATGCTTGATGCACATGAACTGGTCTCTAAGATGTTAAAAAAAGGCAACCATTCTTTACACCCACTACAAAGGCAAGGCACGGAGAGTGGAATTGAAATGGTTCGAAAAGCATAATCATTAAATGCTACAAGACTTTTTCATTTGACTAATTCAGGCATTAACTTTTCTCCCCTACTTAGTGGCTGCCTTACTGGGATTAGGGAAATTTCAGGTTTCTAATAATTTGTTGCTGAAACCTAACAGGCTTTTCAGTCTTCCTTACCTATCCAGGCATTTTCATCATCCTATGTGAGCTAATTGGAGGTGATAATCATATTGCCTGACATTGTCCTGAATCTAGTTCTTCAACAAACCAGTCATTCCCTCTCATCAGTCAATGGGGTGGATCCCACCTCTATCCACTAAGCAAAGTTTAACATTTTCCTCTAGCCTAAGGTGACTTCCTCCAGATTAGGTGCCTCTTCTGCTAATGAAAGAACTACTTAAATTGGAGGTAGGCACCATAGGCTGGAGGAAGGCTCCTTGGAGGATGGTTGAATCCAACTTACCTTGTAGAATGTAGATGTAGCTGTCCTGTTGCTGTCAAGGGTCATACTCATAAGCTACTATGTACAGAAATTCACAGTATGAATCATAAGTTGATTAATTTAAAATGTGATGTTGAAGGAAAGTTCTACGGATATCATGGGCCAATAAAAAGACAAATCCGTGGGTTTGAGATTCAATCAAGCCTGAACTCATCCTAGAAGCCAAAATGACTAAACTGGGACTATCACACTTTGGTCACATTATGAGAGGACACAAGTCACTGGAGAAGACAATAAGAAAAGCTGAAGGCCATGGGGAAAGAGAAAGGCCCAAAATGAGCCTCTAAAGGAAGCTCTGGCCCTTGGTTTGGAAGGCTGTTAACAACAGGATGCTTGGAAGGACACTGAATTCATCGGGTCACCATAAGTTGGAAGCAACTTGATTGCACGCAACACATGAACAAACACATAACAACAGTGGTCTGTGCCCCAAAACACACTTTGGTAATCCGGCATAAACACTGAACAGTCTCCAAAGTTTGTTTGTTTATTCGATTTAATATGCCATTCTTCTCCTTCCAGGTTTGAACAGGTTACAACATATAATTATAAAATTTATTCATAACTGAGCATGATTAGCTACAAAGGGAGGGAAAATCTACATTTCATTAAGCATTTTCCTTTGGCAGAACAGGAATAGAACCACAGCAAAGACACCATGAAGAAAATTATAAGGAAAACAAGAAAATGTAATTTTGCTTGTTTCACCTTGCCATTCAATGCAGGTGTAGTAAAAATAACCTCAACACCATCGTAGTGGTCATGCAATTTATAAAAAAAATGATTAAAGGGAGGTAGGAAACCTTTCACAATGTTGAGTCGCACAGATCCATTTCTACATATCTGTCATCAGCTCATAAAAAGGATCTTTCCTAAATGAAGCAGGAAAAAAGCATGCCCTTCAAGTCTTTCAGAATCCTACGATTTGGGCCCAGCATTGCAGCCACCCAGCCGCTCCCAGGGGGCTTCCCAGCAGCACTGCTGAGAAGTCCCATTGCCCCACACCCATTTTATGCCACCAACTGAGGTCCCGTAAGTCTAGACTCCCAGCCACCAGTGTAACATGGCGACTGGCCAGGAGGAAGCCAATTAATGTCAGCTTCTCCCCAGCCACACCCCCCAGCCTGCCCTCACTGTGCTGGCAGGGACAGCCCAGTGATGCTGGTTCAACATCCAGCAGTGCGCTCCAGCACAGGGGAGGGTGGCGGCACCCAAATGGTGGCGGGATCACCTTTCTGCTGGCTTAAGTGCCCAGGGAAGGGCATTCCCGCCACCAAAAGCCTGAGCTGCTTCTATCGACGGTTTCAGCTCTCCCCCCCCCCACTTCGGATGGGACTCTAATCTGAAGAACCAGGTTTGATTCCCTACTCCTCCACCTGAGTGGCGGAGGCTTATATGTGAACCAGATGTGTTTCCACACTCCTACCTTCCTGCTGGGTGACCTTGGGCACAATTCTTCAGAACTCTCTCTGCCCCACCTACTTCACAAAGTGTTTGTTGTGGGGAGAGGGAGGGAAAGGAGCTTGTAAGCCACCTTGAATCTCCTTACAGGAGAGAAAGGTGGGGTATAAATCCAAACTCCTCCTCCTCCTCTTCTTCTTTGTCTTCTTTGTCTTCTTCTTCTCTCTCTGCTTCTTCTAATACAGAAACTGATAGGGTCTTTTCAACTTGCACAAAAACCCTGCATTTTACTAATTCTTCATTATTTTGCCTCCACAATACTAGAAAAAAAAATACCACCAATAAGCTAATAACCAAAAGGATACTCAAAAAGGCTTTCCCTCCATACATGCTTATGAATAATAAAATGTCAGGTTTGACTTCAAATACATCAGTTTTTAACCTTTTTTTAACCAACAAGAGCAGATTCTGCATCTCCAAGCATCCAATATACCCTGATTTTAACACACAGTTGCCAAAGTGTTTCTAACTCAGAACCACTGTGAGTCAAAGCCACAGAGAAAGCCCTGTGAGCTATCGCTTGCAAGTTTGCATATCATTTTTTACTTCAGTAATACGATTGGTGATGTACTTGCATATAAACGTCAAATATAATTGTATTTAATGGAGATATAAAACAGAAAGGAGCAACCTCATTGTTCAAGATTTGTATTGGAGTTTCCTTCACGGCACTCCACAACTCATACACCAGCAGCAAAGTCTGGCATTTCAACACTGCTTTTTCTTCTGTTTTCTGGTAGACTTATCCTTTTGCTCACACAGTTAATTTAGACTGCTTGCTACACAGGCGAAAGCTGCTCATACCTACGAGATACCACTGTGCCAGCTGTGCTTCATGGCTTTCTGCAGATCACCTGCAGTGGTGAAAAAATAACCATGCTGATAAAAAGAGCTTTCCCCCCTCATGGTTGGACTAGAGTGTGTACAGTTTGAGGGGGATTTTTGCATGGATCTGGCCGAGTGGCAATTTCTACCACAAAGGATGCTCAGGGGATTTTTTAATGTACTGTGCACTCCTGCAATCTTCTTGGCCCAGCCACAGCACTAGAAAAATAAATCCAGCTGTTTAAAAAAGGAGGGAAGGAATTCAGCTTTATAAACTTCGCTGGAGCTAAATAATCCACAGTCCATGGCTAAATGATGACCCAGGGCTCAACAAGTTCCAAAGCAATGATTTGCAGACACTTTTTCTAATTTTTCCATGAAAGCCTTGGCTACCGTTATCTTGACTGCAGTGATTGTCGTTATTGCAAAACTTTTCATTGTGTTGGAAATAAAAGAACTGGTAAAGATCAATTATTGTAACCGCAGATCCTTTAGAACAGGGGTCTTCAAACTATGGCCCTCCAGATGTTCATAGACTACAATTCCCATGAGCCCTACCACTTGGCCATGCTGGCAGGGCTGATGGGAATTGTAGTCCATGAACATCTGGAGGGCCATAGTTTGAAGACCCCTGCTTTAGAAGGATCCAGGAGAATAGAGTGAACTAGTGGGACACCCCAGTGCTCTTCCTGGCTTAACATTGTGGTCTGAACAGAAAGAAAGAACTATTTGTAAATACACATATGAATCATGTCATTGCACTGTTAACTATTTTCTTACTCTGTTTCTGTAAACCAACGTTTACATTGCTAGTTAATGCTACTGTAATGTACTAAATAGTATGCATGTATCATTGACCAAGCAGAGACCCGAAAACGCCCTCACCTGTGTTTAGGGTCAGATTAAGACCCTTAGAGGCCTCAAGCGCTGAAAGATTACGGTACCCCCATGTACTGTACATATAATTCAAAATAAAAACAATAGTAAACCATTATACATCATTACTCGTATGAAACAAAACACCTGTTATTCCATTGCTTTCTGGCCTTGAAGATACATTGTATCTTAACTTAACACAAATCAAAGATGCAAAAGAAAGTTTACGGTTGCTCACTTACAACTGTATTTATACTACAAAACGTTTTCTCCTGCATTTTTAAATGGCAAAGTCTTTGATCAAAGGTAAGGAGAACAAAAACCTCCATGGGGCCCTCTTTACTTTCTGTACCAAGTAGAAAGTCAGGCCTTTTCAAAATGTGCTGGGCTAACAGGCAAAGTAACTGCACGTGGTACAGAGAAGAAGGAAACTGAATCTATTCCGGAGAAGAGAAAGACATTGGCCTCAGCTTCTTCAACTCAAATACATCTTTAGGCAGCTGAGAGATAGAGGGAGGAAGAGATTATTATTTAAACCTTGTAATTGTTTGATATAGCACCAGTATAACAGACTCAAAAGAGAATTATTAAAGGCAATTCAGCCCACAGGAGTTCAGTTCCCATGTAATGCTCCATTTCCCCTGAGATTCCATTCAATTGTGTTATTCATAACTCTAGAGCTTGAGACTCAATAAGAGTGACTCAAGGGGATTCCAACCTGTTCGATTGTTTTAATGGAAGAAAGCTGTAAGACAACTCTCATGTTTGGCTGTTTTCAGGAGCTACACCACTTCAGTAAAACTGGAATACGGTACATTTTCTTGGACATATTTTACAGGATAGAAGTTGTAGCACCCTGAATATTCCCCTGTGCTACCAAGAAAAGGCTAACAAAGGCATGGTTGAACTTCACCATGAGAATCATTTGAGAGTTTGTTTCAGACCTGCCAGTACTCCAATTCTGAGCAGGTGCTATCAGAAAGCAGACCAGGAAGTGAAAATGGCTCTGTGGCAAGCCAATTTAGGTGGCATTTGTGGTGTTGAAAGCCAACACTGTAGGGTCACTCAGCTCAGCAGTACCAGCCGCAGGCATTACATCACCCGTTGCTTCCTTCAGCAAACTGGCAGAAGCATGGGGAGGGGGGGACACACAACACATTTGGGGAGTCCTGAGGCACAGGCAGAGTTGCTGGCACTCAGCTGTGCTTGCTCCTGGCCACTAGTGGTCCACCAGGAAATTTCCCTGTGAGTTAAACGGCCAGTGTCCCCCTGGGTGCCATAAGGGGTAGCTTCATTCAAGAGAGACTGATCAAGTGGTTGACTGCCTTAGGCTCTTACAACCCACAGCTCGTCAATGGGAACAGATAACAGAGGCCCAGAAGGATGAGGAATGGAAATAGGAAGAGCTCACTGTGAGATAATGCAATTACTTTCATTTCATTGTGGTTGGAACGATCAAATATTTAAGAAGCTGGACTCTCTGCTTTCATTTCAATAACTTGACACAACACACTCATAATTCTGTGGCCATTTCAGTAACCAAAGATGATATTTTCTACCTACTTTGAATCATACCAATGGCATCTCTCAGTGCCTGCAGTGAGGGAAGCAAAACATGGCCTCAAGCCTTTTCAGTCAAGGCCTCTGGAACAGTTCCCTCATTTTCTGGAAGAGGATTGGGACGGTGAGTCCAACCCTCCCAGCTTTTCTGAAAGGCTGCAAAACAGAGGCAGATTCTGCATGGGCCATAAATAGTGGTGTGAAAATGGTGTAAAAGGGTTTAAAAGGGTGTAAAAGGGTTTACACAGTTTTCACACTGTTTTCACACCACTGTTTTTGGCCCATGTGGAATCTGCCAGAGTTATGCCAGAGAGCTTTGAGGGCAACCAGAGCCTGGTAAAAAGAGAAGTTTCCTGCTGATGGGGGGGATGTGGTCTTTTTATTCTGGTTTATATTTTTTTCTCATCTGTTGTTTTGTCTATTTGCTTTTATTGTTGTTTCCCACCTTGAGTCATGAGATGCTCAGAAGAAAAGCAGCCATGTAAATATTTTAAATAAACAATTATATTTTTAATTATCACTAGTGTAGGGAATTGATATAAAAATTACAAATTTATGCTTGTTACAAGACCACAGTTGAGAAATATTCTTAGTTGAAAATAAATTGTGTGGTTGCACTCAGGAAATCAGTAACTGGGAGCAATGTGACTGCTGCGTTTGCTGTTTTGCAAGAATCAGTAGATGTTTGCTTTTGGGTGAAAGGACAGCAGCAGGTACTAACCTAGGGCTTTGAAGTATATAGAGATATGTAACCATACTAGTTGGGCTTTTGCTGATTCTGCTTACTGGACAGAAAATATACGTAGCTACCTGAGTGACCCAGTCAGATGATGCTGAATGTATGCTTTTAACGCTGAATGTAATCATTTAAAAATATATATTGGAATGTGCTGATTTGCAATACGACAAGATTGTGAGCCTGCGTGGACAGCCAGAATGCTCGGGATTGGTTAAGGAGTGACCAGAGGAACTGGTCCAAGATGCCTTAAAATGAGCTGTACTGCGATACAGACTTCATAGAGTTGGTACTAAGGTGCTGCTCTCTCCATGCTGCATGTCAATAAAACTAGCTTGCTATTAGCCACCTTGTTTGGAGTTTTTTTAATGGGTAAAAACTTCCACAACAGAATTTCTAATTTCTGATTGGAAAAATAGCAGTCTAGGCCATGCAGCATAGCAAGAACACAGTCTCTAGCAGGTCATAATTGAAGCTAGGAGAGAATTTGAAGCTTTTTGGAGACAAATAACTTACAGAACAGTTTCAATGGTAGTATAATAGTTTCACTTGTAGATTCTTTGATGCTGTATTGAAAACAGAAACTTTTGGGGAGAAAAACAACAGGAAAGTGGCTTTTCCCACGAAAGTGTCGATGAAATTGAACAACAGCTGTGAATTAATACAGTCCTGAAAACCTGAAACAAGATTATTGTATAATTTCACATTCTTCCTCTTCCTTGCCACTGTCTAAGCAGGAATTTAACAGCTACCTTAATTCTACTCAGTTCAGTCAACTGGAACAAGTAATTATTTTTGATCGATGAATAAACCATCATTAGGCCTTTCCCCCATATAGTTAAAAGCTGGGACATTACACTGTGACTGGGCTCATAAATTGCCCTGGCACAACTGCTAAGTTGAATGACGTATTTAACTCTGGTAGATTCATTATGCTTTAAGACTGAACAGTTCGTGACATGGAGTTAAAATCCATCTCTTTCCTTTAAATTGGAAGCCACTTAGACAAAGAAAGCCAACTGAAAGCCTACAGTAAACTAACCATTCTATGCAGAGTTACCCAGTATAAGGTCAAAACTACATATTGCATTTAACATGATCACATGCAGTCATATGACTGCTGAGGTGTTGCCAACTCTGGCTTGAGAAATTCCAGGAAATTTGGGGGCTGAGCCTGGGGAGGGTGGGGTTTGCAGCAGGGAGGGATCATACAGTTGGAAGTAACTATATAGGTCAACTAGTCCAACCCCCTGCTCAATGAAGGATCAGCCTTAAAGTATTCCTGACAAATGTTTATCCAACCACAGCTTCAAGACTGCCAGTGAAGGGTAGCTGAGAGTGGAGATCTCAGAGGAGATGGGATGCCACAGAGTCCACACTCTAAAGCAGCCATTTTAGCCAGAGGAATTGATCTATGTAGCCTAGAAATCAGCTATAATTCTGGGAAGAGCTTCAGGTGCAATCTGGAGGCTGGCAATCATAGGCAGCTGTGAGTTCCATGTGGGACCTCCGTTCTAAACGGTTTCAGGGGCGAATAGGGGCTCCAACCATTTCCAGACTGTTTTCCAAATGCAAACTTGACCCATCGGGTTTCATTTTCAGGATGGGACAATTTTGGATTAAGAAAACAGGACAGGTGGGAGGCTGGAGTCCCTCTTGTAGCACATTTTTGTATGTATTACAATGGAACAGTCTGTTTCCTCCCTCCGATATTTGTATGCATTGGTTCAGTCTCATGAACTAAACTTGCTTCTTAGTTCTGATTGTTAGAACTGGCGACAGCTTGAGCTCCTTTCTCCAGAAACAAAGCGCTCCCATCTCTGCATCTCCTTGCTAAACAATGTTGCTTTGAACACACCTGTCTCCACTGTGTGGACCTAAGAGCAGTAACCTGAGTACCCTATTCCTGACTTGCAAGCAGAAACAAACATTACACTTTTCTCTCCATGGTGCTGATCTGAACTAGGCTGCTGCCCTGCTTCAGAATTGAGTTTCTACAGGAAATTCACAGCTACTATATGGCTGAAAGTCCCTGTGGCAATTCCATATTAGATGTAACATATAGTGTAAGATAAAATCTGTTTAAATCAGCTAATAGTGGGCTAACAGTGGAGTAACTACATAGGACTCTACTTAAAAAAAAAAAAACCCTAAGAGGCCAGTTATCATTCTTGGTCTACTTTACACTACAGATATATTGCTACAGCTATATTGCCTACCAACTCCGTCCCCAATTACATGTAACTTTTCCCTAATAGGCCTGTGCAAAGTATAACCCAACCAAGCTAAACAATGGGCCAATAGCCATCTATAGCACTTTTTGAGAGTTAGAGCTCACTCAATCAGAGTGGTCATCAGTGAAATGTATATGAGTTAAAATAATAGAAAATGGTGAGGAGGTCAGAAGGACAGGTCTGTTATTTGCTTAGAAAGATACAACTCTAAAGTACAAAATAATATGACTGAATAGAATGTTTAGATCTGAATATTTTCTGTATGAAAGGCAGACATCACAGGAGCTCAAAGCATTTCCTGAAAGCCTCCATATACTTTTGCACAGGTTTGATGCATTAAATCACCTTAGGTTGACATAATGGAGTTTAGCTAGCCCCATTGTGCAGCCAGGCACACCTTAAGTCCAGGGAAAAAGTTCAGCTGCCAACCTCTTCCTGCCCAGGCTTGACAGACAGATCCCAAAACTCTCTGAGAGGCAACCATCTTGTGAGGAACAGTGTCTTGCTCCTGGGCCAGTCTTTGATCACCATGCCTTCATGGCACTCCTTAGCAGGAGGAGGAGACCAACAGCTTATGGGGGGGTATCTACTTAAAGAGAAAATGGTGCAATGGTACTAGGGTTGCCAGCTCCACGTTGGGAAATTCCTGGAGATGGAAGTGGTGCCTGGGGGAGATCAGAATTTGGGGAGGGAGTTCAGCTAGGCTGTGATGCCATAAAGCCCACTCTCTGAAGCTGTTATTTTCTCTGGGGAAACTGATTCTTGTAGTTTGACTATCAGTTGTAGTTTCAGGAGGATGAAAAACCCAGTGTAATGCAACCATTGATCACATCTGCACAGATGAACATTTCTGAGCCCTTCTGAGCTACCACCACCATCCTGGGAATCAAAGGTACTCA
Organism: Sphaerodactylus townsendi; assembly: GCF_021028975.2. Lineage (NCBI taxonomy): Eukaryota > Metazoa > Chordata > Lepidosauria > Squamata > Sphaerodactylidae > Sphaerodactylus > Sphaerodactylus townsendi. The sequence goes on from NC_059435.1 coordinate 69,194,169, forward strand.
TGATGGGGAATAACTGACAACCTTCTGATCCCCTTTTGAGATACATTAATATTTTATTTCTTTATTTCTTTATTCATTCATTCATTCATTCATTCGTTCGTTCATTCATTCAATCATTCATTCATTCATTCATTCATTTAGCTAGCTCGCTCATAGGCCACTATTCCCCATATGGGCTGAAGGTGGCTTACAGCAGTCAGTTACAATAAACAATACAATCAATATTTAGTACATTCCCCTCAATGTCCCAGCACTATTAATACTAGTTAAAAAAAACTATAGCATGTACACTTTCAAATTTCATAAATATGCTAAACATTACATTTCTATATGCTAAAAAAGTAAAAAGGAAGAGTTATTTAATAATCTTATTAAATCTTCCCCTCTCCCCCAACATTTCAAATTTGTGTATCTTTTTGCAGGTGCAGAAGAGCGTGGCAAGGTGTGAAAGTTGTCTTCTTGACACATTTAAATCAGCTTCTGACTGGAGTGAAGAAGAAGGCATTTCCACTGGCAAGCAGGAACAGAAGTTGGATATCATTTAACACAAGCAATAGAATAGCAAAGTGTGGGGTGTCTTATTAACAGTTTGAACCACCCTCACATTTGCGGACAGATTTCTGACGTCAGCCAAAATGCTTACAAAATGCTATATTTTTCGGAACCAGTTTTGAAATCTCACTTAATTGGAAACATTCTGTATTTCCATCCAATATGGATGAATTCAGCTTCAACTTATCAATATTTCAACCAATAATCCAAACGCCAGAATCCTTTTTTTTCACTTGAGCTTGTGAAATATTTCTTTCAGGCTAATACATAGCAAATATCTCACCATTCATCCACTCAAAATTCCACGTTTCCTCAAAGAGTGTTCACAATCAATATTTCTAGACAGTATTTCATATTTTCAGCAGTGAATGTAACAAACAGGCAAGTATATATATATATATATATATTCTTGTATACCAGGAAAAACGTGTTGAATATGTATGAATGCTGTCCTCTCGCAATATTTTTAGTGAGTATAATCTTTCAAAAATCAGCCTTCGCTTATGAATCACCAGCACACATTCAACACAAGTTACCGAGGCAGAGACTGGCTTATGGGGAAAGTACTAGACTTTGACAAAGCACTAAAGCAAGAGACCATTAGTCTTCCATAGCTATAAATCTACGATGTCCAATTTTCAAATCACTGACAAACTATCTCCATAAAAATGACTAAATTTCTCAAACAGCGAATCCTCTGAAGGTCCAAAAATGGTCAAACGGCAAGCTTTCGAACCAAACATCTCCCTTCCCCCACCGCACAAGATCAGCTTGTTTTATGATTTACTACGAAATTTAAGCACGATTGTTATTTCCTGAGGCACAGTGATTGCTCTAGTCTTCCACAGAGCTTATGGTGCAAACAACTATGATATCTGCCTCTCTATCAGAAAACCAATTTCCTGGAAGATAGTTAATTCAACATTTTATCCAGTCTAGCCGATTCATGGACACTCTTAGCTACATTAAAAATGAAACAAAACACACTTAAGTATAAGTTGTATTTAAAAATTAATCCATTAGAAAAATCCCTTGCTCATCCACAACTACTGAATGGAGACTGAAATAAAAAGGTCTTGTATAGCTTCCAAATTATATGCAGTTTTAGGGTTTGCCAACCCAAGGGAGGAAGAAATTACAGAGCTAGAAATTGACTGGCAGAACTCATGTTCAAGCTGGAAACAGGAAGATATAGCTACAAACTGTAGACTCAACAAAAGGGTAAAAACTATCCCATCTACGGGTCGAGATTCACAATCGTTTTTGAGCCTGCCGGCACCTGGAACTCTTACACTGGATGGTCACCATAACCACAAAATGGCCGCCACAGAGTCACTGTGGTGTAGTGGTTAAGAGCAGGTGAATTCTAATGTGGAGAATGGGTTTGATTCCTCACTCTTCCACCTGAGCGGCAGACTCTTATCTGGTGAACCAGATTTGTTTTCCCACTCCTCCACATGAAGCCTGCTGGGGGACTTCAGGTTAGTCACAGTTCTCTCAGAACTCTCTCAGTCCTCACAAGGTGTCTGTTGTGAGAGAGGAAGGGTAGAAGTTTGTAAGCTGCCTTGAGATTCCTTACAATTGAGAAAAGTGGGGATAAATCCATCTGGTCCAACCCACTTCCTAAAAACACTGGGTAAGTGCCATGCAAGGTATCAATGTGTGCCATGGTGCCCATGGGCATCATGATGGGAAAACACTGGGTTACAGCATAATAGTATCTTCCATTGTAACTCCAGGCCCCATGCTGAAACCCATTCCTAAAAAAAACACCACATACATGTTCAACACAGTTTCTGCTTGTGCAACAAAGGACGATAGAGCTCCCGATTCTTTCCGCAAAGAAAGGCATTTGGAAAGCTATGGCTTGCTTTGTAGGGCTGACAGAAGAGCAGCAGATCCTGAAATTTCATCTTCCACACAAATATTAAAGACAGAAGGTAGCCTGGCTTTCTTTAAAGTGGTTCACCCTCTCCCTAAACGCACAGGCACGCACAAAGATGGTGGTGGTGTAATTGCTACTGGTGTCATTGACTGAGGCCAGCACATGATCCTGTTCCACTGGCTGAACAACAAGTAATGAGAATACGACCATCACTTGCCACTGCATGGTTCAATTAACAGTGCAGGTGAGCAAGATAATCTTCCATCCCACTCCTCCCTCTATTAGCACTGCCAATTCCAGCTCAAAAAATATTGATGATTTGGGGGCAGTGCCCATGGAGGGCAGAGTTTGGGGAGTAATCTGACTTAGAATCTATGGTATACCATAGAGTTTGCCCTCTGAAGCTGCCATTTTCTCCAGAGGAACTGATCTCTATACTCTAGAGATCACTTGGAACTCCTGGAGGACATCAGGCCACACTTGGAAGTTGGTAATCCTACCCTCTATACTTCACTCCTTAAAAGAAGGAGAAGAGTTTTGGATTTATACCCCACCTTCCTCTCCTGTAAAGAATCTCAAAGCTGCTTATAAACTCCCTCTGTCCCTGTCTCCAAAACAGGCACCTTGTGAAGTAGATGGCGCTGAGAGAGTTCAGAGAGAACTGTGACTAATCCAAGGTCATCCAGCACACTTCATGAGTGGGGAACCAAATCCACTTTACCAGATAAGAGTCCGCCGCTCATGTGGAGGAGCGGAGTTTCAAACCTAGTTGTCCACATTAGAGTCCAAGGCTCTTAACCATTGCACCATGCTGGCTCTAGTAGGAAGAACCATTATACTACTTTCTTTTAGGATATTGAAGCTTTGGAGGTCTACATCTTTTAATTCCTACTTTCTGTTTACTGGAAAAGATAGTTACAGCGTTTAACCACAGGACCACTACTTCAAATATGATGCTTTTGACATTAACCTGATTTTTTTTACAGCTATCCCTTGATGGATTCATAATATTGCATGGTCAATTAGTAGTCAGGGACTTCTCTCAAAATAAAATATACTTTGCTATGATTGAAATGTTTGGGGGTCTCCCTTCAGGTTTTACAACGAGGCAACATCCAGCTACAGGCAGGGACAACATAAACACTTTCAAACTGGTGTGAAGGTTTTGAATTTAGAGAGAAAAACCAGAATGGTCAGTAGGGATATAGTCTTGGGTTGTTGCAAAACTGAATCTTGGGAAGTCTGATTAGCATTTCAGTTCTTCTTTCAAGCACAAAAGTTTCTTATACTACATTTCTATTTCCATATTCATAAATAATGAACTCATTATATAGTCAGTGATTTCTCATCCAAAGAAAAGTAAACCCTGAAGTGCTTTGCTGGCTTTTCCTCATTCAGGAAAGTGAGGCACATGCAAAGTATGCTTTATGGAATAATTTAATTGAGAGTAAAATAGTGTAAAATTTTAATACTTGTGACCAAGATGCTCTTCTCTCTACAAACTTCCCTATTTAAAGCTTAGAAGAACTTTCCAAGATCTTACTCTGCTTGGGTTTTTCTTTTAGCTTTTAGGCCCTTTCCGCCCGGGGCAAAAACGACAGCCTGGGGGCGGTAAAAACGCTGCCCCCAGGCCGCCGTTCGCACAGGCGGCGCTGCTGCGTTGCTGCGCTCCCCCTCCCCCAGGGCGGCGTCAGGCCGCCCTAAACAACAACCCTTTAAAGGGTTGTTGTTGAGGAAAAGCGATCTTCCACCTGGCGGGGCGGTCGCGAACAGCGCCCGCCCGGGGAACAAAAGTCTGTGTTCCCCTTCCCTTTCGGCCATTACCTCTACGATGTTTGCCGTCCTGCTGGCCTCCCTAAGTCCCACTCCCTCAAAGCTGTCCTCCGACCCACTGGAGGTGAGGAGGCCAGCAGTAGGCGTGAGAACCAGCCAGGACGGCCAGCACATGAGTGAGAACAGAAAGCGACTCCATGCAGAGCCGCCTGCCGTCTCTCAGAAGGCCATCCGCATGCCTGCATCGCGAGAGCGGCCTCCGCCTCTCTCCGCCTTGGCCGGTGGAATTCCTGCCGGCGTGGAAGCTACCTTCTGGCTTACGTCGCGGATCAGCAGGCCTTAGCTTTTTATTTTATTTCTGTTAACCACCACAAACATGATTCCTTTTTTAAAAATCTGACCCTGTTTTCATTTAATGAAATTTCCTTTGATGAACTGCTGAGGACTCAAAACCATACAGAGTTTATGTTTTGGAACAGATTTGCCTTTGCATTCAATCACATTTTCAACTAAACAACAGGAAACATAAGAGAATTACAACCTACATCTTGATTTCGTTGTAAATACACAGTATGCTATCTGTCAATTAATTTCTCATGCATAGATCAGCAAGGGCTTTACACTGCCATTCTAACCAGAGTTATACTATTATAAATTCACTCAACTCAATCAGCTTAACTCTGTTTAGGAGTGCACTGTTAGTATGTTAAAACACCATTTTGTAAAATGAACTAAACTTGTCTTAGTGACAATTACAGATTTATAGTACCTTTCATGGCAAACAGTTATTAGCATGTATGCTAGGAAATTAATTCAGAACTCTCCCAACTTAAAAGAACATAGGGCATGGAATTACGGATAGAGTAGTAAAACTTACCAACGCTCATTTCTAGATCACCTCTTAGGTCTGAGGTTGGCAGTCATTACTCATCCTAAAGATATGTAAGAGATAGAGGCCCTTTCCGTACACAGACCATAAGCGAGCATACACCTAGAGGGGGCGGCAAAAGCATGCCATCCCATGGGGGGAGCCATTCACCCAGGCAGCTCTGCACGCAGCGAAGCGCCGACCTGGCTCCCCTCCCCCTCCCCCAGGGTGGCCTCAGGCCGCCTCCAAAAACCTCCCTCCTGGAGGGAGGTTTTTGGCACAACAACTTACTTATTCTTTCCGTGCCGAGTACAGATGCAGGATGTGTTTCCAGCTCAACTTCTGGAGGTCGGAGGGCAGACATGGGCAGATCTACTGAGGCCAGCAGAGGCGGTGGCCGACAAGATGAGTGGGAGGGGGGGGGGGGGGGGCGGAAGCTGACTCCGATGCAGAGCAGCCTCTGCTCCTGCGCCGGCTCTCTACTTGGGCCTCTCACATGCTTCTGTCTTGAACAACCCACAGCCCCTTCACCGGCAGGAAATTCCTGCCCTGCGGTGCGGGGAACTTAAATAGCCCGTCTTGGAAGAAGGGCCTTAACGCCATGGGAGATTCCTACACATTTTCTCCTTTCCAAAATCCACTTAAATTAGTCATGGTAGATTTTCATTTTGCCCCCTCCTCGCTGGCTGGCTCATAACTGGAGGGGACATATGGGGGCAGTTCCCCCTTGCAGATTCATGCAGTGCCTCCTCCCTCTTTTTAATAATTAATTTCAAGATACTTTTCACACTGGCTAGATACAGGAAGAGTGTATTTTGCCTTTGAAAATGCACTGCATATAAGACAAACCAGTCCTCAGCTTTACCATTGTGGGGGTGGAAAGTGCTGCCAGGTCACAGCTGTCTTACAGCAACCTGTAGGAAGGTTGCTTTCAAGGAAAGAGATGTTTGGAGGTGGTTAGCCACTGCCTACCTCCATATAGACTGAGAGAGTTCTGAGAGAACGGTGTCTGTCCCAAGGTCACCCAGCAGGCTTCATGTCAAAAAGTGGGGAATCAAACCCATTTCTCCAGAAACTCCACCCGTCTTAACCATTACGCCATGCTGGCTCTCTTCATAAAAACACAGCCAATTTATGGCAATTCAGAGGACAGGACTAACAGATGCAGTTTGCCATAGAGCGTTTCCCCTGACCTTAGGAATAAAATGGCAAGTCTAGGCTTCTCTTGACACAAATTACTCAGGCTAGGCAGAGACCAGACAAAACAAGCCTTAAAACAGAGAGTGGAAGATATTAAGAGACACTCCAGTCTTGCTAACTCCCCAGCCTTTTTTGTCCCCAGCAAATAAAAGATACATCTTCACACCACCTGCTTATCTTTCACTTCTAGACATTAGTAATTGCAGAACAGCATTTAACTTAAAGAGATGTTCTGCTCTACCAACAACAGTACTGGAGGGGAGGTACAGAAAAATCCCTAGATCAGAGACGTTATGCCCATGTGAACTAAAGTAAGTGGAATCAATGGAACATGTATTTTCCCATTGTCCATTCTATGAAGCCACTTGATTCAAGTTCACTAACGGATTTAACTCCAGATAGATATGAACAGGTCAAAATGTTCTTGTCTGGTGATAAACCCCAGTTCTGTATGCAAGTTGCAAAATTTTGTGCATATTTGTGTGAAGTGTGTCATCAGGTAGTCAAGTAGAAATGCTAATGGAATAGTGCTATCTTAGAAATTTAAATACCTTTCCTTCACACTTTTCTTCCTATATCAAGTTTCATATTATGGATTATTTTTATGCAAAGTAGAATTCTTATTCAGAGATGTTGGGGTTTAAAATATTATTATTATATTTGTAGTTTTGATCAATGGCTGTATTAATAAACATAATGAGCATGGTATTCCATGGTGGTCTCCCATCCCAGTACTAACCAAGACCAGCCATGCTTAGCTTCTCAGATCTGATGAGGTAAGGCTAGGCTGGGTTATACAGGTCACCCATTCATATATACCTACTGCCAAGGTCCTGTTCTCAGCTTCCTCCAAAATCTGGGATTAGAGATAAAGGACTAAAGCAATATAATAGGCCAATTTAAACTCCAAAAACGATCACTTCCAAAACAATCAATCAAAACACAGTCTTTGGATAGCTCAAAAAACATATAAGCAGAGAATAACCCTTGACATGAATGCAGAGACTGCAAATATAGTAACCTTACACATTTATCTACCTGGTATTGGGGGAAAACTCAAGGTTGGAGGGAGTGATTTGCAGGCAAGTGTAATTTAGGAATCTTACATTTTACCAACTAAAACACTAATTAATGACATCCCACATCTCAGCTTTTTAAGCACTATTTTGAACCTCCATTCCAGCCTTATGCCCTTTAACATCACTTGAGAAGAATAAAGGCATGCAAATTAAATCAACAGTGTTCCCTGGGTAACTGATGGCAGGCCACACTGCAGATACACGGCTTCCTTCTTAGATGTCTATGCATTTTTTCTTATGGTAACTACTTCACACGTACTGTACAAACAGGAAACACTAGCAGTTCAACCACAGATTACATTCATCCATTCAATGTATAGGCTGCCTTTCCCCTTACTAGCTGAGGACAGCTTCCCACAATAAAATCCAAAAACCATAAACATTCTGCTTGAAACACAGCACTGTTGATTTTGATGGACGAATAATATCGAAGTTATGCCACATAAACTCATCAGATCATTCATCACAGAGGAAGGGGAAGGAAACAATAGGAGGAGAGGTGAGGCGGAAGAGGGAGGTCTGCTGGATGAACACAATTGCTGCCTCAACTATTAGCCTGGCAAAACACTTTAATTTCCACTTTATTTTTATCCCACTAAATAGTCCATCTCTTCAAACCTTATAGTTATGACTACACAGAGATACCAGGTGGCTCAAAGTTTGTGGTCTGCGAAAAGGCGGCTATTAATAGTGGTATTTCATAAAAACATAGAGTTAGAAGGGGCCATACAGGCCATCCAATCCAAACTGCTGCTCAATGCAAGATCAGCTCAGATCATCCTAGACAAGTTTTTGTCCAGCCATCACTTAAAGACCAACAGGTTCCACTAATGACATCACTGCACTCCACTCACAACACCACCAGGCCACCAAGAATGAGTCTCAGGCTATTGGATGATGTTGGAAACCACAGTTGCTAGGTGTCTCCAGACACTGGTGGGATGTGAGGTAGGGCTGCCAGATCCAGGTTGGGGGATTCCTGGAAATTTGTTGATGGAGCCTGGAGGGGACAGGAACCTCAGTGGGGTACAATACCATAGAATCCATTTTTTGTAAGGGAACTGATATCTGTTGCTTGTATATAAGCTGTAAATCCAGGGGATGTCCAGGTATAACCTAGAGGTTGGTATCCCTAATAATAATAGTAATGGTATTGGTATCAAAAGTAGAAGTTATGAAGAGTATCATTTTTAAAAGGCAGCATTAATGTGATTATTTAGTGACCCAACAATTTAGTTCTTTATTTTTTAGTGTGTTCAAGAACAGACAGCCCCCGACCACTGGCAGGGAATGGGGGTTAAGGGTTGTCAGATCCAAATCTCTAGGGAACTCCTAGAGAATTGGGAATGGAGCCTGGGGAGGACAAGGACATTAATGGAGTACAGTGCCATAAAGTCCACCCTCCAAAGCATCTGTTTCCTCCAGGGTAACTGATCTCTATAGTCTGGAGATGACTATAGGGATACCAAGGGATCCCCAGGTCCCACCTCTCTCCCAGTGTACTCATGTCTCCTCATCATAATTTTATTCTTGTATTTGACTGTTCACTACGCACTCCTCAACAAACATAGGGGGGACCCTGAAGCCACACTCCCCTCCACCAACAGCACCCCCAGCAATCCCTTCCACACCCCAGGAAGTCAAAATCTGTGTGTAGAGGAGAGGGATGATGATGATGATGATGATGATGAAAAAGAAGAAGAAGAAGAAGAAGAAGAAGAAGAAGAAGAAGAAGAAGAGAAAGAGTTTGGATTTATATCCCCCCTTTCTCTCCTGCAGGAGACTCAAAGGGGCTGACAATCTCCTCACCCTTCCCCCCTCACAACAAACACCCTGTGAGGTGGGTGGGGCTGAGAGAGCTCCGAGAAGCTGTGACTAGCCCAAGGTCACCCAGCTGGCGTGTGTGGGAGTGTACAGGCTAATCTGAATTCCCCAGATAAGCCTCAGTCAGCAGAGCTGGGAATCAAACCCGGTTCCTCCAGATTAGATACACGAGCTCTTAACCTCCTACGCCACTGCTGCTCCCTTTGCCCATGTTCTGAGCTGTTCTGCCCCTTTGCCCATGCAGTCCTCTCACCCCACAAACCAGGGAGGTAATTTTCCCAGTGCTAAAAGGGACAAACAGCCAGAGGGGAAACACTGCAAAGATCAGTCTCCACCAGCTCCTTTCACGGAAGGATTACTGAATCTGGACCATGGATAGTAAATATTCTGCATCCTTTGGGACCATCATTATCAAGGGATTTGTACCTGTACCCACAGAGGTCATGTACGACAGTTCTCCAAGTAAACAGGGTCCTTGGAGCACAGTCCACAGGAGCCATTTTCTAATGTGTGAATCTGGCCTTAGTCTAATCAGAAACAGCAGAATTCCAGGCTGAATTTCTAAGAAAGCCCTATATAATCTCCTCCTCCCTCCCCTCCCCCTTTCATGGAACCAGTTTATTACATTCTTATATCAGCCTCTGACACAGGAAGGGAGAGATAAGCAGAGCCGGTGTTAATTCTTTCTTCAATAGTATCCCAAGCCCTGACATAAGAAGCATGCAATTCTTCAAAGCAGTTATGCTTTTGCAGTTCCAAAATCCTATCCCTCTGATATATACCTCCATCAAAGTGAAGTCTCGTCCTGTTCAGCAGCTACCATAAATACACACATGAGTACAGTTTAAAATGAGCCACGGAGTCCATTTGCCCTTGTGGTGTGAATTACCCAGCTTATCTACATCACTTAAATATATCTGCTTAAAGACTTTGTAGTTCGTTACCAATCCATCTAATCTCATGTTTCTCCCCTAATATTCCCTCCTAACACTGGATTTTAGAGGTTTATGGACTCTGAATATGGACAGATGTCTACTTGGATCCACCAAGGTAATCATGGGTAGCCCAAGGGGTGATGGTAGTAGTAGAGCAGCATTCAGGGATGGCACCACTGCACTGCCTCCAAAGAGGCAATTGATGGTGTGAGCACCAGGAAAGAAGGTGGAGATCTTTATTCCCTTGGGAAAGCCCATTGTGCAAAATGACTTACGTCCTAGTGTGGGCATTCCTGGGCTGAGAGTGCCTCCCGGAATACCCCACTCCATGCCAGCGCAAGCATATGTGGAAGGACCCAGCCACCACAGGGCCCAGCCTCCAGATTTGGGCGCTGCAGTGCCTGGCCGCCTTCGGTGCTGATGTCTGTGTCATTTTGCATGATGCTGGTGGCATGGATGCTGGCAAACCCTTCCACTGCTTCCAATGCAGCTTCACCCTCCTCGCTTAGGATTGCACTCTTAGTTGCCAATATATATATATCTTATCTTAGAAAGAAATTTTGCAAGTAGAGTCAAAACCAGGAGATTTTTTCCCATTTTTCAAAAGATTTTTCAGTCATGGCACCTTGAATTGAAAAGCTCTTCCCTTCAAGGGGATGATTTTTAATGCAACAGTCTGGTTTTTAGCCCCCAAACTGTTTAAAATTCATTTTAATCTGCATACTGTTTTATATTTTGATACTCAACCTGGTTTTTAAAGTTTTGTTTTAATTATGGCATGTTATGTTTTATTTTGTAAGCTGCCTCGAGCAGATTCCCTAGAGTGGCAGCACAGAAACACATCAAATGTAGAGGGGTAAATTAAACAGTGGAAATATATGCAACTGATTACCAAACCTAAACCTATCTTATTGCTTTAATATTTAAAAAGCATTTATAACTTAGCTAGCACATTTATGGAATATTTATTAAATGTAAATCTGTAAATGCTTCATGGTGCAGTCTTGGGCAGAGTTGTACCCTTCTCCACGACGCTTTTTAAATTCTTCAAACTTAGCCAAGATCATACTGTTAATTTCCTATAGGCAAAACTGTAAATATACCCAGTTCTAGGGAGAGCATGGCAAACCACTGCACTCTTGATCAAAGAATGGTACATTCCTTCTATCTGGGATGGTTGTCCTCTTACACCGAAAGTGCAGCTTCAGGAGGGACGCACATGGAGCGGTGAGGGTGGGAGGGGACACCGGCCTTGCCAGCCAGATCAGCTGAATGAACCCTGGCGATCAATGGGGTGACCCTGTGCTGCCTTGGCTCATATTGCTGCCATATGAGAAGGGGGAAAAGTTCAAAATAAATGTCACAATTTTTTAGCATACAGAATCCAAAGACATAAGGGAGGATAGAAACATTAAAATAAAGCCACAGACTCTTAACTTTTTCTCAGAGTTTCTATCATCCTAAGGGATTCCCCCAGGTGTGCAGAAAAATATGGCTCAAGGAAAAATCTTTCAAAATCCTGAGCGTGAACCTTACGTATCTGTATTAGAATGTAGTGACACGGTATTAACTTCCAGCTATTTTGCGCTTGTCAGCTTGAAAATACAGGGGGGTCACCAAAAGAAAGAGGCAAATGGCAGTCTTTCTGCACCACCAAAATTCTGCAGGCATTATCAGTATAAAAGAATGGAATCTCTTCTGTGTTTTAATACATCCATTATTTAAAACAAAGGGCATGAATTATTAATATTTCTCCATTACTATTCAAATGAACTCCATGGAAATATCAATACTATTTTATGCAGTCTGTACGAGCAAGATTTCTCTGCTGCTCAGTGCCAAAATTGAAGTAGAAATGAACAAGGAACTTGAACTCAAAATATGTATTAGATTTTTATCCCACTTTTCAGCCAAAATTAACTCACAAAGTTGCTCAAAGGGATACAGATAAAATACAAATGCAACTGAAGAAGCAGTTTGTCTGGGTGCTGACCTCCTTCCCTCCCAGAAGGTGAGGGGGGGCTCTCAGCTCCAGCCAATGGCATTAGAGATGCCGGGTTGTGAGCTCTTTCATCTGCGCTGGACTTTCCCACTGAAGATATGCCTACCTGGTTCCACAACCAGCTTTTAAAGGACCAACCTTCATGTTCTGGTTTGCAAAAACTTGGGTCCAGGGCCCCCTGGGCCCAATTCAGGTTCCCTGCAGCCACACAGCAGTTGTGGACAATTACTGCTAAAATACAAAAAAGAGCCCAAAAGGGTTCACCCTGACCTGAATCACCCAGGCTGGCCTGATCTCATCAGATCCCAAAAATGTTGTGGTTAGTATTTGGATCATGAGAGACCACCAAGGACTACTACAGTGGTTATGCAATGGAAGGCAGTGGCAAACCACATCTGTTTGGCCCTTTCTGCATGGGCCAAAATTGAAGTAGAAATGCCATAAGTTGGCTGCAGGAGCGTACTGCCTAGGGGGACATATGGGGGTCAAATGACCCTGGGCTGAGGCCATTTAGTCATGTGGGGGGCAGAAAATCACCCCCCACACACACACACACCCATCCTCCTTCCCCTTGAGTCCATTACACTGACTTTAAGACCTCGTGCAAAAAAAACACATTGTTTAGTTGTGGTGGGGGATGGCCATATGGGGGTGAAGGGTGGAAAACTCAGATTTTGCACTGGGCTACATTTTCACTGGATACACCTCTAGTTGGCTGTGTCTTGAATGCACTTTACACACACACACAAAGGCTCAGAATGCTGCTGTTGTGGGTGGGAGAAGAAGGGGTCCTGCCTTCATCCCAAGCTCATGCCAAAATAGTGCTGGTGGGAGTTATTTCCCTGTTTTTGCAGCTTCATTTTGCTCAGAGTACTCCAGAACCCAAACATGTAGAATGGCCCTAATAGCATAAGACTGTGGTTGGTGTGGTGGTCTGTGGGTTAGATAAGGATCTGTGAAACACAGCTTCAAATTTCTACCCTTCTATTAAGCTCACTGGGTGATTTTGGGCCAGTCACTCTCTTTCAATCTAATCTACCACATTATGTTGCTGTGAGAATAATACAGTGGAGGCCAGAACCAAGTATAGTTTCAGAAGACAGCCATGTTTGTCTGCAGTAGAACAGCTGTCTGGTAGCACCTTCTGTCTGCAGAGCAGCAAGATATAAGCTTTCAAGAGCCAGATATCTGATGAAGGAATCTTTGATTCTCAAAAGCTCATATCCTATCTTGTTGGTCTCTAAGGTGCTTCTGGACATGAATCTAGAGGAACCAAGTATGCCACCTTCAGCTGCTTGGAAGAAGGACACGATAAGAGTGTGACAGATAAATATGAGAGGCTGTGAAATTTCTTTTTCTAGAGCTTTTTAAAAGAGGGATAGAAGAGCACCTGTCAAAATATGTTTTATAAATAGAACACACTACCTTGTTATAGGAGATTGGACTGTATAATCTACTGACTCTTCCAACCTGATAATTATCTTCCTCCTTGTCTATGGGTGGAATACTCAAAGCTATTCTTCAAAGAAATGTTTAATGAATGAAAGAAAAAAAGCCCACTTCAAAACACTGCTGCCTTCTACATTGTGACTGCCAAACAGGGATCCTTTCTAATCATTCCAACCATGGCCCCACTTGCTTTATGTTTCCTAAAAACACAGATACAGCAGTTTGCCTGGTCTGTGCCTGGACCCATCCCCTCTGCAAAGAAATCCTCCACAGCCACAGCAATAGGGAAACTGCTGCAACTACGCAGGAAGGATTGCAATGGGAGTGTGGTGAGAATCTTCAGATTAATAGAAGATGGGTAGAAATTACATAATGTCTACTTTAATTAATGACATGAGACTCAGCATTATTCCAAACACGACAGATGCTCCTTAACAATGCTTATTCTCTTAACTCTGAGAAGGTGTCTTTTAAGGTTTCTTTGCTCCCTTTGCAGATACATCTCCTTTGGAGATTGACCTGCCCTAACTACCAATAGTTTAAGATTCCAATCAGAAGAGGCTGAGGCAACCATGTGCCGGCTTATAAAGGCGTGCACGCCCCCTCCTGTGACGCTGGCAGGCTCCTGACACGTGACTCGGGCTTCTTGGCTCAAGTCATGTATCCCAGCTCACACACACGCATGCGTGCCTCTCGAGCCAGTAAATTGCCACTTGCCTGCCCTCCTGCTGCAACTTCAGCCCCTGGTGAGTCTGAGGCCACGATTAAAAAAAAAAAATTGTTTACAGATGTGGTATTAATCCACTAGGTAAAATCCAAACATAAATCACACAATCCATTTAATATCTTTTGTTAAGACACCCCATGACACATAACAGTTTGCAAGTTTCAAGTTCACCAGAAATCTTCTTCAGGTTGGACGCTACCCCGAAAAAAAAAAACTGAGCTTTGGAAAGAAAGAACGCCTCATAGCATGGTGTTAAGTCCTATTAGAACCTGCACTGTGTGTTAGACACTGATGAGGGACAAATTCTGAATGCAGAGCTAAGCTAGCTCATCCCCACATGCCAGATCAGGTCAATCTACTCCCCTCTGATGCCCAGAGGGCTTGAAAAGCACCAGCTGGAGGTAGATCACCCATGTGGCATTGAGCTCACTCAACTCACTCAACTCCATGCTTCTAGCTGCAGGGAGATCTCTCTTTGTCTCCCTCCTCCACTGGCTCCAAAGCCCCCATGGGTTTGGAAAATGGCAGTGGAGGGGAGGGAGATTTAAAAAGTCAAAGAAGTCAAATGTTGTTCAGTTTTTTCAGCTCCGGGTGTATACGATTTTTTTAATATGGGGGGGAGGTTGTGGGTAAAAGAAAAACCTGATTAAGCTGCTTTTTGTGGGTTTTTCGGAGATTCGGGTTTACCAAATCACCAACCTATTAGACACCCAGCACATTCAACTGGACTTGGTTTCAAGCTACTGTAGGCAAGAGTCAATAAAGCAGTTGCACTGCACAGAACAAACAGTTGTCAGACATCTAACACAGTATCTGAATTCTGCACAAGTCAACTGTTCTGTACAAATGAGCAGTGCTCCACCGTTAGATTTCACATTTCTCCAGGGTATTGCTTAAATTAAGGTTGGTCTCAAAATATCTGCTGATATTCTCTATGAAAAAACTCAACTGACTAGCAATTGTGGGGGTGAGGAGAGTGTCTGGATTTTAAAAAAATAACAGCAAAAACACTGGCATATAAAGGTAAACAGAGTTGTATATTGTTGAAGGCTTTCACGGCTGGATTCAACTGGTTCTGGTGGGTTTTCCGGGCTGTGTGGCCGTGATTTGGTGGATCTTGTTCCTAACGTTTCACCAGCCACAGATGCAGGCAAAACGTTACGAACAAGGTCCACCAGACCACGGCCACACAGCCCGGAAAACCCACCAGAACCAAACAGACTTGTGGTTCTCCCCCTTCTTGTATTGGTTTCCCTCTCCATTTATAGTAACACTATGAACACTATAATCACTATAGTCTACATCAGCTACAGCCCGATCCAGAGACCACCGGGACAGCTCCACCACCACACCACTGTTCTGCCTCCAAAGAGCTTTCAGGTGGTGCAAGGGTGCAGCCAAAAAGAAAAAAGCCTCAGCCACCTGAAAGTCATCCATAGGACTGTTAGGGTGTTGTAACTCTGAGGCTCAGGCTCCAGCGTTCCCAGCTCTAAAGGCCGGGTGGAAGCCTACTAGTTGGCTCCGCTCCCGGATACCTACAGCCCACTCCTGCTGCGCTGACATTTTTGCACTTCCAACAGGGAACGTGCTCTGGAGAGGGCAAATCCGCTGGCATCGGCCCACTCTCCAGATCTGAAGAAGAAGAGTTGGATTTATATCCCCCCTTTCTCTCCTGTAGGAGACTCAAAGGGGCTTACAAACTTATTTCCCTTCCCCCCTCACAGCAAACACCCTGTGAGGTAGGTGGGGCTGAGAGAGCTCAGAAGAACTGTGACTAGTCCAAGGTCACCCAGCTGGTGTGTGCTGAAGTGTACAATCTAATCTGAATTCACCAGAAAAACCTCCACAGCTCAGGCAGCAGAGTGGGAATCAAACCCGGTTCCTCCAGATTAGAGTACACCTGCTCTTATCTACTACACCACTGCTGCTCCTCTGCCACTGTTCTAATTGGCAATTAGAGTGGAATGGGTGATGCATAAGAGTTATACTTTTTTAAAAAAAGATGGTAAGATAATGTATACGAAAAGAATGTACTGGAAAGGCTCTTATCATCAAGTCCATTTACGCAAAAGAAAGTTATCTGGAAGAGAAGAGAAAAGAAGAGCATATAGGGCAAAATCCATGTAACGTAGTTATGAAAAAAAGAATGCTTCTAACTTGAAAATTAATAGATATATTCGTTCTCCAAGGATCCAGTGAGGTTATTTGTAATGAAATGACCTTTTAAAAAAACTTCCTGTTATATGTGGTACATGCCAACCTGTTCCTGGACCTACTGAAAAGCACATTCTGCGAATAATTAGTATATGGCATTAAGCACAATTTTCTCGAGGACACTGGCAGAGCGCTAAATAACATATTGAGAAGGACTGGACAATTTTAATTAGAACCTGCAGCAAGGCTTGGCCTCACCTATTAATTTGCTTTTGTGCGTTTTACAGCCATACCCTCTTGGGTGTTCTTTATTTTATTTTATTTTTGGTCTAAATATTTAATAGCATCTATAATACATGGCACGCTCTGCAGGCTGAACTGGAAAAGTGGAGGGAGGGAAACAGTTGTGAAGGAGGAAAACTTCTCCTTGACTGGTCTCCACTGATATTGAAAAAGAGAAGCACTGAGCTCAAATCTCGCTGGAATTATTGTTTACTCTTATCGTGCTTCTAGCAAGCCCCATGGTGCAGAGTGGTAAGCTGCGGTGGTGCAGTCAAAGATCTGCTCATGATCTGAGTTCGATCTCCTTGGAAGTCAGTTTCAGTAGCCAGTTTGAGGTTGACTCAGTCAACCTACACTTCAGTATTTATTCCTTACATTTCTATCTAGTGAATTACTGTTTGCCAGAAAAAATACGAAAGCCTCAATGTACTGTGATATGCTTTAGCGTATTTATTTTGATCACATTGAGTACATTATTTTTTAAAAGAAAGCTTGTCTGAAAAGCAATACTTGAACAGAATTGTCTAAGGAAAAAGTAAATCCAATGTAGTTTAAAAGTTATGTTCAGATAACTACAGCGTTTTGTGTGGAATTTCGTATAAAACTAAAGACAGGAAACTACATAATTCCTACTACAGAGGTTAAATTTAAAGGGGGGAATTACTGTTCTAAAACTGTTGATAAACCATCTCTTTTCTCTGTGTGCATTTGCTGTTTTTCCCCCATTGATATCTTTCTGCCACTTTAACTGTACAAAGGGATGGATGGATGGATGGATGGATGGATGGATGGATGGATGGATGGATGGATGGATGGATGGATGGATGGATGGATGGATGGATGGATGGATGGATGGATGGATGGATGGATGGATGGATGGATGGATGGATGGATGGATGGATGGATGGATGGATGGATGGATGGATGGATGAGAGGTTCTTCCCCAAAGGTTCCAGAGTGTCGTACTACCTTAACCATAAAAATACATTAAAATCTCATAAAATTCATCCATTTCAATGTGATAGCATCATAAACCATTTAAGGGGAGGATGATAAATATCATATCTACCACCTATTTGCACTAGTATAAAAAGGGACTGGGAAAAGGACAATAGGAAGGGGAAGGGGAAGGGGAGGTGAAGCAGATGGAATACCATTGCTGTTCTCAGCCATAAACGTGGCAGAACAGCTGTCTTACAGGCTCTAAGGAACTCTCCCAGATCCTGCAGGGTTCTGTTGTCATTTGATAGAGCTGAAAAAGGCCTGGCCCTGGTCAAGAACAGTTGGGTCATTTTTGGGACAGGGATCACCAGCTAGCTCTGTGCTTGGTATGCTGAGAATGTGGCTATTTGCTCAGTTATTTTAACTGAACGTAACTCTCTTTCACAGAGGTCACTGAGGCAATTCAGTTTCACGATCAGTCTCAACAGCACTGCTTGCTAGATAAATATTAGACTGATGATTACAGTATTCCTTTCACCCATGGAGAGGAGACAAATGCATAAGTATTTTAGGTTTTTTTTCAGATTTAAGCATCTCAACCAATTTGGCCCATTCATAACTTGATTTTTAAATTTTGGATTACTATATGTATCAGTAGTTGTGTTTCCCCTTCCTCTGATTACAAATATATCAAACGTGTTTACTCTCTCACACAATTCCTAGGTTTACTCACCTGGAAAACATTAATTACAACATTGAAATTGCCAGGTGTGCCTGTACTGTACTGGCAATGACACCCATTCATCCTTACTAATTTTATGAAACAATGCTTCTTTAGAAACTGTCCAGTGGAAAAACAAAACATAAGGAAATGCTCTACCCCATTTATCTGGCTCACACGTCCTCTGTCACTCTTTATTCTGTAATGGCTATTTAGAGCAATTATTCAGCTGAGAACTCTTTCTCTCTAGTAATTATTTATTTATTCATTTATTATTTATATAGTCCATCTTTCTCACTGGGACTCCAGATGGATTACACAAAGTGAGTCAATGCAAACAACAAGCTGGGACGACAAACAATGAAATAAGATTTGGGTTGTAGATCCAGCTAGAAGTAAAAAAACAGAAATGAATCAAGGCATAAATGTTAACATGACACATGGGCAGTTCAACCTTCAGTCCAAGGTGCTGCTCCTCTGCCTCCAAAGGGCTTTCCAGTGGCATGGGGAGGCAGAAAAACCCAACACACACCCCTGCTACCACCAGAATGCACTCCATAGGGCTCAATGGACTTATGACATTAAAGAGGTGGCATAAGTTCATGCCCTGGGTCACAGAGCAACTGCCCACAAACCTGGGGTGGAAGTCGACGGATGTTGACTGTGCCCCTAGGAACACCCTGGTTTGCCCCCTGCACTGGCATCCAATCAAACACCAGTGAAGCTCCACAGCAGTCCAAACTTCTGGGCCGTTTCCATGCGGGCAGAGAATAATGGCCAGACTGGAGGCGGTAACTTGCCCATTCCAGGCCGCCGACTACAGGGGGGGGGCGCAGCTGCAGCACAGCCAGCGGCATCGCTTCAACGCCACCCGCCCGGCCTGAAACCGGCGGCGTATTCCCAGGGCACGCTGGGGCGTTGGCTTTTGGAAGCTTGGCCGCCCATGAGACCGCTGCGAAGCCCGAGCAGGCAGCGGGCTTCCTTGCCGCCCTCCACCCGGCACTTAGCGCCTTGTCCCTGGGCTCTCACAAAGCGTCGCCCGAGGCCTGAGGGATACGCCCGGCCTGCATGCCCGCTGGAGCCGGCGGCGCGGGAGGCAGAAGTGTCCCGGAACCTCGGCGGCGACTACCGAGAAAAACGAGGACGTCTTTGACAAGATGGGTCGGCACAGAGCGCCCAGCGGCTCTCTGCGGCGCCCCGGCGTCCACGCCCTCTTCCCAGGACGTCGTCGTCGTCGGGACGGTCCCAGCGTCTTACCTCTGAGGCTGGCAGGAATGCATGGCCAACCCAGCCGTTTCTCGCCCGCCCGTCGCGGAAAGCGGCCTGGAATTCCTTCTGCCACAGAGCTGAGGTGTGGCTGGCCACTGATGCCTTTTCCCCCTCTGCCAAAGGGGATGCCCCTTGTGCCAATGGAGGGGACAAACATGGTGGCACACACCCTTGACACTCCACAATGTGTTCCCTCCCCCGATAGGATTGGGCAGTAAATAATGCAAAATTATATCATAGGATCTAATTTACAACAACTTTCATATTGAACACATACACACACACACTGCAGGATTGAACCAGAATATCTTTCAGAGTCCATGGCTAAGCTAATTAGTTGCTCCCTGTTGGACAATATTGTTTTCACAGAGAATATAACAACCTCTCTCTCTGAAGTCCCAGTGTGGTGAAGAGTGGTGGACTCAAATCTGGAAAACTGGGTTTGATTACCTACTCCTACGCATGAGCAGCAGACTCTAATCTGGTGAATTGGATTGGTTCCTCAGTCCTCCACAAGAAGCCTGCTAGATGACCTTGGGCTAGTCACAGTTCTCTGAGAACTCTCTCAGCCCCACCTACCTCACAAGGTGTCTGTTGTGATTGTAAGCTGCTTTTGGACTCCTTAAAGGTAGAGAAAATGGGGTATAAATTGAAACTCTTTTTGTTCTTCCCAGCTGCCTATGAGTGTTACAGATGCAGCTAACATTATTAGAAACAACTAACAGAAGAAGGCAATTCTAATCCTATTTTTTTCCCATATGGTATCTGGACAGGAGTGCATACCACAGAGAGAGTCAGTTTTGGTGGTATTTGGAAGTTCTTTCCTGATGGTCACAACTCTGGTAACCAGTTCGAATCCTAGTAAACCTAGTGCACAAGTAGTGAGGCAAGCTGTACCTTGTCAAGTTCAGTTTAGAAAGGCTTATTTCTCAATTGTACAGTACACATTTTGCATGCAGAAGGCCAAGATACAGACTGTACTTATCTCCAAGTTAAAATGACCTCAGACTGGGACAGACCTTTACCTGAGATGTGAGACAATCTGACTAATGTATAATGGGCAGATTGTGTGTGTGTGTGTTCAGAGAGAAAAAGAAAGAAAAGAAGGCAGGAAGGTCAATTTTTGTTTAGAGCAAACCTTAACCCACAGAGAGCTTATCACCAAGTGCAGAGCTAGCGTTGAATGACTCCAGCAAGGACATTTGCATATGCTACACTAAATATACTATATACTAAACATACTAAATAAAGAAAACCTGCAACATACAATCAGTATGTTACCAGTGATGTGCTTATCTGGTGGTTTAGAAGACTAGCCATATCAGCCAAGTGAAATGTTTCTCCTCTTCTCAGTGTAGGGAAAAATATTTGTTTCTGCTATTTTGCTCTTCTTATTGGTCCCTTAAAAATACGACCAGCAAAAATAATTGCTTATGATAACAAACATTATTTCCTTTGGTTTTTGTGACCAAACACTTTGGTGGATGAATGTGATATCCTTAAAAAATTTTTAAAAAGCAACAACCCTAAATCACAAGCTGAGGTCTGATTCCTTCTCTGATATCGTCTTTTTTATGTATGTGCAGTATGTGAGCGCCATGTGAAAGGAAGGTTGCCATGGCAATTACTCATTATTTTTCCATACTAGGCTAGCTAGTTTTTCCCCCTTTAAGTCCAACATATCTTTTTAGTCCCTACGGAGACCTAATTTATACTATACACAGAGTTCCCTTCCTGACACTTCTTTAAATATGCAGTGCACTGCAGAGTACCATAATCCTGACGCATCTAACAAAATGTCCATCTTAATTTTGGAATACAGTTTCCAGCCCAACAGTTGAAAAAAATACTTTCGAGGATTCATCTAAATTCATTTTGGTTGACCGTTTGGTTACAAAAATAACTGAGTGCTTGAACCACCATGATGTTTCAAACCTAAAATGCCAAACTCCACATAAAGATTTGAATCTCCAAGTTGTGAGTACAGCAGAAACTGAAGTTATTTGTAGCTGTGGTAAACATGAAAACCTAAACAATTCCACTCCATTCTTTCTAATATCATTCTTGTCAGTTCATATCTCCCACCACACACAAACCCCAGACTCATGGCCAAATTTCTGGTAAGAATTGCACAAAATACAGTTTCATTTCAAGTAAGGGGGTTTATTGGGGGCTACTTAGATGTTCAACTGGAGTTCCAAAGTGTGATTCTTAAACTTTCCCAGCTTCTGGGACTGATGTAAGTGCAGAAGACATGAACAAATGTGGCAGTGTGGTTAAGGCATCTAATGATCACTGGAAGACCCAGATTCTAATTCTACTCATCATGAAGCTTGCTCATTGATCTTGGATCAGTCACTCTACTTGCAGGGTTGAGCTAATTAGCAGCTCTATCTATTGCAGTGGTGCAGCAACTGGCCATGCTGGCAGGGGCTGATGGGAATTGTAGTCCATAACATCTGGAGTGCCAAAGGTTTGCCACCACGGATCTATGTCTCTACTCCCCGGGACAATGGAGTCAGTTGGTCCTAGATTATATCAGTGATACCTTGAATGGTTTATGCAGAGGTGCTTCCTAAAGTCTCTGCCTTAAGTATTCAAATTTGGCTGAGGCTTGAGTGAATCAGGAAGGGGTCTTGTTGTTAGGGAGATTGTATCTGAGAGGTGGGGAAAATGCATGGAGAAAGCAATTGTTTGGAGAAATGTTTTCTCAAGAGCACAGTATCAGGGAGTTTTCCAGGATTAATTGTATCAGAGCAGCTTAACGAGGTGTGGTGTTCAGGAGTTCTACAGACTCCATTATGTTAACGGAGTACTCTGGCAGGGTGGGATAATCAAAGATGCATGTCCTTGTTATGAGGAAAAGAAAATATTCAACACTATTTTTTAAAGTGAAAGCCTCCTAGTCAGAAAAACACATTAAAGAGATATCAATATCATTTTTACAAAGTGATACATTTGAAACAAGACGGAGAAGCACAAGTAAAAACAACACATGGATGACAGAGACATTTGAACTGTTCCATTCATTAACAAAAGGGTAATAAATACAATGGGGGAAAGTGAGTGAGTTTGGTTCATAACCTAGGCATTCAGATACAATGGGATGCCTGTCTTTTGGCCACTGTCTTTACCCTGGAGATGCAGAGATGAACACCTGGAGATGAACACCCAGTAATGCAAAGCCACATACTGCCCGTTTCCCTGGCTTAACACCACCTACTGCATAAGCAACAGCCAAAGACACAGTGCAGCAACATCACACACTTGACAAGGAAGGACAATGACCCCCATCGCTGCTATTTATAGGGGAAAATGTGAATCTCCCTTCAAATCTCATCCCTTCCAACCTTGTTCATTAATAAAGTTAGTTTAAGTGTTTGCTGCATCATACTTCAGTTCTCATCATCACACACATTTCAGTTCCTATCTTCTGAAAAGAACACTAAAGTTTTCAGGTTTCTCCTTAAAAGACAAGGCCTCTTAGGATAAACTCCTTTGGTTAAAAACATGGGCAGCTCCTTCTGGCTTTCACCAAGTGTATTTTATCAACCAGTTCTCAGTGCCATGTTTATTACTACCGTACATCCAATACAAGCCACTCATTTAAAATAAACAATGACAAGGGAAACATAAACAAAATGCTTTATCCAGCCAACACTAAGCACATTTAAGACCCATTGATTTCAATCTATTAAAATCAACAGGAGCCAAATATGCTTTCCCGGACTCTACTCATAAAGTCTAACTATTAGATTACATTTCTAAGTGTAGCTCATATGTCAACTTTGCACTAGGACCGTGCATTCAGGTAAGCCAAGCTGAAAAGAAAGATGAAAAAGTCATTTCAGTTTTTTTTTTCAGATAAAGACCCAGCTATCCGAAAGAAGCCCAAAAGCTGAAGCCAAAAAGTTTTCTTCATCCCTTCTATCTTTTGGTTGGAAACTCTTGTCTTCTTCTGTTGTGGGATGGGGAAAGTCAAATCAAAAGTCCTTGTGAGGCCTGAGCGACTGGTTGTTTTCTCCTGATTGGTTCTGTGATTCTTGGATTTTTAGTTTGTTTTGTTTCCAGATTAGTTGTTTGTTTGTGTGGGGAGGGGGGTGTTGTTTTTTTTGCCTTTGATTGGGAGGCTCTGGGATTTTTTTCAAGTTTTCCATTTAGGTTTTGATGTGGGTGTATGAGTGTTTTCTTGCCCCTGTTCCAGGGTTTATTCTTTGGGTTTTTTCCTCTGGGTTTTAGGGTCTGGGGGGAATATGTCAGTTTTTGTGTTGATTCTTCCTCCCCCCTTTTCATTTGTTGGTGCTTGCTTCTCTGTTGCACTGAGTTGTTCTGGTGTGCCGGGCTCTTGTTCCCTGTTTTTCCTTCATTTGTTTATAGGGTTGGGGGGGGCAGGTGGGCGTTATCTTGAATGCTGCCCTGTTCAGGTGGTGGAGTTATATCGCTGGAATCCCCTGGCAGACTTTATATGAGTCATTTTGATATAGTAGTTTGAGATTTAAATAGAGGCTAGTTTTAATAAGGACGTATTAGGAATTGGTAAAAAAAATAACCTCAAAATTTAGCTGCGGTTTTGGGCTTTAGTTTCTTCCTCATTAGGCTTGCATTAGGTGTTAAAAAGAATTATCTGTTTGGCAAACAAGAAGGCTGTTGTTTGCCAAATAGATAATTAGCATACAGTAAACCTTTTCAGTGTAGGTTCTCAGCTTCAGATAAAGCCACAAATAATGCAGCTAATCAAGATGTTTTTCTGCCCTGTTACCCATCCCCCCCCCAATTGAAGTCAACAGTAGGAACTTTTTCCCATGGATGCTTCAGTATTACATTGGCCCATTAACGTCTATGGAGAATTTGTTGAAATACTCTACGGGGCTGTTTTTCAAGGTAGAACAACTATATTTAAAACACAGCTGTAGGTGACTTTCCTCAAAAGAACCGAAGTGGTGCGAACCTGCTGAATCCCACCACTGATTTAGAGCTGTTCCTGTAGAATGAATTAAGAAGTATTCACAGTTGACACTATCGAAGGCAATGTGCAGAAAGAAATGGCAAAGGCTTTTAGACATCACAACAAACTTCTACCACTGACTGGCATGAATGTCACTTACTCTTGTGCAATCCCCACCCCTTTTCTCTCTGCCCCTTCTTTCCTTGTGGGGAGAGCATGGTTGAAGACTTCCTGGGGAATGACTAAAAACAATCAATATTATCAATGTCTGCTGCAATTCTGGGGGGGGAAACACTAGGAAATGTGTTTTGCCAGGCATGCACAGAAAACAACACAATGATCAGCATCCATCATTCTTACCCATCGCTGCTGTTTACAGCTGTGCTAGGAAAATGTAATCAGATGCCCTCCCTGATCACATCTAATTTTTTTGTTTACCAGCAGAGCAACTCTCACCATTGAGACTATAGTTTGCCCTGCTATGTAACTGCGGCAATATTCATGCATTCAGGCAAAACATATACTCCACAGCTTATGGGAGTGAATCACTGAGAGGAGGAAAGGGAGGGGCCCGGAGATCTCCTAGAATTACAACTGATCTCCAGAAATCAGGCCACTTCGAGCAGTGGCTCCCAGCCTTTTTTCAATTGTGTACCCCTTGGCAACCCATTTTAAAAAAATTACCCCCATATTAGCAAACCCATTACATATTTTTGCATACCCTCAAATGCTCTGGCACATACCTCTGGGGGTACACATACCCCAGGTTGGGAACCACTGACCTAGAGGAAATGGTTAATGATGGTCACTAACCTGGATAGCTTTAAAAAGGGCTTGGATAGGTTTATGGAGGAGAAGTCAATCTTTGGCTCCCAATCTTGATCCTCCTTGATCTGAGATTGCAAATGCCTTAGCAGACCAGGGGCTCAGGAGCAGCAGCAGCAGCAGAAGGCCATTGCTTTCACATCCTGCATGTGAGCTCTCAAAGGTATCTGGTGGGCCACTGCCAGTAGCAGAGTGCTGGACTAGATGAACTGTGGTCTGATCCAGCAGGCTCTTTCTTATGTTGCTCTGGAGACTGGGTTCGATGGCATTATATCCTGCTGAGGTCACTTCCATCCCAAACAGGCCAACCTCAGTCTCAACCCCCAAATCTCTAGGAATTTCCCTACCTGGAGTTGGCAACTCTCAGAAAGCACAATATGTCAGTGGCAGAGCACATGCTTTGAGGCTAACAAAGGTCTCAAGTCCATTACTGACTGGGAAAGGCCTTGGAAACCGCTGCTGTGAAGAGAACACAGGACATTCACTGGCTGACTCTGGGCCAGTCATTTCCCATCAAACTCACCTAGTTCACAAGGTTGTCATGAGAATAAAATGGAGACAGGAAGACCAACGTTGTAAGCCACTTTGGATTCCCAATGGGGAGAAAATCAGGGTATAAATAGCTAAATCAATAACATAAAATGCTGAGCTGGAGTGACAAGAAGTCTGATGACCTGTTATTTGATGTGACACATTATTTAACTATGTTTTTATAGCAGGCAGATGGCTACTTCTTCCCTCCGAGAATTATGTTGAAATTCTCAAAGACGTGCAACCTCAAACCCACAACTGCACTGTGCCAGGTTCATTCCCACTTACTCGACAGTAACATATTTATGGTATGGATGTCTTAAAATCGTTAGCAGCTTAAAGTCGTTAGCAGCTTAAAGTGGCCCAATATGCAGGATTATTTTGAAAAGGAAGGTGTTTTTTTTCCAAATTCTCTAACTGTAATTCTTCCCTCGCATGCTC
Organism: Sphaerodactylus townsendi; assembly: GCF_021028975.2. Classification (NCBI taxonomy): domain Eukaryota; kingdom Metazoa; phylum Chordata; class Lepidosauria; order Squamata; family Sphaerodactylidae; genus Sphaerodactylus; species Sphaerodactylus townsendi. The sequence goes on from NC_059435.1 coordinate 69,220,573, forward strand.
TCCCTTACAAAAACTTTTTTTTCCTCATGATTTCTGCACAGCAGACTCTGCCCTCTGCTGACTAAAAACAATTAGTGCCATACCTGTTTAATTCTGTAGCTGGGCACTATGTATTTGCATTTAGATTGCAACAAGAACATAGAAAACAACAACTATTTAAAATGCTGCTTTTTCTTCTTTTTTTATATTCCAGCCTGAAGACAATTATGCATAATAAATAAGATTGTAAAGGTGTAGATTCAGATGACGAGAGAACAGGCTGCACAGTCCAGCTTTGAAGCAACCTTTCAAGCAGACTTTTGTGGCTAGAAGGGCGTATGAAGTACAACCTTTCAAATATATTTCAGACAAGCTCCATGTCTCATGTAAAAAAATTAAATTGAAATCAGGCAAGAATGCATATAAATCTGTATCTCCCAGATGTCTGTTCCAGCCAGCTGTGTTCCAAGATAGACAGCTAAGGGCTGTTTTAGGTTTTGAGAGAGTTAGTCAATCTATGGGATCAATTTTGTCAAGAGCTCCTGTAGAATCAGTGTACACACTTCTGTTCACCAGTGTTAATGTGGCTAATCTGGATTCTAGAGTCATCTCTAGGGTCTCTTGTAGGATCAAAGGGTTGGAGACCAGCCTGAGTATGGTGTTATTAGCCTGTGTAGGATCGATGTTAGAAGTCTCTACTACCAAGGGATCCTTAAAATTGGAGTTAATGATCATGTGAATTACCGGTTGAGTTTGATTATTTAGTTCAGCAAGTTCCTGGGCCCATGATTATCCTCCAAAATCATTTGAGGAATAAATATGGAGATGTTTACTGAGGACTCTGTCCATTTCTATTTCAATAGGCTCTTCAGGTTGGTGCTGAGACAATTGGACAGGGTGCAGATTTATTTCACTGATATGAAGATGTTGAGAGATTTGATTTGTGTAATCATCATCTTCTGAATCTATCAGTGTTGTCTGATTCATGTTGGTTTGTGTAGCGTCCTGTTTCTCCAAGTCTGTTATATTTTTTTGCATGGGCTGCTCTGGCTGGAACTGTTGAGGGTCTCTCTGGGTTTAACATACTTATATCACTCAAAGGTATAACAGCCCTTTCCAATTGGTGTCTCTTTAGTCATTTGCTGTAATTTCCCATGTGGATTTGAAGTCAAATTTGGGAATGATTTCTCTTCTGTAGTTATTTGAAGCTCATTCCGCACATCCAGAATAATGCACTTTCAAACTGCTTTCAGTGCTCTTTGAAGCTGTGCGGAATGGCAAAATCCACTTGCAAACAGTTGTGAAAGTGGTTTGAAAACGCATTATTTTGCGTGTGCAGAAGGGGCCTGAGAGTTAAAGTTGAATTATCAGTATGATTATTTGTTGGCATTAATTTATGAATAGTTTTATCTTTAAATACTTGGGTCAACCATATATCATATTTACTAAACCACATTCCTCTCTTCCTAAGTAGGAGCATAGGTATTTCTGGAGAGTTGAAGTGAAGTATAAGTCTTTTATAGTGACCTTCATTTGGCAATCTTGTAAATGTAAACAATTGGGTTTTACCTAAGGAGCACTTTAGTAATTGGCTCAGTGCGAATCTGATGTTGCTAAATTTTGACCATCTGTTGTTATTTAGTTGAGACTCTCCAATATAAATAGCCAGATCTTCCTTCTGAAGGAGTAGTTCAGAGTTGACCAGTAAACATTTAAAGGAATAGGGATGTTGTTCATTTAAGACATTAGAGTAAGAAAAATTTCCATTGTAATTCATAGTTTCCCTGACATTAGTACCTCTATCTTTGAATTCTTCGATAAGATGTTTGTTTAGAAGGTCCAGTTTGATATCAATATTTTTCAAATTGTCCACCAACAATTGTAATGTTTTGGATGTTAAAAAGGTTTCTTCCGATAATAGTTCTAGTGTTGTAGGATTGTTCATTGAGAAAGAAATGTTAGCGGCTTCTTTATTCACTGGTGCAGTTGCTTTATATAAAGCTCCCATATTTGAGACTTCTTCAGGAATAGAAGCAACAAAATCCTCTATTGCAATTTCCTCCTGAATATTTACTAATTTGGGAGACCAGTCCTCATCCAGCAACGCAGATCTGTTGGGAAGCTCAAGGTCGGTTAAAACACTTCAGCCCTTCTCTCCATACAGTTGCCATGGCAGAATTTTATCTATTTTAATTTGCTTACTTTGCTTCTGGTCTTGAGTGGCTGGGGAGGACAACCTCCACTTCCGAACATCCAGGTTATTATTTTCAGTGTGAATTTGCTGGTTGCAGCCAAGTTCTCAGCTGAAACTGTAGTTGAAAGCACAGTTTGACTTATTTGGAAGTTTAGAGTTGAACAGGTTGTATAATTACTTATCTAATTAGTAGAAAAGACCAGGAAGACGAGCATTCTTAATTGCTGCCAGCCATTTTCCCCTCTGAAACAGGTTATTTGACAGCGATAAACAATCCATATTGTCATAGATTCACAGATCTGGGTTGTCAGTGAGTCCTAAAATTTCAGAAATTGGATCCCTTCCCGAGTACTTCACTTCTCTAATTTATCCTCCATTGCGACGTGTCTTCATGCAGGCACACCTTAACATTTTACCTACAGCAATGTTAACTGGCCGATATTCATTGGTTCCCCATGATTAAAGACTGTGCTGTTGCTCTTCCAACCGACCCAAAACAGTTGTTCATGTCCTGTTTGACTGTGAATTATATACTGATGTCCGAGTGCAATACCTGTGGATATATTTAAACCACCTTTACCCTTCTTCAGACACTGTGATTGCCCAAAGGCTTCTTTTTGATTCTAACCACCAGAGAACTCTAGATGGCAGGAGCGGCACCATAGTGGCACAGTGTCCCACTGACACTGAGATTGGACTGAAAATCATTTTTAAAACACCTAGATTTTTATTACTGCTAAAATTATTCATTCACCTTGTTTATTTTATATAATACAATCAGTTCTTCAAAGAGTGTTTAATCCAAACGAGTTTCGCAGTTGGATCCAACACTGTTTCTAGGTCAGCTATGAAAGTGCCTTTTTTGGCCAATACTAAAATGACAGCTACAACATCTGAGCAGTCACACTATCCTCTTGGTGACCTCCTGACTTTATGACTGTAACCTGCTCTGTGCAGGGCTGCCCTCAAATGCTGTTTGGCCACTTCAGTTGGTGCAGAATGATGGTGAGTTCAAGTTGCTGGTGAGTTCAAGTTGCTTCTGTCTAGGCATGCTGAGCACTTGGACATGAACATGATTACCAGGTGAATTTTCCTGGATCAAACATTCTTGATTACAGGGCAAGCCCAGCAATGTAACAAGTAGTTCTGCAACTGCATAGTAACCACCTGCTACACAGCTAGGTCGTATCATAGTAACAATCAAATGACAAACATAACAAAGGCTTCTCAGTTGCCAGACCAGAGGCAGATATCCCCTGAGGTCATAGACATTAAAGTAAATTACTTGTAATTCACAAAATCATTGGAGTTCATCCCCTCTTTGGTACCTGCTCAGTTGGAGGCATTTAAATGATCGACAGCAGAAATATTGTATTGCTTGCTTCTTCTGCCTGCAGAGTCTACAACATCTCTTTGCCAAGTGATTGCAAGAATGTATGGCAAAATTAGCAAGATTCATGGGTAGGTACCAAAGGCATAAAAAGACATCTAAACGATAATCCATAACTAAATGTATCAACTGATTTTCCCTCTAGCTACATGCCATTTAACAACTGGAAGCAACTGCTGGGGGTGGGTGGATCGGTGGGAGCAGAAGCCATAAAAACTGGTCCAGTTTTGCACAAAAACAGTATAATTGTGCAACGGACAGATCCAAACAGTTCAACAAATGATGTGCTCATGTAGTCCTTTTGTGTAATACCCAATTTGAAGTCCTTTACACTGGTCACCAGCACTTCTAGGGGCCAGTCTTTGAAGCCATAAATGGCCTGGGTTCTAATTATCTCAGGGAATATCTCAGGATCCCCTTTCCCTTGCTGACAACTGAGTTGCATTACCAGGTTTGCAGAAGGATCCATGTTATTCAGAACGTTGGTTATTCTCCAAAGGAAGCAAAAGCTTTAGATTTTCCTCTTTCAAAAACTCTGAATAATCCTCTTTTAACAGCATGAAGGAAGCTTAATGCACTTCTCTTTCAAAGCCCCTTTGGTCTTTTTGCTGTTCACGTTAGATTACAGCTTGTAAATTTTAAATTATTTTCTCATTTATTTGATGCAAGCTGCTTTGTGAACACTGATAATGTTGAAATGGCATGCACAGAGACAAGCAGAGATATACCAGGCTTTTATGACAACATGACTCCTTAAATTAAGGGGGGGAAAGAGTTGCAAATGCATGATGATCCAAAATAATGTGTTAGGTGGATTTGCTGAAGGAAAGGGTTAGGGGGAAGCATTTGAAGGTTAGCTTTACTGGCAGGATGGAAAAAAGTTAGTAGAAAGTCAGTCAAGGCAGAACAGCATCACGAATGACTGAACAGATATCTGTGACTATGTATGCAACACACGTGCAAAAATCATAATCAGTCATTATTAACCATCTAATTTGCAGACACTCACAAACAGAAACTGTTACAGTTACAGTAATAGACACTTCCTTTTGCATGTGATGTTGGAGGCTATGAGAAGTCCAGCCAAACTACTCACATGAGTTATGCAGTATCAGGCACAAGTTAGATTTTCACATTCTTGCATTTCATGCAGTAAACGACAACAGCATGGCGGGGTGGAACAGCTCTTACCCTCTCCATTTGCCTCAAAGACAGGAGTATCAGTGCAACTTGGGAATCGGGTGGTCAGGTGACCTTATTCTGGCTTCAAGCATATTGGCAACTGGTTCTATATCCGTAAGTAGCTATGTGAATATTCCCTCCTAGTAATTCAACTTTCCTAATAAAGGTTAAGAGCTCCAGTTGCAGGCAGCAACCCCAAGCCTGTAGCTCAGGTTGATTACCAGGTGTTACTACTATTAGGCGGCTGCACCTAACAAGCGGAAAAGCATAAAAGGGAAAGGAGTAGTACAAGTGGATAGGGCTTCACAGGAGGACTAGAGTTTCTGGGGAACCAGGCTTGGACGTGTGGCTATTGCTTAAGGTTGCCAGCTCTGGGTTGGGAAATATCTGGAAATTTTGGGGGTGGAGATTGAGGAGGGAAAGGTTTGGGGAGGGGAGGGACTTCAATGGGGTATAGAGTCACAGAGGCCAACTTCTAAAGCAGCCATTTTCTCCAAGTGAACTGATCTCTGTCACATGGAGATCAGTTGTAATCCCAGCAGAGCTCCAGGAACCCAGAAATTAATGTAGGGGACACACACACACACACACTGTGTACATTGTGGTTTCATTTCTGTAATTAAACTACATTTGGGTTTCAAAGATATTTGTAAACTCCTTTGACCACTCAAGTCTTGACCACTCATCACTTGCCTCGGGCAAAAAAACCCAACCTCTGGTAAAACAATCCTTTATGTTATTCATGATTCCTTTGTTTAGACATCTCTGAATACATCAGATGGGTGATGTGGTCTGGAGCCCTTAATAAGTGCATATTTGATGCAACCTATAATGCAAGTCCATCACAGTTTTTCTCAGTTTCTGACTGCAAGAGTGTTTATGTAATATTTAAAATTATGATGAGATGGAAAGTTGGAGGGGCTCAGACTGTTAATGATGGGTTGCGAGGTTATATTGGAGCTTGGGGAAACTTCAGAAGATCTCCATGGAAGAGTAGCTAGTTCTGCTTTTACAGCAGGAGTAGACAACCTTTTTTTAAACTAAGTGCCAGGAAAACAAATGCAGTATTATCTGAGAAGATGTTGGTGTACAAGCAAACAAAATGGGAGAGATTGCAAGGGTCATACTAAACAAGAAAACTAAACTAAATCCCAGCAGCATAAGCATCTCAGAGATTCACCTTGAACTTAGATGGTGGTTTTCTAGGTCATGCGGTTGACTCCTCCCCACTTTTCACTATCTTGAAGGAGTCTCAGTGGCTTACAAACTCCTTCCATTCTCCTTCTCACAACAGGCACATTATGAGATAGGTAGGGCTGAGAGAGTTCTGAAATAACTGTGACTAGCCCAGGGTCATCCAGAAAGCTTAATGTGGAGGAGTAGGGAGACAAATCCAATTCTCCCAATTAGATTTTGCCACTCTTGACCACTAAACCACATTGCCCTATCCCTGTTCTGCTGCTAGAATATGCTAATTGATGGTGAGCACAGCCAACAGAGCGATTCAGAATTTCTTCTGGGCTTTTTTTTTTCTTGAGGAGCTTTTAACAGACTAACAAGTCATGGCTCAGCCAATCCTGGCTGCTGGAGTTATGAGCCTCTTTTACAACTGTGCCTTTTATGCAAAAGGGGGGGGTTGTTCTGGTACAGGGACGTGATCTGTCATGTAAGAGCATCAAAGAACTCACCATAAGCAATGCTATGATGCAGTCCCGTTTACAAATTGTCTTTCTCCACTGTCCTCTAATGGAACTTGCGAAAGCTTTTATTCTCCTTAAAAAAATTCTTCTCCTTAAAAATAAAATTCTTCTTCACATATTTGGATGAGTACTCCTTTTTCCCCCAAGTGCCTAAATTGTCAACAGCCAGACACTAGAGCAGTCATCCTAAAGAGCAACCATCAAAGTAAGTGCTTTCCAAGATGGCTTTTTCTCACAATTTGAGGGATACTTGCTTCAAGTATGGAATGATGAAGGGCCAGTTTGTACTATGGTGCAAAAATGGATTTTATAGTATTCAGATGAGAGTTTTCTGCTCTTGTTTTAACCCAGCAATGTTCCTGCACTAGCTAAGGGTTCATTTATTCATAATCAAAGCTGGCCAAAAATTTCCAAGCCAAAACAGCTACATATCAAAACATGGCACCCACCACATTTTTCATTCACTTCATTCTCTGATCAGTGACTCCCCACTTGATCCTCTAAAGAAATTAATGGAATGGTTTTCAACACACTGCACATATGCACATCATGTATTGAAACCTGTAAGAACATTTTTGTTACATGATTGCTACTCAAACACAACAGCAATACAAATGCTGAAAAGCTGAAGTGTTACACAAAAGTGAATGAAATGAGAAAAAACACCAAAATGCATTGATGATCAGCACATAGAGTTGTATTGCAATCAAGATCTGTTATTAGAGGTATGTGAAGTTTTAAAGCTATATATGCAATTTATATTAGTCTTTAAGACAAGAGGGTTCAATTTATCAAGATTTTTGCTTCCTTGAACTGCCTGGCAGCGTCATGCTGTTCTTGAACCTTGCAAGTACCATTTAAAAAAATTCATCATAACCCAATTTTTTTTCTTTCAGTTCCTTCATTTCAAGCTTCTTGGCAGTCTTAGTCAGATGTACTTAAACCCCCTACTGTGTTCCGGGACATTGTGAACAAATCAGATAAATGATTGCAAGCGAAAAGAAAAGCACTAGCAATGAAATACTCAAAATGAGCTATATATTAGTTAATCAGGAAGGCATTATCTTCCCTTAATTTTAGGCACTATGCTTTTTGGGGCTTGCTCTGGAGTAATTGAGCAGGAATGGTATATTTGCTGTGGACTGCTACCTACAGTCATTCATTTCTTCCTGGTGTGCTCTATATTCTGTCCTCTTATGATGGCATAAGCACCTCCCAAACACCTCCACTCTCTCCGACCCAAATTTCTTTTTGTTAATGCACCTAGTGACCATGGAAGATACAAGCCAACTTTACAGGCCAAAATCCTTGCCATAGAACAGGGGTAGGGAACCTGCGGCTCTCCAGATGTTCAGGAACTACAATTCCCATCAGCCTCTGTCAGCATGGCCAATTAGCCATGCTGGTGAGGAACTGACGAGAGTAGTTCCCTGACTTTCTACCATAGAAATAATCTTCACTTTCTGTGTTAGCTTAGGTGGATCTTTTTTCCCCACTCCTGCATGGAGTTCTTTTCAGTTCCACAGTGGTGCCTGCCATATTGTGTGCTTCAGTAGATTCTCCATGGAGATTCCCCATGGAGGTTTCCCGTGCTTGCAGCTCATCTGTGTGCTATTTCGCCGTAAAAAGTAGATGAATGAAGCTTGTTTAGCCTAGCGATCCCATGCACGTGTCATTTTCCTTTTTTTTTTCATTTTGAGGGGACTGTCTGTGAAGCTACAGCAGCACACATATGCACATATTGCAGCTTCTATGGTCGCATTGTAATAGTTTTGCAGATACCCCCCTTAAAACAAAAAAAGGAAAAACAACGTGTACACGAGACCACTAGACTAAACAAACTTTATGCATCTACTTCTTATAGCGAAATAGCAAAAGAAAAAGCTGCAAGCAGAGGAAACCTGCATGAGAAGTCTCCATGGAGAATCTCCTGCAGCACACAAAATGGTGGGTTTTGAGTGACAGAAACAAAAATAAGAGATTTTGGTGGGAGTAATAAACTGTTTCCTGCCTGAGGGAGAGAGCTGTGCAAAGTTCTTCCCCCAAACACTATTTATAATGTCTTAAAGACGTTATATTTGCTCTGTGCAGAATCCATCTTAGTTTCTTCTTTGCAATCATCTTAATAACTGAAAGGAAAGGCCAACAACAAGCTAAAGAACTGGCAGTTGGGATATCAAACAAAATTAAATAATAATAGCAATAAGAAGAAGTAGAAGTAGTAGTGGTGGAAGTAGTAGCAGTGGTAGTTTTATATGCGACCTTCCCCTTGTGGGCTCAGGGAGACTCACAACAATTTATAAATACATCAAAACTGGTAAAACACAATCTAAATCATATGGTGACTAATCATACTAACTGAAATACAAGAGGGATGTAAAAGTGGGTGGAAAAGGAACACCACAGATGCCTCAGTTAAAATCCCTGGTGGAACAAACCCTGTGGAACTGCAATAAATCCTGCAGGGACCAGGTCCCACTAGAGAGAGCATTCCACCAGGATGGGGTCAGAACAGAAAATGTCTGGCTCTGGTTGAGGCTAGCTGGACCTTTAAAGGATTTAGACCTCTTAGGATTCTGCAGAAAGACTCCTGACAGACAAATCATAAAAACAGAAATGCATCTATCTATATGAGCACTTTCTATTTGGTTCCTTTGCTTTAGCACCAGGCAGTGTGTGGGAGGTAGCCAAAACTGGAGGAAAGGGCTGAAACAGTGCCAGGAAATCCCCAGGGAACTTTAGACCAAATGCAACTTAGTAGACCTAATTTCATCAGCAGTAAAGCTGGAAAGAGGATTGGTCACCCCATAGTTCAGTTCTACCACATAGGACTGAACTGAGCAGGAGAGGAACTTGTTAACAGCTGCACAAAGTTTTGACTGTACACACCTTCTGAAACTGGACAAAAACTGCATCAAAAAAAAGTGTTCATTGATATAAAAATAGCAAACATAGTACCTACTGTACACAGTTACACCTTCCCCACCTCCCTGGACTGCTTTTATTGCTTCCTGAGAATCTAAACAAAGAACCATAAAATACATGTAATACACAGTTTAAGACAGCCAATAAAGAGAAAAACGAAAATTAATCCAACTTCCTCCTGAATAAAACCATCTTCAGAAGCCCCCTAAAGATAGAAAGCGTTGTCAACTTAAACTTGTTCTGGCTGCAAAAACAAGAGATTGAAGCCCTCTCAGTAGTATCAGGAGCTGCTGATACAGTTCTACAGAGGAATCATTGAGTCTGTCATCTGCACCTCTATAACTGTGTGGTTTGGTTCTGCAACCCAACAAGATCGACACAGACTTCAGAGAATAATCAGAACTGCAGAAAAAACAATTGCTGCTAACCTGCCTTCCATTGAGGACCTGTATACTGCACGGGTCAAAAAAAGGGCTGTGAAAATATTTACTGACCCCTCGCATCCTGGACATAAACTGTTTCAACTCTTACCCTCTAAACGTCGCTACAGAGCACTGCACACCAAGACAACTAGACATAAGAACAGTTTTTTCCCGAATGCCATCACTCTGCTAAACAAATAATTCCCTCGATAATGTCAAACTATTTATTATATATTTATTATATAATTACTGCACTACTTTTTTCATCATTCCTATTACCCATCTCCTCCCAATTATGACTGTATGACTATAGCCTGTGCTGACATTTCATTCATTTTATTTCATGATTTTACATTTTATGTTTTCATTACTATTGATTGTTTCCTGATGCTTACTAGACCTATATGACAATCATTAAGTGTTGTACCTTATGATTCTTGACAAATGTATTTTTCTTTTATGTACACTGAGAGCATATGCACCGGAGACAAATTCCTTGTGTGTCCAATCACACTTGGCCAATAAAGATTCTATTCTATTCTATTCTATTCTATTCTATTCTATTCTATTCTATTCTAGTTCGGGTGCTAGGTACAGGCTCACAGGCAGCACAGCAACAGGCTAGCCATACAAACTAGTTGAACTGCAAAACTCAGGACTTAAATATCCTGGACAGCAAGAGGCACACCCGTTCCTAGCCTTCACCCAAATCCTGCAAAGCGCTATGCTAGAACATGGGTTGCCAGCCTGGCCCTTCTGTGTTGATGAGCTGCATCCTCATGGGCCTGCCATGTCTGTTGTTCCCACTGTGTGGGTGGGAGATGTGGGGGGTGGGGTAAGATTGTGTCCTCATTAGGAGGGAACCAGCAGCCCTGGAGTCTGGCCTGTTGGCAGCACTGCCTGAAGGTAAGCCTACCAGGGCAGGTCCTTCAATCAATGCCTTGGGGTTCAAGGGCTCTGGGGCTGAAAGAGCCTCTGGGTCTGAAGGAGGTCCAACGGTGTTGGTGTCCACAGAGCTTCCTTGTCTTCCCTTAGAGGGGTCACTGACATCTACTGAGGAATCTGTTCAATGATCTCTTCTTAAGGCTTTAAAGTCTTCTAGAAAACTGTCTACTTCTCGTGTGGACAAGGGAGACAATCTGACAACAAGAAGCTATGTAAAAAGAGCACATGGGATCATAAAGGGCCACCTTCTCTGGTGATGAATTAGGGAACGTCCTGGTGGCATTTTTAATTAAGAGTCACTTTTCAGATTTGGGGAGATGGAACAAGAGAGACTGTCTTGACAGGGTCCAAAGTATTAGGCAATTTTGGTTAATTATACATAAACCGCAAGAAATCAGTATGTCTTTAAATGTACGCCATGATTTTTCTTGTTTTTAAAAAATCTTAATACTACAGAGGCAAAAATAGTGCTTACTGGGGGGGCGGGGGAGAGGTGCATCATCATTCTGTATGGTAAATACAAATATGTGCCAAATTCATTTCCTGCAGAGTTAGTGGCAGTCACTGAAAAATTTGAAATTAAAAATCCTTTTCATGCTGTTTTCTGGCAGTTTCTCTCTCTGCAGTTCCTGCCTTGGATGTGCTTTGATAAAATACATGCCATGGAGTATACATAACAGCAAAATAAATCGGTGGTTTTCACTGGAATTATTTAGGTTACAGGTGACCCAAAGCAAGCTCTGAAAATAGAGTAATATGCCATAACACCAAATCTCTGGTTTATAATATCAGGAAAGGACATCTAGGTTGCCAGATATATCTTCTGAATCTTCTCCCATTTCATTCCTCCTTGACTTCCGCTAACCTTATAAATTTCTGACTTGTACCACAGGCAGCACTCCTCCTATAGAGTGTCTGAAAAGTAGGTTTACATGTTGCCCTGGTCTAACCTCCTCACTTTATCACATAAGCTCTTGTCTCTACCCCTCAGAACTCCCAGCCCTGTGCCTCGCAGCCAACAACCTGCTTGCTCATGCAGTACAGCACTTTTCCAGCCAAAAAAAGCAGGACTGTGTATATTCTTTCTGTGAGCTACATTGCCCTGCTCTAACTGCATGCACTTTGGCTCAGCCTGACATTTTCCAAACAGCAGATGCTTATTAGCTCTTGTTAGATAAAAGAAAGCACGTATTTAAAACGATTATCAGCTTCAGGCTCTACCGGCATCCTGTAACAAATGGTGAGACCTTTCATCCTTCCAATGTGGGGAAAACTAGGTAGCTTTGGCCTATGCATGGAGCACACTTTATGTTTGATATCACAACTGCCAGTTCTTTAGCTGGTTGTTGCCCTTTCATTACAATTCGAGCCTCATCCAGGGGCCTAGGAAGTTGTAATCTAACAGAGTAGTATTTGTACAGATTCCATCAGGGCTGGCCTTCTGAATCTGACAGATCTTAGTTTTGTCGAATTGAAGATGTTTCAAGCGCTGCCTTAGTGTTTGGCGCTTAGAATGGTGGCCAGGTCTCCAATTACCACTGGGACAACCTCGGCTGGTTTGTGCCATAGATGCTGAAGATCCTGATTTTCAAATCGTGGCATTTAGTGATCTTCTCATGCTCTTTCTCACTGGCCCTGCTGTCACCAGGTACTGTTATGTCAACTATGGTCACTTTCTTGTCCTCAATCACTGTGTATTATGTGCCAACACTTTGTCCATTTGAATTCGAAAGGCCCACAGGATCTTGACAGTCTCATTTTCTGTGACTTTCTCTGGACAATGTTCCCACCATTTTGTAGCTATTCTTATGTTGTAATTTTTGCATAAATTCCAGTAGATCATCATGGCCACTGAATTGTGCCTCTGTTTATACTCAGTCTGGGCGATCTTTTTGCAGCAGCTGAGGATATGATCTACTGTTTTGTCAGTTTCTATTCATAATCTACTCTTTGCATCATCTGAGGATTTTTCGATTCTGGCCTTGATCGAATTTGTTCTAATGGTTTGCTCTTGAGCAGCTAAAATCAGGGATTCAGTTTCCTTTTCAGAGTTCCAGTTGTTAACCACAGGCAGGTCTTTTCATTGTCCACCTTGTCCTTGATTTTCTCCAGAAATTGGCCATGCAGTGCTTTGTTGTGCCAGCTTTCAGTCCTCATTTTAATCACATTTTTTCTGTATTCTTGTTTGGTTTTATGGGTCTTTAAAAAATGTCTGTTCTTCACTTCAACATTTGTATATGAGTCTGCTTCTTTCATTCTCACCAAATTTCTCCCCACCCTTATCCCCCATTTGGCTCTGAATTTTTTTTTCAAGCACCTTGTTCAGTGGTGAGATTCAAAAAATTTAACAACCAGTTCTAGTGGTGAGATTTAAATAATTTAACAACTATATTGTCGAAGGCTTTCACAGCAGGATTCAACTGGTTGTGGTGGGTTTTCCGGGCTGTCTGGTGGATCTTGTTCCTTACATTTTGCCTGCATCTGTGGCTGGCATCTTCCGAGGTGTATAACAGACTTCCCTCTGTGATACACCACAGATGCAGGCGAAACATTAAGAACAAGATCCACCAGACCACGGCCACACAGCCTGGAAAAACCACCAAAACCAATTTAACAGCTGTTTGTCAATCACCTTTTTAACAACCAGTTCTGCCAAAGTGGTGCAAACCTGCTGAATCCCACCACTGACCTTGTTTCCTTGTTTCCAAATGTTTCCAAGCTCCATCATTTCTGAAAACACTTTTACTATGTTGTTTTTCACTGAAACATTTCCAAGGTGGCTTCCCTCGCAGAGCAAAGTCATATTTAAAACATTTTCTTTCCCGCCAAAAAGCCAGGCCATTTTCCACACCTCTGTGTCATCGCCCAACTTCCCCCTTGGCACCTGTCCCACCATTTTTTTGGTGTCCCTCACCTCCCTTCTTTCCCTTTCATCTCTTCACTGCTGTCTTTTCATGTTTTGGGTTTGCTTGTTAGTTTGCTGTTTTCAGTGAATCAATGAAGCATCAATTAAATGGATCTACATAGCATCCAAGCAATGAATCAACAAAGCATCATTTTAACAAATGAGCAAGAAAAATGTATAAACCTCATGGTGGCCCTGAAATGTCTGGAGGAGGTAAGTGCAAACAAACATTGTAGTAAAGGGGGGGGATCAAAAATGTTCTGGAAAGGTTCTACGTGACATGGAAGGAAAAGGCCTCTGTAATGAGAACAAGGGAAAAAAGCAAATTTGTCTGCATGAGCTGTTATGATTGCAAAAATTATGAAGATTTCATTGCAGACTAGAACTTTGCAAGTAACAGGATGGTTGACAGAAAAGCGGAGGACAGGGATTACGGACTGCGCGCATTGAGAAGGAATCAATTAAAGAAACAAACTCTGGCCCCAGTAGAAGGCAAAATCTCATGAAACCAACTCAATAGCCTTGCAAATGGGTAAAAATGATTGAATAATTCAGTATTCAGGTCAAAAGGTGCTATTCACAAAGCAGCAGCCATGGATCAGGGAATATTGGCTATGCATCCCTGGCTATGGATATTAAGGTTATGTAGCTCTTAATGCTTTGCGAAAAATCACCACGCATATTGCTAAGCTCTGCTGCAACTGAATAAAACAGTGGTTTCAGGGCAGACTAAATTTACTGACGATATCAGTGTAAGGCATTATAAAGTCTTTTAGCATTTGTTCCCGTCATCCTCCCTAACAGATGGAATTGCAAATGCCCCAAATGATAAATAGGATAAACTGCTGTGCAAGCTAGAAGACAATAAGAGATGGCACCTGTAATGTTTTTGAATACTCAGGAACTTAGAAATTGAGCACAACTGGAGGTCACTGATTTATACTAAGTTACAGAAAGCCATCAGTAGATTCCTCACTCAATCATGTTTCGTTTTCCTTTCTGAAATATAATGGAAATGGCAGGAACGTCAAATAGATACTAATTGAACTTAAATCTTAAACAAGCTACCGGGTAACTCTCATTCAGAAGCAAGTCCCACTGAGTTTAACAGGACTAACCTGAGTAAATTGTGCAGGGGATCACATCATGAATCAGATTAACGGCTCTTACTTAAAGGACTGCCTTCTCTTTTATTGCCCAGACGCCAACTAAGGAATGCCTCGTAATGCCCTGCCTGCTATATCCCTGCTTTCAGAGTTGAGGTGGATAGCAACCAAAAGTACACTAAACAAACAGGAAATGCCCAGCCATTTGTGGAGATGGCCAGCAAGTACACAAGCCAAAGAGGTGGTTGGGATGTTATACCAGTACTGCTGGCAGATATGTCAGTGCCAATTGTGGCGCCGCCCCCCCTCGCCCGGGCCCTTTGGGTGGTGTATCCTTCCCTCCTCCCTAACCTGGGGGTTGGTCTCCCCAGATGATGACTTTCCCAATTGGCCCAAGGGCCAATAAACCACTGCGCCTACAAAGCACTGGGTGTACAGGGCAGCCCTCGCCCATGCCACCCTCCTCCTAGTAGGTCTCCTTGCCTCCCTTCCCCCATCCGGCTTGACAGTTCACACCCTCCCTCTCTCTCTCTCCCTTGTTGCTTCACAGGGAGAGGAGTTTCCAGGGCTTTGTCTCTCCCCTGTGGCCTCACAGGGAGAGGTGTTTACTGCTTGTGTGAACGACTCCCACCCTGTTACTGCACAGGGTGGGGACCAGTTTGAACTGGGGTTTAGGTTCTCAAAGGGGGTCTGGGCTTCAGGGTCCTCTTCCCTCCTTCCCACCACTGAGCTGTCCCTTTCCCTTGTCTCTTCACATCACCACCCACATTCCCTGCTGCTGCGGCAGCTCCAGACTCGCCCTTTCCCACTTCCTTATATACCTTCTGCCCTCTCATTCCTCTTCCTCGTTCCAGCTGCTCCTTCAGCCCATCTTATCCAGCTGCCTCAGCTGTGGGTGGGCGGGCCCTGCCTGGTCTGAGCTGCTTCTTCAGCCCATCTTCTACAGCTGCTTCAGCTGGGGCTTGCTGGGCCTAACCCTCATTTCTTCCCTGCCTTCCCCTTTGAACAAGGCTTCTGAGGCCTCTAAGGCCTTCTCCCTCCCTGCAAGAGGCTCCTCTGCAGCCTTCCCATCTCCCGCAGGCCAGCTGGTGTGGGACTCAGTGGGGTAAGTCCGGGCACTGCAGCCGAGCCCGGACACCAATGTTCAAGAACATCCATATTTTTGTTATTCTTGGTTATTCTTCTTTTGTCCCAAATGTCAACCCTTACTACAGAAGTTCAGTAACCTTCAGGAGATCTTTTGATTGTTTCCCACAAAACCTGCTTTTTCCTCACATTTATACTCAAGAGTCTCTGCTGTCAGACTGCTAGCATTTTCACCTGGCCCATAATCATAGCAATTCTTTCAGTTTGTTAATGCTACCATATTAGAGGACATTTTGATGTGTTTTTGCCTGGGGAGATCTTTCTCCTTCCTCCATTTACCTGCTAGCCCAAAGTGCACATTATTTTTAACTCAAGAACTTGACACTAATATGTCATATTCAGCCACTAGAAAAAAACCTCAGGTTTTTTTTGCAATTATGTTCCATAAAGAACACTGTGTTTGTGTGCGTGTAAACAACATCAAATTCTGATTATTATTACAAAGACATACATTAACAGGTGAAATGATTTTAAAATCAACAAAGGAGCAGGATACTGCCCATCGTTACAGACTGCCCATCATAACAGGATCCATTTGGATATCAATGGTATACCAGGCATCACACTAATTAACCATCGTTTGTCATGAGATTTGAATTGAGCCATAATTACAAGCTAACCTAGCAAAACTTCATGTAAGTTATGCAGTAAGTTCACCTAAATATAAACAAGTAAAACAATGTATCACCCTTCACAAATAAATAACACCAACCTGCATTTTCATGGACTTTAAATAAAGTCTGAGCAAATGCCAAAAGACATCTGAAGAGATGCCACACTACGCTAAGTCAACACTATTAAACATTGCAATGACAGGAGAGCAATGTCATTCGGGCCTAATTTTCAAGGACCTGTACTACAGGTAGCAGGCAAAAAGCACTAACAGAGTCTGCAGAGATGCAATGGCCCAGACTCAACTGAAGCCAAGTTTTTTCACCCAGGCTGCTCCCACCAGCTTGGCACCGGTGGTGTGCACCCTATAGGAGTTATTGCCTCTCAACCCAGCTGGAGCAGTTACACAAGAGCCCAGCCTGTGTTTGTGTGTGTGTGTAAGGCATGTGTAAGGCACCAGGCCAAAGCATACCTCTTTATGTGCAGGCTGCCCCACTCCTCTCCTCCCTTACTTAGCTGGACTGTGGTCAGGCCCTTCCCTTCACTTGGTTCTGGCTCTAGGGTATCAGGTGACCACTGACAAACACAACTTTGTACAAGCCTAGCAGTCAAAAATGCCTGTCAAGCCCTGTTCTCTGTGTCCCAGCCTTCAGAGGTGAGGCAGGTGGCAAAACACCACATTTTCTGTGGAGGCACTTCATATCTAGAATTCTCTGATCCACCATAAGGCATGCCTTCTTTATTCTCTTTTAGGCACCAGGCCAAGCATACCTTACAAACCCAGGTCTTTGATTAGGGGGTTTATTTTATCAGCTTGTTAATGGTCTGTTCTGTTTTATGAACAGTTTTGATGCTACTTCTATCTAATGCCTTGTGTTTTTAATAGCTCATTTTTACATTGTGGTTTTTAATTTTAAGCTGCCTTGAGGCAACATAGAAATATCCTAAATAAATAAAATCTTGGAGTTTTGAGGCTAGCAACAGCTCCACTGAAAATATCTTGATTAACAGGACAAGAATATCAAGTATAACAGCAGGCAAAGTAGTGAAGCTGATAGATTGAATTAGTAAGACAAATATTAGAAAACAGAACATTTAAACCTCAAAGAAGTAATTCATATGATATGCTTTATTTCAGAGAGGGGAAACTAGAAATTAGTCAGGATCAAGGCCAAATTGTTGCCAATCATGAAAAAGGGAATGGAGAAGGCAAAGCATCGTGGGTGCAGGACAGACTCATGAAAGCTGCTAGACCATGGTGACGAACCTTTGGCACTCCAGATGTTATGGACTACAATTCCCATCAGCCCCTTCCAGCAGCCATGCTGGCAGGGGCTGATGGGAATTGTAGTCCATAACATCTGGAGTGCCAAAGGTTCGCCCCCACTGTGCTAGAACAACAAATATGGACTCTTTATTAAATGCTTTCATGGGGAGTAAGCCACGCTGAAAAAAAGTGGGGCTGATTTATAACAACTACTGCATGTTATCGACAATTTCCTGCCTATGTTAACATTTGCTAATGGCAGGAATGTACAGGATGCCATTTGATGGTTATGCTGCATGGTTTCTTATGGTGATTTCAATTGTACTGAAATGTTTACAGCAATTGCAACAACGGAAACCTTAGCTACCTTGCGACTGAAAAGGAGAGCAGAAATGTTTTAAAAGCAAGCCCAGGCTTCCCTTCCCTGCAGTTACAGAGTGAACAACATTAGTTACTATAAAAACAAAACACCCTGTTGAAATTCAATGGGAAGAGACAACACATTTTATCCTTCCTTTTTTGCATTTTACAAAAATTGCAATACTTCTAGGGGAGTTTGTATTTAGTACTACCTTTCTACAAATTTGCACAGAACTTCAAGAACACCTTGATGTAATTTCATCAAGCCAGGGTGCTGTGGTGGCTAAAATGTTGGACCACCATTCCACAGTCCAGGTTCAATTTCTCATCCAAAAAGTTTGGTGCTGACCTTGGACTAGTCACTTACACTCAGTCCAACCTATCTTACAGATTTGTTGTGAAGACAAAATGGAGGAAAGAACTATGCCTACTCCTCTGAGCTCCCTGGAGGAAGGACAGGGTAAAAAAATGTGATCATTCCATGTGCCAGCATACAAATTACCACTCCCCTGCAAAGACACTTTTGGTCTGAGAACAAGACTCAAACCTAGTTCTTTTTGGACCAATTTTATGAATTTTACTCAGGGAAGCTACCCACTGCAGTATATAAAGGAGGCAAATTATGGTGAATGATGAAGAAGAGAGGCTTGAAAAACATTTGGCCAGCTTTATGGACTGCTTTCTGACATTCAATCCCCCTCTACCAGAAATAACTTATCACAAATTTAATTTTAAAAGGATTACCATGATTATCACTTTTATTTCTGAAGTCTTATGAAATTAATCAATACTCTGCATTAGGGAGAAGTGCTGAATTTCTTACGTACTTGATTAATGCATTATTATCATCTCAGTAATTAAAAGAAACAGGGTTATACACAATCAGCATGTACGTCTTACTCAGCACCTTTGGCTGTTGCCTCCAGAAATTAAGCTCATTAATCATTTTAACCACAAAGAAAAGTAAGGGGGGGGGATAGATGGAAAAGAGAAAGCTCTATTTCATGGGTTGGGGAGAATGTCCATACCAATATCCAGAAAACCATCCATCTGTATTCCAATGTTTCCACAATCAGCAATGTGGAAACATTAATCTCAAATAGGAAAAGTACAAGTGCAGTGCCAAGTT
Source organism: Sphaerodactylus townsendi (assembly GCF_021028975.2). NCBI lineage: Eukaryota > Metazoa > Chordata > Lepidosauria > Squamata > Sphaerodactylidae > Sphaerodactylus > Sphaerodactylus townsendi. The sequence continues at coordinate 69,239,835 of NC_059435.1, forward strand.
TATAAATGAATGTTCTCTTCTTCTAGTGTTCTGAAATTACTCCTATTTCATCACTAGATACTGTATCATATCCACATCAATTAATATGAACAAGTAGGTTTGAAGCTACCTCATGCACCAATATTATGCCTATGCGATCTTTGCATTTTGAAGTCAGCATAACATGCAAGGAAACCTATATCATATGTACAGTTAATAGCAGCAGCATTTCTATAGCCACCGGGAGAATCCAAAATGCTTCAGATATATCAACTCATTGTCCTTTTCAGCAACCCTGCAAAGTTGGTCAGTATTATATCCATACTACAGATGAAGAAGAAAGCATTTGAGAACATAGTGATCTCTCTAAAGCTATCTAGTAGTTCCTAGTTAAAGGTCAGTCTGAATTGGGAACTTCTGTGATCAGAACTACCACCACCTCCCCCACACACCCATCCCTCCACACCAGAAATAGTGGGCTGTAATACAACTGTTGGGTTATTGATGTGAAGGTTGGGCCTTCCTGGAGATTTTCAGGACATGCTGCAAAGTTTTCCAGAGCTTCTGAGAATGTTTGAATTGCAGACTTCTTTTAAAGGCGCAGGATGGGGACGATTTGGGGCTTGTTACTTTATCCTTGGTTTGAGCTGGACATAGTTTAACAACTAACAAAAGACAGCATGTAGGGGATATTGGCCCTGTTTGATTTAACCTAAAATTTAACAGTGCCAAGGTATTGCAGGAAATATTGTGGTATTTTATGATATTGTTATCATGTTATAAATTATTTGCTGTAAGCTGCTGTCAGCTTGCTTGGGAAAGGGCAGCCCAGAAGAGAGAGAGGCCCCTTCCGCACACGCAAAATAATGCATTTTCAAACCACTTTCACAACTGTTTGCAAGTGGATTTTGCCATTCCGCACAGCTTTAAAGAGCATTGGAAGCAGTTTGAAAGTGCATTATTCTGAATATGTGGAATGAGCCAGAGAACCATTATTGTAAGCTGCTTTGGACCAAGAGGAAAGGCAGAACATAAGTGTTTTAATAAATGAATAAATACACTTCCTGTGGATATTTGTGGGCAGGGCAGGGGGCATGATGCACTCACATATCATAAAAGAAAAAAAACCATTTGAAATTAATACCTCCAGAGAATACAAAAATGACTGGATTCCAAAAATCCAGACACCATGGTTGCAGAAGTTTCTACATTTCAAAATACTCAAATCATGATAACCCCTCATAACCTTATCCTGGTCATCCACTCATTTCTACTGAGCTGATGAATGTAATTTAATACAGAATATAAAGTCAAGAGTTTCCTTTATATCAGATTGTTCATCTAGTTGTCCTCAGATCTTTTCACTGGAAACTCCAAGAACTGAATGTGCTAACCATATGCTCAACCACCTTTATGTGGACGTCCTCATTAAAAGCAAGCACTCCCTTGCTCTGGTTTAGCATTTAATATGAAATTTATATTAGAAGACTAATCCTTCCAGAAAAGAGTTTATAATGCAATCATCAGCAGAACAGCAGTTATCAAGCATAACAGCATACAGAATTAACAGGATTTAGAAGTATTTCTAGCTACTGTAGCAAAGTGGATTTGGCATAAATCTATCCAAAAGTCACATATGTGCACCTCATTTAATCATTTTTGTACTTGTTCTTGCATAATCACTTTTCACCCAAAAGAGTCTATAGGATGGAGCCTCAGTTAATCTGTCCTGCAAAAAGGTCATATTAGCACAGTCCTAAGTTCCAGTGGTGGGATTCAGCCGGTTCACACCACTTCTACAGAACCAGTTGTTAAAATGGTGCTTGTAAACAACCAGTTGTTAAATTATTTGAATCCCACCCACAAAACTCACCAAAAATGCAAAGAAAGAGGAGAAACTGTTTTGTTCTCTGTTATTTTTTTACCAACTTAGAGCTCCATCCAAATGGGGGGGGGGGGAGCAGCATGCCAGCTGTGCTAGAAGATTCACCCTCCCCAGAACACTGACCAGAGCAGCCAGGGGCGTTCTGAAGGCATGGCTAGAGGAGGGGCCAATTTTAGTCAGCTCCTGTCCGGCCATTCGCCTCCTTGCACCGGCGGCAGTGGCAGGGAGGTGTTTTCTTTTTGTAGGCCTCCCCATGCCACCAGGAAGTCTCCCTGGGAGTGGCGGCCATGGCGCCACAGCCAGGTGCCCTTCTCATCGATGGGGCTGTAACTCATTTAAATGATATTGCTTAAACAGCCACAAAGCCACAAGCAGAATCACACTAATATAATATGCAAAATTAACCCCTTTACCATTGATTATCGCCCCCCAAAAATTAGCTACTAATAATGTAATTCAATTATCTATTTCAGAAAGTAGCCACTGAATTAAACTTTGCTAGGAAAGATAAAGCTTATAAAAGTCGCCCCTAATGTTTCTGGTTCAGATCATCCCCATCAACAGCAGAACACAAATATGTCCCATAGTCTCTAAACGGCCACTCCACATTCACCACCTCTATCTGAATAGGGAATGCCCACAAAACGCCCTTTGGTGACCCTGGACGGAAACGTATTCTTCTTCTTCCTTTCTACCAGTTACCAACGTCAGAAATCCAGCCCAGGAACATAGCTGAACACACTTCAGTAGCTGACAGCTAGCCCCAGAAGGCCAATAATACTGCCAGTCCCCTTTAAATGGCTCTGCAAAACCTGCCAGCAAAGGACTGGCTGGCCTGGAAATATTTCAGCACCAGAGACAGCTCCTTCAGCTGCCAGCCCTCACACCAGAGGAAGACATGCAGGGCCACCCAGGATTTTTGTAGCAGGGCACATACATCTCAGTTCCCTTTTTGTATTTCAATTAGCCCTATCTTTGTCACAAAGCGACACGTCCCTGTCATCCTTCCTAAACAGCTTTTGCTTATCTAAACATTATCTAAAGCTTCTAGTAAACACAGTGTTATCCATACATACTTTCAATGGCTTGCCTCCCAGCTCAAGGGTGTTAATTACATCCTAAGCCAATTTTTAATTCATGAATTAGTATCAAAAGCAGACAGACCAAGTTAAGTATATGAGATGGGATGGAAAAGAGGGAGTTTAGCTTCTCCTCTTGTCAGTTCCTACTTTGTGATAAGTCATATGCAAACCAACAAGGGGAAAGCCTTGACTGCTTACAAATGCTGTTGAATATAAACAGGAAGGAAGGAAGGAAGGAAGGAAGGAAGGAAGGAAGGAAGGAAGGAAGGAAGGAAGGAAGGAAGGAAGGAAGGAAGGAAGGAAGGAGGAAGGAATGAAGGAAGAGGGAAGGATGGAAGGAAGGAAGGAAGGAAGAAGGAAGGAAAGGAAGGGAAGAAGGAAGGAAGGAAGGAAGGAAGGAAGGAAGGAAGGAAGGAAGGAAGGAAGGAAGGAAGGAAGGAAGGAAGGAAGGAAGGAAGGAGATGCTTGGGGTTCACATGAGGAGGGTGAGAAGAATTTTTTTTACCATGAATTGTGCTTTCTGTCTGATATATCCACAGAACTTTGGGGAATTATAGTTTTAAGAAGTGCCAACCCAAAGAAATCACTTGCTGTTTGTTTTGCAACTCCATGTTTTTGACCATTAGAAAATGAGGGGGACGGTTCCAAGTTTTTTTTAATCCTAGAGGAGAAAGATTTCTTTTACAAATTTGCTTTCTCAGACTGCCATCTAGTGGGAGCGACCTGAAGTAGTTTAAACCGTCAAAACAATACTTGTCACTTTTCAAAGTATTTCACCATTCTGAGTGAATTTAATCCAGCTTTTCCTCCTCCTCCCCGTTCGTTTTCCTCTGTGAAACCTTAATGAGGCTTTACCTCTTTTTCAAGGCAGTGGATGTTTCCTCATATTTGCCTCTTAGCAATAGAAAGAACATGTAGGCTCCTTTAAAGGATGCTGGTCTCCTCTCTGGGGGGGGGGGGGGGAGCAGACCCTCCCTTTCAGCTGCCTCCCACAAATTCCTTCAATCAAGAAACAAGCAGGGAAGAAAGAAAACCCCGGGACTTCTTTGCAATGCCTCTTTCAACAGGGACCCTGAGCGAGTGAAACAGAAATGAATGGTCTTCCCCTCCTCCCCCCCTTATGTTCCAAGCAATCACTACTTCGTGATAATTACTAGTGACTTCAGTAATTAAGGCTGAGCGCAGCTGCTGGTCTGAGGGGAACTTTGGAGGAGAAAACAAGCCTGAGAAATGCATATTCTTCGTGACAAAGTGAACGGGGATTAATTATTTAACATCGTTCTGATAACCCCCCCCCCCCTTGTAGACTTTTATATCTTCGAAAACATGCATTTCACAAACAAACAAAAGAAATACTTAAGGGACCGCTTTAGATAAGTAGGTTTCAAATAATGTGATGCTGTCCCCAGCTAAACCTGGCAATAGGGATCAACCAAACACACACACACACACACACACACAGAGCTGCCCCCTTCCCGTTAAAACTACAAAGACTCATCAGTCCAAAAGGACTGGAACTTTTTTCCCTGACTGTCATCAGCTTCAGCACCCGACAAGCGCCCCGGATGAGTCACCGGTTACTAAGGCGATATGCAAATGCAAAGCCTTTGAAATCTCTACTCCCAACAGTAGAGAGGAAAGGGGAGGGAAGGAGGGAGGGAGGGGGGGCGGGCGGGGGGACTTAAAACGTGTTTACCTGAAAGTTTACAGTTTAGCACCTTCTCAACGCTCAGTGACGCTGTTTGGGTTTGTTATTGCGGCTGTTGTTTTTCTCGACACCCCCCTCCCCCGAAAAGGGGGAGGAGAGCCAGATGAAGGGGTTGCACAGAGCAAAACAAAGTTCTCCCCAGAAGCACCGAAGCTCGGAAGGAAAAGCTCCTTCCCAAAAGACCTACGCAACCTGTGACTGACAATCCAGTCCCCGGGTTTGTCCAGATGCTACTGAGTTCGGCGGGGCGGCACCTGCTCCCAAACAGGTGCGCCTAGGACTGCCCTCCGAAGAACTTCAGGGGCAGGCAGGTCCATGGTCCCCTGCCTCCAAGGGCTGGCAACTGGAGTTGACGTTTCAGGTGCCCCCCCCCCCCAAGGTAAATACTAAAGCAGGCGCAACGGGGACAGGGGGAAGAAGCCCAGAGGGAGCAAGGCGCCCACCCAAGTCTCCCCACTCCTCTCACGCAGTTTGCTCCTCCTGCCACCATGGACCAGTCTGGCTGCCACCACAGTCCCAGATGCCACCCGCTGCCCTTTCCCAGTCTGCCCCTCGCGCACCCAGACCCGCAGCGCTCCGAATTTTTTTGGTGAGGGGGGGCGAACAGCAAGACCCAGCCCCCCTCCCCCAGCCACCCAACAGAGAGGGACCAGCCAGGGCGCAGAAGACGCGACACCCCCCCCAAAAAAAAATCCCACGCCCCCCCCCCCTCCTCCAGCGAAGCCCGCGGCAGGCAAGGCAAGGCAAGAGGCAAAGGGCCGGCTTACGTCTTCGTCCTCGCCTTCGCTCCGCCTCGCCTGGTACTGGAAGCGGGGCCGGGGGGTGTCTCCTTGCGAGGGCCGCCAGTTCTCCGCCGCGCCGGCCGCCGCCGAAGGGTCCTCCTCGGTGCCCGCGGGGCCCAGCAGGCGGCTGGCTTCGGGGGCGACGGCCGGGAACGTGCGGGAGGTGTTGATCTTCCCGCTGAAGCGCTGGTACAAGGAAGCCATGCGGGCCGGCGAGCCAGGGCGCTCGGGGGGCTTCGCTCGGAGAGAGAGACAAGAGAGAGAGAGGGAAGAGGAGGCAGCGCGCTCTCTGGCAGGGCAGGCGCTGGGCTGGGGCGGGGGGGGGGGCGTTGGGGGGGGGAGGTGGCCGCCGCTGGGCTCCGGCGCCTCTTCGGTCTCCCCCCGGGGATGTCAGCGCTCGCGCCGAGTGAGCCGCTGCCGGAGAAAGAGCATCGCAGCCCAGCCGAAGCAGCGCCTGTGCCCTCGCCCGGGCTTCAGCAGCACGAGGGCGGCGGGCGGCGGACTAGTTGGCGGGATCCCCCCAACACGCCCGCCGAGCCGCCCCCTCCGAATCCCGAACCATCCAGGAGCGAGCCCGGTTCTGCGCCCCCCTCTCCCCCCACCCCAGGAAAAACACTCTCCCCAGATGGCGCGCCCGGCAGGTTCGGCGAGGGAGGTGTGGAGGGCGGAAGGGGGCTTGGCTGGCTGGCCCTTCTCCTTCGCGGGCTCCCAGGGCGCAGCCACCAGCGGGCCACGGGGGGCAACCGGGGGAGAGGGGTGGCAGAGCGCCGTGTGCGCGCCGGGCCGGCGGCGGCTCTGTGTGCAACGCGGCTGCCAGAGGGGGGAACGGCGGAGAGAGGGAAGAGAGAAAAGCACTGGACGGGGAAGCCTCATTCAAAGCACGTTGCTCATCCGGGAGGGAGGGAGAGAGAGGGAGGGAGGGAGGGAGGGGTGTCGCTTTGCCTGTTGTTTCTTTTAGGGGCTTGGAAGGATTTGGGGGTTCACGCCCCCCTCCCTTGGAGAACTTGACAGCCACCATTAACAAAGACTAGGGGGGCGGGGGCGGAGGTGCTGACACGAAAGCAGGCTCAGGGGAAGAGGACGAATCCGCAGACCCGCGCAAGACCCTGCGACGCGCCCGCCTCCTGGGCGCAGCTGCCCTCCTCGGAGCCCCGGCTTTGCTCCCTTGTCCCCTCCCGGGCAGGACCTGCGGGAGCGCCTTTCGAGGGGGGCATCCAGAGGCAGGAGTCTCCCCGAAGGCTTTGCCCCGCGTTCCCTCTTGCTCGTTTAATCAGCCAAATTGTCTCGCAATGTTTCGGTCTCCGATGCATTTTGCTGCATCAAAACGTGCTCCAGCGCCCCTTTGTGGAAACGGGCGCAAAGTGTTTCTCCGACTGAGAGCCAGCCCGGAATGGCGAGGCGGTGGAGGGACCCGGGCGGCCCGCAGGGAAACAGCGGCGGGGCGGGAAGAGGAGGGTTGTTGGCCCTGTCGCCTGCTCCCAGCCAGCCCCCTGGGCCGGAGGCACCATCCCACCCCCCGGCGGGATCCCCCAGCTGCTCGGCGCCCGAGCGAGGCCCTGCGAGCCCGAATGAACGAAGCCTCCTGGCTGGCCCTGCACCGCCCAGCCAAGGAGATGACTTGGAGCGAAGGGGGCCGCTCTTCCAGCCTTGCCCAAGTATCAGGATGCTGGTTTCCATAGCAACAGATGCTTTGGGATATTGTTTTAAAAAAAAAACACATAAAACCGAGTCAAGAGAGAGCAGAAAAGCGGCCAGAGATGTCAATTTCACATACAGATACCCCTGAATTTTCTCCTGGGTCTTGGTGGAAATTGCAGTAGCAAGCTGGCTTCTTCTTGTATAAGATTACTTCCCAAAAAAATTAATTCAGAGCATTCACCTTTACTTCCCTTCCCTGAGAACTGTCCACTGCCCCCCTGGGGAATAAGATCTGACTGAAGAAAAGGATTCCCTGGTCATCTCCTTTTTTAGAAAAAAAAAAAAAATGTCAATGTATTTATTGTTGCTTGGGGCCTTGTAATGACCAATCTCTGCAATTTTTTTTTCTCTATATTAAAAAAAGAACAAAACAAAAAGAGCTACCAAACAACAGTGCATTTGCCTCGGCATCCCAAAGAGTTTAATCTGTTTGTCTTTGAACAGGTCTTCAAAGCCAGTACTGGGAAGCCATAACATTTAGATGAAAGGGGGACTCTGGGGGAGGCAGTTCCATGGCCCTGCTGCCTTCCTGACTGAGAACCATCATTTTGATCTTCCCAACTCTGATCCTGACATTTAATTAGAGGGAAGTGAGAAAATAAAGCCGTCATTCTTGGGACTCAAAGGTCTTTGCATTGTCAGGCATCCCATCACAAGGTTCACACCACTTAAATGTAAACTGATAAACTTTCCTCTAGATTTGTGGCTCAAGAGACTGAAACCTGGTGTGGAATTATTGTTGTTCTGTTCCTTAAACAGAACTTGTGATCTAAACATCTTTGGCTAAATCCCGGGCAGCAAGGAAGACAGCACTCTCCATCTCATCTTGGCTTGAAGTGGCAAAAAAAACCAAGGAACAAGAAGCAAATCAAAGGAGGAAAAATGGATCTCAACACTTTGAAGGAAAAATATCAGTTCTGACCTCAATACATCCACATAGACAACAACAAGACAAAACCCACCCCTTTAAAAACAACAGGTTTCAATGAAGTTAAACGGTTGGTTTTTTGAAAGATCAAAGAAATGAAATTCTCCTCCTTCCTGACCTTAGAACATCCACATACACAACGACAAAACCCACCCCTTTAAAAACAACAGGTTTCAATGAAGTTAAATGGTTGGTTTTTGAAGGATCAAAGAAATGAAATTCTCCCCTTTCCTGACCTCAAAACATCCACATAGACAACAAGACAAAACCCACACCTTGAAAAACAACAGGTTTCAATGAAGTTAAATGGTTGGTTTTTTGAAGAATCAAAGAAATGAAATTCTCCCCTTTCCTGACCTTAGAACATCCACATAGACAACAACAAGACAAAACCCACCCCTTTAAAAACAACAGGTTTCAATGAAGTTAAATGGTTGGTTTTTGAAGGATCAAAGAAATGAAATTCTCCTCCTTCCTGACCTTAGAACATCCACATAGACAACAACAAGACAAAACCCACCCCTTTAAAACAACAGGTTTCAATGAAGTTAAATGGTTGGTTTTTGAAGGATCAAAGAAATGAAATTCTCCCCCTTCCTGACTCCACCTGCTTCTTCCTAGGCAAAGATGTCATTTGGTGACTTTCTTATGAGAAGTTAACCCCCACTGGAGCTCAACTCTGCTGAGCTTTTACGATAAATCAACCTCAGTTCACATCCCACCCCCATAAGGGCCACAGCGGGATCTTGTGGGGTCTTCCCATGTGATTCCACCCGAACAGGCTATTTCTACAATATGTATTCTGCATGTGTAGCTCTTGAAGTGACTTGCAATCTTTTTTTAAAAAAAAAACCTTGAAGAATGAAAAAGCTGTTTCAAAAATATACAGTGGCCACAGCAAGAAAACATACAAACCAGCAAAACTACATGACAATATGTTTTTTTTTAAAAAAAATTATGCCCCACTTGTCTCACAAATAGGGACTCAGGAGCTCGTCTCCTCCATTTTCTCCTCACAACATCCCTGTGAGGTAGGTTTAGCTGAGAGGGTGTTGGCCCAAGGTCCTGCAATGAGCTTCTATAGCAGAGTGGAGATCTCCCAGAACCTAGTTTGACCTTCTGATGATTACACCTTGCTGGCTCGCACACCATCGGAGACACACAAAACAATCTATATTCCATTATCAAAGCAAGAATTGAGGGCGAGGAATTAATAGCTACAATAGGAAGTGGCAGACCGTTGATGCAGTGGAGATATGAACCCAGTAATAAAATAGTTCAGCAAAGACTGAGCAGAACCGGCTTTGAGAAATTGTATTACCGCTTCGCATAATGTGTGCAGGATTCTCTACGGATATAAAGCTGCATGCAATAAAATGTATATTAGTAAAACCAAACACATTTGTGAAGCTGAGATTTCCAAGAGCATAAAGAGATAATGAGGCTTTGTGGGTGGGGAATTCACAAGTTGCTTCATCCTTGGGCAAAACACTGATGAAACTCAAGAGAAGGAACTAAATACAGTAAAAAAAAAGAACAGTTAAGAATGAGAGTGTTGGGTGTTGTAGGTCTTCTGGACTGCATAGCTGTGGTCTAGTAGTTTTTGTTTCCAATGTTTCACCTGTATCTATGGCTGCCATTTTCACAGGCATATCTCTCTGTGACACATCTTGCTGTGACATGCCTCTAAAGATGCCAGCCATAGATGCGGGAAAAACTTTAGGAGCAAAAACTACCAGACCACAGCCACACAGCCAAGACAACCCACAACAGACAGCTGATTCTGGCCATGGAAGCCTTTGATAATACAATGGGGGTGCTTTTCTCACACTGGTAGTCTAAACATCTGCATCAGAAATAAAGTGCCGTCTCTCTACTCCCAGGCTTGGAAGCATATTTTGCAGCCTTGTATAAAGCACCCCAGATTTACAAGTTATCATATGGCAGTCTGTGAATAAAAGCTTATAAGAGTGACACTTGGTTTTCTAACTACAAATTAGCCTCTGCATGCACTTTTAAATACCAATCGCATTGTTGGTAAAGCAAAGGTTGTGCTCACTTCCCTTCTGCACCTAAGGTTGTGCTCACTTCCCTTCTGCACCTAAGATCTTCTCCTTCTCCTTTTGCAGTTCCATGCCTGATTCATCGTCCAACAGTGCACTGAGACTAGATGGCTCATCTGGAACTAGATGCATGTTAATCATTTAATTAAAGACTGGGGCCTGCCATGGTAATTCAGACCAATGGTCCATCTACCTCAGAGTTCCTTTCCCAGACACTGCCAAGTACTGAATGTTTCAGGGAAAGCACAGAAGCAGCCAGCGGCAATTACAGAATTATAACCCTTGGCCGCCACTCATTTTGAGCTTCCAACAGGCAGATATTTTGGCAAAGCATTGGAAAGGTCGGGTCTCCAGAACCTGTATCTCCATCCAAACCCTGGAAGCTTCCCCTTTCCCAAATGTCTATGCCTGATTTAAATTTGAGACTTCAAGGCAAAAAACCCCTCACCCAGGGAATTCTGCATACCCACAGTGTCATTTAAAGTGGGATGTCAACCGTGCAAAGCAGTGTACTGTCCTTTATATTGGTGCTGAACACTTAAGTGTTTTTTGTGTTCCTGCAGTTCGTGTTGCTTTCTTAGCTGCTTTGAGCCTAAGGAAGTGCATAAATATATCAAATAAATACATCTCCAGTTTATTTGCCCAAATCCCAGGGTGAGCCGATGCTGAGCTAGGTGGACCTGTCTGACAGCTGAAGGTATCTTCACGTGTCCAGTTCTATCTTCTAGCCAACCAACGATTAGGTAAAGCAAAGTCATATGCAAGGAGACAAAACTGTATTCAAAAAGTGACACATAGCCCATCTTCCACCTACAGAGGTGCATTATATGAGGCATTTGATTGGCTGGTTGTTTGATGTTATTTATAGCCCATCTTTCTCAGTGGGATGGCAAATTACACTGTATAAGTCAGTACAATCAATCAGGGTGGAACACCCGACAGACAGTGCAATAGGATATGACTGGCTGATATCTAGATGCAACCAGAGGTAAAGCAAAGCATAAGTATTAACATGATGCAAAAAGTAGGAGGAACGTACTTACAGCAACAGATAGTACAAATTAAACACAGCGTTAGAGTCTATGGTCCATTACTCTTTACTCCAAGCTCATACTAAACCATGCAGTCCCTCTTCCCGGACACTTTTGTTGAATGTCCATATCCTAGAAATCTGATTCTTCACCAAAAAGACTGAGAGACCTAGAAAAGTCAGCTAGAACATACGATGCACTTGTGACTCAGTACCCATTACACCGTTGGTTTTGTCCCACCTATTTATCACCAGTGGTTGTTAATCAAGGGAAAGCTAAACCCACATTTATTCAAATTGTATTTATTTATGCTCTGCACAGTACTGGCATGCAAATTCTGCTATCTTTTGCACTGCTTTATCTTACCATGTCACTTTGTATTAAAAAAAAACACCTTTGTTTCTCTACTTGCAGGCAAACCTGCCTGCATTGATGATGACCATTTCATGCAACTTACAAAGTGAGTTTTGATTCATGACTTCTTGTGACAAAATAAACATGAATCTTTAAGATATCATATTTCCAATTGCCCAATAATTTAGAAGCAAAGCAAAAAAAAAAAGAATGGTGAGCTGGGGGTTTGGGGATTTTCTGCTTTTTTTGTTTTTGGCTGACCTCCCCAATCTTCTTTGCAGGTAGTGCAGCTGCACCCTGGCCACTGCAAAACTGCCCCCCTCCCAATGGATTGCTCTGTTTCATGCCTTGTTACAAATCCCTTCTAAGTTTCAGCTTTGGTTTGTCATGTGACATTCGGGTGAGTACTGTTGCTTGATAGATATTGGAGAAATATTCCATCTTGAGTGCAGAGAACTAGTTGTGCTGTTTTCTGGACCCCAGCCAAAAATTGGGCAACATTATAAGCCAGGGAAAACAAGGTCTTATAATGAAAAATGTTAGTCTACCTTAGGACAAGGAATCAATAAGAGCTCCAGCAAAAAGTGGGAAAGAATGAATTGCTGGCATAAATGGCTTACTAGTGAAGTTTTATGGCAGTTTCATCAAAGACTTTATAGGGAGGAAAAGCATTTCAAAAGACATGCAAAAGCCAAAAAGTTCTGAAAGATAATGTCAAAGCAGCAATAAATAATAGACATCTACGAGATGTTTGCACTGTGATTCTAACACAGAGACAAGGCACGCTAGTAGTAAGATACAGCCCGAACCCAAAGGTTTTGCTCAGCCTTGGCGGATTCAGTGGGCTTGACTTCCGGGTAAGTATGCAGTGTTGTGCTAACTGTTTACATTTTTATTTTATTTGTTTACAAAATACCCTGCCTTCTTGCCCTCATCAGGGCCACCAAGGCAACTGATGAAAAACATAATAAAAACACATCTTACAAAGCATTTAAACCAAACGAAAACATACAATATAAACCAAAGTTAAAGCACACACACCATTATAAAAACAACAAATAAAAACAAAGGGCAGGAAGGAGTAATCACTGAGGGAAGGCCAAATGAAACAGAAAAGTCTCTATCTGCTGGTGGAAGAAAGTAAAAAAAAATGAGTAGACCCAATGAAACAGTTTCAGAGTCTAGGTGACACAAATGAAAAGGCCCTTTCCTAGGTTTCCCCCTTCCTCATCTCAGAAGGTAGGAGCACTCAAAACAGAACTTCAGAAGAGAATTATGGTGGTTGGGTAAGTTTATAAGGGAGTAGACAATTATTCAGGTATCCTGGTCCCAAGCCACACAGGGCTTTAAACATCAACACCAACACCTTGAACTGTGCCTAGAAACAGAGCGGAAACCAGTGTAGGTGGCCAGGACTGGAGTGCTACAGTCTCTGTGACTCACCACAGTCAATATCCTCACTGCAATGTTCTGTACCAATTTAAGTTCCAAACACTTTTCAAGGACAGCCTTATGGAAATGGAATTGCAGTAGAAAGTCAGCATGTAGTGGTTAAGAGCTGTGGACTCTAATGTGGAGAACTGGGTTTGATTCTCTGCTCCTACACATTAAGCCTGCTGGATGGCCTTGGCCTAGTGACAGCTCTCTCTGAACTCTCTCAGCCTCACTAACCTCACAGGGTGGGGAGAGAAAGAGGTGGCATTTGTAAGCTGCTTTGGGACACCTTTCAGTTAAAAAAAGTGGGGTATAAATCCAAACTCTTTCCTTCTAATCTACGTGTAACCAGGGCATGTACCACAACAGCCAGATCTTTTCTTCCCAGGGAAGAATGCAGCTGCACAACCAGTCAAAGCTGATAAAGGTCACTCCTGGCCTCAACTGCTACCTGCTTACCTAGCGATAGGCCTGGGTCCAAGAGCATCCCCAAACTTTGTACCTGTTTCAGAAGAAGAGTTTGGATTCATGCCCTCCTTTCTCTCCTGTAAGGAGACTCAAAGGGGCTGACAAACTCCTTTCCCTTCCCTCCACCCCAACAACAAACACCCTGTGAGGTGGGTGGGGCTGAGAGAGCTCCAAAGAACTGTGACTAGCCCAAGGTCACCCATCTGGCATATGTTGGAGTTCATCAGATAAACCTCCACAGCTCAAGTGGCAGAGCAGAGAATCAAACCTGGTTCTCCAGATTAGAGTGCACCTGCTCTTAACCACTATACCACACTGGCTCAAGGAGGAGCCTACGGAGGCTGACTTCCTTTACTCCATGGTAAAGCCATCTCTAACTTTCTACTATAAGGAAAGAAGGAAGGTAACCTGGTTCAAGAGCAACTGGCATCTTCAGATAAAAAAAAACTTGGGTATCAGGTGTTGAGTAAGGTCTTTATCTACCTGAAGAGTAACGCTTGGAAAGCCATTTCACATCAGAACATATTAATCTTGATGGACCAGTAATCTGATTCAATATAAAGGCAGCTTTGTATATTCCTATATGTTCAATAATTTAAGGCCTGGGTTACAGTCTATCCAACATCAGAGGATCAAGATAAATCTAAACTTGACAGACTGCAGTGCTAAATGCAAAGCGCCGCTTTGTGCAAGGCTTCTGAGAACGATAGGAAGAGCCTGTCAGCATGCCCTCTTGAATTTTCATGATTATTTTACACACTGACCAATTGCCAAACAGTAGAAGTAGAACAGAAAGCTTCCCTGCCCTTTTACTGGACAATTTATGCCTCCATTTGTACTTCGCAGTGAGACAGTTCATACACCCAAAGTCTTGTTGATCTCTAAGATGTCACTGGACTCAAATGTAATAAACCATCTATCTTTGGAGGGCCAGACTCCACTTCATCACTGATGAAAACAAACCACATTTAGGGGGTGTTTTTTCTCCTTCCAGCCTATTAAACTAAGAGGGTGTAAATAAACACATTCTTCAGGACAACTTTTTTGCGCTGTCTTAATGGAATAGCTATATTTTCTAATTTCAGGTTGCCTGCCAGCAGAGCCTACAGCCCTTGTAATAAATCACACGCTGTACTTGATAACTCCAGGTGAGAAAAAACAATTCTTGTACAAAACAAAATCTATTGTGGAATCCTTCTGGGAACTGTACCAGCTCTAATGCAGCCCGCTACTCCCTTAAGTGACACACGAACAAGTGCCCAGAACCCCATTAGAAGGGCTCAGAAATTGAGATCAATGGCATAACTTTGGGGGGAGTGAAAAGAATGAATCAGTTTCTTAACTGCAAGCCATTAAGTTTGTACATTGGTCTCTATACACTTTTACACGTTTAATTGCACAAAATCACTTTTCATGCTTTGAAAATAACCATAGAGGACGCTCATAATGGCACGCTTGCCAAATGTGCAGGTTTGGCTTCAGTTTTCTGGCTCCTGTGCAAAGAAACACTCACTACCATAACAGTGATTTACAGAAAAAGAGTGTCATGACCTAAGGATGTTAGAATGAATGCTTTCTCCAAGTTTTGTAAGTGGAAGAATCATTCATACCTTCGCATGCCCAGAGAAAATAACAACTAGCTCTTCCAATACTCAGTTAGGACTAATTACTCTCTACCCAAAGAGGAAACAATGGTTGACAGAAGTAATCTTAGCTACAAAAACACTAGGATGGAGAATTTTGGCAAGATCTCCCATCAGCATTTATTCCTAATGCTCCTTACCTCTGAACCCCATTAGTTCTGAATTCACATAGCTGGAGAGGAAATGGTGTGCTTTATATATAGTGATTCTAATCCAATTTAGCAATTAGATTGGACAGGACCAGACTGTGGTATGTATTGTAGACTATTTAAGTAGAATAAAAATAATAAAAATAAAAGAAAATATCCTTCAGATCACCTCGCAGGACAGTTAATAATATTTTAACCACATTTAAACCATTTATACCACATATGATTGGAGTTTCATAAATAAACCTCCCAGGGGAGTTTAAAAAACAGTAAATAGTAATATAGGAGTATCTCACTGAGAATTGAGTTTGCTGCACAGTAGCAGGGACGTAATTCCTCTTCTTCCCATGCTATTTCGCATATGTTAATAATTCCCATGAATGGGAGGTGGGAAGGCACCATACCCTGTGATCAGCTATTTATTATTACAAAGCATAGATAGGATGATCTGTTCATGTGTACTACATCACACTTGGTTTAGTCTGACCCTTAGAGGCATCCATACATGTTCCCAGCCAGTGGTGGGATTCAAATAATTTAACAACTGGTTGTCTACAAGCACCATTTTAACAACCAGTTCTGCCAAAGTGGTGCGAACCTGTTGAATCCCACCACTGGTCCCAGCAATCTAGAACAAAGGACTCATGAAGAAAGCAAGAACCTTCTTGGGAGGGTGTTAATTAAAGGTTTTATTGCTGGATGCCGTTTTATTGTATTGACCGCTGTATTTTAAATTTAATTTTGATGGGTTTTAGTTGTATGTTGTTGTGAGGTTGTTTATGTACCAGAGCCCTTCGGGGGTAGGGCGGTATATAAAACCCAATCAATCAATCAATCAATCAATCAATCAATCAATCAATCAATCAATCAATCAATCAATCAATCAATCAATCAATCAATCAATAACCCTAGTGCATGTACACATAGACCTTTGCATGCTAAAACAGGAAAGTATTAATAGCTTCTGTGTTTAAACCATTTACTTTGGAGAGCACAGCTGAAATCAGTACATGCAGAATAATGCACTTTCAAACTGCTTTCAGTGCTCCTTGAAGCTGTGCGGAATAGCAAAATCCACTTGCAAACAATTGTGAAAGTGGTTTGAAAACGCATTATTTTGCGTGTGCAGAAGTGGCCAGTGTTTTTGTCCTCTCTTAGTTTATCATCTTTATCGCCCCCATTCTGGTGTCACAGAATGCTACTGAAGCTGGCAGTGAAGCTGGTAATGCCAAATGGGTCATGAGTGCTGCTTTGTTTCCACCCACTGTGAAATCATAGCTCTGGCCCATGTCTAAAACATTCAGTTTTAGCAACCCAGATTCTGTGTCAAGAATAATGCTGGGTGCTGAAATCTGAATATATTATGTCAACGAACAAATTGTTTTTGCTTGTTTTGCACCATTATCCTGCTTCTACCAAGCAAGGGGGTGGGGGAAGCTTTGTAGAGCACTGTTGCTCTATTCAACAGGCCAATGGAAATTATGTTCAGCCCATTCTTTTGGCTTCAATGACCTATGAGCCTATAGGTACTTTCAAGCCTGTCTTCTTCACACCCTGAAGGGCTAGATCAGGGGTAGGGAACCTGTGGCTCTCCAGATGTTCAGGAACTACAATTCCCATCAGCCCCTACCAGCATGGCCAATTGGCCATGCTGACAGAGGCTGATGGGAATTGTAGTTCCTGAACATCTGGAGAGCCGCAGGTTCCCTACCCCTGGGCTAGATACTCGCTTTAAAAGACACTGAAAATGCATGTTTCTCAGGAAAACTGAGCTGTATGTCCATTACCACATCTGAGCCCTGGGTAAAAATGGTAGAACACATTACACAGCTACATTAAGAGCTGCATTCAGTTCAGCTTCTTTGCAATAGGAGATTATAGCCACTATATCACGTATTACTTACACAATGTCAAGAAAAAAATATCCCTACCCTTATTGCAGCAATTAGTATAAATAAGTACAGAAGGGTTTTTGAAAGGGAAAAATCCCGTTTTTTTCCAGTCAACATGATTTACAGTCAAAAAATAATTTCATACTTCAAAAATTTACTACTGGAAGTAAAGACCTGCAGATCAGCATCACCACTGGAGGGTGCTCACGCAGTTCTTAAAAATGAATTCCGATGTTCTTTCTCCACCTTTCCCTTGAACGCCAAGTTGCACTGCAGTCGCTTAATTTATTCATTTTATGCCCCTAACCTTTAGAATGCGAAACACTTTTTAGAAAAAACATCCCCTGAACCACTGGAGTTTTAAGCAGGAAGAATTTGCATTGAAAGGCATTTCTTGATAGCTACGCAGTGAGTTGTCACCATTTGGCTAAAGAGGTATTTTAAGGCTTCTCCCAAAATGGGATATCGTTGCCATGTTTCTCTTTCTGCAGCTAATCAGTGTGAATTCAAACTCAGATCGTACATAAACATTTCCTTTGAACCCCGTGAAGCAAAACGTTTCAAGTTGCCTACTGAATTGTTTTCGCTATAAGCTATTGTGGAATAATGGAGGCATTTGAATTGTATCTGCTTGAAGGAGGAAAAAAACACAGGAGGAGTCCCTATGGAGGGCCATGCAGAAAGTGAGTGGCACAAAAGGACAAAATGGAATGGACAAGTTAATGATTTTAGAGAAGTACGGAGGCATAAGCTGGAGCGGAAGGGAAATCAAGCCAGTTTATATTTTCACAATAGCTTCTCATCTGCAATCAGCTTGGTTGCACACACCTTGGCACAGGAATTTGAAGATGTATCTCTTACGTTGTGTAAAAAAAAAGCCGCACAAAGCTACCACATGGAAGTGGGGTGATGCCAGTCTTGCTAATAGTTCTTACAAATGTGATTAAACTATGTGCAGTGTCTCGAAGGACAAAAGGAAAGAGTAGTAACTGCAGCGTGAAACTAGGCCAGTAGTGTACCAAACCCATCATTTAATCCTCACTTGTGGGTACCTCCTATATGCAATTCTTACAGGCCCTGGGGGAGCTCTCTTTCTCAGGCTGGTTATCTGAAATCCTTTTACTAGAAATGCTGTGGTTCCAAGGATTTAAAATTCTCTGTGTGACGTCCATGCTAAGTTTATGT
Organism: Sphaerodactylus townsendi; assembly: GCF_021028975.2. Taxonomy (NCBI): domain Eukaryota; kingdom Metazoa; phylum Chordata; class Lepidosauria; order Squamata; family Sphaerodactylidae; genus Sphaerodactylus; species Sphaerodactylus townsendi. The sequence goes on from NC_059435.1 coordinate 69,258,116, forward strand.
CCACAGACATAACTGTTTATATAAGAGAATGGCTACCTCTAGTACAGAGGTATTTCTTACATTAACATGAACGAGGAGAAACTCGCTCTTATATGCAATTTTTATAATTAAATGTGAGTTACAAATAACCCCCAGACACCTTCCCCGTAACCAATAAAATTAGAAGCAACAAACCAGAAAACAACCAACAAGGGAGAAAAGCAGCATGCAATTAAATAGTAGAAAGGAAATCAAAACAGAAATATCCAAAAACATCAAAAGCACAGATCAACAAAATGGTTTGGCTTGATGCCTCAGTGATAGTGGTATTGTGGTGCCTCAGAAATCTATCTGGGGGGCAGTATTCCGGAAACAGGGCAACACTGTGTGTGGGAAAGATTCTCATTCCAGCTGCCTTCTGCCTAATTTCCGATGAGGTGGCACGTTTCAGGGGAACTGGGAAGCTTCACAGGGGAGAAAAAAGACCTTCATGAACCTGCTGCTCAGGGCAGACAGAAGGTCAGAGCCACCATGGTGCAGTGGTTAGAGTGTCAGACTAGGACAGTGGTGGCGAACCTTTGGCACTTCAAATGTTATGGACTACAATTCCCATCAGCCCCTACAATTGGCCATGCTGGCAGGGGCTGATGGGAATTGTAGTCTATAACATCTGGAGTGCCAAAGGTTCGCCACCACAGGACTAGGATCTGGGAGAAACAGCTTCAAATTAAGAACATAAGAACTAGCCTGCTGGATCAGACCAGAGTCCATCTAGTCCAGCTCTCTGCTACTCGCAGTGGCCCACCAGGTGCCTTTGGGAGCTCACATGCAGGATGTGAAAGCAATGGCCTGCTCTGCTGTGAAAGAAATTGCTGCTCTGCTGTGAATGTTGCTGGATGACCTTGTGCCAGTAACAAGCTCCCAGCCTAACCTTCCTAGCAGGGTTATTGTGAGGACAGTGACATTCTGCAGTGACATCCTCTATGCATCTTACCTCGCTCCATCCACTGTCTGACCCCTTGGCACTGCTCAGCCACTGGTGGTGGTGTATCCGCCTCACGCCAAGCTGAGTTTCAAGGAGAGGGTCCCGCCACCCTGAGCCAGGAACAAGGCAAATGGCCAGCCAGAAGCGCTTGCCATAGGCATTGTTTTCCTTAGATATGCCATTGCCACTGTAGTCCCTTCCTTATACTTTCTGTTAAAACTACCACATGAGCTTTCATCTTCTTTCACTGACATGCAGATCAGGGAGCTGGTGCATACATGCATCTTTGCACAGGACCAGAAAATACCAGCACAACCACCCTTTCCCATCTGCCTCTGATGCTCCTTCCTTACATGTGCCCATACACACCCTTGAACTGGACTGGAAAGGAATATGTTATTCACTTTTCCCACCGTACCAAAGCTGCTATTGGCTTTGTTCAGGGGAAATATACAGGTAACTGTATTTTTTTTTCTTGCAGGAGGAATTGGGAGGGGGTTGCTTTGGGTAACAGAAGAAGAAATATTTTCCTACCCGAGTTATGCAGATCTGCTCTTCAAGCATTATACATTTTGTATAGGCTATCATTTTATGACTGGCTTAACCCACCAAGCTGCCATTTTGTAACTGATAGATATGAGCAAAAGGGGAAAAGTAGGGGTTAAAGTCATAATTTTCTGAGAGTTTGTCTCTTTTCTCCTGTTTTTACCATGTTGTCCACAGTAGGTATTTTGAAGCTTTTAAAAAATCTGTTTGCTCCAGTTACTATGTGGGCCTGCCCTACTTCTGTCCAAGAAAACAGAACAGTTAGAAAAATGATCATGTTCTCCTAACAGGCTATTACTGTGGGCCAAGATTTGTTAGAAGACAACCAGTTGAAAGCCTGAGAATCACAGACCTGGAAATACGTCAGGTCTCATAATTAAGCAATACGATAAATAGAACTGATTGTACAAAGATTAACAATAATAATTAAATGTTACTTTTATCAATGCAGCTTGGAAAAAGATTAATTGGAATCAGCTCTTCTTTCTTGTATTTATTTATTTATTTATTCTTCAGATTTATAGACCGCCCTCCCCCAAAGAGCTCAGGGCAGCGAACAACATAAGATATCATCATTAAATACAATAAAAACATTATTAAAAACCATAATAATCCATATTTCAGTTAGATTTTAAAAACCAAATAATTTCTGATGGTGATAAGCCCTTCATTCTTGTAATTACGTTTTTCTTTTCTAACTTCAGAACATATAGCAAAAATAATGTGTGTATCTGTTTGTTTTTAAATTGGTAAAAGTTCAAGTACATCTGCGAAAGAAGTCAATCCAGAGAAAAATAGCGTTAAGAGCAGCTACCAGTAGCCAGAACAATTTTATATTGTTTTATTTGAACTTTAAAGAGTGAAAAAATACTAAATTTGTAACCCAAAACATTTTAGTGATAGTACAAAGTGTTCATACTTAAATGAGAAAGAAAATGCTTAATATTCCAGCAAGATTTTCTTTCTAAATATAGTTTATCAATATTTTATTCCCAACATACTTGTTCATTTTTTCCAAGAGTAGGTGGAAACTCATTCATCAAAGCTCATTCAAATGAAGTCAATAATGGATTTTTACTCGGTAAGGAATCACTTCAGAAAAAGAACCTGTAGTTTGCTAGTAATGACTAAATGTTTTTGTAGAAAGGGCGATTCCTGCCCCCTCCATGCACCCCATGGACAGTGTAAGCTTGGCAATACCATAGTTGTTGAACTGTGGCATACTGTTTCAAAACAATGCACCCTAATTAAGCTTAGAAAACGTTGTAGGTTCAGAATAAAATACTTGCAACAAATAACCTATTTTCCCCCTAAAAATTTTACAAATCTCTTCTGCTGTGGCCTTCCTTTGTTCCAGGAACACAGAAAACTGGCAAGTAAAAGAGTTTCAACTTTTCACAAAAAGCTTAAAACCATTTATCAGCTTCTCTGCACCTTCTGCCCTCAGTAATTCTGTCCTTGCCGATGAGCTTTTCATGTTCATTCTAATGTGTGCTAGCTGTATTGTTATGCTCATACAAGAAAGAAAAGTGATATATGTCCTTCATGCTTAACTCTCGATCCGTAGAAGAACTATGAACTATCCAAACTCAGTACAATTGCCCATGAAGTCACCATAGAAATGGAAGAGTTGTAGGGTGAACCCGAATGCTCATTAATCATAGGACTAATTATCCAGTAGAAACTTATCTACCATATTTATTTTCAACATTTATATCTCACCTTTCTGCCCAATCAGGACCCCCAAAGTGGCTAACAATTAATAAGCATAGTAAAAAACACATCATAAGACCAATTCAAAACCAGAGCTAAATATCAAAAGAGATTAAAATAAGCAAAATAAATTAAAATAAGCAAAAGAGATTAAAATATAAGCATGACTATAAAACAATACTCTGTTTACGATTATTTCAAAATTTGAAAGTTAACTTTAACAATCAAATATGGCAGACTTTACATACAAATGCACAGAACTTTGCATAGTAACCTGTGGTTTTTCATCTGGAAGTAATTTTCAACCCAAACTGATTCTGAACTCCAAGGGATTTTATCAAACAATAGACAGATGTTCTTAGAGTGAGTGGCATTGTAGAATGTTCAGATAAAAATGGGCACAGCCTTTCCAATCTAGGAATGCTTCTATATTTTCCCTCCAGAACTGCTGATCGTAACTCGGAACATCTGGTCAGGGTAAACGCCCTTCTAAAAGCTGTTAATTTCCAGAGATAAAAGCAGGCAGCAAGATGTATCTAGCCTTTACTGGAGACACAAAGGCAATCTCACAAGATCAATCTGGTGCTCAATATCTTTGACTCTTTGCCTTAGGTCTTGTTTCAGCTGATCTCTTCCTAACTCTAATAGAGCGTGAGGAGAAAAACCCAGTCTCTCAAGTTTGCCTTTGATGGCTTTGAGCCACTTTGATGGGAAGTTATCCAACAAAATCAAAGGGAGCAGACCCTGGGGATTAAAGTTTATCTTAAGCCACAAGAACAAGGATAAAAGGCAAACCCTTGCTTCTACTTTTAACATGCCCATTTCTAGGTGCACCATGGAGTTAGACATGCAACTGGGTACCTGGAGAGTGGCTCTAAGAAATTTAGATTTTACCCACTCTAATGAGTCAAAACAAGTAATTGGAGGTCCAAGAAAGGTCCCTTACAAAAGTTGTGCCAGCATTTTGGCCTGGAACAGCTTGGAAGCAGCAAGAGACATAGTTCTCTCCCTTACAACGAAGAAACTTAATTATTATGGGCTGACTTCTGGTCAAGCTCAGCAGAATAACTACTGTGGGATTCCCTAGATCCAAAAGCCTGCAGAACCACCTCCAAGTACCTACAACTATTCACTTGCTCTAACATGGTCATTTATATTCCAGTCCCTAGTTGCTGAGCCCTTACCAAAGGCCCTAGCTTTGGTTCTTTGATAGTTAGACAATAGATGGTCATTGCCACAGCATTGGGCAGTTCTTCTTAACCCAGCTGGGGTCCTGGACAAAACGACTGCTTCAGCGGCATATAACACAGAAATGTGCTGGTGTGTAAGCTTGGGGAAATGGAATTCAACTTCATTTAAGCATCTTACCATGTTATTTATGTAGTAAATGAAAAGCATGAAAAGCACTGGGGCCAAGAGACATCCCTGTTGGACTTCTTTGAAGGTCTTAATTGGTTCTCTGAGATGCCCTTGTCTGCAGCATTTGACTCACCGGGAGGCTTGAATAAGAAATAAGAGCCTTCAGCCTATGGTAGAGGATTCTAATGTATCCCTTAATTGGGGCCCAGGTATGGAATGGAATGCCACCTTTAAGTTGACAAAAGAGGTCGGGGTCCTAGTAAGGTACTTTTCAACCAAGGGTTGAAGGTTCAGGCCATAGTCTAATGTACACCTGCCTTCTCAAAAACCCACTTGCTCAGCTACTATTACATCTTCTTGTTCCAACCAACTTGTGAATTTATCAAGGGAGTGCCTGGCATATAGTTTGCTGATAATATTTAACAAGCTAATTGACCTATAGTTCAATGAGTCATCTCTCTTTTGAAAAAAGGAACTATGACAGCCATCTCCCACCTCTCAGGAATAACACTGGTCACATTGATAGGAGTTTAAAATGATGCTTTGAAAAGAGCCCACCAGTCTATATTTTCTTTCAGAAATTCAGAATACCATCTGATCCAAGAGCTTTACCTCTTTTGAGTCGTATTGAATAATATCTCTTCTGGAGTGGGCCACTTCAGCAGACACTCAATCTTTGGTGGAGGAGAAAACTGAGAGAAGTTGTCATATATTTCCTGAAAAAATGAAACTCATTTGTCAGGTGGAATATGGGAATCTAACATAGATGTATCTTTTGAAACACAACCTCCAAAAGAGAGTTGTATTTTTGTATTTAGCTGCATGGATGAGGCTCCTTCAAAAACTTCTGAAGTATTTTTTCTTTTTACTGAAAAAAGGATGTCTGTACACTTTCTTCTGTACTACTAAAGAAAAGTGAGTTTCCTGTCTCTGATCTTTAGTCACGCTCGTATAGTGATGGTATGCCAAGATCAGTGTCCTTCTAGCAGCCTTACACTCTTCGTCAAACCAAAGTTGAGACAGATTACCTACTTTATGCTCCCTCAGTCCAGCAGCTCAAAATAGTATAGGTTTCAGTTTCTGTGTAAAGTTGTAACATATGGCCAGGGGAACCTGTCCAGAATTAGCATCTGAAAAGGCTGAACAGTGCCTGTGGAGGTTTTAGACACTGAAAATTATTTCAGCTTAAGCTCATCTAACACAGCAACCAATTTGTTCTGATGGGGTGACCAGAACTGGGTAATGAGTTTTAAGAAAGATCTGATTAAATTATAAAGAGATCTGAAGAAATAGTGGGTGATGGTCACCCTCCAAGTATGGCAATATTTGGAATTTCTTTATCAATGGTAATAGAGAGCTGCACCGGCGGGAAGATGCCGCTTTTCAAAAAACACACTCATGGAGCGTGTTTTGAAAACAGCATTTTTGCTCCATTTGTGGGGAGGGCACTGTTTTTGGGCCATGCAGAAGCAGCTGTAGTGTCAGCTTATACTTGTCTCAGGAGAAATAGTCATTTGGCCCCATCTGAATGTTAAGATTGCCCGCCATTAAGATCACGGCCTTGGGGATGTTCTATGGAAAGGGTCGCAACATACTGTTCAAGAGCCAACCAACAGGCACAAATGTCTGATTTTCTGTTTAAGGGAGACAAATGTGTATTGATGATTATCAGGCTTTCCCCTCCTCAATATAGGAGGAAGGCCATGGCCAACTGATCTGGGGGAACATCACTAGGCATTTGATTCTTAATGTAGTTGAGATTGAGAAAATCTTTCAACCTCCCCAACATCCATCCAGCTCAATATCTGCAGCTGTCTAAGTCTCTTGTAATATAATAACATCATAGTTATGACAAAAGAAAGGAATTTCTGGGCAACAAGACATACAATGAAACTAGTTAGCCACCCTGTCTGTGGAATTTTAATACTGTGTTTAAATGCTAGAAATGCACACAGGCCGCAAGTTGAGCCAGTACAAATGGATGTCAGAAGAGAGAAAGGCCAGCACATTTGTGTGTGTGTGTGTGTGTATGCAACAGCCCTGTGCATGTACACCAGTGAATACACCAGCGGAAGATAAGCTTCCTCAGGATTATAGCCCTATTGGAGGGACATAAATAGAAGATTTAAGAGAAGCTAAAAACCTGTAGAGGGAGAAAAGGAAGTTAAAAGGGTTGTTCTTTTTTATTTCCAGCACTATTGATTGACACCTAATAATGATTCATGTAGCAATTTCCCCCAAGTGTTCAAATTCTGAGCAAACTGAACTGAAGTGGATTCCACACAGTAGATTTATGAGTTGCAATCATTATAAATGAATTTGTTTTCCATTAATAAAAAGGGAAAACAAGTTCATTTATAACAATTGCAACTCGTTATAAATATGCTGGGCAGAATGAGCCAGAGTTAAACCAGGTTTTTTTCCTGGTTTATACACTGTGCCATTATCCACTATAATACAGAGGCTATTTTGAACGTAGAAGCACACTACTGTATGAATCTTCCACAGAATGCCCAATCAGACATACGTTTGTGCATATCATGGACAACCAGGACAGTGTCAAAGATATCCTGAGTGTCTTTCTATGATCTTAGATTCTGTTCTGAGAAATAGGGCTATCCCATAGGAACCACTGGATCCCTCCTCATTAACAGTTAGCTCCTCTAGATTAAAATCATCTACTCTGGCATGGAAACTTTCTGGGTAACTTTGGGCCAGTCATGCTTTCAGCACAATCAACCTCACAGGGTTGTTGTGAGAATAAAATAGAAGAGTGGGAAATGACAAAAGCTGCTTTGGGTCCCCATTGGGGAGAATGATGGGGTGTACTTGAAGTAAATGAATAAAACTCTGTTACATTATAAAAACTTAGCACTTGCCCTTTACAGTACAAAAACTCAATGCAAGACTTCGAAATTGCTTGTGCTAAACCATTCAAAAACACAAGAGTAGACAGAAGAAAGCACTGCAGTTAGCAAACAAAGTGAACGTGAAAAAAATGAGAGAACACTGATATAGGACGTAATTGAGATAGGGCATACCAGGAGGGGGAAAACACATTGCTCTGCTGAACTAACTTCCAGTAATTTCCTGTCATCAGTATGAGTCAGCTGCTGGTGTCAGCAAGCAGGACAGAAGCACCATGTGGTGTCAATAAGGTAGTGCACGTAATTACTGTGCTCTAAGCAAATGCTTATTCTCATTGTGTGTTTTGTTTGGACACATGGTAAGCTGTCCTTACAGCAAACAAGTCCAACAACTTATTTCCTTTGAACAAGTTAAGCAACTTTGTACCTTCCTGAGTTACTAGGTGAACAAGTCAAATGACCATTTGTTTTCCACCAGCAGACTGATTGCATTAGTTGCCATTCTGACAATTTCCAGAGGCTCTCTGCGTTATGGTGCTCTCCTGCCACTTCAAGTGTGATTTCCCTTTCTGGCTGGCCTCAATTCCTCATCAGTCAGTCAAGACACCAAGCAGGACAGCACATGGCTCCCAACACAATTTTAAAAGTCAGAATGAAGAACTGCAAAAGAACTGACAGCATAAGCCGCGCATGTTCAGCTTCTGCTTAAGCCATTGGCAGCCTGCAAGAATGGAGTAATCTGAACCACACTCAGGCTACCAAAATGTTCCACTTGTTCAGCTAGACCTGTGAATATGGAGTGTTTGATAGCTTGTTCTGATTTTTTCTATTTCCTTATAGAAGGTAGGTTACAACCTCTCCTGGAGAATGAAGCCACAAAGACACTAGGAAAGCAGATTAATTATTCTCCCAGCGCATGATCTTCCCCTCCACTGGCTGTAAGAACACTCAGACAGACCTAAGACCAGACAGAACATCTCAGCCTTAACTGTGCCACTGATCTCAAAACAAGTTCTTCAGGGCAGGACGTAAAATCCATTTCCGTGGTGTTATCATGCCAGGGGTGATGTATTTGATAGAAGATCCTGAGTACCTCTACCTGTATTTTGCTCTGGCAATTCTTTAGCTCTTATGAATGGATAGGACAATATGAAAACAAATGAGTTACCTCTTCTATTTAATATCTACATGCTTTTTATCCAGGATGCTAAGCACTGCAGAAAAACAACACATCCCTGTTCTAGAAGGCCTGCATGCTACATGATAGTGACAAGACTGGAAGTGAAGAATCAGACAGAGCGATTGGCAGGGCAGAGCCTAGGCTGATTCAGGAAAGCCTTTTATTAAAAGGAGCTAATTATTTATTAAACAAGCAATGGGCCTTGAAGCAGAACCTGAAGGAGAATTGGCTTGATAAACAAGGCTATTCTGAGTGTAGGAAACAACTCAAGAACTGAAAAAGGAGACTGTACATAGCAGGGTTATTAAAGAAGGAAAGGAGGGACCCACTCTCAGGAACTTCACAGGGACTTCACAGGGCCTTGTGGATTGAATAGAGCAAGTGCAAGGAATTCAGGAGGGTAATAGGAGAGAAATAAATATACCTTTACAACTCATTGGTATCTGCTCTTCTACTTGAGATGGGACTCTTGTACCAGCCTTAAGAAAAATAGACTGTTAGTCATACCTGTAGTCATGCTAGGGAAAATATATATATTTCCATTGTGCACATAAAGAAGCTAAAGTTCAGTGGCATCCACTTGCCAAAGAACTTCAGCTGAATCCATGGCTGAACTGGTTTTTGAACCCCTGTTCCAAAGGTTTATCAACTCCATCCCTCTACAGTTTGTTTTGAGATGGGGGGAACTTCAAACCATTGTTCTTCCGAGAAAGTAAATAAGATGTTCTCTATATTTCTCAACAGCATCTTCATTGCTTCTAGGCACTAATTTATAATGTATTTATAATTCATAAACATGAAAGGCTGCCCTTTGCTAATCCCATAACTTCCTCTTATTCATAATTAATGATTAGATATGAAGTTTAATTATATTTTTAACAACTCATTTAAGGGACAAGAGGCATGACCAACAAAAATTAAACTTCCTATATAAGGCTAAAATATTAGAATATAAACAGCAGTAATAAACAATAATAATAGTAATAATAATAATACTTACATATCTCATATTTGTAACCTTTGTTTTGAATCAGCATTCATCAGCATTAAGGCATGCTATGCAGAAAGTTTTTCCCTCAGCAGAAATAAAATGGTGCTGTGTCCCCCACACACCCACATATTATTGACCCCATGATCTCATCAAGATCTCAAACCACAATTCTATAAACACCACCCATATATCAAGTTAACCATGTAAAACAGGGGTCACCAACCTTTTTAAGTCTCTGGATATTTTTGGTATTCTGATACAGGATGTCGGAACAACCGCAACCACAAAATGGCTACGAAAAGAGGCAAAAATAACCACAAAATGTTGGGGAGCAGGGTTATGCATTAACCTATTAGTAATTCTCCAAATTCCAGGATGAAGCTCTGTTCAACAGAATGCCTTTCAATCTGCACAGCCAATCAGATCCCCAGAGGCAAATCGGAAGGCTTACTGGGTTAAACCCCCATTTGTCTCCACTTTCTTTCCAATACCACTCAGTGGGGCTTTCCGCACTACAGAAGGGAGCTAAGGTTGACTCCGTTCCCTTCAGTGGGGGGCGATTCCAGGCGGTCCACACAGCAACTTACTTGGCCCCCTGGAACCGAGCTAAGTGGGCGGGATCATCTTGGTGCCTGTTTCGCTCCTCAATCGTGATTGGAGCTTGTGTTACCATGGGAAACGGGAGCGTTCTTTTTTTTTACAGTTTACAGTTTACAGTTACATGCCCGCCACGACTCTCCCGTTCTGCTCATGCCACAAAAGCTTGGCTCCTCATCGGTGGTTGAGCGGGATGAGGTGTCATTTAGATGCGTCCGCACTTCAAAGCTTCGAAGCGGTATCGACCTTGTTCCAGCAGAAAGGTGCAGTTCATAACTGCGACAGGGATGTCGCAGTTCTGAGGGGGGGGGGGAACTGAGACAAAACAACTTTGAGCTCAGTTGCAGTGCGGATACACTGAGGTGAACCTAGATAGAAACCAGTACAACTCTGTCAGTGCGGAAAGCCCCAGTGGGTGCCAGAAAATGCATTGGTGAGTATCATGTTGGGAACTCTGATACAGAAAATGAATGAACAAACTGTAGAACAAATTGCAAAGTGGAGGAGTTGTAGCTAATGACATCTGAATTGTTCATATATTCAAAAACATTATTTTTTTTAGGTGTCCCCACTGAACACACATAAGCATTCAGGCACTTACAAGCCTTTGATGATATACTCACAAAATAAACATATGCATGTACATTCATGTACACACACACACACACACACACACACACACACACACACACACACACACACACACAGGTACCCATTCCCTCCTCATGCCTTTCCAAAGGTGGGGAGAATAATTGGCTACCAGAAATACAATAGAGGACAGGTTTTGATCAGGTCAGTTCTTCCCTACAAATTAGTCCCACCTAGCATGACTCTATGGCTCCTGCCCACAATGAAACCCTAATAAAAGGTGCCAGAGACCAGCACAGGGCAGAGTTGTCAGGATCACGAAATCCCGCGCTTCCTGTTGCTGACGCTCTCCGCCAGATGAAACCTCCTCCGCGTCTCGCCTATTCCTTAGCGACGACCCTGCGGGGTTGACTACAAAAACTATAATTTTTATCATTATCATCATCCAGTATGTTTCAAGCTGACTAAATATTAGCCACGCACACAACAATGAATGAGATGCAAATACACTTGATACACTGCTCATTGTAAATTGTGAATAAGTTGTCACTTCAGGCAGTGCTTGTTTGGGTGGAACTTGCTATGCAAAGGTGATTGAGTTCATTGTATTGAAGGTGGGGTTATCAGTCCATTTACATTGTAGTCACATTTGCATTCCCTGCAGCAGCAGCAGTATTGGTGAATGCAAATCCTGTGTTTGGGTGGAGTCCAACACTTACTGATTGGTTTACCCACCCTGGGACATGGACAATATATACCCACTAAACACTCTCTTCTCACTAGACACAGTGTGTAACAGACTTCTCTCTGTCATACACCTCTGAAGATACCAGCCACAGATGCAGGTGAAACATGAGGAACAAGATCTACCAGACCATGGCCACACAGCCTGGAAAACCCACAACAACCAGTTGAATCTGGCTGTGAAAGCCTTTGATAATAGGTTAATTCAACTTTCAAACAAGTTATTGGAGATTTCAGCATCACTAGCAATGTCACACCTGGACAAAGGAAGAAGGGCCCAAGGGCCTCAATGTAACATATAATCATGCCTGCATACCCGTCTCTCTCCCCATACTGCGTAGCTGCAAATTAGAGATGAAACCACATCTCAGCATAAGAAGGTGCATACAAACTGTCGGGCATGTTACAGTGGCAATACTTCCTCCTGTGAAGCTGCCTTGCAACTCATTTGTCAAATTATGTTGACCACCAACAATATGGAGAATCTCAGTGTGACTATCCCGCTATAGAGAGCTCTTTATCTAATGCCTAAATAGAGGATTTTTTAAAATTGCTGTAATTTCATTTGAGGTTATATTTAAGTGCAGCAAAGCCAATGTTCTAGGATACTTTTGCTCTAGCTAATTTTAATCACATTTCAACTGGGTATTTGTATGTACCCATAGAAATCCTATGAAGATGTCAAACTTTGTACCTGACAAAATAATAATGTGGTTTGGAACATGAACAGTGAGTTGAAAGTGCTTTTAAGCATACCTCCGCCGCCATCGCGAATGGCGCTGGAGCCTTTCGAAATCTCGCGAGAGCCGTGATAGCCACGATCTGCAAAAGAGAAAGAAACCCTGACGGAAGACGTTTATGCCGTATATTCTCGCCTCGTGACAGCCCCTCGGCCCATTTCACAGATACCGAGGGGAGGATGGCATTGTTCGGGCGTGGGTTGTCGAAAGTACCGCTTCCTCTTAAGCTATATAATATCCTCGACTCGAGCTCCGCGAAAGGCAACTGCGGGATACAGGAATCACTCAGCCCCTATGTGAGAGAGGCATTGTTGAAGCAGTCGCCAGGAACTTTCACTCCTAATGGTTCCGGAGGACTGGAAAACCGCCTTCGCGATGCTTTTTTTAAACCCCCGCAGGTATGTGATCTTGGGAAAGCGAGTAACCGCCAGCAGTGCATAAGCAGAGGAGGCAGGCCTCTCTGGCGGCGCGCTTTACACCAATCGCCAAGCAGCTTTATGGCCAAGCCATAGCTCCCAATGCAATAAGTCGCCTCTGCCGGGTGGCCACCTTCTACGGTCGCCTTCTGAAATGCTCTCTACAAGGCATGCTTTTGAAAGTCCCCAATACCGACAGCCAACCCAAAGTTTTTTCTTAGCACTCCGGCAGAAGCCTCAAGAGTCCCTCATGCAGAGTTTGTGAACAGGCTCCAGGAGGCCCCTCAAGAGGCAGGTGGTTGACAACGAGGAGGCTCCAGGGCGAACTCCTTAAGCTTTGCCAAGCGAGAACGCCTCGGGCCGAAAAGCCGCAGCCATCACAGGCCTAGGAAGGAACTCCCCGAAGCTGGCCGACATGCTCAAAAGCTTTGCCAGGATATCGGGTCTTTTCGCTTCCATCAAGCTAGCCTTAGTCACTTTCCGGCCTGCCTCTCACAAGTTAAGTGAGACAGCCCCGAAAGATCGAGTGTCTTCAATTCAGGCAAGCCAGGACATTTCCCGAGGAATTGTAGGCTGCCCGGGCGGGGGCCTACAACTCCTGACGGAGGAGGGTCTCTCCCTCAGGAAGCGGCTAAGACCCCTCAGAAAGCCCAAGACCGGCGCCTCCTAATGCCCGCTGGGGAGGCCTCAAGGCTCGGCATCTTCCCCAGCCCGGAACCACAAGATCCGCGACTCCTCAAACCTCTTTCCCCGAGCTCTCTGATGAGATCTTCGGCTGCCCCAGCTCAGTATAGTTAGTGATCCCATCCCTCATCGAGACCATCTGGGGCTGGTCTTTGGCCAGCTTGCTCCCCCCCCCCTATGTCTATACTTCCTGCTCTGCTAACCCTTCTACTTCCAAAGTCACCATGCCTCCCGCCCAGTGCCCCCAGAATGGCACGCGATTTCCCAAAAAATCTCTGCAGAGTCCACAGTCACTGAATTGCAACTTCGAAAGAAATGCTGGATCGAAGAGGACTGTCCGCTTTGAACCCTTCCTCAGAAATTTGCCCTATAGCCAATCTAAGTACAGGACAATGAGGTGCATGGAAAGGGGAAGATGCTTCACACAATGGCCTTTTAAGCTAAAAGTCCTTCTCAGGAAGAAGTAGCTCTCCCTTGGCCCTCTCCAGCTGTAAGGTCTCAAAACCAGATCTTCATAGCCTCTGCCATGCCTGTGCAAAGCCCTCCTAAGCTCAAAGCTCCCAGTGGCAGCAAAATCGGCCAGTACCCTCAGAGAGAGCAAGGATCTCAAATCAGAGTTGTAATCCCTCCTTGTTACTTTTATATGTGCTCTGTATGCCTATGTATGTTCTGCGGTATGTCTTGCCCCCTTTCAAGAGATTCCTAAAGTTTTCCCTCATAAGAGTGGATTTTTCCATTGCTTCTAAGCTATGCTCTTGTGCTTCAATTAAAGTTCTCTCTCTCCTTGATCATGTATAAAGCTAATGCCTTGGAAAGGCTTCCACCCATTACAGACATCAACCTTAAACAGGACGCCAGCTCTCGCATACCTCTAGGAGGTCCGATGGGGACTCCTTGCTTCAGGCCAGCCTCCATCTTAGTTTAAAACCCTCAAAACTCTTCTTCAAACCTTTCCTTGAGAACCTTTTCCTTCGGTCCATCTGAGCCTACACTGCCACACATTGGAGTGGGCGCAAGTTTACATATGAAGCCAAAATCATTTTCATGCTTCCCACATTCTCTGCTGAGCTTCCCTGGCTAGCTGTCACAGTGCCATAGGGGGGGTCTCTCAGCCACACTCTATCTTTACATACAGCTCTCCGGCTGTGAAGCGTAGGAAGCTTCTAAAGCTCAAACCGCCAAAGTCCCTTTACAGGAGGGGAAGGTAGAGCTGGCTTCCCAAACCCTTCCCCCCTGCCTTCCTCCTTTCTCTGCACACCCTCCCTCTTTCTAATGGGCTGACGCGACTCTCCAATTCCTCTAGATCTAGGATCTGGATAAAGCGGTTTTTTGCAAAACTCCTCTCAATTTGCTCCCTGTGGATCAAAACCTCAAGCCCAGGAACTGTTTTCTTTGCATCTTCTGAAGCATCTTTCCTATAGATGCTGGCTGCCACTTACGATATGACTATAATTGTGAATTGCTTGGGTTGCTTTTAAAAACCCACACCTTTTAGACGGTGATTGGGATTGTTTTACAAACAAACATCCCACCTGGATATGACCTCTCCTTCTCCTAAGCCTTTCGGGCAATTCCCTGCCTTCGTATCTCTTAACGCCTTTGGAATGTTGCAAGTGATCGTTGTCGAATGGGCCAACTGGCGCCAATCTAAAGCTTGGCCAAAACAGTAGAAAAGAAAGGGGAGTAGTCTCCCCATATTGACCCAATCAAGGTCTCATCCAGCAGACCATATCCAAAAGTAACTTTTCTCTATCTCTCTATCAAAAAAAAATTGCCTGCCCCCCCCCCCCCCCACTCAGGGGCTCGGGCTTCCATTGTCATCTATAAGAATCCAACTCAGCCAGCACGCG
This sequence comes from Sphaerodactylus townsendi, assembly GCF_021028975.2. Classification (NCBI taxonomy): domain Eukaryota; kingdom Metazoa; phylum Chordata; class Lepidosauria; order Squamata; family Sphaerodactylidae; genus Sphaerodactylus; species Sphaerodactylus townsendi. Next base: position 69,273,355 of record NC_059435.1, read on the forward strand.
AAAACCCCTGGGGAAAAGCCGCCGCTTGTTTTTTCTCTTCTTCTATACAGGAGTCCAGGCTCGGCCATGCCAGGCCAGCCCCATCTCCTCGGGAGATGGAGCCGGGCCTCCCTGAGGATCCTCAATCTCGCCGGGCCTCTGTTGAGAGAGCCCTCCGGACACCCCCCCAGCCCGGCCAAGATGGGAGGGACCTCTCTGGAACCAGTACACCCCATTCTTCCACGGAGATCGCAACCCTCGCTGCCCCCCCCCCCCCCCGGGGAATGGCAGCCTGGGCCAGCTATGGCTCAGAGGTTGACGCTTCGTGTGTCGCTGCTCCTCAATCTACAGCTTATCTCTCCTCTTCAGTTTCCTCTGGCTGAAACTTTGGAATTGCAGCCAGGGAACATTCCTTGATAGATTAACCTCTTTGGAACTCTCCGCTTCGTTTTCTGCAGCCGCTTGAATAATTGTCGGAACACGCCTTTCTTCTCACAACCTTGCTCGTGGAGAGTCACTCGAACCTGCAATGCTAAAGACTATCAGTAGCCTCTCCCCTACGCTCTTGAGAAACCCATGGACTTCTAACGCCATCGCCTGTAGCTTTGGTAGTCAAACAGCAAGAGCCATGCATTGGATTAAATTATGCAAACCACGGGTTGCTCTTCCTTTCCTTTACATCTAAGTAGCCTATGTACCGTTTAGCTATGATTATTGTTTTTATTTATATGATGTCATTTCTATCTACAAACATGCATGTCTTTGTATATATATTGTTGCCAACGCTAATGTCTGAAAGTGCCTTGCCCTTTATGCCCATTGGAGCCGACCTCCAAGGGAATTAAGCTGAGTACTATGACCCGACTGGATTATTGAAGTTACTGCATGCCTTAATTTTAGAAGTTATCAGATTCGCTAAGTTGTTGCATTCCCCGCCTATCTGCTCTGCCGTGGACCTCCCCTACTGCCGCCTCACCATTGTTTTGCATCAGGGTTTCACCCTCGAGCCCAAGCACCGCCCGCCTCGACTCCCCTTTTGCCGGAGCGCGAGCTGCTCTTAGCCAAGGCGGAGAGTATGTTTCCGACTATGGCGACTCTCTGTGGGAGTCCCCCCGACTTGCTTTCATGTAACACTAAGACTATCGGGCCGGGTCGCTCTGGCCTGTGCTCCCAAGCGGTCTATCAACTTCTACCTCCACCGCTTCTGGATGCCCTGGCCTCCCGGAAAGCAGCAGGAACTTCGCCAAGCGACCTTAGATAATCGTGCCGCTATTGATTAATACTTATTGTTGTTGCATCACCAAGGTTGTGAGAATGTACGTGATATGTGCTTGCTTTAATCTCTCTGGATAATCTCCCATAATTGATTCATATGAAAGTGCGCCAATTGCTGGAAGTTGTATCTTAATCTGAAGTATGATGTTTTGCCTCTTACGGTGGTCAAGCCTCTGGAGCTGGCTGCCGGGAGTGATGGTTGAGTGCTATTGTACAACTCCCTGCATTGGTTTAATTGTATGCCTCTGCTATCGGATCTTGTTTCGCTCAATGTATGTCTAATATTGCCTGTAACCTATGTAAGAAGCCCCTCGAATTTCTCTTTACCCCGCCGTAACCAAGTTCTAATGTTACACAAGCAGCTCGGTCAGCTTTGACTCAGACGCAAGGAGGAGACAAGCCGCCCCTTTAAATCACCCCCTAGCATTTCGTCCCCTTCTAAAATGTAAAAAAGGGAGGAGATGTAGTAATGCACTGGGTTGACCCAGCAGCAATCGCGGGTAGAACGCTGCTGTATCTTCAACGGACCTACCGCCTTCTGGTCGCGACCAAGCGACTCTACTCCTCATCCTCTCTATGAGTCAATGGTCATGAACTGTTCGGTTTTGGGTCACCGGGCTTAGGGACAATGGGTCTTGCCCCCCCAGGTGAGGATTAGGGCTCAGACGCTTACTTCCTCTCCCCAAGACGTAGGCCAGGTGAGATCATGCATCATTAACCATGATGATCTCCAGGTCTCCCGGTCTCCTCAGCCATCTCCTTCTACCCACCTTCCTTTACATGCCCACAATGAAACCTCCTAATAAAAGGTGCCAGAGACCAGCATTAGGGCAGAGTTGTCAGGATCACTCTAAATCCCGCGGCCTTCCTGTTGCTGACGCTTCCTCGGCCAGATGAAACCTCCCTCCGCTCCTCGGCCTATTCCTCTTAGCTTAATTAATTCCCAAGCGGGTTGACTACAAAAAACTATAATTTTATCATTATCATCATCCAGTATGCTTCAAGCTGACTAAATATTAGCCACGCTATGCTAATTACACAACAATGAATGAGATGCAAATACAACTTGAAACACTGCTCATTGTAACATTGTGAATAAGTTGTCACTTCAGGCAGTGCTTGTTTGGGTGGAACTTGCTATGCAAAAGGTGATTGAGTTCTCATTGTGTATTGAAGGTGGGGGTTATCAGTCCATTTTACATTGTGTGGAGTCACATTTGCATTCCCCTGCAGCAGCAGCAGTGCATTGGTGAATTTGCAATCCTGTGTTTAAAAAAAGGTGGAGTCTCCAAATTTCACTTCTACTGATTGGTTTACTCCACCCTGGGACATGGACAATATATACCCACTCAAACACTCTCCTCTCACTCAGGACACAGTGTGTGTAACAGGACTTCTCTCTCTGTCATATTAACCTCTTGAAGATACCTGTTCCAGCCACAGATGCAGGTGAAACATGAGGAACAAGATCTTACCAGACGCATGGCCACACAGCCTGGAAACCCATAACAAATTAGCAACCAGCGTTGAATCTGGCTGTGAAAGCCCTTTGATAATAGGTTAATTCAACTTTCAAACAAGTTATTGGAGATTTCAGCATCACTAGCAATGTCACACCTGGACAAAGGAAGAAGGGCCCAAGGGCCTCAATGTAACATATAATCATGCCTGCATACCCATCTCTCTCCCCATACTGTGTAGCTGCAAATTAGAGATGAAACCACATCTCAGCATAAGAAGGTGCATACAAACTGTCGGGCATGTTACAGTGGCAACACTTCCTCCTGTGAAGCTGCCTTGCAACTCATTTGTCAAATTATGTTGACCACCAACAATATGGAGAATCTCAGTGTGACTATCCCGCTATAGAGAGCTCTTTATCTAATGCCTAAATAGAGGATTTTTTAAAATTGCTGTAATTTCATTTGAGGTTATATTTAAGTGCAGCAAAGCCAATGTTCTAGGATACTTTTGCTCTAGCTAATTTTAATCACATTTCAACTGGGTATTTGTATGTACCCATAGAAATCCTATGAAGATGTCAAACTTTGTACCTGACAAAATAATAATGTGGTTTGGAACATGAACAGTGAGTTGAAAGTGCTTTTAAGCATAAGTCAACCCATGCACTAGGTGCTGTCCAAGGTCCTGAAGTTAAATTCTAATGGTGTGGCTGGATTATTGGAAAGGTGTAGCTTCTGTAGTCTGTTGTAGCAAAATTAAACTGAAGTCCAGTAACATCTTAAAGCCAATCAACATTTATTTCGTGAAATCTCATGCTGAAATAAATGCTGTTAGTCTTTAAGGTGGCTGTATGAGTCTATGCACAGAGTCACTCTTATCTTGCAACTCCTTAAAAACTAACATTTATAGTATTATAAAGATTTTGTGAACTTTAGCTTATTTCATCAAATGCATGAAATGCATTCTCAACAGGATTTTTACACATGGGAGGACAGTAAGCAATGCACAAAAGGTCTAGTATTTCAAAAGTATACAGAAATAGCTTTCATAACTCAGATATTATTATCAATTACTGCTGTTATCTTTGCATTATCTAATAACAACTACATGCAATATTTAAATTTATGCTACAATTAAAATGTTAATCTACAGTGCCATAAGACTCATACTTGTTGAAGTTCTGAAGAGATGGTGCCAGTTCATATATAGTCAAAATCTAGCATTGTGCGATAGGGAGAAAAAATTATCTCTGCCCTCTCTCTGTTCCCGTCATGTAATTTTATAAATCTCCATCAAATCCCCACCTAGCCTCTGGTTTCCTAGACTGAAAACCAATGAAAACCAAAGTCTAAGCAGGGACTTGATTGAGGTTTTTAAAATTATGCGCAGGAAACAGGGTGGACAAAGATAACTTTTTCTCTCTATCGCAAAAGGCTAGAATTTGATGGGCAGTAGAATAAGTGGCACCCAATGATTAAAATGCAGAATTTGCTGTCAGAGCATGTAGTGATGGCCACGGGCATAAATGGCCTTAAAAGGGGATTAGATATATTCATGAAGGACAGGTCTACCAATGGCTTCTAGCCATTGTGACTAAAGGAAATCTCCAAATTTAGAGGAAGTGTAAGGAATTCCATAGACGCAGAAATAAAAGGCTTTGGTAGTGAAAGTCCATTTATTAAGACATCTTAGAAAGCTCAAGTACACGCAGTGGCAGGAATGACACTTCCCGCCAGAAGCACAGGTTATAATACCAGTCACCCCATCCTCCCTTCCTGATTCCCATGGGAACGGAGACTTCATCTCCCGCGCAAAGATAAAGTCTCCGCCGATGCATCTGGCCCATCGCCCGGGCTGTGGAATGCACTCAGGTTACTTCAGCATCAACACCATTGAATCCTTTACACTCTGCCTCCCCTAAAGAAGACCCTTCCCCAGGTTTATGCGGAAAGGCGCTGCGGAAAGCAGAAATAAGGGTGGGGGCTTCAATGTTTTCGGAATAAACCCATTGATTATACCCAGAGGAATATCCCACCCAAGAAACTAAATATTGCAAGCTGCTGCGATTAAAGCCGCAGAGTCCAGGATAGCGCCAATTTCAGAGTGCTTGTGGCCATCAATAATAGTCGGAGGGGCCTCTCCGCTGGTCGCGCTTTAGGCATCGGAAGCCGGAGCCTCCTTGAGCAAGCTGGAATGGAAGACAGGGATGGATGTTACTAAGAGAGTTAGGCAAATCTAAGCCGGGCAGTGACATCATTAATGACTTCAGTAATTTGAAAAGGCCCCACAATTCTCTTGCCAAGTTCGCAACAGTTATGTACGTCACTCAGATTTTTTTTAGTTAAATACACCCAGGAGCCTACACGCAGAGGGAAATCTGAGCCGTGTTTATCCGCTTTGCAGTTTTGGGAGTCCTTTTGTTGCTGTAAGCATGTCTGGACTCCACTTCCATCCCTCGCCAGGGATGAAATCCATTGTTGGAATTTGGGGTCCAACGCCAAGCTGCGGTAGTTGTGGTAACGGGCGGAAGGAGCCGCACTCAGACACAATTTCAAAGGGTTTCTTAGTACTACTATGAACCGCGATTATTTGTAGGCGTACTCGCGAACGGAATAAGCTCGCACTCAATTGTCTTGGTGGTAGTTGGTGTAACAACGTGAAATACTGCTCTAGGGTTCTGTTCGCTCTTCCGCCTCACCGGCCACTTTGAACGCGGTAGGGGCGGCGATGCCGGGCGGCTCCCAACAATCCCAAAAAACGCTTCCAGAACTTTGAGATGAATTGGGGTCAGCGGGTCGAGACCACCTTAACGGGCGGAATGGAGACGGTAAACATGTTGAATAAACAGCCGCCAACTTAGGAGCAGAGGGGATGGAAGCACATGGAATAAAATGGGCTTGCTTAGAGAATAAGTCTACCACCACCCATAAAACCGCGGTTGCCATGACTTTCGGGCAAATCTGTAATGAAATCCATGGAGATGACTTCCCAAGGGCGAAGCTACCGGGAGAGGTTTCAACAGTCCATGGGCTTTCCCCGGATGGTTTTGGCTTCTGCACAAACCGAAAGCAGCCTTTTAATGTAAGCCCTCAATGTCTTTATGCATTGCGCCAGCCACCAGAACTGCCGGGCTGGCTAGTGCAGAGTTTTCAAAGCCAAAATGTCCAGCCGAACGGGCATCGTGGGCAAGCTTCAAGAACTTGCTTTGGCGGAGGGGAGGCATCGCATCAACATTCCCCTCCGCCAAACTCCATTCTCCAAACGCAATTGGGAGTCCCTTCAGCCGCTAATTGATGCGTTTCATGCAGCCCTCAGCCCTCCACCCCTTGCAGGAAAGGAGAGACGACTGGGAACGGGGTGGAGGGGAGGCGGACGCTTGAGATCGGGTGACAGCCAACCCCAACTGGGAGGGGAAAGAACGGGTGCGGAATGTCTCGCTAAGGCAGCTCCACCCTCCTCGGTAGGCGCGAGCCGCCAGCCAGTTTGTTGGTTTTCCCAGGAAAAAATGGACTGTAAATGAGAAACGAAAAGAAATCGCCCAACGGGTTGTTTTATGGACATCTTGAGGGGGTGGAAAGAGCTGCCAGGTTTTTATGATCCGACCAACTTGAAAAGGGTGCTTAGCCCTTCCAGCCAGTGGCGCCAAGTGGAGAGTGCTGCTTTGATGGCCGCAGTCTCCTTGTCTCCCACAGTCCAGTTGAGTTCGGCACCAGAGAATTTTTTTAGACAAATAAGCACACGGAACCAGTCTACCATCTTTATTTTTCTGCAACAGGGCTGCCCCGAAAAGCTTTGTCCGAGCGCCCACGCGGAACCACAAACGGAGATCTGGGTCGGGGTGATTTAGGATAGGGTCGGTGGTAAACGCAGATTTTAATAGTTGAAAGGCTGTTTGACATTCCTCAGACCAGAGAAGGGGCCCCGGCTTGGCGGACAGTGAATCTTTACCCTTAGTGCGTAAGAGGTCTGTGAGAGGGAGAGTCAGTTCAGCAAATTGGGGTATAAAATCACGATAGAAATTAGCAAAACCAAGAAACGACTGGAGTTCTTTATGGGTTGGTGGGGCAGGCCATTGAGGACTGCATCAATTTTAGCAGGATCCATTTTAAGCCCTCGGCGCAGATCCGTAACCCAAATAGTCAATGGAGGTCTGATGAAAAACAGCATTTGAGAGTTTGGCAAAGAGAGAGTTGTCGCTGCCGCTTCAATAATTCTCGACCAACATTTCATGCTCTTTCTATAGTTTGGCAGTAAATTAAAACGCCATCTAAATATACAACAACTCCCTTTGTACAGTAAATCATGGAGAACTTCGCTGATAAGGGCCATGAAAGTCTGGGGCCCCACTTAACCCGAATGGCATTATTAAATATTCAAACTGTCCAAACTTTGTATTAAACGCAGTCAGGTGTTCATATCCTTCAGCAATTCTGACTCTGTAGTAAGCTTCTCTCAAGTCTAATTTAGTAAAATGCGCCCTTTGCCGAAAGTGCATCTAAAAGGTCCTTGATCAAAGGCAAAGGATATTTATTGGACAGGGAGACCGCGATTGAGACCTCGATAATCTGTGCAAAGCCGTAAAGACCCATCTTCTTTTTTGACAAACAAAACGGAGCAGCGCGGTGTGTTTGGTAGCCCGCCGTGATGAAACCGCGAGCAAGGTTCTTGTCTAAGAAAGCACGGGTTCCTTCCTCCTCATTGGGACTCATGCGGTAGATTCTACCCTTGGGCAGTTGCTCTGGTTGTATGACAATTTTACAGTCAGTGTCTCTGTGGGTGGCAATTGATCGCATTCCTGCTCCTGAAAACTCTGGCTAGATCCTGATATGCAGGTGGGATGTCAATAGAATCGGAGCAATCACTCGAGGAAGCCAGAGAGGGGAGGTCAGGAGACGCTGGATTTCTTCCCAATTCATGTGTTCACCGCAGGGAGGGTCAGTGAATTCTAGGATCCTTTCTTTCCAAATGAATTTTGGTTCATGTAACAACAACCAAGGCATGCCCAAAACTTTGGAGGTTTAGCTTCACCGGCGCTTAAATGAAATCCACTTTTCTCCCAATGGTCGGGCGCAACGGAGGAGAACCGGGCTGTGTTTCTTTGAATTGGGCCGTCCTTCTTCGCTTCCGAGGGGCTGCCGTCCATTTGGGTGAATGGTATGGGCTTAGCCAGGGGAATTCGGTCCAGACCTAGCTCCTCTGCCACCTGGGGCCGCGTTAAGCAGTGGGAGCAGCCGGAATCCACAAGGGCCGAGGCTATAATGCGCAGTGTGTTTAGCTGGGTTGGCCAGAAATGCTTGAACAGGTAATGGGAGCTTGCCTTCACTCACCGCTACCAGGAGTCGGCCCATGTCCATGGGGCTGAAGAAAGACAGACAGCTGCTTCCCTCCTCTGGGTCGCCTTCGGTCACCGCTTTAGACGAGCCAGTGGGAGGCGGTCCTGACCTGCGTGGTGGTTTGGCAGACGGAGTACGCCGGAGCTGGAGCGGTTGGTTTTGCTTCTTGGGACAGTTGGCGGCTAGATGACCTGGCCCTCCGCAGTAAAGACACAACCCAAGTCGGGCGACATGCTCAGAGGTGGTTTCGCAGAAGCCGCTGGGCTTGACTTGGTGGGCACGGTAGTGGTTTTCGGGCGCATGGCCTCCTTTGACGAAGCCGATATTCCAAACGAGACGCCACTTGAGACCCCTAACTGATCCAATCTGCAATGGTACGAGGAACCCGGATTAAAAACACAGTTTCACGTGAGCTTGCTATCCACAGCATCCGGAGAAGTATTCTCGTGATCTCATGCTCTCAGGCCACTCAGGAGGAAGTCTCCAGCAGCCGCTGCAACGTAAATTCACGGACAAATTCTGCAAACGGGCGGTTGCCTTTGCTGGATGGTTTTGATGGTGCGGATAGCTTCATTCTCGGGCGCCTGGATCTTGAAAGCGCCTTCAAAGCTTGGAGGAATGCGGCACTGTGCGCAGAGTCCTCATCCTGCAAATCTAAAACAGTCACGTAACCAGTCGGGCTGTCAGCCCCATCTAGGACTGGAGCCGATGTCCCGCATTTTTTCGCTGCTCAGACCGGGTAGAGATCATCATAGTCTTCCAAGTGGGCATTGAGTTGCAAGATGAAGTAGGGAAGTTTGAAGCCGTCCCATCAAAACGGGCTGGTATCGGGGTCAAAGTAGCCCCTCGCTCGACGGCTCTGGCTTCGCTGGGGAGTGTGGTTGCTTGGCTGAGCAGGTTGGGCAGGCTGCTGCTGTACAGGGGCTGGAATCGGCGCTACGTGCCGCTGGCATTTGGGTGGCAGGACTCCAGGCACGCGGCCCCCCCCCTGGCACCGCATGATCAGTAACAGCATAGGTTCCAACTGCGCCCCTCTGGTCTGCTGCCTCCTTAGTTCCCTCTCCAAAGCAGCCAGCTCCCTCTCCTTGCGAGCCAATGCATCTTGGTGCGCATGCAAAGCAGCTTTTCTCACTTCTAACTTAAGCAGTTCGTCTCCGCTTAAGGGCTTCAGTGAGTTCACTTTGCGTATGCGCAGAGCCTGAACGCTGCTGCCGCTGTAAATCCAGTCTGACTGTTCCAGGACTTTATCATGGACTGACAGATTCTGGGCATATTGCCGTGGAGCGCTGCTCTTTGGCACGGTCCAACTCGAGCTGGACTCTCTTTTATGCTGCTGTTCCCGTCCCTCTGCAGGGTTTCGCCATTTGCTGCAACTGTGCCCGCTCTCCTCCCCATAGCTGGCGCTTCACGGTTCCATGCCGCTGGGCATCTCGGTCGCCTCTACTTCCTCATCCCAGTCTTCTTCCTCGATGGGAGAGGAAACCGGTCCGCTGGGAATGCAGGCTTTCTTCAGACTCTTCGCCATCAGGAAGCGAGCCCGGAGACACCAGAAGTCGTGAGAAGCCACCGGTGGCCTCGAGGCACTCCTGCAGCGGTCACTGACCGATGGGGTCCGATTAAAGCTGCACGGATACCCTCCCACCCAGGTTGAGTCCCCGGTGTCTCTTGACGGCCCCAGTGCTGTGCCACGGTGGTTCCTTGGGAGCATCACCAAAATACTTGTCCAGGAATCGCTCAATGGATTCCTGGGTTGTCGCGATGAAAGGTGGTCAAGCCCGCCTCTCCATGACAGGTTGCATCTGAGGTTTGTAATCCACACGCAGAACGGTAGAGATCCGCCTCCACAGGCCGATCCATGGACAGTTTCAAACGCACTCATGGAAGTCCCCATCGCCGCTCGCCACGCCCCTCGCTCCAACGGAGTAAAGGAAGACTTCCGTACATGATACGAGGACGGAAAGAGCCACTCAGCGAGGCCCGCTCCTGCCGGGTTTCTAGATCCAGAAGGGAAAGGTCGAGCTCCTCTTTGGGGCTACCGCGATCAACAGTAACATTCAACCTCTCCATCGCAAGACAAGAGGTCCACTGCACAAGAATATAGATGAATTAGATTCCTGCCACAATGTAAGGAATTCCATAGATGCAGAAATAAAAGGCTTTGGTAGTGAAAGTCCATTTATTAAGACATCTTAGAAAGCTCAAGTACACGCAGTGGCAGGAATGACACTTCCCGCCAGAAGCACAGGTTATAATACCAGTCACCCCATCCTCCCTTCCTGATTCCCATGGGAACGGAGACTTCATCTCCGCCAAGAAGATAAAGTCTCCGCCGATGCATCTGGCCCATCGCCCGGGCTGTGGAATGCACTCAAGGTTACTTCAGCATCAACACCATTGAATCCTTTACAGGAAGTAAGCTTCTGAATATCAACACCTGGGGGCAACATCATGGGAAGGCCTTGACCTCTATACACTGGCCACTGTGGCCACTGTGTGAGACAAGGTGCTGGACTACTGGTCTGATCCAGAGGGGTCTTCTTACAATTGTTCTGATATGTAGACATCCCTGGGGTTAGTGCTCAAGTGATTTGTTTTCTCCTGCTCACTTCATAGTGTAACCCCTACGCTCAGAATGGGTTGACCCAGTAAGGGGTGGAGACTCAAAGCAGCAAGAGGCTGCAGCAGACCTCGTGTAGTTTGGAGGAGACAAGGCTACCAGACTCGGACCTTGATTTCTATAAGCCCTTAACACCTTGTTAAGGTAACTGCAATGTTGTTGGGAACTACTGGGAAGGTAGTTGTTTTGTTTTGCTATGTTGTAAATGTTGGAGTTTATTGCTCTTCAGTGGTTTTTTTATGTTTGTACGGTGAGAGAGTTCTCCTCGAAACCTTTCTCTATCGATGTTGGAATCCTGTTCCTCACTGGGCCCCTTGAGTCTTCTTGTGAGCCAACCCACTTGAAAAAAAAGAAGAATGGACTTGGCATTACAAGACTGTAACTAGAAGGACTTGAAATGAAACCTGAACAGGACCTTGAAGTGTGATGTTAGATGTTGATGTTTTATGTTTTATGTTAAGAAAGTAAACCATTTTGTTTTTAAAAATTGTTGTTGCAAACTCATTCCAAGTTCTGCCCCACAGAACCCACAGATAGAGATTACAATAGCACCTGGGGAGGGTGGGAGATAAGGCAAGTGAATCCCCATGCAGTCCACCTAAACAGCAATATGAAATTTGGCACATGAACATTCTATAAACTTCCCCCTTTCATATATTGGAAAGAATAGATCTATGATCTACTGCATTCCTTTCTGTCACAAAACTGTGAGAAACAGGACTGTGCTAAGATTGTAACAGTTTTGACCTTCAGGGACACAGGGTTTAATAGAATTCAATTTTTTATTTGTGTTCGTTATATGGAGGAAACAAACATAATAAGCAGAGATGGCTTTATTTCTTTTGGGACGATGACTAAATCAATATAAATACTACCTGTAGGGGGTTTTAGAGAGCAGCACAATAAGTTCCCTTATACCACCCACCTTGATAATCTGAACATCCAACCTGAAGCTATAAAACTCCCAAACAAACTAATGTACATGTCCAGCAAATTCAGACTGTGACACAAGTATTTCCCTCACATAATCAATGAGAAGATACCAGAAATCACGATACACCAAGGGTAACAATCCCATTTTATGTGGATACTTATTATTATTTTACAAAACTAAAAGTGCTAGACAGTGAACAATCATGTAACAAAACACAATGAAACATACAATAACATTCTATAAAACATTAAACAAAGCAATAGAAACCATGTTGGAAATAAAATGGCATATATTAAGCAACCATTGTAAAGGATCATGAAAATTATTACTTGTCCTTTATACTCCAGTCCAAATCTCATCTCTTGTAATGAACATCAGACATTCTGATGTCATAGCGCTTACAAATAAAGTGTTCAAAAATCAAAGCTAATCTACCTGCTATCCCTGAGCTCTCAGACACATATCCTCACATTGATGGTATGTCTGTAATTTAAAACTAGCAATATTCCTCCTGTGCAGATGTCAACATTCTTCATTGAATACGCAGCCACCCAGTAACTATTTACACAGACTCAGAACACAGTAGCTCTCTAGAGCTGATGGAAATCGTCAGCCTTCATGTTCAATTGGATGGGGTGTGAAACTGTAATTCCCATAACCCTAGCAAGAAATCTTGCAGGGTCAGATTGGGAAGCAGCTCCTTAGTGAAAGACAAAACTGTGATTGCAGGGGTATTTTATCCATCCCTAGCAGGAATCCATCCCAGGTTTGGTGTAGGGATGAGCCCCGCGTAACCAGCAGAGCCTCAGAAAGAGCACAGGTGCAACACCTGCCGCCCATCTAGACCTTTCTGGGCGCATTACACACGCCACCTTCCGCCTCCTCGAGACCCCTTAATATGAGTCATATAGGAGGTCATGAGATGCCTGACTCACTGTCACAAGATGTCCCAGACAAAGGGACAAAGGGGTGCTTGCCCCCAGGTATGGATTAGGCCCAGACAGGAACGTTTCCTCTCTCACGTACGCAGCCCCTATGAGTCATATACTGTACAGTATTCTCCCGCTCTCCCGCCTCCCGATCCGCCCCTATGAAACCCTAATAAAAGGTGCCAGGGACCAGACCACGGCAGAGGAGTCGCCAGATCCACGGATCACGCTTCCTGCCACTGGCTTCTCTCCACCGGATGATATCGCTGCGTCTCGCCTCTTCCTTGCGACCCTCGCAGGCCGACTTCAGTTTGGATTCCAAGCTTGATCTTGTACAGACAGCTTGGAGGCAGGAAATGCCACCTGAAGAGGCAACATTCTCACTCTTCATCACACAATCAAGATTGTGCGTAAGAAAAAGAATGCATGGGAAAGCAGCCTTGTAACAGGAGCTCAGCACAAACTGGTGCTGAACATCAGTTCCTTGAAAAGTGGTCTATTGAACTCCACCTCACCAAGTAATATTTTTTTAAAAAAATTCCCTTTACATCAGTGTGGAATTTGTTCCAAATCAACAGTCAGACACTTAAGCATTATTAATGGCACCATTAATACTGGTGTTTGCTATGTGATTCCCTGTTGTATATATAAGCAAGAACTGCTTCGCAATCAAGGCTTCCCCAATAGTACGCTCTGCCTCCTTTTTCACAGAGATGCAGACCACATTTCCCTACAGTTTATATTCATATTTTCATCATGCACTTTGCTCACAGCATTGTGTTTGATTATCTTGAGTCCATCGTGATTTTTCCAGCAGATAATAGCATTATGGAAGGTGTAGCAGGAGGTGCTGTATTTCCCCCACCAAGGTCACCTGCAGTTTGAGAATCATTTCTAAAACACCTTGCTGCAGGGAGCTTGGTAACACCGCAGTGATTTTTATCATTGTCATACAATATATGCTTTACATTAGCAAGGTGTTTTGGAAAGAAATAAATGTAATGGATCATTATTTAGGGAGCACAGCCAGTGGAACTAATCCTGCAAGGTGCCAAGTAACATCCCCTCTTACTGAAAAATGTTTCGTTTCATGGCCTTTTCATACAGAACCAAATCTTCTGAAAAATGGGTAGAGCTGACAAAACAGTAATTTTTGCAACAGATTCCAACTTTGGGCCCTATGAGTTGAGGCCGATGGGCTGGATCCTAATCTCTGCTTATGCAAAAAGAAGACTCTTCTATTTAAGTTAACCACATCTGAGGACCACTGTGGTGTAGTGGTTAAGAGCAGATGGACTCTAATCTGGAGAACCGGGTTTGATTCCCTACTCCTCCACCTGAGCGGCAGAGGCTTAACTGGTGAACCAGATGTGTTTCCATACTCCTACATTCCTGCTGGGTGACATTGGGCTAGTCACAGTTCTCTCAGAACTCTCTCAGCCTCACCTCCCTCACAAGGTGTCTGTAGTGGGGAGAAGAAGGGAAAGGAGCTTGTAAGCCACCTTGAGTCTCCTTACAGGAGAGGAAGGTAGGGTCTAAATCCAAACTGTTCTTCTTCAAGGGAAAGTTTTTTAAAAAAAAACCTCCAGTGCATGTAAGTCAGGATGTGGATTTGTTTGTTTGCTTTTTCATAAGAACTGTGCTCAAGAGGAAGTTAAATTTCCACAGATTCTCACCTACTATGTCATAATTCCCAACACTTTTCTGTCTCTCAGGAAAGCACAGCAGGTTTTAGCAGAGAGGTGGGAAAACCCTGCTCAGCAAACAGAACTCCGCCGTGAATCTTTCCCAAGATGTTTTACCCATGTACACCCTTTGTGGCAAACTGAAACAGAAGGGCAGAGTTCAGTTTTTCTGTTGCATCAATAGATTCACTGAGTTCCAGAACACGCAAGTAAAGTAACAGGGATTGTAATTGTAGAATTCAGGCCACATTTCTGCCCTGCAGGGATGATAATGATAATAATAATTCCTTTGAGTGCTTTGCACTGTGCAACTGCTGATCAATGAAAAAGAATTATCTACTTGCCTAAAAGAAAAGCCGAAGAATTGTGGGAAACCAGCGGAGATCACTGCTACTTACCCAGAACGTTCCAACTGCTGCCACTGCCTTTAATTCACCCTGGGAAGTAACTCAGGGCAGTAAACTGCACCCCAAAACTTTTGGGGGCATATTCCACATTCTCATTTCTCTAAGAATATGCTCCAGAATTAAATTCTTCACATTTCCACATGCTAGTGCTCATTTCCCCTCACCAAAGACTAACCGGAAGGGGATAGAATGGCCAGGTGATGCATGAGGAAGGAATTCCTTTCTCTATTTGTATGACTCAATTTAGAACATAAGCTCATGAGGGTGCAAGAAGTGGTGGTTAAGAACGGGTGGATTCTAATCTGGAGAACCGGGATTGATTCCCCACTCCTCCACCTGAGTGGCAGAGCTATATCTGGTGAACCAGATGTGTTTCCACTGGGTCACCTTGGGCTGGTCACAATTCTTCAGAACTCTCTCAGCCCCACCTACCTCACAAGGTGTCTGTTGTGGGGAGAGGAAGGGAAAGGAGCTTGTAAGCCACCTTGAGTCTCCTTACAGGACAGAAAGATGGAATATAAATCCAAACAACAACAAACTCCTCCTCCTACTCCTCTTCTATTCTGCTTTATTAACTCTTGGCCTGAGGTGAGGAAAGCAAAGGCAGATCTCTCTACTGTTTTCCAGTGGAGAAGCAGGGAAGAAAGAGCTGACTTGAGTCCCTCCATACTTTATCCCACAGGTAGATACAGTTCAGTCAGATTCACACTGAAGAAATTAAAGATTGTTTCTTTACCCAAAATCATTTCCACTGAACTGCCTCTGCACCACCCGCAGAGACCACTTTCAAGGGGAAGCCTCTTCCAATCCTGAGGTGCAACCCTGGGAAAATCAAAGTGCAGGCAAGTGATCTCAAACATGTTTACTTGTGTATATGTTCTGTTATTTCCATATAGATTTTTTTATGAATATATATCTTTGAGTGCCTCAGATTTCAAGTCAACTGTTAATGAGCTGCTTGTTCAAATCCTTTGAGAAATACAATATCCATTTAATTTGTGATCGATGCTTTTGTGGCACAATTTCCAAAAGCTTGGTCGCTTACAACAGTAGAGGCAGATTGGTTTGTAGTGAAGTTTAAAGACTGCTGAATAAAATAGACCTCTGGTTTTCTATTGGTCATTTTAAGGATTCCAAGTTCTCCCCCAATCAGTGCTTAATGAAAACTACAATACAATAAAGTGGTTTCATGCCCAGATTTGAAGCATAGTAAGTGAACAAATTATTGTTACCAATGTTCTTCCAGTTCATAACATGGGGTGGGGGTGGGGGTGGGGGTGGGGGGGGGGAAGAGTTTCCATAAATGTTGTTTAGTGAAATCAGCACCTATGTCAGGACTATTGCATGCAGAGCATTTTCTGCATTATTACAATGAGAACTTAGGAAGATGCCTCCAGGTTCCACAAAAAAACCTGATCCCACCCCTTTGTCAAGGAACTAAATAGGCTGTGTGCGTGCGTGCGTGCGTGCGTGCGTACATACACTCACTGGACCTAGAAGCTCTAACTGAAACAAGTGCGGCAACCATCTGAACTGCCATAGCACACCTTTTTCTTCCCAAATTGCCACCAGGAGGCAGGTGGTCTCTCCTCTAAATATTAACTGTTCCTGAACTGTATAATGTTTGTAACTCTTTACCCACATACATGTGTAAAACTACATATGCGTTTCAGGAAAAATACTTGGGACTATCCCAACATTGCCATACATGGTTCCTAATATACATCACAATACTCCCTCTCAGTAAGAAAAAACTGAGAGTGACATATATACTTAGTCTTGATTTCCCTATGAATATACAGAACTGATATATGGAAGGGGAAGGGGAAGCAAAATGAGACAATGCAGCAACAGGACAGTTGTATATATTAGGCAAACAAGCCTTGTGTATTTGAATGATCCTAGAGGCGCTTCTTGCAGCTGGTGACTAAATCAGGGATGCCCATGCAGAAGCTAAAACAAAATGTGCTGAAGAGCTGAGTCTAGTGCAGTTAGATCCAGAGGCAAGGGATGCTGGTCCAGGATTAGAGACCACTACTGAGATGAGTTTCTTATGGTAATTGTGAAAAGATCAGTGGTAGTAACAGTTACCATAATTTAGCAGTGGCAAAAAAATCCTGGAGCAAAACCAGTTACAAAAGCTTGGGTGCTCTTGTATGCATATGGAGTTGCTTGGTCTTTGATGTGTTTGAGGTGTTGAAGAAGAAGAGGAGGAGGTGGTGGTTTTTTATCCCCCCCCTTTCTCTCCTGTAGGACACTCAAAGGGGCTTACAAACTCCTTTCCCTTCCCCCCCCTCAACAAACACCCTGTGAGGTAGGTGGGGCTGTGAGAGCTCCATAGAGCTGTGACTAGCCCAAGGTCACCCAGCTGGCATGTGTTGGAGTGTACAGGCTAATCTGAATTCCCCAGATAAGCCTCCACAGCTCAAGCGGCACAGCGGGGAATCAAACCTGGTTCCTTCAGATTAGAGTACACCTGCTCTTAACCACTACGCCACTGCTGCTCCATGCTGAGTTTGAATCCACAATGGGGATTGGGTCCAGAGTACAGGGTCTTACTCTTCTATTGGAGGATTTGGATTTATGAGTGATAGGAGAAAGGTAACCAGAAGTAAGCGAAAGTCCAAATATGGACATCCCAGTTGAGTTGATTGGGGGACAACAACAGCAGAACCATCTTGGTGGGATGAGTGAATTGCCTGAGTGAAGGGCCAACTAGGGTCAGGTCAACAAAAGATGAGCAGTGGATTGATGGCTTTCTTTGGAATTGTGATTGAATTACTAGGGAAGGTTGCATTGTGAAGGAGGCTCTGCGACTCAGGCTATGGTCCAGAAAACACGAGTCATTCTTCATGTTAGTGGGTGTGAAGGAGCTCTGGAGACTTAGATGAAAGGTCTTTGATTAATGTGATCTTTGGAGCATTTAGGCAGGTGGGCTACTTAAATTCAAGATCCGGGAGGATTCCTGCAAGTATCAGGGGTCCTATTTTCATATCAAGCTGGATATTTTATTCAGGTGTTACATGTTTTAAAGCTGGAGTATCTTGAGGTTCAGGGATCTCTGGAGAGGTGACCTCATATGTAATTGCAAATGTGTTGTATTGAAGAGTGTTATTTTTTAAAGGGAACTTACAACACATCTTCCTCTTCTTGCAGCAGAGCATTGGTTGAAATAACCCTCCCCTAAGAACTGCAAGTCAGCCTGAAGTGTGCAGCTACTCATATCAGCTTTATTTTAATTTCTCATTGGAAAGATGTTTCCTTGCAGCTCCTTTTCATCGTTCATTAATCACATTATCAGAATACGGGAACAGGTTGCTCTAACGATGCAACTGAACAGCTTCCCAGCCGGGCCAGATTTTTCAAAAAAATAATACTCTATCTGGATGGCTAAGGACAGATTGCAGCTGCTTAAAAGTTAACACAGAATCTGAAGCCAGACTTTTTCAAAAGCTGTGTTTTATGTGGGAATCCAGGTTAACCCTAACTGTGATTAACTCTGCTGCCCATATTATACAAACTAAGTGAGGTTAAGACTAAGGCTGCATCTATTCCACACACCATTGGGTATAATGTTCACATTCTCTATAACAATCATTCACAAGCAGAGGCTTGCCCAGACAGGAAAATCTTGTTGCTGTAACATAATTGCACACATTGTGTGTGAATGCAGGTCCTGTGAGTTAATTGCTCCTGAAAAGATAAGATGGTGAAGGGAATTTCATAGCCCACTTTGGGACTGTGTCACAGTTGTCTAAGTATACACTAGGTCTGTGCACCACATTTTCGGAATTTTTTAGATTTGGGTTCATTGGACCTGAACATTTTCAGAAAAGCCAAAAAAAAACCCCTCTTGACTATCCATATCCATAAATGGGATTTGTTGGGGTTTTTTGAGGAGCCGGATGTCTGATAATTTTTGCCTCAGTTAAAGTCTATAGGGAATTTGGGGGGAGGGGCTTTGCAGGGGCTATTTGCCACATTGGTGTAGATGACTTTTCTTAGAGCAGTCCCCAAATTTAGTGAAGTTTGGATTGAGGAGCTCCAATTTTATGGAACCTCAAAGGGGAGCCATAATAAAGTTTTCACTTGTTTCCAAAGGAAAATGGGGCACCCCCTTTGGAGACCCATAACACTGAGTGCTTTGACTCAAGTTTGGAGAAGTTTGGGTCAGGGGGCCCAATACTATGGGGACCCAGTTCTCCATTTTGGTGCCTTGTTGACATTGAGGCACGAGTGATGTGGTCTGACAATGTTTCCCAGAGGCACATGGGGGGTAAGAGAGGAGACTCTGGGCCACATGAGGGAGGCCTGGCCAGATCAACTCCACTGCCATCTTCCCCTCACTATAGATTGTTGCAATCCACATTAGGAATGCAGCAGCCTAACAAAAATGCAATGCAAAATGCAGTGCAGCCATTGGTCAAATAGGAAAGCTCCAGTGAGCTCTCCTATTTTTTCTCTTCAAGAGGCCTTTCTCCCTCCCTTCTATTAACCTGAAAACCAACCAAGGGCAGGAAAGGGGCAACAGGAGATTGCTCCTTCTAGAGTAATCCAACAAAGGAGAGGCCACTTTTGTCAGCCCAGAAGAATCTACCTAGAAGCCCAGCAGAACACCAGCCAAGGTAAGTTTAAAGGGAGGGTGTGAAAATTTAAAGTCCAATTGTCAGCCTTGCAAATGAGCTTTAATTAAAAAAAACATTAAAATACCCTGTACCTTTACAGGGTATGGAAAAGTCAGAAAGCCCCCAAAACTGATTCTTTTTGCAGCTTTTTGGCTTCATTCGTGAGGTAGGTGGTAGTGGTAGCAGCATATGTGAATGGATCATATCTAAACTGAAGAACAATAGCACACATCCAATAAGCAGAAGGGAATGCCTAGCTAAGATCATCAAGACCAGCAACAAACAGTTCTTCAAGTACATCAAAAGCAGGAAGCCAGCAAGGGAAGCGGTAGGCCCGTTAGATGACAAAGGAGCAAAGGGTGTGCTAAAAGATGGCAGGGAGATTGCAGAGAAGCTGAATGAATTCTTTGCATCTGTCTTCACCCAAGAGGAGGTGAGGAACATTCCTGCACCTGAACCAAGCTTCTTAGGAGGCGAATCCGAGGAACTAGCGAAGATAGTAGTAGACAAGGAAGAAGTTCTGGCAGCCATTGATAAACTAAATGTTACCAAATCCCCTGGCCCAGATTGCATTCACCCAAGAGTTCTTAAAGAGCTCAAGCATGAAATTGCTGATCTTCTCACTTTAATATGCAACTTATCCCTGAAATCAGGCTCCATCCCTGAAGACTGGAAGATGGCCAATGTCACACCAATCTTTAAGAAAGGATCTAGGGGGGACCCGGGGAAATTACAGGCCAGTCAGTTTGACATCTGTTCCTGGTAAATTAGTAGAATCTATCATTAAAGATAAAATTATAAAACATGTAGAAAAGCAAGACCTGCTGAGAAAGAGTCAGCATGGTTTTTGCAGAGGCAAATCCTGTCTTACAAACTTACTAGAGTTCTTTGAGGGTGTAAACAGGCATGTGGACAGGAGTGAACCGGTGGACATTGTCTACTTGGATTTCCAAAAGGCTTTTGACAAAGTTCCTCACCAGAGACTGTTGAGAAAACTCAGCAATGAAGGAATAAGAGGGGAAGTCCTCCTATGGATTAAAAACTGGTTGAGAAACAGGAAACAAAGAGTGGGTGTAAATGGGAAGTTCTTACAATGGAGAGATGTCGGGAGTGGTGTCCCCCAAGGATCCGTTTTGGGACCAGTGCTCTTTAACCTATTCATAAATGACATGGAAGTAGGGGTGGGTAGCGTGGTGGCCAAGTTTGCAGATGATACCAAATTATGTAGGGTGGTGAGAACCACAAAGGATTGCGAAGAGCTCCAAGCGGACCTTGATAAATTAGGTGAGTGGGCTCAGAAATGGCAAATGCAGTTCAATGTAGCAAAATGTAAAGTGATGCACATAGGGGCAAAAATCCAAACTTCACATAATATCACGCTACAGGGTCAGTGCTATCAGTCACAGACCAGGAAAGGGATTTAGGCTTCTTAGTTGATAGTTCCATGGGAATGTCAACTCAATGCATGGCAGCTGTGAAAAAGGCAAACTCTATGCTGGGGATCATTAGAAAAGGAATTGATAATAAAACTGCAAAGATTGTCATGCCCTTATATAAAGCAGTGGTGCAACGCGCACTTGTATACCAGGTCCAGTTCTGGTCGCTGCATCTCAAAAAAAAGGATATTGAGGAGATAGAAAAAAGTGCAGAGAAGGGCAACGAGAGGATGATTGAGGGACTGGAGCACCTTCCCTATGAGGAGAGGCTGCAGCGCTTGGGACTCCTTTTAGCTCTGGAGAGGAGGCTGAGGGGGGGATATGATTGGAAGTCTACAAAATTATGCATGGGGTAGAAAATGTTGACAGAGAGAAATTTTTCTTTCACAATAATACTAGGAACCAGGGGCATTCATTGAAAATGCTGGGGAAGAATTAGGACTAATAAAAGGAAAACACTTCTTCACGCAACGCGGTGATTGGTGTTTGGAATATGCTGCCACAGGAGGTGGTGATGGCCACTAACCTGGATAGCTTAAAGGGGCTTGGACAGATTTATGGAGGAGAAGTCGATTTTGGCTACCAATCTTGATCCTCTTTGATCTGAGATTGCAAATGCCTTAACAGACCAGGTGATCGAGCAACAGCCTATAGGAAGGCCACTATGCCTCACATCCTACATGTGAGCTCCCAAAGGCACCTGGTGGGCCACTGCGAGTAGCAGAGAGCTGGACTAGATGGACTTTGGTCTGATCCAGCTGGCTTGTTCTTATGTTCTTATGTTCTTAAGATTCAGTCTTCAGTCCCAAGATTCTGTTTGCAGACATGGGGCTTTGACTATTTTGTCACCAACCTGCATCTCCCAGGTTGCTCTGACCCACCTCAGTGCATCCAAAGGCTTTCAAGTGGCAAGTGGGTTAAGCAGACTCAGGGAAGGAAATTAGAATACATCCTACATGCCCTGTCACTTCTGTATATGCATAACAAGATCATTGGAGTTAAGCCTCAGTTTTCAACGATATGCCTCTATATTGTGCATAGAATATATTATGCAAATATTTTTAAAGTGCTAAAAAAATCCAAGTTGTTCTGTTTTCCTACTGGTAACAGACTACATAGGCCTGAATTCAGGAAACTGAATTAAGAAACATGTGCAGCAGAATTATTTCAGAAATGGTAACAACAGTCTGTTTACTCTTCTATTTTTGAAGCCTTGTCTTCTCAGTGGGTGGGTGAAAATGTTCTCCAGTCCCTTTCTTTTCAAAAGAAAGCTTATATATATACATTCGAGAGTAACCCATTCTCAGGGCAATCCCTCTCAGTTTAACAGTATTTCCCCGCAGATGCTTAGTAACAAATATTTCCCAAGTAAAAAAGAAAGTGGAACAAGTCCCATAATATCCATTAGAGTATTGAATGCTGTGTGAGAGATATGCCCCCATGGTTGTGAGCTTCCTCTTCTAGCTATTCATCTACACCTGTGGTAGTTAAATGGCATGCAGCCTCCAGGAGCTGGGACACCTGGGAATTATCAGGACCTGCAAGCCAGCTGAAGCAAACCCCCCCTCCTTGCTCTCCATCTGGGCTGGTGAGGGGGGGGAGGGAGGCCTGCCTCAACTGGGTTGTGGGCCTAATAAGCCCCTCTCAAGGCAAGCCAGGTTCACTCAGTCCAGGCACCCTCTACTCCCACCCCAGTGCCATTCTTAAGGGGCCAAGCAGCCCTCCCCTCCCTCCCAGGCTGGGCCTGCAATCCATGTCACATATTTATGTAATATCTGGCCCTCATAACAAAATGAGTTAGATATCCCCTTTGATCTAAAACCACCATGAAAACTATAGAGAATAGCAACATGATTGCAATCCTGCACCTAGTTATAAGTAAGTGTATAATCCCTAAATATATTCAGTTCAGGGGTGTCTGGGGAGGCAGCAGCATAATAGCCACCTTTGGTTGTCCTGACCAGGACAGAAAGGCAGTAGATAAATCTGGTGAGTAATTACATGAATATAATTAAAAAAAGGATTACCTAAATTAACAAACAAAGTCCTTCACTCACATAGGGGCCCATACATATCTGAAGGTGTCTCTGAGAGTCTCTCACACCCCTAGATGCTTATTATACTCTCTCTGAGGGGAAAAGCTGGCTTGAATGTTTGACCTCTCTTTGGATTGCAATAGAAGTTGGTTTACAACTCAGCCTCCCAAGCTTCTTTCTAGCATTGCTCCACAGAAGCTATGAAAGGGATTACAAGAATCGATTCATGCAGCACCTTAAAAAAATCAACAAGATTTCCATGGGGTATAAGCTTCTGCAAGAATTAATGTTCCCTTCATCGGCTGTGGAATCACCTCCTTCTGGAGATTTGAAAGATTGTCTCACTCTTTTAGTTTTCTAGAAGGTAGTAAAAGGATTTTTTTTAAAAAAAATCAAGACAAAAGTTTATGTGACAGTTTTATGAATTAGCTAGGAATATCTTGTGTTTTTAAATGATATTTCTGTGTTTAAAATGATATCTCTGTGTTTCTTAAAATGATATTTTGCTGGACTGAGTTTTGATTTCAATCCCTTGGCTAGCCACATTGGCAGCTACTGAGGAAAGCAAGTGCGCCATAAGCATGTTTCTAAAAATAATAAGCATATAAAACTTCCTTGTGATACTACAAGGCCTTGTGTAACTTTGGAGGAGTACCTTCCGCATCAAAACTTGGAGAGTACTGCATTAAAAAAAGATAGAATCCTCTATGCTGGGTCTAATAAAATCCACAATGGAAGCAGCCTCCATTCTCCAAAACCATGGAAGAATTCACTACAGTATAGCCAAGGGGAAATACGCCATAACGCAGCTTTCTTGAAAATTAGGGTAACACTGTGTCTAAACTATTCTGAGTTCTAGCTATTCTCAGATAATATCAACACACACACACCTCTCACAGCTGATGTCTAATCCTTTTAAAAGTTTCAATTACTTATAACTGGCTATCAGAGCATCTCTAAGAATGCAGCCATGTATGATAAAGTATCAACAGAGAATGCTTTTTTTTAACGCCCAGATTCCATCATTTATTGAGTAAGCTTCCTTTATCAGACATGAACATATATTTAATAAGGAGAAAAACGAAAGCTTTCCTCATATTCAATTACTAAGGGCTGCATTCATATTAGAGATTTCATGATGCCATGACCGCATACACACACCACCACCAAAATAGAGGAAAGATTTTATTAGGAACACCAACGACAAATGTAATGAGGATTTCCTCTACTTCCAGATTTTCCCATTCAACTGTGGGAATGGGAAAAAATAAAATAAAATACCTTACAATTAAAATATATACAAAATTGATTTCTTAGCTGATATCTGCTAATAAGCTTCTTTGTATAGCTGTGTAGACCTGGACTTAGATCATTTTTACCATAAAAAAATTACTCTTACTCAGATCCAACAGGGTACATCTACATCTGCTGCCTTTTGCACTGAGTGTCAAGATGCTTGGAGAAGCTGTTTACTGTGGGTCCCATGTAGTAGAATATGACAATTACACACCCCCCCACCTCATTAATACACACACATTCTTTGGACCCCCACACATTGCCTCTTGAATAAGGAGGGTTCCTTCTTAGCTTAACAGGAACTCCATTTGGGGCCAAACTGAACATTACATTTCCTTTTAAAGAGTTGGGTTCTCCATAGAATCCCACTCATAGGAGCATTTAGGGTTGGATCATGTTTGAAGGCCAAGGCAAGTAAACTGCAAATTTTATTTCAATCGGGGATACACAATACTGGCCATTTACTTCCTCTGGAGGATTTTGTTGTGGCTTGTTGTGTTAACCAATGGCGGCGGGTGGACTCTACCTCCCAACCTGCTATTCACTCTGCCATTCTGTGCTTTCTCATTACCAGATTATCATCCTGTTTTGTGCTGGAAGTGGATGGCAGGACTGACTGAGCTCCTCTCATCCAATCCTCCTTTCTTAGCAAAAAGAGAGATTCCAGCACTGGGTACTTCCCTTCAACAACTTATTCCTACTTTTAAAAACATCTCCCTGAAAGATGTTTTATGGTTTCAGAGGGCAGCCATGTTGGTCTGAGGTAGAACACCTAGGATTAAAGATACCCCCCCCCATCTTGTAGGTGCTACTAGACTCAAATCTAAACTATTTTCATGAGGTGTGAGGGAATGAGCCTTTTGCAGATTTTTTTGGAAGAATTTCTACTTGGATGAAGGAAGAAAAAACTGTTGTGATAACCTTTCAACACCCTTTCTACAGTGTCTCTGAAAAAGGCTTCATGAACTCGTCAAGAAAGGGAAGCCACCAACACCTGGCAATGGAAGATCACAGAGACTTGAAGACTGGAGGAGGAGCCTGAGTGGAACTGGAAGACAGACCAGTCACCAAAATCAGAATGGCACTTTCATTGAGAAAAAAATTAAAATCACCTATATTATTTGCAAATGTTCATGGTTCAAACCCTACCAACACATGTGAGAGCACAATCCTAGCACTGAACACTTTGTTTGTTTGTTTGTTTGTTTATTATTATTTAGATTTTTATACCGCCTATCCCCAAGGCTCCAGGCGGTGTACAACAAAACAATACAAATCAAGTTCAGGAGCAAACTATACAATTAAAACAAGAGCAAACTCCACAGAGGCTCCATCGTTAAAATATACTGGATTTCATTAAAACAGCGGTAATATCATAGTAGAAGGTGCCCAGTAAACCTTTTCCTTCAAACCTCCCCTAGGAACGCCGACTTCTCCATAGAGGGTAATCTAGATGTAACCGAGCAGGGGGCGCCTGTAGAGATTCAGTAGAGATGTTAAGCATATATGGTTTGGCATTCCCACTGAATCAATCTTTTTTTTTAAAAAAATCAAGGGTTATACCTATTCTTAGAGCAGCAATGCTATTAACTATCAGAGACATGTATTGGATGAAGGGGAAAACTCTGTTTTTCAACCTAACTTTGGAACTGCATTGCACTCAAGGTGATACATAACCATATCTATATCTTCCTTATACCATTTATCTTTTGCATAACTCTGCACAAATATTTTCCTTATACATACGGACACAGTAATACTAGGAACATTTTCTCCCCAAAATGACTAATTGCTCAGAATTTTCCTATTAGGTTTCTTATTGTGCTTTAATTTCTGTTTCATAATATCATTGTTGACTATGTGTGTATGTGTGTGTGTGTGTATGTGTGCACCCATGTGTGTGTATGTATACATACATGCATGCAAACACACACACAAGTTTTTGAGGTCAACTAAAAGGTCTTTTGTGGTGCCTTGTAACTGATGCATCCACATAATTTTTTCTTAATTTGCCTTAAGATCCATTTTCCTTGAGCAAATGTTTCATTTCAAATTAAAATAACTGCAAAAACAAGACTTATTTTTGCAGCACCGTAATGGGTTTCTAAATGCCAAATAAGTGCTGTATGTATATTGTTGTTCTTTTTGTGCATTAGGAATATATACTTTTTAAAAAAGTAAGTATTAGAAAAATAGAATGAATGAACAACATTTCAGTGGGCTGTAAAGGCCCCTGACCTCTTGCTGCATATTGTCAGCATTAACAATAATTCTTATTGTTCCTTAGACAAAGAGTCACTGACAGGCCATGTTGCAATGACCAAACTTTCTACACAATCAGAAACATTGTGCTTTTCAAAACCTGACAACATATCAACAAAAACACTCTCCCCGACTGATTAACAATATCAGCTCTCATAGGGGATTGTCAAGAAGAGCATTGACATATGCAGCTAAAATTTCTGCATTCATATACATTTGCAGGTAACCACCCACTGCTCTATTATTTCTGCGACCTCCTGTAGGGTGGGTGGGGGGGACAATTTCCATGGAGCAGAGTATAGGCCAAGGGGAGAATGTCACTATCAATTCAATATTTTGTTGTTGTTTTGTGTTTTGGTAGCATAGGAGAGACAGGTTGATAGGAATGTTTTCCAGACTGGCTAAATGGTGAGGCTTCCACTTTGTCCCAAGATGTAGAATCCCAGGGACATACAGGTGGATTTCACCACAGGCAGTATGAATTACACTAGCAGCAAAGCCAGAGACTAAGAATCCATTGTTTTTCTGAGGTTCGAACAAAAAGATAGGAGAGGCCTGATGAGTCATCAGGACCCAAAAGAATACCTGGGCTATTCCCTTCAATACTTGCTTTGATTGTTGAGATGGATGCAGAGATGGCTCAGAGTGCTGATTAAATCACCTTCAGGTGACACAGTGGGGATTAGCTGGCCCCACTGTCATGCCAGGTACACCTTCAGGCCAGGGGAAAAGTTCAGTGGCCAACAACCTTCCTGCCCAGGCCTGACACACAAGAAGGATCCTCTAACTCTCTGGGAGGCATCCATTTTGTGGAGAGCAGGGTCTTGCTCCTGTGCAAGTCTTTGGCCCCCATGTCTTTGTGGCATCCCTTAGTGGAAGAAGGGGTCCAACTGCTTGCAGCAGAGCTGTTGTGAGGATAAAATGGAGGAGAGGAAAATGATGTAAACCACTTTGGGTCCCTGCTCAGGAGAAAGACAGGAGCCCCTTCCACACACACAAAATAATGCTTTTTCAAACCACTTTCACAACTGTTTGCAAGTGGATTTTGCCATTCCGCACAGCTTCAAAGAGCACTGAAAGCAGTTTGAAAGTGCATTATTCTGCATGTGCGGAATTAGCCAGGGTATAAATGAATTAAATAAATATTGCTGGGTTTCATTGTATTTTTAAGCTAATTTTAGAGTTTTGTTTTGGATATGTTCAGTACTTATGTCTTTTCATTTATTTTTTGTTAACTTCCTCAGATTGAACAATTGGATAGAAGTAATTAAAACAAGTAATTTTTTTTTAAAAAAACCAGCATTCTGCCAGGTCACACAATCACTTAGTTGCCTCCCCCCTTTAAATAACTACAATACAAACCACAGAACCTTGTCCAAATTTCATTGAAAATAGTTCCTGTGAAACTGAAGGAAAGGTGCAAGGAATGTGGAGCTGGGGAAATGATGGCGAGAAATATTTCTGGGTAGACAGGAAATTCAGTGACGGTAGGGGCAGAAGGAATCCATCCACAAAGTGTTGTCTGGATGAACAGAGAATGTCAATACTTGAGAAAACCACAGCCAACCCCACTTCCATTAAAATCCTTTTCAAAATCAGTTTGCACACTCCTGCTACACCCAACAAATATAACTGTACACACACCTTTAAAAAACTTAAAAATAGCTAAAACAATGGATACGATTTTTTAAAAAATGTATTTTCCTGCTAGTGGGTGTGCTGGTTGTGTTGGCAATACTCTGGTGTGAGTTTTAATCTATTTCTAGATCACACTTATGAAGTAGAAGACAAATTCTGTGCACCCAGATGAGGGAGATCACCCCACCTCACCATTTTCCCCCACATCATTTTCAGCTGAATAAATACTTCTTTACTGTTTGTGCCACTGCAGTAGACAACTCTGCCTCATTATGCACGGCACTGCAGAAACAAGGAGGAAAACCCATGTAGTTCAAGCACCTTAATCAAAAGGCTTAATATAGTTCAGAAACGCTGACTTCTGTGATTTCACTCCAATTTGCTCTGCACAAACACCACATTAAGAATCCCCTAGAAGTCAGGTGCAGCAGGAGAGTGCAAAGGAGTGTAGAGTCCTCCTCTTAAAATGATATGTGCAGAAACAGAATTTTGGGATGGAGGGAATAAGAGACAGAATTAGGTTTTTATATACCTTTTCCCCCTTCGAGTTAATTCCTTCCATTTGGAAACCTAGATTACATTGGGGGAAAGCAGCTTCTTTCATTTCATTGCTGGAGAGATAGAAAATGTATTGCATACTGTACTAAACATTAGGAAATCTTTGGTCCAGATCTTGCCTTTGCCTTGCACCCTTCTGAGCCCATTTGACTTAAATGGAGGTTTTTTAAAGAGAGGCTGGATGGCCATCTGTCAGGAGTGCTTTGATTATGTGTTCCTACATTGCAGGGGGTTGGACTTGATGGTCCTTGGGGTGTCTTCCCACTCTATGATTCTATGAAGGTAGCCTTAGACAAGTCGCTGTCAACCAACAGCATCCCACTCTCACCCCCTGTGATATGTAAATAGAATGTAAATAGATATGTAAATAGAATAGAAGCACTATTGAGATTCAATATGATCTCAGTATTATTGATATTGAGATAATTGAGAGGTGAAATGCTTTAAATACACACACCATGGATATATTATGATTCTTCAGTTTTAAGAGATATTTCTACTTTTAAGGTTGGGTTAAGAGGAATTCTAGCTAGGATGAAGCCAGTATGCAAAAAGAAAACGTGATTGACTGTTGTGGGTTTTTCAGACTGTGCAGCCGTGGTCTACTAGTTTTTGCTCTTAATGTTTTGCCCGCATCTATGGCTGGCATCTTCAAAGGCTCGTCACCATGAGATGCGTTTCTCTCTGTGGCACAGTGTGGAGTGATTGTGTGGTGGGGTATCCAAGCGGCAAAGCCCACAACAGACAATTGACTCCTCTCCTTCAACAATACAGAAAATGGAATTATTCAGGGTTGCTGTTGTTTTGTTGTTGTTGTTTTTTAAAAATAATTTCTTCTCAATCAATTAACCTTTATTGGCATAATAACACAATATTTATGAACATTTGTCAGTGACAACACACAAACATTTTGCTACAGGCTCCAGAATCTCCTTACAATCACCATTCAACAGAAAGGAGCAACCGCGACTTACCACAGTCGCCATTGCTGCTGGGGAAGGGACAGCCCAAGGCAGGCTGCCGCCTTCCCCTAGGCCTCACGAGGCCTCACTGGCATTGCAAGGCCTGCCCTGGCCTGCCGCGCATGTGCGGACAGGCAAGCAGTGCGGTCAAGTGAGGTCAGGGAAGTTGCCCTGACGTCACTGGAGGGTGGACCAGGCGGCCTACATAATGCAAGGCTCACCTGAGCCGGTCACGTTCCCACCCTCTTCTCCCTTAATTTTAATGCTTGTTAATGAATGATGCATGTCATGGCTTGTTTGACGGGTTACGCATGGGGGAGTGATCTATAGACAGGGGTGATATATCTGCTTTGATGGAACCTCCTTAAGAGGTTTGGGGTGGAGCAAGCCAACGGGTTTGAGTTCCCAGACGTGGGCTTATAGGGCTTGCCTCCTGCAGCAAAACAAGTCTTCAGGAAGTGGCTACCGCCCATCTGGAATCTCTCTTAGCTGCTCCAAAATGTGTGGAATTTTCCTCAGCAGACGGGATGGAGGAAAATTTAGGTTACTGGGGGCCAGCAATTAAGCTGCCCAGCAAAAGCATCAGACCCCCATGCTGCGCCTTACGCTTCTGTTTAACTTGGAATCAATATGTTAATAAAAGGCTATGGCCAATCTTTTTTACCATAACAAACTTCTTGTTGTATGTTATCAAGGGTTTGGCAGGAGGCTGGGGCCAGTCAGTTACTTCTCTCAGACAGCAAATATAATTATTTGAGTGTCGGGTATTCTTCGAGGCCCATCAGTAAGAGCTCTAAATATTTGCTGTTGTAAAGGCGATACAATAGAACATGAGGAACAGTCTCTTCACCCCCCAATTCCACAGGAGCACGTTCTTTCATGATGGGGAATTCCCAAGCCTCTCCCCTGTCTAAGAGCAGAAGGCAACACGTTGCTATCTGGCCAGGGTCAGAGCTCTGCTTCATCTGGCCTTGATTATCAGCTTCTTCAAGAAGTTTTATTCTTTGATAATTAGTTGTTTTATGTTCTGTTTTTAAGCTGTTGTTCACTGCCCTGAGTCTCTAGGGTAGGATTTGTCTCCAGATGGATTACAATTCTCATCTCGCCAGCATGGCCAATTGGCCATGCTGGCAGGGGCTGATGGGAATTGTAGTCCATAACATCTGGAGTGCCAAAGGTTCACCATCACTGGCCTAGGGGGAGGGTGGTCTAGAAATGAAACAAACAAACAAACAAGAGGAATTCTCCCCATTCCACCGGAAAGCCTCTCTGGGAGTGACGGGGCTGCATGGCCAGCCACCTGGCTGCTCGGATGGGGCTGCTCAGCATTACAATCTCTGCTCCCCCACCCCCAACATGCAAGCTATGGTTACCTCTTCAGCTCTGTTCTTTAGGGGACAATATTGTTGTACTAGAAAAAGCCACAAACAAACACTTAGGAACCTATTTTGTATGCTGTACAACACAAAATGGAAAAACTAAATGAAGGATGACATAGTAATGTATCCATAAAACTAACAACCCATCCAAAAAAATTCACCAAAATAAGCACATCTAGAGAAACCCAACAAGATACACTGCATTCAGATTCTATCATACAAGATCACTATGGGAAACTGCTTATAAAGGACAAAAAAATTTTTTAAATCTTTCTCATGGGCAAAAGAGATTTTCTCATGTTCACTAGTTCAGCCAGAAGCAAAACAAACTGAGCTTTGCAACCATCAGGTTAGTTCACACATATATCTTTCATTACTGAGGAACTGTAGCACCTAGCGAGAGAACTTTCTCATGTCCGGGGTGAGACATCACAGATTAATTACAGCTAAAATTTCCAAATCAACCAACATGAACTCCTTTTTTTTTTCATTGATGAGGACAATTCACACACTATTTTAACTGATATATACAAAGGGAGAAAGTGTGAAAAGGGAATATTGACAGTAAACAAACACAGTTTATATGTGTTTAGCTTTAGTTTCTGTTGGGGATGGAAACTAAGGGACATTGCAAAGGCTTTGCACAAACAAAAAATAGTGGGTTTTGATGAGCAAGCTGAAAAGAAAGTGGGCCTCACATGGACATGCAAGAAGGGAAAGCCAGGCAGGTTGTCTGATAGGCATGATGTGTGCTCATCCTAGAAAAATAAAAGTGTGAATGGTATTATACACACATACAAAGTGGAGGACCCACAAAGAACTTGCTGGGGCATCTTGTTTCTCCCTGAATCCTCCTCCTCCACAGCTTCCTATTTCCTTAGAATCCCCCCCATGGGCTCTCTGTTTCCTGCTCCCTTCTCTCCCTTTATACTCACTGGCAAACATATCTTTCTCTGTCCACCTGTCTTCAGTTCTCCCTCCTCCTGTTCTCCTGGTAGCCTCACCCCAGGGAAACTAGAGTCCAGTTCCACGGAGGGTGCTTGTGCCAGCCAGGTCCAGTTGTGCAATGGGTTCTGCCTCCATCAGGGCAATGGAACAGGATCTTTCCCAGAGCAGTTAAAGCATCCATATCCACCTCATTCTACTGGGGTTACCAACCTCCAGGTGGTAGCTGGAGATCTCCTGCTATTTCAACTGAGCTCCAGGTGACAGAGATCAGTTTCCTGAGAAAAAATGGCCACTTTGAAGGGTGGGATTCTATGGCTTTATAGTCCACTGACACCCTCCCAAGCCCTGTCTCTCAGGCTCCACCCCCCAAAATCTCCCCTTGTATGTCCCAGTCCAGAGCTGGCAACCCCATATTCCTCCCCATCCATGGTTTTGCTTTACAGAAGCCAAGGATTAGAAGGCTCAGTGTTGTTGTGATTGCCTAGCCACCTTTCAAAATAACAACTGAGAACTCAGTAGGCATTTTTTCAAAACGTTTTTTAAAAACATTTCTCTTATATTTCCATGTGAAGATCACAATTGATCTTGCTGGCAATCCATCCTATAATCCTCTCTATCTGATATTTAGATTGGTATTTTCATACATTGGTAATATGTAGTCTTATCTGGGAACGATCTGCCCATAGACACAATAGTTCTGATGAATATTGATTTTTCCTAGGTGGTTTTGGTTGCATAGTTATAGTTAGTAGCATTTTCTCCTGACGCTTCAGTTGCATCTGTGGCTGACATCTTCAGAGGATCAGCCACAGATCCCAGCCACAGATGCAGGCAAAACGCCAGGAGAAAATGCTACTAGAACATTGGACATACAGCCCGAAACCACACAACACCCCAGTGATTCCGCCACAAAGCCTTCGACAATACAATAATAATTTACTCTTGATGAATGGTAATTGACAGTTGAAACCCATGCCAATTTTGCACAACTATATTAATATAGCACATAGTCTGTTGAATACAGCAGTTTAATCTTTCCTATAGTGTTTAGCCAATCAGTCAGACTGTCCTTGGTATGGATTGGCTCAAGTGCTTCAGTATACAACTACCACGCTTGAGATCTGGAAATCAGTTTCACTATGGAATAAAGTTTGTGTTTTTTATACACAAGACGCCTGGTTCAAATGATCTCACATAATAATCTGGACCAAGATTTGTGGACTTCCCAAAACATTTAGCGGGTTCCTGTTAGACAACTGGATACTAGGATAGATACTCTAATCTAGCAGAACTCTTCTTGCATTCTTAATATGCTAATAATCCCAACTACTGAGACTGGCATAGTCTGGGCTTATCTTTCCATCGATAGCAGAAGATTTTAGAGGAAACTAGGATAAAAGTGTTTCTCTAGAGTCCTTCCTTCTAGCTGCTAGACCCCACACACAAATCTTCTCCTTAATCAATAGCACTGTCTTTTTCCTCTCTCCATCTACCATTGAGCTATTTTTTATCCAATGGCAGTGTCTGCTGTTGGAAGACATTTTCCTCTGCTGCCATTTCTCTCTGTCCCTAGCCATTCAAGTGTTTTGTATTTATGTCATTAGTAACTGAAATGCTTCAACCTTTCCTAACAATTGCATTCGGTGTCAAACCTATTTCCCCACGTATGATAGTTTTGTATAGTTGGACATTTTACACTGACAATTCATGAACCTGAAAATCTCAGCATTTACTTAAAATTCTATCAAGGTTCCAGTTCATAAGAAAGTACAGAAATACTTCAGAGTATGGAGTCAATGTCTGGTGACATCTCAAAAAACAGTAATACAGCAAAACAGTAACAGTAATTATTTATTTGATATATTTATCCCACTTTTCTCACCAATGAGGACTAAAAGCAGCTAACAAAGCAAAAGGAAAATACAGCAGAAGCTACAAGAAGGAGGGCATTTCTAGTGCTTCAGATTTCTAGTGCTCACTTAGTATAAAAAATCATAAAAAAATTGGAAGAGATCCCAAGGGCCGTCAAGTCCGTAACCCTGCAATGCAGGAACACATCATCAAAGTAGGGTCTCAGTGCTTGCAGAGTTACCAACCACCTGTTGGGACCTGGAGAGCTCCCAGAATTACAACTGAAATGGTGGGTGAACTCAATGACAGCTTTGGTGGGTGAACCCAATGACACTATACCCCACTGCTCAAATCCTGCTCTTTACAGGCTCCACAGCCAAATCTCCAGAAATTTCCCAAGCCACAGTTGGCAATCCTACCTCTTTTCCACTCCCCATGACTAGCACACACCACACAATGGGTTTATTTCCCATGAATAACACAAACCCCAGAATTCAGTTCTCTTAGCAAGCTTAAGTTTATTTGGCATTAATTTTAATATTTTTTTAGAAGATCCAGGTAATGTGATGTTTCTATTTTCCATTTTAAAATATTAGCCAAGGCAACACCTTTTAAAGACCTTCAGGTAGGAAAGATTTCATAAGCAGAAGTTCAACAAATGTCTCTTCCATTCAGAGGATGACTTTCCAACAATAGAGGAAGAAAACTGGATTACGCAGGTATGTTTCACCAACCTAATGAAAAATTCTGCATTAACTGAAACTCTAATACCAACAGAAAGCAGTATAATGAAAGCTGCCACGCCACCATTCTCTCTGCCATGCTTTTGAGGACAACATGGTATAATCAGACAGTAGCAAGAAGGATAAGCTAACATCTTGACGGGTTTCACCCTTAAGAATAATAATTGTATGTCTGATTCTCCGGGGATGCATGTCTATAAACCTAATAAATAAAATAAATAAAATATAAATAAATAACTGACTCACGGCAACCCCATGACCATGGCGCTTACAAGGCAATGGATGAGCAGAGATGATTTACCATCGCCATCCTCTGGACAGCACCCTAGTCTTCCCTGATGGTCTCCCATCCAAGTACTCATCATGGCCAACCCTGCTTATCTTCAGAGCTCTGATGAGTTCAAGCTAGTCATGGCTATTCCTCGACTCCTATCATTTCACCCAACAGACTTATTTTAGAACATACCTTTCTCCCTGCTTCTTGTCTAGGATCAGAACTAAGGCTAATGCATGCCCAAATAACTCAAAAAATCCACAAGATGTAAGAGATACTCTTGCCACTTTGCTCTAAAAAATGCCAGTTCACTTGAATCTTTGGGTGAAATCATTTCTGGTATAATGTAGTGGGCATACATTCACTAGATAAGAACCGTATAAAGCGACAGAAGATAATGTGTAGATCTCCCCTTCCCTACAGGCTCTGCATCCTTCCAACCATCTTCTTTCTTTTCCTGAGTTAGTGACCCACCCCTCCCCTGTGGTATCACTTCATTATTCATTAAGAACTTTTTTTTAACTGCCTGTGTAAGACTTGCTTTTCCTAGCACCTGCTGTGTTTGGACAGAACTATTGAGGGTGGAGGCAAAGCCTTCCTCCCACGCCTCGACACTGGATAGTCAGTTTAGTGCTGTCTTCATGTTTGTATGGAGCATCCTTTGCCTGGTCATGAAGGCAACATGCATGACTAATTTGGTAAGTATCCCAGTACAATCAGCTGCAAGCAACACATCAGTCTGCAACCAATGGAGTTTCCATCAGTGTTCTCTCAGATCACTTGGTTCATACTCAGTACACTGTGGTGTTGTATGCAGTGTAACTGGACTAGGGACCAGAGAGATCCAGACCCAAATCCTTAATTTTCAATAATGTTAACAGGATGACCTCGAACTACTCACCGTTTCTAATCTATCTTGCAAGGGTTTTGTGGAAGATAAAATGAGAACATTTATGTTGCTCTAAGCTCCCTGGAGAAGGAGAGTATAAAACTTAATAAAATAAAATCTTTAGAGCCATTCCCTCTACAATATGGATGTAATTGATCTATTTCACAGGGTATAGTACTGAGACGATCGCATTAACCGTGTTTCTCAGCATTGTTAAATGGTATTACTATATGGTTCTGGAAGTGAGCTGGCTTATACCCTAAGGAGTGGCTAGGAAATTCAAAGGTCACAGGCTGCTGCCAGGTGGCAAAGGACTTGGAAAGAGTTTACTAGAAAGTGAAAGCAGCTACCAAAGCTCCAGAGTGCTGCAGAAGGTGTTTTACTAACAAAGCCCCATGTCTGACTTTGGTGAGAGACACCAGAATGATCTCACGGACACTTGGGCTGTCTCTGTATGTATGTAAAGTGCCATAAATCACAGCCACACCCCAAAAACCCTGCTGAACTTTCAAGGCAAGAGACAGAGGCCTCTGTGTAGTGACCCTGGATTTCCCAGGTGGTCTCCCAAGTATTAACCGTGGCCAACCCTACTAAGTTTCTGAGATCTGATGAGTTCTGGCAAGCTTGGGCTACTTCTTACCTAGGAAGTGTTCCAGAGGAGACAGACAGAAGAAAGCAAGCTGAGAAGGACTCAAAAAATATGTGAAAGGAGCAGTCAAAGAAGAATGCAGCAGGAGGAATGAAATAAGTGATCGGGGGCAACAGGCAGCTTGTCCTCCTTACAGGGCTGTAAGAGTGATTAAGCCAAGCCTCTGGGATTGGAAGAGTCCACATATAGGGTGAAGAAGAGACTAAATCCTTGGGGATGGGGCGGTATAAAAATCTAATAAATAAATAAGTAAACAAACAAACAAATAAACAAACAAACCCATTGTCCAAGAACCTCACGGCCTGGGAGGGAATGTTAGTGTAGGAATGTGTGGGAAACAGTTGGGGTCCCACTGATAAAACTTGGAAGCGGGCCTTCACAATATAAGAACAAAAGAACATAAGAACTAGCCTGCTGGATCAGACCAGAGTAAATCTAGTCCAGCACTCTGCTACTCGCAGTGGCCCACCAGGTGCCTTTTGGGAGCTCACGTGCAGGATGTGAAATCAATGGCCTTCTGCTGCTGCTTCTCCTGAGCACCTGGTCTGCTGAGGCATTTGCAATCTGAGATCAAGATTGGTAGCCATAGTTCCTCACCAGAGACTGTTGAGAAAACTCAGCAATGAAGGAATAAGAGGGGAAGTCCTCCTATGGATTAAAAACTGGTTGAGAAACAGGAAACAAAGAGTGGGTGTAAATGGGAAGTTCTCACAATGGAGAGAGATGTCGGAGTGGTGTCCCCAAGGATCCGCTTTTGGGACCAGTGCTCTTTAACCTATTCATAAATGACCTGGAAGTAGGGGTGGGTAGCGTGGTGGCCAAGTTTGCAGATGATACCAAATTATGTAGGGTGGTGAGAACCACAAAGGATTGCGAAGAGCTCCAAGCGGACCTTGAAAAATTAGGTGAGTGGGCTCAAAATGGCAAATGCAGTTCAATGTAGCAAAATGTAAAGTGATGCAACATAGGGGCAAAAAATCCAAACTTCACATACACGCTTACAGGGTCAGTGCTATCAGTCACAGACCAGGAAAGGGATTTAGGCGCCTTTAGTTGATAGTTCCATGGGAATGTCAACTCAATGCATGGCAGCTGTGAAAAAGGCAAACTCTATGCTGGGGATCATTAGAAAAGGAATTGATAATAAAACTGCAAAGATTGTCATGCCCTTATATAAAGCAGTGGTGCGACCGCACTTGGAGTACTGTGTCCAGTTCTGGTCGCCGCATCTCAACAAGGATATTGAGGAGATAGAAAAAGTGCAGAGAAGGGCAACGAGGATGATTGAGGGACTGGAGTACCTTCCCTATGAGGAGAGGCTGCAGCGGTTGGGACTCTTTAGTTTGGAGAGGAGGCGGCTGAGGGGGGATATGATTGAAGTCTACAAAATTATGCATGGGGTAGAAAATGTTGACAGAGAGAAATTTTTCTCTCTTTCTCACAATACTAGAACCAGGGGGCATTCATTGAAAATGCTGGGGGGAAGAATTAGGACTAATCAAAGGAAACACTTCTTCACGCAACGTGTGATTGGTGTTTGGAATATGCTGCCACAGGAGGTGGTGATGGCCACTGACCTGGA
Source organism: Sphaerodactylus townsendi (assembly GCF_021028975.2). NCBI lineage: Eukaryota > Metazoa > Chordata > Lepidosauria > Squamata > Sphaerodactylidae > Sphaerodactylus > Sphaerodactylus townsendi. The sequence continues at coordinate 69,311,106 of NC_059435.1, forward strand.
TAGCTTTAAAAGGGGCTTGGACAGATTTATGGAGGAGAAGTCGATTTATGGCTACCAATCTTGATCCTCCTTGATCTGAGATTGCAAATGCCTTAACAGACCAGGTGATCGGGAGCAACAGCCGCAGAAGGCCATTGCGTTCACATCCTACATGTGAGCTCCCAAAGGCACCTGGTGGGCCACTGCGAGTAGCAGAGAGCTGGACTAGATGGACTTTGGTCTGATCCAGCTGGCTTGTTCTTATGTTCTTATGTTCTTATCGACTTCATAAATCTGTCCTTTTTAAAGCTATCCAGGTGAGTGGCCATCACCACCTCCTGTGGCAGCATATTCCAAACACCAATCACACGTTGTGTGAAGAAGTGTTTCCTTTTATTAGTCGTAAATATGAGTGTTGACCTCTGACAGCAGTGGATTTAGAAAGGTGTAAATTCTCATTAGGGCTGCACTGAAAGTTACTTAGCTAGAGTACCTCAGGTCTCTATATTCAAGACTCTGTGAAGGACAAGGACACACCACTGGAAGCTCCATCCCTGGCACCCGTTATTTTGTGCACGAATAAAAAACATTTTTTGGGCTGCCTTTCTACCCAATCAGGCTCCCCAAGGAAGCTCACATGAAAAATTAAAAACATCTTAAATTATAAAAGAATTCAATGAAAACACATAAGAAACAATACCAGAGAATGACCAATAATTGTTATTGGAGGTACAGCAAACAAAACAGGGAAGTTTTCACGTTCTGGTAGAAAACCCCAACAGAGGGAGACAGATGAATCTCCCTGAGGAGGGAGTTCAAAATTTGGGTGCCTTGACCAAAAAATCTAAATTTCCTTCCTAATCTACAAAATTTCTACATGGAGGAAGGTTTTATTGGGGGCCAGTACTTAAAACACAATTTTTCATGTGCATTCTGAAACGATACAGTCATGCTGGGAAGACTGTAACACATGCCCACCTTGTTAGTTTTCTGATTCAGCTGTCTGCTGTTCCAACACATTTAAGGTAATTCCTCCTCTCTCCCTCCTTCAACAATCAAGCCTCCTACCAGACAATTTTCACCCTCAACTTCTTTTTAAATTTACCACTTTAATAAAAAAAAGCGCTCTGGAAAAGAAAACAGGTTAGATTTTTTAAAAAGTTCTCTCCACCTCACCCCATCCAAAGCATTTTTATTAGGTGCAACAGCAATAAACAAAACTTGCTGATATGAGAGAATATTACAGTGAAGGGAGCAAATAACCAAATTTAAAGCTGCACTGCAGCAAAACAAATACACTGGCAACTGTTTTTCGCAAATCATTTATCTCCCCGCTCCAGTGTAGCTCCAAATTATGGGCTGTGTGAACTACTTAGCTTGGGGAAGCCTCTCAGACTCCCTCCCTCCCTCCCTCCTTCCCACTTTGAAAAAAAAAATACACCTGGAGGTTCATCTGACAGAAGCAGCAGGTAGGAAAATGGTTTAAAATATCCCTGCAGCAAATGCAGCTCCCAGAGTTCCTTTGAACCGGTCCTTGGCTCGGCGTGCAGGCAAGGGGTTTGGGGGATTATACACCCAGATAGGAAGGGGGGGAGAAGGTGGGGGGCGGGGCATGACCTTTCAGTGTAAAGGCAGAGCCCCTGCCCCCCCCCCCACCAGGATTGCAATCAATATTAATTAAGTGGCGGTGCAGTCAATAAAGGCGCCCGCCTGGGCTTCAGGTTTGCAGGAATGATTTAACACAGGGAGGAGGAGGAGGGGCACTCTGCAGTGCTCGCCTGTTGATGGATGGGCCGGTCCTCGGATGCTGCTCTCTTACTACACGGCTGCTGCCTCGCTTCTCCCCAGAGCATCTCAGGAGAGCCCTCCCGCCTCCGACCTGGGGGCTGGGGAGGCAGCCTGGCATCATGTGCAGGGTTGGGCGGATGGCTCGTCGGGTGGAGGAGACAATCGACTTCCAATCCCCAGAAGCCAACATTGCTGGTGAAGAGTTGGAAGACAAGGGACCCTTCAAGGCAAGCAATCCACGCCCCTCCCGTCTCTCTGCAGCACACGACAGGAGATTTCTCCTCGGGTTTTTAAAATAAAAACGCTGTATTGTTTTTCTATTATTATGGCTATAGAAATGTGGACGAGGACAAGAAGGTCTTTTGTAACGGTTGAGGGGTGTGTGTGTGTGTGTGTGTGTGTGTGTGTGTGTGGCATGCTTTTGCTATTCTTCCCCTCCCCCCCCCATCCCAGCGTTGCAAAACAGAACCTCAGTCGCAAAATGCTGATCCAGAGGTTTGTAACAAAAAAAGCAGGCTGTTGCTGCTGTTCCTTCAAATGGATCGAGTAATTCATCTCTCCCCACTCGGCAGCACGACCGGTACCCGTTTTCCCAGCACACCACCATACATCATGCACTAACTTTCAGCTGACTCCTCGTTTTAAAGCCTTGAGCGGAGAGGGGAAAAGGAGAGCGTGAGGGGGAAATGGAATTTCCATTGTAATTTGTGACTGAGCCGAAACTGAACCCCAGCCACCTAGAAATTAATTTATTCTCCCATTTCCTGATGCTGTCAGAGAATCTGCTCTCCCCTCCCCCCCCATCCCACATTCTCAGCATGTCCTTAAAGGTACAATGAATTGTGCATCCTATGTCTGTCTTCAGCAAAGTTCCCTCTCCCCACACCGGTTCTTAGGTACACACCTCTCAAAAATTGCTCTTTTCTGAGAAAAAAAAAAATCCTGCTCCGCATGACAGACCACTTCGAAAAAGCAACAGAGTGTGAGATTTTGGGGGAGAAAAGTTTTTGCCTCTGTGCAACGTGACACGACTTATGCTTTCTGACTAAAGAAAACATCCATGCACACGAACTGGTCCTACCGCAACGATCACAAAAGCATTCAGACCAAGGGAAGAACAATCACCTACCAGTTTACTGATGGCCGAGGCTGCTGAAGAGAAGGTGGACGTGGTGGTCACTTTCTGGTGTGCTGAGATCATCATAGACATTGTGGCTCAGTAAGACAGATCCCTTCCCTTTCACCAGATCAAAGCCATGTCCTGCCTTTTCACCATACAAGTAGCTTCCGAATCCCTTCTTCACTTAAGGTATCTTCTGCTCCTTTCATTAGGAAATAATGCCCAAGGAATCCAGCATCTTTTATGTATGTATTTGTTTCCCCCTCCTCCTAGATTCTGGAGCACCAAGATAAAAGTAACACCCCCCCCCCCACATACACACACCACCACTCCTTTAGCTCGCTGAATTTTTACGTTTTGTGAATGGTTTGTACCAGGATGCACTCAACCACTTCGAAGCACAACTGCTTTCTTCACCTCAAGTCTGCTCTGCGAATTCTCCCTGAGGTGGCTGGCTAGCTGGATATTTTATAACCCCATCTCTCCCCCTCTCCTTTCTCCTCTTCCCCAAGCCCACCGGCTCCAAATGCAGCTTACACTCTTTGGTTGTGATAAACCCCCAACAATATTTATGCTGTTGCCTTAGCCTATCGTAAATTATTTCAGCTCCCAGGAAGAGATAGCCCCTCTGGCTCTGCTGGGTATGTCATTTTATTTATGTTGCACTTACATACCTGAATACTGAACTCTGTATTTAAATAAGACAACAAATCAATGTTACATGGAGGGGAGAAGGAAGGGGGAGAATCCAGAAAGTCTGTAGCCTTCTCTGATCAAATCAAAGCGCTACAATGCTAAACACATTAAAGAAAACTGCTAAGAAGGCTGGGGAAGCCTCCTCTTGCAATCTAGGCATGACCCTTATCTGTGGGAAAGGGGGAAATCACTACTAAAATTTCAATTAAGTGGATCTCACAGATGGTGCATTACAGAGGGAGAGAAACAAAGGAAAATACTACACACTGCACATATATTTTTGGGCTTCAATTTCTCAGGAGGATTTGGTACTATGCAGCTGGTTTCGCATTACAGGGCTGAAAGAACACCCAAAAGACTGCTTACACCAACTACCTGTGCATCCCTAGGAAAAGCTACCTTCAAAGAATGCAAAAAGGCTGCTTTGTGCTTATGATTTCCTGCATAAGTTATCCTTCTATCTTAAAAAAAACTCACACATCTAAAATGTAACACATAACACACATTACAATTGACAATGAATTGCCACTAAACATATATGCAGAGCGGTGTTTCTGAATATTACTGTACATGTGCTATTTTGATACACGGCACTAACTCTCATGTAGCAGAGCTAAGCCCAAGAAATGGAAGAATACGGTTTATGGTTGCCAACTGGAGTCACAGGTAAAATATCCTAATGCCGTCCTCTACTGTTAAGAAAAGTCATAGTCATTCTCTTGATGGTGAGGTGGGGTGGGGAAACCAGCTGCAGAGTTGAAGAAGGGTTACAGGCACATTAATCTTGAATTATCTCTGTCAATGAGAAATGGTGTGAAAGATCACCACAAATTCGTCACACAAGCATAAAATGGTATGAACTGTGAAGAGGGGACAACTCTTGACAGTATGCCAGTTATTGCGAGATGGACTGTTGTGAATTGCTGTATTCCTGTGGGTTTCTATAAAGTAGCTCTTGAAGGGAGTCAGGAATGATAAAAAGAATATTAATGTTTAATTTTTAGATGTTTCTTCAAGAGGAGCCAAGTTTAAGGAGATAATTAGGAACGAGAATTTGCAGAGGTTGCCCTCGCTACCCAGATGAGGCAAGGAGGCTGGTGTATGAGTGAGTGTCCCCACAAAAAGAATAGCATTGTAGAGTGTGTGGAGTGGAGAAATCAGCTACAAATTAGATAGAAAAGGTAAGAACATGCTGCAGGTTAGATGGAAAATGAAATACCATGGAGTAGTAGAAGAAGAGTTTGGATTTATATCCCCCTTACTTTCCGGTAAGGAGACTCAAAGGGGCTTATAATCTCCTTTCCCTCTCCCCCCGCCCAACAAACACCCTGTGAGGTGGGTGGGGCTGAGAGAGTTCCAAAGAACTGTGACTAGCCCAAGGTCACCCAGCTGGCATGTGTTGGAGTGCACAAGGCTAATCTGGTTCACCAGATAAGCCTCCACAGCTCAAGTGGCAAAGTGGGGAATCAAACCTGGTTCTCCAGATTATAGTGCACCTGCTCTTAACCACTACACCATGCTGGAGTACACATCCTTCCTCTGTTTGGGGACCTGTTGTGATGTAATGGAGCTGATACATTTTGGACAAGGAGGACTGGGATGCACTCAGCAAACATGAAAAGAACAGAAGTTACCAAGGTGAATTCCTATATGAACCTTTACTTCAGATTCAGTCCCATTAATCTTCACTGGAATTATTTCCAAGGAACTGTCAGCAATTACCCCTGCTCCTCACGAGCCTGTAATAATGCATTTCACTCTTGTCTCCAACCCTTGCTTCAAAATAAACCTGTTTTGAAGTTCGGGGACTAACACACATCCCATCCTCAAAATTAACTGGAAACTTTGTACCTAGATTCTGCCCAGTAGGATTTCCTTCTGTGAGGAGTCACTGGAAAAGAAAATAATGCTAGGAAAAGTTGAAGGCAGTAGGAAAAGAGAAAGACATGAATTGGCTCAGTCAAGGAAGCCAGGGCTCAGACCTGAGCAAGGGTACTAACAATAGGGCATTTTGGAAATAATTAATTCATAGGGTCACCATAAGTCAGAGGTAACTTGATGGCATGTTAACACATACACACACAAGATTTCCTTCAGTGATAAAGTTTGTTCGTTGTAGAACTTTCCTTCCCAAAGGTGCTTTCAAAGCTCAGTGCCAAAGACTGTGTATACCAATATATATGTCTGGTAGGTATTTTCATTTGAAATTAAAGTTAAAAACCTCTAAAAGTTGAAAACCTCTTTTTTCAACCCACATCCTTTGTTTGTTTCAATTAAATGCATGCTGATTATCACAGTAACATTTGGGGAACACCCAATTTGTGGAAATGGAGTTGTTTTGGATCTCATGCATTAACAGAACAGAAATCTGAGCATAGCCTTTCTGCAAAACCAGTGGAGCTGTTTTGGATCTCATGCATTAACAGAACAGAAATCTGAGCATAGCCTTTCTGCAAAACCAGTGGAGTTGTTTTGGATCTCATGCATCAACAGAACAGAAATCTGAGCATAGCCTTTCTGCAAAACCAGTGGGAAAATCCCACATTTCAGATTAATGAAGATGCAAAATGGAAAAAATGTGCCATGACAAAATAAAATCTCATAATCAGTTTTATGAGTTAGTTTACCCATAAAGAAATAATTTCCTTTTTGATACCCAGTCATCCACCTTCTTTATGCTTGTAGAATTAAATTATACATAGAGATAAAAATCATAGTGGTGCAGCACACATTTGCTTTTTCGATTCTGTATTAATCATCTGTCATAGTACATGATTCCAGTACCTGACTGCCTTCTATCTCCAATGTTTATGATAGAGGAAGAGGAAGAAGAAGAAGAGAAGGAGGAGGAGTTTGGATTTATATCCCACCTTTCTTTCCTGTAAGGCAGGGGTCCCCAAACTACGGCCCGGGGGCCAAATGTGGCCCCCTGAAGGCATTTATCCGGCCCGCCAGGCATGGCGGCGATGGCTCCATTCATGTGCCGGGGGGGCTTGAGGGAGAAGAGGAAATGGCCCCAACGGCTGTTGATTGCAATTACATGATGGCACCCCCAAATCTCCATGAATTTTCTGACCCAGAGTTGGAAACCTTAGACGTGGCAACTCCTGCTCCGCCCTTCCCTCTTGGCTACTCCATGTGTTGCTCTCAGGCTTTCTGTTCCGCCTCACTCCCATTGGCATCAGCCAGGCTGGTGAATCGCTCGCTGGCTGCTAGGGAGGAAGAACCCAAGAAGATACCTAATCCTGGGTTAGATGGAATGCTTCATTGGGAAAGTTCTGCTTTTTTTTACAGGGGAAGGTATTCCACAGCCTCCCCAACAATATTTGGAGCCCACCCTGTACTTGACATACTTTGGTCACTGTTCTAAAAATAGACCATGACAGAAAGGCTGAAAGGTGAAGTCAAACATTTTACAATCATTTGTGCATAGGAATTTGTTCATAGTTTTTTTTAGTCCGGCCCTCCAACAGTCTGAGGGACAGTGTACTGGCCCCCTGTTTAAAAAGTTTGGGGACCCCTGCTGTAAGGAGACTCAAGGTGGCTTACAAGCTCCTTTCCCTTCCTCTCCCCACAACAGACACCTTGTGAGGTAGGTGGGGCTAAGAGAGTTCTGAGAGAACTGTGACTAGCCGAAGTCACTCAGCAGGAATGTAGGAGTGCGGAAACACATTTGATTCACCAGATATGCCTCTGCCACTCAGGTGGAGGAGTGGAAAATCAAACCCGGTTCTCCAGATTAGAATTCACCTGCTCTTAACCACTGCATCATTGCTGGATCCTACATAAGGCAAGAGCCTTCCAAGGCTAAATCACTCTGCAAAACAGATTCACATCTTGTCAGGCAGGTGTCCAGCCAATTGACTGGCCACCTCCATCTAGTTCTTTTCACCTGTATAACTGCAAGGACAAAGATCTGCAGCCCCATTATTCCTGTGCCACTTTTGAGGTGAGGTCAGAGACATTTAGCTACTTAAAAGGAAAGTGCACTGGCTTACCCAGTTTTGACTGTACATATCCCCATGTGTCGATATTCATTGACTTTAAATAGACTAGGTTGCAGCAGACTTGTTTAATTGGTTTATTGACTGCAATCGCAGACTTAAGCAGAACATCAGTGAAACCACTATAATCACTCTAAAACTTGCTACACTGGAGTGACATAAGCATAAATATGATTGATTGCTTCCATTGCCTACAGTTGCAACCATGATTTTAAAAAGCAACTGGATGAGCAAAGTAGTTTAAAAACTATTTAATTCCATTGAAGAAATGCAATGAGTGAATTTTTTTAAAAATGCATTCCTAAAACCCCTGGCAATTTTATATGGTTAGTAAGTTCTAATAAAATTGGGGGCGGGGGGGCTTCTAAGTAAACATCTATAAGAGCTTGGAAGATGCAAGAACACATAACTATTCTCCCAACTAATGATCATAAAGACTGAGATGTAAACATTCCTAAATTTGAAACACTCAGGCTTATTTGGCTTGTTAACAGAAAGTAGAGATTCCGGACAGGCTCTGTTTGTTGAATTCCAAGGTTTGCAAACTTATTTAGCCTCAACGTACTTCTGGCACCTCCAGATCTGACAGGAGTTATACTGGTACAAACATCTGCAGGCTATTCTTGTCAGTCAGTGCCAGAGACCAGTCCTTAACATCTTGATCTTGCAGCCCTTTTGAGTTCCTAAGACTTTTCTCTAAAGCGCAGACGGAATCACTGTCAGAATCGCAATTTCAGCTATTATCCATCTCTTGGTGCTTTATTGGCCTACTGTTCTGCCTTCCAGCATCTCTTTAAAAATGCAAGCAGAAGAGTGGGTGGCAGGTGGCATTCTAAGTAGTAGCCTGATTTTTAAGCTATGTCACTCACCCCCTTCTTTATTGAAGTGCAAGAATTCAGGCACCCAGTTGGGAGGGCCGTGGCTCAGTGGCAGAACACTCCCAGGTTTCAGGTTCAATTCCTGATAGCCCCAATAAATGCAATTCAGTTGTAGGTGGTGTGAAGGTCGTCTGCCTGAGACCCTGGAGAGTCGCTGCCAGTCTGAGAAGTACTGACATTGTGGATCAATTGCCTGATTTACTGTAAGGTAACTTCATGTGTCCACTGGAGTGAGTGAGTGAGTGAGTGAGTGAGTGAGTGAGTGAGTATTTATTTATTTATTTATTTATTTATTTATTTATTTATTTATTTATTTATTTATTTATTTATTTATTTATTTATTTATTTATCAAATTTATAAACCGCCCACCCTCGAAGGGCTCTGGGAGGTGTACACTTGGCCAAACATACAATGGCCAAAACAACATACACCAAATAAAATAAATAAAAACAAGTTAAAACAATATAAAAAATTCATAAAACTAGCAGCATCAATACAATATACATAACAGTAGATTATAAAAGTGTGTGTGGCGCCCGATCCCAAGGCCAGGCGGGGGTAGCAGCGTCAGTCAGATATTATATTGGACGTGCTGATGGTAAAATGGCATGTAGCATGGGGGCATCCTGGAGGTGGGGTCCGCGGCCGGCCTCACCAAAAGCCCAGTGGAACAAAACCGTTTTACAGGCCCTGCGGAATTCTCCAAGATCCCGCAGGGCCCGCACATCTGATGGAAGGGTGTTCCACCAGGTAGGGGCCAGAGCTGTGAAAGCCCTGGCCCGGGTAGAGGCCAGTCGCATGATGGAGGGGCCAGGGACCACCAGTAAATTGTTTTTCGAGCTGTGTGGTCATGGTCTGGTAGCTTTTGATCCTAACATTTGGCCCACATCAATGGCTAGAATCTTCAGAGGTGTGTCATGGTAAGGTGCAGTGGTGGGATTAAAATAATTTAACAACTGGTTCCGGTGATGGGAATTCAAATAATTTAACAACTGATTGTTTACAAGCACCCTTTTAACAACCGGCTCTGCGGAAGTGGTGTGAACCTGCTGAATCCCACCACTGGTAAGGTGTGTTTCTCTCCATGGCTCAGAGTACCATGACATACCTCAGAAGAAACCAGCCATAGATGTGGGCGAAATGTTAGGACCAAACTCTATCAGACCGCAGTCATGCAGCCTGGAAAACCCACAACAGCCAGTTGATTCTGCAGTGAAAGCCTTCAACGACGCATTGTTCATTGGTGTCTTTACAATTCTCTCTGACGGTCAATGCTATCCAGGAATGAAGGCAGGGAGCAGGCTACTACTCTGGATAAATCCAGGCCCACCAACTGCCTGCTTGATTTCCGAGGAAGGGAAAGCCCACGTTGGATGTGTTCCACAGGATTTCTACTCTTCCCAAAAAGAATCTTTTGGCTCTTTATAAGCAACAGCATGAAGAAGCAGGAGATGGGTTTGCCAGGGAGAGGAAACAGAAAGCTTGACAGACAGTCAGACCCACATCTCCCCATATTGCCCTCGGAGGACAGTTGGTTCCTCCAACAATAATCTTCTGGTGGTCCCTGGCCCCAAATACATCCAGTTGGCCTCATCCAAAGCCAGGGCTTTTTTGGCCTTGGCTCCAGCCTGGTGGAACACTCTGTCAGCTGACACCAGGGCCCTGGGGGACCTTACTCAGTTCCACAGGGCCTGCAAGGTGGAGATGTTTCACCGGCCCTTTGGTTGAGGCCTCCCATGGGTCCTATTGATCCCTCTACAGCCAGCCTCCCTTACTTAGCACATTACCATCTTGCGCACCCCTCCTCTTTTCCCCACCCTGACAAGCAGAAATTGAGTTATGTCGGGAGGAGGATGGAATGATTTTTAGACTGAGATTTATTGTATAGGTGCCATCATAAATGCTGAGTTTTAAAAGTGAAGAGTTGTTTTATGGTACATGATATTGTGCTGGGTTTAATTCTATTGCCAGCTGCCCTGAACCTGATCCTGGCTGGAAATGGGTGTGGTAGAAATATAATAAAATCAAATTAAAATTAAAAAAAAGTACAGTCCAAAAAGAGAGGGATTTTTCCCCCATGCCTTTCTACCAATTCTTGATCTCCCTGCTTGGCAGCCTCAGGGACAGGCCAGATGGTAAGGGACCAGCTCTGCATTTCTAAAGAAGCATTCACAAGTCATTTTTATGAAAGCAGCAGTTGTCTACTTTGTGCACTAACTTTAACAGAAAAGTACTTAATGGCTTTGCCAGCCATACTGCCGCATAAATGTCACACATCTCTGTTTTGTACACAAGCTCAGAATGTCTTCTAAAAATGTCTTCTTTGCACTTGGTAAGTAATTACCGGAGACGCTCTTGGCAAGGGTGCTTGTCTTGGGCCAAAAACAGCTAGGTGCAGAAGTTGCCCTCCATTCCTGAACAGTGTACACTGTTCTTTTCAATCATAGCAACAAAACTACTACTAGAACTTTCAGAACTACTAGAACTTTAGTGGGAAGAATAAAAAACCAACAAGCCTAGAGTGGAAGGAGCACATTCAGTAGAAATTCCAGCACAGTCAATGTGAATATGCTGTCAAAACAAATGGGAAGCCAAATTTTATCTGCAAAATCTCACCCTTTGATCTAAATCCTTTTTGCCAGTCCTAGAAGAGTGAGGAATTATTCCTCAGAAATATGTGCCTTTGTTGTATTGTCAAAGGCATTCATGGCCGGAAACAATTGGGTGTTGTGGGTTCTGGGCACTATGGCTGTGGTCTAGTGGTTTTTGCTCCTAACATTTCACCTGCATCTATGGCTGGCATCTTTCAGAGGCATGTCACAGTAATATGTGTTTACTGTGCCATGGAGAGAAACATGTCTTACTGTAAGATGCCAGCCATAGATGTAGGTAACATTTTAGGAGCAAAAACTATCAGACCATGGGGACACAGCCCAGAAAATCCACAACACCTTTGTTCTTATCTAGTGCCCTTTCCTTTCCACAATCACTTCAGACATTTAAGAGATGCACTTTGACTTTTGTGAACAGGAACCCATGCAGAGGAGGGCAACCAAGATGATCAAGGAATGGAAATATCTTCCCTATGAGGAAAGACTAAAGATTAGTCTGCAACTTTTCAGTTTAGGGGGGGAAAGATGAACTAGGTGTGGGACATAACAGAAGATAATAAAATTATGGTGACAGTGGAGAAAGTAGATGAAGATAACTTTTTTCTTCTCTTCCCATAATTGTAGCACACAGGAGCATCCAGTGAAGCTGATGGCCAACAGACTCAAGACAGACATGGTAACCCCATGTCCCCGGGTGAGCATAGACTTGGGCACTGGCACCAGGTAGACCTGGATGCCCCCGGCAGCTCTGAGCAGTAGACCTGGACACCGGCTCAAGCTCCAGGCAGTAGACCTGGATGCCGGCACGAGCTCCAGGCAGTACACCTGGACACCAGCATGGGCTCCAGGTGGTAGACCCGGGCTTTGGACAGTAGACCTGGGCATCTCGGGGGGGGGGGGGGGCAGAAAATTCAGATTTTTGTCTCTGGGCTCCATTTTTCCTAGATACGCCTCTGAGACAGACAGAAAAAAGAAGAACTTCTTTACTAAACGAGTGATTACATTTTTAATTAATAAGAAAACCTGTTCTCTTATCCTATGACTGCTAGGTTTACTCAGTAGCCATTATCTACATGCTTGTTGACTTTCTCAAGGAACTCCAAAAGGCTGGTGAGGCAGGACTTCCCTTTGCAGAAGCAATGCTGATTTTCTCTCAGCAGGCTTTGTTACTCTATAAGCCTAATAATTCTATTTTTTTCTTACAGTTCCAGCTAATTTCCTGGGACAGACATTAGACCTTTGGCACTCCAGATGTTATGGACTACAATTCCCATCAGTCCCTGCCAGCACGGTCAATTGGCCATGCTGGCAGGGGCTGATGGGAATTGTAGTCCATAACATCTGGAGTGCCAAAGGTTCGCCACCGCTCCATGATTAGGCTGACAGCTCTCTAATTTCCTGGTTCCCCACTGGACCATTTTTTTTAAAAAAATTGCATAACATTTGCTACTCTCCAGCCTTCTGGTACAGAGGCTGAATTTAGTGATGGGTCACATATATGGTTAGTATATCAACTATCTCACATTTGAGTTCCCTAAGAACCCTCAGGTGTATGCCGGGAGGACCTGAAGAGTTATCGATCTTCAATTTTTCCATTAGGTCTAGACTTTAATCTCTCATCACCTCAATTTGACCCAGTTCATCAGTCTCCTTTCCTGAAACTGGTGACCGTGGCATGGGTATATACCCCACACTTTCCACAGTAAACACAAAGCAAAATTTCTTTGAGCTTCATGAACATCTCCCCATCTTTTAGCAATCCCTTTATGCCTTGGCCATCCAAAGGCCCAATGGCTTCTCTGGCTGAAGGAACAACTCTAGTGTGTCAGACAGGAGGTTTTCACAGAAGCTGTTCCCAATGAAGGTCCAATTTATTCACATTAACTTGTAAAGCAAATCTATAGGAGCTGCAAGGAATGCTAACAAGTATCTGGGCCTCTTACCCTCATTTCTGGGAAACCTTGCTTGAGCTAATGGGCTATGAATATTGGAACTGAAGGTCCATGCCTCTTAGCTGGTTAGATTAATCCCTTGTCAAAAAAAGGTATTACATCCACATTAATAAACCTCCCCCAATCACCAACAGAGAGAGACAGCCAGTGTGGTTCGGTGATGCTGAGCCAGAATCTGGGAAACCCAGGTTCGAATCCCCACTCTGCAGTGGAAACTTGCTGGGTGACCTTGGGCCAGTCACACGCTCTCAGCCTCAACTGTGGCTAGTATTTGGATGGGAGACCTCCAAGGAATATCAGAGGCATGACATGGTCACAGGCAATGGCAAACTCCCTCGTACCTTGAAAGCCCTATGGAGTCACTATCATTCACCTTTGGTGAGGCTGATCAAAAGATTTCACAAATATGATTTCACAATGGGTTGTGATGCTTATGCAAAAGAATGGAAGAGGAAAGTTTAATCAGTGACTTCAAAGAGAGATTTAGGGCCAGTTAGCATATCAGCAAATCCCCTGATAAGCTGTTACTGGTCAGCTTAACTTGAGGTTAGAAGTGAGGGAGGAAATCCCTGAAAATGTTCCCCCATACAGAAAGAAATCCTGCAAACAGAAAACTAATCTACAAATGTATAGGTTAGGTCCTACCAACTTCCAATAACTGGAATTGGATTGTGGCCTGTCCTTCCCTTTTACCAATAAAATTCCTTTTGACCTCTAAAAAGGTTACCTCAGAGACTGGGACACTTGCTTGGACAAAAGACCACTCAACATGGAAGAAATGCATCAAAAAAGGGAACAAGTCAATATTGCCCTTCCTCCTTCTTACACTAGGGGGAAATTGCTTGTTTGCAACTCAGGATCCATTTCACCAACCTTAAGATTGGTGATACGTGCAAATATATTTTTTTCAGGGAGGAAGTATCCAAACATGGGGCTACGTCCTCCACATTCTGAAGTGGTTTATTTATGAATGATTTTACCATTTTTAAGTTTGCTGGTTATGTAAGCTAGTCCTGAGATAAGGTATATACAACAAAAGCTTTCCTGAGTTTCCCCTTGCTGTTTCGACTATCATCTAAGAACGAAACACTAAATTAGCGCAACAGGTATGATCAGCGAAGGTGCATGCTGTAGTAGCTTTTCTCTGCATGAACATCATACAGAACAACATAAGATTTTTGTTTGTTTGGCTGCTGTGGGTTTTCTGAGCTGTGTGACTGAGATCTGGTGGTTTTAACTCCTAACATTTCACCCACACCTGTGGCTAGAAGATGTCAGCCACACCTGTGGGCAAAACTTTAGGAGCTAAACCACCAAGACTATGGTTACATAACCCCAAAAAAGCCACAACAGCCAGTTAATTCTGGCTATGAAAGCCTTTGTGTTTGTTTGGACTGGCATTTAGTTCAAGTTTTATTTCAAAAGTTTCTCTCTCAGCCCTCAGATATCACTCTGGAGCAGTGGTTCTCAACCTTCCTAATGCAGCAACCCTTTAATGCAGTTCCTCATGTTGTGGTGACCACCAACCCTAACATTTATTCATTTTACAGATGGAGAACACTGATGCAGAGAGTCTTAGGTGACCCCCAAAGGGGTCCCGACCCCCAGGTTGAGAACCACTGCTCTGGAGGCAGCCAAGATTTGAACTTTGTATTTGTCTATCTTGGACAGAGACTGTGGATTAATGGTATAAGATATGTTTTGCATGCAGAAAATCCCAGGCTCTCCAGTAACAAGCACTGGGAAAGACCTTTCTGTGAAACCTCAGAGAGACTCTACCAGTTAGACAGGGTAGAGCCAGAGGGACCAATGGTTTGGCTCAGCAGCAGGCAGCTTTATACCTGCCTTCTCATGTTCTGAAAAATGAAGATTTAGGGTGAGATTCCTGCATGTTTGCTTGCCCTCCTTTTAGAAGTAGTAGAAGTAGAAGTAGAAGAAGTAGAAGAAGTAGAAGAAGAAGTAGAAGTAGAAGAAGTAGAAGAAGAGGAGGAGGAGGAGGAGTTTGGATTTATATCCCCCCTTTCTCTCCTGCAGGAGACTCAAAGAGGCTTACAATCTCCTTGCCCTTCCCCCCTCACAACAAACACCCTGTGAGGTAGGTGGGGCTGAGAGAGCTTCGAGAAGCTGTGACTAGCCCAAGGTCACCCAGCTGGCATGTGTCGGAGTGCACAGGCTAATTTGAATTCCCCAGATAAGCCTCCACAGCTCAGGCGGCAGAGCTGGGAATCAAACCCGGTTCCTCCAGATTAGATACACGAGCTCTTAACCTCCTATGCCACTGCTGCTCATGCAGTTCACCGGCAATATTCTTCCCCAGCCCCACTGGAATGCATGAGGTATATGTTCTGTGGCACAGGGGCAGTCTGAAATAAGGTTGCTGTCCAAATTCTGTCTCTCTGCTGCAGCAGGACTAGAAGATAAAACTGATGGATCAGCACCCGTGGGAGTTATACAGGGAAATTTCCCTATGAATGGTGCCCTCTTGCTCCACAATCCATTGGAGAAATTCCTTGTATAATTCTCCATTAGAACTAATGAAACAGAATACTGGATCAGATGCATCATTTCAGACTGATTCTGTGCCACCGAACTTTTCGAAGGAAGTAGGGCATACCTCAGCATATGTAAATTTTTAGTATGTAAACGTGTTAGATGTTCCTCAGGGCATTGTGATAAATGATTCTGCACCTGCATCAACTTTTGAAATTCCACAGAAAGGCTGATTTATTTTTCAAAGATGTGGTTTTTTCCCCCAAGCCTAAATAATCTTTTAAAGTGACCTTCTCCCATTTGCCTGTTAGATGTTCCTTTATTTAACACATTTTGAGCCAGAAAGTTGTGTGGGTGACTAATTTCTTCATGTGCACTGCAGATTCACTCATGTTGCAAACCAAGGTACCAGATAGTTGCATTAATGATTGCCAACACAGAGAGGCTGATTCCGCATGGGCCAAAAACAGCAGTGTGAAAACAGTGTGAAAATGGTGTAAATGGGTTTAAAATGGTGTAAAAGGGTTTATACTGTTTTCAAACCATTTTCACACCACTGTTTTTGGCCCGTGCAGAATCAGCCAGAGAGAAATACCAGCTCAGAATCCACAAACAGGATCAAATCAGACTCTGGGAAAAAAGGCTGGTGTTGCTACCAATTTGGCACATGTTCAGATTTGGTAGTGTTTGACTGTGGATTCAACCAGGGAATTGCTGGAAGAGAATAGATAAGAAGAACAGAAAAACAACTGAGTGAGTGGGCAACAGTGCAGCAAATGAAGGTAGTAAAGTCCAGGTAAGTGTAAGGTGATGTATGCTGAAATGAAAAAAAAAACCCCAGCTAATGGCATCTGAGACTGAGAAGAAAAGAGATACTGGGATGGAAGCAAATAGCTCAGTGAAAATGTCAGTCCTGTGTGTGCAGCAGTGAAAAAAGACAAATTCTGTGCTGAGGGCAGAATATAGGGTTGTTGACATCCAGGTGGTGACTGGAGATCTGCAATTACAACTGACCCCCAGGTGACAGAGATTAGTTCACCTGGAGAAAGTGGCCACTTAGAAAGGTGGACTCTCTTGCATTATATCCCATTGAAGTCCCTCCCCTCCCCAAACCTGCCTTCCTCAGACTCCACCCCCCCGAAATATCCAGGTATTTTCCAAGATCAGGCAACTCTAGTTTAACATGAACAAGTCAATATTGTAATGTCCCTGTAGAGATCTGGGTTGCTACTGGTCATTGTATCTCAAAAGCAACACTAGAGTGCTGTACAAAAATACAGAAGAGGGCAACTGAGATGATTGAGGTGATGGAGCAATTTACTATGAGGAAGGGCTGAAGAGTCTGGGACTTTTCAGTTTAGCAAAAAAGACGACTTAGGGATGACATGGCAGAAGTGTATAAGATAGCGAGAGTGGACAAAGAAATTTTCCTTTCTTTCCCCAAAGGCTAGTACTCAAGGGCACCCAATGAAGCTGAAGCAGCAACAGATTCAGGGACTGACAAAAGGAAATACTTATTTACATGAAAAGTGTTTAAAATGAGGAACTAGCTGCCAGAGGGAGCAGTGATAGCTGTAAGCATAGTCTGCTTTAAAAGGGTAATAGCCAGATTCATGGAGGATATCAGTGGCTACCAACCATAATAACTAAGCAAAACCTCCCCATTCAGAGGCAGTCAGTCTCTGAAAATGGGATAAAAGGCAGCATGGTATAGCTGGATCTTAGACTTCAGAAGGTAAACAGGACTAATACTTGGAGGGAGACCACCAAGGAAGACTGCAGAGGAAGGCATTTGAAAACTACCCCTGCTTCTCACTTGCATTGAAAGCTCCTTTCTGGGGCCACCACAAGTCAACTGTGCCTTGAAAGCACTTTGCACATGCACAAATCTCTGAATAACAGTGCCATGAGGCAACATCAGGAAAAGGCCTCAGCTTCTATGACATATTGTTAGACCTCCAGAGAAAATAGTTGGCCACTGTGTGAAGGAGGATGCTGGACTAGATGGACCACTAGTCTGACCCAGCAGAGCTCTCCTGATGTTCTCATGTTCTAGAATAATAACCAAAGGTACTGGGAACTTCATTGGCATAATCAATTTCAGGGTAATGTACTCCTTCTCTTAGGAAGGCCCATTTTGAATACTGTATCATTTTGTAAAACACTGTCATATCAATTACTTTTCTTACACCATTACAGGCATGCAGCTTCCCCCTTCAGTCATAGCTTGACTTCACTATCCTATCACAGCATAGTTTACACCACAGGTGTCAAACTCACGGCCCTCCAGATGTTATGGACTACAGTTCCCATCACCCCCTGCCAGCATCATGCTGGCAGGGGATGATGGGAACTGTAGTCCATAACACCTGGAGGGCCGCGAGTTTGACATCTCTGGTTTACACCAATAGGGTCTCAGACAGACCATGTATCCAATCAGCTCCAGACCCCACCAATAGCTATGATAAGAATTAGATACATGTATGTGATTTTTCTTCCAGATCTTCAGTCCCAAACCCACTGCACTATACTGGGTTTTTACACTTCTAAGCTTCTTTGCATCTAGCTTTCTGTTTCTTCAGGGAGGTTTTTCAGTTTTGCTCCCTCTGATGGTCAATTCAACATCACATAGCCTTTAAATGAAGTGTCCCTCCCTGCAGTTTAAATCAGCAATCTTTTGCGCTTCATAAAAAATTGTATTGTTTCGAGAGGGAGCAATACACACGCAGAACAAACACCTCCCAACCCCGCTGAACAAACAATAAGTTAGATAACTAGGAATCTCTGCCATTAGACTTGTTATCATATTTCGTAAACCTGCTTGCAGATTGACTGATTTCTGTATCACAAATATTGTGCTCATTCAACTATTATAATCTTGTAACTGACTTAATGATTGATTAGTTTTATAGTACTTGTAATCTGCCTTAAATCCCAGAGAGGAAGGTAAACTATAAATGGAAATTAAATGTCCTTTTTGTCCTTTTTATCATTTTGTAAGTCAAGCTGGGGAGGTTCTCTGGAGAAGTGGCATAAAAATATTCCAAATAAATAAATAAATAAATGCAGGTTTCCTTTATTTATGTATGCACATTTTTATACCCAGTGATGAGGTGTCTATTACAATGAGGGCTTTTTTCTTATAGCTGTATTTACTATTTTGAAAAAAAAAATCTTGTTTTTACCAAGCGGAGCGAGCCTTCTGTGAGCATTTTTGAAAGGACAAGATAAAAACAAAAATAAATTGCTAAATGACAACGCTGTTGCATTTTTTCCAGCAAAAAACATGCCTTTAATAATTATTTACTATAAATCAGTGCTAATTTCAGGCAACTGTTGCATAAATCTGAACTGCCTTTCCCTGTCCCTATAACATATAGATATCAAATGTAGATTTTGCCGAGCAAAGCACTGTTCTTCCAGGAAAAAATTATAAAACAAGAAGTGGTACTTAGAAGAATTATGGAAGCTAAAAAAATAAAGCCCACATGATGTCTGTACTAGAATAACTCGGCTGTTCTTGCAGGGGCAAAGTGCACAATTTTAATACAGGAGCATATTAATAAGACAATCTATTAGAAATGCGTTACGAATGTCAGATGTACAAATCAAAATCACATGTAGCAATCCAGCACTACAGAAGAAGAAAAAATCCAAATGCAACACTGATCTTGACATCAGTTGTAATTTTGGGAGATCTCCAACAGTAATTATTAACCAACACAGCATATACTGTGTGGAAAGGAACAAATGAACCATAAATATAATGCAAGTACAACCGGAGTTGTATGTTTTCTCTTACACAGTTAGCAAATACAAAGTTGTACAATACAACCATACAATTGGTGTGAATAATAAATGGCAGTATTGCAACCAAACAAGGGCCACAGAGCTTTCTGTTGGCTTTTCCTGGAGATCTGCTAGCAAGACCTGTGGAATTGTGGCCTGCAGCCAGCGGGCTTCTGAGTCACACTCCATTTGCAACACCCGAAGAGGGTGGGGCTGGGCAGCCCCTTAAGGAGCAGCAGCACATCTGGGAAACCTGTCATGTGAAAGCCCTGTTACTGCTATGCTTCATCCACAGCTGCACCAGCAGTAGGGAAACCATAAAATCCCATCTGCATGCGGAAGGCACCATATAGTCTCTAATCACAGAGGCAACCAAACACCACCACAGTTCTGCAACTGGAGTTAAGAAAGTAGGCTTTTGTCAGTTGTATGATGCTATAGTAAGTTGTTGCAGTAACACCACAGGAAAAACTAAGCACAGAGCAATTATGGTTTCTTCCCCCCACCCCACAAAAAACTCATGGCTTGAAGGCCTAAGACACAATGCTTGAGTTAACGAGAAGACAATTTTAAATTGCATGTCTGGCCTGACCACCATTTTGGATTGCTGAACAGTTCCAGGAAACATTGTCCAAGCTGGCAGAGGCACTGGTTAGCTGCAGGTATCACGCCCAACTGCAGATGCCAACATCTAGGTGATGACTGAACTTCAGACAGCAGAGATTAATTCCCTTGGAGGAAATGGCATCTTCAGAGGGCAGACATTATGCTGTACCACTGATTCTACATGAAATCCCTCCTGAATCTCCCCACTCCAAAGGCACAGAGCACAAATCTTCAGAGTCTGCCACAGCAGAGTTGGTAGCCCTATTAACCAACAGTGGGAGGTTTTGGAGGCTGGGAAAGAGAGCCGTAAATCCTCAGATCTCTTGCGTGCATCTGTCTATTTTCCACAGGTGTTGGGCAGATCTTTCCAACTAATCGCACCCAAAGTAACCTTTTCATCCATGGGTAAGGGGAGAACACTGGATGATGTTTAGTAGGTTTCCTTCTCACAAAATTAAATCATATTATGCATGATGGAAAGATTAACACACTTAGCCTTTAGAAGTAGTGAAATTCATTTAAGGTCTTGAGAGTGTTGAATTAAGAGGATTTGCAAAGCTGAACTGAGCTTGTGCATCTGTATCCTTCTGTTGACTGTGGGAATTAATTAGACTATTCTGGGTCTTGATTGTGTGTGGGAAAGAATTAATTTGGTTAAATCACTATTTGTTGGATGTTGTCTTTTTTCTTTTCTTCTGAGAGCACGAGCAACAGTTGGTGTATTACATTTCTGACGCCAATCTCAAGATGGAAAATAGTCTCATCAATGACTTGCAGAAGAATGTATTCACAACTCTTTTCAAAGAGCAAAGGTTATGGTGTACAAAAGCTCCAAAAGAATGCACTTCCTGTTCTTATACAACTCGCCTCTTATTTCTTCTCATTTCTATTAAAAAACATGAGTGGTATACATTTTGAGTGAGGAAAACCCTTCAGAGTTTCTGCAGCATTGGTAGCATTCACTCGTTTCAAAGAAAAATATTCCATAGGCATTTTTTCAGTGCTCTCTGAAATTTTTGAATATTTCCATTACATTTGTTGAAGTTCTCAATGAAAAAATGCCCCCCCCCCCAATTCCCCTTCCTTTTTTTCTTGGCAGTCACATCTCCATTTCGCCCCTCACTTCCCTATTCAGTTCAGTTCAATCATGGATTCAGTTTCATACAATTACCAAGTAACGTTCTCTGAAATGGTATAAAAGCACATCAGAGTTCCACTGGCAACGCTTAGCAGGAGGTACAGGTAAGTTACTTCCTGGTCTTTTGATGGAAGAGTTGGGCCTAGGTATATATAAAGCAAACGCAAGCTGCCAGCAGGTGTCCAAGATATTGTAGACTCCATGGCTGTCACATGCATTGGATCACTTCAGACAGCCAAAAGCGACGGGCAAATAAGAGTCTTGCAAATTTGTTCCAAAAATATTCAATACTGATGTCTGTTTACATCTTTCCAGTTCATGAATTTGCATATGGAAAGCTATGTGTTTTGAGTTTATTAGCAATACAGAATCACTACGGTTCTCCGTTACCAAGTTTTAATTTTTTCCTGTTTAAACGCTTCATCCATGGCATTTCTTTTCTTTTGAAAGTATTTTGCATCTTGTGAAAGCTGACCTTCACCGACATATCACTGGAAATATAATCCTTCTATGCCTACATATCTACAGCAAATCAGAAAATCTGGCTTGTCTGGCCCTGTGTACCACTTTCTCCTTTGGGCTGCTGCCCATCCAGATCATCACACTGACATTTTGAGCAACAGTCAATATTTAGAGATTATCTCCAGCTTTGGAACTCAAAGGGGATTTTTCAGAGGAAAAAGCAACAGCTTTCCCCCTCCCTCCCCTGCAAGAATCAGTCTGCCTTTCAGCTCCATTTTTGTCCCATCCTTCCCGCAAGGAGTTTAGGATAGAATACATGGTTCTCCTCTGTTGAGTCAATTAAAGGGAACCTTTGAATGATTTATATTAAAAATGAAAATATTCACCAAAATTTATTTTTCCTTTTACCACAGGACAATTTCATGCATTCGGAGACAAAGGGGTTGCCAGAAACAGTACAGGCAATAAGGGGTTTCGGCAAAATTACTGTCCAGAAAATGTCACTTAGGAGGGAGACCACCAAGAAAAGCTCTGCAAGGGAAGGCAATGGCAAACCACCTCTGCTTCTCTCTTGCCTTGAAAGCCCCTTGCTGTGGTTGCCATAAGTCGCTTGTGACTTGATGGAACATACATGCATAAGTGTCCTTCTGCGACAGGTGTATCTGCATACACACGTTCATTGCATTTAGACTTCGCAATGATAAATGTACTACTTACAGCATCTTATGTGAACACCTAAAGTATGCGCAGAGATACCCATAAGGCAAACATACCATTTCAGGCATCTTTCTCAATCACCCTTTTTACTGCCCGGCTTCCAGTGCCTCGGACTGTAATTTCCACTCCCTCCATTGCCAGTTTATGTTCTCCAATTTCCTAGGGTTACTCCTAACTCACAAATAACTTCTTAGACGATTTATTATTCTAGCAACAACATACTATAGTATAGTACCCTACAATGCAGTCCTAAGCAGAGCTAAGCACTTCTACGCTCATTGCCTTCAATGGACTTAAAAAGGTGTAACTCTTCTTAGAACCACATTGTGTTATTCATTACCTAAATTAGCACAAACCTGCAAATGCTGGCTGCAAAAAGTTCCCATCAACGTTAATGGTGGTCAGGTAATACATTACAATTAACACTGACTGCACTTTACCTTGGCTGCTTTCGTAGCAGCTTGTTTTTCTTGCAAGACCTTTGCTGTTCTGGTGCTTAATTCAAACCAGCAATGGACTCAATATACTTCCTGTGCAACAGAATATGAATTCTGCAGATGCTTGGCTGCAATCCTTCCAGTTCACCCAACCAAGGATTTACATGCATGCACACACCGCTGCCACTTCTAATACATTCACAATGTGCTTTCCATTTGAGCAACATGTGTGACAATTAAGTTACTCATTTAACAGTCTGTCCAGTTTATTGCTTATTCATCCCAGTGCCCCGCATCTGCCCTCAATTTGCCCCTATGAACAAGTCTGGCCCATTGTCTGCCTTTTGAACCATTCTCTTTATTGTTCCTACTATTGCTACCACCCAGGTTTGCTATGCAACCCAAAGGCCCTTTTCTACATAATCCCTATGAATTTTATGGTAATTGATTTATATGAGATAATAGAATCCTTCCCCAGGCCAAGAGTTGTTGCAAGATAATTAAACAGTTTGCACAAATGTTTTGGGACAGAGCTTTGAAATGGAAAGGGAAGGTAACATGTAAGGAAACAAGACTGAACAGCTTTTCCTGTACACATAGAGAAGGGTATATGTAGGCAGGAAAATAGCAGGACCCACCTATCACCTATTAAATAGGCATACCCTCCACCCAATGACTACAAACTACTACCAGCCCAGAAGTTACATTATTTACTGGCTGACAGAGTCCCAGAATGCTATATCTTTCTGCTCAACCAGCTCCCTGCCATTCTGTTTCCTCAGTACTTAGCAGAGTCCCTCAGATCAGAAAAGCACTGTGAAAAGCCATTTCTATTTTAATTCTAAACACAGGCAGACATAATCACAGTGTGCCAAAAGGAAGAGACCACAGCTGGTACGGAAATTAAATTTACTTGCTGGCTTCCAATAATGTATTAGACACAGCACAAATGATGGAAAGATAACAATAAAGAAAGCACGTTTGAAATGTAGCCTTGGCAGGAGATTTCAGAAGTTTAGGCCATTTTATTGAATACGTTTCTGTTGTTCTTCATAAAAATTACATTTATTGCTACTGTTAGTGCTAGCATATGGAAAACAATGATCCTATGGTCATATTTTATTACTTTTGTGTGTGTGTTTTTTAAAAAAGGAAACAGTTAAGGAAGGAACTGTAATCCCAGTAGATAAGTTTGTCAAAATTACCCTGTAATGCTAAAGATGCCATTGCCATAACCTGCCCAAGGCCTTTTCACACTTTATGACTAACCACTCTGTTCATTAATGTGTCCAATACATGCCTGCAAATACATGCATCATACTATGTGAGCTATACTCAAATGCTAGTATTGGCTAGCCTTGTGCCACACCCAGGTTTGCCTACTCACAAGGTGTTCCATTTTGTCAACATGCTGAAGTGTGTTTTTTGTGGCTTAAGGAGGCTTACAGTAGCAACTTTGAAAACGTAGAAGATATAGTAAAGCCTCAAGTAAGTTCCCTGCAATGCCTGCATCTTTTGCCTCATTAACACTCCTAGTGAATAAATTAGCCTTACAGCATCTCCTAAAATGTCTCAGGACTGCACTCCGCCCACCTTCTCAGGAAGCCCATTCAATTGGGTCAGAATTGCAATAGAAAAAGCACAGGTGGGCTGCCACAGCCCTGGCCTGGTTGACCCAGGCTAGCCTGACCTTGTCAGATCTCAGAAGCTAAGCAGGGCCAGCCCTGGTTAATACTTGGATGGGAGACTAGCAAGAAAGTCAGGATCACCAGACAGAGGCACATGACGGCCAAACACCTTTGCCCATCTCTTGCCTTGAAAAACAGCACAATGCAGTGGTTAAGAGTGCCGAACCAGTGTACGGAAGACATAGGTTCAAATCTCAACTCATGCCATGGAAGTTCCCTGCGTGATCTTGGACCAGTCACTCTAATTTCACAGAGTTGTTCTGATGATAAAATGGAGGACAGGAAAATAACACTTTGTGGGCTGCCACCAGGATGTAAATCAGATGTGACTTGATGGAACTTTATGCCCCATTAGACTACCATGAACTGGGCAACAGCCAGAGGCATAGCAAGGAGGGAAAGCGCCCAGTGCACCGGTGCATCATCTGCCCCATCCCACCCCGGAACACCCCCACCACACCCCCAGAACACCCTCACCACACCCCCACAGGGGTGCACACCCAGTGCATCACACACACCCCCACCCATCCCCTTGGAGCTACGCCTCTGGCAACAGCAGGTAGTTTGCCACTGGAGGATCCTGGTTGATGCCACTCCACCACTGTACCAACCTGTTTTTAAAACCTCAAGGCTGGATCCACCAGGATCCCAAAGTTCTCAAGCTGCTCTACAAATGCCAGCTTCACTCCATCCACCATTAGGGTTTACAACAACTGGAGAAAAAAATGTCCTGCCTCTTTAATAGGGGCTTAATGGTAAATTATTTACTGGGTGATGTTATTTAATTCAGTGTCACCTGCCCATTTCCATATACTGCGCAATCCAAAGGGCGGGGGGTGGGGGTGGGGGTGCTGAAGCCGCACTGGAAGTGGTAGAACGGTTGTGCCAGTGCCACCAGCAAAGTGGCAGAGATGCTGGTGCAGAGGGACTAACCCCACCAAGTGGGGCACTGCAGCACCGGACCCGGGAAGATCTCTTCAACACTGTTGCTCTTGTGGCACAGGAGGCCATGATGGCATGGAGAAGGGGGATTAAGGGGGTGGTCTCAACCAACCCCTCCCCCTTCAGTGGCGCAGACTTATGCCAACAAAAAGGGTGACATAAGGTACATCTCTCTGTGGGCTTTCTCAGGAAAGGAGCTTCTCCTTCTCCCCCAGTGCCCACACCACTAATTGCCTCTTCAGAGGCAGTGCTGCAACAGTGTCCCCAGCCACTGCTCTACCCCTCTTTCTTTGGATTGGGCTGAAGGTTTTATTAAAGACAGTGGCATAGCACCCACGGGACTGGGGGGCGCAGCGCCCCAGGTGGAGCAACAGTAAAGGCATGGATGGGCCATCAAGGGAGCGTGGCATCCCAGGGGCATTCTGGGGCTGGAGCGGATGACGGTGCGGCAGGGGTGCAGGGCGTGCGCACGCCCCAGGTGCAGTTTCCCCTTGCTCTGCCTCTGATTAAAGGAGCAAGACATTACTTGTCTAGGCTCCCGGCAACACTATCTCCCCTAAGTAGAGTCAGTTGCTCCAAGGCATCAGCTTTCCAACCAGCTTTACCTCTGTCTCGCCTGGATGTAGATCATATAGATCTACTGTCTGATACTGTGCTTTTCTCTGGATGCCAAGTATTGCAGAAGTTCAAGAACTAGGCAAGAAAGATAATGCATGCTGTTTTTGAGCTACTATGATAAATACACATCAGATCAACAATCTTCCAGCTACAGTGAAAGAACTGATTCAGCTTTTTTCTTCCCTCCAACTCATAAATTTCTTTGAATTTTAATAGCTAGAGTGAAACATAAATGCATTTTATGCATTTTCTACTGAATATTGAGGCTTTGCAGAATAAAATAATTGAGATACTAAAATCTACAAGCCAGTTGTTTAGACTTTGCTCTTCAGGGTATCTCCATAAAAATGTTTGTAAAACCAATTGGAATGCATTGCTCAGAGCTATAATAAATGTTCAGGGGAAACATATTAGAAAGTCTCAATTTATATGAGAGAAAAATGTGTTTGTGAAGTATTTATGTGTGCAAGTTATAATATTCAACCACAGAGTGAAACTGTTTGTACTTATAGCCACTGAGAATCTCAGTTATAAATGACAGGATAATTATTTTAAATAGTACTCTTCTAGAATGCAGAAGTGAAAGGTGGAGAAATTTGAGGTAGGTGCATTTCCTTACATGAAGTAAAGAAATATACTAGAATGCTTAGGTTACAAGTGTGTATGGAACTGAATGGGTTCAGGAATCTATATATTCAGTAGGTTTATAATTTTCTGTCGTAATCCCTTGAAGCGAACATTCTGCTCAGCAATCAATTTCTTCCCAGAGTTTGAAGTGCCTGCCAGCTCTTTTGTCAGCTCTGGATTCCAGCAGTTGCTCCCCTCTCTGCCAAATAAGGATTGGTTTGAATTTGAAGGAAATACATAAAATGAACTCTGAGCTCTGTTGCCATCTTCACATTTTGGAAGAGTATAGACTTCTGCAAAAACATTCACATTTGCTGTTTAAGAAGAATTAAGGCCATTTCCACAAGGGTTACCTGCTCTGGGCTTTAATGCTGTTGAGAAGTGTGGGGGTTTCCTGCTTCCGCACAGCATCATGGTGCATTTGTGTACTTCCTGGGTTTTTCCCTGGCCTTTTTCCTGTCAGTCTCGAATCTGCTTTGCTGAGAAGTTTTGGGAAAGTTCGCAGTAAAGCCTGGACAGCTGCCATATGCATGGGAAAGTTCAGATTTTCCTGTCCACATGGCAGCCATGTTCCCTGTTGTAACTATTTCCTCTTCCCACCACTAGGATTTTTTGGGGGTTTTCATCAGGAATTGAATATTGTTAAACCACTATTGTTATATCACTATATTATATCAATATATGTAACAGGTTCTCTCAATCCACAACTTTCTTTTTTAAAAATTAAGTCTCTAGTCCTTTCCATTGGGGAGATGTAACGGGAAAACCAAATCTCCATACCATAGATACTTTTTAAAAAAAGATTGAATAGTGAATGCAAGGACTCCTTCCATGAATGGATAGCATGGTGTTGTATGGTGAATATACCTGTACAGCCACACTCACCTCACAGGGTGTTTGTTGTGAGGGGGGAAGGTCAAGGAGATTGTAAGCTCCTTTGAGCCTCCTATAGGAGAGAAAGGGGGGATATAAATCCAACAGGTGAATCACGACCCTAGGAGGGTTTACTCAGAAGCATGCCTCATTGCCAGCAATCAAGCTTACTCCCAGGTAAAGGATTGCACTTTAGTTCTTTGCATGAAAATCAGTGGGGTTTAACAGCACTTAACAGAGTTACCTACACTGCTTCCCCAAAACTAGGTCTAAGGTTTAATGCTAATAATAGAGCCCAGCGACCCAGGCCAGCCTAGATGGGGAGGGGGGACTCTGTTTGCACGTGCTCACAGAGAGGGCTCTGAGTGCCACCTCTTGCACCCGTGCCATAGGTTCGCCACCACTGGTGTAGCACATCTGCTTTGAACTGGTTACTATCTGAGACTGAACAGAAATACTAATAAACCTGTACTGAAATGGAATGTCCCAATGGTTCCCCTTTTCCGCATCTCTTCTAAGAACTACTGATGTGAGAAATAGAGCCAGTCAGACTACTACACAAATTTACAGAATTGCTCAGGATTAACACTTTATGTGGCAAGCATGTTTGCAGTGTGCACACCATAAAGCAGGAAGAAAAGAAACATTTCCAATCAGTCAACGGCATGCACCAGCAACTCTACTAAAGAGAAAATTCCTGGTACAGAAACACACTATATGTAACCATAAACTATATTTAGAAGGCCTTGTTGCAAAGCGGAGCAACAGAGGTTTGGGGCATGTCAGCAGAACTATATCAGTGGCAACCGAAGATATGAGGGAGAGTCAATTGGAGACATATTACTGCAAATTACACTTCCTAATTAGGGCTGTTTTCATGCATCCCATTTCTGATACATTGAGAATCTCAAAGAAACATTCTAGACATATCAACTGCTAGCATTTATATTCTCTAACACTGTTTTCCTTCTTCCCAGAAGACTATGTACAACCTGAAAACAACTCCATGACCTAATCTAGTTGTATGTCATACATCCTACATAAAATGGAGTCCTGAGACTTCTGACATCATGGCCTGAAGGGGATCCCCCTCCCCTCCTTTTGCTTTGTCTTTAAGTGTCACGCCTGATGAAGAGCTTTTGAAGAACTGAAAATCTTACTCACTGTCTTTGAGATATTCTGATTGAGTTGGGGGAGTGTCCTTTGGCCAATAGTTGTGAACAGGGGAGACCTCCTGATCTGCCCCCCTCACTGCTGTGGCTGGTACTGGTGGATTATGTTGGTGGTGCACAGGAGTGAGAAGGTAGCCTTGGAGAGCAGACTGAGAGTGGTTCGCCAGCATCCGCCTTTTGAGTGGGAGATGGAGGGCCTGGCCTGCCTGCCAGCTGGTGTGGCAAGGTGGTGTGTAATCTGGGGCCTTAGAACCCATGGTCAGGGGGCTGGTTGATCGGGCAGGGCACGCACCTGGGTGAAGGGGAAGAGGGAGCCTGGGGGCCACATTCCAGTGATGATGAGCAGGGAGCTCTATGGTGTTGGGGCACAGAAAGAAAAGGGGTCCCCTTCAACTCTGCACCCCATCCTTGGGATGTAACCAGCCCACTGGCCTGGTGCTGCTGCTTGTGAATGCCAGACAGATTGGTCCAAAATAAATCTGTCCTCATCTAGGAATGTTGCAAACTTCATAAAAATTCCTATTTATCATTCATGATGGAAAGGCTCTTTTCAACTGTATAGCAACAACAACATTTCTGAATTTGTTGCTGGATATGAGAAGCTTCATGATTTCCCCTAGGATGACCCAGGGATACCTTTGAATCATTACATCCATTGGAAATAATCACTGCTGGTTGCAGTAAAATACATTAATAGCCTTTTGCTTCCTGGGGATAATGGCACTATTAATGCTTGTCAACCCCCCGGCCTCCTCCCTCCATGCTGAAGATTTTCTTTATTGATAGTTATGCCTATGTAAGCATTTTTTTGGGGAGGGGGAATTGCTGCTGGAAAGGATGCCACTGCTATTCTTCTATGGCATACCAGGACCAAATTAAAAATAGCTCTAATAAATAAGTAATAAACAACTTTAATTAAAAAAATGGGGGTCACTGCAAAATCCTCCCAGTGTCTGCAGTAAAGCAGTGATCAGTAAATAATCTGCTTTCTGCAGAAGCAGCTTCAACATACCCAGGACATGGCTCAGCAGAAATACTCTGTCCTCCCCAGTTTCATGTATAATTTCAAGGGAGGGGAAATGGAGCTACTATATTATTCAAAGAAACTACTTGGGACCTTTCCACCCTTTAAATAACATTTCCTGGGCTTACATGAACTTTTTTTAAAGACAAAGAACTCAAGTGTTGAATCTGCAAAGCATTACAGCATAAATTATTATTATTTTATTATTTATTATATTTAATAGACAGCCCTATCCCCGGAGGGGATACTTATGCGAAAGGGCAGACTTATGAGAAAGTTATTGCCCAAGAAGAAGAGTTTGGATTTACATCCTGCTTTTCTTAACCATAAGGAGTCTCAAAGTGCCTTACAAACTCCTTCCCTTCTTCTCACCACAACAGACACCTTGTGAGGTAGCTGAGGCTCAGAAAGTTCTGAGAGAATTGTGACTTGCTCATTTAGCAGGCTTCATATGTAGGAGAGGGGAAACATTGGGTTCATCAGGTAAGAGTTCACTGCTGATGTGAGGGAGTGCGGAAACAAACCCTGTCCTCCAGATTAGAGTCCACAACTTTTAACCACTATACCATGCTGGCTCTCTCTAGCAAGATGGGGCACTTGGCAATCCATTTGTTTATTTGCAACACAACTTCTTTTGGACAGTGAGACAGGATG
Source organism: Sphaerodactylus townsendi (assembly GCF_021028975.2). Lineage (NCBI taxonomy): Eukaryota > Metazoa > Chordata > Lepidosauria > Squamata > Sphaerodactylidae > Sphaerodactylus > Sphaerodactylus townsendi. Next base: position 69,341,373 of record NC_059435.1, read on the forward strand.
AAATTTGGTATGCGTGAATGACATACAGTTTTGCAATTGCAACCAAGTATCAGTTATACTCTAAAAAGCACCTGAGATATGAATAACTATCCCAAGTCTGCCCTATGAGTGTATATCCCAATGAGGATTTGAACCAGTGTCTCCTCTATCCTAATTCAATATTTGAACCCCTATGCCACAATAGGGTTTTATACTAAGATCATGCTGTTAAGGTGAAGACCAAGGGGTTAAGGCAGAAGCTTAATAGGATAGATAGACTTTGTGTTGGGATTTGAAAGAAGACAGAAATGAACAATCAGACAGATGATCAAGTTATTGTCCTAGAACAGATGATCAAGTTATTGTCCAATTGGCCATGGAAATAGGAGCTGACAGAGGCTGGTGGGAATTGTAGTTCCTGAACATCTGGAGAGCCGCAGGTTCCCTACCCCTGCCCTAGAACATAGGTGTCAAACTCGTGGCCCTCCAGATGTTATGGACTACAGTTCCCCATCCTACCAACATCGTGTAACAGGGAATGATGGGAGCTGAAGTCCATAGCATCTGGAGGCCCACGAGTTTGACACCTATGCCTAGAACAGGGTAGGGAACCTCGGCTCTCAGATGTTCATTCTAAATTCCCCATCAGCCTCCTTTTACTCTTGAAATATTCACTATTAGGCCTTTGGTATGGGAATTTGTAGTTCCCTGAACACTTATCTGGAGCAGGTTCCTAGAACACAAATTGTCCTGTGGCCCTCAGATGTTATGGACTGGTTCCCATCATCCCTTTGCTTGAGGGAATGATGGGAGCCTTGAGTCCACTTGCATCTGGAGGGCACAGAGTTTTGTGACACCTATACCACTTGCCCTACCTAGAACAGGGAATTGCAGAGACCTGCAGCTCTCAGATGTTCAAGCCTAATTCCCGTAAAGCCACCTCTATTGTAACCCATGCTAATAATGGCTGATGGGAATTGTAGTTCCTGAACATCTGGAGAGCCGCAGGTTCCCTACCCCTGCCCTAGAAGAAGAACAAAAGAAGAGTTTGGATTTATATCCCACTTTTCTCAATGGAGTCTCAAAACAGCTTACAATCACCTTCCCTTCTCCTCCCCACAATGGACACCTTGTGAGGTAGGCGGGGCTGAGAGAATTTGAAGAGAACTGCAGCTAGCCCCAACTCACCAAGCAGGCCTCATGTGCAGAAGCAGGAAAGAAATCCGGTCCTCCAGATGAGGGTCCACTGCTCTTAACCAAACTCTTCTTCTATTTCACAACAGTCACTTTGGCTGATTCCGCATGGGCCAAAAACAGCAGTGTGACAACAGTGTGAAAGTGGTATAAACCCTTTTATACTGTTTTAAACCCTTTTATACCATTTTCACACCATTTTCACACCACTGTTTTTGGCCCATGCGGAATCAGTCTTTATTTCCTAAGAGCAGTTTCCTTGGGCAGCAACTGGTTATGAAAAACTAAAACCCTCTTTTCATGGTCTATTCCTCCCAGGAGCGCACAGCAACATTTGTGGTTCTGCCTTCTCCTCTGTTTCATCTTCGTAACAAGCCTGTGAGATGGGCAAGAGCATGAATGGCCCATGATCACCAATGAAGCTTCAAGGCTGGGTGAGGATTTGAACTGGGGTCTCCCCAGCCTGACATTCTAACCCCTACACTGACTGTAGTAATTAGTCATTTTCTGTTTATTGGTACAATATTAAGGGCCACACTGCAAAAACATACTTTTAGTGCCCCACTGAACTCTATGCACAAGTGTATCTTCTAAATTACACTATATGAAGAATAAAAAGAGTCTTGCAGCATTTTAAAACTGAGTCAATTTTTTTGTTACATCTGCTTTTCCAGATTAGAGTCCCTCTTCTGAAATGCATGAAGTGGACAGACATATATGCATGTGGATACAGATTAAAAAATGCAGAAAGCAAAGTCAAAAGACCATGAAATTCTGTCTATGTAAAATTCAAATGTACAGTTATTGAAGAGTATTATTCACAATAGCAGCAACTGGTGACAAGTGTATCAGTTGAAAAAGCTTCATTCAAGTTTTAAGAAATACTCAAATTTCTTTATGAATATGAATTCAGCAGTTTCACACACGGACATCTCCCTTAGAATTTTTTTTCTTGAAGAACAGTGACTTTTGGCTGAACAGAAGTGTCTTGCTGATCAACTTAGCAAAACTATGAGACTATGGCAGATTCCACATGGGCCAAAAACAGTGGTGTGAAAGCAGTGTGAAAATAGTTTACACCATTTTCACACCTTGTTTTTGGTCAATGTGGAATCTGCCTACAAAAGACCAAGGAGGTTGATTCAAAATCTTGCTGAGATCATTCAGTGGGATTTACTTTCAGGAAACTGTGCTTAGTGGGCTGCTATAGGTTTTCCAGGCTGTGTGGTAGTTTTAGCTCCTAATGTTTCACCTGCATTTATGTCTGGCATTTTTGGAGACCTGTCATGATAAGATGTGTTTCTGTCTACCCTAGGCTTTATACTGTGCCATGAATACACAGATGCATATTTCCCCAGACTTAGAAAAGCTTCTTTTTTTTCAAAAATGAGAAATGTGTCCAAAGATAGAAAAAAAAACATTTGGAGGTTCCAAACCAGGACAAGATAAAAATTAATGAGATAGCAAGCACACTCTGCGGCACTGTTATTTCCTAGATGGTCCCCCAAAAAGTCAAACCAAGAAGGTCTTCAGCAGAACCATCTCATGCATAGGCCAGGAGGTCAGAAAATATCTGAAATAAATAGCAAAGCTCTTACCAGAACTGGCTCAAGCAACTACCACTTCAAACTCAAGGAGCTTTCTCCATCTACAGCTTCAGCTACTTGAGCAGCTCAGTGCATCAGCATTCAATAGAGAATCTAGTGGGTACAAAATCAAACTAAGAACACTTTGAACAAATATTTGGACAAGAGCCTTGTTTACTCCAAGCAAATTCCAGCTCAGTTTTCAGCTCTTGGTAGTTACTCTTGTGAAGCTCTTGCGCTATGATAAACCTCCGATAAAGAAATCTTCTACAGATAAAGAAGTGTTGACCAATTACAAGCCTGTGTTCAACTTTCCTTTTCTAGGCAAGGTGATGAAACAGGTACTAGCAGAGCAATCTCAGGGTTTTCTGAATCACATATTGGCCCTTGATCCATTTAAAACAGATTGCAGGCTTGATTTTGGATCCGAGACAACTTCGGCTGCATGACAGAGACAACCTCCATTTACAAATAGAAAAGGGCAACACATCCCTTTCAGTCCAGTCAGTTTCTGTCAGATGAGCCACTCTGGCCCATTAAGTTATTTGAAAATAAGGGTAGAGTTGGGTGTTTAAAAGGTTTGGGTCCTTTTCTGACTGCTTGGAGTCAAACTATTTGCTGCTAATTATGAAGGATTAGCTGCATGAGACATGACCAGAGGAGCCCAACAGAATTTGTGTTGCCCCTGCTGCTTTTTAATAACTGTATTAAACTGTCATTATCAGCAGCTATTGGGCTGGGCATCATCAAAAAACCAATGCCTTATGCTTCTTAAAAATAAGCCTCCCCAAGTAATGCTCTTTGTTCTGAGCTAATGCTTGGATGCCGCTGTCAAATGGCCAAAAAAGAAAATGCTAGAGAGGGCCAGGACAGAGGACCGAAATACATATTATAGTCTATGGGTCTCGTGGGTGCCATTTTAGAGTTAAAAATGCCATGAGAGAAAGCTCCTGATCAGGGCCTCAGCATACACTCACCCATGAAGCTGAGTCAAACCAACTAAATCCAAACTGAACCAGGTCCATCTCATTCGAATTACCCACTCTGGCTGGCAATAGCTCTCCGGGGTCTCCAGTAGAGGTTTTTCACATTACCTCCTACCTCGTTCTTTAAACTGGAGGATTTCATCTGGGATCTTCTGCATGCTAGGCAGCTACTATGCCACTGAACTACAGCCCCACCCCTGCAGCAGAACCAGGAGCAATTGTGACCTTCTCCCACCATTTCAAGAACTGGAACAGCTGTAATGTTCAATTGGATCTAGAGGTGGTGCTAGCTGGTGAAGTTAAGTTTTGGAAGGGACTTTGGCCATTTGTGCACTTGTGGTCTGCCAGGCAACCAGTTTACCTTCCCAATGGATTTATTTTCCACTGTGCACTTATTCCTGAACTGAAAGAAACTGTTCTTGTTCGCCTGGGGCTATTGAGACCATCCCACATGTGTTGCTGCACTGTCCTCTACTAATAGTAGCTAAATGTGGTATAGTGGGATCTTTTGTTAACTCTGCTGCCTTGTGTTCCAGTCATTATGTTATTTTGAAACTGGTTTTTTTTTTCAAACAATGTGGGCTGACTATGGACTGTAGCCAGATTTCTTGCGTATGTTTTTAAATGATCTTGGTATTTATTACTTTATTGTAATCCCTTTGTAACCTACTTATTCTTGGCTACATGAATCTCAATTGGAGACCTAAGAGAATTTAAAAGGTAATATAATGACAGTACTCTGTGGCTTGTCAAACAAATATGAAATTGCTTCAATAAATTAACAAACTTAATTTAAACACAACTTTCTATCATTTAGGGATAATAGTGAAATAGTGAAAAATAGTGAAAATAGTTATAATAGTGAAATAGTATGATTGTGTGTGTGTGTGTCACAACTCAATTTTACCAAATCTTCAGTGCTTTTAAGAAAAGTGCTCAAAACAGTTACAATCACTAACAGCGCCCAATGAATAAACAAGAGCAAAAAAGTCCAATGCAGGGCTGCTTTATCCCATTTGTTCTTCTACATAAGGGGTATCTGCTAAAGGTCTTTCTTCAACTCTGGCCTGTAAAAAAATAAGAAACCCCCTCAACTGAGCAGTGGGCCTTCCTTCTCCTGTTGCAGGCCAGATCAACTGAGGACGGTGGAGGTCTTGCATTTGGTAACATGTAAGCAAGCTTACCAACTGCACATGCTCATTGAGCTTTTATTCCCTGGGCCCTAAGATCCAACCACAACACAAATAGCGAAGTGGCATGGGTTACACCTTCATTTTTGTTCTATTCATAATCCTGCCAATCTATGGCTGAAGGGAATGAAAATGAAATAAAATTTTATTTGATTGTGCACTTATTTTAGCCACTTGCAAAGTCACTGTGCCCCAGGTCATAGAAGCTCTGTGGCTTCTGAAACCTGTCCATGTGAGACTTTTCTGCCCCTTTCATTCTCCCTGCAGAGAAGCTCAGGAAACATTATTCTTGGTTTGGGTTTCCTGCCTTTCCCTGCTCACACAAACAGCTTTTCCAGCCAGGAACAAAAAGCTGTTTTTGTTATTTTCTCGCAAAAATGTCATAGTCCATTGCATTTGTGATAAACAACCAATGGCATTCAAAAAAACAGGAAGCAAGCAACCTCAGAAAGAGGCAGAGGCGCACCATGGGTAAATGGCGCCCGGAGACAAATTGTCTCCAGGATGCCCCCCCAGGCTCTGCCCCACCACACCCCCGGCTCCGCCCTATGATACCCCCAGGCTCCACCCCCCCCACTGACCAGGCTCTGCCCCACTCCACCCCCCCCCACTGTCACCATGGACATGGGCAAGGTCTAGGGCAGTGGTGGCGAACCTTTGGCACTCCAGATGTTATGGACTACAATTCCCATCAGCCCCTGCCAGCCTGGCCAATTGGTCATGCTGGCGGGGAGTGTCAGAGGCCTGAATCCTATCTGGAGTATAAAATTCCTACCACAAGTACTTGCCTACCCTCCCCCTGCCAGCTGGGCTCCTAGCGGCGCAGTCTGCAGTCTCTTCTGACTAGGGGAGGGAGGAAGAGTCGATCCAGAGAGAGGTTGGGAAGCTCTTGGAGTTCCCACACACCTCATGTCGTTTGCGTTAGTGCCTGCGACTGGCAGCACAGATGGGGTTAGAATTGCAGCTTGATGAAACCCTAGTCTTAAATTTTGCCTGCCCCAGTAGACCAAGAGCATGATTGAGGGACAGAGTACCCCTTGTCCCTAGGTAGATAAGCCACTGGAAAGAGGACTAGAGGTAGTATGTGGGCCAAAATGGCAGACACGATCTGCACGGCAGGAGTATCTTCTCTGCTGAGACTTCCCTTTGCGCAAAGGAAGCCCTGGAAAAAAACCAAAGCAAGCACACAGCCGCACTGCAGGAAGTGAGTGCGGAAAAGCCTTTGTTGCCCTCTTTAGATAGTGTAGAGCTTTTCCTTATGATTTCTATGAAGAGTTTAAGGAACTTCTTGATCATTACTGGAGCAGCCAATCACAATGGTAGCTGCTAAGGCCATTTCTCAAACATGTCTGTCATAGAAATCCTGCCTTCTGGACTCAGCTGATCTGTCTGCACTACTATGACCATGACACAATTACTATGATTCACACGACACAGGATTGCCCTTAAAGACAACTCAACTGGTGCAGAATGTGGCAGTTCAGCTTTTGACTAAAACAAGCCTATCAGAACATCCAGCACCTACCCTAAAAAAAATCTTCACTGCCTGGATGATTTCAAGCTCAGTTCAAGTCCGTCATGACTAGGAAGCTGCATATTTAAGGCACCATCTTCTCCTTTATTACCCTGTGTGATGAAATGCCCTCCCAACAGCTTTTATTGGTTGATTTTCTCTTAGGGCTGTGAGTTCTGTCTTGGCCCATTTGTAGGACCTTTTCTGTACTTTGCAATGGCTGTCCAAATTTGTCCTACTGGGCTTCAGTAGACGATGTGACGCAGTGCAGCTTAGGAGTTTCTTGAAAGTTAGTAGGGAGTAATTTTGTTTGGAATGATCTGTCTGCTCTTAGCTCATTGGATACATGGTGAGTGTCACATGGTCACCTACAGAATGCTAGGTCTCCCCACGCCCCCCCTCCCAATAACTCTAGTTCCCGTGTAGTAGGATGGCAGAGTATACACACAATTGTTCCAATGCAGGCCTGTCTTTTCCATTAATGAAACCGAGGCAGTTTGCTGTAAGGAACCAAGGGAGACATTTTACAACCACAAATCACTAACTAGGGGATACTTGCCTTCATTTTAAGTATTGCTGTGACAACACTGGTGGTGTTTGGTCTGCCCTGTTTTGTGCAAATAGCAATTTCATGCATTTATTCACCAAGAACTAAGGAAACTCAAAGCCTGGAAAGCAAGCCACCTTACTCCAAAGTGATTGGCTCTGTTCTCGTACATTTTACACATCTTAATCGGGATTTAGCTGCCTCCAATTTCTACCCGTTGTACAATATAAATTTATATTTTTACTCTATTCTGTTGAAATAATAATTTTTTGTGAGAAAGTTCAATGCTGCTGCCATGATAATTTTTTCTTCTAAAGTTTTCTACTTCACTAAATTGCATTTACTCACTTGGAAGACTACAGAGACAAAAGTTGCCCTGGAAAACACTGGGAAAGTATGATGGTCCTGAGATTACAAGCTGATAAATATACCAGCATACATCCAGAATCAGTTCAATTCTGGTTCATACATGAAACACTAAATATGATTCAAACTATGGTGTTCATTTGCATTAACTTGTAAAGCAAGTACTTCTGAGTGATTTCTGGCACTATGAAAATTCATGGAATAATTAAAACATATACACTTATTTGGAGTAGTTGTTGTGGATTCTAACACATCTTTTCTCCTAACTACCTGTTGCTTCCCAAACTCTAAAGCAGGGGTCTGCAATCTGTGGCTTTCCAGATGTTCATAGACTACAATTCCCACCAGCCCCTGCCAGCATGGCTGATGGGAATTGTAGTCCATGAACATCTAGAAAGCCACAGATTGCAGATCCCTGCTCTAAAGATTAGGGAGAATACAAATGATGACAAATCCAAAATGCACAGCCTCTTAGATTCTAGTTGTATGTGCTCCCAGTTAATTCAGGTTGGGGTCAATGTTTTTGTAACAAAATAATGTCATTTTTTCCTTCACATTTTCATTCTACTGTAGACATCTACTAATAAAGAAAATTTAAATCCAAGCATTATAACCTAGAGGTGTCATATGGAACAGCTACTAGGTCATGACTTCTACAGAACTGCCATTTTATTTTTGCTAAAGACAGCTCTGGTTATGCATTATGTTATTCTGATGGTACCTGATTTCCTGTCATGTTCTTACAGTCCTGAGATAGGTAAGCAAGTGTGAACTGAATACTGCAACACTAACAGAACCAGGATTAAAAACATTTTGCTAGGAAGGAAGTATGTCCTTTTCACATTTTGTTGTCCACATTTCAAAGTATGTTGGCAAAGGAGAGAGATTAATTATTCTACCTTGGTTGCCTCCACAAAACCATCTGTGAATATTTGAACCAGTACTTTACCTTTAGGTAATACTTCCAGGCCCCCATAGAAGTATGTTGCTTCCCAGGTTGAGTGCAAGATCTGACAACATGCACTGGGACTTGACTGCTTCTCTGACCCCAGCCATGTGGGCCCCACTGGACACTCCTGTTCTTGGGCCTCAGCTATGTTTCCTGAAGGAGACAGTTTTTTCTAAGACTCCTTAGAGTACAACCTCACGGCTATGTTGCCTATCCTACTTTCTTTTAGGCACCCGGCCAAAAAAACATTCTTCCCAGGGATTTGCTCTTAATGGTTTGTGCAATCTGTTTTTAGCCTTGAGAACTGTTAAAAGGATTATTTAGGCTGCCCAAAGTTTTATATTCCAGACTTTTATGGGCAGTTTTCAAAGGTTGCTAATTTTAATTATTTTATCCTTTAAGTTGTGATCTGTCTTAAGCAAGTCTCTGAAGAGGAGGCTTATAAATAGTTTAAATTTTTAAAAAATACATGTTGCAACTTGTTTACAAAAAAACCCCACCCAGTGTAGGGCTGTCTGAAGAAAGCAGAAGGAAGATGAATTAGCAGCACTGGAAAACATAGCTCTTCAATTATCTCTATGCTCCTTGTCCAGGCAAGAAAGGAAACTCCAAGGGAGGAAGAGGAAGAGGAAGAAGAGGAGGAGTAGTTTGGATTTATACCCCTCTTTCTTTCTTGTAAGGAGATTCAAAGGGACTTACAAACTTCTTTCCTTTCTTCTCCCCACAAGAGACACCTTGTGAGGCAGGAAGGGCTGAGAGAGTTCTGAAGAACTGTGACTAGTCCAAGCAGGATTTATGTGTAGGCATGTGTAGGGGAAACAAATCCGGTTCCCCAGATAAGACACCACTGCTCATGTGGAGGAGTCAGGAATCAAACCCAGTTCTCAAGATTAGAGTTTACTCAGCTCTTAACCACTACACCACGCTGGAAGAAGGTGCCTCCCTTCAGTAGTAACAGGACAGGATGCTTTGTCCCTTCCTCGTGTTCCAATAGGAGGAATTAGTGTTCAAGAACTGAGAAAGGTTAACCTGACAGAGCATTACTTAGTGAGCTTTACGGTACAGTGAGGATCTGTACATAAGTCTAAGCCTGACATTCTAGCCCCTGCACCAAACTGGTCAAAACCATTTTCAGAATTAAGAATTGCAGTTTGTTTTAGATTATATTGTGGTTTAAACTCCAAAAGTGACACCGGTTCTTTTCAGGTTGAAGGGGGGAAAGAGGTTTGGTTTAACTGCCTATTTATAAGTGGAAATTATTATTGCCCTTCCAATATGATGATAGAGTATCATTCATAGAATTACTCCCTTGCCTCACTCCATCAAACATGAATCACTTTTGTTTCTGGATAATGGCACCTTATAATGTCCACTGAAAATAATTTGATGCTCTTCACACAGTCTCACTGTCTCCAGCACGCAGGCTCAGTCTAATTGTTCTCCCTGTAAAGTGTTTCACCATACTGCCTCATTAATGCTAGCTTTATTAATATTTTTAGAGACCAACTTTGTGCTGGCAGGCTGTGAGGTAAGGACCTTGCCAAGTGGACTTATCGTCTAGTTAACATGCATAGGGCAAACAGAAAGGGGATTTGGAAAAAGAACACTGAAAGTGGAGACGGGAAGAGTAAACAGACAGAAAAAGCCAAAAGGAAAACATTAAATGTGCTGTAGAAAGCAGATTTTTAATACCTTTCAACATGATCAGTACTTAGCAATTGAACAGTACTTTCAAAATACATTCCTTTGTAATCCACAGAACAGTCCTGCGAGGCAGGTGAGCATCGTCATTTGCAGCATGCACCTGAGAGGGAGTATTTTGCCTACAACCATCTGGGCCAGAGCGCAGACCTCTCCCTATTAGAGCAATGAGAGAGAGATGATATGAAGGCTTAGATAAGAAAAACGTGGTCTGGATCCAAGAACCAACCTGGGAGCTAGGTGGTCTGGATCCAAGAACCAACCCTGCCCCCATGGTCCTCCTACAAGCCCAGGACTCTACTGTCACCTTAGGGCTCAAAACAAGTTATCCAAGAAACCTCTCCTTGATGACCACAGCACACACTGAGGTGGCAGCGGAATGTAGCATGGTGTAGTGTTCAGACCTCTGACGAGTATCTGGAAGATCCAAGTTCAAATACGCACTTTGCCATGGAAACTTCTGAGGTGATCTTTGGCCCGTCACAACATTCATCCTAACCTACCTCACAGAGTCTCAAAACCTAAGCAGGGTCAGTATTGGATGGGGCACCACCCAAGAAGCCTTTGCAGAGGAAGACCATGGCAAAACACCTCTGTTTCTCCTTTGCTCTGAAAGCCCCTTGCTGAGGTCCTCATAAATTGGTTGTGTGACTTGATGGTACATACATTAGCATCAGGCCAATTCTGAAATAATATTCTGCCCTCCAGTACTGTTCTGGCGTTCACATTGAGCTGTCCATGGTCCTGATTACAATTAGATCATTGTCTTTCGCGTGTGTTAAGTGTCCTAAAGTCCCTTTGACTTCTGACAACTATGAATCAATGTCTCCCAAAAAATCCAACTGTTAGCAGCCTTGCTCAGATATTTCAAACTAAGGACTGTGGCTTCCTTTATAGAGTCAACCCATCTCATGTTGGGTCTTCCTCTCTTCCTGCTGCCATCAACTTTTCTTAGCATTATATTGTCTTTTGCAGTGACTCTTGTCTTCTCATAATATGACCAAAGTACAATAGCCTCAGTTTAGTAATTTTAGCTTCTAGGAACAGATCAGGATTGGTTTGATGTAGAACCCACTTTTGTATTTTTGGCAGTCTATAGCATCCATGAAACTATCCTCCAACCCCACATTTCAAAGGAATCTACCTCCTTCCTGTCAGCTTTCTTCACTGTCCAACTTTCCAACCTATGTGTGGTAACAGGGGATACCATCTTTCTTACCTGCACACATTCCACAGACAGCAGCATGGAAAAAGAAACCTAATGATATGGCACAGCTGTTACTGGAATTGGGGATTTCCTGATTTGCAGTCTATTCTTTTAGCCACCAAGATACAGGAGCTCCCAAGATCTCAAAAAATGTCTTATCTTCTGAGAAAGAGAAAACAAAGATAATATGTCTCTTATGAAAGAAGGGGGAACATCCTTGATAAAGAACAGGCGCTTAAACACATCAGCAAAAAAATTACAAATTCTATTAAACAGCTGGATTCCCCCCCCTCCTGCTTTATCTGTGGATTTGTGCAGCTCTTTTGTTTCTGGAGGGAAAACAGACAGCTTTGCAGCACTACATGTAAGCAAACAGGATGAATGAAATTAAGTTTCCAAAAGAATAAATAGAAGCCTAAAGAATCCATCAAAACATTTGTCAACACAAATCTTACCGGTGGGTGCCTCTACAAAAACTTTAATACAGATGGGCAGATTAGCATTAGACTTACGTCTGTAATAGATTTTTCTCCTAGATTTCAGTGCCAACTAATATTTGCCTCCTGGATTCTATGAGTCACAGCACTGATAAAGATGCACATAGATACTTAGCACTGACAGGCCGTGATTTGGCTCCTTTCCCAGTGCAGCAACCTCAACTGGTCACCCTGTCCTGCCACAGAATTCACTTTTGGAAGCAAGATTGCAGCTAAGGTATAGCAGAAGTATATTATTTGAAATATTCCATGATTCATGGAGGTATGTTGGATCTTCCTACAACCAGTAGAATATTGCCTGATGCATCTCAACCTGATGCATCTCAACTTCATTTATTTAGACATTTATAATTGTGTCTTTCTCCACAATGCAGACCCAAAGCAGTTTGCAATATTGTTTTTCCTCATGCATTTTACCCTCACCACAATAACTCTCTGAGATACCTTAGCCAGGGGTAGGGAACCTGCGGCTCTCCAGATGTTCAGGAACTACAATTCCCATCAGCCTCTGTCAGCATGGCCAATTGGCCATGCTGGTAGGGGCTGATGGGAATTGTAGTTCCTGAACATCTGGAGAGCCGCAGGTTCCCTACCCCTGCCTTAGGCTGAGAAAGTGACTGGACCAAAGTCACCCAATTCTTCCATGGAAGAATGGAAATTTGAACCTGGGCCTTTCAGACCTTGATTCAGTACTAACCATCACACTGCACTGACTGTCATTGAATACCATTGGGAAAGCTTAACTAGCTTAAGTAGGTATTCTTAGGAACACTGATTCTATGAAATTATAATAAAATCATGCTGCAAAATCTTCATAGTCATCAGTCAAGAATCAGAACCTGGTCTAGTGTGGCATGGACAGCCAGCATGGTATAATTGTTAATTTTTTTCCTTTAATATCACAGATGTCAGTTCTTTAGCTGGTTGTTGGCCTTTCATTACAATTTGAGCCTCACCTAGTATTGGTGTAGTATTCATGCGGATCCCAGCAGGGCTGCCTTCTGAATCTGACAGAGGTTGATTTTGTCGATTTGAAGATGTTTCAAGTGCTGTCCTAGCATTTTTGGAATGGTGCCCAGGGTGCTGATTACCACTGGGATGACCTCCGCTGGTTTTTGCCATAGTCCCTGTATCTTGGATTTCAAATCATAGTATTTAGTGACTTTCTCATGTTCCTTTTCATCGACCCTGCTGTCACCAGGTATTGCTATGTTGACGACGGTCCCTTTCTTGTCCTCGATCACTGTGATGTCCAGTGTCTTATTATTAAAATTTCTAGACCGTCCCTCCCCTTGCAGCTTCAAGTGTTAGTTAAAGTGTTTGACTAGAAACCTGGGTTCAAATATGCACTCATGTCATGGAAGCATGCTGAGTAATCCTGGGCCAGTCACACACACACTCAACCCTGACCCTGGCTAGTATTTGGATGAGGGATCTCCAAGGAATACCAGGGGTGTCATGCAGAGGCAGGCAATAGCAAACCGCCTCCAAAAGTCTCTTGCATTGAAAACCCCACAGGGTTGCCATAAGTCAGCTTTGACTTGATGGCCAAAAAAAGGTCTGATCACATTATCCCTGCAAATTATCACTGTTGCCTTGAAACAGCAGCAGAAGATAACATGTCTTGCTTTACAGGAGCAAATTTGGTACTAATTCAAACCTCGAAACAAGCTTGTCATTATGACTACAAAAGCTACTACTGCTCCTCCCCCTCAAAAAAATTAGTAGCCCACTTGCTCACATATGACTTTTAATAACTTGTTCCTTATTCATAAGCTTACACTGAAAGGTTTTGTTTTCCAGTGTACTTGCAAACTCTTTCAAGCTTGGATCATTTCAAGAACTTTTGAAAATAAAACCCAATGGTATAAACAGCTTTTTGCAGCAAACTTCATAGAAAATTCTTTAATAGACTTGGTACATACAGTTCATGAGAGAAACATTTCTGTTTTACAACTGATTACTCTACAAGCCAGGTTCTTACAAAAATAATTTTTGCCCCCAATGCACATTACGAGCTGGCATTAGAAAAAGCATTTTTCATGCTCACGTAATTAGGTTTTCATTTCTGTAGGAAGGGAAAAGAGCAATATAAACCCCACTCATGGGATTTTGTGGTTGTTTTATCCTTTTACAGAAAACCTATTTGACAGACATGTAGTAAAGAAATAATGACAAAACATTTTGCAAATTTCCAGTTCTTGATGAAAGTAATGGCTGTTTTCAAGATCCAGTTACATGCATTTAGAAGGCATTCACATGAAGTATACATAAAAATCTATCTTCTTAATTGCATGTCACATCATATAAATATGCCAATGATTGGGGCAGAGAGCGTAGCTTCTAAGGGGAGATGGGGGTCGCTTGATTGTTGTTGCAGACGCACTTGCCTTTTCCTGGGAGGGGCAGCAAAAATGTTAGGTTTGTTTTTTGTATTTTTTAGTGTTTTCAGTTTTTTGGCCTGCAGGGGGCACAGTTTTTAGGCTAGCAGCACTAAAATTTCAGGGAGTTTTCAGGGGACTCTCCTGGTGATACCACCCATGTGAGGTGAGGTTTGGTTCAGGGAGTCCAAAGTTATGGACTCCCAAAAGGGGTGCCCCATCCCCCATTGTTTCCAATGAAAGCTAATAGGAGATGGGAGCTACATCTTTGAGTCCATAACTTTGGACCCCCTGAACCAAACTTCACCAAACCTGGCTGGTATTGTCAGGAGAGTCTCCTAAAGATACCCTTAAATTTTTATGCTGCTATCCTAAAAATTGTGCCCCCTGCAGCCCTAAAACTAAAAAACACAAAAAAATACAAAAAACACAAACAAACATGGGGGGGGGGGCAGCAAAACTCACATTTTGCACCGGGCTCTATTTTCCCTAGCTACGCCTCTGATATGATGACACCAATCTAAAGTTTGAAAACATGTACAACACACAGGCACATTTGCCAAAATGCTACAAGATTGGTATCTATTCCCAGGAAGTTGAATGCGATTGCAGACCTGTTTGGATGCTATTAAATACAATACAGCCAGCGATAAGGGGCAGAAAATTTATAGAAAACATCCTGATGCTATATTCTTCCTTTCAAAGGTTTACACCCCACCTATGTAAATACAGCCTGTTTATCCATAGCTGTCAGGGCTGTTGTGCTGCAAATCAATCATTTTAAATGGACTAAATGTGAGATATGAAGCATGAACAAACCCCAGTGCTTGTTTACGGTGCAGGTTTGTACATGGTACATTTCCCTTCTTCTGCTACAATTTTTCAAACTTCATAACATTAGATGTTTAAATTGTTTATTTAAATTTGAACTGGAACATTCAAATTTTCCCAGAAAAACCACCTTTCTGGATGCAGTCCTTAGTTCCACTGAAGTCAACAATCTCCTACTGGGTGCAAGTTTGTACTCAGATAATTGTTTACTGTTGACACTTCAGCCAGTTTGAGGCTGAAATGCATTAGTCCTTGTGCATTAATGGAATGTTACTCCGTTTAAAATGTACCACTTAAGAGGAGAAGGTTGCCTTACTTCCATTTTCTATGCAAACGCATGCGTGAAGAGAAACCCTGCAAATACAGTATTGGGTACCTGGCTCTTACAGGGCTAACACGGCTTTTCCCCACATGTTCATTTCTACAAGAGCCAGTGTGGTGTAGCGGTTAAGAGTGGTGGACTCTTATCTGGTGAACTAGATTTGTTTCCCCTCTCTTACAGACAAAGGCTGCTGGACGACTTTGAGTTAGTCACAGGTCTGTCAGAACTCTCTCAGTCCCACCTACTTTGCCTGATGCCTGTTGTGGGGAGTGGGGAGGCAACTGGAAGCTACTTTGAGGCTTCTTAAATGTAGAGAAAAAACAGGGTATAAAAACCAACTCTTCTTCTTCTATAAGAGAAAATATTGCCTCACTGTGAACATTGGTGGATTATGCACAGGGCAAAAATAAAGGGCGTGCTGGGGGGTGGGGGGGACTTCCGTGCAAACAGCCAGGCAGGAGGAGTTTTATTTCCCACCCTTCCATTCATTCACTGTAAGTTCCGAACTGTCCACCATCAGGGAGAATCCGCCCAGCAGGTTGTGGGGAGGTTCTCTTAACGCCCCACAGGATACAAAGTTCCCCAAGCACATTTTCACCCTGTGGCAGTGAGTATGACTGATCTACAGTAACATGTTCATTATTGCCCTGCCGTTGCAGGGAGGTCCTTTTTTCTTTTACGTGTTGCACATGCCGATTGCATTGTGGGACGATCAGCATGGCTGTATGCTTGCACAACTATGCATGTGTTTATTTATTTATTTATTTATTATTTGGATTTATAAACCGCCCAATCCCCGAGGGGCTCTGTGTTGCAGGAAATGTAAAAGAAAAAGAGAGAAGCATCTCCGTGCGAAGGCACAGAAGCAACCTGGGTTGTTTCCATGGGTTCCAACTGCTGCCTGAATGGCATGCGTGTGAACAGGAAAAAGGAAAATGGGTTCCTTTATAACAGCTGCAACCTATTATACATTGGCTGTGTGGAATTCACAATTGTTTACACAGCCTCCTCCTCATGGTATCCTTTCTTTGAACTGGGGTGCTGTGTGGTTTCCGGGCTGTATGGCCATGTTCTAGCTTTCTTTGAACTGTTTGCACAGCAACACACAAGTCACAGGCCTTTTCTGTGATGGCCCAATCCTTCGGAATGGCTTAGCAAAACCACTCTGAGGACATATCCCTTTACACCAGCCATTCTCAACCAGGGTTCTCTGGTACCCTGGGGTGCCGTGAGCATGTCCCAGGGGTACCATGGCAACACTACCCCCCTCATTTTTGTGGTGTCTCCCACTGGCGCCAGCAAGGACATGGAGCTGGCCCATGGGGCAGGGCCAGCCACAAGGTCAGCAGCCACCACTACCCCCAGTGCTACCCTTCACCCTGGGAGGGGAAGGTGGGGTGTGTGGCAAGCAGGGGCAATGGGAGGGGAAGGTGGAGGGTGGCGGCAGGGGTACTGTGAGATATGAAGAGTGAGGTCAAAGGTACCCTGACCTCGAAAAGGTTGGGAAACCCTGCTTTACACTCTACATTTAGGAAGCTGCATAAGACGGGTCTATTCCTTTGAGAGTCTGATGGTGAACCATCTGTTTGTTGTTTGGCTGTTTGTTGTTCATTGTGTGAATTTTTTTAAAGAAAAATCTTGTTAATTGGATTGTTATGTCTTTGTGACCTGACCTTTCATTATTAGCTGCCTTGAGGCTGGGGAGCTAAGAAAGAGTACCGACATTTTTAAATGAATAATTGCAAGACAATGTTTTATGCACGTGGGCAATAATATTCTGAAAGAGACGTAAGAAACAAAGCAAACTGGTCTGACCAAACGCATCCCATGCCCATCTCCATCCTAGAGTAATGCAGGCATACAAATTACAAAAACACTCAGGAGGGAGAGAATGAAAGCTCTTGCAAGGGGCAGGTCAGTTTCCAACACATACCACTCCCCCTATCTTCTCTTTCCCTTCCTTGGCAGGCCCCATAGCCTCCCCCCTTTTCCTGCTTCCTTGCCTTCTTCCCATCCACCAGCCAATTTATCTTCATTTACCCCTCCCACACACACACCTTCAGTTTTCCTTCCTTCCCTCTCCCTGCCAGCCTCTCCTCAGGAAAAGTTTGGCTGAGTTGTACAGTAGCTACTGCTGAGCCATGGTGAAAGTGCCCCTTTGCACCTGTCCCTTGTGAGTTCTCCTCCATCAGCTGACATTACTGGAGTGGGCAAATGGGACCTTTTCCAGAGTTGTTTTGGCCTCCAAGTTCACCTAACCTCTTTTCATTGCTTTCCTTTGCAAAAACCACGGCTTGGAAGGTTCAGTAACATTGTTGTGGTTGCCTAGCAGCCTTTAAAATGTCCACCAAGAGCTCAGTGGACATTCTTTTCTTAAAGCTATAGGTGTTTTATTATTTTGGGCAATTTCAACACCCCAATATATTTATTTTTAGATTCCTATTTTTTCTGCAAACCTAGGACTTCCTTCAGATACATGGCGAAACTTCCCTATGTATGTCTAGTTCCTTTTGCAGATCTGTTGTTTGTACCTTCTATGGCATGATTCTGAATTCGATATATGATTATGGGAGAACTGCAAAGTATAAGCCATGCACAATTAAGATAGGTCACAGAGCAAATACAGTTTACTGTATTTCAAAGAAGCCTTAACAGGAAAGACCAAATCCTTCATAGTTCACCATACTTGTTTACAGGACTCTGAAAACTATCCAAGAGGGAAAACTGGGTATTGCTTACTTGATCATCTATCAGAAAAAAGATAAGTCAACATGCCTGGTGTTGCCAAAGGTCACTGGCTCTTAGCTCCTTCCTGCTATAAACAAGCAAGTCAATGTTTTCTTGTATTCTGGTAGTCAAGGGACACTATTTTGTGAATTAAGAATGAAGGCACCGTACTTAACGTTACACTTGAAACAGTTTATTTTTATAGTAATGAATCATCCACCCTACTCAATGAGCTCCTGCATGTCAAATGTCTGTGCTTGCCTCCTAAACAGCAGTAACTCATGGAGAAACACAGTGCAGATTACATTCTCTGCAAGGGAAGGTAAATAGGTCTGCTATGTGTCTAAATCAATTATCACTGAATTATTCAATCACATTTGACACAGAAACATAGTAGCATAAACCACCCCAAGGGGTAGCTGATTGGAAAAAGGCAAGGTCAGATCACTGAATCATGCAGAGATACAACAGAAGCCTTCATTTGTGAACATTTTATACTCACTGGATACTTAAACCAATCAATTAGCTGTGCCATACTTGCAAGCCTATTTCAACACAATGGGACAACCCAGCATAAAATCTGAGATTTACTGATTATAAATAGACATAGCAATTAAATACAGGATACAACAAAGTCTAGGCAAGAACTTTCAATACAACAATAGACATTGTAAGAATATCTGAGGAAGCACTGCTTTCTGAGGGACTCCAGACGACTCTAAAAATGAAAAAGGAAGCATTTTGTCCAACTCTTCCTTTTATAGGGTAGCCTGCCTCCAAAGAGACTGAATTAGCTTTTCATCTGCACATTTAAGATTGCCAGTTTAGTGCAGGGGTTGCATTTTTCCCTCCCCCTATTGGGAACCACTGGAAATCCTCTGTCACAGAACCAGTTCCCATGACCCAGTGCAAAGCAAACTTCTACTGTCAAAAGTCTAGAGTGCCATCCCAATTAGAAAACCGTTTATTAAGAAACTAATTATCTAGACAGGTTTCTGGATGCCATATAACAGAGCTGATCAAGTTCTGCCATATATTACTTCTACCATCTAACATTAATTGAGCACTATCATCTCAAACATTAAATGAAATAGAAGATCTGGTCCTGCTAAGAGGATTTTAACCTACTTTAACCATACAAGGGAGAGAAATGCTTTCATTTCTAACAGCCAATCATGCTCTTGTGCAGCTCCATTCTCTTCTATGAGGCATGTGCCCATTTAACCTTTTCTCTATTAACACTCTGTGGGTTAGAAAGTCATATTTCAAGTCCTGTACTGATGCCTTCTTTTACAGATTAGATTAGATGGACTGCAACTGTGTGATCAAGATAATCCATGAGAACTAAAAAGTTGCCCTATTAGTCCCCTGTGTTATTAACCACCACAATAAATTATGGAGAGGAGGGGAAGAACCAGCACAGTTTCCTGCCTCCTGGACCAAGGGATGTGGCAATGTCTTTATTTAATTTCTATGCTACTTTTCTCTTCCAGAGACCCATTCAACGCCCCTGATAACTTCTAAAACCATAAAAAAACACAATCTAACAGCACAACATACAATATCATAAAACAACAGTCACAAAAATCTAATGAAAAACATTACGTATTTATATCAGCTGCACGGAAAGGCTTTCCAGAATAAAAAATTATATTTAATCTTCCCCAGAAGGCCTACAGAAGATTATCACAGATTGATAATCATTCAGCAGTGGAATCGGCTGCCTGAAGAGGCAGTGAGCTCCCTCTTGCTGACAGTCTTCAAGCATGGCTGGACAAACACTTGTCTGGGATGCTCTAGGCCAGCGGTTCTCAACCTGTGGGTCATGGCCCCTTTGGGGGTTGAACGACCCTTTCACAGGGGTCGCCTAAGACCACCAAAAACACATATTTCAAATGGTCTTGGGAACCGAGATGCAACATGAGGAACTGTATTAAAGGGTCGCTGCGTTAGGAAGGTTGAGAACCACTGCTCTAGGTTGATTTAGCATTGAGCAGTGGGTTGGACTAGATGGCCTGTATATCCCCTTCCAAATCTATGATGCTACAATTCTACTCTACATCCAATCCACACATATAGCTGACTTGGGTGGATTAAAAGCATTCTTTGTGGCAACTGCTGTGCCTCCAGTTCAGAATCTGAGAATGACTGGTTTAAATGAGAGGCAAAAGAAATTAGGCCAAAATCTGTCCTCAATTACAAGTTTCACTGCAATAAAAATGCTTACCTTTTGTATGTCAAGTTCATAGTTAGTCACAAATGGGTACAACGGCATACATTTCAGCACAATTGTGTCTTTTCAGAACTTTGGTTCATTACTTTGGTCAGGATGTCCATAAGGATGGTGTTCAGGCTCCATAGGGTTTGCTAAAACCAAAATACTACAAAAATTGTACATCAGCTCCTCATTACATATGAGACTCGACATACAAAATCAGAAAATCACAGTGTCAATGTGTGGTCCTTCAAGTTATAAGGCATACTAAATTCATGAAAAGAAAACAAAATCTTGATCTGCCAAATTTTTCAAATGGAAGATGAATGGAAAGCCTTATTAAAACCTTATTAAAAGCAATTAGTTAGGCCAATCAAGTGAGCACAAAGAAAAGACAAAACTGAGAAGATGTTTGCCCCCAAGGAATGATTTATATGCTACTACCCAACTGCCTGGGCTCTGCCTCTTCCCAATGTAACATTTTTAAGTAGACAAATTAAATCTTTAACGGAAGTAAAAGGAACAACCAAAAGTAAAGAGTATAATTCAGAAAATGAACAGAAAATATTGACCATTAAAATGGTCAAAAGAATAACAAGTGACACAGATGAACACTAGATCCATTGAAAGGAAGAACAATTGCAGGAGATACCATCATCCCACATTTAGGGATATGAGAAATCTGAAAATAAGATATCCATAAGATTATTCTTATCTAGACCTTAATTCCTTAAAATGCCTTTTGATGCCTTTTCCTCCACATACATCGTTTGGTAGAAACAGAGGAAAAAAACCAACACTATAAACACCAATCCTCCTTCTGCAAGGATCCAAGCTCACTTACTGTTGTTTTCAGTTACTCAAAACATTGCAAAGGCATGTTGTTGCTATTTATTACATCCAACTACCTGTACATAGCTTAAGCATCTACCCTTGCTTGATTCTTTTTGCAAGTATTTAGAACAC
The DNA here is from genome assembly GCF_021028975.2 of Sphaerodactylus townsendi. NCBI lineage: Eukaryota > Metazoa > Chordata > Lepidosauria > Squamata > Sphaerodactylidae > Sphaerodactylus > Sphaerodactylus townsendi. Next base: position 69,362,530 of record NC_059435.1, read on the forward strand.
CAAACCATGCATGAATCATAAGACACAATTATTGAAAAGGGGCAGGGAATGTACCATTCCCCAATTTTCCAACCAGGACAATACAAACAGCTTAACCTTTTCTCCTCCTCCTTTTGAAATCCCATCATCAATGCAAATGAATAAAAAGCAGAAATGGAGCTAGTAAATTAGGTCACTCATCTGATACTGCTGATTAAATAGACTACCAAATGCAAAATAGTTCGTATATTTAACTGCGCGAATAGCTTGAGCACCAGTGTAGCTTCCTGCTGAAGTTTTGAGTTTCTCCATTTACTCTAGAGAGCATGGCTTCCACGGACTGACTTTTCCCAGCCAACACTTAGGTCAAGCTAAACAGTAGAATGATGTTTTATCAGCCCATGGAAACTTAGCAATTGTTTATATTTTGCATCAAGATTGAACTATATTAGGGTAGCAAGAAAAATAACAGGCAGCCAAATCCTGAGGGGGGAGGGATGAGGGGGGGCCAGGCATGGTGCAGCCCTTGCTGCCTTCAACACCACACGCAGCAAGAAAACAAGCAATATTCCATGAGAGCAGTGAAGAGCAGTGCCACCATTTTTGAGGGTGTAAGTCCACACCAACAAAAAGGGAGCTTTCTAGGCTGAAAGGGCACAGGAAGTTGACTGGTCAGCTCCACCCCCAGGAACGCCTCCATTGATGCTGGCATGGGCTCCTGCTCTAGAGGCATGCTGGCACAGTGGCAGCTTTGGCACCCATTCGTCATGGAGACTCACGATTCCCCAACACCGGCATGAGTGCCCTGGCACTGGTGTAGATTTATTTATTTAATTTCTACACTGCCCCTCCCCCAGGGTAGTTTCCAACATTAACTATCAATATAATAACATCTAAAAACAGTTAAAACCATTAAAACTATACATCCATCTATAAATCAAGATGGCAAATTATCCCTGTCATTGAGCCCCGTAAGATCTTAAAGGAGGACAAATCAAACAAACAATTTATTGAGATAAATGAGCATGAAAAGATAAATTAATGGTGGGGGCAAGAGATGCTAGGGTCACGCTGGATCCAGAGCCCTTTCGCTCCCTCCCCCCAATCAGGACTGCACTGAAAGATACTGATAACTAAAATAACTAAAGACTAATGCAATGTCAGACCACAGCCATGCTCGGCCTGGCATCTCGCACCTCCACACCAAGGCCACAGCTGGACTTGCATTATCATTGCCCGAGGCTGGGAAGGTTTTCCATTGCTTGCTTGTAACTTAGTTGAACAGGCGAACTGCTTCCTTATCTCCAACTTCCTGGAGGAGGGAAGCATCTGCGGACCATCTTTTCTTATGCTGATGTTTTGGGAATGCAAGAGTGGGGGGAATATGGGATGAGCCATGTGGTTCAGGTATGTACTGGGGTTCAGGGGACAAAGCGCCAGCTTTGGATTCCTGAATCTTGGGCTGACAACAGTTCCAATAAAGCTTTGAAACTTTCCTGAGTCTTGTTTGCTGACTGGAGTAACAGACCCTTACATACTACATACTAATCCTAATAGCTAAAGTATCTAAAAATAACTAAAAAACCTTTGATCACATTTCAACTGAAGGAACTGCCCTACTAAGAGAGTAATCCTAAGCAGTTCTCAAGTCTAATCAATGGGGCTCCCCAAGGTAGCATCCTTCAAGTTGTACTTCAAGGCTTTGAAATTAAGTTCATGGAATTCCATAGCACTTACATCATCTGAATAAATATGCCTAGGACTGGACTTTTGAAGTGGCTACAAACTTTTGTACCTTCATGAAAACCTCTCAGATAGTTTGATAAATGGGTAGACTACAAAAGAATACACACACACTTTCTAACATTAAACAAAAAATACAACATTTTAATCCATGAGTAACAAAAATAACTTTTTAACCCGTTACTTTAATTAGGAATCCAATGCATTTAAAATGTATGACTTGCATATAAAGTTGTCATGAATACATTACACAAGGCAGACAAGCGGCATTACAATGTTTTCAGCAGGTTGTCTCACATGCTGCGAGAGTGAAACAGCTCAATTTAACAAGATTTTTTTGATGAAATAAGATCAATACACACTTAGCTAGTTGTCACAATGTTAACCTACTGTGGAAGTTGAAAGAAATCCTAGACATGAGATGCTGAAATGACTGGTGAACTTCCAGAATCATCAATTAAACCATAGGAGGCAGCTGTGGATAATATGTGCTCATGAACTGAAAAACAAGGTATCTGCCAATGTAAGATATTGGGGAAGCAAAACAAATTCCCCAAAATTAGCCCCTCGCCTATCATCTACCAGTGCTTACAGACTCCTGGTGAGTAGAACATCACTTCCAGACATGGCAACACAGACCCCAACTATACTTTTCAAAGCTACAGTACAAACATGGACTATCATTAGAGTTTGTGTTACCTTACAAAATTATTTCATGCATTTTAGAACAATAATAATCCTGCTACGGCACTAAATCTTTACTCAGTATCTGAAGTTTCCCCTAAAGTTCTATGAGCAAGGAGGATGCTCCAAGTTCAGAACACAGTGGGCCAAAGGGCAGCATTCTTAAGATTGTGGAAATGCTGACACTTGTACTTTGTGAATAAATATAATGTCAACCCCACTCCTTTGAAATCAGCCAAACAATCCGGTTTAGTAAGTGATACCTTGATTAAGGACAAAGTGCTGTACAGAAGTGGTTGGTATTTTTTGGCTAAAGTATTCCAGTGGCCAATTAACAGACCCTACTTTTACAAGGGACTCATTCCAGATTATAGGTTGCAACAGCCAAATGCCATTCTCTAGTAACAAAGACAAGAACACCTTTCAATTACTGCTAAGAGCTGGAACAGTTTTATTTTCTAGCTTGCAATTTTGTTGGGTGGTAGTATAGGCCAGAATGCAATGTAAAAGTGTTAATTTAAAAAAGAGAGAGAAACATGATAGACCAATTAGACTTAATCTTTAAAGCTGGGTGGGGATTCTCACGCCTGTGATGCAATAACACCCCCCTCAATTGAAGCAAAGACTATCTATACCCACACACTCCAGAACAGTCTCACAAGACTTCACACCAGGGGACATTGTGGGACATTGAACTTGACATTGAACTTGTCTTAGTCTGCTGATAGTTGTCTTGTTGGTGTATTACGGAAGGTTTACGAATCGTTATAGATAGTGAATAGTAGTGGATATAGTAAATAGGAATTTTTGGTAAATATTTGTGCGATTAATAACAATACGTAAAGTTTTAATAGTATAATATAATAATCTATATTTATAAGTGGGGGGGGGGGAAGACTTCACACCAGACAACTGAAAGTGTGGACTGCAGCCAGTTTCAACACTGATTCCAATGATAAAAAAATCAATCCAGCAGTGTTCTTTGTTCATTCACTATGTGACCCAGAATAAAGTTTGTGGATCTATACTACCCCGCAAAACTTAAAGTAGCAACTTTAAAAAGTGAGCCAGAAAGAACATGGAGCAGTTTGATTAAGCAGTTATAATGAAATCCCTTCCTTCCCATTTCTCTTAAGTGCAGAGATCATCAAAAGATAATGGGCTGTAGGTTTCTCTTTATTCATGCTGTGATACTGTACATGCAAATTAGATTAATTCTGTAGTATAATCAGACAGCAATCATCTCAGGTGGTGAATTATTCTTTCAGTCGCGGTGGAGTCAAAAGGAGTACACTGACCTTTAGAAGTGCAGTCTAGGGACACAAAAATAATAATAGTTTTTCAGAGCTTCAGCCTCAGCTTCAAGTATTTTAGTCCCATCTGAAGGATTATTTTTTTTTTTAAAAAAAGGCATCACCTCATTTAACACAATGATCCATTATTAAACTGTTTGTATAAACTCCTGATCAGGTTTACATTGTTGAATTTGAAGGTCCCATACAAATGCTGCTGTTTGTAAATATTATTGGGGAGGGGGAGATCAAGAAAAAGGCTGTGCTAGAAAAAGCATGTCCCTTCCAAAAAAACCCAATAACATCATGAGTCACCAAGACAAGGATTTGGAACACTTGAGCCTCTTTCCAAAATTTCAGGAGAGGAAGAGACCAAAAGACCCCCCCCACCACCACCACCACCAACACACACTTTCATTCCTTTCTTTGCCATTTCTCTAGGAATCAACATGCAAGCACTCACAGAGAGAGAGAGAGAAACGAGAGCTAACGACAGGTAAACCTTTTAATCAGTACAGTTTTTTTTTTCAAATTATTATTCTCAAGATAATTTTTTAAGAATTGTTTCTTCCCCAGTTGGTTCATACACAAACAGGAACACAGGCAACTTGAGCAGAAATTCACTTTTAGCCTCCCAGAGCGTGCCTAAAGGATCTCATACAAACAAGGCCAGAAGTAAATAGCCATTCAAACAAACACAAACAAAACCCCCCACAGAAGCACACACCTTCCCACAACTGAAACCAGGAAGGCAGAGCAAACATGCTTCCATCAACACAAGATGGCATCCAGCATTTCCTGGGGGTGATCAGCTTTTTTTGCTTAAAAAAATGTCAACCAGGAAAAGAGGGACAGAAGAAAAGGCATAATAATTGTTGCCGAGAAGAAAGGAGGGAGCTGTAGGGGAAGTACCCCTCACACACTCAGGTCCTTAAGTTGTCAAAGTTGCCTGTACACAACTGGTGATCTTGCTGCTCCGCTCTCTTAAATTCACTGCTTCCTCCAGACATCTTGTAATCCTTGGGGTAGAGTTCAGCTTTGTCACCTGGAAGGCGGCACTAAAACCTGGCAACCCTTGCTGTGTACCTTCCACCGTGTTGAAGCAAAATCAGGAAGAGCCAGCGAGTTCTGGAAGACCCAGAAAATGGAAGGGGGGGGGAGAAGGGTGGGCGCAGAAGCAGCCTTCAAACCCACGGGTTCAAGTTCAGCCCCACGCCTGCAAAGATGCACCTTTCCTCTCCCGCATCCTCAGCGACACAAATCAGAGGCACCGAAAGCAAAAGGGATGATCTCCCTCATCTGATTACCGATTGGGAAGGGGAAGGGGGGGGGGGGCCCGTCAGATTGGAGAAAGTGAGCTCCAAAAGGGATCCCACTGACTGCCCCAAGACCCCGCACGCTTCCCAACAACCGCTGAGAAAAGACGCCCCGGAGTCACTTAAGGCGGCGACCGCCACTTACCATGACGTTGCCTTGCATTTTAGCGGTTTTAATCATTGCCTTTTCCTTCATTGTGGCGGAGCGGCGGCGGCGGCGGCGGGCTGGGGGAGGAAAGCGCGTGTCTGCCGGTGCCCTCTTACAATACAGGCTGCTACTACTTAGTAATCCATCGGCTTGGCCACTTTGGTCGGGAAGCGGCCAGGAGATGTTTATTCCTGGGGGGGAGGGGGGGAAGGAGTCGGGGGGGGGGAGGAGGGAGCGGGAGTCCTGGCACGGAGGGGGGGCTGTCCCCGCGCGCTTGGAAACCCACCACCTTTCAGGGACGGAGCATTGGGGAAGGGGTCGTCCTGCTCCCCCTTCCTCCTCGCAACAGGGACTTGAGATGTTCGGAGGAGTCGGGGAGAAACGAAAGCACTGGTCTCCGTCCGTGCCCAGATTTAGATCGTGCCCTGCGAGAACTCTCCGGGTGGGGGGGGGGGGGAAGCGCCTACACCCCCCCTCCCCGCGCACACACACACCGTCACTGGAGGGAAAGGCGACAGGCAAAACACCCCTGCCGGGAGACAGAACAGGGGCATCACGCTCAACATGGTTTTGCTTCTTTTTCGTGGGTATTGGCAACTGGGGAAAGGGCGGGTTGACCCAGGAGAAGCAGGTTATTTTAAAACGTGGGGTGGAGAGAAGCAGGACTCGGCTCTGTTGTCTTCCTTTTGCCTTCTCTCCAAGGCGCTCAAGGTGGCACGTCCACCTCCGCTGAAGCCTCACAACACCCCTGTGCGGTAGGACTGATCCCAAGGTCACCCGGGGAGCTTCATGGCAAAGCGAAGATTTGAGCTGAGACCTGCCTGCCCTTCCCTCACCACGACCCCCCTGGCTTTGCTGGGCAGCCTCCCCTACCCAATCGCGACTTGGCGGAACGTTTCCGCGCACAAAGAGCGGCTGGGGGCGAGGGAGCACCCCCGTACACCGGAGACGGGGGCCTCATAATACAGCCGTTGAACCGTGCATCTCCCCGGCTGCCTCATCCGCTCGGCCTGATAGGGCCACATCTGCTGCAGATAAGAAGAGGAAAGGGAACGAATTGATATCAATAACGTTGTTGTTACAGGTTACTATGGGACAACCATGACGTTTCCATGGTTGCGCTCGCTTGGTCTGCATGTGAATCAGCGGCGGCTGCTCTTTGCACCGCCCTGGGAAGGCAGATGGGGAGGATTTCGTGCAAAAGTCTCCCTGGACGTAGCTGCACCTCCAGCCCTGCCTAGAAACTTCCTCTGCAAGCTGCACCTTTTCTCTCTCCCCCCCCCCCCGCCCGTCTCTGTTGTGATGCCTTTCCGTAGAGCATCCCGAACTGCCTTCTTTCTCCCTTCTGCAGCAACTCCCTCACAGCCCTCTTTGTTGTTGCATTTCCGGGACACACACATGGCTCCACGCCCTCCCCCGCCTCTCCAAACGCACCCAAAGCGCCCAGCTCAAGTCAACGCCCTCCTCCGCTCTCCCCCCCCCCCCCCCCCCACTCCACGTACGCTCACAGGCAGTGAGGGCCTCTCTTCCCGGCATGCCCTGCTGCTTCTGCCAGCCTCCATTCATCCTCTCCTAAGGTTATGTGGAGGCTTTCTGGGCTTTCCCTCCCACCCCCGCCACAGAGATCCAGCAGCTAGCGTGGAAGGAGGCATCCGTCGCTCCGGTTCTGCCCCACTGGCAGAGCCTTTGGCCACTCAAAAGTCCGCTTCGTTCATCTTAAAGATGAAGCATTGCCGGTTCTGTGATCTAGTCGTGTTAGTTGCTCAAGGATGCAGCGGCATTTCTAGGGCAGTTTTCCCTCCAAGCAAATTGAAGACAGAGGCTCCCTGTGGCATTAAGCCAAAGGGTCCCCCAAAGGGTATTTCGGGTGGTTTTATGCTATTCAGTTGTTATGGGGAGGGGGGGTGTAACTGAGTTAAGAAGATGACTAAACCACAGTTCAGTTTGCAAGAGAAGGTAATTGTGAGATTATTATCCATGCCCAGAGGAGATGGGAGAGGAATTTCTCCTCCACTTAGTCTTGCACACTACATTCCCTGCTAAAATGTGCGGGACAGCGGGGGAATCAGTTGGCTGTTTAGGGTTTCCCAAGCTACATGGCCATGGGCTAGCAGTTGTTGCTCTGAACATTTTGCATGGATCTACAGTTGGCATCTTCAAAGGCATGTCATGCCATGTTGACTCCAGCCATGAAGGTTTTCAATAATACAAAAAAGTCTTGAGTGCCCAAATAATCAGATGTCCAAATGATACAACAGCTTTTGGAAACTGCAGAGATCGTTTAAAGAGATCTAAAAGAGCACTGATACTTCTTTATTCATTTGCTCAATTTATTTGTATCCTGCCTTTCTCCCCAAAGGCGGCCCCAGAGTAGCCTATAGCATTCTCCTTTCCCCCCATTTTATCCTGTGAAGTAGGTTAGGCTGAGAGAATGTGAAGGGCCCAAGGTCACCCAGTGGCTGCTGTAAACATGTTGGCTCTTATCGTTAAGCTGGTCATTTAAATCCCTTTCTATTTTCATTTTAGTAAATTTCTAGTCCTCTTTTTGGTCATCCCTGCTCCCCCAAGGCAGTTTTCACACACTGTAAAACAGTTGACAAAACCCACCAAAAACATTCATATTGGAAACTTACAAGAGAGAGTTCCACTATGATAAAGCTAAAGTTTAATCTGTTGGCAAATTGCCACATAAGAGGAAACCTTGCTAACTAAAATAAAAATAATTTTGCAAGCTTAAAAAGAACTGTGGAATAAACCCCTGGATAGTCAGAAAATATTAACTTTGCTACTGTATTGTATTGGCTGTTATAGGTTTCCTGGGCTGTGTGACTGTGGTCTGGTAGTTGCTGCCCGGAAAACCTACAACAACTGATTCATTCTGGCTGTGAAAGCCTTTAACAATACTTTGCTATTATATGTGGCATTCCTAAAACCAAACCAACCATACTCTTTTCCACTGAAAGATCTAAGTAGAGTTGTAAATTCATCAGTCACATGCTAGACTCTCTTTATTTTAGAATGCTCCACTTGGGTCCTAGTGCCCACCTAGTTCTGTTAGGTAGGCAGGCACTAGGAACCAAGCAGAGCATTCTAAAATGTCCAGCATGTAACAGATGAAGTAAGTCTATCTAGATCAGCGATGGCGAACCTTTTCAAGATCGAGTGCCCAAATTGCAACCCAAAACCCACTTATTTATCGCAAAGTGCCGACACGGCAATTTAACCTGAATACTGAGGTTTTCGTTTAGAAAAAACGGTTGGCTCTGAGGTGTGCATTACTCAGGAGTAAGCTTGGTGGTAGTAGATGGCTTTGCTTTGAAACAACCGTGCAACTCATCCAATGGGTGAATCACGACCCTAGGAGAGTTTACTCAGAAGCAAGCCCCATTTCCAGCAACCAAGCTTACTCCCAGGTAAAGAATTGTGCTTTAGTTTAACAGCGCTTAACAGGGTTACCTACACTACTTCCTCAAAACTAGGTCTTAGGTTTAATGCTAATAATCGAGCCCAACAACCCAGGCCAGCCTGGGGAGGGCACTCTGTTTGCGCGTGCCCACAGAGAGGGTTCTGAGTGCCACCTCTGGCACCCGTGCCATAGGTTCGCCATCACTGATCTAGATCTTTCAGTGGAAAAGAGTATAATGATAACAATTGTGCAGAATCTAGATTAAAAGGTGATATATTTTTTAATGTATTCCATGTATATTATTTTCCCTCAAATTAAGTAAGATGGATGGCTGGAGTGGTAGACTCTAATCTGGAGAACTAGACTTGGTTCGCCACTCCTCCACATGAGCAGCAGATTCTAATCTGGTAAACTAGGTTTGGTTCCCTGCTCCTTCACATGAAGCCTGCTGCCTGACCGTGGGCAGCCATGGTTCTCTCAGAACTTTTTCTGTCCCATTTTCCTCACAAAGTGCCTATTGTGGGAACAGGAAGGGAAAATGATCATAAGCTGTGCTTTGACACTCCTTGTGGTAGAGAAAATGGGACAATCTTCTTCTGACTGTAAAACTGATTTGAGACTCTTTAGTGTAGAGAAAAGAGGTCTGTTAAAAGCAACTCTTCTTCTTTTACTGAGAGCAGTGGACTGTAATCTGGAGAACCAGGTTTGTTTCCTCACTCCTCCATGTGAAGCTTGCTGGTGACCTTGGGCCAGTCACAGTTCTCTTGGAACTCTTTCAGCCTCACCTACCTCACAAGATGTCTGTTGTGAGGGGAAGGAAAAATGACTATAAGCTGCTTTGACGCTCCTTGTGGTAGAGAAAATGGGACAATCTTCTTCCTTCTTTTTCTTCTTCTTCATCGCAAAAGCCAGCAACAAGTCCCACACTACAAATCTTGACATAATTTTGACAGATTTTTCTTATTGGATTATTATATTGTTTGTATCAGTATAAGCAATGTAGGATTAGTTTCAGTGACTTTAAAAAAAAATTAAGGAGCCATCAAGAAGCCATGTTATAATTTCTAAAAGTGGGGCAGAGGGTTGAACGTGACCCATAATGAAGTGTTGGTGCAAATGCCATTTTTACAGAGCAACATAAGCAAAGGCAGGTTCAAGGTATAATCATAACACAGAGAGATAGGAGGAGAGGCAAGGGTAATTGAAGTCAGGAAAGAAATGTCAGTAGCAGGTGTAATAAAAGTTGAACATAAGCAAATACCCGTGAATATTCCAGAAGCAAGGTTATATTAAAATGTATGCTTGCATTGGCTTTTGAACCTAGCAAAAAGCAGCAGTTTTTTCCTTGGTATAATTGCTTTATACTGAAATCTGGCAATACTTTTTTATACCTCGTTGCTTGCCTTTTTTTTCTCCCCCCACCCCCATTTTTCCTAATGTACTTATTGGTTTTGCTTTATTAATCTAATGTATGTGGTTTTGGCAGTGTTGTGGTAATTGGTATGATTAAAAGAATTTTCTTTTAATCCTTGAGCTGTTGGCAAGTCACTGCTATCTCTTATAATACCTTTCCCTTTTTTTCACGTTGTTGCATTAAAATTCTTCTCTTCATCTGGATAAATGTATTCCTTTCTCAAACCACTTTCCCTCTTTTCACGATGGATGAAAGGGAAATCATTTTTAGACACCAATAAGTCTCCGTAACATTTCCTCTCACAATGATATAGACATATCCAATACTGATTTAGCAATATCGCTGAAGAGTATGTCGAAACCATCAAGTAGGAAAGGTGAGAGAGATTCAAAATGCAGTAATAATGACTTAACAAAAGGACTTTGTGATCCTTCCTTATTCTCCTTTCTCCTTATCAACATTCTAGCCACTTTTTAGAAACTTGGAATGCACCAGAAATGAGTCAACACCTCATCACAGACTATTTAGTATCCAAAAGATCCAACTGCACTGCCCAATTCTTCTATGGAAGTGCCTCAGTAATCAACTTTTATTGGCTTCAGAACTTTCCAGTATAGCCAGAGTATTACTTAGTGAATTTAAGCAGCAGAAGAAGATAAATGAGACCCATGATGTTTACTTAAAATTAAGTATATAAAAGACATTATGTAATACATTTTATATTTAATTCAATTGAACAAGACATCTCCATCCTTGTATGCAGCTCCTCTTAATTTAACAGCATCAGCAGAAGTCTTGCTTCAGATGTCCATACCTGAGGTTTGGTAGGTGTAGGGACTTCTTGGTTGTGTCACCTTCTAAACTGCATCCCCTAACTTGTGGGGGGTGGGGAGGTTCTAAATGCCAGGAGCAAACCTTCTTTCAGGAAGCTTTAAAACTACTTACATATGTGTATTCATATCCTCATCAGTATGTCCTGATATTCTGAGAGGGTAAGGGATAAATCCAATTTATGGAGTGTGAGTCCAGTTTTTCTAGTACTGACCAGAAATTTAGGGCTGATCTTACTGTATGTCACTACAAAGGCTGAAACATATGCTGGACAAGAGGGAAAAGTCTAGTCTGGAGCAGGGGGTTTTAACACTTCCAAACCTGGGACCTTATCTTTAGCCTCCAAGTAGCAGGATAAGGCCCACTCAACTGCAAATTCAGGAAGACAGAGTTCTCATTTCAGTAGTAAAGGTCAGCACCGTGGACAGCAGATCCAGATTACTGGCAATAGAAACCACCAACTGAGAGCTCCAGATGGTATATGAAAGTGAGAAACAAGTTATGGGTCAGAGACCTGGAGGAATCTTCTTCACAGCTCACAGGCAGAAGATATAGCACCCTTTCTCACTGTACATGTGGCACTGGGAGCAGGTCCTTTCAAAAAGCAAAGGGGAAATTGTGGTGGCTGTATGAATATATGAATCTGCCTTAAACTGAATTAGACCATTGGTCCATCAAGTAATGGTCCATCAGTATTGTCTACTCATACTGGCAATGGCTCTCCAGAACCTCAGGCAAAGGTCTTTCCCACCACCTACTTCCTGATCCTTATTTGAAGATGCTCTACCACTCAGTCACAGCCTCCACCTAAATGTTTATGAACCACCAATCCATCAAGGTCAGTACTGTCTACTCAGACTGGCAGCAGGGCCTCCAGTGTCTCAGGGGCAGGGTCTTTCACATCATCTACCATCTGGTCCTTTTAACTGGAGCTGCTGGGATTGAGCCTAGGACTTTTGCATGCAAACTAGATGTGCTCCCACTGAGTCACAGATCTTCAAAGGGCTTGCAACTGCATGTTGGTCCCAAACCATAGGCTGAATACCTCTGGCTCTTACTTCCAGCTACCTCAATCCAGAAACTGGCTGTATATATTCAGCATCCTGATTTGATAATGGTACATAACATAACTACTAACAAAGATTTGGAGTGGTTGTAGCAATAACAGAAATCCTAGAACAAACTACTCCCAGCAAGGATACTGTAAGACCTCCCTCATCTCCCCCTCATACATTTTGAGTGAAGGCTTTACCAGAAATCGATGGACAAATTTATTTATATATTAAAACATTTATATCCCACATTTTCCCATGGGTCCAGGCAGCTTACAATAATAGTTAAAACATTTTCATTGTTTATGACACCATAATGTATTTTGGGCATACTTTTTATAATTTCCTTGTCGGCATTATTATTTAGTGGTAGATTATGGCCTTCAAACCATTGTGACATGCATTTCCTGTCACCATAATTTGATATAGTATCACTTGTTGTTCTTTATAAGTGTTGGGACCTGTTGACCTCCCTGCAATAACCAGACTCTTGGATTCAGAAATCGGTTTATTGACAGGAACACTGCGAACAGGACACAAGTAAATTTTGCTGGAACTGAGTTCTACTGTAAATTTTGCTGGAACTGAGTTCTACTGCACAATCTCTGATTAATATTCCTTCTCCAAACACCTCTCTAGCCCCTTCCTCAGCATCCCAGGGGGGTGAAATCACTAGAAACATTCTCAGGCAGTGCAAAGTCTCCAAGGCCAAAATAAAGACAAGGGCCAGGTGCTGGCTGCCTTGAAAAGTGAGAAAAGCTACTACTTGCCTAAAACAAAAATTACATAAATATACAGTTGCCCACGTAACAATCTAAGAACTCCCATGGTGCCACCTTCTCCCAGTTCACTCCATAATCTCATGGCAAGAGCCAGGAAAGAGGTGAAATCTTGAGAGGGTCTTGACAATAAGAACTAACCTGTAATTAAAAAACTTCTCCAGAAAGAGTTTCTTATACAAATTGGTGAACGAACCAGGCTTTGCTCTTAAATAGTTTCACTGACTGATGCAAAAATCAGGATGTTTTGTTTTACAATAACAAGCATTTCCATTTCTGTTGGGATATCAAGTGGAATCTTGTAGACAGACAATTTAATGCCTGCCAATTCCCATTTGTTCTCAGCCAGGCTCTGGACCAGAAGGTATACAGCCTACCTTGTATTTAGAACCTTTTTTGTTGTGTTAAAAAGAAAGGTTTCTGCTTGCTTTCCATTAAAACTGACTTTTTTTTCTTTGTCACATTCTCATAAAGTAGATATAAATATCTATCATGCTAAATTCCAGACAAGCAGCTTGCCAAAATAAAGTCAAATGAGACACTTGTACAAGTAAAACAATCTCTGTTTCGGCTTGGTTCTTGAAATTGTTTTCTGCCTGTCTTCTGTGAATATAAGCAGGTTTGCTTAGCAAGGGCTTGGAGCCTGAAGCCTGAAGCCTCACCCTTTGATTTGTTCACTAAAACACTTATATTCTGCCTTTCCTCATGATTCAAGGCAGTTTGCAATAACAACATTAACATTTTCTGTTAAAGTATAAAATAAAATAACAAATCCTAAACCTCTCCCCCTTTCTGCCTTAAGAGAAGGCTGCCTTTCATATCCCTCAAAAGCAAAGCCTTGAAGGGGGTCCCAGACCAATAATGGAAAAGGCCCAGGCTGCGGTGGGAACAGGTGATAGGCTGAGGACCATGATTGGCACATAAGGACATATGGAAGGAGATGGTTGACAGTATCACTGCTGTTCAGGAATTTACTGCCTCTGAAAATGGAGGTTTCATGTTGTCATGGCTAATTAGCCACTGATGGATCTGGTTTTGCACACTTATTTCAACAAGCCCCATATCCCTCAACAACAAGAAAAACACTGCTCCTATATTCTGAGATCAAGAGGAACTTTTTCTGGCATGGGGCACCTTTATTCTGCCTGTTTAACAAACTCATTGTTTGTATGCAGAGTTACCAGTGTGAGCAACTGTGCACAGAAACTAGGTAATGTTCTTTTTACTTAAATGAAACTCTTGCAACTTGCAGAAAAATTCCAGTGACCTTGTAGAAGCTTGTGAGTGGAAACTGAACAGAACAAGGTGATCCCACTCAAGAGCTACAATGGATTCATTTGAAATGCAGCGTTGGAGAAAAGTTTTACTGAAACCATGAACTGCCAAAAAGACAGATAAGGGGGTTCTAGATCAAATCAAGCCTGAATTCTTCCTAGAAGCTAAAATTATTAAACTGAGGCTGTTGAACTTTGGTCACATCACAAGAAGAGTCACTGGAAAAGACAATAATGCTACACTTTGTCTCATCAAAAGAAAAAAATTGCAACTCAATTAGCCAATGCTGGATTATCTTTGTTTTAGAATGATCCATTTGCTATGACTCCAAGGGAGCATCCTAAAACAGACAGTCCAGCATGTGGCAAATTACAATTTTGGGTTTTTTTCTTTTGGTGAGACAAAATATAGGAAAAGTTGAAAGCAGCAGGAAAAAAGGAAGACCCAAGAGGAAGTGGATTGACCCAATAAAGGAAGCCATGGCCCTCGGTTTGCAAGACCTGGGCATAGCTATTAATGAGAGGACATTCTGGAGGTCATTAATTCATAAGATCACAAGGTCACCATGAATCAAAAATGACTTGACTGCAGATGGAAAAAAGCAATAACTCTTCATGCACACGAGCACAGTCAGTGACTAGAGTGCGTATGAATACATAGAGACGATCCCTTCAGAAGGCACAAACTGCCCTGTCTTTAAAAATACACGTGGTATTTCAGAGTATGTTAACATATAGGATACCATAATGTGAACCAGTACAATATTATGAAGATGTTGGAGAAAACTGATAAATGGACTGCAGAATACACTAGTAGCTTGAGACAGTGGGTCGGACAGAGCAGAGTTGGTTTAATTACCATTTTAGGAATACATGTGATTTAGCCATATATGCGCTGTTTTGGCAACAAGTTTCTAGGAGCGTAATTTAGCCACACCACAACACCACAGAAGAAACCTGTAGCTGCACAGTCCAATGTTGCTTTTCTAAAGAGATAATAAATAATATCTGCAGCAGTCAGCTCCTTAACTCTTCCTGATTAATCTATTCTTCTCTATATCAGAATAACTGCACAAACCATTTTTACCAGTTTTTAAAACTGCGGGTTTCCTGGAAGCCCTTATGAAGGGTTTCTCATTAAAAATGTACAATGGCAAAAAAGTTTTGCACAAAACACTTTTGACTATTATTCATGTTCCTTGCAAAATGCCATTTCAAGGGAACACCTCTAGGCCACACTCCCCATTCATGTTAGGCAATAGAATGGCCAAATATGTACTAGAAAGGGAGTCAACAATTGGTTGTGGTGCCCACTAACACCTTTCCTGGTGCCCAACAGGTATTTTAGAAGTAGGATGGGGTAGATGGGGCCTTTGCCCAGCAAGGCTTCTGACTGGCTGTGCAGATTTTTTAAAAGCTTGCTTTGATAGCAGCTGCTATCACAACACAAGGACTTTTTAACTCATGTGACTGAATGGTTCTGCTTGCTGTAAAAACAAGCTGTAAGGACAGCCTGCATAGCATTACAACTAGGGTGTGTGTGTGTGTTATTGGTGCACTGCATTCTAGATGAATACAATTATTCATACAGTAGTGATGTTGCTGAAGACAAAGACTTTCTTTGGAGCAAAGTTTAGGCTGGCATGGCTATGAATTCCAGAATGATTCTACACTAGCGAGGCCCGGCCACACGTTGCTGTGGCTTACTGTGGTGAAATGGGAAAGGAACAGTAGAAACAAATCAATTGCAGAGGCCAGCAGTACGTGCTCATGGAAACACGCAAGCTGATACTGTGTGATGTCATTGATGTGTGTGACCGCATTCCTTGGGGGGGGGATGGAAAGGCACCCCTCCCACACATCTAGGCTGGCTGGTCACGATCCTTTACCTGGGAGTAAGTTGGGGTGGTGGCAATGGGTGTCGCTTCTGAGTAAACCCTCTGAGGGGCGCAACTCAGTCATTCAAAGTATGTCACGGTTGCTTTACCGAGCTTACTCCTGAGTAATGCGTGCCTCGGAGGCAACCTGGTTTTCTGAACTGTAACCTCAGTATTCAGGGAATCTAGGCTGGCTGGGCCCTCCCTCCCCTCCCCTCCCTTGCATGCCACCCCTCACTCTCTCCCCTCCCTAACTTCTCTTCCCTTGCATGCCTCCCCCTCTGTCCCTTCCCACTCCCTCCGCTGAATGTGTATGAGAGTAGGTGTGTTGTGTGGTAGCAGTGGGTGAGGCACAGGAAGTGAAAATTACCTGCGTGTGAGGGAGGGAACCCCACCTGACGTCTCACATGGCAACGTGTGTATGTGTTTCACTTCCACTCAAGTTATTGCCTATGTACTGTTTTCACTGCTCATATCTGGCCATCTGAGCGAACATTCTAAGGGCACGAACATTCTAAGGGTGACAGTTACACACAGGCAGCTTCATGGCCTGGTACGCCAGGAAAAGATGTTTTACCTGGCTCAGGTGTGTTGTCTGACAGTGGGAGGTACGTAAGGACACAGTCGGGGGAATGAGTAAGGGTCTGTGAAATTTTCAGAGCGTCTGGGCCAGCAGGTGCAGGGTTATTCTCGAAGCAACAAACGCATGGTTCCATTTATATATAGAGAGAGAGATTTGAAGGGAAACAGTGGTTCATTTGTGTTCATAGAGTGCTGGAAAGCTGCTCATCCCTGATGCAAACTCTGTTAAGCAACTCTATCTCATCTTGCTCCCAAATCTTCTGTTTTTAGCTGCTCCTGAGTCAAGTTCGAAGGCTTATACTTGAGTCAATAAGTTTCCCAGTATTTTGTGGTAAAATGAGGTGCCTTGGCTTATATTTGGGTCGGCTTATACTCAAGTATATACGGTATGTGATTTTCTGAGGGAAAACACTTGCATTTTGACTGCTGTGGGAAGGCGCAGACCTGTCCATAGTCAAGGCTGAAATCTTGCACCTCATTAGAGAAATTCATGTTTGTACCAGGGACATGTTTGTCCCCACATCATATATTCCCATCAGCCCCTGCCAGCATGAGAATTGTAGTCCATAATATCTGGAGTGCCAAAGGTTTGCCACCACGGACATAGAAGTTATTCTAATCCAAAATCCAATGGTGTGGATATTTTTATTACATGGTAATGGTATGGATATTTTTATTACATGGTGTCTACTTTCCATGTAGTGTATTCCTGAGTATTTGTTACAGAGATTTACAAAAAAAATCAAAGGACTATTTTTCTTCTATTTTGCAACTGTGAAATGCTGAGAAGTGTGTTGTATAAGAACACAACTGGCATAAAGTGCAACATTTATAGAAAAACTGGCATTTCTATATTGCATGTGGGAAAATATAAAAGTTGTGCTCTAAAGTAGGATATTACATCGCTAAATACTTGTACGATTCAGACAAGCTGTTAATCCCCATAAGGGATTGTTTTTCCTCTACTGGTCAAAGTAGCAGCCATCTTAAAGGCTCAAAGTATTTTCCTCTATGAGACTGCATATTTAATAAGCAGTGAAAGCAAAGCAATCCACACACATTATATTCTTCTGTGCAATAGGGTATCTATGTCAATTTTTAAGAAATTGGTCATTACAGAAGGATTTAACTTGGCAAACCAGCAGAGGGCAAACTCAGTCTGTATATTCTTTATGCATTCCCCCTCCACACAGACAAGGCTAGTCTCTGTTTTGCATATTTATCTGCTATCCAATACCCTGTACATAGACAACTGGCAGCACTCTGCCCCTTATCTCACAATAAGATGTTATCAGCATGATCATATCTGACACTGAATGGCTTTTCAGGAAACTGAGTTAATATTTATTGTACCAATTAACAAGATGTCTGGGCATACATCAACCCCCCACCTCCCAAAAAACCCTTAACTGCAACTTCCTTCCATGAGCATTCTTCTCTAGAACTGGTCTGACTTTTGTATTGAATGCAAAGCTGCTCTTTTAATTAGATGCAATAAGTGCAGCCATATCTGCATAAACATGTTCTGGGCTTGCATCATGCACATGTGTGGGGTGAAATTCTGATTTTTACAAAGCAGTCATTTGGGAAAGGTGAATTGTACCCTATCCTATATTATGGTCCATTTGTTCTGACAACTCACTCATCTTACTTCCAGTTAGATGCCAACCTACAAAAGATTTCCTGGAATTATAAGATCTCCAGTCTTTGGAGATCAATTCTCCTGGATACAATGGCTGCTCTGGAGGGTGAATTGTAGGGCATTAGCCCAGATGAGGTATTTCCCCTCCTGAAACCCTGCCCATCACAGGCTGCACCTCCCCACCCCCAATTCTTTAGGAATTTCTAAACATGGAGATAACTCAACTTCCACCTCAAGAAGCAGACCAGACTGAGATAGAAGAACTTGGAGCAACAGAGGACAGCCAGGGAAAAGTTAACCACTTACAGTCTGCTTTATGAACAATAGGGCAGCTGTACAAACAAAAAACATGACCTCACCCAAAGTATGTCCTGTCTACCCATACCAAATAACAGCAAACATTTAATACTACTGGAGATGTAAATTTCCGCACCAAAAAAAAATTATCCCCATGTGGAAAAAACAATCCCCCCCCCGCCCCGTTCTCCTGGGAAAAAAGTAAGAATTTTTAAGGGAAAATTGAAACACACAAAATGTTTTACTTCCTATCAAAACAAAAATTCTTTTACTGCTTGAGCAACATAAAATGCACCACTTATAACTTGGTACATAAAATTGTACTATTGGGAACATTTATGGAATGTTCCCAATTTTCATTTTCTACAAAAAAAAATTGCAAATATACCAAAATAACTGAGAAAGTGAAGCAAACTGCTATATGCTAATGCAGTGTAATATAGATGTGACTTGATGGTAAAAAAAGGGGAACTAGGACAAAAAGAACCAATTCTGCCATTTGGTTACCTGTACTCTCAGTCACAACTTGGGAGATGGTCACTGGACAGTACTTTGCCAAGGGACCCCAAAACCTGGAACAAGTCCTGTTCTTAAGCCAACTGTTTTAATCCGTGAACTGTTACGGTGTTCCAATCCTGCAGTGTCAATTACTTAACACCATATGCGGTTGATACCCAAGCTCCTTGTAAAAGCTTCTAGAGAAAGGGGCTTTCTCCATAATCTCTCTGTTCCATTTTTTCTGTTCCCCAGCTGTTCTTACAATTAAGAATTTCAATCTGCCTTCTACATTTTCTGCTATTTCAGAGTAGAGAGAGATGCCCACACTTCTTCAGTTATTTGAATGAGAGCCTTCACACCTCTATTCAGTCTCTTCCTCTGACCTACCCAGGCAAACATATACCAGCCACTCATCCATAGCTGTCTGCAATACTCCCTTTCTTTCTCCATTCACCTGATGATGTCCCTTAGTGTGATTAAGAGCCAAAGTTCATCCAAATTCAAGCATGCTATGCAAAAGAACTCCATTAAAAACAGAAGTATGGCATATTACACAGGACAAAAACAACCCTCAGATATTTGTGCAAAGTTATTCTTCATAATTTTTCATTTGTTCTCCCATTAGTTCTTTCAACAGCATTTTTTCATCCCAAAGTGATCACATCTGTTAAATAGAGAAGAAGTAGAGAACTAACAGCACTTAAATCTTTGGCTGTTTCCGCACGGCCCAAAAACGACGGCCTGGGGGCGGTAAAAACGCTGCCCCCAGGCCGCCGTTCGCACAGGCGGCGCTGCTGCAACACAGCAGCACGACCTGACTGCGCTTCCTTCCCCCCAGGGCGGCGTCAGGCCGCCCTAAACAACAACCCTTTAAAGGGTTGTTGTTGGGAAGATTGTCTGGGCTTCACTATCGATAGCCTTGCTGGTTGAGCCCCGCCCCACACTGTCCCTCTGACCTCCAGGGGTCGGAGGGCAGCGCATGGGCTTCCACTGCCAGCAGGCTACTGACGGCGGCTATCGCGGAGTGGGGCGGAGAGTGGAAGAGGCGGCTCTGTGCGGAGTCAGCCTTCCCGGGGCGGGGTTTCGTTTATCTCGCACGCTTGCGGCGAACACTTTGCTCTGGCCACCGCAGAACTCTTTGGCGGCGTATTTATGGCGCCGCGTAAGGAAACGGCCTTTGTTCTGAAACAGACCTGGGAAATGTTTTTCATACATAAAATTCAAAGATGTGCCAAGAGTTATGGCTTCAAGTGGGATGCCCCATGAGAACTATTCACATCAGTGTGAATACAGAGGAAAATATGAGTCTGGTTTAGGAGGAGCAGCAGTGGCATAGGAGGTTAAGAGCTCGTGTATCTAATCTGGAGGAACCAGGTTTGATTCCCAGCTCTGCCGCCTGAGCTGTGGAGGCTTATCTGAGGAATTCAGATTAGCCTGTGCACTCCCACACACACCAGCTGGGTGACCTTGGGCTAGTCACAGCTTCTCGGAGCTCTCTCTCAGCCCCACCTACCTCACAGGGTGTTTGCTGTGAGGGGGGAAGGGCAAGGAGATTGTAAGCCCCTTTGAGTCTTCTGCAGGAGAGAAAGGGGGGAGATAAATCCAAACTCTTCTTCTTCTTTATAATGGTGATTTTATAGAAGGTTTGTTAATGTGAAATAAAGCTTATCACACAGGTTTTGGGTTTTATGTTGTAGTAACAATTTAAACATATAATTGAATGGCTGCACACAGGTCAGTTTGTTGGATCTTTGCTGTTTAGCTTACTGATAACCAGGACTTTCCGTTTTATGACAACAAAGCAGGAAATGCCACATCAGATCATGTTGTTTTTATTTCACCTTAATATTTTTTAAATTAAAAAGCCTGGGCTCTCGGTTGCTAGTCCTGTGTACTTGGTGGGGGGCAGGGGTGTGTGCAGAGGTGCCACAACTTGGATGCCTTAGTTGGTCGGTTTCACTCTCAGGATGCTATTGGAACAGTATGTGGTACTAATGTATGCGTGACTTTCAGTTGAATAGGTCCGACAGACAACCTGCTTAGAAGTATGTGACCTAACAATGTATAGGCTTAATCCTTATCCTTTGTGGCTGCTAGCATCAAACCAGGTCAGGGAGGTTATAAAATGCCTCTCTGTGAGAAGATGTAGTTCTGACAGCTTTTAAGGACCTCTCCTGAAAAACACATCCCTGGACCCAGATGATCTTAATATTGCCCATTGGCCAACAAGCGATCCTTGAGAATTTTTTATATTCAAGAACGTAGAGGCTATGCAGTCTCAGATGTTTGTTAAGAAGACAGACTACCTAGATCTAGTTTAGTTTGATGTCAGAAACTACCTTGAGCTGCATCTTGTGAACTGTTTAGCCCACACCAATTCTTGTATATAATAATCATATAGCCTTGTTGGTGGTAAGTATTGTCAAGTTGTAGCTGCTTTATGTCAACTCCATATGGTTTTCAAGGAAAGAGGCATTCAGAAATGGTTTGCTATTTCCTGCTTCTGTCTCATGACCTTGGGCTGCCTTGGTGATCTCCCATCCAAATACCAACCCTGCTTAGCTTTCAAGATCTGATAAGATCAGGCTAGCCTGAGCCATCTGGAGCCTAGCCTATTGTAAAAAGCCATACTGGCCAAACTAGATCTGCGTCCTAAACCAATTACCCAGCAGAGCCAGGAAAGACTAACACACAAGTAGGGTTAACAAATTACTGGAGATTGGGGGAATGGAACTTGGGAAGGGTGGAGTTTGGGGAAGATTGGCACCCTGACACACAAGTCCCCTGCCACATACCATAATGCCATACAGTCCAACCTTCAAAGCAGCTATTTTTTCCAGGGGAACTGATCCCTGCAGTCTGGACATCAGTTGTACTTCTAGGAAACTGTCAGGCAGGAGGTTGGCACCTTGACACACAAGTCCCCCATTGGGGGGAAACTGAAACATATTCCTGTCAAGCCTGCAGAGGTTCACTGCTTTCATATGTGCAAAACACCACTAACCAAGATTGAGCTACAAAAATATCATCTCTTCAAAGTAGCCAAGATTTCATTCTGAGCATTTTAGCTAATCTGTTAATCTGGCTGCTCATGCAGATGATGCCCCCTCTCATATAAGTGACCTAATCTTCTCTCGGAATTTAATATCTGATCCGTTGGCTGATTAAACACACTTACATTTTTCATTAACTGCATAACACTTTTGATTGGTTAGTTGGAAGAAGAGAATATTTGCAATCTTTTTAGCTGAAGACATGAATGGGGGAAGAATACTACCTCCCTTGTTAGCATCACCTTATAGTTTATTTATTCAAAACATTTATTATCCACATTTCTACTTTACAGAACTCAGGGTGACTTACAATATAAGTAGTACCAAACAACTGTATAATACATTTGAAATACCACAAATTAAAATAATAATTTACAATTGCCAATAAAAACAAACTTCAAAAAACCCTCTAAGATATTAAACTGAAGTTGTACATATAATTAATAGAGCCAATGTAGACTCTAATCTGGAGAACCAGATATGTTTCCCTACTCCTACACATGAAGCCTACTGTGTGACCTTGTGCCAGTCACAGTTCTCTCCGAATTCTCTGTTGTGGGGAGAGGAAGGGAAGGAGTTTGAAAGCCTCTTTGGGATTTCTTTGGGTAGAGAAAAGCAAAGTGTAAATCTAAACTCTTAAACTCTATTAATTTAAGCATTCATATTTCACTTTTCTCCCCAAAGGGACCCAAAGCTGCTTACAAATATAGTGTGGATAAAGAAATGAACAAAAAAACAGTAACAGAAAAAATGGAGCCAAGAATCAATTGCTGCTTCAGCCACAGGTACAATCTACAAGCCACAGGCTAAGAGCAGAAAGGTCAAGAGCCCTTCGGCTGTTACCCAAGCATTTAGTACCTGCAGGAAGAGGAAGGCAAAATGTTGCCCAGATGGGAATTCACCTGCAACTCAGACACATACTGCAACAGCTGGATCTCAAATACACTTTCATTCCCCTTTCCCAGCAAATAACATTCAACTCAAAAAACGAAGCTGAATACTAATAAGTCAATTGACCTAGATTAGAAAGAAGCAAAGCTCCAACATTCCAAGCAACTAGGACTTAAAAGGGTGTCCCTCCTGTCCCGCCCAAGCTCGCTGTGAAGCTCCAGTGATTTTCTCATCTGTTTCTTTTATTTACTTGACTTTGCCTGCATCAGACACAAAATGACACAAAAGGTTTTCCAGGAGTGGAATGAGCTTTTCTTTTTTTTTAAGGCTAGGTGTTTCTTCCATAACTCTACCCCATCCTCACCTTACTATGTAAAAGGCAAGGTGTATTAGCGACGACTCAGTTTTTATGGCGCTGTACAAGTGTGCAAGTGGAGGGGATAGGCCACCCTGATGCGAGTGCATTGGAGAATGTAATAGGGGTGGAGCCCACATAGAATTACTCAATATTAATAACAAAAGGGATGGAGAGAGAGCAGAAAAAACTTCGGGGATTAGGGACAGAATGACAACAAGCTTCAGCAACCCCTTCTGAGCATGCATACATGTCGCACAGGTGCACTGAGACAATCACGAATGGACCAAGTGGAGCAGAGCAGATGACGACTTCCAGCTGCCTCCACCAGGCTCCAGAGGTGGGATCCAACCAGTTCTAACAACTTCTCTAGAAGTGGTTACTAATTTTTTCTGAGTGCCAAGAAGAGGTTACTAAAGCAACCTCCCTGCCCAATAGGGACTGGATGTGTGTGTGTGCAGCAGCACCACTGTTTGAATCCCACCACCATCGGAACCTGTTATTAAAATTTTTGGATCCCACCATTGCCAGGCTCCCCTCATCCTGCTTACCACTGAGTACCTGGTGACTGTCAACAAGTACTTTCTGCTCTTGTACATCACTGTGGTCTTCGTCTGCTTCTTGGTCACCAGCGGCCTGGTTTTGGGATGGTCAGTGTAGGGGAGGGCTGGAGCAGAAGGGGCTGGCTTGGAGTGGGGCGGGGAATGAATTCCAAACGTGCCTGCAGGCTCACTATGCATGTCAAAAACATTAGTGATAGGGAATAGCTTTTACTAAAGTAGTAGGAACATGATGGTGGTGCAAAGCTTCCCATTGCCTACCTCCCACTCTAGTACTAACCAAGAGATAAAGTAGTTACAACCCTAGTTAATTACCATCTAGTTACTCTGAATTCTCCCACTTGACATTAGACATACAGAGCACCCACAAGAGGCATACTTAAGCAGGGTACTAAATTAATAATTTGGAAAGAATTATGTTATAAAGAAGCCAGTGAAGGGGTCAGAAAAGCAGTACTTTGATCCATACAAAAACCATTAGCAATTTTTTTGCCATTCAGTCCCAACTGACTTCTAGTGACCCCATAGGATTTTCAGCGTTCAGAGGTGGTTTACCATTGCCTGTCTCCACATCACTCCTCTTGTACTCCTTGGAGGTTTCCCCTACAAATACATGCCAGGGTTGAGGCTGAGAGTATGTGACTGGCCCAAGGTCACCCAGCATGTTTCCATGGCAGAGTGAGGATTCAAACGTGGGTTTCCCAGATCCTTGTAGACACATTAATGACTACACCATGCTAGCTCTCTGGGTAGATGTAGAGCTCTAAAAATTTCCTTGAATAAACTGTTCTCACCAATTTATTTTTATTTATTTTATTGGATTTATATTCCGTCTCATGCCTGAAGGATTCTGAGATTAACCAAGATTAACAGGCATCTGCTTAGATCCAGATTTTAACAAAAGCATGGGGGGAAATCACACACAGTTCCCCTCTGCCAACAGTACCATTTCATACCAAATTTTTCTAAAGGATTGTGCTCATGTTCAATGAAGTCAGGTATCCCAGACTTCTATTACAACGACCCAAACACATTCATAGAGGGAACAGCTAAACTGTTAGGATTTTCAATAAGATGTAAATATAGAGGAACAAACATATTGCGAGATAAACATGATCATACTAGATCTCTCTCTCTCAGGGATATAAATAAGTAGTCAGTGGAGAATGAAGAGAGTAACTAAAAAGATATGAACATATTGGTTTGGTAAGAGATGCATCTTGATTCAGGAAGGAATATGTTTCTCTTTGCTATGTCATCTGATTCTTCTTTGTGTAGGTATGTCTATGCCTGTTCGATTCCCCACTTTTCCACCTGAGATGTGGACTCTACTCTGAAGAACTGGATTTGGTTTCTTTGGTCCTCCACATGAAGCCTGCTGGGTGGCTTTGGGGCAGTCACAGTTCTCTCATAACTCTCTCAGCCCCACCTACCTCACAAGGTGTTTGTTGTGAGGAGGTGATTGTAAGTCACTTTAAGACTCCTTTTGGTAAAGAAAAGTGGGGTACAAAGTAATATCTTCATCTGCATTAGATCTGTCTTCATATGGGGTAACTAATCAATGTTGTACACCCCTTTCCTCTTAGTCATCCATGGTGCTGCTTTTATGGATCACATATAATCTCCCAGGTTGGGTCTACTTAGTGTCCAGTGCTTTTAGACCATGCTCATATTCACATACCAGCTCCTGTGGTAGAGGAGTGCCAGCCCAGTGGCAGCATTTGCCCTTGGTTGTCATGGAGCTGCACGATGCCCCACTGCCAGTGTTAGTGCCACTTACACTGTCTGGACTGGCAATGAGGCCAACAATAGAGTCATGCCAGCTCCAGAGCCCTTCCACCCCCCACCCCACTGATTGCACTGTTAGTAGTTAACTGAACCAAAATCAAAGCTATCTACAGAAATGTGTGGGATTCTGTAGTGACTCAAATGCTTGTTGTTTTGGTTGTGGAAAAGGTGGGGGTGGCTCTGAGTAAGGAAGCTGTTAAGGTTTCACACCTGCATGTGGACGGAATGTACACCATGTCACAGGTTTTGCTGGATCACATCCTAACTTTACAGACAGCATTTAACATTAAGCTTTTATACCTAACAGTAATTGCAAACTCTAGAAGAACTGCAGAGATAGACTTGGGGAATGATAATATATAGATCTGTGATAAAGACTACTCCATCTGAAATACACATTAGAACTGCCAAAATAGTTCAGAATTTTCACACGATTGTCAAAATATGTACAAGGTACTATCACAGGTCACTCATATCTGCCAAATTAGCTAACTGTAGAAAATACACTGAAACATAATTCTGTCATTTTTGTGGCTATCATGAGTCATCCTAGGGGCTGAATCTTACAAGGCAAAAAAAAAAGTCACTATCAAGTATTAAGCTTATCTTATCCAGGCACTCCTTTCTATGACAACTACTGCATTCATGAGATAAGAATGCTTCTACTACCATGATGGTTAAACTGCAGTAGCTGTTTCATGTAGACAAGCTAACCACTGATAACAGCAATAAACTTCAATTTTTTAAAAAAAATCAGTCCTTAAAATCTTGCCGTCTTGCTTTCAATTTAGGTAATGTGGCAACGAAACTTCTTTGCCAAAAAATAGTCATCATTTGGATCAAAATTTAAATGGATATTTCCAAAACCTTAGGCTTTAGCAGCTGCTGCAACACTATTTTTAAAAAGTAGTATTGCTCCTTTGGCCGTGGACAAATCCTAAAATACTAAGTGCAGTTCGAGTCAGGGTCCACTCAAGCCCTAATCAACAGGATTTAACAGTATATTCATTAATCAACTGCTCATCTGGTCACTGAGCCAGACCTTGATTTTCCAGCACATCCCTCATTCTCCCCAGAGCAGGAGAGCATCTGGAACTTGGGGCGATTCCCACCGCATACCCAGGGAGGCAGGATGTAAACTTCAGCTTCCTGTTTCTGGTGGGGGTCACTCCTCCTCCTCCTCTCAGTTTCTTTCCTGCCTCAGAGCGAGAAGCCATACTTAGTTGCCTTTCTATCCTGCTCCTTTGCTTCCTTTCCTTTTTTCTTTGTTTTATGCTTTCTGACTTCAGTGAAGGGGTAGGATCCCAATTCAGACAGTTCAAGGCTTCTGAAGCTAGATTCCAGATAAAAGACAACATTCCAACAATGCGGTAAAACACTGTTAACAAAATTAAGTTGAAATGGACGATAAGAAAACAGATATATTACAGTTGCCCTGAAAAGTTAGCATGGGTAAAAGCTACAAAGTTCTAGTTAAGCATGTACTTCCAGATGGATTTATCTAGCTACTTAAGCTTACTGCTAGCAGATCAAGTTCAAGTTCAATAACCTTTATTAGGCATACAGAGTAAAAATAAAATAAAATAATGCAGTGAGTAATATAAGCAGGTCATTTTCCTTCCTATTTTCCTTGGTTCCATACAGCAATCACTTGCAGTAGAAATTCAGCCATCTTTTCCAGTGTGTCCTGTTTCTTGCTGTTGAGAAGGAAGTTCATTTGCAAGTCAGCCGGACAAGTTAGTGCTTTATGGTATATGGATTGTGGTAATAAGTATCTGATGTTTGAGTACTTAGGACAGAAGAAAATCATGTGATTTAAGGTTTCAACTTGGTTCAGACAATAGGGACAAAATATTTCATTGGAAAAAGTAGTCGCCCCTCTGCTAGCAGATAAATTTAACTTTAAATTGTATTCTTATAGATAGAGAAAGCTGGGAAACATTGACCTTTCAGTGGACTTGCTGAATACGCTCTCTCTTGATGAGGCCTTCAAAATGGCTAAACAAAGGCCGCTTCAAGATGTGCCACATAGCACCACGCCAAGAGTTCTGCCGGTGGGCTGCAGTTCGTCAAGCATCGCCGCATAGCAGGCTGAAGCGGAGGCCGGGCAGATCGGCAGGTGGCTCCGCGATGGAGTCAGCTTCCTTCTTCACTCTTTACTACGGTGTCCTCGTTGTTACCTGTTAGCAAGAGTCTCGCTTCACGCCGCCCTCCTCGACCCCTGGAGGTTGGAGGACAGTGTGGGCGGGCCGCGACGCCCAGCAGGCTTAATGCATTTCGGGACACCGTGGAGTGGGGCGGAGACGGAGACAGCGTTCCCCGCGGCGCAGTTCCCGCGACCACGCCGCCAGGAAGACGCTTTCTCCCAACAACAACCCTTTAAAGGGTTGTTGTTTAGGGTGGCCTGACGCCTGGGGAGGGAAGCGAGGTCGCCGCTGCTGCGCTGCAGCAGCGACGCCAGGTAACGGGCGTCTGGGGGGCGGCGCGCACTTCAGGTCGTTGCTAATGGGCCGTATGGAACGCCAAAGATTGTTGGACTTAGAGTTCCAAAGCTTAATGCTGGTGGCCCAGAAAACATGTTCCCCAACTAGCATGTTGATCCCTGTCCAACAAGGATGCATAGCAACGTACCTCCATCTTTTCACAAATCCTAAGCAAAGATGAGCCGTGGCAATTGCAAGGTTTAATGTATTACCTTTCTAACTGGAAGATATAAGAAAATTTAACATGCTAAAAGATTCTGTCCCTGTAATAATGGCAGTGTGGAAAAGCTTATGCATTCCTTATTCAAATGTCCCAGACATGAAAAGCCTAGGTTAAACTATAAGGATACAATTTTGGCGAGCTGTTTACAATTGCCGGAATACTACAGAATACTTCACCTGCTGAATAATAATGGTTTGCTATTCTGTGAGACTGTTGCAAATTTTCTTTTAGAAATAATGAAAGGGTAATAGCCTTTTTTTAAAAAAAAAGTATATACACCATATTTTTCTGTAGGTTTTGTATGCTGTGGGCTTGTTTCTTTTTTTTACCTCTAAATGCTAATAAAGGCTTGTTGTTGTTGTTGTTGTTATATTCTACATCACAGTTGCCAAGGGCAGTAAACAGACAATTAGAGGGAAGAATTTTGTTTTCAATCAAATATTAGCCCAACAAATTCTGATTCCACAGATAATTTACTCCTATAGTAATTGGGGGGGGGGGGGAAGGACTAGGAAAAAGGGACACTTAATATAAAGTTAATGTTCTGTTCTCTTTCAGAGGCACATGACATCCTGATTGATGGGAGTCTTTAAAAAGTAGTTTCCCATTCAGGGTGGGACTGATTAATGGCAGTGGAATTACAGAACTTGTTGCAAAATTTAATACCCAAAGACTGCATCAGATGAAGCAATGTCATTGATTTGTAGTGGAAACAAATGTGGATCCTGGAGCCCACACAGCTACTTAACATACAAGTCCTCCAGACAAGGAACTGCGCTGAATGGTGTTGAAGTTGATGCACCACAGATTAAAAAATGTGCAGTTATTCCCACAGGAATTGGTTTTCTTTAAGCTCTGCAGTTGCCTAACATGGTTTTAGATGCTCCTCCTTTGGAAAGACGGTTGGAAGGTTGGAAGATCTGTTCTCACCTTTGCTTACATCTTTTATTGAGGGAGCCAGCAGTCTTCCCGTTTAGGGAGGGTTTTAAATATGGGTTGTGCTGGGCGCCTTCATCTTTGATTTTAAATTTTATATTAACTGCTGTTTTTAAAAAGGGGATCTAGTAACTTATTTGTACTGGAATTTAGTTGTTTAGTTTTGACTGTGTTTAGTTGTACCATGATCTAATTTTGTTGTGCACCGCCCAGAGCCCTTCGGGGATAGGGCAGTATATAAAACTAAACAAGAAAGAAAGAAAGAAAGAAAGAAAGAAAGAAAGAAAGAAAGAAAGAAAGAAAGAAAGAAAGAAAGAAAGAAAGAAAGAAAGAAAGAAAGAAAGAAAGGCATGCATGTCTTTCTTTCTTTCTTTCTTCTTTCTTTCTTTCTTTCTTTCTTGTTTAGTTTTATATACCACAGATTAAAAAATGCGCAGTTATTCCCACAGGAATTGGTTTTCTTTAAGCTCTGCAGTTGCCTAACATGGTTTTAGATGCTCCTGCTTTGGAAAGACGGTTGGAAGATCTGTTCTCACCTTTGCTTACATCTTTTATTGAGGGAGCCAACAGTCTTCCCGTTTAGGGAGGGTTTTAAATATGGGTTGTGCTGGGTGCCTTCATCTTTGATTTTAAATTTTATATTAACTTTATTATATTAAATTTATATTAACTGCTGTTTTTAAAAAGGGGATCTAGTAACATGCATGCATGTCTTTCTTTCTTTCTTTCTTTCTTGCATACATGAATGAATGAATGAATGAATGAATGAATGAATGAGGAATTTTCCATCCAATGAATATTCTGAGGACACTGGGAACATCAAGGACTTGCCTGTTTTTCTCTCATGTATTTTGTGACTTGGGACAGAAGGATGGCAGCTACTGGGAACAATGAAGAGCAGAGTTAGATTCTGATGACTCTGTTCAGTCTGAGCTAGCATGAGCTATCCAGCTCAGGAAAGTAGCACATGGGCAATTGCTTTTGAAATGGGTGGAAACATTCAATGCTATTTGTGATATGGTATAGGAGTTGCTATTCATAATTTAAATTCCACTGGGCTAGTGTGAACCCTTTATGTGAGCCCCCATGTAAGTTTTCTGTGGCATTTGGAACTGCAATCTATTCTGTGGCATTTGGAACTGAAATTTAAAAACACAGTATGTATTTTATGGACAATAAATGTTTATAAAACATCCCTGTTGCATACAAATGAAGAAATTTACTTAAAAATTATCCCACCTCTAGATGGCTCTGTTATCATGAGAGCATTTGATCTCAGCTTAACACTACACTGCACACAGATTTAGGTTGGGAGCATTAAGATTTTCACTTATCTTCTCTGTGGTGTCCCCATTTGTTTACACTGGGGGAGTAAAACACCTAATTTCTCAAACAATTTGCAACAGGACAGGAGATAAGCTTTATAATTGAGGGAACATGCAAGAAAGGATACCATCCATGCCAGTGAACACTGTTTTACAACCTGTGCACATAACTTTGGTAATGCGAGATATTTAAATAGAATTACCTTGAAATGAGATATTTGAATAAGAGGAGGCAGAAGCCTCAATATTGAAATACATTATGAATCTGCAGCATATGTTGGTATCTAGAAGTAATTTAAAACCATGGATGTGTTTCAATTTGCTTGCACCAAAAAAGTCACAATAGGTTAAATACATGAGAATATTATTCCGTAAATATTTTAAGCAGGAAGGGCAAGTGAGAAAGGCACAGGTCAACAAGACTCTAAATCATTTATCTCCTAAACAGGTAGAAGAACTTAACTCTAAAAAGCTGCAAACATACACTGTCTGCCTAGTTGCACAAGAAGGAGTCGTACAACACAGATCAACCCTATTCCAAAAAGGACACAGATCTTTTTAATATTAAAGCTGAAGATGACAGATGCCCATAGGCACACTATAATTTGCCCATTAGATTGATAATAAAAGTAGAAAGGGGTCAAATTTTTCACTTTACTCTCTCTTACCATGCCACTAACCACCTGAAACTGAAAAAGGCAAGAAAAGACTAAAGTTAAAAAAAAAACTGTGGTGAGCAGATCTTATTTTTTTTACTTGTTCTGAATTTACCTTCTGCTTTTATTCATAATGGAGAGCCATGGCAGCGTATCACATATTTTCCCCTTCTATCACTTTATTACAAAGGTAATAGGGTTATACCACCTCTCTCAGGTATGAGAACCTGGGCCATCGTTTGGCTTACTAGGAGCTGCAAGTGATAAAAAGACAAGAAGATGGCTTAGAGCAGGGGTCTGCAACCTGTGACTCTCCAGATGTTCATGCCAGCATGGCCAATTGCTGATGTGATTTGTAGTCCATGAACATCTGGAGAGCCACAGGTTGCAGACCCCTGGCTTAGAGAAACAGTAGAGAAAGACTTCCCCTGTGGGCAATGGGACGATACTCACGCCATAGGGCTCTGTTGGGTCTGCATGGCTGCTGGGTCTTTCCCTGTTGGTCTCTGAGAGTCTGGGGGGTGGGGGGAGGCAGTTAGTAACATCAAGCATCAGTAGCCATATTGCCAGGTAGAGATTGGCTGTGCCTGGTGTGCCAGTCAGAGAAACATCACCAGTCACCACTGCCTGATCAGTGGGCATTGCCAGGATTGCTGTAGACTTTGGCATACATGCGATACACTCTGCAACTTGCAGAGGGTCATGTACTGTTTTTCCCCCCTGTAAATGTCCACAGCACCATCTATTTATGTCATCAGCTGGCTATTATGTCAACATCTGGCTGCCACTATAATTCTTAGGATGGGACTGGAAAAGTATACACATTATTAAAATCTGTAATTTATATTATTACACAGATTCAAATAGGGTAAAAGTTGCAGGATAAAAAGTGTGCTGAAACTGTAACTGATGCCTTTAATCTTACCTATTGGCAAAAGCTTAATTATTGAACATATCCACTAAAGGAGAATAAAGTATCTTAATAAAAGGTATCTGCACAAGGACTGTGAAAAAAGCTTTGGAACAGCTTTGAAGATTAAAAATCTTCATGGTAGAACAACCTTTTAAGCTCAGAGAAGAAAAAACCCATTAGCCTAAAGCTACGGTATTAAGTTAGCAACATTTGATTGGCAGCTAATGGACATAATTTTAACTACCATTTCTATGCACTGAGGATCAGATACAGTAAGATAATACCTAGCAAAACCACCACCACCTTGTAATGAAATGCATCAAGATGGAGCGGGAGATAAGCAGACAGTGTCTGGTAAATAACTATATTGTGACTATAAATGCTTTTTAAAAAAAAACTAGTAAGGAACAAACTAGCAGTCTAAGAGTGATACCCAGAAAAGCCCCACAGTTCAACACCAATACATCCAAACACACTACACTGGTATCACGCTGGGGTATCTCCCACCTCCCTTATACCCATAGGCAAGAATGTTCCCTAATGCCTCTGAATTTCCTGTAGCTGTACCTTTCTGAGACTGTGGCAGAATCCTTGCTGAGCATATTTATAAGGTTAGGATTTCCACAGGAGGTGGTCACAGACTTGGGCACGAGCTTCATGTTGCAAGTGATGAAAGAGTTGTTGCAAGCTTGTGAAGTAAATCACCTTATCACTAATGCATACCACTCACTGCAGAAACTACAAAAGAATCATCAGGAGCTGCAAGCTGCAGCTGCAGACAATGTGCAACATGCCCTGCAAAAGCAAAAGACTTGGAGCCCCATCCAAAGGGTGCAGCGAATCCACCAGTGGAAGCAGTGCATGACCACACCAGCACATTTGCCCTCCCTGAGTCATTTACCCCAGTGGAGGGGCGATTCCATTAGTGTGTGGGCAGCACTGGCCCCTTCTGCAAATGCAGAATAAAGCACTTTCAATTCACTTTATGGCTGTTTCTGCACGGGTGGAATACAGCGTCCCAGGGACACTAAAAACAGCGTCCCTGGGGAGGGGTTCACACGGCCGCCGCCGCCGCCGCCTCGCAGAAGCAGCGGCCTCGCAACCCTCAAGCGGCGTGAAGCCGCTGTTTCTGAACCTCGCTCCCTGAGCGAGGTATTTCAGAAACAGGCTGGAAGGCGCCATTTCCCCCCCACCTTTCCCGAATGCCTACCTTGTCTCCTGGCTTCTGGCTTGTCGCAGAGGCCAGGGGACACGCCCCCCTGGCCTGCGACTCCAGAGCCGTCACTCCAGGCTGCTGGGGCATGTCCCCTGGCTTCTGCGATGAGCTGGACGCCAGGAGACAAGGTAGGCATTCGGCGAACGGTCCCAGGGCGGTGCGTCAGGATTGTTTATGCCAACGCACCCCCGCATCATTGCCTCACAATTGTTTGCAAGTGGATTTTGCTTTTCTGCACAGTAAAATCCAGCTGCAAAGTGCATTGAAAGTGGATTGAAAGTGCATTATTCTGCTTCTGCGGAAGGGGCCACTGCTTTATCTCCACCCTGGTGCTGGGACACAGTGCAGCATCCCACCGCCCCTGCCAGCATAGTGGGGGCGGCTGCTTTGCCAGTGAGTAGTCAGCTTCCCGGCAGCATTATGCCAGGGACAGTAATTCAGACTATGTATTGTCGAAGGCTTTCACGGCCGGAATCACTGGGGTGCTGTGTGGTTTCCAGGCTGTATGGCCGTGTTCTAGCAGCATTCTCTCCTGACGTTTTGCCTGCATCTGTGGCTGCCATCAGATCCCCTAAAGATGCCAGCCACAGATGCAGGTGAAACGTCAGGAGAGAATGCTGCTAGAACACAGCCATACAGCCCGGAAACCACACAGCACCCCAGTAATTCAGACTTATCCCAACCTTTTGGGCAGCATAAGTCTATTGAGCCCCACAGAGGCTTTACGGTGGAAGGTAAGCTTTTACATTTTTTTAGCCTCCCGACACCACCTGGAAGTCTCTTTTGGGGCAGCAGCCAAGAGCCCGGCTCTTGGATGGGGCTGCCCATATGAAACTTTCAGAAGGTTAACATTTCTTTCCTTCTCTATGACAGTGGCACTTGGGCCAGAGACACAGTAATGAGGGAGTGCTGTCGGTTTAGAATCTTCTGTGCCAAACTCGTGCAAAGCTAAGTCTGTTCTGCCAAATGGACTAACAGTCCTCTAATACAGCTTGGACTTACCCTTGCCAATCTTTGGTAAGGGTTGGCTCTAAATATCTTTTTTTTCCCTATGGGATGTATATGTGCTGCTTGCTGGAAGAAGCGAAAACATCTTGTGGTCCTCAGGAAATATAGAATGCAACTGTTACAACTAGTTTGAATCTTGTCTAGTCTAAAGTTGTCCTAAAGAGGTACCACTGCAGATAAAATGGTCTGTATCCAAACAAAAAACATTTCTGTGACACACAAACAATACAAGAACCACTGTTAAATCACTCTCAGTAATCACCAGCATCTATCCAGAGGTTCACAGGGAAACCAAGGACTTTGTTACAATAAAAGCCTGCAACAGAAATCTGTCATGAGGGGGAAAATATTGGTTTTGCAGCCTCTGGAGAAATTTTTTTTACAAAGCTGAATTGGCCTGGACACTCCATGTAGATTTCTACATTTGACAACCGGGTATTGTTTCAGCGCACAATTCCAAGTTAGCAATCCAAATAAAAATCCAACCCACACATATGCAGATGTATATGTATAAGATGCAAAAATTTCCATGCTATTTGTTTGTGGGACTTCATTGCATTCAAAACGATTCTGACTTGCCAAGATTATATTACAAGCTTTCAGTTTATTTTAAATAATTCAGGTTTCCTTAGAGAAGCATACAAACAATGCCAATATTTGTTAACTATTTTAAGGAAAGCTGGTTTATTTTTCCCTTCTCCAAAAACACAACAGGCATTGTTTTGCAGCTTATTTAATTATGTTGCTACACTTGAGATACTGAGAAGGTACAGAATACAAGCACTTTCAGTTTCTGACTTTTGATTTCATGCACTCTACCCAGATAACAACTTCCCAGATTCTAAAAGTGTCTAGAAAGCAAGCTATTCTTGCCATATACTATAAACTCTGGTTTATCCCAAGACTTGACACAAAAGGTCTATTATGATTTCTCCAATCTAACTCTTATTAGAGAGGTCATCATCATGTACTGCTTGGCTTCATTTTTGGGCTCTTCCTCTGTTATAGGGCATTATAGAAAGCAGATGCCCTCTCCAGGTGCTGATTTACTCTAATAAGCTCGTTACAGCTGGGTAATTTTCTTGCATGAACTGAACAGCAGTGCTGGAAGGTACACAAGGCGGCTACAGATTGTCCTCATTAGAAGTCTTTACAACTAGCACTGTTTACAGATTTAGATCCTTGTGCACCTCATAGTGTAATTCCAGACATTAAGTAGATGCCATATCTAATAGCGAATTTGCTTTGCATTACCTGTTTTTCTCTCTCTCTGCAACCTGACGGTGCTTCTAGATTAAACCTTCTGAGGAATCTCTTCACTTCAGCATTGCAGTAATTTAAGCAAGTTAGTGAAATCACTGAAGCCAAGACCAGTTCCTTCAACAGGACCAGATGGTCCTCCAGTTTTGATCCATAGGTAAGAAGGTATTTGTTTTCACAGTGAAATTTGCTGGCCATCCATAGTGAGTAGGGAATCCTGGCTCATAATGTACTTCCTACTCTTTAAAGCAGTCTTTAAGTGAAAGAAAATCTTATAACCTGCACTGTATATATGTGAACTTGAATGTTATGTGTTGGAAAAATCTGCAGTGGTCACAGCTGGTACACTGAAGCCATTTGATATTGTACCCTATATTATAAAGCCTGAAGTAGGAAGAGAAGATATAAGGTTCTCTTTCTAATATTGCCTGAAACCTTTGATTTAAACAGATATTTACAGCTTAGCTTTTGAACATCAAACTCCCACTATTTAAGGAAACACGCTGAAAGTTTCATGTCTTTATTTATATCAGCCTATTCTTAGCCTATTTATTTCAGCTTGTGATCAAACTGAATTCATGATGATGCATATTCATACACTGACAACTTCAATGCCATGCCTTGAAAAAGAGAATGACAGCTAATTTATTTTTGCTGCTATCAGAGTGATTTGCTTGTAATTAACTGGCAGAAATTGCTAAGTTTCCTTCTACTTAAGAAGTGCATATCAGAAGTGTTAGACATAATTCCTCGAGCCAGCTGACCCTGCATAAAATGAAGGTGATGCTAGGGAGTTTAAATGGTCCAAAAAGAAATTGATACCATAGAAAATAAGAAACAGAATTGTAACTCTCTTGGAATCACAATGTGATTATTCTGTATTCACATCACACTGCACATTAACATATACCGTGAAAGAGCCAGGTTCATTAGTTATTTTAAAAAGCTGTGAAGATTGCATCCTTGGAGGCACGACTTAAATGGCTTGAGAACCAAATTCTCAAAACAGACATATATGAACCTTACCTGAAAACATTCCACCAAATTTGGGTGCTGGGTGGTTTCCGGGCTGTATGGCCATGTTCTAGCAGCATTCTCTCCTGACGTTTCGCCTGCATCTGTGGCTGGCATCTTCAGAGGATCTGATGTTGGGAAAGCAAGTGGAGTATATATCTGTTGGAGTGTCCAGGGTGGGTGGGGAAACCTTGTCTGTGAGTAACAAAGGCGGCAACCAGGTCAATAGTTGAGGGCATCTTGAATAGGAAGTAGCAATGAAGACTATAGCCACTGGGAGTAACTCCTGGTAGATAGCAAGGTCACCTGTGAGCGCATATCTACAGTGAGTTACTCCCAGGCTATAGTCTTCTATTATGCTACTCTTACTTCTATTCAGATGCCCCTCAACTGTGTATTGACCTGGTTGCCACTTTGCCAATTACTCATATAGACAAAAGGTTTCCCCACCCACCGTGGACACTCCAGCATATATATACTCCACTTGCTTTCCCAACATCAGATCCTCCTGAAGATGCCAGCCGACCTCTTAGATGTAGGTATGGCTAACGCCAGAGAATACAAGAACTACGGGCCATACAGCCCAGAAACCACACAGCACCCAAGTGATTCCGGCCGTGAAAGCCTTCGACAATACATTCCACCAAAGTTGACACTTTTTACAGTGAACTACAGGATATATTTACATCTGCTCTTTGAGGCATTTTTCGATAATTTAGGTTTTCACCAACACACATCACCATTCCTGGATCTAAGAGACCTCTGCAGTTCCTTATTATGACTGCCAACCCCCAGATTGGGTCTAGAACATCTCCAGACTACATAGATCAGTTCCCACTGAGAAAATTATGGCCTTGAAGGGTATTATGGTATTATGCCCACTGAGGTCCCTCCCCTAACTTTGCCCTCCCTATGCTCCATCCCCAAAATGCCAAATATTTTGCAGTTTGGAGCTGGTAATTCTACTCCCTGTCACTTCAGGTATTCCCCCCATGTGCCACTACTTGCCCTCCAAAATCAACCTTCAGACTAAAATGACTGATTTTCTTTTCTCAACGACCTCTACCACACAAGTTCCTCTCACACAACCACTGTAGCCCATTCCATTTTGATACATTTAGTTAATAAGACAGAATAGCTTTTACTCATACGTTAAAGGGAGCCAACCTGTTTAGGTATTTAGAAAGTTATTCTGCATGCTCTACATTTTCCCCTAGCCAGCAAATTTGTATTTTATTGTCCTTTTGTGAGAATATTCTCACCTTACTTCATAAATATATACATTCAACACAAACACTTATTTATATATAATAAATGTAAAACTTGTGTTATATATGTGTGGGTGGGTTTTTGTTATGCTTTCTCCTTCAAATCTGCTGATTTTAGGGCATGGGCAGGTCCTCTGTATTCACAGAGGGTCCACCTCTCCTGGATTTGAATGGATTAAATTACATTTCTAATGGCTTAACATCTAAGTCAGCGACGTCTTTGTAAAGCCTATAGTGTCCTGTCAGGCCCTTTGGAGGAATTCAGTGCAGTCTTTGGCCACACAAATTATTAAACCATTTACAGGCTAAACCAATGCCTTTAGCTGAGTAAGGTTTATTTTATTTATTTATATGTATTTGTAGCCCACCCTATACCTGAAGGTCTCGGGGTGGGTTACAACATAGGATAAAAATTATAAAATAACAATAACCTAAGAATAAATGCCATATATAACAGTATACCAATAAAACTTATTTAAAATCCATAAAAAACCTATTAACACCTATTAAAATGTATAAAACTCATTAAAATTCATAAAATCTGTTCAAAATTCACAAAACCTATTTTAAAATTCCTGTTACCAGAAGCCAGGGCTGCAGGACTAGTCAAGCCAAGACAACCTTTGTTTTCATATCAGCATAAAGACAGACCTGGGGGAGGGGGGGATCATGCATAATATAACAGAATTTGAGAATTGCATCACAATGGCGAGACATAGAAATTTGGCTGTTGTCTTGGTTATATTAGCAACTTTATTATTCAACAGGTATAAGATTTTTGTTGGTCTGACAAACTTTTTTTCTTTGCCAGAACCTGTTGCTAAAGATTTAATCTGGTTGCCTCATAGAAAGGGCAGTACAAAAGCACATGTTCAAGCGATTTTACACAAGGGTGCAGTGCTATAAAATGCCCCCCCCCCCAGCTGCACCCCATCCTGAACTTCCCGAGGAGTTTGAGGTAGGGAAACAGGGAAGCAATTGAGTGCCAGTGAGCAGGGCTCACCCCACCCCCATCTCCATGTGGAGGTTGGGATTGAGGCCAGCCAGGTCCCCATTTGAATCTGGCCTCAGGTGGATCTTGGGAGTGGAGCCAACAGTATAAAGCTAGATGCAACAGCCACCAGTGTTCTGGCTCAAATGGGGCCTTGCTCTCAGCTTCCAGGTGGAGATGGGGAATGGGCGATCTCAGCTAGTTCTGCTCCAATCTCCTCATGGCGATTTGGGAAGTGTTGAGCCCTGCTCACCAGCACCCAACTGTACCCCTGCCCAAACTCTCAGGACCAGGATGCAGTTGCAAGGGGAGGGCGGCTCTGCGGTGCATCCCCATGAAGTGGCGCCCGAGGGTCCAGCACCCCCATGCCCCCTAGCTATGCCACTGGGGAAACCATCTCTTCAGCCAAAAGCCAGGGAAAATAGGAACATATTTACTAGTTTTCTAAATGCATATGGAAAGGATACCTGAGGCACGTCTAGATCACAGTCTCGGGGCCACCACTGAAAAAGCCCTACCTTTTTACCACTGAAGATGGAGGTACCACCATAAGGGCTTAATCTGCTGATCTTAGGGCATGGGAAGGTCCAATATGGAAGAAAGCATTCCTTCATATATCTTGGGGCCAAGCTGTTTAGGGCTTTATAAGTCGAAGGTAACACCTTGAATCAGGCTTGGTAGTGAATTGTTATCTTACCAAAGGGAGACATTACGTGTTTCTGCATCAATCTTTTCTACAATTCCGTTTAAACTAGCTCTGCAAGTATTGAAACAGCAAATGCTCAAAGCAGAGATGAATTTGCAGTTTTGTTTGAATACTTAGCTGGTTATGTGTTGGTGTAAATACCAATGATTTCAGTGGTACTCAAATTCTGGACTCTGCCCATTAACCTAACTAAGAGTAGCATTACATATTTAATCAAGATATGGCCTTGTCATCAGGCTGAAACTTTAGGCTGACAGTGTCTAATTGTTTGTTGTAGATATTTTTACATTTCACAGCAAGGCATTTAAAAGTATGGCATTTGGTCAACCGGTATGTACTAAATTAGGGTGAATTCATCCATGCCAACAATCTATGTATGCTGTAATAGGTCTTCTTTTCTCCTGTATGCATTTTACCCTTGCACACACAGAAGAATGCAAAGAGACTCGTGTGTAATAAGCTCATTTTCAGCAACACAGGACTGATTCAATACCATGGTTTCTCTATACATATTAACAGACTTTGACCTTTGGCACAGATATCATTATTACACAGTGGCTTTGAAAAACAGTAACAAGCAAATCGGCTTATAGAGCTGTGTGGTTGTTTCCTATAATTCCTAGCTCTCTCCAGGCACGGCTGTTTTGTCCCCCATTTTCTAAGGCTATGTAGAAACAAAAATGACAATGAATGGTTGTGGAATGGATTTTGCAGCAAAAGAAAAATACATTATTTACTAATAATAGAGCACTTAGTGCAAATGAATGCTAACAGTCATCACACAGGAATGGTTCCGCATGCAAAATATTACATTTTAAAAATATATCAGATGGAAGTTAAGATGTCTGTGTGCCTATAGGTTATTTGGAAGGAGCTGGCTTTTGATTAGCAGCACGATCCAATCGTCTCTTCAAATTTCAGATTAAAATTCTTTGTCTCAGAGTGGTATGTCTTCAGTCCATCTTTAATTTCCAAATTCAAAAACCTCCCAAACCCAGAGTCCCATCTCTAATTTCTAACTGGCATTATAATGAATTAATAACTTAATAGTTACGGGCATCCCTCTACAATCTCCTGACCACTTGCTCTTCATATTGAAAGAATAGTTTAATTAGATTATGGATGAACAAGAACTTTCATATAAAGTTTTGGGTCCTTTGGGGTATTACAAGGCATAAGGACAAATTCTGTTGGAATATAGATTTCATGTGTGGAATGTGATTTTCATTTGGGGGGCAGGATTGTCTGTGTTCTGCTGTAGTAGAATCAGATATTGTTGTTTTTACAGGGCCCAATACTGCTCTAAAGCATGGTGTGCGGGCAGAATGATTTTAATGTTCCCATCTCATTTTCACAAGCATAAACAGGGAGCCCTGTTTGTCTCACTGCTAAAGTCCATGTGTGGTACAGTGGTTCAGAGTTACATGATCAGTGTAGTGGTTAAGAACAGTGGACTCTAATCTTGAGAACTGGGTTTGAACCCCCCCCCTTCCACATGAGCAGTGAACTCTTATCGGGTGAACCAGATTTGTTTCCCCTCTCCTACATTCCTGCTTGGTGACCTTGGCCTAGTCACAGTTCTTTGGAACTCTTTCAGCCCCACCTACCTCACAAGGTGTCTGTTGTGGGGAGAGGAAGGGAAAGGAGTTTGTAAGCTGCTTTGAGACTCCTTTCAGAAGAGAATGGGTGTACAAATCCAAACTCTTTTTCTTCTGGATTGGTGGATAAAACAGGCTCTCTCTGTGGTCATCTATACTCATGATAACAGTGTGAAGGGAGGCAGAGAACTGAAACCCCCGCCCACACACACACACCATGCTCTAGAGCAGAATTAGTGCTTTTTAAACTGAGTGCCCTCATCAGATGTGCAACCGAACGTCAGACTGGGGACTCGGCTTGCCAGTCATAGGTTAGCAACTAGCAGAAAACTTTAATAGGAGGGGCAATCAGGACCAGCAGCAGCATCATAACATCACCTGGAAGTGAGGTCATCATATAGGGGGTGGAGTTCTCACATTCATTCCTACATTTTGGCCACAGAGAGTGAGTGAGTGCTTGAGTGCTACCCAACACAATGATTCACTTCCAAGTTGCCCTGGAAGTGACATCATGGCATCACCAATGTGATACTAATCACCTCTTCTCTATTCCTCCAAGAATTTTCCCCCTACACCCCACCATGATAACAATTGTTAAGAGTGGTGGAAGAATTGGGTTTGATTCCCCACTCCTCCACATGAAGCCTGCTGGGCCAATCACAGTTCTCTCAAAAAACTCTCAGCCCCACCTAAACTCACAAGATGTTTGCTGTAGAAAGGGCGACTGTAAGCCATTCTGAGACTCTTTAAAGACTGAGATAAGCAGGTATAAATTTAAACTATTCTTCTTCAAACTCTTCTACTTCACAGCAGAGCAGCAGTGGGGACAGCCAGTAGGGGACAGGAGGTCTCCCAATGAAGTGAGAAACCAAGTCTCTCTATTGGGGGACCTCTAACCCAACTGGCATAATACCTCATGTAGGCAGGCTCTCAGGACACAAACACAACAGTAGTAGCAGAATGCTTCCAAGCAGGAATCCCTTTGTGCAAACTGGGAACTTACTGACTGGTACACCTTCTTATAGCATTATAGCATTCTATAGCATAGACCTGCAGCTGTTGTCTTTCATTGTAGAGGCTCTCAAAGCTTAAGTATTCAACACTCTTAGGGGACTGAGTGCCTGCTTCATTTCTAACGTTGAAAATGCTTATGCAGCAGAGAAATGGAAATTTGTAGCATAGGTTCCTTCAAGCTAAGCACTGTTAAAATGCAGACGTCTTGAGGAGCATTTTTTTTAAAAAAATGTGTCTAAGCTTCCTGCTTGTACATTTGTCGGCCAATTAGCTGTCTTAACCTCAAATGGTAAATCATTAGTACAGGGGAAATTATTTATCTTACCCATGTACCCCTACCCCATGCCTGCTTT
Source organism: Sphaerodactylus townsendi (assembly GCF_021028975.2). Taxonomy (NCBI): domain Eukaryota; kingdom Metazoa; phylum Chordata; class Lepidosauria; order Squamata; family Sphaerodactylidae; genus Sphaerodactylus; species Sphaerodactylus townsendi. Next base: position 69,404,955 of record NC_059435.1, read on the forward strand.
GCTATGAACAATATTAAAGAAGCTTAAAAGAAAAACTCGAGGAATAAGCAAAATCTAAAGCTCGGTATTCACAAAATAAACTAGAATTTTACATTGTTACACAGGCACAGCACCTATCAGGACAACCTCTGTGCAACTGTCAGAAGTCTCTCTCTTTCATCAGAATGCTTGGCGGTGGGAGGAGGAAGAGGTAACTTGATGAGTGCTTGTTGCATGGAGCTGTTCTCTTTAAGAGGTTAATGGGCACACTGATGAAAATACAAAGACCCAGTTATAAGATACAGTTTTAAAGGCAAAAAAACTGTATTGTGTTGAATCTTTAAAAAGAAAGCTAGTTTATTTTATTTATTTTATTTGCATGCCGCCCTTCCCCTCACAGGCTGATGGTGACTTCCAACATATAATGTACGTTTTAAATGTTATTTATGATATGGCCTCATTTAAATCTCTAATCATTAGATAGTACAAAGTTCTAAAATTCAGTAGCATCCCAACTGATTTAATAACCCCAATGAAACAGAGGGGTATGGAGGAGGACAGAAATGCCATTTTGATGGTAAAAAACCACTGCCAAATGCCTAGACCTGGATGGCCCATGCTAGTCTGATCTTATCAAATCTCAGAAGCTAAGCAGGATCAACCCTGGCTAGTACTTGGATGGGAGACCAAGGAAGTACAGGGTTGCTGTGCAGAGAGGTAGGTATGTGTTTGTGTGAAACACACACACACACACACACACCCCGCAGCCATGCCAATCATCCCGCAATACAATTGTTGGCACCTGCAAAGCTACACAAGTGCAACACGCAAAATTTTAAAGAAATAAGAAAAGCCTCCCTGGAATGACAGGGCACTGGCAGGCAGATTCCCCTGACCTTGGACAGCCTGGTGGAAAAGAGGGAAAGAGCTTCTTGTTTGGCTGTCTGCACAGGAGCAGCTCCAACCCAGTATTTTTCAAAGGGATCACTGGTTGAGCAATTTTTGAAAATCCCAGGTGGAAAGAAATAAAATGGGTCTGACTCATTTTGGGCATGGGACCTGTACAAATTCCCCTCCCAAACAACCGGTCTTCATGGCTGATATTGAGCCAATGCAGAGAATGGGGACCCCAACTTGGGACTGTACTGGTGGGCCACCCTGTAAGGTTGGCAGTGTAGGTAGGAGCACATACTTCGAAAGCAGAGCCCCCACCCACCGTGGTTTGCTTAGTAACAGTTTTGTGCCATCCAAACATATCCAGATTATGATCAGATTATGATCTGATCAGGAGCATTGGGCATGGCATGTTTGGTTATTCAACACATTTGGTACAAAATTCATGCAGCCCTTAGGAAATTGACTTAGGCACTTTATATGTGGAGACTTCATGACTTCTTGATTCCACACCTGTGATGTCAGAGCAGGATATATACTGAGCTGATCACAGGAAGGGCTGCAAAGATTTTGATTGCTCTGTCGCTATGCCTCTTTACCAGTTCTACTAAATTGAAGTTAATCTGGGATTTCTGCCTTTGAACACTGAACAAACAATATTCAATTCCTGGACTAGAATCCTACTGTGTGCACACACACCCCACACCGCCGCCAGAGCTAGTCTTGCCTTAGAGTAGTACTCTCACTTTCTGGTATCTTTTCACTTGTGTGATGACAGGGAAAAAAGGATACTTTAATTTCTTAAGTATATGTGCTAATTGATCATATGGAAAATGTCTTCTTCTTTTTTTAAATTGGTTAATTGCTAGTAAGGAATAATCTGTTTGCCTGGAGTGGTTTTGCTAACAGAGTGCTATTGGTATTGTTTTTCATTCTCCTTGTTATGTTTGTCCTTGATACAAAAATGCCTGAAGATAAAAGCCTAGCTAGCATATTGTTACTCTACAGAAGGAATGCTTACTTCCTATAAGTGGTTTCTCAGCAATGCTGTGGTGTGAACTGAATTTTAAAATTGCCCTGTGACTTATTACATGATGTCAAATCTCTTTCTGTGCCAGAAGGCAGCAGGAGTTTTTGCTGGAAAGTAGTGTCCTAATATATCTCAACTTGGTTATGAAAGATCAGTGAAGGAGCATGAGTAGTTTGAGAGGTCTGCACTGATATTGACCATGATAGCACCTGTGCAAAGGACTGTAGTCTCACTTTTTAATGATAGTTCCCAGGTATCAAGCAAAGCAGCAAATGAAAGGCCAGTTTGAGATAAGAGGTTGGGGTATTTTTTTAAATGACACAGGGAACTCCACAAGTAGCTGAAGAGTTGCTAATACAGTTTTTCAACCTTTACACACATATAATTTCTACACCCCCACCCCCAGAAGGGACTAAAAGTTGCCACATTATCTCTGCCACCTACCCATTTTGGTACTTCTTTTCACTAAAGCAGTAGATAGCTAGTAAAACCTGTTTGTCTATGATGTAGGGTTGAATAATTTGCTCCGTCAACAACCCCTCATCTGAAGTATAATCAGGAAGAGAGAAATTGGGCAGCTCTTATTGGGGAGAAGATAATTATTAGTATGCTTTTTTCTGGCTTTGCAATTGGCAGAATTAGGCTTTTTATTAGTGTCGGTTTGACAAAATTGAGACAAATGAAAGAAAATATTCCCTCTAGTAGTGGTAAATGCTCGTGGATAAGAGAAACTCTGCATTAAAATATCTGAGTTGTCTTACTACAAAATGAATAATGTAAAAAGCTGTGGGGTTTAGAGCGAAGAATGCTTACTTGCCATAATAGGATGTTGTTGTTGTTATTATTCCATGGTTCTAATTTTCCACCTTTGTGTTTCACTGAAAATAATCTCTTAAATTTATATTAGTAGGTGGATATCTTGTAGGGAAAGGACAAATTTTCTGCAGCTGTTTAACTGTTCATTAGTTTAAAATGATGTGGTAACAAAAAAAATTAAATTAATAAAAATGAAAAATCCACCTCTTAGAATAGACAGCAGTGGTTATCAACCATGATATAAGGATAGTCCATTCAGTTTTGAAAATGGCAGCTTTCACTAACATATGAGACATTTCTGAGGTTCACTTATAAAGGTAGCCATATTCAGTTCCCTCCTCTTTGTCCAGTTGAACTCATTTTTTTACAAAGAGGATGTTAGATTGTGAGAGAGATTGTGTCATACTGCAGCTCTGTTCAGATATGCGTTCATTAAATGAGATGACCAATTTCTAGCTATAGAAATGTTGAGAGCTGGAAGAGTGCCTTCCATTGGTGGGGGCAGGCAGTATGTCACATGAACTAGAAAAAACCTACTTCCAACAGGAAGCCCTTCATATCTCTAACTAGAAAGAACAATTCTCTTTTGTTATAGAGCTGTTTGTGGGTTGTTATTCAGCTCGGTACCATTTTGAAGCAAGCTTCATTTGGAGCAGTTCTCCAGATTAGAGTCCACCACTCTTAACCATGCTGGCTCTCAGTTTCTAGAAAGGCAGCATATAAATTTCCTAAACAAATAAATAAAGCAGGCTTCCTAGAAGAGGAAACCCATACATTTATCATGTTAGCCAACACAGCATCCCTAAAGGAAAGAAAGCATGGGTGGAGAGATGGGTAGGGGATCCGTAACACTGCCTTTTTTGCTTCCAGGAGTAATAGTTACTCTCAAGTATTGAGGGCATGAAGGCTCCATCAACTCCAGGCATATTTAGAATTCACATGAGAAGCATTCTCTATCTGATGTTGCAGTAACTGCCATGGCCTTTTTTTGAACCAAGTCTGAGAGAGTTTGCATCCAAGCACTGTGAGATGCACAAATTCATATCCTCAACCAATTAATTACAAACCATGAGCCTTCAAGAAGTCATCCTATATACTGTGGAACGCAGTACACTGTTAAACAGAGGATCTGCAGAGTGAATATCTTCAGGGGAGTAAAAGCAAATGACTCAAATTTCATACTAAAAGGAAATGCAAAAATTCCACAAGGACCAAGCCAATCCAGCCCAAGAATTCCTTCCAAATATTGAGTATCACATTGTGATTAAGGAGGAGACATCTGACCAAATGGAAGTTTGACCCAGCAGAGCTAACTCTGTAAATTTTACCAGTATTCCGATAGTCCCACAGCAGCCACTGCTGAGGTCACTTCCCGTCATCATGTGCTACTGCTGTACTGAAAGTGAAGCAGCTACCTGCCTCTATACTACCCCTTTTGAAAATCCGTCCCCACATGAATGTAGAGCTACTGCTGATTTTCAAAGTGATCCATGAACTGATGAGCTATCTACAGCAGTTCTCGTGGCCTTCCCATGGCTATTTCTCATGGCTATAAATCCAGACTGCTTCTTCTCCATGTCAAATGTTTGCTTTGCATATCGCTCCAATGAAAAAAATCTGAAATGGCGAAAATTCAAGCCAGGATCTACTGCAGGTCAACTATGGAAATGCTGAGTGTGCAAGCTAGTTCAGCAGACCCAATAGATATAAATCTTCCCCTTGTTATGTTATATCATGGACAATAGAAGCACTCTTACAAATTGGGATTATGACGAAAACATCTTTACAGTGCTACTTATGCACAAAGCAGAATATCATAAGGTACTGGTATCTCATCTAATAATGTTGTAAAAAGCTTAATGAGAGATGTTCCTCCCTGCCACAGAAGCCAGCTAAGGTTCCATACACTAACATTCTTAAGAATTAAGAACACAAAAGACCTCATTCAGAAAAAAAAAAGTGCCAATACAAGAAGCCACTGGAAACCACTGAGACTACAATAAGGACACTGCAGGTTTCTTTTGAGGCATCTTCCATATAAGGTGGCAAGCTTTTCCAATAACGTTAGAATTAACGGGGGGGGGGGGGAGGTAGGAAATTCTGTATGGTTGATTAGCTCATTTTTGTGGTTGCTCTGTTTCTTCCTTCCTGCATGCTTCACACAAATTAATGAGAATTAATTCTCATTAATTCTCACTTTAATATGCAACTTATCCTTGAAATCAGGCTCCATCCCTGAAGACTGGAAGATGGCCAATGTCACACCAATCTTTAAGAAAGGATCTGGGGGGGACCCGGGAAATTACAGGCCAGTCAGTTTGACATCTGTTCCTGGTAAATTAGTAGAATCTGTCATTAAAGATAAAATTATAAAACATGTACAAAAGCAAGACCTGCTGAGAAAGAGTCAGCATGGCTTTTGCAGAGGCAAATCCTGTCTTACAAACTTACTAGAGTTCTTTGAGAATGTAAATAGGCATGTGGATAAGGGGGAACCAGTGGACATTGTCTACTTGGATTTCCAAAAGGCTTTTGACAAAGTTCCTCACCAGAGACTATTGAGAAAACTCAGCAATGAAGGAATAAGAGGGGAAGTCCTCCTATGGATTAAAAACTGGTTGAGAAACAGGAAGCAAAGAGTGGGTGTAAATGGGAAATTCTCACAATGGAGAGATGTGGGGAGTGGTGTCCCCCAAGGATCCGTATTGGGACCAGTGCTCTTTAACCTATTCATAAATGACCTGGAAGTAGGGGTGGGTAGCGTGGTGGCCAAGTTTGCAGATGATACCAAATTATGTAGGGTGGTGAGAACCACAAAGGATTGCGAGGAGCTCCAAGCGGACCTTGATAAATTAGGTGAGTGGGCTAAGAAATGGCAAATGCAGTTCAATGTAGCAAAATGCAAAGTGATGCACATAGGGGCAAAAAATCCAAACTTCACATACGCGCTACAGGGGTCAGTGCTATCAGTCACAGACCAGGAAAGGGATTTGGGCGTCTTAGTTGATAGTTCCATGGGAATGTCAACTCAATGCATGGCAGCTGTGAAAAAGGCAAACTCTATGCTGGGGATAATTAGGAAAAGAATTGATAATAAAACTGCAAAGATTGTCATGCCCTTATATAAAGCAGTGGTGCGACCGCACTTGGAGTACTGTGTTCAGTTCTGTTCACCACATCTCAAAAAGGATATTGAAGAGATAGAAAAAGTGCAGAGAAGGGCAACGAGGATGATTGAGGGACTGGAGCACCTTCCTTATGAGGAAAGGCTGCAGCGTTTGGGACTCTTTAGTTTGGAGAGGAGACGTCTGAGGGGGGATATGATTGAAGTCTATAAAATTATGCATGGGGTAGAAAATGTTGACAGAGAGAAATTTTTCTCTCTTTCTCACAATACTAGAACCAGGGGGCATTCATTGAAAATGCTGGGGGGAAGAATTAGAACTAATAAAAGGAAACACTTCTTCACGCAACGTGTGATTGGTGTTTGGAATATGCTGCCACAGGAGGTGGTGATGGCCACTCACCTGGATAGCTTTAAAAGGGGCTTGGACAGATTTATGGAGGAGAAGTCGATTTATGGCTACCAATCTTGATCCTCTTTGATCTGAGATTGCAAATGCCTTAACAGTCCAGGTGCTCGGGAGCAACAGCCGCAGAAGGCCATTGCTTTCACATCCTACATGTGAACTCCCAAAGGCACCACCTGGTGGGCCACTGCGAGTAGCAGAGAGCTGGACTAGATGGACTCTGGTCTGATCCAGCTGGCTTGTTCTTATGTTCTTATGTTCTTAGAATTAATGATGGTGAATTTCATACCCAACCAAGTGGCAAGCCATCTCTGATTCAACAGAATGCAAGCAAATTGCATCCCTGACAATACTTCAGTAGGGCCTCATTGAGCCATGACCAGCTGTATTTGAAATCTTTTAACTGGAGTCAATTGTATTTAATTTTTTTTTCCTGTGACTCAATTTTGGGGCCTCTTTGAAAGCCAATAACCATTATAAAGTAGATGTTTATAATCTTAAACATTGGCTGACGATGCCAAGGATCAGTTCCTCAAAAGAAACCTTCCCATAGTAGCACAAACATTTCTGTTTGTTTCTGTAAGTTGGGAGAGGTCTAGACAGAAACTCTTGTTCATGAGTTGCTCCAAGCATTATAGAAAAAGCACCCAAAATTAGACAAGCAGCGTTGTAGCATTTAGTCTTCTGCAGTAACTTCCAGTAACCTGGAGATGATATAAAGAATGAATACTATTGCTCCAAAACAAAAATGGAACCTTAGAAAAACTATCATCAGATAATTATGGTCTTTAATAACACAAAGTATATCCTTCCAGTAAGAGTTTCACAAGTATAGAACACACGATGCTCGAGAAGTCACAGATTCCTGTGTACGTTGTCTTCAGAGTGCTTCCAAAAAAGCACCCTCAAGAGACAGATTGGCAGTAGACATTTGCCTGCCCCAACACTCAACACTCATTAAAAAATGCAGCAAGCCACTCAAAGAGCAATCATACAGGACTAGGGAAGGGGCTACCCCAGCAATATTTGGCATCTGCTTGCCCCTGATTTCAGTGCTCATAAACATCACCTCCACCCCCAAGTTTTTTACTTTACTGGCAAGAAATGCCTGGGCTTTAATCCCTCAGAGTTTCATAAATAATGGCCCCGGATTCTGCTGACTCTCTCTCGCTGTGGTGTGCCAAGTAGCAGATACCAAAACACCTACAGAAGATAAATCCAGTAATCTTGAGATCCTCCTTTGAAAGCCATGCATCAAACAAGTAAGAAAACAGGCTTTTATAGAGGGACAGGGAGCAGCAGTCAGTCAGTCTCTGGAGGTTTGGAGACAGCCAGCCTAATCCTAAGTGTGTGGGGGTGGGGGGGGGGTAGATGGGCAGTGACCAGGCACAGCTTAGCCACGCTACTTCCAAAGTGTTTGTGGAGGCACAATGAGTGAAACAAACAGGCAAAACATATTGTCCTCACTGCAAGCACCCTATGCTGCCCATTGGGCCGCACCTGCCTTTTTGGCGGCATATGCCTACACCAGCAAAAGGGGGCATTTCTGATCTGAAAGGCCTGAGAAAGCTGACTAAAGTTAGCTGTGCCCCCAGGAATGCCCCCGTCAGTGCCAGCCCCTGCATGGGAGTAGAGCAGGAGCACCATTTGCACCTGGGCAATGAGTCTCCCCAACACCAGTGTAGGTGCCTTTGTTGCTATGTAGATGCCAGTTATGCCATGTGAAATAGCATTTATGCCAGCAACAGCATCCCATAGATTGCACAGTTAGGCACTAAATTACTAAAACTCAAAGTTACTTGGTTGCAAAGTGATTGTAAAAACAACAAATGAATGTTACTATTATGATCCTACATCAGCTAATCAAAATGCAGTCAACAGTGTCAACTGTACATGCTACCATCTATTCGTATTACTTGCAACCTTCCTCTCTCTTAAAAGAGCCACACTTAAGATATTTCTTTAATCAAGCCTCCAGCAGCTGACATAAAAAGTTTCTCTCCAACTGGCTCCAATACGTTCTGCCAGTGAAATCTTTGTCTGGCTTGCCTATTCACAACAGCACACAATACCATAAAGCATACATGACTCACTGCTTCTTTTCCTTTCCAGTTAAGTTACAAGTTTTTAACACACTTTGTTCTGCAGACCATTAAAGCCACTTCATCTGAAATGGAGGAAAACTTAGGTAAGGTTTATTTATTTATTTATTTATTGTATTTGTATACCGCCCTCCCCGAAGGCTCAGGGCGGTTTCCAACAACATAAAAATTTAAAACATCATATATATAAGTTAATTAAAATACATAAAATACATAAAATATTAAACTAGAGATGGCTTCAGCTATTCTATTCCCCCTTTTATGAACCCACGGGAGGCCAGATGTTTGCTTTTTATCGCGGTTGATATCATCCCGGCTGGCCAAACGCCTGGAACAGGTCCGTTTACAGGCCCTCTTGCCGGAAACTGTAAATCCGCGGGGCCCTGATCTCACCTGGAAATTTCCACCAGGTAGGGGCCAGAGCATTAAAAGCCCTGGCCCTTGTGAGGCCAGCCGGATCATAGGAGGAGAGTTACCAGTAGGTCCGCCTCTGATGAGCGGAGGGGCCTAGAAGGCGATATAGGAGAGATGGTCCCTTAGATATGCAGGGCCAAGGCCGCGAATGGCTTTAAAGGTCAAAACCAAAACTTTAAACATGACCCGGTGATCGGCAGCCAGTGCAGTTGGTATAGGACGAGGTAATCGGTCCACCATCTTGCTCGGAAGAATTGGCTGCGCATTCACCATGCGAGTTTCAGTTTCGGATCATGGCCAAAGGAAGGTAAGCCAGCGTAAGCCGAGTTACAGTAGTCTAATCTAGAGGTGACCGTGGCATGGATCACGGTGGCCAGATCAGAGCGGAGAGATCACCGGGGCCAGTTGCGTGCCTGCTGCAGATGGTAAAAGCTGCCTGAACGATCTGGGTGACCTGGACCACCAATGATAGAGATGGATCCAGAGTCACCCCAGGCTCTTGGCGGGCGAAGTTAGTTTTAATGTCTGCGCCAGAAGGGTAGGCAGGCCAAAGGCCACCAGGCGCTCCCGGCCAGCCACAGGACCTCGTCTTAGTGGGATTCAGCCTTCAGCCGACTTGCACTCAACCAACCAGCCACAGCATCAAGACAGCTGGAAGGCATCAGGGGCGAAGTGGGTCTGCCCTCCATTGTGAACAAGAGCTGCGTCATCAGTATTGTGACACCGCATGGCCCAAAACTCCGAACTAGACTTCGCCAGAAGAGGTGCATGTAGATATTAAAAGCATCGAGGTATTGCTTGCTCGCTTCAAGGCACGCCAATGGAGGCGGCGGCTTGGAGATCTCACCCCGATGCCACCTGCTGTCCCCTGATCACCGAGGAGCGAGATCGAAAGCCAATTTAAAGGCGCTGAAATCTCGGACCTCGATACCAGCGAGGCGTGTGGACCAAAGGTGAGTGGTCTACCATATCGAGCATTTCGTGGTGAGATCTAACAACACCAACAGGCGAACCGCCTCTGTCCAAGTGTAGTCGGAGGTTGTCCACAACAGTGACCAGCACCGTCTCGGTCCCATGACCAGCGCGGAAGCCAGACTGGAAGGGATCCAGTACGTTTCTATCATCCAGGAATCGCTGGAGCTGAGCCGCCACCGCTCGCTCAATTACCTTGCCCAAGAATGGTAAATTAGAAACTTAAGTGATGCACTGGCGGATCTTGTACACTCCAACACATGCCAGCTGGGTGACATTGGGCTATTCTCAGTTTTTCAGAGTTCTCTCAGCCCCTCCCCCATCACAGGGTATTTATTGTGGGGGGGAGTGAAAGGAAATTGTAAACCCCTTTGAATCTCCTTACAGAAGAGAAAAGAAAGACATAAATTCAAACTCCTCTTCTTCTTTAATGGGTAAGGGATAGCAATTTGCTACCTTTTGAATCTTACACACAGATCCATAACCATACCCACAATACTGGCCTTAGCAACTGAATATGCAATATATGCAATATATATTTAGCAGGCAGATGAAAAGTAGCATTCAGCTTGTGGAAATTTCTGCGACCATTCTTTCTTTGGAATTTAACTTAAGTAAAAGTTCAGCACAGCATTTTCAATGTGTTTTCAAACCTTGAACGTGTGAAATAATGGAGTGTGCATCATACAACACAAAGTGCCTTTCTGTCTCCAATGAATAACCACCATTAACCCATATCCAGCCAGAGAAGGCTGCGCTTACAAAGAAACTTGATCCTTGGCAGTTCACTCCCAAAATAAACCCCACATCTATTTTATTGTAATAATGATGTTGACAACTTATCAGAAGAATAGCTGTTTCATATGTCCCCACAATAATTTCCCTTAAACTCTTTTAAAAAGTGGAAAAACTCTGATGTATTTCTTATGTGCAGAGGGAGGAGTGTACTTTCAGGTTCTAAGACAGTGGTAGCAAACCTTTGGCACTCCAGTTGTTATGGACTACAATTCCCATCAGCCCCTGCCAGCATAGCCAATTGGCCATCCTGGCAGGGGCTGATGGGAATTGTAGTCCATAACAACTGGAGTGCCAAAGGTTCACCACCACTGTTCTAAGATGAGAGATCAAAACTGTGTTTTGAAAACAAGTAAAACAGAGCTCATTGAAACTTTTCAGAAACATGTGTGCATAGGTTAAAATACTGTACTTAAAATATAACATGTCAAATCATAAACTCTCCCTCCAAAAAGTTAAAAACTGGGTTTTTTAGTTAGCTTTTAGACAGAAAATTTGGAAAAGGTACTCAAGTTCCTAGGGTATGCCAATATTGTGAAAACAACTACAGGGTAGTATTCCCTCTTCAATGACCACTTTAAACACTTACAGGTATTTTGAATGACGTAAAAAAAAATTAGAGGAACATTACAATAAGAACACTATTCTTCTCTCTTCTATTTGTCATGCCTTCAAAATTCCATCCTGAAGTCTGGCCACAGTTCAGCAGTCTTGCTAACATCAACTTCTGATTAATTATTTTTCTTCATGCCAAGTTTAAAGGCTATTACATATTTAATTGCAGGAAAATCTTTGAGTCCGCTGAGAGATCACACCAAATAGGTAAAGTGCTACCATAACAATTCAGATAGCTAACATATAATGAAAAGTCAAAAGGTCAAATTTAGAGGCGATTTCAACAAATTGCAAACAGCAGAACTACTAACTAAAATAAATTTCATGAAGTTCTGTGAAATCTTAGCTATGGGATTAATATCCCTAAAATTGAATGTATGAGCCCCTGTCAAGCAGCGGAGCTGCTCCAAAACTCCAACCCAATAAATATTAGCAAGAACATCAAGAGAAGAACTATTTTAAAGTTTAGCTCATGCTCTTCAAACTGGGGGGGAAGACAGCAAAGGCAACACCTTCTTAGACTGCAGAACACATGATCTGTTAAGGTGCAATAACATCCAGTTTATCTTTGTTTATCCTGTTTATCCAGATCAGCAACCTGCTATCAATCAGAAGTGCTCACTCTGAGCCTGTGCCCTCCTTAGAAGTGGTACTTTCACACCAAGCACAGAGTAGATCTTTAAGGGCCGAATTATACATCCTGACATGGGGCCATTGCACCAACTGACACCTTTCCTGAGTGCCTGGCAAATATTTTTAGAAAGTAAGTGTGGCCAAGTGAAGATATAGCCCAGAAGGGCATCTGAGTGGCTGTGCAGATTAAAACAATATTGAATTGGTTTTATTCTCGCTCTCGCTCCTGTTTTCCAATTTATTTTTAAAGGTTATCCTTCTTCTCCCCTGCATTTAGGCTTCCCTGTGAGAGCCTCCAACAGTGTGTACGTTTTGTGGTTGTGCCGAACACCCTATGTCAGAATTCCACAGGGATAAAAAGGTTAGGAATCCCTGGGCTAAACTATAAATGGCATAGAAGAGTTGCAGTTAGATCTTCAGATTTTAAAACATAAACACAGACTAGAAAGGCTGGCAATATGCAGCCTGCCAATATGCTTCTAGGGGAACAATATGGTTAACCTTTCCCCCTGCAACAATCTCTCCCTCCACCACCCTACCCCAACAACTTGCCACATTCCCATGGCAAGGTGAGAGGAATATGTATCTTTAATGTTTCTACCAATGATAACTGGAGGATTTCACAAGGAAGGAAGCTCATGTTTCAGATGATGTGTCATGCCTACCCATACAACCGAGGAAGACAACAATTAGAAACAGAGAAAGGTAGTTCCCCACAGCTGCTCTTCCCCAAGCTGGGCTTAAGGCCAAAAATGAGCCCAGCCAGAAGGAGAGTATCTGGAGGAAACACTGAGAGGGTAAATTGAAAGAGGAATCAGTATCCTCCTTCTGAGTGCTGCTTCTACATCTGAAATGCCTGTTTCGTTCCCAGGCTTTACAGCTGTTCAATGTAAACTCCATTCTGCAAAAAGCAATTGTGAGGCTATACTTTCAGCACCATGGACACCTCTATAACAAGCAAGGACTGCCAGTCAATTTAAGAATTTAGTAGCTGTTTTTTATCCTGACTTACTAACTAATTTAAATTTCAAATTACTAAAACTAGAATACAGGTGGCATTTTGACATACTCAAATACAATACCAGAGATCTGCAGATAATGTTTTGGCTGCCTATACATCTTGGTCGCCTTCCACCATCTTTTCTGCCACAGCTGCTGCCACAGCACGTGCAGAAAAAAAAAAGGTTGTGGCTGAAACAAATGCATACTTAGTTAAGTCCCATTGAACTCATTAGTGTGTAATTAGGCCATAGGAGTGTAGCTGTCACCTGCTTGTTCTTTGTCCAGGAGAAGGAAAATGAGATGCAATTATTGTGTTTCCTTATCTGCATCATTTGTAACTTTGCAAAATAATTTCAACGGTGGTGGCAGCCTCTTAGTCACTGTTGCTAGAACAAAAGACAAGCTTCTTTGCATAGGTAGCCTAGTTGTATCACAACTGTAACAATGAAAATTTTTCCTCTCTTGCAGAGTATACAAAGCCATCGAAGATCCTGATGCTACGTACGGTTGTAGGGTTGTTTAATTTGGTATACCACCCACCCCCGAAGGGCTCTGGGCGGTGTACAATAAAACCAAACAAACAATTCAGAGCAAAACCAATATACTCAAAATCAAAATTAAATACATTAAAATCCAATAGCGGCAGTATAACCCAATTATAGATAGCGTCCGAGAACTCCAAACCCACCCCCTCCTGGAGGGGACCAGCAGTTTGCCGGTAGATGGTATGTGGGGGTTTCAGTGAGAGGGTGGCACAACTGTGATAGGTTGCAAACAAGTTGCTGAACATCCCATTCACAATAAGGTTACAATAAAAACCCTGAAGTTGTGCCAGCTATTCCATTGTAATCAATGTGTCTTAAAGCTGGTTCCAAATATAATTTATTCACATACTCTCCATCTCTTGTGGTCAACAGGGGGAAAATAGCTACAACCAATTTGTGGCTAAATATATTACTTTCATTTCTATAAGAAATTCCATTTATTGATCTGATTTTTACAGAAATTCTATAAACTGAGTTATGACACTGGATAGCCAATAGCCACCAAGCTATAATATGCCTTATTTATTCTATTCGCAAATGTATCATGCAGTCCAAAAACAGCATGGGACCATTACTGTTTCCACTTACATGCTTTTGAGAATCACAAATGATATGTGGCTTCATTTAGGCAGGTTTCATCCTCAACCACCTTTCAATTATACAAGCAGTCCACAAATCTTCAAAACTTAAGGATATCTGAGATGCCTATTCTTCTCTGCTAAATGATTAATACAGTTAATCAATCATTTTGCTCATGCTCCTCACCATCATTTCATATTACCTTTAATCCTTATTAGAACAAAGTATTGTCTATAATATTGTCTAAACACAATGCATTCAGTTTAAAGCACAAGTATTGTCTAAACACAGTGCATTCAGTTTAAAGCAAACTTCACATTAAAAAAACAGCTTTTGAAAACCAATTCCCTATTTCCCCCCTGGGTGCTAAGGGAATGGTTTCCCATTAAACTGTTTCATTTAGCTAACTGCTATAAAATTCTAGTACATCCATTTTTTTCTGTACTATGTGGGGGGAAAGCTCAAAACCAACTCTACCCTTCCTTCCTAGAAGATAAACTCTGATGCCAAATATAACTTCCATCCAACCCACCTGAAGCATCCCTGTAGGCAATTCCCATTTTCCATTTTCTCTCGGTATAGTCTATATTATTTTTCATATCAGGAAATGCTGTTATTTACAGTCATGAATCCTTTAGCCTTTTTACTCTTTCCTGTGCTTTCCAATGCTGATAATTTACATAATAAATTTAAATCCCAAGATGTTGGGTTGCTAGTTGGAGTAGGAGTTATAGAGATGATTTTGTTAAATTATTTCTGACCTCCGGTCATGCTAAATTTCCACAAACCACATGTTGGAGATGAAGACATTCCAGTATCTCCTCCCAAGTTATCTAATCTGTTTATTTTTGAAACAAAACTTTTCTTGCCTCTGTTTTAAAAACAAGACACCCCGTCGTACACTGAGAATGGTAAAACCCTTTGCAGCTAGTATTGGTTTTTACATCCTCAGTCTTGGATCCAGATTTCCAAAACAGCATGAAAAGTAGCCTAATAGAGAAAGTGTTTATTGGGTAGTTTGTTGTAATGTCTCTACAAGATATAATTTAGAAGTGTTGCAGGCTGTTTCATTTTTGTACACTCGCTAAAATTTTAGTGCCAAGTACATAGTTCTTCATTACTGGGTCCTTCCATACATTTTATGGTTTCTACTTTTTTTTAAAAAAGGAAGGCAGTAGATGAGTACTCTCCCCCATTAGTAAGAAAGGCTTTACTTTTTTTTACTGCCATTAACATTGAATGGAATTGAGCATGAAAATCCTTCTTGTACAACAACCTGGTCACAGTTGTCCAAGCTCTGGTAACCTCCAAGTTGGACTACTGCAATGCACTTTGTAAGGGGCTACCTTAAAGACAGTCCAGAAGCTTGAGCTAATGCAACATGCTGCAGCTCGGCTGATGACTAACATGCACATATTATAGTAGTACTGAAGGATCCGCACTGACTCCCAGTTCACTACCAGGCTCAATTTAAGGTGTTGGTTTTGACCCATAATGCCACTTTTCAAATCCAGGGAATTTAGGGAACCTCTCTGCGGCTCTCAGATGTTCATTGCTAGAACTACTATAATTCCCATCTCAGCCTCTCTGTCCCAGCATGGCCAATTGGCCATTAACTGGTGAAACTTGATAGAGGGAATTGTAGTTCCTGAACATCTGGAGAGCCGCAGGTTCCCTACCCCTGCCCTAAATGGCCTGGGACCAGACTACTTGCAGGAGCACCTTCTGCCATATAGATCAGTCCAAGTGCTAATGTCATTGGATCATCATTTTCACCTGGACATTTGACTGATCAGTGCTATCTAACTTGCCCTCCACCTGCACCTGGGAGAGTTAGGGAGGGTATAGGCTTGTTGAGTTTTGGTTAACTGTTTTGGGCATGTTTTTACAAAATTTTATCTGTATCTCATGGTTTTTAATTGTAATATGGGAAGCATTTTTAGACTTTTGCAACCTGCCCTGGGATGCATTTGAAGGGTGGGATAGAAATCAACTAAGTAAATAAACAAGCCACCTATAGTAATGTTTTAAAATTAAACCGCATCCTAATGGAGGAGCTTTACTCTGACATGAGTTACGGTGAACTAGTGAAATGGAAAACTGGATTCCAACTCACAGTTCACAGGTTTTTTTAATAGAATATGATGCACTACATGGAACTTAAAAATTGAAATTCGATTTGTCCAAGGTACTATCTTTCAATCCTGCACTGTGGTGATTGGACCAGGATCTGGGAAAGCCATTGTCACACACACACACACACACACACAGTCCATAGTCAAAGTGCAGTCCTAGGTCAACACTAATAGTTCCTACTCACAAGCAGCGAGTCCAAACAAGGGCAATCCAATCAAAACAAATCCAGGAGTCCAGGCCAAGGCCAACATGAAAGAGATAATACACAGACACACACGGCTCAGGTGGCAGCAGGCAGACTTACTGCTTCTACACTGCCTCCTGTTTCTCAGCCTCTTTTCACCAGGTGCCACCCAGGCAGCTGAAGGTAGCTGGCACCTGACTGTCATGACAGCCTTGCTCCTGAACACCCTCCTCTTTGCTGTTGAGGCTGAGATGGCACTGGGCTGCCAAGCAAGCACTCCTCCTTCAGTCCTGCAGGTCACTATGCAGCCTTATCCGGTGCCACTCACAGGATTTAGGGGGTGTGGTGGAAGAGCAAGCCAGAGTCCCTGTGGCTGCCCTGCCACTGCGAGGCTGAGGAGCTTCCAAGCTGGTCACTGGCTGTGGCTTAGGGTCTGATCTCACAGCTTCCATGCTGGTTTCCAGTTGTAGTCCTGTCTCCTCCTACAGCTCCTCCGCTGCTGGCTGGGGACTGCACTTTGACTATGGACTGTGTGTGTGTGTGTGTGACAATGGCTTTCCCAGATCCTGGTCTAATCACCACAGTGCAGGATTGGACCATTGTCCAAAGGGTCATCCTTGGGCTCAGCTGCACCTGGCTGGGTCATAACACCTAGGTTCAAATCCCCACTCTGCAGTGGAAACTTGCTGGGTGACCTGAGGCCAGTCTCATGCTCTCAGCCTTGATCCTGGCAAGTATTTAGATGGAAGACCTCCAAAAAATGCCAAGGGAATGATGCAGAGGCAGCCAATGCTAAACCACCTCTGAACATCTCCTATGCCAGCAGTGGCATAGGAGGTTAAGAGCTCGTGTATCTAATCTGGAGGAACCAGGTTTGATTCCCAGCTCTGCGGCCTGAGCTGTGGAGGCTTATCTGGGGAATTCAGATTAGCCTGTGCACTCCCACACAAGCCAGCTGGGTGACCTTGGGCTAGTCACAGCTTCTTAGAGCTCTCTCAGCCCCACCTACCTCACAGGGTGTTTGTTGTGAGGGGGGAAGGGCAAGGAGAATGTAAGCCCCTTTGAGTCTCCTGCAGGAGAGAAAGAGGGGATATAAATCCAAACTACTACTACTACTACTACTACTCCTTCTTCTTCTTCTAAATCCATGTCAGCTATTTTGCATTGACTGAGCTGACTGTCAAGGTAACAGGAACCAAATTATTAGCCCTCATTTTATTACAAAATATCCCAAGAGCAGAATTTCACTTTGCTTCTTCTAGCCATGCAAGTTGGTGTGAGAAAATCTCAAATTACAGGAATTGCCACGTGGAGTTTGAATCACTGAAAGCAGTTGACTACAAAAATTGGAATTCAAATTCAAACGATGTTGTACAGTTAACTCGTTTCAGGCCTGCAGTTCTTACTCAAATAGCTTAAAACAAACTAGCATAAAATTGGATTGTTCACTTGGAGGGTGAACCCCAAGCAAAAGGCTCAAGACCCAACATCATGAGACTACCTTAACATGGTTGACTTTGATTGTGTTACACAGATTTTCAGGTCTTTCGGCTTCAGAGACGCATTCCACATTGCAAGAAAAAGGACTAGAAATAAGGCTACCAAATCAACTGCTCCTTTTAACAACAGTTACTGTGTTTCAAAAGTAGAAAATTAAGATCCATACATTTTTGGTTGTGCACCACACAGCATAGCAACGCTTTCATCTGTAACAGCTCATCAGAATGTTGGTTTTGAGATGACAGAGAAAGAGTTCTTTGGAGAAGGAACAGGATAAAAATATTCTAAATAAATAATGACTGTCTTGAGCTCATTCATAAATAGCATGGCAACTGCATTACATTTCTCCTTTA
The DNA here is from genome assembly GCF_021028975.2 of Sphaerodactylus townsendi. Classification (NCBI taxonomy): domain Eukaryota; kingdom Metazoa; phylum Chordata; class Lepidosauria; order Squamata; family Sphaerodactylidae; genus Sphaerodactylus; species Sphaerodactylus townsendi. The sequence continues at coordinate 69,423,034 of NC_059435.1, forward strand.
ACAACAACAAAAAAGCCTATTTTAGAAGCCGTGTTCAATGCTTTTGGCCAAGTGCTGAAAGCACTGTTAGTTAATTTTCTAAGTGAAAACACCCAATAAAATTTTACTATGTGTTTAGCGCTCATTAAAAATGAAAAACAGCAGTAGGGATCAGTATGCAAATTAATGTTAGACCGCAAACTGGCCACCACTGCAGTATTTTTGCACCATTTAATCATATCTTATGTTACTCTTTTCTTTGTAAGTGAGCTCTCTAATATAATATGTATTATCTGGATATGTAAAATAAGGGGGAGCCAACTACTCAAGTCAAGATTATCCTGAATGAAAGAGGCTTTTCTGTAATTTGAAAGATTCAAGTACATCATCATCGTGGAGGGACACAGGCACATTTGATGGATCAGTACTTGAAGACTAAAGCAGGACTGCACACAATTTATAACTTAAATTACGCCCTCCCACAAAAAGGAGAATGCAGTTCATCAACTCCCTGGTGTGTCTCTTGTTTAACTCCAAAATCTTGACGGGGTGCAAAGATTGTTTTGGTTGGGCTGAAAATGGCAAAAGCTTTTATATCCCCCTTTTGCCAAGAAACTCAGGGCAGTCCAGATGATTCCTCATTTCATCCTCTCAGCAATCCCATGAGATAGGTACATCTGAGAGAATGCAAATGGCCAAAGGTCACCCACAGAGCTTCAAGGCAGAGTGAGAATTTGATCTTGGTGATCCTGCTCCAACTCTATGACTGCTGAATCACTCTGGCTCACATTAGACTCTTTTTTCTATGGTCACGAAGTCTTCAAGGGTGCAGCAATTATAGCTTGGAGATTTGGCCGGAAAACCACTCTCTAACCATTTCATGAGATTCTGATTCAACATCTGCTTTTAAAGCACAGTTTGTTAGGTTACTGGCTGGTTCAAATGCCACACTTAATCAATAAACCCCCAAGGCCAAGAAATTCAAAGAAATTTATTTTTATGGGAATGCCCGAGGTCCTCCTTGTCAAGGAATAAGATATTTATAAAGACTTGGCAAGAAGAATTTCATTGTTAGAGGAAGGAGTCGATCCTTGGCAGTTTTCAGGCAGGGTGGATACTGAAAGGTGGGGCTGACCTTTTCAATTTATGCATATTTTGGACGTACAAAGCACACTTCCATCAGAGCTCTAAGCATCTGGTGTACTTTCTGAAAAGAGCAACTGTCAAGTAACTCAGATCAGCTTTCCTTCTTTTTTTCCTTGAAAGATAACCTGGAGTGTCCAATTAACTTAAAGTTACTTGCCCCTAAGCTTTTGACATGAGATGGACTAGAATTCTAAAGAGATAATTGTACATTGCTGCCATAGAAGGCAATGGAAAGGCTGAAACATAACAGGGAGCTATCAGAGCACATTCACAAAGTGTGAAATAAAATGAGACAGCAAGAAGCTCTCAAAATCGTCATTAGTATTAGTCACAGTTGTCAGACAAAGTAAAGCAGGCCCTATAGTAAGGTCTATAGTGACAGGTTTTTTTAATCATTATTTTCCAAATGTCAGTCTGGCATCCTCCAAAGTTGAGAATTCTCTTTTTTCTAGATCATGATGCTTATATAGCCTGCAACAAAGTGTACGAAGCCGGCAGAAGTACTGTAGAGGTGAACTGGGGGCCAGAAACTCCCCAGTTTAAGTTTCACCAGGAAATATTCTACCTCACCTAGACCAGTGGTGGCGAACCTATGGCACGGGTGCCAGAGGTGGCACTCAGAGCCCTCTCTGTGGGCACGCACAAACAGAGTCATTCCCGCCACACACATCTAGGTTGGCCTGAGCCACTGGGCTCAATTATTAGCATTAAACCAAAGACCTAATTTTGGGGAAGCAGTGTAGGTAACCCTGTTAAGCCCCACTGATTTTCATGTGAAGAACTAAAGTGTGATCCTTTACCTGGGAGTAAGCTCGGTTGCTGGCAATGGGGCTTGCTTCTAAGTAAACCCTCCTAGGATCGTGATTCACCCGTTGGAAGAGTTGACGGTTGCTTCAAAGCAAAACCACTGACTACCACCAAGCTTACTCCTGAGTAATGCACACCTCGGAGTCCACCATTTTTTCTAAACTAAAACCTCAGTATTCAGGTTAAATTGCCATGTTGGCACTTTGCGATAAATAAGTGGGTTTTGGGTTGCAATTTGGGCACTCGGTCTCAAAAAGGTTCGCCATCACTGACCTAGACAAAGCTGCTCTGAGCCTCAGCCCCCAGATCCACAATATGGGAAATCATCATGTCTACAAATCACTGAGAAACCTTTCTCAGACAGTCTGAAAAGACCAGAGTTTCTATTTGTACATCCTACTTCTGGGTTGGGATTTATACCATTCTTCAAGGGGCCAAAAAAGGTATCACTGCTGAAGTATGAAAAATATATATTGCATACAAGTACCATGTTAAGGCAGAATAATTTAAAAGGCTGTACAAAGAAGATTCAACAGTAGGAAGAATAAAGAAAGTAAATAAATATTTGTAGCGAGACAGCCAATCTTTCAGTTTTAACAGTAAGTTACATTGATTTCAAATCAAGATCATAATTCGAGATGCCAACAAGGAAAATGAAACATTCTGGGCAGCTAGCCATATAAGTTACATGATAGTGCTTTTATTTTTGCATCCTCATGCATAATTATGGGATTCACATGGGGAATAGGAACTTTTTGCATTCCACAAATAGGATTTCATACACAGCATCTTTGTGGTCATACATCCTTAAAAATTTATTTACATTCCCCCTTTCTTCCCAGAAAATGAACAGAGGCAGCTGTTGCCTCAGAACAGCCCTGTGAGGCTGCAGTGGCATTTACGAGGGTTCCTTCTCAGGTTTATAGTGGGGTAAATATTTGTACTCAGGTTTCCACAGGTCCAAACCCACTACTCTATATCCATTGGAATTCGTGGTCCAGGACCAAAATGAACACCATACCTCAATCTCACCAGTAATACACATACACTTTCTCGCTTCCTCTCTTCTTCAAGTCTTTCTCCTTCCCTCTAGTATGTTAAAAGACTTCCCCGCTTTTTCTACAATTCTAATGCAGTTGCTTCCAACCCATTTTTCCATGATGACATCATATCACGCAGTATATCTGGGGCTCCCTTTGCCTTTCCCTCTGTCCAGTCTGCTTAAATGTGTACTTAACTGCAGTGCCCATCATAATCAATTTTGTCTACACAAACCTAAGAGAATTTCAAATCAGGAAGACAACAATTACAACAAGGACAAGATATGCTTCTATTAGCTCTATTATGCACTAAGTATCAGTAATTCTGGTTGCCTCCCAACCTCTGAAAAAACTAGAGCAAGGGTCTGCAACCTGTGGCTCTCCAGATGTTCATGAACTACAATTCCCATCAGCCCCTGTCAGCATGACCAATTGGCTGTGCTGGCAGGGGCTGATGGGAATTGTAGTCCATGAACATCTGGAGAGCCACAGGTTGCAGACCCCTGAACTAGAGGCACTGACAATTGCTATGCAATGACATGCATACCATGCTCTGCACTGAGTAATTCCGGCCACTGCCCAAGTTTGCAAGGAAGTCTGTGTTATTTTTCGAAGGAGATGAAAAACTACAGAAATGTGGCCCTCAGTGTTTGGAAACTTCAGGGCAGTGTTTGGAAACTTCAAGAAGGGTGACCAGAAGACAAGTCAGCAGGCCTGCAGAGGTTCAGGAGAAGTTGCCAGGTGTGTGTGTGAAGCGTGCTGCACATTTAAAAGGAGACAAGAAGCAGATGGTGGGGAGGTTGTAACTGTGATAGGAGAATGGAGATGCTCAGGATTCTGCTCGTGGAGGAGAGCAGAGAAACAGCCCTCAGCTGTTGGATGTGTGCCAGCTACAGCTGACAAAGCCTTGGGAAGGGCAAGGGAAGACAAAACAGAGAATTGACAGTAATGAGGCTCACCCAGAAAAGACAATTCAGGCATAGGCAGACCTGTGGACTGAGGTTTAAGAGGCAACAAGGGTGAGAAGGCCAGAGATGATAGCTCTATGCAAGGCCTAGAGAACACCTGGGACAGTGGAGCCCACGTTTAAAGGGCAACTCCTGGTCAAAGTCCACAGTACCTTTGTCACAGCTACCACAAGGCACTATAACTACTGGTTTGCATGATTTACTCATTACTGACCACAATGCAGGATTAACAGGGGATGGGACTAAGTTTTGTACTGGTTTCAGGCCTACGTCAAAGGAAGGTTTCATAAAGTGGTGCTGGGGAACTTCTGCTCAGCCCTTGCGGCATCTGACAAAGAACCATCTCGTCCTCCATGAATCTACACACATCTACGCAAAACTGCTGGGCAAGTTTATTCGGAGACCTGGGCTGGGTAGTCATCGATATATAGATGACACTTGCTCTCTATCTTGTGCTTCAAGTAGGTCCCAGGGAGGCTGTGGAAACCTTGAATCTGTGCCTGCAAGCCGTTTTGAGATGAGAGGAGGATAATCAACTGAAGCTCAATGCCAACCAATGGAGGCACTACCAGTGGGCAAAAGGACCAACCTGGATATCGAGGTGCCTCCTGGTCTGGATGGGACTGCATTCTTCCTAAAAGAGAAGTTCACAGCTTGGGGGTACTGCCAGACCCAGGTCTCCTGTTTTATAAGCAACTGGTCAGGAGTGTCTCTTACTAGCTTCAACTGGTGAACCAGCTGGAACCTTCCTGAATAAAAAAAAGATCTTGCCACTGTAGTGCCTTCCCCAGTAACATCTAGATTAGATTTCTAAAATGCACTTTTCATGGTGTTGCCCTTGAAGAGTGTTCAGAAACTACAATTGATTCAGAATGTTGCAGCAAGAATGCGTCATAGGGAGCATGTCACTCTAATCTGTCTACACTGGCTATTAATTTGCTTTAAGGCCCAATTCAAGGTTTGGGCACTGACAGTGAAAACTATATATATCTTGGAATTATTCCCATATAACTTGCCCATCCATTACGATTATCTTCAGGGACTTTGCTTTAAGTGCCCTTTACCTGAGGTGAGAAAGGCGCAAACCCAAAAAATTGCATTCTCTATTGTAGCACTAAAGTTGCAGAATCTCCTCCCCTCTACCACTTTCTTCCACCAGCAGGTGAAGACCTTTTCATCTCATTAGGTGTTCCCTTATGGACTCTCCTTCCTTTTAATGTTTTTAATTGTTTTATGTGTGTGTGTTGTTTTTAAAGCTGGCTTTTTAATATTTAAATATTCACCACCTTGAGGGCTCAAACTGGGAAGGCAGAATAGAATGTTTTAAGTAACAATTCATTATTACACATTCAGACTACACTTTTAACTCCCCGAAATTTGCTTATTTCTTAGTAAAAAGCCACACTCATAAAATGCAAATGTTATCAATGAAAAAACATACAAAAGTCAAACTCATTTCCTGCAATTTTCCAACATGTGTCAAAGATAGATTAACCACAGATATATCAAGGTGCTAGATCCACTCTAAAGTTTACCAAAATGCACTGTCAATTTGCATGGGCTGGAAAAATAAAAGATATTTTAATAAGTTCTAGTCTATTGCTTATTTTGGATCTCCTTTGGTGGCATGAGGTCTTTGAACAATGAAAGACTTATTTGCAATGGAATTAGCTGAGCAAAGCACGTTTTGTATTTAATTAGTACATCTTAGATTACACAGGCATTCTTATTAAAGATTATGAAGGGAGAGGAAGTCTTTTTTCCCCCAACAGATACACTAATTGGACAGTTAGGAAAAACTAGGCTGCAGGTATTGCATTAACAAACTACCAGCATATAATAGCAGTGTTGGCATTTGACCCAAAACTAATGCTTCTCTTCTCACCAAATACCACTTACTGTAGCACTGAGTTTGCAGCATCTTCATCATGACTGGCAACTATATTCTTGTGTACTTATCTCTGCAGCATAATGAACGTGATACTATACAAGGTGGTTATCGGCATAAAAAGAGATGGTACGAGCATTAATTGGAGCACAAATGATAGGAGGAGACTGGTGATTTCCTCAGGAAATCATTCCTGAATTTTACACAGGATGTGTTAAAATACAAAAAAAAATCACAATCTCTACAACAAAAACAGACACATAAGTTGTATTTCAGCATATTTTTGTGTAGGGTGTGGATTCTGTGCACCAGTGTTTTTCCTACATGGTAATTCCAAATTCTAACAGACAAATGTACAATTTTTACTCTGAGTTATACATTAAATGACTGTAACAAATGGTTGCTCTCACCCACACACTAGTCTGCTGAACTACCAAATAAATAGCATTGTATACAGTTATATAAACAACAGGGCTAAAAAAATCTTTCCAGCAAGAAAGATGAAGCAGGTGCAGCCATGATAGCCCCTACCAACCAAGATGGTGTTCTCTGCTGAGCCAACACACTAGCTTCTGAGGACTGAACCATCTCTGATATCAGTGAGGAAGAAGGTTGATGGGATTCCATTGGGATTCTGACTGACATCAAGACAGCTCTCTGCATGGAAAACTGTGTGGCAGGAGAGCCCTGGCCCTGACATTGATGGCCCAGGCTAGTCTGATCTCATCAGATCTTGGAAACAAAGTAGGGTTGACCATAGTTGGTACTTGGACAAGAAACCACTAAGGAAGTTCAAGGTAGCTATGCAGAGAGAGGCAGGCAATAGCAAACCAACCCCCTGTTATTAATCTAAATTGACCATGGCACAGGCAAGGATTTAGAGCACTTTAATGTGAAAAGATACAGTACACATGCAGTACACAAACATAGGGACTTCCACACTTAACCACAGCTTCACTCCTATGAGTGCAATTTTCAACAACAAAATTTAATTTTATTGGATCAAAAAACAAGCACCACTTTCAGGAACTGATACTTGGTAAAATACTTGCAATTTATTGTCAAAGGCTTTCACAGACAGAATCACTAGGGTGTTGTGGGTTTTCTGGGGTGTATGTAGCATGCTACTTGAACAGGAACACAGCCATACAACCCGGAAAACCCACAACACCCATACTGGCTATTGTTTTTGATTATAGAAGACTTCCAGATATTTGGGAGTCTGCCAGGAACGCTCCTCCAACAGGATGGAAAAGTTTGACTACAAACATCCTCTAATACTTCTTGCTTCAGATACCTCTGCATTCTGCATCAAGTGAGAAACTAGTGAAAATGTACAATTTATCAACACTCAAACATGTAAAAGTGTTGAGAAGCTCACCACAATTCATCTGACCAGAACTGGAAGCTGTGGATTTTTTACATTCTGATAAATTAGCATTCAACGATACACTTACTGACAATCAGGCTTAGTTGGGTTTATGCCTAGGTATTTGATGAAAGCAGCTACGGCTCTCAAAAGCTTATGCCCAAAAAATCTTGCCAGTTTCTAAGGTGTCACTGGTCTCAAATCTAGCTTCTCAAATTTATTGCTATTTTGCAAATATAAGGAAGCGTATTTTGAATGTTCTACTTTAAATGAGGGCTGAATTACCATTTCTGGTCCAACTGTCAAAAGCACACAATGTTTATTTGAGAAGATGCTAATGTGCTGACAAAACAGGAAGACAGGCTGGGTCAGACACAACGAGAGCAAGCAGAGCCCAACACTGCTAACAGTACCTCATGTAAGCAGCTCAACTTACAGGTAGCTAATAGCTGTGTGACCTCAGGAAGTGATGACAAGCTCCCTAGAGCAGCTTGGGTGGAGAACCAGCCCTAAGGATGAAGTATAGTGATCTGGCATGTCATTAATTTGCACGTGTGACGAAAGCTAAAGACTCTTCTGAGCCATCCAATTTTTCCTGCATGTTCCTAAGCACAGGAAGTTTCTACCTTCAACATTTATTCCTAATTTTCCCAGCTGTTGAAAACAAAGTCAAACCTTGAAGTGCAACAACATGCAGCTCTATCACTCATACCAAATAGAAGTGTGATTGCCATTTAGAACAAAGGCACATCTTCCGAGTTATTGTACCAGGCAGCACAATACGAGCTAATATACTCAGTGGTTTAACCTCACTTGTTTATGGAGAAAAAAGTATAGATCTTTTAAAAATCAAATAATAAAGTATTTCTTGAAATATTACATGTATTTCATTATACACATTCACACTCCTTAACTAAAGAAAGAGTTTCCCCTATGGCTGAAAAAAAGATCTGTAAATTTCGAATCTAGGACAGTGATACTTGCTCAAGTTCCCCAATGTGGATCCCATGTTTGAAAGAACAGGGCAAGGTGGGTATTGTGGTTGTCAGGTGGTTTCCACCTTGAAACAGCCACTGCGCCAGAGGAATGGGTAAGCTGTGAGCCTGCCTGTGGTACAGGATGGAAGAAAAGGTGACTCTTTTGGCTGATGAAAGTTGAGTATGTGGCTCTTCGTGAGCTGCAGCGTGCATCACACTGATCTAGAATTGCTGCTTTAGAACTACAGTAATCATCAAAAGGTATCCAAGATGTCAGACAAGCAAGTGATGACGAGGTGTTTTCCGTAACTATACCACTTTGTACTACGTATGGGGGTTATATGACTGAATGCCCACACATACATCCTTATGGCCCCTTCTGCACATGCAGAATAATGCACTTTCAATGCACTTTGCAGCTGGATTTTACTGAATAGCAAAATCCACTTGCAAACAATTGTGAAAGCAGATTGAAAGTGCATTATTCTGCAAGTGGGGAAGGGGCCTATGTGCAGAAACTCAGTATCTGGAAAAAAGGCTAAACCACAGCTCTTTTCCCAACACCTAATTTTCTGTGGTGGGGTGAGGAGTTATTAAGGTGATCAGTTCTCAGAGAAACCAACTGAAATAACTTGGTATGCGGATAAGCTTTTCCTCTCCAAAATATACTAGACCATATCAGTCCATGGATTCTTAAAGTTAAGAACAAACTTTCTAGTGCCTAGTGCTTTTGCTAGTTGACAGTCATTAACAGATACACTACCACATATTTGAAAATAGCACATTGCACATTTATATCAACATTAAGCACAAAATTAGGGAACGCTATGTGCTACGATGTGTCTAAAAGTTGCAAATCTTGAGGATGCTTTCTGATAAAAATTAATAACATTGACACCATGGGAAGTTGGGCCCCAACAATTTTAATCTGTGCTTTTGTTGAAGAGATACTGCATTTTTCCAGAATTCAAAAGGGAAATGTTTGAACAACACTTTAGATAATATTTTTATTAGATAATGGAAACATACACTTGCTTTAAAACACACAGGTGTGAGTAGCACATGCATCCACTCGATATTGCTTGTGACACAGGGAGTAACTTAACAGACCTGTTTATGCAGCCTTTATCTTTGTTGTTAGAGGTTTAAATGCTCCCACTTCATAAAAGAATTGCTATTTTTGTTTGTTTGTTTAAAAAAGGTGCACACCTTAGCAAAAGTCTTTTTCCACAGAAATCCCACTACATTTAATGATTTTTGTTTAAAATTGTATTTAGTTTTTGATAGCTTTACTTACAGCACTGCAACAAAAGTACCTGTTACTTTTGAGGGGAACAACATCTACGGAGAGGATTTTGTGCTACCGTAGAAAGCAAAGCCAGAGACCTTGGCTTTAAAAAAAAAGAATCTCAAAACAACATATTCTGATCTGGAGGTTCCTTTTACCTAGTTTCTGGTTTGCAAAAAATCTATGTTTAGTACAAAAAATCAAAATACCCCTGAAAGGTTATCTACATCTCACATGCCAGCTGAAAGGCCCCCTTTGAGGGGTCCCCTCTTGCCACAAACTATGCCCTGATTCCAGGTGAGGGACCTGATTATCCAAATAAGACCCCAACTGTCAGCACTAAGCAGACACAGAGGGCTCTGGATTCAAAATCAGCACTATTTAAGAGTGTGGATAGCCTTTTTTATTTAAAAAACGCGCATGCATAACTACTTTTCGATGTAGCTTCTCACCAACTCAACTCAAAGAATCATAGAATTAGAAGAGACCATAAGGACCATCGAGTCCAACCTTATGCTGCACAGGAATAACAGCACTCCTGACAGGTGGCCATCCTGCCTCTGTTTAAAAACCTCCAAAGAAGGAGACTCCATCACACTGTGAGGCAGCAAACAGCCCTTCCCATCAGGATATTCTTCCTCATTTTTAAGTGGAATCATTTAATCAAACATTCAATTTAAGCCGCAATCAGGCTGATCTCTGTGATTTCCCTCTGAGGGCCCTTCTGCACATGCAGAATAATGCACTTTCTATCCACTTTCAATGCACTTTGAAACTAGATTTTACTGAGCAGAATAGCAAGATCCACTTTCAAACAATTGTGAAAGTGGACTGAATGTGCATTATTCTGCATGTGCAGAAGGGGCCTGAGTCAGTTAAACACTTGAAAGTGGCAGAAATCCCTGACAAAAAGTTAATGCTTTTGATCATGCCACCTAACAATCAAATGTTCAAGTCCACTTTAAGGTCTCTTTCGCTCATGCAGAATAGTGCACTTTCAATCCACTTTCAATGCACTCTGCAGCTGGATTTCCCTGTACAAAATAGCAAAACCCACTTGCAAACAGTTGTGAAAGTGGATTGAAAATGCATTATTCTGCATGTGCGGAAGGGGCTTTAGCAGCAGTTCGGTAGGAGAAGCGGGCAGGGAGAGGAGGATCTATCCCAAAAAGAGTTAACCAGGAAGCGAGTCGTTATGCTGGCATCCGCAGAGCGCGACGAAGTCCAGAGGAGCAGGAGAAAGGGGGGGGGGGGCACACAGCTTTGCCTATCTCAACTCTCCGGGCTTCATGACCACGAAGTCATGAAGTTCAAGGGAAGGGAAAAGAAGGAGGAAACCACCCAGGGGGTGAAGAAGCGTCCTCCAGGCAAGGCAAGCCCAAATGACGCTCCTTCAGCCCCCGGGTGGTTTCCCCCCTTCCCTTCCCTCGTTCAGTTTACGGATGCAAATACCCTGCTGGGAGGGTGGGACGGCAGACGAAGGCAGAGGAGAGCCCCGAACACGGCTGCGGGGCGAGGCCAGAGAGGGAGTCGCCAGCTGGCCCGGCCTGCGCTTCCAGCTGCCATCGCCAGCCCCGCAACGCCGCGGGTTGAATCCCTCTCGGCCAGCCCCAGAGGTCGCCTCAGAGCTCCCCCCTCGCCCGCCCCTCCGACCCAGCAGACTCCGAGCAGGGCCAGGCCAGCCGCCGCCGCCCAGCTCCCCACAAGCCCGACCGGAGCTCCTCGCGGACTTACTTTGGGCGCCTTGGTGCTGGGGCAGCGCACGCTGTTGGAGACGCCGGCCGTCTGGTTCATCTTGCGGCGCCGAGAAAGTTTCCCGTCCGCTCGGGCGAGCGGCGGGAGCGGAGAGTCGTCGGCCGGGCCGCCCCTCTGGCGCAGGCAGCCTCCTCCCGCAAGCCAGCCCCGGACTCCGCTGAGGCAGAGCCCACCTGCAGGAGACCCCGCGCGCCTCTGGGCTCCCCTGAGGAGGAGGAGGAGGAGGAGGAGGAGGAGGGCCGGTGGCCGGTCGCGCAGCCACACTCGGCGGCTCGGCGCCCTTTTCCTGGCGGGGGCGCCCGGGCGAGGGCAGAGCCCGAAAAGGCGCGAAACTGAGGCGAGCGGGACCCCCGACCTGAGGCCCGGCGGGCGCGCTCTCTCGGGGTGGGCGGCGCTCCCTCTTCAAGGGAAAGGGCGCCGCGCCCGCCCGGTGATTAGCGGCATTTCCGCCTCGGCTTTGGAAGGGACTTTTCGGGTCGCGGGGGGAGGGGGGCCGGGAGTGGCGGCTCGGGGGAGGAGGAGGGTTAACAAGTGCGGGGCTTCCCCTCAGGCGGGCAGGCGGTGCTTTGCGGCCGCCGCTCCTTCCCCCTGTTGGGACTTTTCGCGGCCGCCTGCGACGCGAGCCTCTTTGCCCGGGACGGTCAGGAGGGGGCACGCGCGGCTCTCCGCCCGCCCTCTCTGGACCTGCTGGAGCGCGTGGAGGGGGGAGGGGGGCTCTCCTCCACTTGGCCGGCGTGCGCGCGCCACCCCGCCGGGCTTCTCCAGGAATGCCTCCCGAGAGCCGCTCCCCGCGCGAGCCCGCCCTGGATGGAGCAGCCCTGGGGTCAGAGAAGCCCGGCTCGCTCGCGGGTGGCCCGCCCGGCAGTTCTGGGAGTGGGCAGCAGCCACGCGCCCCCGCCACGAGAGAGGCTGCGCTGCGTGTCCCGGCAAGAAGGAACCGCGCGCGCTCAACTCTCCTGTAGCAGGGGCGACCCCGAGCTCGAGCTTTGGGTGTTTCCCCGCTGGGTTCGCTGGGGCTGCTAAAGCGCAGAGGCCAATCAGTCCCACCCCCGGGGCTCAAGCAGGTGGGAAACTGGGTTTAGGCGCATGGGACTGGCCGGGCGTCCCTAACAGTTCGCTTCCTAAAAGGCCGGTGCTGGGACTCCACACTCATGCCTTTGAACAGCGGGTGCAGCAGGAATTTCCACACAGCCACAGCCACGCACACGCCTAATACTGCAGAGCCGGGGGTGGCCGTTCCTGCCGCTGCAACTATTTGCAGGAGAAGAGGAGCCCTCAGCGCTGCGAGCCAGGGGATAAAATAAGCAATTGGCAAAGGAGACAGGACTCCCTCCGCCCCCCCCCCCCCCCCGACCCTTTAATAGTTGCGTGGCGGATGGAGCTGTGAGGCCTCTCACAGGCAACGGTTGTGACAGTTGCTGCATGCAAGGTGCCGGTGGTGTGGTGCTATCCTCACTTTTTAGAGGCCCTCCAGCTTCTCCCCCATTGGCATGTTGCCTCTTTTTGGCTAATGGTTGATCTACCTACCTTTTATCACATTTTTTCCCCCTTGATTAATGATTTATGGAGGAATGCTGCAGGAATTTCCCGTGACATAGGAAGCACTGGCATCAGGGGCACATTTTTAAACTCTACATGACAAACTGCACTTCCTGAACTTCCCCTTTCTATACAGCTACTGAAGACGGGGAAATGCTGTCCTCACTTGGAACTGGTCTCAGGGTAGGCATGGATGATGGGGGGGGGGGGAATCTCCCTGTGTCATCCCATTACCAGTTCTGGCAATTGAAAACTGACTAATTTGACTCTGAGTCTGCTTGAGTTTCAGAATTTAATTAAAGCACAAAGAGCACTTTTTCAGCTGAACAAGGCAATACACAGGATCATAGACAGGCACCATTGGAAGGAATGAACCCAAATAATTGGGGAGGGGTTGGAGGGGGGTTCCATAACTAAAATAATGTGTATTCCTAGCTCAGTTCCCAAAATATCATGTGTGGATGCAGGAATCACTCTTATTTATTTATTGACAATATTTATAATTCATACACTCTGCTGAAAAGCAAGTTAGCTCATAACATGCATTGAAACATAAACCAATAAAAGATGAAGCCAATGCGAAAGACAAATAATTAAACACCAACTTTATATCCCAAAAAAGGCAGTTGAATTAATAAAGCAACATCTCAGGTCAAAATGGAGAGCTTGGCTGAAATGCGCAGTAAACAAATAATAGCAATGAAATGATGAAAGAGATGGACAAAATTCCCAAGAGGACTAGCAGGATTGTTACCTCAAAGCTTACTAAGCGGGGAGTGGATTCTTAAATCAAAGACCCTCACCAGAAAAGACCTTGTCTCTGGTGCCATCCGCTTTGCTTTTGGAGGTTGGTTACCCAAAGAACAGAACTTCTGTAGAACATCTTAATGAGTGGGAGGGTTCCCAGCCCTTCAATGATGCAACTAAGTTCTCCCCGGGCCGGCCAGGGCTTTTACTGCCCTGACTCCTGTCGACTCTAGTGGAACATTCCATCTCCAGCCATCAGAGCCTTGCAGGACCCTGGACAGTTCCACAGAGCCTGTAAAACGCAGTTGTTCCACCAGGCCTTTGGGGAGGCTGGTTGCTGATCGCCTCCCCTGCTAACCCCCCACATACCATCATAACTGGTTGTCGCTGTATTGTGCCCAGTCCCCTCCTGGGGAATAGAATGTGCCATCTGATGTTAGGTTTCTTTATTTTGTTTTGATGTGGTATTTAATTATTTAACTATTTCAGTTTTAATTGTTCTGTTGTATTATATATTTTTAAATGGTTTTACCTTCTGTACACCACCTAGAGCCCTTCGGGGGTGGGTGGTATAACAAATATGAATTAATTAATTAATTAATTAATAGAGGGGCAGATGGTTTGTCAGGTAACCTGGTTCTCGACCTTTAGGCTTGTGATGTAAGAACTTGCATTATGAATTGTGCCTGGAAGCAGATTGATACCAATGGACTTCTTGATTTTTTTCAGTTCATGTACATTATTTATAGTCTGTCTTTTTTTTTTACTGGGGTTCAAGATGGATTACACAGGAACTGGCAGATACATTGTGTTGGATCCCATAGTCTGTCAGTGGAAAGTGCTGATTGTCACCAGTTTTCCTACCTTTTCCCATGGTGGAAAGGACTGGTAGGAGGAAAGGGAATACTGGACAATCCATGATCAATCAAACCATAACAATCCACTGGATTCCACATATTCTCTAAGAGTTGTTCCTAGATTGGTAGGGAAAGTGATGTCAAGCCACTGTGGACTAAGGGCAACTCAATAGAGTTTTCAAGGCAAGAGATGTTCAGAGGTGGTTTGCAACTGCCTGCCTGTGCATAGAAACCCTGGACTTCCTTAATGGTCTCCCATCTAAGTACTAACCAAGGCTGACCCTCCTTAGTTTCTGTAAATGGATGAGACTGAGTTAACCTGAGTCATCCAAGTTGGGGATCCTCCTAGATTCCAATCCGTAAACTTGCTTACTAGAAAATATATTCTACTTAGTAGGATTTATTTCTGAATAAATATATTTAGTCATCTTGCTGGACCATGTCCCTGTTCTTTTCTTTTTATAGTTTTAACTCATTGGCCATGGATCAAGGCTCAGACTATTTGCTAAGTAGTCAGAAGAAACCACATGAGTTCCATCTGAGACTACTGGCCAGTTCTCACAACCACACTGAGACTTGCATCTTAATCCAAGCAGAATCTGTCCTACCCAGGGCTCTGTCTGTGATAAGCACAGCTGTGCAGATAGCTGCAGGTCACCGAAGGCCACAGAATTTGCAGATGTTCACCTTTACCTACTCAGCTCACATGCAGTTCCATCCCAAGTAGAGTTATACCTCTTTAAGTCCACTGAAGTCAAAAGACTTGGAAGGCCTAGATTCCAATCCAGTAGTGCCATACAAACCAATAAGATTTTCAAGGTTTAAGCTTACAAGGGCATAACTCTTCTTGGGTGCCACTGTCAGTGCAGTTTCCAGAACAGTTGTGGTTCAGACAATGTTCAGAGGCGGGAGGGGGAAATTGTTCTCATAACAGAAGACCTCTACAAACAAAAATCACATGACATGGCTTTCAAGTCCTTCTGGGGAAATAATGTCAGGCTCAGTAATACTTGAGCAGTCCTTATTTAGCGTGACCAATAAATTCACTGAAGGGATACACAAATTGACTGGCTGTGCCATAAATTTGTTGGCTCCTCTGTTCTTTGCGCAGAGCATTATTGGGTCTTAGTTACCTGACACCAATAAGATTTAAGGCATGCTGCTCCAGACTCACAGTTTACTGATTTGGTGTTTGTACTTTACTGAGCAAGATGCTTGCTGGCTGATAAATCAACTTCCAGAGCAGTCCCAAGAATGGCAGGTCTTGCAAATTATTTTTGTTGGTTAAGACAGCTGGTCATGAAATAGCAAAAGTACATTATGTCCTCCAATGTCCTCAGCTTTCTGAAGGGGGAAAATGCTTTAAAATTACAGTCTCTCTTCACACTTATTTAAGTTTTCTTCTATTTGAGCTAGGAGCTAAGTTGACCAAGGCCAGTATTTGGATGGGAGACCAAGAAAGAATGGGGTTACTACACTGAGGAAGGTAATGGCAAACCATCTCTGCATGTATCTTGCCTGGAATGCCACTGCACTCTGGGGTAGTTCATTCCACTGTTGGACAGCCCTTACTGTAAGGAACTTTTTCCTGATGTTTAGGTGGAATCTCTTTTCCTTCACCTTGAACCCATTACTCTGAGTCCTAGTCTCTGGAGCAGCCCAAAACAAGCCTGCTCCCTCACCAACATGACATCCCTTCAAATATCTAAACATGGCGATCATGTCAACTCTTAACCTTCTCTTCACCAAACTAAACATACCCAGCTCCCTAAGTCTTTCCTCATAGGGCATGGATTCCAGACCTTTTAGCATTTTGATTGCCCTCCTCTGGATCCATTCCAGCTTGTCAATATCCTTTTTGAATTGTGGTGCCCAGAACTGTACACAATATTCCAGGTGGACCAAGAGCAACTTATAATAATTAAAATTTTGGGGTGAATTCTTGGGTGGAGGGTATTTCTCCACAGTGATATATCAGATTCTCATGAAAAACTACTGATTTGGATGCACAATACAGGACATAAAAGGTGAACAAATGCATCATCATGGGTCGAGGGAGCACCAAAGTGTAAAACGGCACAGGCATAAAATCCTTTCCAAAATACTCTTCCTTGCAAACATCTAAAGGGATTTTCTATTAAGAAAGGGATTATACAACACTTAAGCGGCAAGCAGTATTAAAAAGTAGAGACAAAGGAACACTTTACAAGAGAGAGGTCAGAGATCAGCTAGAACTGCACAAAACATTTCCAAGACAAACTGATTGAAAGCCAAAACTGCCAATTTCATATATTACACAATCACAAGAGGATTCTAAAGGAGGGGGGCAGGGGGGGCCCAATTCTTTAATTATTTCTTGAAAATGCTGTGTGGGCTGCTAATATATGGTTTCTAGCATCAAATCATTAGGGGGTGATGTTCTTGCATTTTATGGTGCAACTTGTAAAGGCTATCAGTGCATAATGGTGGTTTTCATTTTCCCCTGAAATTATTGCAGAACCATAGAATTACAGGGCAAAGTTCTCCCATGAAACACATCCTAGTATGTTGGTTGGCGGGTGTCTCGGACTCTGTGCCACTGTTAAGTGATGGGTAGGCGCCCATCCAAATTCAGGGCTGGTGGGTGACAGTGGTGCATGGTGTTGCTCTGGCATCCCATAGCAGCTTCCCAGCAGTGTGGAGAAACATGAAAAGTAAAAAAGTCCTCCTGACACTAAGACGCCCAAATGGGCCTCCATACTGGTAAGCCACCATTTGGGTCCGAGGCCCAGACCACAGGTGTGATGCTGGCAAAGGCCAGGAGGGAGATGACTAATGTTCTTACACTTTACGCAGTTTGCAGTGCAATCCTAACTAGACTTATGAGTGCATATAAAGTGCCCTCCAGTCACAGCTGGCTTGTAGCGATCCCTGGTGAGGTTTTCAAGGCATGTGGTTAAGCAGAGAAGGTTTGCTGTTGCCTTCCTCTACAGAGTCTTCCTTCCAAGCACTGACCCAGCTTAGCTTCTGAGATCTGATGAGATCTGGTAACACAACATCATTCTACATCTCCTAAATAGATTTAAACCCATCTCAACCTGATATTTGCAGTGGCGTTGTGGATCTGCCATTTCATTCTCCTACTTTCTTGGCACCCTTTTTTATTTGGGCATTTGCTCTGATCTCTCCCTATGGTTGAAATTCTAAATATGTCTTTCCTCAACTATTTACTACACACACACACACATATGTATGTATGTATGTATGTAATAATTGTTATTACATACATATGTGTGTTATTACACACACACACATATATGTATGTAATAACTGTTTATTTTATGATAAACTGGATATATGTTGATGTTGTTGTACACCGCCCAGAGTCCCTAGAGGATGGGATGGTCTACAAATCTAAACAATAAATAAATAATAAATAAATATATAACCACTGGTGCTGCACTGCATCTTCATCCATCAATTCTGGAACTTTTCTAGTTCCCGTTCAGAATCCATCATAGTAGAGTCCAAATTCCCCACTTCTCCTTTTCCCCATGTATTCTCCCTTACCCTTCCTATGGCATCAGTTGATTTTAGAATGTGAGTCTACCTGCAGGGAACTCTCTTTTTAAAAATTCATGGTACTATGTTTAGTAATTTTACGACTTCATCCTCCATTATGTCCCATTGTGGTATGTTTGGTCGGCCGAGAAAATGAATAGCCTCCATTTCCTCCATCGAAAATTGAATAAGGAAGATACTCAGAAAGGTATTCTATGTTCATCCACAGTTGTGAATTTCCTTTTACTTGAAGATCCCAGAAGTTAGGCAAAAGTTTTCCATCTGTTGTTTAATAGCAAGAGTGGAGGGCATTTCAAGTTTGCTTTTAAATATGTGATATTTTTAAAATGCAGAAATGTATTCTGCAACCTAGTGACAGGGTGAGTAGCTGGATAGAAAGAGGGAATAAATGGCAACCCAGCATGGAGTAACAGTTAGCATCAGTGGTGGGATTCAAAAATTTTAGTAACAGGTTCCGATGGTGGTGGGATGCAAACAGTGGAGTAGCGCCAGTGGAGATGGGCGGGGCACGATGGGGGCGTGGCCAGGCATTCCAGGGGTGGGGCATTCCTGGGCGGGACTGTGGCAAGGACGCAGGGTGCATGTGCCCCAGGTGCAGTTCCCCTTCGCCCCGCCTCTAGATTCAAATAATGACTGTTTAAAGTATTAAAAAAGCAATATACCATATGGTAGTGTATTATTTCTTTTTTATATAATTATATTGATTGATTTTAAATAATAGCATAAGTAAGGAGAGAAACCAAAAACTGTTTACAATTGTTAACATATTACAAACATATTTAATTGTCTATCTCTCTGAACCCACCCAGCTGACACATCCTATATTGCCTCCCTCCTTCCCATATTTCCCTCCCTCCCTACTTTCTACTTCCCCTTCAGATTCCTATCACTACTTTATCTATTCCACTTGAAAGAAAACTAACAGAGGGAGAGATCCAAAATCCTTAATCAAAAAGAGTAGTTTAAACTCCTCTCTTTCCAATATAAATTTCAAGGGGAAAAAAGAAAATGAAAAATCTTTACCGATAATACTTTCCCAACCTTTATACCAATGAACAAAAAAATAGAATTACTATATATTGTATTATTTCATACAGTTCATACACACATGGGGGGTGCCATGGGGGCAGGGGGGCTGCAGGGGGCCCTGGGGGTGATTTTGCATCCCCCACTTGATGAGATTTGTTGTACCCAGGGACAGAGATTATCCCCTTGTCCCTAGTGGAGTTAATCATTAATAACCGGTTCTCCGAACTGAGAAAATTTTAGTAACCGGTTCTACCGAATAGGTGCGAATAGGCTGCATCCCACCTTTGGTTAGCATGTATAACTAGGATCTGGGGAAAATCCCTGAGTTCAAATTCCTGCTCTGCCATGAGGCTCACTGAGTGACCTGGGACCAAGTGCTCTCTCTTAACCCTTTGGTTGAGGCCAGACATCAGTCCAATTGTCCATATTGTTGACCTCCCAGGCTCTAGCTTGCACATTCATTAAACATGTTTTTGTCTCCTCCCTTTTTGGAATATTTAGAAGAAAATGAACAGAGAAGGGATATGTTAGATTATTAAACTTGGGGTCTTAGAATCCCTATTCGGTTTCCATCTATAAGTGCTTAATTTTAGAATTTTAATGCTGGAATGGAATTTTATTGTTTTGTAAGCTGCCCTGAGCCCGGCTCTGGTCAGGAAGGATGGGGTATAAATACAATAAAGTACAATAAAATAAATAAATTAACCTAACCTATTTCACAGGGTTGTTATGAAGATAAAATGGAAGAGGGGAGAATGATATATACCATCTTCAACTTCTTCAGTGAAGGGAGGGTTTTTAAAAAATGCACTGATACAGAATTAAATAAGCAACTGAGACCAGCATGAAAAGATTATTTCTTCCTATAGAATGTCACGAGACCTTTGAAGTTACTGTGGTGCCAAAAAAAACCCAGAGCAGTACAGGAGGAATGTATCTTTCCCAGCTCAAGCAACAGCCTCATCATTTGGGTCACTGGCACAGGGCTACCTCCATTAGCCTCGTTCCATCAGAGAAAACTGTAGGGGAAATCTGCTATTACCTATGTGCCTTTCAGCTGTCAAAGGATCTTGCTAGGAGCTGGGGAAACAAAACATGGACCTGCTTAAAAGCCAACTGTTATTTCCTCCAGTTTTCTTTGAACTAAGAATGACCAGAGAAGTACTACTTTTCCTCCACCCAACTGCCAATCTCTCTTAGCCCGACAGATTCTTCTTGATATTTATGCTGGTACCCAAGGCACTGGGATACACGAAGCTGCCATATGCTGAAATCAGACCACTGGTCCATCACAGCTGGTGTTGCCTACTCAGACTGGCAGCTGCTCTCCAGGGTCTCAGACAAAGGGTCTTTTGCATCACCAACCACCTGGTCCTTTTAACTGGAGCTGCTGGGATTGAACCTGGGACCTTCTGCATGCAAAGAAGAAGACACTCTACCATTGAACCAGTCACATACCCCAAAACACACACACAAAGACCTAACTGTATACCACAATGCAATAGGCTTACTTGCTGGAGGATTCTGGAGACCAAGACATGCCAGGCAGACAGCATGCCAGTAGAAAAGTGACTGCACGTAAGCTGAAGCTACAACTTCAGACAGAAAGCTAGAAACCTCTGAGATTGTTAAAAAGAGGAAAGGCTCTCTTTTAGAAGCAATGTTTTTGGAGGACTTCAGAAGAAATGAAGATGCTCAAAGATTAGCAAAATGACACAGTTTTGTTTTCTTGTCATCCTTCTCTGAGTTTATGGAGCAAGAAATGAATGCACAGAACACAGCATAGAGGAACAGTAATTTGTTCATTGTCCTACAAAAATTTACTCAGAAATGAGTCCTATTATATCTAGTGGGCCTGACTAACAGGTGGGTATGCATCAGACTGCAGCCTTAGCAGTAGCCAGGATCCTGGACTAAGCTTTTCAAACTTGACTAAAGAGGGCATGGATCGGGCACACAGAGTCTTGCAGGAGGCAAACTGTAATAAGCAGGGTCCTTAAGCTTAGAGTGATCAGGAGTATATTGCATCTTCCAGCATAGACCATGTCAACACTCACAAATGAACGAACGAACGAACGAATGAACGAACGAACGAATGAACGAACGAACGAATTCAGTGTGGACATGCATGACAGCTGGCCTTTGCTGGAGAATAACTTACAAGAACATTCATAGTCTGTAAATTAGAAGTGAAGTTGGTTTCCATCACAGTGCTGTAAGACCTTGATTAAACGTTTTCAAGCACTTTGCACACCTCTTTGGGTCTGGATGAGTTTCAGTGACTATTTTCAAGCCTCCTCTCTGAATGTGCACAAAAGCTTTGCAAAGGTTTGATGATAACAGGGGCAAAGATGTCATCAGCAGAGGAGCCCAGTTCTGCCACAGAGTGAATGTTTTGCATCTCTAAAGTTCTCATTTAGAGACAAGGCGGTAGGTTAAGCTTCATCCTGCTTGTGAACTTGGAAAGCTACTGCCTATCAAAGACAACAATGCTAGACTACATACATGCATGACTTAGTCCAGCATATGGTGACTCCATATATTGCAACTGGAATGTATCTTGAGCGTACCCCCAGCTGTGCAAAAGGAGCTATGCAAAATTGCTATGGTGCTACTTTGATTAATTTCAACAGAGCATGCGCATGGGACATTCCCAATGGATTGTGCCAAATGTCGTTGCCATTCATAGCAAGATATATTTAGTTAATAACATTCTGTTTGCTTTATGTCTACATTCGCTCCTCAGCACAGCTGTTCAGTCAATTCAATTCCGCTTCTCACTCTAATTTATTGAAACATAGTCCTCAAGGATATTCCAATCAACTTTTAGCTTAATCAGCTTCTAGGAAATGTTTGACTTCAGGAATTCTAGCATCCCAATGCAAAAAGAGCAAACGCAGAGCACTTTCAGAGAGGTTTGAAACCACTATGATCAGCTGCTTGGCTGAGAAAAGAGAGTGGAGAGGAGACCTTAGAACCTTTTATTGCGGTTTCTCCAGAACAACTGATCTGTGGACTTCTAATGTACTTGAAAGGGCTTAATGCACAAAGCCCCAGCCATTGAGTCCAAGAAGCAGCCTTGATTCTAAGGAGATAATACAGTATACAGATGTTTTAAACAAACAAATATATCGAATCACAACAATACATTGGATGTACCTAACCCATTTATGCACCTGTTATTTGTGTCCATGTCATGGAGCATTCTATGAAGATCATCTATTCCTGAGGATCTCTTTCATTATATACTCTCCTGTCCTTTATATTCAGAAATAAGGAAAAGGTTTTTGGAGCCAATACTACCTAGGACAGCTTTTTTGTCCGATGGTGAAAAACTGATTTCCTTACTATCTGATATTGATTCCTATGTTTCTTACAAGATGGCTCTCTTTGCCCTGGTGGCTAGGAAATTATGAGCAAAGTATTTAAAACGCTGTTTGAACTGATGTTCCAAAGTACTGGAGGTTAACTTAGACTCGCTGAAGAAGCTGCAAAAACATCTGATGTGGAAAGTGTTTGATGGGGCATTTTAATTTAGAAATTGCGAATACAAATAATTTATATTTTAATGTAAAACTAAGGCTCATTCCGCACACGCAGAATGATGCACTTTCAAACTGCTTTCAGTGCTCTTTGAAGCTGTGCGGAATGGCAAAATCCACTCTGACACCAACCCAGTTGCGGTGAAAAGTGGGTCTTTGAAAAATCGCATTATCTTTGCGTGCAGCGTGAAGGGGCCTGGTTATTGCTTTTAATTTCCATTTAAATGTTGTAACTGCATGTATCTCTGTATTGTTATAGCCAATGGCTCAAACAATAAATACTTGACTTGACTTGACTATGCAGCTCCCCTGGATGGATTAGTGCCGAGTGAAGTGATAGGATTCTTTGCTTTCAAGACTGAAGTAAACTAGGGCTCATTCCGCACACGCAAAATAATGCACTTTCAAGCTGCTTTCACAACTGTTTTTGCCATTCCGCACAGCTTCAAAGAGCCCTGAAAGCAGCTTGAAAGCATTATTCTGCGTGTGCGGAATGAGCCTAGCTTTATCTGCCACAGAACTTGCTGGTAGTAGAAAGTGCTGTCAAGTCACAGCTGACTTGTGCCAACCCACTAGGGTTTTCAAGGACAGAGACTAACAGAGGTGGTTTGCCATTGCCTTGCCTCATGTAGCAACCTTGGACTTCCTTGGAGGTCTCCCATTCATGTATTGTATTAACCAGGGCTGACCCCGCTTAGCTTCCAAGGTTTGATGACACCACGTTAGCCATTGTCTACCTTTGAGTAGTAACCCTGGACTTCCTTGGTGGTCTCTCATCCAAGTGTTAACCAGAACTAACCTTGCTTAGCATCTGGAGTCTAATGAGGGCTGGGCTAGTCTGGAGCCTCCAGGTTGGGGCTACATTTATACACTGTACTTAATCAGGGAACCTTCATCCTATATGTGTCGTAAGAACAAGAGAGGAAGATTTGGGGGGGAAAATGTGTCTGTCAAACTCAGCAGTTATAATCCTGCCATCTACTGGATATCATGATCCATAATTTTATTCCAAAATATAGAGTCCCCAAAATATAGAGTCAAGGCTCAGGCAGAACATAGAATCAACGTTCAGATATACTTCCAGTATACATGCAATTATATCTAGAATATATAATGCAAATTAGATTAAGATTTGGGTCAAGTTATTTAATAAAAATATTAGCCTCTTGTTCATTAATTTTAACTCAAGTGTGTACAGTGACTCATAAAATTTCTAATTACACACCTGAAACTAAGAATTCATAGTTATTTTTTCACCCACACTAGAACTCATTTTGAAATGAGACAAAACAGAATTCCCTTTCAGGAACTGTTGAGATATTACTAAGACCTATGTGGTTTACAGCCTATGTGTCTATGTGGTTTACAGCCCAATCCAGATGTGGGGGAGCACAGATCCACTCGTGGAGGTGATGCAGGCCTGGCGACAGGTGATTTGCCCTCTCCAGGGAACTTACCCCCACGGAGGGACAAACATGCAAGTGGGCGAGCATCAAGACCCCCTGAGATGTCCAGACTCAGTACTCCCACACTGCCAGCAGCCCCATCAGGATAGTGGGGGCCTTCTGGGGGCATGGACGGGGTAAAGCTGATGTTAGTCAGTTTCCACTGTGACTTTGTGGCCAGTTACACCATGTCCCAGGGCTGTGACTTACACCACCGTTTGGGGTGCTGTAAGTCCTTGCAGCCTTGTGGAAGGCTTTTCAGTGGTGGAGAGGGTTTTTTTCTCTTTTCTGCCCCCCCCCCCCACTACCAAAAAGCCCTCTGGAGGTAGCAGGGCAGCCGGCAGCAGCACCATTCCCTGGGATTGGCTGCCCGATATACAAATTGTACAGTGAGATTTAAATACCTGATTGTGGAAGTTAATATAATTAAAGAACACTGCAGGAAGTCAGAGATGGCTTGTGCTGTTCCCAGCTCCTGATATATTGATTTTAAAAGCACCCGAATCATAATGTATATATATGGGTAGAGGCATTAGCACTGTGGTGGAGCACATGTAGAACATAGCAGGTTCATTACTTAGCATCTTCAGCTGAAGCATTTCAGGTAGCAGAAAATGGGAAAGGTCTTTATTCCCCAGAAACCCTTAACAGCTGCTGCCAGTCAGAGAAGACAAGCCTGAGTTGGAAGGATCAGCATAGGCGGAGCTACCATGGGACCGGGCGGGACAAACGCCCCGGGCGCATGCATGGGGGCAGTGAATCACTCCCCCACCTCTCCCCTCAGACCACCCCAACAGCCCGGAGCAGCCTCCGCAGCTCGGAGCAGCCTCCACAGAGCGGAGCAGGCTGCTCTTTTAGCTTTAGGTGGTGATGGCCACTAACCTGGATAGCTTTAAAAGGGGCTTGGACAGATTTATGGAGGAGAAGTCGATTTATGGCTACCAATCTTGATCCTCTTTGATCTGAGATTGCAAATGCCTTAACAGTCCAGGTGATCGGGAGCAACAGCCGCAGAAGGCCATTGCTTTCACATCCTGCATGTGAGCTCCCAAAGGCACCTGGTGGGCCACTGCGAGTAGCAGAGAGCTGGACTAGATGGACTCTGGTCTGATCCAGCTGGCTTGTTCTTATGTTCTTATGTTCTTATGCTCACATTTATACCCCACCCTTCCCGGCTGGGCTCATGAAGCTTATTAAAGCTCATCATGGGTTCATCCTGGACTCATCATGGGCTCATTAAAGGTAAGTGAGGTGTGGGAGGGGGGGCATGGCCGCCATTTTGCCCCAGGGAACAGTTTCCCCCCCCCCCCACTGCACTGAGGATCAGTAGGTTGACTCTATACAAGGTAACATTGCATGTTTTAAGGTTGCAATCAAATACACACTTACTTTAGGGATTCACTTCTGACTTGGAGTAAACTCAAGTAGGAGCTGACCTAATTTTGTCTATATGATGTAAGATGAAAGAATCTATTATAAGCAACAAGGAGAATTTTAGGAGCAAAATTCATTATTGAATCAATGAACAGTAGCCAGCTGCCTCCTATGACTCTGGAAGACTGAAGACTGTTTTCATGGATGTATTTCAATTTATATTGACAGCCGTAAGCTGGCAGCCACACAGTCAAAATACGTCTGGCAAATGAAAACCTGAGTTTCTATATGGCAAGACAGTTGTAGAGACTGATCAAAACAGGAGGGTGCAAACTAGAGATATCTGCAAAATGGTAACATATAGTTCTATATTTTATGAATGCTCTACTATCTGTAATGGCCTTTTCATGGATTGAGCTTTAATTATTAAATCTTTATCCTTTAGAGCATTGGATCGGTCTAGATGACCTCTGGTATTTTAAGCTCCCTTTCATCTGATGCCACATAATGCATGCAACGATTGCTAAGAAACACACCGCCTTCTGTGTCTTATATCTTTAAGTATTTTGCTTTCTGCAGTCTAGTACAAATTGCATTGGCTTGTACATAATTTATCTTATCATTATCCTAAGAGACTATTGACTTCTTTCCTGTAGCACAGAAAGCTACAAAGCAGTGCGGTTCACCACTGAGGCTTTCTAACGGATTGCAGAAGATGTGATTTTGACATTAAGAATTGTAACTAAACCAGGCATCCAAAGTGGCCCCCCAACATCACTGCTTTACTTGCAAAGGAAAACTACTGTGAGTAAACCCAGCAGAAAACCAGGCGCGCAGCTTTGCACTTGCAGTGTCAGCATAAAGCTCTCGTGTGTACTGTAAAATGTGATGTGTGAAACTGTACTCTGATAGTCTCACGAAGGGCCTGTGTCAGACCCAGCAGAAGGTCAAAAGGTTTTGTACAACACGTGGGAGGTGTTCCCAGAGGCCATTTAGTAGTATTATTACATTCATTACATTCTAGCTTGTAAGAGATTGTCCATGTAATAATTATATCGTTTTGGGTAGGGAAGGTGATATTGTATAGCTCAGTGGGGGCGAACCTATGGCACGGGTGCCAGAGGTGGCACTCAGAGCCCTTTCTGTGGGCACATGTGCACAGAGTTCATTATGGGGGGGTGGAAAATTGCACCCCCACACTCACATCTAGGTTGGCCTGGGCATGATCCTTTACCTGGGAGTAAGCTTGGTTTCTGGCAATGGGGCTTGCTTCTGACTAAACCCTCCTAGGGCCATGATTCACCCATTCAAAGTGTTGCACGGTTGCTTCGCCAAGCTTACTCCCGACTAACGCATGCCTCGGAGCCAACTGTTTTTTCTAAACTAAAACCTTAGCATTCAGGTTAAATTGCTGTGTTGGCACTGTGATAAATAAGTGGGTTTGGGGTTGCAATTTGGGCACTCGGTCTCGAAAAGGTTCACCATCACTGGTATAGCTTAATCTCATCAGATCTTGGAAGCTAAGCAGGCTCCATATTTTAATGGGAAACCACCAAGGGTAACTCTGCAAAGGAAAGCAACAGCAAACCACTTCTGCTTCTCAGTTGTCTTGAGAGCCCCTTGCTGGGGTTGCCATAAGTTTTGGATGGGAGACCACCGAGGAAGACTCTGCAGAGGAAGGCAATGGCAAACCACCTCTGGTTCTCACTTGCCTTGAAAGTCCCCGGCTGGGATCGCCATAAGACTGTTGCAACTTGATAGCACGTACAGAATGTGTTTTATCTTCACAGCTGGATACTTTTGTGCTTAACTACAATATAGTTCATCCATAAATTCCAAGCAAGACTTAGAAAAGGGGAAAAAATCTCTATATCCAGCTCGACTGGGGAGTGGGGACCAAGCAGACCCTCATATTATTGCATAGGATGATTACAGAAATGAAACGCAAACTGTCCCTGCTGACTCCCAGTGCTGCAAACTGTTGCAAAGCTGACAGCAAGCAACAGTGAAAAATGCAGCAATACACAACACCTGCAATACACAACTGACTTGAATGTTAATGCTGAATTCTATCTAGGGTTATGTGTACACTAACTGGATCGAGATAGTGTTTTGATTTATCAAGGGGAACACTTCTGTAATAGTTATGTGGTGGTATAACTCAGGTTTTAACTCCATTGACTAATTCAAAAGCGAAAAGGAACTTTCTATAAAAACAATCCCCAATCTGTATTATAATGTGGTTGTATCCGCAATGTACGTTAATTGCCTTTTTCAAACTGAGCCCAGACTAGTAGTATTATATGGCCAGCCTTACAAGAAAAACAAACAGCTGTTGCTTTAAGACTAATTTACAATTCATCTCTGATGATGGGACCTGATGAAGGGATGCCTTTTACTGCCCAATCCGAGGGATGGGGGGGGGGGAGAGAAAGGAGTTATGAATGTGGTGCAGGCTCATGCAATGTGAGTTTCCATTCCACCAGCATAAGGGGCAAACATGCCAACAGAGTGGGCAACCATATCAGGGGGCAGGTGCCATGCAGCCCTGCGGCACCTGAACCCGGAAGTGCCCATTGCCTTGCAGCTCTGCTGACATGTTAGGTTCCATGGGTGCTGTGTGGGGAAGGCCAGTGACATTCTTGGGGGAGGAGGTGACTTGAGTAGGCTCCCCCTGGGTTTTTGACCCTGGAGTGCCCCCCTCCCTGGCCACAGATTTACACAGCTCAAAAGTGTGACCCACGTCCTTTCTTCAAATGGGTGGTTTTCAGGTGGCCAGGTGGTTTCTTCTTCTTTTTCTCCTTCCCAGGCCTCCTGAAAGCCCTTTGGGGGCAGCACGGCAATGTGGCAGCAGGACCATCTCTGGCCACTGTACACTCTAGATTGGGCTAAAAATCTCTCCTGCTTAAAATAATCTACATGTGTATAAATGGGGCCCTGATCTGGATGGTCCAGGCTAGCTTGATCTTGTCAGATCTCAGAAGCTAAGCAGGTCAGCCTCAGTTGGTGTTTGGATGAGAGACCACCAAGGAAGTCCAAGGTTGCTACACAGAGGCAGGCAACGGCTAACTTGGTATAATTCTATCTTGAAAGCTAAGCAGGATCAGCCTTGTGTAATACCTGGATGGGAGACCTCCATGGAGGGTCAGGTGTGCTACATGAGGCAGACAATGGCAAGCAACCTCTCAGGATCTCTTGCCTTGAAAACTCTTTGGGGTCTCCATACATCAGCTATGACTTGATGAGGGCAAATAAGTTAAAGGGTTGTTCTGTACATTTATGACATATGAATGTTAAAAATACCTGCACAGTAATATAAGATGCTGCACTATGTACCATAGATTCATGGAATCCATAGCACCAAAAGCCTGGCATATTGTTTGGCTGACACTCGACTAATTCAGATGCATTTGAAGAATGGAGCCTTCCTATTGGTTCTAGGTATGATTTACAGTGGAAGGTCAAAGGCCATTTTGTGAAAGTGTTCAGTAGATTTAGATTAAAAGGAAGTGCTAATAGATAAAAAGTGAGTGAGGTAAAAGAACATTTATTTATTTATTTATTTATTTATAATTATATTTATAAAACCGCCCCATCCCCTAAGGGCTCTGGGCGGTGAACAACAAGAATTATCAACAATATGGCAATAACAATATCATTTAAAATCAATAGCATTATTAAATATAGAGATTACATAAAATTACATAAAATTACAGCGTTTCGTATAAACTTTTAAAAACTTATCTTAAAAATGCGGAGGAGCTCATCAGGGAGTGACTGCATGGAACGGCAGCTGGAACCGGAACCCCAGAGTGTTCAGTATTAAACAAAAGTTGGTGGTTTCTCTCAAACCCGCACTTCCTCCATAGTTAAATTGTCTCTGCATGGTCCAGTTGTATTACCATGAGAATTAATTAAGTGAGGCATTGCAGGAGTTATTTGCTGTTACTAAAAGAGGGGTGGTGATAGAAACAATATAACTATTCTCTTTTCCCTCCACCCAGGTCTTCTAACAGTATTTATTAAAAGAAAGTAACGCGTTCAAGTGTAATGATTGAATGTCAGGTGCGACACATCTGTGACTTTATCCATAATTTTTGATTAGCTCGTTGGTCTCTCAACAGCCAACTCCCCCTAAGCTGTCCTTGGAACAGTGGGCTCCTTCATCCAAAATCCAATCTTGATTTCTTCTCAGGCACCAGAGATCAATAAAGACTCATTTGCATTATGATGTGATAAAGAATTCAGGGAAATTCATCCAAATGATGGTGGGGGGGGGGGGGAGAAGGAGATAATATCTGATTCTAATTAATATTAAAAGGAAATGATCCTTCCAGCCAAAAAGTTTTAATAGAATTTTTTTCCATTGTTGAAAACTCTTAATTTTTGTTAGCTATTGAATGGCAACAGAGCAGTAGGAGGTGGCCTAGTTTATCCTGATACAAACATTCATCAGTAACAGCCTACTTCTGTAGGTGCAAGCAGCTATCATGGTCCTCACGGGAACAGTCTGTCGCTGTTTCTGACTGAGAAAAAACTAGGAAACAGATACAGCTTTTAGGAGTTGTTTAAAATGCAAGACTAAACTTCACAGGATTTGAGCCATATGCTGGTTTTTAGGAGGAGGAGTGAATGACAAGAAAAAGATTCTTTTGATCCGAAAAGTTATCAGGTGTAGCCTGAAACTTTCAAACCGTTTTCATTTGCTGTGTGATCTATTTACTACATTTTCCATGCCTCTGTGCCATCGCCAAATTTCCTCCTCAGCGCCCTTTTATCGTGTTGCTGAGCTCCCCCAACACCTGTTTATTTTCATCTTTGAACTTTAGAGAATCGCAGCAAGAAGCGTTGAAGCATCAATTCAACAAATTATTCAAAAAAGGGGGGACCCCTTCAGAGCAACCATGAATCCTTTCTAGGGGGTGAGTACAGACAAATGTAAAGGGGGGATTCAAAACATTTTACAAACATTTTTGGGAATTTGTCTGGAAAGAGATCATGTGCGTGTTTGTGTTTTGAATGAGAGAAGCAGAGGTATATGGGCTCCTCTCCTGTCTATGGCCCCTTCCGCACATGCAAAATAATGCGTTTTCAAACCACTTTCATAACTGTTTGCAAGTGAATTTTGCTATTCCGCACAGCTTCAAAGAGCACTGAAAGCAGTTTGAAAGTGCATTATTTTGCATGTGCGGAATGAGCCTATGGCCCCTTCTGCACACGCAAAATAATGCATTTTTAAACCACTTTCACAACTGTTTGCAAGTGGATTTTGCCATTCCGCACAGCTTAAAAGAGCACCGAAAGCAGTTTGAAAGTGCATTATTCTGCATGTGCGGAATGAACCTATGTTTCTCTTCTAGCAGGTCCTGAGCGGTCCATCAGCACTGGCTCCCTCTTCACCGTGAAGCAAACCAGCCTGAACAAAAATGCGAGTGAGATTCAACCCCAGTCATCTTTAGCAAATCACACTCCGCAAAGATCCTGGGTGTAAAAGAATTTTAATGTAAACATAAATCCAAGAAAGCACAAAGGCTTGGGAACGATCAATAGACAAGGAGATACATGGCAAAACACTTAGAAAAGAATTAATGACCTTGAGAAATAGTTGGGGAAAGTCATTAATTCTTGGTATTCTCTAGTACCTTACTGACGCATAAGCAGGAGGAGGAAACAGAATAATTACACCACCTTCCCTTAAGGGACTTCTTTAGGTCAGCTATCCAGAATGTAGAAGTGTTGAACTACATTGCCACTGTAGAAGTGGCAATGAGAAATGCACATATGCTGTTCTTGTAGTGTTGCCCACCCCAGTTTGGGAGATTCCCAGAGATTTGGGGAATGATGGAATTTTGGATATCATATCCAGGTCATAATTCAGCTCCTTCAACTCCTCCCCTTCCTTTGAAGCCACTTCCTCCCGCTGACTTTCAAATTTTAAATTTAGATTTCCTGCCTTGTTCTCCCTTCGGCCTTAAGTACTAATTGTTGTGTCTTTGTTTCTTTATCTATATTCCGCAGAAAGGCCGAATATAAATGTTGCAAATAAATAATGAAAATAGTTTTAATTTTTGCACTGTTCATTTTACATGTGAATCAAATACAGACAAAAGTCTATTAATTGTCTCTATGCTGAGTGTTTGTTTGTCTTTTTGCCAAAGTCTTAATTTGCCTTGGGTACAAAAAACCCTTGGACTGGCCTTGTATGTCCCTCCCCTGAGTAACTTTGTTAATTTTCTCAAGGTTGTTTTTGCCTCCTTGCATAAAAGGAAGAACATCCCAATCTTCCTCAAGATTTTGCTTTAGGCCAACTTAAACGATAACTCGAAAATGCATGGCAGAAATAAAATGAGCTTGTATGTTTCCTCCAGAGAGGAACTACAATCCAGTAGAAAAAGACATGCTTTGCATATAGGATATTCCAAGCTCGATCCGTCACATTTCCAGCTAAAGGAGACCCAGAGCAGGTGCTTGGAGAGTTTTTCCTGCCAGTCAGACAACGCTAGCAATGCTGTAAATAGAGCTATGGCCTTCTAAGGTCATTAATTTCAACGGGCTTTGGAGAATACAACTCTGCTAAAGATGGCACTGTAATGAAGATAACAGATTAATGGCCCAATTCAGATGGGGGGCGGGGGGAAGCAGTGGAGGCTCATGCTGGCATGTCCCCCCTCCCTGCCAGCATTAAGGGGCACCTAAACTGGCATAGAAAGCAAAGACTTTTGGACTTTGGATAACTTGCCTGCAAAAATGTTCTCACTTGTGCATTTGAAAAATAACACTTGAAAGCAGCCGTTCACTGTTGTCAGGTATAGCACGTTACACCGTTTCTTCTGGGATTTGATAATGAAGTTATCATGTTAACTTGTCAGAGAACACATTCAGTTTATTAAAGCATTGTGATTTCAATTCCCTGCAGCCATTTTGTATCGGGCGCTGCCTGCCCAACTTTTTTGAACTTGTTAACAAGGTTTCCTTTCCCCACTTCAATGATGAACTGTGACCTGTAAGCTCTGGGAGTCTTGGAAGTAAAATACTCTCATTGGACTGGGATTTATGGCTAAATAATTGTATGTGTTGTTTCAGAGCCTAGGAGTGGAGGCTATTCTGTTGATCGCTTTTTTTCCCCTCAAGTCTAAATGGGTAGCCTACTTGATAGAGCAAAAGGTGCTATGTGGTAATTATATGTGCAATCTTAAAATTACAGCCCTCTGTCACAGTGACAATTTCAGCCTACGATGGTTTTGAATTGCTTAGGCCATGGATTATTTCAGTTCTGTTGCTTAATGAATTAAATTATTCCTGTCCTACTTATTCTCTTCTCCATAAAGTCCTTGAGGGGCTTAAACAAATTAATAGCACTTCCCTTATTGAAGAGTATTAGAAAGCTCATAACTTCCAGAAGTGCGGGCACACTTGTCTCCTTGGCAAATCCTTAGACGTGGAACACCCGGGCCTCTTTTGCACAAATTGAAATGTGTGTTCCTTAAAGACTGTGTGCTATGGCAGACAGCTCTCTTTGATTTACAGCTTCAGTTTATTATTTATTTTATTGGTTTAGGGTATATCTATGGTGACTCTTCAGAGTCCTGCTTCCAGTGGCTTAACATTCGAATACTGTAACAATATAAATGTATGACCTTGCTATCTCCATTGTTACTCCCATGCTATAGATTTCATTGTTACTCATACTTCTATTCAGATGCCCTCAACTATTGACCTGGTTGTCTTCTTTGTTACTCACAGACAATGTTTCTTCACCCACCCTGGACACTCCAACAGGTATATATACTCCACTTGCTTTCCCAACATCAGATCCTCTGAAGATGCCAGCCACAGATGCAGGCGAAACATCAGGAGAGAATGCTGCTAGAACACAGCCATACAGCCCAGAAACCACACAGCACACAAAAATAAATGTATATGTGTATATTGCCCAGGCCTGGATGGCCCATGTAGACCCATCTCATCAGATCTCAGAAGCTAAGTAGGGTTGGCCCTGTTTTGTTCTTGAATGGGAGATCACTGGGCAAGTCCAGGGTTGCTAGGCAGGAGCAAGCAATGGCAAACCACTTCTAAACATCTCTTACCTTGATAACTTTAGAGGGTAACCATAAGTCAGCTGTGACCTGGCAGCACTTTGTAGCACCAATAAGCCACTAAAAACAAGCCATTGAACATAGACAGGATAAAAATTATTCATAGAACAGATCTCAGATCTAAAGCCTAGCGTAATAAAAGAGCTAGTAAGATAAAACTGTAATTAAAATCCTGGTGTGATGGACATCTGCATTCTATGGAGATGTCCTGGTCATAGAACCCCTTGATTGACATGGAATTTGAGTGGAATTCTAAGAACTGACAGTTGAAGAAGAAGATGAAGAAGGGTTGGTTTTCATGACTCTCTTTTCTCTACCTTGAAGGAGTCGCAACGCAGCTTATAATTGCCTTCCCTTCCCCTCCCCACAATAGAGACTTTGTGAGGTTGGTGGGGCTGAGAAAGTTTTCAGAGAACTGTGACCAGCCCAAGGTCATATGGAGGAGTGGTGATTCAAATCAGGCTCTCAAAATTAGTGGTGGTGATTCAAACCTGATTCTCCAGATTAGAGTCCACTGCTCTTAACCACTACAGCTCTTAACCTGCTCCTCCATGTGAGCAAAGGACTTGTTCCCCACTCCTACATTCCTGCTAGGTGACCTTGGGCTAGTCACCTTTCTTTGGAACTTTCTCAGCCTCACCTGCCACACAAGGTATCAACTGTAGAGAGAGGAAGGGAAAGGGGGTTGTAAACCCCTTTGAGATCTAGCATGGTGGAATGGTTAAAAGCAGGTGGACTGTAATCTGCAGAACTGTGTTTGATTCCCCACTCCTCCACATGAGTGGCGGTGTTTTATCTGGTGAACTGGATTTATTTCCACATGCCTTCATTCCCTAAAACAAGTCTATATTACCATCCCTATACTGGAGGTTGGTGAGAGTGTGTGTGTGAGAGAGAGGATTGCCCTAGTAAATTCATAGCTGATGTTCATTTTGAACCTGATTTTTCCTAATTCTCAGTTCATACTAAAATCATGCATTGTGTTTATTTAAAAACTTATAGGACGATTCCCCACTGGCAAAATCAACCTGGAATAGCCCTTGTACCTGTCCTGGAACAACAGAGAAGTCCCCTCGGTTCCTGTATTCAATTCGTGTCAGTTCCAGCTCTGCCCTGCGATACTCCCCTCATCCAGGGTTTTTCAGAATCCGCCATGCGCTGTTTCTAGCTATGTAAAGCACTGCTTTGTGACGATGTGGTTACGTCGCTGTTACATTAAAAAAACAAAAAAAAGGAATGCCCGTTCACGTTCACATCCAAAAGCAGGAACGAGGAGCAGAAGAGGTGCCAAGGTGATCCCACCCTCTGGTAATGGTTTCAACACGAGACCTCGACTGCCGTGAGGAGTGACAGACCGGGATCAAAAGGTACTATACTTTATGGTCCCAGTTCAATCCCGGTTCTATCCCAGGATGATTTCACCAGTGGGGAATCAGCCATAGCCTGCTTTCTCCCACAATGGGATGTAAATCAGCCTTACTGCATGACCATGTGTGGATTTAGAAACCCAGAATAAGATTTAAAACTACCTTTCTGTTTTTCACATGTACATAACATCAGCAGAAGAGGAGAACGGCTCTTTAAGTAGCATCTGGGAATTTGGCCTCAGTCTCTTAGCCATTTTCATACAAAATTCTTTGGTTGTTAAGTTTTATAATGCCGCGAATACTTTGCTCTATCACAAGTAGTCAAGAAATTATTAATTTTAAATTCAAGAGCTTTACAGCAATCCAGTATGCCAGACGCTCAGAAAGATAACCTGCCAAGATTATTTAAGTCTTAAAGATGCCAATTTTATACATCTTTACATGGAAGTGAGGCCAGATAACTTTTCTCCCATTCAAGCATGCATGATAGTATAAAATTCCTTGGCAATCAAGCACCTACAGAGTCACATGAAAATAAATTGAAGCTAGAGACAAGCACATACCTCTGGATTGATACATTTTAGAATTATTACTTCATTTTGCATAATATGTACACAAGTGTGGACAGACCATTTCAATTATGTAGAAATTTCCTGGTGGGCCACTATCCTAGAGCATAGGTGTCAAACTCACGGCCCTGCAGATGTTATGGACTACAGTTCCCATCATCCCCTGCCAGCATCATGCTGGCAGGGGATGATGGGAACTGTAGTCCATAACATCTAAAGGACCGTGAGTTTGACACCTGTGTCCTAGAGGGTCATTGGTGTTCTGGAGAAGGTAGAGCCAAGCCCCCACAACTCTACCCACTCCCTGGGGGCTGATTGGTCCAGATCCTCATAAATCGTGTCAGTTTGGGTCAGGTCACCATCTTAAGAACATAAGAACATAAGAACTAGCCTGCTGGATCAGACCAGAGTCCATCTAGTCCAGCATTCTGCTACTCGCAGTGGCCCACCAGTATGGTATCTTCTCCTGCTTGGTGATTTTGCAGTGGGTGGGCTAATGCCCACTGTTGGCTTCATGGAGCAGAGTGGCCCTGCAGTATTGGCTTGTAGTAGAACAGGGGTCACTTGGCTAGTTTTGTTCAAGCAGGGCTGTTTTTATTTCCCAGCCTCGTCTTGTATGTAGACCTGCTCTGCAATTTATTATT
Organism: Sphaerodactylus townsendi; assembly: GCF_021028975.2. Classification (NCBI taxonomy): domain Eukaryota; kingdom Metazoa; phylum Chordata; class Lepidosauria; order Squamata; family Sphaerodactylidae; genus Sphaerodactylus; species Sphaerodactylus townsendi. Next base: position 69,459,021 of record NC_059435.1, read on the forward strand.
CTTTGAGAGTCTGGACTTTAATCCTTGGTGGCATTCTGCTAGCCACCGCATGGTCTAGTGGTTAACAGCAGGGAGACTCTAATCTGGCGAACTGGGTTTGTTTCCCTGCTTCTCCCCATTAAGCCTGCTGGGTGATCTTGGGCTAGTCACAGTTCTCTCAGAACTCTCTCAGCCTCACCTACCTCACAAGGTGTCTACTGTGGGGAGCGGAAGGGAAGAAAAATGGGGTATAAATCCAAACCTTATTATTTTCTTTTATATAAAAACCTTGTTCCTTCTAAGCTCTGATCTGGGTGGCCCAAGCTATGCCAATCTCACCAGCTCTGAGAAGCTAAATAGGGTCAGGCCTGGTTAGCATTTGGATGGGAGACCACAGAAGAAGTCCAGGGTCACTAAGCAGAGGTAGGCTATGGCAAACCACCTCCGAATGCCTCTTACCTTGAAAGCACCATGTGAGGTCGCCATAAGTTGCCGGAACTTGCTGACACTTTCCACCACCACCACTTGTGGCCTGAAAAGCCCCTGATGGTTCATTATTAAGGTATCTGAAGGGGAGGCCCAAGCCCATTCAAAATTATGCAGGGGTTGAGAGGGAGGCCTTTCTTTGTCATTGTCTCCCATTTAAGGAACACCCTCTGCATGCATATTCTCAAATAAGAATTTTTTATTCACATAAAATTACACAGCGGCTATAGTTAGCACATACCAAATGAGCAAACAGCAGTACTTAGGGTTGCCAACATCCAGGTGGGTCCTGGAGACCTCCCAGAATTACAACTGATCTCCAGACAACAGAGATTAGTTCCCTCGGAAAAAAGAGGGTGGTTTTAAACTGTGTGGTATTATGCACTGCTGAGGACCCTCCCCTCTCCAAATCTCCCCCTCTCCATGCTCCCCCTCCCAAATCTCCCAATCTGGAGTTCAAAATTCTACAGCTACTTCAGGAGGAGCATGCTTCCTCTGTCTTCTACACCAGTAGTTCCCAGCATGGAGTATGTGTACCTCCAGGGGTACAAACCAGAGCATTGTGGGTACACCAAAAAAATTACTTAATGGGTTTGCTAATATCTTACCCTGTATGACAAACCTTCAGCCAATGGGTGTGCAGGAGAGTCCCTGTGTACTCACTGGCTGAGAGTACGTGGTCGCGTTCAAAAGGCCAGGCAAGACCCTCCTGCCTCTCCACCCATCCCCATCAGACCATCCTGGCTGGCAAAGCAGGAGCGCCTTGGTGCTCCTGGCCAGTAAGGCCTCCCATCTCCCCACCATACCACACCATACTGGCCTGTGGAGCCGGGGTACCTTGACGCCTGCTGCTCCACTGGCCCAGCAAGGCCCTCCTGCCCCCCCCCCGCCCATTCTGACCATGGAGTGGGGGCGCCTTGGTGCTCACTACTGCACTGACCTGGTGACCTTCCAAGCAATGAAGCAGGAATATTCCCATTATTCATCTTGTACCTTGAATGTCAGCCTTATGTTTCCATTAGTTCTGTTTTGGCACATTTGTCCTGGCATGAGCTCCCCCCGTCAGTGCTCAGAATCATACCTCTCGATCACCGTCTTCCCCACAGATTTTTGGGTTTCACTGATTCCACATCAACAGTTGCTTCAGTCTCCTCCAGGAAACACACAGTGTACGAGTAGCATTTATTTACACGGTGGAGCGATTGTCCTGGCTTCAGTTTGATTTCCTGGTCCTTGGCAATATCTGCTGAATCAATACGGATTGGACTGACTCCTGCTGTCTACAACAGAACATTCCAGGAACTGTCTTCCCACAGATGAGCGGCTAGAATTACTCGGCCAGCACTGCTGTGAGACTAGTAGAGGTGTCAAATCTAGCCAAGGGACCAAGAAGGCCTCTCTGTTTTTCATAGCTGTGCAGAAGGAGGAATCTCAGCTGGTCCAACACCCACATGACAAAGGGTACCTGCCAAAATTAGAAAAAAAGGGGGATCTATCTGCATTTGCCTCTGCTTCCATATGCCCCAGGATTCCTTTTCTGCATTCATTCATTCATTCATTCATTCATTCATTCATTCATTCATTCATTCATTCATTCATTCATTCATTCATTCATTCATTCATTCTTACTTGGATTTCTATACCGCCCCATCCCCGAAGGGCTCTGGGCGGTGTACAGCATAAAATAATACAATATCAGATAGAGGAACAAATCATACAAAACGCAATAAGCAAATAACATAGCTCTATCCAGTTAATAATCAATAAAACTCGCTAAAACTCCATATAAACAGTGGTTAATACAGTTAAATAATTTAAAAAGAGGCATCCAAAAAATCCACCTTTAAAACCTTCCCCCAAAAGGAAAAACAGCGGGGCCCTCAATATGAGGGTTACCCTGATGTAAACAGCACAGGGAGCAGAGAGGGGCACAATCAGTGGCTGGACACTCCAAAGGCCCGGTGGAACAGCACGGTTTTATAGGCCCTGTGGAATTCACCAAGATCCCGCAGGGCCCGGACAGCTGGAGGAAGTGTGTTCCACCAGGCCGGGGCCAGAGCTGTAAAGGTCCTGGCCCGTGTGGAGGCCAGCCGCATCATGGAGGGGCTGGGAACCACCAGCATTGCGAGAGGCCCAGTGGTACAGCCTCTACTTGGTATGCAGAAAGTCCCAGGTTCACTCCCTGACATCACCAGTTAAGGATCAGGTAGTAGATAGTAGGTGATATGAAAGACCTCCACCTGGGATCCTGACAAGCCAGCCTGAATAGACTTGGTGAATAGACAATGGGGACTTTGATGCTGGCTTTAACATGATTTCGAATATGGCAGCTTCATTTGTTCATTCTCACTCAGACATCCAGTTCCCATCTGAACAACTGGGGTGCCTCATGTACCACCTACCCCACATTTTATCAAGCAGGTCTATCTACAACCCTTGCCTTCAAGACCTCCTCTGGTTATCTTCAGCATGTCTCTCCATTCCCAGCCATTTGCTCTACCACAGACAAGGCATTCACCAATTCTGCACTATGTTGTACTTACAAATCATCTGTTAAGTTGCCTCCATCCTGTATGACTGGCCTGTCAGTGGGTTGGGAGGGAGTTCCAATCTTGCCTCTACTTGCTGGCCTGCTGATCAGCTGATGAGTGGCAAGACATCTACCTTGACCCAGACTGTGGTTGGCCTCACGGGTTCAGGAAGAAGGTCAGGGAGATAACGGCACTAATCAGTTGTTTGTCATTGCCCACAACAGATATCCTGGAGGAAACAGTCTTCAGAGGGACAGAAGGAAAAGGAGGCTGAATTGCCTTGAGGGAGGGTAGCGCCTTCACAATCCAAGGTCAAAAGGATGCTTTGGGGTTGGCTCCCCAAGCATCCTGAAGGAAGGAACAGAAGTAACCTAGAGAGAAAAGAAGGGCACACAGTGAACTGTGAAACTTCCTCCCTTTCTTGGATGAGGCCCGAGGGAGTTTTTATTCAGAGGGAAGGAAAGAACCCAATTAACCACACAGAAAAGATAATCAGAGCACAAGAGGAGATAAACTCCTACAGAGCATCAGATCAGCTACTCACATCATATACCGGAGAGTGAGAGGGAGCAAGAACAGGGGGTGGGGGGTGGGGGGACAACTCTGCACCAGTGTTGCCAATTCTGGGTTGGGAAATTCCTGGAGATTCAGGGAGTGGCGTCTGGGGAAGGTGGGGTTTGGCGAAGGACCTTGTAGCAGGGCATCACGATCAAGGCCAACTTCCAAAAATGCATTTTCCTAACGAGAACTGATCTCTGTAGCCTGGAAATTAGGAGTGATTCTGAGAGATTTCCAGGCTCCACCTGTAAGTTCACCATCTTATTGTAATACTTGGGGCAGGTAAGAGCAATGAAAGCCAAGCTAAGACAGTTTACACCAATATAGGCTGGCAGTCACAAGACTGAATTGCTTACAAAATTCAAAAATACTGTTCATACTATATACACAAGATGGACCATAGAGGTTTCAATACAATACACGGATATGTGCGACTTATTCCTCAGTCTCCACTATAGCACTTGGACAGGTCAAATACATTATGCAAATATGTGGGATTTGTCTCTCAGTCTGTACTGTAACATTTTATCATATCAGAAATATTTGCAGCAGCAGCACACATCTACCACCCAAACTTATGGTGTGCTGCAGCTTCTTAAATTACAAATGGATTTTATCGAGCTAGTCGGCTCCTAGGTGATACCTGGCCTCAATGGTCCTTTGCAGGCTCAAAATATTCTTAGTGCTCCCAGAGCCTCTCACATTTAACCATTTCACAGTATTTTGGACAGCGTTCAGTTGCAGAGTCCCTAGCCGCCACTACATGTTCAGACAGTGCGACTGAACGCTGTCCAAAGTACTGAACGCTGTCAGTGTCCTGGACAGTGCAATAACAAGGCTCTGTATTCAGTTGTTTCCTTTATTATGGAACAGCAACATGAATAAGCATTTAGACTTGTATTGCCAGAACCTAGCATAACCAGCAATATGGCACCCTCCCCATGTCACCCCACCCCTGACTACCAGTTCTCAAGGGAGGGGATAGTGCCCCTCCAGTCCCAGTTCTTCTGTTTCAGCCAAGTTATGACTTTTCCTCTATATCTTGCAAATCTGCTATTTTCCCCACACATACACCTGCTCCCAGATGTTTGTCTTCTCCAAGCTCTCATCTTCATCTTCTCCAAGCTCTCATTCAATCAGAGATGGAAAAAGAAGAAGAAGAAGAAGAAGAAGAAGAAGAAGAAGAAGAAGAAGAAGAAGAAGAAGAAGAAGAAGAAGAAGAAGATGATGATGATGATGATGATGATGATTTTGGATTTATACCCCACCTTTCTCTCCTGTAAGGAAACTCAAGGTAGCCTACAAGCTCCTTTCCCTTCCTCTCCCCACAACAGACACCTTGTGAGGTAGGTGGGGCTGAGAGAGTTCCAAAGAACTGTGATTAGCCAAAGGTCACCCAGCAGGATTGTAGGAATGCAGAAACACATCTGGTTCACCAGATAAGCCTCTGCCACTCAGGTGGAAGAGTGGGGAATCAAACCTGGTTCTCCAGATTAGAATCCACCTGCTCTTAACCACAACACCTTGCTTAACCTCTACACTACACTACAACAACCCTAATTGAAGAAGCAGCTATGGCTAATAAGAAACATTAATGGTCTTTTGCCATAGGCCCAGATTCTAAGGATAAGCACCCCCACAATACTCAGATGGATATTCCACAACAAAGGCAGCAGCAGTGCTAAGAGGACTGCACCATTATTAATATGCCCTGCATGCTACAAAAAAAAGGAAAAAAATGGCTACAACTCCTATTCAACATTTTGCTAAAAGAAATTCCACATGAATAAAAGTAGCAGGGAAGCATTGTATGCAAGACATATTTCTCTCAGGGCACTGATAAATAACTTACTTATCTTCACTGCGCAAAGAGAAAAAAATCTTTTTGATTGAGCAAGTGACAGCATTTTACTTTCTCTGTCACTCCCAAGCCCATTTTCTTCGCTCATCTGCTGAGGGAGAGACAGGCAGGCACACAGTCACCCAGGTGTCATCTGAACATTTAACAACAGCTTCCCAAGTTTCCAGAGAATGTCACTGCCAATAGGAGGGGGGAGCGCACGCTGAGTGTGACAGAGACAAGCATAGAGTCTTCAGCCCAGTGGTGTGCAGGCAGAGATGAAAGAGCGCTGTGAGAAAACACACACACACACACACAAATATACTTGATAATTTATTCCTGATTACAACTGATACCTAATCGTGGATTCAGCTCCACTCTCAAAAAAAGATACGAGGGAAAGGAACACAGAAGCAGAAAAGGAAAAATAAATCTGAGATAATGGTCCTTTCCTCACAGCGGAAACGAAACGTCCTGCAGACATTTTAAAAAGTTCAATTTTGTTTTTTGTGTTCCCACAGCACAGAGAACACACATGGCTTCCGCACGGCCATGCTTGGGGGGGGGGGGGTCAGCGTATACGACGGCGACACCCCCCGGGACCGTTCACACGAAGGGTCACGGTAAAGACAGGGAAGATGGCGCAGCACTGCACCATCGCCCGATCGACTTACCTTCCCTGCGACCTTCTGGTGCGTCGCCGAGGCCAGGGGACACGCTCCCCTGCCCTGCGCGACTGCTCCGGAGTCGCAGGGCAGGGGGGGCATGTCCCCAGGCCTCGGCGATGTGCCGGAAAGTCACAGGGAAGGTAAGTCGATCGGAAAAGGGGGGATGGTGCCTTCCAGCTGCTGCCGTTTGCACCGCAGCGGCTGGAAGCCGCTATTTCTAGAAAACCTTGCTCAGGGAGCGAGGTTAGGAAACAGCGGCTTTGCGCTGCTGGGGGGGAGCGAGGGCCGCGAAGCTGCGATGCAGCTGTGCCCCCCATGTGAACAGCTCCCTAAGGACGGCGTTTTTGCCATCCCTAGGGTGCTGTAAAAGGCCCGTGTGGAAAGGGCCAGAGGTTGCCAGCTAAAATGGTTCTTTTTCCCCACCCTGCTGACCAATGGAGCTCTGGTCAATTTCAGAATTTCACCTGCCATTTTGTGTCCTGCTGCAGAGATTCTCCTGCCTCCGCCATTTGGTGAAGGATTTCCATGGTGGTTTCCTCTGTTTGTGGCTCATCCACGCATGATTTCAGCATAAAAAGTAGATGAATAAAGTTTGTTTTGCCTAACAATCCCACGAATGTGTTGCTTTCCTTTTTTCTGTTTTGAGGAAGATGTCTACGGACCTATAATGACACGAATATGTGAATATTTCAGCTTCTCTAATTGTGATGTCATAGTTTCATAGACACCCCCCTCAAAACAAAACAAAAGGAAAAACAACAAGGGCATGGGATTGCCAGGCAAAACAAACTTTAATCCTCCACATTTTACACGGAAATCGTGCACAGATGAGCTACAAGCAGAGGAACCCTCCGTGAGGGGCCTTCAGGGAGAATCTGACTCAGTACACAGAATGGCATCTGCAAATGGTGAAAATGAAAGTAAGAGGTTTGGGCAGGAGAAATAAAGTGTTTCCTGCCTGCTTTTGTTTGCTCAGCAGGCAGGAAATAGCTTCAACCCCGGCTGGGGGGAAAGATCACTAGCTTAGTCGGTACAGCATCCGTACCAAATGTTGGCATGACCAGGTCATATGAACGTGGCCTGAAAAAATCTGCTTTTTCCCTTCAGTCCAACATTTGTTTGTAACATCTGGCCCTGAAAATTGATGTGATCAGAAAAAGAATGAAAACCTTTCACAGAGGTCAATCCAAATGGCACAAAACACTGTGGAAACTTCAGAGTTCTGTCAGAGTTCCTTGTCATGCAGATGTTACCAAAATCAATAAATTAATCAATGAATTAATAAATGAACAAGGAAGAAAGTGAGTCCAGCTCTTAAGTCCCTGTCATGCCAGTTTTTGATGTTGGATATTGGAAGAAGCCGTCATTTTCTCTAGGGTAGCTGCTCTCTCTTTCCTGGAGATCCATTATAATCCCAGGAGATCCCCAGGTTTTGCCTGGAGATTTGAAATCCTATCTGGGATATATTTTGGCAGAAGATGAACCATTTGTAAGAAAAAAAATTAACATTTTTTGCTAGCTAAGGGATGCCCCCACCCTACCCCCACCCCACTCTGGGTCAGACCATTATTTCTGTGTTCTAGGGCAGTGAGAAAATTCCCGTTTAGAACTTTTGGGGGGTACTTTTAAGAAATCTCATGAGCTGGTTCTATATACCATTGCAATTTCAGGCTCACTTATGCTAGCTTAATGAAATCAACCCTATGAAAAGCACACCTACTGGGATGTTGTGTGGTTTCCAGGCTGTACGGATGTGTTCTAGTAGCATTTTCTCTTGACGTTTCGCCTGCATCTGTGGTTGGCATCTTCAGAAGATCCTCTGAAGATGCCAGCCACAGATGCAGGTGAAACGTCAGGAGAGAATGCTGCTAGAACACGGCCATACAGCCCGGAAATCACACAACACCCCATTGATTCCAGCAGTGAAAGCCTTTGACAATACATAGCACACCTACAGTTTATAGCTTATATAGTAGACATTAAATTCCACGGTTATCCTACACACTAGACCAAAGATGTTCTCAGAGTCTGTGCAGCTGCATTATTTCAACCACAAAAAAATTGGCATTCCTCAAAAAGATGTACTTAAATCTTTACACAGCAGCCAAGCTTTGCATTGCGGGCCATTGTAAGTCCCACCCCCACAACCTTCCTAACAGCAATGGCACATCAAAACATCAAAGCAATGCTTAGAAATAAACAACCCAACAACACAGCTTTGTCACATATCTTCTCAAGACACACTCAGTTATTATATGAATATGATAAAACTAATTTATCGCAGTGATTTATCGGGAAATGTCTACCCCACTAAAATTGATGTCTGACCTAAAATCAGAGAGAGAAAGCAGCGTGGTATAGCCCAGTCTCATCAGACACTGGAAGCTAAGCAGGGTCCATAAGTGAAGGGGAGACCACTAAGGGAGGCTCTGCAGAGAAAGGAAGAGGCAAGTCAACTGGGGTTGCCATTAAGTCTGCTGCAAGTTGACAGCTCATTGGCTCATTCCGCACATGCAGAATAATGCACTTTCAAACTGCTTTCAGTGCTCTTTGAAGCTGTGCGGAATGGCAAAATCCACTTGCAAACAATTGTGAAAGTGGTTTGAAAACGCGTTATTTTGCGTGTGCGGAAGGGGCCATTACCACACCCACATTCCAAATCAAATCGATTTAGTGCAGCTATGTTGCCAAGCAAACATGGCTAGAATCAGGTGCAAGTTCTGCACATGGAAACATTGCTGTTTTGAATAGCCATTTTCATACTACTTTACTCAGAAATGTCCTATTGATTCCAATGGAACTTATTTCTAATGTGTTTTACAATTGCAGCCCTGGGCTCTCATCTCTGCTCTGAAATGAAACTCTGCAGGTGGCTTAGGACTGTCATTCTCAGCTGCTTGATGTGACGACAGAGAAAACTGCAAATTCTCTGTAGAAAAGCCATAGAAATTATAAATAATAGAGGCTGAAAATCCAAGCACAGTTTGGCTACTTAAATTACCTTGACTTCAGTGGGATTTAGGAAGCTTTTCTTTGTGCGGGATAGCTAAGATATGCAAACGGGATCGCTAAGATATGCAAACCATATTCATATCTTAAACCTTGTTTAGTTCTTTCCAAGAGTCAGGTTAAGGGTCTTGGTAAATTACGTTTTATAAGTAGTGGCATAAATGTTTGTCCTTGGATATGAAGACTGTTAAAGTGAAGATATATATATGCTCTTTAAAAATGTTTAGCAACAAAGCAGAGAAAAGTCTGTTCCAGGGACATGTCACAGGATAATTCAAAACGGCTATATGTCTAGCTACTGCTTGGCCATTGAAAGAGCAACACGTATTAATGTCTGATCGTGAATGCCATGAATAAATTTAAGGAACACAGCCTATTCCAGTGATGGCGAACCTTTTCGAGACCGAGTGCCCAAATTGCAACCCAAAACCCACTTATTTATCGCAAAGTGCCAACATGGCAATTTAACCTGAATACTGAGGTTTTAGTTTAGAAAAAACGGGCTTGCTCCGAGGTGTACATTATTCGGGAGTAAGCTTGGTGAAGCAACCGTGCAATGCTTTGAATGGGTGAATCATGACCCTAGGGTTTACTCAGAAGCAAGGCCAGCCTAGATATATGAGTGTGTGTGTGTGTGGGGGGGTGATTTTCCACTCCCCCACATGACGAACTCTGTGCACGCGTGCCCAAAGAGAGGGCTCTGAGTGCCACCTCTGGCACCCGTGCCATAGGTTCGTCACCACTGGCCTATTCAATGTGATTGAGAAGAGTGTGGGGGAAGGTGAAACACAGAAGAGTGGACTGGGGAACAGATGGAAACATCTTCCTTTTGTCCTGCTGCCTTTTCCTTTTTGTCGCATTGTCATCTTTTCCAGCGACTCTTGTCTTCTCATCATGTGACCAAAGTACAATAGCCCTGGTTTAATCATTTTAGCCTCTAGGATCAGAAACTTTCTTTTAAGAAAGGTCATGGTTAAATTCTGCAGCAGTTACAGTTGTAAAATGGTGCGTGCAGTCATTCAAATACCTACAGTAGCATTGCACCGTCACACATCTCTCCAAATTCTCTCAGTCCCACCTACCTCACAAGGTTTCTGTTGTGGGGAAAGGAAGGGAAAGGAGCTTGTAAGCCACCTTGAGTCTCCTTACAGGAGAGAAAGGCAGGGTATAAATCCAAACTCTTCTCCTCCTCCTCCTTCTTACGACCCAAGGGTCTTATCTTGTGGCTGCACCATAGTTTGAGTGGGTTTAGCCGTCAACTGGATTAGCAAATAACAACATGAATGAATTGCTAGCAAACGACGAACAAATCTAATAAGAAATCCATAAGCACATGGACAATTTTAACAGAAAGGAGGAAACTATTTATTTATTTATTTTTATTTATTTTTTGAACTTCTATACCGCCCCATCCCCGGAGGGCTCTGGGCGGTGTACAACACAAAAGAAAACAATATAGGCAATTAAAACATTTAAAAGCAGCGACAACCGTAAAAAACATATCTAGTAAATATAATAAATTACAATAAAATAATTAGCGTTCAGCAATCTACTACTCTAGTTCCCACCCCTCCCTTAAAGGGGGGGGGAACAATGGCGTCCAACGCTCCAATTCTAGAAACTCCCTCCCCCTCCAAAAGGTAGGAATGGCGAGTCTAAGATGACAGTTGGCCCAGATGTCAGGGCCAGAGAAGGGGGGGGCACCTTCAACGGCCGGTTCCTCCAAAGGCCCGGCGGAACAACTCCGTCTTACAGGCCCTGCGGAACTCAGCGAGGTCCCGCAGGGCCCGGAAAGTTGGAGAGAGAGCGTTCCACCAGAGCGTTCCACCAGTTCATTTACTAGCAGAGAACCCAGCTCTACAGGTGTGACTTTTCCTGGCATGAAGATACACGGATAGGGAAAGTTTCACCAGCTAAATATTTGCATGTCTGGCAGCAGATGAAAAATACCTAATGGAAACTATGAAAATGAACAGAACTTGGCTGCCAGTGTTGAAAAATACTAGAGTCAAGACAGTGTCTAACCAGCTCCACACAAACATAGGATGACTATAGACAAAGAAAACAAAGGCCAGGATACTTCTATTCAGATGCTCCCACCAGTGACCTTGCTATCTCCATGGTTACTCCCATGCTATAGACTTCATTGTTACTCATACTTCTATTCAGATGCCCTCAACTATTGACCTGGTTGACTTCTTTGTTACTCACAGACAATGTTTCTTCACCCACCCTGGACACTCCAACAGGTATATATACTCACTTGCTTTCCATTCCTACTATCAGATCCTCTGAAGATGCCAGCCACAGATGCAGGCGAAACATCAGGAGAGAATGCTGCTAGAACACGGCCATACAGCCCGGAAACCACACAGCACCCAAAATCTAATATGATCCTGAACTTCAACCAACAAACTGAGATCCAAATGGATTGTGTCTGGGGAGGGGAGTTGCAAACATGCACATGACAGATTTACTGTGGATTGTCTTCTATGGGCCTCTTTGGGGAAAAAAAACTCTAGGATCTTTAACCTTGACCAACTTTTTGACATTGTACCATGTAGGTTACTAAAAGTTCAAGGAGTCGTTTCATTAATACATGACACTGCATGCAAGAACTAATTAACCCTTTAAAAGATAGCTGTTCAAGTTAAAGGTGAAAACACTACAGCTGGCAAAGAAGCCAAGATGAAGAATAAAGTGAACAAATTGGAGGCTCAGCAATTTGGAAATCTAATCCCACCTCCTTCAGGGTTCTCAGTGCTCTCAGGGGGTTGACTGGCAAATTTTGCCTCTCTTTTTTTAACTGTCTCTCAACCTTTCCCAACATACAGAGCCTCTTGGGGGATCCTTAGTCCCTATAAGGTCATGTTGGGATTTCTCTTATTATTATTTTGGTTAATTTACACAGTCCTATTCTGCCTACTGGGGGATCCAGCAGATTTATATACATACTAGTTGTGAAAATCTCAGAAGACTCAGTCAAGCCTCATTTAGGTGGTCCACATGCTCCATGTAAGCATGCTTTCCGAGCGCACGTCGGTCGCATTTGTAACGACAACCTGAGATTTACTGTTTTTAATAGCATCCTTTTTTATGGATCCTGGATTTTGCAATAAAACTAGGGTGCCCAGTTGAAACATTATTTTAAGCATCCTGCACCGAGTGAACATTTACACTCAATAATGGAGCTGCACAACTTTTCTGCACCGGGGCTGCAATAAAGCAATTTTACATTTATCATCCCAGTTAATTGTAATGAGCCCAAAACTAATGAGCCTTACCTCTAAACTCCATTTAAGACAATAGTTAATTGCTTCATTTTAATAAGTGTTGACAGAAAAGCGGGCGGAACAATGACTGAACGCTCAATTACTACACGGGTTAGAAAATGAAGATGTAGAGTACGAGTGATGTATACACAATCTGAAATGCAATTAGCATCCAGAATCGGCAGTGCTTTTAGAAAGGGCTCACAAATGGACTTGTCGGGGTCCCTGAACATGAAGCAGAAGAAAAAATGCTTCCCGTAACCAGGAAAAGTATATCAAAAAGAGCCAGAATTCATGGCATAGATTCAAGTCTGCCCATCGGACCTGGTCTTATCTTATGGGAGTTGTGTGATAGTGAAAGAGTCCGGGGCTCCACTCCGCACTATTCCCGCAATGCTGAGATGGAATCATATCGTACGACAACGGCGCAGTTGATACTTTTATGTGGCTTTCCCCCATTCTCTTTCTAGATAGAAGAAGAAGAAGAAGAAGAAGAAGAAGAAGAAGAAGAAGAAGAAGAAGAAGAAGAAGAAGAAGAAGAAGAAGAAGAAGAAGAAGAAGAAGAAGAAGAAGAAGAAGAAGAAGAAGAAGAAGAAGAGTTTGGATTTATATCCCCCCTTTCTCTCCTGCAGGAGACTCAAAGGGGCTTACAATCTCCTTGCCCTTCTCCCCTCACAACAAACACCCTGTGAGGTGGTTGGGGCTGAGAGAGCTCCGAGAAGCTGTGACTAGCCCAAGGTCACCCAGCTGGCGTGTGTGGGAGTGCACAGGCTACTCTGAATTCCCCAGATAAGCCTCCACAGCTCAGGCGGCAGAGCTGGGAATCAAACCCGGTTCCTCTAGATTAGATACATGAGCTCTTAACCTCCTACGCCACTGCTGCTCCAGGTACTAGGAATCTAGTACCTCCTGCATACCAATCAGATGCTCTGCTGCTGAGCTATTGCCCCATCCCCAAGATGTATGCCATGTTCTGTTTCTTGGAGAAAGGATGGTATTTCTTTTTTATTTTATTAAATTTATACGTGCCAAACTCCCAGCCAAAGTCAGGCTCAGGGCAGCTTACAAAAATAATTAAAACCAACAATACAATCATATACACAAACTGTCTAAAATCATCGCCTATTCCAGTTCCAGTGATAGATGGCAAATCATTGATAAAACTTAAGCCTAAGATTAGTTCACCCCCCATCACTCTCTTATTAGTTGAGGGGGAGGAAGCCGGGAGGGGAACAGTGCACTAGATGGAAGTGCAAGTTGTCATTTATAACCGATGGTTTGGATCATGTGGGTACTAAAATAGAATAGATGACCATGTGAATGTTGTCCAAGATGAGAAAAAAACTGCTTAGAGATGGCTTCCATTTTGCTACAGTAACGAGTGAATTGAGCTTCAGTGCCTCTCCCATTCTGGTGTTAATGAAATGACAGGAAATAATAATCATTGGGGTGCTGTGTGGTTTCCGGGCTTGTATGGCCATGTTCTAGCAGCATTCTCTCCTGACGTTTCGCCTGCATCTGTGGCTGGCATCTTCAGAGGATCTGATAGTAGGAATGGAAAGCAAGTGGAGTATATATACTGTGAGGTCAAAAGGTGAGGCCCTCTGAATAGAGTAGCCTGGTATGTGAGTCACAAAGAAGTCTGTAGCCTGGGAGTAACAATGAAGATAGCAAGGTTAATAGGTGAATGGATCTGAATAGAATGGATCTGAATAATCATTATGCTCCCCTATCTTCACCCCTTGTCCCACCAGCTCTGGATCTCTCTGCTGATCTCATTGACCCAGTGGTACCTCATGGGTTCCCTGGACTGCTGTTCTTGCTGGCCACTGATCTCAGTGCACCCATGTGTTTTACAGCTGCAACAGTTCCCTCCTCTCCTTTTGCAATGCAGAGTTCCCTTGGTATCAGTGCTTTCTGAGTAGTATGCATGCCTTCCTCTATTAGTGTGCCAGTGGGGAGTGTTTATTTTGAGCTGTTGTATTTATGTGGATTGAGAAGAGCTTTCCAGCTTTATTAACAATGCGATCTTCAAGCATTTAAACACACTTTTGCTTTGTGTATTAGTCACAATTGCTTTGTGTGTATTGCTCACAAGTCACTGCAATACTTAGCTTCTCTCTGAGGAATTAGATGTGTCCCAAGGTACACCAATAAGCTTTTCTAGTGACCAGGATCTATATGGGAACCTTACATTATCATCTCCTTTGATTTAGTGTTTATTGTGTTTTTTCTTCAGTGCGCGTTCTTTAAGAAGGCTCCAGAAACTTTTCTTTTGCACGGGGATTGAATTTTCTCTTTTTATCTTAAATATTCCCAAATCTCTTTTCTTGGCAGTCTGCAGCTATACATTTTCATTCCACAATTCCTCTTTTTAATGCTTGGTTCCAGGAGCGATTGTTCTGTGTTTAGACATCCTTAATCAAATCTGCTGTTTAAGAGATTGCTGTAGAATCCTCTTTTGAAGCTCATAATCATTTGTTGGCCTTCAGACTAATTTACAGACCTGGATGGTTCATGTTGGCAATGCGAGCAACAACTGTGACGATTCCTTGTGAAAAACCTCCAGTCGGTCTTTTATGAACACACAGAGGAGGCGTTTGCAGTTTCAAGTCCTAGCTAATTTTCACAATCTCTACTAATGTGTTTCAGCTCCATGGCTGTGCCCTCTTATTATTTTAATTAGCAGCTGAGGAATTGTGTTGGGGATTTAATGTTACACAAGGACTTTGTAGCGTCCCATTTCATTACCAACAGATTTCCAATGAAAAGGCTGCACCAAATGTTCACTCGTTTCTTCAACTGGAAGTCAGAAAGTGTAGCTTCCAGTTCCAGGAGTCAAAATATTTCCTGGAAACTCTCCTAGTGGCTGCATCCTTCAAGGCCAATTGCAAATGCTTCTTTTCTTCTCCATCAGTCCCCATTTGTGTGTGTGTAGTTAAGGCTACTTTTGCCTCCAGGAATGATCCCAACCCATCAGGGATCATACAGTGAACATGCTAGCGTGGCAGTGTTATGTAACTACTAAGATTTAGCCATGTGATGATCACTGAAGTAAAAAAAAACATGGATTGAGTGTAAAGGTAATAGTTGAGCACGTGTCACACAGAAAGAGCTAATCTTTAGACCATCAGTTGTTCTTACTTCTCTGAGTAAATGCCTGTATTCCCTGAATGTGATCCCCAAAAATGTTTAAATAGGGACACTTCCTGCATCTATCAAAATGTTTCTGAAAAGCAGGGCCCTTTTTATACGCGCGTTTCTCAATATTGTAGAATTTGTGTAGATTTATTTTATTTATTTTTACCTGAAGCATTTGAATCCTGCCTTTTGGCATAATTGGGGCCTTCAAGGTGGCATATCATCAAAAAGACTAATTTCAGTACAGTTGGCGGATTTTATTACTGTATGTTACTGTATATTGTATGTGCTATCTGTTGCTACATGCATTATCTTGTTCTCAGTGCAATGTATTTCTACTTATGTAATGCTGTTTCAGATTTCTGCAGTCCTAAGACTATTCTGTTGCTTATGAGAAATATCATTTGTTGACTGTGTATATAATGTATTGTGTATATAATGTAAATAACTGTGTATATAATGTGTATATAATGTATGTAATGCAGCAGTGGAGTAGGAGGTTGAGAGCTCATGTATCTAATCTGGAGGAACCGGGTTTGATTCCCAGCTCTGCCGCCTGAGCTGTGGAGGCTTCTCTGGGGAATTCAGATTAGCCTGTACACTCCCACATACACCAGCTGGGTGACCTTGGGCTAGTCACAGCTTCTCGGAGCTCTCTCAGCCCCACCCACCTCACAGGGTGTTTGTTGTGAGGGGGGAAGGGCAAGGAGATTGTAAGCCCCTTTGAGTCTCCTGCAGGAGAGAAAGGGGGGATATAAATCCAAACTCCTCCTCCTCCTCCTCCTCTTCTTCTTCTTCTTCTTCTTCTTCTTCTTCTTCTTCTTCTTCTATATAATGTAATATATATGCAATATATACAATATATATACAAGATACAATATTGTATATACACTATATACATTGTGTATATAATTTAAATAATAATAAATTTTAAAACAATAAAAATAATCAATGAAATAAAAACAAGTTAATTCATATAAAAATACATCAATTAACATTCAAAAAGAAGAAGGGTCACTAAAGCAATGCCAGGTGGTGAAACAGGACAGTCTTCACCCATTGGCAGAAGAAAAGGATCAAGGGGAACAGACCATTCATAAGCATAACCGTCTTTTCTCACACCCAACCCGCTACTTTGCAGGATAGTAGGTGACAATAGTAAGATATGTAGGTGACAGTCCAAAGGGCAGAGAAAAGTGTAGGGAAGTAAGCCAACTGAGAATGGCTGCCTCTTCTCACCCACTCAAAGGGAAATAGTAGAAGTCTTCCATCTTGGGAAGAAGGAGGCGCTACACGAGGGGTTGTCTAAAGTCCTACAGCCATCTCCATCAATCAGCAAGCCACAGACCAGGATGATGCAGTGAGACATCAGCGCCATGTTGCCAGTCTTAAAATACCACTCACATGTCAACCTAATCCCTGGCAGAGAGCTGCAAACTGTTTTGGGATTCTGTCACATCCCACCAATCTTTGCATCAATGAAATACTGATTTGCAACTTGTCCAAAACTACAAATCAGAGAAATATCTAGTTAGGGTTCAACCAGAAATTTATGATCATTGTGTTTTATGGGGAGGGGGATGTTAACAATGTTGTTTGTAAGCCTGTCCCCTGCCTCATTTATGACCAAATAGTCAAGCATTATTCCGTTTGATTTGCAGAGAGGTAACCTTTGATCATCTTATTGGCTGGTGTCTCAGAAAATTACAATTGATTCTTTGCTGCCCAGGGACCAGCTTGTGGTGGATAATAAAAGGTGGAAGCAACAGAACAGAAATGGACAACACAGGGAACATCATTACAGTTTACAACTCTATAAAGGTAGGAAACTGTTCTCTGAACCGTTCATGCAGCAAAATGGCAAAATCTTAACCTGAAGACATAGGGCAAAACCTTGAAGCTATAAAGTCTGAAGCATCACGGAATCAACAGGTGAAATTTGCCAGCTTGTTACCAAAGGCATTTAGAGCAAGGCTTGTAAAATTCCATGTCAGTGTAAATTGGTCTCCATTCCAGGCTCAAACAAATCAAATGCCAGCTGATCTAGGTTCTGATTCCCTCCACCCCCAGCTGCTATGTTTGGAGAAGGGTGAGACATAGAAAAGTTGGAGCTCAGAGACTTCTAGTCTCTAAATTTGCTATTTCTCGGTCTTCCTTCCAAATAGATTTTCGTGGGGGGAGCAGGGCCCAGGGGAGCTCAGAAGTTTATTCCTACTTGATCAAAACATCAGCTGTCAGTGTCAGGCAGCAAACTTTCCAGCTGTAGGAAATAGAAGCAGACTCTCAGATTATCAGGGATCACCTAGGTCAGTGATGGCGAACCTTTTCGAGACCGAGTGCCCAAACTGCAACCCAAAACCCACTTATTTATCGCAAAGTGCCAACACGGCAATTTAACCTGAATACTGAGGTTTTCGTTTAGAAAAAATGGTTGGCTCCGAGGCGAATGTTATTCGGGAGTGAGCTTGGTGAAGCAACTGGGCAACACTTCTGGGTGAATCACGACCCTAGGAGAGTTTACTCAGAAGCAAGCCCCATGGCCAGCAACTAACCTTACTCCCAGGTAAAGGATCACGCTTTAGTTCTTCCCACGTCGTGCCCCGTGGCCCAGGCCAGCCTAGATGTGTGTGTGGGGGGTGTGTGTGTGATTTTCCACTCCCCACATGACGAACCCTGTGCCCGAGTGCCCACAGAGAGGGCTCTGAGTGCCACCTCTGGCACACGTGCCATAGGTTCGCCACCACTGACCTAGGTCCAGGGTTCTGCAACCTGCGGCTCTCCAGATGTTCATGGACTACAATTCCCATCAGGGGCTGATAGGATTTGTAGTCCATGAACATCTGGAGAGCCGCAGGTTGCAGAACCCTGACTAGGTCTTGGCTCCAAATAGTCAGCCCCTATTTGGTAGAGAATGATGCCAGGAAAGTGTTGTTGTATCACTTTTGGAGACAGGCCTGCATTATTTATAGTGATTAGTGTGGATATTCAGCCTGCATTCCCCGTATCCCTGATGACTAAGATCAAGGTAATTCATACCATAGTATTCCCCATTACTATCTATGAATGTGACCATTTTATTTATTGACTGACTTATTTACTGTATACTTGTTTCCCACCAATCACCAAAATCCCTGGGTGGGATACAGTTATAAAACACACAAAACAATCTTAAAACCATTATAAATATATTTTAAACCCATCCCCATTCCCCACTCTTATTCTTAGTGGGACAACGAAGAAAGCTGATAAGAAGAAATATGGTACTCGAGGAGAGTTTTACAGGTACAATGGGCCACAAAAAAGAGAAATAAGTGGGTTCTAAGGGGAGTAACGAGGCAAACTTTAGCCCTGGGCAAAGCCTGAGTTGGATGCCCCCCCCACCAATGGGCAGCCACTCCACCACGACCAATTTTTTTTGCACCAGGACATTGGTGCCTGAAGAGGGTGCATTTTTAGACATATCAGCACCAAAATTTAAGCGTATCATCAGGAGACTGTCCTTATGCTACTCCCCAGGTTTGGTGAGGTTTGGTTCAAGGAGTCCAAAGTTATGGACTCCCAAAGGGGGTGCCCCATCCCCCATTGTTTCCAATGGGAGCTAATAGGAGATGGGGGGTACAGTTTTGAGGGCCCATAACTTTGCCCCCCCTGAACCAAACTGCACCAAACCTGGGGGGTATCATCAGGGCAGTCTCCTGATGATACCCTGAAAGTTTTGAGACTGTGCCTTCAGAAATGTGTCCCCCCCCCAGCCTGCAACCCCCATTGACAGCAATACAGAAAACTCAATGCAGAACAAAGATTCTTGGGCAAATTTCTGGGATGTTCCTGCAGGGGGCACATTTTTGGATGTATCGGCACCAAAATTTCAGGGTATCATCTGGAAAATGTGTTTATGAGACGGTCCTCTCTAGCTAAAATAGCTCAACTGAGGCTCTTATACTTTGTCCACATGATGAAAAGACAAGAGTCACTGAAAAGACAACAATGCTATGAAAAGTTGAAGGCAGCAGAAAAAGAGGAAGACCCAACACGAGATGGACTGATTCAATCAAGGAAGCCATGGCCTTCAGTCTGCAAGACCTGAGCAAGCCTGTTAACAATAGGACCTAGTTATGTTTAAGCGTTGTTTAAGCGTACAAGACAGGATATCCCAAACGCAATCTGGTTCTTTCTTGCAAGGAAGCAAATGGTTATTGCTCCATGGCTGTCTGTCTCCATAAATGCTATTGGGATGAACCAAAATCTGAACAAGGCACAGAATCCCCACCCCACAACACTTTGAAAGAGGGCTATTATATGTAGTGGGCATGGTTAGACTTGGGCCCTCACTGGGGGCTCACAGCTAATCCTCCTGATGCTTCCTGCTATTTTATCTTCTTCAACTTCCTTTCTCCTCTTGCTTATTCATGCAAACTTTCCTGTTTGGGTCCAAATTCACAGCTACCCACCCTCTTCCACCCATTCTCCCAGTGACTCCTGCTTTTCCCAATATTGAACTTGGAGGCAATGGCTGATTTGCTGAGCCACTTTTAGCAAAGAGAGAGTGGCGCATTGGTAGGGGACATGTTTGCACAGTTGCTTTGGCAGTGGATGGGAGCTCAGACACAACTACCAGCTACCAAAGTGGCAAGTAACAACTGCATTGCTTCAGAGGTAACTATACTGGCATCCAAAGCTGCTGGCCTGCTAGAGTAGTATTAATGAGAAATGCTTGAACACCTGCTGGTTTTACTTGTTTCTTGTTCACCAGTGGAGATCATGTGCCAGTTTTTGAATAGACTGTTCATCTGCTTCTTGTTCTTGCTGTTTGGAAGGTTGCCTCATCATACTCCTTCCTAACTGTGCAGTACAGCACAATCATCTGTTTTGAATCATAGAGTTGGAAGGGGCCACACAGCCCATTTAGTTCGACCCCTCTGCTCAATGCAGAATCAGCCTAAAGCATCGCTGATGAGTGTTCATCCAACTTCTGGTTGAGGACTGCGAGAGAGGGGGAGCTATCCACCTCCCTAGGCAGTGGATTCTACAGCTCAGCTACTCTCACTGTAAAAAATTTTTCCTAATAAACAGTCGGTACCGTTCTGCTCATAATTTAAACCCATTGTTGTGAGTTCTATCCTCTGCTGCCAACAGGAACAGCTCTCTGCCCTCCTCTAACCGATTGCCTTCCAGATATTTCAAGAGAGCAATCATGTCTCCTCTCAACCTCCTCTTCTCCAGATTGAACATTTCCAGGTCCCTCGGCTTTTCCTCTTAGGGCTCAATCTTCAGTCCCCTGCTTATTCTCATCCCTCTCCTCTGCACCTGCTCTCTTCTTTTCATGTCCTTTTTGACATGAGGCCTTCAGCACTCCATACAGAATTGCAGCTGCAGCCTGACCAATGTGGTGGACAGCAGTAGCATGGTGTTGTGGTTAAGAGCAGTGGACTCTAATCTGGAGAGCCGGGTTGGTTTCCCTGCTCCTCCACATGAAGCCTACTGGTTGACCTTGGGCTAGCCACAGTTCTCTCAGAACTCTCTTAGCCCCACCTATCTCATAAGGTGTCTGTTGTGGGGGGAGGAAGGGCAGGAAACAAACTGTGAAGGTGAAAGGCAGGATATAAATTTTGTAAATAAATAGGCTTTGCATATATGCTTTCAAATCTAACTCGGCAACTGTAAGGGATAGAAACTCTTCCGTTGGTTTTTTTAAAAGCTGAGGAAGCAAAATGCTACACTTAACACTACTTCTTTCCCTGTGCTAATGCAGGATCATAGAATGCACCCAGCCCTCTGCTAATAATTGCCAAACCAGCTCTGTGTCAGGATGGTGAAAGGGGCAGGTGAGAAAAAGAACACAGTAAGAATATTAACTTCTGAAGGTTTTCAGGATTAACTCAAAATCAACCCTTCCGGCAGAAATGGATTTTTTATAATCCTGACAAACAACAGGGTCTGTCAAGTACATTACTTAAACCGGAATAACCCAACTCATAAATAAATAGGCAATTCTAAGGAGATCATCATGAACCTGTCATCGGCAGAGAATCACTTACGAACTTCGCTTTAGCTGTGGCACGAGGCAGGGTTCTGCATCAGGTTAGTATCAATAAGAAGGGAATTTATGCCTGTGTAAATGGATCTATCTTTCTGCAGATCAAATGACTCAGAACAGGCAGGGGCAATTTTCTTTGGAAGGAGAAGGCGAGGCTCCCATTTTTATTTTTATTTTTTTTTACCTCTCCAAGCTGGAGGAGCATTTTCGTACGCGAGGGAGGCGAAATGCACTGCTGCAGGCAACGGTTGGCCCTTGATTTTGATAAACTCAGAAAACAAAAGAGCTTTGTGGTCGGGCTTATTTACCTCCCACTGTGTTGTATACCTACCACATTTCACTCAGACAGCGAGCCACTGAATGTAGGCTCAAGGATAGTGTTTGCCTAGTCTACGGTGCCCAGATGAATTGCTGAATCGGGTGAAAAGTGTGCGCATGTGGTGTGTGCTGCGTGTCACCTTGGAATTAACAGGAGGATTAGACAGCACAGTTTTTAAAAGTTCTGATTCCAGTCCTGCAGGAGGAAAGACACTTCTTCAGTGGAGTGAGAATGCCCTCCCGTTGGCCCAAGCAGATCTTTTAACAACAGCTGCTGGATAGTTTAAGATGCAGCGCTCTAAACCTTCGCAGCTGGTGGTTAATCACATATTTGCCGATTGCAGAGATGCCAAGCAGCCAGGAGGACTGCACAGGCTGTTTTCATGAGCTGCAAACTTCACTAACAATACGTGTGAGAGCATTTCCAATCACATATGTAGATTCTGAACCATGTGCAGGTAGGGTAGCTTTTTTCCCCCCTTTTTGGACTTTGTATGGTACTCATCTGTATTGACCTGAATAAGATTTAAGGCAGAACCAAATGGCCAGCTCAGCTGTTCCACTGCCATTGGCCAACCCAATGGCAGTGGAACAGCCATTGCATATATATTGCATTATATAAGCAGACCTCACAGAAGACTGAAGAATCTTTGGGAGTATATCTGGCAGAAAAAGATGCACCCCATCACCAGCTGGAGGTGGCTGAGGAAATCCAGGGACTGATGAACTAGATCAGGGGTAGGGAACCTGCGGCTCTCCAGATGTTCAGGAACTACAATTCCCATCAGCCTCTGTCAGCATGGCCAATTGGCCATGCTGGTAGGGGCTGATGGGAATTGTAGTTCCTGAACATCTGGAGAGCCGCAGGTTCCCTACCCCTGGGCTAGTCCTAGTTCTCTCTGGGCTCTCTCAACCCCACCTCTCCCATAAGGTGTCTCCAGTGGGGGAGGAAGGGAAGGTGATTGCAAGCCACTTTGAGACTCCCTGCAATAAAGTGGGACGTAACAAAATCTTCGTCTTCGTCTTCGTCTTCGTCTTCGTCTTCGTCTTCGTCTTCGTCTTCGTCTTCGTCTTCGTCTTCGTCTTCGTCTTCTTTTTTTTCTGAACCAAAGAGACCCAGACTGTTCAGTCTTTCCTCATAGGGAAGGAGCTCCAACCCTTTCATCCTCTTGCTTCCTCTCTTAGCACTTTTGTTAGAGTATTGGGCAACATGTGCTAAGTGTTCGTAAGAGCAATGCCAGTTGCACCATTGTCTTCAATTGCAAGTTAATGCTGGGCAGCTGGTTAATGAGGATGACCTTTACCAGTTGCTTATCAGTGGTGTAGCTTCTATGCTCACTATCTCTCTTTCTCTCTCTATCTCTTTCTCTCTATTCGTATGCTGTAGTGCTGTGTTGGTGCTATCTGCTATGTAGTGCTATCTGCTATGACATGCTTTATATGCATGTAAGTCTGTTTTACTTGCAAGTGCTTGAACACTTATGTTTGGACTTCTCCTTTTGTAAATATGTTTTATGTAGCCTGCGTTATTTTTAAACTCTATAAAGAAGTAACTTTCTTAAGCAACTTTGCTGCGTGTATTTTTTGCTCTGCTTGAAGCTGAGCTGCTTCAGCTTCAGTCCTTCTGTCAACTTTTTCCAGCTCTGCAGCATCTTTTGTGGGATTCAGTGATCAGTATTTGGACTTCACGTACATTGCATTTCCAGGTGTTGTTTGTCGTTGAAGAACCTAGCAAGAAAAAGGGAGAGGCTGTCGCAGAAAGGAATAAATCCCACCTTGCTCTTGCCAAGTCCAGCAAATCCGAGCCCTGTACCTGAGATGGTGAGAAGGGCTTTTTGAGTGACACTGATCTGTGCTCAAGCCAGCATGAAGCGAAATCCAGCTAAGCCATGAATTTATCATCTGCATCCTTTTATGTCTGTCTGCTTTCATTCGTAATGCTAATCCTTAGAAGGATTCAAAACAGCACTGGAGAAACGGAAGAGGAGCCTTCGGAATCATAAGTAAAGCACGCCTTTATCTTCAAGACGAGCAACATGTGCTGAATCTTACATGTCTGGCTGACCCATTCATTTTAATGCAAGCTCTCTAGCTTTTGCTTTCGGGGCAGGGATTGAAAGTAACTTCATCCTACACAGGATGCATGCAGATCATTACAATGAAAACAAAGAATGAGGGTCGAAGATTGTATCTCTCCTAATGATTCCTGGAGGTGCTATGCCATATGTGTCAAACTCGCGGCCATCCAGATGTTAAGAACTAGAGCTCCCATCATCCCCTGCCAGCATGATGCTGGCAGGGGATGATGGGAACTGTAGTCCATTACATCTAGAGGGCCGCAAGTTTGACACCTGTGTGCTATGCAGAGAAAGGGGTAGAGGGGAGATCCCAGAGCACACAAATCAGGGAGAGGATAGCTCCCTGATTTTCAGGAGTTGATTTGCTTTCAGTCAAATGTGAATGTGCTTTTAGTCAAATGTGAACCCAAAGGAACAACAGATTCCCTAATCTACCCTTTCTCCGTGGGATGTTTTCCACAGGAAAAAACATCTAGAGACTGTGAAAACCTGGAGGAAACTCTGTCATTAGGGTTACCGTATGCCTGCTGAGAGCAAGAGATCTTCCACTGCCAATGGCCACTGCCTGTTGACACTCCCGTGGCCAGAAGGATTAAAAAAATACAAAAATCAGCATTGGTGACAGCATGATGTCACTTCAGGGGAAATCTAGAAGTGATGCAAGTCCTCCGTGGGAATTGCTGGAAATTCCTGCCAACCACTGGAGTGAGGTGGGCATGACTACTGTGAGTGGGAGATGTCCTGACCCCAGGGGTCATTTGTCAACTTGGAAGTGACATCCTGGAAGTGATGTCACAGCACTGGCAACAGTACCTCCCATGTCCCTTCCCCCATCACTATCTCCAGTTGCCAGACATAGTTTGGCAATCCTATCTGTCACTACAACTCTCTCTATTTTGGTAATCCTGATTTGTATTGTAGATTGCAATTGCAATTGGCTATATTTGATCTGAACTAAAATCATGATAGCCCCAAACTTGCGGGGCTTTTATCTGAATGGGCAGATTGATCTCAGATTGATCTCTCCTTGATCTCAGATTGCAAATGCCTTAGCAGACCAGGTGCTCAGGAGCAGCAGCAGCAGAAGGCCATTGCTTTCACATCCTGCATGTGAGCTCCCAAAGGCACCTGGTGGGCCACTGCGAGTAGCAGAATGCTGGACTAGATGGACTCTGGTCTGATCCAGCAGGCTAGTTCTTGTGTTCTTGTGTGGCAGGTGTGTTTTACATTCTATAAAATACTTATCTAATAGATTCGAACCACATGGGGATTATATATAAAGAGGGAGATTACCAACATCTGTCAGAATTATTTCCCAAATAAGGAGATTTGGGAGTGCCAGCTATGGAAGTATTTCTTATTTATTTACTTCATATATCACCCGCCTTTCTCGCTAAGACTAAGGCAGATTACAAAATATTTTTTTAAAAAATCGGACAGCATAAGACTTCCATGCATTAGGACTAGGACTACAGAATTAGATAATGGTGCAAACAGAAAATTGTCCGAAACATGACATACTATAAACTCTGTACAGTGTGGATTACAAAAGACAGTGTAGTAAAAGGAAGACTAGAACACAATCACAATCCTATTCCCTTATACAATTCTATTTTTAGTGCCCTGCTAGAGTGTTCCATTATACTGCAATTCTAATCCCATTATCAAAATGGCCTCCTGAACATTTCATTTTGCACATTCTGTGGAATGAAAGGAATGTGGGAGTCTGATGCATGAACTGGATGTAGGGAGGTGATGAGCAAGTTGGTGAGATAAAGTGGCAGAATATTACGGCTTGACCCAATAATTGAGGTGACTACAGTTTGGTCAGAACTTTCTAGACTGTTCTGGAAAGTATCAACAACTCACCCCAGTGAAGAGACATTTAATTGGATATTAGTTTAATATAACAAAACTGGATATTAGTTGTACTATAACAAAACTAGAGGAGGGAAATTCGACTTTACAGCATGTATAAAAGGTGGATCATATCATATAAGAAAATTGTTTTTTCCCCTCAATTTTAACCTATTTTGGCCCTCTCTCTCCCTCTACTTTCTCTGCTCCAAGCAGATGAGAACTGCTTTTTTGTTTATTTATTTATTTATTTGGAAAATGGCAAACTAATGGAACATTAATTTTTTGGATTTTGCATGGTTAGCACTGTATCAATGATTCCAACAATATTTCAAGACGATTATCCTTTGTTGAGTCAAGGACTTTGGTAACACCAACATTTCTTGTTAATGCAAGTCTCCATTTCTGGATGGCACAAGATTTGATAAATATTTTGTAATGTCTTAATAAAATAAAGAAATGATCAGGAATGTCAAGTTTGTGCTGGAGTTTTCACTCTCCCATTGCAAGGTTCTAAAGATGTTTGGCAGTTCATTCAGTTTGAAGGCTTGGAAAAAAACATTCTCGATTACAGTCACATGGGCCATGTTGAGTCTAATAGTGGGGCTGCTCTCCACAGAACCTAAGGTAGCTGTGGAATACATACTTTTCCTGAATTTCTGATAGGGTACCAATGTATCCAAATCAGACTAGGAAGAAAGTCCATGTAAATGTGGTCTCAGTTCTGCAAAGAGTTTCCAACATACAAACACAAATGACCACTTCATCACTGTTTTCTCTAATATCAGCTTGCTGCCTAGACATTTTGTGGGTGCTTTTTCCAGGTACAAAGCCAAAGTGAGAGGAAATGCTTTATGTGCTAAACTAGTGGATGTCAAAGGGCGTTTCCCAATCACCACGATCCCCCCAATGTCGCGCGCTGCTCTCAGCGCACGGCATCCCTGGCACGCGGCCGGGCGTCATCAAAAGGCGCCGTTTACAAGAGCACCAGGGATACCGCGCGCTGAGGGGGCGCGACAGCGGCAGCGCCGGGGCGGCTGCACTGTCGCCGCCCCTGTCGTGGGGAGTGCTGGGGGACCCTGCGCTACTTGAGGAGAGTAGCGCAGGGCTTAAGGTAAGTGGGGAAAGGCCCAAAAACACAGAAGCAGAGCCAGTTTTAAAAAAACTCTAACGTTTACTTCTGTTATTGTACATAACCTATGTCAGCACAAACACCCTGACCTCAGAATGTGGTTTCCAGCTGCTAGCCAAAATAATGAATGCTATCTTTGGAAGCGCTTCAAATTAGCACAGGTGATGGGAAGCCTCATTCCCCTTCAAAACGGGATCATCCAACGACAGAACATAACAGATGGAAAGGACGCCTTTCAGTTTCCCTCAGAGAGACTGAGCAGGATTTACAGTATCAAGGCACACAAACATTATTTCATTCCGCTCATCCTTCCTTGCACAGCTGGCTGGAGTAGCAAAGCGGTGTCACTGAAGGGCTCGGCTGGGTTTTTTTTTCCAGTTTGATTCACTGTTGCAGTCTGTTCATTGGTAGGAAAGAATCCTGAAAGATAAATAGAAGGGGGTTCAAGAGTTACCAGTTTGAAACTATGTGTGTATTTGTTTAATCTCTCTCTGTGTGTATTTGTGTGTGTCTCTCAAACACACACACTCACACACTCACACACAGAGAAAGATACCTTGATGTGTGGTGATGAGCTTCTATCTTTGAGGAAACCATTGCGGAACTAGGCCTATCTTCCAATCTCCAGTCAGTCAATTTTTGAAGAGGATCTTCATTGACCTGGCTGCCCCTTTTGCTGATTTGCTGTTTTTTCTGTGGCAGCAGGGCCACCCATACTTGTGGGTCTTTCTGTGGCAGCCGGGGCACCCATATTTGTGGGTCTGAGGTCCACATTGAGAAACCATTGGGTGGACTAAGCTAGAGGCAATGTCTGGCCCATTTATTCTCTGCACCTGTCCCAAAACATACATGCTCTAGCAGTAGTGAGAGTGGGTATCTATAAATAAGCAGGGTTATTTGCAGAGAGTGGGGCTCTTCTCTCTTTGCAAGCAACCCTCCTCCAATCCCAAAGAGAGCCAGGTTGCTTGCAAGCAACGCCCCTCCTTGGCCAGGAGAATCCTGCCGCCACCTCTCAAGTCCATTTTTGGGTTTCAGCTTTATTCAGCTGGACTGAAAATTTCAACCTTTTAAAAGCCCAAAATTTAAAAATGCCCAAAATTGTTTGTGCTCAGTCCTATCAGGCATCCCTGGATTCTCAGCATCTGGAGAATTTTATGCTATGGAGATAAATCCCAAAATCAAACTACCTGCCGTTTCCTACTCTAACCAACAAGGAACCAGGAATCAGTTGGATACATGTGGCTTTCCATTGATGCCCTGTGAGAGCTAACAGAAATGTTGGAAATCAACAGATTCACCATCCACCCTGGCTACCACAGTAACCAACGGTGCTAGGCAAGGAGTTTTGCTTGTTGTTGACCTAATAGAAGTCTTCCATGGCATTTAATCTTGCTTATTCCCACGGAATTCTGTTCTTGCTGCTACATAATTTGATTTGTATTTGAGAGTACAGAATTACTTATACGAACCGCTCCGCTAGTCCTGAATTGAAAATGACCAGAGACCTCTCGTGCTTCCAGGAAGGAAGAAGAAAAAGAAAAACTCTCATCGCCTCTGCCTTAATTTCACACAGAAAAATAGCAGAGGCATAGAGGGAAATATCCGCTATGGATCAAAAAGTGTTTTACGTGGCACAAAGCAATTTGCCTAAAAGGAAGGGTATTGCCAGCTTCAGAGACGGCAGCATGCCAAGCAAGCATATGGCGTTAGAAAAACTCGAGGGGGGTTATGTGTATGAATTGAATCAAACTGTAAATGCCAAGGGCATGAACTGAGACAAGAACATTGAAACAGAGTTGTTTTTCAAAAACAGAGATGCACCTTTGGGCTGTGGGGCAGACTATATTTTGGTTCAAGCCATTCCTGGTGTTTTACAGGTTACACTGTTGTTTATTACATCGTTCTCCAAGTTTGCAGCCTAGCTCTTGTGCATTGTTTGTAAGTATATACGCCAGTATATTGTGCTTTTGAGTGCATTGTTCCCTGAATTTGTAATCCAGTTTTCTTCACAGTTGGCTACATGTTTTGCATTGTTCTGAACGGTTTCATCTGCCTTGAATCATAGCAAGCAAGGTGGACTATCAATGGCATAAATAAATTAAATTATTTATTATTCATTTCCTTGCACAGGGAGAGATTCAGAGCAGCCTTCAAAGCATTAATTTCCTAAGGATGAGCACTTGCAAAGAAGAATAAAATCTGCTTATTTTATTTATGTTCCCCCCCTCCTTTACCCCAGAAACTGACAGCGGTATTTTAGCTAGCCCCAAATAATTAACCCAGTGGGATAGTTTACTTGCTTACTTCATTTATATCCCAGCCTTCTTGCCATCAGGAACCCAAAGAAGAAGAGAAGAAGAGTTTGGATTTATATCCCCCCTTTCTCTCCTGCAGGAGACTCAAAGGGGCTTACGATCTCCTTGCCCTTCCCCCCCTCACAACAAATACCCTGTGAGGAAGGTGGGGCTGAGAGAGCTCCGAGAAGCTGTGACTAGCCCAAGGTCACCCAGCTGGCATGTGTGGGTGCACAGGCTAATCTGAATTCCCCAGATAAGCCTCCACAGCTCAGGTGGCAGAGCGGGGAACCCGGTTCCTCCAGATTAGATACACAAGCTCTTAACCTCCTACGCCACTGCTGCTCCTGTTTGCATCGTTCTTCTCTCCTGTTTTTATCCTCACAACAGCCCTGTAAAGTAGATTAGGCTGAGAAAATCAATAAAATACATATATCTCATAAAATCTACAGAACATTGAAAAGATGTAACAATGAGCATATACAATGTCTCATAAAATCACAAAACAACACTCATTTTAACAATGTTTCTTTCCCCCCTTATGTGCTTACATACAACAGATAAGCACTGGACTTGTTCTGGTCCCCGTGATTTGCGGACCTTGATTCAGCTATAAAAATTGGTGTAGACTAAAGCATACTTTCATTGGTGGGCTATGGGGACTGGGCAATAGAAATAGCCCCCCACCCCATGTACACACACAGCAGGAGCCTTCTAAACTCTCCTAACATATTTAATTTCTGTGCATTTCCATGTGGCAGAGGCAATTTCCAAAGCACTTCTTGCTTCAGTCAGTTTCCTAAACTCTATGGATTCCATCAGGAGCGGTTTCCTCCATACTTCTTATGACAGCAAGTAGTGGTCATTGCAGTATGCTAGTGGCAACCAAGAGGGAAATATTGCACTTCAGAAAATTATGCTTTAAGAGGGGCTTGGACAGATTTATGGAGGAGAAGTCGATCTATGGCTACCAATCTTGATCCTCCTTGATCTCAGATTGCAAATGCCTTAGCAGACCAGGTGCTCGGGAGCAGCAGCAGCAGAAGGCCATTGCTTTCACATCCTGCACGTGAGCTCTCAAAGGCATCTGGTGGGCCAGTGCGAGTAGCAGAGCGCTGGACTAGATGGACTCTGGTCTGATCCAGCAGGCTCGTTCTTATGTTCTTATGTTCTCATGCCCTGGTATTCACCAGAAATACACATTAGAAGTCAGAAATCAGCAATGAGGAAAGCCAACATCTTGCATGTTCTCGACAAGTGAGAGGGAGACAAGTAAAAATTGCACAAGTTCTGAGACCGCTACTTCTGGATGTTAGTGAATTGATCCATGTGATTGACATCCAGCAGTTGAATCAAATGACTGCACAGGTATCAGGCTCCAAACATCCAGATGCAGTGCAAAACCAAAGGCAAAGCACACTATGAAGGCTTAAAGCAGTATCTGTTTTCTTTGTTCTTGTGGTTAGGGATTTAAGTTCATTTGCATTGAGGAGGCAAACTGGAATTTTAACCAAATCGCATATTTGGAGCTCAAAATAAATTTTGCAGGTCGACTGCATTTTCATGTATCTGCTTCATAGTTGTTTTTTTAAAAAAAAAGAATCTGGCATTTTCTTGCAAAGGTGAGTCCCAGCTTTGGCCAATGCAAACAATGGATCCATCAGCTAAACCCTTTCAAATATTTAGCCTCTCAAGGCATTATTCCATATAGATCTTACAATAGCAACTGGGCAGTATTAAAACCATTGACTAATCAAAACAGGGAACAACGTTAAATCTTTAAACTAGTATATTATTTTTAAAAAATAGCAAGCAGCTTGACGAGAGGGAGGTAACTTTGACTAATGAATTTCGACCAGGGTTGCCATATAGATTTATTCAGAGTCCTTATTGACCGACGGAATGCCTTTAATTCGCCCTATTTTACAGGAGTTGATGCTTTCTTTCCATGCACCTCGAGAATAAAAATAAAAGTTGATTTACCGCTGCGCTACAATTATTGAGCGTTTACACAAATCATTAGCAATACTTCACATCGGAGAATTTTTCTGTGGGAAAACAGTCAAGACAGGACACTCCAAGCAGACACCATGCTGTGCAGAACGCAGAGATGTTACTGAATTTGAATGTAAAGAGTGCATTGGTTAAAAGACATTTTATAGTTTTATAATTTTAGAAATTGATTCCACAGACGTGCACTTACGTCCTTCATGACTTTATACGTTCTGCTGTTCCATATGGGAACCAAAATTTATCATGGGCATTATCGTTCTAAGATTTACGGTCACAATTTCCATTGAACGAAACTGCACAAATTATATATCAAGGTTGCGACTGTAATCCTCTACAAATGTAACCCACCTCAGACAATGAACAGAAACTTCACAACATCCGTGAATTTGCTCTGACACAGCAGGCGGGGGAGGGGGGGGGAGGGAGGCTCTATGGCTCGTGCCCGGGTTTGAAACGTAGCTTAATCTTTCTTTTAATTGTTTTTACTATTTTTTTCTAGAGACGTAGCTTAATCCGTTGACTTGAACTTGTATATTTTTCAGCAAGACTGAACTGCACTTTTAGAAAGGTACTTTATATTGTGGAAGAAGCAAGAGAGGGAAGGGTTTAAAACACTCCCCTCCTCACAACTACACAACTACACAGACACAGACACAGACACAGACACAGACACAGACACAGACACACACACACACACACACACACACACACACAATCTTTCCTCAGTACATAAGAAGCAGTTGTCCAGGGCTGCAAATGAGTTTTTTTAAAAACCCTGACATGGGCCGTTTCCCCACTTTTAAAATGACGTCGGTTTCGTCTGGTCCAGGACCTTTTTAGCGTGAGGGTCGTGTTCCCCGGGCTTCCCCGACGTTTTGAGCAGCACCAGAATGACGCGCGCTGAGGGGGCGCAAGAGCGGCAGAGTCAGGGCGGCTGCGTTGTCGCCGCCCCTGCAGTGGGGAGTGCCGCTGTACCCCGCGCTACTTGGCGAGAGTAGCGCGCAGCAAACGGTGAGTGGGGAAAGGGCCATGGATTGTTACTCATGGCAACCTCATGAAGTTCCACCTCATGGGATTTTCAAAGTGAGAGATGAGCAGAGATGGTTTGCAGTTGCCTTCCTCTGCATAGCAACCTTTGTCTTCCTCGGCGGTTTATCATCCAGGTGCTGACCACGGCCAACCCTGCAGAGTAGGCCAGCTCGTATGAATTCAAGCTAGTCTTGCCTACCAGAACTGCTTTTCTATTCCTTTTCTTACACATATTCAAAAGATCCATGAGACTTAATTGTACCTAAATTTGCGTGAGAACTTTGACCTTCTGGATTTATAAAAATGATATTCCATCATTTAAAAAATGTAATTTGGATGTGTGTGTGTGTGTGTGTGTGTGTGTGTGTGTGTGTGTGTGTGTGTGTGTGTGTGTGTGTGTGTGTGTGTGTGTGTGTAATTTTTATTGATTTTATAACAGGATATTTCCAAGCAACTATTGGAAACACACACATTAATTTTAACCAGCCCACTTTTGAAGGGGAAAAGTTACTTACCAAACAAAATAAAGTTGACAGACTACCCTTGTGAATGTCTTCTCTGCTGGCTAATGCTGTTCCTTTTCAATTTTCATTTTTCATTCAGGGTAGCCAATATACACAGCTCATTTTTCTTTCCTGCATTGGCAATGTTATGGTGACAAGATTAAATGCTTCTTGAAGTAAATTAATATGCCAGCAGCTTGTTGATCCATCGATTTTTAAGTAAGTCAGCTGACTGGGTAAGACAAATTTTGAAGTCAAAAACCTCAGATTTAGTGGCACATCAGTTTGTTCGGGTAGCAGCAGAAGTCCTGCTTAGAAAAGAATCCCCATTCAATAGCGATCACCACCATGGGTGGCTGTAAAACTGTAACCTGGTTACAGAGAGGAAAAGAAACAGCCAAGAAATTTGCTGCCTGATCCCAGGCTCCGAGAACTGTACCAGTAACCCATTTAAATTGTCATTTCTAGGTCAAATAATCTGAAATCCTTATCACTGAGCATGCTAAAGTTATTTAACCCCATTTAGGACTAATCCTGAGTAAATAACTGAAGTGGGTACAGAAGAATTATGATATGCTGTGAAGGAAACCACTGCTTGCCACAATCCCGCACAAAGTGCCGAGATACTATTGGAGTTATGCCAATGAGATACCTCCAGGTTGATAAATGCCTATCTGCCTTTCTAGCATGTTTCTGTGCAGCGACTGCATTATGTGGACCAAGTTTTGTTACCTGTGCCCTAGTATATACACATTAAGTGCTATCAAGTCACGACCACTTTATGGTAACCTCCAGTGGTGTGATCCAAAAATTTTAGTAACAGGTTCCCATGGTGGTGGGATTCAAACTGTGGCGTAACGCCAATGGGGCTGGGCGGGGCACGACGGGGGGATGACTGGGCATTCCGGGGGCAGGGGATTACTGGGTGGGGCTGTGGCGGTCCTTGGGTCGGAAACGAATGCACGCAGGCGCAGGCTGCCACGCACACCGGTGCACACCCTGCTAGACTGCTTCAAGTTCTGCGCACTACTGCTGAGAGGAGGGGCGTAACTAAGGCAAAAATCATGTGGCAAAATTACCAATTAGTAACCCCCTCTCGGCACACACAAATAATTAGCAACCAACTCTCGGGAACCTGTGAGAACCTGCTGGATCCCACCTCTGGTAACCTCCCTAAGCTAGGGTCTTTCAAGGTAAGTGAAAAGCAGAGGTTTTCTGTGGCCATCATCTGCAGAGTCCTTCTTGGTGTTCTCCCATCCAGGTAACTCTCCTTCTTTGGAGGTTTTTAAACAGAGGCTTGATGGCCACCTGACAGTAATGCTGTTTCTGGGATCCCAGGCAGGTCACGAGAGGGTGGGCAATAAGGGATGAATCAGTGCTTGGCTCTTGTGGCCATTTCTTCCTTGCCCAGGATAATGCTGATTACCACTTTGGGGTCAGAAGGCAAGTCTCAGAGGGGCCTCCAGGGTTCTCTTAACTCTGCCCATCAACAGCCTTAAAGACAGGAGAAATTCATTCCCCCCCTCCCCACCACACACACGCACACACTTTCTCTCTATGTATCTCACAAGACAAAAGAAGAGACATGGTTTAAAACAGCATCTGGCCTGAAATAAAGTTTTAAAAGCCCTCCCAGCCATCGGGGAGGACCGAAGCAGAGTGGGGAAAGTGGGGGAGAGCTGAAAAGACACCTATTTGTCCTGTTCCTTGAAAAAGCCCACTCTGTTGTTTTATATTAAAATATCAGTTTCTCAGTCTCTCAATCAGTGCACTCAGGGAAGCAGGAATGAGCCGACAGCATGAACGGGAGTTAAGGGCGAAGGTGTGCACAGCGATGCAAGGGAGTGGGAAGGCTGGCCGTGGACGGAGAGATGTCCGGGCAAAGCTGTGCCCACCAGCAAATCTGTCCTGCTCTGGTGACGAATCAGGATTTCAATTGTTCTATAAATGGTTTTGCTTGAGTCGAAAGAAAAAGCGGGGCTCCAAAAAATACGTCCGTACAAGAAATCTTGCTGCCACAAACACTGGCCTCCGCCACGCAGCAAAGACCTTGTGCGTAATCAGCCATTAAGGACCTGACAATATTTGAATGCATGGCGTTCACATGACCCTTGCATTGTTTTCAGATACTTGAAAACTTTTCAAAGAAATTTACATGCAGATCTGCCACCACTGTTGTTATATTTTGCAGCTACTTTACATATATTCCCCCCTTTATTATTTTCTGAATTTTGAGTTTTTTCATTTCTTGTTCTCCCTGCTGCCCCTGTTTTTAAATAAATATATAAACACTTAAGTTGTTCTGCCAGAGTTCCACCAGAGAATCCTTAACTGAGCCAAGACAAGAACGATGCAATTAGTTTTGTGAACAGGACACTTCTTGACCCCAAACGGCATCTCCTCGTTGCTCTGTTTCTCATATTTGGGGGGGGGGGGGACAATGAATGCTGCTGACAATCTGACCTTCTGTTAGCATTTTATCAGGTGAAGTAAAGTGGAATGTGGGGAAATTAATTACACTAAGAAAATGGAGATTTGTGTTTGCAGGGCCACGCTAAATACTGTCTTGGCTTTGGAGTTGCCGTTTAATTGGATTTCAGGGGTATAATGGTCTCTAACCTGTAAAAAGATTAGATCTAAATTATGGGAACAAAGGATTCAAGGACATCACTTTTGTCCTTAATCTTTTATATGTGGTCAAGCTTTTCAGGAGCTAAACAAGTATTTAGTGTAACTTCAAGGTTTAACCCCAATCAATAATTTGTCATAGAGAGATTGTCTTGATCACTGATTCTGAGTGTCGAAAAAGATGGAAGAGATGACATATGTGAACTGATGAAGCAATATCGCAGAAGCTCAGAGAAAGATTTCCCGTTACATTCTTATCAACAGAGGCACAATCTGGTATGTGTATTTTGTAATCCGGCCACACCGGTGTGCATGTGTGTGTGTGCTGGAGAATCAATCTTCAAGTGAATTAGAAAGTGCCAACCAAGCAGTAAGAAACCAAGGGCAAGAGCAGCCCTTGGTACATTACATGAGGGCCACTACCCCACTATCAGAGCTCATTAGAGTTCTCAACAATACTTTGACAAATGCCATGAGATTTTGGGAATGGTGCCTGGAGAGGGCATAGTTTGAGGTGGATGTCGCTTCTGAGTGATGCTCTAGGCTGCTGCTGCTACTTTCTATGGTCTTCAACATAGAGGCTTGGGAAAATTCCTAGAGTGTTACCAGATGGAGGCCATTTTTACTCCTGTCCTTAATTCCTCAAGGAGGGGAAACTGGGTCTCATGGCCAGTAATTCCTCACCCGAGGGTGTAAATGGGACGTCTGAGCTAACTGAAGCATAAAGGAGACTGTGCTGCTGAGAACACCAGGCTGATTCAGCTTAATGGATTTGTGTGTGCTTGAGAAGTCGTTATTTCATTTTGTGGGGCCTGAATATCTAAGACCGCCCCTCATATGATGAGCCCACAAAGGATAGGCCTTAAATAGCCTGCCATCCAAAATGGCTGCGCTGCCCCTCAGGAATCCTAGCAATGCACAGAGGATGCTGTGGTGCACCTTTTGGATGGCTCATGGTGCTGAGTGTGAATAGTCTCTCCTAGTGGGGTGCGAATGGAACTGCTGTGATATTACAGAGAAAGGTGCTCTAGCAAGTGTTGGGTTGTGAGTGTTTGACTCCCCGGTGGGTGGCCTGTGGTTAGTCAGTCTCTCTAAGCCTAAGCCACTTTGCAGGACTGTGGTAAGGGGCAGTGGTGGGATCCTAAAATTTTAGTAACAGGTTCCCATGGTGGTGGGATACAAACAGTGGCGTAGCGCCAATGGGGCGGGGCTGGGCATGACGGGGGCGTGGTCGGGCATTCCAGGGGCGGGGCATTAATAATTTCTCTGTTACTGTAAAAA
This sequence comes from Sphaerodactylus townsendi, assembly GCF_021028975.2. Lineage (NCBI taxonomy): Eukaryota > Metazoa > Chordata > Lepidosauria > Squamata > Sphaerodactylidae > Sphaerodactylus > Sphaerodactylus townsendi. Next base: position 69,495,675 of record NC_059435.1, read on the forward strand.
ACTCTTACTGTAAAAAAAAAGTTCCTAATTTCCAGCTGGTATCTTTCTGTCCATAATTTAAATTCATTATAGCAAGTCCTACTGTCTACTACCAACAGAAACAACTACTTCCCCTCTAATTGACTGCCTGTCAAATACTTAATACTTTCAAATACTTAATTTTGTTTCTAGAAATCAAAAGAAGGATACTTTAAACAAGGAACTTTACCATCTTTCTAAAACATGTTTTTAAAATAGCCCAACAGGGAGAATTATCCTGTTTTCTACCTTTGCTAACCAGCCACATAGGAAACAACAGGACTTCATGATTTTTGGACCTAATGGAATTTCTAACGGAAAAGCAGACCCAATTAGTAACCCCCCTCTCGGCACACACAAATAATTAGTAATCCATTCTCGGGAACTGGTGAGAATCTGCTGGATCCTACCTCTGGTAAGGGGGGTTAGAGATAATCCCTCCAAGTATACCACCCTATTCTCCTTGGAGGAGGAGGAGGAGGAGGAGGAGGAGGAGGAGGAGGAGGATATCAGTGAAGGGAATGAACTGCAAGAGGCTGTGGGGAATGCATTACAGATCACCACCTAATTCTCTGGCAGTTCTCTCTCAAGCAGCTTACACAATCCGACCAATCACAAGCAGGCAAAATTCATCAAACCATAAGAAGACAGCAACAGAGGACCTTCTACCTTCCCTACTAGTATTATATCCTGAGTTTGAAAGCCCTGACTGAAGGTGACCAAAGTGTTCCTTCCGCCTGCAGAGGATGGCCCATACAGCAACCATTAAGGAGAACAACCATTAAGAAAATGTTGATAATTATACAGCCAGCAATAAAAAAGCATTTGTTAGAGTCTCTTTTCTTACTTGCTGGTTTGTTTATTTTTATAAGCTGGGCAAGGTGGACCTACTAATAAAGTTTTTGGTACAGGCTCACTTGTTTTGGAGATACTTTCTCCAACATGGCCAAGAGGAAACAGATGGGTTGCCATGTTGGTCTGCAGTAGAACAGCTCAATTCAAGCCTAGTAGCACCTAGTCCAGAGACCAACAAGGCAGGCTCAGATGTATTGGGTGGAACAGTGTGGCCAGACCAGCAGTCCAGACAAACTGAACACTGACTGTTGGGCGAGGGCCTATTTTATAGGGGAGATCGGGCCCTCTAGCCATGCTAAGAGAGGGGGAGGGGAAACAAAGGAGGGTACTAAGATTTAAGTACTAAGCAACTCTTTCCCAGCTGCAAGCATTGTTTATCTGTTAATCCCTTTATGAAGGAAGAGGCTAGCTATCTGCATGACAGATGCTGGGGAAGAAAAGACCAGGTGAGGTATTTTGTCCTTGTGGCCATGCAGGAAGGGGCTTCCCATCTTGGCACTGTATGCCAGGCACTCCAAAGATTGGCGAGGTGGATAGAAAACAGGTCATCTCCCCCATTCACTAAGGGTCGGTGTGGTAACACAGCTGAAGATGTGTAAAGGGTCAGTGTGCCAGGGAAGTGCTGCAATCAATAACAGGCGTAATTTCCAAATGGGAGAAGCTATCATCTCCTGTGATAATGGAGCTAAGAGTATGATGGCATCCGTCAATGTGCATTACTTGCTTGGGCTCTCCAGAAGGGCAGCCCCGCTTTGACGCGTTTGCATTTTCTATTGCATCACTAAGAAAACCCTCTAAAAACAGATTCTTGAACAGGCAGATGCAAACAGAATAGCACCCCTGTTAAAGGAGATGAGGACTACGGAAATGATTTTTTGACAATGATGGGCTGTTACTGGCCAAGAGGAAACAAATCTTCCCATAATGATAAAATATAAACTTTGGCTGCATTATATTGCAGGGGATCAGAAAGTGAAACCGGGTCATTTTCAAATTTTAGTAGGAGCATAAAAGCGAGCCTCCTGGATTTGAATGCTCTCATCCATCAGCAACTTTATTATCAAATCATTTAACCTGTCTTAATAGCAGCCCGGGGCAATTTCTCATGCACAAATCACCTTGTTAAAAAAAAGAGAGAGAGAGAACAGGGTTCCTGCCACTTTTAAAAGAGAACAGCTGGTGTGGCTTTTTCAGCCCCGTCACTCACATCCACACTTGATACCTGTTTTTCCTACCCTTTCTCTAAGGAGCTCGGGATGCTCTTCATGGTCCGATCCTCCTTCATTTTGTCCTTGCGACAACCACATGAGGCACAGGGAGAGAGATGGTTCTCCACTAAGAGGGCCCAAAGCCATGGTAGCCAAGACCTTAAACCGAGTCTGTAACTGAGGGGCAGCCAACAAAGCTTCTGCAGAATGGGAGTAGTATGCCTCGCTCCCGCTCGTAGCTGAGCCATGGCTTTGTGCAGTGGTGGCGAACCTATGGCACTCAGAGCCATCTCTGTGGGCACATGCAAACAGAGTTCGTCATGTGGGGGGGAAATCGCCCCTCCCCCCCACACACTTCTAGGCTGGCCTGGGCCACTGGACTCGATTATTAAACCTCAAACCTAGTTTTGGGGAAGCAGTGTAGGTAACCCTGTTAAGCGCTGTTAAACCCCACTGATTTTCATGCAAAGAACTAAAGTGCGATCCTTTACCTGGGAGTAAGCTTGGTTGCTGGCAATGGGGCTTGCTTCTGAGTAAACTCTCCTAGGGTCATGATTCACCCATTGGAAGAGTTGCACGGTTGCTTCAAAGCAAAGCCATCTACTACCACCAAGCTTACTCCCAAGTAACCCACGCCTCGGAGCCAACTGTTTTTTTCTAAACTGAAACCTCAGTATTCAGGTTAAATTGCCATATTGGCACTTCGCGATAAATAAGTGGGTTTTGGGTTGCAATTCGGGCACTCAATCTCGAAAAGGTTCGCTATCACTGGCTTTGTGGAACAGCTGGAGTTTCCCAGCCGGTTTTGAGAGGAGACCAGAGTTTAGTGCATTGCAGAAGTCTGGCCACAATGGCCCTTTCCGTACAAGCCCCTGAAAATGTTTTGCAAACGTTTGCAAAAAAAACGCCCGTTTGTACGCACTCACCCTTTTGAAAATGCTTCCTGGATGCCATTTTGTGGTTGTTCCTTTAAAAAATACACAGCTGTAGACTTAATGCTATGAGGCTTCAAAGCCTTGTGCTGCAGCTACATTGACACCACCACCCTAACTTAAAAAAGGATGGAAGTACAGTGTGAGACTGTTGGCGTCAGCTCACAAAACGGCACCAACAAGTAAGTTCAGGGACTGCAGGGTGGCAGGGGAAAGATTTTAAAAAGAACCACACAGCCAGTGAAAACCGTTCTGCAGAAGAAACACATCCAGAAAACGGCTTTCAGAAAAGAAACTTTTTTATTTCCTGCCTCAAAACTTTTTCTGTTTTTGGTTTGTTGAAAAAGGGCCAGTGTTACTGTGGTGTGGATTTGTTTGATCAGGTCAGTGATTTCAAGTTGAGGGGCTACCTTATGAGCTAGGCTGAGCTGAAGCCTTTCTTCTCTCTCCCCACATCCCCCGCTTTAACATTGTTACTGCAGGGCCAAATTATGCATGATTCCAAGTTGTGTGCAATTCTCCCCAAAAGCTTTTTTGAAAAGAGAATGGACTGAGCAGGCTGCAATCTGAAGCAAAACACCTGAGAGAGGGTTTTTAAAAAATTCTTTTCCTTCTGCTCAATTTTCCATGGAAGTTTCTGCAGGGGAAAAAAATATACCAGGGGGATTTAACCCTCCCCCAGCAGATTTACTGCTCCAGAATCTGCAGTCTGGAAGGGGAGAGGGTTGGAGTGACAGGGACAGCACTTAAAATATTAGCCTGCTAACTAGCTTGTCCAAATGCCTACGTATTTAGCAACCTTATTCTGAGCCAGACCATCTGTGTATTCAGCCTCGTGCTATGCTATGCTCTCCATGTGGTCTCTGGAGGAGGCCCTTCCTACCCTTTTGGATGGCCTCTAAGTGTTGATATCAGGGATTGAACTCATGCGCCAGTTGGCTATGGGCTCCCTCTATCAAAGAGAAATGAAATCCGATGCCCTTGCTGGTGTAGTGGTTAACAGCAGGTGGATTCTAATCTGGAGAACCAAGTTTGATTCCCCATTCCTCAACCAGAGTGGTGGAGGCTTATCTGGTGAACCAGATGTGTTTCCACGCTCCTACATTCCTGCTGGGTGACCTTGGCTAGTCGCAGTTCTCTCTGAACTCTGTCAGTCCCACTTACCTCACCAGGGTTGAATCCCCACTTGAAATTTGCACACAGATCCAAACCTGTTCATTGTGAAACCGTGTCCTCTTCATCGGAGTTTCTCCCTCCCCACCGCAGCGAGCACACAGCAGACACACCCGGTTGCAGCACTCTTAGTAATCCCCACTACCAGGCTAGCTCGCTTCGCCAGTCTCCCCTGATTGGCTGGCGTGCCTTGATGGGGCAGGACCTTTTCCCACTGCGGAAACATACATTGTAGGGGCGTGATCCAAAGAAACCAGCGTGTAAAAGTTTAACGTTTAACTGTTTAACTGTGCAAATAGTTAATCATTACCTGTGTAAACCATTAACGATTCAAAGTTACATATTTGACTGTTTAATGTTTGCGTCCCCTTCTGATAGCCGATCGCAAATGTGGAAATGAAACCAAGAAAAGGCTGCATGCACGCAGCACTGATTGGTTGTCCGAATTCCGCATCACACTGCAGGGCGGGAAACGAGTCAGGGTTTCAACCCTCATCCCTCCCCTCGGATCAGCTCTGAACCATGTTAATGGGGTCTATGCCACTTGCAACCAGGTCCTGCCGGAACGCAGATTAACGGGGAGAATGAGCGCCAGAAACGGAATCTGCCACGCAAGCAATGGGGAGGTCATCCCTCAAACCTGGTTAGTTTGTGTTCTGAAACCTGGCTAAGACGGTAGTGGGGATTCGACCCAGGTGTCTGTTGTGGGGAGAGGAAGGGAAAGGAGATTGTAAGCCACCTTGAGTCTCCTTACAGGAGAGAAAGGCGAGATATAAATCCAAACTACTACTACCACTACTACTACCACTACTACTACTACTACTGCTTACTAGACCTATATGACAATCATTAAGTGCTGTACCTTATGATTCTTGACAAATGTATTTTCTTTTATGTACACTGAGAGCATATACACCGGAGACAAATTCCTTGTGTGTCCAATCACACTTGGCCAATAAAGATTCTATTCTATTCTATTCTATTCTACTACTCTCCTTCTCCTTCTCCTTCTCCTTCTCCTTCTCCTTCTCCTTCTCCTTCTCCTTCTCCTTCTCCTTCTCCTACTACTAAGGGGGGGACATGGGATAGGCTCCTTAATCTACTTGATTTGTTTAGCAAACCTTTCTTCTCTTACCTTTCTCTTTCCTCACTGCATAAGATTGGGCAGGCATGCAAAGTGTCTGTGTTTGAATCAGAACACAGGTGTCAGCCCTCCCCACCCACCACCCACCACCCCTTGCCACTTGTGGGCCCGGTGTGCTGATTAGAGATGATGTGTACCCTAGATTTTTGACAGCCATATAAAGAGATGCTGATTAACGAGGCAGCCACTACTCACAGTGGAATTGCACAGAGGAGGCAAGGGAAAGGCAACTGGAGCCTTCCACAAGCAAAATAACAACTTCCATCCCCAGTGTAGCATCATTTTTCATGCGGCAACGGTGGCACGTTTCCTGAGCACAATGAACAAAAACATGGGGGTGCATAAAGATGCCACTGTTGTACTCTTTTAGATGTGAAAGAAACAACAACCTGCCCTCTGATGAGGCTGCCCTCACTGTCCCATCTGACGAGGCTGTCCCATGAGTCACCGTTCTCAGCTTGCTTCCTCCAAGGGCGGATGACTCTATTGTGCCTGTGTGTTTGGAATGATTGAATGATCCTATCTCTTTGGATGCAGCAGAATGATGCACCCTCAGTAGACGCCAGCTGGAAGCAGACATGGCCAGAACAGTGAATCATTCAGAGATGCAGTGGGAAGATTCTTCTGTGGGCAGTTACTTTGGCCTCATAGGAACATTTCACTACTTAACACAGTTATTTATGGTATTGTTTGTGGTATATGGTACTAGCAATTGACTCATAATGAAGTTTTGGAACTATTTGGCTAAAAGAAATTACATGACAATCACTAAGATCAAGGTCTGAGCGATCTTTTCCTTTCCCTCTCAATTTAACATATAGCCTGATGAAGATAGCTGGTCTGACATAGAACAACCAGATTCAAGTCTAGCAGCAGAGAAACAGCATGGTGTAGTGGTTAAGAGTAGTGGAGAACCAGGTTTGATTCCCCACTCTTCCACATGAGAAATGAAATCTAATCTGGGTGAAAATTATCTACCTGGATCTGATGAAGGTCCATTTTACCCAGCATTGGTCGTTTCCCCACTTACCTCGACCATTGGTTTCCCCACTTACCTCGACCATTGGTTTCCCCATTTACCTCGATCACCCTTTGCTGCGCGTTACTCTCAGCGTGCGTCATTTCTGGTGTGCTCCCGGGCTTCCCCACAACCCTGCGCTCTGCACGGGGTCATCGAAAGGCACCGTTTTGAGGAGCGCCAGGAATGACTCGCGCTGAGGGGGCGTGAGAGTGGCAGCGTCGGGGCGGCTGCGTTGTCGCCGCCCCTGTAGTGGGGAGTGCCGTGGGACCCCGCGCTACTTGGGGAGATTAGCATGCAGCAGATGGTAAGTCGGAAAACGACCAATCAGGGCCTGAAACCTTTGTTATTGAATCACCAGGTCTGGTGAATCACAAAAGTGCTGAAAATGTTTAGGTTTCCATTTAGGCTTCCCAGTTAATAACCTCTGACTGTCCTGGTCCCTTCCCTGGAATCATTTTTCTCCTGATTTCAGATGGAATTGGTACAGCTGGAAGCCCTAACCCAGTCTCAGGCGCTCATATCCTTCAGTGTGCAAACCTGCTTTGTGGATCTGACAATGACATCACAGAGATCTATTCCTAAATTTGTTGCAGTAACTATGCATACCCACTGGATGTAAATTCTAGAAGTGGACAGTGAAGTGGCAATAACATTTAGCAGACCAATCTAGAAATCTCAACAAGTCCCAAATAATTGGGGCAATCTGATGAAGCTGGAGACTAATTTTAAGGTTACTGAAGTGGAGAAGACAAAAAAACTCTACTCTGCAACAGAAAGGGGATATATACAGGAATTCACGGGACTGTTGCTACTGCAGAGAGAGAGAGAAAGAGATAAAAAGGGAAAAGGAAGACTCGTAGATTGAAAATGCAGTATAATCAAAGCTGAAATTACTCCCAAGTGATAAAAAAAACTGAAAATAGGAAGGAAACAGATTAATGAAAACATATAAGAGGATTGGAGGGAAGAGGTTTTTGACAAGCACAATGCAAACTTTCCTCAAAAATAAGCACTCCACCATAATAGAAATGATAGAAGAGGGACATTCTACTGTAGGAAGTACGCACAGAGGGGAAAAAAACCAGAATTGCCCAGATAAAAAGCAATCATGTGAGCAGTGAAAGGGAAAAACTCTCTAAACAATAGATGAGCACAAGCTACGCTAAAGGGGATGGGCGGAGGAGGGAGATTGCTGGGGAGCAGCACAATGCGAAGCACATACGGGAAACAATACAGATGAAACAACGCTGGCAGCAAAGCCCTGCTTTCAAACTTTCAAAAAGCTCCTTATTTGCTGACGGTGGCGTAAGGAAGCAAAAACCAAAGGCCTCACAAAAGAGTGGGGAATATGGTAAGAAGGGAAGATAAAATATTTCTGATAAGACAGAGGTGGGAGCAGAAGTGAAACAAACGGGAAATTACAGGCAGAGCATTTCCAAGAAATCTGCATGGAGGACAAAAACAGGGAGAATGGGTGAAAGGTACCAGAAGCAAGGCTGTGTTTATGCGTCCTAAAGTTCAGTGCAGTCCCAGGCAGAATTTTTCCAGTTGATTCTCGTTGAAAACAATGAGTCTAGAGTTCAATTACTCTGTAGGGCAGGGGTAGGGAACCTGTGGCTCGAGAGCCGCATGCGGCTCTTCTGCCCTTGCACTGCGGCTCCATGAGCCGAGCTGCCGGCTTCATCCTTGCCTGCCCTGCAGGCAGCAGGGCGGGTGCACCAACTGCCCATGGGCGGATGGCTGGCATACCGCTGGCTTCCTCTCACCTGAATTCCCTGCTGGGACGGGCGCGGGCGCTTTCCTGGCGGATGGCGAGGCCGAGCCGCCGGCTTCATCCTTGCCCGCCCTGCAGGCAGCAGGGCGGGTGCATCCATGCGCTTCTCAGAATGAGTGGAGTAAAAGGTAAAAAAACCCAATATATACAGTGTTATCTTTATTTTAAATGTCAAAATTTATTTGCGGCTCCAAGTGTTTTCTTTTCCCGTGGAAAACAGGTCCAAATGGCTCTTTGAGTGTTAAAGGTTCCCTACCCCTACTGTAGGGGATTAACACTTAACACGTCTACTTTCAGAATACGTTCCACCCAGTCAGATCTGCCAGATAACTAAAGTTCCTGGAGGTTTGGGGGGTGGACCCTCAGGAGGGCAGGGTTTGGGGAAGACAGAGACCTCAGCACAATGCCATAGAGTCCACCCCGCAAAGCAGCCATGTTTCTACCAGGGGGACTGATCATTATTGTCTGGAGGTCACTTGTAATTCTGGGAGATCTCCAGCCACTTCCTGGAGCCTGGCAACTCTATCAATCACAGTTCTGTCAGAACGTTATTTCCGACTGATGTCCCTCCCCTCTCCAAACCCTGCCCTCCTCAGGTTCCACCACCAAAATCTCCAGGTATTTCCCAACCCAGAGCTGGCAAACTTGGTGACCATCCCAAGGTCACCCAGCAGGCTTCATGTGGAGTAGAGGGGAATCAAACCCAGTTCTCCAGATTAGAGTCTGCTGCTCTTAATGACACCATGCTGGCTATCCTAGGCAGCAGTCGACCCAGCCTTGAAAACCCTCTGGTCTGTCTCTGTTTATCTTTTCTGTATGGGTTCATCTGTCTGTATAGGTCAATTCCATGGCTCTTAAAGCTGGTCAGCCTTTTTTTGTTTCCTCTCCAAACCACACACATCACAGGCTTTTGCGTTTCGATGCGTTAATTGATTGGTCAACAACAGGCCTTCAGAAATGTTGTGTCTTGGATCTGAACATTTGAATGGAGCAAACCACAGTGGTTAAAAATAAAATCCATCCAGACTTCGTTTAAAGACTTCTACAGAGGCAAAGAAGCCTATATGATGAATCTGGTAGTAGCATGTATCATTTCAGGAGGGGGGGGGGATGGATATTTGAACATTCTTTCTTCCACACCAACTAAAATACTCTTGATGCATATAAAACTCTTGGGCCGTTTCCGCGACGTAAGTCAAAGAAGGCGTTTCTCCACGCCGCAGAATTCTCGCCGGGCGTGGAGTAAGGCGGAGGCCGCTCGCATGCAGCATGCGCGGCTGCCTCCAGAGAGGCCGGGTAGATCGGCAGGCGGCTCCGGCCAAGACGAGTCGCTTCTTTCTCGCTCCATTCTCATCGTCGCTCTCACTGTAGCCCGCCGTTAGCCTGTTAATGCCAGTTACCAGCCGCTGCCGTCCCACCTCCAGGGTCGGAGTGACAGTTGCATGGCGTAGCCGCTGGCCGACCGCCAGCAGGCCGGATCTACAGGGACACGGGCGGAGTGGGACGGGAAGGTAACAGAAGTGTTCCTCGGGCGTTGAACTGTTCGCGACCATCGCCGGGTAACATCGCTTCTCAAAAACAACCCCTTTGGCACAGCGGTTGTTTTTAGGGCGGCCTGACCACGCCTCTGGGGAGTGGGAGAGCCGTTATCAGGTCAGCCAGCTTCGCTGCAACGCTGGGTGAACGTATGCTGCCTGGGGGCGTATGCTTTTACCGCCTCCCCAGGCCGCTTGTTTTTGGCCCGCGGCGGAAAGGGCCTTTGAAAGAAGAAGTCTCCAAGCCCCCGATTGCTCCCTGTTACAAGGGAGGCAGGAGGATGGGACGGATTTTCTCTGTCATATGCCAGTCTTGTGGCTACAACACGTTTCCTTTACATTCCTCACTCAGAGGGGCTCCTTTGGTCAGTCACCATCTCTTTATTCTGTCCTAACTAGGTTGTCATGAATTTAAAATGGAAGGAGGGAATGAAATGTGTGCCTTCCTCTGTTGCCGGGGGAAGGATGAACTTGGGAAAATGGGTATTATATGTACAGAATCATTTCTGTGGTACATCCTAGTAGCAGCCGGGTAGATTTGCCAGCATGAGGCTGGAAGACTCACCAGTCAAGTGGGGGCCTTTGTCAGCAACATAGTGATATCAGTAAGAAACGTGACGGCATCATTTCTGGTACAAGAGGAAGTGACATCACCTCATCACCGGTGACACTATAGCATTTGGCCCAAACCCTATAGTTTCATCATATAGTTTTGGCCAAATGCTAGAGCGTTTTTGGTAATGAGAAGATATCATTTCTGATTGCATCATGGGACGGCCACTGCCTTTTGATTTTGCTCTAACTTCATGACCAAAGAGTCTCCCAATTAGAAAAATATAAGCCATGACAACAAGCAAAATGGGGTCTTTCTCACTCTCAACAAGACCTGTTACCCCCTCCCAGAACACCAGTGAGGACTTCCACAGAAACATCCTTTTCTCTCAACACTCTAAACTCTTGTTCCTTATTATTAGTGACTGGCTGACTTGAATCCAAAGCAAACATCCCCTGCATTTGTTCATATTGATCTTTAGCGACCCTTGATTCTGTTCTTTCCCCAATCGTAAGAACATAAGAACATAAGAACAAGCCAGCTAGATCAGACCAGAGTCCATCTAGTCCAGCTCTCTGCTACCAAGCAGTGCGGGCTCCACCAGGGTGCTCTTTGGGAGCCTCACATGCAGGATGTGAAAGCAAGGGCCTTTCATGCTGCTGCTGCTCCCCGAGCACCTGGTCTGTTAAGGCATTTGGCAATCCTTGTGATCAAAGAGGATCAAGATTGGTAGCCATAAAGCGACTTCTCCTCCATAAATCTGTCCAAGCCCCCCTTTTAAAGCTATCATCCAGGTTAGTGGCCAAATCACCACCTCCTGTGGCAGCATATTCCAAAACACCAATCACACGTTGCATGAAGAAGTGTTTCCTTTATTAGGTCCCCCCCACCCCCCCCCCCAGCATTTTCAATGAATGCCCCTGAGTTCTAGTACAGTGGTGGCTTAACCTGATGGCATACGGGTGCCAGAGGTGGCACTCCTAGAGCCCCTTTCTGTATAACGCTGCGGCACAGAGTCCCCTACTACACACACACACAATATTCTAGGCTGGTCTGGGCACAATCGCTTACCTGGGAGTAAGCCTCGGGTTGCTGGCAATGGGACTTGCTTCCCGAAAGTAAAACCTCCTCTTAGGGTCGTGGATTCAATCCCATCTCGACGTGTTGCACGGTTAATTTGCTGTTTCACCTGCTTTTACTTCCCCGAAAGTAACGCTAAGCTTTTAAACTAAAACCTCAATATCTCAAAATAAATTCGTCGCGGTTGGCACTTTCTATGATGAATATGTGGGTTTTGGGTTGCAATTTGGGCACTCGGTCTCGAAAAGGTTCGCCATCACTGTTCTAGTATTATGAGAAAGAGAGAAAAATTTCTCTCTGTCAACATTTTCTACCCCATGCATAATTTTATAGACTTCAATCATATCCCCCCCCTCACGTCCGTCTTCCCTTCCAAACTAAAGAGTCCCAAACGCTGCAGCCTCTCCTCATAAGGAAGGTGCTCCAGTCCCTCAATCATCCTTGTTGCCCTTCTCTGCTTATTGCCTCTCCCCGCCTCCCCGATCTTATCTTTGCATGTAAGGTGCTCTAAGTAGGGCGCTGTCTTTATATACAGATATTTCTGTATGAATAATAGATTGGCCATAACAATAGGATCATTTTCCCAGCCTCTTTTTGTTGAAAGCGCTTGCATGGTTTTGCTCTGCGGCTCCATAGTTATTTACTTATCTTGCCTAGACGGATGTTTGCTAGGGTCACACTATCTGACAGATTTCCATGGAGTAGCAATAATATTGCCCATTATCAGATCAAAGAAGTCACAGCCATCAGCTTGATGATAGGGGAGTTTCCCCACTACCACCACCACAATTGCACTAAGAAGAAAAATCTGATCATACGCCAGCGTAACTTTTCACGTATTTGCTGGTTTCCAATTTTTTTTATTGCTTTTTTGCCTGGCGCTTTCATTTTCTAAATTCCATTTGCCCCGGGCAAAAATAAACATCTTGATGGAGAACAATGGGCAAGAGGAGTGCAAATAAAAAAACCCTACACTGTCACACTCCCCTGCAATTACTTTGTGTTGATATCAATATCTTAATGATTACAGCTCATGAGCTGAGCACACGGATTCACCTCCTCCTCTTCAGAAATGTTTTCTTTTCTTTCTTAGTATTTCGCAACCCCCTGCTGCAGTTTTGTATACAAGTTGAAAAACCTACGCCTATAGCTTGGAAGGGAGATGCCAAAAAAACACACATGGCTTTTAAAAATGTGCCTCTAACAGCTTTCCTGGAGAAGGAGATTGCTGACAGTGATCTTGAGCCATAGTTCTTTGTGATAAAGGACAACCATATCTAGCTGAATTGGTTTCAGAGCTGCACATGCTGTCCCCAGACTGGGATTATGACATGGAGCCATTTTTGCCAATTCAACGGAATGAGACAAGTGCAGCCTGATCAGGTGGGGCATGGGAGGAGGGGATGAGCAGTAGTGGATCTAGGGGGGTCATGGGCCCCAGGCGCCACTCGTGGACATCACATGGGGTGGTGCATTTGGCCAGCTGCCCGGGGATCCAATTTTAGATGACTCTGAGCTCAATCTTGTGAGAGGGCAATGTGCAAGCGGGAAGTGAGACTGACTGGCGGGGGGGACGTGGAGCAAGCACCAGTCACACTTGCTCACATTGAATCTCAATTGCCATTTCAATGCCCATTCCTCTAGTTTGATGAGCTCCTGTTGGAGCTCGTCACAATCCATTTTCGTCTCAACCACCCCTCCTAAATAATTATCCACCCTAAATAATCTGCAAATTTGGCCACCTCTCTACTCACCCCTAACTCCAAGTCATTTATGAACAAACTAAAAAGCACTAATTCCAAACATATCCCAAGCAACCCCACTGCTCACATCTCTCCATTGTGGGAAATGACCATTTATTCCTACTTTCTGTTTCCTATTTGTGTTACCGCGCTGCCTGGGTAACTTTATTTCCCCAGATCTGCCAGCTCTCAGCAGCGCAGAGGAACAGAAACAGGACCCAACACAACGAGTATAGTAAAATAATAATGGCATTACAGAGATGCTGACTCACGTTGTCAGCACTCTTCTGCATCTGACGGCAACCTGCGCTTGCCTAGCAGCTTCTTTATTAATAATCCTTTTCTCCCACCGGGAGTCTGGGGGAGTACAGGACAACCTACAATCATTCATCATTCTACAAAATACATGGGAACCAATCATACATCTACAAATACATAGGACCACTAGGAATCCAGAGGGCAGTTTCTTCTCGAATTTTAAGTATGAAGCAGGGTGAGGTGATGACGAGGGCACAGGCGGGAAAACACAAAAGAGTCCTTTGGGTGCTCAAGCTTAAGAAACGAAACCTAACGATGATGCGGCACTCCTCTTATCTGCCTGCTGCGGGATTGTAGGCAGATGGAGGCGCTTCTTCCGGGTCTCTCTTTGTCCAATGTCCATTCTTGATTTTAGCAAATGAAAGGGACATGCCCAGGTGGAGCAGGGGTGGATTCCTGCCTTGAGCTAAGGAGGTTCCATGCAGACACAAATGCAAACTACAACAGTAAATTCCACATCCTACCTAATACAACTTGTTCCTATCTGACTTATAAGAAATAAAGTATAATTGCACCTTTATTAACAACAAGATGGGGCGGTCTACAAATTCAAGAAATAAATAAAAAAATAAAATAAAGATCAGAAATGGGATAATTCATTTCTGATTCCGCTATCATTTGTGGCCAACTTCCAATCCATAGGAGTACTTTTCCTCTTATCCCATGACTCTGAAGTTCAGTCAGCAGTCTTTGGTGAGGGACTTTGTCAAAGGCTCTCTGGAAGTCCATCTAAACAATGTCTACCAGCTTATCCCAATCCACAGGTTTATTGACGTTTTCAAAGAATTCTGGAACTGCCTGAGAGAATCATGAGCCAATTTCAGGGAACTCTGACTTCAAACCATCTTGATTGCTTTGGGCAGAACAGTGGTGTATCTAGTGAAATCCAATATCTGACTTTACCATGATAGATTTGGGATGTAGACCATTTCATCTGTAATCTAGGTGCTGCAAGAACACAAGCAATGATGTGTAATGAACTTGTTTCCCTTTGAGTGGGAATAATTGAGAAAAAAGCTTGGAACTTTGCCAATAAATTCCATGACAGAAAACCAATGATGTGTTCCAATTCTAGTAAATGACAATATAAAGCTTCACTTTTATCCGTTGACTTCACTTGGCCCCCTGAGCGGCCCGTATTTATGTGAGGTGTGCGGGTGCAAAACTGCCATTTTACAATACAAATTGAAATAATAATTTAGACTTCAATTTAAAAAGAGAGAGAGAGGCGCTATTAGATAGGGGATTTATTGGCAGTACATAACCATCCCGGCATTCGATGAAATTAAGTCTTTGAAGTCGTATAATGGATTTTCGGAGGAAGTCGAGCATCAATAATTATTTCTTTCAGCATGCATTGGCGAGACACACCTCTTATCATTGCATTCAAATAAAGTCACCATGCTCTGTTCCTATATACAATCTTAAGAGGGTGGAGCTTTGAAAGGGAGACATTTTTTCAGAGCACCCCCCCAACTGATCCCAACCACCAACACCTACTCTAGAAGCACTGCGTAGCTAAAACATGACTCACTCCTTTGATAAGTCACCCATATCCAATCATGTGTTTATCAAAGGGGAAAAGGTGTCATGGATCTATTCTTCATACAAGTAAAGGCAACTTTTTTAGCCTGAATGCCAAAAAAGTAGCATCTACCAGGAAATTAAAAAGACGGGAAGAGAGATGGAGCTGTACTTGGCTAGATAACCTGCATATACTGTCTTCAGATCTAATTCTTTTTGTATAGGAGGAAGGGACTAAAATAAGACTACATTGCAAATATCAGTATGAAGCATCAGTGTTTCTGTTTTTGAAGGACAAACTTTGGAGTGTGATTAAAATGGATGAAAATAATACACATGTACTGTTGGTTCATAAAAGATGCATGGAAGAGAGATGGAATGGTACGGCTTGATCTTGGAAGTTAAGCAGGGTTGATACTTAGATGGGAAACCATCTCTCTGCAGAGGAAGGCAATGGCAAAACACCTGCACTTCTCATTTTCCTTCACTGGGGTTTCCATAAGTTGGTTCTGACTTGTCAGGACTTTAAATGTATGCAGAAGATGCATTGGCCCTCTAAGGGCAGAAGAGTATACATTCAGACTTCCTCCCACAGATAGGGTTGCCCCAATGTGGAGGTATTAATGTGATGCCATAAACTCCACCCTTTGAAGTTGCCATTCTCTACAGGAGAACCAATTTCTATAGTCTAGAGATTAACTGTAATTCTCCAGCTCCTGTCTGGAGGAGCCACCATTACTCATACCCAAATTTTA
Organism: Sphaerodactylus townsendi; assembly: GCF_021028975.2. Taxonomy (NCBI): domain Eukaryota; kingdom Metazoa; phylum Chordata; class Lepidosauria; order Squamata; family Sphaerodactylidae; genus Sphaerodactylus; species Sphaerodactylus townsendi. Next base: position 69,511,307 of record NC_059435.1, read on the forward strand.
ATTGCAAACAGTTGCTACTGTACAGGATCCTGCTGGCTCCCAGCTGTGGTCTAGGCCTAATCCAGCTTCATTACACATCTGCTTTGGGAGCAAGGAGCTTCCATCCAGAGCAAAACTGAATGGCAGGTCACTGTTCAGTGGTGTAGTGGCTGTTGCCTACCTTTTAGGGCTCAGCCTGGTCTGAATGGGAACCCCTGGGAGGAAGACTCAGATAGAGAAGTATTGGTCCCAGATCTCAAGCAGGTTCTACCTTGTAGATGCAGAGAACTGAGCAGCCAGGGAGTTCCTGCAAGACCAGAGCTCAGGTCCCCAGGCTCTGTGCAGAGCACCAGGCTGGGATCCACAGCCAGGTCTAAGCTCTGAGACTCCCCAGCAAGAGCTTAGCTCGGAGACTCTTCAGCCCCTTGATTCAGAGCCAGAGGAGACCCTGTCAGCTCTCTCATTCCCCCTGTCTCCAGAGCCCCGGAGCAATGCAGGAGGAGACTACGACCTAGCTTACAGCAAAGGAGACACAGCAGCAGGTTAGCAACTATGGCAGTGGTGGCAGACCTAGAGCAGCTCAGATGTTTATTCGCATTATCAGCTCTCGCACTACTGAATTCCCGTAAACTGCAGCATGGGCCAATTGGCCATGCTGGCAGAGGCTGAAATGAAATTAATAAGATACATGTACCGATCTAGAGCCCGCATATGAATGCCACCACTGAGTCAAAGGATGGTGGAGCTAGAGTAGATGCAGAGCCTTTTCAGGAGCTAGACTAGGGTAACCCAGCTGCAAGAGGTTATTGCACAAGGGAATGGGAGGCGGGCTATAAAAGAGAGGTTGCAGCTGAGCTAGCTTGTTGTAGCAAAGTTGTGGTTTAGTTTGCTGGTTACTGTTTCTTGTCTTGTCTGGATTCCTTGCTCTGTGCACATTAAATGTCTGAACCTGAAAAGACCTGTGTGTGGACTATGCTTGGTTTCTGAGGGCCTATATACAACACTACCCTTGAACGATTACACTCTTATCCCGTCTTTCTTCCCAGGGCCAGGTTTCCAAGAACCACTGTGTGTCTCCACACAAAAAATGATTTCTGCCCCATCTCATGTTCAGAAGAATCCATACAAGTTACTGTATGAACAGGCTACTCAATACCTCCTGGCCTGCTAAGACCACACTTTCTAGGCAAGCTTTCGGAGTGATTTTTATTGATTGAGCTGTAATTTGCTCTCATTCTTTCTCTCGGACTTAGACAGGATAGAAGAAGAAAGCTAAATATATACTGTGCTTGTGATCAGAGGCATAGCTATGGAAAATGGAGCCTGGGGCAAAATCTGAGGTGGGGGACGGGACAACGATGAGGGGGCGCGATCGGGCAGATGAGGGGATGGGGAGCAATTGGGTGATTTTGTGCCCCCACGTGGCTCCCACAGGGAGTACCCGGGGCATTTGTCCCCGGATGTCCCCATGGGAGCTTTGTCACTGCTTGTGATAATGGCACAAGTTGAGGCAAAAGTATTTTAAAGAGGAAAATAGAACCTCAGTGAGAGAGCAGATAACACCTGTTTATGATCCCACAGGGGCCTGGTGTCTGTTGATAGTTCCTTCAGGTTGGAGCCAGGGCAGAAAAGGCCCTGGCTCTGGTCAAGGCCAATCACACATCGCTGGGGCCAGGGATTACCAGGAGCTTTTTATCAGAGGATCGGAGCGTTCTCTGCGGTCAATATGAGGTGAGGCAGTTCCATAGATACAGAGGTCCCAGACCACTCAGGCCTTGAAGGTTATAACCAGAACCTTGAACCTGATGTGGAATTCTACTGGCTGCCAGCGCAGCTGCTGGACCACAGGTGTTATATGTTTTGGTTGCTGTGTGGTTTCCGGGCTGTATGGCCATGTTCTAGCAGCATTCTCTCCTGACGTTTTGCCTGCATCTGTGGCTGGCATCTACAGAGGATCTGAGGATCTGCCAGCCAGAGATGCAGGCAAAACATCAGGAGAGAATGCTGCTAGAACACGGCCATACAGCCCGGAAACCACACAGCACCCAAGTGATTCCGGCCATGAAAGCCTTCGACAATACATTGTTATATGTTTTCTCACTGATGTACCGGTGAGAAGTCTGGCAGCTGCATTCTGGACCAGTGTTAGTTTCCAAATCAGTCTCAAAGGCAGGCCCACATAGAGTGAATTGTAGTAGTCTAACCTTTGTGTGGATCACTGTGGCAGAGAGACTTTGACATTGTCCTAAAAAGAACAAAAAACTCAGAATAATTCAAAAGCACAATAGCATACACCGTGCTAACCTTCTACCTTTAGTATCCCTTTCTCTCCCGTAATATTCACTCTATTTGATTGTGGCTCCTAACAGTTTCAAATGAAACTCAGGCTTTTTACTTGTAACACCTATTATGTCTCCCCACACACACACACACACACACACACACACACCACACTGCATATCTGCTCTTTACTTTTATTGTTGCTAGAAGCCAGCTTTTCAAACAGGAAAAAACAACAATACAGCAGAAAACAGAAAAAAGCTCTTTTCCAACCAGCCGAATGTGACCGTGTCAACACCAGTGCCTGAGAACAATATCATGGCATGCTTAAAGGCATCGCTGACAAAGCCTTGAAGTCCGGTACAACAGGAAACAAAGATATTACAGTTGATTTATGTCTCTGTTTGATACCTGGAGAGAACAGAACACAAATATTTCTGAGCTGAGAAGAGAACATTTTCTGATCCTTCTAGACAGAAGCAGTTGTCTGTCTTGGCAAGAGTCAGCACCGCATTTCTCAAAGTCTGAGGAAAAATGTTGTAATATTAAAAATCTATATACTGATTGTACATAGTATACCCCATATCCAGCAATGCTACAAATAGGATTTGGGGCTCTGGGGAAAAGTGCATTGCTGATTCCCTTCTGCACCTCTTGCATACTTTTTGTGCACATTCTCTGATAATGCAAATACATTATTTGAACAGGTGCTCTTTCCACATTTAGCTGTATGCCCAACCTGAAGTTGACCAGAGTCTGGCATTATGTAAACTGCGGGAAGGGGGGGGCGGCTACAACAGCAATAAAACAAGAAAAGTTGCAAAGCATTCAGAGCAGGATTGGATCCAAATCGCTTTTGATCAGCGGGAGCGGGGGCAGAAAAGATTGATCGGGACAATGTTTTCTCTTCCTACAAATGCCAGTCTCCAGTTGGAACACTGAGGATCCCATGGAATTACAGGTAATCTCCAGACAAGCCTCTGGGTGAGTGCTCCTGCACGGTCTAGAAGTGGTGGATCTGCCAAGTGTGGTGTAGTGGTTAAGAGCAGGTGGATTCTAATCTGGAGAACTGGGTTTGATTCCCCCCCCCCCAATGGCAGAGGCTTATCTGGTGAACTAGATGTGTTTCCACATTCCTATATTCCTGCTGGGTGGACTAGTCACAGTTCGTCAGAACTCTCTCAGCCCCACCTACCTTACAAGGTGTCTGTTGTGGGAAGAGGAAGGGAAAGGAGCTTGTAAACCACCTTGAGTCTCCTTGCAGGAGAGAAAGACACCAGCTGAATCAATAGACCTGAACCAGCACAGGGTTCTGGCTCAGAGCTAATTAAAAGGACTAAGGAAGATGCCAGTAGCTCTGGGTTTCCAGATGTAAGCCTGCATTGCAGACAAAGGTTGAGACCTCAAAGGAGAGGCACCTCTCAGTAAGGTTACGGGCAATGCATTACCCAGAGTCTTTGTAGGAGCAGTCCCAGGAAATAGCTCTGAGGAATAAAAGGCCTGTGGCAGGAACTGCAGTTGTGATTGCAAAATGTGTTTTTCCTGACCTGTGCCGGCGTGCCATTGTTGGTTCCAGACCCTGACTGACTATGGACCGGCTTCTTGATCTTGACTCTCAGCTTCTCCTTGTTGCTGTGTGCCTTCCTGGCTTCTGACTCTTGGCTTGATGGTCATTGCTCTGGACCCTCCTACGAACTTGTTATCTCTTGAATTATTCCCTGCTATACTATTGTCAGCACATACTCAGCTCTGAGCCTCCTCAGTGCTGTGTGTTGCTGTAGCAGCACACCGGCCCCACCCAGCCACCACAATTAGTTCCCAGCGCTGGTGTTGTGGCAGGCAAAGGCCAGGTAGAAGCCTACTAATGTTGGCTCCCCATTGGCCATGCCTCTGCAATGCCCCCGTTACACCAGTAAAGGTAGCAGGGGCACTGGAGCATGGCTGGCGTTGGCAGATTTACCTCTCTACTGGAGTAAGTGCCCAGGGAGGGCAAATCCACTGGCACAGCTGCACACTGCCTTAGCAGGTGGATTCCCCACAAGCACATTTGGCTGTTACCTACCTCAAAGAGCTGCTGTGAAGATAAAATGGGGAGGAAGAACCTAGGGATTTTTGGGGGGAAAGGCAGGATAAATATGCATTACGATGCAATTCTAAACATAGTTTTATGCTTCTTAGTCCACTAAGGGCAATGGGATTAGAAGCATCATAACCCTGTTGAGAATTGCATGGCTAGACAGATAGGCCTGTTGTTTTGTTATTGTCATCATGTACATAATGTAAACAACAGATTGTCTTTTATTTTCTGGATTTATTTTCCAATATTTTTTCCCTATTATTTCTCGCTCAAGGGGCATTCTGTGCGCCAACAATAACTACCATTCCAACTACATACACTGTGACTTCTTAGGTGGCTGTTTATCTGCATTTTGGCTTGGGTGTTGTTTGAAACACTTCAAAGAGCCCGTGCCATCTGATGTCCTATGACGAGATGCTGACAAGCTCCCTCTATGAAGCCCTAGAATGCTCCAAACCGGCTTTTTCTTCACAGTTATGTAAAACTTTTTGAAGGATGAACACCAGCCGAACTTTAATCAGAGGAAGGAATCTCGCTTGGCAAAGGTCATTTGGAAACAAGAGCCAAGCTGCCTCCGTCCGTTTTCTTATAACCAATCAATTAAGGAGCAAGCCATGGAAACATCAAAGGTTGCCGCTCGCATCACAGCAATGAAACGAAGAGCACTCCGGGAACTAATAATTGGCCTGGTTTATCTCCTTATTAAGCGGATTTACACGTATGCATTTTATACCCTCCTTCTGTTGCCTTCTCAACGATAAAAAGGAATTTAAGGCAAACATGGCAAAAGCCTTTTTTTGGGGGAAAGTGAAATATAATGTAATTATTGAGAGCAAAAATGACTGGAGGCGTTAGAATGGATCTGAAGACTCTTTTCTGCTCAGTGAGGTGCTTCCTCCTCCTGAAAGCAGAACTTCTAATTTTGCTGAAGGGAGAAGCTGGGTCCTAAACACGGGCCTTCATTCACCAGGTGATGCCCTCTGATTCCCTGAAGGTTCAGGAATTCATTGGAATTCTTGGGGGTGGGACTGTGTTGATAGACCAACATTGATAATAACAATTCAGTTACAATGTTTTACTCTGTAAAGGAGCAGCAGTGGCGTAGGAGGTTAAGAGCTCGTGTATCTAATCTGGAGGAACCGGGTTTGATTCCCAGCTCTGCCGCCTGAGCTGTGGAGGCTTATCTGGGGAATTCAGATTAGCCTGTGCACTCCCACACACACCAGCTGGGTGACCTTGGGCTAGTCACAGCTTCTGGGAGCTCTCTCAGCCCCGCCTACCTCCCAGGGTGTTTGTTGTGAGGGGGGAAGGGCAAGGAGATTGTAAGCCCCTTTGAGTCTCCTGCAGGAGAGAAAGGGGGGATATAAATCCAAACTCTTCTTCTTCTTCTTCTTCTGTAAGCCATCTCAAATAGCTTCTGTGGAGAGATGCCATAGAATCTTTCTGTTCAAACATGTGTGATACACACAGATAGTCAGTATGGTATAGTGGTTGGACTGAGGAAACCTGGCTTCAAATCTTTGCTCAACCATGCAGAAAATTGGGTACTCCTGAGTCTGTCACTCTCTCAGGTTGACCTACTTCACAGGGTTGCCATGAAAGTAAAATAGAGGAGTAAGATATATGTTGCCCTGCGCTCCTTGGAAGATAGGAAGGACAAAACACAGATGATATTATGTGTATATATAAAAGTGCTGTCAATTTGCAACTTATGGTGATCCCAGCAAGGGGATTTCAAAGCAAGCAAGATCTTCCTCTGCAGAGTATTCCTTGGTGGTCTCCCATCCAACTACCAACCCTGCTTAGCTTCCAAGATCTTATGAAACTGGGCTGTGCCACACCATAAATGTATTTTCTTTTATGTACACTGAGAGCATATGCACCGGAGACAAATTCCTTGTGTGTCCAATCACACTTGGCCAATAAAGATTCTATTCTATTCTATTCTATTCTATTCTATTCTATTCTATTCTATTCTATTCTATTCTATTGCAGATGACATTCGAAATAGATATATTTACGTGAGGTAAAATAGGCATTTGTTATTTTGCAGAAAGGAAGTTGTGTGTTTTTGTTTCGTTGGAAACTCTCATTTGATTCAATGTATCTTTTGTCACGGCCAATTTCCTACAGGAGATTGAAAGGCATTTTAAGGTGCTTTCTGATGAGTGTCTTGATCTCTGGTGACCCAGGTGGGCATGGCTTGTATTTCGACCCCAAAGCTCTGACAATATCGCTTGATCGATTCCGATTCTGAAACAGCCTAACCTTAAAACCTTCTTGCTCAGAGGGCTTGTAATAACACTGGAACTCCTCCATCACATCCCAAAACACGTCCGTTCTTGGATGGGTGAGCATAAAAGTGTATTACGTTTCCAAGGCTGCTTAAACTGACAATCGTGAACATTCTGGGCAGTTGTCTCCTGGCTGTACTTCCAGACACTGCAGGTGTAATAAAGAAGCTCACTGCTCCTTTCGTTTATTCGGCTCTCAGGAATAAAAGATGGCTCCTAACAGTAGATCTGTGCCAGGGGATGGGAAGTGTGGTTAAATCTTTAGCCCAGGGGAGCAGGCAAGTGATTTCACATCACATAAACTGATAGCGCACTGTACACAATAAGGGCACCAGATTTGTGCCAAAAAAAGAAAGCAAACTTTTGATGTTGCCTCAGACAGAGGCAGATTTAACTCAGTACCGTGAGATCTGATGACCAGCACCTTTCTCAAGCTGGGTTTTCCAATGTGGTGCCCTGTCAATTTCCCCAAGACAATAACTCACCTGATGGGTTCAAGGATTTTATGGAAGACATGAGAAAGACAGTTCCGGCGAAAAGGCGCCAAAGCAGTTGATAATATGTTGCAGCAATTCCCCACCCCCACCACATGAGAACCAAGTCAGTTAGGAAAAGTCCAGCCTGAAGGCTCATCCCAGCCTCCAAGCTCCACAGCCAGGGAAACAGATAAGTGGCACCTTCAAATGCTAAAGCTCTCCCCAGTAATTCCCCCCTCCCAGCAATGGCATTCTGACATGCCCAGGGGAACCATGGTTCCTGCCAGTACCTCCCTTCATAACTGCAGATTTTTGAGACAGTGGGTGGGGCCACTGTGAGACACAACATGTTATTTGCTTCCCTCATTCAAATGAAAAGTTTTCCAACAGAGGATGAGGAGAACTGGGAAGCGGCTGGACTTTCCTTACTCCTTGTGTTCTTCTGTTCCCTCTTCAAGGTTTCATTCCTGCCCAGAGGCGGGAGGAGGGAGGTGTTCTGTTTGGCTCCACTTCCTGAGGCAGCCATTTTGGGTTTGGCTCCTCTTCCTGTAGAAGTCTTATTTTGGAGTGGTGCTCTCCAACCCCTCTCAAAATTCCAAAGAGACTAACAGCCCCAAGAAGGTTGGGGGTTGGCCCCTGATGTAAAGTCCCTAATCTAAAGGTAGAGATCCCTCCCAAAAGACCCTGGAGGACCCTGCCTGCCATAGGCCATATTTACCTTGATGGACCACTGGTCTGGTCTAAGGAAACTTCATGGGTTCCTGTGCTCATGTGTACTACCTGACATTTTTGGGTTATTAGAAATGCACTCAGCTGGGCATAGAATATAAGAGGAACTCTGCAGGATCTGACCAGTGGTCTGTCTTGTCCAGCATCCCATCCCAACCACTTACTGTGAGAGCCACCAACAGTGCATAGAGTCCAAACCCTTGTCCTGATGTTGCCTCCTGGCACTGGGATTCAGAACATTACTGCATCTGATTGCAGAGGTTCCCTTTAGCTCCTGATAAACTTGTCCCCCATGCATCTGTCTAATTTCCTTTTAAAGTCGTCTATACTTGTGGCTATCACTCCGTCCTTCGGCAGCAAATTCCACATTTTAATCTCTCCTCATGTAAAGGAGTATTTCCTTTTGTTCGTCTTAAATCTTCCTGGGACCTGGTGTCTGCTCTCTGCCCCGGCCTGTACGGCTTGCCAAAAAAGAACATACGGCATTGAAAGATGTAACAGTGAATGTTGAAGCAATATAATTTTTATCACAGTTGGATGATACTGTGGTTTTAACAGTGCCATTCTAAACAGCGTTATGCCTTTCTAAGTCTACTGAAAGGCTGCTTAGGATGGCAATGGAAAACTGCAATTCTGTGGACACTGTATTGCAAGAAAGTCCCGTTGAATAAAACGGGAGTTCAGTGGGGCTTTCTGAGTATGCCTGGTTGGTGCATTCTTAAACCATTACACACTTTTCCAAGGACACTGAGAGCCCGCGTGGTGCAGTGGTTAAGAGCAGGTGGATTCCAATCTGGAGAACCGGGTTTCATTCCCCACTCCTTCACCTGAGTGGCAGAGGCTTATCTGGTGAACCAGATGTTCACTCCTACATTCCTGCTGGGTGACCTTGAGTTAGTCATAGTTCTTTGGAACTCTCTCAGCCCCACCTACCTCACAAGGTATCTGTTGTGGGGAGAGGAAGGAGCTCGTAAGCCACCTTGAGTCTCCTTACAGGAGAGAAAGGTGGGGTATAAATCCAAACTCTTTTTCTTCTTTTTAATTATATTATTATTATATTATTATTATATCCTGAGCCCTTAGGGGATAGGGCAGTATATTAAATTCAATAAATAAATAAATAAATAAATAAATAAAATATTTATACCCACCTCATATTAGCATCTCCAGGTGGCTTACAAAGGTCAACAAAACTATAAAAACCACAATAAAAACATCATGAATAAAATATAACAAAACAGCATCTGAAATGCTGTTTCAGCAACAAAAAACAGCAGCAAAAATCTGAAATTTCAGATTTCACACCTTTCAGCAGAACTTTGAACATTCAAAAATGTCTAGATGTTCCTCTTACAAGTTTATTATGTCATAAAAGCACACTACAACCGAAAACCAAAATCTCTGCTGTCAAATCCAATGCATAAATTTGCAACTCACAGAAATGCAAAGACGAGTCCATTTCCTCCAGTGGAAGAAAGCCAGGCTTACATGTCTTGCCAGCTCAATTGCCAAATGGGACTTTAAACGGTAAAGAGGCAGTAGCACTCTGGCAAGTTTTTCCGTGTTCATCAATGTGAAAAGGAGAAGGTGAGATCTAAAGTAACAAGACACTGACCAGATGCAGTAGATTAATTTGGAAAGTTGGAAAGGCTCAAGAGGAAACTTTTCCAAGTATGATTGATGGGCTCGTGGATCCTCTGGATAGCACTGTCCATCATCTAAAGATGTGCAGTCAGAAATGTACAAACCAGGATTCCACTTGAATCATGCCCATCTGCAGACATTGTAAACACTCCAGATTGGAACAGAATTATTTCTGACAGGAGCAATCAGAAACCTTCCAATCTGATTGCTATTCTGATGCCTCACTGACTGGTTTTATTTTCTCAGACAACAGGAGGAGCAGTGATTCAGCAGATATATCTCTGACAGGTACATCATCCAACCACAGAATTTATCCAATATACCCACCAAACAGGAGCATCCTAATTGGCATGTCTGTGCACAGCATCTATACTGCCCAGCAACCATTGTTCCATCTCTCTGGTTTAGGAAGACTTTCAGATTGTATATAATGGATGGATTCTAGTATTTGTGTAAACTCTTTTGCTCTCGTGGGCTGTAGATGCTGGGCTGGGCTGTGGAACAGCTGTCTTACTAGTATTAACAGATTTTGGACAATAACAGCTGCCAAGAGAAAAGGCTAAGAGAAAAATGCTGAAAGAGACTCCACTGCAAGATGGTGGGGAGGACAGGGTTTAAGTTGTCCTCACCACCTGCTTAATTCAAGTATGTTCTGTTTGAAGATTCTGGAAAAGAATATCATGCTGCCAATTCACTTGTAGGGTGGCAACCTCCAAGTGGTGGCTGAACATTTCCTGCTATTATAACTGATCTCCAGGCGACAGAGATCAGTTCACCTGAGAAAATGGCCACTTTGGAAGGTGGACTGTACGGCATTATACCCCACCAAAGTCCCTTCCCTTTCCAAATCCCACCCATCTCAGGCTCCACTCCCAAAATCTCCAGGTGTTTCCCAACCAGGAGCTGGCAATCCTACCTCCTTGTGTTTATAATATTCCTTTCTTACAGAAGGCTTCTTCCTATCTGCATGCAGTTGGGAAAGGAGGATCCCTTGCAAGCAAGACAATTTCCACAAGTTCATCTCAACTGAGAGTGTGTAGTGAAGTCACCTAGATATGTGATATCTCTGTATTTACCAGTACAAACGTTGAGTGTGGGGTAAATGGCAAGCCTTTCAAGAGATGGTTTGTGACTTCAAAACGAACAGCGCACAGCCCTTGAAGCCTCTCCTTCAGATGTTTTCCCGTAGACTTTGATCTTTGCTGCATTCTCGCTCCATACCTTTTCACTCCTTCTACACGCACATGAAGGCAGAATGTTGGGCTCACGTATTCTCAGGCTAGAAGCCATCAGTCTTCAGAAGCCACAGATATTAGTTCAAGTATTAATTTACTTCTTCGGCTCTTAAGTATGAGAAGGCTATCTTGTCATTTGGCACCAGACAATATCACGACTGCTACAGTACTGATGCAGTAGTCTCATTGAAGCTGACACTGAATAACGAAGGTTCAAAAGTGATACAGCTAAGAGGCAGCCGAGTCTTATTGGCAGAATGCGTATTGCTAATAATATTATCCTTGAAAACAGAAAGGAGACTAGTCTCTTGGAAGCCATTTGTTTGTTTGTAACATTTATTTTTGTGTATTGTTGAAGGCTTTCATGGCCGGAATCACTAGGGTGTTGTGGGTTTTCCGGGGTCTATGGCCGTGTTCCAGTAGCAACACAGAATGTTATTTGAAAACACAGAAATTCTGGACCACTGTGACAGCCACTATGTCAGATTACACAGAGAAGCCATTGAAATTTACAGGCACATGGACAATTTCAACAGAAAGGGAGAAGCTAGAAAGGGAGAAGCTAACAAAATTTAGCTACCAGTACTTAAAAACACTAGAATCAAGACAATGGTTAGTGAACACCACCCAGACACAGGATGTCTCTCTGCAGGAAGCAATTAAATGGATTACAATGCCAGGCAACTGCTATGCAGACACCCTCACTAATTTTTTATGCAACTTCAGTGTTAAATACACATGCTAAAATTGGGGGATTCCACTTAACACATGCAAATTACATTTGCAAATTGTACCCATAACACTTTTAACCAATGCAAATGGTTCTTTCTCCTACCCTGGATATTCCACAGGTATATATACTCCACTTGCTTTACTACCATCAGATCCTCTGAAGATGCCAGCCACAGGTGCAGGCGAAACATCAGGAGAAAATGCTACTGGAACATGGCCATACAACCCAGAAAACCCACAACACCCTATTTATTTTTGTGTTTTCCCAACAATTTATTCTCTCGGAGCAATGCGGAAGGGTTTTGTCTTGAGAAATTAAATGCTTACATTTCATAGTAAAATTACCCCCTTCCCCTTTGCTGTCAAATCACAGCTGACTTACGGCGCCTCTTGGTGGGGTGGTTTGCCATTGCCTGTCTCCACCAAACACCATTGTCTTCCTTAGAGGTCTCCCATCCAAATTCTTGCCAGGGCCAGAGCTGTTGAGTGTGTGAATGTAACTAGTCCAAGGACACCCAGCAACTTTTCATGGCAGAGTGAGGATTCAACCTGGGTTCCAATGATCCTAGTCCAACACTTTAACTACTACACTATGCTGGGTCTAAAAAAATTATTATTTTAGCATTTGACAAAATCCTCATTTAACACACCCTCACCCTCACACACACACACACACACACACACACACACACACACACACACACACACCTGTGTACTCATTTCAGTTGTCATAATCCCACTGCTTTTCATTGGGAGATATTATTAGGAGTGGGATTCTCTCTGCCCTTTGTTTGATAGTGATGAATATAGTAAATAGAAAATATCAGCCATTCTTTCCATCATGGGTTGAACAGAACATGCTTCCAGACGAGCATGGACAGATGGGTAATATTTCTTCCAAGTGGCTGATCTAGGATTCTAATGACATCTTATTCCACAAGGCCTGATTGGGAGTGCATTGGAATTGCTGATGGAATTGGGAGCCGAAAATCCTCTACAGGCAAACAAACAACGATTTGCTATGCTCTGTGTCCCACTCGAGGTATTTGTATGCATGATGTTTTGGGAGATCTTTCTGTAATGGAAATTGCAGTACACATCAGGATTAGGAAAGTGACTTGCAGTGCAATCCTAAACAGAACTTCGTCCTTCAAAGTTCACCGAAGTCAAAGGGCTTAGAAGAGTATAACTTTCCTGGGATTGCATTATTAGGCTATTAGGCAGAGGGCATACCTTAAACATCAAGAATTCCTCATTTGTGGAAATGAACCAGAAAAGGTTGGTGATTAATAGCACAGTCTTAAGAACACTTTCTGGGAATGAGCCCCATTAAATAGACTTGAGTTAGATTTTGAGTAGACCTGCACAGGATTTTACTGTCAGAGTACAACTTAAATGCGCATGTAAAAAAGAGGGTCTAACTCACTATTATTTTTTAAATTTAAAAAAATTCGAACCACATGGGTGGGATTGTTACCGCACTGCCTGGGTAACTTTATTTCCCCAGATCTGCCAGCTCTCAGCAGCTCAGAGGAACAGAAACAGGACCCAACACAGCAAGTATAGTAAAATAATAAAAGATTTTATTGAGATGCTGACCTACATGTCAGCACCTCCGCACCACGGCAACTGCGCTGCCTAGCAGCTTTACAACAACTTAAATACACTTTTCTCCCGCCCGGGAGTCCGGGGGAGTACAGGACAACCTACAACCATTCATTCACAAATACATGGGAACCAATCATACATCTACAAATACATAGGACCAGTTAGAATCCAGAGGGCAGTTTCTTCTCGAATTTCGCGGCAGAAGCAGGGCGAGGTGATGACGTAGGCACAGGCGGGAAAAACACAAAAGAGTCCTTTGGGTGCTTGGGGTCAGGAAACGAAACCTAACGATGACGGCACCCTTATCTGCCTGCTGGTGGGATTAGGCAGATGGAGGCGCTTCTTCCGGGGTCTCTTTTGTCCAACGTCCATTCATGGTTTTAGCAAATGAAAGGGACATGCCCAGGTGGAGCAGGGGTGGATTCCTGCCTTGAGCTAAGGAGGTTCCATTCAGACACAAATACAAACTACAACAGTAATTCCTACTTTCTATCTAATACAACTTATTCCTATCTAACTTATAAAGAACATAAAACATAATTTCACCTTTATTAGAAATGTCAGATCAGAAATGGAATAATTCATTTCTGACTCCACTATCAGGGTCTTGTGATTCATCAGCAAAGCCAGCGTGGTAGTGAATCTATTTCTAGGATCAGACATAAGGATTTTTTTCTTACGGAAAAAAAAATACATTGGATTAGGATCTGGGAGAGCCAAGTTCAAATCCCAACTCTGCCATAGCCTTTCGGGCGAGGGCAGTATATAAATTAAAGTACCAATACCAAAAAGTACCAACAGAAGCTTGCTGGTGGACCTTGGCCCTCCTATACATTGTTGGGGCCAAATTAGACAATTCCATATCCCTGAGCCAACCTCACAGATGTGGGACTATTACAAGGCCTGGTTTTTCATCAGTCTGCATGGGACTGTGATGTAGAGGACATAAAATAGCCATTTCAGCTCCTGAAAATGGCATGGGAGTTGCCACCTCCTGGTTGCCCGGAGGTTTGGGGGTGGAGCCTGGAGATGGTGGCAGGGGTATCCCATGTCCCTAGGCACCACCCATTTGATCACGTGGGGGTGCAAAATCGTGCCCCCCCAAGTGATCAAGCTGCCGGGGGCCCCACACCTCTATCGGAGGCCATGGCTCGCAGCCTTCAATGGAGGTGGGGCAGCCTGGCCCGGCAGCAACCAGGAGCCTGCCACAGGCAAGGCCTTGTTTTTGCGGGGGGGACACCTCTATTGGAGGCCAGGGGCATGGGGCGGGTGGGATACAAAAACAAGGCCTTGCCCCCAGGTGCCGTTTTATGCCGGTACACCTCTGGATGGTGGGGTTTGCTGAGGGACTTAAGCAAGGTACAGTGCCATAAAATCCACCCTCCAAGGCTAAGGTGACCAGATGGTCACCTTTGTGAACTGGGACAGACGGCCGGCCGCATGCGCGCACTGCCTTCTGGGGCACTCTCGTTTCCCGCCCTGTGACAGGGCGGGAAACGGAAGTGCCCCAGAAGGCCGGGCGCTCCTGCGGCCGTGCACGGGAGGCTGCCACACTGCCTTGCGCCCCAGAAGGCAGTGCAGCAGCCTTCCAAAAACCGGGACACTTGAAAAAACCCACGGGACAAGTTGTTTTAAGGCGGGACTATCCCACCAAAAGCGGGACGTCTGGTCAGCCTATCCAAGGCAGCCATTCTCTCTAGTGGAACTGATCTCTGTCATTTAAAGATCAGTTGTAATTCTGGGAGATCTCCAGAAGACATCTAAAGGTTGGCAACTCCGGCCCCTATGCTGTAGTTCCTATCAAGATTGGGCCCCTGGGGTAATTGTAAAACTGTTAAAAATGCTGTAAAATAGTGCTGTGTCCCTGTGGTGAACTCAAGGATGTCATATCCAATTTGGCCCCTCAGCCTAAATCACCTTCCAGGGTTGTTCATGAGGATAAAACAGAGGACCGCATTACCCAATATGTCCCTACTCAGCCTCTGCGTTCGGCAGAGGCCAATTTACTGGTGGTTCCTGGCCCCTCAATGATGCGGCTGGCCTCCACTCAGGCCAGGGCCTTTTCAGCCTTGGCCCCTGCCTGGTGGAACACTCTCCCTCCAGCTGTCTGGGCCCTGCAGGATCTTGGTGAATTCCGCAGGGCCTGTAAGACTGAGTTGTTCCACCGGGCTTTTGGAGTGTCCGGCCGCTGATCAAGGTGCCCCTTCTATTCTATTCCTCCGGTTTCGGAGTCCCCCTGTCATCTAGGGGACCCACTTTTTGTTACTGTTTGTTTCCCCCTTTGGGGAGGGTTTAATTTGGGGCATGCTGATGCCATTTTTACTGAATTACCGCTGTGTTTTGAATATTTTAATTTTTAAACTTAAATTTTAATTTAATAGGGTTTTGTTTATATATATTGTATGAAATCTGTATTGTGCACCGCCCGGAGCCCTCCGGGGGTTGGGCGGTATAAAAATCCCATGAATAAGAATAAGGAGATTATAATAATGTAAGCTTGGGGAGAAGGGTGGGAGATAATTGAAGTACAATTTTAAACAGTAAACTAGGGCATAAATTGTCCGAAATGCCTCAGAAAACTGACATGAAGGAGAACTTGAGGGGGAGAAGGGAGGGGGCAAACAAGGTCTGATTGGGAAGTGGGGTTTGGGCATCTGGGGAACACGACAGTCACTTGAATAGAAAAGGGAAGCACATTTTTGCATTTGCCATCAATAGAGGGAAGGTTGATGTTTTCCATGTCAAGTAGAGCTTTAATCAATGGATAAAGGAGAAGTAATTTGCCTTATGAAATCGGATGGATTTCAAACTATGTGAATTCTTCAGTACCCCGATTAATAAATGTCATACATTCCTTCTAGGAGAGCTAAGATGCTATTGAGCCTTGAAATGATGTTATTGACTGTGCCGTCATTCTACTGCAATGCTTCACCAGCTGGTGCTGCACATTTCAACAAAACCTTCTGGGCCAAATCTTGGCCGATTGCCCACTGCAGCGTTTCCTGCACTCACTCCGCTCTGGCGCAAAAAGTCGTGCCAGAAGTGCTCTCATTTTCCCAGTGGAAAGCAAGAAGTGCAAGCAGGGCAAGAGGAAACACTTGGTCCCACCATGTTCCAGAGTACCAGTGGGTAATCGGCCCTTGACTTCCTTTCCAAGCATTTTGTCCTATATATTCATTCATTCATTCATTCATTCATTCATTCATTCATTCATTCATTCATTCATTCATTCATTCATTCACTTAAACAGATAATAACCTGCACTTTCTGTTAAAAATGCTCAAGGTGACTCAGCACAATTTAAAAAATCATACACATTGCTTGGATCCAATGATTACTTTCTGCGAAAGTGGGACTTTTATTTATTTGAATATTTATAACCTCCCTTTCCTTGTGGCTTACACGTCAGAATTAAACCATTACAATTTAAAAAACAATAAAATAAAACTTCAGATACCCCCTTCTCCCTAAAAGGTGCCTGTAGTTTACACCTGCCCTGACTTGGATGGCCCAGGATAGCCTGATCTCAGCAGATCTCTGAAACTAAGCACAGTCAACCCTGGTTAGTACTCGGAATGGAGATCACCAAGGAATACCAGGGTCATGATGCAATGGAAAACAGCCCACGGTTGTATCTAAGGATTGAAGGGGACAGGTGCAGGAAGTGGAAGAGGCTTAGTTGTCCAGAAGAGATGGCTTGTTTTGCAGTGTGTGGACCTGTTCCCCCAATTAGGCTGCTGCTAGGAGGTGGGAGAGGCTCAATTGGATGGAAGAGATGGCTTGTTCTGCAGCGCTTGTGCCCCATTCCCCACCCTCACCCCAATTAGGCTGCTGATAGGAAGGGAGAAAAGACTCAGAGGGGAACTGAAGCCCTTGGTAAGGCAAAAACTGTAGCTGTCAGTCAAGCAAGACTGTGACAAGTGAAGAGGAGGGGGAGTTAAAGGTTGCTGAAGAGATGTTTAGAGTATCAAGTACTACACGGTGAGAGATACAGATTCCCAGATGACCTTCCTAGGCCTCACTAATCTGCCTCCTTCCCCCAGCCGAGATACCCTCTGCTCTTCTACCTGCAAGTCCTTCCAATTCCTTGTCTTCCCCTTCACTATAGAATGTGAAAGCCAGGATGTAGATGGGGCTTCACCATAGCACCATAGTTCTCTGGGTTTCCAGCAATTACATTGGTTCCTAGTTTGTTTTGTGGCTTGTTTCAAAGTGCTGCTGTTGACATTTAAAATCTTAGATGACTTTGCACTGGGGTATCTGAGGGGCTGTTTATGCCCACATGAGTCTGCCCGTGGTCTGCAATCATTTGGTGAAGGGCTTCTTTGTGTGCTTGTAAGAAAGAGTCTTCTCATCTGCACCTCACAAGCTTTGGGATTCCCTGCCTCCAGAAGATTGGCAAGATATGGTTGCCAACCTCCAGGGGCAGACTGGTGATCTCCTGGAATTACAATTGATCTCCAGACAACAGAGATCAGATCCCCTGGAGAAAATAGATGTTTTGGAAGATGGACTCTATGACATTACTGCAACCTCCCCACCCCCACCCCCACCCCCAAAAAACTGCAGGAATTAGACATTCTACAGACTGCTCTCTTCCAGAGAGTTTTGAAGGAGGCCACATCCTTAGGACAACTTTGTTATTTTGTGGCTTTTTTCTGATTTTTGTTGATTTTTTTAAAAAAAATCAGACCAGATCTTTTACATGAAATGGGATGTTACCATCATTATTTCTAGTGGTTCTAAATTCTCTATGATGTATTTATTTATGTCCTCATTCTTGGCTTTCTGCTGATTTGATATGGCCCTGTGATCATTTTGCTGTTTTATAGTATTGTTTTAATATTTAATCTTCAGAGTTTTCATTTGTGTTTTCAAGGTCTTGTATGTATTTTAGCTCTGCTTTAAATTGGTTTCACAGTGTCTTTTTGTTGGTCTTAAAGGTTCTTGAGACGCAATTTCTATTATGTGTATTTCAATTTTGTATTAATTTGTTAGCTCATGAAGCCAGAAAGGCAGAGCATAAATTTTGTAAAATGAATGAATAAATGTGATATATCACCCTGAACTCCCTGCAGAAGATCAGAGTAGAAATCCAATCCCTATACATAATTCACTAAGGATTTGGAATGTCCGACAATGAACCCCCCAGCCAATGGGTGTGCAGGACTGAAAGTGTGTCCCTCGCATTTCAACCACCCCCACCTCCCTTCCCAAGACCTGCAGGCCTTGGGAGGTGAGGTGGGGGAGAAGCACAAAGGACTGCCCCCACCTGCCTCTCCTGTTTCCCAAGCCCATTCCGTTTCCCACCCTGCACAGGACTTGAAAAATAAGGGGGGGAACAGCCCTCTCATGCCCATCCGCTCCCCACCTGCCATCTAGAGCCCATTTTATTTCATTTTAAAATGGGCTTTACTGCTAGTAAATACATACATACATGCATAATAGTTCCATCATCTTTACTACCCTGTGAAGTTCCAGATGGAAGAAAAAGGAGTTCCGTGTGAAAGGTCCCCTGACCTTGAGGTGAGTGAAGGCCATCAAGCTATGAAAAAGATCTCCGTAGCAACCAATCTGAAGAATATTCCAAGCTATATCACAGAAGTGGTCGGAATGCAAGACGGAATGTTAACGAAGGGACCAGTGAGAGGTTCGGCCTGATCAAAGCAGCAGGCAGCTTAAGGAACTTTAACACATATACAACATTTCATGCTTGTAAATCTCTTTTTATAATTGGCATGCTATGAGATGATCTCAGAGCTTAAGGAACCCAGAATCAGATAAATTCCACTTCATTTTATCAGCTAACTGGATGGCCTTGGGCAAGTGGCCATTTTTTACTCTCACAGGATTCCATTTGCAAAATGTGATTAGTAATATCAGATTTTGTGCTTTAGTTGGAAATTGAGACTCAAATGTTAGCAGAATGCCACTGGGAAACAGCTTATGTGCTAGCTGGTAAAATAAAGTTACAAGTTTGGCTGGCTTGGTGGTTGGGAATAGAACTAGATCACAGAGCCTGACAGTGATCATAGACAACTGTTGCTCAACAGTCTGGCATGGTTGGAAACTAGGGGTAGGCATTTGTCTAAAGCTGAAATGAAAAAAACTGAAAAATACCTTATGTGTATTTGGGGAGGAGGGGTCACCTGAGAAAAGGTGGCAGGTTAAAGGGATCCGAAAAGTGGATCCTGTATCATTTCAAAAAATTCAGCATATTTGGGACCACTTCAGTTCCATCACCAACACTAGTACTTCCCAGCTTCACATGGAGCTCAGAGGTGGCAGCAATTTTTTAGTCTAATAAATGTAAACATTTTGGAAAAACTAAAAAAGATGACAGTAGGAATTGGCTTTTTTTTTTAGGTTTTCCTAAGATTTCTGGGATTACCTCTGGGAAACCTAAAAAAAAAAAATGTGCCCACCCCAATTGGAAATGCCTCTCCAATACAGCAAGAGTGGTAGAAACAAAGTAAATTCAGTAAACAACTTTAAATTCAGCAAACTTACAAAAAACTGAGGGTTTAACTGAGGGATTGTCTATATTATCTTTTATGTAGAAAGCTAGCAGATAGACAGAGGAAGCTACAAGTTTTTGTGCCATTCTAGTTTGGAATTCTCATGCAGGAATTGCAGTAGGGCTGCCGGCTGTAGCAGACTTCATGCTTCCAGAGTATTTTGCTTGTGTGTTTGTAACAGAATTACGGCCGCATATGAAAGCGCTCCTAACCAGATCTATGGTCTATTCAGTGGGCTTACTTACTTTTTAGTCTTCTGCTGCCAGTCTTCAATACTCATTTGCTCTCTTCAAAAGAAAACAGACATTGGAAAGTTCTACTCTTTTGGGGAAAAGGTGGAGTAACAGTAACAGTAGGAACTAGGCCTAAATCAATGTTTTGGAAAAGCAGGAAGAAGTCTGGATCCATCTTAAGGATCCTGAGCAGAGGGAACAGTCACAATAATTGTCAAGTCTTTGAAAATAATGTTTATTCGTGAGGCTTTTGGAAAGTTTTAGTGTTGAGCCCCAGTGCTCTTAAAAATTTATAAAACCTTTTAACCTGAAGTCTTTATGGGACACAAACACATGATTTGCTGTTAGCTTTTTTTTGTAAAAGAGGGTGAAAATTCCATAATATATGAGGGCTGCTTTGTCACCTTGGCAATCAGGAAGTGAAAAGGTTAGTTAAGAAGGCATGAAATTGTTCTATTAGAACTTGGGAGAAGACATTAAAGAAATAGAAAAGGAATATGGTGCATAATTTCTCAGCTAAATTATTCACTGCTAAAAACTGGAAGTGTGCACAATAGTTTTGTACTGATGGATGGTTAAGAAGTGATTGGGATTACAATCATAATGGTAAAACTAAGTTGCTACATTAAATTGCATTAAGGGATTTCACTTAAAAGCATCTTTGCTTTCATCCAATTTTACAGTCGGAGGTACAATAAGCATTACATCCTGGAAACGTGTGCATTTAATAATAGTATTAATTGGAATATTTTTGGCATTCCATTATTTCAGCAGCTCTGTTATACTTAATGAAATATTTAATATACATTCATTTTAGTTTATTCCATAGTTTTTCAGGTTGCGTCAGCCCTGCCACCTTTTAAAACACAAGGGGAACCTCTCTGCCCCCTCCCTCTCCATGTCACCTGCCTCCAAAGTCCACATGGGCTCGGAGGTGGCAGGCGGCAGAGACCTCAATGCTAGGCCCAGGAGTCAGCTCTATCCTGCCACCTCTCAAGTCTACTTGGACTTTGGAGGAGGCAGGAAGGCACTGATCTAAATGCTGGGCTCAGCTCAGGTGAGCTAAGATTCAGCTCTGCCATTTGGAATTTTTCAAAATCAGGTTAAAATCAGGTCAAGAATTTTTAAAAAAAAAAGCTGGGGGAAATCCCCACACCAATATGGGGGTTGAGCTTTTTGCAGCTTCATTCATTCATTCATTCATTCATTCATTCATTCATTCATTCATTCATTGAAAATGTCTGGGTATTTTAAATTTGAACCTGAAAAATACCCCCCCCCCCCCAATGGTCACATCTATGCTAATATATAGGCAGGTAGGCAGGCTGGCTTGCAGTAAAAGAGCAATATTCAAATCCAGTAGCATCTTAAAGATCAACAAAATTTCAGGGTGTTTACAAGTTTGGCTGGCATGGTGGTCATGCATAGGACTAGATTACCAAACTTGAAAATGATCATAGACAACTGGGGCTTAAGAGTCTTAGCCAGAAATGGGGCAGAAGTTGTTGATGCTGTGGAAATCTTGCTGGTATTTAAGGAAGGCTGTGTATAAAATATAAGTCACATTAGCACAAGTTATCTGTCCAGTAGGGAGCATGCCCACGTCAATACGTATCCAAAATGTTAGTTGGTATGGTGTGGTTATGTCTTTTTAGATGACATTTGTTGCATTAGAGCTACTGCACTCTCAGTACAATCCTCTGAAAAAATTATTGGAAGTCAGCCTCATTGAATAGATGGGTTACAAACCTGAGTTGGCTTGATGAGGATTGCTGTCTATGCTTTTGAGATGGAACAGCCCCACTGAACTGCAGGTCCTGTTCTGTCCTGCCCCTTGAGGGGTATTTGCTCTCCTTCTTTGGCTTCCTACACTATCACCATCTGGTCTTTTAAGGAAATATCCACTGAAAGGCCCAAGGAAGCTTCCCTCCCAAGTGTTTAGTGTGGCCAGCTCCAGGTTGGGAAATATCTGGGGATTGTGGTGGCAGAACCTGAGGAAGGCAGGGTTTAGGAAGGGGAGGGGCTCCAAAGGGATACATCGCCATAGTGTCCACCTTCCAAAAAGGCCATTTTCTCCAGTATGTTGCCTGGAGATCATTTGTAATCTCAGAATATTTCTAACCACCACCTGGAGATTGACAACCTTATGCATTGTTGTTGTTCATAAATTGCCTGTGTGCTGCTTACTCCCAGTACAGCAACAGATTGAGTAAGGGATCTCCTTTATGGATCTGCATGGAACAAGTCCGTTGAAAGAATACAATCTGGTTTCCTCTATAAAATACTCGGATTACCACACTCTGTACCATATGCTCTACTATGCTTAGAAACGGGTCAAAACCTACTTGAAACAAGAGCATGGCTGAATACATTCAAGTATTGGATCAAATTATGTTTTAACTCTGATGTGCACAGTTTAATATACACTGCGCGGCCAGACCTATTTGCCTCTGAATGGTATCAACTTCTCAAATCAAAAATTTACTCAATAGGTTTATTGCTTGAAGATCTCTGTATGCTGACACCCAGAGAGATTTTCCGAACCTTAAACTTAGACTTCTAAAACAGGAATATCATATCTTGTTGGGGCAAGCAAATAAATCATGCTCACCCCTCTCTGTCGGAATAATACCGGAACAGGGGCACATAGCCAAATATCTTGAATTATTAACTGAACCCCAACAGGGATGGATTATCACAAGGGCCAGATCCAATTCCTTCCCATCGGCCATTACAAAGGGTCGTTACTTATCCATCCCTCTCCAGGATCGGGTTTGTCCACACTGTAAAAATCAAGTGGAGACTCTTGCTCACATTATTCTTGACTGTCCGAGATATGTGGGCATCAGGAATTTCTCTCCCAGGCTGGCCCTAGACAAATCTGAAAGTGACTCTGACTGTTCTGTTGTGGAGCTTCTGTTAAACAACACAGATGTCATGCTATTGGAAAAAGTAGCAAAATTTCTTTTACAAGTGACAGAATTTTCTAAGTAATGTATACTGCTATATACAGTCTTCCTGTCTGCTCTTTGAATGTACTCTTGATTTGTATCTCAAAAATGTCTGGCAACATTCTAGAACCTATTTTTAAATGCCAAATAAAGGTTGTTGCTGTTGTTGAGTAAGGGATCTAAAAGACATGAGCAAACATGTAATTCCTCTGTCCCTCACTCTATGCATGCCCTAGTCCATGGTGGCGAACCTTTGGCACTCCAGATGTTATGGACTACAATTCCCATCAGCCCCTGCCAACATGGCCAATTGTAGGGGCTGATGGGAGTAGTGTAGTCCCCTCTTATCCTGGAGATATAAAAAATCGCCATAGTTGATGTTTTTTCCTAAGGTAGGCCGTTTCTGCACGGCCCATTTATAGCGGCCTGGGGCCAAAGCCCCCCCCAGGCCGCGCCCACGACCACACAAGCGCCCGCTGCTGCAGCGCCAGCAGCGTGGCGACTGGCTCTTCTCTCCCTCCCCAGGCGGCGTCAAGCCGCCCTGGCTCTTCTTTCCCTTTAAGGGTTGTTGTTGTTGGGAAGGCGCGATCTTCCCTGGCGGTCGCGAACAGCGCTTCGCCCGAGGCGCTTGTCTCCCGTCCCGCCCCCACTCACGGTGTCCTCCTGCGTCGCCTGCGGGGATTCGCCCAGCCCGCCCTACGCTGTCCTCCCGACCTCCAGGGGCCGGAGGCAGCAATGAGCCGAAGTCGGCGCCCGCCCAGGCGGCGGCTACCGGCGAAGTGAACGAAAGGCGGCTCTGTCGCGGAGCCGCCTGCCGTCTACCCGGCCTCCCGCTTCGCCTGCTGGCACGCTTGCATGCGAGCAGGCTCCCGCCACCCGGCGGGAACTCCTGCCCGGCGTTGGAAGGCGCCTCTAACGATGCAGAAGCGATATAGGCTCCTTAATTTAGAAGTTACAGTAGTTCTAAAAAGTTTCCATTAGAGCGTTTGTCAAGCCTGCAATCTCCCATATAGCAATGCTATGTGACGGAAGCCAGGTAGCAATGGCTCTTTAGCAAGAGCTGAGGTGAGACCTCTGTCTGCCTGGAGGAAATCAGCATAAAAAAGAGCTCCCCCTCTGTGCCAAGGAGTTTTATTATCTCTCCTTGCCTGCCCCCAAGGGTCAAAGAAGCTTTTCCTGAGGTCTCCGTGAAGTTACTTTCTGGCACCTGCAGTCTTCCAAATTTCTGTTCCCTGCTGTTAGTTTTTTGGCAGAAGGTGTGAGCTTCATTGTCCCTGGCCAGGGCTTCTATTTGCATTCCTAAGGACTGATTGGGTGACATTAGGGAGCAATTGGCTCTTCCTTGTTCTCTGCCAAGAGAGAGAAAAACTTTCAAAATTCAACCGCAAAGGTTCTGTGCAGTCCAAACCTCCAAGTAAAATGCATTTCTTCATGGCTTTCCTTCCAGATCTTGATGGCAACACTAGAAGACTGTGGTCCTGAATGAGACCACTTTGCAGCTCCTCCCAGAATAGAGTTGCCCCAGTTTACAAAAGAAGCTATGCTACAACATGGTTGATTCTCACATAAGATTTCCAACCATGCTTTGACAAATACTAGGTGACTTAGAGGGCGACATCTGGGGAAAGCATGGTTTGGGGAAGATGTGATGTCAATGCTGAGTGACATTCTAAGCTGCTGCCTCTTATGGTCTTTACCACAGAAATTAGGAAACATTCCTAGAGCTTCACTATTGGGGTGTGTGTGCATATTTTCTTAGTTTTAAACAAATTAAGACTAGGATGGATAAATTTCCATCCTGGATGAGTAAATGGAAGGCCATTGCTACATAGCCAAGAGCTTCTTGAAGCACAAGAAGAAGCCATGAAGGTGTAACTCATAGCATGAAGTTGATATAAAAAGGGTGCCTGAGTTATTCATTTTTTTGAAAAGGCATTCAATTGAAAACATGATTTGGCATTGTGCCAAAACACCCGCCCTCATTCCGTCCAAACTTTTTACTTAGCGCAATTGGCAGTATTTTATTATAATGATGATTGTTGCTATTTACTCCCTTTAAAGCCCCCCAAAGCATTATGAGCTCTTGGAGTGGAGTGCAGACAGCGCGGCTTTCATTAAAAATGACAGATTTACATTAAAAAAGAGCATTCAATCCAACAATATGAGTTAGTGTCCCCATTAAACAATGGCAGGTCATTTCTCAGCTCTTTGTTATTTTTTTTCATTAAGCGTTCTTTTGTCAATTTTTTTAACATACTGCTTTTATTTACTTTGTGCTTAATGCTTTTAAGCATCTCCCTGGAGATTTATTTTAAACATAGGTGGGGATAGAGTGAAAACACTTTTGAAATTAAACCTTTTTCAGTAACTGAAACATTAACAGTGCTGTCCTGAATAGAGTTATACCTTCCTAAATCTATGGAAGATAATGGGCTTAGAAGGGTATAAACCTACTTAGGACTGCAATGTAAGAAAAATGAGAATGATATTTCAGTATAAATTTTATTTTGTGCGGGGGGAGGAATCTTAGAATGGTATAATAGAAATGTTTTTATATTTTTTGGATTTTTGGAATTTATATTAAGTACAGTTATTATTGATAACTGTTATTGTTATGTAATATGTATAACGTGGTTTCACCTCCATCTTTAGAACAAATAGGCACTTGGGTTTGATCTTGGTTTCTTTTTTCTGCTTTGTTAAATTCTATCTATAAAATAAAAAAGATTTGAAAAAAGATTGCACCGTAAGAGAGGATAATGCTTGCCACACTATGCCCCTTTGTGCAGACTTATATTTTGGGCATGGTTCTGTGCTTCACAGAGGGGGTCTCACCATGTTTCCATATTTACACGCTGCTTCCCCCAAGCCTAGTCGCTATTTTGCCTGACCCCCCTGCTTCCCGGTCGAGAAATGTTTGCTGCCTCTTCTTTCTTTTTTAAAAAAGGCTGTTTTAACAATCTATTGCAGAAGTGATAGATCAAAAGTATTTTTTAAAAATAAAGGAAACCGCAGTTATCCCCAGAAATGCCAGTGTGGGAGTGGGCGGAACTGTTCCTGCTTCGGCAGGGGAAGGCGGGGAGGAGCGGAAAAGCCAAACAAAGCAGAATGCACACTGGTGGGCTTCACTTTCCTTGCACAGGCAGGGAAAATATTGCACTTTACCCCTCTTGGAAACAGTGGGGCTTCTCCGATCTGCAACGTGAGTTCTGAAAAGGGGAAAATACATGTGCAATTGGGAATCTGACACAAAGGTAATGTATACTTGACCTAAGGAGGCCAAACATGCGCAAACATATTCAGCTGTTTCTGAAGGATTCACCAAAGAAATGCAAGAATGCTGAAGAGTGTAGCAAGGCTTTAATTAGGAGTGGCTCTAGGAATCACTAGAAACTTTACTGTACCAGGACTGAGGTCAGTGGCAATGGAGATGATCAGCGAGAGGTCTGGCAACCCTAGCTGTAACATGAGTTGAATGGCCTAGAATATAATGATCAGAGAAGTTACTGAATTTTGCACACGCACACACATAGTTTCAGTTCAAAAATTCCAGTATCTGACCCTGATTCTCCACACTCAGGGTGAAACTGAAAAATCTTTTTTCTTTACCATACTACTGAAATGTAACAGAATAATTGCTTCTTCCTACATTCCTCTCTGTCAACATTTTCTACCTCATGCATAATTTTACAGACTTCAATCATATCCCCCCTCAGCAGTCTCCTCTCCAAACTAAAGAGTCCCAAATGCTGCAGCCTCTCCTCATAAGGAAGGTGCTCCAGTCCCTCAATCATCCTCGTTGCCCTTCTCTGCACTTTTTCTATCTCTTTGATATCCTTTTTGAGATGTGGTGACCAGAACTGAACACAGTACTCCAAGTGCGGTCGCACCACTGCTTTATATAAGGGCATGACAATCTTTGCAGTTTTATTATCAGTTCCCTGGCATTTCTTAGTTCAAGATCTTTGGAATCAGAAAAAAAAGTAAAGGGCTTTCACTGCCTGAATCCCTACAGAGCTACAAGCAGTCAAAGTAGGCACCACCTGATCAAGTGGGCCAATGGTTTGGTTCAGAATGAGGGAGCTTCACATGGATTCCCAACATCTTCCACAAAACTCTTGAATGACTGTTGCCTTGTCAATAACCAATATTTATTTATTTATAAATCTGACTGATACCCTGCACTTTTCCAACTTACAGTCTCACTGTGGGGGAGGGGGCAAAATGGCTTGGGAGTGGCACAACCTTGCGCCAGCGCATATGCCTTTTCCGGGGCACTTACCACAGTGCAGGAAGCAGATGTACCAATGGCTGGTCCCCCTCACCTCTGCTATGGCAAAACCTGGAAGTCTGGGCCAGGGTGGGACTGCACTGGCGTCCCAACTTGATGTCAGTGGCATTCCTGGGGGCAAAACTGACATTAATCAGCTCCTGCAGGAATTGTCATGCCCTTATATAAAGCCGTGGTGCGACCGCACTTGGAGTACTGTGTTCAGTTCTGGTCGCCGCATCTCAAAAAGGATATTGAAGAGATAGAAAAAGTGCAGAGAAGGGCAACGAGGATGATTGAGGGACTGGAGCACCTTCCTTATGAGGAGAGGCTGCAGCGTTTGGGACTCTTTAGTTTGGAGAGGAGATGTCTGAGGGGGGATACGATTGAAGTCTATAAAATTATGCATGGGGTAGAAAATGTTGACAGAGAGAAATTTTTCTCTCTTTCTCACAATACTAGAACCAGGGGGCATTCATTGAAAATGCTGGGGAAAAATTAGGACTAATAAAAGGAAACCGCTAACTTCTTCATGCAGCGATGTGATTGGTGTTTGGAATATGCTGCCACAGGAGGTGGTGATGGCCACTAACCTGGATAGCTTTAAAAAGGGCTTGGACAGATTTATGGAGGAGAAGTCAATCTATGGCTCCCAATCTTGATCCTCCTTGATCTCAGATTGCAAATGCCTTAGCAGACCAGGTGCTCAGGAGCAGCAGCAGCAGAAGGCCATTGCTTTGACATCCTGCATGTGAGCTCCCAAAGGCACCTGGTGGGCCACTGCGAGTAGCAGAGTGCTGGACTAGATGGACTCTGGTCTGATCCAGCAGGCTAGTTCTTATGTTCCTACCCTGGGTTTAGGGCCTAGAGTCCTTTGGCTGGCATAAGTCCTCTAAGCCCTATGGAGGGCTTTCCAGCAGCGGGGGGATTCTTTGCATTTGTTGCTTCTTGCACCACTGGAGGAGGCGGGATGGCGTCACACCAACACCCACGTCCCACTGCCGAGGGCTTTGGATGGGGCTGCGAGTCAGGCTCAGGGTAGCCTAAAGCAAAATATTACAGTTTAAGCTTCATATGATCTAATTAAAAGCATCATCAATAAAAACTCAATGGTGTTCTTAATATACGAAAATGGGAAGGCCAATCAGAGAGGGAAAGGAGACCACATCTGAAGCTTTTACAGAGACAACAAGATGAAAAAGTAAGAATTTAACAATAAATACAGAAAGTGGAAGGGAGACAGGAAGGAAAGCAGCAGGGAGGGGGGAGAAGGGAGGCAGGATTGATGAAACTGTCACTGTTTTCAACCACAGGCCTGGTAGAATATATCTGTCTTACACGCCCTGTGGAAGTGTAACTATGCAATATCGGGCTGGGATGGGAGAAATCCGACTTCAAAGCTCTGCTCAGCCATTAAGCTCCCTCAGTGACTTGGGCTAATCGCTCCCTCCACCACGGATGCCGCACTGAGCTCTCACCGGAGGAAAGTGAGATTTAAAAAATGCAACTGCCCAATTACTGCCCTTCCTTTTGCATTCATAGCCAAAATGCTCCATCTGAAAGCCAAGGGATTTAATTAGCGTGATGAGGATGAGAGTGGGTGCAATGAATTGAGCACCTAAGAAACGACTTTGAGCAAAGCATCATTTCCTGTGTGTTTTCCTAAGGAATGATGATAACGAAAGCCAAGGTTACCCTCATCCGCTTGTGCTTGAACATCCATTGCAAATGCAGAGAAGGGTCTGAGCCTTAATATTCACAGGGCTCTTGCGGTTACATTAAAATTCTTAGCAAGGTGTTGATCAATAAATTCAGATCTCCTGGGGTTGCCAACCCCTGATTGAGGGGAAAACTATAATCCTGCAAAGATTATAGTCAGGTGCAAAAAAAAATGCCTTGTTAATAAGAAAAAAAAATTAATATTAATCAAGTTTAAACAATTTACGCCTAAGGATTAACAGTGACCTACATTAATCACAGAATGTTTAAAAGTGTAAGATAATGGCTAAAGAAGATAATATCCTGTTACAAAAAAGTTCAGCATCAGAGTTCATGAATAAGTCAGTTTATGGCTTTCTTTGAAGAATTGCTGCGCATCCTCATCTTCTTGAAAAAATATGCCCTTTGAGATGTCTCACTTTGTCGAGCCAAGGATGACGTAATCACAAACTACTTTTCAAAGACCGAGCATTCCTTCAATAGCATGCAACCTGTAACATTTCGTTTCTCCTGGCTTTCCCCTTTTCACCCTGCCTTTCCCCACTTTGTCATATGGCCCCATTGGGAGGACCTATCGATCCGTGGGTGAGAACAAGCTTTACATATGAGCTGGCTCTAGAGTCAAAATTTCATGTTGGGAACAGGAGGAGACAAGACTATTTATTTATTGAAGTTACCGTCTGTCTGTCTCATTGAGACTCAGGGAGGATTGCAGAATTATTCAAACAATGTAATAAAGACCAGTAAAATACAAACAATAAAAAGGTAAAGGTAGTCCCCCTATGCAAGAACCAATGGGATGACGTCACATTATGAAATTTACTAGGCAAACTATGTTTATTGGGTGGTTTGCCATTGCCTTCTCCAGTCATCTACGCTTTGCCTCCAGCAAGCTGGATACTCATTTCACCAACCTCGAAAGGATGGGCTACTCCGTTGTCCCACATCCCTGTTCCCTTTATAAAAATGTCCTCCTGAACAGTTCCACTTTATACATTCTGCAAAACCATAGAAACACAGAAGCTTCCCTGAGCTCCTCCAGCAGGCTATTCCACAAGGTGGGAGCTACAACATATAAGACACAAGTATGGGCAGATGTCAACCTTTGCAGATTGGCCCTTTCAGCAGCAGCAGCAGCAGCAGCAGCAGCAGCAGAAGAAGAAGAAGAAGAAGAAGAAGAAGAAGAAGAAGAAGAAGAAGAAGAAGAAGAAGAAGAAGAACAACAACAACAACAACAACAACAACAACAAACAGTTGGATGTATATCCCCCTTTCTCTCCTGTAAAGAAACTCAAAGGGGCTTACAATCTCCTTTCCCTTCCCCCCTCCCCCACAACAAACACCCTGTAAGGTGGGTGGGGCTGAGAGAGCTCCAAAGAACTGTGACTAGCCCAAGGTAATCCAGCTGGCATGTGCTGGAGTGCACAAGCTAATCTAGTTCACCAGATAAGCCTCCACACTCCACAGCTCAAGTGGCAGAGTGGGGAATCAAACCCAGTTCCCCAGATTAGAGTGCACCTGCTCTTAATCACTACACCACACTGGCTCTCCGATGAGTGAAGTTGTCTCAGCAGTGATGGTGGAAAGTGCAGCCAAGTCATAGTTGGTTTATGGCCACCCCACAGGATTTTCAGAGCAAGAGAGGAACAGGGGTGGTTTGCTGTTCTCTACCTCTGTGTAGCAACCCTGGACTTATTTGATGGTCTCCCATCCAAATAGTAACCGGGACTGACCTTGCTTAACTTCCAAGAGCTGATGAAGTAGGGCTAGCCTGGACCAACCACATCAGGATCTTTGAAACTTTCATGGCATAAAAAGCTGCATCTTTTAACAGTTCCCAAAAAAAGAAGGGGGGGAACAGTTTTAAAACAGTCTAGCCTTTTTTCCCTGAACACAGGACCATTTGAAAATAGTCATGAACACTCATCAAATTAGTGTGTCGCCATGGCAATTTATTGCTTGGTCCAGAATGACCCTTTGCTCAGAGCACACAGAGAAACATTATAGTCTATTGGGGGATCTGCATCACAGTATTTCGTGGAGCTATTTATCCATAGAAGATTTTGAATCTAAGCAAACTCGGGCAGGCAACAAGAAATCTGTGATGTGGTACAGAATAGAGGAAACAATACAAAACACAACAATTAGATCCTTTAGTTTTGGAATTCCTCAGCTACGCAGCAGCTAGACCAAAGGGTTCTGTAGATATTTGCGAGCTAGCATGGTAGTTGGTGCGGTCTGAAACAAACCTTAATGATTTGTAACAAAAGCTGCTCAAAGTGTAGAATCAATGAGCTGGCCAGGGATATATAGGAATAAAGCTAATGTTGTCTGAAACCCAGATGGCCCTCCTCAGCACTCTTCCTAAATGATAATCACCCTGCTCAGTGTCCAGTGAAAGCTTAGACGGCTTGAAAAGAGGATTAGATATATCCGGGGGAAGATAGACCTGTCAATGGCTATCAGCTGCTAAATGGAAACTTCCACTTTCAGAGAAAGTGCAGGACTGAATATCAGTTGCTGGGGAAGGCTATTTCCTTCAGCGTGGTGTAGTGGTTAGGGCAGTGGTGGCGAACCTTTGGCACTCCAGATGTTATGGACTACAATTCCCATCAGCCCCTATTAGCACTTGGCCAGTGGGAGGGCTGATGGGGAATTGTAATCCCTGCTTATCTGGAAGTGCCAAAGGTCTTCACTACACCAATAGGAGCTTCAATGGACTCTAATCTGGAGAACAAAGTTCAGTTCCCTATTCCTCTGCATGAAGCCTTCTTGGTGACCTTGGTGACCTTGGAGAACCTTGGATCACGGTTCTCTCTCATTCCCAGCTCCCTCACAAGGTGTCTGTGGTGGGGAGAGGAAGAGAACATAAGAACATAAGAACAAGCCAGCTGGATCAGACCAGAGTCCATCTAGTCCAGCTCTCTGCTACTCGCAGTGGCCCACCAGGTGCCTTTGGGAGCTCACATGCAGGATGTGAAAGCAAGGGCCTTCTGAGGCTGTTGCTCCCGATCACCTGGTCTGTTAAGGCATTTTGCAATCTCAGATCAAAGAGGATCAAGATTGGTGCAGCCCGTGAGATCGACTTCTCCTCCATAAATCTGTCCAAGCCCCTTTTAAAGCTGATCCAGGTTGAAGTGGCCATCACCACCTCCTGTGGCAACATATTCCAAACACCAATCACACGCTATGCGTGAAGTGTTTGCTTTATTAGTCCTAATTCTTCCCCCCAGCATTTTCAAGGAGTTTGTAAGCCACGTTGAGTCTCCTTACAGTTGAAAAAAGTGGGGTATAATTCCAAATTGTCTTCTTCAAGCCATATTTGGGGGGTTTGTTGTGGGCTACTAGGTGGTCATTGTTGGAAAGAGGAAGCTGGATTAAATGGACTTGCCTGTGTTTCTGAGAAACAGGTCCCAAGAGACCCAGCTGTTGCCAGTCAGAGACGGTACTTGGGGAGGGATGATCTAACTTTAGACAAGGATTCGCATGTGACAGGCAGCATCCATGCCTATTCCAGATTTTGGGAGGCTCTGGGCATAAAGTGCTTGGTTCCGCGCCCACTACTAGGCCCCCTTCTATCCCACCTACCCCACCTGTCTGGGCATCCCTTCTTCCCACCTGCAAGGTCTCCCACCACCTGCAGTCACATCTGCCCTTTCCCCAGCGGTGCTGCTGGGGAGTGGGTGTATGTAGGAGTGCTGCTGCTGTGGCCCCCAGGAATAATGACACTGTGTGCCCCACCCACATGCCTTTCTCAATCAGTGCGAGGCAGCATATGCAGCTGGGAGCACAGGAAACAATGCACTCAAAAGCTGGGCGTAGAAGTGTGTGGGCGCAGGCATCACAGGAGACATGTGAGATGGGAGTCAGAAGCAGTGAGCCCCACCAGAAGCCATGAGCCCTGGTAGCTGCCCCACCTCAGGGAATGCTGATGCCAGTTCTGTAGCACCTCCCCATTTTGTCCAACGATGGTTATTAGCTATGGGGACCAAATGGAACCTCCATGATCAGAAGCAGTGTACCTTTGGTACCTCAGTTGCAAGAAGGTAAAGCAAAGGCGGCAGCTTTGGCATGCAGCACTGTTTGCATTCTTGGCATCTGTCTGGACACTGGGCAATCAAGATGCTGGATTACATGGACTACTGATATGGTCCAGCAGGACTTCTCTTGTTCTTATAACCCCCAAGCAACAATAATTCTGCAAGAACAAAGAGAATGCTTCATTGACCTCCAATACCAATAGTCAATATGTCTGGAGAAGTAGAAGAAGAGTTTGGATTTATATCCCCCCTTTCTCTCCTGTAGGAGACTCAAAGGGACTTACAATCTCCTTGCCCTTCCCCACAACAAACACACCTGTGAATTAGGTGGGAGCTGAGAGAGCTTCAAAAGCTGTGACTAGCTCCAAGGTCACCCAGCTGGCGTGTGTGGGAGTGCACAGGCTAATCTGAATTCCCCAGATAAGCCTCCATAGCTCAGGCGGCAGAGCGGGGAATCAAACCCGGTTCCTCCAGGTTAGAGTGCACCTACTCTTAATCACTACGCCGTTGCTATCTGCACAGCTATCTTCGCCACAACAGAAAAGAGCTTCTGAAAATATGTCTTGTCACTGATACATGGACATGGCATAAAAGAAAACATAATAGAAGCCCCATCTGCTGATAATTCACATATGCTCAACATTCATTTGCACTTTCAAATCAACGCTCCAATTGAAAATTAAGAAATGCTTGTTGAAATATTCAAATCTCCGAAGCATCAGGATAACTAACAAAATCTTCAAATGTGATGGACAAAAAAAAAATTCAATGCAATATTGATGTTTAGTAACTGACCAATGAAATGATTTGTATGCTGTACCTGTTCAACTGAAGCAGGAAAATCTACATTCAGACCCTTGGCAAACAATGTGGAATTGTGAGAGTTTGCTAAAGAATGTTGTGACCTGAAATCTGTGTGAACTCAAGTCCTAAGCACCATAGCTGCAGAAGAATTCCTTTCACTTAACATAACATATCCTACTTTGCCGTGTTTTTGCAGTCCTACTGCAATAGTATATTATCCTAGCTTGTGTAGAACTGCAGCAATGTGCCTGACTCCATCTGGACTACACAACCTTTGTGATAGGTCTGGTGAGATTCCCACCATTTAAGCTTCACAACTAGACATGGAATTTTCCATTTTCAAACCTGTGAATACGGAAGGGGGCAGATTTATCTACTCTTGGCACTTGTCACAGTGGCCCTTAAATCTGCACGGAGAGCGCCTTTTTTTCTTGCTGCCGTTGCCAGGGGGACAGGGCATTAGAAGATTCCCTTGTCATGAAAAAGTTGCTCCAGCAGGCATTCCCCTACCGATCAGAGAAATTAAATTGAATTCCAGCGGAGCCTTGCAGATTAACAGCGTTTATTTTGGCATCAGCATTTGTGTGACAGAGTTCACCTTCTCACATGCATATCATGTCCATCCATAAGAGCTATTATTAGATCTTCTCTGATGGTTATTTTCCAGCCCACAATTTGGGTGGCCTGGCCTGGCCTGGAAACTGGTGGGAGATGGTGAAAGTATTGGGAAGTTTCCAGGAAGGTACAATCGTCCCTGTGCAACAACTCAATTCTATGGAATTTTTGCCTAAATGATAAATTGTCACACACACACACACACACACACACACACCCCACACACCCGAGAGTGACACCTTCACCACAAGTTGCATCACAATGTGGGAATAATGATTATACCCTCTCTATTTGGCCAGCTAGTATCTACTGGCCAAGCAGATACATATTGGTGGCCAATGCCTAGCCATTGCCTAAGGCAGTGGTGGCGAACCTTTGGCACTCAGATTTATCAGGACTCGCTGATTCCCATCGGCCCCTGCCAGCATGTGTGCTGATGGGAACAGTGAGTCCATGATCCTGTATCTGGGCTCTCAAAATGTCCGCAAACTGGCCTAAGGTCTCCCACTATAAGTGGGCAAATAAGTGGAGCAGCAGTGGCTGGTTGGTGGAAGGTTAAGAGTAGGTGTACTCTAATCTGGAGGAACCAGGTTTGATTCCCCGCTCTGCTGCCTGAGCTGTGGAGGCTTATCGGGGGAATTCAGATTAGCCTGTACATTCCAACACACGTCAGCTGGGTGACCTTGGGCTAGTCACAGTTCTTCTGAGCTCTCTCAGCCCCACCTACTTCACAGGGTGTTTGTTGTGAGGGGGGAAGGGCAAGGAGATTGTAAGCCCCTTTGAGTCTCCTATGGGAGAGAAAGAGGGGATATAAATCCAACTCTTCTTCTTTTTCAAATGGGAAGCCAATCCACAATGGCAAAGTAAATTGAGAGAGACCCCCACATTGAAGAATGGTCTGCTTGAGGTCAGGACAGTCACCAGATTTCTATCATTCTGCACACGATGTAAAATAAAGTTATTCAAAAAGGCATTTTCATTTTTTAAAAACCCTGGGCAATAGTATGACAGAATGATTCAAGAAGGCACTTTTATAAAAAAAAAGAACACAACCATGATGTATGCCACTACTTATGCCATATAATATCTATTTGTTGAATGTATTATTGTGCTCCTACCACACTGTTTCTCACTTTTGTAGTTCCAATTTCTGTACCAATTGAAAAATTACATCTGATGCTTTTTGCACACTTTCTCATTTTTGTCATCCTGGTCCTATTGCATTGCTTATTAGATTTCTCTTACTATATGTTTGCATTGTTTTTCACCATGTAATCAGCCTTGAGTCCAGAGGCGGAGGGGAAACTCCGCCTGGGGTGCGCACGCGCGTACTGTGCCCCGCCGCAGCACCGACCACCCCCGCCCTGGAACGCCCCCGCCATTCCCCCTTTGCAGCCTGGCCACGCCTCTGCCACGCCTCTGCCCAGGCTTCAGACCCCACCCTGCCCCGTTGATGCTACACCTCTGCTTGAGTCTCAGGGAGAAAAGCAGACTGTAAACAAAAAAAATAGTCTCAGACCTCTATAGCATCATTTGTATGATGTCATGCTTATGAATAGTTCCTAGTCTCTTTGCGTCTTTCTGCCCTGCAATGCAGAATTCTTACAATGTGCTTTAGCTTACAGTGCTCATCTAATGCTGCAGGCTGGTGATGCATGCTGTTAGTATGGTAGCACCAGATCTTAAATACTTGTCAGCATGTAGGTTCACAGCATTAGGAGTTAAAAACCAGCACAATTAAAAATTAAGACCATAATCCATTTTGGATCCTGGGATTCAAAACTTAGATTTCCACCCTCTAACTGGGAGAATAAATATGAATTATCTATGCCAATGCAGGCATTTTCTCATTATCCTGTCTATGAAATCCAGCAGTTCGCTGAATCTTTATTAATTCTATTATTTACAGCTAGGTTTGGACTGAGAGAGATTGTTATTGCACACTTTAAATAATACCTCTCAGTTTTTACTGTTGTCATACACTAGTATAGGTGAGTAGCATGTTATTTTTAAAATGTCCCCCATTAAAATCTCCACAGAGTCATTTATCAGTTGCTATGATTTTCTTTTGTCATTCCAGATAGAGACTTTGGCCTATTGGTTTTTTAATTAACAGTCTAATTTGGAGTATGAGTGGAATATTTTGCTTCTCTGTAAATGTTGGTATTTCAAGTAAGAAGTATGATTTGATCTGTGTTCTTTAGCTTTTTGGTTTAAAAGAATGAAGCGCCACATCAGGCAGATACTACATATTGTGGTTTGGTTCTTTGAAATAAACTTCCCATTAGCAATGGAATTCATGATGAGACTCTAAGAACATAAGAACAAGCCTGCTGGATCAGACCAGAGTCCATCTAGTCCAGCACTCTGCGACTCGCAGTGGCCCACCAGGTGCCTTTGGGAGCTCACGTGCAGGATGTGAAAGCAATGGCCTTCTGCGGCTGCTGCTGCTCCTGAGCACCTGGTCTGCTAAGGCACAGGTGTCAAACTCACGGCCCTCCAGATGTTGTGGACTACAGTTCCCATCATCCCCTGCCAGCATCATGCTGGCAGGGGATGATGGGAGCTGAAGTCCATAACATCTGGAGGGTCACGAGTGTGACACCTGTGTGCTAAGGCATTAACTCTGGATAAGTGAGTGTTCTTTCTTTTTCTTTTTCTGTTCTTCTTCTTTTTTGCTGTCAAGTGACACTTGACTTATGGTGATCCTTTGTGAGGTTTTCAAGGCAGGAGACATTCAGAGGTGGTTTGGCAATGCCTGGTTCCGCAGCACAACATTGGTATTCCTTGGAGGTCTCTCATCCAAATACTTGTCAGGATTAACTCTGATTAGCTTCTGAGATCTAATTAGATCCATCTAGTCCAGGGGTAGGGCCATGCTGACAGAGGCTGATGGGAATTGTAGTTCCTGAACATCTGGAGAGCCGCAGGTTCCCTACCCCTGATCTAGTCTGAGCTATTTGCTATTGAGCAAATGTTCTTTTTAGAACCATAAACTAGTTAGGACTACTTTTAGTAGGCCCTGACCCAGATGGCCCAAGCCTAGGCTGACCAGACATCCCGCTTTTGGCGGGACAGTCCCACCTTGAAACAACTTGTCCCGCGTCTCGTGGGTTTTTTCAATAGTCCCGGGTTTTGGAAGGCTGCCGCACTGCCTTCTGGGGCACAAGGCAGTGTGGCAGCCTCCCGCGCGGCCGCAGGAGCGCACGGCTGCTGGGGCGCTGTGACAGGGCGGGAAACAGGAGCGCCCCAGAAGGCAGTGCGCTCCTGCGGCTGCACGTGGCCGGCCGGCCGTCTGTCCCGGTTCGCGAAGGTGACCATCTGGTCACCTTACCCAAGTCAGCACAATTGCACAGATCTTGGAAGCTGAGAAGGGTCAGCTGTGGTCATTACTTGGATGGAAGACAAGCAGGGAAGTCCAGGGTTGCTACCCAGAGGTAGGCAATGGCAAACCACGTCTGAACCTCTCTTGCCTTGAAAAACCGTATAGGGCTGCCACCAGTTAGCTCCGACTTGAATTGGTATTTTCAACCACTACTTTAAGTAGTTCTGAATAAAGTGTTATTCTGGATAGTAGATGGGTATCTGAAAAGGGCAAAGGAAAAAATATGGTAGTAATTACATTACCAAAACAGGGACTAATTTAGTGATGCAACAGTTGCCAAGCTGGGAAATGCTACCTAGTGGTGGGAAGCAGGGACCCAACAAACAATGCCTTATCCTAGATCCGTGGTGGCGAACCTTTGGCACTCCAGATGTTCTGGACTACAATTCCCATCAGCCCCTGCCATCATGGCCAATTGGTTCGCCACCACTGTCCTAGATCAACTTCACCCAGACTCTATTTTGCAGTCTTTTGAATTTTAGGAGGGAAGCTGAAAGGAGGTAACTACCAGGTATCCATCACCCTGGACTTACTGGAGGAAGGTTGGATGTATAAATGTTCATGTTCGCCCGCCTGGCTGTGTTTCTATTCAACCTGATCGTTCTGGTCCCCTAACAAAAGACTGACCATCCATAGGGGGTGTTTATTTCCCACTCCTCGGACAAATGAAGAAGCAGGACATTTTCTATTACAATAATCATGGAAAATGACGGGGAATTTATAATCTGTGTGCATGAACCAGCAAATTATATTCTGTAAAGCTGTTCATACTGGATCTTTCATAGAGGGAGAGAAAAAAAGAGATGTGAAATTTGAGCTGAAGCTTATTCAGGCGGTAATTCAAAAATATCAAGGTGGAATTTTACCTCCCGCATGACTGAGCAGGGCTTTTATGAGAAACCAACAATTATATATCACATATAATTATATCAGCAAGGGCACTGTGCTCTCTCTTATTTAATGGCCCATGTTTGAAAGCATATAGGTATTTTCAAAAATTGCCAACAAAAGAAGGCCGCATGCAGGGTCCCTTCCGATATGGCTTTCCACACTTGGTTGGGGTCTTTTTTTTCTTAAAAGGCATGCTAAATTTGAATTAGAGCCTTTTTAATGCCATGCAAGGTACATGGCTGCTTCTGTTTTCCCTAGCTATGTACCACCTATGTTTGCATAAGGGCATCATTATGTTTGCATAAGGGCATCATTAATTCAAGAGATTTCTGGGAGAGCCAGCAATACACAAAATTACAAAACTCTGGGATGTAAGTCCTCACACCTCAGTCTTCATAGCTGCTGCCAGATACTTTGTCTACCCCAGGGGTAGGGAACCTGTGACTCGAGAGCCGCATGCGGCTCTTCTGCCCTTGCACTGTGGGTCCATGAGCCGAACCGCCGGCCCCATCCTTGCCCGCTGGGCCATGGAGCGGGGCGGGCGCTTTCCCGGCAGCCAGCGAGGCCGAGCCACCGGCTTCATCCTTGCCCACCCTGCAGGTAGCAGGGCGGGCGCATCCATGCGCTTCTCAGAATGAGCGGAGTAAAAGGTTAAAAAACCTATATATATATAGTGTTATCTTTATTTTAAATGTCAAAAAATATTTGCGGCTCCAAGTGTTTTCTTTTCCCAAGGAAAATGGGTCCAAATGGCTCTTTGAGTGTTAAAGGTTCCCTACCCCTGGTCTACCCCAACAGCCAGAAGTCAAGGGGCGAACTTAACAACTCTCCTGGAATTAAATGTAAGAAAGTCACCCTTGCAAAGGTAGACCACTTGGAGAGTGAATTTCACAAAACATTCCAGTACATAGGCCTAGGTCCGTGGTGGCAAACCTTTGGCACTCCAATTCCCATCAGCCCCTGCCAGCATGGCCAATTGGGTATTGTAGTCCATAACATCTGGAGTGCCAAAGGTTCGCCACCACTGGCCTAGGTACTGGAATTAGAAGCCACCTAAAGACAAAACACCTCAAGAGACAACTAAATTATTTCTTAAATTTGCGCATAAATATTTCTAAGGAGAATAGCGATCAGTGAGGATTAAAATAAAAAGAGCTACATCAAACAGACTAACTGCACTGTCATAGCATTGGTCTAGCTCAGGGGTAGGGAACCTGCGGCTCTCCAGATGTTCAGGAACTACAATTCCCAGCAGCCCCTGCCAGCATGGCCAATTGGTGGCAGGGGCTGCTGGGAATTGTAGTTCCTGAACATCTGGAGAGCCGCAGGTTCCCTACCCCTGGTCTAGCTTCACCAGATGGTTTTTACTGGGGCTGTAGCACACACACACACACACACACACACACACACACACACACACACACACACACACACACACCACTCGTGGCATGATGCTTGCCACCAACCTGCTTCTGGGTCTGTGCTTTGGGGGTGGGAGAGGTTGGACGGGTATGGCTTGGGGTAGGTAAGAAGGTGAGGATAGGGGGAGTGTGGAGAGGAGTGTCTTGAGGTGGGGAAGGATGGAATGGACTGACTTGGGGTGGCGGGTGGGTCGAAAGGTGAGGCTCAGGGTGGTGGATTGGGAGAGCGTGGAATGGAGTGTCTTTGGGTGGGGATCACGACATTTGATCGTTTAGCCATTTATTGCTTAAGATAGGAACAGAGGCCCCCTGTTTAAGGAACCGAATCAACATCTTCCAGTGCCTCTTT
Source organism: Sphaerodactylus townsendi (assembly GCF_021028975.2). Lineage (NCBI taxonomy): Eukaryota > Metazoa > Chordata > Lepidosauria > Squamata > Sphaerodactylidae > Sphaerodactylus > Sphaerodactylus townsendi. Next base: position 69,551,557 of record NC_059435.1, read on the forward strand.
TCCAAATTCCCCAAATGTCCATAGGTTCGCCATGGCTGGACCAAACAGTCAGTCCTTCTTTGTGTTGGATTAAATATCTTCTGTAAGCAATTATGTGCCAGATAGACATTCATCATTGGGTGTAAGAAGCAGAAAAATAGCTGTCAAGCAAAAATAGTTCATTCTGCCTGAAAGATGGCAATCCTACACCGCAGTGATGGGCTTGTGGCTTGGACTGTATTCAGCCCATCCTTCATAAGGCACCTTAATTGTGGTGCTTGTGGGTGCCATGGTGCTCACTACCACCTGTTTTGTTGCCCATCAAATTTTTGGGGGGAAGTGGGTAGGACCAAGCAAGGTTTTTGCCCAGCAAGACTTCTGATGGACCATTAGAAATTCAATTGGCTGTGCGGATGTTGAAAAATATTGCTTTGACAGCAGCTGCCATCAGAGCCCAAGGATCTGCACTGTGTTACTGAAGTTAACCTATCACAGTTTTGTAGCTGGCTCTGTCCTCTACCCAGCTTCCACACACAACGAACCCATTGATTTATCTAGCTGCGTGTTGACCAGAAGGAGCTCTCCAAGGTATATTGTAGCCTTGCTTACTGGAGATTATAGAACAGGCGCTTGGATTGTATGCATGTAAAGCATGTGTTATACCACTGGGTTATGGATACTTCCTATTTTAACATGTTCCCTATGCTTAGCAGCAACAACAACAACAAAGCATTGCATTGAGCAGAATATTCTATTAGGTCACATGTGCAAACAAAAAAGGACTGCCAATTGGATTCAAAGGAATGAATCACGATTGTGGTTATTTAAATGGTGCATATGCAAATGGATTCTGTGTATGTCTACTTAGCAATGTCCCACAGAGAGAAGAACAGAGTGCTTTAGCTGTTTGTAAGCAACTCCCCCCCCCAAAAAAAACTTACTGCCATTTTATAAGTGAGAGATGAAGAGTTTCTAACAAGTAGACACAGTACGCATTTATAAATAGATAAATAAAATCTGAGGCTCATTCCACACATGCAGAATAACGCACTTTCAAACTGCTTCCAGTGCTCTTTGAAGCTGTGCGGAATAGCAAAATCCACTTGCAAACAGTTGTGGAAGTGGTTTGAAAATGCATTATTTTGCGTGTTTGGAAGGGGCCTGATATATCTTTATCATGCCCTCACACGAAGATAACTAGGACTCTCTTATTCTTTTTTATCCTCAAAAACAATCCTGTCAGATAGGTTAGGATGAAAGTATGTGACTCTTCCCAAGTCACCCAGTGAACTTCATGTCAGAGATTTGGGTTTTGAGCACCAGTCTCAGTCCCAGCTCAGCACTGTAACCCCTGTATCAGGCAGGCTGAGGGATAGTTGCTTTGTCAAAACCATACCATTAATTTACAGCAAAGGTTGTCATTAACCAATCCTGATCTACTCAGCCTTCCCTCTCTCATCTGGTCTGCTTGGGAACAGGATCGAAATATCTCTCAAACAGGGCAGAGGAATTCTAAAAAGAAAGATGTTGCAAATGTGCTTTTTAAAATGCATGTCACCTCAAAGAGTTGCTACTGTAAAGACAAAGAAAATACAGCAACTTTTAATGTTACGTCCAATCAAAACAGCAGGAGAAAGACGACAGAAATGAACAGTCAAGTGGCAATTTCTGCAGAACAGCGGAATGTGCCCCTTTCCTTCATACCTGTGAGGAGTTCTTTGCTTTTTTAAGCACTGCAAGCATTTATATGCAGAGATTCTGATGTTCCGGAAACGCCGCTGTCATCTGGGCAAGTTATTTATTGCTGGGCAGCAGTGTGTTTGCATAAAGCAGTGTGTTTAGGTCTGTGGCACAAGTTCAATGTATGTGGAATATTTTCCAGGACTGGATCATTTGTAGAGATTCAGGACTGGAAAGATAATTGCATTCATGCAGCAAGTACTGATGGTATCTTGCATCTGAAAAGAAAAAGGGTGGAATCAGACACAAAGCGCTTTGAATCAGAAAGCAGCACAGGCAAGTGGATGAGACCAATAATGACACAGCAGTTTGCAAAAGGAACCAGTCAGCATTTGCAACTAACTGGGGTGGGTTAGGGCAGTGATAGTGAACCCAAAACCCATTTATTTATCGCAAAGTGCCAATATGGCAATTTAACCTGAATACTGAGGTTTCAGTTTAGAAAAAACAGTTGGCTCCGAGGCATGAGTTACTTGGGAGTAAGCTTGGTGGTAGTAGGTGGCTTTACTTTGAAGCAACAGTGCAACTCTTCCAATGGGTGAATCATGACCCTAGGAGGGTTTACTCAGAAGCAAGCCCCATTGACAGCAACCGAGCTTACTCCCAGGTAAAGGATCGCACTTTAGTTCTTTGCATGAAAACCAGTGGGGTTTAACAGCGCTTAACAGGGTTACCTACACTGCTTCCCCAAAACTAGGTCTTAGGTTTAATAATCGAGCCCAGCGGCCCAGGCCAGCCTAGAAGGGGGGGGCGATTTCCCCCCCACATGACGAACTCTGTTTGCATGTGCCCACAGAGAGGGCTCTGAGTGCCACCTCTGGCACCCGTGCCGTAGGTTCGCCACCACTGGGTTAGGGTGTATTAATCAGCAGAACAGAAACAACATAGCTGTGTTCATTAGATATTCTTTCACCCATGATAAGCTAGTCATGCGGGAAAGCCAATGTGTTGTAGTAGAGAACCAGAATGCTGTAATGGTTAAGAGCAGTGGGTGGGAGAACTGGGTTTGTTTCCCCACTCCTCCACATGATGTCTTCTGAGTGACCTTGGGCTAATTACAGTTCTCTCAGAACTCTCTCAGCCCCACCTGCCTCACAAGATGTCTGCTGTGGAGAGGGAAAGGGAAGGAGTTTGTAAGCCACTTTGAGACTCCTTGAGGTAGAGAAAAGCAGGGTATAAAAACCTACTGATCTTCTAGCCCAAGGTAATCCTTGGCTTGATAAAAATTCACCTCCCATTACACACGATCTAACTCGGATGATGCCAGTTTGATGCAAAGGATTATCTAGGGGTGTGCATCACAAAACCGCCAAGCTGAAGATCTTTCCTCTATTTATTTCTTAGCTGCCTTCCTACCTCACAGGAACAGGAAAGGGGCTTGGACAGATTTATGGCGGAGAAGTCAATTTATGGCTACCAATCTTGATCCTCTTTGATCTGAGATTGCAAATGCCTCAACAGACCAGGTGCTCGGGAGCAACAGCCGCAGAAGGCCATTGCTTTCACATCCTGCATGTGAGCTCCCAAAGGCACCTGGTGGGCCACTGCGAGTAGCAGAGAGCTGGACTAGACGGACTCTGGTCAGATCCAGCTGGCTTGTTCTTATGTTCTTATGTTGTTCTTATGAACCCAGGGCAGCTTATAATATAAAGAACCATAAAATAAATAAAACCACGTTAAAATCAATACTTTAAAACTGGGGTAGGCAGGAGAAATAATCAAATACTGTCAGTAATGAAACTGTCATCAGCTGCCTCCTGAAGATCAAAAGTGGAAAGGTTATTCCATCATCAATGGGGTTGCCTTTGAAAGGGCCCTCTTTTGGGTACCCTCCAGACAAGCTTCTTTGATCGATGGGACAGTCAGGAGGGCTCCTTCCTGTGATCTTCACTGCTGAATAGGAACTTATGGGAAAAGCCAGTCCTTCAGAGACCATGCCCCCCAACCAGGCAACCACCGATGGACCTATCCTCCATGGATTTGACAAATCCCCTTTTAAACCTAGGCTCACAGCCATCCCTGCCCCCACCGGCAGTGAATCCTACAACTGAATTACTTGCTGAGTAAAGAAGGGCTTATTTTTATCCAATACCTTTTACTCCCATATCAAATATCATATTCATCCCCATTACAATTGAATTAATGTAAAATTAACCGGACTCGTCTTTGCCCTATGTTACCTTCCCTTCCCTTTGGTCCCTGTGGCATCTCAGACATTTTTTATCTGCTTCCTTTAGGGGGGAGCAATTATTTTTCCCATGGGGCCGTATAAGAAACAGAAAATATTGTGGAGGGCCGGGCCAAAAGGCAGGTGGGCGAGGCGCTTTTGAAAGCCCCGCAGAAGCTGGCAGCCAAGGCAACCAGCTTCTGCGGGGCTTTCAAAGACACCTTGCTCCCCAGCACGGCAGGGGGGCCAGTCAGGGTCATCTGGCAGGCTGGATGTGGCCCGCAGGCCGTATAATGCCCAGGTCTGCTTTAGCCTGTATGTGGGTGCATTTTTTCTGTGCTCCCAGCATTCACGTTGGGCTGTGGTTCCATTTAGCCAAAGTGTATACATGTCCAATTATTAGAAATGAGCAACTAATGACAGCGTATGCACATGAATAGGAATAGCAGGAAATGGCAATTCTTGTTTTGACTTGCACTTATTTTTCCATTAAGTTTTGTTTAACAAACATAGATTCCCTGAGGGATGTTAGCTGCTCGGCTGGTAAAGCTTCTCTCTGGGTTTTTTTGGTGGGTTTTTTTTTTAATGCAAAGCCCTCTAAACAGTACTAAAAGCTAATCTTTATTTTTAGTCCAGTTTCCTAAGTGATCTTGGATGTGTTATTTTTACCCTTGCGGTCTGGATTTCATTTAGCGTTATATTGATTGGGAAGGATTTGATGAAAGGCCCGTGTGGGCAATGGGTATTCTTTACATCTTTGTCATTGGTACATCATTTTGCTAACCATTTCAGCAGTGTTCTCTTCAGTTCTTCTTCACAGGAAAAAAAAGCATTTAAAATCTAGGTTTTAAACCTTTCGCTTAAAAAAAAAGCAGCCATTCTTTCGTGCTCAAGAAAGGCCGTCAGTAGATCAAGGCATTACACAGCTCGGGATCATTAGATACGGGCTTCGGGGGAGGAAATGTAGCAATGAAACTTGTAGGAAGCAAGAGGTTCATGGATTAAGTGCCTTCTCACTGTAAGAGGACCATTATTTTAAACAAGGTCACAGTAGTTTAACAAGTGTGGCTCTTTGTAAAAAGTTCATTCAGCGCTGGGACAAAGAACAGTTTTAAATGCACAGGAACAGCCTCAGCCCTCCTGCCAAGACTTAGTCCAAAGCATCTTCTGTAGCATGGAAAGGCCTATGGAATGGTGCAAAAGAAAGAGTTGCGGTTTAATTTCCCATCTTATGAAAGCAAATAAAGATCCCTTTAGATCTTGTTGGTTGTGGTGGGTTTTCCGGGCTGTGTGGCCGTGGTCTGGTGGATCTTGTTCCTAACGTTTCGCCTGCATCTGTGGCTGGCATCTTCAGAGGTGTATCACAGAGGGAAGTCTAGATCTTGTTTTTCATTCCTGATGGTAGAAAGTGCAGGAAAGTCACAGCTGACTTATGGCAACCCTTTGGGTTTTCAAGGCAAGAGATATTTGGAGGTGGTTTACCATTGCCTGCCTCTGTGTGGGCTGAGAGAGTTCTGAGAGAACTGTGAATGGCCCAAGATCCCCCAGCAGGCTACATGCAGAGCAGTGGGAAATTGAACCTGGTTCTCCAGTTTAGAATCTGCCACTCTTAACCACTACACAGTCCTATAATTTTCTTAATCAATGAGAACTAGAGACTTAGGCCGTTTCCGCACGGCCACGGTGGGGGTTGGGTCGGCATACATGACGCCGACCCAACCCCCCTGGGACCGTTCGCATGAACGGTCCCAGAAACTACCAGGACGACGGCGACGCGCTGTGCCGTCGCCCGATCGACTTACCTTCCCTGCGACCATCCGGCATGTCGCCAAAGCCAGGGGACACGCCCCCCTGCCCTGCACGACCGCTCCGGAGTCACAGGGCAGCAGGGGCGTGTCCCCAGGCCTCAGTGATGCACCAGACGGTCGCAGGGAAGGTAAGTCGATTGGGACTGGGGGAGGGATGGCGCCTTCCAGCCCCTGCCGTTTGGGGAGCGAGGTTGGGAAACAGCGGCTTCGAAGCAGCTGCGCCCCCTATGCGAACAGCTCCCTGGGGATGGCATTTTTGCCATCTCCAGGGCACTGTATTAGGCCCGTGCGGAAAGGGCCTTTGTTTTCAATTTTTAAAAATGAAAGCTGAGATTCCCAGCTGTTCAGGGAAGCTGCCAGAATTGGTATTATAAACCTTGAGTTGGATCCCACTGATAAGAAAGAGTAACCAATTTTATCTGGTTATCTGATTCTCCCTGTGGCATTCTCCCTTCATTTTGTTCCTTGAGGGCGCTGTGTCCCAAGAGCAGTATTTGGAGGGGACATTTTAAGATGCAGCAGAAGTGGAGAGGTAGCAAAGTCACATTCCATCACTGAGGGACATCTTTTTCACAGCAGATATTTTTCCTGGCATCTAAACAATTATGCATGGGGTAGAAAATGTTGACAGAGAGAAATTTTTCTCTCTTTCTCACAATACTAGAACCAGGGGGCATCCATTGAAAATGCTGGGGGGAAGAATTAGGACTAATACAAGGAAACACTTCTTCATGCAACGTATGATTGGTGTTTGGAATATGCTGCCACAGGAGGTGGTGATGGCCACTAACCTGGATGGCTTTAAAAGGGGCTTGGACAGATTTATGAAGGAGAAGTCGATCTATGGCTACCAATCTTGATCCTCTTTGATCTGAGATTGCAAATGCCTTAACAGTCCAGGTGCTCAGGAGCAACAGCCTCAGAAGGCCATTGCTTTCACATCCTGCATGTGAGCTCCCAAAGGCACCTGGTGGGCCACTGCGAGTAGCAGAGAGCTGGACTAGATGGACTCTGGTCTGATCCAGCTGGCTTGTTCTTATGTTCTTATCCTCTAGTCTGGATAGGCAGAGCGCCTGAGCAGGATTCTAGATTCTTTTGCAATACTTAGGTAATAAAATTGATCAGATTCTTCAATATTTTCTGTAACCGTCTATAACATCATCAAACTGCTAACCCCCTTGATGATACAATCCTAAATAGGATTATACCCTTCTAAATCCCCTGACGCAGAAACGTGCAAGTTGGTTTAAGATTGTAGTAAGTATACTTTACTAATAAGTCAACTAATAAATAAAACCCTTAGGCAACCCAGGAAAGCTTGATGTTTTTCAAAGTCTTCAATTAAATGATTACATCAAATCACTCCGATATGGTTCAAAGGGTAAATCCAGCTACTGGGATTTGATAAGCCATGTAGACAACTTCAAAAGATGTGACACTTTCCATCTTGGCCTTGGGAGAACAGGAAATGCTGCCCAGTGAATTAACCTTCCCCAGAATGCATCTACTTGAGCAGTTTTTGAGACATTTCAGTGTGTTTCCTCTCTCAAAGCTCCAAATGGAAGAGCGACCTTCCTCCTGGGCTGTGAGGAAAACCCAGCTCCAGCCCAGCCAGATAAAAATCAGTAAAATCCCTGGGTCTTCACACTAGTGGATTAAAGTTCATCCTCCTCACATTAAGACTTTGGCTACTTAATGTCACATCAACCTGTTTCTAAGGCAATTTGTGAGCCGGTGGAGATCTCGGAGCACACAAAATAGGATCTTTTTTCCTTCAGTTTTCTTTTACTAGCTTTCATTGCTAAGTACCTCATTAGTTATTGAAAATACATCACAGGTACTTTCTGCACAAACCTTTTGAAACAGTTTGAGTTAAGAAATAAAACATTTTCTCCATGGAGTTCTCTCATGGAGTTCTCTATTGTTTTTACTCTTTGTTTTTGACTTTCAAAACATTTCTTTGCAGCCTCAAAATGTTTTAAGCGAATGTCCTTCTAAAACGATTTTTTAGTTGAAGCATTTTCAAAGGCGCTTCACTTCAAGACGTTTCCCACAATTCGCAACTGTTTCTGGACTTCCCCCTCAGCACCATTTTCTCAGCTCATTCCTTGCTCCTCACCTGTTTATTTGCAGCATTTCTGCTTCTTTTTTTTTAATTTGGGGGGGCTAATCTTTGAAGGATTGAGTATGTGTGGCATAGGGAATTGCAGCATGCAGCTGTGAAGCTTTCTAGCATTGATCGAACAAGATTCTTAAAAGAGGTGGGGGGATCACGAAATGGCAGCCAGGAATTGTTTTGAGGGAGTGAGTATGGACATGCATTGTGGTAAAGGGTGAGGGTTTGAAAATGTTTTACAAACAGGTGAGGGGATTTTTGTGGAAAGGGACACCATCTTGCAAAATAATGTATTATTTTAATATATTAACCAAACAGTTAGCCTGTTGCTCTTTCAGACAATTTAGGAGGACCTAATTGCATACTACGTTTTTCTCTAGTTCCACCCCACCCCCACCTCCAATCTACGCAATCCACTTGCGAGTTCCCGTTGGAACTTGGTTCCTAGACATATGAGGGGTCCAGTTCAGATGAAAGGAGTTACATATCTCCAACATCACACAGATTTTGGCCCTTGGACATGAGAAGTTCAATGTAAGATCTTCCCGGAAGACTTGAAAAAAACTCAGAATAGAAATAAAGGAAAACGATACTGCTGATTGAACAGCGATTTTTTTTTTCCAAAAAAGGATATGGCAATGTGAAAAAAGATGTACTGTTTTTCAGTCAAGATTCTGAGGAGGTGCCTTGTATAAACAATTTTCAAATATTGTCGAAGGCTTTCATGGCTGGATTCAACTGGTTGTGGAGGGTTTTCCGGGCTGTGTGGCTGCAGTCTGGTGTTCCTAACATTTCGCCTGCATCTGTGGCTGGCATCTTCAGAGGTGTATCACAGAGAGAAGTCTGTTACACACTGTGTCTAGTGAGAAGAGAATGTTTAGTGGGGTATATATTGTCCATGTCGCAGAGTGGGGAACCAAGTGTTGGGGTGGAACTTGCTATGCAAAGGTGCATTGGGGTGCTGAGTGGTTTCTGGGCTGTATGGCCGTGTTCTAACAGCATTCTGTCAAAGGTGCATTGTATTGCGGGTGGAGTTAATTGGGCTTATACAATTGTGGCAGGGTTTTTTGCGGGTACAATCCATCAAATGGGCAAAATTGATAACCACCCATCCTCATGCATTCTCTGCTGGGGCTCTCACCTGTTGAAGCTCCCTGATGAGGTTAGGAAGGCTCCCATCCTTCTCAGCTTTCTGCAGACTATGCAAAACTAAAGTATTCAATAAGGTGTTTTTTTCCATAGGAAACAGGTTTGCAGTGTAACAATATGGTTCAGAAAGAAGTTTGGAATAAAGGGTTAGGGACTGTAGACTACACTGCTATGTAAGTAGGTTTCTACTACGTCATTTTTGCATTCATTTACTGTCTCATATTAACATACGCTGTGCTTAACTTCTGGTTGGTTCCCAGATTTCGGCAAGCCCAGTCCGATTGCACTGCTTGTTGGATGTCCCAGCCTGTTGATTGCATTGACTCAGTTTGTGTAATCTGCCTTGAATCCCATAGAGAAAGGCAGACTGTGCATTATGTAAATAAATATTTTGTTCCCAAGACTGTATAACAAGGTGCTGCCCTGGACTCTACTTTGTGAGTGAAACTCCGAAGCAAAGGCAGTGCAGAAATTTGTGTTAAGACCAGCCTACCACTGGAAATCATGTTCATATGCAAAACGATATCCAGCATTATATGTGTGGCCAGCTGAGATTGGCAAGAGGAAAGAAAGTAGGGTTGGATCCTGCAAGGGAAGGGTTAGATCTTATCCTTGTTTCTAGTTCTTTCACTCATAGGCCGTTTCCGCACGGCCATGGTAGGGGTTGGGTCGGCGTACATGACGCCGACCCAACCGCTCTGGGACAGTTCACATGAACGGTCCCAGAACCTACCGGGATGCCGGCGCCGCGCTGCGCCATTGTCCGGTCGACCTACCTGCTCTGCAGCCTTCTGGCATGTCGCCGAGGCCAGGGGACACCCCCCCCTGCCCTGCGCGACCGCTCTGGAGTCACAGGGCAGGGGGGGCATGTCCCCAGGCCTCGGCGACGCGCCGGACGGCCACAGAGCAGGTAGGTCGATCAGACATGGGGGAAGGGAAGGTGCCTTTGAGCCACTGTCGTTTGCACGGCAGCAGCTCGAAGCCGCCGTTTTCCGTAAACCTTGCTCGAGAAGCGAACGGCTCCCTGGGGATGGCGTTTTTGCTGTCCCCAGGGCGCCGTATTAGGCCCGTGCGGAAAGGGCCATAGTCATATAAGGAAAACTATTACAGGCATTTTCTTCCCCAGGGATCCCCCATGTAGTGCCTCCCCCAAACCTTTTCTGGTCCTTTTCAGGGACTTCCAAGTGTTGCTAGGAAGTGGGTGGGACCAGATAGGGCTTTTCCCCAGCAAGGCTTCTGATTGGCTTTGCAGATTCCACTGGTGTAATGCCCATTGGGCAAGGTGGGCAGCTGCCCAGGGCATCACCTTGTGGGGGGCATCAAAATGCTGGGTTCGTTTTTGGGTATTTTAGTGGTTTTCCATTTTTTGCCTGCGGGGGGCGCAGTTTTTAGGCTAGTGGCACCAAAATTTCAGCGTATCATCAGGAGACTGTCCTTATGCTACCCCCCAAGTTTGGTGAGGTTTGGTCCAGGGAGTCCAAAGTTATGGACTCCCAAAGGGGGTGCCCCTATCCCCCATTGTTTCCAATGGGAGCTAATAGGAGATGGGGGCTACAGTTTTGAGGGTCCATAACTCTTTGGCCTCCTGAACCAAACTGCATCCAAACTTGGGTACCCATTAGGGCAGTCTCCTGATGAGATCCTGAAAGCTTTGAGACTGTACCTTCAGAAATGTGCCCCCCCACAGCCTGCAACCCCATTGACAGCAATGCAGAAAAAAAACTCAATGCAGAACAAAGATCTTGGGCATATTTCTAGGATAGCTTCCTGCAGGGGGTGCATTTTTGGATGTATCGGGTACCAAAATTCCCCAGGGGTATCATCTGGAGGTGATGCAGCACTCCCCAAGTTTGGTGCAGTTTGGTTCAGGGGGGCAAAGTTATGGACCCTCAAAACTGTAGCCCCCATCTCCTATTAGCTACCACTGGAAACAATGGGGGATGGGGAGTCCATAACTTTGGACTCCTTGAACCAAACCTCACCAAACTTGGGGAGTAGCATAAGGACAGTCTCCTGATGATATGCTGAAATGTTGGTGCTGATATGTCTAAAAATGCACCCCCTGCAGGCACCAATGTCCTGGTGCAAAAAAATTTGGTCGTGGTGGAGTGGCCGCCCATGGGGGGGGCATCCAACTCAGGTTTTGCCCAGGGCTACAGTTTGCCCAGGGCTGCCTCGTTACGCCCCTGGCAGATTTTTTTGAAATGTTGCTTTGGCAATCATTTTGTAGCTAGATCTGCCTCCCATGGCAGCCATTTTGTTACTGCGCCCACCATGCCTTGTCAGAATTCCAAATGTGCCCACAAGCTTAAAAGGGCAAAGGAGCCATGTAATCTACCCTGTGCTGCACATATCTTCAAATATTCCTAGCCAATGAAAGGCACTCAGATCCCTGACAAACACTCGGCAACTGGGGCTCATTCCGCACATGCAGAATAATGCACTTTCAAACTGCTTTCAGTGCTCTTTGAAGCTGTGCGGAATGGCAAAATCCACTTGCAAACAGTTGTGGAAGTGGTTTGAAAACGCATTGTTTTGCGTGTGCAGAAGGGGCCTGGGAACCTTTTGTGAAATTCTGTTCAAGTTAAATATTTAATACAACGTGCACTGCTTAGCGTTTTTGCTGTTTCGTTGTCTCCCGTGATTCCTCTCTCCTGTGCTTTGTGATCATGCCCACCTCAACCACCAAAGATCTGGCAATGGGCTGTGAAACAACCGGTGTTTCCACCTCTGATCTCTTTTTGTGAAGCAAAAGGACCCTTGTGCACTTTTCCCTGCAGCTAAACCCATATTATTTTTACTGACAGTGAAAAATGACACAGTGGCAACAGCAGGGGACAATTGTCTGCACTTGGGCTCTTTGCCTGCATCGAGGCTTTAAGCTTTCATGGAGTGAATGACACAACTTCCTTTCTTTGTCAACTAAGAGTGCAAGGCCACTTTTCAAAAAATGAACTCCAGTTGTCAGGGAACAACGGTGAAAGGAGGCTCTATAGGATGGGGGTGCAGACCTGATGTGCTGGTAGGAAGACAGCGGGGCACGGGGGTTTCAGGCACACCTCCAAAAGCCACCTAAAACTGTCTTTTGATCCATGTCTGCTCATTCAGGAAATTATTTGGTAACTGCAGCTGCTGTTCCCCCACCCCCTTAGTTTCAGTACTGAAGCAAGCAAAGGATATTTGGGCATCAGTTAAACATTAATGACTCGGTAAACATTATTTAGTTGTGCTTTCAAAGAGGATTCCCTCCAGGGAGCCAACAGCATTGCATATAATTGAAAACTGCAAAGGGAAACCAAGAGAAGGGAAAGCGAATGAAAATGATTTCCTGTCATTAAGCAGCTAAGCTGTCCTAGCAGGTTAGAGGAGCCAGCAACTTCCCAAAAGGTGCTAAGTCATCGAGAAAAGTTTGCGCCTTCCTGAGGTTGCTGCTGAACATTTAACAGCTCGAGAACAGTCCAGGGAGCTCATTTGAGTCTGCTGCCTAGACCAAGACTTTTGGTACCTGGGTTATTTGTCTAAGGACAACACGGCCATTTCCGCACAGCCAATTACAGCATTGTGCCACCGGTGTTTAATTTTATTTTTATTTATTTTATTTATTAAATTTATAGGCCGCCTCATCCCCAAAGGGCTCAAGGTGGCTCACAACATGACTGTTTCCAGAACAGTAAATCAATATAACAGAAAATCTAACTCATTAAAATTCAGCAGCAATTAAGACAATAAATACAAATTAAACAACAAAAGTTGTGTAAAAACAACACACACAGGCACCCGGTCTAAAGGCCAAAGGAGAAGGGAGGAGAAGGCAGGGCCCAGGATGGAATCAGGGCCCTACCAAAATGGAAAAGAGCAGCTTAGTTCTTGGTTTCAACAGGGGTTGGTTAGAACCGCGGGCGTAGCCTCCAAAAGCCCGGTGGAATAGCTGTTATTGGCAATGATGCAGAAACAGAGCATTTGCATGGCCGGCCGCTCCCTGGACAGGTAGTGCATCGACTGAACCACAGCACTTCGCATGGTTGCGCTTCGCAAACAGTGTTCTTTTCCCCCCTGGTTGTGGCTGCGTAGTGACAGCGTCGCAAATTACAAAAAAAACAGGGCGGTAGGCCCCTAGGGTCGCTTCCTCAAGCTATGGCTGTAGCTGCTGCCTGCGGCAGCGACCAACCTCCACAGCGGCCCTGCGTACGTGCCATGGGTGACCTCACCGCCATGGCTGCCGGAAGGGTTCTCCCTCCCCAGCATGGCCACCGCCAGTGTGGGCCACCATTGTGGGGGCGGGCTCTGCGCCACCAATTCCTGGTGGGCGCTTCACACGACTCTGGCCACAAAGCACCGTTGTTGAAAAGACTCGCTAGTTGAGTGATTTGCTTGTTATTGTACTGTGATTTTTTCATCCACAATTCATTTCTCTATAGCAGTGGTGGCGAACCTATGGCACGGGTGCCAGAGGTGGCACTCAGAGCCCTCTCTGTGGGCACGTGCAAAGTCACCCCCCTCCCCAAATTTAGGCTGGCCTGGGCTGCTGGGCTCGATTATTAGCATTAAACCTCAGACCTAGTTTTGGGGAAGCAGTGTAGGTAACCTTGTTAAGCGCTGTTAAACCCCACTGATTTTCATGCAAAGAACTAAAGCGCGATCCTTTACCTGGGAGTAAGCTTGGTTGCTGGCAATGGGGCTTGCTTCTGAGTAAACCCTCCTAGGGTCGTGATTCACCCATTGGAAGAGTTGCACGGTTGCTTCAAAGCAAAGCCACCGACTACCACCAAGCTTATTCCCAAGTAACGCACACCTCAGAGCCAACCATTTTTTCTAAACTAAAACCTCAGTATTCAAGTTAAATGGCCTGTTGGCACTTTGCAATAAATAAGTGGATCTTGGGTTGCAATTTGGGCACTCAGTCTCAAAAAGGTTTGCCATCACTGCCCTATAGGTATACATTCTTCTCTTTGAAATAGCCCTGCTCCAAAATAGCTGGAAATGATGTCTCTTAGACAGCAAGTATTGGTTAAGAATGGTGGACTCTAGAACCAGGTTTGTTTCCCTGCTCCTGCACATGAAGGCTGCTGGGTGACCTTGGACCAGTCAAATTCTCTCAGAAAAAGGGCCAGAGCCCCTTCCCTCCCATGCCAAATCTGAACAGAACCAGCCTTTCCCATCATCTGTTGTGTGGCTGCAGGAAAAGTGAGTTGAGTCTGGGGAACCCCAGCCCAACTTCCCCAACAGAGTTTGGTCCTCAGTCTGTGCCATCAAAAGCAGAGGATGGCTCTTCCCATTCATAACTCTTCTAGTGCAACTTGGGAAGGATAACAAAATTAATGGGCAAAAGACTGCAAACATAATTTAACATTTCTCATATAGCTGCCTTGACAGATACCTGCAAATAAGGCCAGTACCTTCTCTCTGAGTTTAATATCACAATTCTCCTGGAAACATCTATCTCAGAGAAGGTTTTGAAAGATAATCTAGCGAGCCTACATTTACCACAGGGATATTTATAAGGATGTAACACATAAATTAGTTCCACCTTTAGTAGGTCTATAAATATACTTTTAGGTGTAGACACCCAGGCGCCTCCTCCTCCTCTAATCTGGAAGACATGATCCGATGTCTGCAGTTATTTTGAAACATCCTTTAGCGTTCAACCTTCTTATTTCTGTCTTCACAAAGAAACCAGAAGGCTTATAAATGTGATCACAATGAAAATGAAAGTTGCCTCGTGAGTTAGACATTAGCGTGACATTGCAAAACAGTGTTTGGGTTCCTGAATGCATCACTAATTTGCTTCCTTGGGGATCTTGGGTCCAGTTGTATAGAACCTGATCCATATTTATTTATTTTAAAAACTCTATGTAGCACAGAAGGAGTAATGTATTCCTAGGGCATATTATAGTATTAAATTAAACCAAAGCTGTGCTGTGGATTGTTTTAATTATCATGTTGAGTGAGGAAGGATATTGATCACTAGCATGTGGAAGATATTGGTTGGCAGGTGAAAGCCCCATAACAAAAAGCAGACTTTAGCCTCCCAACTTCAAATTATGGTTCAAATATCATCCACTTATAAAACCATGCTGCATTATGGTGATGGTAACTGGGACAGATATCAAGAAGGCACAGTGAAGCAAGACAACCCCCCTAATTTCAAGGAATATTGCAAATCAACAGACTACACTAGGATTAGGGAGGCAGGAAGGAAGTGGAGATAGGATAGGCAGGATTGCCAGTGTAAGACCAGAGGTGGGATCCAGCAAGTTCTCACAGGTTCCTGAGAGTAGGTGACTAATTATTTGTGTGTGCCGAGCAGGGGGATTTTACTAAGTGTGTGATTAGCAAAATGCCACGTGCAAAATTTTTTAGCCTTGGATTCGCCCCTCCTCTCAGCGGTAGTCAGCATGTTAAGAACTTGAAGCAGTCTAGCAGGAGGTGCATCGGTGTGCGTGGCAGCCTGCGCCTGCGTGCATTCGTTTCCAGCCCAAGGACCGGCGCAGCCGCTGCGTCCTTGCCACAACCCGGCCCAGGAATGCCCTGTCCCCAGAATGCCCGGCCACACCCCCATCGTGCCCCACCCAGCCCCATTGGCACAACGGCACAGTTTAAATTCCACCACCATGGGAACCTGTTACTAACATTTTTGGATCCCACCACTGTGTAAGACCCATTCTGCACATGCAGAATAATGCACTTTCAATTCACTTCCACAATTGTTTGCAAGTGGATTTTGCCATTCCGCACAGTTTCAAAGTGGATTGAGAGTGGATGTGCATGTGTGGAACGGGCCATAGGAAAAGCTTTGAGGCCACTTTGAAAAATCCTGCTTAGGCATGGAAGCCCAGTAATTTTGACCGAAGCAAAAAGAATTCAATGCACACACCACGCAGGTTTATATTGAGTCAGACCACCAGTCTATCAAGGTCAGTATTGACAGCACCTCTCATGGATCTCAGGGCGAGAGGTCTTTCATGTCAGCAACTATCCATTTTAAGCCGGAGATGCTGAGACTGAACTTAGGAGCTTCTCCATGCAAAGTGGAGGCTATACAATTGAGCCTTGGGTCATCCACAGAAATAGTAGTGACATTTTTTGAGAGATGTGTGTCCAATTTCATTCCTCCATTGCAGCTGAGTTTTGCATATGGCGCATGTCAAAGAGAAATGGGAGGCTCCGAGTGTAAGGAATCAGAAAAGTCCAGGCCAACAGTAACTTCATTATTTATTTATTTATTTATTTGTTTGTTTGTTTATTTATTTATTTATTGTTGCATTTTTATACCGCCCTCCCCCAGAGGAGGGCGGTATATAAGCTCTTTATTGACTGGCAATCATGATCTTCTACAGACAATGCAGAATCTGACCAGACTCCCCACCCCCACCCCGGCTGCTGCTTTTACGGGCAAATGTTTTCCCGCGAAAATCCCAACCCAAAACAACCCTGCTTTCTCAGCCCACGGTTCCCACAAAGACAAAGATTCACACAGAACAGAAGCCAAAGATGGCAAGCATGCAGCAAGGTTAAGATAGAGATTAGGACTAGCCTGGGTGCAATGCCCAGAAGAGGGAATGTAGACTCAAAGGTTGACAGAACGTCAGGAAGCGAAAACAACCCGAGGACTTGTAAGGGGAACACAAAGAGGCTGTGTGAAATTTCTCCAAGCCAATCTACCTATCATGAATTCAAGCCACGGAGGGCCCAGTTGTTGGAAAAGACCCCCAGGGAAAAGCCTATTTTCATTTCCCAGTTAGTTTCTTGTGATGGACCAGGTGACTTGATAAGGATGGGAAGGCTGCTAGCCATTGAACGATGCGGAACAAGGAGTCAGTGTCTGGGGAGTGAAACGAGCCTGGATCTGGTCAGAAGGGATACAGCATCTCAAGAACACATAAAACTGACTTATATGGAGTCCGACCATTGTTCCATCTAAGTGAGTATTGTTTGCTCAGACTGGTATAAATATGGTGTGATTTCACATCACTGATCCTTACTGGAGACACTGGGGATTGAACTTGGGGCCTTCTGCCTACCAAGCAGATGCTCTAACACAGGGGTCTGCAACCTGCTGCTCTCCAGATGTTTATGGACTACAATTCCCATCAGCCCCTGCCAGCATGGTCAATTGGCCATGCTGGCAGGGGCTGATGGGATCTGTAGTCCATGAACATCTGGAGAGCCGCAGGTTGCAGACCCCTGCTCTAACATGAGCTATGGCACCTTCCAAGGTCCAGAACATTGAGATGCCTGAGCTGTGGGGCTGAGATCCTGACACACGAGTAGACATGAAGGAGGATCATCGATGAACAATTGGATTCTGATTCTTTCAGTAACAAGTTAATACTTGTGCAAAAAAGAGGGATATGCCAATAACCAAAACAAGAAAAAGCCCCAAAGAAACAATTGGTGCAATGGGAAAAAATAACCCTTTCGTGTTTCACCTCTGCTTCAACAGGGTTTTTTTTTTTTTTGGTAAAAGTATACAATTATAATCAAATCTGAAAAAAACACCTGTATAACCTAAAACACACATATTTTAAAACAATTATTAAAAGACAGTGTAAGTTGACAGTGTAAAGACAGTGTATAGTTGATACATTGATGTCCCAATAGTCAGAAGCCAGTGCCTAGTAAATACATCAGTGTCAATTTTCTTACAATTTTGAGAAAACATTATACAACACACGTTATGAGCAACATAAATTCTCTTAAGTAGCCCTGCTGGGTAACTTCATGCTCTTGACAGTGAAATCATTTGCAGATGTTTTATCCTGAAGATCTTTAAACCTATAGCATCACAGACATGATGACTAGAAGCACGCTTTGGAAAATTATGACAACTAACAACCCCATCCAGAGCCCTCTGGATGAGCTGCAGGTTGCAGACCCCTGCTCTAACATGAGCTATGGCACCTTCCAAGGTCCGGAACATTGAGTTGCCTGAGCTGTGGGGCTTAGATCCTGACACACGAGTAGACATGAAGGAGGATCATCGATGAACACTGCCACTGTGGCACCATCCTGCCACCTCCAGAGAGCTTTTGGGTGCCTTGGGGAGGCAACATGCAAAGCAAAACCTCCCTGCCATTGAGAAGCCATCTATTGGGCTCAATAAATTTACGCCCCCCAAAGGGAAAGCACGGTTAGTACTTGGACACGAGAACACCAAGGAAGACCAGAGTAGCTATGCAGAGGCAGACAAAGGCAAACCACCTCAGTTCGCTTCTTGCCTTGAAAGGCCCTTGATGGGTCACCATAATTTTTTTGGATGCGACTTGATAGTACATAATTATTAAAGCTGAAAGAAATCTTGACTTCACTGCATGTATTGACTGGGTGTAACTGCTTGGGTCAAGTAAGGCTACAAAACACACAAGTGTTTCAGACAACATTGGATGCACCCCTTCCTGCGGTCAATGCAACTTGTCTAGATTTGTCCTCTTTGTCTCATTTGTCTGTGAGGCCTGTTCCTTCCAGAGTTTAATTGTCAGTCCCTGTAATCCCAAGCAGGGAAGGTAACTGTAAATTTCATGTCAATGTAAATGCCAAATTCCCATTTCATGGTCCAAGAAAGGGAAGAGAGAGAGAGCTGTGAAACCAACAAGAGAATCGCACATAACGCGATTCTCGGAAACCCCTTCCCTGGCTCCCATCTGCGGAGCCACGCAGGGGAAACGGGCCATATCGTGGGAGTTGGTCCTGCCTTCACAGGGAGACGGGGGGAAATGGCAAGCAGGGGAGGAAAAAAACCTGTCTTCATGCGAAGGCGTGCCCCCTGACCAACGCACTGGCTGTCCACGGAACAGCCAGCCGTGTGAAGGGGCTGGGGCAAGGGGCGGGTTCATATAACCTGCCTTTCCCCTGCTTTTATTGGCCTGTGCGCAAAGGGCCCCTGTTACAAGATCTTCGCCTATGAAGTTATTACACATTGGGGCTTTCCCCACTGACAGAGTTGAACTGTAACAGCGCCAATCACAATCGAGGAGCGAAACAGGCACCAAGATGATCCCGCCCACTTAGCTCAGTTCCAGGGGGCCAACTCAGTTGCTGTGGGGACAGCCTGGAATCACCCTCCACTGAAGGGAACCAAGTCAACCTTAGCTCCCTTCTGCAGTGGGGAAAGCCCCATTCTTTCCTGAAATCACTGACTCCTACCCTTTTGAACAGCTTCCATTTCTGACTCCTATGGCTCCTCAGGTTTCTAACTGAATCCATGTTGGTGCGTTCTCACCCAGTTGGTGTCTGGCTGTTCAAAGCGAGACAGATGAAATCTTTTCTCTGCCTGGTTTTACATACAGAATTAACATGCCCTGTTCATCCATCCATGTGAGCAGCACTAGCATCTGGTTGCACCACAGGAGTCCGGCTGGGAACTGCTCCGTTGCCCTGACTGCAGCTTATAAAGATCAATTTTTAAAATGAATGAATGTTGTTCGTTCTTCTTGCTGCCAGGGCTGCTCCCTCGGCTTCCCAGTCTGCCTGCTCAAATTCTGGCATTGTGCTTAGCTGGCATCTCTGTGCATCTGTGTTTGCTGCTGATTGTCAGGAATGGTAATAGAAGAAAAGTAGACCTGGGATATACCAAATGCTAACTATGTATGCTGTAGTATAAGGCCGTGAAGATTTCAAAGAACTTTTTGAGCCTGCAGATCTCCAATGGCCGGTCAGAAGACCTGCTGGAAAAAAAACCCCACCATGGCTTGGTCACTTTTTAAAACACCAATTAGTAAATTTCTGACTGTGCTTTCCTAGCGTAGGCCGTTTCCGCACGGGCAAAAAAAGCCGGTAAAAGGATGGTAAAAACAGTGTTATGGGCGGAGCCTTTGCATGGCCGCTGCTGCAGAACCGCCGCAGTTGCTGCAGATGCTGCAATGCTGCTGTGGGCCCACAACGGTGTATTCGAAAATCACTCAAAAAACCATTTATGACTGAGTAAATTAAATAAAAATAATCAGTTAGGGTTAGGCTTAAGGCAAGGGCAGGGGCTTAGGCTTCCCTTACTGTTTCACTGAGCTCTTGCCTTAACCCTAACCCTAACTTATTATTTTTATTTAATTTTTTCAGCCATTAATTGTTCCCAAAATTGCAACAAAAATAAATTAAATAAAAATAATAGGTTAGGGTTAGGGTTAAGGCAAGGGCAAGGGTTCAGGCTTGCCTTAGTGTTACGGTGAGTTCTAGGGCGCAGTCTGAGAATAGGACTATGGTCTGTATTAGGCTTCAGGTTTTGATAACAATTTTGGAAACAATTTATGACTGAATAAATTAAATAAAAATAATAGGTTAGGGTTAAGGCAACAGCAGAGGCTCAGGCTTGTCTTAATGTTTTGTTGAGTTCTAGGGTGCAGTCCGAGAATAGGGCAATGGTCTGTCTCAGGTTTCGGGTTTTGATAACAATTTTGGGAACAATTTATGACTGAAAAAATTAAATAAAAATAATAGGTTAGGGTTAAGACAATGGCAGGGGCTCAGGCTTGCATTAGTGTTACGTTGCGTTCTAGGGCGTAATCCGAGAATAGGGCTATGGTCAATTTTAGGTTTTGGGCTTTTTGTTACAATTTTGGGAACAACCTGATTTCATAAAGTTTATAGACAAGCCGGACATTTTAACAGACCTGAGGCAATTAAGGAAAGCGCATCATTAATTTAGCCCTATGAATGTTTTCTACCTGGTGCACGGAAGTGGGGTACAGATGTGGCAGAACAGACAAGGATATGCAGGTATAAAATACTTGCAGTCTGGACACAAACACTCTCATGAATTATTTTTGAATCAGCCAAGCAAAAGGGAAAAAGAACACTAAAGCAGGGAGAAAAGCGAGGGAAGTTTCTCCGCCACCTTCCCAGCAGGGTCAAAACACCTCTCTGCATTTTATTGATTTTGTGACATGTAACAAAGATGATGGATGAGAAACTGGGGTAGGGAAAGCCGTGTCAGAAAGCTTAAAGCGCAACACATTTGCCACCTAGTTTTCAGCATTTGAAAAACAGTTGTCCACTTTCACAGAGCGGGAGGGGGCTGTTTGCAATTTGTGGTCAGACTGCAATCCAAACATAGGGGTGATACAGCATCCTTGGTTTAGAATCAGCCTAAAAGCTAATTCAGTACTATGAATGAACATGTTCCTTATATGCATTTGTTAGGACTTTGGATTTGAATGGCACGTAGCTTTTATTATAACCTTGAGACCTGTTTTGGAGACAGGAAAGCTAAAAATGCTATAGATAGGTAGATATCCATATTAATAAGTAAATTGGGGAGTAGTACACACTGAGAAAAACATAAATAGGCAAGAATTGTACTACACAACCTTCAGCCTACAGTTCCAAAGGCTGATGATATCAGGCTGTGAGTGTCTTGAATAAAAACTGAAAATATTGCTTTTTATCACAGTAGTTATATTAGCCAAAACAACACAGGCAAAAATATACACTTAAGCAACACAAGCTAGCCCGTCGGCCAGATTCAAGACAGAACCTTGATATTCTTCAAGGCTTGTGTCCCTGTAAGGAATAAATAAATCACAAAGGAATGTTAAAACCTCCCTTGTGGATACACCTAAACAAGGATAACTTCATCCTAACAAGACGAACACATCTTGTTACTTACATACAAGTGAATCTTTTTTTAAGCAGGCACAATTTCATCTGCTAGTCCAAAGTACTTTAAGCAGGAACAAATTCATCTTCTAGACCAAAGAATTTCTGAAAGCAGAAGCATGAACTTCCATTACTTACTACAAAGTTATTGAGTTACAAAACATTACATAATACAACACATTGTCAGAAGTTTTTGTACCTGCCGGGACCCAGTGCTAAAGCACATCCATTATACAAAGGCCCTTGGTGTTCCCCAAGGGAGCACACTCTAATACAGCGATTCCCAACCAGGGTTCCGTGGTACCCTGGGGTGCCGTGAGCATGTCCCAGGGGTACCGCAGCAATGCTACCGGCCCCCCTCATTTTTGCGGTGTCTCCCACCAGCACCAGCAAGGATATGGAGCTGGCCCAGGGGGCAGGGCCTGCCGCAAGGTCAGCAGCCAATTTCCACCACCCCCCCCCCCAACCTGGTGCTTCACCCTGGGAGGGGAAGGTGGGAGAGGATGGCAGGGGTACCATGAGATATGAAGAGTGAGGTCAAGGGTACCGTGACGTCAAAAAGATTGGAAAACACTATTCTAATAGATGGCCGAAGTCATTAAACAAGTGCAGCCAATTAGCTCACCAAAAAAACCAGGAAAAACCCAGATAAGAATTCAGTCCTCCTGGAGATAGGTAGACAGGCAGACAGAGTTGTGACTGTGCCAACAAGGTTGTCAGCTCTTCACCTCTTGGCTTCTCCTTTAAGGCATTGAGATGATCATTAAAAATGCAACTCCCACAGATGCCACTCCCCTACTCTGGTAGTGTGTTTAGCCACCCTCCTTCTCCCCTGGTCATTAGCAGGCCTTTCCTTTTGACACATAGTAAGAACAGAATGGAGTAGGGTTCCAAGCATCCAGGTTGTGCCTGAAGATTCCCTGGAATTACGACTGATCTTCACACCCCAGAGAACGGTTCCCCAGGAGACAATGGCTGATTTGAGACTGTATGGCATTATACCCCGTTGAGGTCCCGTCCTTTTCCAAACTCTGCCCTCCCAGGCTCCACTCCCAAATCTCCAGAAATTTCCAACCCATATTTGGCAACCATAGAGGATACATTAGGTCAAAAATGTTCAGGATCCATCTGTACCATCACGAGCAACATAAGACTCATTTTTAATATTTTAGGTTATATACCTGTTTTCCTTATTTTTCCTTTCTGCTCACTGTTTCATTTCTTTTCAGGTGCATTCTAATCTGGAGGACCGGGTTTGATTCCCCGCTCTGCCGCCTGAGCTGTGGAGGCTTATCTGGGGAATTCAGATTAGCCTGTACACTCCCACACACGCCAGCTGGGTGACCTTGGGCAAGTCACAGTTCTTCTGAGCTCTCACAGCCCAACCCACCTCACAGGGTGTCTGTTGTGAGCGGGGAAGGGCAAGGAGATTGTAAGCCCCTTTAAGTCTCCTACAGGAGAGAAAGGGGGGATATAAATCCAAACTTCTCTTCTTCTTCTTCATGATCCTCTTCTTCAAAAAAATTAATTGAAGAAGAAGAGGAAGAGGAGGAAATTACGAGAATGGTGCTGTTGAACTCCATCTTGGATTAGGATTCACAATCCCCATTTGATCCCAGCCATCATTTGAAAACCAGTGGAGCAGCCAACTAGCTGGTTACTGGAAACTGACTTTGGTCAAGATCGAACTCAGGTCGAGAAAGGAGCTTTGACGGCAATACTACAGCTCACCACTCCGTACCAGAGGGCAGTCTCCGTGGTACAACAGGCACAAAAATAACACAAGGAAAATGGTGGCTTGCTGTGTGGATGCAATCACCAAAAGAAGTGGACTGTAATTTGGAGAGCCAGGTTTAATTCTCCTCTCCTCCACATGAAGCCTGCTGAGTGACCTTGGCCCAGTCAGTTTTCCCCGCTCCCATCTACCCACAAGGTGCTTATTGTAGGGAGGAGTGAAGGTGACTGTAAGCCACTTTGAGACTCTTTAAAGGTAGAGAAAAGTGGGGTATAAAAAAAGAACTCTTCCTTTTTCTAGATAGTTAAATCAGTCCCAAATGATATAAATCAATAATCAATAAAGGCTGTGTTTAGAAAACATTGATCCTACCCTTCAGTATTTATCTAAGTGCCCATCAGGAGAGGCTGCCAAACTGCTTGGGTTGGTAGTGTGTTTCCCATACACAGTTTTGAAGGGAAAAAACAATGCAAACTTATTCAGCAGACATTTTGGCCCTTTCCGCACGGGGCCAAAAACAGCGGCCCAGTCCTGTGCGGCCCCGAGCGGCATGAAGGCGCCGCTTTCCACCTCCTTTCCCGAGGGAGATTTTTGGAAAGCACCGCCTTCCCATCGGCGCGGTGCGAAAAGCACTGCGCCAAACACGGCGCTTTCCTGTCCCCCCCCCCAACTCACCTCGTCCTCCAGTGTCGGTCTGGAGGACTGCTGAGATCTGCCCACGCTGCCCTCCGATCCCTGGAGGCAGCATGGGTGAGTCCCTGCAGCCCTCCAGACCAATGCTGGAGGACAAGGTGAGTGGGGGGGGGGGACGCAGAAGTGGTGGTTCCGTGCGGAGCCACCTCTTTTGTGCCGGCCTCTGCAGGGGCCGCTCGCACGGTCCCATGCGAACGGCCCCCTCCCCTCCACCGGCATAATTTCTGCCGGTGGAGAGGCGCCCTTTCCGCTGTGCGGAAAGGGTCTTTGAGTGGTTTGCTGCCAATCTAACAGACTAGACAAATTGTCTCATTTGATCATAGCAAGTTTCACTGTCAAACACCTTTGACATGAAATTCACAACATCCCCAACTGTAACACCCCTGTAACATAAGATTAACATCATGCTTTTTGACATTGTTCTGACACAGCAGTCAGGGAGCCGCAACAAATGGATTCTTTTTTTGTTACAGCAAATTTTAAGATCGAGCTATAAGTCATAGAAATGGAACTCGGAATGAAAACTATATTGATTCATGGAACTCCAGAAGATATAAACTTCCATTTTTTTTGTTCATCTTGGAGAAATAACAAGATTTATGTGTGCACAGCAAGAAGTACAGGCAAAGTAATTTGCACAAAGGCAAGATTATATTAATATTAATTACTTATTACCTAATTAAAAAAGGACAAAGAGTTCGGATCAAAAGTGTTTTCCAAAGTGCAGCATATTAAATTTCATATATTTCTGCTTGGTTTTTGTACGTGGCTCCATTACTTACAACGAGACAGCTTCATGCCAATTTTAATAGCTTTTACTAAAACTCTGGATGGGAGGGAAAGTGCCTTGAGGGAGAAATGGCTAGTATTAAAAATGAGATTGAGCTGCAGAGATGATTATTTCTCATAAGATATTTCGCCCACAAATCATCTTAAGTTTTGTAGTTAAACAAATGCTCCAAAAATGAAACACTAAAGCTATGACAGGGAAGATTGCCTGGATCTCCATATCCTTTAGGATTTCGCATAAACAGATTAGGAAGAAAAGCCAAAGTGATAAAAGAGTTTCGTCACGTGCTCTGCTAAAGCCTGTTGATGTTCTACCTTGAAATTCCTGTCGTTTGTCCATCCCATAATGGCCAGAGATGACTTGTTCCCCTGCCAAGTTCACAGTTGGCCACTGGCAAGTCATTATCCTGACCATAGACCCAGTTTTCAGGTTCATGTAGTATAAGAACATAAGAACATAAGAACAAGCCAGCTGGATCAGACCAAAGTCCATCTAGTCCAGCTCTCTGCTACTCGCAGTGGCCCACCACCAGTATGAACTATTTGATGCTCTTTAAACTCATAGCTACAGCACAATCCTAAATGGTGTAAATGGGTTTAGGAGGGTATTACTTACTTACTTACTTACTTACTTACTTATTCGATTTTTATACCGCCTGATCCCCAAAGGGCTCCGGGCGGTGAACAACACAATTCAACATCAAACAGGAGCAGGTCATACACAAAATATAAATACATAGGCTCCATCCCATAATCATCAATAAAACAACCTAAAAACTCATGTAAAACAGCGAATAACAGTTAATACATAAATAAACAAGAGGCGTCCAGAAACCCCAATTTAAAACCTACCCCCAAAAAGGGGGACGGCGGGCCCCTCAATATGAGGGGACCCTGATGTAGCAGCACCAAGGCAAAGAGCAGTAAGGGGGCACCATATCAGCGGCTGGACACTCCAAAGGCCCCGTGGAACAGCACAGTCTTACAGGCCCTGCAGTTCTGGCCAGCTGGTGCTTTTTGTTGTCATCTATACTCCTTTCCACAAAAAGATGACAGTAAATCTGTATATAAATCTGCCATTTCCTGGACCTTCTTTGTCGTAGAATGCTCTGCAGAGGCCCTAGCGTTGATGTGGTTGTTTTATAAGTGGCCTCAGGTTGCTGGAGGATCAGCACAAAAATGTTTCAAATAATTAAATAAAAAAGAGAAGAAAAATAGTTTGGTTTCATGCCTTGTTCTTCTCAACCTCAAGGAGTCTCAAAGTCACTTACAAACTCCTTTCCCTTCCTCTCCTCATAACAGATACCTTGTGAGGTAGGTGGAGCTGTGAGAGTTCTGCAAGAACTGTGACAACAGTAAGGTAACCCAGCAGGCTTCATGCAAAGGAGTAGGGAAACAAAGCCCGTCCTCCAGATTAGAGTCCACTGCTCTGAACCAGTACAGCACTCTGGCAGATAACCAAGCAAATGTAACCTCCTTCTGTGGGTTCTGTGGGGCAGAACCTGGAATGAGTTGCAAAGAACCAAATTTAAACAACAAAATGGTTTACTTTTCTTTACAATTAACACTTTTAAAACATCAACATTTAACGTTACAATTCAAGGTCCTGTTCAGGTTGCATTTCAAGTCCTTCTATTTACAGTCTACTGATATTGCCAAGTCCAAATCTTCTTTACAAGTTGGCTGGCTCCTGAAGACTCCAAGGGCTTGATGAACAGGTTGCAACATGATGAAGGTCTCCAGGAGAACTCTCACCCATTACAACCACAAAAGAAACCCTGAAACAATAAACTCCAACATTTACAACACAGCAAAACAACAACTACCTTCCCAGTAGTTCCCAACAATATTGAAATTACCTTAACAAGGTGTTAAGGGCTTATAGAAATCAAGGTCCGAGTCTGGTAGCCTTGTTCTTCTGCAAAAGAGCTCTTTCAGCCTCTCTGCTGCTCCGAGTCTCCACCCCTTACTGGGTCAACCCATTCTGGGCCAACCCATTCTGGGCATGGGGGTTACACAAACACATACTAGAAAACCCATTGTACAAAGCAAAAGTATCGGTGGGTTAATGACACCCTCCAAGGCCAGCCCCTCCTGCCTTTCCTCCCCGCTTGGACCTGCATTACTAACTCCTCATCTTCCTCCTGTTCCCAAACACCTGCATTAGCACACAAGGATTAATGGCAGCAACTGGGGGAAACCACCCCTCCTGCCTTTCTTCCCCACTCAGCCCTGTGTCACCAGTTCCCTCCTCCTCCTCCTGCTCCCAGATGCCTGTATCACCACACAACAATTAATGGCACAGTTGCATCACAAGCTGTCATGACCCCCCCAATGGGGAGCGGCTGACGCCTGCGCCTCCTCCTCAGGCAGCTGCAGATGGTACAGTGACTGTAATTATTCAGAAGTGGAAGAGAAGGGTGAGCGTGCAAAAGAGGGAGTAACTGCCACATTCTGCTGTTTTGTTTGTGTTTTTCTTTACCCATTCTGCTTAAGCCTTTACTCCAAGCCGTGCGTGCACAGCAATTGGCTGGAAGTGAGTGGTTGCCACCATGGCTAGCCTTTTATATAAGAGGATGCACACACACACACACACACACACACACACACACACACACACACAGAGAGAGAGAGAGAGAGAGAGAGAGAGAGAGAGAGATATTGCAAGATCACTGCAAGATCTGCAAATGAAGAACCCAACGGACCGTATATATATAGTCCGTTGGGTTCTTCATTTGCGGATCCTGCAATGAAATTATTACCCAGTTCAAACATTCATTTAAGGTAATTCATTTCTTAGACCATTTTGGAGCGTTATAGTCTCCTTGATTAACATTTCCCTGATTACTTCCATCATTAGAGCAGCAGCATGAAGTTAATTTGTTTTAGGTAGATGGAAGATGGGGAAAGACATAAATCTGCTCATTACTGCAGCAGCTTTACAAGTTCCTCACTTGGAAAGGTTGACAACCCCAGATGTATTTACCCTTCTCCAAACATGCCCAGGTGGTATTGATCAATTAGGCAACACTAGCAGTTTATTCGTTTGAAATATTTGGAGTTGCTTGCTCAATGACATCTTTATTTGCCTTTTAATGAAAAAATGCTCCTAACAACTTCCTGATGTATACAGAATTCTAGGTTTAATTTGATTTTCTTTTATACGTTATTTTATTTTCAATTTAAAAGAATATGTCATTTATGAAGGTTTAACTATCCTACGCACAGAGATCTGCTTGCAGACATGCCGGTGACGCAAGCTGAAAAGGACGTGTGGGCATTTTTGTACTTTCTTTTCCTTTGCAAGACCATCATGGTTCAAATATATGTTTTACAATCCCCAACTCTGCTTGTCTGGAAAATGCACAAGCATCCTATCTGAACTTAACTGGCCAAATTAGCATGTTATCATTTTAATGTGTTGATCTGACTTTTCCATGCAGCTCTGGCTTGAATACAACAGTCACGTGAATGCCCCCATGGTTCGTGATCACAACACACTCCAACCGGAGGAAAACTTTAAACTATTTTATTTGTTTAAAATGTTTACATGCTCCCCTGTCAACCCAAATAGGGGCCCTAGACAAGGTAGGCTGGACACTTCCCCTACATAATTGTTTGCTTCCTGGTGTTACCACAGGAAGTTCCAACTTAAAGTCTATGTCTGATATGGGGTTTTTCCACACACTTGACTTACTCCTGATTTTCTTTGGAGTTGATCCACAAGCATTGGAATAGGTTGGAGCAGGGTTCTTCCACACATCTGCCTCCCACTTTTTCACAGCTGTGGAATCAGTGTATTTTCTTCTGCATATGCCTTAAATAATGAGCATTTCAAGGGAGAGTGCTGTCATTGGTGGAGTCACTGGTGTCACTGAAGCACCATTCCTTGTTAAAAACAATGGCACTAAAATATTTATATATTGCTGGAGCACTGGAGCAATAGGAGAAGCAGGTTCTCTGAATTCCCAGCTTATATTGTTTTTAAAAGTAAGTCTCTATCCCCTTCCCTTGTGAAGATATGCATTTGTCCTTGTATCTCCTTGAATGAAAGGTCTAGACACTTCCTTTTAAAAAAATGAAAGCTGAGAATTTTCAGCATCTGCCTAGCCCCGTGGTGGCGAACCTTTGGCACTCCAGATGTTATGGACTACAATTCCCATCAGCCCCTGCCAGTATGGCCAATTGGCCATGCTGGCAGGGGCTGCTGGGAATTGTAGTCCATAACATCTGGAGTGCCAAAGGTTCGCCATCACTGGACTAGCCTATTGTCATTGTGTTCTACCAGTATATCACTACTTTAGCACCATTTTATAAAAGAAAAAGAAGTCACTTGTCTGCGGGGGCAGAGGAGAAGGAGTGCTTTGACTACTGCAGTCTAGTAATGGAAAAGTGGGCTGGAGGTGGGTGGGAATAGGTAGAACAAAAAAAGGCTTCAGAAACATTAACTACAGGGGGGGAAATGCTGAATGGAAATCAGCTTCCAGGAAAACATGATGGTTAACGTGGTCTCAAAAGTACTGGGAAACCCCAGGAAAAAAGGACAACAACAAAAACCTCCAAAGAGAAAACTAAAGACACTAATGTCTAGATGGAAATCCAAAGCCCTATGGGGCCAGAACCAACTAAAAAAGCCCACAATCATGGGGCATAAGAATAGGCTCATATGTCTCTTTTCCCCTTTCCAAGTCACACAAAGTCCAAAGGGCTGAATTGGCTGAAATGCAAGGTTATGTGGTTATCTCATGCGTGGGTCTTTTCTCTTCTACTCAAGACTTCAACTCCTGGAAAGATAACATTCCTCAAACCACTACGGATTCCACATGAAAAGGCTGCTCGTGCCCCATTCCTATCAATACAGAAACAAATCAGCTAGCAAGCAAGATAGGGGAGCTGTCCAGCAGAGAAAGTTGCTGAAACAGCAGGGGAGCTGTTCGTGAAGAGCATATGTGTTCCACCATCAGCGTCCAGGCATAACTGAAGAACCTGCTGCAGAAGGCCCAGAACCACCCTTTCCTGTGTATTAGTGGAGGCCCTAAACACAGCAAGAAAGGTCAGGGAATCGTCTCCGTGAGCAGAGGCTGGAGAAGTAACCTGCTTCGCAGGTAGGTGAGTACTCTGCTTCTTGGGGACCAACCAGAGAAGATGCTGGGAGTCCCGTATGGCCCAGTTTTGAGTGGGACCATGGCAAGATTTGAGGGGGTCTTAAGTCTTACCTGATGCACCATTCTCCCTACCCAAAATGACCTAATGCAGTTGCTATCTATTCACTGTCTATTTCTGAACTACTAGCTCTCTGGCCCTTGGGTTTATCGTGGGCTCTTGTTGAGCCTGAATTGTGACCTTTCCCCACACCAAACAGTTTCTTATGCACAAAAAGCACCACAATGCCTGAAAGCAGACCATCTGGTGAACAAAGTATGTGAAGGCTCTCGCCTGAATAATTCACGTACCCCATCCCAGCAAACCTGTAAACATTTATTCCTATTCCCAGTTTGGATCCAAGCGGATTATAGGTTTGACTATTTGTAGACAGAAGGAGTGGTAAATGCTGGCTCAGCACTTCCAAGGCAGGCTATTTCATTGATCAGAATTTAAAAATTTAGAGTCCCTCCGCTCCAAAGAGAAATATAGCATAACAAAAGCCCAGAAAATTGGCAGCACAGTAGTAAACAGATCAGCAAATGAAAGCTTTATTTGGGGGGAAAGTTAAATAAATTGTGGGAAACCGTCTTATATTTATCAATTCGGCAGTGCCAACGTTTTAAAAAAGGGAAATAACAAGACTGCTATTTACAAGGAGGTTTGTTTTGCCCAGTAAAACACTGGCTATGGTCGTTAAGGCTTCTGTTGCTTTTTTTAAAAAGCCAGTTTACATTTTCAATGGGCAGAACTCCATTTTGAGAAAAAGCAACATTTGAAATTCAATTTTACATGTGTGTCACATTTCCTTTGTTTAATGCAGCTTCTCGTCCAACTGGAATAAGTCCACAGTTTGTCTGCTTCCGTGGGGTCCACAACTGAAAGGCTAATGAGTTTGTCCTCTAGCAAAGCTGTGATTTGCCATCCCCACATCTGATGTCAAGCGTTCAGCTATAATTTCCCCATAGTTCTGGGGGCATCCACTTATGATCTTCTTACCAAAGGAGCAGCAGTGGCATAGGAGGTTAAGAGCTCATGTATCTAATCTGGAGGAATCGGGTTTGATTCCCAGCTCTGCCGCCTGAGCTGTGGAGGCTTATCTGGGGAATTCAGATTAGCCTGTACACTCCCACACACGCCAGCTGGGTGACCTTGGGCGAGTCACAGCTTCTCGGAGCTCTCTCAGCCCCACCCACCTCACAGGGTGTTTGTTGTGAGGGGGGAAGGGCAAGGAGATTGTAAGCCCCTTTGAGTCTCCTGCAGGAGAGAAAGGGGGGATATAAATCCAAACTCTTCTTCTTCTTCAAATCTAAATGTTATAGTTTTAAAATGGTTGGTGCCAGCAGAGTAAAATCTCCGAATTCCAAACACAGGAACAATCCCAAAGCTGTTTTTGTCTCATTTATTGGGGAAGCCTAAAGTCACCGATCTGCAACCAGCACACCACTTCCTTTGTTTTGTCCACTATATATGGTTAACTGATGGAAGATGGAATTATTGGAGTGCAGTCAGAGAGGTAGATGCTGCTCAGCGGCTGTGGAGTTCTGCATACGTCCATAGCTGTGATGACTTCAGAGGCAGATTTGCCTTTAAAGGTGAAGTCAGCTAGAGCGTTTAGTTGAAAGTGACCATTGTTATAATTCATTCTGCTGGTTTTAAAAGCCTCTCAAAATATTCTGATCAGCTTTCATTATTTGAACTTCACATGTTGCCGTGATCATCCATTTCTGCCAGCCGGTTTTCCTCACTGACCCTTTTGCATTTCAGTGCCATTTTATGTCATTTTCATACAAACGTTGCCCAAGTAACGTGGCAAAAAAGCATGCCTTTTAACAGGAAAGATTTGGCTCCGGGGAAATGGTGTGAATGTTGCTCAAGTAACATTGCAAGAAGGCCTGCATTTTGACAGGGAAGATTGGGCTCCGGGGAAATGGTGTGAAATTAAAAACTGGTGGCAAGGGAGAAGAAAAAAAATATTCAAATCAATGGAAGAAGTTAATGAAATTTGGGCTCATGCCTTTCCAGAGCTTGAATGAAGTGGTATCTCCCATCAGGAGAGCTTCAGAGGCCCCTGACTTTGTTACTAAGGTCCTATAACAGCGGTGGCAAACCTGTGGCACGGGTGCCAGAGGTGGCACTCAGAGCCCTTTCTGTGGGCACGCATGGACAGAGTCCGTCATGTGGAGGAAAATCCCACACACACACACACACATCTAGGCTGGCCTGGGCACAATCGTTTACCTGGGAGTAAGCTCGGTTGCTGGCAATGGGGCTTGCTTCTGAGTAAACCGTCCTAGGATCGTGATTCACCCATTTGAAGTGTTACATGGTTGCTTCACTAAGCTTACTCACGAGTAATGTGTTTCTAAACTAAACCCTCAATATTCAGATTAAATTGCCGTGTTGGCACTTTGCAATAAATGTGGGTTTTGGGTTGCAATTTGGGCACTCGGTCTCGAAAAGGTTCGCCATCACTGTCCTATAACCTGGAGAATTTCCCTCTGGGTCCAATCCCAGAACAGTTGTCAACAGCTTTGTCCCGGACTGCTCCATCATTGTGATTGAAATCATCCTTCCAGACGTGAACAAGTCATCCCAAAACTTGGGGGGAGGAGCAGGGTTCCGATCTGATAAAAGCCCACCCCTGAATATGATGTGGTTAGGCATGGGACTCATTTACCACACGTTAAATGTCTAGCAAAACTCCACCTTTCATAAAATTTTGAATTTGATCATATCCTCTGCTGTCTTCTAGGATTCTTCTGTAAGGGTCCTTGCCATCAACAACTTATTATTTACTTCATTTATACCTCACTTTTCTCTCCAGTGGGGACCTGAAATGGCTTGAAGGGGGGATGCACTGTGGGTGGGGACGGTGCAGCCATGCCACCTCCAAAGAGGCTATAAAATTATGCATGGGCTAGAAAATGTTGACAGAGAGAAAATTTTCTCTCTTTCTCACAATACTAGAACCAGGGGGCATTCATTGAAAATGCTGGGGGGAAGAATTAGGACTAATAAAAGGAAACACTTCTTCACGCAACGTGTGATTGGTGTTTGGAATATGCTGCCACAGGAGGTGGTGATGGCCACTAACCTGGATAGCTTTGAAAGGGGCTTGGACAGATTTATGGAGGAGAAGTCGATTTATGGCTACCAATCTTGATCCTCTTTGATTTGAGATTGCAAATGCCTTAACAGTCCAGGTGCTCGGGAGCAACAGCCGCAGAAGGCCATTGCTTTCACATCCTGCATGTGAGCTCCCAAAGGCACCTAGTGGGCCACTGCGAGTAGCAGAGAGCTGGACTAGATGGACTCTGGTCTGATCCAGCTGGCTTGTTCTTATGTTCTTATGTTCTTATGAGGCATTCAGCTGCTTGGACACCGGGGAAACAAAGGAAAGCCCACGCCAACGGTGAAAAGCCCCATTCAGGGCAACAGCTGTTGGAGTTTCAAGATCCTGCTGGCCATTTTATGTGCGTGAGTTTTAAATAAACTTTTCAGTTGCTGTTTGCAGGGCCAGACAGAAGAAGCTGCCTTGTGAAATATGATAAGCAAACTTATCCAGAGTGCCAATTCTCTTTGGGTTTTCCCCTCTCCTGCTCTCGCGATCCACGGGTCAAGCACGCTGTCTCACCCACAGTCCAAGCAGCAATTTAATGAAGCTGTCAGTTCAGTTTGTACACACAGCAGGCTATGAATATGCATGGCATGGGAAGAGGAAAGCAGCTGCAGTCAAGTCCAAGGAACAGGACAGAGAGATGAATCAGCACCAAGCATTAGGCAAGAAACGCATCTAATAGATAAGGACCTCTCAGCTGAGAGGGAGTGAAGGTCAGGAACTATCTGAGGCAAAGAGCGAGAGAAAGCCAAGGCTAGGAAGAGATCAAGACTGAGGACCAAGTATGAAACCTGCAAGATGAATCTGGCGTGGCAGCCTGCTCTTCCAGCTTATGAAATCCTATGAAAGTTGGATAGTCTGGAAAACATTTTAAAGGAAGCAGGAACATCAGGTACTTATTGATGAGTGAAAAATGTTCTACCACCTATTTGTAGTAACGTTATGTCACCTTGTTGGAGTGTTGGACTAGCATCTGGGAGACCAAGGTTCGAATCATCAGTTCCCCCATAGAAGGTTCCTGGGTGACCTTGGGCCAGTCATGTTCTGTCAGCCTAACAAACCTCACAGGGTTGGCGTGAGGATAAAATGGAGGAGAGCATTGTTAGGCTGCTGTTAACATGTTGGCTGGCTGGTTCAGAAAACCTTATGCCACCTCTCCAGGAATTTGCCCAAAAGGCTTAGAATAAGTGTGTGCAGACCGTAGAGTGTACACTTGATTATTGTATGTATTTTGAGCAATTCTGATGTTACACTTAATGCATGTGCAGCTGAATGTTTGATGTAAACGTCTCCTTCATCCACATACTGGGCCCCAGTTCTATTAGTAAAGTGGTTAGGAGAAGGCAGACTCTAATTTGTAGAACAGAGTTTGATTCCCTACACATGAGCGCTGGATTCTAATCTGGTGAACCAAGTTTGATTCCCCACTCCTTCACATGAAGCCTGCTGGGTGATCTTGGGCTAGTGGCACTTCTCTCTGAACTCTCTTAGCCCCACCTACCACACAATGGGTCTGTTGTGGGGAGAGGAAGGGGAAAAGTTTGTAAGCCGCTTTGAGACTCCTTGCAGGAGAGAAAGGCAAGGTATAAATCCAAACTCTCTCTTCTTCTCTCTTCCAATCAGATATACAGGCAGGATGGGTGTGTGTTCAGTGTAACATATAAACACTGAAACCATTTACAAACATTTTACAAAAGTTATAGGAGATTTGTGCAGAAAGGGGCAGAGAGAGAGTACTAGAAGAAAATCGGTACTAAGTAAACTCAACAGATGGGGATGTGGAATAATAAAATAAAGCCTGATCTCTTCAGGCCAAGTAGCAGGGTCACTACTTGAATGGGAGACCACCAAGGAAGGCTCTGCAGAGAAAGGCAATGACAAACTACCTCTGCTTCTCATTTACTATGAAAGCACCTTACAGGGCTCATCTTATGTGGGTTGTGACTTAACAGGACTTTTTTTTTTGCAGCCAAGTCACATCTGACTTGTGCTGACTGGGGTGGAGTTTTGAAGGCAAAGAGATGTTCAGAGGTGGTTTGCCATTGCCCACCTCTGAGTCGTGACCCTGGTATTCCCTGGAGGTCTGCCATCCAAATACTGGCAAGGGTCAATCCTACTTATCTTCTGAGATCTTCCAGGGCACATACCGACATACATAGAATTAGCGGATGGCAGAGGAATGTAGTACCTTCTCCCAGCCACCAATTCTCCCAGGCAAATATCCCTCTGCCAACCGCACCCAGAAGAAGAAGAAGAAGAAGAAGAAGAAGAAGAAGAAGAAGAAGAAGAAGAAGAAGAAGAAGAAGAAGAAGAAGAAGAAGAAGAAGAAGAAGAAGAAGAAGAAGAAGAAGAAGAAGAAGAAGAAGAAGAAGAAGAAGAAGAAGAGAGAGAGAAGAGAGAGAAGAGAGAAGAGAGAGAGAGAGAAGAAGAAGAAGAAGAAGAAGAAGAAGAAGAAGAAGAAGAAGAAGAAGAAGAAGAAGAAGAAGAAGAAGAAGAAGAAGAAGAAGAAGAAGAAGAAGAAGAAAGCATTATTTTCAAACCCTATATAGTTCCATGGGCTGGTATGGGTTAACTTCCAGTTGCATTATTGCTCACTATGGCTTCTATTGCAATGAAAGTAATATGCAGACACAATCTTGCTCCATGCACAAATTGATAAAGCAGCTTAATGGACTGACTGAAAGACATTTGCCCCGTGTTTGCCCTGTCTTCCAGATCCTTGCCCACGCCAACCCCAGTTGGCTATGGTCTGTCTGCTGGTGGAGCTATTTTCAAGCAGCTGTAGCCGACTGATTCCACTAAGCATCTCTTCAAGAGTTATGTCTCCCTTTGAAAGCAAGAAGGTGTTCTACTTTGAAAATAAAGTTCCCTACAAGAAGCAAATATCTCTCTGATCAATATTTCATGCCGCTTTCTTCCTTTCTCTTACCCTACTGGGATCTGATGGTGATTTTCCGTTCATGATGACCCAGTGCAGTCAGCAGCAGACATTTTATTTTTGCTGAACTATCATTAGAAACAGTTCCGTCACATTTTTTCTTCCAGGGAAATTGCGGGCATCTTTTGGAATGCAGGCAAAGTCTGACGGGAGAAAAACAACCACAAAAGCTCATCACTTTAGAAATAACATACAAAAATACAGTTCGGAGCCTTGACAGTGTATGCTGTACAGCAGGGGTCTGCAACCTGCGGCTCTCCAGATGTTCATGGACTACAAATCCCATCAGCCCCTACCTGGGGCTAGGAAAGGAAAGAAGTTTATAAGCCACCTTGAGTCTCCTTACAGGAGAGAAGGGTGGGGTATAAATCCAAAACTCTAAGAACATAAGAACATAAGAACATAAGAACTAGCCTGCTGGATCAGACCAGAGTCCATCTAGTCCAGCACTCTGCTACTCGCAGTGGCCCACCAGGTGCCTTTGGGAGCTCACATGCAGGAGGTGAAAGCAAGGGCCTTCTGCTGCTGCTGCTCCTGAGCACCTGGTCTGCTAAGGCATTTGCAATCTGAGATCAAGGAGGATCAAGATTGGTAGCCATAGGTCGACTTCTCCTCCATAAATCTGTCCAAGCCCTTTTTAAAGCTATCCAGGTTAGTGGCCATCACCACCTCCTGTGGCAGCATATTCCAAACACCAATCACACGTTGCGTGAAGAAGTGTTTCCTTTTATTAGTCCTAATTCTTCCCCCCAGCATTTTCAATGGATGCCCCCTGGTTCTAGTATTGTGAGAAAGAGAGAAAATTTCTCTCTGTCAACATTTTCTACCCCATACATAATTTTATAGACTTCAATCATATCCCCCCTCAGACGTCTCCTCTCCAAACTAAAGAGTCCCAAACGCTACAGCCTCTCCTCATAAGGAAGGTGCTCCAATCCTTCAATCATCCTCGTTGCCCTTCTCTGCACTTTTTCTATCTCTTCAATATCCTTTTTGAGATGTGAACTCTCTTCTTCTTCTTCTTCTTCTTCTTCTTCTTCTTCTTCTTCTTCTTCTTCTTCTTCTTCTTCTTCTTCTTCTTCTTTTTCTGTAGCTTGCTGCAATGTTTTTATGTAGTGTTGATGGAGAGAGGTCAAATAATTGTTGCTCCAGCTCCCAGGTGGAAGTGGCCAAGCCGAGAGTGATTATGATGGGCAAGTGACCTGAGAGGATGCCAGTGAACAAGTGGAATGGGAGGTTGCTGGTTGAAAACAAGCCAGTGAAAGCAGCTACTTCAGTTTCCTAACAATAAAACCAGCCCAACCAGGGACAACCATGTTAAAGTCCCCCCACCTCCAGGTCTCTTAGAAACTATAGTCTGCTTCAGCTGAGGAGTGGACTCTTGCACCACACTTGAAAAACCAGAAGATCACCTGATTTCATTTAGCAGAATCTAATAGTGTGCTATTTGATCTCTTCGGAGAACCACGGGAAACAATTTGATCTTTGCTGGTTCTCCTGCTTGCTTGCTAACAATCTTAGCCCAAGGTGGTTTATTATTCCAGCTTCAGCTTCTCAATGGCCGATCAATAAAACAGAACAAATACCAACTAATGACTGTAGCAACAGTTTGCTTCCTACTAATGATCTTGGGAGCAGCATCAGTTGCAAGTTTTGCCAGGCCAGGGACAGAAAGCAGCAGGAAGTGTTGACAGAAGACTGCCACATGGTGAGGTAATGATTATTTATATAAACACCACAGAGCCTAAAATTTCCAAGGGATGAAGTGAGCAGATGTTGTAATACTGCGCTGCGTAATGATAAATGTCAACAGAAATGATATTTGTACAAGAAAGAGACTTCCTCTTCAACTAATACTTAGCATTGTCTTACTTCTTACAACAAGCACATGTAAATGTCATTGATCATTTGGAGGTGAATAGTTCAGAGGTTACGAAGAACAGGTTTCATCTGGTTCTGGTGGGTTTTCCGGGCTGTGTGGCAGTGGCCTGGTGGATTTTGTTAGGAACCAGTTGAATCTGGCCGTGAAAGCCTTCGACAATACATTAAGCAGATTTCATGTTTACCTCAGTGACATACAAGGCTGTTTATGCTGTAGGCCAGGATGTTGTCAAGCTCATAAATTATCTGGCAAAAACTCTACTGTCTGTTTCACACCTGCAAGACAAATAACTATCTCAGGTTGGATTACTCTACTCTCTCAGCAGCCAAACATTTTCTGGAAAAGTATGATACATGTGAGGCCATCATACTGATATGGAATGGAGTAACTGTCTCCATCAACTGAGGGTGCCAGTCCAAGGCTGGCTAATGGCAAGAGAGTCGTCTTACATGGGGATGCATGCCAACCCTGTTGTGATGCTGCTGGAGGCATGGTGATGTCACTTCCAGGGTGATTCAGAAGTGATATCATTAAGTGAGATGATACATTAGCATTTACACATAACTAAATGGTTTCACTCAGCTGGACATTGAGGAGAACAGGATGTGAGACCTGATGCACCTTCATTTGATCCAAGGAAGCTCTTTTGATGTTAATTTATCTGTCACCCATCCATACACAGAGTATTCCAAAGTCACACAATTATTTATTTTCCTGTAAGTAGCATATAACTTGTCATACCCCTAGAGACAGCCTCACTATTTTCCTTATTTAAGCCTCAGTTATATAGAATGGGCTTAGTTGCCTTTTGTACAAAATTCTGTGGGAGGGAACCTTAGTTAGACTCTGTCCCTTTAAGAAGCCCTCTAGAAGCAAAGCACTATAACATTCGTATTAGTTAGCAGTTCCTGTTTTACATCTGTTTAGTTCAGGTGTCTGGGGAAGGCTGGAGACAGCAATATCTCAGACGTATTAGGTGTTAAAGATCCATGGCATTTGAGTAATCAAGTTTTGACAGAATTGCAAGGAAACAGAGTCCAACTAAAGGACACTGAGAGATCTCACAAGCGGCAAAGCAGCACAGACTTCCTTAGAAGTAGTTAAGGAAAAGTTGGTGTCTGCAAGTTCTTCAAACCATCTCCAATCCTTTCCAGCATCGCAAGTATTCATTATTAGTTAGACTTCACGGGAGGAGTCAAAGTCCTAAACTTTCAATATTATTAAACCATTTTTGAACTGCTGTTTATTTATCTGTGGGTCTTACACTGTGTTCTGGCCAAGTGCAAGGCACCTGATTTTAGTTTGCTTAGGGAACAGAACATAACTGCTTTGAGTGCCATCTAGGGTCACCCATCACATATTCAAGCTTCCTTTACACAGAAAGCACTTCATTGCAGAAGAAATAATGAGTCAAAAGGCTATGCATGTGCAACAATAGGGAACAAGTAATTTTTGCCTTATAAACACACACTGTGAATCTTTCAGTGGCCCCAGCACATGCATTTTGTGTGAATACAGCATCGGAGCAGGTTACCTGAAGGACCACCTACTCCCATATAAACCTGTCTGTTTGTTAAGATCATCACTCCATCCCATCAGTATATTTGGAAGAGACCTGGTAGAAAGGCTTCTTGGTGATAGCATATACCTAGACATTATTTTCAATGGTTTTTCTACACAATAACGTTAGGAGTAGCAGTGGCATAGCAGGTTAAGAGCTCGTGTATTTAATCTGGAGGAACCGGGTTTGATTCTCCGCTCTGCTGCCTGAGCTGTGGAGGCTTATCTGGGGAATTCAGATTAGCCTGTACACTCCCACACACGCCAGCTGGGTGACCTTGGGCTAGTCACAGCTTCTCGGAGCTCTCTCAGCCCCACCCACCTCACAGGGTGTTTGTTGTGAGGGGGGAAGGGCAAGGAGATTGTAAACCCCTTTGAGTCTCCTACAGGAGAGAAAGGGGGGATATAAATCCAAACTCTTCTTCTTCATTATCTATATAAAGAATACATAGGCTGTAAAGCTGCCTTCTCTCAATGCCATAAGCAGGAGCTGGCTATGCGCTAGCAGAAAGAGGAGGATGCTTTTAGAACGAAGTCCGCCTAAGGTTTGTTGCTTTACAAGAGAAATGGATGCTCTTTATTGTTTGATAAATCCATACTGAGCTAGGAAAGGCAGTACAGGCATCCCAGCCATCTATCTAAGTTGGGATGGAGAAAGATTCTGAAAGCGTATCTTGGGAGTCAGAGAAAGAGAGCAAAAAAACCCCAGGAAGAGTAAGTGGAAGTGACTGGAAGGAAGTTCCTGAGGTTAGCATTCTGGGTAAAAAAAGAAAGATAGGAGCAAAATGGACAAGAGAAAGAATACAGAGGAATCTGACCTGCCCAGCTTACTGATACTATTGCCCTGCAAGGAATACTGATGTGCTCGCTGCAAAGAGACGCTGCCCAGTCCTTCCCTTCCAAAGCATGCTACTTCACATGTGACTTTTTAACTGTGCAGTTGTACCATGAAAAAGGCCGTGTGAGGAGATTTATTTTGCCATATTTATTTTCCTCACATTTATTTTGCCACAGGTTCGTCCATAGCGAACTGGCTGCGGCATACATTCTTTGGGGTCTCCTACTGTAAAAAATCCAGCCAATGTCACATTCATTCAATGCACCATTGCCAGTTTTATACCATGAAATGTTCATTTAAATTTAATCTGCACCCCCTCCCCCCTTCAAAACACTGTTATATCAGAGAAAGGCACAGAAGAGTTAACCACTCTTTATATGTAAATTCCGCTTCTGGGTGACTCCTCTAATCTTGACGGAGCTTATCATTAACTTTGTAATCTGCTATATCTGAACTAAGCACCGTGCAGTCAACGGCTGGAAAAAAAAATAAGTTCCCCATCTGCTTCATTTTTTTTTTAACCATCGGACAAATCCTAACAGGCGAGAACAGGGCAGAAGCTCACTCACATCTGTTGGCTGCATATAATAAGCTCTCTGTGGATAGCAACGGCAACCAGTTTCAAAACCCACCAAGTCCAAGTTAGAACAAATATCTAAGTTGCTGATGATCTTAATGAGAGGGGACACCACCAATTTGAAGGTCATGTTTGTGGAAAATAAGAGGAGGGAAATGCCACTGTATGTGGGAAGAAAACAAGAACAAAAAAACAAAGCTGCTTTATACTGAATCAGGTCCTTAGTCTGTGAAGTTTAGCATGTCTACTCTGGTAGGAAGCAGTATAGGTCAGTGGTGGTGAACCTTTGGCACTCTAGATGTTATGGACTACAATTCCCATCAGCCCCTGCCAGCATGGACAATTGGCTCCACCTCCATTTTGTGTAATGACAGGACTGACATAAACAGTAGAAAGATCAGTATGAGTCCCCTGTAGCCGATGAGAGTTCATCCAATTCAATCCAATTCAATAAGCCTTTATTGGCATATACACGATAGTATAAAAATACAGTTCCAGTTAAAAAGTAAATAGTAAAAAACTTCGCGTTTGTCATACATTCAGTTTACAAACTTCTGACAAAAACTTTGCCACTATAAGGCAACAATGAAAATCCTGACGATTTAAAAGTGTAACTACTTCATCTGATTCAGTATAATCTATAGCTTGGGATAACAGGCTGGATCGGAGTTCTTGGTATAATAAGCAGTTCAGGAGAATGTGTGGGATGGAATCCAGCTGTCCTATGCTACAGGTACAGAACCTCTTATCGCTTGGAAGACCTTTAAGTCTTCCTCTATGTAGCAGAGATGGCATGATGTTAAATCTAGCCAGCATATAGGCTCTCCTGTGTATGGGAATTGTGAGCGCTGTAATTGCGTGTAAGGAATTGACATGAGAGTTACAGACAGGTCTGAACAGGCTAATGATTTGTCCTAACTAATTGACACAGGCAGACTACTCAAGAATCAAAAGGAAATGGAAAGTTCCTGGATTCCACAAGGTGAAATAGCTGGAGGGTTTTAAAGTTTCTGCTAAAAATTATTAGCAGAACTTAATGAAATGTTGTTGGTAAATGGAGCTGACTATGCAAGGAATGAGCCGTGGCTGAACAGCAGCTGAGAAATGAGACAGTCTGAGGCTCGGCCCAGAGCAACTGAGTGTCTTTCAAGTGGCACAAACTTTCCTATGAAAAAGAAGCCCCTAAAATTAAACTACTAGACAGCACAATCCACAGTACCTTCTTGAATGACTATTAGCAGCAGATTGCATGGGATCCCACTGGCTTGGAATACCAGGTTACTATTCCATGGTTGTGGTTCAGACAACATTGCAAGGATAAGAGAAGGGGCAGAACATACACTATTGATCTCTCACTAATACTAGGCAGCAAGCTATTATTTACATGCAGACTCAAACAGCGGTTACCAAATGGATTCTTTGCTAACAGTAACAGGAAACCAATGTGAAAATAATAGGTAACAGCTATTTAAAAGTGAATTATTCCACGTCTCTCTCATTACAGCAGCAGAAGTTTCTAAGTGTTGTGGCAGCTATGAAGCCAAGAAATGCCAGCTTCCCTTCCTAGTTTTTTTCCCCTCTTGCGAGGAAGGGAATGGATCAGACAAAAGACAGAAAATCTATAGCAATTTTTTCCTAAATGGCCTATTACATCAAAATAACAGCTCCATATCATATTAGCAATTTTACTCTCTTTCCTATTAGCATTGCATCAAGAGAGAGGGAGAGGGAGAGAGATTGATTGGTGTTACTTTTAGTGCAACTGCAGTGACGGCAAGAAGCAGATTGTGGGCTCATTTCTGCGCTCTTAAAGGGAGAGAACCCCCTTTTCTTTGGGGGGGATCATGTGTCTAGTGTAGCTTTTCCCCTGGAGTGTCTGCAGATCTAAGCAATGTCTGCAGGTGAGCAAGAAACCAGCAGAAGATAAGCAAGGCTGTTATATTTCTATAGGTTTGCAAGAATCAGCAGAAACGACTGCTGCCTTTTTAGCTGACACAGCTTGGAGTGCAGAAACAGTGGAAGCTTTGAATTCTCTCCCCCCCCCCCCCACCTCTAGGCCTCTTCCCAATTTTGCCACATAAAATCGGGCCTCCCCATGTGGGACTGTATGCAGTGCCACGTATAAAGAGGAAATGAGGTGAAACCTCTGCAAATCGAGGCCTGGACGCACACACACACACACACACGATTTTCTGCTATGTGAGGAAAGCCAGTGGCTCTTCACTGCATCACTTGTTAGCACATCTATCACTCCCTTAAACAACAAGCCTGGCTCAGTCTGTGTCCAGTCACTCCTTTGTGTCAAAGGTCTCCTATTTTCATCTTCTGAAACAAAAAACACTGGTTGCTGTCATGACCCCTCTTTTTGCTGGTTCATTGCCCTCTTATTGCTTGGGGCCTTGAAGAAGTGTTTCAACGAAACCGTTTTTGTAATTCTCGCTGTGGCTCAGTAGTAGAGCAGACGCTGGGCATAGGAAGGTTCAGTCCTCGGCATTTCCAGTTAAAGAAGCTCGAAACCCCTTGGAGAGGTGCTGCTACTCCAAGTAGACAACGCTGAGCGAAATAGATCAACACTTTGGCTCAGTATGAAGTAGCTTCCTGAGCCCTTCGGGGATAGGGCGGTATACTAAATTTAATTAATTAATTGATGATGATGATGATGATGATGATGATGATGATGATGATGATGATGATGATGATGATGATGTGGTGAAAGTGCCATGAAGTCCCAGCTGACTTGTGGCGAGCCTGCGGGAATTTCACAGCAAGAGATGTTCAGGGGTGGTTTGCCATTGCCTGGTTCTGTGAGGGCTGAGAGAGTTCTGAGAGAACTGTGACTGGTTCGGGCCGGATCCCCCAGCAGGACTTAT
The DNA here is from genome assembly GCF_021028975.2 of Sphaerodactylus townsendi. Lineage (NCBI taxonomy): Eukaryota > Metazoa > Chordata > Lepidosauria > Squamata > Sphaerodactylidae > Sphaerodactylus > Sphaerodactylus townsendi. The sequence continues at coordinate 69,595,249 of NC_059435.1, forward strand.
ATGGATGAGTGGGGAATCAAACATGGTGCTCCAGATTGGAGTCTGCCACTCATAACCCCTACACCACACTGGCTCTCTCCTTCCTATGATGTTCTCCTAAAAAAATCATAATCGCAAAGCTTTCTTCAAAGCAATAGCTCTAAACATGCCTTGCTGTGAAAACAAATTATTAATTTAATATAAAGCTTTACAATTGTCTTCAACTTTGGGAGGGGTCATGTTTGCTCCTACAACCCTTCAGACTACTGGTCTATAAGGGCCAGTCATGTCTCCTCTGACTGGCAACATCTCTTTAGGCAGAGAACTTTCCCGTCAATCCCTACAGAATTTTTAAACTGGAGGTGCTGGGGATTTTTGGACTTTGTGCGTACAAAGCAGACACACTTCCACTGAGCCACAGCTCAACCCATTAAATCCTGCTTCTCTCCTTCAGCATCAACTTTGTCTTCCACTTTGGGAGGGAAGGTCTTCCCTACTGAACAAAATAATTTCCTCTTTGCTTCTACAATCCTTCAGGCCTGTTCCTACGGTTCTCCATGGGCTGTTGACATACCCTCTTCCTTGATGTGCACATTGTTAGTTGGGAACAAGACTGATCACAGATGATGTTATCTGTATAGAAGAATGTTGGGGGAAATAAGTAAGTTAGAAGACACGCTCTCAAATTTATGTTATGCCTCTAATAGCAGAGAGCAGCAGTGGCATAGGAGGTTAAGAGCTCGTGTATCTCATCTGGAGGAACCGGGTTTGATTCCCAGCTCTGCCGCCTGAGCTGTGGAGGCTTATCTGGGGAATTCAGATTAGCCTGTGCACTCCCACACACGCCAGCTGGGTGACCTTGGGCTAGTCACAGCTCTTTGGAGCTCTTTCAGCCCCACCCACCTCACAGGGTGTTTGTTGTGAGGGGGGAAGGGCAAGGAGATTGCAAGCCCCTTTGAGTCTCCTGCAGGAGAGAAAGGGGGGATATAAATCAAAACTCTTCTTCTTCTTCTTCTTCTAATGGTTTATTGCAAATTAAGATCCAATTTGTTGGTTGTGGTGGGTTTTCCGGGCTGTGTGGCCGTGGTCTGGTAGATCCAATTTATTTATTTGTTTATACACATTTATTTAGAAAATCAATGTGTTATTCTTGAAAATGGTTTGATCTTTCATTTTCTTTTTCTGTGTGTGTTTTACTATTGATAATTTTTTAAAAAAACATTAATGAATGACTTCATCACAGATGGCAGCGATGGTGGGGGCTGGCGGATGTGCGCTGATGTTATATCTCCTGAAACTGGTTGCTCTCCTGGCATTCTCCAGGCAGGGTGTCTGCTTGTCTGTTAGATCTTCACAGTTGGAAGAGCAGCAGTTTTCCAGAGATGAAGCAAGCAAACACAGGTCCTCCTTTCCAAGTTACTCTTGACTCATTGTTATTTCAGCCTGAGTTCAGAGGGCATTTTTCCTTTAATTCTAAGAAATTTGATTCCTTCTCCATTTGTGAGCGATTGAAGAATGTGACATTTTGAGACATTTGAATACAACTTTTCTTCAAACTACATTTTTAACTCCTGTAAAATTGTATAATCTAACATGCTAAAATACAAATGGCTGCACCTGACTGCTATAACATTTTTTGAAACGCAAAGGTTACGTGTTAAAAATATTTTTCCAGAATATTTTCATAATCCTATTATATAAAAGGCTAGCCGTGGTGGTGACAACTTGCTTCCAGCCAATCCCCACGCACACACAGAGCTTGGGGGCAGGATTTACACAGAATGGGTTAAAAACACACACAAGCAAAATAGCAGTATGTGGCTGCTATTCACTTTCTCACACGCTTGCCCATCTTCCCCACTGCTGAATAATTACAGTCACTGTACCATTTGTAGCTGCCTGAGGAGGAGCAGGTACAAGCTGCAGTCACTCTTTGTGGGAGGGTCACAACAGCTGGTGGCCACAACTGCACTGTTAACTGTTGCATGGTGATACAGACATCCAAAAAGAGGAGGAGGAGGAGGGAGCTGGTGAACAGGGCTAAGGGTGGAGGAAAGGCAGTAGGGCAGTGGTAGTGAACCTTTGGCACTCCAGATGTTATTGACTACAATTCCCATCAGCCCCTGCCAATTGGCCATGCTGGCAGGGGCTGATGGGAATTGTAGTCCATAACATCTGGAGTGCCAAAGGTTCGCCACCATGGCAGTAGGGGGTTACACCCTGTCCTGTGTGCACCATTAACCCAACAACAGTTTTCTAGACTCCGTCGTATTTGTTCATACAACAGGTTTTACTGCTAGTCTAATATATAGCTGCTATTTCGCATGCAAAGACCATCTAATGATATACGGTTAATATATCCGTTGTTAATACCTAATTTTCTTAATCAAAAGTGAAATATTCAAAACATTTTTCACGTTTTTCATACATCCATTAGGGAAGTACTGTTTTGTTTTCCATTTCCACTTTCAATGCTTTGTGTTCATAAGATTTATTATTACCCTAATTTGTTTTAATTATTACATTTATTTTTATCTCTGTGGATTTCATTGGGAAAGTTTTTAATGTATTGTACTTCTGAACTTTTCCACTATTAAAGCACCATGCCATTGCACCATTGTTCCACACAAACCCTACTCATTTTTGACAACAGATATGCCTTAACCTTGCAGCCATTTCCATGGCTGAAAAATACAGAACGCCCTCCTCCCCACCACCCCTGAACAAATAATTATTGGAGACAATGTATGAACATGATTATCTTCTGTCGCAAAACCAGTTTGATGAGGACACCTTCCAATCATCAAAGTCAATTTCAACTCTCTTCTCGGCCAGCTTTCTCTCCCCTCCTCTGACTACCTTTAACGCTCTACTAAGTTCCAAGGAAATGAATGAAACCAGGGGGATTAATTCATTGTGATTTTCATTTTTTTGCTCTAACAAATGTAACAACTAGGGGAGTGGTGGCGAACCTTTGACACTTGGCCATGCTGGCAGGGGCTGATGGGAATTGTAATCCATAACATCTGGAGTGCCAAAGGTTCGCCACCACGGAACTAGGGGGTTTCTGATTATTTTTTCATTTGTTACTGAATGAACAGTCACCTAATGTTTACTTCATAAGAGCGGGGTTACCTGAGCAACATTTTGCCTAGCATTGCATAATTTAAACTAAATTGATACTGACAAGTGCTGTAATCCTACCAGAGCTAATTGTGCAGATGTCCACATCAATAGATATTTGCTGACAGGTGCATGTAGACAACATGCCACGTACACTAAGCAGATATATGCAAACGCATTGTGGTGGCCTTTATTCCCAAGGTAATGTTCTTTTATAAAGATCTCAGCAAGTAGGATATGAGTGTTATTGATCTCTGGCTGGTCAAATATTTATCATGTAGCTGCTCAGTAAAACACAGTGAGAATTCTAATGCACACTTTACTTACATTTCACAGATCCAGAACACCGCTATGCACCGTTGACCAGTGGGACACATGGCTGTCACTGTCTTGGGAGTCAATCCACTAGATAAATGGTTACGATTCTACTAGCAGCTGAATAAGTGCATACACACACATATCATTGTGGTTTATCACTCCATAAATCTTCATGCCAGTCTCCTAGCCGAGCGTTTCTGGCCTGTTACCTTACATCCAAGGGCATCTAGAAAAATCTGTCTAATTCCAAATGCTTAATTAAAACATACCAGCTGTGCTGTGGTGGAGTGAACATAAGAACATAAGAACAAGCCTGCTGGATCAGACCAGAGTCCATCTAGTCCAGCACTCTGCTACTCGCAGTGGCCCACCAGGTGCCTTTGGGAGCTCATGTGCTAGAAAGTGCAGGAATGTGGTAGAAAGTGCAGGAATGTATCATTCTGGCAATGAAAGAAGACCATGCCATCCAGTTGCAACCAACTCACAGCGAACCTATAGGATTTTGTAGGCAAGAGATATTCAAAGGTGGTTTGCCATTGTCTCCTTCTGTTGAGCATTCTAGACTTCCCTGGTGGTCTCCAATACAAGTTCTAACGAAGACACCTTGCTTAGCATCTGACAGGATCAGGCTATTGGGATTTTTAAAGAGGAAACAGAAGGGGAGTGAAAACCTTTCAGGTCTTCCCATTCTAATCAGTAATCATATGCACTGCAGAATACTGAGGTTGCTAACTGCCTGGAGAAAAACACCCTCGCCTTTTAACAGAGGCTCAATGGGATGTTATTTGCCAATCAATCTTATTTAGCTTCAGCTATCCATTTCCAGACCTTGAGCCTGTATCAAAAGGACAACCTTTAAGTAAGACTACAGCATGCAGAGTTCCATCCCCTCTAGGAGATATTAATTGCTTTGCCTGTCTTCTTAAAGAATCCGGGTGCAATAGCTCTTTTGGTTGGAGGTGTACTTACCGCAAGGGACTATCCAGAGTAGTGGTAGGGAGACAGCAGTAATTTGCAATCATGGGGGTAGTTCAAAGGACACTTTTATTAACAATAAATGTAATGTGCCCTGTTTTACTCCTCCAGTAACAGCGCTAAGGCTGCTGTCCTGTCTGCGCTTACTTGGGAGTAAGCCTCGTTAAATTCAACATGACTTATTTCCAAATAAATATACTGCCAAACTCAGGCAGCACCACGCTTACCAGTTTGCTTTTCCACCCACCGCTGTCCTTTTCGAAAATGCTGTTTCCCCTTGAATCTAGCCTTTATAACCATTAATCACAGCTTAACCCTGAACCAGCTCTGTTATTAATCTAAGCATCACTCCTAGATCCGTGAGGATAAGAACCTGCAGAGCAAAAAACAGGGCAGGTGCTCAAAGCCAGGCCTTCAAATGAAAAGAAATGACAGGAAGGAAAGAGGTGAGCCAACCATAAAGGAAAGGTTATCTCCTACAGTAAAGGGAAAGGTCACGGACACTGCGGTGTAATTCTGTGTTTAGAAGGCAAGACTTCTGCAGTTAATCAATTGTGCAGCTCCTTTTCTTGCAAATTACACAGGCAGTTACCCCAGCAGAGGGATTATTAGAAACTTTCAGATTGCATCGGTAAAAACAAAGGACAGAGTATCGTGGGGGGAACTTTAGTTAATTGGGTTGCCGACATGGCTGCGGAAAAAAAATCCTATGCATCTAATAGGGACTTGATATGTGAAAGTGGGTAGCTGAAATGTTTCACTGCATGGAGGTAAATGACTTAGCATAATATCCCATAAAACCTCTGTCAAAGGGACAGGATGTATATTTTTTTTAATCCTGGCAGTCAGCAACCCCTCTGTAAGCAGCACAGCAAGGAAATAATCTTCTTTGGATCAAAGGTTGGCATGCAGATGCGACCTTGCTGACAATCACCGAGTTGCTGCACTTGGAACACTCCTGAGGCTATTAGAAAAGTTCCATTCAGATATCACAGCCAAATTTCATTAGATGGCAGAAGAGCCAGGACCGGTTCTTCATGTATCTTTTAAACAATACATTTCAACTGTTGGGGAGGGGGTATTCTTCCGACTGAAATTACAATCAGTGGTGGGATCCAAAAATTTTAGTAACAGGTTCCCATGGTGGTGGGATTCAAACAGTGGCGTAGCGCCAATGGGGCTGGGCGGGGCACGACGGGGGCATGGCCAGGCATTCCGGGGGCGGGGCATTGATAATTTCTCTGTTACTGTAAAAAACTCTTACTGTTAAAAAAAAGTTCCTAATTTCCAGCTGGTATCTTTCTGTCCATAATTTAAACTGGTATCTTTCTGTCCATAATTTAAACGGAGCCCCTTGGGGATGGGGCAGTATAAAAGTCTAAATAATAAATAAATAAATAAATAAATAAATAATAGCGAGTCCTATTGTCTACTGCCAACAGAAACAACTACTTCTCCTCTAATTGACTGCCTGTCAAATACTTAATACTTTCAAATACTTAATTTTGTTTCTAGAAATCAAAAGAAGGATACTTTCCTTAAACAGAGAACTTTACCATATTTCTAAAACATGTTTTTAAAACAGCCCAACAGGGAGAATTGTCCCGTTTTCTACCTTCGCTAACCAGCCACATAGGAAACAACAGAACTTTATGCCAATTGTGAAATCATGAGTGGTCACTACGGTTTAGTGAAGATTCACCATCACCACTGTTTGTTAACTATATTCTGAAGGGCTAATACATTCAATACTCAAAATAATTTGCACTTTAGATTAAGACACAAATTCATTAAAACATGGATCCGATGGACCATTCCTATTGCATAGGCATATTCAAGAGCTAAATATCAAGGCTACTGCCAGGATACACAGGTCATGACTTTTTAAAAAATTGAGTAAGCATTAGTAGTTAGTACCTTTAATGTGTGAGAAGGGGTTTAGCACTTCTCACTATGTGCAGTTTTAACCATTGAAAATGACTCCTCCTCTTCAGCATGGAAAGGAATAAAGCTGAAACCCTGTCTTTGCCTCTCTGGTACTTTCCACAGCTAACAGCAAGGAGGAATCAATTTCAGTTTCTTGTGCGGGGAGAAATAGTGAAACCCTCCTTGCTCTGCTTTTGTCACCCTGATCCAAATCACAGGTCTCCATGGCTGGAGTATTTAAAAATCTGGCATAATCTAATCACAGATCTTCCAGCAGGGGATTAGATTTAGTCCACAAACATGCTTCAGGCTGTGCGGAGTCCCTTCAATCTCCTCCAAAATTCACTAGTTTACTTCCCGATTTGGCTTTCATAGATTGATTTAACAGTTCTCGGTTTCAAGAAGTGCAGGAGGCTGTTAGCTTAGAGCCAAACTAGATTTCAAGCTACCAGCACTTTTTGGACTGGGGGGGTAGGGTTTTCAGAGCATAATTTATGCGTGGGATGAAGACCCAGCATGGTGTCATGGTTAACAGCAGGTGGCTCTGATCTAGAGAGCCAGGTTTGACTTGCCACTCCTCCTCCACATGAGTGGTGGAATCTTATCTGATGAACTGGATTTGTTTCCTCCCTCCTCCAGCCCAAGGCCTGCTGAGATCCTGGGCAAGTCATGGTTCCTTAGAACTCTCTCAGCCCCACCTGCTTCACAAGGTGTATGTTGTGGGGAGAGGAAGGGAAAGGCATTTGTAGGCTACCTTAAGTCTCCTTATAGGACAGCAAGGCTGAGTATAAATCCAAACTCTTCTTCTTTATTCTTTCTCTGCCTCCTAATTCTTCTCTGCAGGGACCATAGAAGTTGGTTTTAATGTTCCCCTACCACAATTGGGCTCCAAAACTGGGACAAAATGTGTCTCACCTTAGGAGGAAATTTAAAGGGGAAATCAGTGGCTGCCAGAGGGCTTAGTTATCCTGTCTATCTGCCAACCACCTTATTTAAATTGTCCTATTATTCCCCCTTAAGAAGCACAACAACTTTGTATAGCCCAATCTCATTAGACCTCAGAAGCCAAGCAGGATCTATACTTAGATGGAGGTCCACCAAGGAATACTTTGCAGAGGAAGTCATTTGCAAACAATCTCTGCTTCTCAGTTGCCTTGAAAACCTCTTGATGGGGCTCCATAACTCTTTGCTGGGAGACCATCAAGGAAGATTCCACAGAGGAAGCCAATGGGAAGCCAATCTCTGTTTCTCATTCCCCTTGAAATCCCCTTGTTATTTGTACATTTTGCACAATCCCAAACAACGCAGAGCGTACACTTTGGCTCGTTTTAACGCTCTGCCTAACGCTATGACTCTTGGCAGGTATAATAACACTCCATATGAGAACAGGTTATGCCAATGTAATATGGCCGTTGTTGAGACTGTTCAACATGTATTATTGGAATGTCCAATGTACGAGTCGTTACTCTCCATATACATCTGTCCATTGATAGAGAGCTCAAACGATGTCAGGCTACCATCTACTATGAATTTTCTACTCAACGGTTCCTGTGATCTCGTATGTGAGAATGTTGCAAGTTTTTTGAGGAACTATTTGGTCAGGCGCAATCATTGTCTACATAGTAGTAACGGCTAAACTATTTCATGTGTGCGTGAATGTTGTGAATGTTCAACGTTGTTTTAATGTATTTTAATATTTTAATGTCTCAGTTAGTAGATAAATGCCCCTTTTTACTAACTCTGTAATTTATAATGCCAATAAAGGCTTTGGAATTGGAATTGGAAATCCCCTTGTAGGGGAGCCCTAAGTCAGTTGTGACTTGACAACATATGCTTCCCTATAATTTCCCATTATCAGAATAATCATAGGATCAGAACCAAGCATTTATCAAAATTATTACCGTGTCCATTACACAGAAAAATTAGGCATGTTCCAGGACAATAACACCATGAGGCAAATCAGGCAAGGTTCTTATTTCTACACAGGCAGAGCAATGCTGTTTTCTTTGTATTCGATTATCTTTGATGCTAATTTTTCCCAAAGAATATTCAAGATATTTCTGTCCCCCTCTGAAGCAAATTTAGTTTATTATTTATATAGAAGGACAACCACAAATATCCTTTTCCCTTGTGGTTCTTCTGTTTAACATAGGCAAACTGCCAGGTTGTGTCACAAACACAGTAGTTCGAAGGAAGCGCTTTTAAAGACACTTCATAGTACATGAGGTAGCTATTTTATTGTATAAAGTGCCTCTGAAGGAAAACAAGATTTATGTAGGATAGACCAAGAACTAGTTGAAAGAGAATAGGAGAACACAGAAAAAACATCCTGAATAATAGAGCAGGGGTTCCATTAACAAAACTGTTTGAAAAGTATAAGCACAAAAGTTCTGACTTTTTAAAAGGTATTGTGAACAGGTGCATATTAAGGATGAAAAATATTAAGGAAAGTGGGGGGGGGAGGTGGATTTGAAAAAGCCCTGATGTTCTCATCGTAAAAACAGTTCTACCACATTTTGGAGTCCTGAACTACTTGGTCTTCCAAAGCAGAACCTAAGAATTCTCTGTTTTGCTATTTCTAAATTTTGTACAGGTTACTGTGCACATGTAGTTTGCCACACTTTTCCTTTGATGACTTTCCCTCTTTTCAGTATTACCAATGAGTATGTGCCCACTGATATCACTGGCAAATACCAGTCTTGATGGGGTTGTAAAGAGGATTGCAACAAGATTCACATCACTTCATGCGTACATCAGTAAAACACAGCACATTAAACAACAAGTTTATCGTCTGATTGCATTAAGACTGGCGTGTTTTTTTGCAAAGTTATGTCTATCAGTGTGGTTCAGATGTGAGAGCCATCTTGGTGTAGTTGTTAAGAGTGGTGGACCGTAATCTGGAGAACCAGGTTTGATTCCCCATTCCTCCACATGAAACCTGCTGGTTGACTTTGTGCCAGTCATAGTTCTTTCAAAACATTCTCAGCCCATGCAGATGCAGGCAATGGCAAACCATCTCCATGTTGATAGATTCAGTATCTGCTCCTTTCAATCTGTTGGGCGGTTTCTGCAAGGCCAAAAAACAGCACCCTAGGGATGGAAAAAACACCGTCCCTGGGGCGCTGTGCCGACCCCAGAAACGGCGGGAAAACGGCACTTTTGGAATTTACTCAGGGAGTGAGTTTTTCCAAAAGCGCTGTCTTCCAGTCGGCGCGGTGTGAACCGCACCAGCGTGAGGGTGCCACTTTTGGCTCCTCTGGTGTGAGGAAGACACTTACCTTTGCTTCCTGTGCAGCTCCGGATGGCTGGAAAGACACACCCATGCTGCCCTCCAACCAAAGGTAAGTGTCTTCTTCACACCCTGGGTGGCTCCATGCGGAGCCACCCCTGCAGGCAGCGGCGGCATCAGGACTGCCCACATGAGACCATGCAAATGGTCCCAATGCTCCACTGGCTTCATTTAAGCCGGTGGGAAGCCCCTGCCTCTGGCCATGCAGAAATGGCCTTAGATTCTGGATCTGGTAATTTAACAAAATGCACAAGACTATTGTTTGCAGAAAATCCCATTTAATCTATGGCCCATTATGCAAAGATTGTTTCCCATACCATTCCTCACCCCTCAGTGCCTTCACAGTTGGGTCTCCCCGTGTTTTCTTGTTTACATGACAGGAGGTGCTCCATTGCCTACTATATGGCTTGTACAGTTTGCCTTCACCCACTTTGGGTCATTCACCCCTCCAAGCCATAAATGAAGATTGCTAATTTTAAAATATTTTTTAAATATTTTTATCCCTTTGAATGTAATATCAATATTTTTATATTGATATCATGCAGGCTACTACAATTCTTTTGCGGAGGGTTAGGGAAATGCCAGCCATAGATCCCTGCGATGAATGGGCAAGAGAGACTGTCGTCCCTGTCCCCCTCCCCCACCACTCCTCGCAGGGAACAATGGCTGGCATTTCCCTAAAAAAAACAAAAAGAATGGTAGCAGCTGCACAATTTCGATATAATGAACACTGATATTACATTTGAAGGGTTAAAAACAAAAATGGCAATCTTCTTTCTTGGCTTGGATGGTGGAGCAACCTGGAAGGAGTGAATCCCTGAAGCGAGAGGAAACATTGGGGTTTCCCTGCTCTCGCAGAACTTCCAGGATCAGCGGCACCATAAGTGTAAGCACATATGTATAGAATTCTCTGCTGTGAAGGAGACTTCCCTCAGTTTATAATCAGCTTCTGTGTGTGCCAAAAACAAAATTACTCAGAGCCTTTTTATCTGTTTAAATGAATATACAATTTACTGTAGGAACTCCATTTTTAGATAGGATAGAGTAGATATAGTTTCCTAATCTCGTCTAACTAACTAGAATGGAGAAAGCTACAGAAACAGTGTCCTGCCCTTAGGGTCGTAAGATGGAGAAGTGGTGTGGAGATAACGTGTAGAAGTCTAAAGGAAGGAAGTTTCCTGAGAGTAGCAATCCATGAATCAAACAAATAGTAATCTGGCTGTTTACTTCAGCACATGCGCCCTCTGGAGCCGGAGCATTCTGGCTTTCGTCAAAGAAAACTGTTCTGCTGATGCTTATCTTTTTGGTGCTTGAACCTAAAGTCTTATTACCTTTCTCTTAGCTAAGTATCCTACCATTATCCCTTCTTTGGCCCTATCATCTAGCTTAGAACTTTTCTCTTGGAATGTATCTATAGTTTTGCTCCCAAGTACATGTAAATAGTGCATTTACAGATTTACAGTCATGCCATAGCTGATATAATTTTCATGGGTAGCCTATTTTGTATGTATGTAGCTGTCATGATGTATTCTCCCCAAGATTTGTTTGGGAGAAATCAACAACTGAGCACCCATCTTACCATTTCCAGCAGTGTTAAGTTCTTCCCCTCACCCATGCCATTCCGGGAGGCACTGTAAGGAACTGTAGTCTGATGCTCAATACCTTGTTCTCAGGAATTGCTGTGTAGCATTTAGCATTGGATTTGTATTCTTCTCCATTGTCTGTGTGCAGAACCTTTGGTTTCCTCCCAAATTTGTTGGTAATGAGGGCTATGTTATCTTTCAGCTTATCAAGCATCTGTGACTTCTCAGTGAGCAGAAACAAAACAATAAAGCTAGAAAAATAATCAAGAAAGGTTAGAAAATACTTAAAGATGCCAATGGTTGGCAGTAGACAGAAGATATCACTGTGGATCAGGTTCAGTGGCTCCTTTGCTCTTTCTTTCTGCTTTGGGAGCAGCTTCTTCACTGCCTTAGATTTAATACAACAGACACAATTAGCATCAAAGTCACTTTCAGTCAGATTAATGCCTTGAGTCAGACCTTGTCTTTGCATCTCCATAACTGCACAAAAATTGGCATGTCTCAAACATCTGTTTCATAAATGGATACATTTCTCTTGGTTTCATGATCTAGCAAGATGTATTCCCCCCATGCCACTTCCTCAAGTTCAATCAAGTCTGTTTTCTGTACTGTTGTCTGGGTGCCTTCTTCAGCCTCTTCTAATAGTAAAGGCCTTTGTGTCTAGTTGTCATCATGTAAAGTTTCCCATTATGTGAAACAGTACACTATAAAATTTTAACGCTTAATTTACAGTCATCAACATCCCAGTTAGACATAGAAATCAGATTGCCAGTAAATTCCAGAATATGCGGTACATCTTTCAATAGAAAAGAAAGTATTTTTGCCATTTTCCAAGATAAACAGTCTCTTTGGGAATATCTTCAATCCCATAAAGCACTCTTTCTCATTGCAAATTTATATAGATGCTCTTGAATCCATAATAAATTCAGAAGTATCATGAATATTGTTACTTGCTGAGAAATTGAAATGGTTTTTTAAATTTCTTTTAGCATTTGATTTAAAATTCTTCCTTTCTGCTGTCTCAATTTGTCAGGATATTCTGCCACCCTGTGGCCAAATTCTTTACAAAGGAAACAGTGAATTGATCTGTCTTAGGCACAAAAACTCTTTTTGTCCCTAGCTTCACAGTGGCCCTTTAATGGCTGCTCTCTTAATGGTGCTGCCTTGGCACAGAGCTTTGCCTTTTGTTCTGGCCCTGGGCTCTCCATGGGAGGAGAGAACACTCTCTTAGAGTTAGCTTATGAGCACATTCTTCAGACAAATAGTTTGCATTTTGAGTCAGGGCTTTTCTTCTCTCAACTTCTGATAAGATATCTGCAGCTACTTTCTTAAATGTTAGTGCAGGTGGCATTTCTAAGAGGCTAATTATATTTACATAACTCAACTCAATGGCAAACGTAACAGTAAAGCACAGGGCGTGATATCTTTAGCTTCTGGAGCTCCAGCATCAGCTGAGCATTTATCCTCATAGTACTTTAAATTGATGAAAGGGCTGCCTGATTGCTTATGTGAAAGCTCAGCCTTTCGTGCAATGAGCTGAGATTATTCCAGTTTGGAATAAATCTCATTGGTTGTTTTTGCATCCCTGTTTGAAAACAAGAAATTCTTCTCACTGTGGAAGCACTGAAAGTTTTGGCTTGTTCCTTTCACTCAGCATGTGGGTCATCCTTGCCCACGGACAGGTCATATGTATGCAGAGCTTGCAGACCCTCTGCATTCAGCATGAACTTCAGTTTGGTTCTCCAGGAAGAAAGGTTGTTTGCCAATAAGAGTTCCAGTTTCAGTCTCCCATCTGTCATTTCTGAGATTGTCATATGAACATCTGTTGCCTTGTGGGGTCACCACAAGACGGCTGTGACTTGGCAGCACACAGACATGTTCCAGATGGATCAGTAAGGTGTTGTTTGACTTTTCTTTTAATTGTTTTGGGGGGGATTGCCTGTGACCCACTATTCTAAAATATGGAGCCACCATATTAAATCCTTTGGAAACTCGGGACATCCAAAGCTGGGGAGAGAGCAGAACCACAGCCAACTTCCATATGGAAAATCTAGATCTTCAGAATATTTTCAAATAGAAATTGGGTTGTTTTGCTGATGTTCAATTTCTTATTACACTGCAGTGCTCTCTCTGAAGACCTTAAAGAATCAAATATGGACTCAATCAAAAGTATCAGTGTTGGAAGAGTCAAGACTTGGAATATATAACAATAAGATTGGGAAAAAACATATCCCTCAGTTAATTTATTTTAATGGGGTGAAAATTAAATCCTGTTTTGTTATATGAACCCGAGCATTATTTATCTCCTTAACAGTCATGTTCTCTCCCTAATTAGACCTAACAGGCCTATTAAGAATCTGATCACTTCCAGAGGCAGTGGATTCCCAAAGGCACACTCTTTAATTTTTTTCCAAAATACTTACCATAATTGTGTTTTGTTCACAGATTAATTCCAGTCTACACTTGGGATCAATTACAGCAGAATTGAAAGCCAGAAATAAAGGTTTTCTTTCCTTTATCAAATCATTTGGAATGTATGCCCAACATTCATAACAAATGACGGTTTAGTGATTAAAGTATGTTACTAAATTTATTAACACGTTTCTGTTGGTTGTTTAGAAGCATTTCTATCCCCCCTCAGAGATTTGTGCAGCTAGCAAGCTTGGTTGTATAATCCAAGTTCAGCATTTGAGTTGTTAACATACTTTAACTCAGTTGAAAAGTGTAGATGCTTATTAGGTTGGCAGCTTCAATATAAATGAATTCAAGAGCAGGAACAGAGACACCTAGGGTTGCTAGGTCCCCCCTGGCCATTGGAATCGGGGGAGGAGTAAGTTGGGAAACTCCTGGAGATCTAGGAATGGAGCCTGAGGAGCACAGGGACCTCAGTGGGACATAATGCCATAGAGCAGAGATCTTCAAACTATGGCCCTCCAGATGTTCATAGACTACAATTCCCATGAGCCCTACCACTTGGCCATGCTGGAAGGGGCTGATGGGAATTGTACTCCATGAACATCTGGAGGGCCATAATTTGAAGACCCCTGCCATAGAGTCTACCTCCCTATGCATCCATTTTATCCAGGGGGACTGATCTCTGCAGTGTTGAGATAAACTGTAATCCTAGGGGATCGACCTGGAGACTAGGGACACGAAACTCAAAACCAGGCTAAGTGCCTGTAATAGAGGAGGGACTGAAGCTTACTATACATTTTCTTCAAATGAAAGAAATACAGTCCCTAACCTCCTCTATTTCTAGAATTTCTCATCAGATCTCAGAAGCTAAGCAGGGTGAGTACGTGGGAGGAAGAATACCAATGAAGACCTTGTACAGGAAGGCAATGGCAAACTACTTTTGCTTCTCACTTGCCCTGTGTGTTGTGTGTTGCACATGTACAGCTATGCAGGTGCAGCTGATTGTATTTTGGGACAATCGGCGTGGCTATGGGAGTTCATTTCTGTATGCCTGCACAGCTATGCATGTGTTGCAGGAAATTTTTTAAAAGAAGCATGTCCATGAGAAGGCACAAAAGCAACCTGGATTGTTTCCATGGGCTCCAGTTGCTGCCTGAATGGCACACATGTGAACAGGAAAAAGGAAAACAGGTTCCTTTATAATGACTGCAACACATTATACATTTGCTGTGTGGAATCCACCAAAGCTAACCTGGAAATGTTATGTCTCTGGCTAGGGAGATTATTAATGTTTGTCTAGTCCCGGTAATAATGATGGCCACCCTGAAGGACGATGCAGAGCATCCTCTATTAAAGATGCCCAGTAAGTTGATGTTTTCATCTTGACTTACTTGGGCAAAATTATTGTGTGGCTCTGATCAACTCCTGGATGAGGTGCATTTCCTTGATATGTTTTAGGCTGTTTCAAGGCCCAGTTTTGGGACAGAAACTTCAGTAATCTTGTTGTATTATATTGACCTTAAAACGGGCAGAGAGTGCATGATACAGCATATGCCAGCTATGCTGTGATATGATATGATATGATTCCATTGGGCCCTCTGAGAATTTTAGCTGTTTTGCCGCTTCTATCCATTCCAAACAGAGAATCTTCAAAATTGCTGTCAAGTGACTCCTTTGTTGCCCTGTGAGAACTGTCTTA
Source organism: Sphaerodactylus townsendi (assembly GCF_021028975.2). NCBI lineage: Eukaryota > Metazoa > Chordata > Lepidosauria > Squamata > Sphaerodactylidae > Sphaerodactylus > Sphaerodactylus townsendi. Next base: position 69,610,556 of record NC_059435.1, read on the forward strand.
TGGGATACAACATAATATTATTTAATATCCTATATGAAGGCTCTGGGAGGCATCAGCTGGCAGTTTAGAATCTAGAGACATCATTCTGTTGATGAGACCCAGCCCTTCTTTTCATTGTTAGCTAATCCAGGCTCATCTATGTAGTGCCTGAACTGATATCCAAATGCTGTAACAGCCCAGAGCACCAGAAATTAATCTCAGAACACCTTAATCTCACTGGGGATTACCCAATGGAATCATGGCAAAAGCAGCGGTTTGGCAGCTATGTTGACAGTTAGATAACAGCTGCCTTCTAAGAGCAGACGCTAAAAAGCAAACCAGAAAGTAGACCTTTCCAAAGCCAATTATTTTTGCTGATGCTCTTTTCCAGTATGGAGTTATTATCTTCAATTCTTCCTCTCTACACAGAATTTCTTTTCTTGAAATAAGAAAAGAGAGAACAGCAGATCAAGACTCAGGTTTGGATAGCTCCTAAACTTTGACAAACTAAAGTTACAATTGGTTTTCACCAGCTGTGACAAGACCACTTATCTACACGTATAAAATCCCACACTGGGATGAAAATGACTTCAACTGTGATTCCTTTTGTCTTCCTCCTTGTGCTCAGAATCCAGTCCTTAATTGGCTGTCCTCAAAAAATACTGCTCATTAATCAGCAGTAAAAGAAACACCGCAATATGCACCATAGGCATCAATAACAACCGAAGGTGATTAATAATAATAATATACTTTTTGCCAAGGCTTTTGTGAGCTATCCTTTGCCTAACAAAAATCCAGAAAGCACTGTGATAAGTCTTCATGGCTGACTACTGATGAGAGATAATTGGGATTCATTATAAATGCTAGATTTCCGAACATACCGAGGCAGAAGTGAAGCAGAGATGGGCTACTTTGGCTATCAAAGAAGAAAATGCTGTTTATTTATTTTTATTTATTTTTTGAACTTCTATACCGCCCCATCCCCGGAGGGCTCTGGGCGGTGTACAACACAAAAGAAAACAATATAGGCAATTAAAACATTTAAAAGCAGCGATAACCGTAAAAAACATATCTAGTAAATATAATAAATTACAATAAAATAATTAGCGTTCAGCAATCTACTACTCTAGTTCCCACCCCTCCCTTAAAGGGGGGGGAACAATGGCGTCCAACGCTCCAATTCTAGAAACTCCCTCCCCCTCCAAAAGGTAGGAATGGCGAGTCTAAGATGACAGTTGGCCCAGATGTCAGGGCCAGAGAAGGGGGGGGCACCTTCAACGGCCGGTTCCTCCAAAGGCCCGGTGGAACAACTCCATCTTACAGGCCCTGCGGAACTCAGCGAGGTCCCGCAGGGCCCGGAAAGTTGGAGAGAGAGCGTTCCACCAGAGCGTTCCACCAGTTCATTTACTAGCAGAGAACCCAGCTCTACAGGTGTGACTTTTCCTGGCATGAAGATACACGGATAGGGAAAGTTTCACCAGCTAAATATTTGCATGTCTGGCAGCAGATGAAAAATACCTAATGGGGTGCTGTGTGGTTTCCGGGCTGTATGGCCATGTTCTAGCAGCATTCTCTCCTGACGTTTCACCTGCATCTGTGGCTGGCATCTTCAGAGGATCTGATAGTAGGAAAGGAAAGCAATCAGATCCTCTGAAGATGCCAGCCACAGATACTATCAGATCCTCTGAAGATGCCAGCCACAGATGCAGGCGAAACGTCAGGAGAGAATGCTGCTAGAACACGGCCATACAGCCCAGAAACCACACAGCACCCCAGTGATTCCGGCTGTGAAAGCCTTCAACAATACAAAACACCTAATGCTTTCAGACTATGCCGGTACAACTATAGAGTTCAATTTGTCTGGGCAGAAAGGCCGTGTCCACTTCCAAATGAAGTCAATCAGTGAGTCCCCGTTCATTATTACTCCAAAGGGTCTTTGCTCTTTTATTTTCTTGTTTCAGCACACAATAAATGATGCTGCTTTTACCAGTTTGATCTCCCAAACAGTAAACATTTATTCAGAAGACAATGACAACATAATTTACAGTGCAGTCTTCAGCACAGTTATGCGCTTCTGAGTCCTTCGGATTCAGTGGACTTAGAAGGGTGTAGCTGCGTTCAGAATGGCACTGCAAGATATCGATACAGCTTAAGGAAGTCATAAAATTTCCTCCCATGACGTCCGTGCCCATGAGCAGAAAAGTAAGCACATTTGGCAGCGAGAAGAGCAGTTGCAATGATTTCTTAGCTTTGCTTCTTCTGCCTTTTCGTCCTTTATAGAAAAGTGTCGCTTAGTAATGAACTTTTGAAAGAGCGGATGCAGTAATTACTTCCACAGCCAATTTTATTAATCTCTCATGCGACTTCCCTGCATATTGGCAGGAAAATTGATTGATGGACCACCCCTGATGCAACTTCAGCTTTCAAACGGTACAATTTAAATTTTGAGAATGTAATCTAGATGCATGCAAATATGAAACTGTTCTCAGCTTTGCTTCCAGTGAGGTGTTATGAGTTGTTTGGTGTGATGGATGGATGGTGTAAAGGTTGGGGTTTGAAGCGCCTTTTAAAATTATGTCGTGTGCAGACAAGTGTAGTCTCTACCCTAACCTCCACCTGACAGACAAACCCTACGTGGATTCTAAAACCAGTAATTCCCACATAAGACTTAAAGTAAATGGCGTGGTGGGGGAAGTAACTTTTATTGACTTTCATAAAGGGAATAAGGTTGTTCAGTAAAGAGGTCTGAAACGATATAAAAGTATAACACACAGCATTTTCTGGGCTAACAAAGTTATAACTTTGCAGGAGATAATATAGGTAGAGCAGCTAACGGATGGGTTTTGACTCCTGATGTGAATCTTTGGCTGATTCCGCACAGGCCAAAAACAGCAGTGTGAAAACGGTGTGAAAACAGTATAAATCCTTTTACACTGTTTTAAACCCTTTTACACCATTTTCACACCGTTTTCACACTGCTGTTTTTGGCCCGTGCGGAATCAGCCTTTGACTTTTCTCCAATCTTAGGAATCTCAGGCCCCTTCTGCACACGCAAAATAATGCGTTTTCAAACCACTTTCACAACTGTTTGCAAGTGGATTTTGCTGTTCATAAAACCAAGAGCACTTATACCCGAGAGCAGTTTGAAAGTGCATGCCCTGCATAAAGGAGTGACCTCACAGTAGAAGTGTGTGAATTCCTTGTAGTTCCTGAACATCTGGAGAGCCGTAGGTTCCCTACCCCTGGTCTAAGAGTTACGGAGATTTGGATGCTTTGGCAGGGCATGCCTGGTATCTTGGAAGAAATGAGCATGATAGACTACACAGTCTACTAAATTTCAGCCATATTATTTGCTAAATCCGAGTTCCAAATTGTTTATGCTTTCAATGCCAGTAAGAGGAAACCATTGTCATAGAGTAGTTTGAAACAGTCATTCTCTCTCAGCTTAACCTACCTCACAGGGTTATGATGAAGATAAAATGGAGGATGGAACCCCCTAAGCTCCTTGGGGGAATGGTGGGATAGAAAGCAATCAATAGATGATAGATATTTGACAACTTATTTAATTTTACATCGCAAAAACTAAATATGGTCAGGAGTTACACAACTCAAAGGGGCAGCAGAGCTATATAAACCTGTATTAGCCTTTAGAATCTGTGGGCAGGAAGGCTAGGTCTTAGATCGCTGAATCTTGTTGCAATAATTAGACTGTGGTATGATGCTCAGTAGTCTTTATTATGGATACAAAGACTGAGTATACACATGAAGAAGCCAGTTCTGGGGAACCTGGCTGGTCAATACGTATTCCGAGATCAGACGAGATCAGGCGTGTTCAGGGTGGCATGGCTGTAGGCCATATTTAGTTTTTGCAATGTTACAATGTTATATATTTATTACAGTCAAATCCCCCCCTCCTGCTTTCCCAGAGCAGAACATCTGGGAAAAGTTACCTTTGGTTAGACGTGGTACCAAGGTTGTTCTATCAGCAGTGAGCCACCTGGCTGGCAGCCCAGAGAACAGATAATACACGATCACTCTTTCTTAGGATGCTGGCATGCCAGCTAAGGGAGGCCTAGTTGTCTAAAAACTGCAAGGAAGCCATAAGCCTAAGTCAGGATAGTTACAGAACAGACAAGATGCAGATCAAACAGCACTGGTTACATGAGTACAAAAGCATGATCCTGACACTAGGAAAAACCCACAAGCAGTAATGGTTAAACCAGGGGTCCAAAACATGGTGCCCGTGAACATAATTCCTGGCATTGCCAAAGGTTTTTAGAAAGTGCATAGGGTCAGGTGTGGCTCTAACCTAGCTAGGCTCCTTTGGAGATTTGATTGTCTGTAGAGATTTTAAAAACATTGCTATGGGAGCAGCCACCCCCACAGCACAAAAAACTCTTCACTGTGTGACTGAAGATAATCTGTGGCTGGGTCCACATTCTGCCGCAGCCCTTGTGCGGGTGTGCTCGCCATGCTTTGTCAGAATTCCAAAGGTGCCCACAGGGTGAACAAGACGAAGGGCCTCTGGTTCAACAACAGGCTTCCAGAACTCAGTATAATTAATCAGGAAGCAAACACTTAACGGTGTAATATGAATGACTTCGCTTCTTATCCCAGTGCTTATATACTCTGAACTTGGAGGATGACACGTTGTCCCTAACAGCTGTGCGTACAATTTTAGAGAACAGCAGCTAAGAAAGTGTCAGCTTGGAATCAGCTTTCAACATTTAGAATGAGTTTTCTGATTGTCTAATCTGAAGTGTCAAGTTTGGACGTATGATTTTCATAGCAAAACCAGGAAAGGAATCTGGATCGCTTGATTTTTTCTGATTTCACACCTTTCAGCGACAGGTATATAAAAACTCTTTTGGATTATCTGGGCCACTGTTCAAAATAGATGAAGTCTGTACCTCATTCTAATATTAGCATATGAGAAACAAAAATGAGTCCATGTTGGGTTTTTTTCATCCTAGCATACAAGCACTGCATGCTGGGAGAATTTTAAATAGGTAAATATTCTATCTCTTGTCAGTTAAATCTGTTGTCTCAGTGGGTACATCTGTATCTTTGTTCAGTTCAGATATTGTTTCTTCTACCTGTAATCTGTAAAATGTAAGAAAGGGTTACTTTATGTTTACATGTAATGAAGTAAGTAAAATAAGTTCTAATAGTTCCTCTGAGTGAAAAAAATGACGTATTTACCACAGAAGAATAGCTACAAAAGCTTTCAAAACCAGCTGGTTTTGACTGGTGCTGTCATGCCCCCACAGAGCCTTTAGTTATTTCCTTTTTAAGATTCAGTTTCCCTGTAGTTAGTATGGGTTTTGCCTCATTGTTAAGTCTTTCCTGGGAGGGTGTTTTAGTTAGTCCCTGCCCCTTTAAGACTTTTTCCCAGCAGACAATTCTCCTTTCCCCACCCAGAAGCCCTCAGTTATTCAGTTAATCTATGAGGTGCTAAGGGTGAGGATCTCCGCACTGTTCATAACGTCCATGTAAACCATATAGGTCCTGAGAAGCCATAGGTTTATATGGTGGTTTAAAAAGAGAACAAGCCAAGTCCATCTACAGAAAGAGCAAAGATTCCAGAGCTACAAGGAAGCAAGAGACTGTCAACCCTCCAACAGCAGCTGGAGAAGAGACAAGTTTACAGCTTCCTACAGCCTGAGGATAAGCAAGTACTCTGTTTAGTTAACCCTGGGAGGAGTTAGGGTCTTGTTTCTTCCTTTGAATAAAGCCATTTCAAGAACTGTAGAAACAGGCTTGCATTCCCCCTTTCTGTCCCAACCAAGAACAGGGCACCTCAACCAAAGACGCTGGGGGGGGGGGGGGGGGCAGAACAGGTGCCGCAATCTAATCTCAAAACTGAAACTTCCCTGCTTACTCTGTCTGGATCAAGCAAAACCAGCAAAGTAATCTAGATTGCTTGATTTTCTGATTTCATACCTTTCAACTACTGGTATATAAAAAACTGTTTCAGATTGTCTGTACCTCATTCCAGCATTAGGGTTTGAGAAACAAGAGTCCAACTATTCCACTTTGAATGGTTAGTTTCTGAATCTGGTGTCAAGGGTTTTGCAAACTACAGTTAGTCTTATCCTCATAATGGCTAAGAACAGTTTTACAGCTTGTATCCGAGTACTGAAATTTTTTTTTGTTTTGCCTTTGAGCATCCTCTGGTTGGTTCTATAAAACAGATGGATGTACAATTACAGCCTAGCTCATCTCGGCCTGGAATTAGCACTTCTTTCACCTTCATAGTTTAAAACAGCATGTTCGCAGAGCAGCTTCATGGTACACAACTGGGCTGAGTCTGCAACTGTTATTGACTGGGGATGCTGGGAGATAGATCAAAGCTTGTAGAGCAAATCTGAGGGGCAAACAGTTACAGACCTGAAATTTCAGCACAAACCATGAAACCTCTGCTGGGTAAACTAAAATGAGCTGTTACATCGGTTATCAGCTGGACAGAAAAGCTCCTCTGGTCTCCGTGGTAGCCATTAGAAGACGGAATGAAATGAACTGTCACTATTATGCACTTCCCCAGTTGACAGTCTCATAACACTTGAAATCAAGACGTAAGGAGCTGAGGCGTAGACAAATAATTTAGAAGAAAAAAACAGAGTTGAGCCATTCCCTGTCATGCTTTGTGGCAAAGATAGTAAGCTGAGGATATATTTGCCCAAAGCTGCAAAGCAAGGAAGCTCACCTTGTGCATTCCCCACTGGTGTTTTGACTACATGCGCTTATGGCAGTCATACTGAGAAATTGGGACAGCCTGCCTGACCTTCACATGGGAAAAGGTGTCATTTTCTGATGCCCCTTCCATCAACATGACAGAGATGGAGCAGCAGTGGCGTAGGAGGTTAAGTGCTCATGTATCTAATCTGGAGGAACCGGGTTTGATTCCCCGCTCTGCCGCCTGAGCTGTGGAGGCTTATCTGAGGAATTCAGATTAGCCTGTGCACCCCCACACACACCAGCTGGGTGACCTTGGGCTAGTCACAGCTTCTCGGGGCTCTCTCAGCCCCACCCACCTCACAGGGTGTTTGTTGTGAGGGGGGAAGGGCAAGGAGATTGTCAGCCCCTTTGAGTCTTCTACAGGAGAGAAAGGGGGGATATAAAGCCAAACTCTTCTTCTTCTTCTTCTTCTTCTTCTTTAGAACAGGAGTAAGATCAAGGAGGACTCCAGAAGGATAGAAGAAATACTCTGTGGCAAGATGGAACCCAAGAAGAAAATCATACACATACAAATGATTTAGCTGCCAAGGCCTCTGTCTGCAAAAATCTGTGCCTCCAAAGGGCTTTCTTCCCCTTTTCAAAACTTTCTTACCTTGTATTTTAATTTTTTTCCTCCCTTTCTGCTTCTTCAGCACCTTGGTCCATTCTGCACTCCCATTCCAAACCTGGTTTGTTTGTTACCTATCTGTGCAAGAAGGGGGAAGGGGGAGGTTCTAACGTTCAGCAAAAAGTCAAGGTTGCTGCCAACCTGCACCTCTGTCCTTTTGCTGCCCTTGCTACGCGCATGTTGAGAAGCTGATAATGAAACAGCTTCCGAATGCGTGCACCCAAGGGGGAAAAAGTGCACCTGAAAAAGTGACAGGTAACACATCCGAGACCTGACCTGGATAGCCCCAGGCTAGCTTGATCTCATCGGATCTCAAAAGATAAGAGGGCGACCCTGGCAAATATTTGGATGGGAGACTGCCAAGAGTCACAACGCGGAGGCAGGCAAGGGCGAGCCCCCTTTGTTCCCCCTGGCCTTGCAAACCCCTTAACTCATTTCCAACTTGATGGCAAAAAGGAAAAGGAAAAGCATCCTGAAGTGATGCCGAGGAGACGGAAGTCTTGCTCGAGCTCCTGGCTTTCTCATCGCTGCCCTTGCCTGATTTCATTGCTTCTCTTTAAGCCCTTCTGAAAGCTTCTAATGAAATCACCGGCTGGCTTTGCCCTTGTCCTCTTCAAAACTGTTTACATAATGTGCCCTTTAAAAGAAAGAAAGCAAAACCCTGCCACGGCCTACTTCTATTGTCCGTGGCAGATCTGTATTCTCCTCGTCTTTCTCCAATACCTCATTCTCAAGCAGGGGCTTAACGAACTGCAAAAAAGAGAAAGCCTTTTGAGTTGTTTTTTTTTGGTGGGGCGAAGACTGTGCGGCTCAGCAGGCAATCTAACAGAGTGTGAAATAGTAACGTGAGGCTACAGAAACAATATTAAGAGTCGATTATGAGAAGCACCCCAGCCCTGGCTCTTAATTGGATCGTTACAAATGAAAATCATGGCCCATTAAAAGGGCATCAAACATGGCGGCTCTTGTTATTAGGAGAGCCGGTTTTGGCAAGGACAAATTGTCCATTAAGACCATATGATGACTATAAGTAGTGGTCGTTAAAACAAGATTTCACTCCAACAGGGGTGTTCTTTTGGGGCACTGTTAATCTGCCTCTGTTTTCCTGGGTGGATTCTATGAGAATTGCCTTTCAATTCATCTATGTCATTGATCTACCTCTTTGTTTGGATAGTTCTGTGACAATGAAGGATATTTCCCCCCTCCTTATAGTCTCATCTGAGACCTTTTAAAAAGAGGGCAAACTCCGTAGTCCTCTCTAGTTGGGTGTGAATGCTCCATCACCCCCTTGAATCTTGGCAGTTCTCCTTTTCAGGTCTGTCAACACTAGGATATTATGAAGAGGCAGTTTTTCCCCCACAGATCATGACTGTAAAGGATTCAATGGTGTTGATGGTGAAGTAACCTTGAGTGCATTCCACAGCCCGGGCGATGGGCCAGATGCATCGGCGGAGACTTTATCTTTGCGCGGGAGATGAAGTCTCCGTTCCCATGGGAATCAGGAAGGGGGGATGGGGTGAGTGGTATTATAACCTGTGCTTCTGGCGGGAAGTGTCATTCCTGCCACTGCGTGTACTTGAGCTTTCTAAGATGTCTTAATAAATGGACTTTCACTACCAAAGCCTTTTATTTCTGCGTCTATGGAATTCCTTACATTGTGGCAGGAATCTAAATTCATCTATATTCCTGTGTAGTGGACCTCTTGTCTTGCGATGGAGAGGTTGAATCTTACTGCGGAAGGTGCGGTAGCCCCCAAAGAGGGCTCCGACCTTTCCCTTCTTGATCTGGAGGAACCAGCAGGAGAACGGGCCTCGCTGGTGGCTCTTTCCCGTCCTCGTATCAGCACGAGTCTGCCTTTACTCCGTTGGAACGAGGGACGTGACGACGACCATGGGGACTTCCGTGAGTCGTTTGGGGCGCTGTCTATGGATCGAGCGCCTGTGGATCGGATTTCTACCCGTTCTCGTGTGGATTACAAACCTCAGATGCAACCTGTCATGGAGGAGACGGGCCTGACCACCTTTCATGCGGCAACCCAGGAATCCATTGAACGATTCCTGGACTCGTATTTTGGTGATGCTCCCAAAGAACCACCGTGGCACAGCACTGGGGCCCGTCCAAAGGACACCGGGACTCAACCTGGAATTGGGAGGGGTATCCGTACCGTTTCCCAATCGGACCCCCCACATCCCGGTCCGGCGACCGCACCTGAGGTGCCTCGGGGAGCCACCGGTGGCTACGGTGTCTCCGAGGGCTCGCTTCCTGATGACGAAGAGTCTGAAGAAAGCCTGCATTCCCAGCCGGACCGGTTTCCTCTCCCATCGAGAGAAGACTGGGATGAGGAAGTAGGGCGACTTCGAGATGCCCAAGCGGCATGGAACCGTGAACGCCAGCTATGGGAGGAGGAACGGGCACAGTTGCAGCAAGAGCGCGAAACCCTGCAGAGGGACCGGGAACAGCAACGCAAAGAAGTCCAGCTCGAGTTGGACCGTGCCAAAGACGCGCTCCAACGGCAATATGCCCAGAATCTGTCAGTCCATGATAAAGTCCTGGAACAGTCCAGACTGGATTTACAACGGCAACGCGAAAGCGTTCAGGCTCTGCGCACGCAAAGTGAACTCACTGAAGCCCTTAAACGGGACGAACTGCTTAAATTAGGGCGAGAAAAAGCTGCTTTGCATGCGCACCAAGATGCATTGGCTCGCAAGGAGAGGGAGCTGGCTGCTTTGGAGAGGGAACTAAGGAGGCAGCAGACCAGAGGGCCGCAAGTTGGAACCTATGCTGTTACTGATCATGCCGGTGCCAGGGGGGCCACGTACCTGGGTCCTGCCACCCAAATGCCAGCGGCACCGCCAGCGCCCCCGATTCCAGCCCCCCCTGTACAACAGCCGCCTGCCCAACCTGCTCAGCCAGCGCAACCACCTCCCCAGCAGGCGCCAAGAGCCATCGAACGGGGCTACTTTCGGCCCCCGATACCAGCCCGTTTTGATGGGACCGCTTCCAAACTTCCCTACTTCATCTTGCAACTCAATGCCCACTTGGAAGACTATGATGATCTCTACCGGTCTGAACGCGAAAAAATACGGGACATCGGCTCAGTCCTAGATGGGGCGGCAGCCGACTGGTTCGTGACTGTTTTGGATTTGCAGGATGAGGACTCTCGCACAGTGCCCGCATTCCTCCAAGCTTTGAGAGCGCGCTTTCAAGATCCAGGCGCCGAGAATGAAGCTATCCGCACCATCAAAACCATCCAGCAAGGCAACCGCCCGTTTGCAGAATTTGTCCGTGAATTTCGTGCGGCGGCTGCTCGACTTCCTCCTGAGTGGCCTGAACGCATGAGATGCGAATACTTCTCGGATGCTGTGGATAGCAAGCTACGTGAAACTGTGTTTTTAATTCGGGTTCCTCGTACCATTGCAGATTGGATCCAGTTGGGGTCTCAAGTGGCGTCTCGTTTGGAATACGCTCGTCAAGGAGGCCGCCCACGCCCGAAAACCACTACTGTGCCCACCAAGTCAAGCCCAGCCGCTCCTACCGAAACCACCTCTGAACGCCGTCGCCGACTTGGGTTGTGTCTTTACTGCGGAGGGCCAGGTCATCTAGCCGCCAACTGTCCCAAGAAGCAAAAACCAACCGCTCCAGCTCCGCGTACTCCGTCTGCCAAACCACCACGCAGGTCAGGGCCGCCTCCCACTGGCTCGTCTAAAGCGGTGACCGAAGGCGACCCAGAGGAGGGGGAAGCAGCTGTCTGTCTTTCTTCAGCCCCCATGGACATGGGCCCGACTCCTGACGCGGTGAGTGAAGGCAGCGCTCCCATTACTGTTCAAGCATTTCTGGCCAACCCCGCTAAACACACTCGCATTATAGCCTCGGCCCTTGTGGATTCCGGCTGCTCCCACTGCTTAATGCGGCCCCAGGTGGCAGAGGAGCTAGGTCTGGACCGAATTCCCCTGGCTAAGCCCATACCATTCACCCAAATGGACGGCAGCCCCCTCGGAAACGAAGGACCGGCCCAATTCAAAACACAGCCGGTTCTCCTCCGTTGCGCCGACCATTGGGAGAAAATTAGTTTCATTTTAGCGCCAGTGGCCAAACACTCCATAGTTTTGGGCATGCCTTGGTTGTTGTTACATGAACCAAAATTCATTTGGAAAGAAAGGATCCTAGAATTCACTGACCCTCCCTGCGGTGAACACATGAATTGGAAAGAAAATCCAACGTCTCCTGACACTCCCCCCCCCTCTGGCTTCCTCAGTGATTGCTCCCGATTCTATTGACATCCCACCTGCATATCAGGATCTAGCCAGAGTTTTTCAGGAGCAGGAATGCGATCAATTGCCACCCCACAGAGACACTGACTGTAAAATTGTCATACAACCAGGGGCGCAACTGCCCAAGGGTAGAATCTACCGAATGAGTCCCAATGAGGAGAAGGAACTTCGTGCTTTCTTAGACAAGAACCTTGCTCGCGGTTTCATACGGCGGGCTACCAAACACACACACGCTGCTCCCGTTTTGTTTGTCAAAAAGAAAGATGGGTCTTTACGGCTTTGCACAGATTATCGAGGTCTCAATGCGGTCTCCCTGTCCAATAAATATCCTTTGCCTTTGATCAAGGACCTTTTAGATGCACTCGGCAAAGGACGCATTTTTACTAAATTAGACTTGAGAGAAGCTTACTACAGAGTCAGAATTGCTGAAGGATATGAACACCTGACTGCGTTTAATACAAAGTTTGGACAGTTTGAATATTTAATAATGCCATTCGGGTTAAGTGGGGCCCCCGGAGCTTTCATGGCCCTTATCAACGAAGTTCTCCATGATTTACTGTACAAGGGAGTTGTTGTATATTTAGATGACGTTTTAATTTACTCGCAAACTATAGAAGAGCATGAAATGTTGGTCCGAGAGGTATTGAAACGCTTGCTTGACAACTCTCTCTTTGCCAAACTCTCCAAATGCTGTTTTCATCAGACCTCCATTGACTATTTGGGTTACCGGATCTCGCCCGAGGGCTTAAAAATGGATCCTGCTAAAATTGATGCAGTCCTCCAATGGCCTGCCCCCACCAACCGCAAAGAACTCCAGTCGTTTCTTGGTTTTGCTAATTTCTATCGTGATTTTATACCCCAATTTGCTGAACTGACTCTCCCTCTCACAGACCTCTTACGCACTAAGGGTAAAGATTCACTGTCCGCCAAGCCCGGGGCCCCCCTTCTCTGGTCTGAGGAATGTCAAACAGCCTTTCAACTATTAAAATCTGCGTTTACCACCGAACCTATCCTAAAGCACCCCGACCCAGATCTCCCGTTTGTGGTTCACGTGGACGCCTCGGACAAAGCACTCGGGGCAGCCCTGTTGCAGAAAAATAAAGATGGTAGACTGGTTCCGTGTGCTTATTTGTCTAGAAAATTCTCTGGTGCCGAACTCAACTGGACTGTGGGAGACAAGGAGACTGCGGCCATCAAAGCAGCACTCTCCACGTGGCGCCACTGGCTGGAGGGGGCTAAGCACCCTTTTCAAGTTTGGTCGGATCATAAAAACCTGGCAGCTCTTTCCACCCCCCTCAAGATGTCCGCAAAACAACTTCGTTGGGCCGATTTCTTTTCTCGTTTCTCTTTTACAGTCCATTTTTTCCCTGGGAAAACCAACAAACTGGCTGACGCGCTCTCGCGCCTACCCGGGGAGGGGGGTGGAGCTGCCTTGCGAGACATTCCACGCACTGTTCTTTCCCCCTCCCAGTTGGGGTTGGCTGTCACCCGATCTCAAACGTCCGCCTCCCCTCCACCCCCCGTTCCCAGTCTCGTCTCTCCTTTCCTGCGGGAATTGGAGGAGGCGGGGCTGCATGAGCCCCCAGCGGCTGAAGGGGACTCCCAATTGCGTTTGGAGAATGGAGTTTGGCGGAGGGGGGAATGTTGGTACGTGCCTCCCCCCCTCCGCAAGCAAGTTCTTGAAGCTTGCCACGATGCCCGTTCGGCTGGACATTTTGGCTTTTTGAAAACTCTGCACTTAGCCCGCCGGCAGTTCTGGTGGCGCGCAATGCGCAAAGACATTGAGGCTTACATTAGAGGCTGCTCGGTTTGTGCAGAAGCCAAAACCATCCCAGGAAAGCCCCATGGACTGTTGAAACCTCTCCCGGTAGCTTCCCGCCCTTGGGAAGTCATCTCCATGGATTTCATTACAGATTTGCCCGAAAGTCATGGCAACACGGTTTTATGGGTGGTGGTAGACTTATTCTCTAAGCAAGCCCATTTTATTCCATGTGCTTTCATCCCCTCTGCTCCTAAGTTGGCACGGCTGTTTATTCAACATGTTTACCGTCTCCATTCCGCCCCCGTTAAGGTGGTCTCCGACCGCGGCCCCCAATTCATCTCAAAGTTCTGGAAAGCGTTTTTGGGGTTGTTGGGAGCCGCCCCGGCCGTCGCCGCCCCCTACCACGTTCAAAGTGACGGCGAGACGGAGAGAACGAACAGAACCCTAGAGCAGTATTTACGTTGTTACACCAACTACCACCAAGACAATTGGTGCGAGCTTATTCCGTTTGCGGAGTACGCCTACAACAATGCGGTTCATAGTAGTACAAAGAAAACCCCCTTTGAAATTGTGTCTGGTCGCTCCTTCCCGCCGTTACCACAACTACCCGCAGCAGCGTTGGACCCCCCAGAATTCCAACAATGGATTTCATCCCTAGCCGAGGGATGGAAGTCGGTCCAGACCGCCTTACAGCAAGCAAAGGACTCCCAAAAACTGCAAGCGGATAAACACCGCTCAGATTTCCCTCTGCGTGTGGGCTCCTGGGTGTATTTATCTACAAAAAATCTCAGAGACGTGCATAAATTTTCCAAACTTGGCAAGAGATTTGTGGGACCTTTTCAGATTACTAAAGTGATTAATGATGTCACTGCCCGCTTAGATTTGCCTAACTCTCTTAGTAACATCCATCCTGTCTTCCATTCCAGCTTGCTCAAGGAGGCTCCCGCTTCCGATGCCTGGCACGCCCCGCCGGAGAGGCCCCCTCCGACTATTATTGATGGCCACAAGCACTACGAAATTGACGCTATCCTGGACTCTCGCTTTAATCGCAACCGCTTGCAATATTTAGTTTCTTGGGTGGGATATTCCTCTGGGTATAATCAATGGGTTTATTCCGAAAACATTGAAGCCCCCACCCTTATTTCTGCTTTCCACCGCGCCTTTCCGCATAAACCTGGGGGGAAGGGGTCTTCTTTAGGGGAGGCAGAGTGTAAAGGATTCAATGGTGTTGATGGTGAAGTAACCTTGAGTGCATTCCACAGCCCGGGCGATGGGCCAGATGCATCGGCGGAGACTTTATCTTTGCGCGGGAGATGAAGTCTCCGTTCCCATGGGAATCAGGAAGGGGGGATGGGGTGAGTGGTATTATAACCTGTGCTTCTGGCGGGAAGTGTCATTCCTGCCACTGCGTGTACTTGAGCTTTCTAAGATGTCTTAATAAATGGACTTTCACTACCAAAGCCTTTTATTTCTGCGTCTATGGAATTCCTTACAATGACTCCTGTTTCCAAAGAATGGTACAGACCTATCTGGTATGGTCGTCCTCTTCCACTGAGCTTGCAGCTTCAGGAGGGACGTAGATGGAGTGGTGAGGAAGGTAGGGGACACCCGCCTAGCCAGCCAGATCAGCCGAATCAACCCTGGCGATCAATGGGGTGACAGATGGCGCAGCCAATGGGGTGACAGATGGCGCAGCCAGATCGCACTCATGCCAATAAAAGATTGTTGATGATGACTTCCTGTTTCAATTAGTGATTAAGGCATGAAAATCATGCCCCTTTCTGTCAGTCACCAATCTCCTTTACTCCTGTTTGATGTGTGTGTAGATCTGGTAATAGCCAATGGAGCCATAGATGGCTGAAGGAGTCAGATGTGAGTGGAGAGTGAAACAGAAAAACCGGCTATGTTGTCAGTTCTAGTCAGAGAGGGTCTGACCCTTTGGACAGTGTGACTAGACGTATCCTGTGTCAGAGCCTGGTTGGAGAAGAAGCAGGTTAAGACTGTAAATGTTTTTCAATAGGTTCTGGGCCTGCAGACAGAAATAAATTATTTCTCAGGACCCTGTGTGTGTATCAGATCATGGCTTTTGGGATAAGGCAGGCTAATTTCAGGGCTCACTTAGAAGAGGAAACTGGGCTGTCTCAGAGTCTGGTTTTCATGGGCCTAGAATTACCACAAGGAATTCACACTTCTACTGTGAGGCTCACTCCGCACATGCAGAATAATGCACTTTCAAACTGCTCTCAGTGCTCTTTGAAGCTGTGCAGAATAGCAAAATCCACTTGCAAACAGTTGTGAAAGTGGTTTGAAAACGCATTATTTTGCGTGTGCGGAAGGGGCCAGAGAGTGAAAGGGAGCAACTGGATTGATAGCCTATGTATACCAGGGTTGTCCTTGGTGAGAACTCTTAAATGAGCAGGCAGTTGTTCGAATTTAAATGGTTTTTATTAAGGAATAAAAATTATTTTTAAAAACAGAAATATATTTCAAGCAATGAACATACATACACAAAGCATGCAAGAGCTAACTAAGAGAAAAGGGAGGAGAAGGGGATGGGGAAGTGTTTCATGGAAAGATGATAGTTACAACCTTACAGGGATATCCACAAGAGCATTGCTGAGGAGAAAAATGACCAACGTTTCCATGAGCAACAAAGAAAGTCCTACATGCAAGTGGAGATGGGTGACCAGACCCAAGATACACACACAGCAGAGGTGGGATCCAGCAGGTTCTCACAGGTTCCCGAGAGTAGGTTACTAATTATTTGTGTGTGCCGAGAGGGGGTTACTAATTGGTGATTTTACCACATGATTTTTGCCTTCGTTACGCCCCTCCTCTCAGCAGTAGCGAGCAGAACTTGAAGCAGTCTAGCAGGAGGTGCACCGGCGTGCGTGGCAGCCTGCGCCTGTGTGCATTCGTTTCCCACCCAAGGACCGGCGCAGTGGCTGCATCCTTGCCACAGCCCCACCCAGGAATGCCCCGCCCCCAGAATGCCTGGCCACGCCCCTGTTGTGTCCCACCCAGCCCCATTGGTGCTATGCCACAGTTTGAATCCCACCACCATGGGAACTTGTTACTAAAATTTTTGGATCCCACCACTGACACACAGGCTGGATTTTGCACACAGCTTGATCCAGTTGTGGTAAACCGGACATCTGGATACAGCATAAGTGTCTTTCGAAGTAGAGAAGTTGGTTTTGAGGCAGAAAAGCTGATGGTCAGGGATGTTGGGGAAGAGACCCTGAGGGAATGAAGGAATACATGGAGGGGCAAAGATGCAGAGAGATGAAGAAAGTTGCATTTTGCGTATTTTTTTTCCAAAATACACCGGTAAATTTTGGGCAATGGAGCTCTTACTACCTTTGGCACCTTGGACAGTGCCTGAGCAAGCCAGAAGTCAAAAGAATGCTGAACCTCAGGACTGGGGATAGCGATCAAAGCTCTGAATTGGCTGAATGAGCTGAACCTCCACTGTAGTTAAAGGATTCCTAGCCCTGCTATATACCTGGAACAACTTGTTAATTACAATTGCAGATGGGTCATGACTAGAGCAAGGTGTAACTCTTTTCCGTCAGTACAGCTTCAAGATCGCTTCTCTAGTATTCCACAAAATGAGCGTTGCTGTCGATTTTGTCCTGATACAACTGATACACTTTCTCATATTCTGCTTCACTGTTCAAAATACAACAACATCAGAACTGATTTGAGAACCAACAGGATTTATGCTCCTTTCTGATAAAATAAAAATGGCTAAGCTTCTAAATAACTCTAATGTTGAAATCTCTGAAGCTGTTGCTATATTTTTACTCTGTGTACTGCAAGTTGCGCAATAATGATCTTCTTATTGTATTTGGAATTCTTGACACACACCGGTTTTATGCCTAATAAAGGATTTGGATTTGGATTCCTACATACCAGAAACGTCTGTGTTGCGAGGTCTGCATCAGTGAGTACAGAATATAAACAAACACTTTCCAGTCAACCTGTGGTTAGGCAAGGATTTTTAATTAGTGCCAGTTAAATTATTTATGAACAACAGAGCTGTTCATAAAAAAAACAAACCTGTCCTCTTTTTATGACTGGAGGGTGGCATGCAGATTTAGCTCTTTTTTAAAAACAAAACAAATGCTCCAGAACATGTCTGGCTTGTCACAAATAAAAAGATCCAACAGGCAAGCCTCATAATTGAGCCGCAGTTATGAAATGCTCAGAAGAGGAGCTTTCAGGCTTTCAAAACATAAGGAAATAAATTATTGTTTAATTAGCTAGCTGACAGAAAGGCAAGCCACACCACAATTATTAACATTTACGTTAATACAATCAACTTTTTTTAAAAAAAATGTGTTATTATCTCTTTGCTTGAATACAGGCCTATAATGAGACAGCATCTATATTTAAAAAGCCCAACACATCCCCCTCATGGGAATAATAATGGAGAAAGATTCTGAGTCAACCCAATAACGTTTTCTTTCTGCAGGCCAAACGTAAGATATAATTGATTGACCTTGTAAGAGTTGGGCAGTGCCATCCAAACGGGAGGTGGCAGGCTGTGGTATCGACGTGGCACCACTCCAATAGAGGCTTCCTGGTAGTGTGGGAAGGCTCTCAAAATGCAAAGGTTTCCTGCCACCTAGAAACCTCAATTGGCCACAATGGAATTCTGCCACCCCAAAGGGCCACTTAAGTACAAACTGTGGCCCACCATCACAACGCCAGCAAAGGCCAGGAGGGTGGTAAGCATAATCCCAAGAGTGGGTTCACCGTCTCCCCCTTTGGATGGGGCTCTAAACCTTTCAAACATAGCTATCTTGCTCATTTATTTATTTCATTTATACCATCCCCTTCTTCCCAATGGGGACATAAAGCCACTGACATAGTTCTTCTCTTCTCTGTTTTATCTTCACAGCAATCCTCTGAAGTAGGTTATGGCTGACAGCGTGCGACTGGCCCGAGGACATCCAGCAAACTTCCATTTCTGATTTTAACTTCAGTCTTACAGATTCTAGTTCGACACCCTAGCCAGTGTGTAATGTTCAGTAGTCTGTTTCAGGTTTTATATTAGTTCCAAGATACTAGAATCTGGAGCAGTTCTGATCCAGGTTTTATGTTTCAGGAAAGCTGGCTAGAGGAACTGGTATGAAGGTCTCTGGTAGGCCTTGTGTTCCTGTATTCATTTTCTCATGAATAAAATTACCATATATTTATTAAAATCAGCATCAGCATCTTTCTAAATACTTGCTGCAGCTTATATACTTCGCAACATTGGATGTCTCACACTGACTTGAGTTGAACTTTGGCAGAAGATCTGATGTTCTTTTGATGAGCAGCATGCACCAGACTAGAGACCTTGTCTGGAATACCACATTGAACCTGGGCATCACAAATAAGACTTCAAGAAGATTATTGATTAGTTGGAAAGGAGATCAATGAGAAAGATAAGGAACTAAGAACATAAGAACATAAGAACTGGATCAGACCAGAGTCCATCTAGTCCAGCACTATGCTTCTTGCAGTGGCCCACCAGGTGCCTTTGGGAGCTCACGTGCAGGATATACAATGGCCTCTGCTGCTGCCCTGAGTCTCCCTATTCATATGCATTTGCAATCTGAGATCAAGGAAGATCAAGATTGGTAGCCATAGATCGACTTCTCCTCCATAAATCTGTCCAAGCCCTTTTTAAAGCTATCCAGGTTAGTGGCCATCACCACCTCCTGTGGCAGCACATTCCAAACACCAATCACACGTTGTGTGAAGAAGTGTTTCCTTTTATTAGTCCTAAGGTTGCAATCCTGAGCATACCTTTTAACAGTAAGCTCCATTATATCATTAAGACTTACTTCTGAGTAAACAGTTCAGGATTGCACACAATGGACATTCTCATTTTTCTTGTTTCTAAGTTCCTGTTTCTTTAGGCTCCGCGTGTGTTTTGCTTCCTCTAGTGTTTGATCAGATATCACACCGGTTAAGTCCAGAGTATCTCTCTGCAGATTCGAACTGCAGGTTTTTATGCTGGACTTTATCCTGTGTGATATCAAATCAACCACTAGAGGAAGCAAAACACATGCGGAACTGACCTCCCCCACTTAGATGTGAAGAAAATAAGAATGTGGAAAATCCCTTTGTCATGTACAGAATGGCCAAAGAAGATAGCTAAGTGGGTGGTTCTTTCCCCATTTAATGGCACATCCCAGAGGAGTTGCTGAGTTTGTCAATTGTGGCCAAAGTAACAGAGTTCTTTGGCACCTTGAAGACTAATGAATTTATGGTGGCAGAAAGCTTCCTGGGCCAAAACCAAATTGTATGGTGCAAAGTTCTTCATTATGACATCTTACTTAATGTCTCCACACTCATGTGTGACTGAAGGAGGACAAAAATTCTGCAAAGCTCAGCAGCATTTTGTCAAAATACCTCTTCAGTGTGATACTGCATTTGCAGTCTTCCCCCTTTGCCTCTGGAAGAAGGAGATACCAGACATGTTGCTCAGAATGCAATCCAGAGAACCAGCCCTTGAGATAATTTCCTCCCCCAGAAGTGTATAAAATGACATCTTGCTAGGAGGGTAATCAAGCAAAAGTAATGCCCAGCCTAAGGGACAATTGAGGGCCAGGGTAATGTTACATTGCTGCACTGGTAGTTGTTGTACTTAAGGAAGGCTCCATCACCCAGGGCACATGCTTGGCATGTGAAAAGCCCGGAGTCCAACTGCTGCTCTCCTGAATTAAAAAGCTCTCAAGCAGCAGGAACAGCAGAACCTTTTGTCAGAGTGGGAAGAGTGATTGCCAGTGAGATTAGATTAGTTGTGGGGGTTCGTGCAACCTGTTTCTCTCGAGGTTCATGGGATCTCACAATCCCAGCTCCCCTGCCAGCATGGCCAATTGGGAATTGTAGTCCATGAACATCTGGAGAGCCGCAGGTGGCAGACCCCTGTACTAGGCAGACTAATGGGCTGACTCAAGAGAAGACAGTTTCATCTGATCAACATATTCATATTATTTAAAATGTCAAAGATAGGAGTCGATATCATAGCAGAAAGTCTGACTGAGCTTCTTGAAACCTAGAAGAAGGAGGAGGAGGAGGAGGAGGAGGAGGAGGAGGAGGAGGAGGAGGAGGAGGAGGAGGAGGAGGAGGAGGAGGAGGAGGAGGAGGAGGAGGAGGAGGAGGAGAAGAAGAAGAAGAAGAAGAAGAGGAAGAAGAAGAAGAAGAAGAAGAAGAAGAAGAAGAAGAAGAAGAAGAAGAAGAAGAAGAAGAAGAAGAAGAAGAAGAAGAAGAAGAAGAAGAAGAAGAAGAAGAAGAAGAAGAAGAAGAAGTTTTATACCTCGCTTTTGTCAATGGCTTTTCTCAACCAATGGTTTACAATCCAAATGGCTTACAATCACCTTCTCTTCTCCTCCCCACAACAGACACCTTGTGAGGTAGGTAAGGCTGAAAGAGTTTAGAGAGTACAGCAACTAGCTCAAGGTCACCCAGCAGGCTTCATGTGAAGGAGTGGAGAAACACATCCAGTTCACCAGATAAGAATCTGCTGCTCTTAACCGCTGCTCTGACAAGACCTCCACAAGAATTTATTGACCTGTCTGCCTGTCACTGAGTTCCCTGCTTGCATCTTCAAGATATAGGAATGGTACACTAAAGTTGACTTTAGTCTATCAAATAACAGCTGTCCAGGGTGTCAAGCAGAGGTCTTTCACATAAACCTGATCCTTTCAACTGGAGTTACTGGTGATTGAACCCGGGACCTTCTGCATACTAAGCAGATGCTTTGTAAGTGAGTCACGCCACGCCCCCCCCCCCCAAGTTTACAGCCTCAAGCAGTGGGTTAATTACATTAGGATGTATCCAACTCCTGAGTTTTGCCTGTATGTTCACTTCTTTATTGTACCACACAGTGTTCTAGGTCAAGACAGCAATAAGTATTTAAAAAGAATCACAATCTCAGTGTATGAAAACACAAACAGCCCTTTACCACGTACACAAGATTAGCCTGACCTGCACGTTAACACAAGGGTCATATGAACAGACCTTGAATGATTTTAATTTCCATATAAATCTGTGTCCTGTGAAAGCATCAATAGTTGACCTTT
Source organism: Sphaerodactylus townsendi (assembly GCF_021028975.2). Lineage (NCBI taxonomy): Eukaryota > Metazoa > Chordata > Lepidosauria > Squamata > Sphaerodactylidae > Sphaerodactylus > Sphaerodactylus townsendi. Next base: position 69,631,994 of record NC_059435.1, read on the forward strand.
TCTAAACACGACCCTCTGCCTTGCCGGTTTGCTTTCTGTGATGTCAAAGTCTGCAACCAGCACAAGCCATTCCTAAGTTCTACATTGCGCGGACACCAGAACCATTCTAGTTTTCCTCACAGCAGAAAAGACCTTTCATTCTCCACAGGCTACACGTCTTACCGTGACGTGTCTCTGGAGATGCCAGCCATAGATGTGTGCTAAATGTTGAGAGCTAAAACTATCAGACGATGGCCACACAGCAAACACACACACACACACACACACACAATTATATATACGTTTCAAAGGTATCAGCAGTGAACGCTAGTTATCCCACACTTCTGTGGCAGTATTTCCCAATCCCTGCCCGTAGAGTGTATCTCCAAGAGGGCAGGGTCAAGGAAGGGAAGAAACTGGAGTGATCTCCGAAGATAACATTTTATGCACAATCCAACTGTAAAATTCTTTTTCCATCATGACCATTGCCATGCCAGTAAACAAATACCCCTCAAAAAGGAGGGGGGGGGGAATCACACACAATTATTCCTTCTCTCACCCATGCCTCTCGAAACGTCGATGCAGGCGAGCTCTCCAGAAGCAATTTCGCTGGAATTGGCTGCCTGCAATACAAACTAGTTTTTCATGTTTCGATTTGAAGGAGAGCATTTTTCCCCCTTAGGAAAGCAAAGAAAATGCAGCAGAAAAAGCTATTTGTGGTATTTATTCACTGTAATTTGCTATCTTACAACCCCCCCCCCCCCCCCCCAATCTTTGCTAACTTTGTTGTTCATCTGCCACCTTGTGGTCACTCTGGAAATTTTTGGGGCCACCCGGAACACCTGAGATTGCAACATTCTCTTTTCCCCACTGCAGAGATCAACCGGCTGGAAGTTTTCATTTTTTGAGCACGCTGCTAAATGGAGATATCACTCCTGTCTGTTTACTTCAGAACGGCCATATCTAATCTTCAGCACATTTAAAGTTAGAAGGAAAAAAACCAGGCTTCATTGCATGGCTCTTGCTGCTTTTGAAAATTTAGCCCCGCCATTCCTTTAGAAGAAGAGAAGAGTTTGGATTTATATCCCCCCTTTTCTCTCCTGCAGGAGACTCAAAGGGGCTGACAATCTCCTTGCCCTTCCCCCCTCACAACAAACACCCTGTGAGGTGGGCGGGGCTGAGAGAGCTCCGAGAAGCCCTTATGCAGAATCAACACATAACTGAACTCCTTTAATAATAATTTAAAATCTTTAGTTGTTTATTTTCCTTGGTTGAAGTTTTACAGCCCAATCTACAGGGCTCAGGTGGACAAGGAGGGCGCTGCTGCTGTACTGCCACATTGCCTCCAGAGGGCTTCCAGCTGTCGGGGGGGCAGCAAGGGTCAGAAACTCCCCAGCCGCCTGAAAGCCCTCCATAGCCCCAAACAAACATGCCCCCAGAAAGGCTATGCTGGGGGCATTCCCAGCTCCAAAAGCTGGTTGAACCTAACTAACTTCACCTCCACCCAGTGTTGGGATCCAAAAATTTTAGTGGTGGTGGGATTCAAACTGTGGCGTAGTGCCAATGGGGCTGGGCGGGGCACAACGGGGGCGTGGCCTGGCATTCTGGGGGTGGGGCATTCCTGGGCGGGGCTGTGGCAAGGACGCAGCCGCTGCGCCAGTCCTTGGGCGGGAAATGAATGCACGCAGGCACAGGCTGCCACGCACGCCGGTGCACCTCCTGCTAGACTGCTTCAAGTTCTGCGCGCTACTGCTGAGAGGAGGGGCGTAACTAAGGCAAAAATCACGTGGCAAAATCACCAATTAGTAACCCCCTCTCGGCACCCACAAATAATTAGTAACCTACTCTCGGGAACCTGTGAGAACCTGCTGGATCCCACCTCTGCCTCCACCTCTGGGAATGCACCTGGAACCCCCAGAGCTGCACCAGCATCCACCTAGCTGCCCACACAACTCTGGGGGTGAGGTCTCTTCCAAGTCAGGTGCTGTTGAGGTCCATGGCACCTGCCTGCCTCGGTTTGCCCACTTCACCAGCATAAGTGCCACTTACACCAGCGGGTTGGGCAAAAGCGCAGGTGTAACCTCATGTCGGCTCCAAAAACCCATGCACTCCTCACATAGGATAGGGCTGCCCATTTTGCTCATCAAAGAAATCCAGTTTTGCAATGCAAGGCTGCTACACAGAGGCAGGCAATGGCAAAGCACCTTCATTCCTCTTTTGAGAGTCGGCTAGGTGTAGTGGTTAAGAATGGTAGGTTCGATTCCCCACTCCTGCACATGAGTGGTGGACTCTAATCTGGCGAACTGAATTTATTCCTCTACATCAAGGGTCTGCAACCTGCGGCTCTCCAGATGTTCATGGACTACAATTCCCATCAGCCCCTGCCAGCATGACCAATTGGCCATGCTGGCAGATGCTGATGGGATTTGTAGTCCATGAACATCTGGAGAGCTGCAGGTTGCAGACCCCTGCTCTACATGAAGCTTGCTGGGTTACTTTGGGTCAGAGTTCTCTCAGAACTCTCTCAGCCCCATCGACCTCACAAAGCGTCTGTTGTGGGCAGAGGAAGGTAATGAGTCACTTTGAGACTCCTTATGGCAGAGTAAAGTGGAGTATAAATCCAAACTCCTCTTCTTCTGCTTCTTCAACTTAGGTATGCATAGAAGCAAACAATGCCTTTCCTGAAGGCTCTGCCATCTGAATCTGAATAACAGCTGCACAGTCTTGAGTAGACAGACACACCTGTCTTCAACCTTAGAAAGAACTTGTAAATGCCCTCTATCATGATTCTATCAGCAAACCAGCTAGATCACCTAATTCCCCTCTCTCCCAGATGTCAAGCTCGTTTTAAACCTCCTCTCCAACTATTAAAGTACCATCCACCTCCTGAAGTTGCTTTATTTCAATATTCAAGGTTCATCCAAACTTGGAATGCCCTTGGCCTTAATTTCTTCAGCACAGCCCAAACCTTGCCAAGAGTTGGGTGCTCCCAGGTCTTAATCCAATTTAATCTTTTTCCATAGCAGTGTTCCTGCCGGGGTATAGAACTTTGCTTTCTTTCTGGAAAATAGCCCCTCTTATCATAGCCAGCGGGTTAACGTTTCCTATAACCAGACCTCCCAAATGAGGACAATGCACCCTTGGATCTCGTTCCATTGTGCCTGACATCATTTCCCTGATTCCCACTTCCTCAAATCTCTTCTAGATTGGTAAAAATGGCCCTCCCCTTAAAACTTGCTTCTATTCCCCCTATCAATCATCTCTCTATACATCTTAGGCTCCTTGAAATTCCGTGTGTGCACATTTGTAGTTACTTGTGTATTTTTATATTGCCAGCCCGGAGCTGAGGGGCATCCAGATACCAGCACCTCTGCCCCTCTGCCGGTGGGGGTGCCCTTTGCACTGGCAGAGGGGGCAAACATGTTGACACAGCCCTCTGCAGCTCCTTGGGAGCATTCACACACACTCCAATCTGGATTAGGCTGTAAGAGACAAAACCAACTTCTACAGATAATGTTATGTAGAAATTAAAAATGATGGCTACACACCCTTTGGCAATCCTACTTTCTAACCTAGAAGATCCCAAGCCTTGTCATCTTTCTGGCTCCAAACTACCAGGCAACCAACTGCCTCAGAGTTGCCAAGTTCCAGGTGGGTCTTGGAGTTCTAGAATTACAACTGATCTCCAGATTACAGAGATCAGTTCTGGAGGAAAGGGTTGTTTTGGAGGGTGGGCTGTATCGTACTACACCCCACTTTAAGACTCTCCAAAGTCTGCCCTCCCCAGGATCCACACCCAGATCTCCAGGAATTTCCCAACTCAGAGTTGGCAGTTCTGGCAGCCATATCTTGCACTTACTCCCAAGGACGCCACTAGTTCCAAGGTTGTTTTTGTCACTGGGGAGGCTAATCCTGGCAGTATTTGGCCTTGCTTGACCTTCAGATGCCCTCAGGATCCCATTCTGTTTTTCCTTTCTACTGTTAGCTAACATGCAGTCTGCCGTGGTTCTGTTCCCAGAATCCTCTGCTACATACCCCAACTGAGAATGCTGTGAGGTGTGAGAGGCTATATAAGAACTGTTAAGAAGGTGGGATTTTAAACTTACTCTGTGCAAATTTCTGGAAACAGTCACGCGGGCACTTTTCCTAATTAATTCAGAATATGGTATAAACATTTTTCTATTTTTTATCGTTTCTAAACGAAAAACACACACAATGTACACTAGAGCTAAAAATATAGAAACATGTTTATGAGAAAGATGTACTTTCACAAAATAAGTTTCTCCAAACCATTTTACTGCAGTCAGAAGAGCATGAAATCTGTGGGCAAAAGCCAATGTGTTTTCTGAGAAAGCAATTTATAGTTCTCAAAAAAAAACAAAACACCATTATGCTTACCATAAAAATACAACATACAAATATCAGACTTGCAATCAATGGATCTGTTCCAAAATACCTCCTCAGCAAAGATTGGAAAGTATCTGACTTTCCATCAATTAATGAAAACCAATCATTTATCCCCCCTTCTCTGGCCCTGACATCTGGGCCAACTGTCATCTTAGACTCGCCATTCCTACCTTTTGGAGGGGGAGGGAGTTTCTAGAATTGGAGCGTTGGACGCCATTGTTCCCCCCCCTTTAAGGGAGGGGTGGGAACTAGAGTAGTAGATTGCTGAACGCTAATTATTTTATTGTAATTTATTATATTTACTAGATATGTTTTTTACGGTTATCGCTGCTTTTAAATGTTTTAATTGCCTATATTGTTTTCTTTTGTGTTGTACACCGCCCAGAGCCCTCCGGGGATGGGGCGGTATAGAAGTTCAAAAAATAAATAAATAAATAAAACACAACAAACTGCACACAACAAACAAACAAAGGTAATTTCCCCACTTACCTGCTGCTGCGCGCTACTCTGCGCGGGGTCCCCCGGCACTCTCCACTACAGGGGCGGCGACAACGCAGCTGCCCTGACGCTGCCACTGTCGCGCCCCCTCAGCGCACGTCATTCCTGGCGCTCCTCGAAACGGCGCCTTTTGATGACCCCACGCAGAGCGCAGGGTCGTGGGGAAGCCCAGGAGCGCACCAGAAATGACGCGCACTGGGAGTAGCGCACAGCAACCTTTGGTCGAGGTAAGTGGGGAAACGACCAAAATAAACATAATCAAATCAGAGGAGGCAGTATTATATATCAGGGATGATTACACGTGTGAGCAGGTCCATGACTTAAAACCTGGAAGCCAGGTTGAGAGCATATGGGTACAAATTAAGGGAGAGAGAAACAACAGTGATCTCATTGTGGGGGTCTATTACACACACACACGCACACACACACACACACACACACACAAGTCAAACAGAAGAGTTGGTGGATGATGCCTTCCTGGAATAGATGACCAAACTTTCAGAAAGAAACAAGTAGTACTAATGGGAGATTTCAATTATCCTGATATTTGTTGGGAGTTATTCTGCCAAGACTGCATTAATCAGACCTTACTAAGAATACTGTGTCCAGTTATGGGCACCACAATTCAAGAAGGATATTTACAAGCTGGAACGAGTCCAGAGAAGGCAACCAAAATGGTAAAAGGCCAGGGATCCATGCCCTATGAGGCAAGATTTAGGTAGCTTGGTATATTTAGTCTGGAGAAGAGAAGGTTAAGGAATGACATGATAGCCACATTTAGATATTTGAAGGGATGTCATGTTGGTAAGGGAGCACGCTTGTTTTCTGCTGCTCCAGAGGCTAGGACCAGGAGTCATGGGTTCAAAGCACAGGAAAAGGGATTCCATCTCAACATTAGGAAGAACTTCCTGACAGGGAGGGATGTTTGGCAGTGGAATACACTGCCTCGGCAGATGGTGGAGTCTCCTTCATTGGAGGTTTTTAAACAGAGGCTGCATGGCCATCTGTCAGGACGTGCTTTTGTAACCTCTATCCGTGGGTTCTGTGAGGCAGAACTTGGAATGAGTTTGCAACAACAAATTTTAAAAACAAAATGGTTTACTTTCTTAACATATAACATCAACATTTAACATCACACTTCAAGGTCCTGTTCAGGTTGCATTTTCAAGTCCTTATATTTACAGTCTACTGATACTGACAAGTCCAATTCTTCTTTGCAAGTGGGTTGGCTCCTGAAGACTCCAATGGCTTGATGAACAGGATTCAACATGATGAAGGTTTCCGAGAAACTCTAAAATCTACCCATGTAAGCAAACAACACACAAAAAAAGAAACCCCTTGGAAACAATAAACTCCAACATTTACAACATAGCAAAAATAAACAACTACCTTCCCACTAGTTCCCAACAACATTGCAGTTACCTTAACAAGGTGTTAAGGACTTATACAAATCAAGGTCCGAGTCTGGTAGCCTTGTCTCCTCCAAACTACATGAGCTCTGCAGTCTCCTGCTGCTTTGAGTCTCCACCCCTTTCTGGGTCAACCCATTCTGAGCATGGGGGTTACACTTTGACTATGTGTTTCTGCACAGCAGGGGGTTGGATGAGATAGCCCTTGTGGTCTTTTCCAACTCTATGATTTTATGATTCAACAATTATCTTCAGATAATCGAGATCATTTCCTCTGGAGAAAATGGCTGTTTAGGAGGAGGACTCTATGACATTATATCCTGCTGAGGTCCCTCCTCTCCCCAAGCCCCACGTCCCCTGGCTCCACCCCAAAATCTCCAGGTATTTCTCAACCCAGAACTGGCAACCTTACATGAAGGCCAGCAGCCAAAAGCAGTCAAAACAATCTGTGGCCTAAATTCTAACAATTTCCTCAACAAAACATCTGAAATAGGTAAGGGAGATTCTCAGTCCCTGCATTCACCATCGACATCAATATCAGTGCCCCTCAGTACAGTTGATAAGGTGACATTACTTGTGAGATACATTCAGCTGTCAACTAAATAACAATCAATGGTTATTTAGAAAGATGATCTTTCAGACATTTTCTGGATCGATATAAAGATGCCAAGAAACTCAAAGCCTCAGGCAGAGCAATTCCAATTAAAATTAGATTTACATCAACATGTTTCAACCTGCCAAAAATGAAGTTGTGAATCACAGCAATTAATCAGTTCCTGGCTTCATACCCCAAAATATACCCAGAAGCACCAAGTGGAAAAATTGTGTTAATATAGTGTCATAAACTTGGAAGACGCCCACAGCCTTCCCATCCGGGTCTCTGAAGCAAGACCCAGCCATCCACACCACGGAGAAGAAAAGAAGAACGCAGTGTTGAGTCACAACTGACCCGTGGCAGCCCCATCATGTGGCATTCCAGTCAAGAGACAAGCAGAAGTGGTTTACCGTTGCCTTCCAGAAGTGCCCCACAAATCACACTGTACAATGGATGGTTTGTCATTCTCTCTGTATATCAGGCCTGTGCAATTTATCTCCAGTCAGCTCACTAGCCATGGCCCACCAGCCTTTTTGGTCCTTTCATAAGAACATAAGAACATAAGAACATAAGAACAAGCCAGCTGGATCAGACCAAAGTCCATCTAGTCCAGCTCTCTGCTACTCGCAGTGGCCCACCAGGTGCCTTTGGGAGCTCACATGTAGGATGTGAACGCAATGGCCTTCTGCGGCTGTTGCTCTCGATCACCTGGTCTGCTAAGGCATTTGCAATCTCAGATCAAGGAGGATCAAGATTGGTAGCCATAGATCGACTTCTCCTCCATAAATCTGTCCAAGCCCCTTTTAAAGCTATCCAGGTTAGTGGCCATCACCACCTCCTGTGGTAGCATATTCCAAACAACACCCAAATCACACGCTAAGGGAAGCAAAGTGTTTCCTTTTATTAGTCCTAATTCCTTTTCCCCAGCATTTTCAATGAATGCCCCTGGTTCTAGTATTGTGGAGAAAGAGAGAAAAATTTCTCTCTCTGTCAACATTTTCTACTCCCATGCATACAATTTTTTTTGTGTAGACTTCAACTCATATCCCCTCAGTCAGCCTTCCTCTCCAAACAAAAGAGTCCCAAAACGCTGCAGCCTCTCCGGCTCATAGGAAGGTGTCTCGTCCCTCAATCATCCTTTGTTAGCCCTTCTCTCTGTAATCACTTTTTCTATCTCCTCAATATCCTTTTTGAGATGCGCTGCTTACTCAGAACTGGACACAGTACCTCCAAGTGCGGTCAGCACTCTTCACTGCTTTATATAAGGGCATGACAAATCTTTGCAGTTTTATTTTCAATTCCTTTCCTAATGATCCCCTGCATAGAGTCTGCCTTTTTTTCACAGCTGCCATGCATTGAGTTGATAGTCCCATGGAACTATCAACTAAGACGCCTAAATCCCTTTCCTGGTCTGTGACTGATAGCACTGACCCCTGTAGCTTGTATGTGAAGTTTGGTTTTTTTGCCCCTTTGTGCATCACTTTACATTTTGCTACATTGAACTGCATTTTCCATTTCTGGGCCCACTCACCTAATTTATCAAGGTCCGCTTGGAGCTCCTCAAGCAATCCTTTGTGGTTCTCACCTCTACATACAATTTGGTATCATCTGCAAATCTTGGCCACCACGCTTACCTTTCCACCCCCCTACTTCCAGGTTGTCATTTATGAATAGGTTAAAGAGCACTGGTCCCAAAACGGATCCTTGGGGGACACCACATCTGACATCTAACCATTGTGAGAACTTACCATTTACACCCACTCTTTGTTTCCTGTTTCTTAACCAGTTTTTAATCCATAGGAGGACTTCCCCTCTTATTCCTTCATTGCTGAGTTTTCTCAACAGTCTCTGGTGAGGGAACTCTTTTGTCAAAAGCCTTTTTTGGAAATCCAAGTAGACAATGTCCAACTGGTTCCCCCCTTATCCACATGTCTGTTTTACACCCTCAAAGAACTCTAGTAAGTTTGTAGGTAGGGTGACAGGATTTGCTCTCTGCAAAGCCATGCTGACTCTTTCTCAGCAGGTCTTGCTTTTCTACATGTTTTAGTAATTTTATCTTTAATTATAGATTCTAACTTCAATTCTACCAGGAAACAGATGTCAAAACTGACTGGCTCTTGTAATTTCCCTGGTCCCCCTAGATCCCTTTCTCTTAAAAGATTGGTGTGACATTGGCCATCTCTCCAGTCTTCTGTGGGATGGAGCCTGATTTCAGGGATAAGTTGCATATTAAAGTGAGAAGATCAGCAACTTCATGCTTGAGCTCTTTAAGAACTCTTGGGTGAATGCAGGTATCTGGGGCCAGGGATTTGGTAACATTTTAGTTTATCAATTGGCTGCCAGAACTTCTCTCCCTTTGGTTCTACCACTATTCTTGCTTAGTTCCCTCTGATTCACCTCCTAAGAAGCTTGGTTCAGGTGCAGGAATGTTCCTCACCTCCTCTTTGGGTGAAGACATGATGCAAAGAATTCATTCAGCTTCTCTGCAATCTCCTGCCATCTTTGGTGCAGGGCACACCCTTTGTTCCTCCTTTGTCATCTAATGGGCCTACCGCCTTTGCTGGCTTCCCTGCTTTTGATATACTTGAAGAACTGTTTGTTGCTGGTCTTGATGTTCTGCAGCCATGCGCCCTCATAATCCTTTTTTTTGCCTCCCCTTACAGCCATTAACTTGCTTCTCTTTCGCCACCATTTGTGTCTCCCTCTCATATTCTTCATCAGCACAAACTGGACTTCCATTTTCTAAAAAGACATTTTCTTTTTTCTGATAATTTCCTCAACCTCTCTTGTGGTATAACCATGGTGGCCTTTTGGACTGATGCTGCCTTTTCTAACCTGTGGAAACAAGCATTCCAGCTGAGCTTTATTACTGTGTGTTTTTAAATAACCTCCAAGCATCCTGGACAGTTTTGACTCTCTCTTTGATTTTCCCTTTCAGCTTCCCTATGCATCTATCCCCCCTCATCTTTGATAAATTTCCCTTTCTGAAGGTAAGCTAATGTAACTACATTTAGTAGTTAAGCTGAATTGTTCAAGCATGCTGAGATTACTTGGAATCTGACAGCATTGTGGTCGCCATGTTCCTATCGGGCTCAACAACACTGACTTCAAATGCACCAGGTCCTGGGTCCCACATAGAATTAGACTCTAGGATCACTTCCTCCCCTGGTTGGTTCCACAACCATCTGCTCTTAAGCCACAGTCATTTCTAGCATATCCAGGGGAATGCTCTCTCCTTACTAAGTGACCTGAAACATGCATTTTTTCCTAGTTTATATGGGGATAGTTAAAATCACCCATTACCACTCACATTTTTACTTCTTGTTGGCCTCTCTAATTTCTTTTTCCATCTTCAGAATCCTCTTTGTCCACTTTCGGTCAGGGGGATGATAATATATCTCCTAATATTAAACTGTCCTTCACACCTGGTATTGACAATCTCACAGGTGATTCTGTAGGGGAACCAGCTCCTTGCCTTGCATTGTCTATTTTATGTGATAAATATGCTTCCTTTTTTGATGTGCTGGCAACTCCACCCCCAATGCGCCCTGTCCTATCCTTCCTATAGAGCCTGTAGCCTGGTATAACAGCATCCCACTGGTTCTCCTCATTCCACCATGTCTCTGTAATGCCCACTATATCAAAGTCCTCCTTCAAAACTCTGTACTCTAGCTCCCCCTTTCCACACAAGCCCCTGAAAACATTCTGCAAATGTCTGGAAAAAAAACTGTTTATCCGCACTCACTCCCACAAAAGCCTTTCCTGACCACCATTTTGTGGTTGTTCCTTTAAAAAAAATGTGTACTTAGATTCAGAGGCCGCTTCCACATCGGCGTTAATTACGCTTGGGGTTAAGCGGGTCGTAGCGACATGACGCCTGACCCAACACCCCCGCGTGGCCATTCGCATCGTAACGGGTCCCAGGTAACGACAGGGAAGACGGCATGCCATCGCCTTGTGCCAGCGCTTTCGATCGACTGCCTTTCCCTCGCGACCTTCCGGCATCACGCCAAGGCTAGGGGACACGCTCTGCCCTTATGCTCCCGCGTGGGACTACCTCCGGAGTCGCAGGGTGGGAGGCGTGTCCCCAGGCCTTAGCGATGCACCGGAAGGTTGCAGGGAAGGTAAGTCGATCGGGAAAGGGGGGATGGTGCCTTCCAGCTGCTGCCGTTCGCACGGCAGCAGCTGGAAGCCGCCGTTTTCCAAAAACCTCGCTCGGGGAGCGAGGTGGGAAAATGGTGGCTTCGCGTCGCCACTGGGGAGTATAGGCGCGGTGCTACTGAAGGCGTAAGCAGCTGCTGCTCTATACAAACAGCTCCCTAGGGACGGTGTTTTTGCCTTCCCTAGGGCGCTGTAAACAGCCCATGCGGAAAGGGCCAGAGCTACAAAACTTCAAAGCCTCATGCTGCGATTCTCTAGCTACATAGACATGAATCTTTTCATGTTTTGGGGTATGAAACCCCTCTCCTGCAAATAGTGACAGAAATATGGTGCACAACAGCTGGCACGAGGACAGAAAATGGTGCTGGCAAAGAAGTCCAGGAACTGCCGAGAGGCGTGGGAAATGTTTTGAAGAGATCTCACAGAAAGTGAAAATGGTTTCAAAATATTTTCAAAAAAAGAATTGCTGGGGAACCACACGTGAATAAAACTTTTCCAGGCAGGAAATAAAACAAGGTTTTGGGAAGGAGAAGGCAATTGTAAGTCATTTTGAGACTCCTCAAAGGCACAGAAAAGCAGGATGTAAATCCAAACTCTTCTTCTTTTCCTTCTTAATCCCTACCCCTGATACCAACCGCAATTCTAACCAGTTGCTTTGAGTCAGATTCATCCCTTGATATCTGTCTCTGCCCCAATCTGCATCTCCCCCATCCCTCCCTTCATTTGCTTTCAATCTCACTGTCGACATTTACACTGTGGTCCCAGGGAGAAGACACCCTCCTCATCCCTTATTGCACAAAACTTTGTGAAGTGCCATGTAAATGAAACAATTCACTCAACCAAGCAATGCAACAAGCGTCACATAGCCACACTGAATTGGAAGGGGAACAGAATGGAAACAAATGGAATTTTCTGCCTACACTCCTTTTGTCTGTTTCTCACACAAAAGCGATAGATAGATAGAAGGATGCCTCAGAGGCTGAGAGCCTCCCCCATTTCTCCTTACTGGTGAGCAGGATGACCCTTGGCATATGAGTCCTCATTGTGTTCTAAATGCAAGCCCTGGTGGCAGCACAATAAGATGGCTTTGTGTTTCATGTCTTTCAGTAGGAGGGAGAGTTCACCTTTGTTGAGAAATACTTACTACAATTGCAAGAGGGGAATCCTGACAAGGTAAGTGATGATAACTCTGAATGTGCTGAGCCTGAATGGCGGCTGTGCTGCACTTTATAACATGAGTGGAATAAACTGGGAGAAACAGAACAGGGTCAGGTGGGACTTCTTCTGCTGTATCTTTTTTAACAGAAGAATAACCAGTTGGCCACTGATGAATCAAGGCAGCCCTGATTTGTCAAGGCCTAAGGGCACTTTCGCACACACACGCTGAATCATGTACTGTCAATGCACTCGGTTTTACTGTGTGAAACGGTATAATCCATACGCCAACCACTGTTGCAGTGCATAGAAAATGCTTTGTTCAGTGAGTGTGAAAGTACCTTTAGACACATCCTTAGGCTCCCAAAGATGGGCTGTAATCGATCAGTGGAACTGGGGGGGGGGGCATTCTGTCTGCAGATGATCCAATGCCATGGCGAAGCTATAATCCCAGGAGCTCTCCAGCCACCACTTGGAGATTGGCAACCCTAATCTTCCAGATCATAGTCCAACAATCTAACCGCAACGCCATAATGGTGAAGGATTAGAGGTGGGATCCAGCAGGTTCTCACCAGTTCCCGAGAGTGGGTTACTAATTATTTGTTTGTGCCGAGAGGGAGTTACTAATTGGGTCTGCTTTTCCGTTAGAAATTCCATTAGGTCCAAAAATCATGAAGTCCTGTTGTTTCCTATGTGGCTGGTTAGCGAAGGTAGAAAACGGGATAATTCTCCCTCCTTGTTTGGCAATGTTGTAAAACACACATGCTTTTAGAAATACACATGGTACCAAGTTCCTGGTTTAAGGAAAGTATCCTTCTTTTGATTTCTAGAAACAAAATTAAGTATTTGAAAGTATTAAGTATTTGACAGGCAGTCAACTAGAGGAGAAGTAGTTGTTTCTGTTGGCAGTAGACGATAGGACTTGCTATAATGAGTTTAAATGATGGACAGAAAGATACCAGCTGGAAATTAGGAACTTTTTTTTACAGTAAGAGTTTTTTACAGTAACAGAGAAATTATTAATGCCCCGCCCCCGGAATGCCCGGCCTCGCCCCTGGCTGCGGCCCCCCCTTCGCCCCAGCCCCATTGACGCTACGCCACTGTTTGAATCCCACCACCATGGGAACCTGTTACTAAAATTTTTGGATCCCACCACTGTGAAGGATCAGAGGATGGGAAGCAGAAGTAAATATGGAGTACACCTGATACATAACTTGTAATAAGGCCAGTGTCTTAAGATCCCATTAACCAACTGGACTCCCAAAGCCATGCTTTGGCCTTGAGAACAGGATAGCAGTTCACCTTTTGCACCTGTAAAGGGCATGGAAGGGAAAGCCTGCCATATAACAGAATTCCAAAAGCCATTAGCTACTCCTTTAATATCGGGAGGGTGGGGGTTGACAACGACACAGTCAACAGAAAATAAAGGAGCACTTTTTAATTAACAAGGGCAATTACTTCTAATTGCAAAGCTCATACATTTTGCAAAAGGCAAGATATTTTCTCCTTAATTGCTATAGGTGCGTTTGAATAGGCAATTAAAAACACATTAAAATGGGGGACCGTAGATAACAAGACTCACGTTTCTGTCCTGAGCAGATTAAGGATGAAAATTGTGGCAGTAACTCTGTTGCCACTTTACAAGCGACAAAGATGTTTCTTATTTATTGTTTCTCTATTCCAGACATATATAGGAGCACTTCCTGCATTACATATGTCTATTGAGGGGTGGCTGGAGCGGAAGAAGCCCTTATTTTTGAAGGAAGACATTTTGGAACAATTCAGAACAAAAGAATGTCAACCTTATTTTGCCATTTTTATATGTTACTAAGAAGTTAACATTATTAGGAAGAGAATCTAAGAATATCTAAGTACAACTGGTTATAGTTTGAGGAATGATCTGTTAGTCATGTTTGGATATATAAATAAGATTGCAAGTAAAGACTTTTGAACAGTTAGAAAAATTATATTGGCTATATATTCATGTAGTATCAGCTGAAAGGAATGGTCTCTTGCCATTGTCACAACTGACAAAATGTTTGCATATTGGAATATGAGATTCAGATCATTTGAAGTTGTACATAATAGAAGATGTTAATTTTTTATTATTGTTGGAAGAACAATGAAGCCTATGATAAGAACTCCATGTATCTCTGAAGTTCTCATTTTCCACTTGGGCTTAATTGAATTGCTGCACCAGTCTAGTTTCTGTTGGCCTTAGTACTCATTGATTTCTTGCTGGTGTGATTTATGGAGACACTGACATAATTTCATGCAGAGATTCTTGCAGAATTAATAGCAGAATGAAAGGCGATTAGAAAGGCCACTTGTCCTATCACTGCTAATAAATGGGCTGTATGACTAATTACTTCTCCCTATATATCAGAAAGGTAACATACTACAAGCTCACCAGAATTCTGTCCCTACATCAAACATTCCCTAGATCAGAGATACCACTAAGCATCCTTTTCTTTAAGACTAAAGATATTCTGAAAGGTCGCCAGAGTTGCCAGATTCCCTCCTGGCCACTGGAGGTGGGTTGGGGGCAGAGGTGGAATCCAGCAGGTTCTCACCAGTTCCCAAGAATGGGTTACTAATTATTTGTGTGTATCGAGAGGGGGTTACTAATTGGGTCTGCTTTTCTGTTAGAAATTCCATTAGGTCCAAAAATCATAAAGTCCTGTTGTTTCCTATGTGGCTGGTTAGCGAAGGTAGAAAACGGGATAATTCTCCCTGTTGGGCTGTTTTAAAAACATGTTTTAGAAATATGGTAACGTTCCTGGTTTAAGGAAAGTATCCTTCTTTTGATTTCTAGTAACAAAATTAAGTATTTGAAAGTATTCAGTATTTGACAGGCAGTCAACTAGAGGAGAAGTAGTTGTTTCTGTTGGCAGTAGACGATAGGACTTGCTATAATGAGTTTAAATGATGGACAGAAAGATACCAGCTGGAAATTAGGAACTTTTTTTTACAGTAAGAGTTTTTTACAGTCACAGAGAAATTATTCATGCCCCGCCCCTGGAATGCCCGGCCACGCCCCCGTCGTGCCCCGCCCAGCCCCATTGGCGCTATGCCACTGTTTGAATCCCACCACCACGGGAACCTGTTACTAAAATGTTTGGATCCCACACTGGTTGGGGGGTAGGGTTGCCAGATCCAGGTTGAGAAACTCCTGGAAATTTGGGGGTGGATCCTGAGGAGTGCCGGGACCTTGGTGGGGTACAATGCCACAGAGTCCACTCTCCAAAGCACCCATTTTCTCCAGAGGAACTTATCTCTGTGGTCTGGCAATGAGATCATGGTTTGGGGGGATCCCCTTGGAGATTGGGATCCCTGGTGGTCACAGTAAGTTCTTCACTTCTGGTGTGAGCCTTGCTTCACAATTTGTGTTGCACAGACCCCGTATCAGCTTCTGCTGTCCCCGGAACCCCCAGTTTCTCCTATGGGCAGTTATTGATTATTAAGGAGCAGTGACAGAAGCTAAGAAAGCAAAGGAGCAGGTACCACCATTGTTCTCAGCAGCAACGGAGATTGGGCCTACTCAATGAGCAGCAGAAATATATTAGGCCACTCAGGGAGCTGAATCCTCTGCAAGCATCTTGCCCCAGCCTCCTCTCCCAAGAACAAGAAGCATAACGCTGGGAAGAGTTGCTGATTCCATGGGAAAGACTCAAGGGATTGCTCCCTATCTACTTAAACCAACCTAGTGTGGTACCCAACCTAGTGTGGTACCTATGAGCACCATGGCACCCACTGATACCTCTCCTGGAGAGCGTGAAGAGTTTTTCAGAAAGTGCACAAGGCCAAGGCTTCTGATTGGCCACGAGACTTGATTGTAAGCCACGGCAGTGGCCATTTTGTGGCTGGCTCCGCCTCTTGTGGCAGTCATTTTGTGTCAGTTCCAAAAGTACTCACAGGCACATAAAGATTGGGGACCCCAAGATTAAATCATCCTGATTCATCTGGGAAGACTTAAAAGACACCTGTCATGGAAACCCTAAGAACACTTGCTTAGGAGTAAGCCCCAGTAGATACACCTGAGGATTCTGTTCAGATTTGAGAGCTAGTCTGGTGTATTGGCTAAGAGCAGTGGACTCTAATCTGGAGAATCAGGTTTGATTCCCCACTCCTCCATATGAGCGATGAACTGGATTTGTTTCCCTGCTCCTACACATTAAGGCTGCTGGGTGACCTTGGGCTAGTCACAGTGAGAACTCTCCGAACCTCAACCACCTCACAAAGGCTCATTCCGCACATGCAGAATAATGCACTTTCAAACTGCTTTCAGTGCTCTTTGAAGCTGTGCGGAATAGCAAAATCCACTTGCAAACAGTTGTGAAAGTGGGGTGCTGTGTGGTTTCCGGGCTGTATGGCCGTGTTCTAGCAGCATTCTCTCCTGACATTTCACCTGCATCTGTGGCTGGCATCTTCAGAGGATCTGATTCCGGGCTGTATGGCCGTGTTCTAGCAGCATTCTCTCCTGACGTTTTGCCTGCATCTGTGGCTGGCATCTTCAGAGGATCTGATTCCGGGCTGTATGGTCGTGTTCTAGCAGCATTCTCTCCTGACGTTTCGCCTGCATCTGTGGCTGGCATCTTCAGAGGATCTGATAGTGATAGATCTGATAGATCCTCTGAAGATGCCAGCCACAGATGTAGGCGAAACATCAGGAGAGAATGCTGCTAGAACACGGCCATACAGCCCGGAAACCACACAGCACTCCAGTGATTCCGGCCGTGAAAGCCTTCGACAATAAGTTGTGGAAAGTGGGTTTGAAAAGCATTGGCCCTGCGTGTCTTGAAGGGAGCCAGTGTGTCTGCACAATGGGGAAAGAAGAGAAAAAGAAGTTTGGGAATCTGCCACACGGCAGTGGTGGCGAGCACTTATATTCTCCAGGATGTTATGGACTACGGTTCCCGTCAGTCCCCGCCAGCGTGGCCAATTGGCCATGCTGGCAGGGGCTGATGGGAACTGTAGTCCATAACATCTGGAGTGCCAAAGGTTCGCCACCACGGGCCTACAGGAAGAAAAAGACAGGGTATAAAAAACCAACTCCTTTTCTTCTTCTTGTTTAGGATTGTTCTCTGTATCCCATATCCAAGGGGATTAAGAAAATTTCAGCATGAAAACAAATGTTTGTTGGTAATATATAATTTTATTTCCTGCTGTTCCCAAGTTGCAGAGTATTATTTATTGTCAAAGAAAAAGTTCTGCCAAGCATCCTGTTTTCTTGAAAACAAACTTCAAGCCCCCGGTTTATAATCCACAAGTTCACAGCACTGTTGTTAAAATCCTTGATTAATTTGCCTTTTATTGCACAGTGTGAAGGTGGCCCCTCCACTTATTTCAAAAGAATATAGGGAAATTCATCAAGCACAATATTTTTTTTCATGATGTAAATACTGAGAGATGCCAACTGCATAAATTACTCCACACGAGCATTTTTAATAGATGATAAATGAACATCAGATTTAATCTAACAAAAATATAGGAGTGGAATTATTGCCCCACAAGTAAAATCTATTGGCAATAAACATCTGCATAAACAAATGTTTTACCACTTGCTACTTCTAATTATGCATACTGGTAATCCAGATATTACAAAGAAACATGCGGAAGCTTTTCAGCTTTACAGCTCTTGCTCCCTCAAGAGAGAGGATGTGATGTAGCTGTAAGACAAGGTTGCTCATATTTCATGACTTGCATAAATCAGTTTTAAGACGAGTGGTGCAGTTTTAGAATAATCTTGTATTGAAAGAACTAATGCTAGACTTACCCTTCAGGGAATTCACTTGTAGCCAAAGAGCCAGGCCCACGCTTCAAATTGTTCTCACCAAAAGTGCTGATTTGTTAAAAAAAAACACATCATTGGGTCCTTTCTCAAAACAATCACTTTGAAGGATAGTTAACTATGCTTTTAAGGCTCAAATATGCTCAGATCCATCTTGCTTTTATTTAAAGATTGCTCCGTCACTATGGAGAAGATTTAGTTTATCAACGTGGGGTATCATGAAAGGAGAACCTTTGCATATGTTGCCTTTCATTCAACTGTCAAGAAAACGTCAATAAATTTGCTGTTACAACAAGCACATGCTACTTGGATGCACATCGTAATGGCCCTTCCTGCACAATTCCCTTAAAACCTTTTGAGGCAGGAAATAAAATGTTTCCTCCCTGGAGCTCCACGTTGTTTTTACTCCGAAACATTTTATTTCCAGCCTCAAAACATTTTACGTGAATCCCCTTTTAAAATGGTTCTCCAGCTGAAATGTTTTGAAAATGTCTTCAGTTGCTACGTGAGCCATTGATTACGTTTCCCACATTTCTCTGCTTCCCTGAATTTCCTCCCCAGCGCCATTTTCAGAGCTCACTCAGTTCCCCCTCATCTGTTTATCTGTAGCATTTCTCTGTTTGTTCTTTTATCTCTGGGAGGTCAATCTTTGTAGCATCAAGTATATGAGCAACATAGAATGAGGCACGAGACTGTGAAGCATTGAAGCATCAATTAAACATGGAACTTTTTTAAAAAAAGGAAAATCACAAAATGGTGGCCAGGAATCAATTCCAGGGGTGAGTGTGGACCAAAGGGGGCGACTGAAAATATTTTAGAAACATTTTACAAACATTTTAGAATTGTGCAGAAAGAGCCTTTAAATTGTATTCTTGTCACTCCACTCAGCAAAGTCCGAAACCTTTGTTTCAGCCTATGGAGACTTCCTCCAACGTAAGTGGTTCTTCATTTGACCAGAGAAAGTCTCCAAATTTAACCAGGCAAAGAGGCAGAATTAGGGATACAAACTCCAAATGGGACCTGAAGTTCTCCCAGAATTAAAACTGCCCTCCTGAGTACACGGATTGGTTCCTTTCAAAGAAGTGGTCACTTCAGAGGGCAGATTCTACAGCATGAAATACCTGCAGAGCTTAGGTTTGCCCCAGTTGGTAACCATCAATAGAGGGAAGGGTGAGAACGAGGGGAATGATGTTGCACCAATGGCATGACATTGCTTTCAGCAAATTCCCAGAAGTGAGGTATGAGATGCTGACATGACAATTTAGGATTGAGACAAAACTCTATGGTAAAACTGAATCCCAGAATTTAATGTCAGTGCCATGTGGACAACATAATGTCACTTATGAATAGTTGTCAGAAGGGATATTAAGCTGTTGGTGTGATGTCTCTTTCTGGCCATTTTTCCCCTGACAACTCAGCCAAGGGATGATGTACAACCAAGAGAAAGACCAGAAGCAGAGGATCTGGTCTCACCAATTGACCTTCCTCCCCAAACACTGTCCCAAATCTCCAGGAACTTTCCAAGCTAAAGTGGGAAACCCAGGGTAGAATACAGGCCACTGTGAAAATGATGAAATGAAAACAAAAATTGAAACCAAACACCTATACCCAAAGCTGCTTCAACTAGTGTAAGGTCTTCCTCACTTTCTTATTCTCAGTGCATGGTACCAAGATGATGGAATCCATTCTTTATAATTCATTATAAGGTGTTATAAATGCCCCCGCAGAGATTTAGGACTTGAGAATGGCATACCAAATGTAATTTCCTTTGAACGAAATCTCTTTAGAAGAAATCTTTTGCATGTTTCTGCTGTTCTTTAATCTAGGCTAGAGAAAAAGCCGAGAAGGATTAACTGGCAGATTGTACGAAAGCATTGCCACAAATGAATGCACAAACGTCTTTGTAAAATATGTTTGCGGCATGTCTGGGATTGTGACTCTCTCAGCAGAGGATGAAAAACAACAATACATTTATTGAATTAATAAATGAATGTATTCAGTGCATAATACATTTCTTGCATGACTTCTTCAGATGTGCTCAGCTTATTTAAGCAATCACCTAAATAGCAGAGTGATAGCATCCCTCATGCAGGAGCCCCGTGGCGCAGAGTGGTAAGCTGCCACACTGCAGTAAAAGCTCTGCTCACAATCAGAGGCCCCTTCCGCACACGCAGAATAATGCATTTTCAAACCACTTTCACAACTGTTTGCAAGTGGATTTTGCTATTCCGCACAGCTTCAAAGAGCACTGAAAGCAGGTTGAAAGTGCATTATTCTGCATGTGCAGAATGAGCCTGAGTTTGATCCCAACAGAAGTTAATCTCAAGGTTGACTCAGCCTTCCATCCTCCCAAGGTTGGCAAAATGTTTGTTGCCAGTAAAGTATAGACAACTGTGGAAGGCTCCATGAACATAGTCTGCCTAGTAAGCATTGTGTTGTGAGATCACCCCATGGGTCAACAATGACCCGGCGCTTGCACATGGGACTAACTTTACTTTTTAATATCCCTTATAAATGATATACCATATATTGAATAAACATGGGAATAAGGAAGAGAAAAGGAAAAGGAAGTTTTAATCTGACAAACGATCTTGTGTCACAAAAATATGGCAATCAAGTTACTCGTAGGGATGCCTTCCCAGAACTTGAGATTACCATATTTTTCATAAATTAATCTTCCGCGCCTCTAGCAACTCCATCAGGGATTGAGAACAGCAGGTGATGCTTATGTGAGTACTCCATGATGGGGAAAATGTTTGATTCCAAATTTGGGCCTACTGTGCAGCTGTTAAAAACATCCAAGATGGAGCCCTGCCAGAAAGAAAACTTCCACCTGTCATCTGCAGCTACCAATTTTTGTTTCTTTCTAGTTTTCTGCTGTCCTGCACAATCAGGATAAACAAAGGAAACACTCCTTTATACAACGAGCAATTAAAATGTGTAATTTGCTGCCAGAGGATGTAGTGATGGCGTCAGGCATTGAATTTATAGCAGTGCCAGATTTATTGCAGCGCCAGAAAGCGACATCAGGGGAGGTCTTGGCCTCTGTGCCCTGTTGTTGGTCCTCCAGACGAACTGGTTGATCATTGTGTGAGACAGGATAATAGACTATACAGGCCCCTTATCTGATCTAACAGGGCTCTTCTTATGTTCTTACAGTTAGACCTTCATGCTACATATGTAGCACATGTCCGAGCTCTCTTTTCTGATCTTCATCTTGGATTTGCTTCTTGTCTCCAATTTGTAGAATGAGATGTTATGTGAGTAGGTGATGATGCTTAGTGACTGAACTTGAGACTCAGCAAATGCAATTTTATTTTGTGGGCTGGAAAAGTAGGTGGTACTACCTGAGCTGGTCCCAATCTCTGCCATCCGTAAGGGTGGGACAAGCGCATACAACAGGTTCTTTTCTCTAATTTTCAAAATGAGATGTTAGTTGGTAGGTTGCTGGTACAGGACAATTTATGAAACTCGGCTATCATTTTCTATACCTGGACTCAAAAGATAGATAGGATTCCAATTATGTGATAGGAATCCTTCATAATATAAGATGCACCTGAATAACCAGGGGCAGCCATTGCTGCCGTGGTGAGCAACGCAGCAAGATAAGGGGCATGCATGGCCTGGTGGCAAGCTGCAGAACCGGGTGCAATGATTGGCTCCCACCGAAAAAAAGGCGAGGGAGAACCTGGAACATATCTAGACGCCTTCCCGGTCCAGCGCCCTTCCCGGGCTGGCCCGAGAACCAGCGAAGCGTCGTGGACGTGTGTTACGCCTGGCGTGAAGGCCTGGAAAGGAGATCTGGCCTTTTTCTTTCCTTTCCTTTCTTAGCTGATTTTCCCTTCTTCCCTCTGGCCCTCCTTCGGCTTCTCGCTTCCAACCTTTTCTTTCCTTTCACCTCTTCTGGGCTGGTCTACTTGTGCCGCCATGGAACCAAAAAAGGCCAATGAGCAGGGAGCCTGCTGCTGGAGGGCTTGGCCGGTTATACATCGGGCAGAAGCGGCGTGCTTTCTACTGAACAGGGTCCAGACCCCAGATTTGGCCGAAGGGATCGCCGGACGGCGGCCCGGGTTGATGGCTGATATCGAACTGGCGGCGTAAGGCGACATGAGCTCGGGCTTGTCTCCCATCAGCGAAGGGTGCGGCCCGGGTCGCAACATGTGAGGACAGTCTCCCCTTTAGGAGGGGCCCTTTCCAGCGGTCCTCGGGGTGCCGGCCCGCAGCATCTTCCGCCCGGAGCATGTCGACCCATATGGGCAGCCGCATCACCGCCTTTGGTCCATAACCTGGCCATGGACACCCTGTTGCATCTTTCATTAAAGTTCCCTCGGCGGAGCTGCTGGCGAGTCGGGCCCCACCACCGGTCGAGGGGGCCCCTGAGCTCACTGCGCCCGGCGCCGGCGGTGCTTGGCCGGCCCGAGGGGGCCTCAGGCGTGGCTTGAACAGCGTGGATGAAGGCTGCACCTTTAAGCCACCGGTTAAGCGCTGCGATCCACATCGGGTGGATCGCTGATCCGTCTGCCCCTTGAGCGCTGGAGGGCAGGAGGTAGGGAAGCGGTCGCCAGGGGCGTTGCCGTTTCTCCAGGCTTGTATCCCCAGCTTCGTTAGATTACCGGGTTGAGTCTACTCGAGGATGATGACGCTGCGAGGCTACTGGGGAATTTTGGGTCGCTGGGGGAGAGGGTGCCTGCCTTCCACCGTGGCTTGCCAGCGGCCAGGCGTTTGGTGACGGCTAAGCGCCATCCCAAACCCGCTCCAGGGCGACAGCGGCAACCCGCCTTCCGGTCCCACCTCCTCCCCAGGAAGCTCCGGGAACTGGTGGCTGGATGGAGGCAATGCGTGGACATCTTTAAGTTCCCTGGGCGGCGGGAGGGGAGTTGGGCTCTTGTCGGGCGGGAAGGCCGGACTAATAAAACGGAAGGAACCGCAGCGGCCAAGCCGGAATTTTAACAACTGGCTGCAGGGCTTCGACGCGGGAATTCCTGGCCCTCATCGGGCAGCGGTACTCCCCTGCGGGCCTGGCATCTGGCAGCTCACATGGCCCATGTGCTGCGTGGCACCGAGCTGGCTGGGAAACCTGCGACCCATCAGCTTACGAGCCATGAGGCCATCCGCCGAAGAACGCTTCGCGACAAGTGCCTTTTCCGTTGGGACCCTCATCCACGCACCTCACAAACCTGGATGGTCGCGTGGGTCCAATCCCTCCATGGAGGGGCGGCGGATCCTCCTGTTCTTGCAAAACCTGGCAGAACCTACCCCGGGGCGGGTGGGGGCCAGAGGTTGTAAGCTTGGGAATTCAACAAGGTGCTTAAGCCAGCGGCAAAGATGTAGATTTGAGCACTCTTGCTCCTTCTGTTCTGGCAGCCACAGCAGGACGTCTTCAGCTGTCCCAAGCCGGGCGGGACGCCCTCCCTTTAAGCGAGCCAGGTCTGTAAGCCTCGGCTCGAACCCTCCCACAAAGATGCCGATTGGCCAGGGCTGTATGCTCCCGCCCGCAAAACGCTACTGAGATGCTTGCTCAGCTGCAGTCTTTGGCCCATTCCTACACTACCCGTTCAAGTGGGGTGCTGTTGGAGTGGCTGCGCCTTTATCCAGACAGGGGGGGCTGCCTGCTGGGGATGAAGTTTCTCTTCTGGCTTCCGTGATTCCATATCAAGGCCCAAGGAGGGGCTTACTCAAACCAGCAATCCCAAAAATTCGTCTGTCCGCTGATCTCCCTGGAGTGGTGGGCTGATAAGCTCAACAAAGGAAATCCAGAACTGACGCATTGCTGGCCCTTTCCAGTCACCCCTCACTCTCCCCAACCTCAGGGTCTCCCCCAATTGGCGGCTGGAGTGCCTAAAGAATGCCCCGCTGGGAGTTTGGCTTAATTCTAACACCTCTCCTCGTACCCCAGGCTGACTCGAATTATTTCATTGGACTCCAGAGGTTTGTTCGGGTCCGCTACGCACCCTGGACGCAGAGGCATCCCTCTGCTGCATCAGGTGCAGGCGGGTCCGGGGCATCCCTTGTGCAAAGTGTGACATCTCGGTCGCCCGCTTCCGCCCTGCGTACTTCCCCTTGTACTTCGAGCTTGCTGGGCATCCCACTTCCGCAAGGAAATTGGTATGTGGACAAGGGGCCATGCCCTATGGGCTGCTCACTGCCTGCGCCCGCTCTTTGGGAACTTTCTGTAGCACTTTCCTTGAATGGGCTTTCAGGGCAGCGGGTGCCCTCCGGGTCTGCGTGACCCATTACCTTGATGATTTCTTGTTTATCGGCAGGCAGGGCACCCGGAGGTGTGAGCTGGCCCCTTCAGGCTTTCCAGGTCCTGGTCAGGCCGAGCTGGGGGTCCCCTTTTGGCTCCCCACAACAAGTGCGGAGGGGCCCGCCGCACTTCGCCCCTCAGCTACCTGGCATTATCGGCACCTGGACACGGTTTTGCATTACTAGGCACGTGGTCGCTCCCTCAAGATGACAAGCTCACAGCCCTTTTCAGCCCTGCTCCAGTCCGTTCTTCTCTTCCGCCAAAATGCAGAGTCGCTTCTGGTCCAGTCCTTACTGCGGCCACCTTAATTTTTGCTTGCAGGTGGTGGCCCCGGGCAGGGCTTTCTGCTCCCGGCTGGCCCGAGGTCGCTTGTCGGGCTGCAAAGTCCCCTGACCATCACATCCGGGTCTCCGGGGCATGAAGCAGAAGACCTACAGGTCTGGTTGTCCTTCATCTGAAAACTTCAACGGCATCTCCCTTTGGCAATTCTGCTTCTTTGGAACCTGGCCTGGAGCTGCGGGTGCACCTCTGGATGCCTCTGGGGCTTTGGTTTCGGGCGCACTGTTCTTCGAGGGTCAGGGTGGGCACAGGGGCCTTTGGCCCCAGTGGCGCAGCGCGGGGGGCATCACCAGGGATCTCACTCTTTCTGGAGCTGTTTCCCCAATCCCTGGTGGCCGGTGCACATTTGGCTTGATGCTCTGGCTCAACAAACGAGATTGATTGCTTTTCTGGATGCGACAACCAGGCAGGTGGATGCGTGTGGTAAACAGTGACAGTGCGAAAGCAAATCAGCTCAGGTCATGCGCCTGGTTACTCAATTTTGGTTTTCTTACCTGCCTCTACTCATAACATCTCTTTCAAAGCTGCTTTTGGTTCCCAGGTTTGCAGGTGAATGAGGGATTGCTGATGCTTTATCTGCAGCCAGCAGGTGGATCATCGCTTCCGCGCCCAATACCGGCCCCGGGCGTGAGTCGCTTCCGGCGGCACAGTGCTGGCAAGGCCCTCTAGGCAGCCTTGGCAACGACGATCGCCATCACAGGTGTTTTGAACTTCGTTGGCACCCGACCCACGCAGGCAATCTGACCCGAGCCGTCGCTGATTTCCTGAAACTTCTGCTGCGTCCTCCGAGCTCGGCTCTGCTGGTGGGGTGGACACTGGCCTCCTCCTCGGTATTTGGTCCGCTCCATGGGCAGGGGATGCACCGGCACCATGGGGTGCACCTATGAACATCGCTTTCTACTGCAAGGTTCCGGTTTCCTGACGCGTCCTGGGCATTTGTTGTCCGCCGCCTAGTGGCTGGGTGGCGTGGGTGGGCACCAGACAGAGGGACCTCAGGCGCCAGTCACCAAGGAAGTGTTGAGGGCGGTCACTGGGGTACCCGGGCAGGTGTCTTCAGCCATGGCGCTTTGCTTTTAGCCGCGCCTTCCACCTGGCACACCACGGGCTTTCAGGCCCGGGAACTGGTCGCCCACCAGGGGATCGACCTTCCAGCACCGCGCTGCAATGGGCACCTCGCCCTGTCGGGGACATGGTCTCCACGCTATTGGCCCTTTCAAAGGAACCGACCAAGAGGGCAGCGAGACTTGAGTCACCATACCCGACCCCTACCGGGCGGCATGCCTGCCCCCTCCCTTATTGAGTGGCTTCTGACGCACAGGCCTCGGGTGGGTGGCATGCTCTTGGTGCAGAGGATGGGTCCCCTCACCAGGTTCCAGATGCTGGCGGTGTTCAGGGCATGCTTGGCTCAAGCCGGGCTACTGACGCGAGTTCGACCTGCACTCTTTCAGAATAGGGGCCGCCATGACCGCTGCAGCAGAAGAGCAGGGCCCGAGGTATATCCGCAGTTTGGCCAGGTGGCGATTCGGGGCCTTTCCGGTACGATAGCCACACCCTGACTTGTTGATTTCCTTCTCAGTGCCTCCATGGGCCGCCAGACTGTCTATCGGCAGGTGTGGAGTGCGTGGGGCACAGCCTCGCCGACAGAGTCGGGGACTTCACATGCAAGTCGAATGGGGCCGCATCACCGGTTCGAGCGCCGCGTAAGAATTTCCTGGATGGGGCAGGGCACATGCTTTGGCATGAGCTAGAGCCAAAGGTCATTGAATACATTTTTCAGCTGGCTACACCAGACCTTCTGGTCATTCACCTTGGGAGGAAGATCTCCCCTGCCAGGTCGGGCCTTGACCTGCGTTTCGCGGTGGCCGCCACGCTCAGGAGCTTTGCCAGGCACCGCCGAATATGACCTTGGTTTGGTCGAGATGGTGCAGCGGGCCCATTGGAGAGCGGTGGATCCCTCTGCAGTGGACAGGGCCTGCAGAAAAGTTAACAAGGCGTACAAGGTGGTGCTTTCCCTGAGGGGAGCGGTGGCAGAACACTCGAAATCACCCGGGACGCCATGGACCTTTTCAAGCCGGATGGCGTCGCCTGTCCCAATGGGGCATGGACTTGTGGCTTCAGTCAGTTCAGTTTACCCTTCATCGGGTGGTTAAGATAGAGACAGGCTCAGGCTTGAGGAGTTTGGGCGGTGAGCTGCAAGGGTGGAGCAGGCTTCGTGGCGGGTTTGGCAAGCGATTAATGCACATCTGGGAAGAACGAAGCCTTCGGCTGGGGCTCCAGGCTTAAGCATCCTATGAGACGGTGAAGGCCGGGCGGCAGGCTGAGCAGGCGGAGGCGGGCAGCTGCCGACACCCAGAGGGAGGTTGGGTTGGGCGTTTAGTGACCCATGGGCTTAACGGTTGCCGATACCCCAGCAAGCGGAGGAAGACGGGCTGGGGAGTGACCTTGGGGCTCAGCCGGTGCCCGCCTCTCAACGAAGTGAGGTGTGAAGCATTCAGGAGTATGATCTCTGGGCTTCCTTCCGCCAGTTTCCCATTCATTGGGATGTGATAGACCCGCTTTGCCAGCTCTTTGTATATAGTTCTTGTTTATATGTTTGTTGTTTAATAAACGGGCTACGGCCCATTCCTTTCCAGCCTGTCGTTGTGGTGTACTTATTGAGCGAGGGAGTCTCACCATCTACAGCAATTGTTCTCACAAGAGTAGCACAAGATCGAAGGGCCTTTCCCCACTTACCTTAAGCCCCGCTACTCTCCTCAAGTAGCACGGGGTCCCCTGCACCTCCCATGACGGGGAGGCGTGACAGCGCAGCCGCCCTGACTCTGCTGCTGTCGCACCCCCTCGGCGCGCGGCATTCCTGGCGCTGGAGAAAACGGCGCCTTTTGATGACCTCTGCGCGAGCTGGCGTCAGGATGCCGGTTGCGGCATAGGGGGGATCCTTGTGAGTAGGGAAACGTCCTAAGATACACTGGGTTTTTTCCGTGATGGGAAGAACAAAAGGATGATATATGAGTAAGAGACCTGGCAAGAAGCCTTTGATAAACCTAGCTATTTCACATCTGTTCTCCATGGGTCAGAAGTAGGGAAAACAGAGTTTCCCAAATCTCCTTCAGACCAGTTATTTAGTTAGTTATTTCTTAGTATTAATTTTGGAACAAACAAATACTATGACGTTTTGCTTCCTTGATCCTTGGCTAAAGTAAAAGTTGTAGACTGGACAGATAATAAAAGGGCTCCATATTCATTTGGTTTTGATAGAATTTAAAATGTGGCAACTGGGTATCCTATGAGTATCCCTGCACCCAGCAAGCTGACTGATTAAACAGCTTCATTTAAAGAAGAATTTTTGCCATTGGGTTCATACTGTGTTTCCCCGGAAATAAGACAGTGTCTTATATTAATTTTTGCTCCCAAAGATGCGCTATGTCTTATTTTCAGGGAATGTCTTATTTTTCTGTGTTCTGTTCGTCGGGCATGCTTCCAAACAAAAACTTTGCTACATCTTACTTTCGGGGGATGCCTTATATGCAAAACCTCTACTACATCTTATTTTCCGGGGATGTCTTATATTTGGGGAAACAGGGTATATTGTTATAAGTCAAATGCTCTCATATTTTGTAATCGACTTACTGATTAACTAAATAGTTCTATCATAATCTGCCTAGACCCCTAGTGAGAAAGGTGGACTATGAATGAAAACAAATTTAAAAATTAAGTACCGGTAAGTCACTTGAGGTCAATGGAATTTTCTTCCCACTAGGTGTGTTTAGGATTGCAGATTTTTATTCAGATTGGAAGTCGCTGAAAATTGGGAAGTGTGACATTCTAATGAACAGGAAAACATAGAAGCATATTACATTATAATTTGTAATTCAAAGCACCAATCTTTCTGGAAAATGGCATGCCACTTAAAACAATACAGCTTTTAGAAATGTTTTAATAACTCATCTGTTGTCCTTTCAAATGCTAATGAGAAAGCAGAGAGCTTGGTTCAGGTTATCAACCCAAGCGGAGGTTATAGGGCTGAATACTTTCTTCCCTTCCCTGAATGACCCCAAGACAAACTGAAGCTGCAGTTAGTATTTTATGGATGGAAGAAGATTTTTGGTCTTCATCTCTTCTGTTGAAGTCCTCAGTTTCTATACATTATTAGCATCAGAAATATGTGAACTATTTTAAGATCATTCCTTAAGTTGTGATATTATAAGCTTAAAAGCCTAGGGCCCCTTCCGCACACGCAAAATAATGCGTTTTCAAACCACTTTCACAATTGTTTTCAAGTGGATTTTGCCATTCCACACAGCTTCAAAGAGCACTGAAAGCAGTTTGAAAGTGCATTATTCTGCATGTGCAGAATGAGTCTAGGTTTTTTTTTTACTTGAGGCAAATGTGTTTTAGGTGGAACCTTGAGAATATATGTTTTGGGTGGGGCGAGACACCACTCTGGCTACAGTCCTGCAATTTGGCAGAATCCCAAAAGAGAATGTAACTATACGAATCCATGGCTTAGAATTCATTTTCCAGAAATACAATGGTTGGTTGTTGATCCTGAAGAGATTGTAGTTAAGTCTGTCTGATGGAGAAGGGAATCAGGATGAGAGATTACTACAGGAGCATCCGCTTCTTTGATGTATTATCACAGGGCGTGGCAAATCTGGACGAAATGTTTTATATTTGGTTTGTGACCTGGAAAGGCCTTTTAAAAAGCTGCTAACTGCTTTTATTTTATTGGGCAGACTTTTACTTCTCCGTCTCAGTTTGGCTGAACTGTTTTGCCATCTGGTAATGATCTTGATGTTTGACAAAGGCAATGCTCTTACTTACATGTGATGGCAGGGAAATTACATAAATAAGCAATCACTGGAGGCAGGCTATAGAGGCCCTCAGATGATCTGTCAGCATGACTTATCACTTAAATAATGCATAAAGCGAGTCTTAACAGCCTGCATTATTTCCT
Organism: Sphaerodactylus townsendi; assembly: GCF_021028975.2. Lineage (NCBI taxonomy): Eukaryota > Metazoa > Chordata > Lepidosauria > Squamata > Sphaerodactylidae > Sphaerodactylus > Sphaerodactylus townsendi. Next base: position 69,661,529 of record NC_059435.1, read on the forward strand.
GTTTTAAACAAAAATCAAACTGCAGTCGGAATATTTACGTCTTGAACGACTTCCTCTTAGTTCTTCCTTTAGTTGGAGCTACAAACAGTATTGTCTTCCTCCCAGTGGGATGGAGTTTCTCTAACAATCCTTATGGAGGAGTAAAGTGTAGTTTGCTTAGAGATCCTGCCAAGGATTATAAACTATTTAGAATCCCGGAAGTTGTCCATATATATTCCCAGAGCGTGCACTTGCTTCACCATGTCAATTCAAGGGCATTCATTCATTCATTCATTTATTCATTCATTCATTTATTTGTGTGTTTGTTTCTACCCAATTATTTGATGATTATTTGTAAATAAGGATATTTGATGATTATTTGTAAATAAGGATATTTGATGATTATTTGTGAATAAGGATATTTTAACCTTATAAAATCTGTCATTACTATCATCCTACCATGTTCATTAAAAAAAGAACGCTGAAATAAAAACTCCCAGATGATAATTGGGCTACATCCAGATGTCAAAGTAGACCATAGTTTGTGCAACAAACTCTCGTTATTCCACCAGACATGAGTAACAGACCCTGGTTTGTGTGTAGATCTAGTCTATCTGCATCTTGTCTAGTAGCACCTTAGGGACCAACAAGATGTTCAGGCTATAAGATTTCAAGGGTCAAGGGTCCGTTCCTCAAGAACCCTCATGCAGGGAGCGTTGACTCTCAACAGCTTATACCCTGTGAAACCTTGTTGGTCTGTAAAGTGCTACTGGATTCCAAATGAGCTCTTCTACTGAAAAACAAAATGGCTATCCTCCCAAAACTATATTGTACCTGATCACTAAACCACAATTAATTTTCTGCATATGCTAAGTTTGTGTTCTAAGAAAACACCATAGCCCTGTTCACAAGTTACAGCAGTGGTGGGATCCAAAAATTTTAGTAACAGGTTCCCATGGTGGTGGGATTCAAACTGTGGCGTAGCGCCAATGGGGCTGGGTGGGGCACGACGGGGGGCATGGCCGAGGGCATCTCGGGCGGGGCATTCGGAGACGAGGGCTGTGGCAGAGGACGCAGCCGCTGCACCAAGTCAGCAGGCGGGAAAGCGAATACCGCGCGAAGCGCCAGGCTGCCATGCACGCCGGCGCACTTCCTGCTAGACTACTTCAAGTTCCCTGCCGCACTACTGCTTTCGAAAAAGGAGGCGTAGCTAAGGCAAAAATCATGTGGCAAAATCACCAATTAGTAACCCCCTCTCGGGAACCTGTGAGAACCTGCTGGATCCCACCTCTGAGTTACAGTGAATGCACATATAATCTGTGTACAGTGTGCCCTTGATTTTTCTGTAATCATGCACTGAGTGATTCCTCATGTGACTTCAGTACACATGTTGTTCAACTTGAGATTTAAACCTCACATTTATCCAGATGCTGGTCCCCATTTTCAATTATAAAGTGAACATGCAGGGTGTATTTGTGTTCACTGTAAAATGTATATAGGGCTTACATGAACAAGCAGTACACGGGGGTAGCTTTCAAGGATTTCTGGAACCCAGAAGCCATTGCCTGGTGTATCATTTACCCAGTTCACATACGGTCTCTCCACCTGCTGGTGGGCCTGTGTAAAACAGCTCCACGGCAAAAAGTCTAAAATGAAGCATAAATAAACCTCCCAAGCATCTTGCCTAATAGGCCAAATGCTTCCCTTGATCCTTGTTAGCAAAACGATGCGTAAATCCCCTTGTAGTTCCTGTGTAGTCTCCATAAAAGTGAGTTGTAGCATGATACCAAGCTAATTAAGAAGCATTAATATGATTGATTGGAGCAGAGGCACTTATTCCTTCTTGGTTGTGTCAGCAGTTTAAGCGTGGTTTCTCTGACTTACACCGTCTTGGCTGTCCGACTGAAAGTCTTGCTTTCCAGGCGGGTCCACCCCACCCCCCACCACCCATCCCCTCGCCTGTCAATAGATCACCTCCTAAATTATTAAAGAGTAGCTCCATCAAAACATTTCTCTGCCCTTTAGTGCTTCAGTTACACTTTCATCACCTCAATCTGCAACATCTAATTACCTCTCCACTCGCCGACTAATTTTTCAGCCACAGGTTATTCCTTATTCATGGGGATGCTATGGTTTAATATTGGAAGATCACAGGGTTATTTTACTCAATAATATAAATGAGGCAGAATGGAGAGTTTATTGGGCACCCTGAACTGCCCGATATGAATAACAGTAGACTGGAATCTCAGAATTATGTATGAACAGGGTTTTTTTCCCCCAGCAGTGGTGTTTAAATTGCTTTTCCATTGCCACGTTTTCCAAATTATCACGAAAGTGCACTGAAAGTCCATTTTCCAATGTTGGTGAAAGCAACCTAAATCTTCTCCAGCAGCTGGAAGGAGAAAGCATAAGCCAGACATAACGAAGAATAGAACTGTAAGGAATTCCATAGAAGCAGAAATAAAAGGCTTTTTGAGTGTAAAAGTCCGTTTATTAAGACATCTTAAACTCAAGTACTGCAGCAATTGTAGAATGACACTTCCACGCCAGAAGCACAGTTTATAACACCATTCCTTATCCCCTTCCCTGCTTCCCATGGGAGCGGTGTCCTCATCTCAGCATGAGATAAAGGTCTCCGCCCGAAGAAGCTGTATCATGAGGCTGTGGAGATACACTCAAAGGTTACTTCACCATCAACACCATTGAATCGCTACACTCTGCCTCCCTTAAAGACCCTCCCAGGTTTATGGAAAGTTGGAAAGCAGAAATAAGGGTGGGGGGCTTCAATATTATAGGAATAAACCCATTGATTATACCCAGAGGAATATCCCACCCAAGAGACTAAATATTATGGCGTTCGCGATTAGCGGGGAGATCCAGGATAGCGTCCAATCTCATTAGTGCTGTGACCATCCAATAATAGTGGTGGGGGCCTCTCCGGTCGTGCCAATTTTTATCCCGAGCGGGGAGCCTCCCTTGAGCAAGCTGGAATGGAAGACAGGATGAATGTTACTAAAGAGAGTTAGGCAAATCTAGCGGGCAGTGACATCATTAATCACTTTAGTAATCTGAAAAGGTCCAAAATCTTTTGCCAAGTTTGGAATATTTATGCGTCTCTGAGATTTTTGTAGATATAAATACACCCAGAGCCCACCGCAGAGGAGAAAATCGGCGGTGTCTATCGCTGCAGTTTTGGGAGTCCTTAAACATTTGTAAGGCGGTCTGGACGTTTCCATCCCTATTTAGGGATGAAATCCATTATTGAAACTCTGGGGGGGTCAACACGCCCTTGAACGGTTAGTAACCTTGGCGGAAGGGCGACCAGACACAACTTCAAAGGGAGTTTTCTTTGTACTGCTATGGACCTTGTTGTGGCATTACTCCATAGCAGATAGCTTCGCACCAATTGTCTTGGTGGTAGTTGGTGTCAACAACGTAAATACTGCTCTAGAGTTCTGTTAGTTCTCTCCGTCTGGCGTCACTTTGAGCGTGGTAGAGGCGGCTGACGGCGAGGCAGCTTAACAACCCAAAAGCAACCAGAACTTTGAGATGGTGGGGCCAGCGGTGGGAAGACCACCTTAACGAGCGGAATGGAGGCGGTAAACATATTTGAATAAAACAGCCCGTTACTTAACTTAGGGCCCGGAGGGATGGAAGCACATGGAGACCGTGGGCTTGTTTTAGAAAATAAATCTACCACCACCCACAAAACCGTGGTTGCTAACCGACTTTAGGGCAAATCTGTAATAAAAAATCCATGGAGATGACTTCCGGGCAAGTGAGGCCACCGGGAGGTTTCCAATAGCCCATGGGGCTTTCCGGGATGGTTTTGGCTTCTGCACAAACCGGAGCAGCCCTTAATGTATGCAATACTACTCAATGTCTTTATGCGCATTGCAGCGCCCATAGAACTACTGGCCGGGCTAAATCTTAGAGTTTTCAAAAGCCAAAATGTCCAGCCGGCGGGGCATCGTTGGCTAACTTCAAAGAACCTGCTTGGCGGAGCGGAGGCCGCGTTATTCAACATTCCCCCCTCCGCCAAAACTCCCATCTCCTAAACGCACTTGGTGGGGTCACTTTCTTCGCTGGAGGCTCGCGTTAGCCCCGCTATCTCGAGTTCCCTTGGGAAAGGCGAGACGAGTAGGAATGGGGGGGGGTGGAGGGAGGAGTGATGGTTTGAAGTCGAAAGTGACAGCCAACCCCAACTGGGAGGAAAAAGAACAGTGCGATGGAATGTCTCTCGTGGGCGCTCCACCCCCCCCTCGGTAGGCCAGTGCGCGATCAGCTGGTTATTGGTTTCCCGGGAAAAAATGGACGGTAAAGCGAGAAATGAAAATTGTACCAACGGTTGTTTTGGCGGACATCTTGAGGGGGGGGGGTGGAAAGAACTGCCAGGTTTTTTATGATCCGACTCAAACTTGAAAGGGGTGTTTAGCCCCTCAAAGCCAGTGTCGCTAATGGTAGGGAAGTTAACTGCATTTGATGGCCACTTGAGTCTCCTTTATCTCCCACAGTCCAGTTGAGTTCAGCACCAGGAGAATTTCTTAGGACAAATAAGCAGCGCCAACGGAACCAGCCTACTATCTTTATTTTTTCTGTGGGGCTGCCCCAAGTAAGCTTTGGTCCGAGGCATCCACGTGAGACCACAAGCGGGAGATCTGGGTTAGGGATGCTTTAGGATAATTGCGATGGTAATTACGCAGACTTTTAAGAGTTGAAAGGCTGTTTGACCTCTACCTCAAGACCAGGAAAGGGGCCCAGGCTTGGGACAGTGGATCCTTACCCTTAGATAAGTAAGAGGTCTGTGAGAGGGAGTTAGTTCAGCGGTCGGGGTATAAAGTCCGCGATAGAAATTGGCAAAACCAAGAAAAAAGATTGGAGTCTCTTTATGCGGTTGGTGGGGGCAGGCCAATGGGGACTCAAGGTCAATTTAGCAGGGTCCATTTTCAAGCCACAGGCTGAGGATCCGTAATCCCAAATAGTCAATGGAGGTCTGGGTGAAAACAGCATTTGGAAGTTTGGCAAAGAGGGATTGACGAGCAAGCTGCTTCAATACGCGAACCAATGTTTCATGCTCTTCTATGGTTTGAGAGTAGAATTAAAGCGTCATCTAAGTATACCACAACTCCCTTTGGTACAACAAATCATGGAGAACTTCTGTTAATGAGGCCATGGCAAAAGCCCCGGGGCCCCAGTTACCAACCGAATGGCATTATTAAATTATTCAAGCTGTCCAAACTTTGTGTTAAGCGCGGTCAAGAACATAGCCTTCCAACTTAATTCTGACTCTGTGGTAAGCTTCTCTCAAGTCCAGTTTAGTGAAAATCGCCCTTTGCCGAGTGCATCTTAAAGGGTCCTTGATCAAAGGCAAAGGATATTTATTGGACAGGAGACCGCATTGAGACCTCGATAATCTGTGCAAAGCCGTAAGACTCCATCTTTCTTTACAAACAAAGCGGAGAACGGCGATGTTGTGTTTTGGTAGCCCGCCGTTATTATGAACCAGCGAGCAAGGTTCTTGTCCAAAGAGACGCGAAGCTCCTTCTCTCATTGGGACTCATGCGGTAGATTCTACCTTTGGTGGTTAAGCCCCTGGTTGTATAACAATTTTGCAGTCCAGTGTCTCTGTGGGGTGGCAACTGATGCGCATTCTTGCTCCTGAAAAACTCTGGCTAGATCATGATAACGCGGGTGGGATGCCAATAGAATCGGAGCAATGCGGCTGGAAAGAAGCCAGAGAGGAGGTGTGTCAGGAGAAGTTGGGTTTCCCCAATTCATGTGTTCACCTTGAGGAGGGGTCGAGTGAATTCTAAGATCCGTTCTTTCCAAAATGAACTTTGGTTCATGTAACAATAACCAAAGGCATGCCCAAAACTATGGAATGTTTGGCCACTGGCGTAAAAATAAAACTAATTTTCTCCCAATGATGTCCGGCCTGAGGAGGAGAACGTGTGTTTTTTGTACTGGGCGGTCCTTACGTTCGAGGGCTGCCGTCCATTTGGGTGAATGGTATGGAGGCTTAGCCAGGGAATTTGGTCAGACCTAGCTCCTCTGCCACCTGGGGCCGCATTAAGCAGTGGGAGCAGCCAGAATCCCACAAGGGCCGAGGCTATAATGCGAGTGTGTTTAGCCGGGTTGGCCAGAAATGCTTGGACAGTAATAGGGCTGCCTTCACTCACGGCGATCAGGGGAGTCGAACCCATGTCCGTGGGGAGCTGATGAAAGGCAAACAGCTGCTTCCTTCCACTCTGGGTAGCCCGATGACTGCTTTAGGCCGAGAACCCGTGGGGCTGACCCGATCCTGCGTGGTGGCTTGGCAGATGGAGTCTTGTGAGCTGGGCGGTTGGTTTTGTTTCTTGGGACAGTTGGCTAGATGACCTGGCCCTCCGCAGTAAAACACAATCCCAGTGGCGACGGCGTTCAGAGGTGGTTTCGGTAGAGGCTGGGCAGCTTGGTGGACACAGGAGTGGGTTTGGGCGTCAGGCGACACACTCCCGGCAGTGTTCAAGCGAGGCGCCACTTGGGACCCCAACTGGATCCAATCTGCAATGGTGCGAGGAACCGAATTAAAACACCGTTTCCGCGCCCAGCTTGCCGTCCACAGCATCCGAGAAGTATTAGCATTTCATGCGTTCAGGCCACTCAGGAGGAAGTCGACAGCCGCCGCCTGAAATTCACGATGCAAATTCACCGCAAGCGGTGATTTTTTGCTGAATAGATTTTGATGGTGCGGATAGCTTCATTCACCGGCCTGGATCTTGGAGGCAGCTCTTAAGGCTTGAGGAATGCGAGGGCACCGTCGCGAGAGTCTTCATCCTGCAAGTCCAAAAGGTCACGAACCAGTCGGCTGCTGCCCCATCCAGGACTGACCAATGTCCGTATTTTTTAGCTCAGACCGGTATAAATCATCGGTAGTCTTCAAGTGGGCATTGAGTTTGCAAAATGAAGTAGGGAAGTTTGGAGGCGGTCCCATCAAAAAAGCAGGGCTGGTATCGAGGGCGATAGTAGCCCTCATGACTCTTAGCCTGCTGAAGGCGGTGGTTGCGGGTTGAGCAGGTTAGACGGGCAGCTGTTTATGCGGGGCCGGAATCGGGCGCTGGCGGTCGCTGGCGTTCGGGTGGCAGGACAGGTGCGTGGCCCCCTGGCACCCGGCGTGATCAGTAACAGCATAGACTCCAACTTGGGGCTGCCTGGTCTGCCTCCTTAGCTCCCCTCTCCAAGCGCAGCCAGCTCCCTCTCGCGGGTTAAAGCATCCTGAATAGCATGCAAAGCAGCACTTTTCGTTCCAATTTAGCCAGTTAAGGTCCCGTTTAAGGGGCTTCCAGTGAAACTCACTGGCGATGCGCGGAACCTGAAACGCTTTAGCGTTGCCGTTAATAAATCCAGTTCTGGGTGTTCCAGAACTCTTTATCATGGACTGGACGAATTCTGGGCATATTGATAACTTTGGAGCCGTCTTTGGTACGCATCCAACTTTCGAAAGCTGGACTTCTTTGCGTTGCCGTTCCCGGTCCCTTCTACGGAGTTTCGCTCTTGCTGCAACTCGTGCCCGTTCCACTCCCTCCCATAGCTGGCGCTTCACGAGGTCCATGCTTCTTGGGCATTCTCGCCCAGTTGTACTTCCATAATCCCAAGTCTCCTTCTGGATGGAGAGGGAACAGAATCGACTGAGAGTGGCAGGCTTTCTTAGGACTCTTAGATGGGTCTGGAAGGCGGTGACATCGGAGACACCGGTGAAAGCCGCCATTAGGCCACCCGGTGGGCTCCCCTTGAGGCACCTGCAGGTGCGGGCTCGCTGGCCGGGGATCAGGGGGTCGATTGGGAAGCGGTACGGATACCCCTCCCAATTCCAGGTTTGGTCCGGTGTCCTTTGGGCTGGGGCTCCCAGTGCTGTGCCACGGTGGTTCCTTGGGAACATCAGGGTCAAAATCTGCAGTCCAGGAACACCGTTCAATGGATTCCTGAGTTTGCCGCATGAAAGGTGGTCAGGCCAGTCTCCTCATGACAGGTTGCATCTGAGGGTTTGTAATCCACACCTGCAACGGGTAGCGATCCGATCCACAGGCGCTCGATCCATAGACAGCGCCCAAGCGACTCATGTAAGTCCCTCATGGTCGTCGTCACGTCCCTTTCGTTCCAACGGGTAAAGGAAGCACTTCGTGCTGATACGAGGACGGGAAAAAAACCACCAGCGCAGGCCCGTTCTCCTGCGGTTGCTCTAGATCCAGAAGGTGAAAGGTCGGAGCCCTCTTTGGGGCAATGACCTACCGCATTCGCAGTAATATTCAACCTCTCCGTAATGGAACACTAGAGGTCCGCTGCACTAGTAAAATAGGGATGGATTAAGGATTCCTGCCTACAAATGTAAGGAATTCCTTATTAGAAGCAGAAAGCCAAAGGCTTTTGAGAGTGTAAAAGTCCGCTTTTATTAAGACATCTTAGAAAGCTCAAGTACACGCAGTGGCAGGAATGACACTTCCCGCCAGAAGCACAGGTTATAACACCATTCACCCCATCCCCCCTTCCTGCTTCCCATGGGAACGGTGTCCTCATCTCCCGCGCAGAGATAAGGTCTCCGCCGAAGAAGCTGGCCCATCGCCCGGGCTGTGGAATGCACTCAAGGTTACTTCACCATCAACACCATTGAATCCTTTACAGGATTCAGGATAGTGAATTGGTTCTTCCTGCTATGTGAAAAAAAGTTGCTTCAGTCAAGGGTGATAATTCAGCCATTGCCTGCCTCCACATCATGCCCCTGGTATTTCTCCCATCCAAATGCTACCCAGGGTCACAGCTGAGAGAGTATGACTATCCCAAAATCACCTAGCAAATTTCCATGGCAGAGTGGGGACGCGAACATGGGTTTCCCAGATCCATACCATGCTGACTCTCAATTACTTATAAAGAAATACCTTTTGTCCATCTTAACTCTATTGGCCATCAACTTCATAGATTGAGCATGCTGGAAGAACGAGAAAAAAAATTCTCTCCACCCTGTGCATAATTTCATAAACCTCTAACCTATCCCCTTGTCAGCATGTTCCCACCATTGCTCACAGTTGCCCCATTGAAAAAGAAGAAGAAGAGTTTGGATTTATACCCCCCCTTCTCTCCTGTAGGAGACTCAAAGGGGCTCACAATCTCCTTGCCCTTCCCCCCTCACAACAAACACCCTGTGAGGTAGGTGGGGCTGAGAGAGCTTTGAAAAGCTGTGACTAGCCCAAGGTCACCCAGCTGGCTTGTGTGGGAGTGTACAGGCTAATCTGAATTCCCCAGATAAGCCTCCACAGCTCAAGCAGCAGAGCGGGGAATCAAACCCGGTTCCTCCAGATTAGATACATGAGCTCTTAACCTCTTACGCCACTGCTGCTCCGTTGAGGGCTCAGGCAGCTGCTCCACAGCAATAGCTGCTCTCATTGGCTCTCTTCAGGGCTTGGCTAGCCAGCTTCCACTAGTAGGTAGAGTGGGGCACTGGGCACTCTCTGCCTTTCCCCCCAAAAAACTGAAACAACCCTGTTAAAAATGCCCCCTTCTCCTATCCTGCGTGGCTTTGGTCCAAGCAATACCATGCAGTCTGCAATACCATGGTATTTGGTCCGTGCAATACCATGGTACATCTTGGTTTGTGTCAAAAGATGAAGAAGAAGGAGGAGGAGGAGGAGGAGGAGGAGGAGGAGGAGGAGGAGGAGGAGGAGGAGGAGGAGGAGGAGGAGGAGAAGAAGAAGAAGAAGAAGAAGAAGAAGAAGAAGAAGAAGAAGAAGAAGAAGAAGAAGAAGAAGTGTTTAGATTTATACCCCACCTTTCTCTCCTGTAAGGAATCTCAATGCAGCTGACAAACTCCTTCCCTTTTTCTCACCACACCTTGTGAGGTGGGTGGGGCTGAGAGAGTTCTGAGAGAACTGTGACTGGCCCAAGGTCACCCAGCAGCCTTCATGCATGTGAGTGGGGAAACAAACCTAATTCAGTAGATTAAAGTCTGCCACTCTTAACCATTGTACTACTACACTGTCATTTTTCTCCCTCTCCTACTAATGGTAGTTAAAAGCTTCTTATCAGAGAATCCCCAACTGTCATCACAAGCAATTCTGTGCTACTATCTCACTCATAGAGCAGAGTTAAGCAGAGTCACACCCTTGTAAGTCTGTTGAAGTCGGTGGTGTTCAAAGGTTGCAATACATCTTAGCATTGCTGTCCCAGTGAGCCATCCTTATGCACTCACGTGCTGGTGTATAAGAGCATTCATCTGAAGTTCCCAGCATAGCAAAACTATATTTAAAAGAGAAGAAAAACATCACGTGTTCTCCAGAAGCATGCATATGCATAGATATCTTTCTCCACAGAGATGACAACATATTAGCCTTTCTTTTCAGTGAATCCTATTCATCAGCGCTTTTTGAAAGACACTAAAGCCATATGAACCCAGAGGCATTGGAGAGCTTTGAAATGACAAGGCTACAAAACCCTCTACATCCTATATATTCTTTGACGCAGGGTTTCAGTTGTGTTTCCAGCACCATGTTTCCACCAGTCAGTCCTTTTATCTCTGAAGAGGAACACCAGGCAGAAGAGCTGGGGTGGGCTGAGAGTGCAGAGCTGTGATCTCCCTTTCATGTGTTCCCAACCAAGACAGCAGGCCAGCTCCATTGTGTTCAGAAGACATTATCAAAACTCAAGCAGAATGGCATCTGAGAATTATGGGAGTGAGGCACCCTTGCAGCATTGTTTGCGATTCAGCAGGGGCCAAGCGTAGCCACCAGAATACTTCTCTTCAAAAAAGAGACAGCAATTTGGGGAAGAGCATAGTCTACAAAGGAACCTGGATGGGGGTAATATACACTTCTACCTGTCACCTGTTTTTATGGTAGTACGGCTGCATATTAAAGTCACGAAGAGCCCTTCTACACTCACATGGTTGTCTTGGATAGTATCCCAGAATGCACTGGGCTATGCAGCATGGACTTCAGATCCCCGCTTAGTAGGGTTGCTGACTTAGTGGGACAAAATGTTCTGTCTCTTTGGTAAAGGCTTATTAGAAAGCTATTTACCAAATTATACCCTGTATCATTAAAAAGCCTCAGTTGCCCATTTCCAAGTATTAAGCCTCTGTTAAAGGGACAGGACACTTTTCTTCAGGCCAGTTGGTAACCCTACTGTTCAGCCATGAAGAAGCCATGGCTCAGTGGCAGAGCATCTGCTGGGCGTGCAGAAGATTCCAGGTCCAATCCTTGGCCTCTCTAGCGAAAAGGATCAAGACCTTGTCTCAGTCTCTGGAGAGCCACTGCCAGTCCACGTAGACCAGTGGCTCTCAACCTGGGGGTCGAACAACCCTTTCACAGGGGTCGCCAAAGACTCTCTGCATCAGTGTTCTCCATCTGTAAAATAGATAAATGTTAGGGTTGGGGGTCACCATAACATGAGGAACTGCATTGAAGGGTCGCGGCATGAGGAAGGTTGAGAACCACCGACGTAGACAATATTGTCCTTCTTGGACTCAGGGTCTGATATGAGTTAAGGAAGTTTCAAGTTCACTAGATGACCTTCAGCAAAATCTTCTCTCTGACCATAATGTCCTTCACCAAGTTGTTATCAAAATAAAACTGGAAGTAAGAAGAGCCAGACAAAAATGGATAGCTACGTGGTCAGTACCACTGAAGAAGCTCCATTTCTACATGGGTGCCCAGAAGACCAGGGAGAAGAAACAGGAGGTGATAGGGGTCATAGCGATCACTCAGAGCAGATATTTCTTAAGCAGTAGCAAAACAAACATGCAGTTGTATGGTTACAGAAGTGTCAGACTTACTGGGAAGTACTTGCTGCAAACATATGGTGAATGTGGCATAAGAACACAGTATCAACAACATAACAAACAGGAAATGTTGTGTGCTGTTTTTCTCCTACCACAGTGTGAAGAAACATGTTAATCTTGTCATGTGTGAAGGAGGTCTTTTTAAATGTGAGGGATGAGCAATTCTCACCACAGCTTTCAAAAACCACGTTCCTCCACTGAAAATGGTTGCACTGCTAGATTCTGAGGGACATTTGAGGAAAAAAAATAGTTCTTGTACTTAATACTATTAAAAATGTTTCCTTGACGATCATAATGGTACTTAAGCAATATGGACCAGCTCCAGCGTTACTTACTCCATATAGTTTGTTCCATTAGCAGCTACCTTTTTTATCACTCTCTCCATGGGACAGTTTCATGGCACCAGCAAAACACAGGGCAGACATACAAGGGTTGACTGGGTTTTGTTTATCATGCAGTAGGACGTTCAAGGTAACCTGAGGCACACGGCACTTCCTCCAAATCTCCTTCCCCTCTGTACTTTGCTCCTCATAACATGCTTCTATCTACTAACTGCTAACCCATCTTCTAATTCCCCAGTCAGTACAGTTGCCAGCCTTCAGGGAGGGCTGGAGATCTCCCAGAATTCCAACTGATCTCCAGGCAACAGTTCACCTGGAGGAAATGGCTTCTTTGGATGGTGGAGTATACAGCATTATATCCTATTGAGGTCCCTCCCCAAACCCCACCCTCCCAAGGCTCCACACCCAAATCTCCTGCAGTTTCCTAACCCAGAGTTGGCAGCATTACCATTCACTGCTTTAGTGATACTGTGGGCAAACCAGATCCACTCTTCATAGGTCGAATCCCCACTACCGTCTTAGCCAGGTTTCAGAACACAAACTAACCAGGTTTGAGGGACGACCTCCCCATTGCTTGCATGGCAGATTCCTTTTCTGGCGCTCGTTCTCCCCATTAATCCGTGTTCCAGCAGGACCTGGTTGCAAGTGGCATAGACCCCATTAACATGGTTCAGAGCTGTTCCGAGGGGAGGAATGAGGGTTGAAACCCTGACTCGTTTCCCGCCCTGGAGTGTGACACAGAATTTGGGCAACCAATCAGCGCTGTGATGCACATGCAGCCTTTCCTTGGTTTCATTTCCACTTTTGCGATCGGCCAACAGAAGGGGATGCAAACATTAAACAGTCAAACGCGTAACTTTGAATCGTTCATGGTTTACACAGGTAACAATTAACTGTTTGCACAGTTAAACAGTTAAACGTTAAACTTTTACACGCTGGTTTTTTATCACACCCCTACAATGTACGTTTCCACAGTGGGAAAAAAGGGTCCTCACTCCATCAAGGCACGCCAGCCAATCAGGGGAGACCGGCGAAGCGAGCTCGCCTGGTAGTGGGGATTGCTAAGAGTTCTGCAACCGGGTGTGTCTGCTGTGTGCTCGTGTAACCCCCATGCCCAGAATGGGTTGGCCCAGAATGGGTTGACCCAGTAAGTGGGTGGAGACTCAGAGCAGCAGAAAGGCTGCAAGAGCTCTTTGCAGAAGACAAGGGTACCAGACTCGGACCTTGATTTCTATAAGCCCTTAACACCTTGTTAAAGTAATTGCAATATTGTTGGGAACTACTGGGAAGGTAGTTGTTTTTGCTATGTTGTAAATGTTGGAGTTTATTGTTTCAGGGTTTCTTTTGTGGTTGTAATGGGTGAGAGTTCTCCTGGAGACCTTCATTATGTTGCAACCTGTTCATCAAGCCCTTGGAGTCTTCAGGAGCCAGCCAACTTGCAAAGAAGAATTTGGACTTGGCAATATCAGTAGACTGTAAATAGAAGGACTTGAAATGCAACCTGAACAGGACCTTGAATTGTAACGTTAAATGTTGATGTTTTAAAAGTGTTAATTGTAAAGAAAAGTAAACCATTGTTGTTGTTTAAAAATTGTTGTTGCAACTCATTCCAAGTACTGCCCCACAGAACCCACAAGCTGAGGTTACACTTGCTGCGGTGGGGAGGGAGAAACTCCGATGAAGAGGACGCAGTTTCACAACAAACAGGTTTGGATCTGTGTGCAAATTTCAAGTGGGGATTCGACCATAAACATTTAGAAAGCATGAACCTGTGACTCCTCCACTGTCAACATCGTATTTCTTATGGAAATATAAAGCAGCATAATACTGAGAAAGACCAGCCTCATACTGAGAAAGGCCAGCTGAGAAAGGCCAGCTGAGAAAGGCCAGCTGAGAATACTGAGAAAGGCCAGCCTCATTTAACAAGGTCTTCTTCAGCTAATAATGATTCTCCAGGGAGGATCGTTCACAGTCCTACTGAGGACAACGCAAAGGACTGAATGGTGGGCCATGTACTTACAAAACTTGTGAAAACTATATCCCTTTCCCCTTGCTGAGGGCATATCTTTTCAGCTTAATAATTTACAGTCTGTTCCACAATAGTAGCTGCAGTCGGTCAATTGTATTGACAGCTGGATTTTTTTTTCCAATTCCAGAAGGAAACATTTGCTCTAGATTTATTCAACAGGAAGCCAACCCATCTTGAAACACAAGATCAGCTTTATATATAACTATCAGCTAATGACAATGAGGTTCATTCAGTAATGAATTACCCTCAAAGTTCTGACTCCAGTTTCCAAGAACTCGGCCAGTAGTCATCCGTCATCAACTGTATGTATTACCTCTTCCTGGATTTCTTCTACATCAGCAGCACATGTATAATTATTTCCCAGAGATCTTGTTCTATAAAAGCCATATTCACAAGTGATCAGGGCTTGGCACTGACAAAGTTTTGGAAGCCATACAAGTAGAGGAATGGTCTAACTGGACTCGGTTCAACTCATTTCAAATTATGAGCATCTTTTAAAAAAAAAAACACACACACACACACCATAAACTCCAATCCATTTAATAGCTGGCAGTGTAACTGTATTGTGATTTTATGATTTTGTCTCTATTGTTTGCTATGACCTTGAATCAGCACGCTAAAGCAAATAATTGTTTTAAATCCATTTATATTATTCTTCTTCAAAATGAGGTATACACTTCGCCACTGTGAAATTACTGCTATTATTTTTGGCATCATTTAAATTGACTCGAAACAATAAGAAATCTCTTATTGCAGGTTAAATGAACACATTAAGCTGCCTCATACTAGTCCCGAATCACATATTACAGTGAAAGAACTTACAACCAGCATGTATATGCACACACCTGTTTATCAGAAACAGCCAATGTGTGTTCACTTCACAAATGAAATACGACCACTGAGATTGAAATAACCTGCTTGGCAGTACACACATTGAATGTAGCATGAGAATTACTTGCAGTAAAGAAAAACTAAGTGCACACTGTACAGAGATTGTATGTGTATATTTGCCAAAACTTGGGAACAAGGCTGTTAACTGAGTCCAACCATCGGTTTATCAAGGACAATATGATCCACCCACTCATGATTCTCTTTTGATATCATCTGGAAGATGTTGCTGTATCTTGAAAAGGGCCACTCTGTAGACTAGGAGGTCCTAGAGTCCACCCTCTACAAGCAGCCACTGTCTCCAGAGAAAGTGATCTCTGTAGACCGGAGATTAGTTGGAATTCTTGGAAATCTCCTGCTCCACATGGAGACCCACAACCTGACCAGGGGATGAGTGGTGGCTTCCTGCTCACCTTGGTGCAGGTGGGTGAGAGGGGCAGGCAGCAGCTTTCCTGCAACTCATGTCACCATGGAAGAGGCAAAGAAGTAGGAAGCAGCTTTTCACTGTACTGTAATGGGGCTACGTAGCACTACCTGGTGGCAACTACCGTGTCTGAAACCTTGGGAGATGGCATGACGCTGAATGTGTTCATGATCCGATCCGGGTACTCCTCCCTGATCTTGCTGATGAGGAGCGTTCCCATGCCAGAGCCAGTGCCACCGCCCAAGGAGTGGGTCAGCTGGAAACCCTGTAGGCAGTCGCAGCTCTTGGACTCCTTCCTTATCACATCCAGCACAGAGTCTACTAGCTCAGCACCCTCCGTATAGTGGCCCTTGGCCCAGTTATTCCCAGCACCACTCTGGCCAAAGACAAAGTTGTCAGGTCTAAAGATCTGGCCAAAAGGTCCAGACCTGACTGAATCCATCATGCCGGGCTCCAAGTTGACCAGGATGGCACGAGGTACAAACTTGTTACCAGTTGCTTCATTGTAGTAAATGTTCGTCACTGATGACCTCCCAGAACTTGGCGCCGATCTGGTTCCCGCACTGGCCAGCCTGGATGTGCACAATCTCACACATGGCTTCGCCTTGGCTCCGGGCACGCACCCACCCACCAGCTGGCCCCCTCGACCTCCTCCTCCGCCCCACCCGAGCAACCGCGTGCCCGCCCCAGCAGCAAGAACCTACCTGGTGGCACTTTCCAGGGGTTTGGTAGCGGCAAAACTTTGCTGCCTAAGATGTCCAAGGTTTTTTGGCCTGCCCTGATTGTTAATGGCAATCCATCTCTCTCAAAAGTCTGTGGTATTAAAAGGGGTATAGGACCCCCTTGCCCATTTACCCCAAAGCCTTTCCCATTTGTTCCCACGCTATTCCCCATCTGTTACCTTGTGATTCCCAATCTTTCACCGAAAAATACCATGGAATGAGACACCGCAAATGCTTCAAACAGCTTGTCCTATTACCAGGCTAGTCTCATAGGCAGGATTTTTGTAGGACACTTTTAATCTATTATCCTTTAGTTGACACCATTTGCTTCTAGTCCTTTTCTTAGTGGACAGAGCACACAATTGCCTGACCTATTTTATCACTGTGGAGAACATACTATGTGCGTGATGAACATATAAAGCTGCCTTCCTGGGAAAGATCAGTGTAGGAACAGGGTTTACGACTGTTGTCCTTGGGCAGCTGTCAAGGACCCTGGTCTTCAAGAGGATCTATTTCTGTCCCCCTCATGCCCACCTCACAGCTGGTTCTGGAAACTGCTGCTGCGCCAGACTCTGCATCAGAGGGTGAGACCTCAGCTGAAGATTTGCTGGAAGAAGAAGAAGAAGGAGGAGGAGGAGGAGGAGGAGGAGGAGGAGGAGGTTGAATTTATATCCCCCCTTTCTCTCCTGCAGGAGACTCAAAGGGGCTTACAATCTCCTTGCCCTTCCCCCCTCACAACAAACACCCTGTGAGGTAGGTGGGGCTGAGAGAGCTCCGAGTAGCTGTGACTAGCCCAAGGTCACCCAGCTGGCATGCGTGGGAGTGCCCAGGCTAATCTGAATTCCCGAGATAAGCCTCCACAGCTCAGGCGGCAGAGCTGGGAATCAAACCCGGTTCCTCCAGATTCCTCACAGGGTGTTTGTTGTGAGGGAAGAAGGGCAAGGAGATTGTACGCCCCTTTGAGTCTCCTGCAGGAGAGAAAGGGAGGATATAAACCCAAACTCTTCTTCTTAATCCTGTTTTTGTAGGCCCTAACATTTTGACAGGCCCTAGGCACTGTACCTAAAGTGCCTAATGGATCAGGCGGCCCTGGTGCCCAGGCAAAATAGCAGCCACCTGCCGTGCTCTGACGGACACTGTCATCGCTGGTTGCTCACCGGCTTGGGAAGGGAGTGGTTTGTTGGCAGCAGGGAGCCGTCTGACGGTGTGGATACAGGAGTGAAGAGCAAGCAGAAAAACAGCTGTGGCTCTTTCTTTCTAAAGGGCATTTTCAAAAAAAAGATCAGGAAGGTGTGCACATTTCAACCTGTTTGTTTTCCTCCTCCGCTATTATTACCCTTCATTATGGCATCTTCCTACAGCTGGCACAAATTGTGCAGGCAAAGAGGGCTGGCTGTTTGATTGATCGGGTGCAGCTGCTACTGATCACAGCTAATTGTCTTTCATTTAAAATGGCTGTTTCTCTCTTGTTTGCTGGGCCGCTTTTCAAAGCACGGAGCAGCACTTCAATTAAAGCATCGTCAACAAAGCAAAATGTGGCGTTTGCATCTCTGGAGGGTCCGGGAAAGAGAGACTCCCGTTCTGCTCCACGCGCTGACTGGAGTGGCCATTTGCATCCTCCTGCCGCTTAAGTTGACGCAGAAATTGATTCCCATGAGAACGCAGACACTTGTGAAAACATATTCATCCCGCCGCGCTGTCTTCACAACCTGTTCCCTTTTGAGGACGCAGCTGCATTGTGGACTTGCCAGAAGTCCACAAGAGAAGTAGAATTCCTGGCATTAAAGCCATGGGCAGTGTTGCCAACTTTGGGTGGAGAAATACCTTGATATTTGGGGGTGGAGCTTGTAGAGGGTAGGGTTTGGGGAGGGACTTGAATGGGGTATAACCCCATAGAATCCACCTTTCAAAGCAGCCATTTTCTCCAGGTGAACTGATCTCTATTGCTTGGAGATCAGTTGTAATCCCAGGAGATCTTTGGCCACCACCTGACAGCTGGCAACCCTAGCTGGGGATCCATTTGTCCCAGGCCACTGAGATTCAAAGAAGGTAGTGACCGATTGAGTGACTGAAGGAGCAGCCAATAGAGCAGGGGTGGGCAACTATGGCCCTCCAGATGTTTGTGGACTACAATTCCCATCAGCCCCTGCCAGAATAGCCAATTGGCCATGCTGGCAGGGGCTGATGGGAATTGTAGTCCATGAACATCTGGAGGGCCGTAGTTGCCCACCCCTGCAATAGAGAGACGTGGCTGTCCGGATGATATTCTGGCCACAGCTCCCTTGAACAGGCTTGTGCGGCTGGCTGCTGAGCTACTCACCTTCCCTTTATTATCACAGGATTAATTGGTCTCTACTGGGGTCGTGGAGGAATTGTTTGCATTCCCCCAAACTAGCTGTCAGGGAGTCCTTTTTTTACCTGCTTCATGATGTCATAGTAGAGGTCGGTTAAGTAGGCCTGGTGAAAGCCGTAACTAGTTTGGCAGGGATGGGGTGGGCTCATCAGAATAGGTAGGGTTGATGAGCAAGCCCCCAAGACATCCAAAGCGATGGAGGGTGCGCCTGCAACAGACATGTCCTCAGCTACTTCAGATGTCTCAAGGGGCTGGCTCATCATCCCCACCTAGCCTGTTTGGTGGGGTGTGACTGGGAAGTAGCAGTGCTTGGTGCGCAGCAGCATCTTTCCAAACCTGGCAGTGGTGTGCAGCAGATCGGATGAGGAATGGGGCTAGGTACTTCTTGGCACACTATATGAAGGTGATGATTGAGGCAACAGAAGATGCTGGCCGTGTTTAGAGTCAGGGTGAGTCTGCCAGAAAAGACAGCCAGGGGCAGGCAGCCCAGCCCAGCCCAGCCCACCTATTTAAATACGTTAGCATATTTAATTATGATTAAGACATGGAGTGATAGCTTCCGAAAGAGGTCCAGCAAGAGATCCACATTAGGAAGAACTCCCTGACAGTAAGGGAATACCATCAGGAATACACCGCCTTGGAGAGTGGTGGAATCTCCTTCTTTGGAGGTTTTTAAAGAGAGGCTGGGTGGCCATCTGTCAGGAGTGCTTTGATTGTGTGTTCCTGCATTGCAGGGGGGTTGGACTGTATGGCCCTTGGGGTCTCTTCCAACTCTGTGATTCTATGATGCAGATCAGTTTAAATAGTTAAATAAACTAGTTAAACCCAAGTTGTTGTCTCGTGTCTTCACTGAAAGGTGCTTGGGGCAAATGTTCCAACTAAGCTGTTCATCTGACAGATAGTTGACTATTCAACAGAATTAATTGGGAGAGACTAGGACTATAAGCAGCCTTTCTGCTGTATGTGCCATGTAGACAGAAACTAAGGGGTACAGCATATTTGTCCTGGCCCAGCACATATCCACATACATAGTCTAGAACAGTGGTTCCCAACCTTCCTAATGCCGCGACCCTTTAATACAGTCCCTCATGTTGTGGTGACCCTCAACCCTAACATTTATCCATTTTATAGATGGAGAACACTGATGCAGAGAGTCTCCGGCGACCCCTGTGAAAGGGTCATTCGACCCCCAAAAGGGTCACGACCCACAGGTCAAGAACCACTAGTCTAGAAGTAAGATGCAGATATTAATTTGCATGTCCGCTCCTGGCCACACTTCAGTGTTCACTGAACTCGTTGGGTGCATCTTTGGATAACCTTGAGAATGTGCTTCTCCCTCTTGGGTTTCTAGGGTTTGAAAGGATCTGAGACCACATTCACAGTGCCTGTATGCTGTAAGATACCCTCGAGGGTGATACATCATGTTTTAAGAAGCCTTTTCGTGAGCTAGAAACTGTCACCCTCTGTGAAGTATTGGCTTTAGAAGTCAGATAAACACTCACATTGGCTCCGCATTTCCATAGGATAATAAAGTATACATCACTACTGTCTCACGTGTTGCTAACTAGTGTAATTGGATCACTGGTTTGATTTAACCAAAATGAAATTGGGTGCAGATTTTATGCCGCTCCGTATTTTACACAGTCATGTTTTACAGAAAGCTCAGTAGGCCGTGACAGAATAAATTGGGCTTAAAGCAGCATTTTTTATGTTGGCTTCCCCTGGATTCAGACAGCATTATATCCATTTCCCGGGCTTAGTGGCACTCATGCGCACTCAAAGCAAAGGAAACCCCACTGATGGATGATTTGTCCTTTAATCCATGGTGCTCTTGACTTCATGAAAAGGCGATAATTAAGTGACTCCCAAGTTTTTACTGCAACTCTCTTCAGTATATTCAGCATTTCCACGCAAGAGGAGCTGTGGGGAATCACACTGAAGCACAGTCCTTACTGACAGAAGGAAAATTAATTTTTTAAAAGTTAATTTGCAGCTAGGTTGGAAAATGAGCGAAGTGCAGGATATAACTCAGGGCCATTATGCATCAAGCGCTTTCTGCGGCGATCCTAGCCCCATGGTCCCTTTTCAGTGGGGGTCTCCTCACGTTTTCCTGCTTAAACGAAAGGAGGAACCCCACTCTCTGCCACACAGATGCGATCGAGCTCGCGGCTGCCTGCCTCATTCAAATGGCATGAAATCAAAGGTAATATCAATATTGCTTGTATCGAAATATCAACATGTTGATGTTGCTGAGGCTACTTTTCAGATTGGACCAGAGTACATAGGACTACACTGTTAGTAGCTCTGGAGAATGGTCTTCATTTACAGACAAGAGGCAAATCTGATGTCCTGGAAAAGATTGACAGGAACGTTTATTTCCAGCAGATCATGTAAAGAGCCTGGGGCAGCTATTGGATTCAGTCTTACTGTTAGAAAAGCTCTTCCGCTGCCTAAGTTCAATTGTATCTTGCTGAAACAAATGCCTCTGACACAGACCTTTCTGGTTTAGCCGTACTGCTATGTACTACTGTAAGAGCTACTCTAGACGGCTGCAATGTGCTGTTTGTAGGGCTGCCCTTAAAGCCAACTTGGAAGTTTCAAAGGCCTACTATGCCTGCAGTGCTTACCCTGTGGCTGTCTTCTTTGCACTGGGATTGCTCTGTTTTCTGTCCTCACCAGATTACCTTACTGTAAAGTGTCCCCAGCCAAGGTGAGCCACTCTGTTATTTTGCCTGCCCCCCACTTCCTTGTGCTCTATCCGGGGAGGTTGTCTGCTGCCTTTTGGGTGGGGTACAATTTGTGGCCTAGCATTAATTCACTAGACTAGACCATTCAAGTTTTATATCAATTTCAGGGTCTATCTACCTCTATGCAGTCTGCTAGGGATCTTGGTCAAAGTGTAAGCACATAAAAATTGAAATGAAAATTGTGCATTTATTTTATCCTTTTTCTCTGATAACTCACAATAATAGCCTCTCTCTCTCTCTCTGTATGTTATGTATGTATATATATCCAACTGAGAGACATTATATAAATTGCTAATGGCCTCCTTTATATACCGTGTGCTTAAGCACATAATATTCCCCAGCTCTTCACCTGGCTCTCCAACGGGCAACAATTTAAAGTGCTTGATGCATGTGAAATGCAATTAGGTACGATTTGCAATTCAGGATTTCAAAAGGCACCTTCATGAGGGCAGAAGGACAGTATTGTAATTTGCAAAAGAATATGAAATAAATCTGCCGTAATCAAAAGGATAAGTTGGTTTGCAGGCAAAATAAGTGGAAATCTAATGTGCCTGACAAGCAGAAATATCAAAAGTAATCTGGTGCAGCTGCCGGCTGCATTCTACTTCTGAATCATTTATTAGAGACCATTGCTTGGCCTGTCAGGATATTAGCATATTTAAAGAGATTTAATCCAGTTTCATCACTCTGATTAAAACTGCTGACAAGGACAGACGTGCCCGATAAACAATGCAGTGGTCAGAAAGCACGCGAGCAAAAACTGATACTGAAAAGTGGGACTGGTTTCAGGAAAATGGGGGGGGGGGTGCTCCTCCCTGTCTCAAAAAGGGTTGTATGGGACCAAACTGCAAAAGGCCCCGTTTTTATAAAGCTGCCATTTAAAATATATGCTTCTGATTTCATGTTTTGAATGGAGCCATGCACAAAGACAGGTTTGAAGCGGAACGGAACAATAGATCCTAAGCAGACACTCTAACCGCTCTACCATATTGGTTGTGCTGGCTCAGGGAGGTTCTTTCTTTTGTAAAGGAGGGGATCTGTTCCTCCTCTCCCAGTCTGTGCAGCTTGCCCTTCTTAGCTTCTCATAAGTAAACCTCCCCTTTCCATTGCAAGTAGCAGAGCAGTGTTCAGGAGCTGATATGCACCGGGATGTTCCAGTTCCCTTCATTTTTGGCACTGCAACCAGAGGTGGCATCCAGCAGGTTCTCACAGGTTCACAAGAGTAGGTTACTAATTATTTGTGTGCCAAGAGGGGGTTACAAATTGGTGATTTTGACACGTGATTTTTGCCTTAATCACGCCCCTCCTCCGCTCCTCAGCAGTAGCGCGCAGAACTTGAAGCAGTCTAGCAGGAGGTGCACCGGCGTGCGTGGAAGCCTGCGCCTGCGTGCATTCGTTTCCTGCCCAAGGACTGGTGCAGTGGCTGCATCCTTCCCACAGCCCCACCCCTGGAATGCTCGGCCATGCCCCCGTTGTGCCCCGCCAGCCCCGTTGGTGCTACGCCACTGTTTGAATCCCACCACCATGGGAACCTGTTACTAAAATTTTTGGATCCCACCACTGACTGCAACTCTATCATCTTCCTGAAGCTGGTTACAAAGTTGTTCAAGACATGAAGCTTCATTTTCCGATGCATGCCACGGAAGGATGGACAATCCTTTTATTCTTATAGAAGATGTGAAGGAAGCGTTGGGATATTTCTGGCATAACCTTGTTGATTCTGTCACCCAATACGTGCTTGTGAGGTAGGCCCAGAGGTGGGATCCAACCAGTTCTCACCACTTCTCTAGAAGTGGTTACTAATTTTTTCTGAGTGTCAAGAAGGGGTTACTAAAGCAACCTCCCTCCCAATAGGGACTGGAGGTGCGTGTGTGCCGTGGCGCCACTGTTTGAATCCCACCACCATCGGAACCTGTTATTAAAATTTTTGGATCCCACCACTGGATAGGCCCCACACATATGCATGACCCCATTCCATAACTCGCTATCCCAAAAATCAGGAAAATAATCATTTTAAGGGTTAGATGATACCAGTTGGGCTAATGGGCTGGCAGCCAGGCATCCCAGAGAAGTGTATCCATTTGTCCCCATGCTTGGATCTTGGACAGCCTTCGACTTTCATATGGTTAATGTTTCTTTATGAAGAGAGGCTATGCTCATATACATAGTATGCACAAAAGCCCGCTCCCCATGTTTTAGTATACACACTATGCACACCAGACAACAAAGATGGAGCCCGCTCAAGTACAAAATCATTCAGCCCAGGTACTGTGTACAAAAGAATAACAATGTAGGAAGACTGGTTGTGAGACCCAAAGCCAGAATCCCAGCACGGGTTGACTGTTCTCACATTACCTAAACAGAGTGCATAAGGGCCAGCTAAACTGTATCAGCGTTACTGATGGGACGGCTGCAGAGGTGGGATCCAACCAGTTCTCACCACTTCTCTAGAAGTGGTTACTAATTTTTTCTGAGTGCCAAGAAGGGGTTACTAAAGCAACCTCCCTGCCCAATAGGGACTGGAGGTGCGTGTGTGTGGCGGCGCCGCCACTGTTTGAATCCCACCACCATCGTTACCTGTTATTAAAATTTTGGGATCCCACCACTGGACGGCTGCTTCTTTGAGTGTGGTCTGGGGAAAGCGAGTTTTAAATCTTTGCTTAGCCATCCAGCTCACTGGGTGATCTCGGGCTAATCCCTTCCTCTTAGCCAAGAGGTTGTCTGAGGATAAAGCTTTGGGAAATCCCACTGCAAGCAACCCTGAATTCTTTATAGAAAGGAGGAGATGCTAATGGGGGCAAATGCACAGGTTGCAGTAATGGATTTCAACCTTACTGTTAAACTAGAATCCCCAATGTATTAGTAAAAATGTGTGCAGTCCTTCAGGGATTACAGCAGTGTGGAGGGATATCATAGGGCTCAAGGGAGCCATATTGCTCTCCTCCATATCCTTGCTCCACCCTTGGTGATCTTTGCCCACCTTCTTAGCCCTTCCTTTGGTCAAGTTATACAGGCTTTGGAGGTTACGTTGCCTGACCGAGCAGCCAAGGAAGTCTGAATAGCAATATGGAGATGTGCATGTATCTCTCAATCACATGAAGTTTCTTCATACCGCTGAGACTGAATGCCAAAAAGAGAAATGGGCTTTTGTTTAAGCCTGTTTCCTTTACTTTAATGATTCATCTCTGTTGACCTAGAGACCATGAGCTAAATTTCAATAAAATCTCCTGAGAAAATTGATCATTCATTTTCTACCTACTATTAGCCTCTTCTGCACAATCAAAAATAAAGGCAGGAAATAAAATGTCTCCTCTGAGGAGTTCTGCAACGTTTTTTAGCCCAAAATGCTTTATTTCCAGCCTGAAAACATTTTGAATGCATCCTCTTTTCTAGTGATTCTTTTGTTGAAACATTTTCATAATGTTTTGCCTTGCTGTGCATATTTCTTTAAATTGTTTCCACTGCACCGTGTTCTCAGCTTGCTCCATGGTCTCACCTGTAGGAAGTTAAGAGCTCGTGTATCTAATCTGGAGGAACCGGGTTTGATTCCCAGCTCTGCCGCCTGAGCTGTGGAGGCTTATCTGGGGAATTCAGATTAGCCTGTACACTCCCACACACGGCAGCTGGGTGACCTTGGGCTAGTCACAGCTTCTCAGAGCTCTCTCAGCCCCACCTACCTCACAGGGTGTTTGTTGTGAGGGGGGAAGGGCACGGAGATGTTGGAATAAGCGACTTCTGCATGCCTGGACACTGGGGGGTGCTGTGTATATCACTCTAACTGTGATGTTGCCTCTCTTGTTTTGCCCTCCCTTGTCTGGGCACAGGAGACCGCCCACTAACTTCCCCTTCTTCCCCATGCTAGCTCCTTACCTCTGCTCTAGCCTTTGAACCGAAAGCAGCATGGTCCACTGGCAGTCTGTTCAGTGAGGGCCTTTCCCACTGCAGCATCCACCTTACTCCCACACACATGATGGCGTTAGTTAAAGTCTTAATTTGTCATAGGGAAAGTAGTCTCTTTAGACTAGGGTTCTTTCTATCTACCTTTTCTTGGAACAAAGTTGTGAACTGAAGATGATTGAATAAATGTAAGTTTTACCTTTTACATTTATGTCTCTGGAGAAGTTTCTAAAAACTGCATTCACACACACTACTGGGCATATCCATGACTCTAAACGAAATCTAACAGGAGATTGTCAGCCCCTTTGAGTCTCCTAAAGGAGAGAAAGGGGGAATATAAATCCAAACACTCTTCTTCTTATTTTGGGTGGTGATATCCTTGAAGCTTTGAGTGCACGACCTATGAAGAATCGCAGCAGAAGGCTTTGAAGCATCGAGGCATTGGATCCACAGAGAAAAAAAGATGGAAAATCACAAAATGGCAGCCAGGAATCGTATCAAGGGGTGAGTGCGAACAAACAGGGAGATTGCAAATGTTTTGCAAACATTTTAATTTACCTGTGTGGAAAAGGACACGATCCTGGAAAATAATTTTGCAGCTGGTAAGGTTACACTAGGATCTGACCAAGCAAGCAAAAATTTCAACTTGTATACAGGTATGTTAGTAACACTTTGCAAACAGAGAGAAATCAATTTCTTCCTTATGTGCACAAATAGGCTCTAAGGATTCAACACATGAAGAAGCCTTATACTGTCAAAGGCTTTCACAGCCGGATTCAACTGGTTGTGCTGGGTTTTCCGGGCTGTGTGGCCGTGGTCTGGTTGTTTCCTTA
Organism: Sphaerodactylus townsendi; assembly: GCF_021028975.2. NCBI lineage: Eukaryota > Metazoa > Chordata > Lepidosauria > Squamata > Sphaerodactylidae > Sphaerodactylus > Sphaerodactylus townsendi. The sequence goes on from NC_059435.1 coordinate 69,687,548, forward strand.
ACAATGGCCATGCTGTAAACATGCAAGAGAGGATTGTACCTATCCCATATAAAGACAGAAATTGAAAAGACTGTACTAGTAAGCCACAAGTCAACTGTTAAAGAATGACTTGAGATAACAGTTGCATTGATAACAACTGCCACTTCAGAGTTGTACTTATAGTATGTTTCTCCTCCCATCCAACAGACACAGGCTTCCCACTTGCATCACCGGTGATTGAAGCGCCTCCATGCTTGCCTGTATACCAGCTCCCAAGGAAACTTCCCAGCAGCATGAGAAGGCTTAAAAAAGCTTTTAAAAAAGCTTTCCCGCTGCCAGGACTTATTCCATCTTTCCAGTAGCATCAGTCTGAAGCCCTAGCCACCAGCACAACAAGACAATGGCTGGGAAGAGGCTGACTGCTCCTGCTACATCGGCAATGGCAGGGGCTCAGGGACACTGGGTGTGGCATCCCGCACAATGGCCCACCACCATGGAAGGCCACCCATCGGAGGATTCACCCCTCGACAAGGGCAAGTGCCCCCAAAAGTGCAAATTCACCAGCATTGCCCAGCACTACTACCACCAGCGGATTCATCCACCCCTCTTTGGATGGGGCTGTTGGCTGGTAAAGTTGAAGGCAGCAGGAAAGAGGAAGACCCAACAAGATGGATTGGCTCAATCAAGGAAGCTGCAACCCTCAGTTTGCAAGACCAGAGCAAAGCTGTCAATTATTGGACATTTTGGAGGCCATTAATTCATAAAGTCTCCATAAGTCAGAACCGACTTGACAGCATTTTACATACACAACATACTAAGTTGTTGTTTTTATAATGCCCACTGATTGTCAAGTACCAGCAGTATAGCTCAGAACAGCACGGGCAGGAGTTCTCCTGTTTCATCCCCACAGCAGCCAATGAGGAAGATAATATAAGAAGACAGCTGAGAGAAAGTGACTCTTTGGCATGATTCATGGACTTATCTCAGGATACGCTATTCACCAGAGGGTCTGAACAAAAAAAGGTTGCTGGAATGTCCAGTATGAATCATGAGACGCTGTTGAGTAACTGTTGAGCAAGCATCTAAGACAGGGGTCTGCAACCTGTGGCTCTCCAGATGTTCATGGACTACAATTCCCATCAGCCAATTGGCCATGCTGGCAGGGGCTGATGGGAATTGTAGTCCTTGAACATCTGGAGAGCCGCAGGTTGCAGACCCCTGATCTAGGAGCACTGCAAGTATCTGTGGCAACAGCAGAGGCCCAGGGAGACATTAGGTCTCTTCAAAAGGATCTACTCCACATGTGAAGTCACAGGGTTTTGCTAAATATTTTTAAATCACTGTTAACTTCCATATTTAAAGAAAAACAAACCTAGGGGGAATACACCATTTGTAAGCCACCATATTTCTGAGATATAACTGTTGAAAAGACTTTCCTTTATAGGTTTAACAGTAAAAAAGAAAAAAAAAGAAACAGAAAATCAATGATATTAAGTACACATAACTATGAGCACTGAGGTTATTTGTCAGGAACATACATATTATATAACTAAAACTGTGTGTGCATGTTCCAATCCTGCTTCCATCTGTGGAAAGAGGGAAATTGCCGTTACATTCTTCTTCTTCTTTTTTTAAAAAAAGGCTGAATTATTGCAATAGAACATCATATAATACAAGACTATATAAAATTTATGGAGCACCTTTTATGAGGACATCCCAGTGGGGCTCAAAGTAATAGCTATAAATCAGTCAAAAATATTGTGGCACAGATTTAATTTTTAAAGCAGAAGAATGCGTATATATAATATATGTATTTATACACACACAGACAGACACAGTTTGCCATCAGTATTTCTCAATGGGAGCTTTCATGAATGCTAACACTCTTCTGTTTGGAAAGACGTGCTCAGCATAAACGAAACCACTTACAGTGTAATCCTAAACCAAGTTGCGCCCTTCTGAGCCTGTTGACTTCAATGATCTTAGAAAGGTGTAACTCTGCCTGGGATAGCATTGCCAATATACCTGCTGCTTTGATGTTGATAAAAGGGTCTAAAAATAAGAAACAAATGTCCTGTCTCTGCCGTCCCTTCCTACAGAGAGCAAAACAGGGGGGGGGGGGCAACATCATGCAACACTGTTTCCCCCACTCTCTGCCCCAAAATGCACCAGCACTGTGAGAATAAGTGAGCCAGTGTGGAGAAGTGGTGAAAAACTCACCGGGTCCTCTGGATAATCTGTGGCCAGGCACAGCCTCTCAGCCTAATCTTCCTCACAGGGATGTTGTGATGATAAAATAGAAGAGTGGGGAACATGAATGCCTCCCTGAGATCCTCAGATAAAGGGCAGGATGAATAGGTTTGCCAACCTCCACGGCCGTTTCTGCACAGCAAATTTAGACCAGGTTGCAGCCACCATGTTGGCCAGGGTGCACGCCTTCGCACGGATGCATGCAGTGGTGGGATTAAAATAATTTAACAATGGCCCCTTCTGCACACGCAAAAGAATGCATTTTCAAACCACTTTCACAACTGTTTGCAAGCGGATTTTGCTATTCCGCACAGCTTCAAAGAGCACTGAAAGCAGTTCGAAAGTGCATTATTCTGCATGTGGGGAAGGAGCCAACCGGTTCTGGTGGTGGGATTCAAATAATTTAACAACTGGTTGATTGCAAACACCATTTTAACAACCGGTTCTGCTGAAGTGGTGCGAACCTGTTGAATCCCACCACTGGATGCATGTCTTGTTTCTTAAAACTTTCCTCCCACCAATGCGCAGCTCCGCAGGCAGGCACCCAGGCCTCCCAGAGTCTTGCTGAAGCCCGAAGCCCCTGCATGGCTCCACAGATGGGAGCCTGGAGGTAAACAAAAGCAAAACAAAACACCACATGACGCGCCTTGCAGCCACGGCCGTTCACTTGGCCGTAGCTGCGAGGTGCATTAAAATGAAAGGGAGTGGAGTCACTTTAGGAGTGAGATCCAGAGGTGGGATCCAGCAGGTTCTCACCAGTTCCCGAGAGTGGGTTTCTAATTATTTGTGTGTGCCGAGAGGAGGTTACTAATAACCGGCTTTTCCACATCTCCACGCCGCCTCCCCTTCGAGAGTCATAATTGCCTTGGAAATCACGAAGGTTCCATATAGGTTCCCTCAGTTCGCAGTCTGGGGTCCTGGATCAGCTCTCTTTCTATGGAGACCCAGGTGGCCCATGTAACCCGGTTGCGCTTTTACCATCTTCGCCAGGCTCCGCGGCTGGCCCTCTCTCCCCGGGCGGATCTGGCCACAGTGATTCATGCAACGGTCACCTCCAGATTAGACTATTGCAACTCGCTTCACGCTGGCCTACCTGAGGCTGATCCGAAACTGAAACTGGTCCAGCATGCGGGCGTTCGCCTGCTCACCGGTGGTGCCTTTAGAGATCATATCACACCTGTTGCAATCACTTGCACTGGCTCCCAGTTGAATTCGAAGCTGTCTTCGTATTGGTGTTAATCCCTTTAAGGCCTTACGCTGTCTGGGACCCCTTCACCTTAGGGGACCGCCTGGCCCCATATGTCCCATCACCGGGTCTCTAAGTGCTCGGGCAGAGGCCAACCTACTGGAGATCCCTGCCCTCTATGATGCGGTTGGAGCCCACCAGGGCCAGGGCTTTTACCGGCTCCTGTCCTGCCTGGTGGAATGCTTCCTTCCTCCTCAGCAACTGGCCTCCATGTGGGACCTACAAGAGTTCCGCGAGGGGTCTGTAAGACTGGAGTTATTCCACCGGGCTTTGGGAGGCTCTGCCACTGATAGGTGCCCATTAATAACAACTAAGACCCGGCTGTTCCTCTTAGGGAAGCTGGGAGCTAATATTGCACTAATTCATTTAATTGTTTTAACTGTTTTAAATAGAGCTATTAACTATTATGAAGTTTTAGTATTTTATCTTGTTATTCACTTGCTGTACTATGATGTGAACCGCCCTGAGCCCCCTGGGGGAGGGCGGTATAAAAGTGAAACAAATAAATAAATAAATAAATAAATATAGCAATTGCAACTAATAATGTAACTCCCTGAACTGGGTTAATCCCTTCCAGGTACTGCAATTCATGGATTCTCAGCCTTTCGTACCTTTTATCTCACCAGTCTCTATCAAAGAACCTGTGTGTTTCACCATTGCTGTGTTCAGATTTGTGAGTTGGGGCATTTTCTATAATGGGATGATTTAGAAATGACCTGGTGCAAAAAAATGTTTTGGGGTTGTGGTGGGGTGGCTGCCCATGGGGGGGGGGGCATCCAACCTTGTGGTTTTGCAGTTCCCAGGGCTCCAGGTTTGTCTAGGAATACCTCTGCCCCCTTTGCTGGGGGGGGGGAGGGGCTGGGCGTAGGGAACCCAGCCATTGTACTAAAATTGATCCCACCACTAGGGTGAGAATCCGCAGAAGTTCCCCCCCCAACTCAAGTTTCATCCTGCCCTTAACCCATGTTAACTGGCCCGTGCAGAAACTGCCCAGGTGAGACTTGGAGATCTCCTGGAATTACAACCGATGACCAGACTGCAGAGAGCATTTCCCCTGGAGAAAGCATCTGCTTTGGAAGGTGGGTTGCATGGCATTATACGGTACTGCCCTGTGGTCTAAGCTTGATCCCAAAATCTCCAGGGATTTCCCAACCTGGAGTTGGCAATCTGTGACCACATGCAGTGGCGTAGGAGGTTAAGAGCTCATGTATCTAATCTGGAGGAACCGGGTTTGATTCTCCACTCTGCCACCTGAGCTGTGGAGGCTTATCTGGGGAATCTGGACGGGGCCTGTGCACTCCCACGACAGCCAATGGCTGGGTGACCTTGGGCTAGTCACAAAGCTTCTCAGAACTCTCTCAGCCCCACCACCTACCTCACAGGGTATTTGTTGTGAGGGAGGAAGGGCAAGGAGATTGTAAGCCCCTTTGAGTCTCGTGCAGGAGAGAAAGGGGGGATATAAATCCAAACTCTTCTTCTTCTTCTTCTTCTTTGGATCCAAGCAGGTGCTTGCATGTAATATTTTTGCCAGTATTCCAGTGGAGACAGTGAAAGGTTATTACTTTTTTAGCAGCTTCTTTAGGGGCACACTAACAGCGCTTTTAACTGAGGAACCTAGAGAAACGGCCGTGGACTTCTGTATGCGTTATTTTGTTACAGAGCTCTTTTTCCCCCGCTGGAACTGGCTCTAAGCCTTTTTTTAAATTAGAGGCAGCCATAGAAAGTATAATGGCAACCCTTGACTGCAACTCCCTGTAAATGAGTTGTTTGAAGGGAGATAAGCCAAGCATGATACAACCCCAAATTAGTAGGCTGCATGAATTATCAACTGACTTTCGGGAATAGGAAGAATAAAGGCAGAAAGGAAGAGCTTTTTGGTATTTTAAAAAGCACTGTGGAAGGAGAGAGGGTGGGATCAATCTGAAGCACAGGAAGTGACAGGCAAAGTGGAATGCCTGTCACTCACATCACATCACATGGGTTCATGGGTTTTCAGCAGGAAATCACAGGGAGAGAATGAGAGACAGTGTGGTGCAGTGAATAGAACCCTGTGGGAAATCTGGTACAAAAATCTGCTTTGCAAAGAAGCTCACTTTTTTAGTATTATCATGACAATTTTTAGAATGGTAAATTGAGGAGCTCGCTGGGCAGCCATTGGTTAAGGAGGTGTCTCAACCAATATTGTTGGGATGGCAATGAAACCGATTCGCAAGATTTGAAATCCATCAAGTCTGCAATCCTGAAATGTCAACTGGTGTACACTTGCCAGTCCTACAAAATTCTTTTCCCAAAACCACAGGTAATCGTCATGTGGAGAAGATGGCAGATTCATGTAGAGCAGGGGTCTGCAACCTTTACCACCCAAAGAGCCATTTGGACCCGTTTTCCATGGCCCCGAAGATCTACCGAAAGGGAGAAGAGGAGGCTCTGCTATGTGAGAGCCTCTGGATTTGGCCCTAGCCCAGTCACCTTTCTTTTCCAGCGGCTGGGCTGGGGAGGGACATGCCTACTATGCTGCACTCCGACCTCCAGAAGCTGGCTGCATGACTAGAGCCATAGCAGAATAAGGCTGAAAGAGCCGCAGGTTGCAGACCCCTGATGTAGAGGAATCCATTCTGCAATTGGCACACTTTTTGCTAGGCAAGAAATATGGATCAGAATAAGTTACCTGAATCCATCTTCTCATCCCACAGTCCCTTGGATTCACACACCCCAGAGGTTGGGCCTGGGGTCCTCACATTGCATAACCAGATATGACTTGCAAATTCTCCTTAATACATGTGAAGATCTGAAGCATAATGCATTTAGAGAGAGGGCTTCTGCCTCCCCCTGTGCCATTTTTGTGGTCTGAAATGGTCCTGGTTTGTTGGCTTATGTGAGCACACAAAACATTTTCCCTTCCATAATCAGGTTACACGCCAGACTGATGAACCTACACTAGACCATTGTCATTTGCAAGAGTTCCCTTCCTCAGATCAACATAAATGGTGAAATCTGCAAATTTTAGAGGCAAGGGTCAGCTGCCTCTGGGGTGGACTTGAAGGTCAAAACAGCTCTGGAAAAGGCTCCACCCCAACACAGACGGAGGCCCATCCAAGTCACATGCAGCACCTGGCTTGGCTGCAGCATTGCCAAGTGAGACCAGTATAGTGGCACCTAAGGTATGGCAGGTATGGTACATGCCCTCGGTGCCACTTGAAAGTGGTCACCATCCCTCCTTGCCTGCCTGCCCACCCACCATACTTGAGCCATCTTCGTGCCTCATCTCGCTCCACCCACTGTCCAGCCACTCAGAGCTGCCCAGCCCCTGGCAGCACTACACTTGCCCCACAACAAGCCAAGCTTTGGGGAGAGGCCCCCACCATCCTGAGCCAACAACCAGATGAACAACTGGCTATCAGGATGACCGACTCCCAATCTGTGTACCCAAGAGGTGCACCAATGCCAAGGGGTGCATTGAAGGCATTTTCTATAGATATGTCCCTGGTCATGTAGCAGTAGCCACCTCCCTTGCTTGGCCTAGGCCCGGCACAAGGCTGCAAATGGGTACCACCATGTGAACCACTTGGCCGGGCAAGGCATCTCGGGCATGGCGCAACTCACCCAGCACACAAACTTCCTCTCTATGTAGGCACAGTTTTGAGAAGCTGCCAATCACACAGAAGTAGGTTGCAGTGTCAGAACCGTCATTCCTGCTCTCCCTCTCCCAACATGCAAAGGGATCATGTGCTTAGGGCTAGCCTTGGCCACGGACCACAAATAAGTTGCAAATCTGCACATGATGAGGACCTTCTGCAATTGCTATCATCCAGGAGAATCTGAAACTGTCCTGATGCCCACTGCTTAAGTATTGTGTCCAAGAATGGGGTCTTTGGTGGTAGTCAGTATCTGGAGAAATTGATAACGGTCCATGGATGGTTTCACCAGAAAAGGCGTAGCAGCCACCTCCCCAGAGTTCCCAGTCTCCAGGTGTGGCCTGGACATATCCTGGAATTACATCACCAGGTTATAGAGAAAATGACTGCTTTGGAGCATGCACTGCTAAGCAACCTTCCCTCACCAGGTTCCATCCTCAACATCTTCAGGTATTTCCCAACCCAGATTTCAACATGTTCAGAACAGCAGCCTCTTGCAAGAAAGCCCTTGCAAGCGACTAGACCAGGGGTAGGGAACCTGCGGCTCTCCAGATGTTCAGGAACTACAATTCCCATCAGCCCCTACCGGCCATGCTGACAGAGGCTGATGGGAATTGTAGTTCCTGAACATCTGGAGAGCCGCAGGTTCCCTACCCCTGGACTAGACCCTTCTCTAGCTCGAAGCCTTAATCCAACAAGGCCAAACCTGTAGGACATACAAGCTCCCTTTCAGTATCCTTCATGTGTAACAAATGAACCCGAGGCTACCCTATACAATGGAGGAATCTTGCATTTGTACTATATTCCAAGTGGATATAGGTATGAGTGGTTTTTATCTGTGCCTTGCCCAACAAACCAATCACCCGTTGGATTACTGGTTGCTCAAGATGGTCATTTTGGGACTCAGTTAAACTATGCCAGGTGGTGTAGTGGTTATGATCAGGTGGGCCCTAATCTGGAGAACCAGGTGTGATTCCCCGCTTCTCCACATGAACCGCAGACTCTTATCTGGTGAACTGGATCTGTTTCCCTGCTCCTACTTTCCTGTGACCTTGACCTAGTCACAATTCTCTCAGGACTCTATCAGCTCCACCAACCTCTCAAGGTGTCTGTTGTGGGGAGTGGAAGGGAAAGGAGTTTGTAAGCTGCCTTGAGTCTGCCTTGAGGAAAGAAAGATGGGGTATAAATCCAAACTCTTTTTCTCTTCTTCACTTGGAGAAGATCCATTGAGCAGTATTGAGCAGTGGTAACCTACACCTATGACTGTTTTGAAGATGAATTAAAGGTGGGGAAATGGCCCACTTTGAATTTTAGGGGATGGTAGAGGGATCTAACGAAACAAAACAAAGCCATGGGTAGCCCATTCTTATTGTCCCTGCTGCAACCAAAGTCCTGAAAGGCTGAATAGGTTCCTCATCTAAAAGGGTGGCTTTCCAGTCATCTTCTTTTTAAGAATATGCCCATAATTATGCTGCCCAATTATTCACTGAATGGACAGCACAGTGGTATCCACTGAAAATAACAATTCAGGTAAGGTTTGGGCTTTGATCTCTCTGCGATAGAACCACAAAACTCAGCATGTGGAAAATTGTCACATAATTATATCCCCCAGTATGCTTAATAGTTCTTGCTGATCTGAAAGCTGTAAATGAATGAATAAAATTGGTATGTTGTACAAAGATGGGTAGGTAATCAAAGCCCTGCGGTAGAGAACCAATAAACTTGGGGACACATGAGAGGCAAAATCTCCTTATTGCTTAAATCTCCCAGCTCTCGAACGAGCCAGTTGTAAAATCCTTTAATCAAAGCTAATAACCTGGGATAATCTTCAAAATAATGACTGTGAAGAAATAGCCAGTGCCTATTTCCGATTACCCATCCAGGTTCATGGGGTTTAGAAAATTGATTCCCACCCACCCACACTCTCCCCCCTCCCAGACTATCTCTGCAATAGCTGAATTCAATTTGTCTGATGTATACGCTTTGACTAACTCCAAGCCAATGCAGAAATGGGGAAATGTTATTGCATATTCATACTGGATAATGGAAGAAACTGTGGCAGAACCTGCTTTCTGGATAAGAATACATTAAACGGACATGATTCATATCGCCTACGCCATACACGGTGGTACTTCACACCTCTCCACACTGGAATAGATCAAACAGCCCCGGCTGCAGAATCCATTACAAAGCCAGCATTCTAAACCGTATATAATAGAACTCCCATCCATTGAAATCAGCGGGGATTTTAAACTGCTTAAATTTGACCCTCAGCATCTTTTCTTCCTTTGCCTGTTTGCAAAGTACTTCCCTGACTTCCTGACAATAAGGGCTGTTCGACAGCGGAAGACACGGCCTCAGAGGGTGGTGGAGTCTCCTTCTTTGGAGGTTTTTTAAACAGAGGTTGGATGGCCATCTGTCGGGACGCTTTGGTTGTGTGTTCTGGCATGGCAGGGGGTTGGACTGGATGGCCTTTGGGGTCTCTTCCAACTCAAAGCATTTATTGCTTCACACTTTTCTCAATAGCAGTTCTGAGGCCATGTTATCTTCACAGCTACATCTCAAATGTCATTTATCTGCATCGTCTATTAGCTGAAGGAGCTGGCCACCTTGTGGATGGAAGGAGACATCCATAAAACGGAGTCAGTCCCAGATCACATGAACCTGCCTGATACTGAATGGGACTTTTGGTCCATCAAGGCCAGTATTGTCTGCTCAAACTGGCAGCAAGTGTTCAGGGTCTTTCTCATCACCTATAGCTAGTTCCTTTTAACTGGAGATGTCAGGGACCAATTCTAGGACATTCTGCCTGGCCAGCAGATGTTCTATCACTGAGCCACAGTCCTTCCCCTAAAATGTTTTAGGATTTAGGCTTACACAGAAGTCCAAATGTTGAAAAATGGGAGGGGGATAAAAAGGCCCATAACATTGTCTGTACATGTACAGATATGGGGGGGGGGGGGAGAGACAGAGTTCAGGTGACATATTGGTGCACAGAGAAGAAGGGAAACATGCAGGGCAGGGGTCTGCTACCTGTGGCTCTCCAGATGTTCATGTACTACAATTCCCATCAGCCCCTGCCACCATGGCCAATTGGCCATGGTGGCAGGGGCTGATGGGAATTGTAGTACATGAACATCTGGAGGGCCACAGGTTGCAGACCCCCTGATGTAGGTAAACCAAAGTGTAGTGGAACCTGGAATTAAGGAAGGGATTTTTTTAAAAAATGGAGCCAAAGGACAATGGACTCAAGGTAAAGAGAAGGAAGGGATATAGGCCTGAGGGCAGACAGACACTGGCCTCAAGGGAAACGAAAACAATTTCCATCTTCACACAAGACTTCACAGGGTCTGCTTCGTGTTAGTTTACATTTCTTTAAGGAGCTTTTTTGTAACCAATTTTATGGTAGTTGTATTTTGATTTTTGAATAATTTCCTTCTGCAATAATGTTGCTAGAGGTGATAGTTTAAGGATTCTCGAAAGAAAGAAATTAATCCATTTGTACTCCAGAGGCTTAAAATTGAGTTCCAGTGCTATTAGTCAGTCCCAGACATGGGGGCTTGAAGCCATTCTATTCACTCATCTCAACCTGGTGAGTGAGAAATGAAAGCCTTTTAATATGTCATAACTTTTAATATTTCACATTTAATTTTTACAACCTACATATTCCAAATCTTTTTGGGGGGTGGAGGGGATCCAAGCACAACTCCAATTAAATCAGTAATATTTAAAATGGCCTCTCGGAAGATTCTATTCCGCACCTGTTCTTTTGGCACCAACAGCAGCAGGCTCTTCTAAGCTAGCATCTGCTTAAAATCACTTCACTTTTGTCCATACTCTGTTCACTGAAAAGGATGCTGATGGATCTGGTGATGACTCGTCTTGAAGATGGGATGGAGGATATAGGTTCACTCCCGACTGGAGATACCCTGGACTTGCAGATACCCACGCTGGGGATCTCCACAACAAAAAGAATGGCCACTGAGACATGTGAACAGTCGTGTGGGGAAGGAAATAATCTCAAAGAGTAGGTGGTTAGGGTAATATTTGAAAAGACAATACCATAAATGTTTCAGAGTTGTATAGGGTTTGAGGTGTGTGTGTTCAACATTCGGCATTCATAAGAACACAAGAACATAAGAACAAGCCAGCTGGATCAGACCAGAGTCCATCTAGTCCAGCTCTCTGCTACTCGCAGTGGCCCACCAGGTGCCTTTGGGAGCTCACATGCAGGATGTGAAAGCAATGGCCTTCTGCTGCTATTGCTCCCGATCACCGGGTCTGTTAAGGCATTTGCAATCTGAGATCAAAGAGGATCGAGATTGGTAGCCATAAATCAACTTCTCCTCCATAAATCTGTCCAAGCCCCTTTTAAAGCTATCCAGGTTAGCAGCCATCACCACCTCCTGTGGCAGCATATTCCAAACACCAATCACACGTTGCGTGAAGAAGTGTTTCCTTTTATTAGTCCTAATTCTTCCCCCCAGCATGTTCAATGAATGCCCCCTGCTTCTAGTATTGTGAGAAAGAGAGAAAAATTTCTTTCTGTCGACATTTTCTACCCCATGCATAATTTTATAGACTTCAATCATATCCCCCCTCAGACGTCTCCTCTCCAAACTAAAGAGTCCCAAATGCTGCAGCCTCTCCTCATAAGGAAGGTGTTCCAGTCCCTCAATCATCCTCGTTGCCCTTCGTTGTGCATGCTTATAGCAAGTGGGTCTGCCCATTTTTTGGTTGGTGTTTGCCCAAACTCCCTTGAAATAGAAACACAAAGTAAAATGCTTAGATAAATTAAAGGCCGCAGCTTTATTAAATTTAACTATGGACTGCAAAAGAAATGATGCTGAACCAAATTCTAATTGTATCAGTGTGGGACTACTTCTCTTCCAAGGTGAGAGCTTGAGCTATAAAGTCTATACATACACAGTATAGTTATAACTATAGTATGTAGTATAATATAGACTATAGTTGTACTTTAGTAGTATAGCTATAGTATATACTGAGCTTGTTTGGGCAACTCTATCAAGGCTCCATTCAACAGACAAATGAAGTGATCAATGAAATGACCGTGTGATGCAGTAGAGCGATTGATTCAAACCAGAGAGGCTCAGTTTCAAATCCCCCATAACCATGGAAGCTTCCCAGATAACCTTGCACCATTAATAGTCTCTCAGCCTAATCAACCTCACAGAGTTGTTGTGATGACAAAAATAGGAAGAGACAAGCATGTATATGACTCTGTGCATCTTAGAGGAAAAGTCTGATAAAATGAAAGAGAGAGAGGGAGATACAAACGTGTGTAGGCAGTTTCCCAGTCGGCAAGCGTGGGTGCCTGTAAAACAACCTTTCAAACAACTACAGATGAATCAACAAATGGTTGAACAAATCATTGAAAAAACGGTTCTGTGTTTGCAACTAGCAATCAGGACACAAGTAAACCCAGTTGATGAACAGGATGCTCGACACCAACTGGTTTGGATCATGTCTTGTTCACCGGTTGCAAACAAGGAACTAATTTTTCAGTGATGCTTACAACCATTTGTTCAACCATTTCAAAATATGTTTCCCACTGCTTCTTTCCCAGTGGTGCAGTACAGAACAATAGACATTTTCTGCAACCTATTGCTTTCCTGTTTCTCCCCCCCCCCCCAAAAAAAAAATGGTAATTGTTGTTGTGATTATTGAGTTATAACTCTGCAGGGAAAGGGATTAAAGACTTTCTTAGAAGAAGAAGAAGAAGAAGAAGAAGAAGAAGAAGAAGAAGAAGAAGAAGAAGAAGAAGAAGAAGAAGAAGAAGAAGAAGAAGAAGAAGAAGAAGAAGAAGGAGGAGGAGGAGGAGGAGGAGGAGGAGGAGGAGGAGAAGGAGAAGGAGAAGGAGAAGGAGAAGGAGAAGGAGAAGGAGAAGGAGAGGAATTATTATTATTATTAGAATTAGGAATCCAGAAATCATGGGAGGAGGAGGAGGGAGGAGGAGGAGGTGGAGTAGAAGAAGGAGAAGGAGAAGAATTATTATTAGAATTAGGGATCCAGAAATCATGGAAACAGATTTTTGGAACCCTAGGCCGAGGGTATACTTCTGCAATAGCAGCTGCTGATCTTTTTAATAATCTTTTCAATAAGCCTCCTGGTAGTACTGCAGGGAGAAGATACAGCCCAAAATGTGGCTCTCTGTCTTGGATGTAGCCATAGACAGTTGAATCAGTGAACCAACATTTAAATCCATCCTAAACAAATGCTGTGTTGTAGTTTAAAAAAACACACAAATAGTAGGTGGTGTTTGCCTAAATAGTCTTCAGTGATGTTACTGGCTGCTGATCTGTTTTAATCAATAGCATTTGACACAAGCTCAGTTGGGACGGGGGTGGGGGGGTGTAAATCAATGCAAACTTGTTCAGTGGGCATCTGGGTCATTTAATGTGAATTGAACATACTGGGTGATCGACTCATGACTGATCACTGCACTTGAACACAGCAAGTTCAACTATCAAATACCTTTGATTAAAAAAATTCACAAGATCCCTTCGTTTAGGGTTCGAAGCATGTCCTCGAGTCCCCTCAAGCAAGTCAGCAGAGAAAAACTGAATCAGTTGAGCTTTCATCTGTGACACCTTGGGATGTTTGCCAAAGGTCCCCTTGTCTCTCATCAATGGTCCTCCTTCACCTGCCCTCAACCTGTACAAACTGTGCTGTTACCATACCGCCCTGGCATAGTGGGGGGAGTGCTTATTCACAGGTATCCCTGTCTGTGTGCCAGCCTAAAGGGTGATGCTGGCATTGCAGAGGTAGAGAGCCCGTTATGTGGCAATAGCCAGGTCTACCTACAAGGGACTTTTAGGATTTTTTCCTTTTCTTTCTGTTCTCATGCTCTCAGCTTGCTTGCCATAGCAGCACATTTTCACTCCATAGCCAAAGAAGAATGTGTCCTCAACATGATACAGTAGCCCTGCTGATTGGATACTCATTTCCAGCCACAAGAGGACCTCTGATGACATTGCCTCCCCTGATTGTCTTAACCCAGATACTCCCTTCTGTAGCTAACTTCTCCTGACCACCTTACAATTCACTCTGCTGTTTCTCAAACAGTCAATCCGGACACCTCCCAGAGGTTATCCCAGCACCTCCCAAAGGCCGTCCTGAAACTTCCCAAAGGTGGTTCCTCACCCTATAAATATCCTACCCTCCAAAGGGCCATTCGCCCAGTGCCATTGACACCTTTCCGTCTTTGTCACTGTTCCCAACGCGTTGCCCCCTGCTGCCATTTTGTTCTGAACCCCAGATCTTCTTCACGTCACAATCAGGTCGTATTACCCATATAAATATATATCCCATACCCCTTTCTATTCCAAAACTATATTCCAACCTATTTTTATCTTAGGAACTCTGTGTGTGCGTGTGTGTGTTTACACTGAATCAAGTGCTTGTGAACCTCTCATCCCTACAATAAAGATTGTCAAATTTGCATTATATTCCTCTCTGTGGATTTTCTTCTGAAGGCTGATCTTCATATAAATTGGTCTTAAAGATTCCCCATCCAGCCTCTTGCAATATTTAATAAGCAGTCTGCTCTGAGGAATTTCCCCCACATTATTGAGAGACTGTGTCTCCATCCTGGGTAACAGTGCTGTTATGGGGTTAGATCCAGACTAAAATTTCCAATGGCAGAATGGAAATTTCCTGCCTCCCCACTTTCACAGCCGCCCACTGATCATCCCAAATTGTTGTTCCTGGAGGACCCTACAAAATGACATGGGAGAGTCTGCAGCAGGAAAGGAAAATTGCTGAAACTGCCAATTTAGTCCAAGTCGCAACATGATCTAGATTAAGAACTCAGGCTGGTCAAGACCTACCAGAAATTTGATGCTGTGAATCACCTATTTTGCAGACCTTGTAGTATCCTCTGTGTGGATAGAGGAGAGGTCATCTGCCCTGTTTCCAGTTCACCCTTCAGACCTAGTGTGGCCAACACAGGAGCTTGTGGTAGCTTCAACAGGCCTCTTTATAGTTTTCAACCAGGAGAAAGCCCTTTCCAATGGAGAAAATTGATACACACTGAAAGACTGCAGCCTCGACCAGTATCTAAGGTATGGCAGGTGGGACATGTGCCTTGGGCACCACTTGATGAAGAAGAAGAAGAGGAGGAGGAGGAGGAGGAGGAGGCGGAGTTTGGATTTATATCCCCCCTTTCTCTCCTGTAGGAGACTAAAAGGGGCTTACAATCTCCTTGCCCTTCCCCCCTCACAACAAACACCCTGTGAGGTAGGTGGGGCTGAGAGAGCTCCGAGAAGCTGTGACTAGCCCAAGGTCACCCAGCTGGCGTGTGTGGGAGTGTACAGGCTAATCTGAATTCCCCAGATAAGCCTCCACAGCTCAGGCGGCAGAGCGGAGAATCAAACCCGGTTCCTCCAGATTAGATACACGAGCTCTTAACCTCCTATGCCACTGCTGAAGGGGGACACCATCCTGCCCATTTGTGTGCCTCACCACTCAGCACTGCTCAGCCACTGGTGGCACCGTGCCCACCCTATGTCAAGCCAAGTTTGATGGAGAGGCTCCCACTAGCCAGCAACAATGTGCACAGCCAGCCAGCAGGAGGACTGACACCCAGGCCGGGTACCTCAGGGGTGCACATGGGGGTCAGATGTGTAGACAGTGGTGCAATGACAGGGTTTGCCATAGGTGCTGTTTTCCATCGGTATGTCCCTGACTTCAACACCAGAACTCAAGACCTAACTGAACCCCCTCCAACACAGGAAGTAAGCCAAAAACAGAAACTAGTTCTTGAGACTTCACTGGAAGCTATACACAAGCATCTCACGTGTATGTGAATGTTAATTGAGAGTGATTAACACTGCGTTCTTGAACACATGGCAACTGTGAGCTCCATAAGGCAAGGAAATATTTTCTTCAGGGAATCCCAAAGGAAAAGAAAGACATTTTGTCTGGTGGCGTTTTGAGACTCGGCGAAGGGGCAGCATGTTGACAATGGAAAAAATAAAAGCAGACTCAAAGAACTCTGCTGCACAGAGGCATGAATAAAATTAATGACTTGTGAAATTATTATAAATTGGGAAGAGGATAATATCCTCTCTCTTGGTGCACACCGGGCTTCCCAGGTGCCTTTATCTGCTAAACTCACTTTACGTCTAGATTAAAGTGACATCATGTGATCTAAGTCTAATGTAAACATCATTGTAATTAACAAGCCAGGGCAAATATTTCAGAATAGCAATAAACAGCATTATTAGTTGGAAATGGAAAATAGATGCTCTACAAGCAGCTAGCGAGAATAATTAAATTCTGTAAACAATTTATGGGCGGGGGCAGTGAAGAAATGTTTCCTTCTCTACTGTACACATCTGATTTTTTTTCCCAGCTGGAAATACATACATAGAAATCTTTCCTTTCATTCCCGCATGAAAAAGAGATACAGCCATAGGAAATACAATGGGACTTTTCAGGGGCTGTGTTTCCTATGACCAAATCTCAAATTCACCAAGCGGGAAAGGGGGACGTTTTAAACAGCAGGTATCTGCAGCAGAATGACAGCAAATATAACCTCTTGGAGATGTTTCTTGCACTCAAAAATTGATTTCATATAAACTCATCTTCAGAAGCAAGCAGATGCAAAGTGTCTGGTTTCAGCTATTCTCCCCGAATGCTACAAATTAACTCCAGTAATTTAATCAAAGAATACATTTCATTCCAACATGCTGCTATTGTCCTTTATGCAAAATAAGATCTTATGCTGATACGGATCATTAGAGTAAAATGGATTTTGGGGAGATGCTTCAATGTGTCTATTTCCTGACTCTGATACAGTAGCCTGAATCTCTTCATGAAACACAAGCAAGCTTTGTGTCTTTTTGTTTAGTTAATTATCCTTCTCCTGTCGTTTTGACATTGTCTGGGGTTTGCCAGATTTTTGTTGTAAGTCAAGCGTCATGATGAGAGACTAAAGGCTAAACTACACAATATCATCGTCGTCATCATCATCATCATCATTATTTTGTTTAATCTCTCAGCTGCTAGTTCTTTAGCTGGTTGCTGGCCTTTCATTACAATTCAAGCTTCTCCCAGAGGCCTAGGACTTTGTAATGTTTCAGCATAGTATCCATGTGGATCCTAGCAGGGTATCTTTTGAATCTGACAGATGATGATGATGATGATGATGATGATGATGATGATGATGATGATGATGATGATGATGATGATGATGATGATGATGATGATGATGATGATGATGATGATTTAATATTCCACCTCTTCCCTTCGGATAAACCAAACCTTAGCAACAAAGCAGGCTTGAGAAAGGCTGGAGAAAAGCTGGGGGGTGCAAGTATGTATCATGCTGCTGAGAGAAATCAGCATAAAAACCCACTTTCCAACACCATTGAATAGAGGACAAATAACCTGTGTGGAAATGGCCTTTGTTACAGCTTCAGGGGCCAATAAATGTAGCGGTACAGCCGGGCTTCGCAGGTTTCCCAGAATTTTCTCAGGCCAGTTGCCGGTAGGGGCCATGTCCCCATCCACCAGTAGAGGGCATGTGGGTTTACTGCAGGGACTTGCAATAGGGCAGCTATGCCTGGCAATCTGTGGGACATGATGAGGGCACGGGGTTACCTGCATCACTGGTCGGCCTTTTAAGAATTAATTTGGGAGATTAATTAAATTGAGCAGCTTTGCAAGAGGCTGGCAACAGTGGAATTCTCCACCAGTGTATACCCGGATCCTCCTTAGGAGATTAGACCTAGAAACGTTCTTCTTCATGTGCAAAGAAATTGGATTTTTATTAAAAGTAAAAGACATTATGAACAAACCAGATTATTTCAAACACACAAAGCCTAAAGAAGCAAAGGGTGGAGCAAGGGCTGCAGAAAGGGATTTGGTTTAGTTGACACATTACCTATCAGAAGATCAAGGAGCAAAGAACGATGCATGTCCAGCACGTTTTGATTCAAGAAAGAGGACGACATTGGGTGAATGGACAAAACCAGACACACACTTGGGGAGTCTGCTACCTAACTTTTCAGGCTACAGCAACACAAATCACCAAGCCTAGTTTTGATGCCATTCGAGCTGCAGTCTTTTGATCCAAATTCCTTTTGAATTATTAAGCATTTAACATTGTTTTTAACATTATTTCCTTAAGCACTGTGCAATGAAGACTTATTGTATATATTATATATATTAATTATTCCTTTAACCTTTCTCAATCTTTGTTTTTTGGTTCCTGGCTTATTATATAGGTTGACTTTTGATTTCTCCTTTGCTTTTTGTTTTTTTGCATTTTTTATAAAGACAGCGCTCCAGAGAAGAAACCTATATTGATATAGTTACATGTACGATTATATACACGGGATCTGTAGATTT
This sequence comes from Sphaerodactylus townsendi, assembly GCF_021028975.2. NCBI lineage: Eukaryota > Metazoa > Chordata > Lepidosauria > Squamata > Sphaerodactylidae > Sphaerodactylus > Sphaerodactylus townsendi. The sequence goes on from NC_059435.1 coordinate 69,706,034, forward strand.
CAAGAGAGTGTAACGCAGACCAGAAAATAAGGACTATCCCTGACAATCCCTAGGGATGACTGGGCCATGGAAAGGGTAGCTCCTGTTTTGAATTAAGGAAGAGTTATTTGGTTATTACATACCTGAGATACTCATGACAGCTTTCCTGAATTCCCCTCATTGCTGGGAAAGGGTAGAGCAAAAGAACACAAATCATTTGCTTTACAGAAAAGAATATGCTCACTCGCTCTCCTTTGTTCCCAGTACCTGTTTTTTATGCATGAACAGATGCAGGGAAGAAATTGACTGTTTTGTTGCTGTGTTTTTATATTTAAATAAAGCCAAAGGATTGTGAGACAGCCGTGCCATTTGTCATTCGTTATTAGGATTCACTTAACTTTTCTTAGCAGCCGGTTCTGATTTTCATTCCAGAGCTCCAAGTGCACATTGATTTGGGAACCTTTACAAAGCCAATGCTTACAGTGACCAAACAAAGCTATGGGGTTGATAACATTCATTCCCCAGGCTGCACCCACCCACCACCCACCCCCCACCCCCACACACTGTGTGTTAGAAAGAGCTGGCAATGGACACCTTTGGAATATAAAGCAAAAGCACTCACGTGAGTCAAATAATTCTATATTCAAATGATCATGGCTCTGCCTATACAGGATTACTCGTCTTAGTATTTACTGCTCTATTACTAGATAATGGGCTGTTTGATTTTTTTTTCCCCCAGAAAAATGCAGTTTATCGATTTGAATTTCACATTTAATTTAATCTTTACAATGGGGAAAGGGGAAAGCAAAACTGGCCAATATGTGTTTTTTTTTTGCCGTGCTCTCTTTTATTCTTCATTACTGTCTTTTACCAGCCTCTGTCCCTAATTAAGCTAATGGCAAGAATTCCGTATTATGCCACTCAAGAGGCAATCAGGAAGGAAAGCCTCCCTTTGAGGATTTGTTGCAGAAACTGGGGTACATTCATCCTAGTAACAAGAAAGCTATTCAGGAGATGCCTGACAAGAGCTGCGGGGCGGGGAGGGGAGAAGGGAAGTGTCTGTATAACTAAACAACATGACAGCCAATTGTTTTCCTGGACCACAAAAGGTTACGCATCTGATCTCAAGCTCCATTTATCCATTGGGGATATAAAACTCTTGCTTCAACTTCTCCCCAATTTTTCATTGGCTAGGACAGCAGTGCAAGCACCACACATTGAATTCTTAGCACTGTCCATCCATTCAAATCCACAGAGCACCTGCCTTCTATTGGTTCAACACAGAGTTGCTAGGTCACCTTGAAGGGGCATATCTATGGAAAATAGCATCTGTGGTGTCAGTTCACCCCTCGGCATCAGCATGCCCCTCGGGTACCCTGCTTGGGGGCCTGTCTTCCTGCTGGCCAGTCAAGTGCCTTGTGGCTGGTTCAGGGCAGGAGGAGCCTCTCCCCAAAGCTTGGCTTCATATGGGGTAGGCAGGTGGCATCAGTGGCTGAGTAGCCACTGACAGCAGGTAGAGAGTGGTGAGGCACTCAGACAGCACATCTGTGGTGGGGAGGCAGGCAGGCACGGCACCCATCTTCAAGTGGTGCCCAGAGCATGTGCCACACCTGTCATACCTTAGATACGCCACTGTCATACCTTAGATACACCCCCGGGCATGTAGAGGATGAAAGGATAGGGTTGCTAGATCCAGGTTTGGGGAACTCCTGGAGATTTAGGGATAGAGCCAGGGGAGAACAGGAACCTCAGTAGGATATGATGTCATAGACCACACTGTTACCCAGGATGGAGATGGAGTCTCTCAGTAATGTGGGGGGAAATTAGCTCAGAGCAGACTGCTTATTAATATCGCAAGAGGTTGGGTAGGGAATCTTTAATACCAATGTATACGAAGATCAGCTCTTGGAAGAAAATCCACAGAGAGGAATATAATGCAAATTTGACAATCTTTATTGTAGGGATAAGAGGTTCTCAAGCACTTGATTCAATGTAATAAACACACACACAGAGAGTTTGTAAGATATTAATAGGTTGGAAAATAGTTTTGGAATAGAAAGGGGTTTGGGATATATATATATAAATGAGGGTAGAATATTTATAGGGTGAAGAACCACCTTTGGGGGTCAGGACGGCCTTTGGGAGGTGGTGGGATAACTTCTGGGAGGTGTCCGGATGGATTGTTTGAGAAACAACAGAGTGAATTGTAAGGTGGTCAGGAGAAGTTAGCTACAGAAGGGAGTTACTGGGTTAAGGCAATCAGGGAAGGCAATGTCGTCAGAGGTCCTCTTGTGGCTGGAAATGAGTATCCATTCAGCAGGGCTACTGTATCGTGTTGAGGACACATTCTTCTTTGGCTATGGAGTGAAAATGTGCTGCTATGGCAAGCAAGATGAGAGCATGGGAACAGAAAGAAAAGAAAAAATCCTAAAAGTCCCTTGTAGGTAGACCTGGCTATTGAAATAGAATGGGCTCTCTACCTCTGCAATGCCAGCATCACCCTGCGAATAAGCACTCCCCGCACTATGCCAGGGCAGTGTGGTAACACCACTCTCCAAATCATTGTTTTCTCAAAGGAACTGATCTCTGTAGTCTGAAGATGAGTTGTAATTCTGGGAAGTCCCCAGGTCCTACCTGAAGCACAGCATCCCTAGTTCCACACAGTGGAAAACCAGGACATTTAATGCCTGTAATTCTGGGAAGTCCCCAGGTCCTACCCGAAGCACAGCATCCCTAGTTCCACACAGTGGAAAACCAGGACATTGAATGCCTGAACCATTGTGTTTTTCAGTAGGTTCTGACTATCGAAAAACCCAGCTCTCGCCTTGTCTGTATCTCTTGTGCCAGATTCCAGTGGACAGCTCTGGCACAGATCCATCTCAGCTACTTGCTTTTTGACCTGTGGCCACGGTGTTTACATAATCCTACTGGCCGGGTCAGAAACATGACAGCTGCAGCGTTCTCGTGGTCGTAAGGAATTGTTAGATTACATCCAGTTCCAAAATGACAGAGGATGCAATCCAATGCACATTTAGCTGGGAGCATGAGCGGGTGTATTGATTGCCTGGGCCGCCGAAGGCTCCTGGCGCTTCCCTCCCCTTGGATGCCTCAGCGGGCAAAGAACGCCGGAAGGTCCTGAAGCGAGAAAACAGCTCTAGCTGAATTACATTTGCGGGTAACATTTGCATTGGCTGGACTCTCCTGATCTGTTTTTATTTTCTCTTGTGACTAAATTTTTAACAGTTAGGAGGGAAGGAGAGCCTGAGGGAAATCAGCCCCATGAGACATACAAACATAGGAAAAAAATCCAGCTTGAATTTCCTTACTTTCCCCTTTCCCCACTTACCTTTGCTGCCCTTTGCTGCGCGCTACTCTCAGCGTGCGGCATCTCTGCGCGGGGTCATCAAAAGGCGCCGTTTCGAGGAGCGCCAGGGATGCCGCGCGCTGAGGGGACGCGAGAGCGGCAGTGTCGGGGTGGCTGCATTGTCGCTGCCCCTGTAGTGGGGAGTGCCGGGGGACCCCGCGCTACTTGAGGAGAGTAGCGCGGGGCTTAAGGTAAGTGGGGAAAGGGCCAATGTTAGTGTGAGGAGGCTGGGCTTCTCTCCAGAGACAATCTTAGTCAGTGGCCAAGAGGGGGAGCTGTCCAGGCCCCATGGACCAGGGGGACTCACCAACCCTTGTGAGGGGGGAGGGCCCACGACAGTCTCATATAAGGTTGCCCATATCTAAGTGGTGGCTAAGAGCTCCTGCTCTTACAACTATCTCCAGGCAATAGTGCTCAGTTTACCTGGAGAAAATGGCTGCTTTGGAAGGTGAATTCTATGGCGGAATGCCCCACTGAAGTCCCTCCCCAAGCTCCACTCAGCCTCCATCCCAAACTCTGCATTATTTCCCAACCCGGAGCTGTCAAACAACCTAATCCAGTGGTGGCAAACCTATGGCACGGGTGCCAGAAGTGGCACTCAGAGCCCTCTCTGTGGGCACGCGCAAACAAAGTCCCCCCCGCCACCACATCTAGGCTGGCCTGGGCTGCTGGGCTCAATTATTAGCATTAAACCTCAGACCTAGTTTTGGGGAAGCAGTGTAGGTTACCCTGTTAAATGCTGTTAAACCCCACTGATTTTCATGCGAAGAACTAAAGCGTGATCCTTTACCTGGGTGTAAGCTCTGTTGCTAGCAATGGGGCTTGCTTCTGAGTAAACCCTCCTAGTGTCGTGATTCACCCATTGGAAGAGTTGCACAGTTGCTTCAAAGCAAAGCCACCGACTACCACCAAGCTTACTCCCGAGTAACGCACGCCTTGGAGCCAACCATTTTTTCTAAACTAAAACCTCAGTATTCAGGTTAAATTGCTGTGTTGGCACTTTGCGATAAATAAGTGGGTTTTGGGTTGCAGTTTGGGCACTCGGTCTCGAAAAGGTTCACCACCACTGACCTAATCCCATGTCAGTTCTGTGCTGCTGCTTGCCGGGCTGAGTTTAAATGCAGCCAAGGCGGTCACCTTTTTGTACAATCAATATATGTAAATAGGCTCTTGGAGCTCCAGCCAGCCAGGGGGCCAAATCTGCAGTCAGGACAGTCCAGGGGCATGACTGCTGGCGGGGCCAATGGTGGCTTAAGGGCTCGCTGATACAGTTGCCAGTTCCAGGTTGGGAAATACCTGCAGATTTGGGGTAGTGAAGTCTGAGGAGGGCGGGGTTTGGGAAGGAGAGGTCTTCAATGGGACATAACGCTGTAGAGTCCACCTTCCAAAGCAGCCATTTTCTGCAGCTACCGCCTGGAAGTTGGCAAGCCTATCCACTGATCTGGTTGACTCTTGCCTCTCAATCAACACACATAGGATTGGGCTGCTATGCTTATATACAGGAAGTCATTTGTGGGTGAAACAAAGAATCTTGGCGGGTATTTAATAATTAGTGAATGTAGTGCTTAAGAGCAGGGAACTCTAATCTGGAGAACTGGGTTTGATTCCCCACTCCTCTACATGAGCAGCAGACTCTTATCTAGTGAACTGCATTTGTTTCTCTGCTCTGACCCATGAAGCCTGCCGGGTGACCTTGGGCCAGTCACAGTTTTCTCAGAACTCTCTCAGTCCCACCTACTTCACTAGGTGTCTGTTGTGGGATGAGGAAAGGAATGAGTTGTGAACTAATTTGAGACTCCTTGCAGTAAAGAAAAGTGGGGTATAAATCCAACTCTTCTACTTCTAGACACCCCTGAATTCGCAATGCTGTGGTGAGAAAAAGCCAGGTCTCAAAATATATCTTGATACAACAGTGTGATGAAACCAGAACAGCTTAGAAACTTCAGGAAATTTTATAGTTAGATAAAACTTCATTATTTAAATAGCACTGGATGCTCTGCAGCTGATTATGCAGTCATTAAAGTAGAATGAAAATAATACGGCTGTAATTCTATTGTTAAAACACATCTGTTCACATTTCCTTTAATATCCACCCAGTATTCTCTTTTTAAAGGCACTGTTGAAATAACTATTTTGTACCATATGCTGCTTGGAGAAAATGCAAATTTGGTTTTGTAGTTGCTTGTTAAGTGCAATTTTATGGGGGAGGACCCAGCAAATGGGGATTTTTACAATATAGGAAGTTCCGTCTTGCCAGAGGTGAAGCTAAACTGATCCGGACCAGCACGTGGCACCTGTTATGACTCCCCACCCCCACCCCAAACAGTACCGGTAAGGAATTTAAGTTACTTTCATCTTTGAATCCTTCGCATGTTTGTTCAAATGTCTCCATGATCTGCTCCCGTGTAAATGTACCTAAGTTTATCGAGGCAAAGTCAAATCCCACCCTGCTGAAAGTTAGCAAGGCACAGAGCTCATGAATTAGTAAGTTTTTTCATGGCCTATTTCTACTCTGCCGAGAGGGTTGATGCTGCTGCTCATTTGAATATGTCCTCATTTCCTTAATTGAAGATTACAGAAGAAGGAGAGAAACAAATCTAGTTAGAAGTAAATCCCATTTTATTCAGTAGGGCTTACTCTTAGGAAAGCGTTCTCAGGATTCCAGCCGAAGAAAGCAGCCCTTTTGCACTCTTTTGGGAACAACAATGAATACAATGGGACTTACTTCTGAGCAGACGTGTGTAGTAGAATAGTGCTGCTAGTCACAACAAAAACAAGTCATTTTAAAATTAGCCAAGTCGGAAACCAAAGTGTACGGACCCCTTCATACTGCTGTTAGCTGGAGAATTCTCATTTGCTCACTTGGGCCAATTGCACTCCTTGCCTGCCGCTCTTCAGCTGATCAGCGGGTGGCGACTGGAGTTAAAGGAAGGGAGTTAGTCGTCCTGGGGAAAAAACATTTTAAAAGTAAACAAGTCCTTGGGTACATACTGGAGGGGCTGAGTACAACGTTCCTGGAGATTCCTGGGGCCACCTACAATTGACAAGAGGAGGATATGCAAAAACCATCTTTGTTGTTATTTGTTAACATTTGTCTCAGTGTCCTGCTTTAGGTTTGCAAAAAAATGGCTGGAATTCTCCCTCAATTACAACTGTTCTGCAGGCAACAGAGATCAGTTCACCTTGAGAAAATGGCCACTTTGCAAGGTGGGTTCTCTATGGTGTTACACTCCATCAAAGTCCCTCCCCTTCCCAAAACCCAATTACCTCAGGCTCTGCCCACAAAATATCCAGGTATTTCTCAAGCCAGAGCTAGCGACCCTATCCTGCTTGCACACAGCAAAACGTATCTCACAGTCACAGACCCTGCAGCTTTTACATGTACTAACATACAATCTAATTATAGGAAGGAGGTTGGGGAAGTTTTATTTTAAAGAGCCTGATCCCCAAAATCTTGGGAGGCTGTGTGAGTTCCCTTGGTTTGCAATAAGGGTTCGTCACAGTAATTAAGATTCACTGCCTGTGGATTAGGGTTGTGAGCTTCCAACAGAGGCCTGAAGATCAACCAAAATTACAACTGATCTCCAGACGACACAGATCCAACTCTCCTGGAGAAAATGGCTGCTTTGGAGGGTGGACTTTACGGTGCTACACCCTGTTGACATCCCTCCCCTCTTCAAGCCCTGCCCTCTCTAGGCTTTACCCCAAAATCTCCAGGAATTTCCCAACATGGATATAAATATCCTACCGTGGAAATAGCGATGGTCAACTAGCAACCATGAATGAAGTGAAGCTTCAAATTAGTCAGCCTCTGAATGCTAGTGCTCTGAGGCAACATGGGAAAGGCCTTGGTCCCAATGCCCTGTTTGGTAGCCTTCTAGGGCAATTGGTTGGCTGCTGTGTAAAACGGGGTATTGAGCTAGAACAGGGGTAGGGAACCTGCGGCTCTCCAGATGTTCAGGAACTACAATTCCCATCGGCCATGCTGGCCGGGGCTGATAAGGGAGTGTAGTTCCTATTATCTCCTAGGCGATTCTGAACTAGAAATATGGACCACCGGTCTGATCCAGCAGGGAGGTTCTTGTTCTCAAATTCTCAGCTAAAGAACATAGCGAAAAAGGACTGAGATATTGCAAAATTAATTAAAATCACTTCAGGGAAAATTAGGCTGAATATTCATTCAATAATTATTAAGGAAATTATCACAGTGTACCAGTCTGTAAGGAGTTATGAGCGTGATGAGAATAAAAGACATCAATTACGAACACTCAGTCTTCAAATAATTACAGAGAGTGAAATGTTTCAAATGCAGCTTTATTACCATAGTTGTGACTTACAGACGCGTGAGGTTATATAATGTACCATAAAAATTAATTAAACCTCATTAATGTGAACATTGCAAGGACAAAAAGAAACTTTTTAATGCTTTGCCTTCTTTAGAGGTTCACAGTGGATACTGGAAACTAAAATTCCAAAATCCACAGCACCAGAATAAAAATCAAGCTGCTTTGCTGTAGATGGTGAGACTCCCTCGCTCAATAAGTACACCACAACGACAGGCTGGAAAAGGAATGGGCCACAGCCCGTTTATTAAACAACAAACATATAAACAAGAACTATATACATGTCAGGCTGGGAAATAGCCCAGATTATACATCACATCCCAATGAATGGGAAACTGGCTGGGAAGGGAGCCCAGAGATCATACTCCCTGAATGCTTCCACACTTCCCAGCCCTGCTAATGAGGCAGGGCACCGGCTGAGCCCCAAGGCACGCCCCAGCCCGTCTTCACTCCCGTGCTAAACTGGGGTGTGGGGCACCCGGCGGCCCAAGCCCATGGCCACCTAGCGGCCCAACCCAACCCACTCCCTGGGGTGTGGGACAGCTGAAGCCCGACCTGCCAGCCCGCCAGCCTGCCCATTACCCGACCCCTCATGGGAGGCGCCAAGCCTGGGAACCCCAGCCCGGAGGCTGGTCTCTCTCCCAGATGTCGACACCGTTGCCACCAAACCAGCGGACCCTGCGACAGTGGGACCCAAAATCCGCCAACCCTAAGTGGGAGGATTGGGTGGAGCCTGCCTCTGCCTTGGTTCGCCCACGCCCGAGGAAGAGGCGTGAGACCCGAGAAGGCATTTAGACTGTGAGCTCCTCCCACCTTTTTGGGGGGAGCCAATCATTGCACACCGGTTCTGCAGCTGCCACCAGGCCATTACATGCCCTCTTGCCTGCGTTGCTCCTTACGGCAGCAATGGCTGCCCCTGGTTGTCAGGTGCATCTTATTTGCTGTAGATGGTGAGACTCCCTCAACTCAATAAGTACAATTCCACAACGACAGGTATTGGAAAGGAATGGGCCACAGCCCGTTTATTAAACTTAACAAGCTTATAAACAAGAGCTTATATATACATCAGAGCTGGGCTGACAAGCAGAATTGCTTATCACATCCCCAATGAATAGAGGAAACTGGCGGGAAGGGAAGCCCAGAGATCATACTCCTGAATGCTTCCACACTTCCCGCCCTCTACTGAGGAGGCGGGCACCGGCTGGGCAGCCCTGCCAAGACGCCCCAGCCCGTCTTCCTCCTGATAACTGCTTCGCTAGGTGTGGGGCACCCGACTAAAGCCCATGGCTTGCGCCTAAGCGGCCCAACCTAACCTCACACTCCCTGGGGTGGCCGAGTAGCAGTGACCCGAGCCTGCCGACCCGCCAGTCCTAATTCCCCGCCCACCCCGACCCTCACATAGGGCATGGCAAGCCTGGGGAGCCCCAGCCGAAGGCGCTCGATTCTACTCCCCAGATGTGCGACACCGTTTGCAAACCCGCCCGCGAGAGCTGCCCTCCCTTTGCAGCTTCACCTAGCTAACTCCTCAAGCCTGAGCCGGTTCTGGCTACAAATCTAAATCCCACCTGACTTGAAGGGTAAGCTGAACTGACTAGCGACCACAAGTCCATGCCCCATTGGGACAGAGGCATGGGCGCCATCCGGCTGGAAAAAAGGTCCATGATGTCCCGGGTGATTTGGGGTGTTCTGGCCACCGCTTCCCCGAGGGAAAGCACCACCTTTGGCGGCCGCCTTGGCAATGCTTTCTGCAGGGCCCTATCCGCGGCCAGTGGAATACCACCGCTCCGCTTCCCGGCGGAATCGAGCCCGCTGCACCATCCTGGGACCAGACCAAGGTCATGTGGGCGGTGCCTGCAGCGAAAGCTCCCTGGCGTGGCGGCCACCGCAATAGCGCAGGTCAAGCCGGCCCTGACCTGGCAGGGAGATCTTCCTCCCAAGGTGGATGACCAGGAGGTCGGTGTAGCCAGCGCTGAAAAATGTATTCAATGACGCTTGGGCTCCAGCTCATGCCGCAAAGCATTACGTGCCCTGCCCCAAATCCAGGAAATTCTTCACGATGCGCCCGCAGTCCGGGTCACCGGCCCCATTGGGACTTGCAGGCGTAGTCCCGACTTCTGTCGGCGAGGCTGTGCCCCGACTTCGGCCACACCTTTGCCGATGGAGCGGTCTGCGGCGTCCCTGGAGGCACTGAGGAGAGGAAATCAACAAAGTCAGGTGTGGGCGAGATATGCGCCCGAAAAGGCCCTACGACCGCCACCTGCCCAAACAGCAGATATCCTCCGGGGCCCTGCTCTTCTGCTGCAGCCGGGCGTCGCGGGCGGCCCTATTCTGAAAGAGTGCAGGCCCGAACTCGATGGCCGGTAGCCCCGGCATGAGCCAAGCATGCCCTGAACACCGCCAGCATTTGGAACCTGGTGAGGGGGACTCCATCCTCGTGCACCAAGAGCATGCCACCCACCCGGCGAGGCCCAGCTGTGCCATTGCCACTCAATAAGGGGAGGGAGGGCAGGGTGGCGCCGCCCGGTGGGGAGCCCGGCATGGAGACCCAGGCCCACGGCCCTCTTGGTGGGATTTTTTTGAATGAGCCAGCCAAAGCGTGAGACCATGTCCCCGGTTGCGGGCGAGGTGTTCCCATTGCAGCGGCGGTGCTGGAAAGGTCGAACCCTGGTAGAGAGACTCAGTTCCCCAGGCCTGACAAGCCCCGGTGGAGAGCCAGGTGAAGAAGGCGGCGGCGAAAAGCAAGGCGCTCATGGCTGGCTACACCACCCTAGAAAGCCCCTGATGACCGGCCCTCAACGCGCTTCCCTTGGTGACCGGGCGCTGAGGTCCCCTGTCTAAGGTGCCCACCCGCCGCCATCCAGTTTCACTAGGCCGGCTTAACAACAAAAGCGCCTTGGTGGCGCTTTCAGGAAAACGAGGAAACCTTGCGGTAGAAAGCGATGCTCGCTGATTGCACCCCTATGGTGTCGCGGGTGCATCCCACTGCCATGGAGCAGGACCAACATACTGCGAGGAGGAGGCCAGTGTCCACTTGCACGCCGCAAGCCCGGTACTTCGAGGGCCTGTGGCTCAGGCTCAAATCAGCCCATACGGCTCACGGTCGTATTGCCTGCACGTGGCGGTGCTAACGAGGTTCAAAACTTACCCTGTAGTGGCGTCCATCATTGCCAAGGCTCCACCTGAAAGGACGCCCGGCACAACCGCTGAGAGCGGCTCCGGCATGAGGGCCATGGCCCGGAAAAGCGATCCACCTGCTGGCGAGGAATAAAGCATCAGCAATTCTCATTCTGCAAACCTGGAACAAAAGCAGCACAAAGAGATGTTATGGTGAGGCAGGTAAGAACCAAATTGCGAACCAGGCGCATGAAGCCGAGCCGACGGTTTGCTACGACTGTCTGTTTACCACGCGCTAACCCACTGCCCTGGTTGTTTGCACCAGAAAAGCAATCCCGTTTGTTTTGCCAGAGGCCGCGCTTTGCAAATGTGCACCGCCACCGGGATGGGGAACAGCTCCAGAAAAGTAAGATCCCTGGTGATGCCCTGCGGCGTTGCCACTAATTCTGAGGGCCAAAGGCCCTGTGCTCCACTGGACCCCTGAAGAACACGCTGAGAAACCAAAAGCCCCAGAGGCATCAGGAGTGCACCACTGCAGCTCCAAGCCAGGTTCCCAAAGCTGGTGCCACAGGGAGATGCCGTTGAAGTTTGGGATGAAGGACAACTTTCAGACCTGTAGGTGCTTCTTTCATGCAGGGAGACCCTGATGTGATGAGGTCAGGGGGGATCTTGCAGCCCGACAAGGACCACCGCCAGCGGGGAGCAGAAAGCTCCTCGCCAGGGCCACCTACCCCGGGCAAGCAAAGAGTGAGGTGGCAGAGTAAGGACTGGACCAGGTAGCACCCTGCATTTTTTGGAGGGGAAGAAGCGGACCAAACGGGGCTGAAAGGGCTGTAAGCTTGTCAGCGGGGAGTGAGGGACGTGCCTAGAACCGTAGTCCAGGTGAATGCCCAGGTAGCTGAGGGCAGTGGCGGGCCCCTCCGTCTTGTTGGCTGGAGCCAAAGGGGACCCCCAGCTCGGCGGCCGGGACCTTGGAAAGCCTGAAGGGCACAGCTCACACTCCCGGGTGCCCTGCCTGCCGATAAACAAGAAATCATCAAGGTAATGAGTCACCTTAGGCCGGGAGGGCACCCGCTGCCTAAAAGCCGGCCCATTCGAGGAAGGTGCTGAGAAAGTCTCAAAGGTGTGGCGCCAGGCAAAGAAGGGCAACCCATGGGCATTGGCCTTGTCCACATACCAATTTTCGCTTGGAAGTGGATGCCCCAGCAGCTCGAAGTCCAGGGGGGAAAATGGGCAGGAGCCGGAAGATGGACTGAATATCACACTTTGCTTTCAGGGGATGCCCCCGGACCTCGCCTGCCTGATGCAGAGGATGGCTTCGTCCAGGGGTGGCGTAGCGGTTCCCTGAATAACGAACAAACCTCTGGGGTCAATGAAAAAAAAATTCGCGAATTACGCCCGAGAGGTGGGAGAGGTGTTGAATTAAAGCGAAACTCCCGGGGCTTTCTTAGGCACGACGCCCAATAGGGGAGACCCTGAGGGTTGGGAGGGAGGGTATTGACAGAAAGGACGCACAGCAATGCGTGACCTGGATTTCCATATTGAAGCTTATCAGCCACCGCCTCCAGGGAGATCGCTAGGACAGATTTTAGATTGCTGGCATGGTAAAGCCCGTGGCCCGGTGGACGCCTTGGTATGAATGCGAGGAAGCCAGAAGTTAAACCCTCCCCAGCAGATGCGCGAGCCCCCCTTGGCTCTGGGTAGAGCTGCAAACCACTCCAGCAGCACCCCACATGAGCGTGGGAAGGGGCCAGAGACTTCGCAGCTGAGCGAGCACCTCCGGTGTTTTCGCGGTGAGGCGAGCACACGCCCTGGCCACCCGGCATCTTTGTGCAGGAGGGTCTGGCGCCGGGCCCGGGCGACCAGACCTGCCGAAGGGAGGCGTCCCTGCCCGTTTGCCCAGGACAACTGATCCTGCTGTGCTGGCTGCCGAAAACAAAGGTGAGCACAAGAGTGCTCATATCTCTACATTTCTGCCGCTGGCAAGCACCTTTGTTGGAATTCCCCAGCACAACCTTCCTTGGCCCCCCACCAGCCCGGGTAGGCTCCTGCGAGGTTTGGTGGGAAGCGGGAGGATCCGCCGCCCCTCCCATGGCGGAAGCTGGACCCGCGACCATCCAGGTTTGGTGCGTGGATGAGGCCGGTCCCCAACGGTGCTGCACTTGATGCTAAGCGCTTCCTTCGCGGATGGCCGCCAGAGTGGTAAGCGATGGCCGCGAGTCTCCAACCAGCGCTGGCCAGGCTACGAAGCACATATGGAGCGCATGTGAGCTGCGCAGATGCCAGGCTGCGCAAAGGAATCAGCTGCCCGATGAGGGGCCAGGAATTCCCGTGAAATACCTGCAGCCAGTTGTTGAAATTCCGGCTTCGACGCTTTCGCCTGGTCCCTTCCGTTTTTTTGTCGGCCTTCCCGCCGAGCAAACCCAACTCCCCCTCCCGCCGCAGGAACTTAAAGATATCCACATAATAATTCCATCCAGCGCCTTCCGCTTCCCCGGAGCTTCCTGGGGAGGTGGGACCTCGAGGCTGAAAGCGTTGCCGCCCGGGTGCGTCTCTGAGCTTCGGGCCGAGGGGATGGCGCCGCCGCTCCCGAAACGCCTCGCGCTTTGCTTAAGCCGCGGTGGGAGAGCAGGCACCCTCTCCCCGCACCCAAAATTCCCCAGTAGCCTGCGTCCAGTCATCATCCTTCAGTAGACTCACCCGGATGATGAAGAGCTGGGGGATACGCCTGGAGGAGCAGGGGAACGCCTGACGGCACCGCTTCCTCACTCCTGCCACCTCGCGCCCCGAGGAGGCCGGACGGACGCATCCACCGATGTGGACTGGCGCTAACGGGCCGAAAGTTGCAGCACATCCGTTTGCTCCACTTTCCCGGGGAGGCCCCTCCGGCGCCAAGCACCCGGCCGGCGCCCGGCGTGGTGGGCTCCAGGAGCCCCCGACCCCGAGGTGGGGCCCGACTACGCCCGGCCCGCTCCGCCCGGCCAGGACTTTGAGTAAGATGCAACAGGGTGGTCCGGGGCCAGGTAATCGCGGACCAAGGCAGGATGCGGTGCCCAACCATGGCGCCCGTGTTCGGGCGCTGGAAGATGCCGGGCGGGTAACCCCCGGGATCGCGGGGAGGGCCCTCCCAATGGAGAGACTGTCCCGCCATGCCGAACCCGGCCGCCCCTGCCCGATGGGGAGACAAGCCCGAGCCCAGCGGCGGCCCTCGCGCGCCAGTGCTCCGATATCGCCCAGCGAACCGGGACGTGCGTCCGACGATCCCCGGGCCAGTCTGCGGCCTGGACCCTGTTCCTTGCAGACCGCACGCCGCTTCCTGCCCGACATGGCGCCGCGCGCCCTCTGCAAGCGAGGCTGCCTGCGTCTTGTCCCTTTTCGGCCCCATGGCGGCTGCGGAGGACCGGCCCAGAAAGAGTGAAAAGGAAGAAAGCCGTTGAAGCAGAGAGAGAAACAAGGGATAGCCAGAGGAAGAAGGAAAATCAGCTAAAAAAGGAAAGAAAAGAAAAGGCCAGTCTCCTTCCAGGCCTTACGCGAGACGCCAACGCGACCATGCCTTGCTGGTTCTCGCCGCCGGGAAGGGCGCGGACCGGGGAAGGCGTCTAGATATACCCAGGCTCCTCCCGCCTTTTTCAGGGGGAGCCAATCATTGCACCGGTTCTGCGCAGCTTGCCACCAGGTGTACCATGCATTGCCCCTTTATCTTGTCTGGCGTTTGTTCTCAATTCACCACGGCAGCAATGGCTGCCCCTGGTTATTCAGGTGCATCTTATTTTTTATACATATATTCTCTTAACGCAGCTAAGTCAAAGGTTGAAAATAATCACAGTGCCATTAATATTGGCTGTCCAGCAGCAATTGCAGTTTACGCCAGTAGTCTTTTTGGAGCAAGGAGTTTGAAGATGGTGGTTGATTTTGGGGCAAGCATGAATGACTTTGTCAACATTATTACTAACGTTATTAGTCTGGTACTGTCTTTGACATTCACGTCCTCCATTTTGAGAGGGATATATATACATGCAAATGTCTCTGACTTTTCAAAATAGTGAAATGATTGAAGATTGTATGTACCAAAGTTCAACATTCTACGTCATGCAGAAATCCCCTTCCAAGTGGGCTATTGTATGACACAAATAGAGTAGATCAGATGTAGGGCGTTTCCCCACTTACCTCACCTCTGCTTTGCTGCGCGCTTCTCTCAGTGCGCGTCATTTGTGGCGTGCGCCCCGGTTTCCCCATGACGTGGGGTCATCAAAAGGCGCCATTGCAAAGAGTGCCTGGAATGACATGGGCTGAGGAGACGCGACAGCAGCAGCATTGGGGCGGCTGCGTTGTCGCCGCCCCTGTAGTGGGGAGGCGCAGGGGACTCCGCGCTACTTGCGCGCAGCAAAAGGTAAGTGGGAAAACGCTGGTAGAGATTGTCCACTGGCAGACATAACCTTGTAGCAGTAGAAAAACCAATCTGGAAAGAAAGATACCAGCATGGAAAGCGAGAGTAAATTGCTCATCTGCCCCCATTCGCACAAGAAATTGAGGATGAGTATAAATTCTGGACTTAAAGAAAAAACTCCACAGATATTTATTTACTTTATTTATATCCTGCCTTTTTCCCCAGTGAAGACCAGCAGCATTTTAACATTGTTCTCTTCTCCATTTTATCCTCACAGGAACCTTGTGAGATAGGTTAGGCTGAGAATATATGAACGGCCTATGATTGCCAGACACCCACTGGTAGCAGGGAATCCCCTGCTTTGGTTCCTAGCCTCCAGGAATTTCAGCCAGCCAACAGTGGAACTTACTGGCAGTAAACATAAGACCAAGGTCTCTGGCATCTGCAACATGGTGATGGCATTTCCAGCCTGCACTGGAAGTGATGTCATCCCATCGCCAACTATCACAGGAAGCTCTGGTGTTTGGGCAAAACTCTATGGCAAAACAGCAGCTACTGCCAAAATATCAGTGCCTCCACGGTCATTGCCAATATAATGATGTCACTTCCGGTACTCTAACGGTAACTTCCCACCGCCACCTGTTGCCAGGAGGTAGCTGCCAACACTAGACTGACCCAAGGTCACCAGCAATCTTCTATGGCAGAGTGGGAATTCAACCCTTGATTTCCCAGAAACTAACACTTTAACCACTACAACAAATTGGCTCTAGCCTGCCAATTTAAATTTAACCAAAATAATACAAAAAGATATTTTATATAGGGATATTTGTTTCTTGGAGTTCCCTGTTGTGCCTTGATGCAATATTTGCTACAGCTTTGTGCGATCTTGAATCACCCTGTTAAAAAGAAGTACCTCTTATTGGTATTAAAATATGTATGCTGGCAAACAAAGAGGAGATTTTTTGGCTTACCCTGATGTAAAATAGCTTGCTTTATAAAGCAAAGGAGACAAAAATGGCAGAAAACTGTGGTACAGCTCAGGCCAATTCTATCCACTTGAGAGGCAGTTTTGAATGAATATTAATAAGATTGTTACTAATACAGAAGCATGAATGTTCCATGAAACTGGGATACGAAGTTCCAGAAAAATTCTCCTTAAGGGGCTGTCTAAACATTGAAAACGGCATGTCTGAGATGGAAAGTGAAAATAAATGTAAAATTTACTGTACAGTCTTATGAATAACCCTGCAGGATACTGACTTTATTCAAAAATGTACTGCAACTGTATAAAGCATACAAGGGCCCATGATGAGTATCCTTTCATAGTCATTAGTGGCTATAAATGTGATTGATAGGTGTCTGACAAGCCGTTTAAGGAAAGAGCATTTTCCAGAACTGATTTGCACAGAATGGCTAAACAAATAAATAAATACCCATCTCACATAAATAAGATTTTATGAGCTGTAGAAAAAGTGTAAGTGTGGCAACATTATTGTTTGGGATACTGTACTTTCACTGTTTCACCTGTGCAGGAAAAAAGGGGGGGAAAAACTACAGGGACTCCTAATTCTTTTCCAATTAATCAAAAAGCTTGGGTAATATAAGCTCCTCTTCTTAGAAAGCAGATCTGCAAATCTCATTGTGCTTATATCAGACGATTAATCTGCCCAGAGTTTGATGCACAACGTACAATTTTTGTGAACTGGGTTGGATTAAAGCAAATGTTATAAACCGGGCCATTGGCTTTGCATCAGTTCCGATATCAAACTAATCTGTTCACATATTGATGTCTTGGAAATGGAAGGAAGGAAGGAAGTCATTGGAGAGACTTCTGTAAGTATTGACAATGCTTGTAAATGGCAGCTGGCCTGGTTACTATAGCAAATAAGAAGAGTCTTAAAACAATCAGATAGGGAAATGCAAAAGAAACAATCAGATCTGGAAATGCAAAAGAAAAGAATGACACAAAGGGCAGGTATGGTCATTAAAGAAAGCTGACATGCAACACACTTTCAGGTCCTGGGAAACGCTGGGACTATACAACTATGTATACCACTATACCACGTATGTATAGAAGAGAAGAGAAGAGAAGAGAAGAGAAGAGAAGAGAAGAGAAGAGAAGAGAAGAGAAGAGAAGAGAAGAGAAGAGAAGAGAAGAGAAGAGAAGAGAAGAGAAGAGAAGAGAAGAGGAGCTTTGGATTTATATCCCCCCTTTCTCTCCTGCAGGAGACTCAAAGGGGCTTACAATCTCTTTGCCCTTCCCCCCTCACAACAAACACCCTGTGAGGTAGGTGGGGCTGAGAGAGCTCTGAGAAGCTGTGACTAGCCCAAGGTCACCCAGCTGGCATGTGTGGGAGTGCACAGGCTAATCTGAATTCCCCAGATCAGCCTCCACAGCTCAGGCGGCAGAGCTGGGAATCAAACCCGGTTCCTCCAGATTAGATACATGAGCTCTTAACCTCCCACGCCACTGCTGCTCCTAATACATGTTGTAATTTCTGCATTATTTACAACATCACATGAATGCTTTGTTTCAGGTATTTTCAGATTTCTGCGTGTTTTTCAGGTTTCTTCAGTCCAAGCCCTATTGTTTTGTTTATTGGATGGCCCATGCTGTGACTTGGATTAGACTCACACTGTGTAACTTATCTTGAGTCTCAGTGAGAAAGGCCACCTATAAATAACATAAACAAATAAACAAATAGCCTATCTGGACAGTTTTCCTTATCGCAAGTTTCAGCTGCTTTCAGTGGCATGAGACATTGGCAAGCTCCCCTTCCCCAGTGAAGTATTATTACATTTGGCCAGAAAGGAGGCACGGTGCAGCCCAACTTCATTGGATATCAAAAGCTAAGCAGGGTCAGTACTTTGAAGGGAGACCACCAGGGAAAACAGGGCACAAAATGATAATGGCAAACCACCTCTGCTTCTTGCTGGGTTCAGGTATGTCAGTTGCAACTTGACAGTGCATAAGTATGTACATATATTAGGATCATTTCACTTAAAAGTTTACAGCGTGCCTGAATCACATCAGAACCAGGTACTATTCCTGGAATGTGTTCCCAGACATACTTGGAACACTCAGTGCAATCTCATCCCAGTTGGCGCATCTCATTCCAGAGGGTGACCAGAGCTAAATTTTCCTAACAAAAAAGTACTTCATTAAAAGATTACTAATTTTCCTACAATATCACTGAATCTTCAAGCTGACTGCAGCGGTGCCTATTTTTGATTAAAGGTAAGTAGGCTGGGCAGCCCAGAACTGATTTCCCATTGGGGCAACTAAATGGTCTATCTGTACACAACACCGTGGATAGTTCTTCTGTGTGAAACTGTCACTCTTGCTGGCTTGACCACACTTAAAGAAGGGGAAATGGCAGTTGTTTGGAACAGTTACTCGTTCCTCAGGCACAACTCAACCAGCCTGATTTCACTTAGGTGGATTCTGAACAGCATATGTATAATGAGTTGCAGTTGTTATAAAGGAACCCATTTTCCTTTTTTCAGTTTGCATGTGTGCCTGTCACCTGTTCAGGCATGGATTGGAGCCCATGGAAACAATCCAGGTTGCTTTCATACCTTCACATGGAGATGCTTCTCTTTTTTTATTTCCTGCAACACAAGCATAGCTGAGAAGGCATACAGAAATGAACCTCACGCCAATTGTCCCACAATCTGATCAGCTGCACCTGTGTAGCGGCGCCTATTAAAAAAGAAAAGAAAAAGGGACCTCCTTGCAATGGCCAGGCAATAATTAATCTGTTGCTGTAGATCTACATGGTTGTCATACTCAGTGCCATGGGGAATAAATGTGCTTGGGAGACTTTGTACCCTGTCGGGCGCTCAGAGGTCGAATCCCCACTACCGTCTTAGCCAGGTTTCAGAACACAAACTAACCATTGCTTGCGTGGCAGATTCCGTTTCTGATGCTTGTTCTCCCCGTTAATCTGTGGTCCGGCAGGACCTGGTTGCAAGTGGCATAGACCCCATTAACACGGTTCAGAGCTGATCCGAGGGGAGGGATGAGGGTTGAAACCCTGACTCATTTCCCGCCCTGGAGCTGACCTGCTAGCGCAAATTCCTGGGCAACTCAATCCAGCACTTGCGAAGTGCACCCCAGCCTTTGAAACCTTGGTTTCATTTCCACTTTTGCGATCGGCCAGCAGAAGGGGACGCAAACATTAAACAGTCAAATGCGTAACTTTGAATCGTTCATGGTTTACACAGGTAACGATTAACTGTTTGCACAGTTAAACAGTGAAACGTTAAACTTTTATACGCTGGGTTTTTTTATCACACCCCTACAATGTACATTTCCGCAGTGGGAAAAGGTCCCGCCCCATCAAGACACGCCAGCCAATCAGGGGAGACCGGCGAAGCGAGCTAGCCTGGTAGTGGGGATTACTAAGAGTTCTGCAACCAGGTGTGTCTCCTGTGTGCTCGCTGGGGTGGGAAGGGAGAAACTCCGATGAAGAGGACACAGTTTCACAACGAACAGGTTTGGATCTGCGTGCAAATTTCAAGTGGGGATTCGACCAGAGATTCTGCCCAAAACATGCTCGGCAACCTGCACAGAATAGCGGGTGGGTGGATTCTCCCTGACATAGTAGACAGCGCAGAACCTAAAATGAACAAGTAGAAGGGAGGGAAATAAAGCATTTCCAGCCTGTTGTGTTCGCTTGGAAGTGCCTCCAACCTGATATTGTGCAAAAGGATCGCTGGTTTAGGAATTTTCGAAAATGCTGGGTTGAGGGGAATAAAACAGACCCCCCCCACCCCCACCCCATGGTTTTTATAGCATCCTACAGATGTTATATTTGTGCAGAATCCAGCTCACTTAGACATTGGCTGTTCCTCTGTCAGATGAAGCTGTCATTCTAAGAATGCTTCCCTTCTAGTACGAATTCTTCCCTGCTTCCCTATTAAACAACATTTGGTTTAGTTCTGAGAAGATCCGCCTAGGCTTCCTCGGAGAAGGTATGCCGCAGGCTCAGATCCACAGCACTTGTTGTTAAAAAGAAAAATGCTGTTGGACACACATGAACACGCAGCTGCCTTCTACTCAACCGGACCCTTGATCCGTCAAAGTCAGCATTGCCAACTTAGACTGGCAGCTGCTCTCCAGGGTCTCAGGCGGCGGTCTCGACACATCGCCCACAATCTGATCCTTTCACTGGAGATGCCAGGGATTGAACTTGGGTCCTTCTGCATGTCAAGCAAACGCTCTGTCACTCTGTCACCATGCCCCTTCCCTCAGGCCATAATCAATGTAGTGAAAATCTGAGTCTGCCCATCACTTGCCTCATGTAAGTGACATTTCTATGCTCCCTTCTGGACTTCCAGCTGGTTTGCCGTGGGCAGAAAATGGATGCTTTTGTGCCTTTGCACTCTTCAGAGGTGTAGATGAAGTCTGACTGTGGCTTCTGGAAGGTGGATTTTTCCATTTGAAGAACAATGAGGGCAAGCAATTCAAGGTAGGCCCTGGACACAGGATATAAAAGGGACTGGTGTGGTACTGCTTCGGTTCAATTTCAGCTTAAGCACTGGTAAGCATTTCATTTGCAACCATGTGATATGAATTCGATACCGATGATAGCTGACTTTTTATTTTTAAAAAATGTGCCACAGGACATTGCGATGCTTAATAATTGTTTTAAATTATTTATAAACCACTTAATGTGAGGACGTTGTGTAATTAAAAATACTGGGTGAAAAGAAATAGAGTCAGGATACTGCAGATAGAATGTTGCAGTAGCTATTAGGACATGTGGTTTTAAATACATGGCCCCTTCCGCACATGCAGAATAATGCATTTTCAAACCACTTTCACAACTGTTTGCAAATGGATTTTGCTATTCCGCACAGCTTCAAAAAGCATTGAAAGCAGTTTGAAAGTGCATTATTCTGCATGTGTGGAAAGAGCCCATGTATGGAAGATCGGACCATTAATAGCTATCATCCAAGATGTCTAAATGGAAGTGACATATTTGGAGACAGTATATCTTTGAATACCCGTTGCTTCGGAAAAGGAATAACAGGGTGTTTGAGAGCCAGCGTGGTGTAGGGGTTAAGAGCAGTGGACTCTAATCTGGAGAACCAGGTTTAATTCCCCACTCCTCCATGTGACCAGCAGAGTCTTATCTGGTGAACAGGAGTTGTTTCTCCACTCTTAACACATGAAACCTGCTGGGTGACCTTGGGCTAGTTACAGTTCTGTCAGAATTCTCTCAGTCCCACCTACCTCACCAGGTGTCTGTTGTGGGGAGAGGAAGGGAAAGGAGCTCGTAAGCTGCTTTGAGACTCTTTCCAAGTGATACAGGCAGGGTATAAATGCAAACTCTTCTTCCTGTATGCCTTGTCCCAAGACATCTGATTGGCTGCTGTGAAAAACAGAATACTGATGAACCGCTGGTCTGATCTAGAATATTTATTTTGGTCTTGTGTTATGTTGCCTGCCGGCAGGGGACATCTGGAGATCTCCCAGAATTACAATTGATCTCCAGACTACAGAAGTCAGTTCCTCTGGAGCAAATGGCTGCTTTGGTGAGTGGATTCTATTGCATTATACCTTGCTGAGGGGCCCCACCCCAAACCCTGCCCCTCCCAGGGCCCACCCCCAAATCTCCAGGAATTTCCCAACCTGGTGTTGGCAACCCTGTGTGTTGCTCATGTTACAGCTGATATGACTGTCTTGGTTGCCATAGATCCCAATGATAAGTATGTTTGAAAAAAGAGAGAGAACGAGAGAGAGAGAATGAATGAATGAATGAATGAATGAGAATGCTGGCACTAGGCAACAGGAGCTGATCTAAAATTAAATTATCCCATCTAGAGTCAAATTGGCACCTGGACAGAAAAGTGAAAGACTCTCTGGTGAATGGTTAAATAGCTGGAATACATTACATGTGGAAATTCTGAAGGGCAGGATGCAGCTATTTTAAATAAATAGCGATTAAGCTCAAACACCTGGTAAAATGTAGATAGAGACCCCTATATTAAATTCTTTTGAATGCTAATTTTGTGATTCAGTGACTGCCAAAAGAAAAACACTCACGAGTTAAACGATACGGACCCTGTAACTGTTTAAACATTTGCAAGCTGTGTTTTCATACAATACGTTATGTTGAAAAATAATGACAACTTTCAAATTAGTACCTTGATCAGGAACTGGAGAAGGGAACTGCGTGCTTAAAAACAGGTTTCCGCAGGCATCTCTAGCGGGTCATGGAACTGTGCATACACAGCAGGCACCCGTGCCGTTTCTTTTGCTAAACCCATGGCTCAGGTTGTGCCCACAGAGCCTCATTTTAAAAGATAAATACCAGGCAGTCGTCCCTTTCAGTGGAAGAAACAGGCAAATCCTCCTCTCTTGTTCTTTCTTCTTTGCCAGTGAGCTGATAGCCGGGACTTTAACTTCTAAAAGGGGGTTCCTGTATATGCCACTCAGCTGGAGAGAGGTATGAAGATTAGAAGAAGGCAGTGGTGGGATCCAAAAATTTTAGTAACAGGTTCCCATGGTGGTGGGATTCAAACTGTGGCATAGTGCCAACGGGGCTGGGCGGGGCATGACGGGGGCGTGGCCGGGCATTCCTGGGTGGGGCTGTGGCAAGGACGCAGCCGCTGCGCCGGTCCTTGGGTGGGAAACGAATGCACGCAGGTGCAGGCTGCCACGCACACCGGTGCACCTCCTGCTAGACTGCTTCAAGTTCTGCGCACTACTGCTGAGAGGAGGGGCGTAACTAAGGCCAAAATCACGTGACAAAATCACCAATTAGTAACCCCCTCTCGGCACACACAAATAATTAGTAACCTACTCTTGGGAACCTGTGATAACCTGCTGGATCCCACCTCTGGTGTTGTCCCTATTGAAACAACATGTAAACCACCAGTATCAGCAGCACGGGAAATGGCTAGTTACAAAAAAAATCTCACTTCTCCAAAATACCATATGCTGAAGAGGTCATGTGAACCATCGCCCAACTGTCTCATCAAGTGCTCAAAATATCACTGAGATAAGGAATTATTTCCATATCAGATACCCACGTTAGGAAGGATGGGTATGACAGCAGTGATCAATCCGCTTGTCTTGGATGACTGATTTGGACCCTTTTTGATTACAGAGAGAGAAGAAGCCGAATGTCAGCATATAAAAGATGAACAGCTTCTTAATAAAAATGAAAAATAAGTTTTGCTGAACAAGTGAGTCAACACTGCAGCCTTGACTTCATTTTTTTTCCTTTTCCTTTCTCGAAAAGATCAAATTTGAAAAACTGCAGGCATTTGTAAAGTGAGATTTTCAGAATAGAAACTCGCTTTTCCCCAATAACTATTGCATTTAGTTATCAAAGGTCTTTCCCAGAAGTTCATTTAATTTAAGACTGTCACATAATCATCATTTAATGTGATAAGTGGTCTGCCATGGAGACAGTAGAAGACTTAGTTTTCAATTACAGTATATTCTGTTTGAATGAATGAATGACTATATCCCAGTAGAATATACTGTAACTGAAAAATCTATGTGTAGACATATATGAAAGAATGCATTTTTTCAGTCTCAAGCTTATAGGAGAGTTTATATGTTCTTTCTTCTTTTTTACAGCTGGCTAAACCATACAGGCCCTGACCTAGATGGTGTAGGCTAGCCCTATCTTGTCAGATCTCAGAAACTAAATAGAGTTGGCCCTAATTAAGACTTGGATGGGAAACCACTCAAGGAAGTCCAGGGTTGCCACACAGAAACAGGCAGTGGCAAACCACATATGTTAGTCTCTTGCCCAGAGGTGGGATCCAGCAGGTTCTCACCAGTTCCCGAGAGTGGGTTACTAATTATTTGTGTGTGCCGAGAGGGGGTTACTAATTGGGTCTGCTTTTCCGTTAGAAATTCCATTAGGTCCAAAAATCATGAAGTCCTGTTGTTTCCTATGTGGCTGGTTAGCGAAGGTAGAAAACGGGATCATTCTCCCCGTTGGGCTGTTTTAAGAACATGTTTTAGAAATATGGTAAAGTTCCTTGTTTAAGGAAAGTATCCTTCTTTTGATTTCTAGAAACAAAATTAAGTATTTGAAAGTATTAAGTATTTGACAGGCAGTCAATTAGAGGAGAAGTAGTTGTTTCTGTTGGCAGTAGACGATAGGACTTGCTATAATGAGTTTAAATTATGGACTGAAAGATACCAGCTGGAAATTAGGAACTTTTTTTTGCAGTAAGAGTTTTTTACAGTAACAGATAAATTATTAATGCCCCGCCCCCGGAATGCCCGGCCACGCCCCCGGAATGCCCCACCCAGCCCCATTGGTGCTACGCCACTGTTTGAATCCCACCACCATGGGAACCTGTTACTAAAATTTTTGGATCCCACCACTGCTCTTGACAACCCTACAGGGTCATCATGAGTCAGTTGCGACTTGATGGCATTTTCCACCACCAACTCATATAGGATGGCTTTTTGTGGATAGCTGATTCTTATCATTCCATAAGCCAGCAAGACCATCCTCCAAAACAGCCACAGAGCATAAAAGGAGACTAAAAAGAGAGAGAGGTGCCACTCCATGCTCCAAAGCCCAACCATCTCTATCCTAACATTCAGCTTTGTGGGGGTGGCAGATTGCTCAATAAAAAGAGTTTAGCTTTTATGTGAACCAGGCAAGATCAGAGTGTCTGTACAATGACGGATGAGCATGGGGCAGGATTTCAATTTGGTCCTCATCTGGATGGCCCAATCTCGTCAAAGCGAAGAAGCTGAACAGGTCAGCCCTGGTAAATTCTTGGATGGGAAACCACCAAGAGCATCCAGGAATTGGCAAACCCACCTCTGTTCATCTCTTGCCTTGAAAACCATACAGGGTCCCCATAAGTTGGCTGCAATATCAACCCTCTTCACCAGCATTTCAACCTGGGGTGGCAGCTTTGGCAGCCTATACGAAAAGAAAACGATAATGAATTCTGTCTTTCAGGCAAGGAAGAATTCGTTTGGGATTTGAAACACTTGGCTGAATCACAAGAACATGGGGCAGGTAGGTGTGAAGCACTCTATACTCCACGGAGACTTTAACCCTTCTCCTGTCTGTGTCTCTTCTTCTCTATCCCCCTGACCTGTCTGACTACAAATCTCTGATTATTTGACCGTTCCCCAAGGATCTCATCCTGCAAAGCTCTATGGCTTTGATGTCTTTTTAAGGAGAACTTTCCCAGCTCTGAAATCTTTGTTGAATCAAGTCCCAAACATAATTTTACATGTGCAAAAAAGAACAACCGTGTCCCTTTGAAATGAAATGCATGAGTAAGAAGAGAAATGTGCGAAGCACAGTTCAGGAGGCAGGCTTCTTTGAACTAGCTTCCGCATCACCTGGAAACGCCAAGAATAGATGGTGTCATTTGGAGCCGGTTCGGAATTTATGAAAGCCATAAACCTTATTCTGCCAAGTGACAAAAAGGTGAATCGCCATTAAAAAGAGTGACCTGGGCTCCAAAGGAATTCTGGCAGGGAAAGAATTGGAAACGTGAAGCACGGCTTCCCGAATTATAGCTACAAGATTGCTTTGAAAGGGGAAAAGCCCAGAGGCAGGGACAGAGGTGAAAAGGTGTGACGTGCGCAGATTGCAAGGCAGATGTTCCATTATTCAGGCTGGGGGGGGGGGAGAGGAAAGCAAGTGGTAAGAGTTTCAGAAAACCATTGCAGCAATTTAAGTCTAGTCTGGCATCAGTGCTGTGATTAAGAGGGAGAGCTGACAATCCGCAGGATCAAAGGCCGTATCAGCCATTTAGGGAGCAGAGGCAATCCACTCTTCTCTCCAGACCCAGAAAGCAAGATAGGCATCCCCCTGACTTACCTATTAAGATGGCTGTAAATATTACAGACCAAATGTAGATCAGTTCAGTGCGATGGTATGACGTCTTCCCAAGAGGCTCCGTTTTCCTCTTCTTTGTTTCTGTATCTGCCCCTAGATGTTAAAATGTATACAGAGGTACCGTATATACTCATGTATAAGTCGAATTTTTCAGCACATTTTTAATGCTGAAAAAGCTCCCCTCGACTTATATGCGGGTCATTTAAAAATTGTGTTTTTATTTTGCTGGCCAGCAGGGGCGCAGTTTTTATACTAGAGGCACCAAAATTTCAGGGTACCCTCAGAAGACTCTCCTGATGATACCAGCCAAGTTTGGTAAAGTTTGGTTCAGGGGGTCCAAAGTTATGGACCCCCAAAGGAGGTGCCCCCATCCCCCATTGTTTACAATGGAAGCTAATAGTAGATTTTTCATTTCTGATAATATCCCTCTTAAAATCTAAGTTGGGTTACATTTGGACATACAGATGATGATGAGGAATCCAGTTTTGAAGGATTTTAACTCTTGTGTTTTAGCTTGGTTGCTGGTTGAGCGAAGGTACTTTAAAGTTATTGTTGATACCATATTGTTCTTGTTGACCCTCTTTTCCACTTTCAGAGCTAGTTCACTGTTTTTCTTTGAAATAAATATTCAAAAACATTTAACCTACTGATGCCTCAATTGATGCTGCATTTCCCACCCTCGACTTATACGCGAGTCAATAAGTTTTCCCAGTTTTTTGTGGTAAAATTAGGTGCCTCGACTTATATGCGGGTCGACTTATACACGAGTATATACGGTATTCTGATCCAGCCTAGAGGTTGAGGAACTGGAAAGCCCATCTTTGGTATATCGCTGAAGATGGCACACGACAGGCTGATATTGGGCTTCTCCATAAAATTCATTTAAAACATTTTGAGGCAGGAAATAGAACGCTTTCTACAATGTTTTTACTCCAAAGCGGGTTTTTTCAAGCCTCAAAATGTTTTAAATGAATCCCCTTTTGAAACGATTCTTGAGGCCAAAACATTTTCAAAATGTTTCACTTGCTGGGCGTATCTCTTTAACATGTTTACAAGCCTCTCTGCTATCTTCAAACTTCCTCCTTAGCGACATTTTGTAAACTCACTCTTCGTTCTCCCTCACTTGCTTATTAGATAATTTCTTTACTTTTTTATTTGGGGGGGAGGTAATCTTGAGTATACGAGGCTCAGAGAATCATAGCGGAGAATCACAGCATGATTAATCAACGAACTCACAAGGGGGGGGGGGACCCACATGATGATGGCCAAGAATCATTTCCAGGGGATGAGTACGGATAAAAGGGGAGAGGGGGCTGAAAACGTTTTACAAACATTTTTCAAACATTTTAGATTTGTGCAGAAAGGGCCATTAATTCACAACACATAAACTGTTCTATTTCACCTTACAGGGAAATAGCCAAATCAGACTGCTAGGGAGGTTACAACATTAAACTTGGCAGGTAAAAAGGCAACAGGAATGAAAAAAAAATTAATGTAACTATTTGCAATAGATCGTTTGTCACAAAGATGCTGCTGTTTTGATCCACTGACAGATGTTTCGAACTGTGGAGAGTGATGACTTGGCTGCTAAACAGCCAAAAGCTTATTTGGCAAAAATTTCTCAGTCTGTGGAGGCAGGAACATACGCAAAGGTTTCAAATTTCCTTCCTTAACACTTGTTAGGGATCACTCGCTTTTCCTATAAACCAGTGATGGCGAACCTTTTCGAGACCGAGTGTCCAAACTACAACCCAAAACCCACTTATTTATCGCAAAGTGCCAACACGACAATTTAACCTGAATACTGTGGTTTTAGTTAAGGAAAAATGATTGGCTCTGAGGCACGCATTACTCGGGAGTAAGCTTGGTGGTAGTCTGTGGCTTTGCTTTGAAGCAACCGTGCAACACTTTGAATGGGTGAATCACGACCCTAGGAGGGTTTACTCAGAAGCAAGCCCCCCACACATTACAAACTCTGTTCATGCGTGCCCACAGAGAGGGTTCTGAGTGCCACCTCTGGCACCCTTGCCATAAGTTCGCCACCACTGCTATAAACTGTTTTCTTCTGGGAAGGACTACCAGTTTCAGTTCTGTATTTAGGATCCTCTTCATTTTTTCACTCCTTTCTTTCTCCACTTCCCCCTCCCGCCTTCTTTCCTAACTGCCAGTCTTAACTACCACTCTCCCAGGTAAACAGTAGAATTCTTTTTTAACTCCCCATCAGTCAAGGTTCTCAGACTGGTATAAGGCTTCAGACCTGCACTTGGCTTCCCAGCTCTCTCTGACCCAGCCTTCCTCACTGGAGATGACATATATTTCCTCAGCAAAATAGGGACCAGTCTCTGCTCTGCAGATAACCAATGCCCTTCCTCTTTCTGTGCATCACCAACATGAATGAAGACCGTCTCAGACACTCCTCTCTTGAATGCGACTAGACAGAACCCCCAGAGTTCCCATTAGCCAATTTTCCTTCTGCAGCACATACCCTTCATCACCCTTGTTCCACTTAATACGAAAAAGTCACCGACTGTGTTAAAGTTTAAGGCTCAGAACTGTTAGGATTTCTCAATTAGATTAGCAGAGTGCTCCAGGGCGCAAACATGCAGCAAAGCACCATCTAGTTTGTGCGCTGCCAAAAACCACATTACACACAGAGCCTCTTTACCTTTGTAAAACTAATATTGTTCCTTTATTGTAAGGAACTCCATTCTAAACAGGTTAAGGTAGAGATATTTTTCTCATCTAGTCTGGCTAACTAGGATGAATAGAGGCGCAGGATGCCCGACCCACCCTCACAGTGCCAATGTAGAGAAGGGTGGAGGGAAGAGGTGAAAGCAGGAAGGAAGATGTACACATCAAGGGATAGCAAAAAGAGCAACAGAAAGGAAGGATGTTTAGTGTCCTGATCTATCTCTTCCTCTGACTCTCTCATAGTCCCCCTCTGAAGTCTGGCATTAAAAGACAGCACCAAGTCCTTCACTTCCAGCAAAAACGAGAGCCCTGGAAGACTTCAAAGAGTTTCTGGCAGTGCATCAGCTAGCCACATGGACACGCAAGTTCCCCTAGGACCAAGTCAGGGTATGTGTGCTACATTCATAGTAATAGTTCAGTAATAGTAGAGGTTGAGCCACAGGCATAGGTGGTAACCAGAAGTTCGAGAGTGGCCACAAATGGAATCTCTGTACACTGACCCAAATCTCTGTACACTGACCCGATCTGACTGGCAGACACTCAAAGGAATCTCTCAGTCCTACTTTTTGAGATCGTTTGAAGGAGTAGAAGAAGAGTTGGTTTTTATACCCCACTGTTCCTTACCTTTAAGGAGCCTCCAAGTGGCTTCCATTCATCTTCCCTTCCCCTCCCCACAACAGATACCTTGTGAGGAAGGTGGGGTTCAGAGAGTTTTGAGAGAACCATGTCTGCCCCAAGGTCCCCAACAGGCTTTATGTGGAGGAATGGGGAAACAAACCTGGGGCCTTTCCCCACTTACGATTTGCGGCGGGCTGCTCCCAGCGCCAGCGATTTCCAGCGTGGGGTGGTGTTCCCCAGAGCGC
The DNA here is from genome assembly GCF_021028975.2 of Sphaerodactylus townsendi. Taxonomy (NCBI): domain Eukaryota; kingdom Metazoa; phylum Chordata; class Lepidosauria; order Squamata; family Sphaerodactylidae; genus Sphaerodactylus; species Sphaerodactylus townsendi. The sequence goes on from NC_059435.1 coordinate 69,735,622, forward strand.
GGGGCAGTCAGAAGGTGCCGTTTCTTCAGCGTCAGAAATGACGCGCGCTGAGGGGACGTGAGAGTGCAGAGTCGGGGTGGCTGCGTTGTCGCCGCCCGGACTCGTGGGGAGCACCGCTGGACCACGCACTATTTGGGGACAGTAGCGTGCAGCAAATGGTAAGTGGGGAAAGGGCCCTGGTTAAGGAGATTAGAGTCAGCTACTCTTTAACCACTATACCTCATGGGCATAGAAAAGCCTGAGGCCTTTTGTACATAAAAGCAGAGCTGCAGCCATTTCTGTACACCAACATTATTTACAAGCAGACACAAAGCTAGCTATCTCTGGGCTGTGTGGCTGTGGTCTGGTAGTTTTTGTTCCTAAAGTTTCACCCACATCTATGGCTGGCATATGTTTCTCTCCATGGTGGTCACCATGACATGCTTCTGAAGGTACCAGGCCATTCATAGATGCAGATAAAACATTAGAAGTAAAAACTGGAGGTGTCAGTGTTTGAACCTGGGACCTTTCACGTACCAAGCAGATGCTCTACCACTGAGCCACAGCCCCTCCTCTAGGCAGAGGATTCACCTAACCCAAAACCCACTTATTTATTGCAAAGTGCCAACACGGCAATTTAACCTGAATACTAAGGTTTTAGTTTAGAAAAAACAATTGGCTCCAAGGCGCACGTTATGAGGGAGTAAGCTTGGTAGTAGTCGGTGGCAGAGGTGGGATCCATCAGGTTCTCACAGGTTCCCGAGAGTAGGTTACTAATTATTTGTGTGTGCCGAGAGGGGGTGACTCATTGGTGATTTTGCCACGTGATTTTGGCCTTAGTTACGCCCCCTCCTCTCAGCAGTAGCGCGCAGAACTTGAAGCAGTCTAGCAGGAGGTGCACCGGCGTGCATGGAAGCCTGCGCCTGCGTGCATTCGTTTCCTGCCCAAGGACCGGTGCAGCAGCTGCGTCCTTGCCACAGCCCCGCCCAGGAATGCCCCGCCCCCGGAATGCCTGGCCACGCCCCATTGGCGCTACGCCATAGTTTGAATCCCACCACGATGGGAACCTGTTACTAAAATTTTTGGATCGCACCACTGGTCGGTGGCTTTGCTTTGAAGCAAATGTGCAACACTTGGAATGGGTGAATCACAATCCTAGGAGGGTTTACACAGAAGCAAGTCCCATTGCTGCGCCTCTCTAGTATCTCCGCCTCCTCTGCCCCCCCCCTTGGGCAGCTGCCACCTGGAGCACAGGCACCAGGCTCGCCAGCCGAGTCCTCCCTGCTCACCGAGGTGCGCACACATCATACACAGCAGCCCAGGTCAGCCTAGATGTGTGTGTAGGGGAAATTGTCTGCCCCCATATGACGAACTCTGTGCATGTGTGCCCACAGAGAGGGCTCTGAGTGCCCACGCATGCCAGAGGTTCGCCACCACTGATATATAACAAAGAACTTCCAGGGGAACCCGCTGATTGAATATACTGGGTCCTGCCCAAAGAAAAGCCCTACTCTGCCTTTCCAGATCCCTAAACTTCCAACATTTTTGTTAAAAGTTTTTGTCACTAGCCATGTAGAGGACTGGCCGTGCCCGTTCCACAGCCACCCCATTTACATTCCCGTAACGAAAAGCAATAGACTTTTTGAATGAATTCTGTGATTTTCAGTCCGATGGACTTTTCATTTCACACTGCTTTGTTTTAATTACATTTTAAGATTAAATGTAGGGACGGCGGCTTGTTATATCCAATGGGATATTGTACTGATTAGAAGGGTCATCGCAGTGAGAACTGGGGGAACAAAGCGAAAACTGGTTTTGACGTAATTATTGGAAGCAGCACATGAGCACGAGCGGTCAAGTGTAGACAGGAATTTAATAGAAATCTGCCTTGATTGCAATCGAAGGAGAAATTTGCTGAATTAAATCTTCAGCTCAAAAGTTTGCTGTCTTTCTAGATCTCTTTAAAAGCAGGATGTTGACCCAAAGGAGCGTTGAGTCTGCAAGGCTTAGTTGACTATCCAATGACTAAAAAGATTGTGCTGAAATTATAAAGCTGCAGAAACATTTATACAACTAGGGACCCACGATACTTGTGGGAGGGATCGCTCCCCCACACACTTATTCTTCCACCCTCTCCCACCCCATACACATACTGTTCAGTGGGCAGGGGAGAGAGACTGGGCCTCTCCGCTCTTCGGAGGAGGACCTCCTGGTGATCCCTGGCCCCAAAGCGCTCCAGCTGGCCTCTACAAGGGCCAGGGCTTTTACAGCCCTGGTCCCTACCTGGTGGAAAAGGCTTCCAGGTGAGATCAGGGCCCTGCGGGACATACAGAAGAAGAAGAAGAAGAAGAAGAAGAAGAAGAAGAAGAAGAAGAAGAAGAAGAAGAAGAAGAAGAAGAAGAAGAAGAAGAAGAAGAAGAAGAAGAAGAAGGAGGAGGAGGAGGAGGAGGAGGAGGAGGAGGAGGAGGAGGAGGAGGAGGAGGAGGAGGAGGAGGAGTTTGGATTTATATCCCCCCTTTCTCTCCTGTAGGAGACTCAAAGGGGCTGACAATCTCCTTGCCCTTCCCCCCTCACAACAAACACCCTGTGAGGTAGGTGGGGCTGAGAGAGCTCCGAGAAGCTGTGACTAGCCCAAGGTCACCCAGATGGTGTGTGTGGGAGTGTACAGGCTAATCTGAATTCCCCAGATAAGCCTCCACAGCTCAGGTGGCAGAGCTGGGAATCAAACCCGGTTCCTCCAGATTAGATACATGAGCTCTTAACCTCCTACACCACTGCTGCTCCTGGAACTGTTCCACCAGGCATTTGGCCAGCTGGGATAACATCAGAAATCTGCTATAATAAACATCTGGCCTCCCGTGGGCACAAGGAAGGGGGTGAGGGGGAACTTTTAATGCCATCCGAAATTATGTAAATTATGTATTTATAGTTCCTTATTTTAGTGGGGATTGATTGTTTTTAATGGATTTTAAATATTTGTGTATGATTGTTGGACACTGCCCTGAGCCCTCAAGGGGAGGGTGGTATACAAATTTAAACAAACAAACAAACAAACAAACAAATAAAATCTCATATCTCCTCCATTGCCCAGCCTAGCACAGCTCTGGACCCCTCCGCTACTGCTGCTGAACCCAGAGCATCAACCAGCATCCACTGCCACCACTGCTGACCCCAGAATGGCTGCCACCACTGCTGTGCATGAGGCAGCTGCATCTGGCCAAAAGCAGCTGCTAAGACCCTCCACTGCCATGGCCAGGCCCTGACTGCTACATTCTTCTCTGGTGAGTGCATTGTCTGTTCATTTAGACAACCCAAATATAATTTGGGGAGGGAGGGGTTCATCCTTCCTATATTTTATAGTCGATTTCAGATTTTTCTGCAAATATGGGAAGTTCCCCAAGTTGGAAAAACATCTGTTTAGTGTTAGTTTGGCCCCAAATTCTGGATTTAGGTATCCGCAAATGGGAGTCATCCGTCACTATTAGATATATAAATTCATGAAAAGCTACACATATAAGAAGAGCCCTGCTGGATCAGACCAGATCCAGCATCTTGTCTCACAAAGTAGCCAACCAGCTGCTATTAGGGTTGCCAACCTCCAGGTGGTGGCTGGAGATCTTTTGGGACTTTAATTGATCTCCAGGTGACAGAAATCAGTTTACTTTGAGAAAATGGCTGCTTTGAAAGTTGGATTCTGTTTCATTATTCCCCACTGATATCCCTCCCTTCCCCAAATCCTACCATCCTCAGGCTCCACCCTCAACATCTCCAGGTATTTTCCAACCCAGAGCTTTCACCCTAGTTATTATGGTATTATAACTAAGCTTATGATTCTGCAGACCACATACAAAGAGTAAGTTGGGCTTTGAAGAAGAAGAAGAAGAAGAGTTTGGATTTATATCCCCCCTTTCTCTCCTGCAGGAGACTCAAAGGGGCTGACAATCTCCTTGCTCTTCCCCCCTCACAACAAACACCCTGTGAGGTAGGTGGGGCTGAGAGAGCTCCATAGAGCTGTGACTAGCCCAAGGTCACCCAGCTGGCGTGTGTGGGAGTGTACAGGCTAATCTGAATTCCCCAGATAAGCCTCCACAGCTCAGGCGGCAGAGCTGGGAATCAAACCCGGTTCCTCCAGATTAGATACACAAGCTCTTAACCTCCTACGCCACTGCTGCTCTTTGAGTGCAAGTTTCTAGCCCTAAGGCCTGTAAAGATTTCAGGATTTCTTGTTGCACTTTTCCTTGCAGTCAGGATGGCTCCCTTGGTAACAAGAGACACTTTCTAATAAAAATGGAACTGTCCAAACAGGTCGAAAATGACAAATTTGAAAAGCACAACAGCACAGAAGCGTTTGTCATAAGCACTGTTGTCAATTCCTAAAAGTTCACTTTTTGAACATTCTTACAACCTTTATGAAAACCAATGTGGCTTCAGCGGTCTCTTTAGAGAGCTGATACCATGGGGCAGGTGCAAGTACCCAAAAGGCCCTGTTTCTTATAGTCATATATTTGATGTGGAGGTAAGATGGGACTGCCAATAAACTTTTTTGACTTGCTCGTGAGAGGGCACATGCGCTTACATGAAGAACCACTCATCTAGGTGGTAGAATGTGTAACAAGAGGTAACTTGTTTCGTTTTACTGGCTCCTGGGATATTCCTCATCCAGTTTGTTTCTTCTTTCTATCTAGGCATGTCAAGTGCCCACTCTGGGTAGTCTCTTGCCAATGGGCCCTCCCATCTGACCCCACCTCTCAGCCAGCAGCAGAAATAGTGAGGGTGGAAATGACATCAAGCTACCTGCTGGTTTCATGTCTGGGCAAAAACCCGTATGTCAACCAATGCTCACTAATGTCACATCTAGATTTTTGCCTGAACATGATGTCAGCAGATAGTGTAACCCCCATGCTCAGAATGGGTTGACCCAGAAAGGGGTGGAGACTCAAAGCAGCAGGAGGCTGCAGAGCTCATGTAGTTTGGAGGAGACAAGACTCGGACCTTGATTTGTATAAGCCCTTAACACCTTGTTAAGGGTTTTTTATGTTTGTAATGGGTGAGAGTTCTCCTGGAAATCTTCATCATGTTGAATCCTGTTCATCAAGCCCTTGGAGTCTTCGGGAGCCAACCCACTTGCAAAGGAGAATGGGACTTGGCAGCATCAGTAGACTGTAAATATAAGGACTTGAAAATGCTACCTGAACAGGACCTTGAAGTGTGATGTTAAATGTTGATGTTATATGTTATATGTTAAGAAAGTGAACCATTTTGTTTTGTTTTTTGAATTTGTTGTTGCAAACTCATTCCAAGTTCTGCCCCACAGAACCCACAGATAGAGGTTACAATAGCTCAATGTCATTTCCACCTCTTGCCCCATCCCCAAAGCTCCTGGGACCAGCGGCAAATGTTCCCGGGCTGTTGGGTGCAGAAAATTACCCCTACACCCCTCCTCCTTCCTCCCCCCCCTCCCCAGGTCCATACACTGACTTCAAGACCTGGTGAACAAAAACGTTGTTTGGTCGTGGTGAGGGAGGGTGGCTGCCCATATGGGGATGGGGGGTAGAAAACTCAAATTTTGGACCAGGCTACATTTTCCCTAGATATGCCTTTGCTTGGGACTTTCCCCTGATGTCCCGACTTTTCCATGTGACCGAAGAATGTTCAAATAAATTCAAATACAGGGTTCACAGGTATGTCAACTGAACAAAATAAGAACACAAACATATGACTGGTTTTTGTTACTTGTTCTGAAAGAAGATTGTGGGACTGATTCACGCGCTATCTAGATGGCTTATCCAATTTCCTTGTAAAACGAATGAGAGTTTTTGTTTGTTTGCTTTGCTTTCTCGGTTAAGGGGGGGAAAAGCATCTCTGATTTTATTGTCCCCTTTTCATTTAGCAGCTCATCATCCCAGGATCCCAGCAGCACCACACAGCTATTAAGGCAATGTTGTTTCATCAAAAATATATGGTGCAATTAAAAGTCACACACTGGTTCTGATAGTTCTTTTTAAACATGCAGCAAAGCATGCTGCTAGTGCACTTCTTATTAAAGTAAACAGATTTTGTACTGAAGATCAGGCAATAAATGGTTATCACAGCCACCTCCAGCCTTGACAGACCCTCACAAAACCAAAAGACGAGCTTAGCACATATTAAAAAATGTATGCATAAAGGATATTCACATCTTGTGACTCTTGAACTTCTAAAATTAATTATTTGCAGCTTAGAAGTTCAGTAAATCTGCCCACCCTTGGTTGTTCCTACTTGGAGAGTCAGCATGGTTTACCAGTTAGATTACTGGGCTTGGTTATGAGAAACCCAGACTCGAATCCATGTTTAGACATGAAGCTCCCCAATAAGAAATGGGCAAACCAATACTGATCCCAGCCCAGATTAATTTACTTTACAAACCTGTTGAGAATTTCAGCTATGCTACTCTAAAATTCCATTGGACAGACAGAATAAAAGTGTGACAAGAGGTCTGACCCTACTCATCTTCACTGAGAAGCAAATCGCTGTAGCGTCTTACTCCCAAAATTTCTGTTAAGATTATATGTAAGAATACCTCATCTGAACTCCAAATAATGACATTTTCTCTCAAGCACCCAAAAGTAGCATTTTCCTGCACCTATTGAAACTGATTATAAATTCATTCCTCACCATTTACTGTATTTCCTATCACACCTCCTCAAGCAGTTCTTCTCTGCCATCAACTCCAAGTAGTAAAGACCCCATGCTCCTCTTCTTGTAACATCATTTCCTGCAAGGGAAGCACTTATTGCCTACTCAGTTGTACCCATAAGCAAATCCAGACAATCCTATTCTTTAACAGCCTTTTGTTCTCTGAGGCAAATCCAAGCATATTCTTGTAGTCTTACAGCAGAGAGTGTGTCATACTTAGCAGTGTTAATCAAGATTAATTTACAATGCCTACCATAACAGGAATTATAACGAACATCTTAAAAGGCCAATTATTTGTGGGGTCTAATTATTAAGCCATGAAATTTCCTCATAACCGAAGGAAAGCAAACAGCCCTGTGGAGAGCATAAGGTTTATCAACGGCAAATTTCTTGGACTCCTTTGCATTTGAGATGAGCCTCAAGAGGAACCTAAAGGTCACTCCAAAGAATAAATGGGATTAGACTGATTTGCAGAGGATAGGTTTATCCATGATTACTAGCCATCATAACTAAAGGGAACCTCCACATTCAGAGGCAGTAAACTTCTGAGTTTCAGTGCTGGAGGCAACATCAGAGGAAATCCTTGGTCTCTAGGCCCTGTTGTTGGACCTCCAGAGAAACTGGTGGGCTACTGTGTAAGACTGTGTAAGATGTTGGTGTCAAGATCTGTTGACCCCTGCAATAAGCAGACTCGTGGGTTCAGAAATTGGTTTATTGGCAGATTAAAATGTACAACAATCAAGCCAGCTTTTGCTGGATCTGTGTTTCAACAAAGCATTTCTTGGTTGATATTCCTTCCCCAAACAACCCTCCAGCCCTCACCCTCAGGATCCAACAGGGGGAAATCACTAATAGCATTCCCAAGCAGTGCAGAATATTCAAGGCCAGTCCAAAGATAAGGCCAGGTGCTAGCCAGCCCAGAGGATGAGTATATCAATGTGCACCTAAAGGGGCGGGGGGAAGCCAGGGGTTCCCATGTTGCCAACTGTTTCTGGTCCTCTCCCAAAGTCTCATGACACGACCCAGAAAACAGCTGAAATGTAGGTCCTTTCCTCACAAACTTAAAACGTTTTGAGGCAGGAAACAAAATGTTTCCTCCATGGAATTCCACATTGTTTTTACCCCAAATATTTTATTGGCAACTTCAAAACATTTTAAACTAATCACTTTTTAGAAAGATTCTCCGGCTGAAACATTTGGAAAACGTCTTCAGTTGCTGTGCCATCTATTGACTACGTTTCCCACGCTCCTCTGCTTCCCTGAACTTCCTCCTTAGCACCATTTCTGTTCCGCTCCCCCTCGCCTTTTTATTTGCAGCATTTCTCTGTTTGTTCTTTTATTTGGGGGGCAATCTTTGAGGCATCGGGTGTATAAGGAGCATAGAAGGCAGCATGAGCCTGTGAAGCATTGAAGCATCAATTCAACACAGAACTCCTCCCCAACAAGGAAGAATTGTGTAATGGGGACCAGGAATCATTTCGAGGAGGTGAGCACAGACATACAGCCTTATAAAGGAAGACTGAAAATGTTTAGAAAATGTTAGGGGATTTGTGCAGAAAGGACCACTAACTTCTCATCACAGGGTGTTGTCAACTAGATGAACCACATGTCTGATGTTGTTGTAAGATTGGTAATAGCACCCAACAATAATAAAACAATAGCCCCTTCTATATCATGTGGATCTAAATTTAGGGGACCGATCAGTGGTGGGACCCAAAAATTTTAGTAACAGGCTCCCAGGGTGGTGGGATTCAAACTGTGGTGTAGCACCAATGGGCTGGGTGGGGCACAACAGGGGGCGTGGCCGGGCATTCCAGGGCGGGGCATTCCTGGGTGGGGCTGTGGCAAGGACGAAGCCACTGCGCCAGTCCTTGGGCGGGAAACGAATGTGATTTCTCCAACCTCATGAGTTCTGCAGCATTCTGCTTCTTTTCAGACTCCACCCCTTTCTGGGTCATCCCATTCTGACACAGGGGTTACACAGGCGTAGGCTGCCACGCACGCCGGTGCACCTCCTGCTAGACTGCTTCAAGTTCTGCACGCTTCTGCTGAGAGGAGGGGCGTAACTAAGGCAAAAATCACGTGGCAAAATCACCAATTAGTAACCCTCTCTCAGCACACACAAATAATTAGTAACCTACTCTCGGGAACCTGTGAGAACCTGCTGGATCCCACCTCTGGGACCAATGGCTGAAACTCTCCTAAATGCAGTGCTTTCTTCTATGCCAGCTTGTAGCAACTGTACTTCTTCCTTCCTGAATAGGTTCCATTATCTGCAACAAAGGTACTTTGCTTTGCTTAATGCTAAGGGCCATCACAGTTCACTGAGTACAATATCGTTGTTGTGGGGAGCTTCTCAAAGATGGGGTGCCAGATTCAAATCACCCCTGGGGAGATCAGTCATGCCTAGAATCAAAGGAATGGCAGCTATCCTCTGTGCACTTCTCTGGAACACAACTTTCTGCATGTTAAACACTACGGTTGGTGATAAAAACAGACTCGTGCTAATTAAATCAATAGCCCAACCAAATGAGTTTTTCAAGTGGAAGTTTTATTAAGCCTTATTTTATTTTAGTAGGAGTCTATTACAAGAATAAGAGGGCAAGGAAGGGGTGGCTTCCAACCCTATGCTATTAGGCCTCTCACCCAATTAAGGGGTTTATAAAGTATGAGTGCTTAGTTAGACACAAAAGCAAAGGCAGTAACGGTTTAAGACCAGAGAAATTATTGGGATTGTCAACATTGTAACTCAGTGCACTCCCAAGGCTAGAAAAGAAAGAAGAGAGATTTCAATGAGCATTACTTTCAGTTTATCTATTCCCCATCTACTGCAACTGAACACTGCAGTTTCCCATCATGCCTCTGATTTCCTGGGGGAACAGGAAGTAGCTAAACACCAACCAGCCATGCCTGGATCCCCTCTCTCCCCCTGAGAGCTCCCGCTCCTTCCAACTTTCCTGCCCTTGGTGGGGTCAAGAGAGAGAGGGTAAGAAGCAACAGGATACCTCTGCTTCCTGCCTAGTCTCTCCTCGTTTCATTTTATAGAGTTGCCAACCTCCCGGGGGATGGGAAGCTGGAGATCTCCCGAAATTACAACAGATCTCCATACTACAGACATCACTTTAACGATTATTTGCAAGTGCATTTTGCCGTTTCACACAAGGGCGGTATAGAAGCTTAATAAATTATTATTATTATTATTATTATTATTATTATTATTATTATTATTATTATTATTATTATTATTATTATTATTGGTGGCGGTGGCGGTGGCGGTGGCGGTGATGGTGATGATGATCCAGCTGCAAAGTGCATTGAAAGTGGATTGGGAGAGCATTATTCAGCTTAGTGCCTTATACAAATCATTATTTATGTTTATTTATTTATTCATTCATTAAAAACATTTATTCCACTTCTGGAGAAAATGGCTGCTTTGGAAGGTAGACTGTATGGCATTATACCCTACCAAGGCCCAACCCCTCCCTAAATCCCACGCTGACAGGCATATATAAATACAGAAATTCTACCATAAAACAAAGAATAACTTCATATTTGCTACCATCGTGGAACTCACCCTGATCAACTGTATGGTCAACTCTAGCATAACACAAACCATGGATATTTTGTCCAAGAAGCAGGACACAAAATGAACGTCTTTATAGTTTTAACTCATTCAACTGCCCATAAGCATGCGTTGTAATTTTTGTTACCAGTTCAAAGACTTACGGAGGTCCTTTCCACACAACCATAATAAGATGTCTTGGGGACATTTAAAACAAAACAAAAAAAGCATTTGCTCTTTCTTTGTCCGGATAGCACAGACAAATACAGTGTTTTAGGAGACAGCAGGTTTTTTTCTCCCAACCACCATTTTCTGCAGACCACCATTTGCTGAAGTTCTCAAGGGACATTTCCTCAGCTGACACAATCTTGTCTGTTTTGAAAATTTTCAGTGAAGTATCTTCGGCTTGTGTCCTGCAGAAAATCTCTGCTGACTGAAGAGATTTTTGTCAAAAAAAACCCAGGACTTCCTTGCTTCTCCCATCTCCTGCTGCACCTGGAAAACTTCCTGCAAGATGTTCTTTCTATGGAATAGGAAATCCTCACCCTGGAAAAGCAGAAGGGCAGGAAGTCAGAGGTCTGTGGAGGGAGGAGGAAATCAGCAAATATTTTCTGCCTCCCTTGTTAATGGAAATTTTCCACTGGATCCCACTCAGGAGTCACAAGCAAAAAACCTACCATAGCATGTAAGGAGCTCTGGAGTTTTTAGAAATATGTATCCAGTGGTGGGATCCAAAACATTTAGTAACAGGTTCCCATGGTGGTGGGATTCAAACTGTGGCGTAGCACCAATGGGGCTGGGTGGGGCACGACAGGGGCGGGGCCGGGCATTCCGGGGGCAGGGCATTCCTGGGCGGGGCTGTGCCAAGGACGCAGCCGCTGCGCCGGTCCTTGGGCGGGCAAACGAATGCATGCAGGCACAGGCTGCCACGCACACCGGTGCACCTCCTGCTAGACTGCTTCAAGTTCTGCGTGCTACTGCTGAGAGGAGGGGCGTAACTAAGGCCAAAATCACGTGGCAAAATCACCAATTAGTAACCCCCTCTCGGCACACACAAATAATTAGTAACCTACTCTCGGGAACCTGTGAGAACCTGCTGGATCCCACCTCTGGTTTAGTCTCTTCTTCACCCTCTATGTGGACTCTTCCAATCCCAGAGGCTTGGCTTAATCACTCTTACAGCCCTGTAAGGAGGATAAGCTGCCTGTTGCCCCCAATCACTTATTTCATACCTCCTTTGTCTCCATGTGAAGGCATGAAAGCAACCCGGATTGTTTCCATGGGCTGTAATTGCTATCTGCAAGGCACGCATATGAATGGGAAAAAGGAAAACAGGTTCCTTTATAATGACTGCAACCCATTATTGCGCCGCATAACAGTGCCTTTGTTACTCACAGACAAGGTTTCCCCACCCACCCTGGACACTCCAACAGGTATATATACTCCACTTGCTTTCCCAACATCAGATCCTCTGAAGATGCCAGCCACAGATGCAGGCGAAACGTCAGGAGAGAATGCTGCTAGAACACGGCCATACAGCCCGGAAACCACACAGCACCCAAGTGATTCCGGCCGTGAAAGCCTTCGACAATACATAGTAACCCACTCTTGGCACACACAAATAATTAGTAACCTACTCTCGGGAACCTGTGAGAACCTGCTGGATCCCACCTCTTTGAGAAACTGGCATGTTCTCCAGAGGGACCAGTATAGAGTAGCCAACTCCAGTTGGGAAACTCTTAGAGATTTGGGGATGGAATCTGGGGAGGCCAGACACCTCAGTGGGGTATATTGCCATAGACTCCGCCCTCCAAAGCAGCCATTTTCTCCGGGGGAACTAATGTCTGTTGTCTGTAATTCCAGGATATCTTCAGACCGCCTATTGAGGTTGATAATTCTAGGCCTGTATAAAAAGAAGTAAGAAGGACTGCAAGAGGCAGGTTGTGTGAGGAGAGAGTTCTTGTTTGCACTTCTGCAATAGTGATATATATATATCAGATTATACATAACTGATATATATATAATCAGTTATGTTGGGCAGGTGAGATGAACCCTCTCTGTGAGGTATCGCTTCCTCTCCCATTGCAAGGTCGCCTTCATTGCTGTATATAACATTTAATAAAAGCCCTCCATTTCCTCACAGGGGTTTTATGACAGAAGCTAATACCTCCTCTGAAAGCACCTGCTTGTGTTTTATCTGTTTAAATTTAGCAGCCACAAATTCCTACTCAGAAGATAAAGCAAAGAAAATAGACCCCTTTAAAAGGCAATTGCTTTCTTGACATAATAGATAGCCAGAGTACAACCAAGTGCTTCATCATGCAACTTTTGACTTCCCTCCACCCAATTCTAATTTCAGGTGTCTAATATAACTTGGCTGGTATGATTATGTCCCCCATGATGCCATTTTGCTTGGCATTGGATGATGCAATTTCCAGCTGAAAGAAAATCTAGCATTGCCAACTTTTACGTGAGTTCCCTCAGAATCTCTGGACTATAGAGATCAGTTGCCTTGGAGTAAATAGCCATTTTGGAAGATGGTCTCTATTGAATCAAATCCCCACAGAACTCCCTCCCTCCCTCCCTCCCACCCACCCCAAGCTCCACCCTCTGAAAGCTCCAAAATCTCAAAAAAAATTCCAATCCAGAGTTGGTTATCCTAAACTGGCATCTTCGGATTGTGTACTTTGTGGCATCAGAACCCATTGAGATTCCTCCCCAAATGCCACCTTCCTCAAGCTGTTCCAAATCTCCATGAATTTACTAGTCATAGTAAAGAAGAGGGCTTTTTTTGAGCAGGACTAGAATTACTAACCTCAAATTGAGGCCTGGAGATCAGTCCTCCTGGAGGAAACAGCAGCTCTGGAGGGCAGACTTTTCATAGCATCCATGAGAAAAGAAAGTTCAAGAGTGACATCACATCCTCACTGAGTTCCCACTCTTCCCCAAAGTCCTCCGTCCCCAGGCGTCTTCCCCAAATCTCCCAAGCCAGGGAGGGTAATCCAAATTCTCACAAGGAAGTAACCAGGTCTGACATTCCCCCCGCTAGTAAAAAGGGGGGGGCTTCCAAGCAAGAAGGGGAAATTTCAGCCCCAACACCTCGCTCTCCCTGCAATTAACAAATGAACCAAGCTGAAGGTCCATCTGGTGTGATGTTTTGCTTCTTATTTTATTTTATTTCTATTCTGCCCTCCCCTTTCAGTTTTTTTGGGGGGTCCAATAGAACAGATACATAATAAAAATTCAATAATAAATATAATAAAATCTATACATTTAAAACCATACGTAATTTCTCTGAATTCCATAAGGGCGATAAAGCTACTGAGATCCACCTAACTTGCTAAAATCACAAGAAAGGAGAGGAAGAAAAAAATTCCACAACACAAGCCAGGAATGAAGGAAAGTCATCCCCTGTTCATGCCTCTTCAGAATTCCAGAAGATTCTCGACTGGATACTTTATCCAGCTTTTCATCTGAAGATAAAAGAATTAGCTCCTTTTACCACCCAAAATGCTGGTCTGGGGGTAATGGGGCCTGCAAGGACTGAGCTATGGTTGGTAACCTCTTCAGGTGGTAGCTGAAGATCTCCTGCTATTAGAACTGATCTCTATGTAACAGGAATCAGTTCACCTAGAAAAAATGGCTGCTTTGGAAGGTGGATTCTATGGCATTATACTCCCAACTAGGTCTGGTGATTCGGATAAACCAAATCACCGATTCTGCCCGAATCCAGGCCGATTCAGATGTATTCGGGCCATATGCTGCCCAAATATGTCCTACCTGAATACGAGCGTTCTTATTCAGCCTTCAGCAAACCACACAGCTTGGATTCAGGAAAGACACCAAAACCACCAATCCCCACCCACCCAGTTGCCGCACGCGGCTTGTAAAAGTAAAAAGTTTTGTTTTTACTTTTACAAGCCGCATGCAGCATCTGAGGAGGGATTCGTGTTTTGGGGTTTTTTCACTTTTACAAGCCGCATGCGGCGGCTGGGGAGCTAACTTCTTCAAGGCTCCCATTGGAAACAATGGGAGGTGGGGGAAACCTCTCTGTCCATAACTTTGGACCCTCTGAACCAAACCTCACCAAACATGGGTGGTGTCATCAGGATAGTCTCCAGATGATACCCTGAAATTACAATGCCACTAGCTTTAAAAATGCGCCCCCTGCAGGCCAAAACATGACAAAACACCAAAACAATACAAAACAATTCAGATGAACCTGGATATACCGAATATGGTATTTGGGCTTATTCGGGCATACAGGTACTTTTATGCCCGAATAACCCCGAATCTGAATTTTACCAAATATTTAAGGTATTGCTCAACCCTACTCCAAATTCTGCCCACCCCCAAAATCGCCAGGGTTTTCCTAAACTGAAGCTGACAGCCTTAGGCTGAAATCATATGGAATGGGAGCTGAGGTAAGAAGGGGTCTTATTCAGAAAAAGTTGGCTGGGTTCAACCCTTCTTGTTGTTTGGGTATTCCTGGCTAACATGGCTGCCCTTTCTGAAAGGTATCTTCAATTAAAATTAGTAGGGTTTATATCCCACCTGTCTGTCGAGTGATATGTAAATGGAGGATGCCATTTCCACTAAATCTGTTGCCAAAAAGAGACTCACTGAAGCACACTTTTTTTAGTTTGACACAACCAAACCACCTATCTAAGAGCAATCATGCTGAAACCAGTGGGTTATACTGGGAGAATTGCCTTGAAACGTGCCATGTTTTCAGATTATATGGTTGAGAAACCGCATTTAATACCTCCAGTCAAAAATCAAAGTGTTTTAGCTGCTCAAAGAATGGCAGGGGCAAAAAGTCTATTTCAGATGCTGATCAGACAAATCAGTCAAGGAAATTGTGTTTGTTTGAGGGTTCATAGCTGGGATGTGTGTGTGCGAATTCACCAGACAACAGGTCATGATAGTGTCAAGTTGTTGAGTCAGTGAACATAAAACTACAGACAGGAACTTGTTCCTTTTTTCTGATGACAAAAAATATACACAAACCCAAATACACACAAATTACGATTTTAAGGAGAGCTGAAGCAGCTTTGTGCTAAAAAAGCCAAATTTGATTTGGCTTTTTCAGCAAGGGGGGGCAGAGACAATTGAATGCGACTGAATGCATTCAGTTGCTCTCCTTGCTGCAGCTTCCCAAGCCTTGGAGGGCAAAGACAACTGAATGCCGCGTTCAGCATGACCGAGCGCAGCACTCAGTCACAGTTCTCCCTGCCGCAATTTCTCAAGTCCACGTGGACTTGAGAAGTGGTGTCAGAGAGAACTGAAATGTTTCGGGTTTGAATAATAAAATCCAGAAACATTTCGGTAAAAGTTGAATAAAGTCATTGGGTATTGACTTCATTCGGCTTTACCGAAATTTATGGGTTTTTAATTATCTGAACCCGAAATGTATCAATAATTTTAATCGGTGCTCACCTTTACCATTTCCTCCAGGGAAATTGATCTGTGCAGTTTAGAGAACAGCTGTAATTCCAGATGTCCAAATCTCACCAGGTTGGCAACCCTGTTTATATTCTAAAATGGATGGGGAGAAAAAGATCTTATTGAAATTTGAGGCCTGTATGTGCTGGCAGATTTAAGTTTGTTTTAGTTCTTTCAAGTGCCTTGTGTATGGGAGTGTAATTAGATTAGCCTTGTGTAGGACATACGTGCTTTGGAGGTAGTGATTTTCTGGCTCTCCCTGACTTTTTTCCAGGATCCCAAAATCACTGTAACCACCCCAGGCATGAGAACTGACATGACTGCCACTACATGTCACAAACTAGTACCACAATCTTTTGTTTCAAGACTAAACCTCAATGACCCCTGCATTTTACAGTGCAGGAAAAGTGAAACACTGGCATAAAACTACCATCCTGCACAGGTGGTGGCTGGGGAGCTAGAATTACAACTGGTCTCTAGGTTACAGAGAACAGTCCCCCTGGATAAAATGGCTGCTTTGGAAGGTAGACTCTATGGCATTATGTCCCACTGAGATCTTTCCTCATC
The DNA here is from genome assembly GCF_021028975.2 of Sphaerodactylus townsendi. Taxonomy (NCBI): domain Eukaryota; kingdom Metazoa; phylum Chordata; class Lepidosauria; order Squamata; family Sphaerodactylidae; genus Sphaerodactylus; species Sphaerodactylus townsendi. The sequence continues at coordinate 69,751,850 of NC_059435.1, forward strand.
CTGTACCCAATGCTCCCCAGGCTCCACTCCCAAAATCTCCAGGCATTTCCCAACCCAGATCTGGCAACTCAGCTGCAGCTAATTCAGAAAATCCAGAACCCCTTTCTGTTTTTCAGAAGCACCTGCCATCAGTGTGAAAAGGGTTGGAAAGAGTTTTCATCAGCAGATATGAATATACCCTAATAGCAAAGGTGGGATCCAGGAGGTTCTCACCAGTTCGGGTGACAATTGGGTCCGCTTTTCCATCTCCACGCCCTCGCCTCCCCGAGAGGCATACTGCCTTTGAACGTGAAGGTTCCATATAGCAATTGCGACTAATAATGTAACTCCCTGAACTGGGTTAATCCCTTTCAGGTACTGCAATTAATTGATTCTCAGCCTTTCGTACCTTTTATCTCACCAGCCTCTATCAAAGAACCTGCGTGTTTCACCATTGCTGTGTTCAGATTTGTGAGTTGGGGCATTTTCTATAATGTGATGATAATTTAGAAATGACCTGGTGCAAAAAGAAATTGGGGGGTTGTGGTGGGGTGGCTGCCCATGGGGGGGACATCCAACTCAAGTTTTGCCCAGGGCTCAGGTTTGCCTAGGTACGCCTCTGCCCCCTTTGCTGAGGGGGGGCTGGCGAGGGAACCTGTTACTAAATTTTTTGGATCCCAACACTGCCAAATAGCTATATTTGCCCAGTCCAGGTTTGGTAACTGCTGGTAATTTCAGGTTGGAGCAACTCAGTGGGGCACACTGGAAGGACAGCGAAAGGACAGGCACCTCGGTGGGGTACAATGCCATAGAGAGCCAGTATGGTGTGATGTTAAGAGCAGGTGGACTCTAATCTGGAGAACCAGGTTAGAGTCCCCATTCCTCCTCATGAGCACCAGATTCTTATCTGGTGAACTGGATTTCTGTCCCCTCTTCTACACATGAAGCCTGCTGGGTGACCTTGGGCCAGTCCCAATTCTCTAAGAACTCTCTCAGCCCCACCTACCTCACAAGGTGCCTGGTATGAGGAGAGAAGCCGCTTTGAGATTCCTTATAGTTGAGAAAAGCGAGGTATAAATCCAAATTCCTTTTCTTCAGTGTCCAAAACAGACATTTTCTTCAGGGGAACTAATCTCTGCAGTCTAGAGATGAGCTTCAATTCTAGGGAACCCCACCCCCCACCTGCAGGCTGGCATCACTACTAATTATGCCCACGTGATTAACTTGCTAAGCAATTGCACTTGCTTTTTATCAGTCACTTCTCTTGGACAACCCTTTGCTCCTTTCTATGTGATAATCAAAAATAAAATACTCCCAGAAGGAAACAGTATACATCTTAATCTGTGTGGGCCTTTGTCTAATTCAGATAACAGATGAGGAACAGACCCTTTTTTTATTATGTTACATAACTCCTTTTCTCTCTTCCCTTTTATTTACACCCAAATGTATGCAGCATGTCTTTCCAATAAAGAATATGCATTTTGCTCTTCGCTTTGCCCCATACATCATTCTTTGAAGCCTGTTATTAAGTGTGACTTCATTTCTTCCAGCTTTTTATTTCCTCCCAGGTAGGGTTGCCAGCTCTCAGTTGAGAAATTTCTGGAGATTTGATGGGTGGAACCTGGGGAGGGCAGGGGTTTGGGAGGGGTGGGACATCAGTGAGGTATAATGCCATAGAGTCCATCTTCCAGAGCAGCCATTTTATCCAGAGGCCTTCATCTCTGGAGACCAGTTGTAATTTTGGGACATCTCCAGCCACCCGCTGGAGTCTGGCAATCAGTGGCGTACCTAGGCAAACTGGAGCCCTGGGCAAAACCTGACTTTGATGGTTTAAACAAGTGATGCTGGAATCCATCCCCAAACAGCATTATTTTCAATGGTGTTTAAACTAGGGAGCCCAGATTCTCCTTTTAAAACCACCTTAAAGGGAGAATCTGGGGTCCCCAGTTTAAACAACATTGAAAGTGATACTGTTTGGGGGTGGATTATCCCCCACCCTGAAACAGCATCACTTTCAATGTTTAAACTGGGACCTCAGATTCTCCCTTTAAATCCATGCCAAAGGGGGTGGATTTAATAACAACAACAACAACAACAACAACAACAACAACAACAACAACAACAACAATAATAATAATAATAATAATAATAATAATAATAATAATAATAATAATAATAATAATAATAATAATAATAATAATAGCCTTTATTAGGCATTGAGAGAATAAAAGAAAGAAAGAAAACAAGCATTGGCAGGAAGGGGGTGGATTTAAAAAGAAAATCTGGGTAAATTTAGGGGGTACCTGCTGTCAGGGGTGCAATTATTAAGATAGCAGCACCAAAATTTCAGAGTATCTTCGTGAGACCCTACTGATGATACCACCCAGGTTTGGTGAATTTTGGTTCAGGGGTCCAAAGTTATGGACCCTCAAAGGTGTAGCCCCCATCTCCTATTAGCTCCCATTGGAAACAATGGGGGATGGGGCACTCCCTTTGGGAGTCCATAACTTTGGACTCCCTAAACCAAACCTCACCAAACCTGGGTGATATCATCAGGAGAGTCTCCCAAAAATCTTTGAAATTTTGGTGCTGCTAGCCTAAAAACTGCGCCTTCTGCAAGCCAAAAACAGAAAAACACTGAAAATACAAAAAATTCCACAAATGAACCTGCAGTTTTTGCGCCCCCCCCCCCCCCAAGGTGGCGCCCTGGGCAAATGCCCACTTTGCACAATGGAAGGAACGCCTCTGCTGGCAATCCTACTCCAAGAAAAGAAGTGGGTGAATGGCCGTCAAGGAGCCATATCTTTGTGGCATCCAGTTCTCAGGCTGTTTAACAGTTGGTGAGAAACAGTCCTAAACAGAGTGAGTTATTTTATCATATTTTTATCCCGCCCTTTCACAGAGGGCTCAGGGCAGGTTACAACAGTTTAAAAAGTAAAACATTTAAATACAACATTAAACATTAAAACTATAAAACGCCTGCAACAATCTAAGATGCTTGGTTGATTAATAGTTTATAAAAAAGAATACATCCTTTATAAAAAAAAGTTTTTTAAAAAGTTTATTTAAAAGTTACATCCTTTCGAAGTCCACTGAATTCAATAGGCTGATGAGAGTGCAGCTCTGTTTAGGATGATGCTGTCAGATGTTGGTAATTCTCTCTGACAGGAGATACCTTTGCATTACAAGCAGAGGGCAGTGAGGCAAAACACAGTGTGTGTGTGCTGGCAGCAAAAGAATCTCAGACCTAATTCATAGTTTCTAACTAATAAAAGGTGCCTTCATTAGTGAACTCCGTTCTGGATACAAAAGGAGAGAGGCAGGTTCTCCATTCTAATCTATCTAGCTGGATGATGAGAAGTGCTGTCTGCAGATGGAGGATGTGTGCAAGAATGGGGGAAGTGGAGGAGAAGCAGGAAAAAAGGAAGTTCCCTGAGAGTAGCAATCTATACATCAAAGGGATAGTGTCAGAGCAGTAGAGAAAAGGTGTCCAGTGTCTTGACCCACTCTAGCTATCTAACTCTCTTATATGTCCCCTTCTGCCATTGGGTGGGAGACAACGTAAAGTCCTTCACTTCCAATATCAAATACTCATCAGGACCTCCTTCAGGGTCCTTCAGCATTCTAAGGTAAGGTGAATGCAGTGTGGCCTTTTTGGTAGTAGCATCATAACGTTGGCTCTCTTTTCCCCAAGAGATGAACGTGGGGCCTTCTGGCTATGGTTTGCATCAGTGGTGGGATCCAAAAAATTTAGTAACAGGTTCCCATGGTGGTGGGATTCAAACAGTGGCGTAGCGCCAATGGGACTGGGCGGGGCATGATGGGGGCGTGGCCGGGCATTCCGGGGGGTGGAGCATTAATAATTTCTCAGTTACTATAAAAAATTCTCACTGTAAAAAAAAAGTTCCTAATTTCCAGTTGGTATCTTTCTGTCCATAATTTAAACTCATTATAGCAAGTCCTATCGTCTATTGCCAACAGAAACAACTAAAGAGTCCCCTGGACCCAACAGTAGTTAAAGGGTCCCTCCTCTTAGTAGCAAGCTCCGGGCTATGAGAAAGAAGAAGAAAGGGGGAGGCGAGGGTGTGGAGACGGAAAAGCGTACCCAATTAGTAACCCGCTCTCAGCACGCACAAATAATTAGTAACCCACTCTCGGGAACTGGTGAGAACCTGCTGGATCCCACCTCTGGTTTGCATTTGTGTGCTTCATTCCTATTTCCTCTACTGGAATTGGTCACTTGGCTTGACTTTGAGGTAATTATGCAAGCTCCTTTGAACAACTGTGTGTGTAAAGTGATGTCAAGTTGCTTCTGACTCATTTGACCCTATGAATCAGTGTCCTCCAACACACCCTGTCCTTAACAGCCTTGTTCAAGTCTTGTAAACTGAAGGCCATAGCTTCCTTGGAAAGTAGAATAAAACAACAGTTTTACTAATGGAGCGACACTTGCTTATCAAGGACTAAAGGTAAAGAAAATACTTTCTAAAGATGATTTATTGGGGACACTTATTCGTTAATACAGCAAAATTAGTTAATACAGCAAACTGCTCAGCGGCCTCTTCCTGCTGCCTTTCCCTGGAGGCTCAGCCCTGAGTGGCCATTCCCTCATCCTTCTGGTTCTTTGCCCACAGGACAGCCTGCACATGCTCAACAGGGCTTCCCAATTCTTGGACATATGTCTCCCCAAACCTGCCATCTCATATCTCCTCATTATAAAGCCAAACTCTGGAGAGCAATGAGGAGTAATGAATAATACATAGGCCACAGAGACCTCGGGTCATTTCCCTACTTACCTGGGTGAGTGGTTGCTGCGTGCTACTCCCAGTGCACGTCATTTCTGACGTGCGCCTGGGCTTCCCACAACCTTGCGCTCTGCTCTGCGCGGGGTCATCAAAAGACACTGTTTCAAAAGGTGCCAGGAATGTCGCGCGCTGAGGGGGCGCAACAGTGGCAGCGGCAGTGTCGGGGCGGTTGTGTTGTCGCCGCCCCTATAATGGGGAGTGCCGGAGGACCCCGCGCTACTTGGGGAGAGTAGCGCGCAGCAGCAGGTAAGTGGGGAAACCCTAGGTCTCTGTGGCACTCCCAGGGAAACCATGAGCCAGTCACCCACCCTCAGATTAACCTGAGTTGATTGGGATGATTTGGGGTTGCCAATTGTGAGTTGCGAAATTCCTGGAGAGTTAGGAGCAGAGCCTGTGGAGAGCCCTCGACACCACAGAGTCCAAAGCAGACATTTTCTCCAGGAGAATTGATCTCCATGAGCAGGAGATCAGTTATAATTCTGGGAGATTTTCAGGCCCCACTGGGAATCTGACAACCCTAAGAAGATTAAATGGAATCACCCACATGATTGCACTGCCCTGAGCTGTCTGGGGATATAAATACAACAAATGAATAAATGTTCCACATTTACTGCACACGTTATCTAGGAACTGCAGAGAGAGCTGCAAGCCGGTTATTTTTTGCTTTTTCACCCCAAATCTGTAGCCCATGTCTTTTCCCTTGGCAGACCGAGAAACTGGGATCACTGTAACTTATAAGCCAGCACTCCTAGAGCCAAGCAGTTATTTATGTTAGAATTTGCATCTAAACCAAATAATATTAGCATCCCCCAAGGCAGCCAAGGTAACAGTATCGCCCAGGGAACAGCGAGACTCTAGCCTAGGCAGGAGATCCATCATCCTAAATCACCCCAGCAGTGCAATTTATAACCAGTTTTATTATATTTACTGTTTTAATATGACGAAGGTCAGGAAGGGGGGGGGGAGTTTATTTTGGGCTTTAAATCAATGGCGAAGCGAAAGATCAAGCTATCACTGGCCAAAATCCCTTCCGCTTGGAACAGTTCAGATTTACTACCGCTGAGAAATGTTTTGGATGTATCAAGAACCGCCAAGTTTGTGTGTGATTTAATGCGCACCTGCCTCATTATCGAGAAAATGGCAAGCAAGCGATCATCTTGCAAGGTCTGTGTCTCCTTGCTGCTAGCGGAGCGATCCACAGAGGCCAAGTTCCCTTTTGTATTCAAGGGAACGCTATCCCACTGAACTTTAATTAGTAGTGAAATATAATCCTGGCTAAGTCAAACAGGACTCCTGTTTATTCTTGAAGAATTCAAATCAATATCTCCCATCTCCCAACGTGCCTGTAATTCCTATTTAGTGTTTAATTGTATCTATTTAATTTTAACGGCTCAAGGCCTCCCGGGTGGAAGGCAGCAAGAACTTCTGCCACTGTTAGGAAGCGTGGCAGTTGTCGCACAAAAGTGCCAGATGCGTGAACTGTTGATGCGTGTGTGGTGCCTTTGCCTCCACCATGAAATAACCACACAGGTAAGGTGTGTGCAGTCTTCCACACCTCAAGGGCATGTGTATAGCAGCCACACAGGATTGCTCCCCACTGTTACCTTTTATGATACATTTAAGATTTTTAAGTATATGCTTAAGGAAGTAAATTGTGAGCAAGAAGTAAACTGTCTTCAGAAGTCTGTGTATGTATTTTGGTTTCAGGCAGCTTTCCTTACTTCCAGTCAAAGCTCCCAAAACATCTGCAAACCAATGTTAATCAAAGAACTGAGATTAACTTCAGCTGCTTACTCGCAGCAGAAGGCCATTGCTTTCACCTCCTGCAGGTGAGCTCCCAAAGGCACCTGGTGGGCCACTGTGAGTATCAGAGTGCTGGACTAGATGGACTCTGGTCTGATCCAGCAGGCTAGTTCTTATGTTCTTCTTATGTTCTTAAGTGAGCTCATTATCATAAACCCAAGTTCACTGGTATCGGAGGTGGGATCCAACCAGTTCTCACCACTTCTCTAGAAGTGGTTACTAATTTTTTCTGAGTGCCGAGAAGGGGTTACTGAAGCAACCTCCCTGCCCAGTAGGGACTGGATGAGCGTGTGTGCGGTGGCGCAACTGTTTGAATCCCACCACCATCGGAACCTGTTATTAAAATTTTTGGATCCCACCACTGACTGGTACAAAATGAGTTCCCCAACTGGTGGCTATGCACTGTCCAAGAAACAACTTCTTGTGAACAGCCACCTGGGGTTGCCAGCTCCAGACTGGAAAATTCGGGAAATTCGGGAGTAGAGCCTGATGAGAGAAAAGTTTTGGGAGGGAAGGAGCTCAGCAAGGAAATGATACTATACAGCCCACCCTCAAAAGCTGCCATTTTCTCTCCAGGGGAGCTGATCTATGAAGTGTAGAGATCAGTTATAATTCTAGGAGAATCACAAACCTCATCTCAAGGTTGGCAACCCCAGGTGAATTTGAGCCTAGGTTTCAAAAGATAAGTCCCAGATCCTGTTGTGATGATTCTCCTCTCTTGTATGTTTGGGAAAGCCCCTCTGCAGGCCACTGGATTAAACTTCCTCCAAGGTTAGCAGTACCATTCTAAACCCTCAGCTCAGAATCCTCCTCTCATGTCCATTCAATGGAGCTTAATCCCAAGGAAGTGTTCTTAGGATTTCAGTCGGCTTTTATGCGTGCAATGTTTAACTTGCAGCTGTGTGCTTCGCAGTGATTTTTTCCCATGTTTTTCTGTTTTAACAGCTTTCTCCTGTTGGGTTGTGGACACTTTGCAAAGTATCCATTAGGCCTGCTCCCCCCCCCCCCCATCTTGTTCAGTCTGTGCAGAAGGAACTGCTGTTTGGTGGTCAGGCAAAGCGGAGAGGAGTGAGGAAACCCGAAGAAAGTGAAAAGCATATTGATTCCCTGCATTTTCCCTGAAAAACTCACACTTTGAGAGCTTTTGGAAATCGCAGACATTCTCAGATCCGATAGCGTGTGAGTTCTGGAGAGGAGAAATGTGTACATAACCAAGAATCCAGCCCAAAAGAAAAGTATTCTAAGTGTGAGGAAGACCAAATGTGAATACATGGCCTCTCTCTCTCTCTCTCTCTCTCTCTCTCTCTCTCTCTCTCTCTCTCTCTCTGGTGCTGGAATATGTGAAGTGACAAAGACAAGAGAGCTTTCTCCCTTGATCATTTACAAAGTGCCATGAATAGCTACCAAGTTCTTGAACAGACAAACGATAAGAAGCAAGTAATAATATCACATTATGCAAATCTGAGAGCCAAACCTATGACTTGCAAGCATCTTTAAACCAGGTCCGGTCGTTTTAAAAAACGAACATGGCATCAGCCCAGGAGATGAGATTTTGTCATCAGTGAGTCAAAAGAAGCTGCACTGCAGCAATGAAGGTTACCCAGCAGAGAAATGATGCTTTATCCTCCGCCAGCACTCAGGAAGACATCACCAAGGAGTCTCCTAAACCTCCACCTCTTAAAAATAATAAACTGCTATCTTCTCACTTTATTGGCCATCTCCTCCTGCCTCAGATTCTTTACTAGTAGGTAATAACTCCTGATGAAACTTCCTGTTTCACCGAGAAAATTGCATTTGTCTTTCGGCTTTATGTTTTATTCTTCATCCATCAAAGTACTTCAACTAACTTAGTCCATTTGAGAGACTTTTTTATAACCCTGACAATTGTGTCATTTTCCAATGAATCTCGGCAGGGCATATCTTCTGTTCTTCAGCTGCGACCACCCAAGTTTAGAAGGCCAAGTTCTACTGTCAGAACTCAGGAGCTGCAATAGCCATGTCTGAAAGACTATAGTTTTTCATTACTGTCAGGATTTGGTTTGGAAAGGGCCAAGAGCGGAGGGGACAGTTGCCGCGTAGGGTTATTTGATCATTAAAATCAGGGTGGTGTAGGGATGGGCAGAGATGGGCAATTTTGTTTAAGTTTTGATTTTTTTTAATGTTCCTTAATTTCTGTTGATCTCAATTCTGTTGATGTAATGGATTATTCTTTTTCATACCATTTACACGCAACTGGCACAACAATCACTATAAAATGTAAATTCAAGATGAGGAAAGAGAAACTGAGGCAGAAATGAAAGCTCGCAGGTTGTGTCTCGCAAGGGAGTTGCCAAAATTAAAATTTTGGATATTCCCATGAAATTCAAACTTCAGTCTTATTCACAAGACAGAAATCCGAAACACCAGAAGGATCATCCAACCCATCTCCATTGCTTTATAGACCTTAACAGTTCCTGTATACAACTGTATTTTTCTCCCAGACAGGTAAGAAATATTTTTTCTTTAAGAACGTCTCTTCCCACATGGCTTTGTCATATGGATTTTGATAAATTAAGTACCATCAGGTTGTTGTGGGTTTCCTGGGCTGTGTGGCCGTGGTCTGGTAGAACTTGTTCCTAACCTTTCGCCTGCATCTGTGGCTGCATCTTCAGAAGTGTATCACAGAGAGAAGTGCGTTACACACTGTGTCTAGAGAAGTAACACACTTCTCTCTGTGATACACCTCTGAAGATGCCAGCCACAGATGCAGGCAAAACGTTAGGAACAAGGTCTACCAGACCACAGCCACACTGCCTGGAAAACCCACAACAACCAGTTGAATCCAACCGTGAAAGCCTTCGACAATAAGTACCATCAAGTCACAACCTACTCATGGCAATTCTTCATGGGGCAAGAGACAAGCAGAGACTCTTCCAAGGCAAGAGACAAGCAGAGATGGTTTGCAATTGCCTTCCTCTGTATAGCAAGCCAGGCCTTCCTTGGTGGTCTCCTATCCAAGCACCAACCATGGGTGACCAATCAAGGAAACACTTCTTCACGCAACGTGTGATTGGTGTTTGGAATATGCTGCCACAGGAGGTGGTGATGGTCACTAACCTGAATAGCTTTAAAGGGGGCTTGGACAGATTTATGGAGGAGAAGTCGATTTATGGCTACCAATCTTGATCCTCTTTGATCTGAGATTGCAAATGCCTTAACAGTCCAGGTGCTTGGGAGCAACAGCCGCAGAAGGCCATTGCTTTCACATCCTGCATGTGAGCTCCCAATGGCACCTGGTGGGCCACTGCGAGTAGCAGAGAGCTGGACTAGATGGACTCTGGTCGGATCCAGCTGGCTTGTTCTTATGTTCTTATGTGACCCTGCTTAGCCTCTGCTCTTTGATAAGCATGCGCTAGTCTGGGCTAATTCTGGCTGCTATGGATTATCATACCAGCATGCAAATTCACAGACCACAATATAAATCCAAACTATGGTGGCTGTTTATTTTCTGGAGCCATCTGCTGTTCAGCTGAAGAGCTGTTGATCATAAACAGAAAAGTTATTTTTTATTGTTTGAAGTATTCATTTGTTTGTTTTCCAAATACCTCCCACTCTCAAATTCACTGAGAGGAGCCAAGCGTTTGTTAGATCTTAGTCACAAAAACCTGTTTTCAGTGACAAGACCCAGCCTAGATAAAATACTTGTCAAGAAGAAAGTGAACAACCAGAATTAAATCAGAATGCTCTTCATGGAAGTTAAAATGACTGAATTGTGGCAAATGTGCAAAATGTATTTCCATCACAGCCTGACCCTATATTTTCAAACCCATCTGAGATTAGGGAACATTGCCTTTGAATCCCTTCCATGCAGACCTGAATTCCAGCATTCGGTGTGTTTGCTCTTTGATGCTGTAATGATACGATGACGCAACCAAATGGGATGAAAAAAATATGAGGGAGAGCAGTTGATGCAGGGATTCCATTTTCAGCAGCAGCCAGGTAGAAATCATCAGGAGTACATCCACCCTCGCTGTGTTGATTACAGGTCAGCCTTCTTCCTCATATCAGTGTTGTTATCCCACCTGCTTGAATGAATAACAATGCCTTTAAAACACAGATTATACAGCTCTCAGGGATTCGGAGATATACTGCCTGATGATGAATTCCTTGACATTAATTTAATTGCGGGAGAGAAGAAAATGTTAGGCTGTGAATGGGCTCCTAATTCGAGAATGAAGGTTAACATTTGAATAGTGGCTTGGCCTTGTTTTCTAGTTGCTCATTTTCAGCCTGCCAGATGGTATGTTCCTCAGACGTTTATGGCTCCTATATCCATTTTATTAGCCATCCGTTTTGATTGATCTGGTTGTTTCTGACAAGAAATCAATTGGAGTTTGGGGGGGGGGGGGGAACCAGCAGAATTGTTCTCTACTTTGAGAGAGCCGAGCAAACTTACAAAAACTGATACAAACACAAACATAGCCAATGCCATCTAAGGCCTCGCAAAGGTCGATTCTGCACAGCAAATGTATAATGGGTTGCAGTCATTATAAAGGAACCTGTTTCCCTTTTTCCCATTCATATGTGTGCCTTGCAGATAGCAACTAGAGCCCACGGAAACAATCCGGGTTGCTTTCATGCCTTCACATGGAGACGGTTCTCTTTTTTAAATTTCCTGCAACACATGCATAGCTGTGCAGACATCCAGAAATGAACCCCCACAAGCCATGCCTGTTGTCCCTCAATACAATCGTCTGCACCTGCATAGCTGCACATGTGCAACACGCAAAAATTTTAAACAGGAAAAGGGGCCTCCCTGCAACAGCAGGGCAATGGCAGGCAGATTCTACCTCACTATGGACACCATGGTGGAAGGGAGGGAATGAAAGCGCCTCCTGCCTGGCTGTTCGTGCGGGAGCGGCTCCAACTCAGGATTGTGCAAAAGGATAGCTGTTTTAGCAATTGTTGAAAATCCCAGGTTGAGGGAAATAAAATGGGGCAGACTCATTTTGGGGCTGGGACCTGTGCAAAGTCCCTCCCCCAAAAACAATTTGTATTGCATCCTACACCTGTCATATTTGCCCTGTGCGGAATCCACCAAAGACACTTGGCTGGCATCACATCAAGGCAGCGAGAAAAGGAGGTCAGTCTCAATTAGGACAGGATACAGACTGTTTGCTTATTTTAAAACCTCCCTCCCCCTTGTGACCCAGAGATATTCAGAGCAGTTTACAAGAGCAAAGCTTCAGTTGGTCATTTTAGCTTCTTGGAATCGTTCAGCTGGATTTGATCTATAACCCTCTTATTTGCCTTTTTGGCAGTGGTGTAGCACCAACGGGGGGGTGAAGCCCCGAGTGGTGCCACGGCGGTGGTGTGGTTGGGCTGTGGAGGGGGCATTCCGGGATGGGGCGGGCGGCGCCACAGCATGGGCACGGGGTGCACGCATGCCCCGGGCGCAGTTCCCCCTCTCTCTGCCCCTGCTTTTTGGAAATCTGGTATTTTTGGTATCTGGAAAACTCTCCTCCAACACCACATTTCAAATTAATTTACTTTATTCTTGTCAGCTTTCTTCATTGTTCAGCTTTAGCCCTATACATAGTAATCCTTACTCCTTAAAATCTTTTTTTAACTCCTTCATGGCTGCCCTTCCCAGTCGCAATCTCCTTCCGGTTTCTGGCTTGCAGTCTCCCTTTTAGTTAAATATAAAATGGTGAACAATTTCAATTTCTTCATGGTCAGCCTTAAAGAGGAACTTCTTGAAGTTCAGCTGTAGTCCTGCTTTGGTACTTTCTGCTTTAGCCTTCATCAGTAGCCATTTCAGGACTTCACTATTTTCTGACAGTAATGTGGTGCCGTCTGCCTATCTCAAATTGTTAACATTCCTTCCACCAATTCTTTCCTCCACCTTCATCGAGATCTAATCCAGTTTTCCTTATTATTTGTTCTGCAAATAGACTGTATAACATATAGAAATAACATTTAAGGCTCACAAATATAAAGCAACTTAAGTATTTAGCCTTTCTCCATCTGGTTATAATATAATTTATTTTTTGGTACTTGTGATACTGGGGTGGTCCTTCTATTTAGCTTTGCTACAACTCAGTTTCAGTAACACAATGGAAATCTTTGTGCTGCCGTTTTTAAAATCTGCATAACCAATGAAATCTCCAACTGTCACTACGTGGAAAAAGCCCTACGTGGCTCCACCCACCTCCCAAAAGCACTTGGCAGGCACCAGAAAAGGTGTTGGTGGGTTTTTCTATGTTATGATTATGTCATGGTTATTGATATGTTGTTGCTGTTATTCTGATTGTTGTTGTTATGTTGTTGTACACCGCCCTGAGCCTTTCGGGGGAGGGCGGTATATAAATAAAATTTCTATTCCGTTCCATCATGTTGCCCACACGCACCACCTTGGGGACCCCTGAGCCAAATTATTAGCCCCATTATATCATCTGCCTGTGTTTTTGCTAGAGCTGCAGATAGGAAATTTCTGTTATGCGGCGCAACCAGTTGTGCTTATTAGACATAACACTGGAGTAATCATAATGCCAAAGAACACGGCAATGATAAATGAAGTGCTTTCTGAAAGGCATGCTCATCTCACTGTCAGCAAAACACAATCTATTTAATTAGCAAAATGTCAGGAGACATTGATAGGAAGAAACAGCAAGTGTACATATTTAGTCAGTGTTGTCGGAACACAAGGAAGATTGAAATATTAGAGGCCGGAAAATCTATGGCTGTTAAAATGCAGACAGTGCACATAATCAAAGTAAAGGCACACTACTGAAGCCGACACGGTATTTGTTTGTATCGTAATGGACCTGGAAGGAAATTGTTACCTTCAACCACATTAGCAGTCAAATTCGGGGCTACCTTTTGAAAAAAGAAAACATTCCTCTGAAGGCCTGCATGTATTTGATCTGCTGCAAAAATCTAACTTCTGCCATCTGTCATTATTGTTAAATACAGATATTATCATTCTGAAATGATCTGTGTCTATCGACTATGGTTTATCCCACACCTCTTTTCCTGAACAAAGTCTTCCGTGATACTCCTTGACCTGCTAAAATTGATATTAAGAATGCCTTCTGCTGGCCTAGAGTCCAGACCACCTGTTAAGACCCTAGTCCCAAACCTGGCTCTCTGTGTCCTTGCCTGCAACGGGGAGGTGGGTGGCAATCAGAAACAGTGATATTGACTTTTAAAATGAAACAAGACCCAACACATTCCAACTGGAAACCTTTTTCAAGTGCAAATGGCTCTGATGGGCTTTTCTTATGGAAAAAAATTCCCTTAGGCATTTTATTCTCAAGGGATCGCTTCTCCCCTAAGGCATTGCTATCATTATGGTGCATTTGCTGTATGTAGTACAGTACTACTTCTTGTCTACCATTTCTGTGAATTGGTTCAGTCTCATGGGAAGGAATCCCTGCTGAGTAATGTTTGCTGGGTAGAAGTATAGACTCCATAAGTTCCCTCTTTCTGAAACTGGTAATTTTCATCCCTGCATCTCATCAATAAATGGATACAATTCTTTCTTTTTTTTAATTGATCTTTATTAAGAATTTTCGGTAAAGTTACAGAAAGTCAAAGGACACATACAAATTTAAAATCATAGATTTCGACTGTCAAGTTAAACTTATATTATCTTATCCCATATACAATAACTGAATTTAATTACTTTGTAATCTTTACATCAAAATCTAAAGAGGGTAAAGGAAGGATAGGACTAAAATAGGAAATGAGTATTGAAGAATTGGAAGAGACAGAAAGGGAAAAAAAGAATAGTTGTATTGTCGAAGGCTTTCACGGCCGGAATCACTGGGGTGCTGTGTGGTTTCCGGGCTGTATGGCCGTGTTCCTCTGAAGATGCCAGCCACAGATGCAGGCGAAATGTCAGGAGAGAATGCTGCTAGAACACGGCCATACAGCCCGGAAACCACACAGCACCCCAGTGATTCCGGCCGTGAAAGCCTTTGACAATACAACTATTCTTTTTTTCCCTTTCTGTCGCTTCCAATTCTTCAATACTCATTTCCTATTTTAGTCCTATCCTTCCTTTACCCTCTTTAGATTTCAGTGGCTCTGAAGATGCCAGCCACAGATGCAGGCGAAACGTCAGGAGAGAATGCTGCTAGAACACGGCCATACAGTCCGGAAACCACACAGCACCCCAATAGTTGTATTGTTTACATATAGTTACACTTTAAGATATATTTCTCTATTATTAAATTTTAAATTCGTTTCTAACTTAATTCATTGTGACTTCACCTTCAGATGTTGATCATAATCCATTAACTTCATCAAATTATATTCAACATTATTAAGCTGGCACCTGGTGGGCCACTGCGAGTAGCAGAGAGTTGGACTAGATGGACTCTGGTCTGATCCAGCTGGCTTGTTCTTATGTTCTTATGTTCTTAAGCTAACTATTTAATACTAAATGTTATAGTAAAATTAAGTTCCATTAAATGGATACAATTGCTGTCTGAGGGAAGTAGCTAAGAACCCTCCTAAACTTACAATAAAATGAGTGCAACATGTTTCTTGTGTGGTAAAAAGTTGGCCATAGCCATTTTATTTAACAGAATTGGATCAAGGTAAACAAAGCTTGTGGCGCAGCATGGGGGTCTGATCTGTGTGCTGGGCAGCCCGAGTGCTGTCCCCCAGACACCTAAATTTTTCTACAGCACGCCTGCTGATGAAAAATTAATGCACGCTGGAGCAGCTGTGAGATTCCAGATGGGCGGTTGCCACTTCCTGAAGACTCCACTGCTGCCAGGGGCGCAAGCCATAGAAGCCCACGTCTGGGCAGGTTACCCTTTGGCTTGCTCTACCCCAAACCTCATATGGAGGTTCCCATAAAACGGGTATTTCACCCACTGACCCCAAGCTAAAGATCAGTCCCCCATGCGCAATCCGCCAGAGAGCTGGCATCCAGCTCCCGCCAATGCCAATTATACCTTGAGCCAATCACATAATTCGCCACGTATGCTATGCAGCCAACAGTCCATGCCCCAGGAAGATAAATGGACCCCGTCATCCCTATAAAGGGGGGACATTTTGTGTGTAATGTCCCAATGAGCTATGCACCAACCCCCTTTTGACCGAACAAAACTTGAAATTGCACGACAGGTGTTAAACCTGGCCAAGTCCACTTGCTTAGGGGAGATGGCGCCCCCCAGTTGTGTCTCTCCAGCAGCTTAGACCAAAACAGCATGGTCCCGGGTAACATTCCACAGATCAGTTTCAGATCTTCCCGCATCCTGTGAAGTAGTGAAATCCGTTGGCACACCGTTAAGTCATTCTCCCCGAGATGTATGACGAGGGTATGAGGGGCTTCCAGACGATCCACCTTGTCCTGAAGCACGGGCACAAGGGCATCCCACCGCATTACTCTGAGGCCAAACCACGAAATCTGGTTCCCTGGCGGAAGACCCAAGTTCCCTCCCCATCCCGATGACGACGCATAGCGAGATGCCCAGTGGACGATGCTGTGTCCAATTATCCAAATGCGTCGAGGACCTGTAAAAACTGAAAGACAAGCAAGCTAAACATGTGTGATGGGCCGGATGTAAGCCCTGTATGCGGAAGATCGCCATCTGCCCAATGACTGGATGCGTTCCGCCGGCCAGCCCAGGGAGGCGGCGGTGGATGCTGCCCCAATTCGAAAGGAGTGAAGGCCAAAAGACAAGTGGGGGAGGTGCAGTCTCTTGAGACACAACCGGAACACACTGGCCAGCTGGTAGCGGGACAAGCAGGTCCCGTCCTTGTGCATGAGCAGCGGGCCCGGCATGTCAGGGCGGGCAGCCATGTAAGCCTCAACCAAAGAGACGGGGCAAGGGAGGCATGGTGGGGCTGGCCGAATAGTTACGTCCGTGCCCTACCCTAGCTGGTCAGTTTTTGAACGGCGAAGGTGTATATGTAAGGCCTGGTCAGAGATGGTGATGTCATCCCGTGCCAAGGCTCTACCTGTATTGTCATTGCGGGATGCCGAAACCAGTTCACTACTCCTAAAGGCACCGTAAAATGCCAATGTAAAGGCAGCTCTGAACAATAATGTTTCGTAACGGGACTTGCAAACAAAGGGGAGGGTGGACAGGATCTGTTTGAGTAGGGAAAGAGAAACCGGGCGCCGCCCGTCCTGCTTGCGGGGGGCCATCCTGGCCCACCCTTTTATGGCCTGGCGGGCAGCGAAAGAGCGGGATGGGTCGGGGAGAGAGGAGATTTTGCAGTGAAACGAAACTGCCGCCATAAAAATGTGAAGCGTCCGCGCCGACCGTCCTCTTCGCTGTAGGTGGGCCAGGTATCGCAGGATAGCTTCTTCCGTATAGGGTGACTTGTGCTTGCCCAACGATGCCGAGTGGAAATCCAGGAAGTTCTGTAGTCCCCTCTGGTAAGCCCGACGTGTCGCTGGTGCCAACGATTCCCTGATGCCCATAGCCACTAATCTGTGCCAAGGTTCCACAATTCCTGAGGAAAGAGGTCAGGGTTAGCCGCCGCCCCTGGGGCCAAAGCCCGGAATTTGTCCATGTGGAATCTGGAAAGGGCGTCAGCTATGCCATTATCTACTCCTGGCACGTGCCTGGCTGAAAACGAGATGTTATTAATCAAGCAGTTGGCTACAAACCTCCGTACCAAGCGCATGACTCGCTCAGAACGGGAGGACTGTTTATTGACTACCTGGACCACCGCTGCGTTGTCGCACCAGAAGAGAACCCTGCGGTCGCTAAAGTGGTGCTTCCACAAGCACACCGCCACTAGTATGGGAAAAAATTCTAAGAAGGTTAGGTCCCGCAAGATTCCTGTCGCCTCCCACTCCACCGGCCAGCGTTGGGCGCACCAATGACCTTCAAAAAAGACCCCAAAACCCAAGCTCCCGGAGGCATCCGACTGCACCTGCAAGTCAGAGTGTGCGTAAAGAGGGGACTGCCATAATGCCGTACCGTTGAAATGTTTTAGGAATTCCACCCAAATTGCCAAATCTGCCTTGATGCCCTTGGTTAAACGGATATAATGATGGGGAGCCGTAATCCCCCTCGTGGCCTGAGATAAACGGGCACAGAAAGGGCGACCTGGAGACACCACCCGGCAAGCAAAATTTAGGTGACCCAAGACCACCTGCATATCCTTGAGGGTGCATTTACTGCGCTGCAAAAAAATCCTGCAGGAGTGAAAGGATTTTCTCAAGTTTATCTGGTGGCAGGCTGGAAGTGCCCTTCACGGTGTCCAATGTAATCCCTACAAAGACCAAAGAAGAAGTGGGGCCCTCTGTCTTCTCTTTCGCCAAAGGGATGCCCAGCTCCGCTGCTAGCTCCATGAAAGCCTTCAGCCTGTCAGCGCACTCCGTTGTGCCAGCCTTTCCTATGATCAAAAAAATCATCCAAGTAGTGTGTTAAATGTGGAGAGGAAGCCCGTCCCTTGGCAGCCCATTCTATAAATGTGCTGAAGGTCTCAAAAGCCGAACATGCCACGGAGCACCCCATCGGCATTGCTTTATCGACGAACCACCGGCCCTGAAACTTAAAACCTAGCAAACAGAAGTCATCGGGATGTATGGGCAATAGGCGAAAAGCAGACTGAATATCACACTTTGCCATCTGTGCCGCATGGCCACAGGAGCGGATGAGGGCAATAGCATGATCTAAGGAGGCATACCTGACAGAGCTGACTTCGGGGTCGATGCCATCGTTCACTGAAGAGCCCGTGGGATATGAAAGGTGGTTTATCATTCGAAACTCCCCTGGCGTCTTCTTGGGGACCACCCCTACAGGGGACACTCTAAGGTTGGGCAGGGGAGGGGAAGAAAATGGGCCAGCGATCCTGCCAGCTTGTAATTCTTTGTTAATCTTATCCTCCACCACACGGGGCAGATCCCTGGCTGACTTAAGGTTTCCACAATCCGTGGGAACTCTGGGGCCTGCGAAAGGAATCCTAAAACCTTTGGTAAATCCGTCCAATAAAAATTGAGCCGCCAACTTGTTGGGGTAAGCCTGCAGTAAGGGGATCATGGCATGGACCTTCACAGGGGAGGCGGCCAAGCCTGTGAGGTCCCGAGTTCCCCCGGCCTCACGCAGTGGAGGTGGCCCCGGGGTTCCCTGACCCGCCATCCTTTCTGTTGTTGGGGCTGGTTGTGGGTCGGGCATTCCGAAAGGGCAGGGAAGGCTTTCCCTTCGGGCAGCTAATGCGTGGGTGGGGCCCCGCGCATCGCTCGCAAGAATGCTCGAACTTGCACTTAGATCTGAGGCATTTCCCCCCATTAAATTCCCAGCACACTAAACGGCCAGTGCCGCGGAACATGGGGCGCTTCCTGTTGGCGGGCTGTTGGGTTTGGCATAGGCCTGCACCAGCATGGTCCATGATTTGTCATGGACAAGATGCCACCTTGTCTTATACGAGTTGGAGGCCATCTTCCTGAACTGCTCATCGTATCCTATGGCCGCCGACTCCCCTGCAATCGACCGTGCCCTCAGCACGTTGTTATAGTGTGCCTGTAGCTGCCACGCCCTGAGCGGGTAAGCCGCTGATATGAGCATGGAATATTCCCCAAAGCCTGAAAGCCAGTTGTTGAAGGTCCGTTCCACCCTTGGTGGCTGGGAGCCCCGCTTAGAGGAACTCCCTGTAACCTCCTGGGCCTCTTCTGGCACTACAAAATCAAAAATGTCGACATAATAGCCCTCCAGTGCCCTTTCCCTAAGTTTCCTGGGCAGGTGCCACCCCGGGGTCCCTCGAAGAATCTCGCCATGGACAGGACTGAGTCCTGGTCCGCCCCATCCCGTGGTAGGCCTAGACTAAGATCGCGCCGCTTGGCCAAGGAGGGTGGTAAGGCAGGGATGCCTTCCCTTGACACCCAATAAAACCCATCTGCCTGAGCAGAGTCCTCATCTGAGGACAACTCACTGGATGAAGATGTGTCCCTGTGCTTCCTGGAACGCCTGCCGTGACTGGCCTTGCGTTTCCCGTGACGTGACCGCTGAGGCCGTCTTTGTTCTTCTTCCGATTCGCTGTCCGTTGAGAACTCTCCAGTCTCCCCACTGTCGACCTGGTCAGATAAGGAAAAAACCTCCCCTTCCCTAGGAGTCCCTAGCCGCATGATCACTAGTGCTGGGAGCATCAGAGTCTGGTGCCTGTTCCTGGGCCTGAAACCACTTCCCGCTCTTAGAGAGCTGCATCATGGACTTGGCCATATTTCTCATAAAGAGAGGACCCATACTCAGCAAAGGGTTGTTGGCTGATGGCTGATGGGGCTACGCTTCCCTTACCGGCCTCCTTGTGATCTTTGCCCTTCCGGACAGGTGGCTGTGGCGATAATGAGCAAGAGCAGGGCTAATGGCTCGTCTGGAACTCCGGGCGTTTAAGTTGGCCCCTTGCTTGCTCTTGGGACCGTGCTGGGGCGGCCCTGTTGGCCGTAGAAAAAGAGCCCCCATACCCCTTTCCGGAGCGGGTGAGGAGTCGCGGCACCCGCTGGGTAGCCGCTGCCCTGGGCGATCTTAGCCCTCTTGGCCTGGCTGCTATCTGGGACCTCTGTTGGGCTTTCCTTGCGGGACCTGGAAGCACCGTCAGTTACACCCCTTCTTGGGGGCCTTGGACTTCTGACCCTTTGCAGGAGCCATGATATGTGAGATGTGCGAAGATTTACCCTGGTAAAGCAATATGCGGGGCCAAGCACTCTCTATCTACTGCGGCAGGGAGGGATAGCAAGGAGAACATAAGGAAAAGGTTAGGCCATAGCAATCAAAACAAAACATGGATAAGCAAGTACCACAAAACTTAAGTGAAGGTTAACCTCCCCATCCTGGAAATGAGGCCAGTAAGCATTGCAGCCGGAATGGGAAGCCGAGCACCAGATAAGAGTGCCCACACCCAGTGTGTGTGTAGGCCGCAATGGCGGCCGGCGGAAAAGGCCGCAGAACGGCAGTTGCGTGGCCGAGGGGCTCGAAGTCCCCGCCGCCTCCCCCCTTGACCGGAAAGAGCCGGCCGGAAGGCTCGCGGCAGCGGCTGTCTTGGCCGGGAGCGCTGAGGCCCCCGGCGCCTCCCGCATTATTGCTGGATGGAAGCCGGCCCGGAAGGCGCGGCGGCCGTCTTGGCGGCAGAAGGCGGGAGCGAGGCTCCCCCTCACGCTGACTTGCGGGCCCGGCCAGAAAAGCCACAACAGCGGCTGTGCGCGGCCGGAGGCGCGAGGCCCCCGGCCGCCTCCCCACCCCGCCGGCGAACCGGCAGAAGAGGCCGCGGAGGCGGCTGCGTGCGGCTGGAGGCGCGAGGCCCCCGGCCGCCTCCCCACCTTGCCGGCAGGAGCCGGCATGAAGGCGCAAGGCCCAAGCCCGCCTCCTCACGTTGCCGGCAGGAGCCGGAGGAAGGCCGCGGAGGCGGCTTTGCCTGGCAGGGGGCACGAGGCTTGTCCCGTCGGCCCCCTCCCCCCGGCCTGAACCGGGAGGGAGGCCGAGGGCCCTAAGAAAAGACCCCCACTTACCTCGTTGGATCCAAACGCGCGTGTTCCGGCAAATGGGGGGGGAGGCGAAGCCGGACCTAGCCTAAATAGGCTGCCTGGCCCTCCCCCAGATGACGTCAGGGCGCCCCGCGTCACTGCTGGGCGCCCTAGAAGACACAAAGCCTCGCGAGCAGAGGGAACTCGCGAGGCAGCCGGGAAGGGGCCGCCCATGGGAAGCTGTCCCTTCCCCAGCAGCAATGGCGACCGTGGTAATTCACGGCCGCTTTTTTCTGAGCACACCCATCTCTGTTGTATGAACCTCAGAATATAAACCCGAGTCACCTCATCATGACCTTATTATTCAGGATAGTGAAAAACTAAGAGAGATTATGATGGCTCTAAATTGGGTAAATGGCAACAACATGGCAAATGACGTTCATTGTAGGTAAGTGTCACTTTATGTAGAAGAATGGTTGGGTTTTACACCCCACTTTATCTTTAAAGCATCTCAAAGTGACTTATAATCAACTTCCTTTCCTCTCCCCACAACAGACATCTTGTGGGGCTGAGAGAGTTCTGAGAGAACTGTGATTGGCCAAGATCACCAAGTAGGCTTCATGTGAAGGACTGGGGAATCAAACATGGTTCTTCAGATTAGAGTCCACAGCTCTTAAGCACCACGCCACACTGGCTAATATAGGCTAGTGCAGTGGTGGCGAACCTATGGCACGTGTGCCAGAGGTGGCACTCAGAGCCCTCTCTGTGGGCACGCACACACAGAGTTCATCATGTGGGGGGGGGGCGGAAAATCACCCCCCACACACACACACACACATATAGGCTGGCCTGGGCCACTGGGCATGACCCGTTCAAAGTGTTGCATGGTTGCTTCACCAAGCTTACTCCCGAGTAATGTGCACTTCGGAGCCAACTGTTTTTTCTAAACTAAAACCTCAGTATTCAGGTTAAATTGCTTTGTTGGCACTTTGCAATAAATAAGTAGTTTTGGGTTGCAATTTGGGCACTCGGTCTCGAAAAGGTTCGCCATCACTGGGCTAGTGGGATCTGAACTCACTGAGACTGAGGCCCCTTCTGCACACGCAAAATAATGCATTTTCAAACCACTTTCACAACTGTTTGCAAGTGGATTTTGCTATACCGCACAGCTTCAAAGAGCTCTGAAAGCAGTTTGAAAGTGCATTATTCTGCATGTGCGGAATGAGCCTGAGAAAGAAAAAGATCTTGGGGTCATTGTAGATTGCTCAATGAAAATGTTGTCGACTCATTTCCCAACTCCTCTTCATGAGTGGCGTATTCTGATCTGAAGAACCAGGTTTGATTCCCCACACCTTCACATGAGTGGTGGACTCTAATTTCACCACTCCTTCACATGAGGTCTGCTGGATGGCCTTGGGCTAGTCACAGTTCTATCAGAACTGGGCAAGCCGCTTTGGAACTCCTTACAATTGAGAGAAGCGGGATATAAATCCAAACTCTTCTTCTTTTTTTCTCTTCACAACAGTCTTCCCCTTGTGCTACTTTGTGTTCTGTGGAAAAGGGCAAGTACAATAAAGTCCAGGACTAGAAATTAGGTCTATTACTGGAATTGCCTAAAATAGACTCAAAAATGGGTAGCTTACAATGGATTCATAAAGTGGTACATGCTTCAGAAAGCAAAAATGTGAGTCAAGGTTATGAATTTAGGTTCAGCAACCCATCAATTACCTTTTCTCCTTGTATTTGTTTGTGGGAAAGTGATTTATGTACTTGAGGGGAAAGTGGAGTCTGTTCTTTCAGACTGTGACTCCCCTGCGGCGTGTCAAAGGAGCTTTCCCCTGCCCTCATATATAGCACCTCTCAATTTCTGGACTTTCTGACATCCCATAAAGCGGCACTTCATTAAGAATCAACCAGTAATAATCCATCCAGAACCCTTTTTATTGATAAAATTTGAGCAGAGAAATATCACAGTTACTTATCACTTCCCACATAGGGATGAGACAATGAAATCTTTATTGGAAAATTCTCGCTGGCAGGAACACTTTCAATCTTGTCAGAGATAACAGAGTCACTGAAATATATTGCCTGATCTTTAGAACAGTTACTCTAACCAAACATGCTGTGTCAGCAGATTATGAAGCTTAAATGATTTCCCTGTCAAAGCATCTACAAGGTTTTCATTTCTCTGCTTCTTTGCCAGCAAAAAAAAGGGAGGGGCAGTGTCCGAGCACTTTGTATATGAACTCTGAAAATGTGTCCTTGTGTGTCACAGGTTTTATTCATAATACACAGGCGCAGGCCCCCTCCAGACAAAATAGCCTAAGAAATCATCTTCCAGTTCAAATTGGCTTCCCAGGTCCAGACTGAAAACAAAACCAGACTAACTCTCTTATGTAAGGCATACCTCTTCGAGCAGCCTCCCCCAGAGGAACAAGAGTGGCATTAAGGAACGCACCAGGGTCCCCTTTTTGAACCTGAGGGCACCTTTGGAATTCTGACACAACAAAATGGCCACCGTAACAGGAGGAGCCAGTCCACAAAATATCAGGCTGTGGGGTCCTGCTTAATTCTCACAGTAACTGTTCATTGTTTAATGTTTTATAAGGCATCCTGTTCAAGAGGCTGCCTTATGAATGAACATATTGTTTAAAAGTATTTTCTTTCCTATACACAGCTTACTTTCAGCCAGTGAATATGCTTGTGCTAGTGTAACCTCAACTTGTGGGTTCTGTGGGGCAGAACTTGGAATGAGTTTTTAAAAACAAAATGGTTTACTTTCTTAACATATAACATACAACATCAACATTTAACATCACATTTCAAGGTCCTGTTCAGGTTGCATTTTCAAATCCTTATATTTACAGTCTACTGATACTGCCAAGTCCAATTCTTCTTTGCAAGTGGGTTGGCTCCTGAAGACTCCAAGGGCTTGATGAACAGGATGCAACATGATGAAGGTTTCCAGGAGAACTCTCACTCATTACAACCACAAAAAGAAACCCTTAACAAGGTGTTAAGGGCTTATACAACCAAGGTCCGAGTCTGGTAGCCTTGTCTCCAAACTATGAGCTCTGCAGCCTTCTCCTGCTTTGGGTCTCCACCCCTTTCTGGGTCAACCCATTCTGGCGGCAGCTGCTTTACCCACCAGACTTTACTGAAGAATCAGAATTTTTTGCCTCAACCCCCAAAACTCTCTCTAATCGTGATGTTTCTACTAATACTGTAATAGATACAGTTGCTTGGTTGAACGGGATCTTTCTGGCTTGTCAAAGCCATCTGCCAGTTCAAGATCTTTGCTCTCATACCAAGAGCACTTGCTGGTTTCCATGAAGTAAAGCAAAACCCAGCCCAAATACTTCATCCATGATCATCAGTGGTAGTCACCTTCACTCACACTAGAAACAGAGCAGCATCACTGGGAAAATGCAGCTCTTGACCCCATCCTGTCTCCTAAGCTCCTGGGTGCCAATAGAGTTAGCAGGGTATGACCCTGCTTTAGATGGCATTGTAGGTTCTCTACTCTGATGTTATCTCTACCATTTACATCCTACATTGGGAATGCATCCCCACCACCATTTTCCAGATGAAAACAGGTACACTTGTATAGTTAGTCACCTCAGACAGCTACCTTCATTCTCAAATCAGTCCCTTTACCCCATTATAAAATGCTGATACTGTTTCTCTACAGGCTATGTATTCGTTCATGTTGTGATAGCCTGGCCTTCCCTAGCTGTTGAAGCAGAATGTGATTATAAGTTTCCTTCCAGAGGTCTGAAGAAGGTTTGATCAAATAGTTACTCTCCAGGGGATATTGTTGTGCTTACAAAATAAAACAGCTCACTCAGACCTAGTAAGGATCCAACTACATGTTGCATGGAAGATCAGTTAATGGATCTCCTGTTTTGTTAAAAAAACCTTTCAAACATATCCACGTACATATGGAGGGACAGATTGGGACGCTGCATTGAGAAAGGGGGGTTTAATTTTTCCCCTGTGCCATTTTCTCACTAAAAATCTCTTTGCCCTTGTATGTGCAATAAGGGAGTGGAAATCCTACAAGACAGAGTATTTTTTGTTTCTCCCACTGGGGAGAACTCAGGAAGTTGGTTTTTATTAGGGAAATTACACACTGGGAAGAGTCAATTTCCCTCCAAGGTAAACCTCCCTAGCTGCAGTGTGAGAATTAATAAGCTGCCTTCATCTTGGTACCTTTGTGTTCATAGGCATGCATTTCTACAGATGTGAACTGAAGCAAGATGCAATCCTTCCCCACTCTGATTCAAACATGATGCTGACAGGACAAAAATTACTCAGGTAACTTCTCAAGCACCTAGTATCTCATTCAGACTGAGCCCTTTGTCTCTACCCATACAGCCTGAACACCCCAGAGATCTGCAGCCTGGGCAAATGTTTGATTGATGTGCCATCATTCTATGTATAGTGGTCCAGTTCAAATGCCATGTTGGGCACATGCAGATTCAACAGGTAAATCCTCCTGCCCTACCAATGTCTGGTGTAGAAGTACAGAGCAGCAGATTCTAATCTAAAGAACTGGTTTGATCCCCCACTCCTCTACATGAAGCTTGCTGAGTGATCTTGGGCCAGTCACAGCTCTCTCTGAACCCTCTCAGCCCACATGGAGCCACTCAATGGCAAGCCACCTCTGAACTCCTCTTGCCTTCAAACCTCACAGGGTTGCCCTGTCAGCTGTACCATGATGGCACTCCCCCCACAACTACCACCAATGTAACATTAACATTGGGAGTTGGCTTCTTTTGTAGGGGAATGAAACCAGGAGCATTTGTGAATACACTATTATTAAACCACCCCTGAAAAAGCAAAACTAGGGACACATTAAGGAGAGAGAGGTTCCAGAAACAGGAAAAGAAACTGCTGCTTAGAAAATAGGTATGGCTAGAGCTGGAGTCCTTAGCCTTTTTCATCCAGCAGGTGCCTATGGAATTCTGGCACAAAATGGCTGCCACAGGAGGAACCGGGTAGAAAATGGCTGCCGCAGCTCACCTTCATTCAAACAGTACAGATCCTTGTGGTGTGGCAGCTGCTGCCAAAGCAACATTTTAAAAAATCTACATAGTTAATCGGCTCTCCAGTGGCCAGTCAGAAATCCTGCTGGGCAAATGTGTCCTCCTGGCTACACCCATGTTCTAAAAATACTTGATGGGTACCAGGAAAGTTGTTAACAGATGCCACAGTAACCACAGGCTCCACATTCAGGACCCCTGAGCTAGAGCCTATGAAGGTGACCAAGGGAAGAGGGGTGCAGAAGCATTTAATTTGGGAGGGGAGAAAAGCTACCAATAATTGTTAATAAACATGTGGTAAAAAGTTGGCAAACAGTTCCATTTGCATAGGTAAGTGATAAACAAAAGAAAGGCTTGACACTTCAGTCTCTCTTTGACTTTTATATATGATGCACCCTGGCATGGCCCAAAACATAATCTGTCCCACAACAATCAAGGTGTAGCAGACTTAAGAGTGCCAGACTAGGACTGAGGAGACCTGGATGCAATTCTCCACTCAACTATAAAGCTCGTTAGGGGACTTTGGGTCAGTCATTTCCACTCAGCCTCATGGCCTTGTTGTTATGAGGTAAAATGGAGGAGGGGAGGACCATGTGTGCCATCTTGTGCTGCTTGGAGGCACAGCAGGATACAAGCACAGCAAATAAATCTGACATAGTTGCTGCCACCAGGTAGCACATCTTCCACTGTGGAAGGTTGCTTCGCATGACAAAATGCACCTCTGGAACTGCTTGTCTGGAGAACAGAATGGCCCTCAAAGGTCCAAAGTTGGCCATCCTTGTCCAGTGCAGTTAATTTTTAAAAAATAAGGTACTGAGATGAAGTGACAAACTAGAGAGCAACTGGATTTGAATTCAGTAGCACCTTAGAGATCAACAGGACTCGAACTTGGTTGTTCTGCTGCAGAGCAACATGGCTGCCTTCTGAAACAAACTAGAGAATGTCTTTAATGTGCTAAGGGTTACAAAGCAGCAGCCTCACAGATGTGGTCTGAATTCTTTTAGCAGCATTAGACTCACTGTTGCTTTTACGCAATGAAAGAGCTCCCTCTAGCTCTCTCTGAAGTGCTTTTGAATAAAGATCCATGCTGAAGACAAACCTCAGCTTCATAGGGTGCACGTCCAAGCCTAGTTTGAGATAAAGTTCATTAGGGCTATAGAACCTATTTTGGGGACAAAGATTTAGTCCTGGATGTAATTACGTGTACATTTTCACTGCTATTTCCTGCTAACAAAAGCTGTGAGCACACAGCAGCAAGCAATCAGCTGAGTTCTGCAGAAACCTACAGCTGTACTGGGGTTCCCAATATCTGCTTTGTGTTTTTCTGACTTTACATCCCATATTTTTCACTCTTGCACTCCTTTATTCACACTCTTATTTGAATGCACTCAGTTTAATAACTTAAATACTGTTATGATGTTGCTTCCTCTTCCTTTCTCTGCATCCCTTGTTCCACTAGCAGATCCATCAGGTCTCCCTGCCAAAAGAGATAACCATTTAATTTCTCAAGAGAGGAATTTTTATTAACACTTTTTAATACTTCAGCCACCCTAGGGGGGTCTCATTGTCATGTGCTAATGTCAGAGCTCTTGCAAAGATTGAAAATACCGCATCCCACTCTTATCATGTACTTTTGTTTCTTTTATCCCAGTTAATGTAATGGGGATAAACTGACAATACCGATGCTCTGCACCTTAATTTAATATCATATGAATCTCTCTTTGGCCATAAGAATCGTCTGAACTCACAGGCCAAAGCTGACCTGGATCTTTTACGTATGTTGGTCTCCTTCGCTGTAAGTGTACATTCCCTTTGGTTAGATTTGTGATTGTATTGTATTGTACTGTATTATTCAATTTGAATACCGCCCTCCCCTGAAGGGCTCAGGGCGGTGAACAACAACAGTATAATACCAAACATCAGTAATCACAACATCAAGCAAACCCCCCCCCATCAATAAACATAGCATCAATCAACATAGGAACTCCTCTTGTTACTGCCAAACCCCTCCCCCTGCAGGTTTTCCAAGGGGGTGGGTGGAGAAGGACTCTCATTCCTTCCCATGGACACCAGCTAACTCCCGAATCACAGATCCCACAACTACAAAAACTAAAATACAATGAACAAATTTAGAGTCTGCTCCACCTACAGCATAACCCTCCCCAAACAGTCCCCAAAGGGGCGGTGACCTTTTGCTGGAGGCCTTTGGCTGCTGCCCAAGCCTTGGGCTGCTGGTGGAACTCTTGTTCTAACTGCCAGGCACACACACACAAACACACACACCCCGCAGGTGTTTCCAATGAGGTGGGTAGGGAAGGACTCTCACTCCTTCCCATGGGCAGCAGGTGGCAGCTCACCAGGTTGTGGACATAAGATATCAATGTTAGATATCTATGATGTGTTGTTATTTTTATCTTTGCTCTTTTTTAACAAACTCAATAAAATTTCCATTAAAAAAAGATTTGTGATTGTGCAACATTTTATCCTCTTGAGTTGACTGCATGCTCACGTTCGAGAAATCTGCAGTTTCTGAAACCTCTTTAAATGCGGCTGTTTTTTTCTGAAGGTGAAGGAGAATGCAACGGCTTAAGCTTGTTTCGGATTTCCTGACTCCTCTCCACCTTCCCCACCCATAGCACAGCATTCTAGGCCACCATTTCAAGATGATCAGAAAGGCTTTGCTGTGATTTTAAATGCTGAAGGTCTATCACTGATTGGATGGACTCTGCAATCCCCCCCCCTTCCAGATTGCTCTCTGCCCCAAAAGTAATATTGCAAGTTCTATGGGAAATTGAGAAAGCCACACATTGCAGAAAGTCCCGTTAGCCCCTGGCTCCCAAAGTCTTTATCATATGCCATTTGGATGTTATATTTTCTTGAATAAACAAGTTTCAAGGATTAACTTATGTGCAGAGATTTTTCTCACTGCTTAAGTAATCACCTCCAATCAGTGGCGTATCTACCTAGGGAAAAGGGGTACCCCTTGTCCCCAGGCGCCACTCTTCTGGTCACGTGGGGGGTGCAAAATCAGCCCTGCGTGTTCCTGCTGCTACTAAATCGTTTTGCTGGTGTGCCTCAACCTCGTCCGAGGCACTAAAAGCGAATTTTAGGCAGACTTCCTACTGCCTCCAAGCGCCCTCAACCCCACCCTGGACTCTCCCCTCCCTTCCTCCCCCCTCGCCGGCTGGGGTCCCAGCTGGCAGCCTGCAGTCTATTCTGACCTCCCCTCCAGGCCTGGAGGGGAGGTCAAAAAAAATTTCAGGATGCCGGCTAGGAGTCCAGCCAGCGGTGGGCACCCTAGACCTTGCCCATGGTGACATGGGTGGGGTCGAGGGCAGTGGGGGGTGGAGCCTGGGGGCATCAGGGGCAGAGCTGGGGTGGTGAGGGGGCAGAGCCTGGGGGGCGTCCTGGAGACAATTTGTCTCTGGGCGCCATTTACCCCCGATACGCCTCTGCCTCCAATCCTGGATCATTGAAAGACAAGTTTTAAACTGGCTGAATGTGTATCTTTTTTTCTTCCTCACAAATGAAGATCCTAGTAAACCAATTCAAAATTACTGCAAACCCAGCAAGCTTCTATGGCACAGTGGAGATTCAAACTGGGTCTCCTAATCTGACCCTCTAACCACCACACTACATTAGCTCTCAGGGCTTCTTTCTGTGGCCCCTTTAAGGTGTATATAGTGGTGACGGGTAGACTGCATTTGTCTGGCCTCTCCACAGCTGCAATGTTTTCCATCTAACATTTAAAGCTTCTCCTTATAGACAAGAAACTGAGGGGTACATACACAGTTATAGGATTATACCATTTAGAGAATAGTTATGAGACACAGGCCATGTATGAACTTGTGGTGTCCTTCTCAGACATTCCCTTTGGGTTAGATTCTTGGTTATACACACATTTTCTCCTCTTTAGAACTTACCATGCTCTCAGTTCAGAGAATCCCTACGGTTTCCCAAACCTGTTAAAGTATGGATTTTTCACTTCCTTTGCAGGGAAGGTGAAGGAGATCACTGTGTGTGAAGCTTTCTTAAGGTTTTCTTGCTCCTCTCCGCCTTCCCCCAGTCACACAACAGCAGTTTCTCCCTTCTTTGGTCCACCATTTCAGTACTATCAGAAGGGCTTTTTTGTTTAACATATGAAATTGACATGAAACTGACCAGAAAATTAACACTAGAGCAAAGACAGCGACCAAAAAGACCCCCACCAAGTGGAGGCTGTATGGAAAGAAAAAAGAAGTGGACAGCAGGCAAAATGGCAGATTGGCTCAACTACGGACATTTTGCAGGAGAAAAATCCCTGTGCAAACAAAAAAAACACCCCACTGTGAAGCAAACAGCTGCAGAATAAGTAGTATGACTTGAAGATGCAAATATCAGAGGTACAAGAAGACTATTCGTTAGTTGTTGAATGTGCAGTCAGATGCATAGCTGGGTTTTCTGCCATACTGGGAGTTGATTGGCCCTGAAATGCAAGTGACTGATTTCTAATTATATTCTGAAGAATGGCAGGGCATTTCTCTAACTAAACCCCCAAAGGCCTTCCAGCTCTGCTCTCATGAAAAGTCTGTCCATGAATATGGCTTCTAACAGAACTCTGCATGGGTGTATGCTTCCTCCACTCTGAAAGCCAAATCCTGATATCAAAAGAAAGCCTTGAGAGATTTTGTGCATCATACTGCAGTGGGAATTTAGCAATTAATTGCAGGCATTTCATTCATCTACATTTTAATTAAAATGTGCATTCTTATCAAGATCTAAAGCTTGCTGAGGGATTGAATGTGCTGCGAGAGAACATTTTTTAAACCAGTAATGGTCTAACATCATCCCCTTCCTGCTTGTGAAGATAAAAGCTCCACTTTCATAGAGACTTCTAATAGTCTCATCAGCTTCAACTAACTGGTTTTCTATTAAGGCCAAGAGGCAGCCATTAATACAGAGAATCATTGTCTATTACTTTCACCTTCCATAGGAAATAATGTACAGCTTCAATGAGGAATTTAATGGGTTTCCTGTTGGTTGGGGATGTACGCAAGAACAATACAAGAAAGAGCCCAATTTTCTATTTTAACTAGAATTTCTGATCAGTACCCTCGTGAAAAAGGAGCCCTGATTTCCTAAGCTCTTTCCGGCCATTCCAGCTGAAGAGAGGTACGCTGGCCTGCCAATTAGCATTTCAGATCCATTGCAACTGTGACATAATTGCGACAAACACAAGCAACAACCTTTTGTTGAGCCAGCTCCTTCATCTACCAAGGTCAGTATTGCCTACTTTGACTGACAGCCATTCTGCAGGGTCTCAGAGGTCTTTCACAGCATCTGCTGTCCGATCCTCTTAACTAAAGATGCAAGAGACATAGGCTCATTCCGCACATGCAGAATAATGCACTTTCAAACTGCTTTCAGTGCTCTTTGAAGCTGTGCGGAATAGCAAAATCCACTTGCAAACAGTTGTGAAAGTGGTTTGAAAAAGCATTATTTTGCGTGTGCGGAAGGGGCCTGATCTTGGGATCTGGGTGACTCAGGTTCAAATTGCTGTTCTGGCATGAACTCTTGCTAGGTGACCTTGGAATAGTCACACAGTCTCAACCTACCACACAGGGTGGTTGTGAGGATAAAATTGAGGAGAGAATGATAATGCATTGACGGCGTTGGGTTTCCCGCCTGATCTGATGAAGGGAGCCTTTGACTCTTGAAAGTTGATGCCCTAAAAAATCTTATTCGTCTCCAAGGTGCTACTGGACTCAAATCTATTTGTTGTACTGCTGACCCACACGGCTACCAACTGATCTTCAGCGACCACCTGAAACCACCTGATCTTCAGCGACACTTTGCTAAGATTTTTTTTTACATCATAGTATGAAAATAGGTATTTTGAGAGGAAGAATAGCACAATGTCTTTCCAAAAGGTATGCACGGTAATTTCATGCAAAGAGAGCCAAGTTTGCTTCCCACTACTGCAGTTAGCTTCTATTATTAGCAGTGGCATAATATTGAATTCATTTTGATTTGTCACACTTTTCAGAGCCAAAGGAAATATGCTGGTTTTCGTGGTGGTTGTTTAAACAGAGCTGCACCTCTTTATTTCAGATCATGGTCAATTTTTGGCAGTGCCAGATTTGGGCATCCCTAATAGATCTACAACTGACCTGATGCAGTTCTGAAGCTTGATTTACCCTAGAACCTTCCCCCAGAAACTCTTTCCAAGTGGCAAGATTAACCTTGGCAAAAAAAAAAAAAATTCAATAAAGACAGTTCCGTTGAGAATGGGTAGAGTGCCTCCCTGCATGCTAACTCTGGCCCCAACAGTGCAGAAGTGATGGTATGGGGCAAACCTCCGGATTCAGGTGGTACGGAGCTGGGCTTTCTCTGCACCAGCCTACATGCTAATTTGCGCAGCACAAGGGTGCCTGAGGCCACGCCACTTTGAATGTGGCTTCACCCCTCCCCTTCAATTGCACAGCAAAGGCAGGGTTTGTACACCGGAACCTGTGACTGCCAGACAAACATGTGTGTTACTACTCATTTTGGAAATTGCAGTTTTTGCAGTTTGGAAATAAGCCCTTTCATAGTGCAGAACAGCATCACGAAACTGTACCAGGCCACAAAATCTCCCCCGTTTCCCTCAGCATGAGCTGTAACCATATCAAAAAGACCACTGGGCATCCTCAAAATATTTCTTTAGATGCTTGTCTCTGTAGATTTATTTATAAGCCCACCTTTCTCCTAAACTAATGGGAACCAGAGCAGGTAACAACAAAGAAAACCATTTTTAAAGGAACAGGTTTATTATTATTATTATTATTATTATTATTATTATTATTATTATTATTATTATTATTATTATTATTATTATTATTATTACTGTAGATTTCACAGCTGCCAGATCTTTAGCTGGTTGTTGGCCTTCATTACAATTCGAGTCTCACCCAGAGGCCTAGGAAGTTGTAATGTATCAGCGTAGTATTCGTGCAGATCCCAGCAGGGCTGCCTTCTGAATTTGACAGATGTTCATTTTGTCAATTCGAAGATGTTTTAAGTGCTGCCCTAGTGTTTGGGGATGGCGCCCAGCGTGCCGATTACCACTGGGACGACCTGAGCTGGTTTCTGCCATAGATGCTGAAGCTCGATTTTCAAATTGCGGTATCCAGTGACCTTCTCCTGTTCTTTTTCAGTGACCCTGCTGTCACCGGGGACTGCTATGTCGATGATGGTCACTTTCTTGTCCTCTATCACGGTGATATCTGGTGTATTGTGTTTCAACACTTTGTCCGTTTGGATTCGAAAGTCCCACAGGATCTTGACCTTCTCATTTTCCATTACTTTCTCTGGACAATGTTCCCACCAATTCTTAGCTGTTCTTATGTTGTAATTCTTGCATAAATTCCAGTGGATCATCTTGGCCACTGAGTTGTGTTTCTGTTTGTACTCAGTCTGGGCAATCTTTTTGCAGCAGCTGAGGACATGATCTACAGTTTCATTAGCTTCTTTGCACAATCTGCATTTTGCATCATCTGAAGATTTTTCAATGTTGGCCTTGATCGAACTTGTTCTAATGGCTTGCTCTTGGGTGGCTAAAATCGGGGATTCGGTTTCCTTTTTCAGAGTTCCAGTTGTTAACCACAGCCAGGTCTTTTCGTTATCCACCTTGTCTTTGATTTTCTCCAGAAATTGGCTGTACAGTGCTTTGTTGTGCCAGCTTTCAGTTTTCATTTTAATCACATTTTTTCTGTATTATTGTTTGGTTTTATTTGTTGTTGTTGTTGTAGATTTCACAGCTGCCAGATCTTTAGCTGGTTGTTGGCCTTCATTACAATTCGAGCCTCACCCAGAGGCCTAGGAAGTTGTAATGTATTGCCGTAGTATTCGTGCGGATCCCAGCAGGGCTGCCTTCTGAATTTGACAGATGTTAATTTTTTTCCCTCTTTTTTTTGGCTCTGAGTTGTAGTAACAAGCCATGATGGCACGATTTTCTTGCGCGCTATACTTCTTTCTTTTGGATGGTTGGTCCACTTGTAGCCCACTTGTCGACGCATGCCCAGGAACCCCAGCATGCGATGCAGCCCTTGTTAACCCGCGCGACGAACGATGCAGTATGGAATAATTTTTCATTTGTATCACCATGTTGTATGGGTTGGTGGACACTCTTAGTCTGGTTTCTCAGTGGAGACTGTCTGGCATGGGAGCCCCTTCTGGTAGTATACCCTACCTCCAGCATAGCTCTCAACATCATTGAAGCACACAAGCCCCTTCCCCATGACAAGGGGGTGCCCATGAGGGGATGATGATGATGGTGGTGGTGGTGGTGGTGGTGGTTAATTCAATTTGGTATACCGACCCATCCCTGGAGGGCTCTGGGTGGTGTACAACATGATCAGCATAAAATACAAATAACAAGAGGAGCGAGTAAATAACAACCAATAAATAATATCTTTTTTATAATTTTTATTGTATAGAATCTTCATACATTTGTTACAATCAATATCTTCATTTCATCTATACATTTTTCCATTTTTCCCCCTCCCCCCCTTGTCTGTTGATTATTTTATGCAAGCAGCAGGAGATTCATTCTTCTTATTCTCTTATTCCATAGTTCTTTGTTAAATCCGGCTTCTTCCATCCATTTTTCATACACTGTCCATAGTTTCATAATATCTTCCATCTTTTCTTCCCATAGTTTATTTTTTGTCAGTCTCTCAAAAATCTCTAACTGTATTTGTTCCCATATGTATTCCATCCATTTTGAAACTGTCCATTTTTTATTATCTTTCCAGCCCAAAGCCAACACTGCGTGTGCTGCTCTAATCATTATTTTATACATTGGTTCCAAACTTCTATTCACTCTTTTATCTTCTATTATCCCCACAATTAATAAATCATTGTTTATATCAATTTTTACTTTTACTAACTGTTCTACATATTTCAATATATTTTCCCAAAACTTTTTCACCATTTTACATTCTATCCACATATGAGTATAATATGCTCCTTTTTCTCCACAATGCCAACATTAAGAACATAAGAACATAAGAACTAGCCTGCTGGATCAGACCAGAGTCCATCTAGTCCAGCATTCTGCTACTCGCAGTGGCCCACCAGGTGCCTTTGGGAGCTGATATGCAGGATGTGAAAGCAATGGCCTTCTGCTGCTGCTGCTGCTCCTGAGCACCTGGTCTGCTAAGGCATTTGCAATCTGAGATCAAGGAGGATCAAGATTGGTAGCCATAGATTGACTTCTCCTCCATAAATCTGTCCAAGCCCTTTTTAAAGCTATCCATTTTGGGCTTAATCCTTTAATCATATAGGCTAGTTGTATTGGGGTTCTGTACCATTTAAGTAAAATCTTTCTTTCTAGTTCCACATATTTTTCAATCTTTAACTTCTTCATACTCTCCATGATTCTTTCTATTTTTTCTGCATCTAAAATATTTTCTTTCTCCCATTTTTGGTTTAAAGTTCTTATCATAAATTCTTTATCCTCTACCATATACTTATATACTGATCCTATAATTTTCCCTTTTAATATTTCATGGGGTTTTAACCATTGAGTTATTATGCAATCACCTTTTATTCTAAATTTCCTTAGTTTTTTCCCATAAGCCTCTTATTGCCAACCAATTTTCTCTCCCTCCCAGTTCTATTAGATTTTGTAATGGTATAATTTCTCCTTCACAAACTAAATCAGACACTTTATGTATTCCTTTTTCTTTCAAATTCTTTATAATTTTCCAGCCTTCTATTCCAGTCACGCTTGCCACTGGGGCTTTATCCAGAATGCCCGGCATCCATTTACTTCTCCATTTTTCCCATATATCCATATTCACTTTTCTTGGGCCTATCACTCTATGTTTCATGTTTTTATAATCATTTGTATAAATTCCGTAGTTGCACCAATAAATAATATCTAACATTAAGAACTCAGCCCCATAAACTCTAAAATATTAATTTAAAACAGAGATTGCTACATTAAATTGGCGTCCCGCAAAAACCCATACTTTAAAATCCTCCTAACAAGGAGGGGGGCACGGTGTGTCCCAAAGATGTGAAGGGACCCTCAAACAGGAGAACAGAGGGGGCACAATTCAGCGCAATTTAGGAAAATTGCAATAGTTGGGAAACATTTTTGAATTTCAAACTTCATTAGGATACACTGAGGTGGATTTACAGACTGTGCAGATTTGCAGTGCAGCCAAGTAGTATAGCCCTGGCTCTATCAAAGGTGCATTTCTCCAGCACAGGACAGTCTCCTTTGTGCTATTACACTACAAATGCCATATCCATGTGTGTTCTGAGAAAATAGTTCATAATCCCCCCCCCCCACACACACACACACTTAATCCTGGCTCATCAGGGAACAGACAGAATAATTACAGTATAGGCAGCTGCAGACTCTTTTAAAAACTTTATTCGACGGGGCTATAATTATAGCCCATTTCTAATCCCTTAATTGCCACTGGCATTTGATGGATTGTGGGCTATTCCACCTGATAAATGGGAGGGGAACCCAGCAAGCTGTGAGGTAAAGAGTAGAATAGGCAGCAAAGTAACAGGAGCTTCCACTTAAATAAAACATGTGCCTAAATAGGGGAAAACCTGTGAGAAGGAACCACGACAGAGAACACAACCAGATAACAGCGAGGGTAGGGTGTATTAGTTCCCACCAGCAGTATGAGTATTTGTTGCTTTGAGGCGTTCTTTCACCAGGATATTTATGAATCTCAGTTGCACACATAAACTTGAACAACAGCCACCCCAGAAAATATCTATACCACAGTCAGACTGATTTAGTTGTTATTCCTTTGCCTCACATCTGAGGAGAAAAAGGTCTCCCACAGGGCACTCGCGCTAAACGACAACTCCCAGCATTCTTTGGAGGAAGCCATGATTTTCTAAAGCTGCATAACTTGGCTATCAACTGCAGTTTAGGAAATTCCTGGAGATGTGAAGGCAGTGACAATGAATGGCAGAGTCTGGGAAATAGAGAGAGCTCAGCTAAGATGGGATACCATAAATGCGATGTGATACCAAACCTCAGAAGATGCCATTTCCTCCAGAAAATCTCTGCTCTTAGATGTTGACAACCCTGCAATATAGGTTTGTAAAGCAGATATTCCTATGGTCAAACAAGGACTTGTCAAAAGTTTGCTTACTGATTTAAGAGAACCCACATCAGTTTGATTGCAAGGAATGGACTGAAAGAAGCACGTACACTGAAGTTAAACAGAACAGCTAAGGCTGTTGCTGGACCAAACCACTTTGTGTGTGAGTAAAGTGCCATCTAGTCGCAATCGATTTATAGTAACCCAGTAGGGTTTTCAAGGCAAGAGACTAACAGAGCGATTGTATTCCTTTGCATTCCTGGGTGGTCTCCCATCCAAATACTCACTACTTAGCTTCGGCAATCTGATGAGATTGGGCTAGCCTGGGCCATTGTCCTACACAAACAAAAATAAATTTAAATGAAAACTATTTTGAAAATGGATGTAACTGATAACTGTCCCGCAATGCGATACGTACTTCTATCATTTCATTTCACAATAACTCTCATACTATGTAATGTTTTTCAGTTAAGCAAGTTACATTTTTTCAGTTAAGCAAGTTACATTTTTTTCGCTTCCATCTACCTCTCTGGCAGTTTTGAATAATCTTGTCACTCCAGCATCTTTAGACATTTGTTTGACATAACTAAAAAAAAAAAGAGAGATTCTTCCAGATGAGAGACAGCAGCAGGATCGTAAAGAATGAATTGTTTCCGGGAAGATCAGCACTTCAAGTCACGTCAAGGGTTTGCTAATTGTATTTAATTGAAAGTTCCGCAGTGAGACGTAAGTACAACATGATTCAGATTTGTAACAAACAAGCCCATGCACTATTAAGTATTTACTGGCAAGACAGTTCAACTGGTAGGGTAATGGGATCGGAAGCCAGTCACCACCAGTTGGCAGGATAGTTAACAAAGGTCATTACGTACCCCCTCTCAAGTGACTCACTCTCCCCACTCCCAATTTTTGTACAAGTTTTCAGACATGATCCAATGGCCAAGTTATCTAATCTTACAAATAGGAGGTCAAAACAAGAGTTTGATGAGAAATGGAAACTATATTTTATGCACTGTGCTGAAATGGTTTAAAAAATGAGGTTTAACTTTGATAATTTTTTAATCTACAAAAGATGCAAAATGTAATTGCTGGGCTTTTTTCTCCAAGTGAATGTGTATTGTAGTTGTGGTTAACATATTTGGATAGCAGTGGTAATCAAGTGAGGGGAAGTAAAATTCCCCCGATAAAAAAAATACAGTATTTTATATGCATTGTATGTTTTATATTCATTCTACTATTTTTCATGGGGTTTTTTTGTAAGTTTGTTTCTGTTTTCTGTTTCTTATTTTTTATACTTTCTGGTTTTTGTATTGTTGATATTTTAGATAAATGAGAAAATAATAAAACTTTAAAAAATGTTTTCAGAATAAGGACAGGTGAAAAGGACAGGAAGATCCAAACCAGTTTAATTCCTTCCTTTTGAGTTCTGAGACACTGCAGATTAAATATGGATTAGGCTCTTTTCTGCATGGTGACAAAAAAAATTGAATTCATTTACTAAGATCTGACTGGTTCGGATCTTCATTTACTAAAATTTGACTGCTTCATATCTCAGAGTAACAAAACTTTCACCCACCAGGTATCCCAACGAACTATTTGGGGGTTGAAAGTTTACATTGCTGTGGACATGATCAATGGACATGATGCATAAATACTCTGAGCGGGTTGACTGGATTAGCAAATGAACATAACCTATTCAAACACAATGGATTTTACTGTCAAAGATTCCAACTATTTATCCTTTCAAACATAGCTTGGCAACTTCCCATGAATTCCTGTAAACATTACTAAGGCTGGCTTCCGGCCATGGGACTTTGCTGGAAGATCTTTAGCAGCCTCATTTTATTGCTTCCAGCATGGAGCGAACAAAGAGAACCAAGCAAGGACCAGAAAAGTTGTGCTTTCCCTTCCCAAATTCTCCCCATGGATGGTGCGTGAATTCATGGCAAAATGCTCGAAAGTAGGAAGAATCCACGGGCTTATTTTACAGCCAAACCCTGCACTCTTCACCAGATGATAATGCGCTTGGTTTCCCACCCTGAGAGATTCCTCAATGCTGCCGCGTCCATAAAAAGAAACTGATTCAACCACGATTTCCAGGGTATGAGCATTTCACGCTCAAAGCTCTCTTTGTCAGATATGATCTAACAAAAGGAACTTTGAATTTCAGGTGCTTATACCCTAGAAATCCTGCCAGTCTTTAAAGGTTCTACTGGACTCAAATTTTGCTGTTTACTGCAGGCCAACACAGCCACTCACCTGAGATTAATTCCACTATACCTTCCTTTATGCACTGTGGTTGGTCCACATGTTTTCATCTCTTAAAGTTTCCTTCTTATTTTGCAGCTCACCATCTCAAGAGACCATTTCACTATCTGCCAGACACACACACACACACAGGCACACACACCAAATATCCCCACTTCTAAGAAAGTGTGGAATTTTTCAGGTGTTTGTTTAAAAAAGCAATTCACTGCCAAAATAGCTATACATGTAAACATATTAATAGCTTTTATTTTGCTAGCAGCTGACAGCTTTTCACCTGCCAATCAACTTGCCCCCCATTTAAAAAAAATACACACAAAATATTAAATAAATAGCAATATGTCTCATTTGAGGCTTAAAAAAAAGACATTTCATTTAGATCAAGTGGTACCTTTAAACAAAGTAAAAAGCAAGAACACATACACCCCAAAAGGAGGAAAACCAGTACACTTCAACACAACTAGAAGCTGGCATAACTACGATTTTTATTGTATTGATTTGATTTAATACCCCGCCCTCCCCAGCCTAAACTGTCAGGGCGGTTGGCATACATGGCTGAACAACAGTCATAAAACAATAATTTAGATAATTATTGGTTAAAACATTTCATAAAATTCCCTGATGGTGATTGAAAACAATCAAAATTATTTGCCCATACAGAATACCAATTTCACCCAATTTTATACATCTTACTTGGGTGAAAAGCAGGGTGCAAGTTTCAGGGCCAACATACATTCACAGAGATCCATATCAGCTTTGGTTATAATCTCGGTGGAATACTTCGGTTTTACATGCACTGCAAAATTGCTGGATATCCCACAGAGCCCTGATTTCCGCCAACAGCGAGTTCCAAGACCCTGTCTCTAGTGGAAGCCAGCTGTATGTCCCTGGGGCTGGGGATCACCAGGAGATTGCTGTCGGGGAACCAAAGGGTTCTCCATGGGTAATATGGGGAAATGTGATCCCAAGGGTACTATGGTTCCAGACCACTTAAAGGTTAATACCAAAATTTTGAAAACTATCTGGAACTCAGCTGGTGCAGTTGGTAGAGGACAGGTCTTATGTGCTCTTCCACCAGAGCTCCGGTGAGTACTCTAGCCACTGCACTTTGGACCAATTGCAATTTCTGGAGCAGTCTCAAGGGCAGGCCAGTGTAGAGGGAGTGTAGATTCCGCACTTGCGTTATTGACCTAACTTCGAGCTGCGTTCAACCTAAGTGCTCCGCACAACCACTGGGATCGACGTGGTTTTGTACCAGCTTCGCCCCATGTAACGGTCACATTTCCAACTCCAGTTGGGAACTACTACTTTTTCAGGGAACCACGCTCGAACTCAGCTCGATTCCAGTAAAGTGCGGATCTCTGGTGCCAGGAGTCCCCCATTCAGCCAATCACAGCTGAGTGTTTCGGGCATGCGTACAGCTGGCCAATCAAAAAACGTCACCTTCGTCCCTCCATTCCTATGGCAGTTTTTTTTTATAACGTGTGTGGGGATAGACGGAACATGGCCGTAAAACAGTAGCCAATCAGAACGGAGCGGCGAAGAGGCACAGAATGATTCTGCCCTCCGAGCTGGGATCAAGCTGGTTGCAGTGGGGACCAGCAATGGCTTCGACCTAGGTCAGTACCCTTCTCAGGGAACTGGGTCGAACCTATTTTATTCATGTGCGGAATCGCCCACAGTAATCTAGCCTGGAGGTGACTGTCACACGGATCAGTGGCAAGGTCAGTGTGGGACAGATAAGAGGGCCAACTGCTCAGCATTGCAGAAATGGAAAAAAAGTCAATGGGTATGTGTGACCTGGGCCTCCATAGATAAGGACTCCAGGATTACACCCAGACTTTTGGCTGAGGAGGAAGGTGTTAAAGCCCCACCATCCAAAACTGGTAGTTGGAACCCCTGCTCCGCCCCACCCACAGGACCTCTGTCTTCAGTAGATTTAGTTTCAGCCTGCTATCAATTCTGACAACATCACTCCCTGTTCACAGTCAACCCAAAAAACCCACTGCAATCATATTCATAAAATACAAAATTCTCTGAAATATAACATTTGTATTGCATGGTTAGAGCGTTACATTTTTCTACAAACTAAGGCCTGTGCAATTTTACAATCTAATATGTTCCAGGAAGACCATTAGGTTCAATGAAGCTAAAGGCGATGGTTTACTAGACCTGGGCCTCCCTCTTGCTGAACAGGCTGCATGGTTGATACCCGTACAGACAAATCTCTAAGTGTCCCTTTCCACTTCCAGAAGGACCATGACAATGAGCTCAGGGTCGGCTTGTATTCCCAACCTCTATTTCTCCCCAAGACTCCACAGTCTTCAAAGATGGAAGGGTTGTCCATTGGCTAGAAGCTGCCATTGAGGAAAGGAGAGGCTCCCAGAGTTGGCACGTAGGTGGCTTTTGGCCAGAATGGTTCTGGGTTATCCGCTGCATTGCAAGGCATGGTTCCAATACATTCCACAAGACCAAAGCACTCCCCGTCAAAGCAAGTGGGCACACACACCACAGCTCAGCATTTCAAACCAAGTGCTCTTCTCTTCTCCCACAACCAAAGGAGCTCCGTCAGACACAACAGACTTCAGCGCAGATATGTCTACCCGCAACAGGTGCTAGGACATAACTCCAAAGACAGGGTTATGACGGCAAATGCTAGGACCATATTCTTCATAATCTTTCTTGGTGTGACATACTTGGAAAAACTCTGGCTGAGGGTAAAAAAAAACACACAAAGAAAACACATGTGAAAAACTTATACAAAAATAGTTTGCAGCTGGAAAAGGTGAGGTGCAACATCAAGGTCTAAGTCAGGGGTCTTCAAACTATGGCCCTCCAGATGTTCATGGACTACAATTCCCATCAGCCCCTGACAGCATGGCCAAGTGGTAGGGCTCATGAGAATTGTAGTCTATGAACATCTGGAGGGCCATAGTTTGAAGTCCCCTGGTCTAAGCTAAATGTGAATCCAGCAGCACCTCAAAGACCAGCATGTTTTTGAGCTTTGTATCACAGGTTGAGAAGAAGGAACCATCCTCCATTTGTCCAGGGGCCACATTCAGATGTCACAGCAACCTGCAGTTGAATGCAAAGCCTGTGAAAATAAGGGGACTCAATCATGCTCCATTCACTGGGGGTGAAAGGACTTCACGAGTGCAGCAACCCAACCTGGATTTGTCCTTGTTGGATATAAACATGTATTTGATTCGTGACATCTGAATGTAGCCTTAAGTCTCCACTTCAGAGTAAAAACCAAGGGTCTTGGCTACCTCCAAGCTCACGCCATCACAATCTATCACCCACATTTCCCCCTATCAAACACAGAGCTCCTGAATACTGAATCAGACCCCTGGTCCACCAAAGATAGTATTTTCGGACTGGCAAAAGTTCTCCAGGGTCTCAAGTGTTTCACGCCACTTACAACCTGATTCCATTTACAGGAAGATGCCAGGGACTGAACCTGGGATCTTCTGCACGCTAAGCAGATGCTCTTCCACTGAGCCCTGAGCTCTCCCCTTTGTTCAGGGACAGGCAACCGCTTTGGTTCAAGTGCCAAAAACCCAAAACACCTACTGGTAAAGATGTTGGTGTATTGGCTAACACCACCTTCCAAGGCAGCGAATTCCACTGTCGGACAGCCCTGACTTGCTGATTCACTGAATGTTGAAGCTGTATGCTGCTTTACTTAGCTAAACACGCAAGAAGAGAATTCAATCTCTATTTCTACTATATTTACCTGAACGCACTGAAGAAATTTCTGTTGAAAACGTGGGCTGGCGCGCAACGCGTTCTGCGAATGTGGCTGCTGTCGCCGTGGTGTCTTCATCCACCTGCTGGAGCTGCTGCTGTCTACTACCACAATTCGTCTTAATATTTTCTACTCATTGAATATTGGTGATACTGACTCTTTTGATTTATTGGAACGAAATATGAATGTTGCAAGTTTCTTGCCTTATGTACAATGTTTATGACATCTTATACAATGCTTCTGAGTATTTGTCAATAAGTACAGTCCCATTACGCTTCTTAGGTTGCCTAAGTGCCCTCATTGTATGTTTTGTTATTACCTTTATATCCAGTTGAATATTACTTATAATATAATCACAATATATCTTTATGAATGGTGTATGACTTATCTACTGACTTTATACTCAAAGTAATTGCATATACCAATTAGTTCATCGCCTTGTGTCACTATATATACAGTCCATGTTTCCTAGGCTGGGCTGGCCTCAGATTTTTTAGTATTGGTTTGACTGTATATATTTGCTGATCTGTTTAATAGGACAGCCCTGACAGTCAGAAAGTTCTTCCTAATGTTTAGGTGGAATCTCTTTTCCTGCCCCTGGAATCCATTACTCCGTGTCCCTCTTTCAGTACCACAGTTTGACAAGAAAGTAACGTCAAAGGACACTTACTGTGGATGCGAGCATGGATCCTCCAAACCAGACTGCGTAGCGCTGCATGGGGTGACTTATCACTTGCACTTCCACCGGCTTGGGCTGGAAAGCAAGCACAACCGCTGGTTCAGTACATCATCAAACAAAGCATCAGAGAGCATCAGACAATGGACCCACTCAGGCACAACTTCTCTGATGGAAGAGAAGCTCAACCCCATATCTCAAGGGACTGCTGTGAGAGAAAGAAAAGGGGAGTCTCAATATCCAAATGTACAAAGGGATAGGCAGTTATTTCTGCTGGTCATCGGCTCAGCTGCCCACTCTTCTCAGCAGAGATGGCTACGCCCCACTGTTCAGTCACAGTCACAACACCCTCTTGCTCTGAATCCCATAGGTTACTGCAAGGACCCAGAGCATTGAATTGCTTCTGCTTCATTTCCAGAGGAAGGAGCATAATTGCAAATGCAATCCAAACTCCCTTCCTCACAGTAACTCATTTACATTGCTAGAGCCAACCAAGTAAAGTGGTTAAAGAAGGGCAAACTCTTACCTGGAGAACGGGATTCGGTTCCC
This sequence comes from Sphaerodactylus townsendi, assembly GCF_021028975.2. NCBI lineage: Eukaryota > Metazoa > Chordata > Lepidosauria > Squamata > Sphaerodactylidae > Sphaerodactylus > Sphaerodactylus townsendi. The sequence goes on from NC_059435.1 coordinate 69,796,229, forward strand.
CTTTCTCCACACAAAGCCCTCGGCCAGTCATAGTTCTCTCCGAACTTTCTCAGCCTATGTGGAGCCAGGCAATGAAAAACCATCCCCAAATGTCTCTTGCATTGAAAACCTTATGGGGTCGCCATCGGTCAGCTGTGACTTGACGGTAAAATCAAACACCACCTATCTGCCTCCAGTGGCATGCTGCAGAAGACCACCAAGAAATATTTTTAAACAACTCAATCTGCAGCATCACCACTGGGAAATCCAGAGGAATTCACTGGAGAGGTGGAGAGATTTCTACTCTCCTGCCTTCTTAATTTTCCCTTTTGCCTGCCTGAATTTTTAACCACAATAAATAAGAAGAAGAGTTCAGGAAAGCACTTATAAACTCGTTCCCTTCCTCTCGCTACAACAGACACCTTGTGAGGTGGGGGCGTGAGAGAGGTCTCAGAGAGAACTATGACAGGCCCAAGGTCACTCATAGAATCATAGAGTTGGAAGAGACCCCAGGGGCCATCTAGTCCAACCTTCTGCAATGCAGGAACACACAATCAAAGCACTCTTGACAGATGGCTATCCAGCCTCTCTTTTAAAACCTCCAAAGGAAGAGACTCCACCACACTCTGAGGTAGAATTCTACTGTCAAACAGCCCTTACTGCCAGGACATTCTTCCTGATGTTTAGGTGAAATCTCTTTTCCTTCACATTGAGCCCATTTTTCCTGGTCCTAGTCTCTGGAGCAGCAGAAAACATGCTTGCTCCCTCACCCAGTAGGCTTCATGTGGAAGAGCAGAAAAGCAAGCCCAGTTTACCAGATTAGAGTCCACCGCTCTTAACCACCACACCACACTGGCTCAAGAGCCAAGGCCCTTCCCCATCTCTGTGGCACAAACATCACCAAGCCCACTCCACAGATGCTCTGAAAGTTGTCATTTCCTTCAATCAGACAGCAGTTTGCAAACTACTCGCTCCTTCACGTACTAGTGGAAGCCACAGAAACTATTTTGACTTGGCCACAGCAGCTCAGCACTGGACAGTGGCTTGAGTCAATACTTTCCCCACCCGACTGAAACTGTCTCTTGGTTTATGAGCTTCATTAACAGCGAGACGTGCACTCTCGGGCTCATTGGAAGCTTTTTAACAGGCAACAGAACTCTTGGGTGCTGTGTGGTTTCCGGGCTGTATGGCCGTGTTCTAGCAGCATTCTCTCCTGACGTTTCGCCTGCATCTGTGGCTGCCATCTTCAGAGGATCTCATCTTCAGATGATCCTCTGAAGATGCCAGCCACAGATGCGAAGGCGAAGCGTCCCATCGGCAATACTACTAGAAACTACCAACCGCTTCTTCAAGCTCCCTTACCAGATGATCCGGCGTGAAAGCCTTCGACAATAAACAGAATTCTTGTTTACCTTTATCCGGCCACCACTCAGCTCTTCGCTGACTTTCAGTCGAGCATCCACGACTCTTTTCAAGTCTCTCTGCAGCCGGCGTCCAAAATCCCTGAACATGGTGGATCCTCCTGAAAGAACCACATTCTGCAAGACAAAGAGAAAACCATTTTTTTTCCTCCCTGGAGGCTTTACAACCCAAATTGCCGCTGGGGGCAAGCCTCAATGAAAATCAAATGCCGCGGAATGCTCTACCGGAATGCCCCAAAAGTCCTGACTTGAGAATAACATTCTGATAGAAAAGTGGTGTTCCTTTTGCAGACAGGGCTAGACAGGGCATGCCCTGGCCTGTGCCGTAAGCTGATTGGACAACCAGCTGCTTCTCACTGCATGAGTTCACTACATGCTTAAGAGCAAAATGGGTGTCAGTAAGCATACCCATTAGCTAACAAGAGGCTACACAAGCACTTCGCATCCAAGACTTACAAAGAAGGAGTTCACTGTAAGGCTTCTACCAGAAAAGGGCTAAGTAAAGGAACCCTAAATTACATAGAGAAAGAATTGCTCCCCCACTTACCTTAAGCCCCGTGCTACTCTCCTCAAGTAGCCAGGGTCCCGGCAGCTACGCGACAGGGGCGTGACAATAAGCCAGCACGAAACTGCTACGCTGTCGTGCCCTCCAGCGGTAATGGCATCCTGGCGCTCTTAATAAGCTTGGCACCTTTTGATGATCCCAGCGCAGAGCGCGGAGTCGATGGGGATGCCAGCACAGGCTGAAGCACGGCGGCATAGGGGATGGGATGCGTGGTGAGTGGGGAAATGCACCTATCGTTAATGCACTGACCATCAAAACATGTCACGAGCACTAAAACAGCTTCATTTACCACATTATCGCCTTGTATTTTTGTTGCATATAGGAATCATGCCCTGTTGAAGTGTAAAATAAAATTAATTTAAAAATTAACACTCCCCTCAAAAAAAGTTAAAACTAAACTGGGACCTTTCTGTTTTGGGGACTCCCATACAGGGCATTGGGGGTGGAGCCAGTCAGTGGCATGCCCAGCTTGGGGGCTGTCAGCTGGTTCTCACACCAGGTGACAAGGGAAGCAAGTAGTGGCTTGTGTCCATGTGGGATCCCAGGGCTTGCAACTCCATGTGGTTTTTTTTTCCCCACTGGGTTTATGCTACACACCATCCCGAAGAACGCTCAGAGGCGACAGGCGAGATCGCGCATAATACTGGATCTGTTCCATGCTGCACCAGTACTACCGCTGCAGTTGTGTCTACCAAAGATAGGGCCTCTTATCCCAATCTGTTTGGTGCTGGCATTCTCCTTCGCTCCCCTCCTCCCCCTCCCCCCTGGGTCCACAAAGGGCTACAGGACGAAGGAGCTTAGATTACACAGAGAAGGTTAATGCTAGCCCTCCAAAGCACCTCTTAAAACTAAACAACTAGAATCCTTGCTGCTGCAAAAATGCAAAAAGCATCTCAGCTGCACCCATGGTTCCCTCGAGCCGGGCGCAGCCAACTCTTTTGGAGAACAGGGTCTGTTAGTACTAAACACCGTACAGGAAAAAGGCCTACGTGGCACGTGGAGCCAACATTTCCTGGAAGGGAGCTTGTTGTTTCATGAGTCAAAAATATCTTCTTTGCCCTCTTACTGGAACTGCGGCAAATTCAAGGCTGCTTTTGATGCGGAGACCACACATTGTTCAAGGCAGGGGGCAGTCACTCGAGTGCATCTAGTCTGGATGCATTATAACAAAGGAAATAGCAATGCTGTGACTAATCCCGGGACTTTCATCCACCACAGCATGGAGGAAGATCTCAGAACCATGGAAAAATGCTGCAGAAGGGTTGGGAGAAAGCCGTCGTGTGCCAGAGCGTGCCTTCAGGTTTACGAAGAGTTTGCCTAACTTGCTGTCTTCTCGCTGCTCGCTAGAAGATTTGAGGCACATCGATTGATTTCCCTAAGCCCAAATGACCACACGTGTGCCTTGCTGAACAACCAGGTACAGCCATCTTCGGAGGACTCCCAACACAGGACTGGAGCTACGCAAAGCTTGCAACACAAAGCCGAGCAAGGAGAAAAGCACAGCTAAAGAAAAATTGCCAGAAAGTATTCGCTTGAGTGGAAGCATCTTCATAAGCAAAAATCCAGTGGAGAGGGAGCTTTTTCGCACATGTATTTCCAGACTACGAAGCCAATGCAATTTAACCATCTGGCAGATTTTGGCACGTTGGGCTAACCTCATGAATATTTCAGGACACATCCAGACCCACGACATTCTACATCTTGAGTCAGTATTTATTTGCTTCCCAGGAGTTCACCATTTGCAATCTGGACATGTATCAAAGCATTCAAAAGATCAGTTGAAGAAGAAGAGGTGGTTTTTATACACCACTTTTCTCTGCTATGAGTCTCAAAGTGGCTTACAATTGCCTCCTTCCACCCTTTCCCACTCCTCCACGTAAGTAGTGGACTCTAATCTTTTGAATCGATTTCCCCCCACTCCTGCACATGAAGCCTGCTGGGTGACATTGGGCCAATCACAGTTCTCTCTGAACTCTCTCAGCCCCACCAACCTCACAAGGTGTTCTGTTATGAGGAAAGGATGGAGTTGTAAGCCACTTTGAGACTCCTCATGGTAGAAAAAAGTGGGCTATAAATCCAAATCTTCTAAGTGAGGCTGAGGAAGGGGTTCTGAGAGGGCTTAATGACTAACAGGTTACCAAGGTTACCCTGAGTTAATTAATAGTGTAGTCGTCAATGATAGCGTCGTCGTCTGTGTGTGTGGTTTTTTTCCCATTAATGGCCAGCCTTCCAAGATACTCTGACCTGCCAGGAAGCATCTGCTGATTATTCTCACAAAAGTGAACCTGAACAAGTTCTTATTAAAATCAGGTGAGTGGCGAAGCTCCACCAGGTATCCCTCTAATGCTTCGACAGCCAACTTTCGAGACCAAAGTCCTGACCAAGCCACTATGCACCATTGTCCCTGCTACTTCAGGCACGCTCTTCACCCATTGCTTAGGGAGGGTCCAGAAAACATACTGGGCACAATGTGTGGGAAGATCTGCCGCAAGGAAGGTTGTCAATCTCCAGGCGGAACCTGAGTTTCTCCTGGAGTTACAAATGATCTCCAGATTACAGAGATCAGTTTACAGAGATCAGCTTGGAGGGGGGACTCTACAGCACCAGGTCCCTGCTGAGGCCAATCCCCTCCCTAAACTTTATCTCCCTCCAGGCTGCACCCTGAAATCGTCAGGAATTTCCCAACACCGAGTTTGTATGCCTAGCAGCTACTGGGGGGTGGGGGCGGTCAATAAAACGTGTTGCACTCCATCTTCCTCACCAGTGAAACATCTCATGTTGGCAGAAAACCACCACTGGATACAAACCACTGCTGGTCTGAAGCCATCCAAAACAATCTTATTTCCTTAGAGAGATCCCAATTTAAGCCCCAAGAATCAAAAGTCAAACAAAGGGAGGCAGCAGGGTGTGACCGCTCTGAAACACGCAGAATGCTGATGAGACCAGAGAAGGATTTTCTCAGGGCTCAGATGGGTTGTCTTCCAGGCATGACTGCAGCCAGCTTGGCAAAATCCCCCCCTCCTTCCTTATGCTAGCCTGCATGGGAAGGCAGTTATGAGCTTTGGATGATCATTTAAAGTGGTCTCAACTTTCCCTGAGAAACGACAGCAGGCTTTCAAAAAAAGTCATTAGTTTTCCAGCCAGAAGAATATAAGTATGATACAGACACTCTACCAGCAAAGGGCGATTTCAAGCTGATCGGAACGGTGCCCATCTACCTACTGTGTAGGTTTCTAAGACATCCCCTTTTCGACTGGCTTAAAAGTTTTGAAGATATTTGGTCATCCAGAATAGCTGTGTTGTTGTTTGGTACAAATGGAAGAATAGCCTTAGGTCCGGAAACTCTTGACAGCCAGTGTGGTGTAATGGTTAAGAGCAAATGGACTCTAATCTGGAGAATCGGGTTTGATTCCCCACTCCTCCACCTGAGCAGAGGACTCTTCTCTGATGAATCAGACTTGTTTCCCCACTCCTACATTTCTGCTGGGTGACCTTGGGTTAGTCAAAGTTCTCTCTGAACACTCTCAGCCTCACCTACCTCACAAGGTGTCTGTTGGGGGGGGAGAGGGAGGGAAAGAAGTCTGTAAGCCCCTTTGTCTGCTGGACATTTTGGATTTGTTAAAACTTTGCGGAAAGATTTCCACCAACACTGTCGATGGGGAAAATGCAAAGTTGGGGAGGCATATGTTCCGGGGCGTACTGTATGTGCCATGGCTAAACAGACCCTGGGGAAGACCAAGGGTCTGTTTAAACCCTTAGACAGTGGCATAGCACCAGTGAGGCAGGGGGGGCATGATGGGCCAAGGGGTGCCACAGCAGGGGCGTGGTGGCAGGGGATGCCACCAGCGGGGGCAGGCATGGCCCGGAGACCAGGGGTGCCACAGCAGGAAATGCCTGGGCGTGGCAGGGCGGGCAGCGCTGCAGCAGGGGTGCAGGACGCATGCATTCTCCAGACGCAGTTCCCTCACACTCCGCCCCTGCCCTTAGAGGCTCCTCAGAGACCCTGGTCTCTGATTGGTATGGACTTTATTCCCAATTTACCCCCTCAGCCACAGAAAGGCCGTAATCTGGGTGGCAGTGGCTACCTTTTCTACACAGTTGCACTTTGTGGATCTGAAGCAAATCCCCAAGGTGCAAAATTGGTTCAGTTATTTCTGAGCCACATTTATAGGTTGTATTCAGTACCAAGTAAAATTATTTCTGACAGAGGATCCCAATTTGAATCCAAATTCTGGCACTGCTTTCTCAAATTGTTGGGGGTGGAACAGAGGTTAAACTCTCCCCATCATCCGGAAAGTGACAGCCAATCAGAGAGAGCAAACCAGGTCCTTGGGCAGTACCTAAGATGTTATTTCAACTACCATCCAGAGTTAACTTGGGACTCTCATAGAGCTGCTCTTATGACTTTATTGAATCCTTTTTTTAAAAGTCTGGAGAATCGGGTTTGATTCCCCATCCCAAATCTATAAACACTCTCCATCTCCTATGGTATTCAATTTCCCAAGGAAGGGAGAGACAAAAGGGGGTTCAGCCAATGCACAAGATGGAAAGTGTGTGTGATGTTCCGGATGGTATCACGGCATCAGATGAAATTGGATGTAGAAGGTCAGCTAAATCAAATGGACGGTTAACTCGCAGAATGGCCTCAACCAAAGGCCTGGTGGAACATCTCCATCTTACAGGCCCTGCAAACTGGACTGAAAAGGGTTCCACGAAACCCTGGTGTCAGCCTTGACTTAAGAGAGTTCCACCAGAATAGAGCCGGGGCCCAGAAATATCAATAATCAGCTCAAGTATCAACGGTCAGAAAAACTTGAGGGTCTCCTCTTCACACAGAGCATAGTTAACTTACGAAACTCGTTGCAACACAGCCTGCTAATTTAAGCAGGTGACTTTTTTTAAAAAAAGGATTCAATAAAGTCATGAAGGCAAGTCTATCAGTTCTATCAAAATGGATTTTCCATGTCCTGAGGGAATGTATTCCACACTAGCTTGTTATTTGAAAGAGTTAAATTTTTTGACAGAATGAAGTTGGCTCCATATCCATAAAGACAAGACCAGATGTCACTGGTCCACAAAATATCTAGGTTTCCATTTTGGGAGCTTAAAATAAGACATGAAGCAATCTAGTAACATACAGAACTTTTATTAACAATCAAGGTACCCACAAGGACTTGCAGGTGGCATCTCATTTTCCCCTTCCCCACTATTTCCTCTTTCCTTTTCCTAAAAGCCCCCACAGCCTTTCTCTTTTTTCTGCTTCCTGGTCTTCTTCCCACCTGCTAGTCAACCTGGGACATCATAGGAAGCAGATGCTCTATCATTCAGCTTTGGCCCTGCCTCTCAATAGTAATCACTCATACCGACAGCACTGCACAGCTGTTCCATTCTGCATTTCTTTCTGCATATCACGCTCTGAGTATCTTTTTGAACTATTTCCAATTTTTGCAGTCCTAGTCCTATTACATTGCTTATTAGACCTCTCCTGTTATTTGATCACATTTACACAGTGGGATGTGCTTTACGTCTCAGTGAGAAAACCAGACGACACATAATCAAATCTAAATGCTGGTTTCCACCATCCTCCTGATCTACGCAGACCTAACCCTGAGCAGTTTTCTCAGACCTGGTGGAAACACCTAACATCTTTATGAGCTTGTAATTCAACTGAGCGTAGTTAAGTCCCTTCCCTTCCCACACATGCCAACAATACCTTATATAAGGGACGTCGAACATCAATTGGACAGTTCTGTATAACTTCATCGACAATATCAGAAATGGATTCCATAAAGTCTGGATTGGCAAACTGAAAAAAAAAATGGAGCAGTCTCACACATACAAATGAGTGCCCTGGACATCGCAAGAGAGAGAAAATCCAGAGAAGTGTCTGTACTGGTCTGTCATAACAGCCTATGAACAGTGCAGTCCTCCACAGAGTCTAAGCTCATTGATTTTGAATGGATTTAAGCAAGACAAGGAAGAGAGCTCTTTCCTCAGAAAGTTCACATACCACCGAATGCATTGCAACATCAATATCTAGTGTCACTTGACTACAGAATATCACCTATGTTCTACAGCGGCCCAAAGGTATCCCTGATAGTTTTAAGGTTTGCTAACAGCTGTGTGAGATGTAATTCTAACAAAGCTGTGGTTTAACCACAAGGTGGTGCTCTGTCACTAAAAGTTACACTACCATTCAGATAACTAATAATACTATTGTTGTTATTAACCAACAGTAGCAGCCATTTTTCTTACCTCCGGATGAAAGAAGATTTCTGGACCAAGGAACCTTTCATAGCCAACATCGATAATAAATTTATTTCTGTTGATTGCATTGATGCCTGTGTATTGCTTGATCCACTTCCGTGCATCCAGATCATACTTGGCGAATTCTTTGACTATGTCAGGGCAAATATAACAGTACTTCTCCTGTGGATACAATGGAAAATAGAAGCAAGATACAGGGGTTTTTTTGTGTGTGATTCAAAAGGACAGCTGCTCTACGACTGCTCCTGCAACAGCATTGGAGGATTAGAGCCAAAAAAAGAAAAAAAAGAAAGCTTTAACAGGAGCAAATTATTACGGTGCAAGCTAATCCTGTGCACGTTTACTCAGAAATCCCACTGATTGCAGTGTCTTACTCTCAAGTAATCATGGGTAAGATCGCCTCCTCAGATTCATAGCAAGAAGAGGGACAGTACAATGTAGTCCCAAACATCTAGAACAAAAACTCTCTCGCCTGTTCCATGGAAGTTGGCAAAGAGACTGCTGTCAAACAGAGGTAGGCAAAAGGCATTCTGCAGACATTATGCCAAACCGCGACGTAAACTACCTTATACTGAATGGAGACCATTAATCCATCAAGGGTCACTATTGTGATGAGGCTCAGTTTCTGGCAGTGCTCCTTAACCAGTGGCTCATGCTGAGGTCTTTTCACCTCCCCTACTACCTGATCGTTTATTTGTATATGCCGGGGATTAAACAGGGACCTTTGGCACCCCAAGCAGATGCTCTACCACAGACCCACAGACCCTCTCCATCTTCTCCCCTCTTCAACTCACTTGAAGGTCAAGAGGGGAAAGGCAATCCCACCTTACACATTGGTACAGAAAACTCCTGCATTCAGGTTTGGAACCACAGAATCATAGAGTTGGAGGAGACCACAAGGGCCATCCAGTCCAACTCCCTGCCCAGCAGGAACTCACAAAGTATTCCCGACAGATAGCCACCCAGCCTCTGTTAAAAGCGTCCAAAGGAGACTCCACCACCCTCCAAGGTAATGTATTCTAAAGCACTTACCATCAGGAAGTTCTTCCTAATGATTAGGTAGAATCTCTTTTCCCATTCGGGGATCAACACAAAGAGTTTTGGCCCAAGCTAAGCAGAAAACAGGGCTTTAAACCAATATGTGCAGAGAGCTCTTAGAGGAAAGCCATTCAAGTTAATATTTGGCCCATGCCAGATGTCAGATTCAGCTTCAGGGAATACACTCCTTCTTGAGCCTTAGGCAACAAACTGTGTAATTGTGGCAACAGGAAAAGATGCTGATGATCTTGACCGGAGCCTGAACTGATGTGTTGCTAAAGCCAACATACTAACAGGTGCCTGGTGAACTGGACAAGTTTGGCTGACTTTGCCCCCTAGGCCAATTAAAACTTACCCTCTCCTTTCCATTATAAAATATTAACAGGAACAAGCAGAGCTCCCCAAAGCACCTTGCTGAAATTCCACTGTTTTTGAATAAGAGGAAGCATTTGTCAAAGCCTTTGCACTTTTGCATCACTTCTTCAATTATTTCCTATTTAGGGGTGGCAGTTTGTTGCATTAATTTATTTATATTTCTTTGCTGTATGAAGTTCTTTGTTCTTTCCTACATTAAGTCTTTGGGTTGGCCTCAATAAAAGTTATTACATAGATTTTGATTAGATCCAGACCAAACGTTGAAGCAGCAGTGGCGTAGGAGGTTAAGAGCTCGTGTATCTAATCTGGAGGAACCGGGTTTGATTCCCAGCTCTGCCGCCTGAGCTGTGGAGGCTTATTTGGGGAATTCAGATTAGCCTGTACACTCCCACACACGCCAGCTGGCTGACCTTGGGCTAGTCACAGCTTCTCGGAGCTCTCTCAGCCCCACCTACCTCACAGGGTGTTTGTTGTGAGGGGGAAGGGAAAGGAGATTGTAAGCCTCTTTGAGTCTCCTGCAGGAGAGAAAGGGGGGATATAAATCCAAACTCTTCTTCTTCTTCTGCTAACCAAAAGGTGTAGGGCAATTCCCACCAATTCAATGTACTGTTGAAGGCTTTAACAACTGAAATTACCCGTGTGTTGTGGGTTTTCCAGGTTGTGTCACCTCTGTCTGGTAGCTTTTGCTCCTAATGTTTTGCCTGCATCTTCAGAGGTATGTCACAGCAAGATGTGTTTCTCCCTGTGGAACCCATTCCCTCTTCTGCTACAGACCCCATTTCTTAAGGTCTGTCAGCAACAGTATGTCAGGAACCTGCAGGACAGGGCAGAAAGGAACGTTTTGTTCCACTGACAAACACCTTGTGCGAGTGAAATATCTGCTTCTGGATCTAATGCAGTGGTGGCGAATCTTTGGCACTCCAGATGTTATGGACTACAATTCCCATCAGCCCCAGCCAGCATGGCCAATTGGCCATGCTGGTTGGGGCTGATGGGAAATGTAGTCCATAACATCTGGAGTGCCAAAGATTCGCCACCACGGATCTAATGCCTTCTTTTTAGATTTTGTTTTGATGTGTGGCTACTTTAGGCGTGCAGCAGTAGATCCGTCTCTGTCATCTTGTGGCCATTTTTGGTGATTTTCAGTCCCCTCTTCTTTTCAACAGCCACACCTTACTGGATAAAAAATGGGACACAAGATTCCACTCTGTAGTCCCAAAAGGCTTGTGTTAATTGCCATCACAAGACCACAGCCCACCGGCAGGAGGCAGCCACTGGGAGAAAACTGTTTTGGGATGAAGGGACGTGACTAAATTCAAGAGGGAAAGTCACAGTTATTCCCAAACTCTTGCATTTAAAAGATTGCGAAGAGTCAGATGTATTTCACAAGGATGCCTTACCTTTATGGCCTTAGCAGTTTCCAATGATTGTTCAGGTGGGATTCCCACCTCCCTCTCCCTTAGAAGCTGCTGAATGAAATAGGTAATATCTCGGCCTGCAATCGGGATATGTTTGATGCAGCTGCCAATTACGTAGCCTTCTGCCTGCAGACAAGAGGGTGGGAGGGGATGCATAGTTAAATGGTTTGTAAGGACCAATTGAACCTGTGAGCCGTTTCAAGCATCATCATTATCATCATGAAAGCAAAAACATATAGGGAACTACACGAAAACCAATTCAAACAACTTTGAATACATGGAACGAGGAAATCAGATCCTCATTAGAGATGCATCAGACTGTATTTCAGGATAAATAGTTCTCAGAGTTCTTTATGTAAGATGATGATTATGCATTCTCATTTTAAAAGACCAACAGAATTTTCACACTTGTTTTTTTGTGTGTTCCAGATTTGGAAACATTTCTATGTTGGGCACTGTACACACACATCATGGCATTCCCTGCGTTTTGATACTGAACTGTAAGAGTTATCTTTTGATGGTTTTCTTCACCTCCATTGTTCTTGCAAGACACACATGCATAAAATAATTCGGTGCTTTTCAGTTCAGTTAGGTAAGACAGTAGACATGGAGCAGGGTCACTGGGGAAGAGGGAGAGAGGTAGCTGTGAATTTCCTGCATTGTGCATAGTCCAAGGCGTTGGACTAGATGACCTTTGGGATACCTTCCAGCTCTACATTTCTATGTCACGGTGAATATGTAAGGCTGCTTAACCATACAGCACAACTTACCACTGGAATTACATGAGTCACACCATCCCCGCTGTCAATCACGGTCCCTGTTAAGGTACGTTCTCCAATCTGCCGCGAAGTCCAAGATGCAGCTAAGGCTAACACCGCCTATGCAGAAACCCCAAACCACGCATGAGTACTCCAGCAACACACCACCCCAAATCTACAGTTAGAGTGAGAGCTAATGGCTGAACAGCTGGTGTAGGAAGTACCGAGACTAAAAGCCCCCCGCTCAAATTCACCACGGCCTCCCAGTAGACTTAGTTAAAATGTTATTTCTCAGCTTCAATCTACCCTATCTCCAATGGAATTAACACAGGCTCATCAACTAGTATAATAAAATAAAATGGAAAAATCTGTGCTTGAAGCACTTGACATGAGCTACATAAATTATATTTTTAAATTGTGCATCTACTATTTAAAGATGAGTAGAGACAGCCTGGTGGGGCATCCCAGGGGGGCTGTTCCACAGTTGCAATGCAACCACCAAGAAAGATCCCATCCTGAGAGCCGTTAGATTTAACTTCCCCAATAGGTCATCTGGACCAAAACCTCAACAAGACAAAAATCTGCTACATTGAAAAGATTTTGTTTTACAAGTAGTAGTAAAGCTGCCTCATAGCAAGCAATTACAAAGTTTAAGTCCTCCCTAAACATAACTGAAACGTACCAACATCATAATCCAATCACAGCTTTATCAGCACGAAAGGAGGGGCAATGTATGTCATGCTTTAGGGAACTCTAGTTAGGTCAAAACACTGCAGCCCACAGTCTAATCGAGGGGTTGCCGAGCTTTTTGAGCCTGTATTCATCTTTGGTACTCTGAGAAAACATGGCGGACACAGCCACAAAATGGTGGAGCCAGAGACACAATGGCTGCTGTGGCTTCCCTTCCATCACTGTGAGGATCCTTGTGGTGTGTGGCGGCTGCTTCCCAAAAATTTTAAAAACTCAATTGATTTCCATGCTCAACTGAAAGTTGAGTTTTTTGTGGCCACATCGGAAGGGCCACCTTTTCCCATATAAGCCCACATGCCAGCTTCAACCTATGGCAACCCAGACGGGGCCTTCCAAGTGATGGCCTCCATCTTACGGAACAGGAGACTACTGGAGGTGAGAAAGACAACTCCTCTACTGCCTTTTAGCAAAGCGTGGAAAACAACACTGCTTTTCAAAGGGCTTTTCGCCTTATTCCCTTGCAGTGAATTGTTGATACAGGTTCCTACTTTCAGCAGCAGATGGTGCTGATTTATGGTGGTACTCTTGTTTCACAAGTGTGGTGTGTATGCACAAAAAAGGTTTTCTCATGTACGCAACAGGCAGGGGTCAGGAATATACTCCGTATCACTGCCAAACAGAATACACACAGGTAGAAACTAGAAAGGGGTTCTGACAGCCAGTCTTGCCTTCCCTGTCAACTTGCAAACTCTAGGTTTAGGAACTATATACACAAAAGCCCCTATTTCCCTTTACTAAGATTATTTCAAAAGGATAGATAAGCTTTTTTAAAAAAACATTACCTGAACAGCAATGTAAAGTCCTGGTATATTAAAAGATTCAAACATGATTTCTGCAAGGTATTCTCTGTTTTCAGGTGTGTTCAAGGGTGGCTCAGTCTGTTTTAAAGAGACATTATTAAAACTATACATAGAGAACATCTTTTATTCAGTTTGCTTTCCTGTAAACCTAATGAAGGTCCTGCAATCCTCAAAAGCAGCCTAAGTAGAAACAATGGAAAATCAAAACCACTTGTCAGGTGAATTTCTGTCCAAAGTTCCCCTTAAAAATAATGCTTAAATTATCCAAAAATATCCCACATTAACTGAAGCCTGTTTGCATCCATGTGGAAACTGAGGATCTTATGTTTGATGTGTGTGTGGTGGTGGGGGACTCATGAGGATGGGCAAACAACCACTTCCCCCTTGAGACCAGCTCTGCTCTCTGCTACTCTGCTTCCCCCCCAAACACACCCAATAAGTTTCCTCCCTCCATTTCCAGTTGTTTTACCATCATCTGTCTACCCTCTTCTCCTTCTTCATGCCATCTGGAGCTGGATTAGGCTGTAACTTGACTCTTAACACTTTTGAATTTTTTTTTCAAAAAACCCCTCCCCCCTGGGTTGTTTCTAAATAATGCTTTTAAACAAACCTAGGGGTCCTTCTGGACTTTCAGCACCCGAAACCTTAGCTGTAGCTGGCCTTATCAAGCAGATTTTTTGAACTGCACCAATGCCATTGGCTATCCGACATGTCAAGATAATTCAGGATAATATAACCCCCTGACTTGGATGGCTTCAAAATCTAGCAGAAGCCTGTTATAAAAGGCCCACAAGACTCTGCAGTTGTGATGTTCCCAGGCACACCAGCTTCAGCCAAGAATACTGTTTGCTACAGACAAGTTCTTTCAGGAGCCCTTGTCCAAGTTATTGCTGTAAGAAAACAAGAATAATCTCCTTAGGTCACAGCCCGGAGCTGCCTCTCTGGTGCCACCTTGGGGAAGTCGCAGGAGGCAGAGTCCAGGGGGAGCCGCACACCTGCCCAGGTGGGTGCTGGACAGGGCAGATCGGTCTGGCTGGTGCACAGCCCAGCGGGATGCTAAGCTGGTTTCTGAGAGGGAAAGAGGTAAGAGAGCATACTTTCCCTCTGCCCCTCCCCAGGGGGGTGCTATTTGGAGCGGGTGCAAATTTGGGGAGGCACCATTTTAAGGCTTGCCCCAGGTACCTTTTTTGCTGGTATGCCACTGAAGGTATGTTTGGGGAGTGACAACTCTCCCCTACTGTTTCAGCAAGTTAAAGGCTCGAGGATTCTTCTGCTACAACCTCGAGTTAACGTGTAAAGATGTTGGTTGGTGGAAAAACTAGCGTTCAGGCTTCTTGCGCGTGCATATTCTTTCATAGAAAATCATTACTGAGAATTATTATTCTTGGAACCAACGGTTTCCTGTAAACACACATGTGGAATTTTAACATAGAACCAGAACGCCAGCTCATATATTTGAAATCAGGACACAAATTGGCACCAGAAGCACAGATAATGTATTGCCCCACACTATATTACTTTGAATAAAGCCAACTAGGTTTTATTTGAACCAGAGTCTCTGACAGCGTGTTTATTTTTGTGCATGTTCTTCCTTTTAGCAAAGGATCTTGTGGCCAGTAGACAGCTTGAGACTGTGGCAATGTGCCTGCCATCCTTTCGGGCCTCCCCTGTGCAGACATTCCTGAGAGGTTTTTTTGCCCATAATTAGTAATGTGAGGAAATATCACAACATGATCCCTTGCGAGGGACTTTTACTTGAACTCAAGAAAATGCCGCCTTCCTCCAGATCACACAAGGAGCTAGCTGACTGCACTCTGTACATGGCAAAAGCCTGCTGAATTTGAATAACAGATATTCGACTTCAGTCACACTAGATTTTAGGGGTATAAGCTCTTGAGAGTTAAATCTCTTTCGGCATTTGGGCTTCTGTATGTACCTAGTGGGAAGTCTGTGGCAAAATTCTGGGGGTATCTTACCAGTTGGAGGCACTGCTTTTAGAATTAATTTATGTGACTTGTTATATTGATATTGTTATTTTAATTTTGGTTGTAAGCTGCCCTGAGCCTGACCTTGGCTGGGAATTGGGCAGGATATAAATTTAATAAAATAAAATGAAAGGTGCAAGAATGGTCTCTGCAAAAATCTATTCGGTCAGACAGGAGGTATCATTTAAGCTGGAATCAACCCATAGGAAGCCGCAAACACAGGTCTGAAGAGGGCATTTGCAGGACAAGATTGAGGGAAAAGAGATTAACCCTTCCTTCACCTCAGCTGCTTCCCTCCAGGTGGATTCAAGTTGGCTTTGCCAGGCTCATTCCGCACATGCAGAATAATGCACTTTCAAACTGCTTTCAGTGCTCTTTGAAGCTGTGTGGAATAGCAAAATCCACTTGCAAACAGTTGTGAAAGTGGTTTGAAAATGCATTATTTTGCGTGTGCGGAAGGGGGCATAGATAGGAATATAAACCAGTTAAACAAAATAGCCTTCAGTGAGGCACCTGTAAGTTGTGAATCAGCAGGTGAAGGACAGGTAAACTACCTCCAATTTTTGCCTGCCAATCTCTCCACCCAATACTCTTAGCAAACACAGGCTTGGGTGCATGCATTTTGTGTGGCTAACTTCTGGTTCTACTTCCATATGCAGAAATTGCCTGTTCCTAGCCTGCAAGTCTGACTGGCTATATACCCCACATTCACTAGAGCAGTGATGGCGAACCTATGGCACGGGTGCCAGAAGTGGCACTCAGAGCCCTCTCTGTGGGCACGCACAGAGTTGCCCCCCTCCCCCCCCCCCCACATCTAGGCTGGCCTGGGCCACTGGGCTCGATTATTAGCATTAAACCTAAGACCTAGTTTTGGGGAAGCAGTGTAGGTAACCCTGTTAAGCCCCCACTGATTTTCATGCGAAGAACTAAAGCACAATCCTTTACCTGGGAGTAATCTCGGTTGCTGGCAATGGGGCTTGCTTCTGAGCAAACCCTCCTAGGGTCGTGATTTACCCTTGGGAAGAGTTGCATGGTTACTTCAAAGCAAAGCCACCGACTACCACCAAGCTTACTCCCGAGTAACACACGCCTCAAAACCAACCGTTTTTTCTCAACTAAAACCTCAGTATTCAGGTTAAATTGCCGTGTTGGCACTTTGCAATAAATAAGTGGGTCTTGAATTGCAATTTGGGCACTCGGTCTCAAAAAGGTTCGCCATCACTGCACTAGAGCGTATCATGGCTAACAGGTTTTTTCTTCTTATTTTCACTGACTGTGTTTGTTTGCACTGTTCCCAATCCTGTTATCCTAAACTTGCATTATTGGAGGTCCTTTTTAAAAAAAAATTGCAACCCACCTTGAGTCTCAGGCTTATTACACACATGAAGAATAATGCACTTTCAAACTGTTTTCAGTGCTCTTTGAAGCTGTGCAGAATAGCAAAATCCACTTGCAAACAGTTGTGAAAGTGGTTTGAAAACGCATTATTTTGCGTGTGCGGAAGGGGCCTCAGTGACAAATGGGAGCTACAAATGAATAAAATAAAATATTAAACACGGTTCAACTAGGCAGCCCCATACAGTTATTCCAGACTAAACACACCGACATCCACAGGCTTAGACTGGAGTGACTCTCTTGTTCAATCCCACAGAATTCTTTTTAGGAAATATTTGGCAAACCATACAAAGTAGGTGGCAGCTCCATCATTCTCACAACAAGCTAAACAAAATTGACATGTTGATAGGTATTATTTATAGAAAAAAATATGGTTACAAAAACCTTTTAGGATAATAAATTACATTAAAATCACAAATCAACAGTCAAACTGCTGCCAATTTATCAGGAAAAATGGATAGGGAGATGAAATGCAGTCATTTGTAAGTCTAAAGGCAGAGCTAATTTACTAGCTCGTTTCCAAAAAATACCTTTTAAAAAGAATTTTTAAAGGCATCAACACTTTATATGTTGTCTCCTTATGAAAAAGTTAAGAAATTAGCAATAGCAAATTTAGGGACAATGTCGTTCTTAATGCAATAGCAGTAGAAAGCTTCCACGGAAGGCAATATGTAATTGCACATGTAGCTGCTAAAACACAACATATTGCTAAGTGACATTTTGCTCCATTTTGCTGTAACGCTGTCCTTTGTTTAAGTAAAAATCAGCCAATTATTTCAAGCAGCAGCTGTAATCTAATCAAGTCACCCAATTTAAAAAAAACAATAATAATAAAGAGCACTCAGACCTGGAAGTCTGCTGAAGAAATTAATTGGGATATTGCTGGCATGTGATTTTATAAAATTCTTCTTCCAAAAATCAAAACAGAGAGTTTAAAAAAACAAAATCCAATGGAAAGTCTTTTGAGGGCCTCTTCATCTTTAGGTGTATATTTAAGAATGAGTGAAACATACATGTGAAAATCCAAAGCAAATACTTTGTACAGGGATACTTGTCAGAAAGCCAGAAATGATTGATTCCATGGCATATCTTGGCATCCACAGAATAAAGCCTGAAATGGCCCCAGAACCATACTCGTAAGAATAACATGCCTTTTGCCTGTTTGCCTTACCATTAAGAAGTAGTGATCCTCTGGTTCCGCTCGAAGATATTTAAAAATAACCTGCTCCATGAACTTTTCCATAAGATCCCAGTCTTCTATAATGCCATGTCGTATAGGCCACTGAAGCAAAAGTGAAGGAACCAACATTTATACCACAAAAATTAAGAGCCCATCATCTAAGTGAACTCTCTATTTCCTGGTGGGTAGTCATGTTAGCCTACAATAGGAGAGCAAGATTTAAGTCCAGTCACATCTTAAAGAGGACAAAGATTTCCAGGGTAACAATTATTGGGAGTCAATGCCCCCTTCATCATATCTGACAAAGAGAGTTTTGACTCACATAAGCTCATACCTTGGAAATCCTTTTGGTCTTTAAGGTGTAACTGACCTTGAATCTTGCAAGATCTCTACATCTGCAAGATCTCTATACTCTTAGAGCTAATTTTTCCTCTCTTGCTCCACAGTTTCCCTTTGACTTTCAACTACTCTTGATGTTCTGTACTCCTGAAGCCTATATAGTCCTCATCAGGCTGAAATTCCTTTTGGTCAATTTACCAAGTTATATTTTCTGCATCCCTGGGGTGCCCTTTAACTACATCAACAACCTTGATCTGACTCATCTTAAGGCAGCTTCATGTGTTCAAAACCAAAACCTGACATCAACTATAGTATGTCTCAGAAAAAGATGTTAGGGGGGTTGTATATTCCTCTGCCACAAAACTCAAACCTTCTTTGTTGTAGAATGCTCCTGGGTCCTAGTACCTACCTATCCCTGCTTTCCCCCATCCATTTGGAAGTCTGAAAGTAAAAATACATTAAAAATAAGTGCTTGTGTATCAAAGTACTATGTTCAATAATCCTCAAAATAATGGTGTTGACAAAGGCAGCGCATAAAAATGAATGATAATTCTCATATTCATTTTGGACTATATTCTAATGTGGAAGCATAACATTTTTTCGATGGCTGCACCTCAACTGACCATAGTAACATCTTTTTCTGAGACAGAGTATAGCATTCTACCTGGTCAAGGGTTAGCCTACAACAATTTCAACATGGACTACACTAACAATGTGGTGATTCACTCAGTGTTGTCAAGATCCATGGCTCAAAAAATGAGGGAGAATTCAGAGGAGTCTGTAGTCTAGATTCCAACAGTGAGCAGGACAACAGAAGAATGGAAAGAAGGAGAGAAGAAGGACAACAGCAGATGAATATGGCCAAATTCAGCTGCACAGTCTCAGATCTCATTTCAGATGTGGGTCCGGAGATTACAAAGAATGGAGATGGCACCACATGACTATTCTGGGATGGAGTTCTGGACAGTGGGGGGAAGGGGGTTGACACTGTCTAAGGAAGCAAGAGACACTTGAAGCACTAGCTAATTCGATTCAGCCAATTTAATCACATGGTTCTGCTTCATAATGACCTCAAGACTAGAGTACTGTAATTCACCCTACATGGGCCTGCCCTTGAAGTGAATCCAGTTGAGTTGCAACTGGGAACTAGGCAGATTATGTATACCCATTTTTCAGTTACTCCACTGATTACCTTGTCAGTTTACCATGTCCAGTTCAAGGTTATCTCTGGTGATTGACTACAAAGCCCTTCATGAGGCTAAACCCACTGAATTAAAGTGCAGTGATTTCAATGAGAAGCAGTGCTGTGCAGTGGTTAAAGCACTGGATTGGGCCTAAGAAGACCCAGTGCTGGATGGCTCTAGGCTCAGAATATAGGACTGTTCCATCACAGAGAGTTGTTGGGAGGATATCATGAATGAACGAAGAACCACTGATAAAAATATAATAAATAAATCGGTTTACACCAGAGTAACTCTGCATAGGGCTGCACCGTCAGCATGTTCCCACTCTCAAACTACTACAACCTATCCTCCCATCCACAAAACAATGCCAGATTTTGAAACAGTTAAATTTCTGATAGTTGAACTGCAATAAGACCCAACACAACGGCTACGTGTTGAAGCAGGAAACATCTATTATGTGAGAAGCATTCTTCTGTTCCCAGCTGAGCCCTGCCATTGCCAGCTGAGCCTTACCTTTGTAGCATAGGTAGGTTTATCTATGGCTTCATCGCCTATGAAAAAGTCCAGATCATCCACTCCCTGCGTCAGCCTCCTCTGGGCCTGATCGCCCACTCTGGCCAACTCTCTTATTGCAATGCCTAAATGAAAAAAGAGTTTCAAATGTGAACTGACAAGAGCGCACAGTCCTTCCAAACGACGGCCGTGAACATCACTCTATTTAGTGTTTAAAAAAAAAATCCTAACCAGTTCAAATATAGATCTCTCTCCACAGCCAGGTGGCATCTGCAATTCAGTATTTAAATTGACCGGAAGACTCCCACGGGATTATTCAAGTCGTCTCCATGGTGTCAGGTAAAGAGGAAGTCACTTGTTTGCTATGGCAGATCCCTGGCAGTCACACAATGAAGATAGGAAGGAAACAGAGCTTGTCATAGCAACCAGAAACTGATTTAATGAGGACTGGTCCTGGCAAGAAGGAAAGCAAGCTTTTTTCTCCCCTCAGCTATACACTAGCCAAGGACACGGGTGTTGTAAATACCACTTCCCAGAAAATAGACACACAAACACACACCACTCCACGAATGCCAAGTTGGAGAGCTGAGAAGCAAAACTGTTCCCTTTTCATCAAGTAGCATGTATTTTCAAAGGCAGAATGGCATTTGCCGGTACTTACATGATGGGATAATGAATTGTGGTTCTGTATTCCCTGCATAGCCCAGCTTTGTATACCTGAAACCAGGAAAGTAACCAGTTCTAAAATGCACAGCCTGGCAAAGACAGAAAAACTATTCAAGGTAAAATTCACTGTATGGTGCCATAGGTCATAGCAACATAAGAACAAAAGTTATATAGACAATGCTCCCAGATTTTGGCATAAAAATTAGAATAATATGAAGGTCACGAATACAAATAAAAACACAAAAAAGGTAGTGATTTACAAAGTTATTACTCTTTCTGGATACGTTTCACGTTTCAGCTGCTAAAAAGTGAATACCCTATCAGAGATAAATGTGTCAGAATCTGATAACAAAAAGGTGAGCTTTTCTAAATAACAATGGTGAAAATAAGAACAGCTTTTCCCCACATCTACTCCTTAGAATAAATGACTCTTGCCCTCTAAAATGTTAACAGCAGAACAGTTTTGATTGATAGGAGAGGAAATGGGAGTCCCAAGGGAGGCAGCCAATCAGGAATCGAATTCTGTCAAGGCCATCGCTACATCTAACAAACCATTTTCTTGTTTCCCAGTAGACAGAGAGTGAGATATGTGCCAGCTACGCAAGCAAGTCTGCCACAACCTTGCCCAGTTCACCTGTTCAAAACTTCCCCAAAGGAAGGAAAGAAGCAACTCCTGCAAATTTTCAAAGGCAATTCTCAGTTACCGAGGGAAACCAGGCTATTTACAATTTAGTCGTACGGCAAGAGCCAATTCACATGTTCCAAAGTTAGAGGGTTGGATCAGAATATGGGAGAACAGGATGTGAATTCCCACTCATGTCACATACGCTCACTGGGTAACCTTCAGCCAATCACATACGTTCAACTTGGCCTAACCTACCTCACAAGGATGTTTCAGGATAAAATTGATAAAATGGAAGAGAGGAGAATTCTGTAAGCCACTGGGGGAAAAGGTGAGGCATAAATAAAACAAGTTTTGGAATTGTACAAATAGTCATGGTGGATTTTCAGAACAAAATTTTATTAATTATTTTCACTGGGACCAGTCTTTTAAAATTTATACTCTTTATTTTTAGGATTCTTTCTGCACCTGATCAGGACCATTTTACTCTATGCAATAGATAGGTAGGAGCAGTGGTGGGATCAAATTTTTTTAGTAACGGGTTCCCATGGTGGTGGGATTCAAACAGTGGCGTAGCGCCAATGGGGCTGGGCGGGGCATGACGGGGCGGGGCATTAATAATTTCTCTGTTACTGTAAAAAACTCTTACTGTAAAAAAAAAGTGCCTAATTTCCAGCTGGTATCTTTCTGTCCATAATTTAAACTCATTATAGCAAGTCCTATCGTCTACTGCCAATAGAAACAACTACTTCTCCTCTAATTGACTGCCTGTCAAATACTTAATACTTTCAAATACTTAATTTTGTTTCTAGAAATCAAAAGAAGGATACTTTCCTTAAACAAGGAACTTTACCATATTTCTAAAACATGTTTTTTTAAAACAGCCAACAGGAGAATTATCCAGTTTTTTTCTACCTTAAGCTAATAACCAACCACATAGGAAACAACAGGACTTTTATGATTTTTTGGACCCACATGTGTGGAATTTCTAGCGGAAAACGCAGACCCACCCAGTTTGAGTAAATGAAACCCTCTGGAAGGCACACACAAAATGAGGTAGTAACCCTCTCTTGGGAACTGGTGAGAACCTGCTGGATCCCACCTCTGGGTAGGAGGTGGCATGGTACAGCCTTGGAAACCCGGAGTGGTCGGTACTTGGATGGTAGAACACCAAGGGAGGTTCTGCAGAGGAAGGCAATGGTGAACCATCTCTACCTCTCACTTGTTCTGAAAGCCCCTTGGCTGGGGTCACCATAACTCAGTTGCAATTTGACAGCACTCACATAATGAATAGATCAACAGAGTGTAGCAGTTCATTAGTGACCACTTAGGAAGGCTTTAATGGCTGGAAAAAGACTGGGGGTTACTGTGTTTGGTCTAGTCATCTGAAAGTGATTTGTATGACATCCTTCTGTGTATTGTTACTACCTGATCATTAATTGTACTACACAAGAGGAAGGTGCCTTATGTAGTCGCCATTGTTTTAAATCTTCAATTTTATTGCTCTATATTCTATTAATTTCTGTATTAATCTTTAACTTTCTGTATTAATTTCTGTATTTTGTTCATATTGGGTTTGTTTTCCTCACGTTTTTGGCTACCCAATGCATTGAAGGTTGGATCTCCTTCCCTTCGTTTTTTATTCCCTGATAGCTGTCTCACCACACAATTTAAAATGTAGTCTGGTCATTGCCTTTAAAGCTTACATAAGTATTTATGGCACACTGCCTACATCTTGAGAATAGTTTGGCTCTTGTATTTACTGCAAACTGCTCGATTTCACTCTTAAAGAAGTCATCTGACTGTGAAGTCCATCAAGAGATTGCTGTAAAGGCTGGGAAACTTCCACCTTGCTGAAGGACAAACAGTGGTTGAAGATACGAAGATTGCCCTCTTAAAGAACATTCATTTCATTTTAATACCACACAAGCATCCCAAAGTGTCTTAAAATAGCTCACCCTGTCCCATGTGGAAATCCAGGTCAACATGTAAACTGATCACCAAAGAAACTTGTCGCAGCAGCAGGGGAGAAAATACATATGGCTTAAACTGCGGCCAGCTGTGTTTCTAGCGGATTCCTGACATCTAAGTTCCTCACTGCATCTTTCAATTGCAGACCCAAATCTTGGGTTTGTTTACTGCTCTGCAGGTTTAACCCAATTCTGGATTTGTTTGGGTTCAAATGTGTCTGCCTCTTTGGGAGGCTCTTCAAAATAGAAAGGCAGTTTACAGATATTTCCATAAAGCTGTATTAGCAAACCAGTTAATTCAAGGACAACACTGACATATTTTAAGATGTGTTGTATGTATATGCAAACTGCCAGCTGAAGGGGAAAAAATATTCCAGTTGGGACCTGGGGATTTTAGCTGTAGAATAAGCAACCGTTGATTAAACAGTTAAGCAGTTATCAAAACAATTTTGGATTCCACAGATGATACGCACACATGTTCTATTAGCATATACTCTGCTCACAACTACAGGGCTCACATCCGGAGAGTGCTTGGGGCTTGACGAGGACTGTGGCAATCACTATGATTTTGATAATTGGTTATTATGTATTGTGGAATTGAGGCTGGGAGCGAACTCTCTCATGCATCCCTAAGGGGAGGCAAACGAACCGTGTACGGGCAAACACCACAGAACCGTACCTGTTAAAGAAAGCATTATTTGCAAAGGATTTGAGGGAAAACCTCAAGCACATGGCTACATAGGGGATTAAGAAACGTTTTCAAGAGAAGCTTATTTGAGGGGTGGTTGGTTTTGAAGCTTATAAAAAAGGTCCTAAATAGCAGGCAAAGCCACAAAGAAGAGTTTGGTTATGTCCCCCTTTCTCATCCTGCACCATGGAATGAGAAGGGGCTTACAATCTCCTTGCCCTTCCCCCCTCACAACAAACACCCTGTAGAGGTAGGTTGGGAACAGAGAAACTCCGAGAGCTGTCCGAGAAGCTGTGACTAGCCCAAGGTCCGCTCAGCCTGGTAACGTGAAGATGTGTAGGGAGTGTACAGGCTAATCTGAACTCCCCAGATAAGCCTTGCCTCACACGGCTCAGAGGCGGCAGAGGCTGGGGGGAATCAAACCCGGTTCCTCCGGTGGGAATGCACGAGGCCGCCAACCTCCCTCGCCACATGCCCGCTCCTACGCCTACCTAAAAGATCATTTTTATTTCCCCTATACCCTGCAATTCCTTACCTCAAATCATCCCAAGAAGCTAATTGCTCCATTGTAGTAACCTACAGACACCAATGCCTACAGATCCATCTCTCCAATGGGGCAAATTGTAGTTTCCCGGGGTCATTCAAGGTCAGGAAACCTGGGAGGAAAACAGGCCCCCTTTCCCAATGAGCCATGACCCCAATCCAAATCAGGCCCACAAGCACCTGGAAATTAATTTCCTTGCATGGAACTTCCCAGACTAGGTACATTGACCCAATATGTGGAAGAGTCAGCCCTTAGCCATTGCAGTTAGTCCTAGACATGGGGGAAAGACCTATCTTTTTTCCCTTCTAGAACTAACAGGAGGGAAACTGAATGTGCATCACCACTGTGATCCAAGCCTTTAAGAATGTCGGGAACGTCCAATCAAAGACTGTGATTTGTCCAGCTAAGATTTGCAACATAAATGGGAAAAAGAAATCAAAAGTTTTGCCATGGTCAGTTAGAAGAAAAAAAAAAAAGAGTTTAGGGCTGAGAGAGCTCGAAAAGCTGTGACCTAGACTAAAGGTCACCCTGCTGGTGTGTATTATTGGGAGTGTAGTACAGGCTAATCCTGAATTCCCCAGATAGAGGCCTCCACAATTTATAAGCGGCAGAGCTGGGAATCAAACCTGGTTCCTCCAGATCAGAGTGCACCTGCTCTTAGCCACTGCTCTTAGCCACTACGCCACTGCTGTTCCACTATGCCACTGCTGCTCCAGCAGTCCACCATTTAAGAGAAATTAAGCTTTCTTTAAACAGACTTGGTAGCTCGCATTACAGAAGTTCATACTTCTGTTTTACCCTTTCATCTTCATTTCTAGGTTTCACATATTTTTTTCTAAAATGTAACTGTAATAAATATAGTAGCATGCAGGATTTGGTCTCCATTTCAATTCACTTGAAGCCCAGACTTAACAAGCATTTTTCAGGTTCTTGTGCCATATGTCCTATAAAGAAGCTGCTTGCAAATCCAAAGATTCAAAATGTCATGTTTTTTTATCAATACAGTGCTGGAACAGTTCTACCTGCACCTGCACCTAGGTCAAAATCCTAGCTTTTGCTTTTTGCTGAAATTCTTGTCTGCCTTGTCTAGCAGGCTTGCTACAAAATACATTACTAATCCCCATACAGCCTTTTGAACAATTCAGGTTAAAGAGAGAGTAAGAAGGGTCTACAACTATATTCTCTCCATCAATTCAGCATAATTTGGGATAAACACTCCAATATGGAATAAGAGCTCATGCACAATAGCTTTGTAGCTAGATTTCATGTCGTCATGATCCAAAGAGGCTGCTGTATTAGTCAGCTGGTGACAAAGAAAATCTTTTGGCACCTGACAGTCTAATAACCTTACTGGGGAATCAACTTGCATGAGTCAGATGTTAGATGCTGACACAAACTCTGAAATTATTTCTGCACCTTTCCGATGGTACAAAATGCCATCCAGTTGCAGCCAACGTATGGTGACCCTGTTGGGTTTTCAAGGCAAGATAAGAACAGAGATGGTGAGCCACTGCTGCCTTCTACATAGTAACCCTAGACTTCATTGGCGGTCTCCCTCCCATCCAAATATTAACCAGGGCTGACCTTCTTAGCTTCCAAGATCTACCAGGATCAGGTTAGCCTGGGCCATCCAAGTCAAGGCAATAATCTCGACAAGAACAAAATCCATTACTTTTAATTGAAACATTGTGTAGATTTACTGTTATTTCTCCTATTCAAAACAAAATGGTTTAATTAGTTCTGCATACCACCAACCCAAACTGTCCTGTTTGGACTGTGAGTCGTCCAAATACCAGATATTTTTTAAAATATACGTATTTGTTTACTGTTTACCCCACCTTTCTCCCCACACCTGCTGACATGATTCTCTCCTCCACTTTACTCTCACAACAACCCTGGCCGAAATTGGAGTTGTTCATGGAACATTGGCCCAAGATCACCCAGCAAGCTTCCACTGAATAATGGGTGTTCCTCAGTGGCGTATACAAGAGAAGATTTCAGAAGGTGTGGCATTGCTCAATAGCCCCCACATACAACCAGCTGCTATATCCTGACAATGCAAATGAAGGCAAGTTATTCCAAATAAAAGATGATGTACTTAACCTGTGATTACAGGAACCAACCATACTAATCCAATATTTTGCAGATTGATTTTTGAGACCATGTGAACTAAAAAATCCTCAACTTTCCTTCTGAACTGAAGCTGCATTCTGAGCCCACTGACAGATTCCTTCGTAGATGGCACACCACCCCTCTATCTGGCTAACCTGTTTCCTAGCACTCACACAACTACCAAAGTCTAAATATGATCTTGAAGTGCACCAGTACATACGTAGTATGGCCAACTGAAAACATCAATAAACTTTCATTCTGGTAGATGTGGCCTCCCAAAGAAAGGATAACTCAAAGAATCATAAAGATGGAAGGGGCCTTAGCAGTCACATTCTCAACGCTATGGACAATACAAGAAATCGTAAGTTTCGTGTTCAAGAGACAGCTATCCCAACTCAACCTGGAGACTCTCATAGGAATGCGTGTCCATTTCTCTTTAATCAGAGATGCGTTCTATTGTTAAGTTCTTTTTACTGGGAGGGAATTTCTCATTGTGTGCACAGTCTACCCGCCTGTCACTCAAGCCCAATAAATATAGTCTTGTCTCTAGAGCACTTGAGCATAAACCTTTGCCCTCGTCAGTATAACCTTTTATTCCGTTACCTGCTTATGCAAGAAAGAAGAATAGAAGCAAGAATTGATCTAATTCAGGTGGGTTCAAACCTGATTAAGAAAGTGGATTTCTTAAACAAACCTGCATTTTTACCCTCTGTTTCTTCTACTCTTGTCATTACTCAAATATGGGGGGAGGAGAATGGGGAAGATAAATCTGCAACACCGCAGAGCACTTGCAGAGCAGTTCCTACTTCTAACAATTCACTTCTTATCAATCTTCATCCACTCAAAACTTTGAACAAAGCATCAGTGACAACCCCACAAGATGGCAAAAACATGGGGGCAGGGTGCCTTCTTCAATATGTTTTTTTTTAAGTCACCACAGTCCTGATGGCTGTTTCCTGAGTATTCATGACAGCACATCAAAATTTGGGAAATGCAAATACTGGTAGTAAGACAGGCCACTGTGATCAGCCACAGCCGACCATCCTTGGCAGCTGGTGCCAATAATGTATTAATAATATAGAAAGTGTTCCAGTGGAGTGGTTTTAGAGACGTTAGATCAAAGGCAGAGAACGGGCAGAGCTGTGTATTTTGGGGGATGGCTCCACAACACAAGCCAGAGAGAACAAGAAGAGTTTGGATTTATACCCCACTTTTCTCAACCATAAGGAGTCTCAAAGCAGCTTACAAGTTCCTTCCCTTTCCTTCTCCACAACAGACAGCTTGTGAGGTAGGTGGGAATGAGAGTTCTGAGAGAACTGTGACTAGCCCAAGGTCACCCAGCAGGCTTCATGTGGAGGAGTGGAAAATCAAACTCGGTCCTCCACATTACAGTCCATCGCTCTTAATCTCTCACCATGCTGGCTCTGGGGTCATGAAATCAGCACAGGTTGCTCTGTATGGACATACTGATAGAAAGCTACATACAAATCCTAGCTCCTGTTCAGACCCAGGATTTGTTATGTACCTATGTGAGAAAGAGAAAGAAGTCCCAAAGTTCTGAAAGTGAAGGGAAATGGCATTGTGGGTCATTGGGAAGCTGTATCAACAATGGCCAGAATCATGAGTAAAGAACAAGAGATACACAAAAAGATGTTACTCCTCAAGGATGGAAAAGATGATGATCCAACATCCTAATGCCACAGCCAGTCTAGGACCACTTCAACCTCTTTGTAAGAAGAGGGAAAGAAAGGCAAGGTGGCAGGGTGGCTTACTAAGGTAGTGGAGAATGAACAGTGGTGGGATCCAAAAATTTTAGAAACAGGTTCCCATGGTGGTGGGATTCAAACAGTGGCATAGCGCCAATGGGGTTGGGCGGGGCACGGCGGGGCGTGGCTGGGCATTCCAGGGGCGTGGCATTCCTGGGAGGGACGCAGCCGCTTGGCCGGGAAACGAATGCACGCAGGCGCAGGCTGCTATGCACACCGGTGTACCTCCTGCTAGACCAGGGGTAGGGAACCTGCGGCTCTCCAGATGTTCAGGAACTACAATTCCCATCAGCCTCTGTCAGCATGGCCAATTGGCCATGCTGGTGAAAGCTGATTCCTGGCCATCTGAATCCTGTAAACATTGTTTTAAGTTCTGTGCACTACTGCTGAGGAGCGGAGGAGGGGCGTAACTAAGGCAAAAATCACGTGGCAAAATCACCAACTAGTAACCCCCTCTTGGCACACACAAATAATTAGTAACCTACTCTCGGGAATCTGAGAGAACCTGCTAAACCCCACCTCTGAGAATGAACAGGATGGGGGTTGGGGTGTAAAATAATAAGATGAGCTGGCTGTCCTTAAAGCATCCAGCCTGTCCCACCCAGGGGGGCCCAATCCAGCCAGAACAAACGAGTCATTATGCCCAAAGTGACTCCTTCAAAAGACTATACACGACCTAACCACAAGAGGAGGGGCTATATAGAAATTTAACTAATTAATTAAGGTAGAAGGGAAAGTCAAGCAAAGCCATTTGACATGTAATGGGGTGAGTAAAGGAAGAGAAAACTCCCTTTTGAACGCCAAGAGCTGGTACAAGGCTGAATTCTTCTTGATAAGGAGAAGATCAGCGTGGAGGTGTCAGAACTGTGGCAAGGGAGAGACACCCACCCATGCACCCACACACTCTCTTCTCTTGTTGGTCCCTCTGTGCCAGTTTTGGGGAGCATGACTCATGCTGCATGGGGAGAGAAGGGGCCAGTTTGGGCTTCTCAGGGTAAAGGAAGGAAAAGCGGGGTGGAGAGGGACGATGAGACGAGAGCATGAAGGGTCCCAGCAAGACAGCAATAGGGCGATGCCATTGCAAAGACAGGGAGCCCGGCTCCGCTTGCAACTCACCCTGTGCCTCCGTCCACGACGCATGGGAGCAAGTGGGTCGCCATCTTCGGAGGGAGGGGAGAGGGACGCTCCTTGCTGCCCGCCGGGCAGAGCCCGGGAAGCCCTCACCTCGGCGCCAGCCAGGAGCACCGGTAGCCCTGCGTAGCCGGCCGGGCTGACAGCGCCGCCTTCAACACGCCTGCGCCAAACCCCTTTTCCTCGTGATTCCCAACTCCCGCGTTACGGCCCGTAGGCGGACATTTTGGAGTGGGGCAAGTCGAGGCCCCTTTGCCCTTACACCGGTCCCGCTTCCATCACCCTCCCAGTAGTTGCTTAGCAACGAGACGACGCGAAGGCCACAGCCATAGTGGTGGGGGGGGGATCACTGTGCTATAGTCTGAAGCAATGAACGCAGCCTTGTGGCCCCAACGACGTTATATTTTAGCAAATGGCTCTACTCCACAGTAGTTTATTAGAATAAAAAACTTGTTAGTCTTTAAGTTGTCACTAGATCCTTGTTGGGAATGCAGGAAAATGGTTGGGGCGGAGCAGAAGAAACTTTGGACTGGGAGCAAGGTTTATTTATTTATATTATTTGATTTACTATACTGCCCACCCTGGTGTACAAAAGATAGAACAAATAAAAATCATAGCTAACTATTAAAATAGAATTAATTTAAAATACAAACAACAAGAAACCAGCAGAAAACTTAGCATTGGATGGCAACCCAGAAAAACTCTAATCCCCTGGGAGGGGAACAGGCACAGCAAATAACAGTCCATTAGGATTGTATATATATGGGGGTGGGGGTGGTATGGGAGGCAATCAGCGGCTTGCCCACACACCTTCCTCCAAGGCAGCGCATATGATTCCATTCCCCCATGTTATCCCCCCAGCACCCTAGTGTTCTGGCACCTTAAATTTTTCTTATTCAACCACAAAAGTTCATGAACTAGAGTCCATGGGCCTTTCCCGCTGCCGTTTGCAATGGCTACCTCTGGTAGCGGCCGATTTCCGCCGGTTGTGATGTTCCCCACTGCCCAGCTCACCAATCAGGAGCAGTCAGAAAGATGCCCGTTTTTTCTTCAGCGTCAACTGATAGCCGCTGAAGAAGACAAACATGAAGTCAGGCTAGATTCGCCATCGGGACTTCGGTGAGAGAATTACCCAGCTTCGGATATGCGCTATTTGGGGCAATGCTGACGCCACGTAATCGGTAGGTGGGGAAAGGGCCCATGTCTTGAGAGGCAGTGTGGTATAGTGGTTCAGAGCAGTTGGACTCCGATCTGGAGAACTGGGTTTGTTTCCCCACTCCTCCACATGAGCAGTAGACTCTCATCTGGTGAGCTGGATTTGTTTCCCCGCTCCTGCACATGAAGCCTACTGGGTGACTGTGGCCCAGTCACTATCCTCTCCGAACTCTCTCAGATAGTGATTCAGATAGTGGAGGGGTTCAGTGCATTTATTTATTTAGTATATTATTGTGCAGACTCTCCAAAGAATTACAACTAGAACAATCAAGCTAAACAAGCCGGTGCAGCAGCAGCAGCAGAAGGAGGAGGAGGAGGAGAAGGGGCTTACAATCTCCTTGCCCTTCCCCCCTCACAACAAACACCCTGTGAGGTAGGTGGGGCTGAGAGAGCTCCGAGAAGCTGTGACTAGCCCAAGGTCACTCAGCTGGCATGTGTAGGAGTGTACAGGCTAATCTGAACTCCCCAGATAAGCCTCCACGGCTCAGGCGGCAGAGCTGGGAATCAAACCCGGTTCCTCCAGATTAGACACACGAGCCCTTAACCTCCTACGCCACTGCTGCTCCTACGCCTACCTAAAAGATCATTTTTAACCTTCTACGCCACTGCTGCTTTAAACAGTTTTAAACAAACACTGAACAGTCTAAAATTATTCTGATCAAACAGTCCTCTGGCCAGAAGGAGCCACTGTGGGTCTGAATTGGGTCAAGAGACAGATGGATGGAGGAGCAAATGCCAGGCTACATGATAGAAGGGAAGGATGGAAAATAAGACCAAGGTCCACCAGTGGGCAAGGTGTAGCCTCAGACAGCAATGGCAAGGTGTGCCGGTGTGGCCATCTGACATCCACAGCAGCTGTGTGAATGGAAGGGCTGAGATCTGATTGAGGTCAGAAGGCTAAGCAGGCAGGGCAGGGCCAGATATTGGGCTGTTAAGCTGGTGGTGCTGTGGAGTTGGGAGGCGGCTGAAAAGTGAATGAGTGTGGGCAGCTGATCCATATGCCCTTGTAGTGGTGTAAATCAGTCAAGCAAATAAAGCTTATGGATAGGAATGCCAGCCTCCAGGTGGGACCCGGGGATCCTCTGGAGTTACCACCCATCTCCAAACTACAGGGATCAGTGGGCCTAGAGAAAATTTGGAGGGTAATCCCCAGGTCCCACCTAGAGGCTGGCACCACTTTTTGGAATAAGCGACTTCTGCATGCCTGGACAATGGGGGGCACTGTGTATCTTTAAGCTGTTCTATTGTTTGCTCTCCATATATAGGGTCCGTCCACCAACTCCTTCTTTTTCACCCTGCAGCCAGTGGTGAGATCCAAACATTTTAGTAACAGGTTCCCATGGTGGTGGGATTCAAACAGTGGCGTAGCGCCAATGGGGATGGTGAGGAACTTGATGGAAGTGTGGGGCATTCAGTGAGGGCATTAATAATTTCTCTGTTACTGTAGAAAACTCTTACTGTAAAAAAAAGTTCCTAATTTCCAGCTGGTATCTTTCTGTCCATAATTTAAACTCATTATAGCAAGTCCTATCATCTACAGCCAACAGAAACAACTACTTCTCCTCTAATTGACTGCCTGTCAAATACTTAATACTTTCAAATACTTAATTTTGTTTCTAGAAATCAAAAGAAGGATACTTTCCTTAAACAAGGAACTTTACCATTTCTAAAACTTAGGCTTGTAACTTCGGAGGTAATACAACACCTTAAGCTAACCAGCCACATAGGAAACAACAGGACTTTATGATTTTTGGACCTAATGGAATTTCTAACGGAAAAGCAGACCCAATTAGTAACCCTCTCTCGGCACACACAAATAATTAGTAACCCACTCTCGGGAACTGGGGAGAACCTGCTGGGTCCCACCTCTGGGCTGCAGTGCAGCCATTTTCTTTCTTCTTCTTTTTGCACCGAGCACAACGGTAATGGCTACCTGCTTCTGCTGGGGCTTTCCCACAGAAGCAGATCTTACTTGCACATATGTGATGACGTTTTAGAATGCCCACTTGTGATAGGGAAAGTTATCTCTTTAGTATAAGGTTTCTATCTATCTACTTTTCACCTGGAACAATGCTTGTGACCCTAAGTTCTTGAAATAAATGCAAGTTTTCCTTTTTGCATATGCTTGTTTTGGAAGAGCTTCTTTACTGCACTCACACACAGGGCTGGGCTGATCCATATTCAACCAAATTCCAACACGAGCATCACTGAAGATGGCTGCACAATGACCTGCAGGGAAGGAAGTGTAACGCGCTGCAGCATCCCTGCCTCAACAACGGAGAGGAGTGCTTACAGAAGCAGGGCTGATACAAAAACCAGATGCATGGCATCTCCAGCTGACTGAGCATTGTCCTGTTTAAAAGAGGGTGGGAAAGGGGAGGTTGTATTGGAGCACTGTGTCTGTTCGCCACTGTGTGTGTTTGTGCTGATTACTTTATCCTGACCTTGGCCTATCACTGTGAATTCTTTGTGCTGACTTTAGAACCAGACCTGACCACTGTGTGGCCTAAGTATGTGCATGACAGTCTAACTGGGGGAACAGGGCATGTTCACTGCCATCTCTTCCTTGCAATTGAGCCTCCCCTACTTCCTAGCAGCAAACTAATTGGGGACAGGGCGTGCAGGCTGCAGAATGAGCCATCTCCGCTGGGCAGTAGAGCCTCTCCCACCTCCTAGCGGCAGTCTAATCAGGGAATGGGGCACACACAGTGCAGAACGAGCCATCCCTGCTGGACAACTGAGCTTCCCGCATCTCCAGCAACAACCCTCCCTCTGCCTATTGCCTGGGGCCTCTGCTCCCCACCCTCCACTCCTAGATCCAGCCTTGACTCTCAGCCTCGACCCTGGCAAGTATTTGTATGGGAGACCTCGAAAGATACCAGGGAGGTAAGGTAACGCAGAAGCAGGCAATGACAAACCACCTTTTAATGTATCTTTCCTTAAAAACCGTTGTCAGAAGTCAGCTGTGACTTGACTGTACCCAAAAAAGGTGTTTTTTTAATGCATTTCTCTTTGAACCTATCTCATGGCTAACCTTCGGTATATGAGAAAGAACATTAATGACCATATGAAAGAATAGCATTTGGCCCAATTGTTCTTTGGGTATATAAAATAATCATCGGCAGTCAACTGTACCTTTTCTGCCGGTGGATAAAAACAAGAAGAATAAATTATTAAGCACGTCGGTATAGACGAAGATCTTCAAGAACGATTTTCCCTTTTACACAAATTTAGCATTAAAATTTGTGGGGTCTAGTAATCCCAGCAGACTACATGCAACAATATAATGTACATCTGCTTCTTTTCTTTTTGAACTTAACATTTCTGTGAGCCATAAATAAAAGATTACAAAAGGAATCCTGGGAGTAGATTCATCTTCAACAAAGCACTAAACTATTTGCACATGTACTTAGGCAGCAGTCCAAAAGATATATATATATATATTTAAATCAACTGGATATTGTTAAGTGAAGTGTCACCAAATGGAAGATTAAGAAGTACGATCTGCTAAGAATAAAAAATAAGTTTAAAATACGTTCATATGGGATAGCATAACCACCTGCTCAAGATTAGATTCATGGCTATTTCATATGTTGTGCATTTCATACATGGAAGGTTAAAGTATAGTATTTTTGGATTTATTTTATACCACCTTTTTTAAGAGTCAAAGGGGGTAAGAATAAATAATGCATAAATGAGATGTTTCTGTCATACATCGAAGCTAGTCACATTCCTCTGCTGGTGCTCAATGTACATTCTTGATGCGTTTTTCCCCTCTCCAATTGCAACGCTGTCAGATTCATTCACCGCTGTCTGTCTGATTCCAAGGTTTCATATGCTACCTTTGCCAATCACTCCTTCCAGCAGCCAGCTGGACGGTCCTGTACCTGTCAGCAAAGAAGTGAAACTGGGCTACCTATACTAGCTTGCAAATTTGAAAAAAAAAAGACAAGGAAAAAGGCCCACCATCACCATTCACATCCCCAAAAGCAAAACAAAAGTGTGGCTTTTCAGAAGCCACACAATGGAGAAAGTAGCTGAAGATACAAAGGAAAAAAAATAAAAGGAAACCCAAGGATAAGGAAAATGTGATTTGATCAGGTCCTTGTTACATCTAGTATCAGAGGTGGGTGGTGTATTTAGGGGCTAAGAACTGTATACTGTGAGATGTGCATCCCAACCCTTCATAGGGTTTCCAACTTGGAAGTAGGAAATGTCAGGACAAATGTCTGATCTACAAAATCTAAATGACAGGTGTCATATGAGCACCTCTGTATGACAGCCTCTTTCTGGAGCTAATTGGAAAGGTATTCTGATTGGTGGATGGAATGCATATAATGCAGCAGTGTGCTATGTACTGTGAGACTCTTGTCTTCTTGCCGTCTGGTGAAGCACTTTGTCAGAGAGAGCAACATTGCTGTGAACCTAATAAAGAATGACCCCTTCTGGGAAGCTGATATAGCTGTGTGCGCCTCAGTTCCTGCTGTGTGTTCCAGTGTGAGTGTTGCGCACCTCTCCTATCTGGGGTGTGAACCCTGCTTCAGTACCGCACCCCTTAACAGGAAATACCTGGAGATTTGTGGGAAGAGCCTAGGCGGATGGAATTTATGGAACAGAGGGGCCTCAGCAGGTTATAATGCCATAGAGACCATCCTCCAAAGCAGCCATTTTCTAAAGGGGGACTGATCTCTGTTGTCTTTTCTTTTTTAATTCTTAAAGATTTACATACTACAAGAATGATACAAAATAATGCTAGAAACAATACAAAACTTTACAAGAACATTTACAGTCTTACAAATATAAATATCCTGAGGAAATTATAAATGACCAAGCCTGGGTGGTATTATCAGGAGGGTCTCCTAAAGATACTCTGAATTTTTGGTGCTGCTAGCTTAACAATTGCACCCCTGACAGCAGGCACCCTTCCCCCCCGGGGGGGCAGGCCTAGATGTCTTCACTGGAAACATGCTGGAGTGAGGATGTTGGAGCCTGGATGAAAAGGTGCCGATTCTTTTGAAACTTGGTTGTATCTAGATTAAATTTTCAGTGGGAGTTTGGCCATTAGATTCTTGAAAACTTATACCCCCTCAAAAAAACCCCCATCCTTTTTGTTTCTAAGGTGCTACTGGACACAAATCTAGCTTTTCTACAGCCAACAAACATGGTTAACCTTTGAAACTATCTTCATTAATTGCCTGTGCCTGTTATAAGAAAAGAACAGGCATTTGGCAAGAGTTCACCTGGAGAGGAAGGTGAAACAGAGGCACATGAGCCCTGTAAAGTGGTACAATTGCTTTTCTGCCTTGTGTAGCTAATAAGTAGATGTTCTACTTCAGGCTGGTCTGGGGTAGAGGAAAAATTCTTTGTTTAACAGAACTGTCATTTTGGTACTGCTGTCTGTTACAAAATAAAGCCGTGCAAATGCCTTTGTGAACAGGAAACCACTGAGTTTTACATGGCATTATCTTTTTTTCTCTTTTTTCTCTCCTACCATCCATCAAGTTAATAATGAATCCGTTTTAACATGTCACCCATTACAAAGC
Source organism: Sphaerodactylus townsendi (assembly GCF_021028975.2). Lineage (NCBI taxonomy): Eukaryota > Metazoa > Chordata > Lepidosauria > Squamata > Sphaerodactylidae > Sphaerodactylus > Sphaerodactylus townsendi. The sequence continues at coordinate 69,832,453 of NC_059435.1, forward strand.
TACGCATTCTCCAGTAACTGAGTGGATCACTCAAAGGTGAATTTTTAAAGTAATTTTTTCAAAGACAAAGGAAAGTTCTCAACACAAAGATGAATGTGATACAATGAAGTCAGGTGTCTAATAATGATCATGATAATAATCATTGTTATCATCATATTATTTAGACAGCATTTGTGATGCTACTTGAGTAGCCAGGTCTTGAGGGGTACTACAGCAATAGCATCACGTTGCCAGAGCAACAGCAGCACAGCTGGTCCATTACCTAATTGGGTACCACACAGGCCAGGGATAAGGCTAACATCTTTCGCAGGTGGATTCTGGGGATGGTGGGGTTTGGGGAGGGGGTAGAACTTCAATGAGGCCTAATGCCAAAGAGTCTAATGTCACCTTCCAAAGCAGCCATTTTCTCCAGGGAAGCTGATCTCTGAAACCTGGAAACCAAGTGTAATTCAGGAGGATCTCCAGCCACCACCTTGAGACTGGCATTAGCTAAACACACAAGAAGAGAATTCAATCTCTATTTCTACTACATTTACCTGAACGCACTGAAGAAATTTCTGTTGAAAACGTGGACTAGCGCGCAACGCGTTCTGCGAATGTGGCTGCTGTCGCCGTGGTGTCTTCATCCACCTGCTGGAGCTGCTGCTGTCTACTACCACAATTTGTTTTAATATTTTCTACTCATTGAATATTGGTGATACTGACTCTTTCAATTTATTGGAACGCAATATGAATGTTATAGGTTTCTTGCCTTATGTACAATGTTTATGACATCTTATACAATGCTTTTGAGTATTTGTCAATAAGTACAGTCCCTTAGGTTGCCCAAGTGCCCTCATTGTATGTTTTGTTATTACTTTTATATCCAGTTGCATATTACTTATAATATAATCACAATATATCTTTATGAATAATCTTTATGAACGGTGTATTAATTATCTATTGACTTTATACTCAAACTAATTGCATATACCAATTAGTTCATTGCCTTGTGTCACTATATATACAGTCCATGTTTCTTAGGCTTGGCTGGCCTCAGATTTTTTAGTATTGGTTTGACTGTATATATTTGCTGATCTGTTTAATGTAACCCTACCAGAGGACCAAGCAAATGCCCTCCTGGAGTCCCTACCAACAGCACCATTGCAGCCAACCAACGTCACAATGGCTTTTTGCAGCCAAAATGGACCGAGAAGCAGCACCCATGCATTTTCCCCACACTGTGGCTCTGATTTGTATCAAGCCCCTCTGTGGCTGTTTTTGAGAACACATAATAGCAACATGTCTGGAATTCAAGACACAGAAGGTCTGCACAGTGTATTGGTTGACCCTGAAAACATCTCATATCTGCACCATAAAAAGGTTATGTGTGCTGCATGAAGAGACTGTAGAAAATAGGTACAGGGTCTAGGTACCTTTATGGCATCCTGTGCCATACGCAGGAGTGTCAAAATTCTCTAGCTCATCAAAGTGCAATCCTTCCCCCCTCCCCACTTTTTTTTGCCAGCTTTCCCATCATACCACTCATGACCCACATTTGCTGTGTGACTCATTGGAAACAAGTGTCTTTCTGGGGACCGGCGGGGATTGATGCATAATCTTGGAAGTGAGTCAAAAGCTGACACACTCCATTGCCCCTCAGGCAGTATTCCGTTTAAACACTTCCTTCTTGAGCAAAGTCCATATATTCCATCCTTGAGCAACCTGGCCTGCTACCTTCAGCTACTAAACCAGTGTCTGTTATAAGGGGGAACTCTCTCGTCATATCTTTCTGGGAAAAGAAGGATGCAAAGATAAGACTCCATGTTTACGATTTCTGTAGCACCAAGTGCAACCTGTGGGTGTTGAATTGCATAGACAGAGTAGGGGATCACCCTGCGCTTCTCAGAAGCCAAGACAGAAAACACACACGCTCACATATATTTGTACTCTGTTAGTGTACATATTCTGTTAATGTATGTTTTATTCTGTTCATCCATGACAGTAACAAATGATTGACTGACTGATGGCTGGAGGGAAGGGGGGAAAACAGCCTGAGAATAGTATTTATTTATTTTCCTTCTGTTATTAATGTAATTATATAGCCTGGCTTTCTCACTGAGATTCAAGGCAGATAACAAGAAGTAAAGTAACCCAGTCGAACAGCGTGTGACATCTGATAAGCCATGAACAAGGGCTGGGATAACAAACGTCAGGAAAAATGCAAAACAAAGTATCAGACAAGGTATGTCAACTGATGCACACAAGGAAATGGCATTTAGTGGGAATAAGATAGAGACCCCCATTCCTATGTGACTAGCTTTCCATATGCTACTCCCTGCAGTAGCTTTGTCTGTCTTCCAAACCAGACACTGCAACCTCAAGGGCTCAAGATCGGTTCAGATTTCAGGACCTCCCAGCTTTTTTGGCAGCAACCCCTTTGATATTTATTCATATGCTTGAGAAGAGGCTACAGCCAATCAGTCCTGTCTGATGAGTGTGCAACCCACACGGAAAAAGAAAGACCCGTTTAAAAAAGAAGACGTCTGGGGATTATTTTGTATGCTGGGAGTTCTCTTTTTAATGTACTCATCTCATTTTTACTGCACCTTTCTCCCCAAAAGGGATCCAAAACAGCTTACATGGTTCTCCTCGCCTCCATTTTATCCCTGTGAGGCAGGTTAGGTTAAGAGAGTGTGGTAGACCCAAGGTCATTCAGCAAGCTTCCATGGCTCAAGTGGGGATTCGAACCTGGGTCTCCTAGATCCTAGTTCAGCACTCTTAACCACTACACTACACTGGATCTACAATCCTCCTGACTTGTGGCAGAATAAGCAAACTGAATATTTCATATTTGCTGAAGTCACTGGCTGGCTGCTCCATCAATTGTACCTCCTCCTTCCTTCTACTATTGTTGTGGAACCATCCTACACCTGGTTGCCATTTCTGTCTCAGGTACTCAGGAGCAAGGCACTTTTCCCAGTGGAAAGCAGTGACAGCAACAGCAAGGAGGCAGGTGAGCTTGCTTACCTGTCCTTTTGCTACAGCTAATGCCACCACCTATTTCTCCTCTTGCTAGGAAAGAAAGAACCTCACAGGCCGGTGCCTGAGACAGAACAGACCCCTGAAGTACATCCACATACAGGAGGAGAGAGGAAGAAGGCCCAGCAGGGAGGACAGAGAACCAGCTACGATGTATGGAGCATTTCATTCACTGACGTGCTACAGGCCAACATATGTCAAAAATTATTTTTATTTCCTCAAAGCACTGGAGAGGTGGGAAGGTTTTCTAAGCATGCAAATAGTATGCATTGCAACGAGTGCAACCAGTAGTACTTTGCACAGCAACTCACTGGTTTCCATTAAAATAGCTTCAGAGAGTAACCATGCTGGTTTGCAGTAGAACAGTCAAATTTACCTCCAGTAATACCTTAGGGACCAACTGGAGTTTCAGAGTGGAAGCTTGTGAGAGTCAAAGTTCCCTTCATCAGACGCAGTACAGTAAAAATGGAGACCTCATTCCTTTCATCCCAGTCGGAAGGTGGGAAGGGTGTTATAAAGAATGCTTGCAAAGCGTTCTAACCTCAAGCTTGAATTAAGCTTTTTACAACAAGCATTTTACTAGGAATGCCAGGTGGGACTTGAGGATCCCCCAGAATTACTGCTGATCTCCGGGCTACAGAGATCAGTTCCGCTGGAGAGAATATATGCTTTTGAGGAGTGACTTTATGGCATTATACCCCACTGAGGTCCCTGTTCTCCTGAGGCTCCATCCCCAAATGTCTAGGAGTTTTTCAACTGGCAACCCTACCCGGCAACCTTGACCTTACTTGTACTTTTGCATCCTTTACAAGCATTCTTTGCAACACCCCTTCTACCTTCTGACTAGGATCAAAGGACAGAGATGTTACCTTCTTTTAAAATATCTTAAATACCTGTTTCGCTAGCAGCATGCTTGTTATTATACCGAGATGCATTCACTTGTAGTCCCTGGCCCCAGGGAAGTCAAGGTTGCCTCAGTCAGGGCCAGGGCATTTTTGGCCCTGGTTCCAGCCTGGTGGAGCGCTCTGCCTGGTGGGGCTGGAGCCCTGCAGGATCTGATGCAGTTCTGCAGGGCCTGCAGAATGGAGCTGTTTTGCCAGGCCTGCGGTTGAGGCAGCCATGGTTACCATCTTTGACCTTCCCTTCCTTCACCCTTTTCACCCCTCTTTCTTTTTTATTTTAAAATTAATTTAACAAACCTAAAGCTTTTTGATGGCATTGAATATATATAGTAGACAGACAGATGATTTGAGTCTGGATTTTATTGTATTTACTCATTGAAGTTGTATTTGAACTTGTTGGAAACTGCTTTGAGCCCAACAGGGGAGAGGTAGTATAAAAATCTAATACATACATACATACATACATTTCAATTTCTGTTCCACTGTGTTTGATGAAGGGAACTTTGCATCTCTACAGCAGGGGTGTCCAACTCTGGCCCTCCAGACGTTCATGGACTACAATTCCCATCAGGCCCTGCTCTAGAGTTTGCCCCCTTAAACTCTTGTTGGTCTCTGAGGTGCTAGTGGACTCAAACCCATTTGTTTTCTGTGTCCCATCACTAAGCACCACTAACTGGGAGGGGGGCACAGAAGTCTTGAGACCACTTCCTAATTGGTCTTCTCTCATTTCCTAACCTTTTCTGGGGGGTAACCTCCAGACTTAAGCAGAGTTCTGAAAACTTGTATGGCTTTGGCTTAATAAAAACTACGATGTAGCTTTTTGTTTTGAGGTTGTGATTGATAGTACTGATGTGACTACAATAATGGTGAGGTCAGACCGGAGAGGATGTCAACAGAAGTAGTTACAAATAGCTCTTCCTAAGGGGCTAACCCAGGTGTAAGAAACAAACAGCTCAGAAATCAGAGCTACCTCTTAAGCCAATTTGGACTCTCCTTTAAGTTCATTGGGGAAAAGGCTGTTCTAAACAATGAAGACATCCCGTCCATCCCCCACCACCCCCCACACACACACTCTCTCTCACATGGTCGGAGCAACAATGAGATACTTAAAATATCATTTAATTATATGTAGCATCGGGGTGAGCAGCCACAGAAGTACAATAACACTATTCCCGTCACCTTTTTTCTGCATCAATAGAGACTGTGCAAATCAGCGGCTTTGGTTAGCGAACTTTCTTTTATTCTTGCTCTCTTTTTTAATAGAGCTCACAACTGAGTCATTCTTCATAGATGTTGGGTTGACTGTCATTCATTTGCCAGGTTTTTTCCCATCCGTCTGGGATTTTACTGTCTAGAAAAAATATGTCAAAGGGACATGATAGAAGTTTACAAAATTTTGCATGGGGTGGAGGAAATGAATAGAGAGAGCTTTTTTCCTCCCTTTTCTAGTCTGTCCTGCCTGATAAAATGGATGGGCTATTGGTATAGGTCAAAAGGAAATGCTTCTTATCTCAATGAGTAATGAAATGGTGGAATTCACAGTCAATGGAAGTAGTGATGGCCACAAGCACAGTTAGCTTCAAAGGGGGATGAGACAGATTCATGGAGAAGTCCATTAGTGGCTACTAGCCAAGGTGAGTAAAGGGAAAATCAATATCCGGATGCAGCAAACCTCAGAATACTGGTGCTGGGAGACAACATCAGGGAAAGGCCTTGGCCTCTATGCCCTATTGTCCTTTAGAGCAAATGGTTGGCTGATATGTGAAACAGGATGCCGGACTAGGTAGACTGCTGGTCTGATCCAGCAGGGCTCTTCTGATGTTCTTATGGCTTTTCCTTGTAGCATTCCAATTGTAGGGCGTTTTCCCACTTACCTTTTGCTGCGCGCAAGTAGCGTGGGGTCCCCCGCGTCTCCCCACTACAGGGGCGGCGACAATGCAGCCGCCCCGATGCTGCTGCTGTCGCACCCCCTCAGCGCGCGTCATTGCAGGCGTTCTTTGCAACGGCGCCCTTTGCAACGGTGCCCGTGAGGAAGCCACAAATGATGCGCGCTGAGAGAAGCGCACAGCAAGGTGGAGGCGAGGTGAGTGGGAAAACGCCCTTAGTCTTCTTTGGAGGTTTTTAAACAGAGGCTGGATGAACATATGTCAGGAGTGCTTTGTATGGCAGGGGGTTGGACTTGATGGTCCTTGTGGTCTCTTCCAACTCTATGATTCTACGATTCTAATTTGAATCCACTCACTCTTTTTCAGAACCATTTAGATTTAGAGCTATCTTATGTTTTAGGTGGGTCACTGAGATGGCCTGCAGTAGAACAGCAAGATTCGAGTCCAGTAGCATCCATTTTAAAGACTAATAATATTTCCAGAATCTAAGCTTTTGAGAGTCAAGGTTCCCTCTGTCATACAGGAGGTCTTGCCCTTATGTTGAGTTGGGCCCTTTGCCTGGCAGTAGCTCTCCAAAATCTCCAGCAGCACATCTTCCCGTTCCTGCTATCAGAGTTCCTTTTTATCAGAGGTGACAGGGACTCCACCAATATTTGTTTGTGTCCTGGCAGTGCTGGTCTTTTAGGGTGTCTGAAACCTTGAATACATACTAAATGCAGTTTATACAGGTTTTATTTACATAACCAAGATTAGTGAGCATGATTTATTTTGATTGCTTTTTGAATTCTTTGTGACAGCTAGAGACTTACTCATTTAACATGTATGCTAGGATTTTACATGTCCCAGATTCATCACTAGAAGCTGTATCATGATGACTGTGGAAATGTCTAAAAGGGGATGCAAAAAGGAATCTTGAAGTGCCGAAAGGAGATACCAATAAACAGAAGAAAAACTTCTCAGGGTCTAGAAATGATTTTTATATATACATGAATTCAAAAAGCTTATTCCACTATACATGTCTTTTTAAAGCACTACAAAACTCCCTTTAGCCAGATTTACAGTGTGATCCTGTAGTAAGCTACTCCAGTCTAAGCCCATAGATTTCAACAGTCAAGAGTGGAGTTACTTTGCAAAGCAGAGCCCACTTCTGTGCTTTTCTTATATTTCTGGAACTGCCCTCCCCGCCAGCACAGGGTGTTGGTTCTATTAATAACCTAATGCGGAGGGCATATACAGTTTGCTTTACTGTGCCAGTCTGATACAATAATTTGCAAATCTACCATGAATTGAGTCAGAAATGGATGTAACTGGAGGTATCAGCTCAATGGTAGAGCAAGCTCCATTACCTCCAGTTAAACCCATTAGGTCGTTCACTGCCTTAGATGCCAGAGGCATTGAAAGCTAGCACAGCAAAAGAAGAGACTGAAGGTCTGACTCAATACATGGTCGCTTTGTAAGTTATCTTTGTCAGATTGGTAAAGTTTTTACTGACCTGTTTGAAGTAAGTATCTGACCAGCTCTTTCCCAAGGAAGCCATATTTCTGGTTTGAAGTGGCCCAAGGAAGATGCAGTTGCTTCTTCAGTGGTTGTGGAAAGCAGACTACAGAGGTGAAGACAACCTGCAGTTAATCATTCGTAGTAGGGGTAAGAAATAGGAAACAGAATACAACACCTGTATGGGCTACAACCTCTGTGTAGGGGTATTAAATAAGAAACTGTAAGAAACCCCTTTGCTGACAGTCTGAAAAACTTCTGAACAGTCAATTGGTACAGCAGTTGGCATGCTGGAAAAGGATCTGGGACACCCACACAAATTTTGAAACTTACAAGATGACTTGGGTTAGTTACTCTGTGTCATTAGCTCTTTTCAGACATGACAGCCATGCATGTCAGCAGCCCAGCAAACATGCCTACAGGAGTGAGCACTACTCACAAGGTTCCCAATATGTAGTCATCTGAACAAAGGTTATTGATGTATTTTGCACATGTTTGTGTATGTGTAACCCCCATGCCCAGAATGGGTTGAACCAGTAAGGGGGTGGAGACTCATAAAGGCTGCAGAGCTCTTCGGAGAAGACAAGGCTACCAGACTCGGACCTTGATTTCTATAAGCCCTTAACACCTTGTTAAGGTAAACTGCAATATTAATGGGAACTACTGGGAAGGTAGTTGTTTGTTTTTGCTATGTTGTAAATGTTGGAGTTTATTGTTTCAGGGTTTCTTTTTGTGGTTGTAATGGGTGAGAGTTCTCCTGGAAACCTTCATCATGTTGCATTCTGTTCATCAAGCCCTTGGAGTCTTCAGGAGCCAACCCACTTGCAAAGAAGAATTTGGACTTGGCAATATCAGTAGACTGTAACTAGAAGGACTTGAAATGCAACCTGAACAGGACCTTGAATTGTAATGTTAAATGTTGATGTTTAATGTTAATTGTAAAGAGAAGTAAACTGTTTTGTTTAAATCTGGTTCTTTGCAACTCCTTCCAAGTACTGCCCCACAGAACCCACAAGCTGAGGTTACATATGCATGACCCAGATCCCTAAAAAACCCAGAGGTCAGTTTGTCCACAGGGAAGATGTGCAGTCAAGGCACACAGGCAACCTTTGTTCAAGCAACATGGCCACCACAGTTAATGGGAGAATGCACTTTCAGTACATGTGATTGCCAGACTTTTGATACAGAGAGCAGAAAACAGGTGAGGGAGAACTGCATATGCCTTCCTTAGAGAAAAGGTGAGATAAACAAGTGCTAAATAGAATTAAAGGTCAAGGTAATCCCTTGTGCAACCGGGACATTTCTGACCCATGGGATGACATCACATCACAACACAACATTTACTAGGCAGACTACGTTTACAGCGCGGTTTGCCATTGCCTTTCCTAGTTGCCTACATTTTACCCCAAGCAAGCAGAGTATTCATTTCCTGACCTCAGAAAGGTGGAAGGCTGAGTAAACCTTGAGCTGGCTACTTGAAACCGACTTCCCTCGGGATTGAACTCAGGTTGAGCAGAGCTTTGATTGCAATGCTGCAATTTAGCACTCTAAGAACATAATAAGAACATAAGAACAAGCCAGCTGGATCAGACCACTCTACCCCACAGGGCATAGAATTGGCAACTGTTTAATGTTGCTCCTACTTTTTTGTCTTTAACCACCTGAAATGCCAAACCATTTTCCATAATCTTATCTCTGCTGGAGAAAAAAGATTCTCTGATAGATTTATCTATGCATGTGTGTTTGGGAGGGGTGGTCAAACATTCAGGATCAAAGTATTTTTTAAAAACAGATTTATCTATGCATATGTGTTTGTCAAACTGTCAGGAGCAAAGCTGACGAAAAACATAAAGCTGAAAGCCACAGCTAGTTGTCCCTCAAAAACAGAAGTTGTATGGGTTAAAGTCAGGCGCCATCTGGCTCCCATGCTGTTTGTATAGATGTCACATGTACAGGAGAAGGTGCTCTTGTTCCCGCAGTTCATCTGCCAGACTAAGGTAATTGTTACCTTTGTAATTTAATGTTCACTCCTGGGTACTGAAAGGATTAATTCCTTGTATTTGTAAATTGCTTAAGGATCCTGTCAAAGAAAGCACTGGGAGTGCAATTAAAAGGAAAGCAGGCCATTATAACCCGGAACATGAAGACCACAGATGATTGCTAGGTTGCCGGATTTTGAAAGAAACGTTGGGCAGCCGCCTGCCTTGAACTTATTACTGATTTTGCTTGTTTACACCAGCTCTGCCTTTAGCCCATGAGTTTCGTTTTCAGCATCAGAATTTCCATTCGGTCTCCAGCAAGGAGAGATAGTGTGATCCCATGCAAAGAGCAGGAGTAGCCACCCCCACCCCCCAACACACAGGGCAAGAAGCAATATGCCACTGCATTTTGACTGGCACACAAAGTGTTTTTATGCCCAGGGGACTGGGGCAAGCCTTGAGATCGAATGGGGGCCATGTTCTCAGTGATCAACTGGCAGTGATTAAAGACAACCCTTGTGTCTTCCCCCTCCACACTCTGTTTACTGACACAGGACAATCTTCCCAAATAGACACGGCAGCAGGTGGGTTGACACTGGAACCCAACTTGTTGCCTATCTTTGACTTAGGGAAGACCCAGCCTCAAATGTCCACACAACCCTAAGCTTACAAGGCAGAGTTAGGCCTGTAATTTTCTTTTGGCCTGACCCACCTCACAGGGTTGTTGTGGAGAGAAAACAAGGGAGGAGTGAGCCAGATATGCTCCTCTGAGCTTGTTGGAGAAAGAGGAAATTAACATGGTTAGATAGATTCAAACCTCCATGCAGCCAACTTTTGTCCAATAGTTTTGTTTTAGCCTAGCCCTAACCTAAGCCAGATGGTTGTTGGGATAGATAATCAGATAACAATACACACTGCAATCCTAAGGAGAGTAACACCCTACTAAACCCATTGACTTTAATTGATTTGGAAAGGTGTAGCAGTGGTTAGGATGCAGAGTCATTTTGAATCCCTGGAAGACAGAATAATCCCTAACCATTTTAACCTTGTGTAACAAACACCTGGACTGATTTACCCCACAATCCAGTTTCACAGTTACCTCTAGTGAATGTGGGTGATTCTCATTCTGAGAAAACATATGCAGGGTTGCAGCATGAAGCTGTGATCTTTCTTAAAACACGTCACTGCTTTACAGGCATCATCCATTCAGGAGAATTAGCCCTAAAGCGGATTAAGTCGATTGTGGACCACATTATCAATTTTTTCCCAGCCAGCAACAAATCTTCAGCAGCTTTCAAAATGTCCCAAATGACTCATGAAGCGAACAGAAATGCTGTGGGTCCCAGGAAGACCCTCTGAACTCTTTGTCTAAACTGCCCCGGGCAGGGAGGGGAACGCAACCTCTCGCCGTTGGTACAGAGAACCCCTCACAAAAGTCCACGCTCAGAAAAGAGAGGCATACAGCACCAACCTAAGTAAATGTATCCGGACGTAAATCCCACTAAAGGTAAATGGGACTTACTCCTGGTAAAGGTGCACAGGATTGCAGCCACGGACTTTCTAATAACAAAATGCCTTTCATCATTTGGACCAACCCGATACTATTTGAAAACAGAAAGAAAGAATTTATTCCAACATGAGAATTTATCGCCACCGTTTTGGGACACCTCAATCGCACCCACCTCCCTAGCATTGGTTCAAGCCTGCGGTGGTAAAACGAGAGGAAGCTTTGCTTTACGCATGCGCGGTTCCGAATACCCGCGCGGAGGGCGGACAAGAATCTTTCCCTCAACTTCCTAAAATGCTTTTCGTGCTAAATGCGCATGTGTGATTATTCCCGGCAGGGAGGGGGCGGTGTGCGCATGCTCGTTGGAACCAGTGGCCGTTGGCGCCTCTGCCGTTATGAGGTGGGGATGCTGCTCTCACGGCTCCCAGCCGCTGCTATGGTGGACGGCCTCGGAAAGGCGGAGTCGGGAGCCCAGGTGAGGCGGTGGGCGACTCCTCCCCAGTCAGTGGCCCCCTTTCCCCCTCACAGGGCTTGGGAAATGTTTTCAGTTAACCCGGTATCCCGTTTCCAAGGGCGAAGAGCCAGGCGCCCGTGAAGCAGAGTATGAAGGGCAGCAGCCCCATCCACACTCTCAAAGTTATTTTCTTGCAGGCATACTGCCTCTGGCTGTGGAGGTTCTTTTCGTAGCCATACATAGAGCTCAAGTGAGTCTGATCCTCTTAGAAGCCATCTGTGTTTATTTATTTATAATTTAAATGTAATAGACTGCCCACCCCGAAGGGCTCTGGGCAGCATACAACATATTTTAAACCAGCAATAAACAGTTTGACAACATAAAACCTTAAAACCATCATTTAAAATCTCAAAGTACTAATTGTTAGCTGTTAACACTCTTTTAAAACAATTCTCTTAGGTCAAAATCTCCTGTACTTTCGGTTGTCGTCAGAAATCCAAATATTCCAGATCTTGGATTTTTTTTGTTTGTGTTTTGCAGTACCCTTTCCCAGTGATATTCATTTTAAGAATGGGGTGGCCAGAGTTGTATACCTTACGCCAAATAGGGCAGCACTATCGATTTAGATGGCTGTTTATTTACGTAGCCTTGTAGCCAAGAAATCTAGTCCCTGCCCCGTTGATCTATAATTTACCTTCAAGGAGAGGGGAAGGAGGGAAAAGTTGGTTGTGATGTTTATTTCAACAACTGGTGTTTGGGATTAGTTTTAGTAGATTTTGCAGAAAATATGGAACCAAAGAATTTACAGAAAATATGGGGAAAAAAGCCTTAAGATGTGATCCCAACAGCTTTATATTTCAGTGACTTCAGCACTGTGTTTGCCTTTCTCACAGAGCTGGTGTGAGGTTGTCCATCATGACCTCAGGATCTCTTTGCGGAAGAGCTACAAAAACTGACACTCCCATCAGTGATATCCCAGTCTGTATTGTGTTTGTTTCAGTGTATAGATGCAGTTTTCTTGGCCAAGTGGGTCTGATTGATGTCAGAAGCAAGCTGGCCATGTGGACTTTCCTGGGCAAATTCCATGAGGATGCAACCATCCAGAGATCTAAGTACCCCAAATATATGAATGCATTCTGGTTCAGACCAAAGGCCCATAAGTCCACCGTTCTGTTCATACAGTGGCCAACCAGCTGCCTCTAGAAAGCCCCTGAACAGTATGATTGAAACAGCATCTTCGCACCTAAGATCCCCAGCAACTGATATGTAGGCCCCTGGTACTGGAGAGAGTAGATATCCGTCAGGGCTATTATCATTCCTTATTTACAGCATTTTATATCCCGCCTTTCTACTCTTGCAAGGTTCACCAAAGTGACTAACAATTTAAAACGCACATGATAAAAATCACACTTGAAAACAATTAAAATTAACCCCCTTCCCAAACAAACATAATTAAAATGTGTATTGTTGAAGGCTTTCACAGCTGGATTCATTTGGTTGTGGTGGGTTTTCCGGGCTGTGTGGCCATGGTCTGGTGGATCTTGTTCCTAATGTTTCGCCTGCATCTGTGGCTGGCATCTTCAGAGGTCTGACTTCCCTCTGTGATACACCTCTGAGGATGCCAGCCACAGATGCAGGCGAAACGTTAGGAATGAGATCCACCAGACCACAGCCACACAGCCTGGAAAACCCACCACAACCAATAATTAAAATAATTTTAGAACAGAGTTAAAATATGTTCAAAGCATAACAATAATAAATGAAACATTGGTTAGGAAGGAGGAATCATTGAGGAAAATGCTATCCAAAACAAAAAAGTCTTCACCTGTTGGTGGAAGGCAACAACAGATTGCCTGGGGAGAGAAGTCCAGACTTTTGGTGCCATCACCAAGGAGTTCCTCTCCTGGTTTACTATCTACCTAATCTCAGAAGGTGGGGGCACTCAAAGCAGGTCCTCCAAACGTGACTGTAGTGGTCTGGCAGGTTCATAAGGGAGTAAGTGACCCTTTAGGTATGTGGGTCCAAAATCATGTAGGGCTTGAAAGGTCAAGACCACAAATTGTGCCTGGAAATAGTGGAAACCAGTGCAGATGGATATCCATTAAGATTGACAGGTTTCCAATTTCTTATTGGCCTAGGCTGTTGTGTCTTACCATCAGTTTATGTAGAGGTTATTCAGAGGAAGCTTTCCATAATATAGAGATAATTGGAAGAGAAAGGCTTCATTTCCTTTATATCTGTGGGTCAGCCTTTTAATTCATAGGAGCAGAGCTGGAAAAAAGAGTGGTGAGAGGGTAGGAGTTCCTTAGAGGAAAGGTAGGCTAAAAGTGTAATAGAGAGATACTGATGGGTGATTCCTGACCCTTTTTTTCCAGGCAACATTAAATTATCCACTTGGGATATGATAATTAATAGACCAGTCACCAGAATTAATGTTTAAATTTCTTTACAGTTTGGCTTAAAACTGTTAATAGAGAGACTGGCTTTTGTTGGTATTGTTTAATGGGAAGTTGTTAGCTGGCTCCCCTGGGATATTGCCCACGGCACGCAGCGTGATGCTAAATGACTGCAGTTATTTAACTTCAAAAACTAGGAAGTAAACACACACCAGAAACCCAGGTGCATTATTACTTAATTATCATAATAATTTGCATATGAAGTTCTCCAGATATGCACCTGCTGTTATTTGAGGGAAAAAAGTGTAAGCTTTTATTACATTAAAATCCCCAATAGAGTTTAATAATCAGGGAGTGGGATACTTCTTAGGAGCGAGCGGCAAAATGAGAGTCTTGATGCTAAGGAAATATTCTGTGCAGAATCCGTTGGCTGCTGGATGCCCCTAAAAAGTATCCATGTAGTCCAGTGTGATGCTTGGGATCCTTAACTGGCCTCTGGCCTTCTTCACTCAGGTCTTGAGACAAATCATAATGATGATCCCAAATATCCTCCAGCACTAGCAAGTGTAAAGACTTTGGTATCATCAAAAGATGCACAAGTCATTCCTCAAACACTCTAATATTTTCCATAATAGTACATTCAGCATAGAAAGGCACTTTTAATTTATTGCGTTTTTAAAGTAACTTTAGAATCCCAGAGATACCTTCAAGAGATAACTAAGAGAAGGAGTTGTGATGGAGCAGATCTTGCCACAAGCTTACTTGGTGGCTTGAGGCAGGTCATTCTCAGCATCACCCCCCACATCTACACATTGGAGATAATAATAATTGTTGGCTCTTGTAAAGATTGCAAGGAGGTAATTTGTGTGAAGTGCTTTTATTTAGTGCATCTGAAGTACTATATAAATGTTAAGTAATTGTTCATAATAATGTGTTTTCAGTATTAATTAATGCTGTATGTTATTATTAACAATAGATTAGCAAAAGATTAGCAAAAGATTAGCAATAATATTAAGCCATCATGGTGTAGAGGTTAAGGTTTCAGACTAGGACCTGGGAAACCCAGGCTCAAATCCCCACTTGCGCTATGGAAGCTTGCTAGGTGACCTTGGGCCAGTCACGCACTCTTGGCCCTGACCTCCAAGGAATAACAGGGCCCTGACTTGGAGGTCAGCCATGGCAAACCACCTCCCAATGGTCTGTTTCCTTGAAAACCCTATGAGGCTGCTATAAGCCAGTTGTGACTTGAGGCCCCCCCCCCCCCCCCCCCCATTCGTTACAGTAATAATCAAGATAAGCCCATCTTATAAAACCTACAAAGATTGTATTGTAACCTGGGGGAAAACAGCATTTTGAAAAATTTTAAAGGTCCTCTATAAAAATTCTGTGAAACAAATACGATGACATCATACATTGTTACTGGTAGTCCCTAGCTCCCTCCTACTAAGATGCAGACATATTCAACTGTTATGTGAATGCATTCTTCAGGAAGTTTGGAATATTCATACACTGGTCTTAATTCGTTGTACCAGGATCATATTGTAAAAAAAAAGGACATCTCTTGAAAATTGTTCAAAAGTGGCAGCTGATTCAGACCCCCCGTTTCTGAGTGTCAAGAATATGAGGACACGTACCTTCAATTATTTTACCCCAAATCATTTGACTTTCAGGCAGAATCCCAAATGCCGCTGCTGCTTGTTCTTTCTTCTTCTTCTATTCCGTCTGTACTTAGCAAACCTCTAGCTGTTCCCTACATGAGCCTTTTCATCCTCTGAGCTCTAGGGTAGCTGAAAAGCTTGAAGAAAAATGTCCTTTCCCTTTTAACAAAGGCTTGATGAGGTGTTGTTTACCAAATAATGTTAGTTTCCTATATGCCATGAAAAGCTTCAGCTGCCCATTTCCACCTATTTAGCCGCTAATAAAGGAACATACATCTTTCTCAGGGCTTTCTCAGTCTTTTAATGAAGGGTTTTTATCTTTTCTGTTTTGTAAAGGACTGCTCTGTTTTATGGATGGTTTTGCTGCATATGTCTAATGGCTTGTTGTTTATACTGTCGGTTTTAATTGTAAGCCACCTTGACCAGGACTCTGAAGAGGCGGCTGAAATAAGACAGCTAATTGCTGGTGCATTATACCGTTTTGGGAAGCGTGATTGACCAGGGGTAGGGGTGGGGGTGTTTCCAATGGGATTCTACTGTTGACCTAGGGGAGCGGCAGGTGGAGGTTGGCAGCTAGAGTGAAAGTAGGAAAGTAGTGTAGGATCGAGGAGGATCCTGAGACAGGTAGGGGGAAAGAAGGGGATCCCTGTCAAGAAGAAGAAGAGTTTGGATCTATACCCCACTGTTCTCAACCATAAGGAGATTCAAGGTGGCTTACAACTCCTTCCCCTTCCCACAACAGACACCTTGTGAAATATGTGGGGCTGAGAGAGTTTCAAAGAAATGTGACTGGCCCAAGGTCACCCAGCAGGAGTGTAGGAGTAGGGAAACAAATCTGGCTCACCAGGTAGGAGTCTGCTGCTCATGTGGAGGAGTGGGGAATCAAACTCAGTTCTCCAGATTAGAGTCCACTGCTCTTAACCACTACATCACACTTTAAGAAGGAAAATTGGAATCTGTGTGCATGTTCCTGCCAGCACAAACTTTTGAAATTTTGTGTCAAATAAGCTTAAGCTTGGTTATGCAAGAAGTGACAGCCAAGTGATTTCTTTCAACAGCTACAAACACCTGTTGGTGGAACAAAACAGGTACATTTTGTGACAATCTGTTGTATGTAGTTTTAAGAAGTTTCCTTCATTCCTGTTGCCTTTTTACCTGCCAAATTTAAACTTGAAACCTCCCTGACAGTCTGACTTGACCATTTCCCCATAAGAGAACAAACAACAACAAAACATTCATATTGGCCTCTTGTGTGCCATTTTCAGACATATACCAACAAAGGATTTTTCAGTACCTTAGCTTCCTAGGCTGGGTCAGAATATACCTGGGGGTGTTGATGAACCATCACAGGGCATAGAAATATTATAAATAAATAAATGACACTGCTGAGGTGTATCTTTTTATACCAGGATGCAGACTTGTAGAAAGCAGCACAAGACCTTTCTTTTAGGAAGGAATTGTGATTCCATGTGTATTTTATGCCTGATTGAGTAGCCCTTTTATTCTGCCTTTTATAATCAGTATTTTGTGTGTTAATGTAGCATAATAAGATGTTCTTCTTAGAGCCATTAGGGTTATATTGTTGGATGGCATATTCTAATGGAGTGTCTTGTATATGCTTCACTGCTTTCAGCAAATTTTGGCAAAACTCCACAGAAATCAATAAAACTAATCAGTTTAATGGAAACTGCTCTAGTGAAGGTAGAGTGCATTGTGTTTATACTGTGCATGGTTTTTCTACAAATAAGTGGAAGGTATTATGAATGGGGTGGAGGCAGGCAATTGCAAACCACCTCCAAAGTTCTCTTGCCTTGAAAACCTTATGTGGGTTGCCATAAGTCAACTGGGGCTTGACAGCAAAAAAGAAAGAAAGTTTGCTGATTTCTCATCGTCATAGACCCCGTGCAGCAATGCCCCCCGCCCAAATACAGTACCCTATACTGATCTTCCCTGTTATTTTTGGGAAGAAGAAAAAAGAGAAGCCAGGTGCCAGTTTGAAAATTTATTTAGTTCTTCTAGATCCTTACACATCTTGCAGTTTGCTTCATCAGGGGATCTTCTATAGAAATTTCTTAGCTCCCACCAAATATTCTTCTGACCTTGCACCTTGCTTCCCTCATTTCTCCTTCTCGCTGGTGCAGCCTTATCTTTCTCCTGTTTTTTAGGGAAGACAGCCTGGCTGCTGTATGAAGAGCTGTGGGAAATTTCTCTTCCATAAGCCCAGTTCTGTTCACAGTGCTTAGGATATGACCGTAACACATTTAGCTTGTTTGAATTGTTGTTTTTCATTAACAGATTGCTTTTCTGTTTGTTTCACAGTTGCTTGCTCGACTGGAAGGCAGAAGCTCCCTGAACAAGCTTGAACCTTACCTCTTTGCTGAGGAAGGATATCCCATTCATGGTAAAACACATTTTCCTTTCTATAGTATATACAAGTAACAACCAACAAAGCAGAAGGTACATAGCAAATATGCCAGTTTGGTACTTAATCCATCACAGTTATGTGATCTCAGAACATATGTGGGATCTATTAAAGACATGCCTCCTTCAGATTTTAGCTTTCTACATGCAGAGAGATGTTGATGAGGGACACTTTTGAACATCTGGTCAGCCCCTTTCACTACATCATCTGCACAGTTTTCTGTATTTTTTCTTTAAATAAAACATCCTTATGTATAAAGATATGAAACTTGAAAAACTCAGATTTTAATTTCTTTTCCTGTATACAACCATCTAATTCATCTTCCTCTTAAGTTTGTAAAGCATTCTTTTAAAGGAGTATATCTTCAAAAGGACTTTGAGATTTGTAAATGAAAATAATTTATTTTGTAATCAGAATATTTTTACATGAGTCCCATTTTTCCTTTGGCCCAACATTTCCATGAACATTGACAACTTCTAAAATTAAATAATGACTTGAGAAGCTCTGGTAGCTTTAGTTGATGACCTCCATCTGAGTGTAGACAAAGGTCAAGCCTCTCTGTTGCTTTTATTGGATTAATCTGCAGCCTTTGATACAGTAGATCATGCAATCTTGTTGAAATGCCTGGAGGCAGAAGTTCGGTATCAGGGGATGTGCTTTGAACTGTTGAAATCAGACTCAAAGGGTTGCTATTGGAAACCAGATGTCATCAGTGTGGGATCTATATTGTGGGGTTCCATTGAACGCAGTTCTGTCTTCTGTGCTTTTCAATCTCTATAAACCCCTTAGCACAAATCATTCTTAGCTTTAGAGTTGACTGTCGTCAATATGCTAACTGCTCACTCAGCTGTACATATCCCTATCCATATCTCCTGGTGATGCAATAGAGGTCCAGAATTGCTGCCTGGCCGCAGTGGTTAACTAGCCAAAAGGGAACATTGAAAGGTAATGAACACTGAGGTAATGCTGATTGGGAAGGAGGAGATCTTGAAGAACATTGTTCTCTCCACTTCTGGTAAAGCTCAGCCGACCCTTGCTGACTCAGTTAAAAGCCTTGGAATCATACTGGATCTAGCTTTATTACTGGAGAGTCAAGTTAATGCAACTGCAAAAAAGGTTTTCCACCAACTCAGCCTAGCCAGCTGGCCACCTGGATCCACACCTCAGTAACTTTAAGACTAGATTACTGCCACGCGCTGTACATTGATCTCCCTTCAGTAGTGGTGTACCATAAGAAAATGGCACCTGGGGCAGCCCTGAAAATGTGCCCTCCCAAATTGCACTCTCCACTCCAAATAGCACCCTCGCCCCAAAACTTCTCCCCCGGGTGAGGCACCAGGCCAGGCGAGGCACCAGGTGGTGAGCCGGGCAAGGCGCTGAGCGAGCAAAAGCTAGGGGTGGGGCTTGAGGGGGAAAAGAGCAGCCGAATTCCCCAACCATGTGACCGAGGTGAGTGGCGCCTGCGTTTCAAGACCCCCCCTGCTCCCCTCCTCCAAGATATATCCCTGTTCTTCAGAAACTCTAACTAGTCCAGAATACCTTGGTTGACTACTAACAAGAGCTAGATGGAGCATACATAGCACTCCCATTCTGCGGACAGTCCATTGCCTGCCCCTCTCAGTTACCAGGCTCAGTTCAAGGTCTTGGCTATCTCATGCAAAGCCCTTCATGGCCTTGGTCCCTCTTATTTGCAGAACCACCTCTCTTATTATGCTCTGCCACGACAACTTTGCTAATGTCAGCAGAACAAAAACAACTGCCCTTACACATCCTTCCTCTGTTGTGGCTCCTGCCTTCTGGAATGGCCTGACTCTCTCCTGGCTTTCTGCAAACTGCAAAACTGAACTATTTCTGTGTGTGTAATGGGGCAAAATGGTTTTATACAAAGTTGCTTGGGTAAATGATTAGGGATTGTAGTCTATACTTATTGCAAGTAGGATCCTATTTGTGTGATTTCTATACAAGGTAAACGTGTCATGTGAATACTTACACTATGCTTCTTTTCTTTCTGGTGGTTCCAGACTTCTAAAGTCCTAATGTGTTGGTTATTGAATGTCCCATTTTGTTCATTGTACTATCTCACTGTGTAATCTAATCTGCCTTGAGTTCCTGTGAGAAAGGCAGACTATAATTAATGTGAACACATAAACATACTAGATCAGGAGGGATAATTATGACCCAGTTTCCATGTACTTTTACTTTAGGTCAGAATGTGGTACTGTCAAAAGTTCAACATTTAAAAGGAAAGGGATTTTAGAAATAAAAAGGTGCTTACTTGTGTTAACCTGATAACTGGCCAATTGCATCTGTCTCCTGAGTTGTAGATGTCCTTCTGGATTAAAAAACATATTTCTTCCTTATCGAACAGGAGATATTGTTGAATTCCATGGTCCTGAAGGAACAGGGAAAACAGAAATGCTCTATCACCTTGTTGTCCGCTGCATTCTTCCAAAAGCAGGAGCGGGCTTGGAAGTCAGCGTGCTTTTTATCGATACCGACTTTCATTTTGACATGCTGCGTCTGGTGACCATTCTGGAACACAGGCTATCCCAAAGCTCCGAGGAACTCATCAAGCAATGTCTGGGGCGGTTTTTCCTCGTGACCTGCAGCAGCAGCACTCAGCTGCTTCTCACCCTTTACTCATTGGAAAACATGTTTTGCTCTCACCCTTCGCTCTGCCTCTTGATGATTGACAGCATGTCAGCCTTTTATTGGATTGACCGAGCGAATGGTGGGGAGAACCTCAGTCTGCAGGAAGTGAACCTACGGAAATGTGCTCAGTGTCTTGAGAAGCTTGTCCGAGAGTATCACTTGGTCTTGTTTGCAACAACCCAAACCATCATGCGGAAATCATCAAACTGTGCTGAAAGCGCTGGAAAACTCCAGGGTGAGACAGAGGTGGACTACCGACCTTACCTCTGTAAGCCGTGGCAACAACTGGTAACCCATCGGATCTTTTTCACCAAGCAGTGCCATCCAAGCAGCGCCAATGGATTTTCAATTACATCCTGCCATATCCGTAGTAACAGTGTTGTGAAGCGCCCATTTAGCATTTCAGAATGTGGAACCCTGTTTTAACGGTGGGCTGTTTTTAATAGTGTAGAAAATGTTGATGGCTAAATTGCCAAGTTAGGATAAAATATGCAATTTTAAAAAAACTTTTTAAAAATTTTATACAAACATTCCCTAAAGTGTAATCTGACCATTTCAGAGCGTATTCCTTTCTCGTCCTCCTACTTGCAGACGTATTAAGGACTTTTAAGAAGAAACAAAAGATCGGTGATCTCTGGGATCAAATAGCTGAGGGCTGTACAGTTTCTCTCTCTTACACAGGGCTATGTTAATGAATGGGTTAACGGCAGCAGTACACCTGAAGCTCATAAGAAGAGTTCACACCATGTTTGCAAAGATTTGGACAGGAAGTCATCTGTCACTGAACCATAGATAGATACAGCCGCTGTTCTTATTCAGTGGAAGAACAACAGATCTATTGCAAAGTCTACAAGAGGTCAGTTTTCTTGTCTACTCATTTCTTCCTTTACCATCTGATCAAAATAATTTTGTATGCAATATGAAAACAACAAAAAATTGAAAAAATACTGTACCAAGGCTACAAAAATTGCTGAATGTGCAAATTTAATGCAAAGCGTGCACAAGGGTATATAAAAGTAAACAAAGTAAGTAAGACTACGAACAAAGCCAAAATATCACCATGAAATCAATGTCAAAAGTGCACAATCAAGAATAATCCAAAAGTCCAAAAATGGGACAAGCTCCCCTTGTTGGCCCGTTTCCAGGTTAGCTTTTCTCGCTTCATCAGCAGTTTAGTTGACCTTGCCCATAAATCTTGGAGTCACTAGCTCATGATCTATCATAAAAGGCAACTGTTTGCCATATATAATATTCAGTTTTCAGACTCTAGGATGTTATATTCTCCAGTGGGCTAAGTCATTTTGTGCTTTGAAGCTAAAGGCTTCGATGTCAATGCTAAAACTGCATGCTAAATTATGTAAAATTGATGGATGGCTGCCATGACATCTACTGACACCTTTTCTTGTGCCCACTAATTGTTTTTAGAAAGTGGGTGGGGCTTTTGCCAGCCAGGCTTCTTAGTGGGCCATTGAAGGTATGATTGGCTTTACAGATTCTTAAAAACCTTGCTTTGGCAATAGCTGCTACTATCTGCTGTGTGTATTCAAGAAATTGTTTTAAAACAATATGTATACTAAGCATACTGTTAAATACAGCTTCTGTCTGAAATATGAAGAGTTACTGTTAGAATTAACCTCACTTCCTGACATCATGTGGTTGGGTCTGTGTACTGACACAGCCATTTTTTCATTGCACCCACCGTCCAGTGTCAGAATTCCGAAGGTGCCCATAGCCTCAAAAAGGTTGGGGAACACGAGCTAAACAAATAACAGCTCCAAGCCATGTTAAGGAGCTCACTGAGGAAAAACAAAGGCACGACTTGAGGACTCTTCAATACTGGGGCCAGCAATTCTCATAAATGCAAGTGATTCTGAAGCCTTTAAACTCTGGATCTTGTTCCAGTCTTCAAGAGTTTGTTACAGACTCTAGTTTCATTTTGAAAAAAAAATGCTATTATTTTTTCATGACTCCATCCAAATGGCATCTTTTTCCAACAAGTGTTTTGGTAATAACTCGTGGAAAATTATCTTTAGAAAAGATTGAGCAGAATGAAATCTTAGAGCTGAAGTTTCTTATTTTAAAAGCCATTAACTCTGGATATGAGAGTCCATTTGCTGTAGTGTCTGTCCCTTCCCACCCCCAGTAGGGATTTTGGGCACCAAGACTCTTTCAAAACTGTTAAGAACTAGTGAAAATGGAGAAGGAGCAGGTACAAATATGTGTGGAGAGGGAGAGTTCATAATCATGGATGTGGAGGATATCAAACTAATGATGTTTAAGTACAGATAATTACATTAGTAATATTCAGAATCTTGTAATGGGGCATGGTTAAAAAAATCTCATGGAGAAAAGTTTGGATTTTTTCTCTTTCTTTTCTCAACCATAAGGAGTTTCAAAGCATCTTACAAACTGCTTCCCCTCCCCATAACAAACACCTTGTGAGGCGTAGTGGTTAAGAGCAGGTGCATTCTAATCTGGAGGAATCGGGTTTGATTCCCTGCTCTGCCACTTTAGCTGTGGAGAATTATCTGGAGAATTCAGATTAGCCTGGGCACTCCCACACACACCAGCTGGGTGACCTTGGGCTAGTCACAGCTTTTTGGAGCTCTCTCAGCTCCACCCACCTCACAGGGTATTTGTTGTGAGGGGGGAAGGGAAAGGAGATTGTAAGCCCCTTTGAGTCTCCTACAGGAGAGAAAGGAGGGATATAAATATATAAATCCAAACTCTTCTTCTTCTTCTAGGTGAGGCTGAGAGAGTTCTGAGAGAACTGTGACTAGCTGGAGGTCACCCAGCAAGCTTCATGTGTAGGAACAGGTAAACAAACCTGGTTCATCAGCGTAGAGTCCGCCACTCATGTGGAAGAGTGGGGAATCAAACCCGGTTCTCCAGATTAGATTAACCACTACACCATACTCATTGTCATAATACTCCAGCAAACAGCCTTGAGGTTTAGCCACATGTTGGTTCTTTCCTATTAATCCTTCTATCACTTCAGTGAATCAAAATACAACATGCTGCCTCATGAGGCATCCTCACCAAGACAACCTTTCAGTGATGTCATTTCCCTATGATTGGTGAATATTTTAAATATTAAGAGGTACTCATGTTGGTAATTTCTCATTTGCATTTTTTGAGTTCTCTAGTACATGCCCAACAGTCAATTGTCTCTATTCCAAACAGTTGGTAAACTGCAATTTTGGCGTCTTCTTTCTTCTGCTTAGTTCAGCCTTTGACTTGAATTGCAGTTCTAAAACCTGGCAAACCTTCCATGAGATTTCCGAGTAAATAAGCAAACCAACAGGAGAAGCCCAGCCTACATGGAGTCAAAGTAGAACATTTGTGTTCGGGATTGAGCATGCAACATGCCAGAATTCTGGCAGGCTGCTTTCAACTAATGAGAAATGCCCTGCAGGTCTGGCAAGGGAAAAAATGTTGGAACTGTATAGGAAATACTAATCTCTATTGCCTTTGGGGCTACAACGGTTTTAGAAAATAAACTGTCTTTTGCATTATTTATAAATCCAGTGTGCACAAAGTATCTGAAAACTAAAAAGTTCTCGGTGCTCTAGTACACGAATTAATAGAGTTCACATTAGGGGAAGTATTTCGTTTCAAGTTCTATTCTGTCCTAATAATGCTCCATAAAATTCAGCTATGATCCCAGGAAATGCTTGTTTTCACCAGCAGAGTTACTCAGAAGTAGAATCATAGAATTGGAAGGGGTTATACAGACTATTTAGTCCAACTCCCTGCTCAATGCAGAATCAGCCGAAAACCAGCAGTATGGTTATAGAAGTGCACTGGGCATCTTACACAGAAAGCGGTTTTATAAGCTTGAGCAAGATCCCATTTTTTCCCCTAAATAGGGCAACTTTTTCACAAGACTGATGGTGCTCAAGAAAACTGACACAGCAGGATGTTGCCATAAGAACATAAGAACAAGCCAGCTGGATCAGACCAGAGTCCATCTAGTCCAGCTCTCTGCTACTCGCAGTGGCCCACCAGGTGCCTTTGGGAGCTCACATGTAGGATGTGAAAGCAATGGCCTTCTGCGGCTGTTGCTCCTGATCACCTGGTCTGCTAAGGCATTTGCAATCTCAGATCAAGGAGGATCAAGATTGGTAGCCATAAATCAACTTCTCCTCCATAAATCTGTCCAAGCCCCTTTTAAAGCTATCCAGGTTAGTGGCCATCACCCCCTCCTGTGGCAGCATATTCCAAACACCAATCACATGTTGTGTGAAGAAGTGTTTCCTTTTATTAGTCCTAATTCTTCCCCCCAGCATTTTCAATGAATGCCCCCTGGTTCTAGTATTGTGAGAAAGAGAGAAAAATTTCTCTCTGTCAACATTTTCTACCCCATGCATAATTTTGTAGACTTCAATCATATCCCCCCTCAGCCGCCTCCTCTCCAAACTAAAGAGTCCCAAACGCTGCAGCCTCTCCTCATAGGGAAGGTGCTCCAGTCCCTCAATAATCCTTGTTGCCCTTCTCTGCACTTTTTCTATCTCCTCAATATCCTTTTTGAGATGCCAAAGCCTAGTGTGAAGCCACATCACAAAACCACTTAAAATTTTTACATTAAGCAATAAGTTATCATTTTTATCTATCCGTTTACCTAGATGATACACAAATATTTTATAAAACACATGATAAAGCAACACAGTCAAGATTTCTAAAAACAAAACGGAAATCAACAGTGTTCAGAACCGTTTACTTCTTGCCCCTCCCTCCTTATACTTAGCTCCTTGTGAAGATCTTTTTCACTCCATACAATCTTCTAATCATTGAACTTCTTGAAACTTAGCTCCTAAGAGGTAAAGGAGTTGATTCCGTGTTCATAGATTTGCAAAGGAACAGTGAAATTAAGGTCCTTTTTGCAACTCTGTATGATTATTTTATAACATTTTTTACTGTGAAGAAGAGGCATGTTATCTCTGCCGATGCAAATTCACAGTTTTCAGACCTGCAAAATCAAGCATCTAGACATAAAAATTATCCAAAATAATCTTACAGAAACCTCTGGAAGAGCATGTTGAATGGATTAATGGAATTAATCCCCCCCCCCAAAAACCCCAATTGCATGAATATACAGCCTCATCCTGCAAAATTAAAAATTAATTGTTATTTCATGATTAATAACCTTTGGACTATAATGTATTTTAAACACAAACCTATCATTAAGATAGATTTTTTTGTCTAAAAGCATTTTATTTAAAAATCTGATTTAAATGAAACCTATTAAAATTTTTAAAATCTGATTTTTAAAAATATCATTGATTTCTATCTGCTCTGATGAGGAAAATGGTGTTAATCTTATTTGAGCTGCAGGCATTTTCTTGTGTGTGGGGAGAGGGGATAAATTTAGAATTGGCATTCTCCAATGAAATCATCTGAATTTCATTCAAAAATAGGACCAGCAGAGTCCACTGGGATTTTCTAGTACAGAACTCAGAGTTGGAACCAGCCAGTGTTCTGCTTGTGTTTCTTGCTCAGTCTTGCCCAGCTTTTCTCATTGCAGCCCCTGCCATCACATGACTTTTGTCTGTGCAGATCCCACGATCCCCATCGTAGCCTTTTTTTAAATGATTGAGCTTGTTTTGATCAAACTGTTTTGACCAACAAAGTTGTTGATGATAAAAACTTAAAAACGAAGAACCAAAGTCATTATAGCCTTTTGGTATGTTCTGTTGAGGTAATTTAAATTCAAGGTTACCTGTAATTCACTACACATAAAAGCAACAATCCAGTGCCAGTTTATACAAGACCTTGAACTGCGAAAGGGTGCTACAGAATGTTTTTTAAAAACCCACTTTTCAAAAGAAAATATTTCAATTAAGTAGGCTATAGTATGCTTTGTTTAGCTGCTTCCCTGCTTTTGCCGTTAGCCTAATGTACTGGAAGTAAGCAGTGCATTAAAATATAGGGTGATAAAAGGATTAAGCTGTTCAGGAAGTTTATTGTAAACTGAATGGGCAGAGGAGCTTTTATGTTCCACACTTTACCACATGTGTGACACTAGAAACTCAACAAGTGTATCGGAGGGATGAGGATGGCTCATATTTGCATATCCACAAGTTTAAGGGTTAAATCCCACCAGTTTTTCTGCTGTGCAGGATGGAGGACGACCCCTGAAAATGCTTCTAGTGGATGAGGACTCTCTCACCCGCAAATGGCGGCTGTGCTGGTGGGGCAAGGGAGGGTTATAAAGTCTTGGTGCTTCTTCAGCTGATTGGCAGCTACAGGTCAGGAAAAGTAACCCTTGATGTCTTGCAAGGGCCAGAGCTCTTGCAAGAGTTTGAGGAACCCTACAGGGCCTGCATTATGTATGAATCCTTTTATAAAAAGGAGGAGGAGACATGTCAACAAGACAGCCTACCTGCCCATTCCAAGGTGTTCTGGAGAAGAGCTGCCTGAGTGCAGTAAAACCCACTGCCTTCTGAGTGGAGGCTCTGGTGGTAAGACAGGAGCATGCCAAGGGCCCTGATCTTCACTGGAGGAGGGTGGGCATGCCAGCAGTGACCCCTCTGACGAAGGCTTTGCCAGGGGGTCACGAGGCCCACATGGATGAAAAGTCGTATGGAATTGGACTCCAGTTAAAGAGGGGAATTGGACAAGATCACCCCTACCCCTGCTTGTTGCACCAACAGGAAGGGTCAGTAGAATTCAACATGGTGTCAGTCCAAGCTGAGGCATAGTGGTATAACCAGGACCCCGAGTATCTAACAAGTGATAATCAGAAATGCATATTAACAACTTCACAGTATTTAAGCCAATTCATAAGTCTGCTCCAAGAGACAAAACCTTCTGAAGCAAAGCTAGTGACGGGCTTTCTCTGCTGTGGCACCTATCCATTGAAACTTCCTGATTAAGTTTTTTTTTTCATTTTGAAAAGGCTTTGGCTGACCTGGGGATTTTTATCATTTGTTTGCTAGTTTTCTTGTTGATAGTTTTCTTGTTGACAGTCTTTTGAATTGCTGAAATGTTTTGATGTTGTTTTGTGTCTTTATTGTGTTTTGGGTGAGTTATTCCACTCAGCTGTTTCATTTTCTGTGTGTGGTACAGTTAATCCAATCCATGGGGGTGAGGATAGCTTTGCAGTAGTCAGGGTTGCCACAGCCATGCTGCCTTCGAAGAGGAATGGGCAGGCACGGCAAGGTAAGAAAAAACCCAAAAACCTCATCAAAGGTCCCAAACTCATAAGAACATAAGAACAAGCCAGCTGGATCAGACCAAAGTCCATCTAGTCCAGCTCTCTGCTACTCGCAGTGGCCCACCAGGTGCCTTTGGGAGCTCACATGTAGGATGTGAACGCAATGGCCTTCTGCGGCTGTTGCTCCCGATCACCTGGTCTGTTAAGGCATTTGCAATCTCAGATCAAGGAGGATCAAGATTGGTAGACTCACTGTACTATTCCAGTAGCTACACATACAGTTTTGCTGGCACAAAAAGGAGCCAGCAGCAAAAGGAGCCATTCCTGAGCCAGAACCCCCCAGGAAACTGACTGACTGAGGTTGCCTTCACCCCTGGGAGTATCCCCATCGGTGTGGACTCCAGCAGCAGAGTAGTTCTGGCATAAGGGCAGTGTTTGTGCCTGGGAGTCATATGGTGCTTTCTGTTAGTGATCTCTAGCCTTACACCATGTGGACTGGCCGCCAGCAGCAGGGTCTTATTGGCTCCACAGCTCTTGGTGATGGGAAACCACCAAGCAAGTCCAGGGTCATACACCAGAGGCAGGCAATGGCCAATTAACTCTGAAGACTTCTTCCTTGAAAACCCTATGGCTGTTGGCTGTGACTTGACTTCACTTTCCACCACCACTACCCCCCCCCCCCCAGATTGTGAAAGAGATCCTGCACGCCCAGGCAATTCTGATAGAATTAGTCTGCTCTTTCCTGTCTCTTCCAGTGTCTCAGCTGTCCTTTCTTTACACACACAAACCCCTTCCCTTTCAGCTAAGCAAGCTTGGCTCCTCTTAGTCTCATGGGCCCAAACAGGGTCACTTTTTGAAACTCAAGGCCCATCAAGGAGTATCTAGTCATGTAGGATAGACGGATCCACTGTTCAGAGGCTGAGCACCCAGGGCTATAAATATAGGGGGCGGGATCCTGCCAACTTTTGGGGGGAGACCAGTAATTGATCACCCTCCATCTTCCCATTCCCCCAGCATCCTGTTTTGACCCACTGTCCTGAGGATCTGGAAGAAAAACAGTTACATGTAATATGAAGATGCACTCTGGATGAGCATCTAACAAGATTGCTTCTCTTCTCTCTTTGCCAGCTGGAAGCTGATCGAATCCAACCCAGTTTGTAATGGCCATTATTTGTCTTTACATGAATAATGCCAAAGATTAACATATACAGTTATGAGGTTATTTCTCGGGATATGTTGAGCGTGACGAGTCTGTTCAGTGGTTTGCATCTCCTAACTTTGCATAAGACACCAGAGCCCCAGTTTGAGGCATTCAAGGGAAATGAAGTGAAATGTATTTCTAGTTGCATTGCCCCAATTGCTGCAATACCATTTGAGTGGATAGCATCATTCCAACTCAGAGTGAGTGCATTTGGGCAGGATGGAATCATTCCTGAGCAGCTTCGAGTTCACCTGAAGGGTTGCAAAAGGAGGGACAATTCTGTATTGTGTACAAATCCCTTAAATGAGCAGTTGGGACCTTAGGTTTGGAGAATGGCCTGATGGCATCCAATGTGCTGCCATGTCAAAAAACCATTAGGATGGCAAATTGGCCAAAATCTGGTTGGGAGACTTATTTTTTGAAAACTTGTCAAAAAAAACCCCTAGTCGAAGGGATTTTTGAGATGGGTCATCAAAACGCAAAGTTACAAAACCTTGGAGTATTAATCCTCAGTCTTGCTAGCTGCCACCAGTCCCTTTACTCTCCAAACAGCCAGAAGCCAAGGGGGAAGCTTCCAACCTTCCTGGAATTAAAGTCAAGAAAGTCAGCCCTGCAATTAACCTGGTAGATATAGCCACACAAATCCTTGTTACTGGAGTTGGTGTGAAGCCACCTGGAGGCAAAAACACCACAAATTATAATTAAAGACATTTATTAAAATAGGGCAAGAATATTTCAATAAGAACAACAGGCCATGAGGATTGAAAATAACAAAAGCTAAACCACGAAGGACTGACTACGCAGTAAACATCATTGGTTCAAAATAACATGTTACCATTCCTGCTGAACTCTACCATTCAAAAGCCCACTCTTTCTGAGCAGCATAATATCACGAGGTCCAGAAGTGTATTGAGCCATGGAGAAAGCATCAAGCATCAAGCAGCACAAAGCTAGGCTGAAAATCCTAAATTTTAAGGCCAGAGGGGGTCTGAGTTGGCTGGGGCCCATTGACCAGTCTGATCAGTGGCTGGTGATGTCATAAACCTTTTACTAGCCAGGTGACCCAGCAGGTCAGAGTGAAGTAAAATGGTAGGATTTGTCTGCAGGCAAAACCCTCTCATTTCTTACTGATGACAAGACTCATAAAACCATCTGCTAATTATTTGGAATCTGGCTCCATCGCTTTTGGCCTTGGAAACCTCAAAGGGAGTTGAGATAGAAACTCCCTCCTCCTGCACCTGGGTTCTTATCTAAGTTGCCCAGAGTCATAACTTTGCTGAATCAAGCAACAGCCTGGTTATTTTGCACTCTAAACTTTCCCTTGTAGACCTGAAGCCTGAACCGAACAAGAAGCTGCATTGAGACTCAGCTTCTTGACATCCTCCACTCTGACTTCCTTGGGGAGAAGGTGGAGTTGAAATGGAACATATTTGCATTGTTCAACATTTGTACCAATTTATAGGAGAGAATTTGATCTTGTCAGATCTCAAAAGCTAAGCTGGGTTGGTACTTGGATGGGAGACTACCAAGGAAGACTCTTCAGAAGGAGCCAGCAGCAAACCACCTCTGCTTCTCACTTGCCTCAAAAGCTCCTTGCTGGTTGGGAGTAGAGCAGAAGCATATCGAGGGGAAATGGCGCCCAAGGGCAACCGAGCCCCACCCCTGCCTCTCTGCAGGCCGGCTCCTGCCATCCCCAGGGCCTGGGAAAGGCAAAAGCTGGCCTGCACAGAGGCCGGGGGGACGGGGCTCGGAGGCCCAGGTGGGCACTGCAGCTGCCAGCTGCCGAACCCTGTCCCCCGCCTCCCTGCAGGCGGGCTCAGTGGCATGCGCCTGGGGCGTAGGCCATTTCGTCATGTGGGGGCGCCACATGACCAAAAGGCGTGCGCCTGGGGACATGGGTGACCCCCATGTCCCTATAGGGCGTACGCCTCTGGAGTAGAGTTGCCAGTGGCAGTTTGAGATCTCCCACTATTACAACTGATCTCCAAGTGACAGATTCATTCACCTGGAGAAAATGGCTTCTTTGGAGGGTGGACTCTATGGCATTTTATCCCACTGAGGCCCTTCCCTTTCCCAAACCCCACCCTCCTAAAGCTCCATCACCAGAATCTCCAGGTATTTACCAACCTGGACCTGGCAACCCTAGTTAGGAGGTTGTTGGAAAGCTTTCAGTTTAACTGTCAGCAGAAGAAATCCCCTGGCTAATCTCACTTCAAATCGTAAAGCATCAGGCATGTTCTAAACAGTACCAGTATAATTAACTTCATCAGTCAGATCAGTTTCCTTCTTGCTGGGCTTTGAAGTTTTTCATTCATTTTACACCAGCAAATCCCACACTCTGTCCACATAATTATAGTGCTATTAACACTGTATGGGCAATCTGTTGTACAATGAAAAAGCTTGAGTCCCTTTGCTGCTGATACAACATTGTTTAAGACTGATGTTTACCTACTTATTAAATCCCTCCACTTAATTTTAAACCTGAAATGGTAGAGAAATTAACAAAACAAACAAATGCTTCAGGATTAATAGGGTATAACCTATAATTAGCATCCAATAAATGTTACCACCACAGCTATTCAGAATTAGAATTGGTCCAATGACAATACAGTACCAACAAGTTAAACGGATATGGGCCAAATTCCTATTAGTGGTGGAGAATAAACCTCCATTCTTTGTATGTGTTAAGACGATTGCTTGGAATGCTGTTTCTAAAACGCATGCAAATTGACTGTTTGAAATGAAACCCATTTTGTTAGGACTCTGTAAAAAGAGGTAAAGACTCTTTTTACAGTGGCTAAAATTACAGTTTGTAGTGTAAGAAAATTCCTCCATATTTAGAAAGCTGGTTTTACAGGACATGGGCTCTTGCTATTTCAATGAAATTGGTTTACTATTTAAGGATAAGGTAGGATATAACAACAGAAACCCCATTTCATATAACCCTGCTCATTGTTTGTAATGTTTTGGAATTATACATTTTGTAATGATGTAAAAAAATATGGTTTATTTTCTCCCCTGTGTTGAAAGTGAAGAAGCATATTCGTGCAGTAAAGTGGTCAAGCGTGGTCAGTTTGTTTGTGAAGTTAAAACTGCATAAGTGTAGGATTTTCACTCAGCCTTGACAATAGTTTATTTTATTTGACCATGTGTTTACATTAAGATGTTTTTTTTAAAAACAAAGTATAAGTTGAAAGTGCTGTACTTCTTTCTTAAGGGTGGTTTCTGGAAATACCACTCCAGACAACCTGTCTTACACATGTCAGGAATGGAGGATAATTTGCAAAGAGTTTACAGTTTTAGCAAATTAAACACTGTTTTATTCTAAATCCATCTTGAGCCATTTTAGAAAAAAGGCGACCACTGCCATATAAGACCAAATTCAAATCAGGCCATATATCATATTTTGATCAATATTGCAAACTATACATTTAGCCTGAATGTCATTACTCCAAAGGAAGCATTTTCCCCACCTTAACAGCTCAGTACAGCAATCCATTGCTGTGATACTTCAGATAGTCAGAGTTTCATTTTGAACTCAGAACCTGTTTGACCTCGCAACCATGTGTATAAACTGGCTGTTGTGGGTTTTGCAGCCTATGTGGCCATGGTCTAGTAGTTTTTGCTTCTAACTTTTTGCCAGCATCTATGGCTGGCATCTTCAGAGGTATGTCATGGTGAGAAGTATTTCTCTCTGTGGCACAGTGTGGAGTGACTGTATAACGGGGTATGTGTTTTGCGTGTATAAAGCCCCTTCAAAATTAAAATCTGTTGTAGGGTAAAGGGTAGTTGTTTGATGGACTGAGTTTACCTTGTTCTTAAGGAGGTTACATTCAAGATAAACAAAAATCATTTAAAAACCATCAGTATTGTCACATGAGAATAAAGGAAGTATAGCCCTTGTGAACTGTGGCATTTCTGCCATAGCTTACGGCATGAAAAAATATATTTTTATAGAAACATAAGCTTTGTCTCTCTCCTACAGAAAGCAAGAAGCCCCTGACACGCAGCCAACTCTGTGTCTCAGCATCTTTGACGGGAACCCATCATCGCCCACAGAAATAGACAGGGATTCCTTTGAAGTGGAAATACGATTTCCCATTCCCCTTAGCCCATTTGCATTCTCTTATAAGCCTGGAGTACACAAAATTATCCTTCCTGCCCATCAGGAGAATTCATATTCCAGAAATTCTACAAGTATACAAAGACAGAGTTTCCTTAATCTCTGTATCCCTGCGGCTTACAAATAATTTTAAAGTGAGATGTCTTCAGACAAGAGTGAACAGGAATTCCAGGCGAACCTGAAAACAAACTCAGCATCTCAAAGGCACAGTGCAATAGTCTGAATGCCAAGAATGACTGTATACATTTGTCACAACTTACTTTTAAAAACAAAGAGGCATATGCAATTGTTATTCTTTAGGGGAACTCATAGTGATTGGTGGATGCTTGTCAAAGACTCTCAAATAACTTCATGGCATAGTAGTGATTGGGCTAACACCGTAACTAAGAGAGCAACCCTATACCAGTAGACTCAGAAGCCTACTCAATTCTATTTAGTGAGGCTTACTCCCAGATGGTGCCGTTAGTGTGCTGGACCATGTTGATAAAAAGCTAATGTAGTTCAAATGACACATTGATTCATAGTGATTTTTAATATCTGTACTAGGTTTCATTTGAAAAGGAATAACCACTACCCTTGTAAGAGATATGCAATTGGACCTAGGATGAGACAGGTTGTTCCCATGCTAACTGCTGACCGAAGTAGACTTTAGAAAGGCGTAACTCTGCTAAAGATTACTCTGCAAAATACCTATCTGCGTTGCTTGGTTTCCACATAGGGAGCAAGGAGGAGGCCAGCATCTTTCTACGGCCGTTTCTGCACGGCCAGGAGAAATGCGGCAGGAGTTCCAGCGTTCAGCGTGGGCGAGGAGCCTGCTTCGCCGCAAAGCGTCACGAGCAGGCGGAAAGACGGCGGCGAAGCTGACTCCGCGGAGCGCCTCTCGCCTCCCGCCCACTCCGCGGTGTCCTCCTGCGTTAAGCCTGCGAGGCGTGCCAGCCCGCCACGCTGCCCTCCGACCCTGGAGGTGGGAGGGACAGTGTGGCGGGGGCTGCTGGCTGCCAGGCACGAGCAGTGACACCAGTGAAGCGAGAGACGAACAGCGTCTTCCGGCGGCCTTGATTCGCACCCGGCCGCCCAGGGGCTCCTCCCCAACAACAACCCTTTAAAGGGTTGTTGTTTAGAAGCGGCTTGACACCACCCTGGGGAGGGAAGAAGAGTCAGGTCCTGTGCTTGAGAGGCCTGGGAAACCTTTTGAAGCGCCCCAGGCCCGTCATAAATAGGCGATGCAGAAGCTTGACCTAAGAAGAGAAGAAGAAGAAAAGTTTGGATTTATACCCTGCCTTTCTCTCCTGCAAGGAGACTCAAAGCAGCTTACAAACTCTTTCCCCTTTTTCTCCCCACAACAGATACCTTGTGAGGTAGGTGAGAAGGAGAGAGTTCTGAGATAACAGTGACTGGTTCAAGGCCCCTAATGGGCATCATGCCTAGGAACAGGGAAACAAAATCAGTTCATCAGATAAGAGTCTGCTGCTAAAGTGGAGGGGTAGGAAATAAAACCTAGTTTCCCAGATTAGAGTCCATCGCTCTTGACCACTACACCATGCTGGCTCTGCCTAAGATCTTCCTATGCACAATCCTGACCCAGTGATAACTTTTCTGCATGCTATTTGAAGCTTGTGCACTCAGCAGGGCTGACATGGTATCTCTTGGCCAGAAGAAGAGGAAGAAGAAGAAGAGACTCAGGAGACTCAAAGGGGCTGACAATCTCCTTGCCCTTTCCCCCTCACAACAAACACCCTGTGAGGTGGGTGGGGCTGAGAGAGCTCCGAGAAGCTGTGACTAGCCCAAGGTCAGCCAGCTGGCGTGTGTGGGAGTGTACAGGCTAATCTGAATTCCCCAGATAAGCCTCCACAGCTCAGGCGGCAGAGCTGGGAATCAAACCCGGTTCCTCCAGATTAGATACACGAGCTCTTAACCTCCTACGCCACTGCTGACTGTCACAATCAGTAGCAAATTCTGGAGGCACCTTCAACTGACTTAGAGGGCATGCCTTCCTTGTGCCATTGGACAGTAGGATTCATCAGAAGGTGGGTTCAATCACCGGTCCTGTTCCCATTATCAAAGCTGAGTTCCCTATGATAGGTGGGATAGTCTCTCCTGCTATACTGTGTCTCACCAAAAGAAAAAAAACCAAAATTGTAACCATTTACCTCATGATGGTCTGTCTTTGTTTTAGAATGCTCCATTTGGGTCCTTGTGCCTACCTAGTTCTGTTGTAGCTTTCTCTTGGGTGCTGTCTTGGAACCGACAGCCTGGGCTAGGGACAATCTACATTTACAGCAAGAACAGTATGGGAAGGTGTGGGGTTCTGAGCAACAAATGGGGTGAAGGTAAAGAACTGACTATAACAGGTGTTTTCTGTAGATGTCTATTTTTCTTTCTGGCCTTTTACAGTCACACCTTTCTTTATTGCGCTTCCACTGGCAGTCCTGCCACCTCCTCATCCAGCCAATGTATACAAGAATCAAAATACTGGAGACAAAGAAAGGAATCACGAAGGTTAGACAATCAGATCTGACTTGAACTAGGGTGACTGAGGACTACCATTGATGGCAGATACAGAAAAAGTATATCCTACATACCTCTGTTTAGGCTTAGTGAAAATGTTGGAGGTGACAGGGGCTGTGGCTAAGTGATAGAGCATCTGCTTGGTATGCAGAACGTCCCAAGTTCAATGCTCACTATTTCCAGGTAAAAAGATGAGGCTGGGATCAGGTGATGTGAGATACCTCTGCCTGAGACCATGGATACCTGCTGCCAATCTGAGTAGTCTGTACTGATCCTGAAAGACTAATTGGCTGATTCAGTATAAAGATCTGAGAGCTATAGCCCCCAGCTCCTGTTGCATTAAGGAGTTAAATACCAATGATTTTCTCTCAATGTTCTGTCTATGCAGTTCTTTTAATCATTCTGTTGGCTCTAAATTTATGAATAACCAGGAACCCTGTTTAGAAAATAATAGCAAGTTTTTTTTAAAGAATCCAGAATGGTTCTGGAAAAATTGTCCCATAAAAGCCATTTAGTGCATTTAACAAACTATGTTAGCATTCTGATTGGGCCAGCTGCACTATAGCCACAAAACAGAGCAGGCAGCTGCTTGGTTTGTATTTCTTTTCTCCTAGTGGTCCAGAATCATAACGAAAGGCTACATCATCTCATTTTGCTAGTTTGGTTTTGGGAAGTAGTGCCATCAACCGTTAGTTTTGGCCCAAGAAAATATTTGCTTACCTGTCCCCTGAGTCTTGGAAAGACTGGATGCTTTTTATTGCCCACCTCATAAATTATATTCACTGCATGCTTGAGAGTCATAAATATGAGGTTTTTTTCTTAAAAAAAGAAATCAAACTCAGCTTATGCTCATTAAGATGGCAATTAAGAAGGCAGCCTTTATAGAGTTGTTGGACTGGAGCAGAAATTACCACATTGATGTAAATGAAACAAATTAGGCTGGCTGGCTGACAGATTGGGTTGTCCCTCTCTGATTTTATCAGCCCCCCCCCCCCAATGTTTTGAAAGCCCTTTTTTTAACCCGTTCCTGTTCCATTGATCGAATTTGCTTTAATGTTTTATAGCTATGGCTTCTGCTTCTCAAACAGCTAATTAATCTCAACTACTTGGAAAAAACTGGCACATGTTTGGTGCAAACTAGAAGAGGTTTTCTCTCTCCCAAGTGGAAATACCATGCCAGTTCATCTAGGAGTGAGGGGTGACTCGACTGTAACCATTTGTGGTCCCCCGTGATCTAGCATCGAGCATCTGGAAACTCTAATGCACTCTTCCAGTGCCTGCCATTCACATGTTGTTATTTAATTAATTAACAGCTCCACCAAGGGAAGCCAATAATGAGTCCATTAAAGCTTTTCTCTCCCCCTCCCTTTCCCCCTAACAAATAAATAACTTGCATAGTAGGAGCATATGTTGCATTCTGTTTTCTCCTTGGAGAGCACTTACAAGTTCAACTTGTTTATATTTTGAGTGTTTTAATTTTTAAAAAAAATCCACCTCAATCAAGCTTTTCTTGCTCCCTTCCTCCCTGGAAACAGTAACCTAGCACTTTACCTCCATTTTCTTGGCTCAAGTGCCAAGCCTGGCTGCCTTTGTATGCTTCCCTGACACTACAGTGAACCCTCCGCTTCACCCATTTCTATGCGGGGAACAGCTGTAGATTCCTTACAGTCTGTAAAATATTGGTGCACAGGTTCTGAGGCCTTCCCAGAACTTCAGAAAGTAGCTGGCCCAGACCACAAATACATTTGGAGATCTTTCAGCTTGGAAAAATGCATGAAATGCTGTCAGAACATCCATTTTATCTAAAGTTGCTCTTGCTGCAATGACAGCTTTGAATACCAGTCAGACTTCAACTGCAGTGGGTCAGAGCATCCTACAGCATCCTTTTGTGCTGGGTTACAGGAAAGCCTCGAACCTGTGAGAGGAGGAAGGGAGTTTGAACTTTGGCAGGGCATGTCACCGCTTACTCCTCCAGTGCCCAATAAAGGGTTTGTCTGTCTTCCCTGGCTGCCTTGTATCCTTACCTTGAGAGCCCCACGAAATGGGATGTGTTCCTGCTGGGATTTTATGGTTGGCATGGTATAGTACTTCCTGCATCTCTTCCTCTCCTACTACCTTACAGGCCTCAGACGTTAAGTAAGGTCAGCCCTAGCTATTACTTGGATGGGAGACCACCAAGGAATACTAGACCTGCTGTGCAGAGAAAAAAATGGCAAACCACCTCTATTAGTCAACCCAACTGGGTTGCCATAAGTCAGCTGTGACTTGACTGCACTTTTCATACCCACTGTGTCAAAGAAGCCGGCCTCAACTGTGGGATTGCCTGCAAGCATAGCAGCGGAGCCTCATCTCCTTTCCAGCTTATATGGTCGGTGTGACCAGCACAGGGACTCCCATCCACACCTCCCTGTATTTTGGCTCATCTGGCTCTTTGTCACCCACTGATAACTAGGGGTTCCCTGTGGAAGCAGTATGCTCCTCCTCACTAAGGCATGCCATGAAGGCACAGGGACCGAAGAGCAAGACACTGCTCCCCCCCCCTTAATGGATACCCTTAGTGTGTTTTGGGATCCATCTTGTGTGTCAAACCTGGGCAGGAAGGCAGTTGTCGGCTGAACTTTTCCCCTGGCCCAAAGATGTGCCCAGCTGGACAATTGGGCTAGCTAATTCCCACTGTCTCTCCCTAAAGTGATTTAATCAGCGCTTCGAGCAAACCGTAACTTAACCGTATTTGCACCCATCCCTGCAATCAACCAGTGCTCAAGAGAATAGCTTGGGCATTCTGTTGTGTCCTGGTGACCCATAAAGCATCTCCTATCCTTTCGTTGGAACCCCGAAAAACAATCAGTTTTTCGTCTCTGGCGTTGCTGCAGCTTATCTCATATGGACTCAGAATGGCACACACCCTACATACCTGTGATCTTTTGCATCTGAAAATGTGGTCATTTTCCTCTTCTGTGCCTCTTTCCAAAGACTGGTAACTACCACCCATCTCTGAAAACCTATCCAACCTCCTCCCTTTCCTCTTAGTCAGCTATTGTATGCTTTGTGTGCATATGTTCATTACTTAAAATTCTTCTTCATCTATGGGTCTGATTCAGTATAAAGATCTGAGAGCTATTGCATTAAGGAGTGAAATGTCAATGATTATCTCTCAATGTTCTTCTGTCTCTACAGTTCTTTTAATCATTCTGTTGGCTCTAAATTTATGAATAACCAGGAACCCTGTTTAGAAAATAATAGTGTGGTGTTGTTTTTTAAAGAATCCGCATTCAGGTGTCACATCAGGCATGTGTCACAAGGACCTCTCAACTGTCAATTCCACGGGGAATCAGTGAAGGATTTCCTCTGGTCTGATATCTGATTCTCCCTCTACATCTTGCTCTGTGTTTGCGCGTTGCTTTTGGGGTCTTGTAAAACAGCTCAAAATCCTAAGGAGAATGTTGTTGGTTAAATTCTTCTTTGGCAGAAGTTTTGAATGCGCTCCCAAGTGATGGTCCAGAAAGAGACCTATGAGCTTTTGTGAAACCCTTGAAGAAATGAGATAGAACAGGGGTAGGGAACCTGTGGCTCTCCAGATGTTCAGGAACTACAATTCCCATCAGCCCCTGTCAGCATGGCCAATTGGCCATGCTGGCAGGGGCTGATGGGAATTGTAGTTCCTGAACATCTGGAGAGCCGCAGGTTCCCTACCCCTGAGATAGAAAGATGCCAAGTCCAGATGTGTGTGGGGGGGAAGAGAGATGATCCATATCTCAGGCAGGAAGATGTTTGCAGATGATGTAGTGTATGTGTTTAGTTAGCAAAAATCCTGTAATTGTTCCCTTCCTCCCCTCCCCCACATTTTCTCCTTTCCCAGTGTCCCTTGTGTGTTTTCCCAATATCTCTTTGTGTGTGAAGAATAAAACATTTACAATTTGCACTTTTACTTTGAGAGATTTTCTTTGTTAATTCTCCCATGAGCCTGCCACTTCACGCTCATGCAACCGTGTAGACCTGAGAAATGGGAGGGGGATCTTGCCTGTGTCTCAGACACAAGCATAATCCCACTTTCAAAGGATGTAGTGTTGTCTGACCTGAAGTAGTCAGTCTGAGAAATGAAGTTTTCGTGACAGCTGAGAAACTACCAAAGGTACAACTCTGGCATCAAACTTTTCTGGGCCATGTACACAGCATGCAAGCAGATTCAAAGGAACACCAAGATCTTTATTGATTGTGGTTGTTGATGGGAATGTTAGATGTTGCTCTGGAAAAATATGCCTCTCTAGCTCCTAAACCACCTTGCTTAAAAACTTATCTGTGATGACTCCAGCAGCTTCTGAGGGAGACCATCAGGGACAAACACACTGTTAGATTTTTATATATATCGATTGTTGGAAACTGATTTTAAATTTGTTTTTTCAATGAAATTTTTGAAATTTTCAGGTTTACATGTCATTCTGATCTATGACTGTAATAAACTGATACTGACCCTCAGGTGGGCCATGGAGCGCCACCAGCTGAGTCACAAGACCCTCTAGAGCTGCCAAGGAATTTTTATATCCTTTTGAATGGGCCCACTGCTCAGGGGGAAACATAGAAAGCGAAGGCGTGACAGCTTCGGTTTAAGCAGCAAGAGAGTGAGACAAGCTGGCTCAGCAGTGCAGAGCATTCCTCCACAGTTCTAATCCTTGGCTTACTCCTCACAGCAGTGCCTCACGAGGGGCTCAGTTTATGTTTCCTGCTCTCAGTTCTCTTGGTTTGCCTTGATGCCATAAAGATCATAATTCTGGCTCCCCCTCTTTCCATCATGACCTTGCTGAAGCATTCAGGGGCCAAACTTTAGTGGGCGGAGCCTGCAAGCCACTGACATTGGCTATTTAAGGCCTTGCTGCCAGGAGCCAGGAAGGAGTCAGTGGGCTGTAGCGCCAGGCTGAGAAAGGGAGCGGAGAGGCCTGTGGAGCAGAGGATGAAGACTTGGGAGAAGCAAAAAATCATCCCCAGCCCTATGGAAGCTCCAAGGGGGAAGACTATCTGATGGCATGACCGACTAGGGAATGGGAACATCTGGCTGTACCCCCAAATGACTTCCTTTTTCTAAAGACAATTGTAGGTCTGTATTCTGATCATTCCTGTATTACACAGGTGGGAGCAGAAGCAAGGAGCTAGCCGCTTGCCTAAGGCCACCCAGTTTGTTTACAATTCAGCTGAGTTTTGAACTGTGAACTTCCAGCTCAGAAACCTTTCTCACAACTGCTGAGCACACTCACTCCCACTTGTGCTGCAGGATTCTTTCCATGTGCAGTGAGTCCACAAGCATCAAGCACAGCCATCAGCATTTACACACCACTCAACGATACTTCCTTGATGCCTCATCATGCTCACCATCACCAGCGATCAGGCCCTGATATTTCCTGGACAAGGATCCAACTCGTTTATTATCTTGTCAGGTTTGCTGGGAATTTCTTTCATGGGCTTATTCCTGCTTGGGGTCCACGCTGGAGCTGTGAAGTGACTTTGTATTCTCCCCCCACCCCCCCGCATAACCCTCCCCCATCAGCACAGGGCTAAGTACTGTACTGTTTTTATAAATGTCTCTTAGGCTTTGCCAGGGCACTGGCAGCAAAGCAGGCTTGGCAAGAGACAGGCCCCAGCTCTGTTCTGTGTCACGGAAGTAAGGGGAAGGGAGCCTGAAGGCCTAGTGCCAGAGCCACCTTCAGAAGGAATGTGACCAATCACCTCCCGGATGATGTCATTCCATGGCAGAGGCGCTTCTCTCTCCCCTAGCACTCACCGTGATGCCAACTCCAAGCATCAGTGTATTTTCCTCAGTCTGCTCCATGCACTGTAATAATTAAGTCAAGTGGAAAAAATATTGAAGAAAAGAACGGAGGAAAAACAGCATGTCGAGGCAGCTGGAGCCAGCAGCAGAGGCCCACTGAGAGCTATAAAGGGGCATTGTGTAGGGGCTACTCCTGACTCCAGGATATTTACTTCCCTGACAGAACTTGGAAAAGATGGGTAATAAGCCGTCCTTTATTTCCAGAGGTGCCCCTCAGAGTCACAGCTGCATAAAGCTCAGCCTTGGGGAGATGTGGGAACAGTGTGCCCAGTATCTCTCCAGCGGCACTTCCCACTCAATTGAATGGCCTTGAGACAGAAAAACAAAATTGCCTGTGTGCCAAAACGGCCATTGAGCGAGGAAAGAAGAGGCCACAGCAAAAACAGCTTGAAAGGGAAACGATGATTCCATGCATTTTAAAAAATGTATATTATGAAGCTGCCACCAGCGCAGCCTCCTTGGTTGAGCTACTGGAAAGAAAAAAAAACTTCTTTTGGGTTCACACAGAAGCAAAACAGGCTGCAGTTCTGAAAGAATTTTGCCAAGTTCAAAGTCAGAATATAGCAACAGGCCTGTCTCTGAAGACTGACTTGATGGTACCGGTGGAAAAAGGAAAAGGGAGTATTAAAAACCTGCCTAGAAGGCATACTGTCTGTCATCCCAGATAGATGAGAAATGCCTATAGTTACTGGTTGGTGAAGGAAGGACATTTTGAAAACATGACATTGCCTTATACTGAATCAAGGTATTGGTCCATCAATGTCAGTATTGTTTTCACAGACTGACAGCAGCTCTCCGGGGACTCAGGCAGAGGGGAGCCAGATACTTTTTTAACTGGAGATGCCAGAGATTGAACCAAGAATGCCAAACAAATGCTCTACCACTGAGGCAGGGTCCCTCCCTGTGTGTGTGCTCGCTTGAGTGTGCTCCCATTAACTTCTCCTGCATCTACAGAAAGAATCAGCCAGTGCATGATATAAATCCAGGCTAGATGCCACCTCTGTATGTGCAGGGAATTTTGTGTGTGGAAGAACATCAATCCCATGAGCAGACTAAAGCAATGCGGCCCAAACTCCGAGCTTCAGGTGCTGACATTTGCAGACTCCAAAGATTCCATCAGATTGTCAGCATTTCCAGCTTGTTTTGCCATGGGCTGGACTCATCGTCCACCTACACAGGAGCAGAAGATAACTTCTGCTGATGTGAGGAGGATTTGTGCTACTTGCAGCTCTGGGCTGTTCATGGTGTTCCCCACAGGCCCCTTGATCCTCAGAAGCAGTTTTGAAAAGGTGGGGGTGGAGCTGGGGAAAAATGGCTTCTGTAAGCAGAACTCTGCCGATGATTCACTGGATACTGCACATTCAAACATAACCTTCAAAGTGTATATCTGGGGCATGGAGACCAAACCTTATGAGGAAGGGGACTTGTGCTGTGGGATTCCTGATGGACTTGGGAATGTTTAGTCTGGAAAAGAAGAGGTTGAGGGGAGACATGATTCTTCTCTTGAAGTATTTAAAATGTTATCGCTTAGAGGAGGGCAGGGAGATGATCTGAGGAGAGGACTCACAATAATGGATATAAATTATGGGCAGAAAGGTACTGGCTGGGTATTAGGATTTTTTTTTCCCAGTAAGAGTTGTTCAGGGAGGTGGTGAGCTCCCCTTCATGGGCAGTCTTCAGGCAGTGGCTGGACAAAGAAGAAGAGTTTGGATTGATACCTCACCTTTCTTTCCTATAAGGAGACTCAAGGCAGCTCACAAACTCCTTTCCCTTCCTCTCTCCACAACAGGCACCCTGTGGGGTGGGTGAGACTGAGAGAGTTCTAAACGAGCTGTGACTAGCCCAAGGTCACTCAGCAGGAATACAGGAAACAAATCCAGTTCACCAGATAAGAGTCTGCCATTCATGTGGAGGAGTGGGGAATCAACCCAGTTCTCCAAACTAGAGTCCACTGCTCTTCACTCCACCGTTCTGGCTCTCTGTGACACTTGTCAGGGTTCTCTAGACTGATCCAGCATTGAGCAGGGGGTTGCACTATATGGCCCCTTCCAACTAGGGCCATATCTACTTAAAATGGTGCCCAGTGGTAGCCCGGGCGCCACACATTCCTCCCACAGTTGCACCTTGCACCAGAGCAGAAGGCAGCTGAAGGCCTGTGAACTCAGCTCACCCTGCCTGCAATCTGCACATGGAGATTGCTAATGAGCTGTCATCTCCACATGGAGGTTGGCTGTGGGGATGGCCCCACCTTGATCTCCATGTGGAGATGGGAGTAGCAAAGGCCAGGCTTGGATCCAATTCTAAGCTGCAGCCAGGCTCAGACTGAAGCTGGCTCCTTTCATCCAGCTGTATACTGTTGGCTCTTCCCTCCCCTTCCAACCCAAAATGGAGCTTAGGAGTGAAGCCTGCTTCCATCTCCACATGGAGATTGGGGGTGGGGCCATCCCCACACCCGACCACATAGAGATAGAGGTAGGGCGAGCTGGCCGACCCCATTCACTAAGGTGGGGCAAGTCAGGCTCACTGGCCTTTAACTGTGTCTGTATCCTAGGGGAAATCCAGACTGGGGCGCAATTAGGGGGTGGAGGCATAAATGCGCCCCCAACAAGAAGTGGTGCCTGGGGCTTGAAACCTCCCTTCCCCTCTTAGATTCGCCAGTGCTTCCATGATTTTATGATACTGTTTTGGCAGCAAATGCATAATTTCTAGAGCCAATTCTAATGGCTGTGGGGGAGCCCAAATGAGAAGGGGGACAAATTAACCCATTCTCTTTCTTATCTTGAGTCTTACTGTCATTATATGTTCCTAAAGTCAACTGTGGGAACACTGAATGAGGGGATAGAAGCTTGTGTCTATCTATGCCTTCACTCAATTTAGAATTAGGACAATATAGGTTGCAACTCAAAGAACACTTTCCTGGGAGTAAGGCCAACTGAATAAAATGAGAGTTATCTTGAGCAGATCTGCGAAGGATCGCTCCCATATTCTGGTTGTGCCTTAAAAGTTTTCCTCAATCCACATTGCTTGAAAGCTACTTCTAATTGTTTTTAATTCAGCTGTTCTGGTGCAGATGTCCCTGGAATGGTGACTACCTGGGCAGCTGTTCCAAGAACTTGTCCACCTGTAATAAATGCAATTCATCTGCCTCCAGATTATCTCAGTGCCTGGATGGCACCCAGTTGGACAGGTGACTGATGCTCTCTCTTGAGATGCAACTGCATTCTTTTCCTGCAAAAATGAAATAGTTTGAGAGGCCATTAGGGGCTGCTGTAGTTCAGAGTTTGGCTTGCTCCTTTTTTGCCCGGGACTATTTGTTCAAATGACAAAGCACCAAAACGCTATCAGCAAATCCATGTGAGGTGGAAACTGATCATTTCCAGTTTGCAAAACAGACAAATGGCATCTTCGTTTAAAAAAATAATTCTGAAAACATTTGGAATGTGTTAAGTTGGATATTCTTTTGACTTTGCTTACTATCTACCCTGAAGAAGAGACCTCCATCACTTGATAGCTTGTTTATTTAATGATGGCCCAGATGGCCCAGCCAAGCCCAATCTTGTCCGATTTCAAAAGCTACGTAGGGTCAACCCTGGTTAGTACTTGGATGGCTTGTTCACTACGGATGGGAGACCGCCACAGAAATTAGCATTGCTAAGTGAAGGCAGTCAGTGTGAAACCACCTCTGTTTTGCCTCTTACATTAAAACTCGTAGGGGTCGCCGTAAGTCAGCACTTCACAAACAACAATAGCATTATCGTATAGTAAT
Organism: Sphaerodactylus townsendi; assembly: GCF_021028975.2. NCBI lineage: Eukaryota > Metazoa > Chordata > Lepidosauria > Squamata > Sphaerodactylidae > Sphaerodactylus > Sphaerodactylus townsendi. The sequence goes on from NC_059435.1 coordinate 69,877,399, forward strand.
GTTTGCATATATTTTCTGTCCTCTCTGAGGGTGAATTTTAGCAGGCTCTGATACAGACCTCTTATGAATGAATCAATCAGGAAGTAAACATAAAGTGGAATTTTGTGGCACTTCAAAGACCAACACGTTTTTATCCAAACACAAGTGCACTTTGTGCACTTGTGTCTACCTCTCTGGAATCTGGAATTGCCGATACTCAGAGTGCTGAAGAGGATTGTGAGGTTGGCCTGGAAGGCGGCTGCAATTTTAAAGACACTTCCTTGGGACTCAAGCCCGTTGAACAACACGGGACATGTTTCGAAGTAGACTTCTTTAGGAACGCTCACAAGCTTTCTGACAGGTTGTGAGCCAGAGCCTCTGAAGGATGTGGGGGGAGAGCATGTCCTCTACTGATTTGGACTGGGGAACCTTTCAAGGGAAATGAGAAAAAAAATCACAATGTTAAAAGAACTTTGGAGAGCGAATTTCCAAGGGGGAATGGAGAAAAAAAATTCACCTCAAACTCACCAGCTTTAGCGTTTCAACTTGGATATCAGTTCTTTATGCATTAATTCAGTTTTATGAAATATAGTCTCTCCACACACAACCAATTATGTTAAATACACTTATTATTTTCTATAAAATTGTATCCTGAGGGAGTTGATGGCTGGAAAAGCTGATAAACCAGAGTCTGGTGACCCTATTTATTATCATTTTCCACTTTGACAGATTTCTAGCAGAGGCATTATGCCACTTGTTAGAGTATAGGGTCCCCCATTTACTAATAAAGAGATGGGTGCAAACCCTCCCTCCCATGGATAGAAGGGCACATCCACCAATGCAGAGAGTGGGGATTGCTGCTGATTTCCACTATCCCAATGTAGCCCCCTTCAACATCATTCCTGAGGGTCTTCCAACCCTCAGAAGTGGCTGGGGGAGGGGTACAGAGGACTGCAACAAGAAAGAGGCATCTGCAAAAGTCTTTTGTGTGACTAGAGGTCGTCTGCTTGCAATTTTTCAAATCCCAGCAAATATTTCAATAATGCTTTTCAACCATTATCGCTCAGAAAGCCATTCACAACAACAAAACAGTTTAAGACACCAACACCAGTTAAAACTACAATTAAATTAAAACGGCAACCAACAGTTACACACGAAAAGACAGTAGGACAGCAAATAACAGATAAAAAGAGAACAATTGCAAGGCCTGCAGAGCTTCCAAACAGGGAAGATCTGATCAAATAGAAAGAGGCAATTTAATCTGGTGATAAGGAATTCTATTTCAATGAGCCAAGAGAATGGGACTCAGCTAATCAGACTTGTTTTTAAAGTCATTGCTCAAAAGGGCATCGCCCAACCTAATACAATGGACTGAATTACAAATCCATTCTCAAATTAGTGGCCTATTCTGGGCAGAGTGACTAGCCTTGAATCAGGGTGACCTGAATGCGTCACTGGATTCCCTTGAACCACTCACTATCTCTGCTGAACATAGTGCATTTTTCATTTAAAAGAGATGTGTGTTAAGTGCCCTCAAGTCCCTTCTGGACTTATGGTGGCCCTATGAATTAATGACATGCACAGTGTGCCATCATTCAAAGTCTTGCTGGGTCTTGCAAATTGAGGGCCTTGGCTTGCTTTATACAGTCAGTCCATCTCATGTTGCATCTTCCTCTTTTCCTGCTGCCTTTGGCTTTTCTTAGCATTATTGTCTTGTCAGAATTACAGGTGGCTTTTCATAAAGCTTCCCCAGTGGACATTCTTTTCTTTTCTGGATCAGTCTCTGTCATAATCTCATGAATCACACATGCAAGAGAAGGGGACAGGAATAAGATGGCTGGCTGGAGCGCACCACTTGTGAATCATGGGAAAGATCATGTAAACGTACAAAATGTGGCCACCGTGGTGTAGTGGTAAAGAGCAGGTGGACTCTAATCTGGAGAACCGAGTTTGATTCCCCGCTCCTCCACATGAACAGTGGACTCTTATCTGGTGAACTGGATTTGTTTTCCCACTCCTCCACATGAATCCTGCAGGGTGATCTTGGACCAGTCACAGAACTCTCTCAGTCCCACCTACCTCACAAGCTGTCTGTTGTGGAGATAGGAAAGGAAAAGGAGTTTGTAAGCTGCCTTGAGACTCCTTACAGGAGAGAAAGGTGGAGTATAAATCCAAAATAATCATCCTGTTCTTCTAGGATGCCCCTGTGTTACAGCAGCCCTGAAAACAGCCAAAACACCAAGTGAAGAAAAGGAATGGAAGCATTTAGTTTTTTGTTTGCAGGGGTTAGGTTTGAATGTGAACTTTATCAGGCTGCTAACAAGACTAGAGATTCCTGCCCCCTTAATAGATGCAGGCAATAGCAAAACACCAGTGTTCATCTCTTGCCTTGAAAACCATACCGGCTCACCATAAGTCGGATGCAACGTCGCCCATCAAATGGGATGTTATTTATCAGGTGATGTCATCTACTTCGGTGCCAGAAAAAGCTCCAGCTGCCCACTTCTACACATTAAGCCTCCATGAAAGGGACAGGACATCTTTCTCCGGGCTTTTTGGCAACCCTAAGGAATATTCAGGGCTAGAATCTACAACCTGTTACATGAAGCTGGTTCATTCCATTCCACCACCTCAGTATTCTAACCATCTCACTTTTTGCCAGGCTTCAAACTGATGTTGAGGGATGAAGCAAAATTAAAAACAAAATCCTTGTCCCTGCGCAACACCTGTTGGGTGACCTCTTCCCAACAGAGGGCAAATTGGCAGGTTTTGCTTTTGCGGTTTCTTTTTAAGCGGAGGCCCTGCTGCCAAGTTGTCAGAAACCGAAATGGCCATCGTTCAGCTGCACGAGGCCACAACATCAGCTGAGGTGAAATTGAATTAGCCTGCTTGTTGAAAGGCTGGCAGCTTTCAGACTGATCACAGCATCCCCGCGATAATTAACACGCAGTCCCTATGGTGAGCCAGGTCATTTGTAGAGATGGGAAAAGGTATATCTCCAAAGTAACGTTCTTCCTTGGTTTAACTGTGGATTGGTTACATGCTCACTGCTAAGCAACACCTTAGCTGAGGGGGCTCAAGTAAAACTGCATTTCTTTCCGTTTGAGAGGGGGGATTCTAAATTTGAAAGATAAGTCAACATTAGGATGCTTCGCCCAAAACACCACTGGGTTGTGAAGCTGTCTGGTCTAATGAATGCTTACTTTGCAACATAAGGGAGTCTTCCTTGTCAGGAAAGCTGTGACTCCTAAATCTCACTTCCTAGATATGTGGGGATAGCTATGGTTTTTTTGTCCAAAGAAAGCACTGCAGCAGAGGTGTATAGGGAATAGTATGGATAGGTTTAAGTTAAAAAAAATTGGAGGTCAGTTCAAGAATGGTCATTCTGTCTCACAGAAATATCAACAATCCACAATTTGCTCAAAAAATGGCTTGCAGTCCAAAGACTGAGTAATCGAACCATTTACTGAGTAAGTAAAGTAAACCAGGTCTACCATGGGACTGTGGTACAAATCATGTCCCTACACCATATATGTGAATAGCTACATCATCAGCAAGCTTCTCTAAGCTGATTTGAAAACACACTAACAAACAGTGCAGAGATAAACATGGTCCAATTTGAATGGTGTGAATGAAATTATTTGAAACAATACTGAGGAACAGTGAAAATAATGATGAATTCATGAGCCATTGAAGATTTATCAAGTCAGACTAATAATACTGAATTCTGGTCACTCTTAGCAGCAACAGTATCTGTCGGTGTCGACAATTGATGCGATTTTTGGAAGCTCACAGAGAGCAGGATGGGGATCATCGACTTCGGGAGGACTTTGGTGCAGTGGTCTAAGGTGGACTTCCCCTTCATAAATCAAATCTGTTCAATGCCAATAATTTTTTTTTGCCAAAATCCAAGATGGTTTAATAGGAATTTGGCATACAGTTTGTCAGAGATCGCCAAGAGGCTGATTGGTCTGTAGTTCTGGCAGGTTGTGATTACTTTTTTAAAACAAGGGAATAATGGTGGCATTTGTCCAAAAGGATGGAACCAGGCCTAAATTATTCACCATAGTGAATAGAGCAGCTAATAGAAGAGACCACCAATTGGCAAATGATTTATAAAATTCAGCTGGGATGCCATCAGGACCAGGTGCCTTGTTAGATTTAAGATTATTGATTAATAGCCTTACTTCGCCTTCAGTAACTGGGGACCACCAGGAAGCACCACCAGCAGAAGGGTGATCGTCCCTATTGATGTTGTCAGGTTCATTACTGAGCAGGTCACAGAAACGCCTATGCCAGGTTTGAGAATCAATATTAGAGGCAAAAGGGACAGATGAACACTTCCCAGAAACCTCTGGAATCATTCGATTGAGCTGCTTGAATAATAGCACTCCACTTTACACTAATTTGCCTTCAAAGATTTTCACGTAGAAGGAGTGAGAGGTGGCTCTTAAGTATGAAATGTTCCTAAGGGAGGTGGTGAAACTACCTGAAAGGCTGCACGGGAATATTTCAGTCTCTCTTCCTGATCAGGACAATCTAGAATCGTCATTAGGAAAAAAGAAATGAACAAAAAATGTACCCAACCCAACCCAAATGTACCCAACCCAACCCTGTGTCTCAGGCCTATGGATCAAGGTAGGAACTCCATCAACCCCTCCCAGTAGCAGCCTGCAAATCATAGGCAACAATGTTCCCACAATTCCAGGCTCTTTGGAAGGTTGCCAGCTCCAGGTTGGGAAACAACTGGAGATTTGGGGTTGGAGCCTGGGGCTGGCAGGGTGTGGGGAATGGAGGAATCTCAGCAGGGTATGATTCCATAGAGTTCACCTTCCAGAGCAGCCATTTTCTCCATGGAAACAGATCTCTGTAGCCTGAAGATCAGTTGTAACTCCAAGAAAACCCACTGCAAGTTGGCAGCCCCATGTGTTCAAAACCCTAACTATGGAAAGTTTTTTTTTTTAGTTGATCAATCAGAATTATGATCCAACTGGAATATCCTAAGGGGTAACTGTGTTTATAATTTAGCCAACAAATGTAAATTATAACCCACATGTATTTCCTAACTAGATTCCTTGGCAGGTGATGCAATACAGAAGCCTGCGTCTTGCTGCCTCTAATTAGGCCTAGCAAGGATATCTGAGATTCAAAGCAAAAAAATAGTCTTCCAATCGCTGTGTGCTATTTCCAGAAGCTCATAAAAGGAAGCTAAGAGGAATACAATAAAAGATACGAAGTCCTTTGGGAAGATTATGAGCGGCAAAAAGTGCAGTATCTGAATGTATCCTTCTGTGTCTAAAGGGATTATCTTAAAACACGAAAGAGTCATGATAATCACAGTGATTCTGGAGATTACAGCTATTCTATTCTGCCCATCCTTGGGAAAGCCTGCTGCTACTCAAAGGGCCGTCCTGTGCTCGAGATGCCTGGAAAATTATTTGGGCTATGGGAAGCAACCAGCTTCTATTCATTAAAAAGTCTTATGGCTGGGAACTGGTCCTTTATCTTGCCGTAGTCCCATAAAGACAACCAGGAGTGACTGTAAATGTCTCCCTCATAGCGCATTACAGAAGACATTACAGGAAGACTGGGCTGGTGCCAGCCCTTCCGAGCTTAATGAATTTCTTTCAAGAAACTGCAAACACTGCACCGAGACCACCAGTGAATACCCTTCTAACAATCTTTTGGTAATCTTTCTAAGAAGTCGGTGCAATTGAATTCTGTCGCTTTCCCTCCTTGAGGAGCTCCAGTTGAGAGCGAAGCTCCCATATTTTTCATTGTGCAAACGAGATGTGGCACACCCCATGAAGGGTCACAGAGGGACGGCTCAGTGGAAGCCACGCTGCATCATCATAACTATCAGAGTAAAGATGGAAAATCCTCTCTGCTGCTCCACAAGAGAGCAAGAAAAATAATCAGTGTCATTTATCTAATTCACTTCTAACAACTTTATGAGCACATAAACCCAGAGTTACAAAAGGAGCAGATAATAATATTTCAGGGGTATTTATTTAGCTTGTTTCATAACTGCTGCAGGCTGAATTTTCTTTATAGATCCATACTGCCACCGTTAAAAAGGCTAATCTTGAGGAGATGACACGCTGCTCACACTCAGGATTTTAACACACAGGAAGGCAAGAATGCGACCAACCAGGGATTTTTTTTAAGTGGAAATTTTGGAGTTGCATAGTAAAATGCAATTGTAATTTACACACATAGCACATATTGATACAATACTCCTGTGGAGTCTGTAAGGAGCGTGTTTGGCAAGAAAAGGAGAAATGGCTGCACTTGATCAGGGTTCTAGAGGTGTCTCAAAGTCTCCATGTACTTTCCACATGCCAGCGTGGTGTAGTGGTTAAGAGCAGGTGTACTCTAATCTGGAGAATCGGGTTTGATTCCCCGCTGTGGCACTTGAGCTGTGGTGAACTAGATTCATTTGTGCACTCCAACACATGCCAGCTGGGTGACCTTGGGCTAGTCACAGTTCTTCGGAGCTCTCTCAGCCCCACCTACCTCACAGGGTGTTTGTTGTGAGGGGGGAAGGGAAAGGAGTTTGTAAGCCCCTTTGAGTTTCCTTACAGGAGAAAAAGGGGGGCTATACATCCAACTCTTATTATTAGTGTGTATGTGTGTTGTGTGCAGGTTGTTTTCAACTTATGATGATCCTGTGAATTTATGATGTCCAAAACATCCTATTATTCAGTCTTGCTCAGGTCTAGCAAACTGAAGACCATGGCTTCCTTTATTAAGTCATTTTCATAGGCCATTTTGTGTTTTTGTGTACGATGTCATCAAGTCATAGTCAACTCATGGCAACCCCTGATAGGGTTTTCAAGAAAAGAGAATACAGTGGAACCTCGGTTTTCGTTGGTAATCTGTCCGAAAAGAATCGATGAAAACCAAAACCGATGAAAACCAAGGCAAACTTTTCCATAGGAATCAATGTAAATCCAATTAATCCGTTCTAGGCATTCCAAAAAACATACCAAAAACACATTTTTGGTGAATAAACATAGTGTTTAATGCTGAAAGCAGTAACAAAGAATAACACTAGGACCAGCTTCAGAGCCAGTGGACCAATGTCGCACCAGAAAGCTGTCCAAAGAGGTCTGTTTCTGATGCCTCTTTAAGATTTGTCTGAAATGGGGCGAGACATTGTCATTAAACAAGTTGCAGACACGGCCTGCAACAGCTTTGTCCAGGTGGTTTTTCTCCACAAACCCTTGCACCTTACTGCAAATCGATGAAAACCGAGGCAAATCGATGAAAACCGAGACAAATTTTTCACTGAAAAAATCGATGAAAACCGAAACTGATGAAAACTGAAGGCAATGAAAACCGAGGTCCCACTGTAACAGGGTGGCCTGCCATTGCTGCCTCCACTTAGGATTCTGCTTAGCTTCTGACATCTGACAGGATCAGGGTTGGCCATCCAGATCTGGGCAGAACACTTTTTACACCATCTAATATAATAATGTAGCATCTTTTGTGTGACTGGAATTTTTCAGTGGCACAGGTTTTTTTTTTCCTGAACTGCATTTTTTGTTCTTACCAAAACTGAACATTTTGTGTCTGGTTGCACATGGTGAGGGCAAATAAAACAAACTTTCATACTGGCACCTCATTCAAGGAAACTTCAACTACTTTACAACATATTTCTGCACCTGTTTCTTATACAACAGAGAGGTTTTCCAGCCCCAGTGCTCATCTTCCCAAATAATATTATACAAGGGCCCCTTCCACACACACAAAATAATGCATTTTCAAACCACTTTCACAACTGTTTGCAAGTGGATTTTGCCATTCCGCACAGCTTCAAAGAGCACTGAAAGCAGTTTGAAAGTGCATTATTCTGCATGTGCGGAATGAGCCAAGTAATACCAAAATAAGCCCATTGAGGCTGATGTGGGCCTACTCCAGGTTCTGAATTTTCTAGGCAAATCTCAGAAGAATTCTTAAAGAGGGAACGTTTAATCGGATTTTATAGGTTCGTAAGCTCAAGCATTTAAAACTAATTTTTAACTGTTAAATGGGTCCCAGCATCGAAGTTTAAAGGTATAAAATCCAAAATTAGAGAAAGATAATACACTGTTGTTTTGAAATGTTATGAATCTTCTAATTGACAGAACAAAAGGAGTTCATGATACATCATTTGGCGCACCAAATTCCAGGCAGGTATCATCCAAATTCCTGCTAATTGCAAGTAGAAAATGACATCCGTTAAAGGGGAGAAAAATCAGCAGTTCAGAAATGCCTAGTTAACAACTTGTTTTTGAGCCAGTCTCCTTTGTAAATTTTTTATTTTTAATATAATTTTATTTCAACTATTTAAAAAGGCAAACAAAGCAAGAACTAAAAATGCACACAAAAACAATACATTGAAGGAAAAGGGAAGGGCTTACGATTTCCTCTTTGCCAAATATTAACACAGTTTAAAAGTTGCAAATATGAAATCGTAAGTTATCATTCAGTTAACTCAATTATAATCCGCAAATCAGTTTACAGTTATAAATTATAATTCCATTAAGTATTGATTATTGCTAACGGCGGACGATTCACACTTTTCTCTAGTACAGTGGTGGCGGACCTTTGGCACTCCAGACGTTATGGACTACAATTCCCATCAGCCCCTTCCAGCAGGGCCAATTGGCCATGCTGGAAGGGGCTGATGGGAATTGTAGTCCATAACACCTGGAGTGCCAAAGGTTCGCCACCACTGCTCTAGTATATACATCTTCTTATTTTCGAAGTCCTCAGATCATCATTTTCTTATTCTCCTAGTCATCAAATCCACCAAAGAGGGATCTGGTGAGGGATTTATGGTGCGCTGACACCTCTGAAACTGCGGAGGAGCGTTGTGGCTGGAATGCCACCTGGAATGGTAATTTCACGTGAGTAAATCACTCTGGACTAAAGAGAGATCAGGAGATAACCCATAGTGCCAGTCTCTGTCTGATGGCATTTCAAATTGGCAGAAGACACAGAGATGAGTATGTGTGAGAAAGGATTAAAGCAGTTGCTGGATGGAAATTGGTTTATGCAGAGCTAGGAAAGGCTACTCAAGCTGGCAGCACCACTACCAGACCTACAAGGGGCTTGGGAATGTTCAGTGTGGAGAAAAGGAGGTTGAGAGGGGACATGGTTGCTCTCTTTAAGTATCTGAAAGGCTGTCCGTTCGAGGAGGGCAGCAGATGATAGGACTTGAAATAATGGGTGTGAATGACAGGCAGCCAGGGCACTATCAGCTGAACATTAGAAAAAATGTTTACAGTGAGAATAGTTCAGCAGTGGAATCAGCTACCTAGGGAGGTGCTGAGCTTCTCTCTGGCAGTTATTAAGCAGTGGCTGGATGACTGTTTGTCAGGGATGCTTTAGGCCAGTGGTGACAAACCTATGGCATGCGTGCCAGAGGTGGCACTCAGAGCCCTCTCTGTGGGCACGCGTGCACAGAGTTCGTCATGTGGGGGGGGTAGAAAATCGCCCGCCCCCCCCCACATACATCTAGCTGGGCTGTTGGGCACGACGGGTGCACACCACGGCGAGCAGGGAGGACTGGTGGGTCTGGTGCCTGTGTTCCGGGGGGCTGCTGCCGGGGGGGGGGGCAGAGGCAGAGGAGGCAGAGATGCTAGAGAGTTGCAAAGTTGTGCACACGGGACTTGCTGGAGGCTAGAGCAGGCTGGCCCCTGCTGGAGGGGATGGGGTAGAGGTGCTGTTGCAGCACAGGGCAGAGCTAGGCGGGTGCATGCAGGACCTGCTGGAGGCTGGAGCAGGCTAGCTGCTGCTGCTCAAGGGGTTGAACAAACAAAACATGTGCCTTTCCAAACACCAGGGAAATGCTCAGGCCCAAGTTTTTTGCCGATCGCCTGGGCAGATCAAGCCTAGGGAGGAGGAACCAAGATGCATTTAGGGTTTTTTTAAAAAGCACACCAAGGTCTTTGCTAGAACTGCAATTATTTTTCTATTCCTGTGCATTTTTGTGGGAAGTCAAGTGCTGTGATGACATGTGAAGGAAAAACTGCAGATCAGATGGCTGCTCCACAAGTTTAGCTTTCCTGACGTTATCCCACCCCTCGCACAGCATTCTTGCTTAGGATTGCCTTCCTTGACTGCCTTTTTACTTCTATTTGGTGGGGGGGGTGGGGGTTATTGGGTTTCAGAAAGCGAAAATTTTACTTCCCTTTCCCCCCACACCCCTCCCCCTTCTCCTGCCAGGCCCCCCAGTGTGTAATAGTGTAATTATTTCAGGGAGATTATTAGCATTAAACCTAAGACCTAGTTTTGGGGAAGCAGTGTAGGTAACCCTGTTAAGAGCTGTTAAACCCCACTGATTTTCATGCAAAGAACTAAAGCGCAATCCTTTACCTGGGAGTAAGCTTGGTAGCTGGCAGTGGGTCTTGCTTCTCAGTAAACCCTCCTAGGGTTGTGATTCACCCATTCAAAACGTTGCACGGTTGCTTCAAAGCAAAGCCACCGACTACCACCAAGCTTACTCCCGAGTAATGGGCACCTCGGAGCCAACCGTTTTTCCTAAATTAAAATCTCAATATTCAGGTTAAATTGCCGTGTTGGCACTTTGTGATAAATAAGTGAGTTTTGGGTTGCAGTTTGGGCACTTGGTCTCGAAAAAGTTTGCCATCACTGCTTTAGGCTGATCCTGCATTGAGCAGGGGGTTGGACTAAATGGCCTATATGGTCTCTTCCACCTCTATGATTGTATCCTAGCTTAGGGTGCCACTTCAGTGTAGCAACCTGAGAGTCTGCAAAGGTGTCCCGCAGTGTCCAGTAAGATGGAATGTCTATGCAGCTTTCATGGGCTGAAAATCAAAAAACATTCCAGATTTCATTCCCAAAGTCTGGGCTCACATAGCCAAGTGGTAATATTGAACTTTGCCAGGACATTTTTGAGGATTTACACAAATCCCTCTTCTGGAAGAGAATTATGTACATGGTGCCTTGGCCAAACATACCCATGAAGAACGCAAAAGTGAATAGGATACCTTTTAAATACGCTGCTCCATGGCATGTGTATAGTGTTAAGCTAAACTGGCTAGAGATTTATACAAATGAAGAAATGTAAGAGATTAATGGATTATACAGTGCAAATCGATGCAGTCATCTAATCTGAGACATCGTATTGATACATTGTAAATGTTAGGCTGTTGTTGGCTGCCCTGAGCCCAGCTCTTGCCAGGAAATGGTGGAGTAGAAATTGAATAAAATAAATAAACCCAATATGCAATGTACTATGACTAGGATTTCAGAAACAAACATACGATCTTAGATATGACATGTAATGCAGATACAATACAGAAAAAAATGGTATTATGTTAGTAAATAATGGAGCAACAAGCAGGATAATGCGTACAGCAGATAGATGTGTCCTGTATACCATAGGATAGTTCACAATTCTTTTCACTTTCCAGGTGGCTTCCTGAGCCACTCTGTTATACTATAATTTTATTGTGTAAAGTATTGACTTATGGTGACCCCATAGGGTTTTCAAGGCAAGAGACATTCAGAGGTGGTTTGCCATCGCCTGCCTCTGCATGATGATTCTAGTATTCCTTGGACATCTCCTATCTAAATGCTAGCCAATGTCAAGACTGAGAGTATTGGACTAGTCCAAAGAGATATGCCCAGCAAGTTGCCAAGTCCTAATAGCTTTACAGAAATGCCCTCCTGAACAATGTGAATACGAATTAATACATGGAGAAGAATCAGGGATCCATTTGCTGGCCCCATGTTTGCAGAGTATTATGGGAGTACACCCAAACTCAAGTACAGATGTGCAGTCTGTACCATGCAGAAATGAAGAATGTTACAGAGTATGTGTAGTAAGCCTGTAACGGAATGTTCTACTACATAAACATAGACCTCCTGTGCAAGTCGATGTTGGAAAATGTTATGGGTTGGGCCAGTGGGCACAACCCTGACCTCCTTCTTTTGCATACTCCCTTGTGCTCAAATTATTGTCTGCATAGAGATGATGATGAATTTCCAAATGCTGTTTTGTTTTTCTGTTATTTTTATGCATTGCCAACATGCAATATAATGTTATTCATACAGTCACACTCTATTTTCACTTTTGTAGGTTAAGGCAAATGTAGAGCCCGTGTCCTTGCTTGCTCACTTGCTCACTGCCAACATGGCTGGCATTACAAAGACCGAGGTGGATCAGATTGCTAACCCAGTGACGGACCCAGGTGTTTCCATCAGGTGCCTTGTACAACATAACCCAGAGGCCAGAATATAGAACTGTGGCTGCAGGGATGAATGAGAGGTGGAGGCTGGAGAACTCCCAGAATTACAGCTGCTCTCCAGACTACAGAGACGGCTTACTTATTCATTATTTATTTAAGACATTTATTCCATTTCTCCTGGAGAAAATGGCTGCTTTGGAAGGTGGACTGTGTGCCATTGTACTCGACCAAGATCTTTCCCCTCTCTAACCCCTGCCCTCCAGAGGCTGTACCCTCAAATCTCCAGATATTTCTGAACCTAGTTGGTAACCTGTGTGGCCAGCACAGAATATTCATTCCTCATATCTAAGAATTAGGTCATTAGAGATTTTGGTGTGCCAGCCACCCTACTGTCCAGCAGATATTTTACAGAGAGTGTTGAAGTGTACCTTGGTTCAGAGCAGACATGAGCAATAGCATTTCTCGTTATTTTATGAAGGTATCTAATGAAGGGAGCTTTGATGCCCAAAACTCCTTTTGACCGCTAAGGTACTACTGGACTCAAACAAAAACTTGCAGGCTGCATTTGCTGACAGTCATAATAAATGGGGTGATACTGGTAATCCCTAGGCAAAAGCTGCACTGTTTCCACTGTTTCCTCAGTGTGTTCTCAAACCAGTTGACCAGATTGTTCTCCCTCCTCCATTTTATTCTCTAAAACCTGGTTTTCTGATTAGAGCCCACTTGCCCTTAACCACAATGCTACAGGAAGTGTTCCCCATTTACCTAGAGGACTGTGTATTTTAAATGATCTATGTTAAAAATTAAATATGTAAATCTATTATCAGTTGAAACATGCATGTACTTTTGTTTTACACATCTATCAGATATTTTTTATGAAACTGTAACGTAATGCATAGCAATTAATGTCAAACATGCTTAAAACTTTTGGGCGCTTGGGCCACTCACATACCCGCAGCCCAACCTACTGCACAGTGATATCATGAGGATAAAATAGAGGAAAGAAGAATGACTGGAGCCACTCTGGGTCCTCCAAGGGAAAGATTGGTGGGTTACAAATGAAGCAAATAAATAAACAAATCATATTAACTTGTGGGGAGAGAGCCAGTATGGTGTAGTAGTTATATGCACTGGACTCTAATCTGGGGGATCAGGTTCAGTTCCCCACTATTTCACATGAAGCCTGCTGGGCAACCATGGGCCACTCACTGTCCTTCAAAACTCTCTCGGCCCACATGGAGGAAAACAATAGCAAACCACTCTTGAAGGTCCCTTGCCTTGAGACACTGTGGGCTCACCATACATCAGCTGTGGTGATGGCACTTTACCACACCACCAATTTGAGGAAGCAGCCTAGTAAAATTAGCCTATAAATTGACTGGACTGGGCACAAAATCTATTCTCAGCCCACCTCCTCCCCCTCCCCCATTTTATTTTAAACTAGCGGGGCCCGGCCACGCGTTGCTGTGGCTTATTGTGGTGAAATGGGAAAGGAACAGTAGCAGCAAATCAATTGCAGAGGCCAGCAGTACGTGCTCATGCAAATACGCAGCCTGATACTGTGCAATGTCAGTGATGTGTGTGCCCGCATTCCTTGTGGGGGGAATGGAAAGGCACGCCTCCCACACATCTAGGCTGGCTGGTCATGATCCTTTACCTGGGAGTAAGTTTGGTTGCTGGCAATGGGTGTTGCTTCTGAGGAAACCCTCTGAGGGGCGCGATGCAGTCATTCAGAGTATGTCACGGTTGCTGTACCGAGCTTACTCCTGAGTAATGCATGCCTGGTTTTCTTAACCGTAACCGCAGTATTCAGGGAATCTAGGGTGCCTGGCCCCTCCCTCCCGTCCCTTGCATGTCACCCCTCACTCTCTCCCCTCCCTCACTTCTCTTCCCTTGCATGCCACCCCTCCCCCTCCTTCCCTTCCCTCTCCCTCGTGTGTGTGTGTGTGTGTGTGTGTGTGTGTGTGTGTGTGTGTGTGTGTTTCACTTCCAGTCGAGTTACTGCCTATGTACTGTTTCCACTGCTCATTTCTGGCCGTCTGAGTGAACATTCTACGCAGCATGAACATTCTAAGGGTGACAGTTACACAGAGGCAGCTGCATGTCCTTCACCATGGAGCGCCAGGAAAAAGGCGTTTTACCTGGGCCAGGTGTGAAATTTCAGGTATGTGAACAGCTAAAAACACTCTCGCCTGGCTGACTATGGTGGCTGGGAATTTTCAGAGGAATTGGCCCAGCAGTTACTGTATATATAGATATTTCCCCCTTTCTGAAACTCACAGCAATCAACAATGCAGCAGATGGATTGTGAGAATGCAGATTATAACAGTCCACATTAACAAAAATAGGAGTATCAAATTAAAGAATGAGTTAGGGGCTGAATGCTTTTTCAAAAAGGAGTTATAGTGGATCCTACTTGGTCTTTGTGTACACACACAATCCCACGGAGAAACTCTTAAAGTATAAGGATACGGGTGAAAAGATTCTGTAGATCATTTTGGTAGCGTGTTGCAGGGACAGCGATGTATGTAGATGTATAGATGCATATGCCTTTAAGAGAACCCGCACAATCTAGTTTCTGATTCCCCCATCAGGGCGAGTAGGGAGAGGCCTCGCTCAATTCTAATCCTGAGTCTGCAGGTGGAAGTTCCAAGTGGCTGCAAAGGCGGCCTTTGCTGAAGTTGCCGGAGTTGCCTGCGTGCAATCGGAGGAGGTAAACAATCCCACACACCCCGCACCCCAAAGGATATTACAGGGCATGCCCATGAATGACAGCTGTCACTCAGCACAGGCCCAAGCCTGACGTGACCCTCGCAAAGGGGGCGAGCGCTTTCCCGCAGGACTTTGCCCTCAAGCAGCCAAGGCGGGGCTTCCCTTCTTCAAGCGCCCAGCGGCTCTGCCTGACATTTAAATCAAGCCTGAATTGCAATGGCCGGGAGGAGGAGGGGGCGCGCTGGAGAGCCTGCCAGTCCCGCGGACCGAACAGCCTCCCTCTCTGTGCCCTGCCTGGCGTTGCACGAGTTTCCAAATATCTCCACGTGTCCAGGAGCCCCCACCCCACCCCCCGGCTTCCCCACCAGCCCCGCCGCAAAGCAGCTCGTCCGGGAGATCGCCGGACCCATCACCGCCCTCCCTCAGAGGGAGGTCCTTCCGCGCAAAATAGTGCCGTTGCTAGTCTTGGGGGTTTTCGGCGAAGAAAAAAGGAGACTTCCCCGGGAAGGGCGAGAAGAAGGGACTACGGGGCTACTCGGCGGATGGGACGGGGGCAAAGGAGGCCGGCGGGATTGCCCTGCGGGGTTTACGCCAGTCGCCCTGAACATCTGGAGCAGCCGGGCGCGCGTCCCCGGAGCTGGCCCGGGGAAGGGCACCCCCGCGCTGCGGCGGCCAAGCCCCTTCCTGCCCACGCCTTGGAGAGGTGGCTACTGCCGAGCGGTGTCGGGCAAAGAGCCAAGGCGCGTCCCTCCCCTCCGTCCGCCGCTCTCCCACCCAAGGAGGGGGAGGGAGGCAGGCTGCCCATTCTGCCCTCCCTCCTTCCCTCGGCGGGGAGGAGGCGCGTCCGGGTGCCAGAAGCGCCTGCCCGTGGAGAGGGCGCGGCCTGGCCGGGAGGCCGCCTGGAGCGGAGCGTGTTCCCCCCTGGTGCGCGCGCGGCCTCCGGGGGCCCCTGCTCGGGGAAAGGCTTGACCTACTTCGGCCTCTCCTGGGTCGGGCAGGTGGAGGGCCTGGCGCCGCAAGCCCTGCTTGGGACCTCCCGCCCGGCAGGCGCCTCCGGGAAAAACGCGCCCGCGCTCTGCTGCTCTTCGGGAAAGCCCAGCGGCACCTTCAGGACTCCAGCCGGGTCCAGTAAAGGGTCCGAATCGTCCTCCCCTCGGTCCATTTTTCATTAAGCGACCCACGGTGATCTCTGGACGGGTCCAGACCACACACCCGCAGGGCACAAAACCCTGGCGACACTTCTTGGACCCGTTCCGGCTGCCCTTTGGGTCCGACCAGATGGATCCAGTTCTGAGAACTGAGTAGGCTGAAGAGATGCATCGGCATCACTTACAAGCAGGATGCTCCAAGTTGCATCTTATTCTCGCTTTTGTTGAGGGGGAGAGGCAGGCTGGGCGCCTGTCTAGGAGATCCATCCATTTGAGTAATGGCACCCCCATTCTAGGAAAAGTGGAAGGCAGCAGGAAAAGGTTAACCACCAACCTGCTGCTTCTGTTTCTTGATGATGCTAAAGTGTGATCAGCCAGTATTGGGTGATAACTCTTCTGTTTCCCAAGCAATTGATGAGGTATAAAACAGCCACCAGGCTTCTGGTTGAGGCCTATATAATTACGTCTGTTTCTGGCCCCAATCCTGGTTTTAAGCTTTAAGTTCTAAGTAGATTCTAATTTTAGTTGTATTTTAACTAGTCTTGGACTTGATTTTAATTATTAGCAGCAGTTTTAATTGTTTATTAAATTGAGTTTTGTTATGTTATATTACTGTAAGCCGCCCTGAGTTATTTTGGAGAGGGCAGCATGGAGGCCTCCATGGTTCGGCTGGCCTCTACCCAGGCCAGGGCTTTTACGGCTCTGACCCCTGTCTGGTGGAACACTCTTCCATCAAATGTGCGAGCCCTGCAGGATCTTGGTGAATTTCACAGGGCCTACAAAACCGTATTGTTCCTCCAGACCTTTGGTGAGGCCAGCCACCGATTCCCCCTCCCAGATGCCCCTGTGTTGCGTGCTATACCATCTTCGGCAGGCCCGATATAACATCTGTTCAGCACTGTCTGTCCCCTCCCGGCCTTTAGACCGGGCATCACCATTATTGCAGCATTGTTGCACTGTATATGTAATGCTGCTCTGTTTTTATAGAGTTCTTAGTATGATTTTAAATTATTTATTGTGTATTATTGTTGATCTATGGTTTGATGTACACTGCCCAGATCCCTTCGGGGGTGGGCAGTTCCTAAATCTAATTAATAATAAATAAATAAATAAATAAAAATTTAATCAAATAAATAAATAAGACTGAAAACCTAGAAGTAAACAACTACAAATACAGTAAACATTGTGCTGCAATGTTATAGTAACATTTATTTACCACACAGCATTCCAATGAAGGCAAAAAAATCCTTCATTCGAATGTCTGTAATGGTACAAAAAAGCAATGGAAGATCACACCTGCAAGTTTACAATATGCTTGACCCAGCACAATTGCAAACATGCCCTTCACCACCACGTCCAGCTTTACTGTGGGTGAAGGGTCATCAAGTTGCAGCCAGAATATGGCGATCCCATAGGGTTTTCAAGGCCAGAGACACACAGAGGTAGTTTGCCTTTGCCTGCCTCTGCATAGCATCCCTGGACTTCCTTGGTTGTCTCCTTCTCATCCAAATAAATACTAACCAGGGATGACCATGCTTAGCTTCTGAGATTTGACAATATAAATGGGTGGGATCTCTAAAGCAGAGCATTGGGGCTCTGTTTGTAGATTTGCTGATATTCATTCGTTAGTTATCATGGTTGTCTGACCTTGATTCCCTCTAATGCGCTAGTCCTCCGAAGGATGCATTCACACCATGATGGTTGTGCAACGTTTTATAGACCATTTTTAGAAAGCTTGTTTTGAGCTCCAGATGTTGCACAACCAAGAAGCACTCACATGATGGTGCTGTTGTGAAATAGTTTGGGCAGGGAAGAAATCTCATGGAAACAGCACACTCCCTATTCACAGCCTTATCGTAATCCTGTTGACTTGAAAGTAGGCCCCCTTGATTTATAATAAGACTGATACCCAAGCAAACAAGCTTTGAATTCCAAGCCAGTCCTGAACCCTTTTTGCCATAAAGTCAGAGCTGACATATGGTGACTCCATAAGAGATATTTTCAAGGCAAGAGATATTTAGAGGTGGTTTGCCATTGCCTGCCTCTGTGGAACAATCCTTGATAGTCTCCCATCCGAATATTGACAGGGCTGTCTGTGCTTAGCTTTTGAGAGCTGCCAAGATCAGGCTAGCCTGGGCTATCCAGGTTCCAGTTACTCCGTAATAAATAGCACAGTGCTCGGTGAATTTGATCCCAAGAAAACATGCGTAGGAGTACAGTCTTAATTGTGCCTCTAGGAGGTGCCCTTTTATAGCACCACAATAAGCACACACTTCTTTGCGACATTTTGTGAAATTAAGATTTTATTTATTTTATTTATTATTAAATTTATACACCGCCCTCCCCCAAAGGGCTCAGGGCGGTTTTCAACAGAAATAGTAAGCACATCATACAATGATGGTAATACACTTTAAAATACAATAGTCAATCGTAAAACATGTCAAACAACAACACAGCAGAACAGATGGCGTCCAATAATTAAAACTCCCCTTAAGAGGGAACAGCAAAGCCCCAGTTGTTAAAATAAAAGGGGGGCAGGGAGGGGGCATCGGCATCAGCGGCTGGTCTCTCCAAAAGCCCGGCGGAATAGCTCAGTCTTACAGGCCCTGCAAAACTCGTTAAGGTCCCGCAGGGCCCGGACAGCTGGCGGGAGAGCATTCCACCAGGCAGGGGCCAGGGCTGTAAAGGGCCTGGCCCGGGTGGAGGCCAGGAACCACCAGCAAATTGGCCTCTGCCGAACGCAGAGGCTGAGATGGGACATATCTCCCTTGTGACATTCTCCCTTGTATCACTTGTGATTACTTCCTGGTGTTATCATACGAGTATGGCACAGTGCAGTATTGTGGAAATTGGGATAACGTACATGCAATGTAATTGTTGCAGTTTTCTGAGTCCACTGACTTAAGTGGATTAAGAAGGATGACATTCTTGCTTAGTACTGAACCGTGGGGCAGTTTGCCATTATATAGAGGCCAAATGTGCTTTGGATGTGAGACAATGTACTATCTGCCACTTAGTAACAGCGATGAATTGTTGCTGCACTTCAGAGAATGGACATGAGTTTTATATTCATGTAACAGTAAAACTCTTATGTAAAAACTTATGCAGAGATAAAAATTAAAATACATACAAACCAGCAGAAGAGCCTTTCAAACACCATAGATGTATTATCCACACTTGGACAATGGTGTAACTAGGAGGGGCATGAGAGGGCTAGAGACCCAATCGCCACTCACCTAGGTTGCACGGAGGGTGCATTTGGCTGCTTGCCCACCCTGCTTGCCTCCCATCCTGCTCTGGTTAGTACTTAGATGGGAGACCACCAAGGAAGTCTAGGGTTGCTTTGCAAAGGTAGGCAATAGCAACCACCTCTAAACATCTCTTGTCTGAAAACCCTATGGGGCCACCATAAGTTGACTGTGATTTGATGGCACTTTCCACCATGCCAGATCAGACCAGCATTGTTTCTAGAGCGGCCACATGGGAGCCCATAGGGCCCAATGACGACAGTGACAGCTCCCAGCATCTGATAATCAAATGTCCCATTCAGATCTATCCTCCATAGATCTTTTCAACTAGCTTTGAAATTTAAGTAGCTATGACCACATCTTGAGGCAGGGAATTTAAAAAGTCAACTAAACATGCCTGTGTTCATCACTTTTATTAGCTATTTTTTTTATTCCTGTTGCCAAACTGTTCCTTAACACCTGTTCATTTATGGTACTGGAACTGTCTGTTGTAGTGTGCAATATGTGCTATCAGGAGGAAAGACAAGTTGTTGTTGCTAAATTTGCACTAGGATTTGAGGCAGGAATTGCTATTAGAAAATTGGCTGAGGCTTAGATGTCTTTTTGCCGTTTCAGGGGCCTGTTCATAAGAGCTTGGATGTAGCACTTATGGATGTGAAGTATCAGTTCCATAGTCCCAATCTTACCTTGGTTATGACCTAACCAGGTGAGATTAGGCAAACTGCTTTATCTCAGCCATCCATTTACAATGGGGGGATAGCAACAGTGGTCTATCTTATACTTCTGTTGTAAGGCTTACTGAGATCATGTACCAGAAGGATAATCTCCTCCAATGCTATCCAGCCTGCAAGTTGGGATCTGGTTCTCCAGCCCTGCTCTCTACGACCTGCCTTCAGAGGTGAGGCAGGCGGCAACTAGAGACAGGGCATTTTGTGTAGTGGCACCTCACTTTTGGAATGCCCTCCCATTTGAAGTTTGCCTGGTG
This sequence comes from Sphaerodactylus townsendi, assembly GCF_021028975.2. Classification (NCBI taxonomy): domain Eukaryota; kingdom Metazoa; phylum Chordata; class Lepidosauria; order Squamata; family Sphaerodactylidae; genus Sphaerodactylus; species Sphaerodactylus townsendi. The sequence goes on from NC_059435.1 coordinate 69,897,674, forward strand.
CCTACTTTCCTTTCCTTCAGGCACCAGCCTAAAACACATCTTTTTAACTGAGGCTTTTAATTAGGGGGTTTATCTCACCGGTTTTGTAATGGTCTGTTCTCTTTTATGCAGTTTTTATGTTGTTTATATCTAATGGCTTGTGTTTTTAATGGCTGGCTTTTCATCTTGTTTTATCCAGCAGGACTCTAAAGAGGGGACATAGAAATATGAATAAATATTGAAATATTGAATGCTAAGAGATTTGAACACTAACCCCAACTATATTAATTATTATACACGATTGTTACATCTGGAACAATGGTAAGAATATCTAAGGTATAACTGTAGTTACACTAGACAGGTGTGTTTACTTGCTACCTTTCTGCTTTAGAAAGGTATCCAAGGCAATTCACAATTTCAAAACCATAAAAGACTTCATAAACTCATTAATATAGTTCATGTCATTAAAAGCCAACCAGGTTTAAGCATATTTCAGAGTCCAATAAAACTGCCACCAGCCATCTTTCATAGGCCTTGCAAATGTTTAAAAGAACATATTCAACTACCTCCACCAAGACTTCTCTCCCAGAGGAAGGAGCTCCATAGCCTAGGAAATCGATTCCCCAAACACCCCCATGACACAAAACTTTAGCAAATTCTAACGCCTTGTGAGAACACTGGAAAAATAATACAGTCGGTCACTACTCCCTTCCCCAAAGTTCTGGAAACCGAATTATTTAAATCATATACATTTTTTTTTCATTTTCAAGATTTAAACTTTTGGGTTTTGTTTGCTAGTTTTTCATAAAACCAAGATGTAGTAGTGGTCATTAAGAAACAGGGAGGGAAGGGTTAAAGATTAGGGTCCTGCTGTAAGCTTAAACGTAGGCACTCTCCTATGAGCGAGCCTCGCTGAATAACACTTCCAAGTAGACCTGTTTAAGATTGTTCCCTAAACCATAACCTCTTTAACACTGGAGGTTCCACATGCCTCTGCCCTTCTCATATGTTTGTTCTTAAAGGGTTGTCAAACTTCTTTATTGGCCTGGAAGACTTAAGGTTTGGGGAGGGGGATAAACCTGGGGATTTCAGGTTGCGAAATTCTGATCCACATATCAAACGCTATACTTGCACAGCAAAACTGGGGACATGCAGAGTCCCTACAGCTTGTGCTGGCGACCTCATGCAGATTTCCCCAAACCTTTCTCTCTAAATTAACTGTGACCCAAATACAGGCTAAAGAACCGAAAGAAACAGAAATGTGCCCGCACACTAGGGACAGAAAATTAGGCTGGAATGTAAATTATTTATCCAAGAGCCTATCTTGTGGATGCTTCTGAGAGTACCCATTATTATAATAGTGCTACGTCTGTGGTTATTTCAAATGCGCGCTCGCCAAGTCATCTGTGTACCTATGGCTCATTGAAAAGCTCCAGGCTTAATTCTTTTCATTGCTCATAACTTAGTTGCATGACTCAGCAGTTGTGGTAACTTACACAGCATAACTGAAACCTCAAGCTATTACCTGAAAGGGGGAAGGGATGAATATTCTTAAAAGGGCGAGGATTTAAAAAGGAACAGAGTAGGTTCTCTTGGAGCAGAGGGCGGGGGCAGTGTTAGGTTGGGTGAACCAGATTGCTCAGCGACTCCAGAAAAACAAAAAAGTTCTTCCTGTTTGCACAGTCTTATTCTGCAACTATTTGCAAAATAAAATCCCCAGGTTGGGGACAGGTGGGATTGGGGACAGGGGAGAAGTATTGATTGGCCTTGAGCACATGGGCACACCCCACATCTTGTGCCTCCCCTTCAGCTACGCAGTTCTGGCTTTCCCAAAAACTGAATCCACCATCCCCACACCTTCACACTGGCAGGGGCATCAAACAGGCGTCTCCCTGCTCTGAGCCAGCTGTAGCTGTGCTCTGAGACAAGTCAGAAGCCTTCACACACGCACACACCCCTGAGCCTCCCAGAATCCGGGCTCTCAGCCAGGGAGACTCGGCCCATATCCCAGGGGGAGAAGGAGCCGGATTAGCACAAGCCCCAGCTCTCTCCATCACCTTGCAGCAGCAGCAGCTGTTGCAACCAGAAAGCCTCACTGGCCACTCGCCTCTCTCCCCACTCCCTCCGCAGCCACCCCTCACTTCAGGCCAAGGGCTCGGGGCGCGCCTGTGGTCTTGGGCCGCTGGGCCCAACTTCCCCTGCCCTCACAGCAGCCCCCCCAAGGCCCCGCCCCTTATCACGTGCCCCCATCCCAGCAACCAAGAGCAGGGAGGGGAGAAGACCAGAAGCTCAAGTTTTCAGGTGTGTGTAACTGATGCCATTTTACTATTTGTGTTTTGGTTGGATCTTCGGGCCCAGAGGACAAGAGCTCGATCAGTATGTGCCCTGGGTAAGCTTGCTTGTATATTATTAATTGTAAGAGCCCCACGCTCTTCAGTTAATCTGGTCTGCAACAGGGAAAGGAAGGCCCACAGCTCACTTGCTTATTTTTTTTACCAAGTTGAAGAAAGACCGTCAGCAGCTGCAGCCTATGCAGAAGAACAGATGGGATAAAGAAAGCTTGCATTGTTTGGACTTTCGCACTTTTCTTTATTTACTGGGCACTGTTAGTAATTGAAACTGTTTTGAGTGCTTTTCGTGAAAAGCACTGAAGATTTTGTATAATTGAGTTGTGCTACATATTAAAGGTTTGTTAATTTGTTAAAGCAATTTCATATTTGTTTGACAAGCCACGGGGGGCTGTCGTTTTATCAAATTTTAAATTTTCCTGGGTCTCCAATGGAGACTGATGTAGCTAAGGAGGAGTAGGTTATATGTGCATCCATGCTCTGGCCTTACTCAGGCACACACCACTAGCAGGGCCAGAGTAAGGGGGAACTGCTCCCCAGGCATTCATGTGCCCTGCGCCCCACACCCCTGCCAGCCTCACTAGCGAGTGTGTGGGGTGCTGGGAGGGGGAGGTTTGTTGCTGCAGGCCAAAGAGTCCTGCGCCATCCACAACCTGAAGCCACCCTGGGGATGGGATTTTTTTGGCCAGGTCTGTTGCAATAGTTTCCAGGGTTGCTTTGGGGGTCTGCAGTAAACTGGCCAGATTCAAGTCCAGCAGCAACTTAGAGACCAAGGGTGGTGGTGATGGGGGGAGGGGATGAACTTTCCAGAGTATGTGACCCAAGTAAGTCTTGACTCGGAGAAATGAACACCCCAACATCTGGATGGGTCTCTTCCTCCCCGTCAAATGAATAGTGGGAAAAGGTACTGAATAGTGGGAAAGGGTACCGACCCCTCCGCCTTGTGATCTGCAATCTTGGCAAAGAGAACTTATCCAAGCCGGTGATCTGTCTCATGCAAAATGTCCTGTGGATTCAGGACTCGAGTCTCTGTGTTGGTGGGAGAACATGAGGAGGTGGCCAGGTGGAGTGACTTGCCTTGCTCGAGGATACAATTCGCCCAGGCGGGTCTGGGGGCGGCAGAGAAGTTGACTCGCAACCACAGCGTTCCATCCAGTCTGTCCGTGCTAACCACTTAGGCGGATCGCTGGCGTTCAGTTTCACACTGCGCGTGCATATTCACACGTGCAAAAAAAACAAAAAACGACACGCGGTACAGGAAAGGTGCGACGGAGCGTGTAATAACTAGGAGTTCTCAACCACAATTGCACGCTGAAATTCTCCAGCAAACAAATTCTGTTGCAGCACAAAAAAAAAAAACAAGTCCTGCGGCACCTTAAAAGCTAATATTTTACTCCTTTTCTAAACATGCTCCGGGATAACACTCTCCAAAGTGTCCATAACTCCTTATTTATATTTTTGGCTACAGCAAATGAAAGTTTGTGCTGGACTAAAGCGGTGTCAGCCTTTTAAAGCTGCTCCCGGGTGGGGGTCGACTGTTTAACCCTTTGAGAAACTTCATCCCGGGATCCTGCACTCCATGTTTTTGCTCCAGCCGCCGCCGTCTCCACCGCTGGCAGCAGCAGCAGAGCCCGTGAGGTCAGCGGCGGCGGCGCGTCGACTGAGCCGCCTGTGCCGAGGGAGGGAGGGCCGGTGGGCGGGGCCCTTGGGCAGGCGCAGTGTGGGGCCTCGCTCCGAGAGGGGGGGGGGTAGGGAGCGAGAGGGCGAGCGGGTGTCGCCGTCTGCCGCCTCCCTGCCAGGCAGGCGGCGGCTGTTAGGAGGGAATCGCTATACTTAATTCCTCCCGTCTCTCCCCCCCCCACCACCCTTATTGAAAAAGGCAGCCGTTGTGACGGTTAACGTCCCTTTGAGGTGCGACTGCGGAGCGCGCGCGGGTTGTTTACGCGCCAACCCAAACCGAATCGGACCGGCCGCCTCAGGGAGTGGAGTGACAGACGGCGGCGGTGCAAGCGACACCTTTTCCCCTCACGGGGACCGCCTCCCCGGCCCCTCCCCCCGTCAAAGTTCCTGGCTCGGCCCGCCTGAGGGGAAGGCGGGGAGGCTCCAGTTGGCACTGTTTGCGCGTTCATATATATATATATATATATAATAGTGAATAATTCGCCTATGCGACTATCACGCGCGTCCACGCCGGCCGTTCCTCCCTCCCCACCTCACCCGGCCGCCCTCCGCTTCCCCCACAGCAGCTGGAGGAGCTGTCAAAACTTCCTCTCAGCCGCCCTCCGCGGCCTCCGCCTCCTCTTCTCCTGGGGGCGGGGGAGGGAAGGGCGCGGGGCCAGCGCGCCATGAAGCAACCACGGTCGCCTCAGCAGTAGCAGCGCCAGGGCAAGGGGAACGGAGTCGCCGCCGCCGCCGCCTCAGCCTCGACCGCCCCAGCCCGTGGCCTGTGAGGAGGTGGGCGGAGGAGCGGGGTTCTCCTCAGAGAGGCGCCACCGCCTGGCAGTCGGGCCAAGCGCCGCCGCCGCCGCCGCCGCCCCCTTCCCCCCAGCCGCGCGAGGGTCTCTGCGTGGCGTCGCGACTGAGGCGGGCTCTCCTCTCCTCTCCTCCCCATGCCGCTACCTGCGCGCTGGTCCGCGGCGGCGGAGGCCAGCAATGCGAGGCGGAGGTAGGAGAGGAGGAGGAGGAGGAGGCCGACAGGGAGAACCGCCGCGGCAGCAGCCGAAGCAGGAGGAGCCTCGGGATCAGCCTCCTCACCGCCAGCCCTCGCCGTCCTCCATGTGTCACTCCTGTCCCGCTGACTAGGATGTCAACCGACGAGCGGAGCCTGACGCGGGCGGCGGAGCAGCGGCAAGAACCGCCGCCGCGACTCCCCGAGCCAGGAGTTCCCCCCACGGCCCCCGCCGCCGCCGCCGCCACAGACAAAAGACCTCGGGGCCGGCCTCGCAAAGATGGCGCTTCCCCTTTCCAGAGAGTCAGAAAGAAGTAAGTTGCGGGCGGGCGGGCGGGCTGGCGAGCGGCTCTGTCAAGCCGGAGGGAGGGAAGGGGCCGAAGAGGGACGCTTGGCGGGGCCGGGAGAGGCGAGACTGTCAAGCAGCGGCCGCCCTCCTCCCTTCCTCGGCTCCCTCCCCCCCCCTTCCTCGTCGCTGACCCTGGAGGTGCCATGTCAAGAATGGCCATCCCTTGCCGCGGCTGCTTCCCCATTTCGCCCTCCTCTCCTGTGCCTTTCTCCCCCCCCCCCCGTTCCTTCTCTCCCCCCCCCCTCTTTCCCTCCCCTTTCCTGCCCCAGCGCCTTCTTGAGAATGGCCCCGGCCCCTGGCTCACCCCTTCTAATCGCCCCCGCTCTGTTTTTCCTCTCCCACTTTCTCCTGTTCTTGCCCCCACCCCGTTCTTTGTCACCACCCTGCCCATCTCAGTTTCTGGACTTTTAACTTCCTTTCCCCTCCTCCATCCCAGTCTGAAATGGCTCTCCCTGATTTTTCCTTTCCTTGCTGCTTCTCTTGTCTGCTCCTTGATCTCCCTTTCCTCCTTTGTCGCCGTCCCTTCTCTCTCGTTATAATTAACTTCAGCCTGTTCTTTCTCCCCTGTGTTGTTTTCTTGGTGCAAGCCTTAAGTGTATTTACTCAGATGTAAGCCTCGCTAAGTTCAATGAGGCTTACTCCCAAGTAAGGATTGTTGCTGTTGCCTATCTTTTTTCCTCAAGAGGTTTTCGGTATTGCTCTTGCTTATGTGTATAAACAGGGTATAGTCAGATTTTTGCCAGATCAGGGGGACTTTTGCAAACAATGTAATGGAAGGCTCCTCCCTAGGAGCTGTCAAAAGCCACAGGCAGGAGTATACACAACAACAGGAGAGTGTGGGGAAAGACTGCCTTGTTTTGGCTTTGTCCCTTGTAACTACCACCTTTCTCTTTTTTGCTACCTTCTCCTAGTTAATGTGAAAAAATTAAATCCACATCCCATGTTTTTAAGTGCTAAGGACTTGAGTTATTTGATTATGTCCTTTGCTGCCTTTGATTCAGAGGGTTTTGTCTGGGTTTTGCCTTGAAACTGAAAGTGTTATTTACAGACCAACATACTTTGGTTTAGTGCAAAGAATTGGGAATATCGCATACACATAATCTGTTTAAAATATGGATTCAAATAATCATAGAGAAGGAATATGTGGCAGTTTTGCATTTGCTTTTGAAGCAATCGATGTTCCTGTTTTCAGTACATTTGGAAGTAGCGGTCGTCTTTGGGCATGGCTAACTTTTGGTATTTAATTGATTCGATGTTCACCCAAACAAAACTCATACGAGTGTGCTTGCTTTAACAGTTAAGATGCTTAGTTTAAAAAGTGAGTTTCAGGTTTGTGGGAAAATCTATACTTGTAGGTAGTAGACCATATTCAATTTACAGGTAGTTATTTTTTATATCCTATTTTTACAGTAAAAGTAATCTTTAACTTTTCAGATGAGCCTCAAAAATATGAAATGTTCATACCGGTATTTTATAATTCAGAAACTGAATATAAAAACTCTCACTTCTACTGCACACCAATACCTTAGAAAGCATCCAGAAGTATTCTGCTCAGCTGAAGATACCAATGTTATTAATCTGTTGGTGATATTTTCAGTCTATTTATGCATGTTTGCTGGAAATAGACCCCACTTTGTTCAGTGGGAGTTGCTTCCAATAAGATGTGCATACGACTGCAGCCTCAGTTTTGCTTGATATGACGTAGTAAGTCCTGCCATGAAGATTTACTGCTATCGTGGTGTGAAAATTAGCTGTGCAATTGTTTTAATGGTGTTTGTAAACTATATCTCAAGTTCAAATGTTGATCAGCTGAAAAATAAAGTTATTTTGTAAGTGATTTCCACACCCTTCTGTGACCACATGACAGTGTGTCTACTGTACATATTGAGAATCTGGCAAAGTGCTTTGTGAGGGAGTTCTGTGTGTTTTCATTGGTGTTTAAAAAATAAGTACAATATGATTTCTCAGCACAGATCTCCATAATCAATTTTAAATTAATGTTTTTGCTTTTAGGTATTTTAATCTTCCTTTTGTTGTGAAAAGCCCCTCCTCCCAATTTGGGTATAGTCACTACAACACACATAAGCCCTATTGAGCAGATCTCACCAGTTGTAATGAAATGAGGCTGTTTCAACGCAGAAATTGTACTTTTAAAAAAGTGTCTATATTGGACACATTCCAGTACTATCTTCCTCTGAAATGCCAAATTAAATTTACTTTATTTTTATTTGTTTCATTCATACCCTGCCTTTCTCCCCAGTAGGGACTCATTGTGGTTTGTATGCATTCTCATTTCCTTCATTTTTCCCCTGGACCTTATGAGATAGGTTAAGCTGAGAGTGTTTGATTGGTCCATGGCCACTCAGCAAGCTTCCATGGCAGGGTGGCGATTCAAGCCAACTATTATTACCTCGTTCTTGTTTGCATATTTGTTTATTAAAACATTTGTATGCCACTGTTTCTCTTGATTCCTCTCTAACCACTATACATTACTGCACAGTTGCTGTTATGGTAACATGTTAAAACAATATTTTTCTCTATTGCCACGTGGTCTGCAAATTATCATCCAGTAAGTCTGCTCAGAATAGTAATTTGCCTGGTATACCTGGTCTCTTCCACCTGCTGGTTACATGCTCACCATGATAAGTGTACTGTTAACTTTGGCAATACAGCTACTTGTGCTTAGTCCACCATGTTGTGGACTAATATCCTTATGTTGTTAGAATTTGAATGAGTGGTCAGTTCTGTCATGTTAATTTGGCTCATTGCCAGTGATCAACATATTTATTTTGAAATTATGTCTAATTCTGTTAATCTGAGAGGTTTATGTGTTGCTTTATTTATATATAAACCCTTGCTTATCCTTTGCCTCCAAACATTTGTCTGAATATAAACACTGTACTTCCTCAAGGATAAGGGTGCAGCTTTAGATTTGGCAGGTTTCACATTGGAGAGCGACTGCCAAGTGTACCTCTTTTTGTGCCCATCCTGGTTCTTGCTGTCTGCTCAACTGCTCCCCCCCCCCAAAGATGCCATTTATTTATTTGTTTACTTACTTAATTTATGCCCCATATTTTTCCCCAATGGAGACCAAAGGTGTGTTACAACATTGTCCCCTTCTCCATTTATCTTCACACCATCCTTTTGCATCGGCTAGGCTGAGAATGTGTGACTTGCCCAAGGTTACCCAACAGAAAGTAGCTGGTTTCTCATGGATCTAGGCCCCAGATATTTAGCACCGTATTGGTCATAACCAGCCTCTTGGATTGTGTCTGTAAGGCAATATAAAACTTCATGGATTCTGGAGATCGGGAAGATAGGCTGTCCTATCTTGCACCAACTGTGGCATTTTAATTCCCTCCAAAGTAGTCTTTGGTAAATAGCACTGCCATTTACTATGCTACGAATATATGTCAGATGCATTCAAGAAATGATATGGTCCCTGCAGAGTGAGCTTAAAATCTAGTGAAAAACAACAGTTGCTCAGTCTTGACATTATGAAGACAAGAATGACAGATGACTGCTCTAAATCTGCTGCAAGGCTTCCAACCTTCTACCCAGAAGGAGCTGGTGGAAAGTGCTCCTAGTCAATTTTACCAGTGCAGTTACCCATGGCCGTCCCTGGATTATTAGTTGCGTGTTCAGGGGAGGCTGCACCTTATCAGTGACTGTGGATATATTCCCTTCAGGTCATAAGAGTTGCTAACTATTATTATCTCGTTCTTGGCTGGATTCAATTTCATTGGACTTACCTCGCTCACTAGTTGTAGCCAAACAATATATAAAAGCAAATGCTATCATATATACATTTCTGATGTTTCTGGATATCATCACCTTGTTGATAGCACCTCAGTCTAAACCTCTATGTGGTTGTACACATGCAATTTGGACCCACATTCTCAGGATTAGGATCAAAAACTTACATGAGAAACCATTCTTGAACAGGATTTCAGGAATCTCAATTTTTAAATTATTCCCTTGAGTCAGATGCCAAACCAGTCCCCATTTGGGGAGCTTCCAGAGCAGCCACCAGTGTGATGAGATGCAGTTAGCAAAAAGGAAGAAGTCATGATATATGTTTGCCAAAGTAATTTTGTGCACCCAGCCTCTGGTTTGTGGAAGCTGGATGAGAGGAGCCAAGGAGGCTCCTCTGCTGTTGTGGTCATTAGGGCTCTATTAGGAATGAAGAGTGCAAATCAGCAGAAAATCTACTATATCGAGTTCAGCTTTAATACAAAATAAATTTTATTACAGATTTCAAACAACTTATTGCCCCATCGCTCACCTTTTTGGAGCATATCTGTGTGAAGTCAGGCTATTCTTTCAGGCTGGGTGTGACAGGAATCTAGACTTGTGGTCAGTGATTCTGTTCAAATATGAGAAAATTATATTCTATTGATATATCTATTTTCATAATCTTTTCTTTACCATGAGATGTTGGCATCCCACCAGCCATATGCTAAGGGCAGAAGGATAAATTATGTATTTATTTTACACTTTTCACCATTACTTGGTAAGCTGTCAAACTAGGGGCCTTTCCCCACTTACCTTAAGCCCTGCGCTACTCGAGGAGAGTAGCGCTGGGTCCCTCGGCACTCCCCACTGAGAGGGGCGGCGACAGCGCAGCCGGCCCAAAGCTGCTGCTGTTGCGCCCCTCAGAGCGCAGCATCCCAGACGCTCTTCTTAACGGCACCTTTTGATGGCCCCGTGCAGAGCGCGGGGTCGTGGGGACGGCCGGACGCGCACCTGGGATGCTGCGCGCTGAGAGCAGCGCGCGGCATAGAGGGGAACGACGAGAGTGGGGAAAGGCCCTAGAATTCCGTGGAAAAATTGTCTTATTTAAATTTATAGATTTAAACATCAAATGCGCACACGCGCGCGCGCACACACACACACACACACACACACACACACACACCCCCGCAGACCTGACTGTTTAAATCAGTGTCTCCAGCCTTTTTGAGCCTTTTTGGACGCCTTTGGAATTCTGATGTAGTATGGTGGATGCAACCATAAAATGGTTGCCACAGCAGTTGGAGCCACATAGGGGAAGGCCAAACGCAGGGGAGAAGAGGAGTAATTAAAAATGCCACTGCATTTGTACAATCTGTACAATCAACCAGATCTTCAGTGACCAATCAGAAACCCTGCTTGAAAACAGCTCCACCTCTTCCCACCCACTTTTTAAAAACTGGTTTAAATGGTCAGGTCTGGGGGAGGGAGGCATAAGGACTTGCAGGAGTGTATCTAATTTTACCTCTATTTCTTTTTTCCCCTTCTTTGAAAATCCCCATAGCTTTCCCCCCTGTCCTTCATCTGTTCCTCCCCTCTCACCACCTAAACAAACTTTTTATCTTCCCCAGCCCCCCAATCTTCAACTTTCTCTGCTTTCTCCCCATGGAAGACATGCCCTGGGAAATCTCTGTATTGTTCCAGCTGCTGGGCTTAGCTCAGTTGTGCAGTGCTGGGCACAAAGCCAGGGCTAGTTGCACAGTGTGGAACCCTCAAAAATTGTGGGGATTACCTTGCTTTTCCTTGAATCCTCCTTCTCGGACTATTTTCTCTTTATAGTTCCTGTATCCTTACCTTTTCCCACATCTTTTTCTTTCTCCCTCCCTCCCTCCCTCCCTCCCTCCCTCCCTCCCTCCCTCCAATCTTTTATCTTAAGTTGTATTTATTATTTATACCGTGACTTTTTCAATAGTGGAGACACAAAGCAGCTTACATCACAACCCCCCCCACCCCCGAAGTAGGATAGGCTGAGAGAGTGATGAGGTTATCCAGCAAGCTTCCATGATACAGTGGGGATTTGAACTTGGGTTTCCCAGATCCTAGTCTGAAACTGCTATACCACACTGGCTTTTGTGCGTTGAACAGTAGTAGCAGCTAGGCCTGGGTGAGTCATCTAAGTGGCAGGGTGTCAAGTCACCTGTTAGTTGCTATTAAGCCTGGCCCCATGAGTACTCCCTCCAAGGCCAAAACAGTCCTGAAAAGAGCCCTGCCCCCATCCTCTTCCTTTCACTGTCACAAACCAAGGCTGGAAGTTAGTGCTGCCACCACAGAGTGCATTCATTTCTTAAAGCTACAGAGGCTACTTGTATTGTTTTGTGAGATTTTAACCTCCAGTTGTTGGTTTTATTTTTTTATTTTTTTAGATTTTTCTGCAAACTGGGGGTCTGGTCTGATAAAAAACACTCTTTTACAGGGAAATAACTGGACAGAATGATAGTTTAAACTACAAACCAGCTGTGCTGGACTGAACCAGTGTTCCATCTATATGAGCATTCTGTTTCACTCAGTAGCCAGTCACTTGCCCCCAGAAGGCCTGCAAACAGACAGTAGAGGCCAAAGCATCTCCTTGTTGTCCTTTAGCATTTGTACTCAAAGGGTTACAGCTTCTGAGTACAGAGGTTTTATTGCATCATCATGGCTAATAACTGTTGCTGGGTCTAGCCTTCATGAATTTCTAAAATTTGCCTTTAAAGCTAACTCAGTTATCCTTTATCATATGGCAGTGAATTTCACTAGATAATTGCTCTCTGAGAGAAGTACTTCCTTGCATTCGCAGTGAATATACCTAGCACTGAACTTAATTTGCCATGTTATCACCCAATTTGGAGAAATCTCTTTGGAGCTTCTCACCTTCCTGAATAATTTGGAGATGTGGGCACTTTGCTGCTCACCCTCAGTTTAAGATTATTGTGAACTAATATCACTGGTCCCTATACTGGCCCTTGTGGAATGCTGCTTCTTACTATTTTATTGGACTGTTTCAACTGTGAGTTCAGTCAGCCTGATTTTTGAGACATGTCTTGTGTGAAGAAGAGAATGTTTTAATATCTTTAGGGCCTGTTGACATGATTGCTTTCCAATTTGATCTCATTGTGAAATTAACATAAACATTGCTTTCTTGTGCTAAGACAGCAGTTGTATAAATCTACTCAAAGATCAGAAGTAGATAGGAAGTGAACCGTATTTAGTGCCTGTATATGATTTTATTACAATTTAATTTATTATATGTAAAAGATGCTATCAATTTTAAAATGTCCATGGCCACAATCCAGCCTAGTAAGGCATGTTGAGTCCTATTACAAGCAATAAATTTAATGCTTGTGCTGGATTGTGGCTCATATGTGATAAGCATGTTGAATTTCTAAGAAGTCATTGACACATTGTTCATTTATCTCCTGAAACTGGGTGCATGTGGCAGAAGATAGTATATGGATAGTTCAGATAAATAAACCCAAATGTGAACAGTTTCTAATGAATTGGAGAGGGGAAATTTATGCATAATCCCTGTTGTGATATCTAGAAATATTTGCTATTCCCCTTAAACATGGCACTGGTTTGGAGGTGTAACTTCATAGGCCTTTATTGTGTGTTGGGCAACAGCAAACCACTGTCCCTTGTCTTAAAAACCTTACAGAGTTCCCACTTGTAGGCCACACATTATATTGGTATATATAGAAAAAATCTCTCTAAAAGTTTATGGTAGTGTATACGTGTTTCTTTATTTGATTATGGTTTTCTTAATTTTGGTTCCCCTTCTCCCAAATGATATCTGCTTGTACATAAGCATTTTATGATAGCAAAGCAGCATTGGGGTAAGTGCTTCATATTCACATTGGAAGGCATATTCTATCCAACAAAGCCTCAAATTTAAAATGAAGGCAACATATGGTGATGAGATAGGTGCAGCAAAAGGTAACTGTGAACAATACAAAGTTAGTGGGCACAGCACATCAGGTGCCTAAACATTAATTCTTTTATTACATCTTAGATTTTTATTGAGAGATTTCAAAATGTGTGTGTTGTCACAAAATGTTTCTGCAGAATTCCCTACCACCTGGGAGCTTCTTTTCTGTGCAGCAAAGAGGCTTAAGTCAGGAATATGAACAGTAAAAACATGCCTAAACCAAAAAAAGGGCGGGGAGATAGTAGATAATGGAAGTGAGGATGGAATGTTCTGAACATTGTATATGTGGAAGATACTGTGATTCTCTTTCCCCCTTCCTTTGGGAATACAAACAGGGAATCCTGTTGATGTTCACTTGTAGTCCTTGCTTAGGAGAGCACTGCAGTAGCAAAATACAAATCATTCTCTTGCACTGTCTTGTGAAATTGGGACTCCTTGAAGTGCAGCAAATTTTGTTGTGGTACCACATTTTATATTGTGTAAAATCTCATAGTTGTATGGTAATTCATTACAATACAGGGCTACATGTGTTGTGAAAATCAGTGGCTGTTTATCTATAAAAGTTCAAGTTTTTATCCTGCTTATGTTTTCCAGCTTTTCCTTATTTTCAGGGGGTATCCTTCATATGTTTTCTTTCACGCATACATTTTTCATTTTTTTCTTGTCTCAATCATTTATATAAGATTCTCCAATGTATAGTTAGTTTTTAAAAGTAGAATGCACATTTAGATGTCAGGCATTAGATAATACTGTCAAAATACTAAGCCAGGATTACATAGCAATTGTTTGAATGTCTCAAAATAAGGAAAAGAATGACTGAGACCAAGGGGAGTAAAGATAATGCCTGATCAAGATGCCCCCAAGAAGCTTAGTTACATGAACAGAGATGAAAATAGATCTTGCAGGCATCTACAAGGAGGAGACAAAAATTAGGCAGCATTGCTGATAAGAGTCTGAACTTTCTGAGAGGGTGAGGGGAAAACGTTGGGGTCATTGTGTACAGCTGAATGAAAGTGTCAGATCAGTGTGCTGGGGGTTATTAGGAAAGCAATTCAAAATAAAATTGTAGAAATTTATGGTGTGGCCTCATTTGGAATACTGTGTGCAGCTCTGGTCACTGTATCTCAAAAAGGGCATTGCTGGGCTGGAACAAGTACAGGAAAGGGCCACCAGGATAATTAAGGGGCTGGAGAACCTTTCCTATGAGGAGAGGTTAAATTATGCAGGGGCTAGAGAGTGTGGATAAATGAAACTCTTTCTTTCTCAAAGTACTAGAACTAAACAGTATCCAATGAAGCTGATGGACTTTAGGAGCGACAAAAGGAAATACTTCTGTCAAGAAGTGATTAAAATAGAAAATTTGCTGCCAGAGAAAGTAGCGTTGCCATAGGCATAGAAAACCTGAAAAGGGGACGATCTGTCAGTGGCTTATTGTAGTGAGTAAAAGAAACCTCCATGTCTAGAAGCAATAAACCTCTGAATGTCAGTGTCAGGAGGCAACATTGGGGAAAGATCTCCACTTCTATCCCCTGTTGTTGACTCTCCAGAATAACTAGTTGGCCAGTTGTTGATTCTCCAGAATAACTGTGTTAGGCAGGATGTTGGTCTAGGTGGACCTGTGGTCAGATCCAGCAAGGTTCTTGTGATCAATGTTTGTGATTCATGTCCTAACAACATCACTCTATATTGCTTGACAGGTTGCTATCCAAATTTTAGACATCTTCAGGAACATTTCTCAAGCAGTACAGGTTTGCCTGGGGATATTCCCCCTCCCACCATATAGATGTTCAACCTTTCATGTGCCTGAAAGGCATGACTATTTTTATGGTCAAGTGGGAATTGTGCTTGCAGCATCTAAATAGGAATACATCCAGCTACGGATATGGTTATGAAAGTTTGCTTCTGATCATATAGTGCCCTTAGATGGATGGGAGTGTCTGTCTGTTTCAGTATACCGGTATGTTAAAACAAGAGTTTGGGTTCTGTGTGGTTTCCGGGCTGTATGGCCGTGTTCTAGCAGCATTCTCTCCTGACGTTTCGCCTGCATCTGTGGCTGGCATCTTCAGAGGATCTGATGTTGGGAAAGCAAGTGGAGTATATATATCTGTTGGAGTGTCCAGGGTGGGTGGAGAATGCCATTGACACTCCCATGCTATAGTCTTCATTGTTACTCATACTTCTATTCAGATGCCCTCAACTATTGACCTGGTTGCCTTCTTTGTTACTCACAGACTATGTTTCTTCACCCACCCTGGACACTCCAACAGATATATATACTCCACTTGCTTTCCCAACATCAGATTCTCTGAAGATGCCAGCCACAGATGCAGGCGAAATGTCAGGAGAGAATGCTGCTAGAACACGGCCATACAGCCCGGAAACCACACAGCACCCAAGTGATTCCGGCCGTGAAAGCCTTCGACAATACATAAAACAAGAGTTGTTAGAAATAGCCCAGTGGACTTGTCAGGCCAAATCAAGAGCAAGGAGGGGGTTGCCTCAGCTGGCTCGTGGGCCTGATAGGCTCCCTCAAACAGCCAAATCCAGCCCCTGGGCAGCATGTCAGAGGCGTAGCTAGGCCAGAGTGCGCCCGGTGCACACTCTGGGTCCCCCTGGGCACAAGTGGCAGCCTCGGGCTGGGCATTATTCCACTCCTACTTTTAGGAAAGGAGCAGGCCGAAGAAGCCTGCCTGCGTTGCCTGGGCCTGGTGGGAACTACATTTCCCAAGAGCCCCTGGGAAATGTAGTTCCCACCAGGCCCAGGCAACGCAGGCAGGCTTCTTCTCTGGGATGTTCCATTTCTAAAAGTAAGTGGGGGGGGGGTGCGCCGTGGGGGGCAGGGGGGTGCTGCAGAAGGGGGGCAAGGGGATTTTTCTGCCCCACGTGACCAGAATCGGTGCGCCCGGTGCGTTGCGCACCCCCTTCCCCTGGTGGCTTTGCCACTGCAGCATGTTTTACACCCCTGGTGTAGAGCATGCCATGCATGTGTCAAGGAACCTTTTAAAAGCAATTTTAAGTACATTTGTCCTGTCTGTGGCTTAAACAATTAGCTTTCAGAGATTCTATAAGGTCATGATTTTAAAAGCTTTGATCCAAGTTATATTCAATCTCACAGATTGAAGGGGCTTTTCCTTGAAGACAGCAATACATGCTGTTTCTTAATAACTTGTAGCTAGAGGACACTGGGGTAAGAGGGAGTTTGGAAAAACTTTCAGACTTTGACACCCATGGAACTCCTGGAAATGCTGCTCTCGCCTGCAAGGGAGAAAGGGAGAGAGAACCAGATGCTATTAACCATAGAATTCTCAGTACTTCCACTGAGTGTGACTTTCTCCATTTCTTCATAGCAAACAGCACAATTCCCACTTCTTTTTAGTGTCTGGTGACGAAGAAAAATGGACTATATGATAATTAATAAAAAGCAGGGATACAGTTTTGGGTTCAGTGTGTTCAGTTTCTGAAAAGGTTGAAGATGACCTATTGCTCTAGATCCGTGGTGGCGAACCTTTGGCACTCCAGATGTTATGGACTACAATTGGCCATGCTGGGAGGGGCTGATGGGAATTGTAGTCCATAACATCTGGAGTGCCAAAGGTTCGCCGCCACTTCTCTAGATACTGCTGCCCAATGAGTGGCAATTGGATATCTCATCATTCCCACAAAAAGCATAGTTGAGTTTCAGCATATAACACAGCCTTATACTCTGTAACAAAACAGATATTTCCTCTGTGAAGCTTCATTAGATTTTAGATTATACTTTACTATTGTTAATACCGCTTGCTTTGTTGGGCTGTATTTCTTCTTCTAAGTTTCTTCTCTGTCTGAAATTGGGTAAGCAAATGTTGGAGAAGTGCAGTGGGGTAAAATTTGTTACAGGAAAACTTTACAGATTGTTACGCTGGTACTAGAGCCAACACAAAATGTCATGCTGGTGTAGGACAATGGAATGGCACTGCTACCTCAGCAGTAGCCACAGTTGCCAGGCAAAATGTTTTTGCCTGGCACCGAATTGGTTGGAGGACACAGAACAGGCCCTGACGGCATAGTGAATGAGAACAGTTGTACTGTACTTGCTTTGGACCGTGCCCAGCTAACCTGGTGCAAGGCTGCTTCTGTGCAAAGTTTTTCTTTGTATTAGCTCCAAAACTTCAGCACTTCTTTCTGGAAGTTCCATTTAACATATTGTAATAATAGTTCCACATTTTCCCTATTCTCAGTACGCACTTTTCCAAAAATCTGCTTTACCCTAGTATATTTATTCTGTCATATTCTCTCTTCTGGATAGCCCTGACCTGGATAGGTCCAAAATAGCCTGGTCTCCAGGGTTGGCCATGATTACTATTTAAATGGGCCCAAGGAAGACTGGGTTCATGACGTGAAGGCAGGCAATGGCAAACCACATCCTCTGAATGTCTCTTTCCTTGAAAACAATAAGGGGTTGCCATAAGTCAGCTGTGACTTGACAGCACCCCCCCCCCCCTACACACACCTATCTCTGCAGGGAAATGTATGTGTGTGGACAGAGAAGTTGCAGAAAACTCTGTGTGTGAATACTGTGTTGTCAGTGTGTGTGCTTCTGTATTGTGTGTGTGCTTCTGCATTGTGCTTCTGTATTGCGCACTCCCACACACACCAGCTGGGTGATGTTGGGCTAGTCACAGCTTTTCAGAGCTCTCTCTGCCCCATCTACGTCACAGGGTGTTTGTTGTGAGGAGATTATAAGCCCTTTTGGGTCTCCTACAGGAGAGAAAGAGGGGATATAAATCCAAACTCTTCTTCTTCCTCTTCCTCTTCTATTCTTAGTGGTGATGAAAGCAATCCTCAGCTTGTGGAATCAGCACAAATTGCACCAAACACCATGGTTTTTCTATAGGTATATAATAGGGATGATGTGTTAAACAAATGAATAGCTTGATCATATCCATATTTATTCAGAAGTAAATCCCACTGATTTCAATTAAATTGGTTCTCAAAGTACATGTGAATTGGATGACAGCATTAGTTGTTGAACCGAATGATCTGACATGAGCAGCAGCAAATGTGAATTAAGCATCATTATGCTTCTTCCAAGCACTGTTTTAAGCCACGGGACACTTGCCAAATTTTTAGCCAGAAGTGTTAAATTTTGGTTTTCTATTTATCTGAGCAGATAACTGAGCAACACAGTTAAAATTTGAGTGCACAGCAAGGCACAAAAATTGTTTTATTTATTTTAGTTTTGAGGCATATAAAAGATCTGCGGACTTCCGGCTTGACCTTGTGGCTTAAGAGTTGGTCGATGGTTGGCTTTGACGGATAACTGGGTGAGTTTGTGATATTTTTGAGGGCAAGATCAGGACAAGTAAAGTGAGTTACATAATGTTTCCTTTGTTTCTGTTCAGTTGAGAGTTTTTTTGGCAGAAGCCAGCGGAGGGACTGGAAAGGGGACACAGAGGTAACCACAGCCTAGCCTTATGAGGAGGAAATGGATGAAAACCCTTCAGCTGAGTGCCCTGCTGTAGTTTCTGAACATGCCTGCCTCAGCGGTGGATTCCGCACAGCACATTTACGACTTGCAATCGTAATAAATGAACTCAGTTTGCCATAAATGTTCTGTGCGGAATCCACCAGAGGCTGATTATGTAGAAGGGTTTAAATGCAGGAGAACGGAGTTGTTTTAGCAGGAGGCGAAGGGACCGAGACACGATTTCCCTTCCCGTTCCCGGCACTGCGCGCAGCCGAAGGCACACTGGAGTCCTGTGTGGGGCTGAGGCTTTCGGACACGGGGCTCTCTTGGCGATCGCAGGTGGCGAGAGAGAGGCCCCGACACCCGCTGCGGGTCTGTGCCGGGCTGGAGGCGGCCGCGTAGGGCGAAGTCCCTCGCGGGTACTTCAGGCTCTCAGCCGGTAGGGAAAGAGTTAAGGCGGAGCCGCCGTGCGTGTGGCTGAGGCTGGCCGCTCCGACTCCTCGGCGGGCGGAATCCAGTCCGCATATTCGCGGCGCTCGGAATGGTCGGATCTACTTTCTCTCTTTACCCCCTCCTCTTCTCTCTTCCCTTCTCCTCCTCCTCTTCCTCCTCCTCCTGCTGCTGCTCCTCTGGCGGCTCCAGTCTGGTTGTGGGGGGAAGGCTGAGCGCTCAAGTTCCGAAGCGTTTCTGGGGCTCCAGGATCCCCTTCTAGGGCAGCGCCTGCGAGGAGAGGCCTGGCCGGTCTCGCCCGGTGCGGAGCGCCCACCGGTAGTCTCCGCCGAGGCCGCTGGGAGAGTCGCCGGGGGAGGGAAGTGTCGCTCGGTTCGGGAGAGTAATATGGCTGATCTAAGAGGGTGCTGAGCAGTTTGTCTCTCGCGCTCTCCGACGCTGGGCTTGGATTATAACATGTAAATAACTTCTTCCTGCGGATAATCAGCTTTGCGCCTCGATGCCAGCCCCTCCGTCTTTCCGGGGGGGTTTGTGAAAGGTTTCAAGGCTGGGAATTATGTGGTGCAGACCAGACTGGACGGGGGTGAGTAGCCTGCCGTTAACTTCTTTGTATTAAAGGGCAAAATATGACAGGAGCCTCGAGGCTATATATGGCAGGTTGTATTTATTATAGGCTTCGGGAGAGGGGCAGCGAGACCCGAGAAAGTTATCGGGAGATCTCGGTTGACACTGATATTCGAGATTATTTCAGCGGCGTTTGTTCTCTTTAGTTGTCATTAAATTCTTATTTCGGTGTATGTTGAACATTTGTTAGTTAATACCCCACGATCATGTGAAAAACTCTGGTGTCGGGTGGCAGGAGTTTTATGCACAAAAGCCATTTGTTTAAATACCTGAAATATCTTTTCAAAAAATGATGTGGGTGAAATAATTTTGCTAGCTGTTTTTTTTTCTCCTCTTGAATATTGGATTGTTGGACAGCTTGCAATGTATGTTTTTTACAGATGACTCTTGCCTGTCCAGCTATTTTATCAAATCATTTTAAGTATGTACAAAATTTTAAAAGCAAATTGGTATGCATAGCATTATTTTCTTAGATGAACATGTTCTTGAAAGTCTTATATGGAACGTAAAATGAAGTATAAATATTGAAGCCATTTTAAAAATAATAGAAATAGGTCATAAGTGAAAGAATGGGTTATGTAACTGGTTTGTTTCAGGGAACTTGATACAGCAGTGGAAGGAAGAAGTGCTTCAGCATATTGTATGGATGCTGTTCCCTTCAAGTAAGACCTACAGTGTTAATTTCTTCCTATCTCTAAGATAAACTTTGTAAAAGGTATCTATATGCAGTTGTCTTGAGGAATTGAATGCAGTTGATATTTCTGTTTTTGAAATATGATGCAGTTGTGCTGTTGTTAAAATGTGAAAACTTAAAAACATTATACCTTTACTGAACTTGCTTGAAGGCAGGTGAGGATCTGTTTTGCTTTTGCAAAACCATTAACTCCATACCAGCCTTGTGATCATAAAACCTCTTATACCCTGATAAAATGCAGAGTATGGTTAACTTAATTGTATTTTGCAATTGTTAAGTATTTTTGCTGCTATGTTCAGGAACAATAGAACATACCCTTTCTATGGAAAGAAAATCCCTACAGGGCAATGCTGGAGACAAAATATTTTCAAGGCAGATACAGTCAGAGGATAACAAACTGTTCTATGAGCAGAGCAATGAAGGTGTTTTCAAGCCATTCATTTATGTTTCTTTGAAGAGGATAATACAGTGGTGTCTTAATACTATGAAGGCAGTTGCTGCATAACTCTTGTATGCTGGTCCACAAACACTTGTAAGATAACATAATAAGAGGGCTGAGTGACTGGATCATGTATACTACTATGCTATACATTTATGACCTTTTTTGCATAAGTACTGTAAAACATCTTTTGTTTAAACCTACTGGAGTGGATCTAACCATCCTCCAAGGAACCTCCCTCCAACTTAACAAGCTCTTCCTTCAAGGGAAGAGCCATTTAAATTGCAGGAAGGCTCCTTAAGCGAGAGGCAGGCTTCAGACTTTGTTCAGTAGAGTGGTATGGTAGGGGTAAGTATCCATCCCCATACATGTTCAAGTATACTGATTGTTCTGTTATAGATTACAACCTTTGTTTTGTATTTGTACAATGTCAATTCTTGTCTTAGAATGATGAAAAATGAAGTTGATCCATTTCAAGGTTTTTTGTTTGTTTCTTCCACTTTTACATTTGAGTTTATAGCACTTAGATTCTTTTTATTATTGTGAAGAATCTTGTCACAGCTTGGTCATTTCTGTAGCAGGTAGCTCTTCAACATTTATTTCGAACAGTAATAGCTTAAATATGAGCTATACAGTATTTAAAAAGTTGACTGTATGGGATACAGATGGGCCAACCAATTGACTTTAGACCAACAGTACTGATAATTCTTCAGAATTCTTAGAGCTGCAAGATATTTGTCTACCTTATGAAATATTAAGGTTATATTTTGTCATTCATGCCGTAATGATGCTTTGTCCTATCTTAATGTCTTAATAGTTCATAATACAAAGAATTTTGAATTTATTTATTTGCTTCAGTTATATCCCACTATTCTTCCCTTACTGAACCTCTCATCTATGAGAGGACAGGATATGGGAGAAAAAACAAATGCCGCTTCAACTCATCAAATGCAGCAGAGGTGTTTTCTTCAGATGCAAAAGCAAGTGATCAGAAGTTGCATTATTAAAATTCAGTTAACAGGGTTAGATGTTGACCTTGTTCTTTAGTCTTTTGGCAGACAAGGAGGAAAGTCGTCTGCTGTTATTTGCATGTTTCTGTCAAAGTAACTGGCTTGACTAATAAAGCCTCACTGATGTCATCTTCTCAACTTCAGTCTCCCCCATTCAATACCCACCTCTGGTTCCCCCAGCCTGCACCCCACTCCAGGAAACATTACATTATTGAGACTGTGTACTTGGAAATAACTCCACTGAACTTAGTGGGGCTGATTTCTAAGTAAATATGAATAGGAGTGGGCCACAGTCCTGGGCAAACCTGTTTCTACAGAAACTTTACATAGACTCATGATTTAAATATGGAATTCTGCTCCAGCTTACCTTTGCTTAAGACCTATTGAAATTAATGGGATACTTCCAAGTTCTTGCATAGGATTAGAGAGTGAGAATTCATTTTTTCTCTGCAGAGTTGTTAGTCCATTTTCACTGATAGTGATAACTATGGGTCTCCCACCTGAAAAGGGGGAGGGGAAGGATGGGGCACCTCTTTTCCAGTAAAGGTTAGTTGGGCAAGAAGTCACAAAGCAGAAATGGATGGTAGGAACAGAGCTGACAAGGAACTCTGCCATTCTCTTTTGCTGAGACCACTCCAGGCTCGATGAAATATTTTCACTTTTAGAATGAGTAAAATGGTTTTTAAGTCAAGGGTTTGTATACTTTTTGGGGGGAGCAGTGAAAAAAATACTGTTGACATTTATAACATTGTCAAGATTTTTAAAAATATATCAATAAAATGGGCAACAATTAGTACCATATATACTCATGTATAAGTCGAGTTTTTCAGCACATTTTTTGAGTTTAAAAAGCCCCCCTCGACTTATACACGAGTCAGCTGTATTTAAAAAAATACTTTAGGGTTTTTACTTTGTCGGCTGCCAGGGGGCGCAGTTTTTAAGCTAGCAGCACCAAAATTTCAGGGTATTATCAGGTGACGCTCCTGATGATACCACCCAGGTTTGGTAAAATTTGGTTCTGGGGGTCCATAACTTTGGGGTGCCCCATCAACCCATTGGGGTGCCCCCATCCCCCATTGTTTCCAATGGGAGCTAATAGTAGATGGGGCTACATTTTGAGGGTCCATAACTTTGGACCCCTTGAACCAAACTTCATTAAACGTGGGTGGTATCATCAGAATAATCTCTTGCTGATACCAGCCAGGTTTGGTGATGTTTGGTTTAGGGGGTCCAAAGTTATGGATCACCAAAGTGGGTGCTCCCATCCCCCATTGTTTCCAAAGGGAGCTAATAGTAGATGGAGCTACATTTTGAGAGTCCATAACTTTGGACTCCCTGAACCAAACTTCACCAAACCTGGGTGGTATCATCAGGAGGGTCTCTCAAAGATACTCTGAAAGTTGGTACTGCTAACATAAACATTCCTCCCATGACAGGTTGTGTGAATGTTCCTTCTAAAAGGACACTTGCCATGTGCAATTTTAAAAATATGTACACTAAAAATAATGAACTATTCTTTTTAAAAGCAGGGTAGTTTTGAGTCGCAGTGAACAGGCATGTTCATTCCAGTTTTTATTGTAAGATCCATTGTTTAAACTCCTTCCTTACAAAAAAGCTAAGGTTTTTGTACTTTTAAAGTTATTGTTGGTACCATATTGTTCTTGTTGACCCTCTTTTCCACTTACAGAGCTAGTTTACTGTTTCTGTTTGAAATAAATATCCAAAAACATTTAACCTACTGATGCCTCAATTAATGTAATTTTATTGTTATCTATTTTTATTTTTTACATTTACCAGTAGTCGCTGCATTTCCCACCCTCGACTTACACGCGAGTCAATAAGTTTTCCCAGTTTTATGTGGTAAAATTAGGTGCCTCGACTTATATGCGGGTCGACTTATACACGAGTATATACGGGTATGTTGTAAAATATTTAATGATAATACATTATTGAAGATTTTGATATTTTCAACATTAGGACATTCAGACTACCCAAACATGCTGGCAGTCCAGCCTATTCTGTAACGGCATTTCGAATATATGCTTTCTTTTGTTTGATACACAATGTGTTCCCTACCTCCAACTTATTTTTTATACTTCTTCTAAGGTATGGAGCACACTTTCATTTTTTCTGGTAGAAAATGAAGATGTTTGTATTTTTAAATTCCATAAACATATCAGATAATTTACTTTTGGATGCAAAGTTATAAATGATGTATAAATGATGTTAAATTGATAAAATAAGTTTAGATTAGATAGGAAAGAAAGTACTGCATATAATTCAAGTTTCTGCAAAAAAAAATTGTCTCCGTCCCCCAACAAAATTTGAAAAAATGGGACATACTACAGGTAATCCAGGTTCTTCAAGAACACGGATTTCAAATCAACCTGGACAAAAGGTTACCATACATCAAAAGGTTACCATACATCAAGGGAACCACTGATCGCATAGGAAAACTGATGAAGAAGCACAACCTACAAACCATCTACAGACCCACTAAGAAAATTCAACAGATGCTACGTTCAGCAAAGGATAAGAGGGATCCTTTAGCTACTGCAGGAGTCTATCGCATACCATGCAGCTGTGGACAAGTCTACATAGGAACCACCAAACGCAGCGCACAGACACGTATCAAAGAACACGAAAGGCACTGCAGACTATTTCAGCCAGAAAAATCAGCAATAGCAGAACACATGATAAATCAACCTGGACATAGACTATTATTTGAAAAAACAGAAATTCTGGACCACTCTGAAAGCCACTACGTCAGACTACACAGAGAAGCAATTGAAATCCATAAGCACATGGACAATTTTAACAGGAAGGAAGAAACTATGAAAATGAACAGAACTTGGCTGCCAGTGTTGAAAAATACTAGGGTCAAGACTGTGTCAAACCAGCTCCACACAAACACAGGATGACCATAGACAAAAGAAACAAAGGCCAAGATACTTCTATTCAGATGCTCCCACCAGTGACCTTGCTATCTACAGGGTTACTCCCAGGCTATAGTCTTCATTGTTACTCATACTTCTATTCAGATGCCCTCAACTATTGACCTGGTTGCCGCCTTTGTTACTCACAGGCAAGGTTTCCCCACCCACCCTGGACACTCCAACAGATATATACTCCACTTGCTTTTCCAACATCAGATCCTCTGAAGATGCCAGCCACAGATGCAGGCGAAACGTCAGGAGAGAATGCTGCTAGAACACGGCCATACAGCCCGGAAACCACACAGCACCCAAGTGATTCCGGCCGTGAAAGCCTTCGACAATACAACCTGGACAAAAGTTTGCTCACTCCATCACAAACCATGGAGCACATGGGGGCAGTGATCTCAACCACTTCAAACACACTGGATCTGTCTCGAGAGAAGATTCGCCGCATTCAAAAACAGGTTGCCCAGACCATCTCACCGAAACCTCAGCCATTGCTACAGCTGGCCAGAATCATGGGCCTCTTCGTCACGGCAACCGACATGGTGCAGTGGGGATGCCTCCATGCTAGGCCACTGCAGAGGTTCCTGAGACCTTTCCAACCCTTTTGTCTTTAGATATAGATCTGCCAGCAGATAGATGAAGTTGTTTCCATTTTCTGGATCTCACCAGTCTGAACAGTAGTGATTCATACTAATTATCTGGTTTATAGCCCGAAACCTTTTCCTTATGTGACTTTATTTTGATGTTTTTCATTCAAGGAATTACACACAGTTTAATAAAGCGAGAGGCTTCATTGTACTATGGTCTTGATGGATAATACCATTTGATTCAGTCTTGTGACCTACAAGTTAAAATGAAACAAATTTAATTTAACTTGCTTAAGAACAGTGGATGTATACCAAAAAGTGAAAGACAAGCAAGGGATAACCCAAGAGCCTGGAAGATGGGGAGAAAAATGCCACAAGTACAGTTACACTTTCAATTATTTCCACTACAGATAGTCTAGCTGTAGACTTTTCCACACGAGTGGTTTATTACGTATCTTGCTATCATGTTGAAACAGTCTATATTTCTCTGCCCAACTAAATTCCTGGCCCTTACCCATGTCCCCACATAGTCGCCCAACTTCCCCTTCAGCCATTTTCTCCTTTTTCAAAAGGAATTTAATTTTTTTCCCGTTTGTCACTTTGAACTAGTGATGTGAACTTTAGGCATAGACATACAGAAGCAGGATCAATTGAATTAGTTTTGTCAATTTCATATAGAACTTGCAGTGAAACTTGTATAAATATGCAGAGTCAATCTTTTTTGGCGGGGGTAAGGCGGGTGGGAAATGAACTTCAGTATGACAATAAGGCACAGACACAAACCAGATCCATTGTATCAGGCTTGTCAATTTCATCTTAAATTAGCAATGTAACCTTAAGGTGAAAATACACTTTGTGTGCAGTTTGTGGTGACCAGGGAGGTTGCTTTTGCAGGAGGAAATTGAGATTGCTGTAATAATAAGCATGTGTTTCTGCAGCTCTTAATTTGATTGGAAAATATGGGTTTTTTGTTGGGGGGTGGGCAGGCTACATGTTTCTGTACCTTCAAGTAATAGTGCTTGGTCTTGTGGGTTGTTGTTGTTTTTGCTTCCATTTTGTGCAAACGCCTGGCCCCTATCCACACCCTATGTAGTTTCGTCCTCCCCCTCCTCTGTTTATAGAAGAATTAAAAAAAAATCTTTTTGTCATATTGAACTAGTGATCTAACGCTAGGGCAGAGATCAATTGAGACACTGAGGGCGATTGGAAAGAATACTGGAAGTAATAGCGATATGCAATCTGGGACTGTTGCAGTAACGATTGTGCATTATTGCAGATTAAGTTTGGCTGAAAAATGTCCTTTATGTGTGTAGGAGTCGGCTGTGTGTTTCTGTCCCTTCAGGTGATGGGGCCTGCTCTAGGAGTTGTTTTGACTTCCATTTTGGATTGGTCGTTCTCAACAGTAGAAATGTAGGCTGAGACATTTTTTGAATTGTTTTTTTCAAAATGTAAGTGCGCAGTAATGCTAGAGCGGCTGCACAAATGAAAAAAGAGAGAGGGTTGTACCACCATCAGGAATAATATGTTTTCAGCAGTCGCATTTTGAATAAGTGCAATTGAGGAGACCAGGGTGGGGGCGGGGGACAGAACCCAAAACAACCAAGAAAGGTGGTATGCGGAATAATTTCACAGAAAATGTTTTGAAGGTTTGTCCACCAGGAAAATCTGTGAGAAGCTGTTCCTTATGAAAAGGCCATGATTTCTTTGAGAAAAAAATTACCGTATATACTCGTGTATAAGTCGACCCGCATATAAGTCGAGGCACCTAATTTTTCCACAAAAAACTGGGAAAACTTATTGACTCGCGTATAAGTCGAGGGTGGGAAATGCAGCATCAATTGAGGCATCAGTAGGTTAAAGGTTTTTGAATATTTATTTCAAAGAAAAACAGTGAACTGGCTCTGTAAGTGGAAAAGAGGGTCAACAAGAACAATATGGTATCAACAATAACTTTAAAAGTACAAAAACCTTAGCTCAACCAGCAACCAAGCTAAAACACAAGAGTTAAAATCCTTCAAAACTGGATTCCTCATCATCATCTGTATGTCCAAATGTAACCCAACTTAGATTTTAAGAGGGATATTATCAGAAATGAAAAATCTACTATTAGCTTCCATTGTAAACAATGGGGGATGTGGCATCCCCTTTGGGGGTCAATAACTTTGGATCCCCTGACCCAAACTTCACCAAACCTGGCTGGTATCATAAAGAGACTCTCCTGATGAGACCAGCCAGGTTTGGTGAAGTTTGGTTCAGAGGGTCCAAAGTTATGGACCCTCAAAAGGGTAGCCCCATCTACTAATAGCTCCCATTGAAAACAATGGGGAATGAGGGCACCTCCTTTGGGGGTACATAACTTTGGACCCCCTGAACCAAACTTTACCAAACTTGGCTGGTATCACCAGGAGAGTCTTCTGAGGGTACCCTGAAATTCTGGTGCCTCTAGCATAAAAACTGTGCCCCCTGCTGGCCGGCAAAGTAAAAACACAAAAAAATTTTTAATGACCCGCATATAAGTCGAGGGGAGCTTTTTCAGCATTAAAAATGTGCTGAAAAATTCGACTTATACATGAGTATATACGGTAGATGCTGGATATTTTAAATGTCTCAGTGTCTGCCCTATTTAAAGATAAGAGAACCTCTAGCTTGACTATTTCTTGGTCTTAGATTTAGATTTTATTCTGAATTAATAACAAATTTGCCTTTTCATGTCGCTGCTTTGAAATGAGCAAGAAGAGTTCCTATGGAGTTCATACATGGTGTATGTCAACAGTGGTTGCATAAATGTTAACACTGTTATTGTTCTGTAGGTTTTTTCTTGTCTTCCCAGCTATTCTGCCATAGATTTCCTTTCCTTGGTACCTGCTTCCTCCATAATTTTTTCTGTCCATATGCTTGTGTCTATATTTCCTATCTTGTCTTGTCTTCCTTTGTTCCTTTCAGTACTAGTTGGCAAGTGCTTATTTTTGTGCTACAGTTCCATATATGTTCTTTGGAATGTATGTGGGAAAATGGCGGTGTTTAAGTCCTTGCATAATGAGTAAATGTTTTTGTGTGACATTTTTTCTGAGTGTTGGTGAAACTATCAGAATATAGCCTTCATTTCTCAAGCACCACACTGCCGGCTGCAGCGCTTGGACTGGTTTTTGTTCATTACCATATTAGACATTTTAACTCTTTTCCTCATGATTGTACACTTGACAGTCACTGCTGGCTATGCAAGATTGTTTCTTTTGTTGTTTACTAGCATTAAATTTAATTTTATGCTCCAATAAAATGGGCTCTAGAAAGTGGGGGGAAGGGTGGGTGGTGGAATGCAAGGCGGGAAATGGAAGGCTGGTGCTTGGGGATGGGGGAGGGTGGGTGGTGGAATGCAAGGCTGCTTCTGGGACTGGTGGGACTTGGGCGGCAAGGTGTTGCTGCTCCGGCAGGACCGGATTGGTGTTTGGGGCAGGGGGAGGATGACAGGGGGCTGGTGGCAAGCCAATTAGTTCCAGGCACGGCTGAGTTCTGCACGGCAATTGGCTAGGAGTGTGCCAGCACAACATCTAGGTAATTATAGGATAGGATTTCCTCTTTACTGCTCACAGTATTTTCATCCTACTTTCTTGAGGATTGCTGGAGTGGCCAACTGAGCAGGTACATGATAGTCCAGTTAGAATCTCGGAGAGAGGGGGCAACAACAGCCTGTGCAGTGCAACACCTAGAGTCGAGGAGACATTTGTGGTGCTTTCTCCCAAGTGAAAGACTGCAGGTTTCCCCAAATCTATTAACAAATCCAAACCGTAGTGGAAGTTTCAAAATGTATTAAATGAGCCACTTTACTGTTATTTGGTCAGCATTTTAAAATCTGCAACATTTTTGTATCACCTTTTCGTAAAATATGTTGTATGTTGTTGTATCGTTTTTTAATAAATTCATTGTATGGAGGAATGATGATGTAAGCCTCTGAGCCCATGGAAACAGGTGGAAGGTGCTGGTCTAATAAACAAACAAATTAATAAAGGAATTATTTGAACATATTATATGTCTTGGGTACACAGACAGATTTTTTTTTTCAAATTAAAGGATCTTGAATGAGTGATTAATGAATCCAATAAGTTTAAGCCAGATGATTAAAGCTGTCATTGTATACTGGTTGGTGGGCTGCATTAGCAACCAGTATTCTGCCACTGACATGGTGTATTGAGGTAAGAGAAATGAGATGTTATCTCAGGCATAGCATGATTTTGAAGAGGAGAGGAATAACTGTACAAATCAATCTTTCCAGTCATTCTGGAAGAAAAGAATTTTCCAAACTGAAATAGTTAAACTCAAAGGTATTTTTGTGGCACGTCTATATATTTCCCATGGCACTAGACCAGTGGTGGTGAACCCTTGGCACTCCAGGTGTTATGGACCACAATTCCCATCAGCCCCTGCCAGCATGGCCAATTGGCCATGCTGGCTGGGGCTGATGGGAATTGTAGTCTATAACATCTGGAGTGCCAAAGGTTCGCCACCACGGCACTAGACAGTGTACTAAATGCAGAAGCAGCTATCCCATCTTTCTAAAATGCTGAGCGTCCTGTTTAGGTTTGTAGATTTTTTAAAAGTGTATATAATTGGGTTTTAGATATTCCCACCCATAGTTTGGTTTTGAAGATGTTCAGTTTTTCTAAGGACTGAAAGTATGCTTGTGAAGTTTTCTAAGACGCTGATGAGGGGAGAAAAGTTGCCAATGAGACCTTTAATGCATGTAACATCTCACTGAAACTGGGCTGCTACTTCTGCAAAAACAGTTATGATTATTTAATAAGCATGCCACGGCAGCCTAGGTTGGTGTTGTGGTGGTGTACTAATTAGGCTTGTGTTGCTGTTTTGCTCGGGCTGCAATTTAAAACGAGATGTGAGTGGAAAGTCACATGTTTGCTTCACCAGAATCATGTTTAAATCAGATCAATCTGAGATGAATCTGAGGGCGGGCAGAGGCCAATATGTCTTTACCTCTTCTGGGACAATATTCTTATCAGGTCGGAGTCGAGAGAACAAGCACTGATAGATTGCCAGAGGACTATTCAAACCCTAGCATGGTTTTTTTAGTAAATTATGGGAAGAGCTCTCTTGTCCCAACTCAAGAGACTAGAACACTTGGGTTTTCTCATAGATACAATAGCGCGCAGACTATTTGTACCCTGGTCCAAACAGAGGGAATTAACGGCCAAAGAGCGTGCAATCACAACCAGAACCAGGTGCTCCCTTCAAAGCCTAGCCAGTTTGATGGGGCTATTCATTGCATGCTCAGAGGCGATTCAGTGGGGACAGCTCCACTCCAGGGAACTACACGTTTTTTTATGCCCCTTCCAGGAACAGATAACGAACAAGGTCCACAAACAGGTATCTGTTCCCCGTCCTCTCAAAGTCAATCTTCTTTGGTAGACCAAATGTGCCAACCTGAGTCAAGGGAAGAGTTTTTGGATAGCATCCACCAAGCAGGTTTTCACAAATGCCAGTCTGACGGGCTGGGGTGCGGTTCTGGAGGACCACCCACTCCAGGGATCATGGACCTTCTTGGATACCAGGTTGCCCCTCAACGTATTGGAACTACGTGCTATTCGGCTAGCATTAAAGCATTTTCAGACACCCCTAGAGGGACTTCACATGTTGGTCAGAACTGACAACATGGCAGCCAAATCCTACCTGAATCGCCAAGGAGGGTCTCACTTGACAGCGCTCCAGAGGGAGCCAAGGAGGATCCTCATTTGGGCGGAGCCTCACCTCCTGTCACTCCAGGCAGAACACATTCGGGGCATATAAAACGACCAGGCAGATTGGTTGATCTTACAGTCCCTGCATCCCGGTGAGTGGGTGCTGAAGAGAGAGGTCTTCCTCCACATCCCTCAGGTGATGGGGTTTCCGACAGTAGACTTATTCACATCTTACCACAACAACCAGACCCAGAAGTTCTTCTCTCGCTTCTATCAACCTCAGGTGGAAGTCATGGATGTTCTGTCCTCCAGCTGGCCACCAGGACTGCTATATGCCTTTCCTTCCTTCCCTCTCATTCCCTGGGTACTATGCAAGAGCAGGGGTTATTCTTGTGGCTCCTTGGTGACCAAGGAGACCGTGGTTCGCAAACATCTTGCAATTGTCCAGCCAGAACCCATTACACCCCCCGCTATCAAGGGATCTGCTACATCAGGGACTGGTGTTTCACCCAGATCCAGAATGGTTGTCCTTGACCGCATGGTGATTGAGCGGTAGGATCTAATAGTGCAGGGATATAGTTCAGCTGACTCCGACACTATCATTTCATCATGGCGGGCCTCTACCAGGCAAATCTATAACATGATGTGGAAGGCGTTTGTTCGTTGGGCCAGGAGAAAGAAGGTATGTCCTACCACTCCAAAGATCAAGGAAATATTGACCTTTCTTCAGGATGGTTAGAGTATGATTTAAAGTCCCCCACGTTAAGAAGGCAGCTTGTGGCTATCACCTCAGTACTTCCTTCAGTAGAGGGACATGATCTTTCCACTCATCATCATGTAGCCCAGGGGTAGGGAACCAATTGGCCATGCTGACAGGGGCTGATGGGAATTGTAGTTCCTGAACATCTGGAGAGCCGCAGGTTCCCTACCCCTGATGTAGCCAGATTCCTATGGGGGGCAAAGGTTCAAGGATGGACCCACCAAACATCACTTAATGTCTTGGAAACTTCATACGGTGCTGCATGCTCTGACCAGGCTTCTTTTTGGGCCGATCATGGAGACTTCTTTAAAATACCTTAAACTTAAGGTAATTTTCCTAATCTCTCTCACAGCAGCGAGAAGAGTGTCAGAGTTGGCAGCATTGTCAGTCAAATCCTCGCTTTCAACAAGATTGGATCCCCCCTTCATCCCCAAGATCAACTCGCCGTTTCATAGGAATCAGGAGATTTTCTTCCCAATGTTTTGTGCCAATACCAGTCATCTTAAGGAGATTCATTGGCATAAGTTAAGGCGAGCTCAGACGATCTGCGGCTTTGTTCATTTCAGTGACCAACCTGAACAAAGATATCTGCGCAAACCATTAGTAAGTTCTTGCAGTAAACGAGATCTATAGGACAGCAACTTGGTCGTCAATTTCTACTTTTGTCAGACTTAACGCTTACAACTCTTCAGATTCCAGATACGGCAGAAGAGTGCTGGAACACATTATAGGGGATGAAGGTGGCACTGCTAGGGAGGTCACCCAGGTGTCCTGAAACCCAAAGGTCATACCTGTGAAGGGTCATTCTCCTTCTGGGTGAAAGGACTTCTGCCCTCCCAAGTAGTCATATCTGTTTCTCAATCAGGCAATTGTTTGTTCCACTGTACTATGTTAATCTATGTTTTGTTTCACTGTTAGCCTCCAGCTGTGTTGTTACATATGCATGTTCAGTTGCAAGCCACCTGCATGCTGTTTTCTACGCAATTCTTGTCTTTACTTACTAACTCGATTTTTAGTGTTTATCTTAGGAAAAAGTTACATGGTTCCTGTTGATTCAGTGCAAGAGCTGACTCTGCTATCTGGAGTCTCCGAAACTGGAGGAGAAGTGGGAGGGTCCCATTGCAACAGTGAAGCAAAAAATCTTACTTAAGATTCCTGCCTCCTTGATTGGTTGTTGATGAAATACCCAGATGTCCTTTTACCCAGAAGGAGAATGACCCTTCACGGGTAAGACCAATGGTCGTTCAGGGTGCTCCACACTTTGTTTTCTCATTGAGGTGTTGATGGACTCCTGTTTATTTTGCTGCTATAGGCTAGTCCAGCTTGCTATCTGGAATCAAATTGGCCTTTGTAGTTGGATGGAATGAGTATGAATGGAAGTTCTATGGTTAGCACTTGAAACATCCTCACTGGAAGGCAGGGCACAGTGTGTGTTTGCTTTCTTGTGCTGTCTGTCCTTTCCAAGAAGTTTTTAGGTCTTGCCTTGTGAGTGCCAAGGTCAGGTTTTCTTGGTAGATGGAGCTCAGATATTCTCATGGATTAAGTTCAAATATGAAAACTTGTAATAGCCAATAAAAACACCTCTTAATTGCTACATTTCATATTTTGGGAACTGTATCCTTTCATGCTTCTTCTTAGTATGTGTGCTTTTTCGTGTATTTTTGTTGCTGTCAAGTCACAGCTGACATAGCAAATCAAAGGGTTCTGCATACATTGTAAACAGTATACCATACCAGCCAAAAGCAGCCCAGCACCCTTTTAACCGTGAAATCCATGACTCACTGCTCTTTACAGCATTCAGGATTTAAAGTGGCAGTGGCAGGGGCTCATAGAAGCAAACCTTCAGCAATCAGACCAGTTTATCTGTGATCTGCTGTTCTGCTGGTGAGCAGGCATATGGGCTTCCACCTGGGAAATGTTCTGTGCTTTGCTTTGAACAAAATTACAGGAAGAAAAGCATCAGTCTCTCAAACGAAGTGCTGCTGTTGTTGCTTTGCAGTGGTTGCAATCACAAATTATGACTGACAATCAAGACCAGCCAAAATCTTTAGATACTTGTACTTGGCTCACATGAATTATTGTATGCATGCCCTCCACCTGGGATCTTCGAAATATTAATTCATTAAATTTTATATCATTTTAAGTCTACTAACCAAGTGACATGGATGTTTGCTTTTTCTCATGGAAAAATGGTGTTTTGCCCAGCAGTTACCATTTTTTGCTTTTAGAAAGTTCTGGATACTTGTAGACCGGTCCTATGGATGTTTACTTTGTTCAGTGGTACTTGCCTCTACATCAGCCAGTAAATGAGTGATCATACCAAAGTAAAATCCTGCACAAAGAGCAAAGATCTGCTTGTTGTCTCTAAGCAGTTGTAATTCAGTGATGCAAGAATGTATGGCTTTGAAAACACAAGGTTTTGGATTATGCTCCTAGTACAAAGGCAAACTAACATGCCTGAATTATTGCAGCTAGTTAATATGTGTATTGGTTTAGGAATCTTATGACTTTCAAAATGACAGTCTTGATTTACATTAGTGATTTACATTCACTTTTAAAATCTGTGCCCCTGTACAAGGAACAGCCAGAAACTTAAAATATGGTGTCTTTGTAGCACTGAACTAAAATATCGGCCTGTAGTATTTTAGATATACATGAACTAGCAGTTGGAATCATTCACAACTTTATACAACCCGTTTGAATTATTATTATTTTGCCTGTAAAGAAAATCATAGTGATTTAACTTCTAATAGATAGACAGAAAATTTATTTGTCTGCCTGTCAGTTATATCACTCTAGAGATACTGACTGGTTCTCATTCTCCTTGAAGTTCATTATCATCTGTGCTACCGTAACATGGTCCCCCCCTCCCCCAGGATGTGAAAAGTGTAATGGGTTTTATTTATGTTTGTAAAAAATGGGAGATACGGAGTGTGTGTGTGTGTGTGTGTGTGTGTTAAATATAAAATTAAAGTTCCAGTGTTTGTACTTGCATTATGACCAACTGTGATAAAATACAGTAAACAGATGGCCTCAATGTGATACAAAACTTCATTAATGCACACACAAAGTGCTATAGGAGTTGTAATCTTTATGTGTATATCAGCTCTAGAAGTTAAAGTCTGATTGCATTTGCTTTTGGAAGAAACTAAGCATCAAAGTCTTTTCATACAGAAGAACAGAGGTGCTACTCAGTGGTAGAGCATCTGCTTTGCATGCAGAAGGTCAGTCCCTGGCACCTCCAGATCAAACAGTCAAGTGGTAGGTGACTTCCTCTTGGGACCTTGGAGAGTGGCTTCCAGTCAAAGTTGACAGTATTGATCTTGATAGACGATTGGGTTGATGCAGCAGAAAGCATCCTCATGTTTAAAGATCCTGGGTTGAATCTTAACTCAATATTATAGAAAAATGTTACTTATTGGAATGTGTATACCATTTTTGCCAGTTCTGGTAAAGTGGATTCTGGACTCTAGCCCAGTGGCCTTCAAACCATGGACCTGGGATTCTCAGATTGGTTGCAGAACCTCATCTGCTGGATAAAGCTGCCATTTTTTGCTCTTTTGTGGAAGGCCATATGCTAGTGTGCATGCAGAGAGAGTGAAAGTACCACATACCCTTTCTACTATGGCATACATACTTAAACAATCATCAGGATGCTGTTGAGGCAACATGAAATGAGGTGGCATTGGCAAGGATTCCTTTTTAGCACTAGTAGGGTCAAAAATCCCTAGCCTTTTCATGACTTGGCTGCTCTGTGACTCTACCAGTTCCCCAGTGTTTTGGATTTTCTTGCAGTATGGATCGCCTCTTACAATTTATAGATGGCTAAGGGCAGGGGAACTGAAGAATTGAAGACCACATATACAGAGGGTGTAATGGGGTTTGAGAGCGGAGGGGAAGACTATGAAGTAATTTCTTGGTATGAAGGCTTGAGGAGAAAACCATAAAAATCCCACCCACCCTCAGAACTTTATCCAATTTACTGATGGGAAAATTGTAGGGGAGCATTAAAATATATATGATTTTTCCTTTTGGAATATTTAAAGGCTTTTTAAAATTAAAATTTATCCTAAAAGTGCAGTATGGAAACTTCATTTAAGACAGTCTACTGGTAGTTTTAATACAGGCCCCCCTTTTATCATTTTGGGGTTTGCTTTTTTAAGTTTTCAGATTTTTCTGCAAACCTGGAACTTTTCTCAAGTTTGTGGAAAGTCCTGTCTTGTCTGTTCATGACTCTAGTCATGATTTAACCATGTATAGATTTGGCCACATTGAGAATTAGATACATTTTCAATTAGACATGTTAGAATTAGATATATTTCTACTTACTGATCACAAAAATACAAAATTATTATTATTATTATTATTATTATTATTATTATTATTATTATTATTATTATTATTATTATTATTATTATTATTATTATTATTTTATTGAATTTCTAAACCGCCCTCCCCCTCGGGGTTCAGGGCGGTGGACCACAGTGATAAAAATAGCTTAAAACATAACATAAAGCAACTAATTAGCAATAATAAAATCAGGAACCATATAGCATCAGATGGCGTTTTATCCCTCCCCCTCCCCACCTTTATGCCCACAGTAGGCCAGATGAAATGGCAGCGATGTATTTAATCAGGCTGGCCAAATGCCTGGCGGAACAGGTCCATCTTATAGGTCCTGTGGAAACTCTGCAGGTCCCGCAGGGCGCGGATCTCCCTTGGAAGCCTGTTCCGTCAGGCTTCCAACTACTGATCAAAATGTGTATATTAAAATATGTACTGCATTTTACACACACTCACAAAACTCAGTTTCCTTTCTGCAGTGCTTATGCACCATTAAGATAACTGTCCAGAAGGAAGTATTGCATAGCAACTAGTTCAGTAGTTGCCAGATGAGAGTATTCAAAACTGGTATTAAAAACTTACTCTTTGAATACAGAGTTTCCCTTTGCCCACTATGGTTAGTTGCAAATGATGGACCTCTTTTCCGTGAATCTGACTACTTTCCTTTTAAAGGTATCTATGTCAACAGCCTTATTAACGCACATTTTTTAATTTTATACAACCCGTTTGAATTATTATTATTTTGCCTGTAAAGAAAATCATAGTGATTTAACTTCTAATAGATAGACAGAAAATTTATTTGTCTGCCTGTCAGTTATATCACTCTAGAGATACTGACTGGTTCTCATTCTCCTTGAAGTTCATTATCATCTGTGCTACCGTAACATGGTCCCTTCGGGGGAGGGCGGTTTATAAACCTAATAAATAATAATAATAATAATAACATTTGTGCTCCTGCTTCAACCACTTATTTCTGTAATGTACAAAAATTTTAACCCTCTTTATATCAGATGCAGACTGACACTCCTCTATTATGTATAGATGAACTTTTTGAAAAAAAAACCCATACAAATGTCCATGCATCCTCCTCTCCTCTCCTCTCAGCAGTGCAGTCAACAGAGGTTTGTTTAAAAATGATGAAGTGGGCTCAAGTGGCCATTTGATATTGCGCTTTTGAGATGCTATAGGAATCATTTGAATCTGGACTGTCTTGTCCACATGGAACTCCAATTGTGAATGATTAGTGTAAGTTAAAATCCCTATTCAAGCTCTGTTCTGTGGCCCCCCTTTCATACAGGAAGTGGATATGTGGAAATTTCCAGGTTTAAAAAGTAGTTATCTAGAAGGAGGCCCAGACAAGGAGACTAGACTTGCCACATTTACCAGCTGTAGGTAAAAGCTATGTTGGACGTAAAGAGATTTTACGTTTATTATGTGGGAGGGATGATGTCAGTTTGGTTGATTATGCCCCTTTCAAGCAGCTGTGATAATTACCTGCTTGTTACTAGAAGTGTCGAACCCATTTTCAGTACTTGTCTGCTTTTGCTGTCATGCCCTAATTGCTATATAATTTTGTCCCTGCCAATTACTGCCTTGGTGTGAAATTTTACAATGAGTGAGTTGCCAAAAGTGATAACAGTATAGCCTTCATAATTTTGACAGGATGTTCTCAATTATACATCTTGATTTCTAATGATTGTAGTGGAGTCCAAAGTTTAAGTGAAAACCTTTGTAAATACCTCCCTTCTTCCCCGTGTTATTGGGCACATAAAAAGATGGTCGTTTTCTGCTATCTACAGATGAATTATGGTTAATTAAACTTAACAGAAATATCCCAAAATCCAGTCTTTAGGTTGCCTCTAGTAATGAAATGTTTCTTTTTGGGTAACCCAAACATTCTTTATAAGTATAAGATGTGATTCATCCAACTCTTTGTTCACTTTCTATTAATGACCTCACAGTGGTATATGTGGGTTTTCCTTTCCAAATTTTATCCTCAAAACCAACATCTGAGGTAGGTTAGGCAGAAAGAGATTGGCCCAAGGTAACTTATCAAGCTTCGTTGCACAGTGGGAGATTTGAACCTGATTCCCCAGGTCCTAGTGTGGTACTCCACTCACTGTACCACAATTTCTAAATCAATCAGTCTGGGTTTAGAACAACACTTCATGCTCGTGATCTGCCATGATGTGTCCAGGTTTTTTTGGAGCAAATTTTCTAAAGTTCTAAAATTTCAGTTCCAGGCCCTTTACCTTTTTTTTTAAATAGTAGTGGGCTTAGATCAGAGTAACCCTGTTTCAGAGGGAGCTATTAAAATGGTAGACAGGCTTTCCTAAAGAAACCTGAATATTTTCAATGGATATATGGAATCCTACTTCCCCCCTCCGCTGTTCCAGTTCTTGTGTAAATCTTCACTTGACTCTAGGGTAGGGTACTAATTTTCTTTCTCTTTTTCTTGTGATAACCAATCTTTGATTTCAAATGACAGAGCTTTTCTTCCACTGCAGTTTAATTTTATTTAGCTCGTTATTGCTGTGGGAGCACTCTTTTGAAATAAAACTCTATATGTATTGGGCATTTGTTGGAAGTGGTGGTTTTGTTGGGAATACTGGAAGCCTCCAGATGAAAACAAGTCATTATCTTCAGTGAGAGATGTTAACCATTTGAGCCACCTTGGAAATTTCTATTTCCTGTAGAGATGTTAAACATTTGAGCCACCTTGTGTGGTTACAGATATTTTAAAATGAAAATGTTGGCCCCCTTCTAAAGTGTACAGGTACCGGTAAGTTAGTAGTTGTCTTAACTGGTAGTATAGAAAGGCACTTAGGTAGTGAGGAAGTGATGTTTGGTAACATTGCAAACACATATTTTGTCTAGGGAACAAATTGTGTTCAATGCTCC
Source organism: Sphaerodactylus townsendi (assembly GCF_021028975.2). Taxonomy (NCBI): domain Eukaryota; kingdom Metazoa; phylum Chordata; class Lepidosauria; order Squamata; family Sphaerodactylidae; genus Sphaerodactylus; species Sphaerodactylus townsendi. The sequence continues at coordinate 69,936,598 of NC_059435.1, forward strand.
AAATCTGTTCAGTTTGATTAAATTTATTCAGTTAAGCTAATTTTTAACTGAATTATTACATAAATGATGACAGTATATAAAACCTCTTTACTGATATCTTTTTTCAATTGGAGTATACCTAAACTTAGATGACATGTATGAAAATAAAATAATTAAACTCAATTTTTTAAAAAAAGAGTGAAATAAAATAACTTTTAAAATATTAAAACATTAAGAGTGGTGGACTCTTATCTGGTGAACTGGATTTGTTTCTTGTCTCCTACACATGGAGCCAACTGGGTGATCTTTGACTAGTCCCAGTTCTCACAGTACTTTCTCAGCCCCACCTACCTCAAGGGTCTGTTGTGGGGTGAGAAAGGTAAGGCGTTTGTAATCCTCTTTGGGTGATTCTGCATGGACCAAGTAACATGGGTTCAGGCCCTTTTAAAAAGTGTTTTGGGAGGGGAGTTCCCACAGAACTCTCCCCTCAAATGCCTCTAATCCGTTTTAGTGGCCAGAACACGGATTAATGAAAATCACTAAATTAGCAACGTTTTTTCTTTAACTCGGGTTGCAAACACTTCTTGCTTGCCTGAGAGAACTAGGCAAGCAGGAAGCATTCAATCCCCAACCCCTTCCTCCACCATTGTGGTAGATTCCCCAGGTGGCTGCCATTAGAGTGATACTCTAATAGGCAGCCACTATGCCATACAGGTAGGTAGGGGGGAAGGCCAGGCAAGATGATAGACCCTGACTGCCCTAGTCGTTGGCCTAGGAATACCTTACTAAAATTCTTAATGATAGTTTGCAGGATCTGCAGAAGACAGAGATGGTGCAATACTCCTGTACCCCTTCTGCAAAATCTCTGGCAGGAATTAACTGAGAACCAGCCCTCCCCTGAGTCTTTTTGTAAGTAGCAAATCATGAAAATTTAATTGTGTTTTTTTGTGGAATACTTGTGAAAACTAATGGTGATAACTAACAGTGGGAAGCACTGAGTAGAGAGAGTTTATTTCATTTAGTGGATGTTATTTCATAGACAGATTTTTTTTATTCGTTTGAATCTATTTTTATACATGGCTTGGACTACTGACCTTCCTGCTCTACAGTTCAGTTATTCTTTGTGACAGTTAGCTGCTCGTTCATTAATTACTTTTTAATTGCCTTTTTTTAAAGTCACCTGCTGTTTCATTAAATATTCTTGTACCAAATATATAGGCATATGCTGTGATGGAGTGCTACAGGGTCTCAAAATTCATATTCAATACACTCTGGCCAGAATGGGTGCCCCATGCATTGCAATGGAAGGAGCAGAATTTCCTTGCAACTTTAACCGGACCATTTACCAAGCTAATTCTCTTGGAGGCTCGGGGCATCTTGGTGGGTGATTCTCCACCCCCAATTCAGGGAGGCAGGAAACAGAATTTCGTCACTTCCTGTCCAGGCTTGGCATCCATTTTAGCCAGTATTTCTTCTGCCTAGACAGGGAGTGCACGGAATTCTTGGTCCTGGTACCCAATTCCTGTCTATTCTTCCTTCTTTTCGTCTCCTGTCCAGTTTTGTCACTCTTGTTGTATCCCTTTTCTGTTACCTCCCTCCTCCGTTTGTCTAGTGTGACTAGTTTGGGGGTTAGGGCTAAGGATAGTTAGTACCTTCCCTCAGGGAATTCTTCCCGCCAAAAAGAGAATACCAAAATGGCCGACGGCCGATTTTCTCCTCCGGCAGGATTCCACAGATCTGCCGCAGAGGCTACTAGAGCCTCCCTCAAGCCCTCTAGTAAGGCTACCAAAAATTCTAAAGGGGCCTCGGAACCGTCCAGATCCTCTGCAGAGCCCCTCAGACAGAGTTCCGCCCAAACCGCCAAACGCTCTCTCTCCCTTCTCGGAGCGCCGGAACAGCCGCCTGACAAGCGGCTGCAGATCGGGCGCCCCGCCGCTTCTGCGAGCCGCCCCAGCGACGCGGAGTTCTCGGCTCTGCCGATGCTTCAGGCGAGCGCTCAGGCGGAGAGGGAACCCCCGTCCGCATTCAGCGCAACGACGGAGTCAAGCGCAACAACGGCGGCTTGCACCCACGATGCTTACTCAGTGCAAGACATTGACGCGCCTCCACCAAGCAGGCAAGAGACCCGCCGCGAAGGGGGAGGAGGAGCAGTTCAAGCTATGGAGGAGGGAGGGGCGGGCGCTGTTCAGCCATTTAACTGGCAGTCATTAACTCCCGCGGATTTTGCAGCCTTCTTAAATAAGACCATCGAGGACAAGCTGCAAAATCTTCAGTACAGCGGATTCAGACCCCCAGGGGAACCTGAGATCGTGACAGCGCCCCAAAATTATTTACATGGGCAGACTAGGGGCTACCCTAGGTCCCCATTAGATGGCTCAGGCACGTCCCTCCAGGGACCCTTTGGAGGGCAATTGCAGCCTTCAGTTCAGGGCCTGACCTATGCCCCTCCCCTGTCTGGGCACGCTAGGGGTTACCCTAGACCCCCAGTTCTTACCCAGGGGCTAACTAGGGGTTACCCTAGAATCCCCATGGAAGATCCCCTGCAATTCCCTCAGGAAGAGGAGGGCAGTGGTGATGAGGATGAAGGACAGCGCTCTCCAGTGCATTTTTCTGATTCTGAGGAGGTAGATGTGAGTTCTTCAGAGACCTCTACCAGGTGTTTTAAGGATGAAGAGCTAGCTCTCCTAATCACCAAAACCATTTCTGCCCTGGAATTGCAAGATACAGAAGATGCCCAACTGCCAGGCGCCTCTTCATCACTTCCCCCGATTAAAGGCTGTCCCAAGGGAAGCAAACAGTTCCTCCCACAGGAGGAAACTCCCAAAATGGTCTTTCCGATCCCTGAATTCTTTCTTAAGAAAATTAAAAAAGAGTGGGAAGCGCCAGCCTCCAACAAACACTCCATTTCAACGGCCAAAAGACGATACTTGGTCCCAGAATATGTGGATTCCATCCTAAAGACTCCTCCTGTGGATGCCCCCGTTGTTGCCACCCAATCTGGAGGACTTCTAGTTAAAGAAGGTGAGGGCAGCATCAAGGATGCCCGTGATAAAAGAACCGACACCATGCTCAGGAGATCTCACGAATCCCTGGCTACCTCCATGAAGGCCATTGCCCCAGCATCTACTGTGGCCAGGGCCCTTCTGGTTTGGGCCAACAGAGTCCTTGATATTCTGCCCCTAGAACTAACGGCAGCTAGGGAAGGGGTTGATCGTATTAGAATGGGCGCAGCATTCATTGCAGATGCTTCCTTCGATGCGCTGGTGTTATCGGCTCGATCCATGGCCTCTTCCATAGTGGCCCGGCGTAATGCCTGGATTAGAGCCTGGCAAGCAGATACCCAATCTAGGAACATGATTACCAGCTATGCCTTTCAGGGTAATACCTTGTTTGGCTTACTCTAATGGATCGCATAGTCGTGGAAACCAAGGATAAGAAGAAGACATTACCCAAATTCCTTCGTTCCGACAAAAATCAACCCTGGCCCAAAACGTCTTTTCGTTCTCAGAGAGTGTTGCCACGCACATCCAGAGACGGCAAGAACAACTCCTGGACTCAGAGAGAGGGTAGAAATTCCTCATGGTATCCACGTGGATCCGGTTCCTTTCGTCGAAGAGGAAACTTTAGGTCAAAATTCGATAAGAATACCAGAGGAGACGGAGCACCCAAGTCCTGACTCCCCCCAGGTCGGGGGACGTCTTCTACTCTTCCAGGAAAGCTGGAAAGGCAACCACGTCGATGCGTGGACTGCAGAAGCCGTCTCCCTAGGATATGCCATAGAATTTCTTTCTCTGCCCCCAACCTTCTTCCTTCCTTCTCCTCTAAGCAACAAGAAGGACAAAGCCAAACGAACTCTGGAAGCCGTAAAACACCTCCTGACGATAGCCGCCATAGAAGAGGTACCCAAGACAGAGATGTTCTCCGGGCACTACTCGCATTTCTTTACGGTCCCCAAAAAATCCGGGGACTGGAGGGCAATCCTGAATCTTCAAAGAATCAACAAATTCATCAGACCCCGCAGATTCAAAATGGAATCCCTCAGAACCATCTCAGAGGCCCTCAGGAGCGGGGATTTCATGACATCTCTGGATCTTTCCGAGGCATATCTTCATGTACCCATAAGACCTTCTCACAGGAAGTTCCTCAGGTTTGCGGTGAACAACAAACATTACCAGTTCAGGGCTCTTCCCTTTGGGCTGGCCTCGGCCCCGAGAGTTTTTTCGAAGATACTGATAGCACCCATCACTCTCCTCCGTCAGCAAGGGGTCCACATCCACCCCTATCTGGACGACCTTTTAATTCGCTCACGGTCCAGGGAACAAGCAATCCAAGATCTGAGTTTGGTCAGACAAACCCTACAGACACACGGTTTCATCATCAACATCCAAAAGAGCTCCTTAAAGCCAACACAACGTCTAACTCATCTAGGAGCCATCATAGACACGAACAAAAACGCTCTCTTCCTCCCAGAGGAAAAAATAAACAACATTCAAAGAATGATAGGAATTCTTCTACAATCCCAATCTGCATCTCTTCTCTTTCTAGTAAAGATTCTGGGAACTCTCATAGCAACCATTGACCTCACCCAGTGGGGAAGGTTCCACGCACGTCCACTCCAACAGTTTCTCCGTCCCTATCAACAGGACATACTTCACAAGAGGGACAGAAAGATTCTGATTCCGCAACTCCTGAAATCCCGGCTCCGCTGGTGGATGTGCAAAAAGAATCTTATTCAAGGCAAACAATTTCTCCATACGTCTCAGATTCAGATCTTCACAGACGCAAGCCTATCGGGCTGGGGAGCCAGCCTGCAAAACAAATATGCACAGGGAAAATGGACACGCAATCAGTCCTGTCTGCCCATCAACGTGTTGGAGGTCAAAGCGATCTTCCTAGCACTCAAATCATTCCAGACCTCGGTTTCCAATCAACATGTCTTAATCCGCACCGACAACATAGCGGCAAAGGCTCATATCAACAATCAAGGGGGGTCAAGATCCTCACGATTGCACAGGGAAGTGTCCAGCATTCTGACCTGGGCAGAACACAACATCAAGAGCCTGAAGGCAGAACACATTCAAGGAGTTCTGAACCTACAAGCCGACTGGCTGAGCCGGCAATCCATCTCTCCGGCAGAATGGGCACTGAACAAGAAGATTTTCTGGACCATCACACAACACCTCGGGGTGCCATCGATCGACCTCTTCGCAACGGCACAAAACACACAGTTGCCACAGTTCATGTCCAGGTACTTTCATCCCAAAGCTCTTGCGGTAGATGCTCTGACCAGTCCATGGCCGCCAGTTCTTCTGTATGCCTTTCCACCCATTCCTCTCATACCCAAACTACTTCAAAAAATCATCGAAACAAAAGCTCAGATCATCCTCATCGCACCCAATTGGCCGAGGAGACCGTGGTTCTCCGCAATACAAGAACTGTCAACATGTCGGCCGTTCCACATTCCAGTCTCGCCAACTCTGCTCCATCAGGGTCCGCTTCTGCACCCCGATCCGGGATGGTTCCATCTGACCGCTTGGCGCTTGAGCGGAGACGTCTGACAGACAAAGGTTATTCAACAGCGGTAACAGACACCCTTCTAGCCTCAAGACGTCCTGCGACCGTGCGCATCTATAACTACACCTGGAAGGCTTTTGTCAAATGGTCTTCGACCAGACAGATAGATCCTGAACATCCTTCCCTGGTATCGGTGTTGGAATTCCTACAAGACGGCTTCCAAGCGGGTCTGCGTTCCAACATTCTGAGAAGACAAGTCGCCATGCTTTGTCCACTGTATGGCAAAAGTTCCAAGGAATTTCAGCCTCACAACATCCGGATGTCATCAGGGTATTCTTAAATAGGCGTTCAACAGTCATACAGTTGCGCCACTCCATCACATGCCATCATCAGCTTCCCATCATAGGAAGCTAAACTCGGTCCTTTCAGCTCTAACAAAGTCCCCTTCTTCGAACCGATCCAGACTATTCACTTCACGTTGGCTATTAAGGATGAAGACATTATTCTTAGTGGCCAACGGGCACATCGGCCAGAAGGGCATCATCGTAGAATTAAGGGCCCTTTCCATTAACCCCCTGAATTTGTATGCTCTTCCACCGATCGACTAAGGTGGTCCTTCTCGCGACAGATCCCACCTTCAAGCCCAAGGCATCCTCTTCCTTCCATTTGGCAACAGGACATTACTATTTTGCCATCTTTTGTCCTCGACCAAACCATCCAAAGGAACGCTTGTATGGCACAACTTCTAGACGTCAGATCTAAGTCTCTAAAAGCTTTCATTATATCGCCATTCCGAATCGCATCAGGAAAAGTCCTCAGGACTCCTCTTTCATCAACACAGCTGCCCCAAACTCTGGTAGGGCATGCCCATGTCAGCGGCTTCCCATTAGTGCTAACATTAAGAGCTGTATCGGAAGCTCCATAAGGCCATGAACATTTCAGTTCCGGCTGGCATCACGAAGCCGCGATTCCACTAGATCAGCAGCCACTAACGCAGCATTCAGACATGAGCGCCTCAGTGGAACAGATCTGGCAAGCAGCAGCCATACTCTTGGTCAACGCCTTTCCCACTTTTGTTAGATACATTACAAGCTTAATTCTATGGGGTGCAGCTGGACACAGTAAAGTTCGGGCGTAGGGTTCTGGAACACATTATAGATGCTTAACGCACAACTCCAATTCCTAATTGGGGACACCTCGCTTTGGGAGGAGTCCCAAACCAAGATGTCCCCGAGCCTCCAAGAGAAGCGGTCCATTGGTTCACTTACCGTGGAAGGGTCTCAGCTTCTCTTGTAATGGCGAAGGGGCATCTTGGCCCTCCCAGCGAGTCGTTAGCATTTATCATGAGTCTCAGTCTCTGTATATATATTCAGTTATGAAAAGTTAGTGTTTAAAATACCTTCTCTAGGACAATTGTCCCTGTAGTTGATGTTCTTCTTATGACTAATGTTGTTCTGGGGTTATTTCATTGTTGTTTACGTTATCTTTGAGGGACCTTTTTCACTTCATGTTTCCCTTTCTGGACTGCTCGGTCAGTCGAATACTGGCTAAAATGGATGCCAAGCCTGGACAGGAAGTGACGAAATTCTGTTTCCTGCCTCCCTGAATTGGGGGTGGAGAATCACCCACCAAGATGCCCCTTCGCCTACAAGAGAAGGGCCCTTCACGGTAAGTGAACCAATGGACCGTTTCCTCCCCTGCTATGCCAGCTTTGTGAACAAGGATGCAGTCTTTAAAGCCTTGATGCCCTTTTTGCTTATAATTAAAAGGTAGATGTCATAAGACACCAGACTGCAATCTTATGAGCTGCATGCTGCTTCTGGATAGTAAGATACCTAATTCAGATACTATTTAAAGAAACCTATAAGAAAGCTGCTAGTGGTTTGGAGCTCTAGGGATATTCCTCTTGTACCTGATAAGGGGAAAGCTACAGGAAATAGAAATGTTTCCCTGTGGCTTTTTCCATGTTTACCTGTTTTTTGTGGAGTCAGTAAGTTGCTTTTGGGTGTGTCTGTTGCTCATAAGAAACCTCAGGATTTTTTATGCTGCTCTTTCTCTAAGAAACTTAGGGTGATGTACGTGAAGTTTAATCCTCACAACGTTACACTGAGAGACACTGACTTGTCCAACCCCATCTATAGTCTGTCTCAAAAAAAGATATTAGTAGGGCTGTATATTCCTCTGCCACAGAAGTGTCCCCTGGCTTCCACAGAGCGACGGAAGCCAGGAGGAGGTAAGGAGGCATTTGGGGTCAGTGTGGGGAAAACGCTGCCTTCCACCCGCTGCCATTCGCACGGCAGTGGGTAGAAGACGCCGCTTTTGAAAAACTTTGCTCATTGAGTGAGGTTCAAAAGCAGCTTTTTCGCCCCGCTTGAGGGAGGCAAGCACAGCACTTCTGCGATGCTGCATCACCAGCGCCCCAGGGACGGTGTTTTTACTGTTGCTAGGGTGCTGCCTTCTGCCCGTGCGGAAACAGCCTCAGAACCTAGGAAGGGATCTAGTGCCAGAGGGGTTACTACTTGTTTAATTACAGTCTGGGTTTACATTTATTACATGAAGATATAGAGATGGACATGAAGGGCTGATGGCTGACCTTTGTAGGGCTGGAAAATGCACACATTTTTTCTGGGCAGCATGCTGATGTGTTTGGATCTTTGTCTACAAGGTCAGAGTAAAGCAGGTTTAGGAAAGAGCATTGTGAGGACAGGGAAACCTGGAAGCAGAATGATTGGAGGACGACATCATGTGGCTGCACCAAAACATACTCTAGTTTGGAAGCAAAAGGCAGAAAAATAGATCTCTGTGTAGAAGCAGCTTCCATTATAAAACTGCTGTAGATTATAGAACACTGCATTATTTCTTCGTATCATTTCATACACTAAAAACCCAATTAAATTGAAGTATAAATATATTATTCTGACTTCTAATTTTGGATTTTTATCTAACGAAGCTATTTTAAACCTGTGCAGTAATTGAAAGGTCTCTTTGTAGTAAACGCACAAGAGGAAAATTGCATGAAAACACCAGATGTGGGTATGTTTGCTATTGAAAAGAAGTAATTATACTCAATTAGTTCAAACCTGTGATTTCGCTAATGTTAAATGTATTGCTTAAAATGTGTTTGGGGGAGGGGGAGACAGTTGAGAAATCAGCAGTGGGGGCACATTTAAAAGGTGTATATGTGTGTGTTCAGCTCTCTCCATATTAATGCTTTCGTTATTGGATGTAAATACAAAGTTTATATAACCTGTGAAATAACTGAAGGAAAATATTTGTATCTACCTACCAAGTGTTTTTCTGTAAGAATAAGTATATGTCATATTTTGAGTAACCAAGTGTGCTTTCAAAGCATCATTTTATCTTTAGTAGTGCCTTCCAGCTAGTACGCATATATGCTGAGGGTGCTGTGAGTAGAGGGTACCTGTAGGCACTTTTTCATCTCAATCCATTTGAGGGATTTAGCTACTCTTTCACATTGACTGTTTTTCTGAATCAGTGATGGTATGGAACCCCATTTTATCTGTTTTTCCTTATTGTTGGGACACCGTTTAATTTGATAACTTTGTTCAGAAGGTGTAAGCATGGAATAATCATCCATCTTTTAAAAAAATTACATATATTTGCTGTTGTGTTTACACTTGTGAAATAATCTTAAGGTGAAAAAAGAACCCAAAAGTTTCTTTCAGAAGTAATGTAGAAAGTACTTAGAGAAGAGAAAGCAGCTAAACGCAGGGGCTAGAAATGTGCCCATGAAAAGAAACAAACTCTTTCTACATAGACACTAACTCAGTTTAGTTTCACAAGCATGCTTGTTTATTGTGCATCTGTGGCAACTACAAACATTTGCTTGAATGTAGTGATGTGGTGTTTCTAAATTGAAAACCAGTGTGGTTGAGTAACTAGAATGTTGGTATGGAAATGAAGAGACTTACAGTCCAATCCAGACTGGGCTGCCAGGTAGGGGCAGGACTGCTCTGGCACCACTCTACCACCTCCAAAGTGCTTTCCAGCAACATAGGAAGCCCAAAAAGTTTTTTTTATAGAAGACTCACCTTTAAATCTCTCATAGGCAAGAACAGAGATATGCCACTACAACTGTGGCATATCCCTGCTGGTGATTCCACCTGCGCACTAGGACTGACCAGGCTCTGGAGACTAACTAAGGTCGGCCCTGCCCCAACAATGCCTCCACCATGTCGACAAGGCTCGGGGCTGCATGGGAGCATTGGTGCAGACCTGGGTGCTGCTGCTGGGTGCCACAGGGCCACACAGCAGCTGGGTGCTGGCTGATTTCCCCCTCCGCCAAGGTGAATGGAAGGCAAATCCCTCGGGGATGGGGCGGTCTATACATTTAAATAATAAATAAATAATAAAAATAAATAAATTCACTCATGTAAGCCCGCGCCACTTCCAGAGGAGGATTCCCAACCCCCTGGATTGGGCTGCCCAGTTTACTTCCCTTCTTGAGACAAACTTTGCTGCAGAGTTTTTCTTTTATCCCAACTTACCTTAGAGTTGTGAGAATAAAATCAAGGCAAAAAAAGGACTATGTATGCCTTCTGGAGCTACATGGAGGAAGAGCAGGATAAAAGTGCATCTAATAAATAAAAACCTTTGGACCTGTCATGGGAGCATTTGGCTTGTCATCTTCTCTTGGCATGTGATCCAGTAAATTCAGAAATGAAACCGATATACCATAGTTCATGTTCTTCCACCTATCATTCACATCGTCTTTGCTTCAATTTTGTGGCATATTTTAGATGTTTTACTTTTGGTTTCCATTTCAGATTTCTTTTCCCACATAAATAGCTTTTCTCTTCTATCCTATAGTTTATTCCGTTTATCTTTTTGGTGTTTGTATCATAGAGTATCTTTTAAAACTTTCTGTAATCCATGTGATAATTTTAACTACACAATTTTAAAGTCACCTAATGTGCAATTTTTTCATCTGATTCAAAACTGAATCTCAGTAGATATTTGTGGTGGTGACATAGTGCTGAAATTTTAAGTGGCATCAGTGCAATTAATCCAAATACCTTTGTTAATTCAAATTAATTTATTTACATGTAATTGTGGTTGAGATTGTAGCACAAGCCCATTATCTGAATAATAGGAAAGTATTATTGAAGGGTTTCGGAAAGATTTTATTATGGTTAGAAGCCTGAGTAGTGAATGCTTTGAAGGTTACAACTGTTGTTGCCTCTCATTCCTTAGTTCTGCTGAACTGTTTTTGCTGATTATATTTTTGTACTTTAGTAACCTGTTTTGAAAGATAATTAACCTTTTAAAATAACATACTGTGATCAGGATTCAACAAATTGTGTGCTTAGTTCCATATACTTTGTTCTATAGACTTATATTTTAACAGCTGTAGCCCCTCACCCACTGATGGCAAACTACTTCAGTAGGACTGGTTTGTAGGAATGACATATGAGAGTGGGGTGGTTGTTCAAAATGGAAAAAAAAACCCCAACCCTTCTTTGGGTTGTAAAGCATTTGCCTAAAGTTGCTTTTTTGAAAATGAGGGATCACAGCCTGTACACTCCAACACATGCCAGCTGGGTGACCTTGGACAAGTCACAGTTCTTCTGAACTCTTTCAGCCCCACCTACCTCACAGGGTGTTTGTTGTGAGGGGGGAAGGGAAAGGTGTTTGTAAGCCCCTTTGAGTTTCCTATAGGATAGAAAGGGAGGATATAAATCCAACTCTTCTTCTTCTAATCTGAATTCCCCAGATAAGCCTCCACAGCTCAGGCGGCAGAGTGGCGAATCAAACCCGGTTCCTCCAAATTAGAGTACACCTGCTCTTAACCACTATGGTGCTGCTGCTCCTTCGTTCCAGAGAAGGCCTTTGTTCTAGGGCAGGCCTTACAAGCCTTCGTTCTAGGGAAGGCCCTTGTGAGAGTAAGAGATGTTAAGTTCCTTGGTTAGGGGATTAAAGCCACCGTAAGTGCTCTGCATTGTTCTAAGAAGCAAGTAAACAACCGACATAACTACTTTAGAAATAATTTAGCATTATTTACCTTAGTCTATATAGATTGGTTTTGTTAGTGATCTACTATTTATCTTTTTTTTTCAAAGGCCTCGGAGTAGAGGAAAACCTGCAGTGGAGGATGAAGACAGCATGGATGGGTTGGAGGCAGCAGAAACAGAAAACACTGTGGAAACCGGTAAAAGAGCTTATAGTAGCAGTGGCAGTGCTCCCTCTCTGTCCCTAGTTCCCTATTTTTCTGACTTCTTGACAAGTATATCTTTTATTCTAGTGGATTAAATCTTTTTGTTAGTTGGACTGATTATGAATACAAAATTAAGATATTGAGCATATGTGCAAAATTTGAAGTTTGGCAACATAAGAATAGTGGAAACAAAGGGTGCAATCCTAAAAACATTTTCCTGGAAATAAGCATCATTGAAATATATGGGGTTTACTTCTGAGTAGCCCTATTTAGTGTCGCTCCTTCAATGTTCATTTATCAGTGCCTGTTCTAGTATTTTGAGGAGGAAGTTCTTTTCAGTTTCTCCCGACATAATTTCATAAATCTTTTTAATATTTCCCTCTTAATTAGCTCTTTTTAGTAAGATCAAAATGTCTCAAAACATTTTAGCCTCTCTTTGTAGTTAAGATGCTACCTAACTTCTTGAACATTGTGGCTGTTGTTTCAGTTACAGCTTGGCTTTTTAAAATTCTTAATAATTCCATCTTTAATGTAACAAATTTATCTGCAACAGATGTTAGGTTATTTAGTGAGAAATTTATGGGATCCCCCCACAAAATTGCTCTTAGGTTTGCTGCTTTCAAGTCTTCTGGTAGAAGCCAGTTTCAGTGATAGATTACATATTTTTCTTAGGAGATAAACAGTTTCTCATTTGAGTTCTTTAAGAATCCTTGGGTAGCTAGTTTATATGTTCATTGGCCAGAAATAGATATAAATAAATAAAACATAATTAATCAAAGCTCCCATTGCCTGCCATAGCCCCAGTGCCTTCAGGGAAATTTAAAAAAAAATCACGATAGGCCTGATGGCATTGCATCATTTCCAGGAGAAACACCCCAGAGTTTCCGGTGATTCCTAGAACAGTGTTACATCACTTCTGCATTTTCCTTGCAAGTGGTGTAATACCATTGCAAAAACAGCCCCCCCCCCCCCCCATTTTTGCTAGTGGCCAGCAATCCTATTAAAAAGCAAAATCAATAATTTTCTTTCCATTGTCACTCTGAAGCCACTAACCATTGCAACCATTCTCCTTCTATGAAAAAAAAAGACTATTTGTGTTTAAGCACCTCTGCATACTTTCATGAACGGGAGAATATTATGTTATACAGTCCTTGTCCGTATTGATCATATAATAACATTTTAATTTTTTAAATTGTCCATGTGTGGAAAAATATTTCAAAGGGTAAACATATTTATATTAGTATAATCATGGAGTTAAATCAATAAACATTGGTAGCAGGGAACACACATCCCTTAACATTTGCAATGCAATCCAAAGAGGGGAATAGAAATTGCTCAGGAGGTGGCATGGCCCAGTAAATTCCATTTTTGCCATTATAAGGGGCATTGATGCCGGTGTTTGGGAGCCATGCAAAGTCTGGGTGCCACCACAGCCACTGTAGCAGTTTTCCTCCAGTTCAGGATCTTGCACTGGTGTCAAAGGGGGCATTCCTGGGGGCAGGAAAGGCATTAGCCAGCTCCATGAGCCCTTTTGATTCGATAACACCCCCACTTGCCAGCATGAATTTATGCTGGCAAAAACAGTGACACAGTCCATTTTGCAGTGGGGGAGGATGAGCAGGGAGAGGAGGAGCATCGATGTTGGATTGCCAGCTGTGGTGCAGTAAGCCTCATAGGAGGAAGTACAGCTGTGCTATGGCTGTGCTGTCCCTAACTGTGGTGCACTTACACACACGCACACGCACACACACACACATATTTTCAAGTTCTTTTAGTATTTTAATACTAACATGTTTTATTATGTTGGATTTTAGTGAGTTTGTATTTACATTTTTGTAGTTACCCTTTACAATCCTGGAGTAGAAAATGGACAGGATAAAGATAATTGAAATAAATGAAGAGATAATAAGAGAAATTATGTTTTAACACTTTAAAACGGTACCTTTAACCAGCTTGCTTTCTTTGTCAAACAGAAGTTAAAGAACAATCTTCAGAGGAGGACGGCCAAACTGAAGTGGATGTCAGCAAGAAGCTAACACCAATCCTTCAGCGCTCAGTGTCTGAGGAATCTGCAAGCTCTGTTGCCTCGATTGGTGTTGAAGCAAAAACCAGGTTAGAAAATGAGAGAGACAGATACCGAGTCGCTGTTGGGGTTTGGCTGCTGTAATCTGAACAGGTCATTCAGACAATAATAGGAGTACAGACTTTTTTCTTTATCCTCTTTGCTTTGTAGCATTAGCCTATGCAGGCAACCGCTGTAGAAATGTTGCTGCCAGTTAACAAATTGAGCAAGGAACTATCAGTATTATTCAGAATAATATGTTTTGGAATTCGTATATGGATTTAATATAATGAAAATGTGAGTTTTATTTAGTTATGTTATTTATAGCCCATGTGTATCACAGGGACTCAAGGTGGATAACTCATAGTGAACCAGTACAGTCAACGAAGTGGGACATGCAGTAAACAATACTTTAGGATTGTAGAAGTCTGGAACCAACCAAAAAGAAGCCTGGTGTTGGCTCCACCCCAAAGTATGCCCCTAGCCCTCTCCCCAGCCACACCCCCTAGCCCGAGACCTACGCTGGGGCGTCCTGGCTCAAAAGCCCGGTGGAGGTTGACTAAAGTCAGCTCCACCTCTGGGAACACCTCTAGCCCACCCCTGCTACGCTGGCAGTCAAGTTCAGAACGGCACTACTTGGTGGGGTGCAGACTGTTCTTGGTTGGATACCACAGAGCTCTGTGGTGCCTGCCTCCAGAGGCGTTCCTCCCATTGGGCAAAGTGGGCAGTTGCCCAGGGTGCCCCCTTGTGGGGGGGGCGCAAAAACTGCAGGTTCGTTTGTGGGATTTTTTTGTATTTTCAGTGTTTTTCCGTTTTTGGCCTGCAGTGTTTAGGCTAGCAGCACCAACATTTCAGGGATTTTTCGGGAGACTCTCCTGATGATATCACCCAGGTTTGGTGAGGTTTGGTTTAGGGAGTCCAAAGTTATGGACTCCCAAAGGGAGTGCCCCCATCCCCCATTGTTTCCAATTTGAGGGTCCATAATTTGAGGGTTCATAATTTGGACCCCCTAAACCAAACATCGCCAAACCTGGGTGGTATCATCAGTAGGTTCTCACGAAGATACTCTGAAATTTTGGTGCTGCTATCTTAATAATTGCACCCCTGACAGCAGGCACCCCCTAAATTTCCCCAGATTTTCCTTTTAAATCCACCCCCTTCCTACCAATGCTTGTTTTCTTTCTTTCTTTTATTCTCTCAATGCCTAATAAAGGTTATTATTATTATTATTAAATCCAACCCCTTCGGCATGGATTTAAAGGGAGAATCTGAGGTCCCCAGTTTCAACATTGAACGTGATGCTGTTGCAGGGTGGGGGATAATCCACTCCAGTACAGTATCACTTTCAATGTTGTTTAAACTCCCTAGTTTAAACACCATTGAAAATAATGCTGTTTGGGGGTGAATTCCAGCATCACTTGTTTAAACTAGGGAGCCCAGATTCTCTCTTTTAAATCCACCTTAAAGGGAGAATCTGGGGTCCCCGGTTTAAATAATATTGAAAGTGATGCTGTTTCCCCCAATTGGGGGGACTGGATACAAAACCATAAAATGTTTTTATAGCGGTAATAAAACATTTTGAAAGCATTTTGAAAATGTTTTCCAAAACAAAATTCTGCTGTGTGGCATGGCCCATTGCTGTGTTTAGATTTGTGAGTTGGGGCATGTTCTATAATGGGATGATGACTTTGAAACGACCTGGTGGAAAAAAATCATTGTTTGGTCACGGTGGGAGAGGGTGGCCGCCCATTGGGGGGGGGGCCAACAAACTCAGATTTTGCCCAGGGCTCCAGTTTGTCTAGGTACGCCACTGCCCGCCTCCCATTCTGCCGTCCCTACTGATGTAAATGTCACTTTTGATGGTGGGGTGGGCAAACATGCTGACCTGGTCTCATGCTGTCTCTGAGAGCTGATTTGTTGTCCCCTCCCCACCCCCCGCAATAGGGTTGGACTGATAAGCTTATCTCACAGGGTCTGATTTTTAAAGATATTAACATGTCCTATATCAATTTAGTATATAACTTGCTTGATCATTGGCAGTTGCTTTGTCAATTTGTTTGGTCTCCCTCTTCTGCCACAGGGGTATTTGGAGCTTTGATGTGGCCATTGCCATATCTTGTGTTCTCTCTATAATAATCTCTTAAACATTTTTATGCAGGTGAATCCTTTTTAAGCTATTAAATTTTCCCTCAGAAGGGGGTAAAGCTTAGTTAGTTATTACTTACAGAGAATGGGATTTTTAGAAAGAAGAGGGAGGGAGGAAGGTGGAAGGTGTACCAAGAAAGCACCATCAGTAACTGAATGCAGCTAGAAGTTTTTTCTGTTGCTCTGGGCAGCCTTCGCTGCATGAAACAGGTGTGTGGAGGGGGAGGATGCTACTGAACCAACCAGGATTTCTGCCTTCAGTTGTAATGATGAAAGACAGTTAATGAGCCAAATGCAAACTGTGACTGTATTTAGAAGTAATGACAGATCTCTAGCCATGACAGCACTGACACTGGTTGTTTGCTTTGCTGTGTACTCTCTCCATATTCCCCACGCCATGGAGTACAATTGAAATCTTCTGTTTGGGAATCCAAGTACTATTTGCCGTGACATTTGAACACATGTGCTTGGACCAGAGGCAGTTTTTTATCTCTCACAAGCTGCACCCAAAGGGAGGAGGAGGGAGTACTCAATCAAAGAGAAGCTTGTTATATGGAACATGTAGTTTAGAACCCACCAACAAACCATAGCTTGGTGGACATCCTGCCTTTAGATCTAACAATAAACCGGAGCTTAATTAAATAGTGGAATATAAACCACATGTATATAAACCACACCAAACCCATTTTAGGTGGGTTCCAATTATCAGAAGAAGTGAAGTATTACACTGATACAATCAAATATTGGGATTAGTGTCAAGCAACAAAGTGCAGGTGAACATAAAGGAGAATCTTCTTTAATAATATTTAATAAAATTGATCCTCAGTGTGGTACATATAACTGTGTTACTTCACAGTCATTATTCAACAGAGTTGCAGGGACCAATCTTACTTTGAAGCAGAGTGAAATAAAATATTTTGGTTGCTATCATTTAACTTTCAATATTGCTTTTCCTATAGTAGAGGGGGGTGTTTGCAGCATCTGGTGCTAAATTGCAATACAATACAAAGACCTTTATTAGGCATATTTGTGCTACATAAAATTACAACAAGGAAAGGTATAACATATGCTGTTAATTCACTCTTAGCGACATGGTGCTAAATTGTCTTGGAGTGATTTGTGATTTGGGGGTTTACATGTTCCAGAAGAAATAGTGGAGCCATTGTTGGTTTACACGTTCCAGAAGCAATAGTGGAGCCATTGTGGTAATATGATTAGAGAGTTGAACTAGAACCCAGCAGGGGGCAAAAATCACACAAGAGACAGAATGACCCCTGCGTTGGCATAAATACCACTTGCACCAGCACCAGGGGCATTTACGTTGACACAGAAGCACTTACACTGGTGCTGGGGAGCTGTGGACCTGCACTCTTCTGGCACACGAGTCTATGCCAGTGCCAGAGGGGGTGTTCCCAGGGGCAGGAATGCTTTAGTCAACTTTTAGTCCTGAGCCCTTTTGACCTGGGAACACCCTCTTTTGCCAGTGCAGACTTCCACCAGCAGAATCAGTGGTGCTGCCCATTAAACTGCATAGGCCACTTTGTTGGGAGAAGGGGCTTCATCACTTTGGGCTTTCTGTCCATGTCACAACAAGCCTTTTTGGAGGCAGTGTGGTTGTGCCATCCCTGGAGCAACTACCTTTCCCCTCTAAAGATTACACCGTTAATTTCATATCCCTGCTGAGCCATGACTAAAGTTGGAATGACCTTAGACACTGACATGAGACAGTGGTTCTCAATCTTCTTAATGCCGCGACCCTTTAATACAGTTTCTCATGTTGTAGTGACCCCCAACCCTAACATTTATGCATTTTACAGATGGAGAATACTGATGCAGAGAGTCTTAGGCGACCCCTGTGAAAGGGTCTTTTGACCCCCAAAGGGGTCCCGATCCCCAGGTTGAGAACCACTGGTTTGAGAGATAGGTGTGATTTCTTAAAGTTTGAGAAACGCTGGTGTAATGATACCGTATATACTCGCGCATAAGTCAAGGTTTTCAGCCTTTTTTTAAGGCTGAAAAATGCCCCCCTCGACTTATACGCAGGTCCCACTTACCGGTAATTCTTGGGTGGTGTTCCCCCTGTCCTTTCTTCGCTCTGATCTGCCTTCTTCTCTGCGTCACTCTTTCCAAGCTTTCATTCTCTGTGCTTGGGGTTTTCTCGTTTCGGCTTTTGACTGGCAGGCCCCCTCACTAACTTCACCCTTTTTTTCCTTTTTTTCCCGGCAGGCTGTAAGATTCTTGGTTAGAGAAGCTGCCCTGTTGGGCAGCCTGCCTCATATGATTTTTTTCTTAAAGTTGGGCAATGCTGCACAGATTGCTTAAGCAACCTTTTGAGCACTACCCTTTTAAGAAAAAAAACCACAGAGGCAGACTGCCCAACAGGCAGCTTCTCTGGAAACTCAAGTCTTACAGCTCCTGCGGAAGGGGGGAGGGAAATGGAGCGCGTTAGTGACCGCTTCTTGCCTGCTCTTCTCTGCCGTCACTTTTTTTCTCTGCCGCCCCGCTTTCGTAGCCGGCTTTCTGTGCCTCTGTCTCTTCTCTGCCTTTTCCACCAACACCTCCCATACCGTTCACACTCCAAGGTCCCCTAGTTTATTCCCCTCTCCCCAGACCCACCTTGCTCCCTCTTTAAAAAAGAAGCCTCCCAAAGGCTTCTGGGGAGCTTCCTTTCCCCCAACTGCGGCTCCTTTGTCTGCTCAGGCATCTCCACCTCCCCATGGACCTTTCCCACCCTCGACTTATACCTGGCTGAAGTCAATAAGGGTTTCCCAGTTCTTCACAGGCAAAATTAGGTGCTCTCCCCGAACTTATAACGCTGATCATTGATCTGTAATTCTATCAGTTTCTGTCAGCATGGCTAATGCTAGTAGGGGCTGATGGGACTTATCATTGAGTATAATGGAGAAGGGAGCTTCAGGATGTTCAGGAACTGCAACACCCTATCAAGTTTCGTCAGATGGCTAATTGGCCATGCTGGTATTGGATGGAATAGTTCCAGGGTAGGAACATCTGGCTCTCAGATGTCAAGCAGGAACTGCAATTCCCATCAGCCCCTGTCAGCATGGCCAATTGGCCATGCTGGTAGCTGATAGAACGGACCCTGGTAGCTGGAAAAAAACGTTCTATTATATCTGACGGTACATTTCTCATTGTGTAACAGATGTTTCTGTAGTGAGAACTGAAGCTTAAATTGAGTTTAATTCAAATTGTATAGTTCATTGGTGATTAATATTTTTGAATAGCAAGGTATCTGTTAAATCAGAGAAAGAGTTCTATTTCTGTGTCCTCAGATATGCACTTTAAAAAATTGTTTCTTTTTTCTTTTCCTGTCTCTAGCAGAGAACATCTCTGTGCTTTTTGTTACTGTGGGGAACGAAGCTCTTTAGGACAAGGAGAACTGAAACAATTCAGTCCAACACCAGGATTTATCGCTCCATGCAACAACCAGGCTTTAAAGAAGAGTGAAATTGAGGAAGGCAACAATAGCATTTCTGAGAGTACTCCAAGGCAGAACTCAGTCCCGCGCAAATCAAGAGGACAAAAGAAGTAAGGCTTTGCATCCTTAACAGAATAAAATGCTTAATTTAAAGTTCTGTCTTTTCTGTGCTAGTAAATGTGTAGTATGAGTATGCAGTGTTCTTGAAAACGAAAACAGCTTAAAATTGTTAGCATAGTCTTTCCTGTTTGTCTATCTAGGAACCAAAAATCAAAGAACTACATTTCTGACTTCTAAAATATTAATGTATCTATCAATGTGGTTATCAATAGGCAGTATTGTAGAAGCAGTACAAGCAAATCTAAAGCACTTGCAAAGAAATACAAATAAAAATGCTAGAGAGGCACTCATCATTTGTTGCTTGTGCTCTGACTTCAGTATGGATGTGGGAAATCTCATTGCAAGCCACCGCTCAGATCTGAACCCAAGTCCTTGCCTCTCAGTTTAGCCTCTGCCTCAAGTTGATTTACAATTACAACTTTGTTTTCCTTTGGTTGAAGGCCATGATACAAATGTAATAAATAAATATCAGCTACTAGCCCGACTACTTTTGTAGTTTTGTTCTTCTAGAAAAATATGTCTTGCAGCTATGAGAAGTAGCCTATAATTTGTTGACTTCAGCCTTCTGTGTAGTAATTCCATTTAGTTGCTGCTCATGTTATCTAATTTGTGTACCAGAGTCTGCATCAGTGAGTTATCTAATAGCTGTTTTTGAAAAATAATAGTTATACAGTCCATATTGAATGAAAATGTTTATTATAGTTATGGAAATGAAATATAAGTGCATCAGTTATCAGAAAGCACAATGTTTCTTTTTGTTCAGCAGATTTTTTAAAAAATAGAATTTATTTTACTTTTATCTTGGGCAGGCATTTTCTTAATGTGCTGTTTTGCTACCCTTTGGATTCTGTTGTGCTGGCTGATTAGTAGAGGGTTTTGTAGCCTATGGGAAAGTGCAAAATTAATTTAGCTTGGAACAGCTAACCAGCTCTGTCCCCTGAGGATGGTGATGTAATCATACCCAAGTGCCATGCTGGCTGGCATCCAAGGTTAGGCACTAAAGGGATTGTTGTGTTGGAGCTCTCTGATTGGTGGCTAGCTCTGGACCTCTGCCAGTAGAATGAAGCAGTAAAGTAGGAAATGAAACAATAACAAAGAGAAGCAGCCTTTTAAAGGGACTTAAGGTGGGCCAGTTTAAGGAAAACCTGATTTTAAAAGCATGTATCTTGGAAGAAACTGCGAGATATAAATATTTTAATTAATAAATAAATCTGGATAGCTTTTTTAAAAAAAAAACTGGTTTGTGTTTACATGAATTGTAATGTGAGCATTTGTAAGCATAAAGGCTAATTTATTCTGAAAAAAATTCAAATTATCACTATAGTATTCATTTTCAATTTGACGTTCCATTTGACTTTCTTGGTTTCTCCTTAGATTGGACTTCCCTTGTGTATAAAATTTCCCCCATTTAAACAAAACTATAACTAATATGAAACAAGCAAATAGTTCATGTTTGTATTAAAAGCTTGATGTGTTTTTGTAAGTCTGTCATGCAAAGCCTTGATTGTTTTTTCCCTATTTTCCCCTATTTTCTGGAATTCATTTGCAGTTGCAGTTGCTTTAGCCCTTGGCATTTGCATCTGCAGTTGGATTAATGTGTCCAAGTGGAGTTAATTTGTAGTTGCATTTGAATGTGTCTGGTTTTTGGCTTTGGTGTTTTTTAATACTGGTAGCCAGGTTTTGTTGATTTTCAGACTCTCTTCCTCCTTGTTGAAATTGTCTCAGTGTTAGTGGATTTCAGTGGCTTTCCTATGTAGTCTGACATAGTATCTGTTGGAGTTGTCAAGAATTTCTGTATCTTCAAATAACATCCTATGCATGGCTTGGTTTACAGCAAGTTCAGCTACTGCTGATTTCTCGGGTTGGATTAATTAGCAGTGCCTTTCACGTTCAAATGCAAGCACTACTGCAAATGCAACTCTACCCAGACACATGCAAATGACCCTGACATACCCGCACCTGTGAGGTGGACAAAGCATATACCCCCACCACACATTCACTCCACACAGTGTCATTGAAAGAAACACATCTACATGCCTCTGAAGACGGCAGTCATAGAAGTGAGCAAAACATTGGGAACAAAAATTACCAGATCACGGCCACATAGCCTGAAAAACCCATGACAGTCATCTGTGAGGTAGGTTAGGCTGGTCCAAGGTTACCCAGCAAACTGAGGGAGGGGGGCAGCAGTTTCATTCTGATTCCAAATATAGGAAGCAGTTACATTCTTAATATCTTAATATCCTGTCCAACATATCTTCCCAAGTAGAATGTTTTTGAGACACAAATATGTAACCCAGCTGCCTGTTTCTTGTACGAGATTCATTAATACTTATGAGGGAAAAAACCCACAAATTAATCCACCTTTTCTCCCCTTAGCTGGTGATTGAGCATAAAAATTATGTTTATCATAAACTTCTACAATTCTGCAGCGAGATTCTTTGTTTCCATATATTCCACAGAGCTGCAACTCTTTGTACCTGGTTATTTTTAATCTATTTAGACCCCCAGCTTCAGTTTCCCTCTTGAAAACATATATAGTTTATTGCAATCCTGTTCCCACGTCAGTGAGAAATTATGTGGATAGCTATTTCTTCAGAATAAATTAAAAGTAGAAATTTATCTGATATAAAATACATGTGTTTGTTTTTTAAATTGAATGCCCTAGAATAAGCCATATTTATCAATTGGACGAATGAGGCACTAGCAATGTAAAGGCAATAATCCAAAATATAGTCGTGTCTTATTTAAATGAATTTAGTTGTCATGCTGCCCTGTTCATTTACTTTTTCTAATATTTAAAAAAAAACATAAATTAGTTTGTAATTCAAATTATTGTGATTGCAGTTATCTAATCAGCTGTTGTGTCCCCCACAGAGAGAAGTCTCATCAGAGTATAACATGTACAAGTATAAGCACTCAAACTACTCCTGATGATCGGATAGTCAGATTATGGGATGAACTGAAAATGGTTGGTCTACCAGATGACATTGATGTCCAAGCCTTATTTGAGCCAACAGGTAAGGTACTGCTCCCAAAATGCTTAATAAAGAGAATGCCACACCAATCAAATCATTCATGTTTTACTATTTGTTTTGGTAGTATGGATGTGTATATAATTAGATATACTAGAACTGATAGTAATATAGAGCTGCAGTTTTATAGCCATATAAATATGGTCCTTTAGAAGTTAACTGCACTTAGCCTGCAGATCAGCTACTGGATTGTTTCCATAAGCATCTGTTGTAGGATTTACTATTAATATTTCAGTGTACATTTTCAGTGGGGTTTTTTTTTGGGGGGGGGGGGGGTTAGCTACAAATGGTTCAGTTCACGTGTAACAGTTTTATTTGACTTGTATTTTATTCATATGAAGATATATCATACTGTTACAAGCCATCTACTGTAGCTGATGCAGAGCCATTGTCTTGCCTGGTTCTGGTGCCTGAGATACTTTAAACTTATAATGCCAGGGATTTGCCCTGGGACATTTGCATACAAACACCTGAGCTTTGGCCTCTTCTCAGTAAAATGAATAGTGATAATGTACAGGTTGTTATTTGCAAAATAAAAAAGTCTAGATTCAGAATCTGCGCTCAACTTTGTATATGGATCTATATATTCATATTAGACATATTTGAAAATATTTGTGTTCCATATTTGAAGCTCAGGATTTGTAAAAGCTAAGGCATATTCAACATTTCTTAGCTAGAATTCCAATAAAACTATTGGTATGATTCTCACATAACAACAACCCATGGTTTTCCACTTCATGAAGGAAGCTTGGGGAATTCTTAGGCTTACAAGTGACCAGGTAGTGATTTTAAATATATATATATATTTATGTCCCTTGTTTCTACTTGCGCAGAACTCAAAGTTGGATACATAGTATTTCCAAAAGGTTTCCCATCCAGCCACTGTTCCTATCCAAAACTCAGTGTTATCAAGGTTGCTGTTGTCAAGTACCTTTTGAACTATACTCTGTGTTTCTGGCAAGCTGTACTCTGCTTTTACATCCCAACTGATTTTCTGTGAAAGCAGAAACATTTGTTAGCTTGCTGTGCACAAGGGGAGAGTGAAGCATGCAAGCCCAGTAATGCTTCAGGCTTACCTAGGTGGTGGCAAAGTGTGGTTCTTTGTAATGCATGAGTCATGCTGCGGTGAACTATTAGGAGAACTTGTATCCTGAGAAAGTACAGTTCAGACTATCAGGCAAGAGTTGCAGAAGTATTTTGTTAATCTTTGTACAATCTGTGAGCTTTCACGTCCTAATAGTTTGGTTGCTGAACTGCCGTTAGGAAAGGGATGGGACTGCTAATGTAAAAATGGGATATGGATCTAACAGTCTTTAGAAAAATGGTCAAGTAAAACAAATAATTGGGTTACGGTCTTAATTAATTTCTATGGTACATGCTAGAGGCAGCTCACATGAAAACAGGACAAACAAACCCTCTGTAGCTGCAGAGGCGAATCTCTCTTGGATTGCAAATAAATCTGACTCTTCTTAGAATGCACATGTAATGAAAATATGCCATTACTTCCTTAAGTAAGAGACTGTGGGCCAAATGCTGAACATCTGTCAATTACTGACTGGAGATGAAAGCTTGTGCTACAGTACTTTCTTTTTTTCTAGTTTTTAAGATACTATGAGACACTTCTTAGTTTCAGACTTCATCAGGTTTAAAAAAATTGAATATTTCACATCCATATGAACCTGACAATTTTTAAGCATCTCACATTTTTTCACTTTGTTTTCTCTTTTTGAACCAATAAGGCAAAAACTCTGAGGCAAAATGGTTCCTCGAGAGAGGGGATGGTTGCCCCTGCTTTGAAACAGGCAGTTTGTACTTACTTTTAAAGAAATCTACTTTGGATCCAGGAGACTTGAGTAATTATTGTCCACAAAATGTCCCATTTTTGAGCAATGTGATTGAACAAATGGTGACTGGAGAACTCCAAGGATTCCTGGAAGAAACAGATTGTTTGGATCTGTTTCTATCTGATTTCAGTCTTGACTATGGGGCTGAAACAGTCTTGGTCATCCTGTTAGATCTCCTGTGCCAAGGGCTGAATGGGGGCAGGAGGAGTTGATTCTCTTGTCAATTCTCCTGGACCCTTCACTGGCTTTCAGTATCATGGATCATGGTATGCTTGTAGACTACCTTTCAAGGTCAGGACTGGGAGGAAATCATTTTGCAGTGATTTTCAGTCCTGCATGGAAAGTAGATTCAGACAGTTGTGGTGAGGGACAGCTGTTCTGGCCCCAAGACTCTTGCAAGAGTCCATCTTTTCATTCTGAGATTCGGACTGGGTTGTCATCCATATGCAGATGATATTCAGCTCTATCTCATGTTCCTAGCAGATCCCAGGGAGACTGTGAAAATTGTGAACCTGGGACCTGGAGGCAGTTTTGGGATAGATAAGGGCTAAAAAACTGAAGCTTAATCCTGAAAAAGCGGAGGTACTATTGGTAGGAGGAAGGATTGACCCAGGAATTGAGATGCCTCTTGTCCTGGGTGGGGTTTCACTCCCCCTAAAAGAGCAGGTTCATAGCATGGAGGTTATGCTGGACAAAGGCCTCCTGCTGGAAAAGGAGGTGACAAGGTGGGCAGGAATTCCTTTCATCTGCTTTGGTTGGTGAGTCATCTGCAGCCTTTCCTGGCCAAAAAAATATCTTGCCATAGTGGTGCATGCCCTTGTAACATCTAAATTAACATCTTCTGCAACCTGCTGTACACGGAGCAGCCCTGGAAAAGTGTTTGGATCTTACAATCAGTGTAAAATGGTGCAACCAGAATTCTGACTGGAGTGGATCATGGGGTCCATATCACTCCAGTCTTGTTCCATCTGTGCAATTCCCAGTTTGCTTCCAGACACAGGTGAAGGGCCTGTTATTGACCCTAAAGCTCTATGTGGCTTGGGGCCAGCCTGTCATGAGGACGGGTTCCTCCCATTTGATCCTAACCAATCACTACATTCATGTTTGGAGGCCCTGCTTTGAATGTTTCTGACATCTGACTCTGAATGAATGCCAACCTGAGAAAGAGCCTCCTTGGCTGTGGCACCAAAATTATGGAATACCTTCCCCAGGTTATCCCCTTCTTTCATGGTGTGGTGCCAGCAGGAAAATACATTTTTGTTTCATCTGACTTTCCTTCACTGATTCTCATTGACCCTTCCTCCCATTCAAGTGTTTATGTATTTTACTTGGTTTCTATGTATCTGTGTGGGCTGTTAATCTTATTTTAATATTTTTATTGTTCACTGCTTTGGGAACCTAAGATGGGTAGAAAGGTGTCTTAAATTGTTTTATATACAAACCAAGAACTGTAAAACTGACCCATTAATTTGCTGGTCATCCCCTGTTAGGTCACTGCTGGGCTCATCACCGCTGTGCGGAGTGGTCACTGGGAGTATGCCAGACTGAAGAGTCGCCACCAGTGAATGTGGACAAAGCCGTTGTCTCAGGGAGCACAAAAGTGAGTTGAAATTAATTAAGTTAGCACACTTTAACTTGAATTCGTTGAAATTGTCATACAAATATACAATGTCATAATGCAAAAAAAATCAGTAATCAGTAAGTTCAGATCCTCTGAAGATGCCAGCCACAGATGCAAGCGAAACGTCAGGAGAGAATGCTGCTAGAACACGGCCATACAGCCCGGAAACCAGACAGCACCCCAGTGATTCCGGCCATGAAAGCCTTCGATAATACAAAATCAGTAATGTAGTGATGACATGTATCTTCTTAATTCAAAATATGTTTGCAAAACTAGCACTTGATTTGCTCCTTGTCATGGTCTAAATGGTACAACTTACATTCTCAAGAAACCTTTTGACAAGTATGTACGTTCCAAGGTAACCATGAATTGTTTTCCATTTCCCTTCCCATCTTTTAAACATGCAAAACAAGAGGCATTTTTTTTCTCTGAACATGTCATAGTGTAAGAAAAGTGTAATAAGGGATGACAATTATCTCCTGAGAAGATAGAGTTTTCTACAGAGGTCTGTGCAGTACTGGACAAATTAACAATCATATTTTTGCTGACAGATATTACCGGTATGTACTGCTATTGAAGTTGCATCTTTTGCCGTGATGGATTCTTGGTGTATTTAGTAATTCAGGAAGGATCTCAAGTCATATATCTGTGATACTCACCCATAATTGAACTAAAAGAATGGTATCAGGCCTCTTTTCTAGATGGACTGTTTCTTTTAAAAAATGAATAGGCTTTCATCGTTCCCTCCCCACCTCAGGAATATATTAATAGACATTTCCAACCCCGAATGAAGAATAGATCATTTCGGAGTGGTCTTGTTGCTCAGCTATACTTGATAGTGAGAGTGAGATAAATGTATTTTAAATATGCTTCAGGGGAAAAAATTCCCACAGTGGGAGTATTTACTGAAATGATTTTACACTGGTGATAAGGGTGGAAATCTAGGCCGAGAAGGTTCAGAAGACTAATCAGATTTTACTGCTCCTCTGATGCAAACAGTTGTAAAGCTGCCTTCAACTGAGTATTGATCTATCAGCACTCAATATTGTCTGCTTGAATTGACATGCAAAAAATATTCTCTTCCATTGGGAGGATGAGTTGCAGGTTGCATGCCTTGCATACAGAAAGCTCCTAGTTTATCTCTGGTGTTTTCAGTTAAAGGATCCGGTCGCAGATGATGTGAAACATTCCAGCTCAAGATTCTGGGGAGGCACTGTCAGTCAGAGTAGACAGAGTGGAGCTTGACAGCACAATAGTCAGATTCAGTATAGTGCAGAATTTCTGGGGGAAAGCCAGCGGGAGCTGGAGAGCATCCAGTTTAGGATGACTCATCCCTAAGCGATAATGGATTAACTGGTATGGGTAATCTAGATGGTAATGGGCTAGAATTTGACTGTGAGTGTGCCAGGAAATTACAACTGTTGAGTCCGAAGGGCCATGGTTTTTAGAGAAGAAAACAAATTTTAGGTCCTGGAAGCCTTGGAGCTAGAAGTGGAATGTGAAGTACTTGGTATTAAAAGAAAACTTTGTGGGTGTTTCAGAAACCTGGTCAGATGAGGAAAATTAGTAGGATATGACTGTTTCTGGTCTGGAAGGACCAAGAAGGACGTATTGAGGAAGAAGAGGTTCTTATGGCACAGATTATGAGACACTAAAAACCTAAGAGGAATAGACTCCCCAGCAGAATTGCTATGGAGGGTTGCAGCAAGCCTGAAAAGTAATTTCATTTTGCGCTACCCCACCTGACCCAAACTCCTAAGGGTTATCTTGAAAGAGAGAAGGTTCCAAGTTCAAGCTTAGGTATCTCCAGTTAAAGGAGGAATTAGTTTAGGAAGTTATGTAATACAACTTCAGCTACCTTCACATGTACTGTGCCGTGTTTGTAGATCTTCCATGGGCATCTGGATATGGTGTGAAACAGGATGCTTGACTAGAGGGCTATTTACTAGAGGGCTATTGGTATAATCCAGCAAGGCTGTTGTTATCTTGAGACTATTAATCCTTTTTAAAAAAGCGATAGTTCAATTCACTGGTCTCTTAAAGTAACATTTAGTTTGGCCATCAGTATACATGAACATGGGGCTAATGTTAAAAAGTTCCTCCGTGTCCTTTGTGGCTTTACTGTTGCTTCCCAGGTTTTTTACCTGTTGGTCCATGTCCAGCACAAATGCTAATGAGGGAAGAAGAGGGACAGTGGCATGGGTGTGGTTATTGTATTGCCTAAGTCTGTGCAATTATCTTGATTGCTTTCCACTGTTGCCCATGAGGAATGTTTAGTTATTCCCAGTTGAATAAGATGCATATGGTTTTAGAGGTGCAAATGGCAAAGGATCGCTTTATTATAGTATCTACTTTTGGTACTGTCTGCTCTAAAAAAGGAAGAAAGAAAGCAGCTTTATTTCTACCCAACCCTTTTTTCTCTGCTGAAGTACTGCTCCAATTTCAGCATACAATGCCAAAAAAATGTCTGGTAGGAAATATTCTGTGTGAATGCATGCTTGGCTGTGAAGCAAGAAAGTAGAGGCAGTCTTGTAAGAGTTTTCACTTGCCTTTCTTAACTTCAATTCTATGGAAAAGGCCTTTTCTTGAACTCTACGTTTTGTATGTCGGGGTACTCGAATGAAGGAAGAGAGGTTGTTGCTACAAAGGAATTTCAAAGAGGGTTTGATGCTGAATAAGATCAGAAATACAACAGATGCTTGGAAGCCCAAATGCTTTGGAAAAAGACAGAATGGCAAGGGCATCCAGAGAGAAACTGACAGAGAAGCCGCAACAGTACAAATACAAAAAGCTTGAAAGGCCCATCGAAGATGCATAAAAGGAGCTGTGTTCCTCAAGGAATTTCCACTGCAGGCTTCTTTTATCCACCAGCACTTAGCAAAGTTGTTTTCTGAGAGTTCTGAATTAACACATTCTCATTTGTTTTTTAAAGAGTTTTTATCCTTTTTTGCATAATTGAATAGGAAACACTTAAAAATATAATGGAAGCAATAGAATAGCTACTTTTTGGTACTTTTTGGAGGCCCTAGAGTTAGAATTGAGATGGCTGTTCCTTACCAAGAACCTAGCTTCATGGCCTTCTTATTTTCCTTTTGTGTTTCCACTACAGGTGAGGCTTTCACCTTACCAAGCCAATTTTGCTGCAAGCCTAGACTATGTTCTAATATATTACTTATTATTTTAATGGGGCTTGGTGGTGGAAGTTGGTAAGATTGGCCTGGGTGATGCTTTGATCAAACGTTCACAATGTTCAGCTTCTCTGGTTGTAAAGTGATATTACGGTTTTATTTTACTTACAGAATTTATGTAAGTTTCCACTTACTATTGCAATAGGAATGGTTCTTGGGTACCTTATTCAGTATGCTGTAGATACCATATTTACGAACAAGAAAGATGAAGTTGAATGTAAGGCGACCCCTTAGAAATTTCACACACAAAAAAACCCTTACCGTATATACTCGTGTATAAGTCGACCCGAATATAAGTCGAGGCACCTAATTTTACCACAAAAAACTGGGAAAACTTATTGA
This sequence comes from Sphaerodactylus townsendi, assembly GCF_021028975.2. NCBI lineage: Eukaryota > Metazoa > Chordata > Lepidosauria > Squamata > Sphaerodactylidae > Sphaerodactylus > Sphaerodactylus townsendi. The sequence continues at coordinate 69,966,059 of NC_059435.1, forward strand.
CTCGAGTATAAGTCTAGGATGGGAAATGCAGCAGCTGCTGGTAAATTTCAAAAATAAAAGTAGATACGGTTGGGCGCTATTCGGGGGTCTCTGCCACTGACCCCCCATCTCAACAATCCCAAGGCCTCTACCACTGACCTCTCCATTCCGCAGCTTGTCCAGCTCACCCAGGTCGACTGGCTGTCACCCACCGAGAGCCAGGGGCCGGCCGCCGCTAAGAAGGAGGCAGAGGCAGAGAAAGCGTCTGAAAGGGGGAAGGCAGAGAAGAAGGCAGAGTAGTGCGAAGCAGAGAAGGAGGTTGAGAAAGCGTCTGAAAGTGGGGGAGGCAGAGAAGAAGGCAGAGGAGAGCGAAGCAGAGGCAGAGAAAGCGGTTAAGAGGGGGAAGGCAGAGAAGAAGGCAGGAGAGAGCGAAGATGAGAGAGGGGGAATACCACACAAGAATTAAGTGGGACCCTCACTTGCATATAAGTCGAGGGGGGCTTTTTCAGCACAAAAAAAGTGCTGAAAAAGTAGACTTATACACAAGTATATAAGGTGTAGAAATGTAAGTCTACTACTTTTTAATGGTATACCCTATTAAACAATCTAGTCTTTCATTTTAGTGAAGGTTGCATTAGACCTGTCTTTTGGAATGTGGCACATGACAACTACAGTTGCTAATATTTGGAGGTCTGGATTGTATCAAAGTGTGTTAAATCTACTGATCTACTAAACTGCATTTATTACTTGCAAATTGTATGTTTTTTGGGTAGGGGGAGGAATTTCTTGAAGCTGATGGGACTACTTGTGAATATATTGTGATAATTAATTGTACAGGGTTTTAGTGTGCACCCAAATTAGTCTTCATATAATGAACTGCATATGTCTACATGGTCTATTTGACTATAAATATTGAAGAAACAGATTGTTTGGGTAAACTGCAGGAATTACATGCATTTATGAATTCCCTGAGCAGGTAGTTCTAGGATATTTACTTGAAAAATATCCACAGATTATTGTCAGCAAACAAGGCAGGATTGAAACCTTGAATGCCCTTTTAATAAAGTCAGGCAGGATTACTTGGAATTCAGCACACACCAACACAGTGTCGTCACTGGACTGCATTTTGGGTTGTTGGGAATGAATTTGTGAACAGATCTATTAAGCCTATAACGTAGAATGATTTTTTTTCTCACTTATTATATTTTGGAGATAATGTGATTTTAATATAATTTGTGTTCTAGAAAGAAATATTAAATATTTGCATTAATTACATCTAACAGTGAGTCTCCAGTGCCTACTTTTATTGATCTATGACAGTGATGGCGAACCTATGGCACGGGTGCCAGAGGTGGCACTCGGAGCCCTCTCTGTGGGCACGCGCACACAGAGTTTTCCACACACATCTAGGCTGGCCTGGGCCACAGAGCACGATATGCGCGCACTGCGGTGAGAAGGGAGGACTCGGCTAGCGAGCCTGGTGCCTGTGCTCCAGGTGGCTGCTGCCGGGGGTGGGTGGGTGCAGAGGAGGCAGAGATGCTAGAGAGGCACAGAGCGGTGTGCATGGGACTTGCTGGAGGCTAGAGCAGGCTGGCCCCTGCTTGAGCAGGTGGGGCGGAGGAAGAGGGAGCCAACCGTTTTTTTTCTAAACTAAAACCTCAGCATTCAGGTTAAATTGCCGGGTTGGCACTTTGCGATAAATAAGTGCGGTTTGGGTTGCAATTTGGGCACTCGGTCTCAAAAAGGTTCACCATCACTGATCTATGACATATTTTTTATCTTTAGAAAATTTTATTTGGTGTTATTACAGACTGAACAGCTGGAAGATGTGACTATTAAAGATAAGCTGTAAAACTAGCTGTGCATGAAGTGGTATTGTACACAGACATACACCCCAGTAATTATTTACAGTTACAAATAGCTTAACTGTAACAATAGCAGATAAAATATTTGGGGACAGGGAGATTTGTCCTGTGTCACAGAGTGGTAACCTGCAATATAGCTGTCAAAGGTCCGCTCATGACCTGAGCTTTATCCCAACAAAAGTCAGTTTTAGGTAGCCAGCTCAAGCCTGACTCAGCCTTCTGTCCTTTAGAGGCCGGTAAAATGAATCCCCAGCTTGCTGGGGTAAAGTGTAGTTGTCTGGGGAAGATAATGGCAAACCACCCTTCAAGCATAGTCTGCCTAGTAAATGTCATAATGTGACAATACCCCATGAGTTAGTAATGAACTGGCACTTGTATAGGGAACATTCCATTCAACTTGTGAACTTTAAGGATGGGATGCAAAGATTAAGGCCACCATCCTATACATTTCTGCAGCTACAAATAGAAGTTGTTGCAGTCATCCCAGTGACTTTAATGAATAACAAAATGTTATTCAATTACAATCTTAGAAAAATCTCTGTTAGCATCAGCCCTATCTCTCCCATCTATAATATATTGGGCTATATTACAAGATTGTTGCAAGAAGTTGTGAGATAATAGCTATTTGTGAGATATACAACCTCATGCAGCCACCTGGGGTCATATCAGTTTGGATAAGAGATACAAACCCCATCTATGATGTGGCCAGGTTTGTCAGTCTGTGAAAAATGTGATTTATATTGATGAAGACTATTTGAAAACTATTTGAAAATGCATCTTTACGTGCAAGGCATTCTGCAATCTGAGAGTAAGACGGAGGATGACCCAAACCTGAGGTTTCTTTTTACAAAAGGGTTTCTGTCTTTTATGTACTTTTATGTACTTTTCTTCATCTTTTGAAGGTTGCTCACTAACTCGAAACATTTGGTTATTGTTGCTGATCAGTCATAGAACGTTGTTATTTGCTGTTGGAAAATACCTCGGTGGCTAGGTAGGAAAGGCCAATCCCAGTTCTGGCTTGATGTCAGAATCCCAAAAACAGCAACAAACTCATGTAGAAGAACAGTAGTTTATTGGAGATAATGAGGATCTTCCCTGGTTAAAGTCAGAACTGGGATTTGCCCGCGCAAACCCCTACAGTTAAAGCAGGGTGCACCCCCCCCCCCCATCGTGGGAATGCCCGCCAAAAGAGCTGCAAATGAGATAACAGTAAAGACATCCAGGCACTGACCTTGAACAGCACCTGGTACTATATAGCATTACACAAAAGACAGAGAAAAGTCAGTTAGAAATGCAATTAACCCATTCCACCACCCCAACAGCCAGAAAGCAGCAAAAGCAAACCCCGAAATAAACAGGCCTCCCAACACCTTTTAAGGGAATCAGTTAAAGGCCTACCGACACTGATACATATGGACTGATTCAGAAACACTGTCGGACATTGGCTAGATTGATTATATCCTATACAAACTGTTTCGTGTTGATTCGTGTATCTGAATGTGATTTACTCCATTTAGATAAGTTATGTGTATTATGATAACTTTCTCATTTTATACAATTGGTGTTTTCACTTTATGGCATTACTAGCGGGCCCGGCCACGCTTCACTGTGGCATACAGTGGCAAGGGAGGAGGAAGGGGAGAGGCGTAACGGGTTTTTCCTACCGCTTTGGTGGTAACGCTTCCTCTCCCTGTGTCTCGTGGGCAAGTCAGGCAGCAGGCAGTTTCGCCTGCCGTGAACACGCACGCCGCAGTGGAGGCGGGTAAGCCAGGCTCCCCGGGTACCATGGCCCCTCTTTGGTCCAGCAGTGGGTTGCTGGTAACGCTCCTCCTTCCTCTTCCTGTGTCTCGTGGGCGAGTCACACAGCAGGCAGTTTCACGTGGCATGAATGCACACGTTGCGGAGAAGGCGGGCAAACCACACCCCCTGGTACCACAGCCCCTCATTGTTCTGGTGTGGGGTTTGGGAAAAAGTACATTTTACCGGGCTCAGGTAAATCTGAAGGTCTGAAAACCTGACTGCAATGGAAAGCCACATTGTGTGTAAATTTGGGAGCAATCGGTCCAGGCGTTTTGGCGTTAGAACATCAGTAACAAATACACGGTTAACTTTTTATATATATAGATGGTTTTGTTATCTTAGGATCACACTTCGTATTAAACACTATATATGCAGGAAGTTTTGAGTGCGTCGTGCCTCTTTAGAATTTCTTTCCTGGTTCTTACGTTGCACTCTATTTTGATTTCTTGCATCTATTATTTTGTCCCACAGTTTCTGTGTCCAGTGCAGGTAGATGTGTACCATACCTATGAGTCAAATCTATTTCAGAGTCATATGATTATACTGTTCCTTATTAAGTATATATTTGTTGATTATGGCAAGAAATAAATTCAGATTTAAGGAAAACAGAAGAATGGTTTGGAGTAGACCGCATCTTACATCAGATTGTTCCTTGGGTATCTTGAAAATGTTTGTTCACTGTCAGCTCTGACTATTATGATGGATAAGTCCTCTAGAAAAGGTCAGGCCTGGCAATAGTGTTCACTCATCTGAAAAACAAAAAGGTCAAAGTACTCAGGAGGCAGGTGAGGTAGAGCTAGAAACCAGGCACTGCATATCAGTGTAAAGGGGTCATAATCACATTCTTTTAATTTATTTGGATTTGTTATGTACATTAACATTGGCAGTTCATTTATTTTGTCTGCAACAAAAATGTCAACCTTATTAAGCCCTATGTGGTAATTTAGTATTCTGTCCACTTCATTACACTTTTTTAATTGGACAAAATCAAGGTTGTGGCAGTACTTCTTCTTTTCAGTATGGGTCCTACCATTAAATCACTGACCACTGCTCAAGTCTGTGGAATCTGACATTAAATGTCGAAAACGATTAAGCAACATAGCCTGTTGAAAATAAGAGCAAAATTGGGTCTCCTTTTGTTCACCTGTGCTTTTTTTCTTTCAATGAAGCTATATTCTTTTCTTCTGTGTAAAGAAATCATTTATGGCCAGGTTTGATTTTCTGGTATTTTTGAAAATTATCAGTTTTGGCAGCTTTCAAAGGAGAGAGAATTACACCACAGAGAGACATCCCCTAACCAAGACTCTGAATGTTTTCATTGGACTGTCTTGTAAGGTCATGAAAACAATTTTCACCACAGCTTTCATATTTTACCTTTGAAAATATTAAGAACGTGTACATAGTAATTTATGAGAATCATTAATTTGTTTGCAAAAGGCAAGGACAGCTCTTTTTAGATTAAAAAAATGTAGCCATAAATTGTCAGAAAATATTTAGTGAAACTGTACATATATTGCCAATTAATGTTTGTAAATCAAATCATGGAAGCCACAATAAAATCAAAGATTATTAGCTGTCAGTTGCTAATTAAATACTGGTAAAACGTAGTTGTATATAGTTTCATACATGCAAACAAGAAATGTAGTTAGATCCATAAGAAGTCTACATAGGAGGTTTTTCTCACTTCATGATCCTCCCCCCACCCCAAAATTAAAAGTTGGAATAAGTTTGTGAGTGTTTTTTTAGACTGATGCTAGGGGGAATTTTTGAACATATTTTGTTTATTGAAGAAAGGTTACGTAAACTACAGTTTATCATATATGTTACCATGACAAGCTGGAGAATAGAATAGCATACGTTGTCACATGAAGCTGCCTTCTCCTGAATCAGACCATTGACTGGCAAGGTCAGTGACTGGCAACAGCTCTCTAAACTGCTGACAGAGGAACCTGTAGGCCGGGGATCTTCTTTGAAAGCATGAATAAGGTCCAGTGTTCAGGTGCTGATATCTCCAGTTTAAAAAGATTGAGAAGTAGGTAAGAGAAATACCTCTTTCAAGACTCTGACAAGCTATTGCTATAGTCCAATGATGGCAAACCTTTTCGAGACCAAGTGCCCAAATTGCAACCCAAAACCCACTTACTTATCGCAAAGTGCCAACACAGCAATTTAACCTGAATAACCCTCTCGAGTAGGGGCCAGCCAGCTGTAGCCTCCGGCAAGTCCCACATCCGCCACTCTGCACCTCTCTAGCATCTCTGCCGCCTCTCTCCCCACCCTCCCTGGGCAGCAGCCACCTGGAGCACAGGCACCAGGCCCGCCAGCCGAGTCCTCCCTGCTCACTGAGGTGCATGCACATCAAGTCCAGCGGCCCAGGCCAGCCTAGATGTGTGTGTGTGGGGGGCAATTCCCCCTCCCCATGATGAACTCTGTGTGCATGTGCCCACAGAGAGGGCTCTGAGTGCCACCTCTGGCACCCGTGCCATAGGTTCGCCACCACTGCTATAGTCTTGTTCCACATAAAGGTGATAGTATATTCCTCCGCCACAGAACAAAGCATGCCAGACCTTCTTTGTTGTAGAATGCTCCGCTGGGGTCCTGGTGCCTATCAAGTCCTGCCCCCCCCCCCCCATCCGTTTGAAAGTAAAAATATATTTTGACATAAATGCTCTTGTATCAAAGCACCATGTGCAACAATGCACAAAATAATGGTTTTGACAAAGGCAGTGTGTAAAAATGCATGATAATTCTCATATTCGTTTGGGACTCTATTTTAATGCATAAGAATACAATTTTCTCAACTGCTGCACCTCAGCTGACCGAACTATCATCTTTCTGTGGAACAGAGTATAGCCACTACCTTTATAGACCAATGGTTTATTGAATTTTTGACTGTACTGCATTTTTAGTTTTATAAGAATTTTATCTCACCTTTCTAGCACAGGATATTTCAGGGCATAAAATACAACATCAATAAGACAGATAAATCATCAAGGGAGGCATGGATAAAATTAGCAACAGCAGTGCAAACAAATCAGCAGTGTCAGAAAGCAGAAGGCAGCCAATTTCACCTGGGAACTGGCAAATTTTTAGACCACCAAGAAGGAAGGGTTCAAATCAAGCTCAGAAGGCAAAATAGTTATGTAGACTGGATGCAGCAGTCGGGAAGACCGCATGAAGCATGACTTCTGGTCTTAATTTGCACTAGCATAGATGATCACACGCCTTAGCAGGCTCCTAAGGGCAGAGGTAACATTTGATCAGACTGCTTAATGCTTTGTAAAGGGTTTTTTTTAAACCCTCTTTGAATTGGGTGTTAACTACAGATTGGCAGCTGGTGAAGGTGATACAGTGCTGGTATTATATGCATATTGTGGTTGGTCAGCATATGGCCCTATCATTTATTTCTGAAACAACTGAATTTTCTGGACATTCTTCTAGGCAACCTCTTGTAGAGCACAGTCTAGTGTGGGACAGTCTAATCTGGATGTTATCATGGTGTAGCTGCAGCAAAGTCAGCTCTTTCCAGGAACAGCAGCAGCTGGTGAGCCATTTTAAGCAGGTAAAAGGCATTCTTGGCCACTTCAGTGATATATTCTCTCGCAGCAGTAATGGGTTCAGGATCACACCATATTATGCACCTGATACTTTATAACTAGCACAGCCCTATCTAGAACTAGCTGTACCTTATACAGGACAAACAATATTTCTGTCTTTGTTTGGCTTAAGTTTGTTTGTTTCCCTACATCCTGTGCTTCCCTTATTCTAAGCAGCAGATGATGGAAATGAGGAATAGAACTGACTGCATGGTGGTGGTGAGTCATAGTGGTCCAAAGCACCATATTTCCCTCAGTGGTTTTATGTACATGTTCAGCATGGAAAATTGAAAATTATATCACCCCTTAAGTTTATCACCCCTTAATTTTAACAGCTACGGCATAAAACAATATTCTTCTTACATCGTCTCTGAGATCCTGTCTATCAAGAGCATGAGAGTGTAAATGTTGACCCTGTTGCTGCCAGACAGTGGATGAGTACCTTAGAGATATAAAAATACCTCTATGTGGAAGTGACTTAAAAGAAAGCATTTGTAGAATTCTGATTACTTTATATGTCAGTATATAGAGGATCAGGAGGCAGTGGGAACTTGGAAAGAGCAAAGGTATGCTGAATAACGGGTAACAGTATTGGAAGGGAGTAAATGTAGATCTACCATTCAGTGGCATTGATGATAATATAATTAAGAACAAGCATTATAGATACACTATCCAGTATTATATAAACTCTTTAAAATGATCATGTCTATCAGTGGAACAATCTGTATGAAAAGAGAAATGATTATTAGTTTGGAATGCAAAGTTAACTGAATGCCGAATTATCAGACAGATGGTGAAGTGTTATTATGGTTTGTTTTACTCTTGGGTGAGGGGATCATGCATCGTTGTAAAAATGTCATTGCATTTCATAAACCAGGAAGGAAATGGATGTTGCAGTTCTGCACATCTGTTTGGGGACATAGTTAAATGGTTAGAGAAATCAATGTTTTCATACATTTATCAAAAGGGTATCGTTTATATCACAGTTATGGCTTACACTAAGTATCAGGTTAAATGTTCTGTGGAATTCAGTGGAATTCAGTTGGCAAATGTACATTTTTTTTCCAAGCTGAAAACTAAAAATAGCCAAATATTGGATTACACATATCAAGTTCATACAGCAATTCAGTATTTCCAGGTGAGGCTGTTAAATATGCAGAAAGGGAGACTACGCTGATGATATATAATCAATAGGTAACTTTATTAAAAGCTCAAAATTACCTTTAAGGAAGAGACCTCTTCCTCCTATTCAGTTCATTGTTGGCATTGCTAGAATAGTTTGGTGGAAGTGCATGGGACATTTGGGCATTGGTTGTGGATCTGGTGGTGGAAAGTGCTGTCACAGATGATTTATGGTGGCCTGGTAGGGGTTTTCAAGGCAAGAGACAAGCAAATGTTGTTTGTCTTGCCTGCCTCTATGTAGCAACCTTGGACTGCCTTGGTGGTCTCTCATCCCAGTATTAATCAGCGCCAACCCTTCTTAACTTCCAAGATCTGATGATCAGACTAACCTGGGCCATCCAGGCCAGGATGGATCCTGGTTTTTTTCAACTGTTATTTTAGCTTCTGGATAAAGAATTTCAGAATCAAACTAAGTCCTGCATTAAATCTCTCCTAAAAATAGCTGCCTATTATTATGTATCCAGCTCCTGATCATTTCTCACAGTTTAAGTGCTATCTGGTTGAAGTCCATCTGGTTGCATTGAAATCTTGTCAGTTAGAATAGAGTAGAAAGAAGAAGACCCTCACTCTTGAGTACCTATAGTACCAGCCACCAGAAACTCTACTTAAGTATCTTCAGGCTACAAAACTAACTTCTTTCCCTTGTCCGCTAAGTATGGAAGAAAAATGGTTGCTTTTTAAATTCCTAGATATTAATTCAAGAATAATTTTGAGTAGCCAAGAATGGGGAAAAAAGAATCAAAATGAAAACAATGTGGGAAATTAGTTACAGTTCATTGTGGAGCAGTCATTTTGGAATAATATACTTAAAATTTGGGATTGCTCCAAATTAGCAATGGACCATCTCAATAAAGACCTTTTTAGGCCAAATGTTTTCCCCACCTGGTATAACACAAAAATCATATGAATCATGGAATGTGCATGAGTTAAACAGAATTCATAATATATTTAGGTATGAAGTAGCAGTATAGAAAACTAAAGCCCCTTTGGATCAAAATTAAATATCACTTTAGGAAAATTACAGGATATTCCATTCCATTATAGGCAAGGAAAATAATTCTAGGATATATTGAACACACACACACAATACAATTAATAAATCTGTTGTTGATAGCAGGCAAAATATAAATTGCCCACAGATGAAAGAAAACTTCCAACCATAATAGCTTGGTACAACCAAATCTGTGATACCATGGTAGCAAATATAATATCTTCTCAAGTAAAAGGAATGGAAAATTCTAACAATGTACAATTGATGACAAAGTTTCCTGCCCTGTCATACTTCAATTATTTAGCTTACAAGTGTGAGTAGAAACTAAATTTTATAATTATAATTTAAGAAGAATTTCAATGTATTGATGTAGTAATTTGTAGATATCACTTGTTAACATATAGCTCAGTATCTATACCAATATATATATATGTGTAGTTTACTGTATGGCTGTGTAATGTATTGAATTAATGTTTAACATAATTTATAATTGAATTAGATTAATGTGTTTTTTAAAAACATGGGGTGGAGTTAATTGGTTTTAATTTGCTGACTAGTTTACAGTCACAAAGTAAAATGTCTTCAAATCAAGGAACTGCTCAAAATTTATTATACTTTTTACTAGCAACTGAAGTATGCTTGTTTTGGCAGGTTTTTTATCATGTTTTTTTAAATTTTATTTTACAAACGTCTTCTCTGAAAAGCCATCTTTAGCCAGTATCAAAGAGGCCTTTGGGTACCATTTGTGTTGTATCTGCTAGTATTTTAAATTCTTGTCAGATGGCTGTCCTTTGGAGGCGGTAAGGTGGTACAGTGAAGTGGTACGGCATGTACCACTTCACTGTACCACCTTACCGCCTCCAAAGGGCTTCCGTATGGTGCATGGAGCCAGAAAAACAAAACAAAACCTTGCCGCCAGAAAGCCCTCCATAGGGCTTAATGGACTTGCACCATTTGAAAGGGTGGTGTAAGACCAAACACTGGGCCATGGTGTAACTGCTGTAAAGTCAGGGTAGAAGCCAACTAACGTCTACAGCACTGTGTCCGGGCATCCCAGGCATCCCAGAGGGCCACAGTGTTCGCCCACTGGCGTGTTTGCTCCTTCACCGGGGTTAGTGCCCCAGGGAGGGCAGATCCACAGCATGGGCCCGCCCCCCCCCCCCCCCCACACACAGTTCCATACTTAAGAACGAAATAGGTAATTTCTTATATAAGACAGCTAAAAAAAAGGTTTTTTTTTCATGTGCTATTTGAACTTTTCTTTGTCAACGGTCAGGTTGAGTTACTATAACAATTTACTTTAGCTTCTTGGATTGTAACTTCCAGTCTTGTTTGTAGTAAACGAGTAGCTGCTGTTGTGGCAATGAGAAATAAAGCCTTCTAGTTAGCAGCTGTTACAAAAACTTCCTATGGGGATTTATTACTTCTGACTGCTTTATTGCTCAGCTTTATAAATTCAACAAATGTTGATATCCTTAAATTTTGTTTTATTTGGTTCAGATTATGTATACCACATTGGTCATAAAATGGATATCTTGCTTTGTGGCCACGTGCCTTTAACTGCCAACATAATTTTATCATGTGTCTTGAGGGTTTAATTAATTGTACTGAGGGATTCTGTTTTCTCTTCTCCCTTTGCCCCGTTTTTTGCATTGGTATTGTAAATCAACATGTGTGAGGCGTTTCACTGTTTCTCAAGTTACTCCAGACTGTTCTTATTCTGAAAATCTAATTTATATAATTCCCCTGTGTTAAAATTGATGACAAAACCACTTAGTTGATAACCTTTGGAAGAAGCGGCACAATGTTGAAGGGTTATTTCTGGTAAACTGATGGCTCAATATGCTTGGGAAACAACCTACAAATAAATAAATATGTATGCATGTATAAATACAAATTGCAAATTTTGGATCATGTTATGTTCAAGGCATAAACACAACTATTTAAACTTTAAATTTGTAAAAAATATTTTATGCATTTTTTAAAAAAATTGAAACAACCCATATTTGAAATTTTTGGTGAGAACACAACACATGTCACTCTCATCAGAATAAGGTAGTTATTTGTTATTTGGCTGGAATATAAAAAGGGGCAGGTTGGCATTCCCTCACTGCAAAGTGCACCAAAACTGTAAGTAAGTGAGATTGGAATGAGGTTCATACATATGCTGACATCTACACTTGAATGTGTAATGGTCACAGAAAGTGGTGAGGATGAAGTTAAAAACATATTAATTGTTCCTAGAAACTCAACAAAGTATACATTTTTAAGAGTAATGATTGCTAGGCACACTTTGTATATTAAATATGGTATCATATTTAATATACAACCTGTACATATGAATAATCTAAAAATCATTATAAACGTGACATCAGTGACTGAAAATGATGGTACCTGAGAGCATTCTGTAGATTGTGTGAGCCTATGGCATTGAAAAATAGGGAACAGAATACAGCACTGGTTCTAGATTATGCAGCTGCCCTCCCTAAAAAGCCATGGAAAGTTGTTAGAGAAAAGCTTATGCATAGTCTGAAGAGCATCACCAGAGGGAAAACATCTTGTGGAGAGGAGAGAAACATTTCTCAGCAAGGCTCAAAAACTTGCTCAGAGAAAAGTGCTAAATTTCTTACTTAGTACTTTGTGTTGGTTTTATTTTTTGTTAATACTAAATAGGTGCCTGTTGTATTTTTCAGCAATGTGCATATTGCAAGCACCTTGGAGCCACTATCAAATGCTGTGAAGAGAAATGCACCCAGATCTACCATTACCCATGTGCTGCTGGAGCAGGCACTTTTCAGGATTTTAGTAACTTCTCCCTTCTTTGCCCAGACCACATTGATCAGGCTCCACAAAGATGTAAGTACCAGTAGTCTAAGTTAGAAAAGATGATGACAGGGGCTTTCATCCAAAAACCTGGCTGCTTATTTCCAGTCATTATGTGTACTTAAACCTTCCTTAGTTTCTGCAAGTTCTGATCATGTGCAGTTCTCTGCCGTCTCAAACTTGCATGGTACCTTCTCAGGCTATTAAGTTTAGTCCTGCTTTCTCCGTTTCTCAGTTCCTGGAACCCACTGCCTGCTCTGATGGTCTTTAGGGTCTTTCCGTTTCAGGCAACGGCAGCCAGAAATTGTTCTGCTAACCACATCTCTGTCAATCACCTGTACAGCCAATTCCATCACCATAAATTCCTTAGTGCATTACAGTTGACTTATCCTGAATCATTCTCACATTATACTTGAGTTGCTGCCTACCTTGCCTGCAGTCTGTCTAGAATGAAGAAAGTATGGGGGAAGGGTTCTGCAGTGTGAATGGAAATAGCAAGGAGTACAGCCTTTGGGAGAAGAGAAGAATGTATGAGCTGGACTATGGGCATTACCTGTTGGTCTACATGCATATAAGAAGTATGAACAAATTTTAATGATATTGCTCCTGCAATGCAGGAAGACACACTGGTGGTGGTGGTGGTGGTGGTGGTAGTGGTGGTGGCGGTGAGGAGAACGGCATTCAACCCAGGAGTGTTGTGCACCACCCAAAAGGGTGGTGTAAGTCTTGCGCGCCTGTGGGCTTTTCCAGGGAGAGAAAGGAGTTTTTCCTTCTCTCCCAGTGCCTACACTACTGATCACCTCTTTGGAGTCAGTGCGCTGTTGGTACCCTCACTGCCACTCTACACCCCTTTTGGAGACTGAGACTACATACCTGTTGATTAGAACTGTCTTTACCTTAGACATAGTTGGAAAAAGACTAGATTAAGTGCAATTAAGAATTGCAATTGGCCTTATTTTGCTGTATCAGATGATGTCTTATGCACCTGTTGATTGGCTATTTTGTTGGTTATCTCTTATTTAGTTGTAACCTATCAAATATCTAGAAATTACCACATGTTTTTGATAAATAAAACTTGGGGAAAGATAAGGTTGATTTTTTTTTCTATAAATAAGGATTTTGGTGACAAGCAAATCAGATATCTCTAGCTGGAAGTCTCAGAGGACTAAGAGTTGAAATCTCTTGGTGAAATTTTGGGTATCTTGGGCTATTTTGATAATACCTGAAAGCAGTGAGACAAAAGCTGAAACCTGATTTGTTTTAAAACTATCACCAGCTATCATGTGATTTAGCAATACTAGGAAGTTTGATCACTTTAGCACTTGTTTCAACAGAACTTGTGGTATTAATTCTTTTTTGTCCTTTTTTTTTGTCTTACTCAATAAAAAGAATATTTTCCCTGTTCAGTAAAAGATAAAGGTGTCTTGTCTGGTTTCCTAATAGTTCAAGATAAAAGAACAGACACATTACTCAAAAAATTTGTATTATCAGAGTCTGAGGCAGAAAAGTTTCTCTGACATGATAGACCCTGGAGATCTATGGGTCTAATCAGTTTTTACAGGGGCAAAGCCTTGAAACTGTCTAGTACAGAGTCCATTACAATGTGGCGGATAATCCCACTTAACAGTACCTTGTGAAGTTGCATTGTTACAATAGTGAGCACATCTGCATGGTAACATCTTATTTTCTAATGCAACAAAACATCACAAAACAATTATTATAAACATGGTAGCAGGAAATCTCCCCCTCCCCCACTTTACCATCTTTTCATTGATAACGGAATATAACCTGAGCATACATTTGACTGAGAAATCACATTCACTGTTGCATGTATTTATATTGAAGCTACTTGTCATTTAATTCAAACATATTTTCTTTCATAGTATTTTGTAGACTTGACTGTAATCCTTATATAATGTTGGACTAATACTTAATTAAAGTTGTTAATATGGTGTAGTGGTTAAGACCAGGTGGACTTTAATCTGGAGAACCAGATTTGTTTTCTTGCTCCTACATTCCATCTGGGTGACCTTGAGCTAGTCACAGTTCTTTGGAACTGTCTCAGCCCCGCCTGCCTTACGAGGTGTCTGTTGAGGAGAGAGGAAGGGCAGAGGAGTTTGTAAGCCCCTTTGAGTTTCCTTGCAGGAGAGAAAGAGGGGATATAAATCCAAACTCTTCTTCTTCTAATTGGAGGCTATATCTGACTGGGTTTTTTTCTAAAGTTTGAAAAAGTTTTATCTTCCTGTAACATGGTTCAGAAGACTTCTGTTAATTTGTAGCAAAGGAAGAAGCAAACTGTGCATTGTGTGATAGCCCTGGAGACCTCTTAGATCAACTGTTTTGTACTACCTGTGGCCAGCATTACCATGGGATATGCCTGGATATCCAAGTGACACCTATAAAACGGGCAGGCTGGCAGTGCCCTGACTGCAAAGTGTGCCAGAACTGCAAGTAAGTGAAATTGGGATGTGGTCCATACATATGTTAACATCTGCACTGGAAAGTTTAACTCACAGAAGGTGGTGAGGAAGAAAAGGAGCATTCCTGGAAACCCATAAGAAACCTTGATAAACAGAAGTAAGAGAAAAAGAGGATGGGGCGATCCATGTAAAGCAAGATAGTGGTATAAAGGCTTATGTGCAGAGAGTGGGGAAACAGTTAAAATAGATAGGAATGGAGGGGGAAGTGAAAATATTCTGGAATGGCTTTGTCCCCAATCAACCTGATTTTCTTCCATGGATATGAGTAGGAATTCTTCCATCCAAGTTTACATGGCCTTAGTGGATCTGTCCAATTTCTTGGCCTCAGAGATGGTCTATGATCAGTGAGTGGGAGCTCCACAGTACATTGGGAATTCCCTTCATTTGTTTCCTTGCCAAATCCCTGCACATCAGAGTTACTGTCTGAATTGGTTTCAGAGTTAATGATGGGGCTGGTGGATGTGGTTTCAGAGCTCAACCTTCACTTCTCCTTTCACCTCCCACTATCAGTCTAAGGCAGTTTCAACATAAAAGCTTACTAGAACTCCTTATTCCATAATATACGTGTGGGCATATTCTTTGCCACATTGATGTAAAGTTGTGGCTTGTCATATCACACCAGGTATGTGACTTGTGGCATTAGATAATAAGCATGTGTTTTCTTCTTGTGGATAAAAGTGTTATTGGGGGTACGAGGTTTTCTTTTTCCGTTAAGAATCTAGCATTTAATTAACTTGTTTCTTTTGACCCATGTGTGGCTCTTTGTGCCCTGCTAACTTGCTTCAAAATGACACAAGTTCTAAAGGATTATTTTTCTTTCTTGGCCAATGAGACTTAAACTGCTGACCCTTTTCTTAGGCATTCCGGAGAAGACAACAAGATGCTTGTGTGTGATACATGTGACAAAGGGTATCACACCTTTTGTTTACAACCAGTTATGGACTCTGTACCAACAAATGGCTGGAAATGCAAAGTGAGTTTACATATAATTTATAGTTTGATGCCAACAACAGAAATACTTTGTTTATCATATTATTTCAAAAGGATGTTAAGTTGTGAAGAATTGAGATTTGTTTGTGATTAATATCAATTGGACTTGTTACCAGACTAGTACCCTCCTTACTGTAACAGCTATCTGAATCATTTAATTAAACTTCATTTTTCTGTGACATCCACATATCATCATCTGTATAAAACTAGAGATTATTTCTTCCCTTCTGCAACGGGCTCCCCCACACCTTCCAATGAGAGTCAGTGTGAGCAAGTGTAAAAGTTATACTTGTTGGGGGGGAAATCCCAACTTCACAATCACACTGATGGGATCTAGTAGTGACAGACCA
Source organism: Sphaerodactylus townsendi (assembly GCF_021028975.2). NCBI lineage: Eukaryota > Metazoa > Chordata > Lepidosauria > Squamata > Sphaerodactylidae > Sphaerodactylus > Sphaerodactylus townsendi. The sequence continues at coordinate 69,982,115 of NC_059435.1, forward strand.
AGTAAGGGATCTTGGAGTAGTAGTGGATAGTTCGATGAAAATGTGCTTGGCTGCTGTGAAAAAGGCAAATTCCATGCTGGCCATAATTAAACAAGGAAGAGGGAATAAAGCATTTTGCTTTCATGCTGCCTTGTATAAATCTATGGGGAGACCACACTTGGAATACCATCTCTGGTCACCAAACCTAAAAAAGGATATTGTAGAGCTTGAGAAGGGTCAGAAAAGGGCAACCAAAATGATCAGGGGGGCTAGAGCAACTGCCTATGAGGATCTGTTAAACACTCTGAGGTTTAGCTTAGAAGTAAGGCAGTTAAGGGAAGACATGATGGAGGTCTGTACATTATATAAGGTCTAGAGAGGACAGGGGAAAGTTTTTCTCCCTTTGTCATAATACTAGAATGCAAGGTCATCTGCTGAGGCTGAAAGAGAAAAGATTCAAAACAGACAAAAGTAGGTATCTCTTGGCACAGTTCATAGTTAAATTGTGAAACTCTCTGCCCCAGGATGGGGTGGTTACCACCAACTTGAAAGGCTTTGACAGGCGAGTGAACATGTTTATGCAGAATAGGGCTATCCAGGGCTACTATCAGAATGGATATTAGTCATGATGCATACCTATTCTGTACAGTATCTGATTTGATGATGTTGATGATCAACAGAGCATGCTTGTTATATTTGGTACTGTAGAAGACAGGTAAGATAATGCTGTGGGCTTCTTAGTTGGTTGTGAACAGACTGCTGGGCTTGATCAGATTTGATTTAGCAAGGCTTTTCTTATGCTAAACACAGAAGGTTTTCTCTGATTTTCAGAACTGCAGGATATGTGCAGAATGTGGCACTCGTACTAGTAGCCAGTGGCATCACAATTGTCTCATGTGTGACAGTTGTTACCATCAGCATGACAACCTGCCTTGTCCTTTCTGTGAAAAATCATCCCATCCAGACTTGCAAAAAGACAAGTTGCGTTGCCATATGTGCAAAAGGTAAGAAACCTTAACTTTCAGTCTTAGGCCCTTTCTGCACGAGCACTGATGCACCGTTAGCACAGACGGTCCTGGTAGGGGCGCAGGGAAGGCGCAGCCTTCGCACAGGCTGCGCCTTCCCCAACCAGCTTACCTTCTCCTGCTGGCTCCCGTTGCGCTATGGAGGCCAGGGGACATGCCCCCCTGGTCAGAGCGACTGCTCTGGAGACGGCCAGGGGACGTGTCCCCTGGCCTCCACAGTGCGACAGGAGCCAACAGGAGAAGGTAAGCCAGTTGGGGGAGGCGGGAGGAAAACGCTACCTTCTGAACGGCAGCAGCTGGAAGGTGCCCCTTTTGAAAAACCTCGCTTGTGGAGCGAGGTTCAAAAGGGGCATTTCCATGCTACCTGGGCGTTGCCAGCAGCAGCGTCTGCTGTGCAAACGCCTCCCCAGGGATGGCGTTTTTGCCGTCCCTGGGACCCTCTATTCCGCCTGTGCGGAAAGGGCCTTAATGATTGGATAACTCTGGTGCTTATTCTCATGTGATCTTGGGGGGGGGGGGGGTTCTGCATCTTGCTTTACTTTTGGTGCTCACATGTGAGGCCCAACACTAATGCATTGAAAACTGCCTTGGTTTCATATGCCCAACAGCTACTTCTAGCCAATAATGGGTCTTACCTTCAAAATATTTATAATTTGAGGATAAATTCCGCCACACATTGGAATAGCTTTTTCATTTTGTTGCATGTACTTTATGTTTTTAATATATTTTGTTGTTGTTTTTACAACTAAAACTACAACAACTTAAACAAATGGAAAAGAGAAAAGTGATCCACCCACTGTAATCTATTTACAAAAGGAAAAAAAAGCAACAGAGGACCAACATATAACTACAGGGGCGAACCTAGGCAAACTGGAGCCCGGGGACAAAACCTGACCCCCCCCCCCCAGCGAATGGGCGGCCACCCTCCCACACCATGAACAATTATTTTTTGCACCAGCTCACAAAACACCTCCCACTCCCAGCAAAACATACATGGCTCTCTCCCCACCAACTCTTTTCCTAATTTCCTAATCACAACAAACCTATGAGGTAGGTTGCTAGCCTGAGAAACAACTCCAAGCCAGTGCAAGTGGATATTAAGCATGTAAACCTCTCACAAACCACCCCCAGCAAAACATTTACCAAACAAATGTCAGCATCATCTCTCACAAAACACCTCCAGTGGAATCCACCCCCAAACAGCATCACTTTCAATGGTGTTTAAACTAGGGAGCTCAGATTCTTCTTTTAAATCTACCTTAAAGGGAGAATCTGGGGTCCCCGGTTAAAACAAAATTGAAAGTGATGCTGTTTGGGGGTGGATTCTCCCCCATCCTGAAACAGCATCACTTTTGAGGGTTGGAGATTCAAATAGCAGATTCGGCTGGAATCTGGGCAAATTTGGGCACATTCGGACAAAAATTGTCTGAGTATGTCCTGCCCAATTATGAACAAATGCGGATGCAAGGTATTTCGGTTGGGGGGGGTATTTTTGGGGTTTTTTCGGCCTGCAGGGAGCGCATTTTTAAAGCTAGTGGCACCATGATTTCAGGGCATCATCCAGAGACTGCCCTGATGATGCCACCCAAGTTTGGTGATGTTTGGTTCAGGGGAAGCAAAGTTATGGACGCCCAAATGGAATGCCCCCATCCCCATTGTTTTCAATGGGAGCTAACAGTAGATGGGGGCTACCCATTTGAGGGACCATAACTTTGCTCCCCCTGAACCTAACTTCACCAAACTTGGGTGGCATCATAAGAATAGTTACCAGATGATACCCTGAAATTTTGGTGTCACTAGCTTTTAAAATACACCCCTTACAGGCACCCCAAGAAAGTTGCCCAAGATTCTTTGTTTTGCAGTGACTTTGCTCCACTGTAGCCAATGGGGAATTTCTGAGTGTGTAGGCAGGCTGCACATTTCTGAAGATAGAGGCACCAGACTTTCAAGGTGGCTCCAGGAAGCCCTCCTGGTAAAAGCATCCAGGCATAGAGACCTTTGCTTCTGAGGGTTCAATTTTATGGGCCCCCAAGAGGCTTATTTTGTTTCCATGCTCCTGCCCATGAAGCCTGTGGGCTGAGTTCTCTCAGAACTCTCTCAACTCGCCCCCCCTCCAGAAGCAAAGCTCACCAAGCTTGGATGCTATTACCCAAGGCCTCTTGGAGCCACCTTGAAAGTCTGGCGCCTCTATCTTAAAAAATGTGTGGTCAGTGCTTACACACTCAGAAATTCCCCAGAATCTGCCAGGCTCTTCAGCAAGTTCTATGGTGGGAAACATTATTTTTCCCACCATAGACTTCAATGGGGCTTTCTGCTATGCCCAGCTGGCGCTGTGGTAGAGGTTTCAACAGGAGGCAATGTGGTAGTGGTCTTGCTCTGAGTGGGGGCACTAAAGTTTGCCTGGGATGGCCGAATGCTGTGGGCATCAGGTTCACCTTCAACTTGGTGCCCACAGCATTTTAGCAAATTTTGTTGGTTCCTTTCAGGAAACTCACACCAGCAGCCCTGCAGGAAATGCCCCCACCCAGAGCAAGACCCCTACCACAGTGCCTCCCATTGAAACCTCTACCACAGAGCCATCTGGAGCATGGAAACAAAATAAGCCTTTTGGGGGTCCATAAAATTGAACCCTCAGAAGCAAAGGTCTCTATGCCTGGATGCTATTACCAGGAGGGCCTCCTGAGCCACCTTGAAAGTCTGGTGCCTCTGTCTTCAAAAATGTGCAGCCTGCCTACACACTCAGAAATTCCCCATTGGCTACAGTGGAGCAAAGTCACTGCAAAACAAAGAATCTTGGGCAGCTTTCTTGGGGTGCCTGTAAGAGGTGTATTTTTAAAGCTAGTGACACCAAATTTTCAGGGTATCATCTGGTAACATCACTTGGGTGGTATCATCAGGACAGTCTCTGGATGGTACCCTGAAAATTTGGTGTTGCTAGCCTTAAAAACGCGCCCCCTGCAGGCCAAAATGTGAAAAACACTAAAAAATTTAAAAATCACACAAACGACCCTGAAATGGTGGCGCCCCCCCACGTGACCAAATGTGGGGCGCCCGGGGACATAGGGTACCCCCTGTCCCTAGGCAGAAACGCCACTGTATAACTACATTACTTCCCACCCACACCCTGCTGTCAAACTTATTTATACACTTTTTACATTGTTGAAAACATCAGGCATTTATTTTATGTTGCTAGACTTTCTTAGATTGGAAAGAAAACTTTGGGACTTTGGTGTGAAGTTTTAATTATGTATTATAAGAGACCTTTGGCCATGGGGAAAGGTGGAATATAAATGTTCTAATACAAATAAATAGAAATAACTGTCATATGTGGCTTGTTCATTTCTGTAGCCAGAAATGAATCTTGCCCAGTTTTGTGTGGAGGCACAGGGTATCAGTTCTATAGGTCAAAAATTGGCTGAGACTATCTGTATTCTAACTTCAAAGATGGCTTTCTGGTATTCACTTAAACTTGCTCCAGGATCACAAGTCATTTCCTCCCCCTTAGCAGAATATTAAAATAGATGATATAATGTTAATTTATGTTTCTGTCCAGGTGGATTCACATAGAATGTGACAAACCCCCTGAAAATGACTTAGATGTTCAATTAAAAGAATATATCTGCAGTCTCTGCAAACATTCAGAAGAAGAGGTACATTCACAACCATGCGATATAATGGAAACTGCCCAACTGCTCCCTGAAGCCGGTCCAGGTAAAACTCATTCTCTTGCACTTCATCTGTTCCCAATTTGCTTCTTGTCTGTCTTCTGATATCTAGGGTAAACAGTGCAGCAAAAACAGAAGGATTTAAAATGTTTTCCCCTACTACTGCTGATCTCTTAATTTGTGGTACTCCACATTAAAGCCCCGAACCTTTAGAACAATTATACCTTTCATGCCATTGTCTATAGCACAATGTGACCCAGAGTTAATAATAATACAGTTCTCATGCTTTCGAAATGAAGTACACTTTCCAGCTGAGTCAGGTAGGCCTGTGGAAGCCTTGAGCAAGTGATCCCTTGAGAGTTACAGGGATGGATAAGATTCAGTAAATTGAAGGTCGGTTCACATGAGGATGCAGTCTTTTGGACAGTAACAAAGCTGCTCAAGGACTATGGAATTAGCCTTTTCTGAAGGCGGTCACACTCCCCCTGAAGGTTCAGGTTTGTCGCTTGTTGGTGTTGCTGAATGTTGGCCTGTACCTGAAGGCTCAGGTACCTTTTTCAGCTTCAGCTACTGCTCCTTGAAAAAGTCCATGTGGCCACTGTGTTTGTACATTTTGATTAGACAAATCAGCAAATATAGACAGTCAAACCAATACTAGAAAATCTGAGGCCAGCCAAGCCTAAGAAGCATGGACTGTATATATAGAGACACAAGGCAATGAACTGATTGGTATATGCAATTACTTCGAGTATAAAGTCAGTAGATAAGTCATACACCATTCATAAAGATATATTGTGATTATTTTATAAGTAATATGCAACTGGATTAGATTGCAGCTGAGCATTCTCGCCTGTAGCATGATGCTCTAACCACTGTGGCTTTCATATGGTGGCTTCTGTTGAACAACAACAAACAGCCAGGCCTAAGTGAGTCATGCAAGTCAAGTAGCCTGGTGGCTGCTTCCAGACCTGGCCCAATGAGTTCTCCCTCAAAGGCCAAAATAGCCTTAGAAAGGACTTTGCCTTGCCCCTTAACTTTTACTAACAAAAAACAGGCCTAGAATGTTTCAGTTGCCTAGCAACAGCCCCTGATGGCTTCTGTTTCTTAATGTGCTATTTTTTAAACCCCACAGTGTTTTTTTTAAAGATTTCAGGTTTTTTTTTTTGCAAACCTGGGGCACGCAAGGGAAGGGGAGGGGTGCCATGCAAGGGATGAGGAGGGAGGGAGGGGTGGCATGCAAGGGAGGGGAGGGAGGGGTCCAGCATCTGGACATGGTCCACCTACCCTAGCGGAGGGAGGGAGGGGAAGGGAGGGAAGGGGTGCCATGCAAGGGAAGAGGAGTGAGGGAGGGGTGGCATGCAAGTGAGTGGAGGGAGGGTTTGTGGAAAGAGTCTTCTCCATTCACGACTCCAGTCACCAGCTTTGAGTATCCTCAGATTTGGCCAACTTGTCTAATAGAATTTGCAAGTGGGAAGCCACAAGGACTTCCAGGAGGCAAAACTTCTCTCCTTTTCCTTCTTTCTTCTCTCTTCCCACCTAAAGCACACCTACATTTATCTGTCCTTCTGTCTTACTGCTCTCCCCCACCTGCAGCAACTGCCTAAGAAAACTATGGTACAGTTGTGCGGTACTGGCCCCAGGGTTAGCCCAGTTGTGTGGTAAGGAATTATCAAGGACTTGTGGGGTACACTTTATTTCCCCCTGTACCCTCCTCCCTTCACTATTTCCTCTTTCTCTTTTCCTGGCTACCCCGTATCCTCTTCCCTTTCCCTACATCAGTCTCTCCTTCTCATCTTTTCACCAATGTTTTATTTGCCTCTCATCTTCAGCTATATTTATTATTTATTTACTTTATTTATGTCCCATTTTTCTCTGCAGAGGGGACCAGTCTCCTCTCCACCATTGTATCCCCACAACAATCTTGTGAGGTAGATTAGGTTGAAAGTATATGACTGGCCCTGACTTGCCCAGTGAGCTTTCACAGCCTGATTGGGATTTTGCACCTGCAACTCCTAGACCCTCCTCTAAAGCTCTAACTGCTACACCATGCTGGCTTTCATAGGGTGGCTGCTGTTAAACCAAAGCAAGCAGCCAGGCCTAGTTAAGTTATGTGAATCATATAGTATCAAGTCATCCAGTGGTTGCTGCCAGACCCAGGCCTGGATCCAGCGAGTCCTCCCTCAAAGGCAAAAGCAGACGTGGAAAAGACGCTGACCCCTCCCCATGCCTTTTACTCACAGAAGCGAATCCTGGGAAGCTATGATTGCTTAGTGGCAGCTACCAAAAACTTCTGTTTCTTAAAGATGTAGGTGCTCCTTTTTAAATTTGGGGATTTAAAAAAAACCCAATATATTTTTTGTAGGTTGTAGAAAGATCTGCCTTGCTCATTTGCAGCTCCAGTGTGAGACAGTGTGGTCTAGTGGTTAAGAGCAGTGGACTCTGGAGAACTGGGTTTGATTGCCCACTCTTTCATATGAGCGATGGCCTCTATCTAGTCACTGGATTTGTTTCCCCACTCCTACACATGAAGCCTGCTGGTGACCTTGGGCCAGTCACAGTTCCCTCAGAACTCTCACAGACCTGCTTCACAAGGTGTTTGTTGTGGGGAGAGGAATGGAAGGATTTTGTAAGCCATTTTGAGACTCCTTACAGGAAAGAAAAGCGGTATAAATCCAAACTCTTCTAAGTGTCCTGAGATTTGGCCGACTTCACTGTTGGTATATAAATGATGGTCCATTCACAGCTCCTGCCACTGGAACTAAGTATTCTCAGATATGGTTCCATAAAGAGGTAGTACAGAAATGAAATAACAACAGTGATGATAAAGTAGAATGTAAAGTCATGCAGAACAAGTGTATTAACAGTACATAAGAACATAAGAACATGTAATTTTGTCTTAATTCAAACTGGAAGAAAAATTAAGCAACATATTCTTCTCATGGGGAAAATGGCACTGTTATTTTAATGAAAAAGAACAATATGAAGCTGTTAGATTAATGTAGTTATGTTTTACAATACACTCAGGAAATCACTTCTGTGGTTTAAATCCAGATTTGAAACCATTGTAAATTATTTCATTCAAATTGGAGTTTAAATTTCATCTTAATGATGTTGGAGGCTCATACTGGAATAGATTAGTCAATGAAAGCAGCCATGTCTCCAGTCAGTTTTAGCAGTTTAAACTTTTGCTGGGCTTTTTTCCTATAAAAGGGATCTTCGCCTCTTTATGATAATATCCTCTACAAGTGTTCTCATAAAACTTAATATTCCTGTAGAAACAGTTTCTCTGTGCCTATTGGCTTTAGTGCATTTTAATGATTGTAACTGGTATGAACTCGAATGTTGAGATTTTGTAGCTGGTGTACATCACAGTGAGCTTGAACTTAAAAACTAGATTATTTGTTTGAGAAATTGGGATTTCTTCTTGAAACTTTAACTAGTTAAGTGCTAAAGATCAGGTAGAAAATTCATGCTCTATTTTCACTGAGTCATTCAGGCAGGATGAAAGTTTCTTGTGCTGAACATTGTTAAAGCTTGTGAAGATCAGCAAGGGGTCGGGTTCTTTGCAGGATCATTCTTAGATGGAAATGGGAATTCATTCAAAGGCAGTTTAACTTTGGAGCTACAAAATCTAGCTGACTTGGAAGTGAAAAGTAAGAATGTAATTTACTTTGTCACTAGAACACTTTAATCCCTTACAGAAGCTTATGTGGTGGTATAGCTGACCATTAGAATTATTCTCTTAAATTATTAATACGTTTCCATGACCATTCTACCCACATTTGGAACTGTTCTGAAATAGCTCACTGAAACCACACTGTCAAAATACCACTTTGTGTTCTTAAACAAAGGTCAAGCTGTGACATCACTTACTGACTGTGTGCGCATCTAAGTCTTAAGGGTTATGAAGTCACTTTTTACTTATGACAGCCCTATGAACAAATTACCTCCAAAATGCCCTGTCGTTAACAGCCTTGCTCAAGTCTTGCATATTGAGGGCTGGGGATTCCTTGATTGAGTCAATCCATTTCATTTTAGCTTTTTCTTTTTTCCTGTTGCCTTCAACATTTCCTAGAATAATTTGTCATTTCCAATGAATCTGTCTTCATATAATGGGTCCAGTAGCCTGAGTTTAACCTTTTTAGCTTCTAGAAACATCCAGGCTAGATTTGATGTAGAACCCACTGATTTGTCTTTCTGACAGTCCACAGTATCAGTAAAACTATTCTCCAATACCACATTTCAAATGAATCCAACTTTCTTCCTATCTGTTTTCTTCATTGTCCAAGTTTTCACACCCGCGCATCGTAATGGGGAATACTATCGTATGAATTACTTTGATATTGGTTGACAGTAACACAGTTACATTTAAGAATCTTTTTTCGTTCCTTTTTAGTTTTCTTGCCAGTTGTCTCCTGATTTCTTGGTTGTCATCTCCCTTTTGGTTGATGATGGAACCAAGAAATAGACAATCATGAACAGTTTCAATTTCTTCATTGCTGACTTTTAACTTGCATAGTTTCTCAGTAGTCATTATTTTTATCTTCTTCATGTTCAGCTGTAATCCTGCTTTGGCACTTTCTGCTTTAACCTTCATCAACAGTCATTTCATGTCTTCACTGTTTTCTGGAAGTAATGTGGTATTGTTTGCATATTAAATTGTTAATGTTCCTTCCACCAATTTTCACTTCACCGTGGTCTAAATCTAATCCAGTTTTCCTTATGATATATTGTGTGTGTGGATTGAAGAAACAGGGAGATAAAATACATCTTTGCCTGACAATAAGATAATGCAATAAACACATCAAGACTGATGAACTATTTGCTATTGTTTAAGTTTGTGCAGATGGAATGGAAATAGAAGATGGTGCAGATGATGTGGTAAACAAAGACCAGCTAATAATGGACGGCAACCCTACCCAAGAACCAGCCATTGGATACATGATTGATGGTAAGAACATTATGCAATAAGACAAAGTGTATAATTTCCTATGGGTAGTTGATACCATGCTGGCAGAAAAGATTGGAGACTCTAGACATTGCCAGTTATGGAATAGTAGACTTTCCCATGTAATGAGAAAGAAAATGATTTTGATAACAGAAGTAGGCAGAAAATATAAGTGTATATAAGCTTGCCTGTATTTTTGAAAGTATTTTTAAAATTTTCTATGAAAGTCATGTATTGTATCAATTTTTAAGACAATCTGAAAAATGTCTGTTGAAGTTTACTACTGGATGCTTTTTTTTGGAAGGCATGGCGGTTCCTAGATGATTGGCTCAGCCACTCAGTGGAAGGAGAAATTTGTAGATACCAATTTAAAAGATGGTGAAAGCAGAAGAATTGAAAAAAAAATCAAGCAGATTCCAGTGCATATTGGTCAGCATAAATGGATAAAATAACTATAAAAGCTGTCACATAAAAGAAGTCAAGTTTAAGGATCCCAGTAATAAAATAGATGATAGATGATCCCATGTGAAATCAGTAACCAAACCAAAATGAAAGCTGTTACTGATATATTTTGATATATTTTTGATAATATGGAATGCCTTACCTGGTGGAATGCCTTACCTCCGGCTGTGCGGGCCCTGCGGGACCTTAATGAGTTCCGCAGGGCCTGCAAGACGGAGCTTTTCCACCGGGCTTTCGGGGAGGCCGGCCGTGGATCTACTGCCCCCTATCGACACTGGAATTGAAATCAAAACTGAGACTGCCGTTCCATTCTATTAAAGCTGGGCCTGTCTTACTTATAAATACCATCCCAGGCCCTACTTACTCCCTCCCCTTTTTCTTCTTTTAATGGCCTTCGGCGGGGCGCCTGTCTTAATTAATTTATGAACTGGGTTGCTTAACCTATAGTTCTGTAGTAAACTGCTGCTTAGTTCTTAGGTTTTAATGATTTTAGTATTTTATGTTGTTGATTGCTGTCTATGTAACAGCCATGTTGGAAGCCGCCAGGAGCCCTTCGGGGATAGGCGGCCTATAAGTTTAATAAAATAAATAAATAAATAAATAAATAAGTGCTTAAATATAGACTTTGGTTATTTAGTGACTTTGGTTATTTAGTGACTACCCTGTAGAATTGGTTTAGTAGTTTTCCATAGTATACTTTTTAAAACTTGTTTCTAATGCCTTAAAATATCTCAGATTTATCAGTGATAAATAAACATAGTCATGTGTAGCTCATTATATAGATAATATTTTAGTGGAAGAAAATTAGCAGAATTTTCACTGTGAAAAGGTTGCTAGAATTTATAGGTATTTTAAATCTCCTTGGGTTCATATTGTAGTGGTATTTCAATGAAAACATCAACTCAGAGCCAAACTTCATAATAAAAATGTTAATGAGTTGTCAACCCAGACCTGATGTGGTTTGGGGAGCAGCTCTTTAAGAGCCTGTGAGAGGTCAGTTTGGCTCAGGGCAGCATTGTGACAGGGGCTGGGGAGACTCCTGCCCACCATGTCATGAGCCAGAATGGTGGTGGTAGGCACTTACTTTCCCTATTTTGTTGCTGAAAATTCAGCTTCAAGTAGGTGAAAATACTTAAATATTTTATCTTGTGGTTTGTCCCACAGCCTGCAGTAGTGATTCTATATCGGATTTGATTAGGAAGTCAAACATGAAAATCCCATTATCACAATGCACGCGCGTGCGCGCGCGCACACACGACTACTGTGTGTGGATTTATGGACACGGTATCTTAGAAGCTCTTGTTTTGTAAAATAGCTCTTATTTGTAAAATGCTGAGAATTTTTTCTGCTAATGATACTATCACTTGCTGCTAAAATGAGATGTCCTTGTTTCAGGCATCTCAGTAGGTGAAAAGAAAGGTGAACTGGAAATACACATTTTTGATAATGTTGGTGCTGATAAAATGGAAGCATCTTGTAAAAAGAGTCCCACACTTGATAGTAACCACATTGACAAAGAGATGGAAGTGGCTGAAAATATTCCAGAGACAATTCAGCAAGTATCGGAGAAGCAAGCCGAGGAAATGAAGCCATCACAGGAAAGCACTGAGGTGTTAGAAGTATCTACGGAGGAATCTCAACTTTCACCTGTTACACCTGACACCACAACTAAGATGCCAGAAACCTTCATTTTGGTAAACAATGTGAGATCCTCCTTCAGGAAAGAAGAGCAATTAGAAGCAAGGATTGTGCCAGAAAATGCAGAAGGAGGTAGCACTCCTGAAAATTATGAAACATCATCTTTTCCTGTAAGTGAAAGTTGTGCAACTGACAGTTCACCATCGGGAGAGAAATCTTTAAAATCACCAGCTGAGACATATTCTTCATTTCCATCGTCTGTTGAAATAAACAAGACCAGCGTATCTTCCTCACCAGCAGCTTCATTAGAGTTAGGGTCCTCACATGACATGGTGCGCAGTCAAATGTCATCGCTAGAATCCTTGGCAGCTCTTCCAGCAGCGTATTCATCTTTCACTCCAAAAATTGGCATGGGAAAACCAGCTATCACCAAAAGAAAGTTTTCTCCTGGGAGACCAAGGTCAAGACAGGTAAGCGTGCTTTACTGAAACTTCTTACGTACAAACCCACTTTTTAAAGTATTTAATAGTCTCATGGGAATCATCACTTTGTTTGTGGTCTTTAGAGAGTCATATGCCATTTTTTGCTTAGTACTGAGATTCAGTGATGGTTTTTAAAAGTATGCTGATGACAAGTGCTGTGGGGAAAAACTGTTACAGCAAATTTTCTGAAGTTGTAGAAGCAGCTGTCACACAATATTTTTTTGCCCATGTTTTCACTTGGTTCATAGATAACGTTAACATTTTCAGGTTTGCGTGAGAGTTTATAGTTTGGCATACTTTTCAGTATTACTATTTTTTGGCTGCTCTGATATCTAGAGCAAACCTTATTCTTTATGAATGGAAGAACAGTGACATCCATAGATAGATAATGTGAGACTCATCTAATCCTGTTCTGTAAAGCCAACAAATTGCATAGATAATTTATTTCACTGGGGTCTAGTGAATATCATATTTCTCTTTTGTACATAACTTCTCTACTTATTTGCAGCCTGTTAATCTTAATAAGGAAAAGGAGAGAGTATGTCCCTGCTACTGTATCATGTTTCCAATATTAATTCCTTTTAAAATTTGCTTTAGAAATTAGAAGTTGTTTTTCCTCTTTTTTTTCAGAATTGGAAACAGATTTTTTCTCAGTGAACTCTTACAGTTATTTTGATTTTATTGTAACTGAATTATCAAGTTATATTTAACTTGCCAATGTTAAGAAAAAACCTTAACACATTGCATTTGAGGTGCCATTTCTACCCTAAGCCTAAGTCTCTTGGGGTAGAAAAAGCCCACCCCCCAGCTGCTTGTTTGTGATTGGATAGATAGATAATTGTGTTTCACAATATTTATTTATTTAGTTAGTTGCTTTCTATCCCACCCTTCAAATGCACCCCAGGGCGGGTTACCACAGTCTACAAATGCTTCCCACATTACAATTAAAACAGCATTATGTACAGATAAAAATTCCTAAAAACATACCTAAAGCTAAAACATACCTAAAAACATACCCATCCCCTCCCTAACCCTCCCAGATGCAGATGGAGGACAAGTTCTGAACAAGCCCAGTGGACTTGTGGGTAGATGTCATCAGTCATTCAAATGTTCGGGCGAAAATGACAGTTTTAATCAGGTGCCAAAAGATATATAGTGTTGGCACCTGTCGAACCTCTAGTGGGAGGCATAAAGTGTTCTACTGAAGTTATATTTTCTTGCTACCATTTCTTGGCAAGGTTTTCCACATATGGCCAAATTCATCTTTACATGTAGAAGTACCAGAAAGTGTACTGTCATACCAAGATGTCCCCTGCACATGTAGAACTGGGTAGTGCTTCAAAAAGTGTTTTAAAAGTATACCATAAGAGTGAACTGACATGGCTTAGACTTGTATAAATGGGAAGTGAAGCATTTAGTCATCATTTAATGTGAGTTTCAATATGCCAAATAGGGGTAGAATTCTTGCCTCGTGTTCATGAGAAACACGATACTGATTTTGCATTGGCTCATATTGTAGAAGAGTCTGTCCCCCCCTTCTTTAATGCATAGAAGTTCAAGACACAGATGCATATTTTGGAAGAATGTTGCCCCTTTCATTCCTTATCGTTGTTTTTTTTTCCCCATCCCCCGAGCTAGAAAATATTTTTGTCTGGAAACTGAATGAACCAAGGTCCTAGTGGATTCTCCCATTTAATATATGTGGACTTTGGATAGTGCCACACACATGTGTAATGGAAAATTTGGAGTGTTGCTGGGGCAGCCTCTTTGGAGGAGAAATATCTGAGATCCTTAATTGTGCCTTTTGTTCAGTTCAAAGCATGACTGTAACTAACAGAAATTTGCTGAGGAATTTACCTTAGCCCTTTTCTAATAGTCTGCTCTGTTTTATGGGCAGTTTTTATTCTGCTTATGTCTAATGGCTTGTTTTAATAAGGTTGTGTTTTGACTGTGTGCCACCTCAAGCAGGACTCTGTAGAGACAATATAGAAATGCTCCAAATTAATTAAAATTAAGGGAAGTCCAGGGTCACTGTGTGGACAGGCAACACCAAAAGGACCTCTGAGCATCTGTTGCCTTGAAAACCCTGTGGGGTTGCCATAAATTGGCTGTGACTTGATGGCACTGACCCCCACCGCCACGTTTGAGGAATAGCCCTGACTCAGTAGTAGAACTCTGCATGCTGCAGGCCTCAGGTTAAATCCCTAATGTATCTGGTTAAAAGGACCAGGAAATAGGTGATAAGAGAGGCCAGTTCACATCAGAGTAGATAGCAGTGATTTTGATAAATACATGGTTGTGCTTTAGTATAAAGCACAACCATGTGTTCAAGATAATTTGATGTTCGATAAATGATTTTTTTTGCTAATACGTATATTTTGTAAAATGATATTTGTAAAATGATATTTGGTCAAAATTCCAAGCCTGCAATAATTCGTGTGAAAACTCCTGGTCTCCCAAGTCTCCTATTGCTAGGCTTAGATTGACTCCACTCCTAGCTGTTTCTACATCCCTTCTCTTGCCATCTTCCTATAGGCTATTGCCTTCATTCCTTTCCCTTGTCCAGTTGGACCTGTTTGGTGCCCCTCATCATTCCTGTACCAGCATTTGCCAGCCATCTCAACTACTTGATGCCAACATGTGCAGCTGAGGCTTGTCTCATTCCCAAGTGTCATTTGGCTGATGCACCTGCCGCTGCTTGTAAACTCTTAGTCTAGCCAGCCACCACTGAGGTATCCTGTGCTAGGAGGTTCACTTCCACACTGGTTTGGGGCTGCAGTGCCCACCCTCAGAGCTCAGAGAGGAAGTGTAAAGGTGAGGATGGGTCATCAGGACCAAGTCTCTCTCAAGCATTTGTGGGACAGTGCTCATGGAAATTTTTCATCCATTTCCTTTTATCCAGCCCAGGGGTAGGGAACCTGCGGCTCTCCAGATGTTCAGGAACTACAATTCCCATCAGCCTCTGTCAGCATGGCCAATTGGCCATGCTGGTAGGGGCTGATGGGAATTGTAGTTCCTGAACATCTGGAGAGCCGCAGGTTCCCTACCCCTGATCCAGCCCATATTAAATAAGCAGGTTATACTTTTGAAAGTTGAGTTTACCTTTTTAAAAAGAAAATGTTGAAGATCCTTGAGAGGAATGGCAGAATTTCAAACTTGGGTTGGATCCAAACATCTTTTCCACAGTAGAAAAATAGAGGTTGTTGGACGTGTACAAATAAAGGTTGTTGAATGCACAAAAGCCATTTGTGAGGAGGAGTCTGACTGAATGAACAAGTTGGCTGGATCAAATCCATTGAATTCTATCCAGATGGTTCCCAGGAAATTGTGACTTCATAAATCAGATTTCTTGCTGAAACCCAAGGTGCATCACAAAATATTTTTAAAAATTTACTGGGAATAGAATAAGACATACAATAAACAATGCAATAAGGTCGGATAACAAAATTAGAAAAGTATTCAACAAAATGGTGTAAAACATGAGCAAGGATGCTTCAGTTAGAAAGTGGACAGCGATGACAACTGCAGTGACCTTCATCTGGTTTGCAGCAACATAGTCTTCAAAATGAGGATGTAGCATTCTTCTTAAAATAAGTGCATGGAGTTTTAATCTTCGTTCGGCAATGTTTTTGAAAACACGTTGTATGATAAAAGCAGAAGCATCACCTAGTGGTGATTCCATTTCAACTTAAAGTAGTACACAGTCATAATTGTAAAGATTCAGAACTCACTGATTTCATTAGACCTGCTGATTTAGTTGATTATGTGTTTTCCCTTTTTAACTAATTGTAGCCAAGCAATTCAGAGGAAACTGGTTTATTCTGAAGTGCTTGCTAATGCTAGAGGGGTTTTTTTTAAAGAGAGACTGAACATTTTTCTTGGAACTGTGCTTTCATGGGCCTAAACAAAAAGCCAAAGCATTGACTAACGCACCTGTTTTATTTCTTGCCTTTGAGAACTTCCTTGGTAGATAATGTCTGAGATTCTACAAAGGTACTAATCCTCTGCATACAGACATTTTGTTTCTGCCCAATAATAAACAGGGTTGCCATGTGCCCACTGGCACTCCAGTGGCCAGAGGGAAAAAGAACAAAAATCAACAATGGTGTAACATCACTTCCGGAAAATCATAGAATTTATGGTGATTCCTAGAGAGGGTTTTCCCCAAAGTAACATCATGTCAAGTCATGCTGTCACTGATGGGTGCCGTAGTTGATCTCCTGCTTGCTGCTATTTCCACCATGGGGGTGTCTTTTCCTACCCTTGTATGGATGCAGCCTTTGTTATAATCATACTTCATCTTTTATTTATGCCAGTAACCTTTTATTTTTTTTACAGTGCTTTTTTAATATTTATTTTATAATCTTTTTAAATACACTGAATTCTGACTGGAATCATCTTGAAATGGGAATGCTAGATTGAAACTTCTCTTGGTGTCCATTTGCTTGTTAAACTGAGTGCATGTATATCTATGTGCCTGCATGTGCTTTGCATTCTGGACTTTAATTTGCAGCCTTTAGTTTATTTTTATTTAATTTGGCTAAGTTTTATACATCTATTTTCTCACCTGACATATCTAGGGGGTTTGGAGTACCCATAATACAGTGAGCCCACCTTCCTGGTCCCCAGACATTTCAGAAGGTCGGGAAACTTTTAAATCCAGGCCGCTATCTGGCAGTTCCATGTGGAGCATCAAAGTGGTAATTAATCTGTATTTATCTTTTTTTTATCTTTTGTTATCGCTGTACTAAAAAGATGTTGGTGAAAGCTCTCCTGAAGCCCAACTTCATTAACATGTTATCTTTTCAATGTGGTTTTTAAACATTGGGAGTATTCACATTCTTTTTAAAATACATATCAGCTCTCTGAACACAGAGAAAAATATTCTTTTGCCAAAATCATAGATATACAAAACAACACATCTGGCGAGCTGCTAATTCACCTGTGTATTGTTCTTGACCTCCCTTTTGACCCTAAAGAGCTATGAGGTATGAATTGCCGAACAAAGGAGCAGAAACTAGCTAACACGAGGAGTAAACACTATCCGACCATAAAACCCACCACAGCCAGCTATGAAGTTTTTTTAACAGTGCAATCCGGGGTGGGGTGGAGGGGCAGGTATGCTGCAGCCAGGAATGGCACAGCTGCACCGCTTCTTAAGAGGCTTCCTGTACCACGGCCAATATCCTTAACGGTGATGCTCCCCCTACCTCTGCAAAAGTGCCCTTAGCAGCACAATGGGCTGCATCACCATTTTTGCCTGTGCACGTTTGTGCCAGCAAGTGGTGTGTTCCCAAGCTGAAAGGGCTCAGGAAGCCAATTAATGCCAGGCCCAGCCCCAGGAACGCCCCCTTGAGTGCCAGTCGAGCTCCTGCGCCAAAGAGGAGCACTGCCATGGCAACTGCGCTAACACTGGCTGTCACACTGCCACACAGCTTTCTAGCACTGGCATAAATGCCCATTATGCTACTACATTTGTGCCAGCACCAGAGTTAGACCACCTCTTGAGTCCTTTCATACAAACACCCTCCGTGGATTTCACTGTCAAAGTCCTAAAAAGTGATTGGAATAAAAACCTTTGAAAGCTTAGCTAGTTGTGAAACAGTGATACTTTAGCCCCTAGGCCCCTTTGGATCGCCGAAGTGGTCTATATTGACCCCTGAGGGTTGATGGGACTATCCCAGGGGTCAGTAAATACCTAGGGGCAAAAGGAGATCGGTAAACATGGGAGTTGATTGTGAACTTTTGGGATAAAAGCTGACATTTGTATAAGAAATAAAAATACATAAAATGATGCAATAAATTTAAAATACAACTTATTGAGGTGTGGCTGGTACTTAGCCCCAATTTATTTATTTAGTTATTTCAGTGGAATTCATGGTTTTTTTCCAGTGGACTTAGACTGGAGCAACTCTGTTTAGGATTGCACTGTCAGTCCTCCTCTGCATTTTGTAAACTGTGATTGGGGCATGCACTATAGCCTCAACCACTATTGCTTTCTAGATGGGGACTGAAGGTATAGGTAGAGCCCTGAGAATAAGATACCCCAGAGCTCTACAGTCCATCATGGTTTCTGGAGTTTAAAGTGAATAATGTGACAGTTACGCACACACACAAACTGTAGCTACTTTATAGCTACTTTAAACTTATAGTTCAGCCTATTCAATTTATAAACATTTTAAAAATTGAATTTGTAGCACTAAAAAAAAACAAAAGAATCTGATGCTGGAGATCTGTATGTAGGTTCTTTTTATGTTTGAATTGATTTTGGCTTCCACATAATTGCACTATTATGTCCTAGTATGTTACTAATTTGTTAGCTTATGGTGTCTGAAAGAACAGTGTATATTAATATTATTAGTAAAGGTCAGTGCATGCCTCTCACTAGTAGAACTTATTGGCTGTGTACTGCTGCTGTTTATTGTTTATCTTGTTTTAAAAGATAAATGTGTTGATGTATTTTGTTTGATTTACTTATCCCATCTCCTTTTGTTCAGTGCTCCTAGCATGTGTGGAAAGTAGTTTAACACATTTTCTAAAATGCATAACATGCAGAATGCTTGCTGATTTGTCACTTAGTGTTCTTGAGCATAATATATGTGACAGTACCAGACATCTGTCAAAGTAATTTGTTATTATTTAAATGGTAGTTATTTACACTTTTAGAAAATGTTGATTTTCTGTCCATTCTAAAATCTGTAAAAGGAGGAATTTTTCACAAGGCTTAGTTGACTCTGGTCATCAGTTTAAGCATTACTACATTTTTCCTTTTTCCTATGTGAAACTCATATGGTGCCACTAATTGTGTATGTATATTTTGTTTTATGAGAACATGGCAACTCATTGTCAGTGTGTTATAATTTTAGAGGATAATGTTAATGAGAAGGTTATACTGATACCTGAGGTTGCCAGCTTGGGTTGGGAAGTGTCTGAAGATGTCAGGGGTGGGGGTGGAGTTTGAAGAGGGCCTTGTTTGGGGAGAGGAGGGACTTCAATGGGGTATAATGCCATAGAATCCAAGGTGACCAGTTTCTCCAGGTGAACTGATCTCTCCCCTGGAGATTAGTTGTAATCCCTGGAGATCTCTAAGCCCCAACGGAAAATTGGCAACTGACTGATACTTTTATAAGTATGTATATCAAAAGTATATAAAAAGTACATGATATTGTGGTTAAGAGCAGTGGATTGTAATCTGGAAAACCAGGTTTGATTTCCCACTCTTCTAATCTGGTGAATTGAATTTGTTTCCCCACTCCTCCACATTCTGGGGGACCTTGGGCCAGTCACAGTTCTCCCAGAACTCCCTGAGCCCCACCTACTTCACAGAGTGTCTGTGGAGAAGGGAGGGGAAGGAGTTTGCAAACTGCTTTGAAACTCCTTACAGGAAAGAAAAGTGGGTTATAAGTCCAAACTCTTCTTCTGCTTCTTCTACATGTAGCTAAGGTGAGTGGTGGTGGTGGTGACATTCTGTTGTAGAGTTTTTGGCAGTACTGCTGCACTAGCACTTAGAACTGGGTCTTTCCATTCACAGCAGGTTGTTGAGGAATGAGATACACTATCTTGTGTCTTTCTGATTGAGTTTTGAGAATTGGGGTGTGTGTATGATGAACAGAATTTGAACAAAGAACATTTTTTGGAAATTATTGTGAGTAGAAAGCAAGTGATCTTTTTCTCATGTCATCAATATTATTTAACCTAGATGGTGGGATGTGTGATAAATATAATTTTAATGAAATTGGTTGAAATCTTTCTTGAGCTCATAGCACAATGCAAAGTATAAATATAATTAATAAATAAGGACAGTTGACATATACACTCATGTTTCAACCCTGATGGCACCCTGCTGTAGTAAATAGTTTGGAGGTTTAAGCTGTTGCTAATCAACCCATTTGGCCTACTTCATAAGAATCAGTTCTGTTTCGTAAAGAATGCTCAGAAGATTAAAGTAATTTTAAATATTTGACTTTGTGTTAAATAGGGTCGTGGATCAGGGTTCCCTGGAAAGCGGAGACCACGGGGTGCAGGCCTTTCTGGGAGAGGTGGAAGAGGAAGATCAAAATTGAAGAATGGAATTGGGTCTCTTCTTACTCCAGGGGTAAGAATCCATGGCATACCCGTAACATTTAATTTAAATTACCTTGATCAAGCAAAGTAATGAGAAGAGTTAGAAGTGCTTGTTTCTATGAATCTAACCCAGCATTATATATTCTAATGAACACAGACTTTCTTGAATGTAAATTTGAACAGTTCCCGTCAGTCCTACTTTGATTCTTTCAACTGGCCTATAATTCCTAATAGTTCCTAGCATGGAGTCTGTCCCCTTCATCGCTGCTGCACACCAGGTCAACAATCACTCAGAGCCCTCCACCACAACCCCAAGATCCCCACTGAATCCCAGTCCTGGTCACCCAAGGCCCCCACACATATCCAAAGTTAGGATTCCCCATCCCAACCCCACACCCATGTAACAGTCCCTTGTCTGTTTAAACGTGTCAGAGTTCATATGCCCAACATCTCATCTTCTGTACAGCATAGCATTAGCAGCCACCTGAATACCTATTGTTGAACTTCATATAATGCTTCTAAGCCACTTGCAGTAAAACTAGAAGGAAGTGCTATTTGCCTCAGGTCAGAAGTGATCTGCTTCTCATCAATCTTAATATATAGAATCAGGTAGCCCATAAATATCATTCTTTGTTGTTTTCTCATGTCTGTAGCCTCCTAACATCCTAAATGTTGCATAACATGAGTAACAAGCAAGCTTTAAGACAGGTAACAACTATTTTTTGTTTTTTTGTGCATAGGTCATGGATATGGATACTTTTTCTATCAAAGATGAGGAGGAAAATTCAATGCACAATACCGTTGTACTATTTTCCAGCAGTGACAAGTTTACTTTGCAGCAGGTTGTAATGTCTATTAATCTTTATTTTCTACCCTGTTGATGGTTGGTTTAGTAAACTGGGAGATTGATGGTGATGTGCTATTCATGGGCTGCCCTTGTAGAGCAGCATGAGCAGTGTGTGACTCCTGACCTCCTCCTGGGGTTGAATCACTGAGAACTCTGTCCATTACACTAGTAGTTTCAGGAGACAAGTCAAGGTATTCATAGGAACCTGCAAAGTCTTGCAGAGCCAGGGCTCAACATGAAAGAACAAAGGTCTGCATTTCACAGTGTGTTTCATCTCCTACCTTTTGCATGATTGAAGGGGGAAGGGTAAACATTACATACCTACCTTTTTTTGAACCAGAAGTAATGCTGCTGCCTGCCTTGCCACACAGCACTGGTGAGCAATGAAACCCCAGAGTGGCAAGAAAGACACGACTTAAATGAAATTAATATCAAGTTGAGCATCAGAGTATCCATACTGCTTTGCTTGTAGTAGCATACACATCTGGATGTACATTTGTATAGTCATCCATAGAATGTAGATGAAGGTGCATCTATTTCACTTTGATGCAAATTCCAATACACAGCCAATAAACCTACTATGCCATCCTAAACAGAGTCCCTTCAACTAATCCCATTGGCTTCCAAATTGACTTGGAAAAGAATAACTCTGCTTAGGATGGTGCTGTTAGTAGATTAATTATTGGAACGTTGTGAATGGCTTGTTGCTTTATACACTGTTATTATTTTAGGAGTTCTAGGGTGCATACTTTAACAAAAAGTTCAAGGTGGTTGAACAAGCATTTTACCATGCACTGGACAGAAGCCTCATACGGTGTTCCAGTTTTGATAGAAAAGACAGATGTGCTGAATTGCACTTCAAAAAATGACTAGAAGTCTGCATATTCAAGTTACACCTCTTAGAGCAGCCCCAGAATGTTTGTGTCTTTAGTACTAAACTGAAAATATCCTTTTTTATGTTCTAGGATATGTGTGTCGTTTGTGGGAGTTTTGGCAAAGGTGCAGAAGGCCGATTACTCGCCTGCTCCCAGTGTGGTCAGTGTTACCATCCCTACTGTGTCAGTATTAAGGTGAGTTCTCTGGAACAACTTCAGCCATACTGTACTTGAGCATGCTGTGTTGATTCTGGTTTTGACATTATTAGCAGTATTGTTAGCTTGTCTAATACTGCTATGTAAATGTAATCATTATTTGTATGCATCTTACAGAACACTTTAATTAAATGACATTTCATAGTTGCAAGTGGAGCTAACCTTTCTGTAATTTTGCAGCCATAAATAGAAATTATTATCCAGCAGCTCGTTAAAAGAAAGTATTAAAACATAAGCTTAAAACCTATAGCAGGATTTCTTTCTTGAAAAAAATTAAACTACATCTGCATTTATGAAGGTAATAAGGTTCAATTAATTCAGTTTGTCTTTGGCTGTCAGAATTGACAGCAAGTGGAGTAGTTAATTAATGTTTTACATTCATTAGGCTAGGAGAGAATGTGTGAAAATTAAATTTGTGTATTATATGACTTATGCACAGATAATAAGCTATTTGCTGCCACATATAAACTATAAAGTGCCCTTTTCATTTTATAAGTGCTGTTATTTAAAATGCAGGTTTTTATTTCATGTACCACATCATTTAAACTGAGGTTTAGATAAGCTTTGGGAAATGGTTATTCATTTTAAGAATGTTATTTTGACAGCATTTTTTTTCAAAGATACCAGCACAAAATAATGTTTCAAAATATAAAATCGGGTGTGAGATAAGATAATATGTATTACTTTGCCGCCGCCCCCTCCCCCCCAGTCGCTTGCACACACTGTGATCATTTTGTATAACCACAGCGATAATGGTCAAATGATATGGATGGGTGATGTGCTTTCAGGAGTGTTCACAATTGTGAAGAGACTATTTTAATCTCATGGTTATTTTGAATATACTGCAAGTTAATTATTCCACAGCAGAGGACTTGGTATAAACATGCTTTGAAAGAGTGTGTGGGAAACTCTCACAATTAAAGCATACTACATATCTGCTGCCGCTGTATATACATCTGCAAGAGGATTTTTAATTTTTCAGTAGTTTAGAGCACCTCTTACCTGGGGGAGGGAGGGAGAGCTGCAAATATTAGCTGAAAAGGCATACTTTTTCAAAAAGATGTAGGTAAATTGGTAGTAATAAAACCCTGGAAAACAACTGGGATTCCGGTGGGGCTTTTGAGAGTGATTTGCAGCCTGTCTTCCTCAATGTAGATTACAAAAGTGGTGCTGCACAAAGGATGGAGGTGCCTTGAGTGCACTGTGTGCGAAGCCTGCGGGAAGGCTACCGACCCGGGACGGCTGCTCCTTTGTGATGACTGTGACATCAGCTATCACACGTACTGCCTAGATCCGCCACTGCAGACAGTTCCCAAAGGAGGGTGGAAATGCAAATGGTATGTGTGGTTTCATTTTTTATCATGTTCACTGTTCAGTATTTTGTAAAAATCTGGCAGTTGTTGGAATATATATATTTCATTTAATGTAGTGTTGGGTATGGGACTATCCGAGAGGTGTCTGCGTATGTCTAATTTCAACCCTAAACAATTGAGATGGGAATTACTAGGTTATTCAAGAACTTGTATATGCTGCCTATGATGAAAAAAGTGCTTTAAGAGGATAAAGGAAATTCATTTTGGTTTCATTTTGAGAAAACCTCGCCTGTTTTGTGTTTTGTAGGTGTGTTTGGTGCAGACACTGCGGAGCAACTTCTCCTGGTTTGAGATGTGAATGGCAGAATAATTACACACAGTGTGCCCCCTGTGCAAGTTTATCTACCTGTCCAGTCTGCTGCTGCAATTACAGAGAAGAAGAGCTTATTCTGCAGTGCAGGCAGTGTGACAGGTCAGGGTTTCTAATACACTGAGTTTTCCCCCCATAACACAGTCTTTCTTTCATAGCATGATGCAGTATGAAAACCAGCTTAATTACAAGTTTGGTTCCTATAATTTACTTGTCCACTTCTTTACCATAGCTGTGCTGTTTTCTGACCCAAAGAATACTTTGAAGGAGAAATCCCCAGCTTATGTCACTGATGAAACAGAAAAGAAAACCACCACTTTCTTCACACATCCACCAGATGCAAAGCGTCTAGCCCCCATGCTCGAAGAGCAGATGCTTTGCAAACTTATAAAGCATGCTTACCAGAAGATTGTGGGTCTTTTGAGTTTTTAGAGACAAATATCATTTCTTCCCTCCACAACTGCATGACTTCTCTAGATCCTGCTTTCTCCCCCTTTAATTGGGAGTAAATGAAAACCTAATTTTCTGTGGTTTTAGGGGGAAACTGCAGGGTGGGTGCAGAAAGAGCATCCATCTGGACCGCTGCACCTTTAACCACTTCAGCAATGTCATTCCCTGTATCACTACAGGAGGAAGAGTTCTGAATGGCAGAATAGCAGCAGTGTTAGCGTATGGTCAAGGTCTAAATGGTGGTGGAAATTAGTGGTAGGGGAGGGGCTGTGATTCACTGGTATAGCATTTGCTTGTCATTCAGAAAGTCCCAGGTTCAATTCCTGGCATCTCCAGTCAAAGGCTCAAGTCAAGTCAAAGGTTCAGTCAAAGCCTCTGCCTAGACCCTGGAGAGTTGCTACTAGTCTGAATAGAAATTATGTGTATAATGTATGAGGGTATTATTTTGTACTTATGCCTCCTTTCAAAAATGTGGATCCAGTTGTGAATAAATGAATTGATGACTTCCCTTTTGTATACAGTGCAAGCTGAATATTTTTACTCAAGCTCAAGATAATACTTTTGTGTATAGTTTTTAAATTCCAGAGACTCTCAAAAGTAATCTACCCTTTCTTGGAAGAAGTGTTCAGTGTTTCTGCTGTAAAATGGACTTTCTTTCCTACCCGCCCAGAACATAACACTTCATGGTTTTCAAGGGCCATGTGAGTTGATGCCAGCTTTGAAAACTTGTTCTAAAAATTGCTTCCATCCCTGGACACACAGCTGCATGGTTCTGTTGTTTGCAGCAGGAGAAAGGGGCATTGCCACAGCAGTAGTGGGAGGGCAAACTCACCCCCCCCCCCCAAAAAAATGGTGCCCCTTCTCTTTTTACTTCTTCTGTTGCTGCTAGGAATGAAAGCATCTTGCAACTGCAGAAATGAGTTTTAGTTTTAAGATGCCACAGAACTCCTGTTTAAAATATAATATTCAAACGTTCTACATATAAAGTAGTTACGATGGTCTGGCATTCACTTTATTTCATACATTATTATCAGGTAAAGATTATAGCTGTATCGTCTGACTTGAACAAGCAAAACATTGCTGGTGGATGTTGTATTTCAAGTTGCCCCTGTGGAAACGCTAATATTTTTGCTTTCTGATTGTTTACATGCTTTCTGATAGCATTACTTTTATGTTCAGGATCTCAGAAATGTCTGATGATCTTTTTGATGTAAAATTTGTGGGTCTTTCAGCTGATCTCCCCCAACCCCTTCTCAATTTAACTTTCAGATGGATGCATTCAGTCTGTCAAAACTTAAACACAGAAGAAGATGTAGAAAATACAGCTGACACTGGTTTTGACTGTTCCATGTGTAGACCATATATACCACCAGCAATTGGTAAGAAATTTCTCACTGGGATATCTAGCACAATTGGAGAGCTTTTCAGCACATTTTTATCTCTCTGTGAGTGGTGGATAGTGAATTAATCACCAAGGTGCTGCTTTAGAGAAGAATTCTATTTTCTGCCTTCTATGTGTATTTATTAAAACATTTATAACCCCACATTTCCTCATGGTGCTACACATTCAGAATATGATTACAAACAATGTACAGTAGGGATGTGGATCAGTCTCTTGTTTCGTCAGTGGTTATGTAAATCTGAGATGTATAATATCAGAAAAATGAAATGCTGCCAGCCAGACTCTATGATTTTGAAAAATGAAATGCTGCCAGCCAGATACCATTATTTTGAAAAGGGAAGGCTCTATTTTCTTTAAAATGTTGCTCCCAGTTTTTTCTGATAGTTGACCTGTCTTCACCTAGTACAGTGATGGTGCAACTGAGACCTTTTTTTCGAGACCGAGTGCCCAAATTGCAACCCAAAACCCGCTTATTTATTGCAAATGCCCCCAGCAAGTCCCACATCTGCCACTCTGCGCCTCTCTGGCATCTCTGCCGCCTCTGCCCCGCCCCCCGGGTCAGCAGCCCCCTGGAGCACAGGGACCAGGCCCACTCAGCCGAGTCAGGTCGTGCCCAGGCCAGCCCTATAGATGTGTGGCCATTGGGGCAGCGATTTCAAGACAAACTCTGTGTGCGTGTGCCCACAGAGAGGGCTCTGAGTGCCACCTCTGGCACCCGTGCCATAGGTTCGCCATCACTGACCTAGTACATTTAGAAGTGTTAAAATGAGTTGCTAAAATGCTAGAAACAAGACCACATCTAAAGCTTTCCACCCTAAATGGCAGTGATGGCTGTCAAAAATTAGTGCATTTGTCTGTACCTTGTGACCTACTTCAGTCCCTGTGTACAGCCCTACACCTGTAGAGACGAAAAGCACTGCCATAGTCCTGAATATACCAACCTCTCCCCATAGGCCTTGTTTATGTCTGCTCACCTCGTATCAGTGGAATTCCCCAAGAGAAGGGGCTATCGCACATTATAAGATAGTTGAGAAGGACTCTCCCATCCCAGTCCAGCCATCCCATTCAGTTTGGAAACTAAGTTAGAGCCAGTAGGTTGGAATTATTTGTTTCAAGCACCAGCAAGATCTTCTTGGTTTGTGTAATTTATCATCTTCTCAGAGTGAACTAGGACCAGCTGCTGCCAGTATTAGTAGCCTTCCCAGGTCAGGAATTCTCAGACTACATAAATGAGTAGTGCTATCAGTATTTCTAGAGTCCCTTTAAGAGCCACGTGTTGGAAGACAGCTAGAACAGGGGTCTGCAACCTGCGGCTCTCCAGATGTTCATGAACTACAATTCCCATCAGCCCCTGCCAGCATGGCCAATTGGGAATTGTAGTTCATGAACCTGGAGAACATCTGATGGGAATTTTAGTTCATGAACATCTGGAGAGCTGCAGGTTGTAGACCCCTGAGCTAGATCAAAAACCCATGTTCATGTAGTTCATGAACATCTGGAGAACATCTGATGGGAATTGTAGTTCATGAACATCTGGAGAGCCGCAGGTTGCAGACCCCTGAGTTAGAACAAAAACCCATGGGATGCTGCTGCCACTAGTCCTTTTGGCTCTGATTGTTCTTGAATCAAGGAGCAAAGGGAAAGAAGGAAATGTGTCTTACTCCTTCTGTAAATGCCCATTTTTTAGAGGAGTTTTTACGTTTGTGTCCTAATTGGCCATTTGTATATGCAAGATGCAAATGTTTTGCATTCAACCCATGGTGAGTTGTTAATACTCCCCGCTGGTTGTCCTGAGTCTAGCCCAGTGGTGGGATCCAGCCTATTCGCACCTATTCGGTAGAACCGGTAGCTAATTTTTTGTTTAGTTCAGAGAACTGGCTGTAATCCATTACTGAGTCCATTCGGAACCGGTTGCTAAATTATTTGAATCCTACCACTGGTCTAGCCTCTTCTACAGAAAGTTGTTCTCTACTGTCCCATAAAGGAAACCTGATTAGATTACAATCAGATTACAATCAACAAGAATTTTAATTTTGTTTGCATTTTTAAATCTATTGACACCTGCCAAGGTTTTCAGGATTGGTGGAGTTAATTTAAACCAACAGTAATTTGAATTAACAGTGTTGAGAGAAACTAATACTACCATTGCAATGCTGTACAGTTCCACCTTCCATTTTCCTCACCATCCAAAGGAAGTAACAGAATATCTTGTGCACCTTAAAGACTAATAAATTTATTATAGCAGAAGCTTTTCATAAGCTGGAACCTGCTTATTGGATGCATGTTGGAAGGCTTGGTGGGGCCTGGAGGTTTCCCAGAACTACAGCTCATTTCCAGACAACAAGGATCAGTTCATATGGAGCAAATGGCTGCTTTGGAGGATGAACTCTGTGGCATTATATCTTGCTGTGGTCTCTCCCCTCCCCAAACCTCAGGCTGCACTCCCAAAACCTCCAGCAATTTCCCAACATGCAGTTGGCAAGGCTACAGATTAGAATGAATCTGAATAACATACATAAACCCTAGAGACGGAACAGTTATTTCTTATATTGTCGAAGGCTTTCATGGCCGGACTCAACTGTTTGTTTTGGGCTTTCTGGGCTGTGTGGCCGTGGTCTGGTAGATCTTGTTCCTAATGTTTCGCCTGCATCTGTGGCTGGCATCTTCAGAGGTGTATCACAGATCTAGGAGAGAGATAGTAATGAATCTCTTGATGAATACTTTAGCAATAGATTCTATTTTGTTTTGTTGCAATAGATGAACACAGCTGTTTTTTGCCATCAGGTCACAGCTGAGTGACCCCATGGGGGTTTTGAGGCAAGAGATACTCATAAGTGGTTTGCCACTTTCTGCCTTCTTATTCACACCCCTGATATTCCTTGTAAGTCTCCCATTAGCTTCTGAGATCTGACAAGATCAACTAGGCTGGGGTTATGCAGGTCAGTGCTTAACACAGTTGTCCCTGTGCAATTATTTTCTGTAGTCAGGTAATCATCTCAAGACCTTTTCAAGTGTGATAGTATCACATCTGCACATGAGTTCAACTCAGCTTCTCTCCTTGAAACTTTTCTGCTGAATTCCTACAACCTTTAATTGGCATTTCCGTGGTGTTTGACTCCAGTACTAGTTTCTCAGTGTTTCTGTTTTAAATGTCTGATGAGCACGGAGACTAGCCAGTTTTCCCAGTGGTTTCTACAACAAATCTCTTTTTCTGTAGCCATTGCCACAGGATCCAGTAACATTATTATCCAGATCACCAAGCGTTCATTCATCCTAACAATGCCCTTCAGTTTACATTTCAATCTCCCTAGACTTTCAGTAACAGACATTCAAAAGGAGATTCCTGATCTAAGCTCCTGCTGAGTTGGAATTCATATGCAGAGCTGATACAATTAGATTGGATTCAGTAAGGACATAAGGATGGTTAGCTCAATATAAAAAGCACTTGTTTCGCATATGTTTATGTACCTTATTCAGATTCATCCTACTTTTCCAATTCAACAAAAGTTGGAAGTTGTCCATACCTGTTCTTCACACTTTTGATGGGCTCTTGCTTTCACTTTTGCATATCTGTCTTTGCAGTCACTACCCCCAAGATGCCAAAAGAATCTGTGACTTTGGCAGTCAAAGACTAAAACTGTCTGCTACACTTCTGGGATTAATCTGAAGGAATACATGCTTAGTTTTTTGTTAAAATTGATAAGTATTAAAAACTGAGCAATGAGAGGCTACAATTCTGTCCACCTGGAAATAAGAGTAATTAATCACAGTGGGAGTTAATTCTGAGTAAAAAATATATAGGATAGTAAATTCCATTATTTTCTGCAAAATTGTGATGATCCTAACTTTCTTTGGATTGGGCATAGAGCTTTTAGAAATATTATTTCTTTTGTTATTTCATTAGCAAGCAATTGTTATTTTTCATTTCTATACTGCGCCTTCCACTGTATTCCTAGTACAAGCACACAAAAAGAGAACGTGTGCCAATCAAAAATGAGGTCAGCTTTTAAAATATTTAAAAAATGACAGCCATACATCTCTGGCATGTCTGATGTTAAGTGCGAGGAGCAGGAAAGGGATGGTTTATAATAACTAGGGTTACCAGACTCCCCCCTGGCCACTGGCAGTGGGATCGGAGGTAGGGTTGCCAGATCCAAGTTGGGAAACTCCTGGAGATTTAGGGGTGGCACCTGGGGAAAACAGGGACCCCAGTGAAGTAGACTCCGTTCTCCAAAGCATCCACGTTCTCCGGGGGAACTGATCTTTGCACTCTCGAGATGAGCTGTAATTCCTGGGTATCTCCAGTCCCTAACTGGTGGCTGTCATCCCTAATAACAATAGCAGTGGTATCACTATCAAAAGTAGACGTTATGGAGATAATTATTTTTAAAGGTAACATTAATGTGATTGTTTAGTTATCTAATAATTTACTTCTTTATTTTTCAGTGCCTTCTTCAGAATGCTGTGAATCATCAATTGCAGCCCAAATTATAACAAAGGCAAAGGAACTTGGTACATTTTTTTAAATTGCTTTCCTCTATCTCCGTGGTGGCGAACCTTTGGCACTCCAGATGTTATGGACTACAATTCCCATCAGCCCCTGCCAGCATGGCCAATTGGCCAAAGTGCCAAAGGTTCGCCACCACTGCTCTATCAGGTTTCTGGTGATGTGTCACTTTGGAGTCTAGATTTATTTATTTTTATTGTGTTATCAGTATATCGCATGAACATTACATGTATTTTTTGCCACCCTTTTAGATTGCTTTTTTTAAATTAGATTTTTATTTTTAAAGCACCTACAAGTTGGCTTAATTTTAAATGTGCAAATGCTCTTTTGAAATGAATGGGACTGCTTACTTCTTTAAGTAAGTCTTTAAGTGAACCACAAACAGTTTGCAGCACAGGATTCAATTTGACTAGACTTTCTGCATGAACGAAGTAATGACATTACTGAGAACCATGAACAGGTAGCTGCCACACGCACTCAGGGAGATCATAAGAAAACAATGTAATTTTGCTCTCAGATATCAAGAAGTCATGGCTTTGCCTTATTCTGTGCAATTTAGGCTTACTGCTGAATTAGTTGTGCTGGGGTTTTTTCTTGCTGAATCATTAGAATAGGTCCATGGTGGCGAACCTTTGGCACTCCAGATGTTATGGACTACAATTCCCATCAGCCCCTGCCAGCATGGCCAATTGGCCATGCTGGAAGGGGCTGATGGGAATTGTAGTCCATAACATCTGGAGTGCCAAAGGTTCGCCACCACTGGAATAGGTTGTAATTTCTTTTAAAAAAGGATTGAAGAGCAGTCAATGAATAAAGTACTACCCAATGTTTGTAAGTGTAATTTATTAAAGACCTTTTGTATTCCTTTTACGGTTCATGCTGATTTCATAGACCCACCGAAGACGTACACTCAAGATGGAGTCTGTCTGACGGAAATGGGGCTGTCTCAGTTACAGAGCCTCAGTGCTGTTGTACCAAGGAGAAAACGGACAAAACCAAAGCTCAAGTTGAAAATTATCAACCAGAATAGCGTGGCTGTACTCCAGACACCTCCTGATATACAATCAGAACATTCAAGGGATGGCGAGATGGATGACAGTAGAGGTAACTGTTGCTTTGTGGTGTGTTTTGTTACTAACAATAGCAGCTGTTTGCAGAGATATCAAAGCTGTTGGGATTTTGAGAAAGAAGAGTTAGATAGCTGAAGTCATTTTTTTTGGAGGGACAGGAATCATATCTGAGGGGGAAGCACATCTGTTTTCCATACAGAGTGTTCCAGGTTCAGTCTCTGGCATCTCTAGTAAAAAGGGATCTGTGTTAAGGTGATATGAAAGATCTTTACCTGAGAGCCTCTATCAGTCACAATAGACAATTATGACCTTAATAGACTAATGGTCAATATATGTTCAAGTGTAGTTCAGACTTTTTGAAATGAAACTGTCGATAGAAGAAACTTGCAGCTCAGCAATGAATGCAACCCTCTCATAAAATCCCAGGAACCTATTTCTATGCATTTATGTCCCATTTGCTCCCCCAAATGGTAGAAAGTCAGATAGGAAAGCCAGTCCATGCTGTTTGCACGGCAACCTTACTCTCTTGCATCCGGTTTAACCATGGATGTCAGTTTCTTTTTCCTTCATGTAAAATGTGAGCAACTGCAGGTTATCTCAAGGTGCTTCTGAGAATGAATTTAATGAAGAATGAAAAAAACATCATAATAACAGTCGTTCTGGTGCTACGGATCCCTTTTACACAGTGGTTTTTTACTAGTCGTATATTTAGATTTAGATTGCTCAGATGAGCTTGTTAACTGACGAGTTGCTGCTCGTCTGGTACTAATTTCTCAGTGAATGGTTGTGATGTCTCCAAGGGAGGTCAGTGCCCACAGATGTGATGGTCAACAAGCAGTAGAAGCCGCTAATCATCCCAGAATATAATAACAAGCCATGAAATTAATAATGCAGGTATTTATCAACAAGTGGAAAATGGGTATTTATCTCACCACTGGCTAAACTTCTTTTCATGTATATGCAGCATAGTTTTGATATTAATTGTATTCTATATAAGAGGCATGTTACTGGTAGAAAGTTTGAGATTCAACCATGTAATATCGTGTCTATGACACTGCTGGATTTATCCACATGGGCTAGTAATGTCTACCCAAATTAGCAGTGGCTCAGTGTTCCTTGCCCTTTACCTGACATCCTGTTGCTGGAAATGCTAGGGATTGAGTTAACAATTATAGCCTGTACTTTGTTGATAACTCTAGACCACAGGTGTTATACTCGCGGCCCTCCAGATGTTATGGACTACAGTTCCCATCATCCCCTGCCAGCATGATGCTGGCAAGGGATGATGGGAACTGTAGTCTATAATATCTGGAGGGCCACGAGTTTGACACTTATGCTCTAGACTCTCTTTTGTTGATATATGACAGCCTTTTTGCGATCCTGGTTCTAATCTGCTGTTAGTTGAACAGTACTGATTTTGTTCTTTTTTTGAGACTTTATCTTCCAGAGTTCATGACAACTTTGACCTGTTAGCTCTTTCTGAATAAATAAGAAAATGTTGTCAGGTATTCCAAGCATTATAAACAAACATTAGCTAGGTTGGCAATGTTTGGTTGCCACTGGAACCCATAGAAAGCCAACGAAAAGATAAAGATGCGTGCATGCACAGTGTAGTTTCACTTTATTTTCTGCATAGGAAATACATATAACAGAAGGGATGAAAAATAGGGTTTGTCACTATTTGGCTGCATAATCAAATAATGCATGATG
This sequence comes from Sphaerodactylus townsendi, assembly GCF_021028975.2. Lineage (NCBI taxonomy): Eukaryota > Metazoa > Chordata > Lepidosauria > Squamata > Sphaerodactylidae > Sphaerodactylus > Sphaerodactylus townsendi. Next base: position 70,015,138 of record NC_059435.1, read on the forward strand.
TAGGTGAGAACATGGACTCACCATGGTTTGTAACCCTTCTGTCAAAAGCCATGATTCGATAGTTTAGGAAATGATTAGTGTGATGATGAAGAAGAAGAATTTTGGATTTATATCCCACCTTTCTCCCCTGTAAGGAAACTCAAGGTGTCTTACAAATTCCTTTCCCTTCCTCTCCCCACAACAGAAACCTTGTGAGGTAGGTGGGGCTGAGAGAGTTCCAAAGAATTGTGACTAGTCCAAGGTCACCCAGCAGGAATGAAGGAGTGCAGAAACACATCTTGTTCACCAGATAATTCTCCGCCACTCAGATGGAGGAGTGGGGAGTCAAACCCGGTTGTCCAGATTAGAATCCACCTGTTTGGAAACAGAATCATATTAACAAAACAAACTTAATATTCTAAGATGAAATGACTTTATGTAAAAATATGTGGGTCACCTGTGAATTATTGATTGAGTTAAAGTTTTAGAATAGCACCAGGTTCAAATCCCCACTCTGCCATGGTGGTTCACTGGGTGAGTATGGACCAGTTACATGCTCTCGGCCTAACCTACCTCATTGGGTTAATATAAAATAGAGGAGAGGAGAACTATGCAAACTTCTTTAGGTCTTCATGAAGGAAAAAGGCAAGATATATATGAAGTAAATAAAAAAATTTTTTTTAACCCTTGTCAGGAAGAATGGCTGGCTGAATAGCACAACTGTTGAAACAGAAAGTCACTTAATGTCCACTATATTTAACATTTCCTTTCACTTTGATACTGACATTTTTATGTGAATTGACTGGTAAGTGGTAAAACTTTCAAAGGCGTACAAAGTATATGTGAGAATGTATGTGTGTATTTATAATAACACATAACCAAATACTCAGGCAGCTTCTGACTAATTATAGTTTTCTCTTTAGAAGGAGACCTAATGGACTGTGAAGGAAAATCGGACACTAGCCCTGAACGGGAACCTGTGGAAGATGATCCTAAGGGGGTAGAAGGAACAGAAGGGATCAAGAAGAGAAAAAGGAAACCATACAGACCAGGTAGGGTATAAGCCTTGAATATTTGCACATGCATTCGGTTGAGATTTATTGATTGTGTAATTTTTTAAAAAAATTAAATGATGAAGGCTAAGTAATATACTGCTGAGAAATGCCTTCTTTGTTCATTCATGTATGCTGTAGTTTCCTTAGATCAGGTTAAGACTGAATTTATGGTCCAATTATAACAATGTACATTCCAGAGTTTCCAAACAGCAGGAATCCTTGCCCTCATTACGCTGTTAAAGGCTGGATTATGGCCAGACTCTCTAATTTGTTGTAAAAGGATGTTGCTACTATTGAAGAGTGTTTTAAGAAAGCATATTTCTCAAGAGCACTCTCTTGATGATATTTCAGCTCACTGTTCATTTTTATTTAAGATCAGCATGAGCTTTTGTTGCTGTTACCAGAGCATTTATTTACATCACTAACCACTATTTTAGGTAGCTTGTATCAAGTAAGGATGTTTATGATTGTGACATCTTGGGACAAAGAGATTTAACAGCATAGCCGGAGGTTTAAAAATGTAGAAAGCAATCCCAGGCAGGTCTACTCAGAGGTAATTCCCATGCTACTCCATGGGGCTTACTCCCAGGGAAGTGTCTTTAGAATTGCAACCTAAGGGTTTTTCATATCGCTGAGTAACTTCTACAGATTTGGAGGGAATGGCACTTGAGGAGAGAGGATTCCCCGCTCCAGTCTATTTCTTACTCAGACAGGGTGTCGGCACTGTCTCATTCTTTGCTCTCCCTCATTGACCAAGTTTAATCTCCTATCTTCTTTCTTCTTTCCTTACTTTTTAAAAATCCTCTTTCCCTTTCTTTGAGGATAGTGGGATAGGAGTGTGCTAGTTTCACTACAGCTGCCTACTTGAGACACCAGCTAAGAGGAAAGAACATTCTCATTTTGACCAAGAAACCCCACATTTACAACTATGATTCTTTTCCCCAGGAAGGAAAACTGAGCAAACGGTCATTTTGCCACACCGCACTATCATGGTTTCACAGCTTTCTCTGCCCACTTTTTCTCTAATTAAAACTGGTCTAAATGGTCACAAGGAAGAATGCAGCAGTCCCTCTGTGGCTTTTGTGTGGTAGTTTAGTACTCATGTTACTTTCTGCAGCCGTGGCTGGAGATCTAGTGCCACAGTCAGCTGGCATATGGCAAAATAGACTCGGAGCAGTTTCCCGCTGTGCACTTGGCCTTTGTCTCTCCCACCTGCCCAATCACCAGATCCAGGGAGATCCCGAATATTGTTCCTTCGAAGTATTTCCTTTTGAATATTTTGCACTACAGTTCTCGATTCTTCAAGATGAGCTTCATTAACCCCCATCCCATGGGGTTGGGTGAAACCCTCCACAAAACACCTTTTTAGCCTCTTCTGAACATATTTGGGAAATCTTCCGCTGAGATCTCTCTGTCCTTTAGAATATGCCTGAAGTGTTTGCTCCTATTGCTTTTCATTGTTCTTCCTCAGCACTTCAAATAGATTGTGATGAATTGGCCCTATAAGAGAAATTTGACAACTTATTGGCAGTCTCTGGTTTGCCTGAGGCTAATCAGCTATCGAGCCTGATCATCGTTATTTTAGACTGAGTTGTTCCACCGGGCCTTTGGAGTGACCAGCCGCTGACTGCAATGCCTCCTTTTATTCTCCTTATGTTCAGGGTCCCTTTAACATCTATGGGACCCACCGTTCCCCAAGGAGGGTTTTAATTAAAGGTTTTATCGCTGGACACCATTTTACTGTATTAACTGCTGTATTTACATTTAATTTTAATGGGTTTTAGTTGTATGTTGTTGTGAAGTTATATTGTACACCGCCCAGAGCCCTTTGGGGGTAGGGCGGTATATAAAACCCAATAATGAATGAATGAATGAATGAATGAATGAATGAATGAATGAATGAATGAATGAATGAATGAATGAATGAATGAATGAATGAATAATAAATACATACATACATACATACATACATACATACATACATACATACATACATACATACATACATACTATGGGAACATGCCACATGGTCAATCCAACTCCTGGATGCATGTGTACACAATGTTCATGTGACCAAGTGGGGTGTGTGTAGCTACTTCCTTTTACTTAACGAGCTGGTGCAAAATGTGCAGTGATTTCTGCTGTCATAGTGGAAGTGGACCTTAATATTGTGTGCATGAGAGAGACTGTACATCTACAAAATGTCTTAAATTGCAGTGTGTATGATTTTACAGGCATTGGCGGATTTATGGTGCGCCAGAGAAGTCGTACAGGACAAGGAAAAACAAAGCGATCTCTCTCCAGGAAAGATTCCTGTGGCTCCATATCTGAACAGATGCCTAACAGAGACGAAAGTGGGTACTAATTTGAGCATCTTGTGCTTAATACAGTGCAACAGCCCATTTTGCATATTTATGCCAGAATTACGCCATGTATGCCAACTTAGGGACATTATATTATTAAGGTTTATTACACTGTAGCTTTACTGAATGAATTGTTGTTTTCTAATATCTGTGTATTCAGTGTTGCCCATTGTTCCTAATGAGCCAAAAGAGTCATAATAGTCTATGAGCACTGTTAGGAGCTGTCACACCTGCAGGGTCATAAAAGTAGGTTTTGAACGTTCTTACTGTTTCTTTGTTCCTACAGTTTTGTAAACTTCTATTCAACATTAGAGTGCATATTACGCCCTTTTTCTAGTTCCTTGCCCTGTTTTAGTAGTTTGAATAAGGTTGTATCATTTGATACCTCTATGCCTCTTGTCCTGTATCTTACATTATTTGTGTAGGTACATTTTTTCACTAAGGGACTAACTGATGACATATTTGTACAGCATTCTGCAAAGTAGGTATATGCAGTCCTGGCAGTTATCAAGTCAGAATGACATGATCCCAGGCATGCTAACAAAACCCTAGGCAACTCTGCACCTTTCCAGAATTTATCAACCTGATTCCTCTTATCAGTAGTAGCTAATGGTTTCCACTTTCTGATTGTCCCCAGTTTATAGCATGCCAATTTTCCCTTCATGAGCAGTGAAACATTTGCTATCTTGTAAGCTGGGGCATTTGATTTTTATCTTGTCTACCCCAGATCTCAGAAGCTAAGCAGGGTCAGCCTTGGTTTGTCTGTAAATGGGTGACTTATCAAGAAAGTCCAGGGTCACAGTTCTGAGGCAGGCAATGGCAGACTATCTCTGAACATTACTTGCCTTGAAATCCCAATGGGGTCACCATAAATCAGCTGCAACTTGGTGGCACATTCCACCACCACCCCGATTTCATACACCCATGTGCTTCAGTATTGCTAGAGATGTGAAGACCTGAGAAAAAAACAAGCACTGTCCCCGCCTTAAAAAAAATGCTAACAGGAAAAAAATGGACAATGGGACACTAAAACAAAATCAAATAATGAAATACCTTTGGTTTGGGGATAGATAAAGTGCTTTTTGCAAGATGTTACTCATATAGAAACATTTAGTATGTAGATTTTTATATGAGACATGTTATGGTCTTTGGTAATGATAATTCTTTTGTATACTGTAGACATATACAATATTTTGAAGAACATATTTATGGTTTAAACGCAACTAATATTGTCTCTGATTAATATCCTACGATGTCTATGGTGATAATACATTGTAAAAAAAATCAGTGTTATAAAGTGTTAAGTCCCCAAATATTTTGCTAGCTTAGTTGTGACTGTATAAAATTGTGTCTGTCCAATTATCACACTTATTTTCTCTACTACAAATTCTGTGTTTTTTCTTGTTTTGCTTGCTCCTACCTCTCAGACTGTGGAAACTAAGAGAAATGTGCTAAGGTAGCAGAAGGCACAACAGTGGGCATCTCTCTGTCTCTGTCAATTCACAATTGTGTTTGTAGGCATTTATGTTTATCGATTTTAGGAATGTACCAAATAGTACCATTTTATGTGTTAAGTTTATGTTGTTTAAAGCACTCAAATAAGGATAGGTTTTATACAAAAGGAAAGCCTAGCATATTTTTTTATTTGTACAGTTTACATACATACACACGGTTTCAAAATGTCAAGAAAGTTCACATTGCTACGTGTGATTTATGTTGGCCATTTATGGTCATGATTATCTCCCAGAAGGTGATGCTAGGCATAGGTGATTCAGAGTTGAGGGAGAAAAAAACCTACAAATGCTTCCCCCAATATTGTGTACACTAACTCACAAGAATACCAGATTCAACTGTGCTATGAACCAGGGATTTGCCTTCACCCACAATTGGGGTCTTCTAGACTGAGCCCAGATAACAATTTTAAATGCTGTTAAAGTACCAATAAAATTAGGACTTGTTTTTTATAAACACATGAACATACCTTATGAGATCTGATTATAGAATGTTCTATAAGAGTGGACAATTGAGTATTACAGAGTAGACATTGCATTTGGATTTATGTGATCTACTCTTTGTAAGTCTAATTTTGTATTTACAAATTTGAGTCTTCCTCCCTCGATTATAAATCTAATTATGTTGATTCCTTTTTTATTATGGGTGATAATGGGTGGGTCCCATTCCCTGCAGTCTGTTCCTTAACACCTGAGAAGGTGCTAAATACAGTCAGGTGTCACTTCAGTAATCAACCAACACTTTTCACACTTTATCGGTGCTTGAGCAAAGCACATAACAACCCGGCTAATCAAAATGTCATCATACAAAGAGCATTAATGGGGCCCTAAATTGTTCAATGATGTGGCCGTAAAAAAGGTTTTATTCATTTAACAGTAGCATCTGTACTGATGAGGACATTTGTTACCGACATGTGCCATATATAGAAGTACCATACAGGACATTTTTTCCTGACAAACATCTGAGTGGTAATGGATAATGTGATGGGCAGAACTGAAATAAGTGTTGTGCAGAGGATGTAGATTTGTGCAACTTGCTTTGAATTTATTTGGCCATGCTCACAACTCTGGAAATTGTGGCAGAGAAATTCCATATCCCACCCTGGCTAACAGGTTATATTTAATCTGCAGGCCTTCAGCAGCAGTAGAGATGACCAGTGGAATCAAGTATATAGTTGCTAAAGGAGTACAGGCTCTAACATCAGCCAATAAGTCAATTGTGAATGTTGAAGACTTTGTCTCATGGGATATCTGTTTTCAGTAGAAACATCAAATGTTCTTGAAAAAGATGAGAATGGAGTATCTGTACTCCATCTTACTTCCCAATAGGAAAGTGACTTGTAACATTTACACTTTTCCATTCTATCCTCACCAGAACCCTGAGAGGGTGGTCATGTTGAGAGAATGCAGTGGACACAAGGTCTCGGCAAGTTTTCAAACAGAAAGGCATTTGAACCTGGGTCTCACATATCCTAGCCCAGTGCTCTAACCACTATACCACATTGGCTTCACCACAGGTGGTGTCACGTAAGAGTGACTCCCGAGACAGTCTGAACCCTGTTGAAAAAGAAGCTGTCTCCCAGAAGCAGGAGTGAGATTAAGAATCCTGAGGAGAGTCAGTGCAGTTCCCTGGTAGGGAGAAGGGTGTGTGGGCTAACATGAAACCAGTAGGGGAAAATTGCCTACGAAAGGATTAGACCTAGAGGTGCACATTTATCTTTGCTATTAAAGTAGCAGCCAAGGAGCACCAAATCATCATTGACAATTCCAAAGGCTGTCATGGAATTGAGATGAGAGATGAATTTCTCAGGCTTGCCTCCCAAAAGCATTCTTGGTGATCAGTTCTGGGTTTGCCATGTAAAAGGCAATAACAAGCCTTGCATCTGCTTGAAACAGTACCTGTGCTGAAAGCCCCTCGGGATTAAGTGTCAGTGCTAAGACATTGCATCGAAATGGTGGACCAAATATACTGTAGATTGAAGCTGAGCAGGCATAAAGCCTGTTTGCTGTCTCAGAACACAGCTAGCAGGAATAGGAAACTCCCCCCCCCCCCACTTAGCAACTCTAAAAAAAACTATAGGGGCTGAAGAGGTCCAAACAGCCCTAACAAAAAAGCACACACACATACACACACACCCCATACATAAATCACAATACCTTTTACTAAGAGCCTTTAAGAATTGCAAGTCTCTGTCAACTGAAGCAGGGGAAGGGAAATCCTCAACCATGCAGTGTCTGCCAAAATATGCCTCCAGACTTTTCCCTTCACTGTCAACAGACTTTGGAGTTAACAGAAAGAGAGGAAGGAGTCCTTCCTTCAGGCAGTGTCTGCCAGAACACACCTCCAAACATCTCTCCTGGAGTCAACAGAAAGAGGGGAAGGGAGCTTCAGGCAGGCAGGCTGCAGCCAATGCCTTAGAAAAGAGCTGGTCTGAATCAGAGGCACTGTCAGACCATATCTCCAGGCTTCTCACCTCAGAGCTGACAAGCCAGGGAGAGGGTATGCAACTTTATTTAGGCCAGTGGGTAGCCAAAGCCTTTGAAACGAGCCAGTGAATCCAAGACTCTGTGGGACGACCCCATGCCTGAGAGGGAGAAGGTGCCTTTCTTCAGACTGGCGTGTAGCCAAAGCCTTTGAAAGTGAGCTCATTTGAGTTCAGTTCTTTCAAATTCATGCCTTCAGGGTAAACTGGCGACAGAAAGAGCAGGTAGCTTTGCTGTGTGATGCCCCAGGCAGATAAGGCACAGAGAACGGGCATTTCTCAGCACCATTTTGAAGCCAGTTTGCACAATCCTGAGGAGGCATTTTGAGTCATAACAAGGAAAATCAAGGAAAAAAATTCTTCTTTAATTGTAGTGTATTCTTCATTAGAATTACTATTTATGTGAGAAAAAAGACTCCTGAGGCTCAAGAATGAGGTGGGGAAAAAACTCAGAACAGCAATGGAGATCCTCTCTTAACGCTGGCCAAAAGAGAAGTGAGAGAGTAGTGTTTCTCCCTGAGTCATGTGAAGGCGCTAGAGGGAAAAGGGACATTTCTAGTCTATCAAAAAGCTTTGGAAATCTGTTCTGTGGCTGGCCTGCAACTGAGCAGTTCTAATGGGGGACTGCATGGAAACTACAACATTTAACCATGTTTCCTGTGATATGTCGATTTTTAAAAATGTGCTGTGTATGTGTTCCTTGTTAGTAGAGTTTGGTACACAGCCAGATAAGTAGGAAAACTACAGTTAACAGGTATCTTGCACACCTTAGGTAACAAAACATGCATTCAGCCTTAGGAGGAATTTTTACGAAACCACTGAGTCAGAATGAAAGAATGAACGAATGCACACACATGCATTCAGATGAGTGGTAATTTCATCCTTTCCAGAGATCTGAAGGGGCTGCGAGAGTGAGGGAAATCTGGAGTCAGAGTAGGGCATCTGTGAAGAGATTGAATGCTGGGATAAATTTTCAGGAATGAACATTCTATCTGCGGCAGTTAAGGCAGTTAAGCTAAGCCCTCACACTGAAGGGGTTGGGAAAAAAGCTCTCTGGATGTAGAAGTATGTATTTATGTGAGAACAGATTGTTTACATGTATTGCTGAAGGCTTTCATGGCCGGATTCAACTGGTTCTGGTGGGTTTTCTGGCCTGTGTGGCCGTGGTCTGGTGGATTTTGTTCCTAACATTTCGCCTGCATCTGTGGCTGGCATCTTCAGAGGTGTATCACAGAGAAAAGCCAGTTTTACACTGTGTCTAAGTGAGATGGGAAAGTTTAGTGTGGTATATTGTCCATGTCTTAATGATTGGTTCCCCACCCTGGGACATGGACAATATACCACACTAAACTTTCCCTCTCCTGGGCACAGTGTGGCTGGGCTCTCTGTAGTCTGAATGCCAACCACAAACTCCCAGGCTGTCGTGGAACAAATCCACCCAGACTATAACCCCAGCCCTAAAACCACCAAGTGGAAATTGACTAAGGATTCAGCTAGAACTTGGAATGTGAAACAAATGAACTGTAACCAAAAGAGTTACTTAGTTTAGTGCCGTGATGGCGAACCTTTGGCACTCCAGATGTAATGGACTACAATTCCCATCAGCCCCTGCCAAGTGGCCATGCTGGCAGGGGCTGATGGGGCTCTCAGTGGAGAACCATACCAGACTGAGTGTATATATGGTAACAAACTCAAGCTTCAGATACATTATTTTGATTTTGCTTTTTTCTTGAGGAATATTTCACCTCTCAATGAAATGTTTGCTGGCTCTAGTGCTTTATGTCAGCCAAATCCAGATCCTGCCAATGTAGAGGTTTCTCTTGCTCTACAGGCATGAAGGGTTTCACTCAGTCTTGCAGCCTCTTCAGGTTGGGGAGGGGGGGGGGGAGGTTAGTAAAAAGAAAGTAGTTAAATTATGCAACATAGTAAAACTTTCAGGTATTTGGGGATTAAACACTGACATCGATCCAAGGAGTAGTGGGGGACTGCGTTCGCGCTTTCCCCTGATCCTCCTGGTTCAAAGACAGAAAAGCCTCTATGGGTCAGATAAGTATTAGACTTGTATCCCGTCCACCAGCTTTCTGGGAAATATGCAACACTGAATTATTCTACAGGGCTTTATATGCAGGTAATAGAGTTGCACCATATGAAACGGTTCACAATTTATTGGGGAGTGTAAGTATAATATTGTGTACAGCTTGCTGCTGCTAGTAGGATTCCGCTATATATTTTTATATACTCCCTTCAGTTCTATCCTTTCATGCTCCTGGGAAAATGTTACTGAATGTGGGGAAGCTGTGTTTGGGACAGCAGGAGGGGCTTCTGCCAGTAGGGAAGTTCTACAGAGCCCTGGATCACGTGTGGAAGTTCTGTGGTTTGGTTTCCTTAACAGTGGCATTTCCCCTTGGTCCAAGGAGCCTGCTGCAGCTGTCCTCCTCCTGCAGCTGTCCAGCAGTGGCGTAGGAGGTTAAGAGCTCGTGTATCTAATATGAAGGAACCGGGTGTGATTCTCAGCTCTGCCGCCTGAGCTGTGAAGGCTTATCTGGGGGATTCAGATTAGCCTGTACACTCCCACACATGTCAGCTGGGTGACCTTGGGCTAGACACAGCTTCTCGGAGCTCTCTCAGCCCCACCTACCTCACAGGGTGTTTGTTGTGAGGGGGGAAGGGCAAGGAGATTGTCAGCCCCTTTGAGTCTCCTGCAGGAGAGAAAGGGGGGATATAAATCCAAACTCTTCTTCTTCTTCTCCTTGCCCTGAAGGGGGAAAATGACCCCTTAGTGGAATGAATCCCCAGGACCTTGTGATTTCAACATGTGCCCCCAGGATCTTGGGAAAAGGAATTCTGTCTCACATTCAGGAATGTAGTTCAGAGATGGTGATTATTTCAAATGGTTTTTTTTGGGGGGGGGGGGATTTCTTATCAGAAAAAACAATGTAGTATCTTTTCTGAATGAGGTTTGTGACGTGATCCAATTGACTTCTCCCTGGAAGTATTTTCCTTTTAATCCAGCGTAATTTCCTTCCAATTTTAATAGCTGGCAGAAACGCATGATAAAGGAGCAACAGAAAGAAACGGAAGGAGGAAGAGAACTGAAAGGGAAATTTCTCAAAGATGAGGGGGATAGTGCGCAGGAAGCTGAAAGGGAAAATCAAGAGAGTCAAAAATGTCCAAGGTGCTTGGAGGTTATTTAAAAACACAGTCTTAAAAGCTCAGCTGGAATGTGTTCCGCAGGTTAGGAAAGGCAGCGCCCAGTCCAAAAGAAAGCCACCATGGTTAACAAGGGAGGTTGAGGGAAATTATTAGCGAAAAAAAGATGTCTTTTAGAACATGGAAGTCCAACTTGACTGATAATGAATACCAGAGAGAACACAAATGGTGGCAAAAGAGAGAAGCAGAGTTAGCTGTAAAGGGGAGGCAAAAAGGATTACTGAGGAAGGCATGGCTGTGAACATCAAAGACCAGCAACAAACAGTTCTTCAAATTACATCAAAAGCAGGGAAGACCAGCAAAGGAGGCTGTGTAGGCCCGTTAGATGACAAAAGGAAACAAAGGGTGTGCTAAAAGATGACAGGGAGATTGCAGAAAAGCTGAATGAATTCTTTTTGCATCTGTCTTCACCTTAGGAGGGAGGTGAGGAAAATTCCTGCACCCTGAACCAAGCTTTCTTAGGAGGCCGAGAATCCCAGGAACTAACTTGAAGATAGTGGTAGACAAAAAAGGGAAGAGAAAGTTCTGGCAGCCATTACTGATAAACTAAATGTTACTTGAAATCCCCTGGCCCAAATTTGATTGCATTCACCCAAGAGTTCTTAAAGAGCTCAAGCATGAAATTGCTGATGTTCTCACACTTTAATATACAACTTATCCTTGAGAATCGGAAGCCAAAATCCCACAGAAGACTGGAGAGATGGCCAATGTCACACCAATCTTTAAGAAAAGCGATCTAGGGGGGACCCGAGAATGCACAATTAGACCAGTCAGTTTGACATCTGTTCCTGGTAAAATTAGTAGAATCTGTCAAATTAAAGATAAAATTATAAGTAAACATGTACAAAAGCAAAACCTGCTGAGAAAGAGTCAGCATGGCTTTTGCAGAGAGCAAATCCCTGTCTTACAAAACTTACTAGAGTTCTTTGAGGGATGTAAATAGGCAGTGGATAAGGGGGAACCAGAAGTGGACATTGTCTACTTGGATTTCCAAAAGGCTTTTGACAAGAGTTCCTCACTAGAGAATATTGAGAAAACTCAGCAATGAAGGAATAAGAGGGGAAGTACACTCCTATGGATTAAAAACTGGATTTGAGAAACAAGGAAGCAAAGGAAGTGGGTGTAAATGGGGAAATTCTCACAATGGAGAGATGTGGGGAGTGGTGTCCCCAGAAGGATCCACGTGTGTTGGGACCAGTGCTCTGCTAACCTATTCATAAAATGACCTGGAAGTAGGGGTGGGTAAGCGTGGTATGGCCAAGTTTGCAGATGATACCAAATTATGTGGGGTGGTGAGAACCACAGAAGGATTGCAGGAGCTCCAAGCTGACCTTGTGATGGGAATTAGGTGAGTGGGCTAAGAAATGGCAAATGCAGTTCAATGTAGCAAAATGCAAGAGTGATGCACAAAGGGGCAAAAATCCAAACTTCACATACACGCTTACAGGGTCAGTGCTATCAGTCACAGACCAGGAAAGGGATTTGGGCGTCTTAATTGATAGTTCCATGGGAATGTCAACTCAATGTATGGCAGCTGTGAAAAGGCAGAACTCTATGCTTAGGGGATCATTAGGAAAGGAATTGATAAATAAACAAACTGCAAAGATTGTCATGCCCTTATATAAAGGCAGGTGGTGCTGTACACTTGGAGCAAGTACTGTGTTCAGTCTCTTGGTCACCACATCTCAAAAAAAGGATATTGAAGAGAGATAGAAAAGTGCAGAGAAGGGCAACGAGGATGATTGAGGGACTGGAGCACCCAGCTTCCCTTATGAGGAAAGGCTGCTTTGGGACTCTTTAGTTTTGGAGAGGAGACGTCTGAGGGGGGGGATATGATTGAAGTCTATAAAATTATGCATGGGGTAGAAAATGTTGACAGAGAGAAATTTTTCTCTCTTTCTCACAATACTAGAAGCAGGGGGCATTCATTGAAAATGCTGGGGGGAAGAATTAGAACTAATAAAAGGAAACACTTCTTCACGCAACGTGTGATTGGTGTTTTGGAATATGCTGCCACAGGAGGTGGTGATGGCCACTAACCTGGATAGCTTTAAAAGGGGCTTGGACAGATTTATGGAGGAGAAGTCAATTTATGGCTACCAATCTTGATCCTCTTTGATCTGAGATTGCAAATGCCTTAACAGTCCAGGTGCTCGGGAGCAACAGCCGCAGAAGGCCATTGCTTTCACATCCTACATGTGAACTCCCAAAGGCACCTGGTGGGCCACTGTGAGTAGCAGAGAGCTGGACTAGATGGACTCTGGTCTGATCCAGCTGGCTTGTTCTTATGTTCTTATGTTCTTATGTAACTTTTCTTCTACTAAAAAGAGCCTTTTCCCATACCTGTTTAAATAGAAAATAGGCAGTAACGATATGTGACTTTTATTACTTTTTCCATTTATTACTTAAAGTAAATTATTTGAATCAAAAGTAGAGGAAAACAATTTCAGGTTTTATATGTAAAAATGACTTATCTTGTGAATAGTTGAATTTTAGTAAAATAGTAAAAAGCAGAATAAATTGAATCTGATAAAAACAGTATTAGACCCTAAAAAAATCATTGTTTGCTTCTTTACCAGTCCTCATGTATGGAGAATCATGTGAATTAAAAAAAAGAATGTTTTAATTTTTTAAAAAAATTATTTACCTTTAATTGCAGGAAGCCTTCTTTGGAAAGGACCTCCTAGATACCAGTAGGCAAAGTAAAACGAGTTTAGATCATTTATCTGAAGAAAGCCTTAACATTTCATGCAAAGTAAATTTGAATGCAAACTACTTAGATCCATCTTCAGACCTACTACCCAGCACAACTTCTACTCCGGCTCCATTAAAACTTGGAACGCAAGGTATTTAGAAAATTAAACTTTGGGCTTTGTTTATAATTGGTAAGGGACATGAAGTGGAAGTGCTCTACAGTATGTGTGCTACTTCAAAGGGTGCTTCTTGGAAAAGCTTTGAAAAAAAACTATTGAAAAGTAAAGTTGCAGAAGGGATGGGGGAAGAGGAATATGTTGAATAGCTATCTTATTAATATAGAAATTGGATCCAAGACTGTGGGAACTAAAATGTGCTGTCTGATATTAGTCCAAATACACTCATCTGGTAGGAATGCTCTTGTGTCAGAAAGGAGTTTCATAGTATTGCCATCTTAAGTAAAAAGTCTAAAAAACCCTTGGGAACGTCCTCAATGCTGCAGAAAGTACTGCTTTTGTGAGAGCAAGCTTTGCTGGGGGCCTTTAGAAGGAGTAATCAGATGTGGGAATTAACTAAGAATTTGTTTCCAGGCTGTCTGAGCTGGGTTAGAGTAGTCTTATGACATTAGTGTATGTGGGGAAAAACCAGATGCTGGGCCCCTTCCCTCCCTTAACCCTAACCTTAATTCTTCCCTTAGGGTATGTGGGGAAAAACCAGAGGCTGGGCCCCTTCCCTCCCTTAACCCTAACCCTAATTCTTCCCTTAGGGTATGTGGGGAAAAAAACCAGAGGGCCCCTTCCCCTCCCTTAACCCTAACCTCTACTCTTCTAGGGCAGTGTGGACCTTAGAGTGTGTGGAACTACACCCCATCAAGCTCTGTCAGCATGGCCACTGGCCATGCTGGTAGGGCTGATAGGAATTCTGTAGTTCCTGAACAGAGTCAAGAGGTTCCCTACCCCCTGCCTCTAGGTGGGAAAACTAGAGGGTGGGACCCCTCCCTCCTTAACCCTAATTTTCCTCAGAGGTTATGGTAGTGCACTTGGCACTCCAGATGTTGTGGACTACAATTCCCATCAGCCCCTGCCAATTGGCCATGCTGGCAGGGGCTGATGGGAATTGTAGTCCATAACATCTGGAGTGCCAAAGGTTCGCCACCACGGACTTAGGGTATGTGGGGAAAAACCAGATGCTGGGCCCCTTCCCTCCCTTAACTCTAACCCTAATTCTTCCCTTAGGGTATGTGGGAAAAAAAACAGAGGCTGGGCCCCTTCCCTCCCTTAACCCTAACCCTAATTCTTCCCATACCTTATGTGGGAAAAAACCAGAGGCTGGGCCCCTTTCCTCCCTTAACCTAACCCAGTGGTGGGATCCAAAATTTTTAGTAACAGGTACCCATGGTGGTGGGATTCAAACAGTGGCTGTGAGTACCTATAATGACATCTGGGCAAGCATTACTACTTTCTCTGTTAACTGTAAAAAACTCTTACTGTTAAAAAAAGTTCCTAATTTCCAGCTGGTATCTTTCTGTCCATAATTTAAACTCCATCTACTGCCAACAGAAACAACTACTTCTCCTCTAATTGACTGCCTGTCAAATACTGAATACTTTCAAATACTTAATTTTGTTTCTAGAAATCAAAAGAAGGATACTTTCCTTAAACAAGAAATTTTACCATATTACTAAAACATGTTTTTTAAAACAGCCCAATAGGGAGAATTATCCCGTTTTCAAACTTCGCTAACCAGCCACATAGGAAACAACAGGACTTTATGATTTTTGGACCTAATGGAATTTCTAACAGAAAAGCAGACCCAATTAGTAACCCCCTCTTGGCACACACAAATAATTAGTAACCCACTCTCGGGAACTGGTGAGAACCTGCTGGATCCCACCTCTGCCCTAACCCTAATTCTTCCCATACCCTATGTGGGGAAAAACCAGAGGCTGGGCCCCTTCCCTCCCTTAACCCTAACCCTAATTGTTCCCTTAGAAGCTACACTCAGGAGTCAGTCATAATTCATCTGGGCCTGGTATGAACTTGCAACTTGCCTTTCACTTAGTCTGATCTCATATACAGTCCCTTAGCAAGTGAACAAAACAAATCTGTGTTGTTTCTCTTGTGATGCTTTGGTTTATAGGAGACTTTCCCAGTAACTATTTTGCCTGCTGCCTTAGTTGATGGCCTCCCAGGAGCAGGAAAAACACCTTTGTATTGATTACTGACATTTGTTGTTGCTGGTCCCGTGTTTTCTGGCCACTTTTACTCTTTTAAGTTATAATAGCAAAAGATAGTGGTACTGTTTTATATGTCTGTATTGTTATTTTATTGTGTTTCTTGAAATGGTTTTATTATTTTAATGTTTAGCTTTGCTAATCCATTTTGATCTGTGCATCACCTCAGTAACTTTGTTTACTGAGGGATATATAAATATATAAAATTATAGAGGTTGGGCCATAATGAAGCTTTTTCTTGCTTCCCACCCCCATCCCTGCACACATGGATTCTGGGTATGAGAAGAAAACTGGAGTGCAAAAAAGTATAACATCCAAGCTGAGTCTTGGCAAACACGGGAGTAAATTATGGGATCCGATGCCATTTATTTAAAATAATTTTCTGCCATCTTGGAAAATATATAAACATAGCCAGAATATAGCCTGAAGAAAAGCAAAATAGAAGCATATCTTCAAGAGCCCTCTGAAAAAGCAATCCTTTACACCCCTTCTGAGTTTTATTTTTATGAACAGTTTCCAGGAGACAGTTCCATACAGTAGGCATTGTTATTCTAAGTTCACCTGCCTTTGACTACCTCACCTAACATAGAATGGCCGTAATTGGTTCATGGGCTGAAATGTGGGGATCCCAGACTGTATTTATAAGTTAAGAACAGGACCTTGAATTAAACCCAGAAACTGGTAAGCAGGGTGCAGAAAAAAATTAATATCATTGTTCTTCTTAACACTAGGTAGGAATCATTTTATGACAGTTATGGTAGCACTTATAATTAATTGTTTAACAATATAAAGAAGGTTCGGATTCTGAGGTATGGTGGACTTGCAGTGGTATTGTAGGTCACTTCAAAAGTATTCAGTCGATGCGTAGCAATATTTGAAGTTAGATTGAATAGATACATTGCTGAAGAAATCTAACAATTCATAGTTATGATGACTAAGTGTGAAGCATCTGTTTTCCGTAGGTACCTCTGATGATCCTTTAGCAGCCCTTTCAGATGTGTTGAACACTGATGAGGATATTCTTGGAATGTTTTCTGATGATTTGGTGAAATCTGGGGAACATTCAGGTATATGTTTCTGGAGTTGTTTTTGGTATACAAACTCATCCAGTGCCCTGTTCACAATTTTACGCAATTAGTTATATTTACATACATTTGTCTTACCTGTGCTTCAACAAGTAAAGGACTTCTATCTTGCTTTGATCAATAAAATTCCTATTTATTTTATTTTGCACTTTGCTTTGCTATTGGTATGAGGATAACATTTTTAAAAAATCTTTTGGTGTCTGTCACCCCCATGTGCTATTTCAGCATGCAGCTGTATATACTTTTAGTTTATGCTTTCTTGCTTTTTTTCAGTCTTTTTTTCCTTTTCTTATTATAATCATCCATTTTATCTGATTTGGATCCTGTAGGTCTTGATTTATGCACTTTCCAGGTTGAGAACCCATCTTCCCCATTTGGTAAGAAAATAAACCATGGATGATCCGTTGTTAGACGTAGTAATCTTTCCTAGTGATTTTAGCTGATTTTTGTTTTGTTTTGGTGTGCATGTGTAAACGTCATGGTTTTTTCATAAGTTACTAAAATATTTTGATTTTTCACTATCTTTTTGGTCAAAGTCTCGCACAGCATTAACAGCTTCAGCAGTGCACCTGGAATTGTTTAAAAGTGTTGAAAATGTTTTAAATAACCCCACATTTTGGATTTGTTTGTGGGTGTGAGTAGACACATTTTGCAGTACGAAATAATATGTTTCCTTCCTTCTAAATTATTATAATGCGTAACATGCCTCTAGTCATGGTGGCAATCTGGCTTTTTATTTTGTCATAATATGAAAAGCATGAGTACAAGATTAACTTCAGGCTTCTGTTTGACCTTGAGTGGTCAGTGGCACATTAATGTGCTGTTACAAACCTGAAGCACATGCAGGTCAAGGTTTGTTTATAATGAGTCCACATTTATATTTTTATTTGGTGGGTAAAAGTGTTGAAGGTACAGCTCTCTGTTAAATAACACTTGTGCAAAACCTTTGTCTTGGTCAAATTATCAAAATGCTATGGGGCAAGCTCTTCTGTAATCAGACGTCTTAACATTTTTATTATTCAGACAAGAGTGGGCCATATGAGATATCAAATACGCATTAGGAATCTAGCACTTCAGGCTCTTATAATGGATGCTTACTAAAACCCAGTTGATCTCAGGCAACATGAGAAAGTGAAATCCTGTTCAGTGGTTGACTAGCCAATCTAATATAAAGAACTGTTTTGCTTCCTTACTACTGTGAGGTGCCAGCAGGAATAGGTATAGCACAACTATCAGTCGTCAATAAAAGGGAGGAGTTGAGTGCATAGTCAGAAGCATAGAGGATCAAGAATTCAATCAAAGGGGATTCAGGAAAGGCAGATGCTGATAGAGGTTGAGAGCAGGTGAACAAGAGCAAGCCCCGCATTCAGGAATGAGCAGTGCATTTTACTGTGAATCAGGGGCAGCTTCAGTAAGTATTGGCCAGCGATCATCAGAATGCGCCTCGTTACACAAAAGAGCCACTGAAGAATTTTTAGGGAGAACTGCCAAGCGGAGTGTAGACTTTTGCTAAGCAGCGAGTGTTTGGCTTATTCTCTTAGCCAAAAGGCGAAGCACAGAGAAAGGCCTTTGCAGCAATGTGCGCTTAATACCTAAGGGTGACTCCTCAAATAGAGTGCCTCAATATTCCTCACCAAAGCTTGCATCCAAAGGTGCAGAAGGCATTTCTACTCATGCACACCCAGGTTCCAGATATTTGCTGTTCCCCTTTCTCTGCTGCCCTTTTTCTTTGCCCTTGTGATAACCTACAAAATTCTTTGGGTCTTCAAACCTTCAGTATATCTTTTCTGCCTCTTACATCAGTGGTACCTTCACCACTGCTAGAAAGCTGCTTGTGTTACTGGTGCCAGTAGAAAATACATATCCATCAATGCCCCTGAAGTAGTTCCTATTTGCTGACCCTTTTCTTTTCTTCTCTAAAAAAGGTACTAGAATCGACTTTGCTAACTTCCTGTCCATTCTCACATTGATGACTTTCATTATGCCATGTTGGTAGAAAAGGGAATGAAAAGAAAGCCTCCACAGCCAATACACCCCCTGGCTCAGAATACTCTCCATTTGTTCTGCGGCCCCTGGTCTATTGACCTGGGAACTCTGAAAAAAGAGCCCTGTTTAAAATTTGAAATAGCGATTTCCCACCCCCTGTCTAAATGCTGACAGCAAAGCACCCCTCCCTGTCTTTCACTATAATTTTAAAATATCCCAATCGTTACGTTGTATAGGCTCCATATTTGTTATTGGGACTCATCAAGAGGTGAGGCTTACCATTAAAAGTTTTTTTTTAAAAAATTCAGTGCAGCTTGGATTATCCCAAGTTATTGATGTCAATTTATTAAAATGGAAAAAAGAAAATTCTGGCAGACTACATTCCTAAACCAGTTTGTATGATTTGTTTCTTGTATCGCCTTGTTTGACTGACAGTATTCTTCTTTCCTTCCTCCCTCTAGCTGGACTAGATATTGGACCCATCTCTGACGATCCTTCCTCTTTGCCTCCACCATGCATCAGCCAGACTGCTCGGCCATTGAGTGAAGAACAACTAGATGGAATCCTCAGCCCAGAACTGGACAAGATGGTCACAGATGGTAAATGTGTGTCTTGCATCACTGCCTTATGGGGATACCCAAGATTTTAGAAGGTTCCCATCTGCATGCATTCTTAGATGGGCTTTGTTCTTCCAACTCTTGAAATGAATGTGTTGCAATCTATTATAGGAAACGTAGCTAACATTGATGTTGCTTTTACTCTATCCAGGTGCAATTCTTGGTAAACTGTACAAGATTCCAGGTATGCTTTCTTGCTTTGCCTTACCCTTTCATTTATTTTTATATACCTGTTCTGCTTTTCTGTTGCACAAATAGGCAGAGGGATTTCCATTAAGAGATACAAATGTAATGAAATTAAAATAATACTGCAATATGTTTAAAACACACAGCTGTAACACTGAATAAAAACATAAGGGAAGGGGAATTCAGCTTTCCAAAGCAAGAAAAAGCAAGACAGATTTGTCTGGCATCTATAAGATGGCAGTGTTAGGTGAACTTCTCTGGAGAAGGAGGTCTGCAGATGGGACCGACTACAGAAAAGGCCTTTTGTCTGGTATCTCAGTACTTATGAACTTTGCAGTACACAGTCATATCCACATACTCACAAGCGGTGTTTTACAGAGCTGGAAGGAAAGGATGTTGAAGACTTGTTCACTGCTGTATTGAGTCCTGCAACCACTCAGTCTGCTCCTTTGCCACAACCCCCACCTCCGGCTCCACCACAGCTAGTACATTTGCACAATCAAGGTTTGTTTTTAATGTTTCTTCTTAGCTTTCCTTCAAAAACAGTATGGCAGTTTCCTCCATCTTGCAAAAAGGCAGAAGTAAATGGTATTTTTCAACTATAAAAACAAAACTTTCCATCCCAGTACTGAGAGATGTGTCTCTCTTGTTACACTGCCCAGATGCATGCCATGTTGTCTTTTGGAAAAAGATGCAGGTTAGAATGTCATTGCTTGCTCAGCAGATATAGACAGACAGGCATATTGACAGTGAGTTGTCTAGAAAGTGAATCCCTAATATGCTTTGATGGCACAGCGGGCCTTGGGTTATCATGCTTTTTTTGCTTAGCTGCTCTAATGTTATGGAGATAATGGAGAACACAGCACTAGACTTCCGGGTTAATGGGTTAGGGGAGACCACTGAACTGGAATTCTAACCAGCATTGGTTAACAAACTATAAAACTATTCCATCAACCTTTGAGAGGTTTCAAATGACATTTTGGTGGGCAAATTGTTTGAAGTTTTAGAACTTTTTAATGAACCTTGAAGGTGGTATTACTTACACGTGCTTGGCATTCTAAATCAAATGCCCAGTCACTATAATAACTTTTCCCTAGGCTAATTTTGAGTAGTATAAGGTTTAGATGATTTAAGCAGTAGCCACATAGACTATTTTTGCTTTCTTGTGATAGGTTCTTACATTAAAGGGACTTTGAGAAATAATAAGATTGCTCCAGAGTAGTATATCTCCCTAGTACAGTTTTAGTTTTAAAAACTCAACTTGGAAGAGTATACTATGGTACCTTTTAAGTCTGATGTCTCTTAAGTGGCCTATTGAGGTCAGGAAGAAATTTTTTTCCCCTTTAGATTTTGGGTTTTCCCCATTCCATTGAGGTTTCAGAGATGGCCACATCTAGAGACAGGATATCAGATGGGGAGAACAAGAGGTAAAGTGCTAAGAAAACTTTCTCTTGAAGGAAACTCAACAGATGAGTTTTGCTTTCATGCCTTAGGTCTGATTTTATCACATCTGAAGATGGGCAAGAACATTTTATGTGGCTGAACTGTTTGAAATATTGTGGTATTTTGTATCTTCAGATTTCACATTGCTTGCTTGTGCCATCTGGATGTGTTCTTTAAAACCTTCCCCTGGATTATGTTCCAGTGAGTTGTGAAGGATCTTGCTTTAGTACAGGGAATTGGACCATATGACTGGGTGGTCACTTCCAGCAGTACAGTTCTATCATAGCAGCTGAGACCTCCAAAATTATAGGACACTGCTGTACTGATCCACTCATCTGATACCTTGGCAGCCTTTAGTTATAAGTTGTAGGAAAGGGAGATCTGAGAAACAGACTGTGAAGGGACAGTCTGTTTGACAGTACGGAGAAGCGCAGAAGTTGTAATATGGAATCTGTCCATTGTTTTTGAGGATGTGGGTTCTTTTTTTTCATAGATGTACCTTCCATTGTTTAATAATCCTACCTAGAAAAGTCATGATACATGTTTCAATCAAAATAGCTGTTGTGTGTCTCTTTCAGAAACTGCATAGCTCACCTTATTGAATGCAAAACAATATAATATGAGAGGAAAAGTTATTTAGGGTGAAGAAGTCCCTGGGATGCATTCTCCTCACATGCTCTTTAAATTAGAAATAAAATTATATGTTATTATTACTCCGTGTTGTCCAAATAAGGTCACTACAAATGGTTTTAGTCTGCTACTGCAAGATATAAAACCAGAGTCTTATTGATGTAAAATGCTTGGGATGCTCCAAAGCAGTATGTGAAGTCTTTATCAGTATCATAAATTGCAATTACTTTTTCTGCTGTAGAGAATGGATAAAAGTAGAAATTGCCATTCAGATTTTCCCTTTTCCTTAAAGGGGAGAACGTGTTTTCAAGAGTTCCACTTATGAATGGTTTGATTGGACCAGCCCCACATCTCTCTCATACCCCATTGGTTCCTGGAGGTGGATTAGGCACTTTTTCTACTATAGCACAATCGTCATATACAGGTACCAGGTGAGTAAAACTAAGAAATATAATTTTTACCAAAAAAAAGTATTCTGTAACAACATTAATTTAATGCAGCATGTCATTAGGAAGATGTCTTTTTCCCCCTTTACCCAGCCTTTAGAACAGGGGTAGGGAACCTGCGGCTCTCCAGATGTTCAGGAACTACAATTCCCATCAGCCTCTGTCAGCATGGCCAATTGGCCATGCTGGTAGGGGCTGATGGGAATTGTAGTTCCTGAACATCTGGAGAGCCGCAGGTTCCCTACCCCTGCTTTAGAACAACTTAAATGCAAATTAATAAACCGGTTTCCCTTTCTCAGGGATAAGAATGCAACATTTAATGCAGTGATGAATGATACCACCAGTTCTTGGGTCCCATCTGCTGCCCCAATGGAAGGTGAGGGTGATACCATGTCTAATGCACAGAGGAGCACACTGAAATGGGAGAAAGAGGAAGCACTTGGTGAAATGGCAACAGTGGCACCTGTTTTGTACACAAATATCAATTTTCCAAACCTCAAAGAAGAGTTCCCAGGTATGTTGTAAATTGTAGGGTTAAGCACAGCTTTTCAAAGAGCCTGTGTGGTGTAGTGGTCAGAGTGTGAGACCCAAATTCTAACCTCCGCTTCACCACGGAAGCTTGTTGGGTGACCTTGAGCCAGTCACACCCGCTCAGCCTAGTCTATCTCACAAGGTGGTTATGGGGATAAAATGGGGGGAAGGAGAATCTGGCAAGTCACTTTGGGTCTTTACTGGTGAATGTATAGAATTCATAAAGAACAGAGAAGGTTGAGCTGTGCTTTCATGAGATGCCAAATCACTGCAAAATAACACATTCCCCTTTCCCCCCTGCAATCTCTTAGACTGGGCGACAAGAGTGAAGCAGATTGCTAAACTGTGGAGAAAAGCAAGCTCACAGGAAAGAGCTCCATATGTGGTAAAGAACACTTTCAACTTTTTTTTAATGGAGGAAAAGCTGTTCCATATGTAGCTTCTACTAAGTTGTCTTCAATTAATATAGGTTTTAAAACTGCTAAAACCCAAATTGGTTCAGCAAGGAATGTTTTTAAAACACAGTTTCTGGCCAGTTCTTGGAGATCTTTTCTTGTCTGGTTCTCTAAATTGCTACTAAGACCATTCCAACTTGGTAGGGACCAGATGCAGGTAGTTCCTTGTGACTTCTGTTTTGCATATCCAAAAACTTAACTTGTGATAACCTTTGAAAATCTTTAAGGGTGGTGTGATCTCTGGAGAAACAAGATCAAGGTTATCCATCAGAAATAAGTGCTTATAGCTGCTTTTAAATAATTAAAAGCTGCTCTATTTCTTATAGTGAATAACTGAAGCAAATGTCCATATTCTTTGGTTTATAATACTTTTTTCACTTCTTACATTGCTCAGCTTGATTTGGAATTTTGCCCAAATTCTCTTCAGCTAATGATGAACATGTTCTGCTGTTTCTTCATGCAAAACATCACAGGAATTCTAGTGTATAGCTCAATGCTTTTTGCCAATAATGCTTTTGTCCACCATGTAAATTACATTAAATGAACCCACCTTATATTACATCTTTATGGGGATCAGTAATTCCAGGTACCAGCAATTGATTTAGCTTCATATTTCATCTAGATAATTGAATCTGATGAATTATTTGGTATTTTTGTGGGAACTATAGTTAGATGCATTGCTTGTATTTATCCATCATAAACTTGACGAATGGCATGTATGTATCTCTCTTTTCTTTAACAGCAAAAAGCCAGAGATAATAGAGCTGCGCTGCGAATCAACAAAGTTCAGATGTCAAATGATTCCATGAAAAGGCCACAGCCACAGGATAGCATTGATCCAAGCTCTCGTATCGACTCTGAACTCTTTAAGGACCCATTAAAACAGAGGGAGTCTGAGCACGAGCAAGAATGGAAATTTAGACAGGTGAGCTGTATTTGGTTTTCCTTCCCCCCTCCCCCCATCTACTATAGCTGCAGAAAAAGCTTTGGTTGGTTGCTAAAAATGGGGGGGGGGGGGAGAGTATCTGTATGCGCATGTGCACGCGCACCATCAAGTCCCAGTTGACTTATGGTGACTCTGTAGGGTTTTCAAGGCAGGAGATGTTTGGAGATGGTTCTTTTGCCTTTATTCATCTAGCTGTATGTCTAAATAATTCGATTGTAGAAACCTCTGGCCCTTGTTCTGAGTAATGTCAGATTTTTAGAAAAGATATTTAAATTTCCTTTTGGGTTTAATGCCTTTCTTTTATTTTAATTTGTCCATAGCTGTAATAGTATTTTTTCTTTCTTTTCTGAAACAGCAAATGCGTCAGAAAAGTAAGCAGCAAGCTAAAATTGAAGCAACTCAGAAACTTGAGCAAGTGAAAAATGAGCAGCAGCAACTCCAGCAACAACTTGGGTCACAACAGCTTTTGAACCAGTCAGGTTCAGATACACCTAGCAGTGGGATACAGAGTCCCTTAACGCCTCAGGCTGGCAATGAAAGCATGTCTCCTGCGCAACAGACATTCCACAAAGACTTATTTACAAAACCATTGCCTGGCACCCCTACTTCCATCCCTTCCGATATATTTCTAAAACCACAACCGCCTCCTCCGCATGCGACAACAAGCAGAATGCCTGTTCAGGATTCACATTCTCAGTCTTCTTCACAACAGATTCTTCCTCCTAGCTCCTCTAACACCAGACCACCTTCTCCAGTTGACCCATATGCAAAAATGGTGGGAACGCCCAGGCCACCACCTGTTAACCAAAATCAGAATTTTGTCAGGAGGAATTCTGTTACATCAGTAGATATCCGTCCACCCCCATCACCCATATCCAGGCCAGCTCAGGTATCTGAGTCAACAGGAAGCCGGCCATCACCAGTCAGAGATTCATGTTCTTTGTCTCCAGTCAGCAGTGACCCTTATGCAAAACCTCCAGATACACCCAGGCCTATAGTGGCAGTAGAACCATTCTCCAAACCTTTGGGGCTACCAAGATCACCTCTAATTTCAGAGCAACCAGGGAAACCTCCTTTAACAGCAGCAAACAATGATCCATTCACAAAACCACCTGTTAGAACAGATGCATTTCAGAGGCCTCGAATGTCTCCTACTGATTCATATGTACGGCCACCGTTGTCTCCCACTTCTGTTGTTGAGGGCAGTCCAGGCACATTTAAAACTCCAATGCGCCCTCCTCAGTCCCCACAAGACCCTTATGCTTCGATGCCATCAACTCCGAGACGTATGAGTGTGGATCCCTATGAACGGCCTGTGTTGACGCCAAGGCCTATGGATAGCTTTTCGCACAATCCATCTACTGAATTATATAGTCAGCCCACTCTGGCATCCCACACAGCAATAAAAGAGACCTTTGTCCATCCTCAAAGAGTAATACGAAACCAGAGTGATTCTTTTGCTCAGTCTGGAACTATTTTAAGGGGAGCTCCTCAGGACCCTTATGCCCAGCCTCCAGGTACTCCACATCCCATTTCAGACCCTTACGCCCAACCTCCGGGTACTCCGCGCCCAGTCTCTGACCCTTATGCCCAACCTCCGGGTACTCCACGCCCAATCTCGGACCCTTATGCCCAACCTCCGGGTACTCCGCGCCCAGTCTCAGACCCTTATGCCCAACCTCCGGGTACTCCACGCCCAATCTCGGACCCTTATGCCCAACCTCCGGGTACTCCGCGCCCAGTCTCGGACCCTTATGCCCAACCTCCGGGTACTCCGCGCCCAGTCTCGGACCCTTACGCTCAACCTCCGGGTACTCCGCGCCCAGTCTCGGACCCTTACGCTCAACCTCCGGGTACTCCGCGCCCAGTCTCGGACCCTTACGCTCAACCTCCGGGTACTTCGCGCCCAGTCTTGGACCCTTACGCTCAGCCTCCGGGTACTCCTCGACCCTCTGCAGTTGATCCATATATGCATCAACCACCTACCCCAAGACCTGCACAGGCAGCAGACTTATTTGCTCAGGTTTCAGCTAATCAAAGGCATTCTGACCCTTATGCCCAGCCTCCAGGTACACCAAGACCGGTTAGTAATGATCCATATTCCCAGCCACCAGCAACCCCAAGGCCTGGAATATCAGAAGCTTACAATAGACCAGCTGCAATGCCAAATCGAGATCCTTATATACAGGTGTCACAGAGTAGGACTTTACCTGGGACTTTTGTAAGGCCATCTGATCCATGTATTCAGCCTCCAAGAACATCAGGATCTACTGTGACAGATTCTTTTAGCCTTGCTCCAAATGCACCATCATGTGACCCTTATGATCAGCCTCCTGGAACTCCAAGGCCTCAGCCAGAAAACTTTGGAACTTCTCAGCTTCCCCATGATGTTGTAGATCAACCAAGATCTGGATCTGAGGGGAACTTCAATGCATCTGCAAACTCTTCCATGAGCTCACAGGGGCAACAGTTTCCCCAGACCTCTCAAGTTCCTGGTCCAGCACCAACAACAGGAGCAACAAACACACAGAGCCCAATGTCTCAGGTAGATGCAGAGAAACTAAGACAGGTGTGTTGGATAATGTGCTGCTGAAACTTTGAGATGCGATAGTTGAAAGATTAGTTGCTTTTAGAAATGTTGCAATTCTACTCTCTCAGAAATAACTTCTACTGGATGTGAAACACACAGCTGTAGCTTCTACAGTAGCAGATTTGCTGTCCTCTTACTAGTATCTTAGTTATTTAAATGCTGCTTCTTTTGGTTGAACACAGGCCTTTGAGGTGGCTTTCAATAGGAAAAGACTGTTGCAACAAACATAGGAAGATTTTTTTAAAAGCATTGGTGACTATTATGAAGGCAGATTCTCTCTCCTATCCAGATTCACATTCAGAGACCTTTATTAGGCATATACAACATAGGGACAAAGAAGAGTAAATCCAGTAAAGAACACTGAAAATAATGTGAACAGAAGCCAAGGGAACCTAGTTCAAATGGCACAGCAAAAATTTGGCTATGGTTTCAGATATTTTGAACTCAGGATTGTTGGGCAAAAAAGTCATCTTTGCATTGATAGGAAGATCTGAGAACCCACCGTGGTTAAGGCAGAGAAGTCGGGATCTCTCCTATCCTCTGTGATGGCAATAGTTCTTGCCTCCGAAATGTGCTATTCAGCAACCAAGTAGCACCAGATGTTCTTTGTCTGAGGGAAGCAAGACTATACTTCTTCCAAATTGGACAGGGAGTCTGTGGTTCCTGCAGTAGTGAAGAATGAGGGAACTTTGGGGATATAATGATATGAACCGTCCTCTCCCCAGTATCATGTCATTTGCTGGAAGTAATACATGGACATTTTTTGAGCCACTGCATATGTAATTGAGAGCTATTTAAGAGACTGGGGTCTGGGCATGAGATTCTTCATCTCTCCTAATCACATCTCCCTAATCAGTTAGGGAACACTTTGCTACCTATAGTAACATGGATAAGAATCGCTGTGCTCTGTAATCAGAATTCTTAACCAGCTTAAAATGTTAATCAAAGGGGGAGCCTAGATAGCCTTAATCATAGTTTTTGCCACTGGATTCTGATACTGTGGTTAGGGGAAGGAGATTGGAGGTGGGTGGGTTTGGAAGGAGTGAGGCTCCTAGTGATCCTTGCTTCTGTATACCTGCATGGTCCTCAGAGATAGCACTTGGGAGAAGTTCATTCCTTAGGTTAACATGATCAATTATTCCATTTCAGCGCCAGAAATTACGTGAAATTATTCTGCAGCAGCAACAACAAAAGAAGAATGCAGCACGTCAAGAGAAAGCATCACAGCAGGCTACCACACCCCATACAGCCCCTGTTCAGCAGTGGCAACAAGAAAATCTGAACCAGGTTTTCAACCGGCCTCCTCCGCCCTACCCTGGCAACATTCGGTCATCCATGGTCCCACCTGTTGGCTTAAGGTTCCCGGGGTTTGCTGTTGATGGACAGTTTAATAGACCCCAGTTTCTAGGAGATCTGGGTGGCATGGGAGTGAGGCCTCATGCAATTAGGTATGCTTCTTGGTCTTTTTAATCATAAAATAAAGTTTAATGAAGTAATGAGTTTTTAAAAATCAGGATTCTTTTGGCATTGTTAGCATGTCAACCAGAATCATTGGAATGAATTAGCATATTCATTGACAGTTTTGTTATTAATTAAACATTTTATATGTAATGATACTTTGATAATTTTTTTTAATTTTTTTAACTTTAGTTTAATGTCAGTTACAGTGTCTGTGAAAATGTGGTTCAAAATTATCTCTGTAGAATCCAGTGAAATGTATTAAAGTCTGTACTCATAAAATTGGGCCCAAACCATGGGGTTGGAACAAATTGTCTTCCTATGTAAAAAGTCCCATTGTTTTTGATCAACCCATAATTCCTCAAAGCTGAAGCTGTTACTTCATCAAACTAAATTCGCTAAAACAGGTTTTTTTAAACATAATCTCCAACATTATAAATATGACCCTTAGGGGATGGGGCGGTTTACAAATATAATAAATAAATAAATAAATAAAATATATCACTTTATTATTACAATTGTGAAGATTTTAGACTCCTGTCAACCCAACAGCAGGAGCATCAAATTTCCCTATCACTAAATGATACTCTTCTGCTGGGTAACTTCCAGCTTTTGCCTCTGAAAAGTTGAGTGCACAAGTCTTCAAGTAGGAAGTCCTTGCCATCTGTCAGGAAGAGATCCGAAAGAGAGCCTTAATTTTAGACTTTCTTTCATGAATAGATAAATTCTGTTAAATAAAAGACATGACAAGATACATTGGAATATGTTTGTTACGGGTCAGATCCAAAGTCCATCCAGTCCAACATTCTGCGTCCACCAATAGCCAACAAACGTTGTTTATTATGTTAAGTACGTTGCAGTAGACCATCTAAGTCAACAAAAGGCTTCTTTTTACCTTTTCCAGATTTGGTTTTTCTGGAGGTGGCCGTGGTCCTCCACCATGTCAAGAACGTTTCCTTGGTCCTTCACAACAAATGCAACGTCCTCCAGTTCCACCCCAACTAAGAAGATCCATGCCTATAGATTTGCCTAGATTACCAAACAAACCACAAATGGGTAACCCTATTGGACTGTCTCAGCATTTCCTACCACAAGGAATTCAGGTTCAGCAACATAACATAATGGGTCAGGCATTTATTGAACTGTGTCACAGAGCACCCGATAGCAGACCAAGGCTTCCTTTTAATTCCTCATCAGCTAGTGCTGCTATGAACATGGTTCCCCAGCACCAACAACGTGCAGGGTTTGTACCTCGGCAGGACTGTCAAGGCTCAAGACAACTGGAGCCTGCAAGACACAACCCTCAAAGCTTAAACAATCCATTGCATGTGTCCACGGGCTTGGAACATTTACCACCCTCTCATCAAGGTCCCGTGAATCCTCGTTCTGTGCTAGTCATGTGCCCTCTAAATCATCCATCAGTTAATGAGGCCTTTTCAGGAGCTCCTTTGCCAGCATCAGCATCTGCTGGGGCATCAGGTGGTTTACAGATTTCAAACCAGCACACTGATGGATTAGAAGAAAAGCTTGATCCTGATGATCCCGCTGTGAAAGATTTAGATGTCAAAGACTTGGATGGTGTGGAGGTTAAGGATTTAGTTGATGAAGATCTTGAAAATCTAAATCTGGACCCAGAGGATGGAAAAGGAGATGAGCTGGACACATTAGATAACCTTGAAACTAACGATCGCCACCTTGATGACCTCCTAAGATCAGGAGAGTTTGACATAATTGCTTACACTGATCCAGAACTCGATTTAGGTGACAAAAAGAGTATGTTTAATGAGGAGCTGGATCTCAGTGTTCCTATAGATGACATACAGGGCAAAGGAGACAGTGCTCATCAGAAGCTTCAAGATAATAAAGCTGCAGTTCCTTCAGACTTGCTTGCTCTTCAGAAAAAACCCGTCAAGGTTACTGAGATTAAAACAGAAGTGCTCTCTCCAAGTACATTGGAGGAAATGAAAACTGAACATGAAAAAGGTGATGGGAATGCAGCATCTTCAAGCAATTCACTTACTGCTGAAACAGAATTGCTCGATGGAGAGAAAAAGTCAACGTTCCTTTGTAATGTGGAGCTGCCAGACAAGCCAAGCACTAATGAAGAAGCCACTGTGTCTAGTCCAGGTGCTATCCAGGGCCCTGCTCTACCACCTGCTCAAAGTATAACAAGCCCTCATAATATTTCTGGATCTACTCCAGTTCTTACAAGTTTGCTAGCTAATGAGAGTTCAGACAGCTCTGACACCAGGCCCCTGAACTCTCCACCTCACTCTTTGCCAGCAGCACAAACCAACTCCATTTCAAGTATTCCACAGACTTTAATGGCACCTGCTGGTCAGACCATAGAAAATGCAGTACCTCCTAATGTGAACATGGTTCCACAGATAAGCCATAATTTCTCTCAAGGGACCACAGTGAATCCGGCCTTCATCCCTGGCCAACCAGTTAACCATAACTTGGGGACAGGGCACTCTGGGAATCAAACTGTGCCTGTTGTGAATTGTCCTGGTGCCAGTGGTCTGCCTACTTCCCAGCAAATGATGCTTCCTCAGACTTTGGCCCAGCAGCAAAACCGAGAGCGGCCTCTTCTGCTAGAGGAACAGCCTCTTCTGCTGCAGGACCTGCTGGATCAAGAGAGGCAAGAGCAGCAGCAGCAGCGACAGATGCAGGCCATGATTCGCCAGCGTTCAGAGCCATTTTTCCCCAACATCGGTAGGTTTTGCTATAGTTATTTGTGGTCTGATATGCATAGGAAACTGCCAATGTCTGTCAGTTCCACTAATTGATCCAATGCAATATTTCTATGCTACCCATGTAGAGGAAATGGAGGATGAAAGTTGGAAGGCTGGTCAGGGCAGGAGCAGGGTTTCTGCCCTTGCAGAAAATGGTGTGTGAAGGCTCATACTTTGTGGCTCTCCCCAATGGATGGATGAGCATTATGTTCTAAGCAGACATGTGAATGGTCGATGTGATCAGCATGCTTGGCCAGTCCCCAACCTTGAAGCCAAATTTCCTAACTTGCTGGGAAAGGGTCGGGTATTAATTAATCAAATAAATAAATAAACATCTTAACCTTACAGATTGGGATGTCCGTCATTGCTTCTTTTCTCTCATCTTTGTTGCTGCCACTTGAAATAGGAGAAGAGGAACATTGTCAGCCTAAGGAGAGAGAGATGGGAAGGTGTGGGGGGCAGAGAGGGAGGGAGGGAGGGCAGAAACAAGTCCACCTCTCTGCCACTCCTCTCCATCATGAATTTTTGCATAGCTCCTCTTGGATATCTTAATCTTATATTTGCTAGATTATGTGTAGACACAATTTTAAGGTATTTAATGATAGTACACAAGCTTCATTCCAGGCTCATATGAACCAGCATGCTCTGTAGATATGCCGAAAATAAATCATGGGTTAAATTTTTGCCTCGCTGTGGCCTCAAAAGAACAAAAGTTCCCTGCTTTAAGGAGATCTGTCGAAATCCTGTGTTTACTCAACTGGAGCAAACCTGCAGATTTCAGGTTACAGACTGAACTGGCAGTTGGGAGAGGCAGTGGGACCAGCTCAGTCAAAATCCGGTAATAAGAAGCACAGGAGAGGTGGGGAGGCTGAAAACCTCCATGTAAATATGCATCAGAAAAGCACTTGACATTTTCCATTATCAGGCACCACCTCTCCCCATCTCTTTCTCCGTGGCAGCATGGTTCGTCTCCTTGGGAGTGGGATATCATGGTTCTGGCGCATGCTCAACCCTCCCATTAAGAGGAACTGGCACTTCATCAGTGCTGCTCTGTGCAAAAGTTTGCTTTGCTGTGATTCCAGTCAGCATCCCACCATTTGATAGATTAGCCCTGTCCTATTGTCATGTGAATCCCATTCTTGTTATGGCAGTTTCCTAAAGAACTGTTTAGTAACCGCTTAAGTGGTCTGAAAAATTGGAAGCTCGTGGCACAGGGTTTTTTTTGTTGCAGTTGCATAATATTTTTTTAGAAAGTCTTAGTTCTAAGTGAATGAACTGATTTTGTACAAGCAGGGTTTTGTGTAAGTTAAATATTTTGCAGATTTGACAACTCTCAAACTCTTGTTTCATAGATTTTGATGCAATCACTGATCCTATCATGAAAGCCAAAATGGTAGCATTGAAAGGGATTAATAAAGTCATGGCACAGAACAATATGGGAATGCCTCCAATGGTTATAAACAGGTAGGAACAACAAACAAAATAATAATAATAATAGGGGACATGGAATAATGGAAACCAATAGCAGTTGATTTTCTTGAGTTGGGAGGGAGCCATGGAGACCTTATGGATTAGTTAGGAAGAGGAGATGACAGCATTGACACCCCTGGGCCTTATTAGGAATTTTTCCATATTGGGAATTAGGAATCCATATTTTCCATAATAGGAATATGGAATTTTTCCATATTAGGGAGGGGCAAGCCGCTGGGGGTGGAAAGAAGGTGTGGCTGGGTAGGGCTTTTTATATCACAATGCTATCAGTTTCAAAAGTAAAATTAATTAAGTAACAGTCTGATGTTGCCAGCGGCCTTCCTGTTTGCTAGAGTGTTTGAAGAAGGGTTGAGTGGTAGGTATATTTTAAGGTTGGGTTTTTTTTGAGATTTGGTGTTTTATTTCAGTTTTTGAAAATGTTTTTAACTATTATTGTAAGCCTTAAAGGCAAGATATAAATATTTGAATATATGGAAGTAAGTAAAACATTCATAGCTATAAATCAGTCATATACAGTGGCTGCTTCTGCCTTTTCTTTTGCGCCACTCACCTTCTTTGTTCCTGCACTTTTTTTCTGAGGTTGGCAAAATAGGTGAGGAGGTCACAAGTCAAGGGGCGGATAGTAATGCCAGATAAATAGAGACTAAAAGGTCATGATAACTTACTGTCATTCTCTCTCAAGATTGCTGGGTGGGATGTGCCCATAATCAACTTTAAAAAGAAAATTAAAAACGGTCCCAGAATGGTGGAAACCCCTGACAGTGGCAGGGAAGGACGAAGGATGCAAGGAGACGTCAAACTTGTCTTGCTCATTTTATATCCCGTACATGAGTTGTAAAAGAAATTGAAATCTTGGTTTTCTATTGCATATTTGTAGATTTGCCTTTCTGGGTCAGTCGGTGGCAGGAACACAGAGTGGTGAAGGCCAGAATGTAGTACAGCAAGCAATTACGCAGGTAATGGAAGCTGTCTAAATGTCTCTGTCAAGTGGCTTAATTTTTCTTAACTGGAATCGTAACCCATGAGCCAGTGCAGGGTAGCAGACGGCGTGCTGGGGCACCTGGGTCAAATTGTTCATGTACTCATTGGGAGCCAGCATGGGTTAGTGTTTACCTCACAAGATATCAGTTGTGTGAAGAGGAAGAGAAAGGAGTTTGTGAGCTGCTTTGAGACTCCTTACAGAGGAGAAAGGGAAGGGACGATTATAAATCCAAACTCTTCTTTTTCTTGGGTAACTTCAGAAAAATACCATCCTCGGTTCCTAGAGGTCGAGTGTTGCCTATGATAGCAGTCCCACAGGTCAAGCAGCAGCTTCTAAAGGTTGCGGCTGGAGCTATACTTGCCATCTACAAATGTTTATACAATCTCAGCAGCCTTGCCCATGGGCTCGTATCCAAATGTAGAAGCCTGTTACTTGTTGCAGGCTTGCCACTAGATTCATCATGCTGATCTGAACAGGCCCTGGGTAGCCTGATCTCCCGAAGCTAAGCAGGGTCAGCCTTGATTAGTATTTGGATGTGTGACCTCCAAGGAACACCAGAACTGTGACACAGGCAGGCAATGATAAATCACCTCCAAATGTCTCTTGCCATGAAAACCCCACCAGCAGTAGCCATAAATCAGCTGTGACTTGACAGCACGCACAAAAAAATCCAACCTTGCTTCATCTGATCAACTATAAATTAGAGTTGCATTACCACATTATAATATTGTTTCTTTCTTTAAAGGATGGAAACCTAGCACCTCAGATTTCTAGACCAAACCCTCCAAATTTTGGTCCTGGTTTTGTAAGTAAGTATATGAGTTAAATTTCTTCTGTGTGATCATGGCTTTCTACACAAAAACATATCCATGTGTATTTTTATTTTTCAAAATATATGAATTTTTTGTTTTTTTACAGTCCACTGATTCTCTGGCATTCACTTTTCAGATAGATCATAATTCAAACAAAATAACTGAGACATTCTGAACCAATTCATAATCAGTGTTTGAAACATGACACACCACAGAAGACAGAATGCTGTATAAAACACATAGAAGAAAAAATAATTTTATGGAACCATTGTAGATCCGTTTATGTTGCTTTGAAAGGGAAAGATTAGTTTGAACCAAATTTGATTTTTTTTGATGATGCCAAACAAATTTTATCTAAAATTTAAGAGCTTCCACATGGGAGAAATGATGGAGCAGGGTATCAAATAAAAATGTTTAATTAGCATTGAATTTTAAAAATTTTGTTCAGAAAATCTTATGTATATTTTGCACTTCTGCTGTGAAATAGATCAACTCAAGAAGTATGTCACTGGAGATAAGAACTGAATAAAACAGTCCAGTATCTAAGAATATATTCAAAATCTTCATTATTTGACAACAAAGAAAACTCAAGTAAATGAATGTTACGTTGATTAACTCAAGCTATAGCATCCTACATGGTATCATAGGGAGTTATAAAACAATAAATAATTTGTGTTTCTCCAGACAAGATCAAAAAGTCGTCATAGCTTTTATTTTATGGAGTTGTCCAGTTGTGGTAAAAATGTGGAGCAA
Source organism: Sphaerodactylus townsendi (assembly GCF_021028975.2). Lineage (NCBI taxonomy): Eukaryota > Metazoa > Chordata > Lepidosauria > Squamata > Sphaerodactylidae > Sphaerodactylus > Sphaerodactylus townsendi. Next base: position 70,049,812 of record NC_059435.1, read on the forward strand.
ATTGTTGAGAAAATATTTTTTATTATTTCATTTAGATCCATTACTTTTCCTTTCAATTTGAACTAATGAAATAAGGTGATTATCAGCAGTTACTTACAGAACTACTGATAGAATTTTAATGTAAAATTGTAACGATAGAAAAGTGGTAAAAGTGAAATAACAATTCAAAACTGGACTCGTTTTACTAGTCATTTGCAAAATGCAGCTTTCACTTCCATATCTTAAGCATTCAGTTAATTACACATACAGTTTTTCCTGTAGCAAAGCAAAAAAGGCTTGTGTAGCTTAGTCACAGTTTCAAAATGATGGCACTGATCCTTGATCAAGCTAAAGAAAAGGGTGAGGTTACTAGTATGATCTTATATAAGAGATTTTGTGCATATATAATGAACAGTGTTCTACATTTCTCTTTTCAGTTTTTTAATTTTAAGTCTGTAGCAAAAACAAGCAAATGATAATGCTATGAGAGTCCTTGGAAAATGAGGCTGTTTGGAAACTTTGAATGATGTGTATCTAAGACCCCTGGTACAAAATGGCTGCACAACTGAGAAAGAAAACTTTTTAAACAATTTAAATCCTTTAAAAAATATTGTTTTATATTTGTCCACCTCAGATGATTCACACAGAAAGCAATATGAAGAATGGCTGCAAGAAACACAGCAACTGCTTCAAATGCAGCAGAAATTCCTTGAAGACCAAATTGGAGCACACAGGAAATCAAAAAAAGCGCTTTCTGCAAAGCAGCGTACTGCAAAAAAAGCTGGCCGAGAATTTCCTGAGGAAGATGCAGAGCAGCTTAAGCATATTACGGAGCAGCAGAGTATGGTTCAAAAGCAGCTGGAACAGGTAATGGGGGTGGGTTTGGCAGAAAGCAGGTGAACTCTATTGTTCCTAAATAGATTGTGTTACAACAGCAGTGATTTTTTTAAATGATAGAAGTGGTGGTAAAGGAAGCAGTACACCCGGGTATAGGATTCAGACTACTGTGTAAAGACATTGGGCATTCTTGCATATCTTGTATGCCACAAACAACAAAGATTTATATGTCATAGAAACTAATATTCTCCAGCTTTTGAGCTGGGCAAAGGGCTAAAGTAGACTTTAGTGTTTATACCCAAATATTTTGATTAAATATCTTTTCCTGTTTTTTTTTCATATTTCTGCAACTTGACGAATAGAAAGCAGTGCCCCTATGACAGTGGTGGCGAACCTATGGCATGAGTGCCAGAAGTGGCACTCAGAGCCCTCTCTGTGGGCATGGGCAAACAGAGTCGCCCCCACCACCCCACACACACATATCTAGGCTGGCCTGGCCCGCTGGGCTCGATTATTAGAATTAAACCTAACACCTAGTTTTGGGAAAGCAGTGTAGGTAACCCTGTTAAGCACTGTTAAACCCCACTGATTTTCATGTGAAGAACTAAAGCACGATCCTTTACCAGGGAGTAAGCTCGGCAATGGGGCTTGCTTCTGAGCAGGGGTCCCCAAACTACGGCCCGGGGGCCAAATCAGGCCCCCGGAAGACATTTATCCGGCCCACTGGGCAGAAGCGGATCTCCCCCTTCTCTATCTCCTTTTCCCCAGGTTTACAAACAGCATTAAGCGCGGGCGACTTGCTGCTCATTCCAAGCGGCCGGAGGGGACCATACCAATGCAGCAAGGGGGGAGAGAGAGAAAGGCGGAAGAGCTGCCTTTCTCCTCCTCCCCCCCTTGTCGCATGGTCCCCTCCGGCCGCTTAGAATGAGCGAGTAAGCCCAGCGTGAGGCTGTTTGTAAACCCGGGGGTCAGGGTGTCAAACTCCAGGCGGCCCCTGGAGCTTGGCACCCCGACCCCCAGGTTTACAAACAGCCTCAAGCGTGGGCGACTCGCTGCTCATTCCAAGCGGCCGGAGGGGACCGTACCAATGCGGCAAAGGGGGGAGAGAGAAAGGCGGAGCTTCAGGGCCGGATTGGAAGGGGACCGCGGGGTGGGGGGCTCGGCCAGGGGCGGGTCGAGGGCGGATGGATGCCCCCCCCCCGCGGGCGGCACTTGGTCCGGCCCCCAGCTGGGCTCTGGCCATGCGTGAACTGGCCCCCTGTTTAAAAAGTTTTGGGACCCCTGCTTCTGAGTAAACCCTCCAACTACCACCAAGCTTACTCCTGAGTAACGCACACCTCGGAGCCAACTGTTTTTTCTAAACTAAAACCTCAGTATTCAGGTTAAATTGCCGTATTGGCACTTTGCGATAAATAAGCGGGTTTTGGGTTGCAATTTGGGCACTCGGTCTCGAAAAGGTTTGCCATCACTGCCCTATGAAATATCCCTTAATGACAATTTTACATTGTAGATCCGAAAGCAACAAAAGGAACACACCGAACTCATTGAAGAATACCGAATAAAGCAGCAACAGGGTGGCATGGGCCCTCACGCCATGGTACCCGGCATGCCATCTCAGCCTCCAATGGTCCCGGGAGGATCACCACCAGCAATGGGTCAACAAAGCTTCCCAATGGTACCACAACAGCTTCAGCATCCACAGCATCCAGGCGGTGTTCCTGGGCAACCGAACCAACCTCGGATGCCCAGTTTGCCTGGTTGGCAACCTCCCAACACTGGCCCAACGCACATCCCCCACAATGCACCAAGACTGCAGCCTCCACTGACACAGTTGCCAGTGAATACTGTGACGCCCACTCCTGTCTCAGCTCCCAGTGCAAGTGTGCAGTCAGGGCCAGCACCTCATGTAGAGTTCGATGACAATAATCCATTCAGCGAAAGCTTCCAGGAGCGAGAACGAAAGGAGCGTTTGCGAGAACAGCAGGAAAGGCAGCGGATTCAGCTGATGCAAGAGGTGGATCGGCAAAGAGCTTTACAGCAGAGAATGGAAATGGAGCAACATGGCACGATGGGCTCAGCATTAAATGCTAGGCCTTCCTTGTCCCAAGCGCCGTTCTTCAATACTGACCTGCCGTGTGATTTCATGCAACCCCCACGGCCCCTTCAGCAGTCTCCACAGCAGCAGCAGAAAATGGGGCACATTTTGCAGCAAGGACCATCAAACTCTGCATCTGCCCCCAACTTTCTCCTATGTGGTGAGCAACAACCTGTGGGATCTTCCCCTTTTGGACCTGATCCACCCCTTGCTCCAGATGGCAGTCCCACTTTCCCTGCTGTTAAACAATCCCATGGAGGTATCTCTGGAGTCGGATTTAGTCAGTATCAAGTGAGACCTCAGTTTGCCCCTGGCTTGCCTGCTTCTTCTCCAGTAGCTGGTACTGGCTCCCCTTGTGGTCAGGACAGCACCCTGGCCCATGGAACCAACTGTCCTGGAGCAAGTCAGTCTCTCATTCAGCTCTATTCTGATATCATCCCAGAGGAGAAAGGCAAAAAGAAAAGAACGAGGAAAAAGAAAAAAGAGGATGATGCTGAATCAATAAATACCCCATCAACACCACACTCAGATACAGCAGGGCCGCCAGTGCCAGTTGTTTCAGATTCCATCTCCACCCTGACAGTTAGCACGCCTGGTGAACTTTCACGCCATCCAGGGGAGGTGGAGGCAGAAGAGCTGCCAGGTTCATCACCTCCAATTGCTGCCAAGAGCCAGTCTTCCTTAGAACTGAAAGGTCAGCTCTCCAGTAGTGATTTGCCACAAAACAAATTGCCTGAGCAATCAGGTATAAAGCCAGAAAGAGACAAGGTCAAGACTGATGCTTCTGGGAGCACTCAGGAAATTAGACAGGAAAAGACAGAAGCTGATCAGTGCCCTGGTCAAGCTGAGCCTAAGATAGAGAATCAAAGTGGCATTAAAGTAGAAGAGGATAAAGCTTCAGCTCAGCCTGCCCCTTCTTCCGAGGGTCAGGCGCAACCCACCAGCATCCCAGCAGCAAAAGGGGAATCGGGGAACGAACTCCTCAAACACTTGCTGAAGAACAAAAAATCTGCCACTCTTCTCAATTCGAAATCAAAAAGCAGCTTCCCGTCAGAAGAGAGTACTGAGGAGAACAAATTCATGGAAAAACATGACCCAGTTGAAGGCAGCATGGTAAGCACATTATTTTTTATTAACATCCAGACTCTCTCAGCATTGAACATTTTTAACAGCATAATGACCAATGTATTGTGTTGATTCTTTATTAAATGACTGATGTCTAAGAGAAATTTCTCCTCTTTCAAAAAATCTGAGGATGTCAGCTGTGCTCCAGATGGAGTAAGAAGGGCTTTGACATCCTTCAGGGCTCACCACTTGAAGCCGGAAGTAAAGAAGCGTGACAGGCCCATACGAAAAAGCGTGACCCTGAGCCTATGAGCCCCTTGGCAAACTCATGTAGGGTTTGAATACATCGTTCCAGCAGCTGATCCTCTCTTGCTGGAGGAGCCACTTCTTTCCTTCTCCTAGCCATTCTACTTAGGTTTTATTACAATTTCAAATTCTGCTGTGCCTGTATAACTTGGGATTGACTAAAATTAAGTGAAACATATTGGGGCCGGGGAAGATAAATGTATAAATGGGTTAGATCTACACTAAATTTTCCATCAGTAGAATGGAACTTTCTTGCCTTGCTCCTTGCAGCCCACTTACCTTCACAAAAAGCTACGTCTGGGGGACAGACATGGGGAGCCACAGCGGGGAGGAGTAAACAGTGACAATTGACTCTAGTCTCGATCCAACCCTGTGTTTTTATTTTGCCACTTTGTTATCACACACTATTGTTTAGGCTGACGGAAACAAGATAATTGTCTGATTAAATCAGATTATGGTCTCTCTCATCCAGAGTTCTGTTGGCAACAGATGCCTCTGGAAACTTACAACAAAACAATACAGATGATGGCCATCACCTGTGGTGTGCTAGGAATCTGATACACTGCCACTAAATATGGAGGTTCTGTTCAGTTATCCAGGCCTCCCACCATCTGCCAGTGCAGCTTTTTTTAGCAATGGCGAAATATGTATTGTTGAAGACTTTCACGGCCAAAATCAGTGCACTGTTGTAGGTTCTCCAGGCTGTGTGGCTGTGGTCTGGTAGTTTTTGCTCCTGGCGTTTTGCCTGCATCTATTGGTATCATTTTTAGAAGCATGTCATGGTGACATGTGTTTCTTTCTGTGGCACAGAGAAATGGTGAAATATGGTCTGGAGCAGCAGTACCAGGCAGTAACCTTGCTGTTGATTCTGCCCTAGTTAAAGTTCCCAGATAGTATTCAAAAGATGTCATGTAGTTAATTGAATCTGGATGTGATCAAAACATGGATAACTGGGCAAATCTTTCTGATTCAAGAAGTGGGATACAGCTGGCAAAAAAAAAACCCTGAATAGTTTTAAGAACACTACACAGCACACATGAGACCGGAATGTTCCTCTGCAGCACCACTTGTAATAAAGGTTTCATGTGGAGTGAGGCTGTCTTCTCAGTTCAGTGCACTCTTTAGTTGTGCTTGAACAATCATGTAATGAAAGGAGCACCAGTCTTTGCTGACCTCTGTGACTTCACTGACATTTTGAGAAATGAATGATAGTCATAAAACCTTTGCATATTGAGTCATGGACCCCCAAAGCATTTCTCCACATAAGAAAGTCTTCATCCATTTTTTCTTCTGTAGTCTTTTGCTGGCTTGGGCAGGAAGTTTATCACCAGAGGTGAAGATTTGTTTGAGGAGCCTGTGACCATTCATGGGGGTGAAGGAGAAGCCCCTTCTGCAAGGGCAGCTTCAGAAACTCCCCCCCCTCCCCCCAAGATCTATTCGTAAATTGCAACTTCAGGCTGAGAAACAGCCTGATGGGCAAAGAGAATGGAAAGAGGAAGGAAAGTTGGGATTGGCTCTTCATGGTCACATTGTTTCTTCCACCTTGGGATGTACTATTGTAATGACTCCTGCAGCATGAAAAGAGAAACACGGGTTTGTTGTAGGTACACAGGAGTGCTTTGGTAAGAATGGCGTGTTCCAAAAACTATAAAAACAAAACGTAAGTCATATATATCTTAATATAGCTTATACCTTTTATCTTCCTTTCCCCATCAGCAATCATTAGGAAACCCTTTGCAGGGCACACTGGGATGTAGTAACAGCCAGCTTCAGAGAGCAGATTTAGGGCATGAAATGAAAAAGCAGCGAAACAAACGAACACAGAGGGCAGGTGAGAAGACAGCACCTCGATCTAAGAAGAGAAAGAAAGAGGAAGAAGAAAAACAGGCTATTTACCCCAATGCTGACATGTTTATGCAGTTAAAACAGGTGAGCACTGAAGGGGGAAAGGACACCTCATCAGAGGTTAAGAGAGAAAAAATTCACCTCCATATTGGTCTAAAATGGGCTGGATGCCACAGACTCTTCTTCTAGTGGCAGAAATTCTTGTATTAAAGAAAGGCTCCTTTGTTATCTTAAGCACTTAAGTCTGTACTGTGGGACGGAGGGCAAGAGCGTTTAACTGGGATTGATCACTTGTCTATATTAGGAAAGTCCTGGGTGGAAACTCTCAGATGAGCAGGTAGTTGTAGAATTAAAATTGATTTTATTAAAGAATAAAAATAATAAAACCTCAGATTTTGCACTGGGCTCCATTTTCCCTAGCTACCCCTCTGCCTGGAGGGGAGAGAGAAGGGACTGCCGGCTGCCAGCTGGGGAGCCCAGCCGGTGGGGGGGGCAGGTCATAGGAGTCTGCCATCCCTTGCCTCGTAGAGCTGCTTTTTATAAGCACTGAGGCCATGGGCGTGGCTTGGTGAGGTGTGGCCACAACCCCAGGGGTGGGTGGGGGCGTGGCCTCGCCCCCGAACCCCCCCATAAAAAATCTATACCTACGTCACTGGGTGAAAGTGACTAGTCTTTGAAGAGAAAAACAACTAGTGTTTCCAGGAGCAAAAGAAAGCCATGCACAAGCGCGCGCGCGCGCGCGTGTGTGTGCACTGATCCAGAACACACACACACACACACAGATCAATATTTATATCCCAAAATGGGTCCTGAGGCAACATAATTGTTCGCTTTTCTGTAATTTGAATGAAAAGATAGGAGAGGCTTGATCAGGACCCACGAGAATACCTGTGCTGTTCTCCAGAACACTGATGGTCTACACAGAGTGTGATTAAATTATCTTCGGGTGAAACAGTGGAGATTAGTTGGCCCCGTTATCCAGCCAGGCACATCGTAGAGCCAGGGGAAAAGTTCAGTGGACAATGGCCTTCCTGACTAAGCTTGACACACAATGGATCCCAAAACTCTCGTGGGAGGCATCCAATTTGTGCGGAGTCGTGTCTTGCTCTTATGCTAGTCTTTTGCCATCGTGGCAACCTGTGGTGGGAGGAGGGGTCCAATTTGTGCCAGGGGAAGACACGTGTTGTACAAGATGGGCACATCCCCTACAACAGTTTGTGTTTTCAGCACATTTGGTTACTTAAGGCAGATTAAAAGATATGTGCATAACACTCTCTGGCTGGGATAATTTCTGCAGAGGTTATCTGCCCTGGGTTCAGTTTTTTGGGAAGCTGTTGAATTTCTGTACTTGTTGGGAGTGCCAGGGAAAGAAAGCAGCCCTGATCCTTGGGGCTAGGAAAGAAAGAAGATGGGCAGAGGCAGCCATGGCAAAGAGAGCTAAACGAAAGACCTTCTGTTGGCAAGAAAGGGTCTGGCTGGCAAAAGGGCAGCAAGATTAAAAAGTGGGGGGGAAAAGAGTAACAGCAACCACTTTTAATGCTGAAGTTGGCAGAGGAACTGCTGCAAATTCCAAATTATTATAAACCAATCAAATGTTGACTTTTTGATATTCACAGTTAATCTCTAATAAGAAAGCCATTTGGTTTCCTGTTAATATAACATCTGTTATTAAGAGAAGTTTATATAACAGTGGCACTGTTTGACATTTGGAGACCCAGGGTCCTTGGTTGGGAATTCAGCTGCATTGGTAGAGGCTGAAGCAGACAGACTTTGGCATATGCCTGAAGTGTTTTAACTAGGGTCACAATTGAAGTACTACAGGACTCCTTGAGCACCACTGTATAAGTGGGGAAAACCGGGCTTCTAATGATAACCATCAGTCTAGTGTAATTGAGTGGAATTCACAGCTAGTTCGTGATGATTTTTGTCACTTTGAATCATAATTGCTCATCTTTTCCTACAGCAACTCTCTTTGTTGCCTCTAATGGAGCCAATAATCGGCGTGAGTTTTGCCCACTTTCTGCCATATGGCAGTGGCCATCTGAATAGTGGAAGTCACCTTATGGGAAGCTTTGGTAGCGCTACACTTGATGGAGTATCAGATTACTATTCTCAACTAATTTACAAGGTACTTTTTTCCTGTATTAAGATTTTGCAAAAATTCTGTAAGAAACACAGCTGGTGATTGACATGGCCCTGATGTATCTAACAAGATTATTTTGTTGCCCTGCTGTCATCAGTTTTTGTGCTTATTGGAACCAGAAATATTAGAGCATATTGTTTTATGCCCTGCCTTTCTCCCCAGTGGGGATCCAAAATGGCTTAGATCATTTTCCTCTCCTCCAGTGTATCCTCACAACAACCCTGTGAAGTAGGTTAGACTGAGAATTACTGATCCAAGATAATGAAGGAAATTTCTATGGCAGAGCAAGGATTCAGCCCCGAGACTCCCAGGTCATAGGTTGACATTCGAACCACTAGACCACACTGGCTCTTACAGGCATTATTCATAGGGTGGTGAAAATTTTACTCCATTTTCAAACCAATATAGCATCATAAATTGTTGTCATAGCCTTCACAGTGGAGGAAAAGGAAATCTTATTACAAAGCAAGATAATTTCAAGCAGAAAAGGATTGCTTTTTTCCTGAACTGGCATTAGGCAGCCTGTCACTGGCAGGGTTTTTTAAAAAATTGTCTATTAAAAGATCTTGCAGACCCCAGTTTGAATTCCTTCAGTATAAAATTGTGCTGAACCTGTTATGACTATATTTTGCCACTTCAGCACTTTGCAGCAATTGAAGCTCAGGCCAGCAACTAGTTTTTTTACAGAATTGGGAGTGGCAGATCAAGTTCTTGTGTTTCTCCTCTAGAGTAGCTTTCTGCCAGTCCCACGGCACACTGGCGCTGTTTAACCAGATATACCCTTTAACTCTAAGATGGGAAATTGGTCCGATTTGACCAAGAGGTCACTGATTACTGCCTCATTTAGTAAAACTTTTGAGCCCTGTGGGGATAGGGTGGGACACAAAGCCAATAAATAAATAAGCATTTCCTTTTGCATTCATGAATACAGACTATGTACTCAGGCCTGAAAGACATAATGTGATGTTGTCATTGTTTGGGGACAGAGGCCTGTGTTCAGTTTTTTTCCTCTCGTTCTGCCATTGCCTCTTTCTAAACAAGATGTTAGAGGTTTTACAGCAGTACCTGGAGAAAGCTAAATGAGTGGCCAAAAGTGAGAACAGCAGTGGCGCAAGGAAAGATGCATATGACATCTCTGGGGCTGAGTAATGTTCCCCACCCCAGTGCCATGTCGGTGCTAAGGGAGAAATGGCTCCCCTTGCTCTCACATACATGCTCACCTGTACATAGCTATACACATCCCTCACTTGATATAGAACAAGGGTGTCAAACATGTGGCCTGGGTGCCGATTCAGCCCCTTAAGAGGGCTTATTAGCGCCGCTGCCCCCCCCCCCGCCCCCCGTGAGCCTGGCTTGCCAGGCCAGAGAGGGAGCAAGGGGGGAATTGCCTCAGCTGGCTCATGGGCCTGATAAGCCCTCTCAAACTGAGATAACCGCCCCCCTGTGCCAGTGTGGGCTGGGGAACCTACTGGGAATTCATCAGCTGAGACAGTCAAACACACACACACTCCGCCCTGGCTTGACCAAGTCACATTTATGTTATATCTGGCCCTCGTAACAAATGAGTTTGACACATCTGGCATAGAATACACTGCAGAGCCTTATTGGTTCTTATCTGATGAAAGGTTTTCTTTCAGTGGAAATGTTGATTTATCAAGGATTTACCAATTAACTTCCAAGTCCAAAATCGAATGTTGTTTCTTTTGTGACTTGGCGTGCAGTGTTTTGGTAGAACAGTTGTTGCATTGGGCTGTTGTGGGCTTTCCAGGCTGTGTGGCTGGCGACTAAGCCAGGAAAACCCACAACAGTCGGTTGATTTTTGGCCATGAAAGCCTTCGACAGTACATTAAGTTGTTGTGTTATTTGACAGTTTGAGAAAATAAATGTTATAGGTATTCTATCAGATCTGCATGATTTATAACTGTTTTTTGTAAGCGGATTACTTTTCCTGTTATTTCAGATAGGCTTGCTACAAACTAACTTGATGTCCTACCCTCTTCTGCAGCAAAACAACTTGAGCAATCCTCCTACCCCTCCAGCCTCCCTCCCTCCGACCCCTCCACCTGTGGCTTGCCAAAAAATGGTCAATGGATTTGCAACCACTGAGGAACTCGCTAGCAAGGCCGGAATGTTGGGGGGACATGATGGTAAGTCTCGGTGTTTGCCAAAGATGTTCACAATGAAATCTGGAATTACTTTACTATATGCTTGTAACTTACTTTAAATCAGAATGTTTTGCAATCTTCACAAAATTTATGGGAAGAATGCCAAGGCTTATGTGGCTACTCAGTTGTTGGCATAGTATTAAGAAATATCGATAGCTGCCGCCTGGTGTGGCAATTCCAAGCACTGAGATCCATTTGCAAATTTGGAAGTCATTACAGAAGTTCTTGGGCACGAGGGCTGAATGGCTTTGAGCCATAGGTACTGGTAGTGGTGACTTGAGTTAAGAAGAAGAGGAGGAGTTTGGATTTATGTCCCCCTTTCTTTTCTGTTGGGGACTCAAAGGGGTTTACAATCTTCTTTCCCTTCCCCCCTCACAACAAACACTCTGTGAGGTGGGTGGGGCTGAGAGAGCTCCGAAAAGCTGTGACTAGCCCATTTGGGGGGGGGGGGGTGCGGCTATGTTGGGAAAGGAGCTACAATAGCAATATACTTGCTATCAGAGGTATATCAATATAAATGCAATTTAAAGAGCTTTAACAATGCCCTTTATCTTGCAAGTACGGGTGTGATTAGATCTGTGCCTTTCAGAGGAATTGATGAGTAGAGTTAAGATAACCAGGAAAAGCTGCAGAGGCTGCAGAGGCAAGCTAGCTTCAGGGCAGGCAGAGAATGATTCCTCGCATGTAAACAGAAAAACACGAGGAAACCCTCTGCAAACCCACTGTGTAATGAAGAGCCCCGAGGTAAGTGTTCTGTGCATCCCACCACATTTTGATGAACATGTATAAGAATTCCATTGCTCGTGTCTCTAAATAGAGGGTTGTTAGTGTTTTTTTCTTTTTTAAAATGATTTTGTGTGATGGAGTTTCAGGGGATTTGGTTGTGAACTGACTACGCAAAAGAAACATGAATGGAAGTGATTTTTTCATATGTGTCATCAGATATGTTAAATTATTTATTTACCTTGTTTTTGCTGTCTTTCAGTTACCAAGGCTTTAGGATCGAAGCAGTTTCAGCTGCCTTTCAGACCTCCAGATGATCTGTTAGCCAGAGCAATGGCTCAGGGTCCAAAAAGTGTGGATGTTCCTGCATCCCTTCCAACTCCGCCTCATAACAATCATGAAGAATTAAGGTAAATGTTTTCGTCGAACTCCTTGGGTACCTGGTAGCCTAATTAGCCCCTTGGCGTGACTGAATTCTGCGAAGATTGTTTATAGTTACAAATGTCCAGTTGGGGTTCCTTCTTGTGCCAGTCACAAGCAAATGGTTTGACCTTTGAGATAACCCCTAATTCAAGCCAGAAACTTGTCAGGTTAGGAATTTCAGCTTTGTTTATGAAATATGTATTCAACAAGTGACCGTAAGGAAGTTACAGACAGCTTGCCAGTATTTTAGGTTGCGAGTATTTCTACTGTTGCTCATGGTAATATTTCTAGTGTCCAGATTCTTATTGGTCCTCTTAATGGCTAGACACTGACCTCATGTTTTCAAATCTCAATGGAATCCTCTGTAAGTACCTACTTGTTCCCCACTAGAATAGGGTTGTATGCTGTTCCTTTGAGCTAGGTTAACCAGCTGTCCTCTCTCTCAGTACAAAGCCCTGGATTTTAAAAATCCAAAATTGAGACATATAAGTCAGTGGGGAGAGTTGACCCTCTTCGGATGGCACCATTTCCACATACAAAATTTCACAGTTGGGATTTTAATTATCTGGTATTAATAGTATTTTGTAGTACCCTACAAGCATCTTCAAACAGCTGGATTGCAAAGGCAAAGGGGTGAATTTCTTATGGGAGGCATCACCATGATATACCTGTTGGCATCATGGCTTGCTTCTCTTCATTTATTTATATTTATTTTGTTAAATTTATATCCCACCCTTTCCCCATAGGGCTCAGGATGGGTTACAACATAAAAATTAATATATAAAACTATAAATACAACATTCCTATAAAAACAATTTTAAAATGATTAAATACAACATAAGCACCACTTTACGGTTAAAACTGATGGCAGAAAAAGCCCTTTCCCCATCCCCCCATAGCTATATAAAAAAGGCCAGTGGAATTGCAGTTTACCTCCTATTACTATCAAGCACAGCTCCCCGTCTCCTCATTGATCTTCGTTTCCCAAATTTCTGGGCTTCTTTCCTTCTCAGGGTTCAAGATCCTTGTGGTGACAGAGACACTCCTGACAGCTTCGTTCCCTCATCATCCCCTGAGAGTGTCATGGGCATGGAAATAAGTAGATATCCTGATCTGTCAGCTGTCAAGGAAGAGGCCCCAGAGCCGGTCCCGTCTCCTATCATTCCAATTCTACCCACCAGTTCTGGAAAGGGTAATGCTGATTTAAATCCTAAATGCACGTTCTGATTTTCTTTCCTTGTATTAGCATTTACTTCAAATGTTGCATTTTTTTCTCTTTTTCATTAAGGTTCAGAAGCAAAAAGGAATTTTATTAAAACAGAACCTTGCTCGGGGTTTTTTGGCTCTCAGCTTGGACCTTCCCCAAATGGTCCAAAATCTGGCCTTGTGTCTGTAGCAATTACTTTGCACCCCACAGCTGCAGAGGTAAGAAAGTGAAGTTCCAGCAAATCACATTGAGAATCACTCTGATGGCGATGTGCCAGTCTGATGTGACTTTGCCTAATGTATAGATGAATCATGAATCTAAAGGACAAAGTAAAAGAAGTAAATGTCCTTAAATTCCAGCTTGGAGCAAATCACATCTAACCTCTGATAATATTGTGTGCAATCTTTGGATGTGATGGCTACTCATCTTATGTTTGGAAATGACTTGCTTCGATAAGACAGTTATAAATGCTGATTTCAGTCAGTTTCATTTAATCATACTAAATTTTACCCATGAAAATTGCCCAGGTGAAAGACTAGGGAAAGACTAGGCAGGGGGAAATTTCACCCCAAAAAAATCATTGTAATCTTTTGCAATAACTTCTTCCCATGATGTGCAACTTTAACGCTAGTTTTTAAAAACAAGATTCTTTCAGAGGCGATCTTCACCAAGAATCATATAAGACAGTGGTGGCGAACCTTTGGCACTCCAGATGTTATGGACTACAATTCCCATCAGCCCCTGCCAGGAGTGCCAAAGGTTCGCCACCACGGATATAAGACAACAGGATGATGCTACATCCCACAGCCAATCAACTGTAGCTTTCTCTGAACGGGCATTTGTTTTTGTCCCTTTTTGCAAAACAGATGGCTGTATTCCAGGGAGAGACTTAGGGTTACAGAAAATAGATACATGCACCCCCGACTCACGCCCTGTTTGGCTGTAGCCCAGGGGTGTCAAACGTGCAGCCTTGAGCATGGACCTGGCCCTTTAAGAAGGCTTCTCAGGATCGCGAGCCAGCTGAAGCAGCTCCCCTGCCCCATCACTCTTACCAGGCCAGATCAGGAGTGTGTGTGTGTGGGGGGGGGGGGGGGGTTTGCCTCATCTTACTTTTGAACCTATGTCCCCCCCACTGTGCTGCGTGCTTGCCAGTCCTATACACCCTCCTTCCCAAGTGCTGTTCTGGGGCCAGCTGAGGCATCCACTGTCCCCGCCCCAGACGTGGCCCAACCAAATCACATGTCATTTCCAGCCCTCATAACAAATGAGTTCAACACCCCTGCTGTAGCCTGTTTATTTGTTTCTTAAAATTGGCTTGGCGTGTAGGTTTCATCTTTTCTTTCTTCTGTAGAATATTGGCAGTGTCGTAGCTGCATTTTCCAGCCTCCTGCATGTCAGAATTCCCAACAGTTATGAGATCAGCAGTGCCCCAGAGGTTCCTTCTTCCATGGGACTGATAAACCCCCACAGAGCAAATCCTGCCTTTGAATACAGACAACAGCTGCTGCTTCATGGTCCCCAGCCAGGCTCTCTCGGTTTCACAGGGCCTTATGGACTCAAACAGCCCAACATGCCATTTCCCGCAAGTGGCAACGGTAATTCAGCTGGTGCTATTAAAGGGATTTGGATCATTGCTTTTTCCCAACTTATATCTGGAAGATAATTTGAGTGTAGAGAATAACTGACTGTGCTTCACTTTTGTAATTAATTCAAAACATGTTCTAATGGGGGTGATGAGGCAAAATAGAGGTTATACCATTTCGGGCAGGAGGCACATTCTGTCATTCTAGTGTTGCCAGTCCCAAACGACTAAAATGTAAGAGGGTGTCATTCGGGGAAATATGGGCTTGAGGATAGAAAGTTCAAAGCAAATTCAAATGTCTTGATTAAAACTGCACTTCATTACAAATTTTGTTCCCACTGTCTTTAGGGTTGGCAGGCTATAAGGTTCACAGTCCCAGTGCTACAGAGTGTTCCGGTCCAAGGCTACAATGGTGTTCACACTGTAAAGTGGTAGTTCTGGGCAGTGGTGTGCGGAAGTCTTTCAAAGATCCATCTTTCCTAAATAAGGTACTGTAGCAAAAAGAATGGTTTTATTTTGCACATAGGGTTAAGATTATGTGTGTGCATGCATGCAGATTGTTTTAATTATTATACTCTGTGTAAATTATTGTTCTTTTTATTGCTTCTTGAAGGGCAAAGAATTCAACAGATTTCGCTTTCGCTAAAATGTAGTACTAGTGCAGTGAGTTTAGGGAAGCTTTTTTCCTTTTTTAAATTTTTTTATGATGCCATTGTTTTGTGTGTCAAGAAACAAATCAGTTGTGTTACTTTGCATTTATTTAAACAGTTAAGATCTAAGCATGACAAGGCCTTTCTGAGCATGATTTGGGCTCCAAATTATTAGACTAAGATGGAATCATATAAATAAAGGGGATTTTATTTTTTAAATGCTAGCTGATGTGAAATGTAGTTTCTAGAGCTGCATTTTTATGCTGTTTGGGTTTTCGTTTTCAGGATTCCAGAGAGAGGTCTGAGAGACTTGAGAAAGATGTTGTCTTTTGTAGCAATAACTGCTTTGTTCTTTATTCAGCATCCATGCAAGCAAAAAATTCAGAGAGCAAGGTAAGTTTACAAGCACGTTATACCCGGGCCTTCCTGAAATTGCTGCTTTAACGAAACACACATTAAAATTTCATTCAAAATATCCACATTGATGTGGCTAGTCATGTGGTTTACTTTTCAGAATTCTGTAGGATTAAATAACAGAGGTGAACTACTTTAATTCACCTTATTTTCTGCAAGTTTTGTCCTTTAGTTCTCTCTTAATATAAATGTATAGAGTTAATGTAGGTGAATTTTACTGGGATCTTGTCCAAATTTTTCAGCTCTTTTTCAGGGCATCTACCAGGAGTTTCTCCTAGTCAGGCCTCACAGAAGTAAGTGCGGATGCATAAATACCCCACTCTGTACACATACACAGTTGTTCTCTTCAGTGTTTCACTGCAGAGGTTTAATACCAGTCCTTGTAAACTGCCGATTCTCGAGGCTCTTCTTTCCAGAAACAATTTACTACTCCATTTTAATATGGTGTTTAAAGTCCTCTGTCTGAATTCATGGATTAGAAAAGTAATTTAGTTTTCATTGAGAAGGTTGATGCTGTCTAATGAGGAACACTTATGTAGTATAAGGACTGATATTAATAAATTAAGCTAAGAATTTCCAGTTTCCCAATGGTAGCTTTTCTCCCTTTATAATACTGCATGAATGTATGTTTCTTAAGTTGTGTGACATGCTTTCTTTTTTCCCCCTACAGGAATCAATTCCTTCTTTACCACAGTTCCCCATGAAGGAGGCACCCCCCAAAGTTTACCATCAGTATAACAACAACATTTCCACACTGGATGTACATTGTCTCCCTCAAATCCAGGAAAGGTTTTCTCCACCATCATCTCCCCTGACCTTCCCTCTTGCTTTTGAAGCAGCCAGGGTGGAGCCAAAACCAGACGAGCTGAAGGTAACCGTGAAACTCAAACCCCGTTTGAGAACAATACCCAATGGTTTTGATGACTGTCGACCATTCAGTAAGAAATGGAAAGGAATGAAGTGGAAGAAATGGAACATCCAGATTGTGATTCCTAAAGGGACCTTCAGGCCTCCTTGTGATGAGGAGATAGATGAGTTCCTCAGGAGACTGGGCACAACCATTAAACCTGATCCGGTGCCTAAAGACTACCGAAAGTGTTGTTTCTGTCATGAAGAGGGTGATGGGTTAACAGATGGACCAGCAAGACTTCTTAACCTTGACCTAGACCTTTGGGTCCATTTGAATTGTGCACTTTGGTCTACTGAGGTCTATGAGACACAAGCTGGTGCCTTAATAAATGTGGAACTTGCCCTGAGAAGGGGCTTGCAAATGAAATGCACGTTCTGCCACAAGATGGGCGCCACCAGCGGCTGTCACAGGTTAAGGTGCACCAATATTTATCACTTTACCTGTGCCATTAAAGCACAATGCATGTTTTTCAAAGACAAAACCATGCTTTGCCCCATGCACAAACCAAAGGGAGCTCATGAGCAAGAACTCAGTTATTTTGCAGTCTTCAGGCGGGTCTATATCCAGCGTGATGAAGTCCGCCAGATTGCCAGCATCGTACAGCGGGGGGACCGAGAGCACACCTTCCGAGTGGGGAGCCTTATCTTCCACACCATTGGCCAGCTGTTGCCTCACCAGATGCAGGCCTTCCACTCCTCAAAGGTTCTCTACCCTGTGGGCTACGAGGCCAGCCGGTTATATTGGAGTACACGGTATGCCAACCGCAGGTGTCGCTACCTGTGTTCTATTGAAGAAAAGGAGGGCCTTCCCTTTTTTGTGATTAGGATTACTGAGCAAGGCCATGAAGATGTGGTTCTTACTGACTCAACCCCAAAAGGTAACACATGAATCTCTGATTTCCTTCTCTGTCACCTTCTTGTCACATTTATTCTTTACTTCCATATGGTATTCTTGGGTAACTTGGTGGTTGTTTTATGTTGGGTTAGGCTAAATTAATATGAAAACATTTTATGTGATTCACTTCATTCCACTGAGTCAGTTAAGTACCTGCAATTATTAGCTGACCACTGACCTCTCTATTGCCTCTTGCAGTTTCCTAGCAAAGGCAGGCAAAATTGGGGAAGGCCATCACACAAAACACATTTCTACAATATATCACTTGTAGCAAACTGTGAATGTCCACAATCACTATCCCTTGTGATGACTTCAGACTGTTTCCCAATACAGCACACAGCACATTGCTGCAGCATAGAGCAAAATATATGCCTGTGATCCAGTGTAAAGAATTTATTGTGAGAGAAATGCACCATCTTCCTCCCCCAAGTTCTAGAGGACATCTTCATGCTACATCCATAGTACCCATGTCCTTCAGGTGGTATAAACACAGAGTCCTAGACTTCTTCTGTTCTTTTTTCCCCCTGTGTATGTGTGCATGCAGGTGTTTGGGATAAAATCCTGGATCCTGTTGTTGCTGTGCGGAAGAGTTCTGAAATGCTTCAGCTTTTCCCTGCATATCTGAAGGGCGAAGACCTCTTTGGTTTGACTGTCTCTGCAGTGGCAAGAATAGCAGAATCTGTGAGTGGCTTTCCTCAAATCGGCTCTTGATCTGTTCTTGCTTAATACTGATGTTTGACAGTGACCTAAAACTGGTATTATAACAGTAGAGTCTTTATGGCATCATAAAGACTAAGAAAGCTTTAATGAGCCGGAGCCCATTTCATCAAATGCATGAATTGCTATGCTTGGTTGTCTAAGATTTATGCCCAGATCTAACAAACATCCCAAGACAAAGTATGTTGCATGACCTTGCGCAGCGTAGATGTAAAGCAGATCCAGTTAAAGGAGTATTTAAATTAGGGGATTCACTGCTAGTGAACAGTAATGATGACCACATGAATAGGTGGCTTTGAATGGGCACTGGGACAGATTCATGGATGGGTAGCTCGATCAGTAGCTACTGGCCATGGCGACTAAGGGGGAGTCTGTAAACATCTGAATACCCGTGGTCTGAGCCAACATCAGAGGAATGCTTTGGACTTTGTACCCTATTTGTTGGCAATCTGGGGCATCTGGGAGGCCATTGCGCAAAACAGGATAGACTAATGTGATGGCAAAAGATTTTCTTACAGTAACTGCCTTGAATCCTGGTGCCATATGTCTATAGTTCCTGTTTCCCTGTCATGCAGAAGGCAGGTATACCTTTTTCCTAAGCTGTAGATTCCCTTTTTGAGGGAGGTTTCAAAAAACTTAAGAAAGGAAATACAAGTTAGATATGGGGAGGTATCGCCTCCCTGCCAGGGAATATGAGAATGCATATGTGGTGGAGTAGACAAGAGGGTATCATCTGTGCACAGTATCATGCAAAGAATGGTGATAAGTCTTGTGAGCAGGATCTGAAAAGGCAGCTGTGGGGACCTGCTTGTAAAGGAAAATCAGCAAGGAAAATGGGAGGTTTGCAAAGTGCTTGGGTTGCCTGCTTGTAGCAAAGCCGCAGCTGTGCTCATTAACTACACTGCTGAAACCACCACTGGCCATTTCTTTGGCTCTTTCTTCGGCATCCACGCTGACATGTAAACCCTTGGTGTATTTTCAGCTTCCCGGGGTTGAGGCTTGTGAGAATTACACCTTCCGGTATGGCCGAAATCCACTCATGGAACTCCCGCTTGCCATCAACCCCACCGGCTGTGCCCGCTCTGAGCCGAAAATGAGTACCCATGTCAAGAGGTTTGTGTTAAGGTATTTTCTTTTAAATTCACATAGTACAGCCCAGGGTTTATAGGCTGCGTAGGATATTTGTGCTTCTGTGTGCTGCTTACAAACCCTGCTGTTGTCGGCTGTGTATGTGCATGTCCAAGCCAGGGAAGCTGCTTTGTCGTCTCTGCTAGCTGGCTTTGAATGTCTGTCTGGAATTTTTTAAAATTCAAAACACACAACAATTCAGAGAGATCTTCAGTTTTCTTTGTATGTCTCTTCTGTTCTATGACCCACTCCTACAGGCCTCACACCTTGAATAGCACCAGCACTTCAAAGTCATTTCAGAGCACAGTTACCGGAGAACTGAATGCACCTTACAGTAAACAGTTTGTTCATTCAAAGTCCTCACAATACCGAAAAATGAAGACCGAATGGAAATCCAATGTGTATTTGGCACGTTCACGTATTCAGGTCAGTTACAATATCTGTGTCTGGATGGCATTAATTCTTGGGTTGTGGTAGTGCTGTTTTTCATCTAAATTTTCGTCCTAAACCAGTGTAGTGGTTCCTGTATACACTTTGGTATTTAGAAGGGGGTTTTGGGACCCGAGTTTGCTATAACTGTTCGCTGTCTTTACAGGGCCTGGGCTTATATGCTGCTAGGGACATTGAAAAGCACACCATGGTCATTGAATATATCGGAACTATCATCCGCAATGAGGTAGCCAACAGGAAAGAGAAGCTGTATGAATCTCAGGTAAGGCAGCGTGACTGCTGTTGCAAACATTCACATTGCCTAACAAAGATTTAGAGGGTGGTGGAGTGAAATCTTCTCTTTTTTTCCACCCTCTAGAATCGTGGGGTGTACATGTTCCGCATTGACAATGACCATGTCATTGATGCCACATTGACAGGAGGTCCTGCAAGGTGGGTGGCTCTATAGAAATGGTCATCTCATTCTTGGAGATGAGATACGTTCCTTTCGCTGCCTCTTTCCTGGGAGGGTCTGCTGGATGCTTTCTTCAGTAACATCCTTTAGTTTCTGAGTGGGCTCATTCAATGTCCATACTTTCTCTGAAATATGAAGCTGGTGTATTAACTTGCTATAGTCTTGATTTTGCTGCTGTCTTGACAGATGTGTAGCTGTAAGCTGTTGATGTAGCCATTCTTGTTTAGAGTGCAGTGATTGAATGTCTGTTTAATAGTATAATCAATTTACAGTAGTCCACAGTCAAATAAAATACTGATCCCCCCACGCATAGGTATATTAACCATTCCTGCGCACCAAACTGTGTGGCTGAGGTGGTAACCTTTGAAAGGGGACACAAGATTATCATCAGCTCCAGCAGGAGAATCCAGAAAGGAGAAGAGGTGAGATTTATATCTTCCTTTACAGAATATGTTCCATTTCTCCTTTCAGATCACTTTGTCAAAAGTGCAAGATGCACTGTCCACCAGCATTTTGTTTTAAAAGTCTACTGAGTTTCTGCACCAATTTCTGGTCAGTCGCAGCTCTTTCTCTCTGCTGCTTTCAGCGACTGCTACAGAAACTAGACCGTATGTGGGGCAGCAGTT
Organism: Sphaerodactylus townsendi; assembly: GCF_021028975.2. Lineage (NCBI taxonomy): Eukaryota > Metazoa > Chordata > Lepidosauria > Squamata > Sphaerodactylidae > Sphaerodactylus > Sphaerodactylus townsendi. Next base: position 70,070,425 of record NC_059435.1, read on the forward strand.
GCAGATAATGGCTGGATGGAAGCCTGCTGAAAGTGTTGAGATTGTAAAGAAGTTACAATTTTTAGAGATTTGTTTACATAATTGTAATGAGAACCTGTATCTCAAAAAGTGTATGCTGAAGCACAAAGTTACATAGAATGCTGAAAATCTGAGGGTTGTACTACCTTTTTAGTATTATTTGTGTAGCCGCCCCCTCCCCCATTAGAAAGTCACCGTGAAGACGGTTCAAGTGGGTACTTACACATGTTTCTCTGCTTGAAACTTGATCCTCATGTGAGGATTCAGGTTTTTAAGTCTGCACATGGGTTTCAGGCCTGAGAAGAGGAATACAAGAGCTCTAGCTCCAATAATAAACTAGCTGGGGCTTGATCATTAAATTCCCCATGTATCACGTTGCAGGTCAAAACTGCCGTTCACCCTTGTACTGACTGGGGAGGTGGGCCATCATAACTGCAATGCTAATCTCTTCTTTCAGTAACATCAGCCTTTTTAAATCCGACACTGTGATGAAACGGAGGATGTGTTTATCCATACAGCTGCAAAGGTTGGTGGGTTTGGTGTTTGGCAAGGCCTAAAGCACTAACTCTTCCCCTGACGATTATCACTTTTTTCCAGCTCTGTTATGACTATAAGTTTGATTTTGAAGATGACCAGCACAAGATTCCATGTCACTGTGGAGCGGTAAACTGCCGAAAATGGATGAACTAGATGCATTCCTTGCTGTCTCAGAGGGTTGCTTGTCCCAAGGAAGAAGTGATGTTTGAGGGTGGGGGGGGGGGGGTTGTGAACACAAATCACTTTTGTAAATTACACTTCCTTCAACTTGCGTGTCAAGCAAGCGTCAGAAGCGGAAGCCGGCAGAAGGTGGCGTTGCCTGGCTGCCCAGGCACACGGAGGCGACACTGATCTCCAGACCGGTCCAGCACTTTTGACTTTATGAACTCACTAAGGAGAAATCATTGAACTTGGGCAGAAAAGCTACGGCTGACCTGCTGAAGGGCAGTGGGGCATCAATGAATGTAGACTGAAATCACCAGCGAAAGGGAGACGTCCAAAGTGCTGGCCACAGCCTTACTTATTAAAGGGGCAGGCCCTCTAAATGCAGAAAAAAAAATTAAAATAAAATAAACACCACTGAACAAGGAATGTACTGAAATGACTTCCTTAGGGATAGAGCTAAGGGAAAAAATAACTTGCACTAAAATACATTTAAAATACTTGATTCCATGAGTCAGTTTATTGTAGTTTTTGATTTCTGTAAAATAAGAGAAACTTTTTGTATTTATTATTGAAATAAGTGAATGAAGCTATTTTTAAAAGGAAAAGTTAGAAGCCAAGCTGCTGCTGTTACCTGCAGAACTAACAACCCTGTTACTTTGTACAAAAGTGTAAATATTTTAAGAAAAAAACATTACAGTATACAAAAAAAAATAGTAATTGACCAAATGCTACCAGGCTCTGCAGAAGTTCGGGTGCTTATTATAAGACTCTGATAGGGATGTTACAATATGATCTTCTGTATTATTAAACATGCCATTACAGATGTTATGGAATAACCAAAATCTCAATTTAAAGAGAGGTTTTACTTTATTTTTTTAATATTTAAAGCAGGCTCAATTGTGTTCTATTAATAAACTTTTTAAGTAACCCTTAAGAGTGGTAGAGAGCATGTATATTACAATTATGACTTTTGTAGATGTCTGAGGAAATTTAGACTGACTGATTTATTTTATCTGTATTATATTGTCACATCCCTATTTCTTAAATCAGGTTTTTTGTGCTTAGGATTTGTGATAACTGTGAATAACTGCTAAAACCACCCAAAATAGAGGCTGAACATTTTTTTTCCAGCAAAAAGTAGCGAAGATTAGATGGCCGTTCAGCTTACACTAAAATCATGTAATGAAAATAGAACTGTGTAGTGAGAACGTAAGTCTAATACAATAGCTGCCTTCTTTAAAAATAAAAACAAGGAAAAAATTAGGTGTAATTGTGTTTTCAGCTGCAGGACTCTGGCAGTAGGGTTTTGGAAAATGTAATTTAAAAATGTGTTTGTATGGATTGTTTTGTTTACATTTCTTTTTAAAAATAAACACTGTTTGTGTTTGTAGAAACCTAATCAACATTTTGAACCAGGTTAGTTTTTTATTTTGTACTTTAAATTCTGGTACTGACACTTCACAGTCTAAATATTAAAAAAAATGAAGTTTTTTTGTGTGCACAACTAAAGTGGACTGTAAAACTGTTGGTATATTCAGTGATACAGTTCTGAACTTGTAATGTATATGGCATGATGTATTTTTATCTTACAGAATAAATCAATTGTATATATTTTTCTCTTGATAAATAGCTGTATGAAATTGTTTCTTGAATATTTTTCTTCTCTTGTACAATATTCCAACATCCTACCAGTATTTGTCCTACAGGTTTTTTTCTGTTCTGTATAATAGTATCTAATGTTGGCAAAAATGAAATTTTTGAAGTATACAGAGTGTTATGGGCTTTGAAATTTGTGGAAACAGATTTAGAAGATCAGCATTTACAAATAAAATATTTTACATCTATAAAGCACCATGTTCCACATTTTCATTTGGGAGTGTTTATTCTTTGTGGCAGGATGTATCCTTCCATACTGTGCGACTTCCACAGAATATTTTAAGCAGGCTCAAGATTTCAGTACAGTTTTGCAGTATTATGCCAAGACAGAATCAATTTAGCACAGTTCCTGTTTTGTATAACAATTCCTTACCAAGAAGCGGTTTACTGAGATTATATTTTAATTGCTGAGAAAAAAGCAAAGTGGATTGGAGAAAACTGAATGATCCTCTATGATGGCAAAACTAACAGTCTCCCGTGCATTTCTTGGGAAATGCTTAGTCCAGCCATGGTTTCATGTATGACAGATGTAATCATAATGCACTACCTTAGCTTGTTCACAGTTTCCGCAGATACCCATCCATCCTCCATCTGCATAGTAACAATTGTGGTGGATTCTCAGATACACACACACCCCTTCCGGCTTTATCTCATGATAATTATGCCCTGGGAAGGATTCCTTTCATGTGACCACAGCCTTGCTAGTTGACCTGACGCACAGAAGCCACTTCCCTACCCAATTAAATGGAAAATATGTTTTATCATGCAGGGGTGCTGTTTTCATTTAAATGAAAAGGGCAGCTTATGCCTGCAACACCTCACATTCTGCAGTCAGGGATCTGGCTATTAGGAATGTTATCCATCCACAGGATCACTTGAGATACTTAGTACACACATACTACTACTTAGTTGACTGAATGATTTGGATCTTTATCTTGGTAGTGAGGTTTCAAAACCTAACTGTTCAAGTGAAACACAGAAACACAAATTAAGTAGGGATGTTGTCAATTAAGCAGGTTAGCTTAGTAGCCAACTATAACAGATGTGAATTTATCTTGGTATATGTTACTTTTGAGTATCACCAGCATGCTTTCTCCCAAGTAATCTGCAAAGTAGTGAATATAGCAAATTCTCAATGTGGCCAAAGCTGTGGATATTTAAAGTTGTATACTGGGGCCTTAGACAGGCAAGATTTATTTGTCTACAAACTTAGAAAATGTCCCAGATTTTCAGAAAAATACAAATTTAAAAAATTGGCAGAAGGGTTAGCTTTCCCCACCCCAAAAGGGATAAAAAGAATACTGGTAGCTTTAAGAAAGGTATGCTGTCAGTGGCAGTTGCTAGGCAACAATATTACTAGACTTGGCTTTGGTCAGTAAAATTGGGCAGGGAGGGGGGCTTTCCGGGATTGCTTTAGCCTTTGGGAGAGGAGCCAGGCCTGGCAGCAATCACTAGGCAATTTGCTGTTGCCCAACCTGCATGATTCACCTGGGCCTGGCTTCTTGCTCAACAGCAGCCACAGGAGTGATGCAGTGGTTAGAGCTTCAAGCTAGTTACTGGGAGATTGAGGTCTGAATCACCAGTTTGCTGTGAAAGCTCATTAAGTAACTTTGGGCCATTCTCATGGTCTCAGCCTAACCTACCTCAGAGTTGTGAGTATAAAATGCCAAGTGATTGATATAAGCTACTTTAAACCTCCATTGCAGAGGACACAGCATATAACTGCAGTAAATAATACAGCTGAAGATGGGGAAGGCAGATAAACGGTTGGTTGGTGAATGAAGGAGAGATGGAAGTGGAGAGCACTTGGAGACCAAAACACCTTGTGAAAGGCCCTGTGACCTTTCTGTCATGTGCCCATGAAATAGGACTTGATGGATACAAGACCTACGATGATCACTGGAGACTTGCTACCCATACAACTGGCCCAGATTGGCCCTATGAAACTTGGCCAGACTTTGCCAGGGGAAGGAAGAGCAAAAGGTGAAGGCAGGAGGACAGGTAAAAGTATGTTATCTTGTGGAAATCTGGGAAGAACAGAAACATGTAAAGGGAGGAGGCTATGGGGTCTGCCAGGGAAGGAAAAGAGGAAATAGTGGGGGAGGGGGAAATAACTACCCCACCCAATAAGTCTTTGTGGGTCCCCTGCTGGTTCATTTCTAAAGTCAAGCACTTTTTAGAAAAGCAACATTGCAAACCATTTATAAAGCTTTTCTGATTCTGCCATGCATACTGTTCAGATTTTTGTAATCTATACTTTAGTCCTAAGGCAGAAGTGTATTTTTCTGACTTACGCCTTTACTGCCACCATCATCAGCGTTTTAGTTCTATTTCTGCAAACCTCCTGGCTTACAGGCTAAGGAGAACAGCTCACGATGCTACCAAATAAAGCATCACATTTCTTTTAAAATGTCACATCCAGACAGCACCACAAATAAACTGCAATAACTTTATTTTAAATACTGCAAGACAAAAAACCATTTTCATTATATAACGTTAATTTTAAAACTAAATTAAATATACAAATGATTTTCAGATAAAACATGATTGTTCCATACCAGCTAAAATAATTCAGCCATTAAAATGGAAAATGAACATGTCTAGTACCATGATACTTGTGCAAATATAGGAAGGACAGGATCATATTCTGCTTCAGACAACTGGATAAGATCATTAGTTAAATTTCCCACGGATTAATAAAAGGTAAAGATATCCCCTGTGCAAGCGCTGGGTCATTACTGACCCAAGGAGTGATGTACATCACAACGTTTACTAGGCAGGCTGTGTTTAGGGGCTGGTTTGCCATGGCCTTCCCCAGTCATCTACACTTTACCCCCAAGCAAGCTGGGTACTCATTTTACCAACTAATTAAATTACACCGTTTTACTTATTACTTAGCATTTTTCCATATGCAAAGGAACTCCAAGGAACAGTTTAATTGCACTTCTACTAGTGTAGAGGGAGTTGCCAATTGCTTTTGTCTCATCTGAACATTATAGCCAGCTGTGGGCTTTTCAGACTGCCATTAAAATAGTTTCTTTAAAATACTCTCTATCGGAAATAACAGTTCTAGGAGCGGAAACTTTCCAAATTCTCAGTTCAAATATCTGCTAGTGAGAAAACACACCTCTGTTGACTCTCAGCTTTCCAGACGCCATTGCTGAGGAAGAGAACCATCACAAATGGCCATGGTCACATACCCTTTGATGCTAAGGGGGTCGACAACCTTCATACATTGCCCAACAGACACCTGATAGAGTCGACTGTTTTTCTGGAGAGAAAAGAATATCAAGGAAGAGCTGAGCTAAAACAGTTGAGATAAAACAGTACAATGTCATTCTTATTACTGTGCCTGTAAAGAGATGATCTTACTAGGACTTTCAGCAGTTACTCAGATTCCAACGATATAAATTCTTATTTAGAAATCAGGAACTGAAGCTTCAGTTCATTAACCCACATCCAGTCAGTCACGATTGCCAGCACTGACCCCTGACTTCCAGAGCCTCCCTCCAAAAGTGACTTAGCTGAGTGCCACTTATAATCTGATGACACCTCAGCTCAAATCTCTGAACTACTTCACTAAGGCTACTCCATACAGATGTTAAATACCATGGGAGGCACCATCAGCCCCTCTGGTGGGACACCACCACCTTCTAGAACTGACAAAATTGACTAATGGCAAACAGTGCCACCCAGTCCCATTGTAACAAGTCACTACAGGATTCCCTGGCTCAATGGAACCTCAAATTGGGAATTGTTCCAGGAGAATTAACAGGGTAACATGGGCCCTGTTCAGCTCTGAGTGCAGATATAATCCACTAGGGCAGGGGTCCCCAACATGGTGCCTGTGGGCAGCATGGCACCCACTGACACCTTTTCTTGGGCCCACCAAGTGTTTCTGAGAAGCAGATGGGGCCAAATAGGGCTTCCGACTCACTACTGGAGATTTGACTGGCTTGCAGACTTTTGTAAATGTTGCTTTGGCAGCAGTTGCCAGCACAGCATGAGACTCTACTCTGTTACTGTATTAAGCTGTGGTGATCATTTTGTGGCTGCCCCTGCACCCGCCATTTTGTGGCCACTGTTTTGTTGCTGTACCCACAGCGTCGTGTCAAAATTCCAAATGTGCCCACGGGCAAAAAGGTTGAGCACCCCTGCGCTAAGGCAACTGAAGTGGTTTGTTACAAAACCTAGCTGGAAATCAAAATGAAGCAGATCTGACTAACCTATTTTGTCTCATAAAATGACCGCTCACATGTGATGAGTTATATTTAGCATTGGAATTCCAACCAGCCCTTAGGCCAGCTCCAGTTCATCAGAAAACGAAGGAGCTGATCTGGCTGTGGGAGTAGTCAGTGATGTGGTTGTCACCAGGATCTTTGCATGTAAAGAATTCTAAAGTCTCTGCCAGTTTGTTTAGAAAGCTACTAGAGAGGCAGTCAACCTACACATGGAACTGAAATGAGACCAGTTTTGTGTCAAATCTATGTCTGGACAAAATGTTTTCTTTCCTACATGGGTGTACCCTACTGGCTGGATATACTCATGCAATATTTACTGGAACTTAATTGGTAGCAATAGTCCATATCATGGATCACGTACCCTGAGAGCACAGTATATAGACTGTAATGAAGTTTTACAGACCATTTTATAGGAATCTCTACTGCAAGCCAATATGGTAAAATCTTTGTTCTTTCTCACACTTAGAGCACTAAAGTTACTATATATTTATTTTCTTCACTTTTCCATGCTTCCTCCACAGTGGAGACCCAAAGCAGTGTTTATCATTCCCTTCCCCTCCAGTCTCCAACTATCCCTGTTCTCAGCACACTTACCCCCAACACCCACTGCTGAGACCCTCCTGACCCATGGCACTTCATCAGGCGTGGTGGATCAGAAGTGCGCGTTTCGGACACATCCAAGCACAACAGATTGTTTAAAATCAGCTCATGGTCTTCATTATAAAGCCAAACCTAGGAATGGGAGCAATTAATACATTTAGTGTTGTTTATTTTTAAGTAAACCTTAGTATCCAAATACAACTAGACATAAGAACAGTTTTTTCCCGAATGCCATCACTCTGTTAAACAAATAATTCCCTCGATAATGTCAAACTATTTATTATATATTTATTATATAATTACTGCACTACTTTTTTCATCATTCCTATTACCCATCTCCTCCCAATTATGACTGTATGACTATAGCCTGTGCTGACATTTCATTTTATTTTATGATTTTACATTTTATGTTTTTATTACTATTGATTGTTTCCTGATTGCTTACTAGACCTATATGACAATCATTAAGTGCTGTACCTTATGATTCTTGACAAATGTATTTTCTTTTATGTACACTGAGAGCATATGCACCGGAGACAAATTCCTTGTGTGTCCAATCACACTTGGCCAATAAAGATTCTATTCTATTCTATAACAGCTCAAAGACATTTGCTGTTCTCCTGAGATGTAAAAATATGCCTCTAATGCATCAAACTAAAGAACTGGCTTCAACAGGAGACGAATACATTTCTAAGAAACCATTTTGAACTCTGGATATAACAGGTTTAAAGCCCCTGAACATTTCCCCCCTACAATTTTTGTCTATAAGAAAGCAATGGAAGTAGGACTTTTGCTGGGTTAACAAGGCATATTATATATGATTTCTGTTTTTAAACTGTGTACACTCAGAGGTTACATTCATAAACCCCTCCATAACAGACAACACAACTGGGTCTATGGATAGGGTCTATTTAGAGAGATTTAAATACCAAGTCTGAAGCAAGCAGAGCAGAGATTAGTTCCATCTCAAAGACTTCCCACTGACCTAAACAACTACCACTCTGTGGTCTTTTTTGGACACGGTGCGTTAGCAGGTGGAACCTTCACAGCTTCAGATGGTCTCAGAGGAAACAGATTATCTACATTCCTTTCACTTCAAATTCAGGCCTGAGACAGAAATTGCCTTCATTACACTGACTGATAATCTTCACTGGGAGAGAAACAGGGGAGTTTTTCCCTGTTGATTCATCCTCTTGGACCTATCAGTGGCCTGCTACACCAATGACCTTGATATCCTTTAGGAGAGGCTGGGAGGGTTCAGAGTAGGAAGTAAAGAAATTCACCAAGTAAACGCGGCTTTTCCATAGAACACCTGCTTGTAGAAGTGTTTAATAAATTTGGGCCCCGCTAATACTCCAATTTGCAACCGTACACAGATTTATGGAGCCATCTCTTTAAAACGTGGGACCCTAAAATTGACAACTTTTTAAAAAATGGCAGAAAAGCATTAAGGCAATGGAGTGAAAGAGGTTCAATTGCCAAAAAAAAGAGAGGGGTCCACCGGCTACTCTTGGCCAACAAAACCAAATATGGCTCCAGAAGCCTAGGATGAAGCAATCATGGGTTCGTGAATCCATCTAATTCTATCGCTCTGCAGCGCCCACTAGGAAACCTTCTGGGACAACAGGATATTGACCTATTTGCTTGCTTTTTTTACCAGCTAAATAGCTGCTGGAGCTCTCAAACGTACAGCATTCTCATGAAGCTGCTTCTAGGGTTTGATGCAGGAAAAACAATAATCTTTCTAGAAACTAATCCTGAAGCAGAATAAAAAAATGGTGGCTAAGAAAGCTAATGAATGAATACATTACTTTTGGGGTGACCAGGTAGATGCTCATTATTATGGTTATGGTTTCGTATACAATTTAAACTGGCTGTTTTATACTGGCCTTACTGTTTTAATTTGATTAAGCTCCACTTTGAAGTAGTTTTCCTTAAAAATCTAATAAGCATGAGCACTGAATAGGATGCCTCCTGGTGTTGCAATGCTCACAAAGACATGGATGACCAGAGCATTTGGAGTCCAGCAAACTGACGCTCCCAGTAGAGTCTACTTCCATGTTTGAACAGGTTCGTCACTACCTTAAGTAGCCTGAGCAAAGTTAAACAACAATGGGAAACTGTATAGCCAGGAGACAACGCAAGCTGAAAGCAAACACTGGTCACTTGCCTGATTCTGATCACTGTAGTCACACTCCTTGACCACAACGGGTCCTCCCTTCTGACTTGGATGACCTTGGGCAACCAGACATTTTTTTGTCTGGAGGTGGTATAACTGCAAGGGGGAAAACACACACACATGCACATGCTTATACGATGGAAAATACAAGCATCTCAGTGGCTGTATTTAAGTATCACAACAATCTGAGATTAAACAGATGATGTTGATGTCTGGCACAAAACACAACTTTAGCTGTATTCCAACACTCCCCTCTGGTGTCCACTGGGGAGCAGAGCTTGACCAAAACACATTTAATTTGATCAAGCTCCTATTTGTCATGAAAAAATTGACGTTTATCGCCCGCAAAGTGAGATTGTAAAGTGAGGTAGGTTGCAAGAAGTAAACCAGGGCCAATTTGTTCAGGTCCCAGTGAACTGCAACTGGATCAGACCAGAGAGTTGCAGTTCAGGACCAAAACTGCATTCCTACCTGACACAGATGTCCTCCAGCTTAATCTAAAACTGTTGTGACTTCTGAATGTAGATAGAATGTTTAAATTTGCATTTAAATGTTACATTTACATTTAGGAACAATGCTCTGGTTGGCTCTGAGTTTTCCTATCAGATGTGCAAAAGTGAGTTCCACACTATGGCTTTGCTCTGCACAGATAGCGGTTGTCATTCAAGCACTTTGCAACAGCAACAGTTAAAATCCATTTTTCATCAGGGTCTCATGTTTTAACTGGACCACTTTCTGGAAAAAAGGTACATGTAACATTTGAGCCCACAATTCACATGGAAAAGGGAAAGCTCCAATGAACTGTGCAGTCATGTCACAAACACTGTCATTAGTAGTACAGATAGTGCTATTATTTCAGACAATATCCTGGGGTACGGCTCAAAGTACAGTTGTTTGCACTATCTTTGTCAGTTTCAGTGGGGCTCACTTGCCCAGACCTCATAGGAACACAGAAGGCTGAAGAAGAGTACACTAGGAGTTATCACTTAACAGAAACCAGCTTTCATAACAAACAGGCAATTTTGTGGTTGTAGCAGCTCAAGAAAGCAAATTTTTAGGAGGGAAGATTATGTATGCATCTCCAGGTTTTACATGTTTCAGAAGCTCAGCGGCTTACTTTTTAAAAGATAATTATAAAAACTGTTTCTAAACAGCTATCGGTATGAAAGACAGCAGATATTGACATTATTTGTTCCAGGAAAATGCAGCTAGCTATATTGAAGTACATTCTGAAACACTGAACATCCGATCGCCCCATCTCAAAACAGAAAGTGGAATGGCAAAAGGCTGCAGAAGAACACAACTGAAATGACCATGGGCTTGGTTGAAAAACCTTCCCTGTGAGGCTAAACAGTTGGAGCTTTACAGTTGAGAAAAAAATGACTAAGGGGGAACACATGACAGAGGCTTATAAAGGCAGGCTCATAATACTAACACTTGTAGGCACCCAGGAAAGTTGGACAGAGATTCAGGATGAACTAATAAGTTCATCACATAATACGCAATTTATGGACCTTACCAACAGAAAAACTACTGACTGTCAAAATCACAGGTTGGCATGACCCTCTAGTGCCTTAGCCTGGGTCCTGCCATATCTCTGTCTACTGAATGTTTACTACTTAAGCAGGTCTGGGAATGTTTCCCTGTGCCAGCCTGCCCTCATCTCTGCAAATGCAGAGGTGGGTGGTGGAAACTGCAGTGTTTTCATCCAAGTTCTCACCATCTGAGGAATGTGTGTGCACGTGAGCATATGAGTGTGAAATAGCACCTTTCCGCTTCAGGGAAAGTTGTGGGCCTGACGGGGTATATAATGCTTTGCCTGTTTTAATGTACTCAGTTCTGACAATATAAGTCAACAGCTTTCCTATGGTTGCCATCAATAAACGAAAATTCTGCTTTCAAAGTATTAATTCCTTCATTGATCAAGTCTGGAGTTGTGACACAGGTGGCGTTTAAAAAGAGACTGGATAAATTTGATCAGGTTAGTTGGGGGAGGTTAATTTTGGAAAGGAAAAGAAGTGAACTGAAATCTCCAGACAAGCTCTATTGGATCTAAGGTAGACTGGTGCCACTTCAACTTTCTGTTGGCTTTTACAAAGCTACTGCCTCAGTTTCAATATTTGGAACACCAGTTACAAATCTTGCAGAACTGAATCTGTAATGGAATAGTTTGTATTGGCTAAAAGAGATGTACATTTTCATATTAGACTACTTTCAGATATTGTTTTTCATTTTCAATCCTAGAACCAGCTATCTGGGGATTTATGGGGAAAATGTACAACAGGAGAAGCCAGGACTGGTTTGGAGACAAGGATCATTGAATTGTACTTTCAACACTAATACTGGTCACTGCCTTCTATAAAACCATTAATACAACACAGTGTAAACACCACAGTAAAAGAGAATGCATATTGCAACAATTTTATTTTCTAGCTTGATTCTCAGCTCTTGAAAGGCAGCACAATAAACAATGACCAATGTACCGTTACTGAAACAGCAGATTCAGCACTCAGGTTCAAGTGCTCTGTGACTGTATTACATGTAGAATGTATTAAGTATATTTTGTTTGGTTTTATTTCTTTACATTATTTTTACTGTGGTACAATAAACATTTTACAAATAAATATTAGTAATAGCACAGTCTGCTCTAAAGTGAATACCATCAGCACCAGTGTGAGCTTTCTGTAGTTCAATCTGATGCAGTTATTCTAAGCCCAGTGAAATCTATGCTCTCAGAAGACTGAGTAAGTCTGCACATGTTTTCCCTGATAGGCTTTTAGTTACTTATAGCCCAATCCAGAGTTGCTGCACCACCTCCTGAGGGATTCCAAGCAGTGTAGCAAGGATCTGGAAAACCCTGGCCACCTCAAAAGCCTCCACAGCCAAAAACGGACTTACATCAACCTTTTGAGTGGCATAAGTCTGAGGGTTACGCTTGGGTGTGCCCTTGGGTTGAAAACCCGGTGGAAGCCAACTACAGTTGGCTCTGCCCCAGGAACGTCCCAGGCCCTCCCCCAGCTGCATTGATGGTCAGGTTTAGGCCGGCAGAGCTCTGAGGCCTCAGCTCTTTTTCAGATTGGGCGCCACCAAGCTGTGCGGCGCCGGCCTGTCATCCTCTTTACCCTGCCCCGCAGGCGCATTTGCCACTTGCAGCAGCGAGGTGGGAACCCACATTGGTGCAAGCCCGTGCCAATTCCACAAGTCCTTTCGCCGCCATCTCCCTGCTGGGTTGGGCTGGCCATGTCTAAATGGGCTCTATTTTAGTGCCCCTTCTTTCCTGGTGTAATAACTATCTAGAGCAGACAACATTGAACCTGTAAGTTATCATCCCATTCCCTACATTCCAACGAAAACATTATCCAATATTCTTAATATTTAACTGAACCAAGAGGAAGTTCTTTACCTGATTCTCTCTAGCCCAGAACAATCTAGTTTGAGCCATGTTATCCAGAACATAACCAATTCTTACCCATTTACATCACTGTTTAGAAAAATGACATCCAGGCAGAGAAATCAGTTCAGCTGGGTAAAGGCAACAGATCTCAGCTCAGGTCCCAACAGATATCTTACGCTAGACCCAGAGCTTTCATGGCTTTTCAGCCATCCCATCCCATCCCATCCCATCCCATCCCATCCCATCCCATCCCCCTCTTTCCTCTAGGATCATCAGTACTCCATCTAGTTCCGCCTCGGTTTCTCTGGCCTCTTCAACCCAGCAGTCCATTTTCCTTTCTGTTTCACCCATTCTCCTTCACAGCTGTTCAGACACCGAACTGGCATAAGAAAAAAATAAGCTGTTTGCTATCAGGGTAATTATCACCCCACTGGAAAGCAGGGCGGATTTTAAAAAATCAATTATTGTTTAAGAATTTTTTAAAAATGGATTTAAAAATTTAAATTCGATTTTTAAAACTTTAAAACAGTTTTTAATGAAATGCTTTCAAAGGAAAACTCTACAGAGTTTACGATTAACAATACATTACAGTCCGAAGGTTATTCACCATGAAATAAGGATTATTTTTAATTACCGTATATACTCGTGTATAAGTCGACCCGCATATAAGTCGAGGCACCTAATTTTACCACAAAAAGCTGGGAAAACTTATTGACTCGCGTATAAATCGAGGATGGGAAATTAAGCAGCTGCTGGTAAATTTCAAAAATAAAAATAGATACCAATAAAATTACATCAATTGAGGCATCAGTAGGTTAAATGTTTTTGAATATTTATTTCAAAGAAAAACAGTAAACTGGCTCTGTAAGTGGAAAAGAGGGTCAACAAGAACAATATGGTATCAACAATAACTTTAAAAGTACAAACACCTTAGCTCAGTCAGAAACCAAGCTAAAACACAAGAGTTAAAATCCTTCAAAACTGGATTTCTCATCATCATCTGTGTGTCCAAATGTAACTCAACTTAGATTTTAAGAAGGATATTATCAGAAATGGAAAAGAATCTACTATTAGCTTCCCATTGTAAGCAAGCAATGGGGATGGGACATCCTTTTTGGGATCAATAACTCTTGGGATCCCCTTTTACCCAGAAACTTCACCAAACCTGGTTGGTATCATACAGGAGACTCTCCTTGATGAGATCTCAGCCAGGTTCTAGTGAAGTTTGGTTCAGAAAGGATCCAAAGGATTATGGACTCCCTCAAAAGGAGTAGCCCCATCTACTAATAGCTCCCATTGAGAAACAATGAGGGAGATAGGGGGGCACACCCTCCTTTGGGGTCCATAACTTTGAGACCCCCCTTTAGACCCAAACTTTACCAAACTTGGCTGGTACCATCAGGAGTGTCTTCTGAGGGAACCCTGAAATTTTGGTGTTGCTAGCATTAAAACTGCGCCCCCTGCTGGCCGGCAAAGTAAAAACACAAAAAATGTTAATGACCCGCATATAAGTCGAGGGGAGCTTTTTCAGCATTAAAAATGTGGTGAAAAATTCGACTTATACATGAGTATATACGGTGTGTAGCATAAGGCTGTATGTATATTAATGCAATATTTAATTTTTTTGGTAAATGAATTCAATTAATCCATTCATAATGTCATGCTCTTCCAGAGGTTTCTGTGAGATTATTTTGGACAGTTTTCTAGAAAATAATATAATGGATGCATGAGTTTGCATTTCTCAAAACAATGAATTTGTGTCTGTAGGGATAACATGTCTCTTCTTCACAGCACAAATGTTACAAAAACAGAATTGAGAAAAATACCTTAATCCCACTGTTCCTTTGCAAATCTATATGCACAGAATCAAGTGCTTACTTCTTAAGTGCTAAATTTTACAAAGTTCAATGAACAGAAGATTGTTTGGAGTGGAACAGATCTGCACAAGATCTGGGAAGTACTACTGGGGGACTGCATGGGAAGATGAGGTTCTGCTTCATTTCAACCTTAGCTGCTAGCTCTTTAAGAGCAGAAGACTGACAACTGTCATATGGAATACCAGGTGAGAGGAAGAAGCAGTAATATTGGAAATGGTATATTGGACTTTTTCTGACTCAGCAGGGTGGTTCTTATGATGTGGCACCTACAGAATTTAAGATAATACTTCCATTTCTTTAACATTACCTTCTAGTCATTGCATTATTGCAGCACCAGGTAAAACTTCAATTTATCCTGCAGAGCCTTTGCCAGAAATAAGAACTACAGACTATGGTGGACAAAAATCACCAAGTCATACAGAGACCAACCACAGCTAAAACTTCAACATGTTTCATTTGTGCTTCAAAAACAGAACAGTCCCATAGAACTGCTGGTCTCACAAGACACGGTGGCCTACAAATGTCAAAGACCCTTTTGTAGGACAACTCTCTTTACCTGAAAGGAAGTTGCAAGTCTGCTTTCTTTTAGCACCTTTGATCAGAGAATTACAGGGTGCACTTGCCAGTTTTCAAAGTAATTTCTTCAAAGTTGCACCATAATAGCCACTATAAGGTCACAACAGTATTTCTTTCAATTCACACAAAGCTTCTCAAGGTTCAAAATTACATTTTTTGAAAAAAGAAATTGATTTGGAGGCTGCAGAGATGGCACAACATGCTTACCCGTCCACGCTGAAGTGTTTTGGGTCGTTTCTGCCCTCGATTAAAAAAGACTGGAGGCTGTGGTTTGGCATTGGGTCCTGAAATTTGCATCTCTGGGTATATATTGTCTAAGTACCACTTAAACGACTCGCAGTTCAGTTTTTTCCTCAACTCGACACGGTCAGTAATATTGCCATAGCTCCTATTTCTTAGTTCTGGTCTTAGGGCAAAATATTGTTCCTACGTTCAAGAGAGGGAGAAGGAAAAATTACACTGAGAATTCATAAACAATGTGGGAAAGAGCAACTGATCGGTATGAGTGAAAGTAAAGTCATCTGTGCAAGCTAACCTACAACCCAAAAGTCTACAGATAGCTTTGATGACAGGCATCTACTATAACATGCAATTTCAAACCTGAGACTATGGCTACAATCCAAAGAACACTGACTTTGGAGTAAGCCCAACTGAACAAAGTGGGACTTCCTTATGAGCAAATGTGTGTAGGATTCAGTGTACCTTGTTCTCACTACTGCTACAGAACCTTTAGGTTGTAATGCAAATTCTGGGAATAATCAGAATGGGCCTCCATCTTTTCCTTTCAGTGCAATTCGTGAACACTTCTTTCTAAGCTCCCACCGTTTAAAGGTGGTTTGCCATTAGCTATCTCTGTATAGTAACCCTGGACTTTCTTGGTGGTCTTCCATCCTAATACAAACCAGGGCCAACCCTGCTGAGCTTCTGAGATCTGACGAGACTGAGTAGCCTGGGCCACGCAGGCCAGGAACCAACAATGGGCATTAATTACTATTGAAGTAGTGGTTTTCTTGCCTTATAATCATCCATCCACACATGTGCTAGACGCAATGAATTATGCGCCATGGTGTCCCGTCCGCCTGGTGAGCCATAAGGACGACGCTTACGGAAGATGTGCCCCACTCTGGAACATGGGATAATGAGAAGTTTGCCCCCACACATCCAGATCTGCCCAAAAACACAGAGAAAGTAAAACAAAGATATCACATATAAATATACATGTAGGAACGGCTGGTCTTATTTACTCATTTTGTTGTGAACAAACATCTTTATGGTGCTCATCCTCCAAGGAGCACAGAGCAACATACATGGTTCTCCCCACTTCTATTTTACCCTCAAAACCACCCTGTGAAGGAGGTAGAAACCAAACGGCCCCAAGATCAGCAGCAGGAGTTTGAACCTAGCTCTCCTCAGTCCTAATCATACAGACACTAACCATTATCATAATGGGGTATCATATACTAGACCCTATCTCTATTTTTGATACAACAATAGCCTTGTCAGGATATTCAGAGCTGGTTAGAATAGGTAGACACCTTAGGTGCTTGCTTCCCAAGTAAAATAATGATTTGTTTCTCTTTGAATCTAAACAAACTATTCTTTACTATTGAACACCAACTGGATAACAACAGAAAAATGCAGAAACTGGATACCATGGAATTCTCTTTGTTCTTGTTCTATATTAATTCCAACTTACAAACTTCTGAGGCCTTTTCTGCTGGTGTTCTCATGGGGAGCAGAGCCTCCTCTTTCCAGGACTTCAGTGCAACAAACTTCCTTTGTGAATGGCCCTGAGATTAACAGCAACCTACAGATCTCTCCGCAGCTATTCAACCCTCTCTGGTAACAGCTCTCTTAGCTCTCAGGCACCTTATGCCTCTTAAGGGAATTCTCTGCTGCAGATATCTGGATTTCAGCTCTGGTCCTGTTTTCTGAAGTTCCTGGCAGACTGAGGCCATTTCCACACAGGTCAAAAAAGCCAGTAAAATGACAGTAAAAAGTGTTATCAGCAGCTGTGCAAAGCGCTGGGGTTCAGAAGATGTGCTACCTGTCTATGGAGCACCTGCCCATGCGAACGCCCCGTTACTGCAGCTTTGCCAATAACACCGATGGCACAACACTTTAATTGGCTGTGCAGAAACAGCCTTAGCTTGTTCTACTTGTAGGTTGAAGAAGGATTGAAACATCCAACTTTTGATTGGCTTCTACCAGAACAATAAGATTACTACGTTCTCTTTGCTGTCTGATTGGTTCTTCTCTTACCAGACTAAGGGCCAATATAAAAGCTCCATTTTCCTTCCTCCTTCTCTAATTGGTTAGCTTTACAAACTCTAAATTTGCATGATTACTTAGCTTTCTAAGACACAAAAAGACCTTAAACTCATTCTTATACACATACTTTTCTATTTACAATTATATATACACAAATACATACATGGGTTTTTAAAAATTTCTTCATAGTCCTTTATTGTAAAGATGATGCTGATGTCTAGTATTTTGCCCTTAATTTCTTAAACGTGTCAAGCAATAGCTATTGAAGCGGGGGCGGGACTGATGTCATATAACTCATTTTGTTTCATAATCCTAACCAAATTGCATCACCAAGATGCAACTAGTCCAAGTAACGGGTCACGGAGGTGAAGTGGATTTTCAGTGGACGAGACCACTGCTAAGTTCTATATGTCTGCATACTTTGTTAAACTGTGTGTTTTCTTGATCATATTTTCAGCTCCACCCCAAGAATTTTTCACTTCATCTCAAGATACAAAGTGAGGGAAAAGTTCCACCCAGTTTAGGTTGTTTTAGAGACAGTTACAATCTCTTATCGTAACAGCTTTTGATCAAAATAACCTTTAATCTTCTCCTGAGCTCTGTACTCTCTCTGTACTGGCCACGCACCTGCCAGATGCTTATACTCAGCTGTGCTGGTCACAGATAAGTTAAGTAACCCAGAGTCCATACTGCTCTGCAAAACTAGGAACAGTTTAGGGACCTGCTACAGTATGCAGAAAAATGCTAACATTCCAACAGTACTCTAAGAAAAAGGGGGTGTCATCTGCATATACACACCCGAAATGATATTTCCAGGTTTTCGCCTCCCCAGATGTCCATGCCGCTATCATATTGTCCAAGTTCATTGAAGTATTCTCTGTCCATAGCAAACAAGCCTCCTGCCATTGTAGGTGACCTGTAAAAAAAATAATTGCTTTGGAAATCATATCTAATCAAAGGAGAGAGAGGGGGTAGGGGAATTACTGTCTGGATATTCTGGATATTGGAATGGACAAGCAATAGAAGGGAGAGGGGAAAAAACAGATGACCGCAGAGAAGGATCTAAATTAAACAAAATTAACAAAAAGGGCTGGTGACAACTGCTTTCTCTACTTTCTCCTTCGAATATTACTTTTCCTCTTCTCTCCTTCCTGCACCACACACCCACAAGAGTAGCAATTTTAAAAAAATACTGTGGGAAAGAAGAGGGCAAGGAAATAAAATAAACACTGTGGTAGCACCAGCTGTGGAAATAATGAAATTTTAATCTGCACAGCCAATCAGATCTTCAGTGGCGATTCAGAAGTACGTGGGCAGGAGCCCCATCTGATCACAAATGCTATCTAAATAGACTTGGTGGGCAGCAGAAAAGTATCAGCAGGCAATCAGGCAGAAATCTTACTTGATTGGAGAAGTGGCTCCCTCAGGGCCTTCCAGTTCAGATAAAGGAACAAGATCCCATTTGAAATGCAGGCCCCAGTTGAACCCTCCACGGACCACTGGGGAAGAGCTGTAGGTCAGGGTGTCCGCACTGATTATGTCAATGACAGGGCAAACCACTGTTCTGCGTGATTCCCGGATAGGTGTCAGCAAAGGCTGGATCCACAGCTTGTTCACTTCACAGTGGCTGTCTAGGAACACGAGCACCTTCCCTGAGAAGGCAAGAGCACGTCAGGCATGGCGGACGAGGAAGCAACGGCACCACTTTCAGAGTTTTACCATTTCACAAGATGCAGAATCAATTCCTATTTTACCAGAGAGAGAAACACAAAAACAGGCCAGTCCCAAATGCCTTCTACTTTCTAGTTCATTTGGCGAGAGCCTTGAGAAATACGATCATAACAAAGTTTGAGGCCAGGAAACATTTAAAACAAACAAAAGGCACAATTTTATCATAGTTCTCAGAGCTCTCATTATTTATCCATCTATCCCAACTGTTTCATATCTGGCGCACATGGGCAGCTGTCTGCAATGCAACAGTGCAGACAGATGTCCTTATGGTTTGTATGAGCATCTCCCCTTTTGGATAAGGCCAAGTGTAACAGCAGCAACATAACTCCTACTTGCTTGTTTTTCCAAAGCTGCCATGGAGTGCATAGCTTGCCAATACTAGCCAAATCAAAGTAAAGCATCCTCTTTTAATTTTATGGCAGTCTGGAAGCTGAAATGGTGAAAGGAAAGGAATGAAAGGAACACAGCTAGCATTGTAGATAACAGAGAAAACCTAATGATTTACAAAAATCCCTACTGGTTATTTGTAAATGAAAGCCAAATTTTTCATATTTCGAGAGGAACTAAAAGAGATTCCATTCAGGAAAGCTATTTTTATTCCCATTATAGCTGTACAGATTTATCTTTCTCATCACTGATACTGGTCCAAGAGACAATTTTTTCGCTGCAGCATTGAACCCAGTACTCTTGTCATTTCAATGTATTGTAAATTTAGCTAATGGGTTCAAAGACAGGGATCTGAATTAAATCATGTTACTGCAATGTTGGTGATTAGCACACATTAATTAGGGAGAGCTTATGCCATCATTACCGGTTACAATACAAGCTTTCCTGATTTAACACCATGTTATCACTGATGCATGCTAATGTATAATGCAGGCTAATTACACAGATTATCAAGTAATATTCTAACCCAATTAATTACTATAGCCGCAGCAAACCTCTCTGGTGGATCAAGGGGAGGGAGTATTTGTAAACTGCACTAACACTGGGTGTGTCTGTGTTGCCATAGTGACAACCATCATCTGAATGTACCATCCTATATTTAATGAGACTTGAGTGGGTAGACCTCCTTTTGGGACATAGTTTCAGTGAATTTTCTAAACCTCGTTTTTCACAGTAAGTGTACATTAAGATCAAATGAAAATATTTATAGGGAAGACCCATTCTAACATTCCACTCCTAATGCATTTCAAACTCAGGAGGAGACACTCTTCCTTCCTTCCTTCCTTCCTTCCTTCCTTCCTTCCTTCCTTCCTTCCTTCCTTCCTTCCTTCCTTCCTTCCTTCCTTCCTTCCTTCCTTCCTTCCTTCCTTCCTCCCTCCCTCCCTCCCTCCCTCCCTCCCTTGCTCTTGTTGCCACAACTGTAAGTGAGATGTCCCTACAGTTCATGGGAAATTCCATGTTTGTTGGTTAGGGAAGGGCTAGCCAACCTTGGCATGCTCAAGAATTACTCTATTGCTTACTCTATTTTCCAAACAGCAATCTAGGGCCACAAGCATATTTTTTCTACACCATCTGACCCTTTTCCTGAGTGGTTTGACTAATAAAGTCTGCACTCAACAATGGGACACATTTATCAAATAGCTAACTATTAGGGAAGAATCAGTTTGAGACAGTAGAAGAAAAAACATGTTGTCTACCAACTACGCTACTGAAGTTACAAGCAACTGTGTTCAATCATCCTGATTTGACCAGTTAAGGCTGACAAGAAAGGCAATATCACCTGTAGCGTGGGAGGCTCCAATCATTCGCCCTCGAATTAATCCTTCTCGTTTCTCATTTCTGACTAGTTTTATTTTGTTTGGAAGGTTTTTTGATATATAAACACCCAAGTGTTCTTTCAGGTCATCTAAAAAAGAAACAGAGGTCAATAATATACCTCTGATACAAAAGTAGAATATTAACAAAAATGTTTTCAGTCCTTCAGTGTGGTGTCGTGGTTAAAAGTATCAGACTAGTATCTGGGAGACCCAAGTTTGAATCCCCACTTCTGTCATGGAAGCTTGCTGGGTTACCTTAGGCCTGTCACACTCTCTCCGCCTAACCTACCTCACAAGATTGCTGTGAGGATAAAATGGAGGACAGGAGAATGATGTAAGCCATTTTGGATCCCCACTGGGGAGAAAAGGGGGTATAAACAAAGTAAATAAATAAAATAGACAATGATTGAAATATCATCTGAATAGGCTCTTGGTGCATGCACAAAAGGGGAAGAAGCACACAATCCTCCCCTTCCTCCTCCAAAGACCAAATTTAGTACAAACCAACCATCAGTTGATTTTAGCTGCCTGAAAACTCAGATCGCTATGTGGACTTGGGAATATTTCTCAAAGCTTGAAAGTAGCTGTTCATGAACACAAATAGGAAGAATCAGTAACTCGGATCACTCAAGTATTTGGCCAAGTAGGCTCCAGCAGACAAAAGCTTAAGCTAAAATAAAAAGGGTTACAAGACCTTGTCTTTCTCCCAGCAACACTCTTCCCTGAGAAATAGTTCACTGTAACTATTAATGCTGCATTTTAAATGGGGAAGGGTTTATTTTTATTCTTATTAGAGCTGTTTTAACTTATATTTATCGTATTTAAAATGTTATTGTGCTCTATCCATGTTGTACACCGCCCTGAGCCCTTTGGGGGAGGGCGGTTTATAAACCCAAATAATAAAATAAAAAAATAAATAAATAAATAACTCCTGCTGGGTCACAAAGAATGGATCTGAAACACTGACATGCCTGACCAGAGCCCCTGGCAAAGCTATTTTGTCAGCCCAACACAAACCTAACAGCTGAATCACACTAAACAAAACTAGCATAAAATGTAAGAGTTTCTCACCTAATTCACTGTTGTCATCCACCAAGATAATTTCATGGAGAAGATATGATGGAGTGCGGTCTAGGACACCATGAACTGTCCGGAGCAAGGCAGAAAGTGCTTCATTATAGAAACATATTACAATGCTAGCGTGTGGCAAATCAGGAGGGTAACTCTTTTCCTTACACCTGTGAAAAAACACCACATATAACTTCAAAGCTTAAACTGCTCCTTTTCCTGCTCATGACAGATTTTGTTCACAGTAAATGTCAGAATCAAACATCCAGATGTCCAGCAGCCGCTAGAATCTAAAAATTGGGCCAGGCAGGTGGGTTGCTGAGGAGAAAAGAAAGGCACTTTCCCATCCCTCCATGTGACCTGCCAATATCTAATTTATTTACCATTTTATTTACTTTATTTACTATTGTTTTATTTACTTTATTTATACCCTACCTTTCACCTCAATGAGGACCCATTCACACCATTCTTCTTTCCTCCATTTTATCTTTATGGAAACTCTGGCTCATTCCGCACATGCAGAATAATGCACTTTCAAACTGCTTTCAATGCTCTTTGAAGCTGTGCAGAATGGCAAAATCCACTTGCAAACAGTTGTGAAAGTGGTTTGAAAATGCATTATTTTGCATGTACGGAAGGGGCCTCTGTGATGTTCATTAGACTGTGAAGGTGTGATTGGTCCAAGGTCTCCCAGCGAGCTTCCATGGTAGAAGTGGGGATTCGAACCTGGGTCTGCCAGATCCTATTCCAGCACTTTAACCACTACTACATCACACTGGCTCTCTGGCCTCTGCCTCCTTTTACATTATTTTGCTACAAAAAAAGTCTTCACTATTTCTGCCACAACATTCCACCTCAGTCTACTTTTTTTTTCAGATGACAAGAATATTAAATTTCAAAATCAGCTCCCTAACAGGATTAAATCCCCTGGTAAGAACAATGTTTCATTCTGCTTTGCCACATTCCACAGCAGTTCCTGCAACACAAATCCCTGCTCTCTACCCCTACCCACTAAGGATAGACATTTCACTAGCTCAGCATCGTAAGTCTTTTGAAGCAATCATTTGTTTTATTGAGAAAATGCGGAAACATACTTTGGATCTCTTGTGTCTGGCACATCTCTGTGATATCCCAGCCTGTTACTGATGAGCATATTGAAGGCATGTTTTTGATAGCCCAAGTCTCTTACTTCCTGGTCTTGTTCATTAAAAATCATTCCTATAACAGAAAAAAGGACCAAAATTAGTTCATGGGGCATCTGATTTTTAAAACCAAAAGTTCAACTATCCCAATATGTACTGCTTCCACAGTAATTCTTGACAGGATAAGGAAAATATCAACATGAAACTACTACAGTTATACAAAAACAACCATTGGATACTTACCAAATGCCACCCCACTTCTGTTGAAGATATTTGCAAAGCGGCCATTTGATCTTCATTTGATCTTACAGCTTTTTTGGAGGCAGCCTTTGGCTGAAGAGTCTAATGGCACATACATCAGTCCAACTACCCTGTTTCCCCGAAAATAAGACATCCCCTGAGAATAAGACATAGTAGAGGTTTTGCTGAAGTGCTAAATATAAAGCATCCCCCGAAAGTAAGATGTAGCAAAGTTTTTGTTTGGAAGCATGCCCGTCGAACAGAACACCAGAGCATGCAGCTGTGGAGCGGAAAAATAAGACATTCCCTGAAAATAAGACATAGCGCATATTTGGGAGCAAAATTTAATATAAGACACTGTCTTATTTTTGGGGAAACACGGTAATGATTAACCACCCATTCTTTGGGACACTTTGAAACACTGCTCTGGGAAGCCCCACAAGATGTCCTCTGCTCAGTGGGAGAATGACCACTGGATACTTACTGTGAATGGTCCCTCTCCTCTGAATTAAGGAGGATATCTTGCCACTCCCAAAGATCATCATGACTATTTTAAGACAACCTTATTTATTTATTTATTTATTTATTTATTTATTTATTTATTTATTTTATAATCAAATTTATATACCGCCCCTCCCCCGAAGGGCTCTGGGCGGTAAACAACACAATCATCACAACAATAACATTAAAACCCCAATTAAAACAGCGAATTAAATAAGTTACAGCGGCATCCAACAAAACTTCATAAAACGTAATACACCCACCCTGGAAACAGACCCAAAAAGCTGAGGGCCCAATTAAGGGCCCAGAGCATAAAGGAGGAGAGGGGAGGGCGACTTCAGCGGTCAGCCCTCCAAACCGCCTTGATTGGAACAATTAGGTCTTTCAGGCCCTGCGGAACTCTCCAAGATCCCGCAGGAGGCCCTAATAGCTGGTGGTAGAGTGTTCCACCAGGCAGGGGCCAGGGGTGTAATGGCCCTGGCCCGGGTAGAGGCCAACCGCATCATTGAGGGGCTAGGGACAGCCAACAAGTTGGCCTCTGCCGAGCATAGAGGCCGCAAAGGGACATATGGGGTAAGACGGTCCCGAAGGTCACGAAGGTCCCAGACAGCGTAAGGCCTTAAAGGTGAGTACCCACACCTTATGAATGATTCGAACTCAACCGGAAGCCAATGCAATGCCGCGCAACACAGGTGGATTTTGTTCGCTAATGGCACCACCTGTTAGCACACGTGCCGCTGCATGTTGTACCAGTTTCAACTTCCCGGATCAGGCGTAAGGGAAGGCCTCGCGTAGAGCGAAGTTACAATAGTCTAACCTAGAGGTGACTGTTGCATGGATCACAGTGGCGAGGTCCGCCTGGGAGAGGAAGTGGGCCAACCGCCGGGCCTGTCTAAGGTGAAAAAAGTCAACCTGGGTTATATGGGCGACCTGGGGCGCCATTGAAGGATACGAATCCAGGTGGACCCCCAGGCTGCGAATGGAGGAGGCTGGTGCCAATGTAGCCCGCTCCCACTCCGGCGGTTGGAAATCCCCCGCCTCCCCCCGGCGGCCCAGCCAAAGGATCTCCGTCTTCGATGGATTCAGTTTTAACCTGCTCTGTTGTAACCATCCAGCAACCGCCTCCAAACAATGCTGTAGAGCTGCAGGGGCAGCGACTGTCCATCAACAGAATGAGCTGAGTGTCATCAGCATACTGGTGACAGATCAGCCCAAAGCTCCGCACCAACTGAGCAAGTGGTCGCATATAGATGTTAAACAATAGCGGGGAGAGCAATGCCCCCTGGGGCACACCACACTGAAGTGGGCACCTCTGGGAGGCTTGGTCCCCACACCACACTTGCTGACTCCACCCCCGGAGGAACGAGACAATCCACTGAAGGACAGTGCCCCGCACCCCGGAAGTGGCCAGGCGGTGGGCCAAAAGGTTGTGGTCGACCATATCAAACGCTGCGGTAAGGTCTAGTAATACCAGCAGCGCCGATCCGCCTTGGTCAAGTTGTATGCGGAGCGTATCCGTGATGGCGACGAGAACAGTCTCCGTCCCATGCCCAGCACGGAAGCCGGACTGGAAGGGATCGAAAGCCTGTGCGTCCTCCAGGAAACTCTGAAGCTGCTCCAACACCACTCTTTCAATTACCTTCCCCAGAAACGAAAGATTCGAGACGGGGCGGTAATTGGCCAGATCTCCTGGATCTAACGATGGTCTTTTTAAGAGTGGGCGGACCACTGCCTCCTTCAACCCACCCGGAAAGACTCCTTGCTCAAGGGAGCCATTGATGATCTTCAACAGGTGGGGTCGTAGCTCCCCCTGGCAAGCTTTAATAAGCCAGGAGGGGCACGGATCCAGAGGACAGGTAGTAGGTCTAACAGCAGCCAGAACCCTGTCGACACTGGCTTCAGAGAGCAGGGAAAACTGGGCCAAACAAGGGCCGGAAGACGGCAAGGGAGCCTCTAGTTCGCTAATTGTATTCAACACAGAAGGAAGGTCCTGGCGGAGCGACGCGACTTTGTCTGCAAAGAAGCTCATAAATGCCTCACAGCTGATAGCCAATTGAGAATTTGTAGAACCTGCAGGTAATGAGGTCAAAGTCCGAATTAAACGGAACAATTGTGCCGGGCGGGAGCCAGCAGATGCGAGAGAAGAGGAGAGGAAGACTCTCTTCGCCTCTTTCGTCGCCATCTCATAGGCCTTCATAAACGTCCTATAGGATGTTCGCGTAGCTTCGTCACGAAATTTCCTCCACACTCGCTCTAGTCGTCTGAGTTCCCGTTTCATATGGCGTAGCTCCTCAGTATACCACGCAGCCAGCCGTGAACGGGGACGCAGAGGACGCCGGGGGGCAACAACATCAATGGCATCGGAAAGCCGGGCATTCCAATCTTCCACCTGCTCATCGAGTGTGCCGGCAGGTTCAGGATCCCGCAGAGCATTCAGGAAACCAAGTGGATCCATAAGTCTCCGCGGGCGGACATAAATCAGTCTGTCGCCTAGACGGGGGAGGCATGGCAAGTCCATCCAAACCTTCAGGGCATAATGGTCGGACCATGGCACTCTATCAGTAGAGGATACGACCATATTGATTCCCGACCCGAAGACCAAATCCAGCGTGTGACCCGCCTCATGAGTGGGGCCAGAATTTACCAAGGAGAGGCCCAGCGTCGCCATGGATGACACCAGGTCCGCAGCTACTGCACATGAGGCAGCGTCGACATGGACATTGAAATCCCCCAGGACAATAAGTCTGGGAAACCTCAATGCCCAGTCAGACACCACCTCCAGCAGCCGCAGCAGACCGTCCCCCGGTGCGCTAGGCGACCGGTACACCAGGAGGACGGCCAACCTCTCCGTTGCCAACCACTCTAGGCCGACACACTCCATACCGGTGATCTCCGGGACCGGGATAGCCCTAAAGGGGATGGAATCTCGGATGAACATTGCCACGCCGCCCCCCCGGCCCCGTGTTCGTGACTGGTGGAGGCACGCGAAACCTGGTGGGGAAACTTCGCATAAAGCAACTGTCTCCCCTTCACGCACCCAGGTTTCGGTGATGCAAGCCAGGTCCATCTGCTGGTTTCCTAAGAAATCCCGAAGCACTGCTGTTTTATTATTGATGGACCTGGCATTGATCAACACCAGGGACGAAGCGGGGTGTTCCTGAACCCAACCACCTTCGTTTCTTGGGATAGGTCGGAGGGCAGAAGGTGAGCGAGCATACCCATATCTCGTTCGTCTTCTCTCATAAGCCCACCGCCTACCGTACTTACCTCGTCCCATTAAAACTGGGATCCCTAGCCCCAATGGCGCCCCCATATCCCCACTACTCCCTATTTATCCAATAGCCTACTGAACAATAATAACACCCTTATAGGTGGGACTAAACTTACTACTGACTAACATCAGTCGACTAACTATAATAAATAAGCTAGACACTCCACCTAGACAAACCAACTAACTGACTACCCATTAATCCTACAATATACTAAACAACTACTCTACAATACAATTCTATCTAAACTAACAGACAGGAGTGGAATAGAAGAACGAAATCTGCACCCAATCATTCAGATATATAGCAGCTCAGTACTCTCACTAATGAGCTGCGGATGTAACCAATCGTCGTCGTAGGTTCCTGCCTCTGACCCTCAAACAGATGTAAAAAATACAGGGAGAGGTCAAGACCAGAGTCAACAGAGGGCGTCAGTAGATGGTAAAAGGGAATGGTAGCTACCAATTCCCTGCGCCCTCTGGTGGACAGAATAGGCAAAGCACGGGGCTCCCACCACCCGGCCAGCCACTTGGTTGAATTCAGGCCTGAAGAGCTAATGGAGTGCCTATGGGCAGAACAGGGTAACAGCAGGAGGCCTATGCCTCCAGCTGTATCAGGCAAGTTCGAAAATGCCAATTTCCGTCGTCTGCTGCTCCTTGGATCCGCGGCGCGCACAGCCCTCACACCACCGGCTCGCCGAGTCCCAAAAGAGCAGCTGGTATTCCTGTTACGTTGGTCTATTTTTCCAGCTCTCCAAACCAGTCTGTTCCTCCGGTCGCCCCTCCTCCAGCCACACTTTGGGTCCACAGCTCGCACGACTCTCTCACCGTCGGCCCGCCGAGATCCAAAGGGGCAATGGGCACTCCAGACTGTTGACTCCGCCAAAGCCGTAATCTCGACTATGGAGGGAGGCGTCCCGTCACTGCCGCTGCCTCCGCCTTCGCCCCAGCCCGCCGAGACGTCTTGCCGAAGGACCCGCTGAGAGCCACCGGAGCCCCGCCGGGAGCTGCAGGGGGGGAATTCTTGTTGTCGCTGTTGTCCCCCCCAATTCCAAGCTCCCCAGTTCACAATAGCAAGGCCGCTCAATACAGCAAAAGGAACCAAGGCAGGGGCCAAGGCTACGGAGCAGGCAATGCAACCGGGAGGCGAGACGCACAGAGCACAAGATGTAAAGATGTAACCTGCTTTACTTCTTTACTTCTTCTGCGTAGTCTCTTTCTGTTGTTGCTATGTTACTGTAAGTTGGATTCGTTGCTATTATTCTTGATTAGTTTAGTTCCCAAACAGAGGAAAGATGGGCAGTCTCATCACAACCAGGAAGGAGAAAAAAGGTCATTTCCTGCCACCCTGACTGGATGGTGAAGAACACCTACAAAATGTCTTCTGCTCAGTGGGAGGATGCCTATTAACACTTATAAAAGCCGAAGCAGAAATACACGTAACTACCTTAGCAATGTAAAGCTGCTACAATGTTCTTTTTCCAAAAGAAATTGTTGAGGCCCTCTGTATAGTCATATAAATAGGCTCTGTTCCTGTGAAGAGCCTCAGTTTGAAACATTCTGGATCATCCTCCTTTTCAAGACTGGGCACCACATACCCCAAGGGGAGAGGTTTAATGACGGCTGATACCCAATGGCTAAAATGTTGTGAAGAATCTTGATCTCATCTGGGGAGGCAAAACAGTCGAACTGGACAGGGTGTTCCCAGCTAGACAGATATCCTACAAGTATCTAGGACGTGAGAAGGACAGACTGTATAGAACAGAAGAGAGCACCAAGCACCACTTCTTTCAAATGAAGTGCTTCCAAAATTTTCTGTTGCTCAGAGAGCTCCCCTCCAGATTTATATCACACAGGTCAATTGTGCAATTTGCTTTATTCATTATGCGTCAAAAAGACAACAGCTGGTTGGTAATAAATAAAAGTCTGCTGCAATTCTGTCACATAACAGTAGACTGCAACTATCTTGCTTCATCATGGTACTGTAACTGGCAGTTATATTATCCATTAACAAGAAGGCACATCAAGAGGGGAATCAGCCTCGAGGATTTAGAAGAATTATTAAAGTTTAAACGCAATAAATTTGGGATTGTTAAGGCCATGTTTCACATGATACTGGCTGGAACTCCGTTTAAGTGTTATGTGGTCCATCATGGAGCTGGATCACAGAACTGGGGAAAGGAGAGATTAATTATTCCCCCACACTGTTTCCACAATCAAAATGATCTCCAGGATGCTTAAAATCAGAGTAAGAAAAAACAAAACAATCCTGCCTGTTATTTATCTCACTATCTTACAGACTTGCATTTCAGTGAGAAAAAGGTGAAGCAAATAAAGCAATAAGCCAAATAAAGCATAAATATCCTCCTTCCGCCAGTGTTGCCCTCTTAGTCCGTATCACTGTTCCCTGTGTCATCTTTCTGGAACCAAATTACCCCATGTATCATTTCCACTTGAAGTCCAGCTTCAAATGAGGTCTGGCCCTTCAGCTGCTGCTTTCCAGACCTTTATTACTTTTGTGGTGCCCATCTCAGGATGAACTTTCATATTCAATTGTTTCTTAGGTGCTATTTGACCTCGCAGATGATGTTATGATGATGCTGACTCTATGACTCTGTAAACAGTATAAAACTTGGAAATCCTTTGTGTTCTTTGCTTCTGCTTCTCGAAAACTGGTGCTGCAGCCAAATAAATTTACACTTGATTTACTTTACCTCTGCCTCTTAAGCTCTTTACTAGGCCAGGGCTTTGGAGCTTAATCACTGATGCAAGCCCTAGACACAATCAATTTGCTGTCTACTTGCAACCATGAAGATCACAAGTCTAAATGAAAGTAAAGATTTTCAGGATGCTAAATACATCTGGAACTGTAGATGGTTCTTAGGTCAGACAGCTTAACATTACCAATAGTCACAGCTATTGGCCTTTTCATCTGCACTAAAAAAAGCCCTTAAAGGAACAGTGACTTAAAAACAAAAGGATTCATAACATTTCCACATTTATGAAAAACAACTTGACAGAAAGACACTTGACAACAGTTTCATGCAGGAACACTTTATATATATTAACAAATTTCAGCTCCTATGAGGGGAAAGGTTGAAGGAACTGAGTATGTTCATCCAAGAGTAGAAAACAGGGGCACTATGGGAGATGGTTAAGCTATTCAAATACCTGAAGGGCTGTCACGCAGAAGGAGGTGAACCTTGTCCTCTGTTGCCTGAAAGGGGAGACTAGAACGAATGGGCTAAAACTCTAGGAGTGTAGATTTCAGTTGAATCTTGACAGCAGTCCCATAATGGAGGCAATTACCTTGGGAGTTGAGGGTGTCCCTTGCCAGAGATCTTTCAGCACAGGCCAGACAGCCATTTGCTGGGCACGCTCTAGCTCCGGATCTCCTACATTAAGCAGGACTTTGGACTAGACAACCCATAAGACCCCTTTCAGCAATATGAATCCAAGAATCTATTATTCACCCTTCAGAACAAGACTTGTATGGAGCAACACTACTATATTGAATTTTCATACCACATTGAAACAAAGCAGGATTATCTTGATCAGATGATGTTTTCTCACACCTGACAACCAGCCCTCTCTACCTGGAACATCCTAAACTGAACAAGAGAAAAATTAGATCCAGTTTAAATCTAAGGAGCAGATCTAATTTAATGGCCTCTGCATTTTCCGTTAGCAATATATCCTAGCAAGTTATAAATAAATCTTTAGCTCTTACTAATAATCCAGGCAAGTTGGTGGGTTTCAAGGAATAAGGTTTTCTCATCAGTTTCTAACATGGTCCTCTCTTCTCTTCTGGTTTACAACAATGTGAAAAGAAGGCGTCAGTAGATCTAGCTTGCTTAAAGAAATTTTTAGCCCATCATTATCCAAAAAAACCCCCCAAAATAGTTCAAGGTGGGTTTCCATAGCATATCAATGATAACTCAGCCCATTCCTATGTTTTAGGCAAAGGGTAGGCAAGCCTTATTCAGAGAAACTGCAAGCTCCATTAAACAGAGATTAGAAACGCACATAAGCATTCTACAGGTGTGACACCTGGCCATCTGTCACAATGACCTGGCAACAGTCAACCCAGCAGGAATTGATGGAGAGTTTCTTCTCGTTTGACATCTGGCCTGAATTCCCTTAGCTCCTTCCAGACTTCCTTTGAGCTCTGTGTTAAGAAGAGCTGTTAAGAAGAACTGGGGACAAAGCTCCTATTATACCGAGGTTCCCTACAATCCTGAGTTTATTCATCAAATCATCCTTTAGTGGGAAAAGAGTAAGCACTCACATTTAACTGAAGAGCACCTGAGGAACCCCTTGAAATATGGTGCTGAAAGGAACAATTTTCTATCACTCTTTACTAAGATCAGATGTTATGCTGTGGAAAAGGTGATGCATCTCAGAGGAGCAGTCTAAAGTTTTGCTAACTTTCAGGTAGCAAGAAATTTGTTTTCTTTTGTGTTGTATTTTATAGTTTCATCTCTTACACTTCTTTATTATATGAGTGGAATGAAACCTTTTTTTACAATTTGAACTTTGGCCAAGAGACTTTCTGAGTTAGTATCCCTCACACGCTGACCACTTCATCCCCACTCTATCAAACTAAAGGAAGAAAGAGTAAGAAAGAATTCATTTCCGTATCTTACACACTCATACAGAGTACTGTCAAGGGGAGAATTGAGTGACCTGAACAAGACTATTAAAATACTTTAAATCTCCACAAGATGGAAGAAAATTAATAAAACAGTGAGACATTCAAGAGGCTTAAGTGCCTATGTAAAGTCTGATCTCTAAAGACACTATAACAATTATTGCTTTTATTTTATTTTTTAATTTACTTCATTTACAGTCCACCTTTCCTGCTGGAACTCAGGACAGATTGCAGAGTTGAAAACACAATTCAGTTACACAGCAAAGATCTGCAATAAACAGTGCAGTAGAACTCAACAATGGGGAAAACGACCCATTGGATACTCACCGTGAAGGGGTCTTCTCCTTGGTGGTCGCAGGCCATCTGGTTTGGGTTGTTCGCTGCCCTGCGGCGAGTAGGCAGGAAAAGGCTCTTTGGTGACTTCCTGTCAGGTGTCCGTGGTGGTGCCGCCCCAGTATCTGACTAGCCGAGAGTAACAGTACACGGCAAACGTAACAAAAGTACAATATACAACACCACGGCCCAACATGCCATGAAGGAAACGAATAATCCTATTTAAAAGGGGACCAAAGAGCCCAACAAAGAACAGGCTGAACTGTAAACGATAAAAAACTGTAAAGCTGGATATTTAGAGAACACATTATCGGGTCAATAGCAAAAAAAAACCCGGGGTGGGCCCAGATGGCCTCACGACCACTGCAAGGAAGACCCCTTCACGGTGAGTATCCAATGGGTCGTTCTCCCTGGTGGTAGCAGGCCATCTGGTTGGGAACTTCCCAAGCAGTGCCCTGAGAAAAAGGGAGGGTTCGGTTACTCCCCGATAATATGCTCCAGAATGGGCCTCCCAATGTTTAACGAATGAAGAGGGTGGAGCCCAAGTGGCTGCCCTACAAATCTGTTCAAGGGGAATGCGTTTAAGGAGAGCTGCATTGGCGGCCGTGCTCCTGGTGGAGTGGGCTGTAACTCCGGTCGGCATGGGGAATCCCCTGGCCTTATGGGCCTCAAGGATGCAGGCCTTAATAGTAGAGCTGATAGAAGCAGCCCGACATAGGTTCGCCCAATCTGGAAGCGGGCTGATGTTAGTAAGCAAGAGCCTCCGATTTGCAGAGTCTTGTTTTGAAGTACATTATCAGAAAGGTCTTGAGAGAAGCATACTCTCACATCCAGGTGTGATGCCAACGGGCTTGGCTCTCTACAGGGTGTGTGGGATTCGGACAAAACTTTTTTTATTTTTATTTTTTGTCAGAACCACCTCCTGCTGCAAATGGAATTTAGATGCCACTTTAGGTCTAAAGCAGGGGAAAAAGCATAAATTTGGATTAGTTGACATGGCTCTAATCTCTAATACCCTTCCAGCGGAGGTTATGGCTACCAGGAACAAAAGCTTCATCCTAAGTCATTTTAAATGTATGTGTCGAACAGGTTCAAAGGAGGGTTTGGTAGGTGCGTCTAGCACCCCATGGAGACGCCAGGTAGGGAAGCGATGCTGTACTGGCGGTTGGGACTGAGAAACCCCTTTGAGAATTTTAAGGTGTCTGGGTGCCTGGTGATAGGCATCCCCTTCGTCCCAGGTAGAACCGTTGCAATGGCAGCTACCTGACGCCTTAGGGTGGAACTGCTCAACCCTGACTCAAACCCGTTCTGCAGGAATTCCAATATGTACAGCAGGGAAGCTAACTCAGGGACCCTTCTTTTTCTACGGCACCACCGCACATAAGCCTTCCAGGAGGAGTCATAAATTCTGATTGGACTTTCTTCTAGCAGCTAAAATAGCCTTTATGACCCTTTTAGGATAACCCCGTTTTCTTAACAGTCTCCGCTCAAGCGCCAGGCGGCTAGTCTGAGCCAGCCTGGGCCAGGATGTAGTAGGGGGCCCTGGGAGAGCAGGTCTGGCAGTTGTGGTAGAACCAACGGTGGTGTGACAGATAGCTGTTTTAGTACTGAGTACCAGGACCTCCTGGGCCAGTTCGGAGCCCCCAGTATGATTTCCCTCCATTCCGACTGCACGCAGTGGAGTAGTCTGTGAAAAACTTGGATCGGGAGGAAAACATAGAGGAACCCCTGTGGCCAGGGAGCTGAGAGCGCATCGGTCGCTGTCGTCTGTGAATGGTGGTATCTGGTGAAGAATACGCTGATCTGAGCATTGAGGAGTGATGCAAAGAGGTCGATCGTCGCCATCCCGGGTCGTTCCTGGATGGTCTGGAAAACTGCTGGGTTCAGCTTCCACTTGGAGCTGGAGAGCGTGGTCCGGCTGAGCCAGTCGGCTTCCGTGTTTAGTGAGCCTCGAATGTGTTCGGCTCGCAGGGATGCAAGATTCTGTTCCGCCCATGAGATCACACGCAAAGCTTCTCTGTGTAGGGCAGGCGACCTGGAGCCTCCCTGATGATTGACAAGGCACTTCGCCGAGATGTTGTCGGCGTGAAGCACTACGTGCTTCTGCAGAATAAGTTGCTTGAATGATTACAGGGCCCATCATATTGCTCTGACCTACTAGAATGTTGATCGGAAGCTGAGCCTGTGCTTCGGATCAGGAGCCCTGAGCCAGGTGGTGGCTCAGTTTGGCACCCCAGCCGGACAGACTGGCATCCACAAGGATATGGATCTGTTGCGAAGGGGCGAAAAACTTACCTTGTAGGAGGTTGTGGTGGGTGGTCCACCATTTTAGACTGAGACAGACTGCTGGGGGAGGCTCAATGATCGATCTGTCTTCAGAATGATTTGCTTTGCATAAGGCCGTAGAAGGGCTTGTAGAGGCCTGGCGTGGGCTCGACCCCACTGTATGAGGTCCATTGTGGACAGCAAAGGGCCCAGCAAGCTGGCAAGTTGTAGTAAGTTGGAAGATTTTGCCCGCAAGGTGCGAAGACTGGTCTCTTGGATTTTCTGGACTTTTACCCGAGGTACAAAGGGAGTACAAATGGACGTGTCTATCAATGCCCCTAAGTGTTCCATCTGTTGGGAAGGGGCCAAGGAACTCTTGCTCACGTGATGACAAATCCGATAAGACCAGTTGGACCCTTTCCACGTCTCTGACAGCCTGTATTTCCGATCAAGATCTGATGAGAAGGTCGTCGAGATACGAATAGATATGCATCCCTTGACTGCGGAGCAGGGAAATGGGTGCAATCAAGACTTTCGTGAAAACTCAGGGAGATGTCGCCAATCGACCGGCAGAGCTATGTACTGAAAATGGAGGTCTGCTATCGCGGACCGAGGAAGCGATGATGAGCCAGGTGTATGGGTACATGGAGGTATGCCTCCATCAGAACCAAGGAGGTGATCATGTCCCCTCTCCTGATGGCCGCAACCGTGGATCTGATGGTTTCCATGCGAAACCTGAATTTGCGCAGATGACGATTGACATGTCTTAGCTGAGGATCGCCCTGACATCCCCATTCTTTTTGGGGACAGTGAAAAAATGGGAGCACACTCCCATCCCTTGTTGATATTTTGGTACCGGTTCTATGGCTCTGATGGTAAGTAGCTGTTTGACAGCCAGCTTTAGTCTGTTGGCTTCGTCTTCCTTGCCAATCGGGGCTGAAGGAAAGGAGCCGAGCGCCGACTGGAACCCTGGCGTAGTCCCGCCTTGTTGTTATTGCCAGAGGCGTCGGTCCGAAATGGGTTGCCGCTCTAGTTGGAGCTGCGAAAATCGTGTGTCTTACAGAAGGACGACTGAGGCTGCCAGCTAGTCTGCTTATATTCCCGTGATTGGTGGAAGGGGCCACGAAATACTTTGAGGGCAGGTTTTGCAGAAAACCTGGGCCTGTCTCTGACGGACCGTGGCATAGCTTATTTATGGTCCTTGGTCTCCACCAGGGTCTTATTTAACTCTGACCCAAATAGGGTCCCTCCCTCAAAATCAAAACTAGCCACCGCTGTCTTAGATAGGGTGTCAGCCTGCCAGGGCTTAAGCCAGAGCAATCTATGTGAGACTGATGCCGAAGACATGGGTCTAGAGGAGACTAGGAGTGCATCTAGGGTGGCATCAGCTGGGAAGGAGGTGGCCATGACTACCCTCTCCACCCCCTCTCTAATGCCTTGGCACTCGGGTGGAATGATGCTCTGAAGGCGTTGGAGCCAAAGAATGGGAGCTGTGGGGACGGTGGCTGCCAGAACCAGGATTTTTTTGCTGCCATGGTCGCACCATCATGAACTCTGCGGAGACCATGTTCCGCCTTACGATCAATGGGGTCTTTAACATCACCCTCTCCGTCCCGGGAAACCAGACCCCCTGAATGCAGTGAGGAGATGGGACCGTCAACTAGAGGGGTTCTAATCATTCTCAAAAATTAGTCCGGAGCTAGGTAAAGCTACTTGTAGACTGGAGGAAACCCTCTGTTTGAAGCGGGGGTGACCCATTCTTTTCTGAACTGTGGGCCAAAGACTCTGGGAGCGGGAAAAAATGAGTAGCCTGATCCTCTAAGGAAAGATGTAGGAGATCCCTTTAGGGCAGCCCTTAGTGGGCTTGGACGTGGCAGGAGCATTGGGATCGCCCGCCTCCTCAGAGACCCTCAGTTCCAAAGCCGACATTGTTTTGGCTAAAAGAGTGGATAATTGTTCCACCGTAATTAATCTGTGGCTCTGGTCTGCCTGAACTGGTAGTGAAGACTCTCCCTCAGAAAGGCGTCTGAGTCCAGGTCTACCTCCCCTTCACTCAAGTACTTGCATCATAATCAAGCAATCTGATTCTCCTGCAGGACCTGGAAGGGGATCTGCGTCTGCTTGTCTGAGGGGAGGCACGAGCATTTAAATGTCTACTAGCCGACTGGTCTATGGAGCCCTGTAGTAAGGAGACCAGTTGCTGCGGGGAGAAAGGCGCTCCAGTCTGAAGGCAGAGATACTCCCAAGGCAGCCTCCCCGTCATGGCACCCGCATGACTTGACCTGCAGCGAAGTTCCCTCAGACGTTCTAACAAGAGCGGGGGTGGGGAAAAAAAGGCTTGTGAAGCAGCAGACATCAAAGGCCCCGGCCGGAGGCAGAGGCGATGCCCTGGGTGCACGCCTGAGCAGTCGCCGCAACGATCTGTCTCCTGTCCGCGGTCACGGTCGATCCGGCCCGCGCTTCCCGTCCTTGTGAAGGGCCCCACCGAGATGCAGCGTCTTCCTGCCTTGGCGGGCCTGGGAAGCGCGAGCGAGCCCGCCGCCCAGCCCCACGGCTGTTGCGCAGCTCCTGAAGAGTCTCCTCACTATCAGCCCAGCGGCTGTGTGTGGGAGACTGTTGGGTCCGAGAAGAGTCTCCTCACTATCAGCCCAGCGACTGTGTGTGGGAGACTGAACCTAGTGGTTTCTACCGCGATCGGTAGAAGGACTCCCTTGGTGGAGAAAATGGCGCCGACGCCATAGCTCTTCCTTCCTCAAGCCAAGAAAAAGGCGGGAACACAAGGGAAGGAGAGAGCTCAGTCAGCACGCAGACAAAAGGAGTGGAAAAACGATCAAACGTACACTGCACACAAGGGAATCACAAAAAACAACAACACAAGGAAGAAAAGGTAGCTTTGTGAAATCCAGCCTAGGAGCCTGTGGATAGTGCTGCCTACTCTGACCGAGGCAGGAAGATACTGGGGCGGCACCACCACGGACACCTGACAGGAAGTCACCAAAGAGCCTTTTCCTGCCTACTCGCCGCAGGGCAGCGAACAACCCAAACCAGATGGCCTGCTACCACCAGGGAGAACGAGAACACAAATAAAAAGCTGCCTAAGACATGAAAATGCTACAATGCAAAAAGTGGCTTACAAAGTTAGAAGACAAAACAGTAAAAGAGGATGATATACAAAACAAGCACTGAACTGACTACAATCCTATTCCCTTATAAATGTAACCTCTTGAGTTGTTGCATTATGATGCAGTTCTAATCCCTTAGACTTACCCATTTCAGGAGAAAATTCAGCATCACCTTCAACAGAATTCTTTGCACCATTTCCTAATGGATTACTGTCTTTGTGCTGAGGCTCAGGTACATGGACTGACCCACGAACGAAACGGGGATAGAATTTTTTGGGAAATGGCTTCTGAGGCTCAAACCCCTTGATGGGCACATACTTGAAAGATTGGGTCTCTTCACTGAAGTTGAAATAAATAAAAAGCAGAAGCGTCCAAGTCACAGAAGTGAAGAGGCAGCCATAGCAGAAATAGCGAAGTGTGGCACTTCCCATTGTAATCCTAGCATTG
Source organism: Sphaerodactylus townsendi (assembly GCF_021028975.2). Taxonomy (NCBI): domain Eukaryota; kingdom Metazoa; phylum Chordata; class Lepidosauria; order Squamata; family Sphaerodactylidae; genus Sphaerodactylus; species Sphaerodactylus townsendi. Next base: position 70,108,470 of record NC_059435.1, read on the forward strand.
TCGGTTGTGCATTCTCAATCCCCTTTTAAAAAATCAAAGAAAAAAGAGTGAGATTTACAAAACCTACTTTCCTAGCTTGGAGTTCTTAAAAGATGGCCTATCAGAAAATTCTGTTTTTTAGATTAATGCCGTATTTTAGTAATTGCGTCCAAGAATAAATCTAGCCTTCATCCTACACAAAATAATAAAATACACATTAAATTAGTCTTCCAATTCTGCATTGGGCCATCTTTAAAATGTTACAACACTAAGCAATACTGGATACTGAAATTACTTTAAGTGAAGCATTTATAGCATGGTGTATAGCTACAGAGCACTCTACAAAGCAATATCAATAGCATTTTTCAACATAACCATATCCTGCAGGAATCCACTTTCATATGCCTTCTGAACCTTTCCCAATAAATGTGTCTGGATCAGTGCAGGCAAAAGTTTCCAAACCTTCTTCAAAACTTCATTAAAATTGTAAGTTAGCAGTTGCCAAAGTCATTTTACCTTCTGACACTAAAAAGCAGCTTGCAATTCCAGACAGAAAACAGGGTGGTTTTAAAACAAAAAACAAACAAAAAAAACAGGTTGCTCCAGACCTCTGACCACCAGTGTTGTCAACACTGGGGGCAAGCAGTGCAAGACAAACACAAAAAGAAGAAAGTTGCACAAAGACCTTGGTCTGAAATGAAGTTCTCGTTCACTGACAGTTGGCAAAGTCAAGTTGTCAGGTGCTAGAAATTGGCATAGCTACAAAGTTTAAATATTTACAACCTGATCCATTAATCTATTAGCAGTTGTGGTCAGCAACTAATTTTTAACAGGTTCCTCACTTAAAATTGTGTAAGGGCTAAAAAAATAGTAACAAGAAGTTCTTCCAAGCAAGTACAGAAACAGAGGCTCAGTCAGAATTCTTCCAGAATTCACTCATGTTTGTCCACGTCATGTCTCTTTGTACAGAAGTTGATGAGAAACATATTAAGAATAGATTCTGAAATGAGGGTTAGGCAACAGATGAGACAGAAAGTGTCTAGGAGCCAAACTAATTCCAGGAAGCCCATTTCACATACAAGAAACAATTATCTCCAGGTTCCTCTCTTGATTTATATATCAATAGCACCCTCTCAATGATGGCACCAGTGATTACACACCTAGTTCTGTCTTTTCTCCTTCAATAATCCCAAGCATATTCCTGATAATTCAGAACAGTAAAAGCTTTGCTGTGCACTACCTGATTATCCAGGAAGTTATCTGGAATCAATCAGAGACAAGCTTCTCCTCCGCCATCATAATGCTGAGTCTCTGGACATGCATTCATCCCACTCCCAACTCAACAATCAGCCAGCTTGATTGCTCCAGCTACTGGTGAACTTCTGACAGCTAGGGCCACCAGCGGATAGCATCCTCAGGTGCCTCCTGCCCTTTCAGGCTATCTCAAATTGTTGGGAGCCAGCTCTGTTGGGACAGTTCCCAGGCAGCTAACCCATTTGTCAGTATGCTGCACTGGATGAGTTTGGGGAAAAGGAGAAGGATCCTGCCAGTTGGTGTGAGTATTGCCATGGCATTCCCCATTGGGTGGGGCATGGCTGCTGCACACCTTGGCCTGCTGTCCACCCTGCCTTGCCCGTGCCTTTGCTTGCTCCCTGTCCTAACTACAGTCTGTCTTGACTACGTCTCACTTGTTGCCCATCTGGCCTCTGGTCTGTCAGGCCATGCCTTAGCTAGCACCTGCCAGCAGCACAGATTAGAACACACACATATAAACTGAGGAAACATGCCAGTACTGAAAAATCCCGTTTGGAACAGAGAGGCAGCAGTGATTGTTACATAAATATTTACTCTAAATAATTATGGCTTACCAAGAACAGCTTAAAAAATAATAAATTTTCTATTTTGGGTACCCCAAATACTTTCAGATTTTTGTGACGTGATCATAATACAGCAATGTATTGCTACTGATATAGGACATAATTATGAAAAGGCAAAAAGAAACAGCCCTTCTGTTGCTTCTTATTTTGTTCCAGATTTAAATTCTCTTGCCTTTGAAATCCTCCTTGCACTTAGTGCCTTTTCTGCTTCTTCTCTAGTCATTGTTGAAGTTATTTTCCAATCAGAAGTGTTTCCTTTGCCCAAAAAATGCGAAGAAAATAATGTTGTACCATCCAAGCCACATGCCAGCGGATGCACTGACCTGTTTTTAGAGCTCAGTGTTACAAAGAAGAGTCAGAAAACACTGAAAGTTGCCTTTGAAAATACCACCCATGACCCTGCAGAAAACATAAAACCACAGAACACAACAAAGCTTGGGATGAGTCTTCCAGTAAACATGGAATAAAACTTCAGTGGCTTGCAGTTAGGACTGAAGATGATTTTTAAAAAGAATATGGTTCTGAGGCAATGCACATCAAGTTTTGTGCCAACAAAATATTCCTTACAAATGACACATATATAATTCAAACAAAGAAATTTGTACACATTTCTGCTTTGTAGAGATGTTTGGTCTCTGCTATGCAGAGGGACAAAAAGCTACACAAGAACCCACCCAGGAAACTTAAGCAAGATCCCTGACAGAATAGCTAGTCCAACATCTTGCTTCGCACAAGCGGATTCAGCATGGGCCAAAAACGGTGGTGTGAAAATGGTGTAAAATGGTTTAAAACAGTGTAAAAAGGTTTACATCGTTTTCACACTGCTGTTTTTGGCCCATATGGAATCCACCACAGATGCCCTGGAAGAACCATGGCGGGGACACAAAAGTCCTTCTTTACTACCCCACCCCCAGCAACTGACACATCCAAACATGAGAGATCCCATTCAGACCTCCTGGCTGTAGTTGAACCTGTTCTAAATCTGTATAACCTCCTTTTAAAGTCACCTAACCCAAACACACCAGATATCTTGTGGCAGCAACTTCTACAAATTCATTACACACTTTAATAGCAAACAGACAACTTTCCATTTACATAAATGCTGAACTTTACAGCATTTATGTATTACACCAACCACTGCATACTAAGTCCAGAACATCACAGATCATAAAGATAAAGAGGAGGCAACCCTGGATAATTCCATGAATAATTGTATAATCCTAAACAAAATTACACCCTTCTAAAACTTCTGATTGCACTCACCCCTCAGCAAAAGTAGCAATAGAAGATAAAAGAAATATAAGCAATATGGCAGCATGAGAAGTGCATCTTAGCCAGACATTTCTCTTCTATTATGTAACTCAAAGTAACAAAGTTCCCAAAAGACCTCCAACTAAGGCCCTGACCAACCTCAGACTAGATTCACTTCAGCAGGATTAATGCATTGTGATCAGGCCTTATCCTCATCAGTAACTGGAGCCAATGAAAAGAATTGTCCAGCCTCTTCCACAATGTATAGGTCCAACCACAGCAATAGAACCAAGGCTGCAAGCTTGTGGACTAGGAAATGTTGAAATGACAGGGAAGTCCTCCTTTCACAGCTACTTGAAGTAGAACAAAAACCTACATGACTTGTCACTGAAGATTTTAAGGCAGATGATGAGCAACCATCACCAACCCAAACCCAAAAGAGATTATCCTAATCAGGAAATCCTCACATTAGGAAGCTTTGCAAACCTGAGACTCTTTTTAATTATTTGCATGTTGGCTTAAGAACATTATAGTCCATTTACATTTTTTAAAAGCCTTCAGTAATCACACGCACAACATGTCCAGTATTTCACATGCTACATATAACTGTATATTGTGAATTTAATATTAACATTACAACATCTCAAGTATTTAAAAAAGAAGACATGGCTCCTAGTTTGTGCTGAATCTCAAGGATATTCACTCAGCATGTGCTTTATTGTGGTGCTGTGTTCTTATATTTGCTTTGCCCACTTTGGACTATGTTTCCCATATTTTATCCAGTTTCAAAAATCAGTACTTAATCACCATGCTACTAAATGCATCCCTGCCAGAAGATTAGACTTTGTGGGATTTAGCAGGATTACTTCAGCAGTCACAGCTAAAGAATGGCTCTCCTTTCTGTATTTGCTTTACTCTTCTTCAAAGTGCCCTGTACCATCCTCCGCAATAATAATAGTTCTGCCCTCCAGTCTCATTTGTCAGTATGCAACAATCACAATTCAAAAAATAATGAGAAGGACCTGTACAACATAGCAACAACAGCAGAAATTGGTACTACCAGAGTATACAATAAAGGGAAATATTATAACCTCCAATCAACACACTCCAAGCAAACAAAAATGTTTTTTCACATTCACAATTACAGTATCTTCAATCATCTGCCAATTCAGTCCTCAAGATAACTTGACAGCTATGATAAATACAAACTGGCAACACTGCTTATCCAAATAAACAGCATAGTAAATGAAGTAATAATACCAGTAGGACTGCCATGTCAGTTTGTTTGAGCAAAAAGAAGATAAAGCAAAATAAAGAGAGAGTCTTGTGATACCTCGAAGACTAACAGGTATATGGAAGCATAAGCTTTCATGGCAAGTGCTAAAGATTTGACATGGGTCCAATTTATGAGAACACAGGTTGCTCATTCCATGTAAATTATTTTCTCTTGGAATTAAGAAAATTGCTAAGAAAATCCACTTGCAAACAATTATGAAAGTGGACTGAAAGTGCATTATTCTGCATGTGTGGAAGAGGCCTAAGAGAGAGTCTGTAGCCTACGAAAGGCATTGCCCTGGACCCAGTCACCGTTTTTCACTCAGTTCTGGCCAATACACTCCTTATTATAGCCACCATTATACATATCTTGCCAACTACAACCCTAAATCCCCATGATGGTTAAAGGAGACCCCTTCCTTTCTTTTTCATCAGTGAAACAAGCAAATATATTCACTGATGAAAACATTAAGTGCCTAAGTGGCTTGGCAATTGGGATGAGTCAGTCCTGGTTTGATAAAGATACTAAATCCACCCATGCCTTTTTTTTTGCAGCAAGTTTACATGTTTGTAACGTGCTGTCAACACAGTCAATTTATGGTGACCCAGGATGCTATTCAAGGAAGGAGTTAAGCAAAGGTGATTTGTCACTGCCTGCCTCCATGCACCAACCCTGCACATTCTTAGTCTCCCATCCAATTACTTGCCAGGGCCAAACCTCCTGAGCTTCCAAAATCTGACAATATCAGACTAGCTTGGGCCAGCAAGGCTGAGGAAGGATTCCACATAGCTTGAGATCACATTTTTACTGTAATGCAAATGGCAAACTGACTCAGAGTACAATATACACAGTCTGGCTCAAAAACAGAAGCTTAGATTGCTCTTCCACTGTGTGCTCATTGTCTGATGAGAACTCGCCTTCCTTTTTCATTGTCCGATACTGAAAAGGGAAATACATTGCTGAGGAATGTCTGAAGTGAGAGCCTGAGTATGAAATCTTTCTAAATCTAGCTGCTTAAGTGGGGTGCTGCCATAAGCGCTCCATGTACGAAGCAATATGACCTTCCCCATAACCATACCAGTCAATGAGAATATGCTGGGGGTGGGGGAGAAATCTAGGGAGGAAAGTGATGACAACTCATGGATGAAGTGGGAGAGAATTGCATTTGGATCTGTTGTAACAGTTTCCTTAAGGCCCTCCTGACTTGCTTCCATGATCTCATTGCAGCAAGGTAGTTGCCTTCCCAAAGGCACAACAGGGGGTGGAAGGTTGTACGTTAACCCTTGTTGACTCCACTTCAGACATTTGGGTTGGATGGCTGTCATTTGGTGGGAAGGTCTACGATCAAAGCTGCTTAGGGCCAAACTGGTAGCCACTGGGGCCATTTCCTCCTTCAAGGAGGAAAACACCATTTAACACCATTTTTAAGCAGCTCTGTTTGCCGCTTTCATTTCAGCACCACAGTCTCCTTCGGCCATTCTCCCTGTCCTCCGTTGTACGAGGCTTTGTTGTATTGTGGCTTACAGGAAAGTAGGCCTGGGTTAGCACTGTCTTCTGAAAGAAAACCATATCCACAGGGTTCCCCTTAAGCCTCAAACTGCCCTGAGGGAAAAGGTGGGTGGAGAAATAAAAATGTAGCCTAAATTATGAGGCACGCAGAATGAAAGAAAGGAAGAAAGGGAAGACAGAAAGTTGAAGCTTTCTCTTTAGCAAGGATCAGTGAAAGAATTCTTAAGATTATAAGTAGATTTAATCAAAGGATAGCTTCTTCAGCTGCTCTCCCTGTACAAGGCAGGAAGTAAACTGAGCTCAGGAAATTCCTGTCTGAGAGACAGCAAGTGGCAATTTAGTCATGCCTCCCTGAACAGCTAGGTGCCATCACTCAAGATGCCTTCCATGAGAATACTACAGCATGAATTATCTTGATCCTCACCTCCAGGGGCACATCCTTATTTAACATTCTTTTCTAGCTCCTTCATGGCTCTCTTTCCCAGTCTAGAATCACTTTCTGATTTCTTGGTTGTGTCTCCCTTTGGGGTGAAAATGGAGCCAAGTAACAGAAAACCTCAGACAATTTCAATTCCTTTGTCATCCACCTGTAAGTATCACAATGCCTTGCTTACCCTAAACTGATGTAATTAGCAATATGCCTCCTATGCATGCGTGCACAAGCTAAGCCAATGCCAAACTTATTACATATGTGACACGTCACAACGTTTAGGGTGACATGTCAGTGTTCACTAGCACCCTCTGTTTCATTATATATATACATAGCACGACATATGATTGGACTGTATTGTGGAAGGCTTTTGCGGCTGGATTCAACTGGCTGTTGTGAGTTGTCTGGGCTGTGTGGTCATGGTCTGGAGGCTGTTGCTCCTAAGGTTTCACCCACACATCTGGCATCTTCAGAGGTGTGTCAAGGTAAAATGCATTTCTGTATGTGAATCACAAATGTGGATGAAACATTAGATGCAAAAACTACCAGACCATGGCCACATAGCCTGGAAAAACCACAACACAATCAATGAGTATGTACATAATTATTTCTCTTTTGATGGGGGTGGGGGGTTGACACACCAGCAGAATCGACTTAGACATTTATGTTTACTTCATTAACAGGCCGCTCCTCCCCTTCCGAATTCCTGACAGGCGGAGCCCAAAAGCTTCGCCATCCCTGAGTTTAGGCTCTTCTGTCCTTGACTCCAGATCCAACAGTAACAGACATTCCAGAGGAGGCTGCAACGATGCAGGATCCCTCCCGTCTAAGCCCGCTCGACCCAGCTGCGCTCCTCGGGACTGCACTGCCAGGAGGCTGCAGCAAAAAATAACGGGGCTTCTTGGGGGGCCTGAAAGCCGGCGGAGTTTGGATCCAGCCTGGATCATCCAGGCGGGGTCCTGCAAGGGAGGATGAGGCAAACGAAGGAGGCAGGCGAAGGAAGCGCCGCTCTCGCACCGACTGACTGAGGCTGCGGGGAGCCAGCCCAGGGGGAGGCGGCAATTCGGCTGCATCAGGATCCCTCCCCCGTCGGGTCTGATCCCTCTCCCTCCCTCCCTGGAAGGGCGCCAATATCCCGGAGGGGTCGGGAGGAATGGTAGCTAGGGCCGCCCCCCCCGCCCCCGCCCCCGCCCCCCGTTGTGAGGTGGCCCCAGACGGCGGTCATCCCCGCCGGTTCTTGCAGACTCACCGGCGTTGCGGCAGCACGAAGCCAGAAGACAGGGAGGGTTTTGAAGCCGGGCGGAGCGGCACCACCATCCTCCGCCTTCTCCTCAACTGAAGAGGAGGCGACGCGACAGTTTCCTTGCTTGCTGGAGGTGGGGGGGGGGGGGAGAGCCGCAGCGCGCGCGCCCAACGGTCACCAACCGTCAGAACGCCCGCGAGGAAGGGCAGGGAGGGAAGCTTCTCGGTAGCCAGAGCCCCTCGCCACCGGCGCCGCTCATTGGACGTGGGCGGCCACGTGGCAAGCGCTCCCTCCCCCCCCTCTCCGTCGATTTGGACGCATGCGCGCGTCCCGTCGCCATGACACCAGAGGCACGGTTGTGATGACTCGCGAGTCCGTTTGCGCGCGCGGTCCAAGGTGGCGGGCACGTGATCAGGCTGGCGCGAGGGCAGGATGAAGGGAAACCCTCAGGAATGTCCGTTCATGGATTTTTCTTTTAATCGGTTGATTTTTTTTTAAATTATTGATTTGGCCTGAACAGGACTGTTACCAGGAGGACTCTTTTGGAGGGCATTGATTCGTTTGGTCGCCATGAGTTGGAAGCGACTTGGCAGCCCTTAACATACAAATAGGGCTCTTAATTGTATTTTGTATTTATTTATGGTGTGTGCCCCACCCTGAACTTCTGTGGTAAAATGTCTTAATAGTGAAAAATTGAAACTAAACCCTGGAAAGCAGAAGTAATGCTAGTGTGGAAGACAGGACATGGAGCACCCCATTTTTTATGAGGTTCAACTGACTTTTGCTGACTTGGGGTTATGCTGGACACAACATGACAGATGGAGAAACAAGTCAATGCAGTTGCAATAAAGCTGTTCTTTCAACTCAATCTAGCTCCAAAAATGCCCCCTTACCTTGATCACAACTGATCTGGCCACCTGGATTCATGCCACAGTGACGTCAGTACAAGATGACTGCAAAACTGTATGTTGGTCTTCCTACAAAATCCGTTCAGAAACTCCAGTGGATGCAGAATGCTGATTCCCCATTCATGGCCAAAGTTTGATCCCAACAGAAATCAGTCTCAGATAGCTGGGTCAAGGTTGGCTCGGCCTTCCATCCTTCCAAGGTCAGTAAAAGGAGCAACCAGCTTGCTGTGGGGGGTAAAGTGTAGATAACTGGGAAAGTCAATAGCAAACTACTTCGTAAACATAGTCTGACTAGTAAACATCACAAGGTGACATCACCCCATGGTGTTTGCAGATGGGACTACTTTTTTCTTTTTAAAAGGTGACCCTGGTTTGTTCTGCATCCATTGCAGAGATTGATGTAACAGTTTCCTCACTTCCCCAAAACAGCAGGAAGTTCTGGGAGCAACTCTTGCAGGCTCTTTCCTGACAAGACTAAAGTAATTCAGTCACCATTTCTTTTGCAATGCGTGATTTGTTTATAAATGGGTGAAGCTGATCGGAAGGGCAGCAGTCCTAGCTCCTCAGACTTCTCCCCAAGACCATGAATAGGCCTCAGGACTGCATCTTGCTTATCAGCTGAACAAAACAGAAGAGCAGACTTCTTCCTCTGGCCAACTATAAACTGCAAAGCTGTTACCTCACACCCAAGCAGATAGGGTCACACACTGTCACCTATCTCAGTTCCTCAGGGCCTGAAAGACAAAGTTGTTCTGCTGAGCAGTGGCGTAGCACCCATGGGATAGGGGTACAACGCCCCAGGTGGAGTTGTGGTGGAGGCATGGTCAAGGCATGGCGGGGCCGTTCCAGGGCAGGGGCAGGCAGCGCCGCAGCAGGGGCATGGGGCATGCACCCAGGGACCAGTTTCCCCTCATTCCACCTCTACTGCCAAGCCTACAGTTGAGGCAGCAATGGTTGTGTTTCCATGTTAGGTGGCCTCTTTTCTTTCCCTTCCCTTGCTTTGTTATATTGACTTTGTTTTAGGATAGAGAACTTTCTCAGGCTGTTCTATCCTTAGTTGGATTAAGTGTTTTATATGTTGTATTATAATTTTATGTATTACAATTTAATTGTTTTTAATACTGATGTAAGCTACTCAGAACAAGGGAAATCAGGATAAAAATCAAATAAATACATACATTCCTTTCAAAATGAGCACATTTTGTTGCATACATGCACTTTACCTTCAGTCATGCAGTGAATATGTGTGTGCTGTAATGGAAGCTGCTGCCAAAGCAATTTTTAAAAATCTGCACAGCCAATCAAATCTCCAGTGGCCAACCAGAAGCTCTGCTAGGTAAAAAACCCCCCACAAAAACATATTGGCCCGACCCATTTTCAAAAAATACTTGACAGACACCAGGAAAGTGTGTTTGGAAACCTCTGTCCTACAACATTTTGCCCTATGGAGATGTTTCCTCCCCAGAACTCTACCCTCTTCAGCCTCCCCCCTCCCAAATTTCCCAACCCAAAATTGGTAATTCTATGTTCAGATTTCATGCAAGCCCCAGAATGGGGGAGCATTGCCAACGCCAGGAGAATCCCAGCCCTTCATAAGGCAAGAGAAAGTCACTGAAGTGGCTTCTGAAAGCAGAGTCAGGAGAGAGGAGGATGACGGGAAATTATTTTCCTTCTAGTCTGAGGCTTGTGGTCTCTCTGCAGCCCAGAATCTGCTCAGACCGGTCTTGTAAGAGTCACTAATGCGAAATAAACAAACATTCTTCTGAAGATAGGAAACTCTCATAAACATTCTAAAGAGAAAACTTTTGGGATATCAGAGACAATGATGGACCTCTAATTTCAGTTAAGAAATAAGTGCATGTCACCTGTCACTTACCCGGACATGGATGGCCCAGGCTGGCTTGATCCCATTAGATCTCAGACACTAGACATGGTTGGCCCTGGTTAGTACTTTGATGGGAGATCACCAAGGAAGTTCAGGATTGCTACGCAGAGGCAGGCAATGGTAAACTATCTCTGAACATCTCTTGTCTTGAAAACCCTACACTGTCACCATAAGTTGTTTGCAACTTGATTCACTCTCTACCATGACATTACCTATCACATAAACTGTTGTAATGTTGAACTTGCTACAAAGGTTTTTTTGGAGGGGGAATATAGCAAACTGGAAAAAACAAAGCCTAGGAGCAAAACCCACAAAGTGGAAAGCACAGAACACTTGGGTGTTAATTGGGGCACATTCTGAAGCGGAGGAAAGCCTGCACAATTAATTAGATAAGAACTTTGGCATTGTAATAGAGGGGCTGTTCTCCGTAACACTTTAAGCAAGATCAGCTTGACAGAACTGCGCTCACATTAATTGGCGTCACAGGGATCCTAATCTTCTACAAAAGACTGTTTGCTCCCAGGAATGCTTGCATTTAATGCTGTTGTTGCGCTCAAGCAGCTTAGAAGTACTTGTTGTTCAAGAACTGTATTAATTAATCTTTGTTCTTTTCAGCCCTCACTCTAATAATATGGCACAGTTTTAACCTTCTGCACATTTTCTGCAGAGAAAATAATCTCCTTGTTCCTATCTCCCACTTTTCCAGCTTTAAGGTGGGTACTGTGTGTTAGCTGCACAGCTCCAGGTCAGGAAACTCCTGGACATTTGGAGGCAGAGCCTGGGGTGGTAGCTCAGCCGGGATGTAATGCTGTCCTTCAAAGCAGCCATTTCTCCAGGGGAACAGATCTCTGCATTCTGAAAATCAGGTGTAATTCTGGGAGATCGCCAGGTCCCACCTGGAGGCTAAGCAAATCACCACACTACCCATAGCTATCGGTCCCAAAGAACCCCATTCCATTCATGAATACCAATTTTATAAATTGTTTTATAAATGTACACATCAAGACAACTTAAATCAATGTTTCTTGTTTGTTCCACTGATAAAGACAACTTCACACTACATGGTAGAGGAGATGAAACATTCAAGATTCAACGAGGGCAAAAGCGAAGCCTAAGAGAAAGAGCCATAAAGCAGCCATCCCAGAATTGTTAAAGCTTTTTCAAATGATGACTGAGCATATTTTATATATTGGGCTCTGAAGAAGTAACCACAAAATTAACACCTTACCAGAGGTTAATTGCGCTAAACAATTTTATTTGAAATCATTGTTTGATACCAGTAAGAGAAGCACACAACACATGAAATTTAATGTATTGGAATGTTCATTGGAATTATCTGAATGTAGCTGTATTGCTGAAACATATTTGTTGAATGTTGAATCTTCATTTTGTAATGTGAAACTTTCTTTACCTGTGAAACAAACAAGAAAAATTGACTTCAGTTGTCTTGACCTGTGGAACTATTAAGAAAAATTGATTTAAGTTGACCATACATTTATAAAACAGTTTATAAAACTGATATTCGCGAATGGGCTGAATTCTTTGGGACCTACAGCTGTTGGTATACTGTGGTGATTTGCTTAACGTTCAGATGACCTACCCCATCTAGTTATTATGGTGAGTCCACCTGGAGGCTGGTGACCCTAACTGTGCCAATTAAGGCCTGGGTAGCATGACTTTAGGAAACTTTTAAAAAGCAAGCCATAGTATAAAACATGAACAGTTTGCCTTAATAACAGTAATATGCACTCTTCTGGGAGCTACATTTGGTATTGTCAAGTCATTTGACTTATTTGAAAAAGAAAAACACCTTTCCTAGCCATTATTCATGGGAGTTCTTAACTGTTCTTGTCTCAAAGCACCAGGGGTGCGTATCGCTTTAGTTCTTAAGAGACGCAGCATTTGTATTACAAGGTCACAAACTGCTGGCATTCAGTTTGTTATATGCATAAGTGCCATCAAGTTGCAAAGGGCAACGACAAGGGGCTCTCAAGGCTAGTGAGAAGCAGAGGTGGTCAGTCATCGCCTTCCTTTGCAGAGTCTTCCTTCACATTCTCCCATTCAGTTCAGACCCTATTTAGCTTTCCAGATCTGATTAGACTGGGCTATCCCGAACGGCCTCCCCTCCACATCAGAATTAAAGGTAAACATTTAAATCCATGTTATTAAAGTTGTGCCCCCTGGTGGAAGTCTCTGAATGTGTATGGAACAAAAGTTTAGCAAGGAAAGAGTTTTCTGCTAAATATTAGAACTTTCTTAGAGGGGTTCCTCAGTGGAACAGGCTTCCTCAGGAGGTGGTGGGCTGTCCTTCTTTAGAGGTTTTTAAGCAGAGGTTCAGAACTTGTGTGCCTAGATGTTCAGCCAGAACTACATACCATCAGCCTCTTGTCAGCATGGCCAATTGGCCATGCTGACAGAGGCTGATGGGAATTGTAGTTCCTGAACATCTGGAGAGCCGCAGGTTCCCTACCCCTGGGTTAGATGGTCATCTGACAGCCATGTAGATTCTATGAACATAGACAGATAATGAGTAGGAGGGGAGGAAAGAATGAGTTAGTGGTTGGCTCTCGTTACTTTTCTTCCCTGCCCAGCTTAATACTGCTTGCAACTTTGGGATCAGGAAGGAATTTTCCTCTAGTTTGGCCAGGGATCCTGGAGGTTGTTTGATTTCCTCTGGGCATAGAGCAAGGATCACTGGGACAGAGCAGGAGTTGTTATGAATCTCCTGTGTTGTTCAGGGGGTTGGTCTCAAGGACGTAGGTAAGGGGGGGAGGGTTTCTCGGGTTCACCCCCCCCCCCCCCCCATTGGATGTCTGAAGCTCCACTACCCATTTGTGTGGTTTTTTGTATTTTTTTAGTGTTTTGGGGGGTTTTGGCCTGCAGGGGGTATGAAGATTTTGCTCTGGTTCAGCGTCTAGACATGGCCCACCCACCCTAGTGGGGAGGGAGGGAGGGAGGGAGAGGGAGAGGCGGCATGCAAGGGAAGGGAAGGGAGGAAGGGAGGTGTGGCATGCAAGGGAGGGAGGGGTTTGTTTTTTTAAATCATCCTCAAACTGTCCATTTGTGTACGTTCTCCCCTGTTCACTGCAAGCTTTCCCAAACCTGGTTTATATAATGTTTTTGGAAAGGTTGCCGTCAAACCACCTTTGAACACCACATGAACCCAAAGATGTACATTTTAAAGGTCTGGTCCACATTAGTCCTATTTCCACTGCCTCGGCCTTTGTCGCTACCGTATATCCCTACGTGTCATATCACTACAGGGCTTTTGCTGGCTTTAAAAAATAGTAATTGTTAGATCTCTGTAACATTATAACAATCTGTTGGAATTATTTACTCATTCCTAGTTTTCCCAAAAAAACAAACCAAGTTTCTCATCCCATACCATTGTGATACTATAGTTATACGGTTGCCAACTCCAAGTTGGAAAATACCTGGAGGTTTTTCAGGTTGAGCATGGAGATAATATCAGATCTCCAGCTACCACCTGGAGGTTGGCAACCCTGTGTAGTGATCAGTAATGACCAGTTCAAAGAAGAAGAAAGCTCGCGCACAGACACCCAGGTTGTGAGTTCCAGGTTGGGAAATATCTGGAGATTTGGGGGTGGAGCCTGAGAAGTACGGGGGTTTGGGGAGGGGAGGGACTTTCATGGGGTATAATCAGTGGTGGGACTCAAATAAATTAACAACCGGTTCCGGTGGTGGGATTCAAATAATTTTAACAACTGGTTCTGCCGAAGTGGTGCAAACCTACTGAGTCCCACCACTGGGTATAATGCCATAGAGTCAACCTTCCAAAGTATCCATTTTCTCCATGGGAACTGATCTTGGTCATCTGCAGTTAGTTATTATAGTGAGAGATCTCCAAACCATGTGGAGGCTGGTAACGAACCCCCCCGAACCTTCTAGAGGCACATTTTGGGCAATGGTGAGCAGGAGGGCAAGGAAATCATGCCATGTGGACAGTCTCTGTGCCGCTAGCAACAAGAGCTCCATGGAAAATCTGTGGAGGAAACCACATGATTTATCCCCCAACAGATGCAAACTATTCATCTCTCTCTTCCATCAGTTGGATGTAATTTTCAAATGCATGCACTAGATGGAGCTCCAAAACAATACAGCAGATAGACAAATGGAACAGGAAAAATGAACAAAAAAAGAATTATAGTGTTGCACACCAAAGCTGCATGAATATCATTCAAATGTATATTTTTAACTTACTAACAGTAATCAATTCATCAACATGTCACAATACAATTCACCCATCCAACCAGGTGTATATACAGTAATATATATTCTTGTACTTATAACTAGATTCTTATGCTTATAACCATTAATATGATCTAATTAGCTAAGTATCTAAAGTATTATTAAGTTGACATACAGTCTCCAGAGATATTGACATTATCCTCTGTTTTGAAATTGCCTTACAGGTGAGTTATGGGTGAATTGTATTGTGACCTGTTGAGGCATTTCTGTGAACTTAGGCAGATCATGACAGGGAGGGGTGGGAAGAGATGAGCTGGTGCTGGGCTCTCGTGACTCTTTCTTACATGCCCAGGGTAATGCTGATTGCCAGATTGGGGTCAGGAAAGAATTTTCCTCCGGGCCAGATTGGTGAGGGATACGGGAGATTTTCTGCCTTTGTCTGAGCAGGGGACACTAGGGGCATGGGGGTGGGGGGGTAGTTGTGAATCTCCTGCAGTGTGCAGGTCGTTGGACTAGATGACCTTTGAAGTCCCTATCAACTCTGTGTTTCCAGTCACTGTATCACTACCTTTCTTCTGCCATGGCTGGTATTGTCCCGTTTTGCTCTGAAAAACAAGGGAGGGCCTTAGACTGGCTTCTTACTGACTTTCCAGAAAATTAACAAGTTTGCTCCAACACAGATGTCTTTAACACTTGGCATCTGAACGAAGGTAAGCAAGAGCTTCTGCCTGCAGCGGGAGTTACCTGCAAGTCTTGGAAGAGAAAGCAGATCTGCTGATAAGCACAGAAAGTTTCAGTCTGGGCAGGTTTTAAAGCTGTCAAGCTCAGAAATGGCTTCTGTTCTTTTTGGCATCATTATTGAGGAGCTGACATCCACCTCATGAATTGTACCCAAGAGGAGGCCAACCAGAAAAACCGGCACAAGGAAACCAAAGACCATGAATAAAATGTTACTGGTAGCGATACCAAAACCACAGCCTCCCTTAGTGGTTTTGTTAGGGAGCAGACATTCAATAGGCAGGAATTGCCTCGAGCAATTCTAGAGTGGCAGAACAGACAGCAAGTTTGGAACAATGAAAGTACTCTGCTAACAGCTGGATGGGTTAGGTTGGGCCTAGTGGATTATGCATTCCAAAAACTCAGATTGCGTAACAAGCAGTCTCCAAACAGAATGCATTTGACATTACTTTGCAGAATCTGGAAGTTCTGCAGATCAGGAGACAGCCAAAGGGTGTTTTGTAGGGGATTTTTGTTTGTTTTGTTTGGCTTTCTTCTTCTTTCTAAAATAGGCACCCAGTAGCCCAGTGGTTCTCAACCTGGGGGTCGGGACCCCTTTGGGGGTCGAACAACCCTTTCACAGGGGTCAGCCCAAGATCTCCTCTGGGCATCCAGTGTTCTCCATCTGTAAAATGGATACAAATGTTAGGGTTAGGTGGCCACAACATGAGGAACTGTATTAAAGGGTTGCGGCATTAGGAAGGTTGAGAACCACTGCAGTAGCCCTTTGGCTGGTGGCAGATGAATTTAGAAGCTGTGGACCCTCCCTGGCAGGGTAGTCAACCTCCAATACAAAGGGGTTCTCAAGGCAACCATTGAGCAGAGGTAATTTGCCATTGCCTTTCTCTGCATAACCTTTGTCTTCCTTAGTGGTCTTCCAACCAAACACCAACTATGACCAACCCTGCTTAGCTTTCAAGCTCTAACAATATTGGGCTAGTCTGGACTAGGGTGGAAAAGCACCTGAGTCCAGATACATTCCACCACAGGGCTCTTTTGGGAGTGAGAAGTCTCCGTGCTGTGTGTGTCATAGTCCTGATCCGAACTGGAGATGTGCATGCCTAAGAATTAAGTTACTTGCAGAGCTTTTCCAGTCTAATACAAACATGTCTAGCATCCCTAAGGACTTCATAACCAGATAATGAATTTGAAGACCCTACTAGGAGCAGGCCTAAGAAGGTTTACACAGAAATACGCCTGTATACCGGTAGGTAAAGTGAACTCCACTTATGGCATTCAGATGCTATGGGATTACACTCTTATCAAGCCCCTTCCAACATGGCCATTGGCCATGTTGGAAGGGGCTGATGGGAATTGTAGTCCATAACATCTGGAGTGCCAAAGGTTCGCCACAACGGCCCTATGCTATTTAATAGGCCTTACTCCCAGGCATGTGTCCTTCACATTGCTGCCTTAGTGGCAGAGGCATGGTCTGAATGGGAGGCTTCCTAATTTCATTCCTCCAATCTGCTCTGACTTCATAAAAAGCCAATTAATTATATATTAACATGTGTCCTTGAAAAAGTAGAGCCCCAGCTGGAAGCACACAAAAGCTAATTATTGACCAGCTTCAGGTGTCATAATATTTGATCTATCCTCTCTCTCTTTCTTTGTGCCACAGAAATTCCCAGGAGTATTGCCTAGAAGAGGTGCTACAAATATAACCTGTTTAAAGTTGGAATAGAGCCATGCCACAACTCTTTAGCTCAGGAATTAGCCTTGGGGGAGATCCACCCAAACAACTGTATCATCTGAGCCCCATTTTCCTCCTCATCCCTGTGATGGGGAGGGGTGCTTGCTGTCCTAACAATATTTGAAGGTCATTACCAAGTGAGAGAAGGGACAGTTGGGCTTGGAGGATGTATTCTGCAAGAGGACACATTCTGAGCCAAATGAATATGAGAACTATCATACATTTTTGAGAAAATTGTGACATTGGTGGTAGGTGGGCTTATTGTTATGGAGTATAAATGATTGTTTGTATGTGTAAAGTGCTGCCTAGACAATCAATCAATTACTTACAGTAATAGACCAGCATAAGATACAATTAAATAAGAAAGAAAATTGGGAATGCAAAGGGGTATGGGAACATAAAGAGGATGGGATAAAAGTGAAATATTAAAAAGAAACAAGGCATAAGGGAAACAGTCAACTCTTGGAGTTTTCAAAATAAGAGATAAACCAAGGTTTGCCTTTGCCTGGTTCTGTGTTAACCACCCGGGAGTTCCCAGTGGACTCCCACCCAATTACCAATCAGGTTGCTTAGCTGTTGAGATCTGATTAGATCAGGCTAGCTATCCCGAGCCATTCAGGGCAGGTTTTATTACCTCTTGCTTTTGTGGCCCCTGTTCTTAAGTCAGTTGAAACCTAATTCTTCTTTGCCAGACAGAAGACTCGCCATATATTGGCAGGACACAGTTTTACAACCATGACCTGACGTGTTTTCCTTGTTTTAAAATTTTGTAGCATCTGGCCAAAGGAAGAGTTCTAGTGAACCTGAAAGCTTGCACGTTGTTATATATGATTGAGTTGGTCCTCAAAAACAGTACTGCATGGATTATGTTTTGGCTCTTTGGATTCTACTTTTGACTCACACAGCTGTCCCTTTCTATAGCAAGAAGGATAATTTTTTTTCTCCAAGCATTGAAACATGAGGCAAGATCACCGAATCTTGGTTTCAGGTGTCCACTGCTGCTGGGAATAGTATTGTAGCTACCAATGCAGCAGAAGTCAGGGGACACAAGAGGCCAATAGGATTCAGTCTAGTCCTATACATTTTCGGAGTTTACTTTGGCTTATTAGTTTGAACAATATGTCCCTTCCCAGTTGACTTTCTCTGGCTTGTACCTGGCTCAAAAGTCTGAAGATTGTGGCCTTAGCTACCCTGTTTCCCCGAATATAAGACATCCCCGGAAAATAAGACGTAGTAGAGGTTTTTCTGAAGTGCGAAATATAAGGCATCCCCCAAAAGTAAGACATAGCAAAGTTTTTGTTTGGAAGCATGCCTGACGAACAGAATACAGAAATATAAGACATCCCCTAAAAATAAGACATAGCACATCTTTGGGAGCAAAAATTAATATAAGACACTGTCAAAAATTAATATAAGACACTGTCTTATATTCGGGGAAACACGGTAGATGGTCTCACCCATGCTGATCTCAGATCTTCTTGTCTGTACCATCTGTATGCTTATTAATAAGTGCCCACAGCAAAGATATGCAAAGAAGATACTCTGCAGCAGCTGCCCTTGTGCTTCTGAAGTGCCATTAACCCATCTAGACATTTGCCAAAACTCAGGCCTGGTTACTTTTTGTAATTGATATTTTGTTCTCTTATTATTTAAATTCACTTTATGTAACATTACCTGCCTTGAGGGCTTGCAATATACCAGGATAAGTGCTTAAAATGACATAAACATGAGCTCTTCTGATTAAAATGTTCAGCATCCTGCTAGGTGGGAATACTGTCTGTCAGTTATGGATCTGTAACAAAACATTAAAGGTATATTGTCAAAGACTTTCACAGCCGAAATCACTGGGGTGTTGTGTGGTTTCTGGGCTCTATATATACTCCACTTGCTTTACTACCATCAGATCCTCTGAAGATGCCAGCCACAGATGCAGGCGAAACGTCAGGAGAGAACGCTGCTAGAACAAGGCCAAATAGCCCGGAAACCACACAACACCCCATTAAATACAGATTTTAAAGAAATTAAATATATTCAGGATATTACTGAAACAGTTTCCTTTCAGCATAAGAGCTTACTATTTAAGAAACAAAACTATCCATTCATTAAAAGGACTAGCCATTATATACTATTTGAAAAGCCAAGGACTGACCACTGTGAAGAAAACCAAATCCACATCATGTTCGCACATTTGCGCACACAAATGTATTTTTAAAAAAAACTGGAGAGGTTTTTCTGCAAACCTGGGAGTTTCTCCAGGTTTATGGTGGGGAGAAACTCCATTATTTAAATTTAAAGAGTGCTTATAGCTGTGTATGTGCAAATACTGCATGCAGCAAAAACACTGGAGTTTGGGTTAGCAGCCTAAAAGAGGATACAAAAATGCTAATGACCAGGCAGTAATAGGGGAAAAGCAGGACAGGGAGGTGAGCCAGAGATGGCCACGGGGATGGGAGAGTTGGAGTTGACAGTGGGGACTTCTTCTCCCCCAGGATTCTTCTCAAGTCCGCCTCCTGCATTTTTCTGCCTATCATGTTAAAAGGCTCAGAACCTGGATAGCCCAGGCTAGTCTACTCCTTGTCAAATGTCAAGTATGGTATTATGGGTAAGCTGTCAGACTTGGGAAAACCACATTCAAATTCACACTTGTGCCATGGAAGCTTGCTGTGTGATTATGACAAGCCTTTTCCCCTAATGTGTGAATTGCACCCAGCCGCCTAAGATTTTAGGGATCTAAGTTCACTTTGAGTTATAAACCTTCCCTGTATTGTTGAAGGCTTTCATGGCCAGATTTAACTAGCTGCTGTGGGTTTTCCTCGTTCAGTTCCCATTGGTATTGTGGAGGTTCTATGTTCAAAAGGCACACGGACATTGATTGCAGTTGGGCGCTGTTAGTATTACTTACTTGTGGCTTTTATGGCTCAAAAGGGGAGACTGTTTTAGACTGAAATGCATGGCTTTTCTGTTTGTTGTTTTGCTAACTTTGGATTTTAAAAAACAAGGAAAGGGTTAAATTTCACTTTAACCAAATCTTAAATAAAGAAGAGGGAGGGTGCAGGTGCATTGTGGGACCTACTTTATCTGATCTGCAATGCAAGCATTGTAGTAATAAGCAGATGGGAAAGTCAGCATCTCTGCCCTTGTGTTCGATCAGTGCTCCTCCCACACTTGTGCATGTCTCAGTCTAGTAAATGAGGATCAGCAGACTGTGCATAGAATAAGACTGGGCATAGAATTCTTGCCAGTTTCCAAGAAACCGGGCGTAGATGGCAGAGCAAACATGTGACAAAAATCTTTTACAGCTTGTATATAGCCATTAACGAGATCCTCATGCTGAATGACATACCATCAAAGGGCTATGTGAAATTTTGCTGATGTTTAGAAACCCTGTTCAAGGGATACTGGCATATTTAAGTACTAATTGGTGCAGCAAATTTTGAACCTCAAGATATCTGCATGCTGGGGACAGGGTGATCAGAAAGCTCAGCATCTTAAGACTTATTCTGCTTGGAGGAGTTATGGTCCTGTAGCTACAAGACTAGAGTGAGGTTTCCTGGAGCATCCACGTGAAAGCATCCTCTTATTCTCTTTCTATGGTTTCCTCTGGTTTGTCCCACCATTTCCTAAATCTGCGCTGCTCAAAATGGGCTTGTTCACCAAGTAGAGTCTCCCACCCCCCACCCCCCGTCCTTATCTGATGCCATTTTCTCTATGTATACACAACTGCCCTTTGTTTTCTATCACAACTACCAGTGAAATTTTCACTAGTTCTTTAAAAAATCAGAACAGTACATTATTATAGAGTTATAACACTATAGCAATATATCCACTATCAGTTTAAAATTCAAAGCCAGCAAAAAGTCATTGGGCAGTGGGTAGGGAGGGTGAAGGAAGAATACCAGAGGCAGAGCGCTCACAGGGACATGTGGAGTCACGTGGGGGCGGGGAATCGCCCCCACACCCCCTCTCCTAAACCCTACCACACCAGGCTGCCTAGTTAGGCAGCCGCCGGGTTACCCTCGGCTCCGCTCCGCCTGCCAGGCTGTTCCTTCGGCCAGCGGAGCATCCTGGCAGGGCCAAGGGGCATCCAGCAGCAGCCTAGCCAGGTAAGTGGGGCGGAGGGGGTGCAGGGAGGGGGGCGGACGGAACAGGTTTGCGTCTGAGGAATACCATAGAGAATACACCTTTATGGCTGTTAAGAACATAAGAACTAGCCTGCTGGATCAGACCAGAGTCCATCTAGTCCAGCACTCTGCTACTCGCAGTGGCCCACCAGGTGGCTTTGGGAGCTCACATGCAGGATGTGAAAACAATGGCCTTCTGTGGCTGTTGCTCCCGAGCACCTGGACTGTTAAAGCATTTGCAATCTGAGATCAAGGAGGATCAAGATTGGTAGCCATAGATCGACTTCTCCTCCATAAATCTGTCCAAGCCCTTTTTAAAGCTATCCAAGTTAATGGCCATCACCACCTCCTATGGCAGCATATTCCAAACACCAATCACACGTTGCGTGAAGAAGTGTTTCCTTTTATTAGTCCTAATTCTTCCCCCCAGCATTTTCAATGAATGCTTCCTGGTTCTAGTATTGTGAGAAAGAGAAAAATTTCTCTCTGTCGACATTTTCTACCCCATGCATAATTTTATAGACTTCAATCATATCCCCTCTCAGACGTCTCCTCTCCAAACTAAAGAGCCCTGTTCTGTTGTGACTGCCTTTGCATTCACAACAGCAGTAAGTGCAAACAACAGGGAGTCGTCCTGGGTAGAAGCAAACACAGATTGCAACAGATCCACCCACTGGGAGTACGCAGAGTACTCTTCCAGTGGGGCAGACAGACTCGATGTTGTCCAGGATAAGGTGGTCCAGAGCAGCTACCTGATCTGTTCATGCAAGACTGGGATTATAAGCATCCATGGTGCATCATGTTGGAATCAAGTCGCATGACCTTATATTACCCCAAGTCTTCCATTGCCAGAATGAAACGCTTGGGTAGAACTTCCCACACTTCTGATTACCTTTCACTGGCCAAGCAAAGATTAGCCAAAATCAACACACAGTATAAACAGTAACAAGTCAAATAGATTTCAGTACTCTATTATATTTCTCCTCCGCCCTTCCTAGATTGTTCCCATCCAAATACTAGCCAGGCACAGACTTCCTTGACTTCAGTGATGGGATGGTCGGTTCTATGCCTTCCCAGAAGGATTACTGGAAGCCAGGGCACTATTAGACTATTGTTCTGAATGGCGGGAACTGAATATCACCTTGAATGAGTGGTCAAGGCTAGTAAACAGATGAGAGCTAATGTGTCTAATGATCAGAGGCAGTGGTGAGAGTAATTAGGGTGTGAGGAACAGCAGCTGATACAAAGTATGGGCTCCGAGATTGAGAGCAGTGCCTTTCTAGTTGAGGTAGCCAGAACCAGATGGTCAAACTAGAAGAAATGCTTGGAGAGGAATGAAAAGATTTTGAATGCTTCTTCCTGGTACCTACAGGAACCCCCAAATCAGCTTCTGTTTGCACGTATATGGGGATGGGGGTGGTGAACCTGTTTAGCTTCCAAAATCTTATAGAATAGCCTGGGCTATCCAGTTCAGGACAATAATAGTTTAGTGGGCCTTAAAAAAGGATTCAACATGGATGATTGCTTATGATGGCTAAGTAGAACCTCCATACTGAGAGCCAGTCTACCTTTAAATATCAACTGCTGCCCTGGGCCACAATATGGAAAGGGCTTCAGGCCTTTGGAAGTATCTGGTTGGTCACTGGTGAAGAAGGGTCCTGAACTACATGGAACTTAGCTGGGATTTTTTATTTATTTACTATTTGCTAATAAAAACATTCATACTCCACCTTTCTTCTTGGTTCAATGAGGCTTATATTATTAGTTAAAAATTCCCAGCTACAACCAAAGATAAAATAATAAGCCCCTAATCCCTCCCCAACTTAAAAGATGCCTGCCGTTCAAATCACCTAAAAAGCTCTGGCAAAAAGGCCAGCCTTTCAGTATCTCCTGAAGACCTCCAAGGAGGGGGCGCCTCTCACTTCTTCAGGGAGCCCGTTCCATAGAGGCGAGGCCACAGTGGAAAATGCTTGTGCTCTGGCTGATGCCAGGTGGATAGCCAACAGAAGGCTGTCTGATGACCATAGTTGGCATACAGGCACATATGGAATGAGATGGTTCTTCAAATATGTGGGTCCCATGCCATGAAGGGCTTTAATGGTCACAAGAGAACTCCCTGGACTGAACTCTGAAAAAGACTGCCTGCCAATGTAGCTGTTTCAAAAGGAGCAATATATTTTCCCAGCAGCCGACCCGACAGCCACCAGGCTACCCCATTCTGCCCCATTTGAAGTTTCTAGGTAATCTTCAAGGCATGTTACAGTTCTGTAACCTCACCAACCATGAGGTTACAGAAGATCCGTGTGGCCAAATCAGTTGAGGGAAATGAGGAAGTTGACAAATCAGAGGCATCCAATAAAAGATGCTCCAGGTCCCCATGCCAACTTGCTTTTCAAACAGCAGGGCAGAGTCTGTGAGCACCCCCAAGCTCTTAACCTGCACTGAAAAAACAATATCAGACCAGTGGATGATGTTCCTTTAGAATATCAGCCCTCTCATGATCTGTTATGTTTTTAAAACCCTAAACTAGTTGGGCATCTTTTTTTGCAGCTCCTGCTTCCCGACTGACTGGAGGGTGGGTGGGTACAGAAGCTCTTACACAAACAAACTTTCAGCAATTTTTCAAAGGCTATTTGCAGATGTCACTTTCTTCCGATGGTGCAGTTCCAGTTTTGTCAGTTAGTAAACACCTGAAGCCTGCAAGGATCTCCTTTCTAGGCAATTCCTGTTTTTAGCACTACACTTGCTGAGAAAACAGACATCCAAATGTATTTATTTATGTATTTTTATTTATTATTGGATTTATATGCCCCCTTCCCCTTACAAACTCAGAGCAGCTTCTAGTGTTTACATAATAAATATAGTAAAATAAAAACAAAACAGAAACAATTTAACATGTACATTTGCAAGCTCCTTGAAACAGGAAGCTTTGATTCATCTGTCTCTCTAAAGCACTATAATATCTATAAATATTAGCAAGCTAATATTTTGGGAGCACTCTAACGTTTTTGTGCTATTATTCAGAAGGAAGCCTTATGGAGATCAAAGGATCTTAGGTTCTGCTAAGGATGTGAGTCATTTCATTGCCAAATATTTTGAGGGCCAAGAAGCAGGTGGGTCCTTCTTCCTCTCGCTAGCTTCCATGTGGGGCCATTGGAGGGAAGGGAACAGTTATGGCTACCTGCTGGCCAAACAAAAAGTCTCCTATCCCTTTAAATAAGTTTGAAATGCAGAAATATGCTTTCTGTGACATGGATGTAAATAACATCACCTGATCTTCACTGTTGAGCAACTGGATGTTAAAGGGACACCTATAGGAACAGGTCAAAAGCTGGCAATCCTATGGGCAGAAAAGGTCACCAACCTCCAGGTGGGGGCTGGAAATCTCCTGGAATTCCAACTGATCTCCAGACTGCAGAGATCAGCTCCCCAGGATAAAATGGCTGCTTTGGAGGGTGGACTCCATGGTATTCTACCTGACTGTGGTCCCTCCTCTCCCCAAAGCCCACCTCTCTGATCTCCACCCCACTCCCAAAGTCTCCAGGAATTTCCCAACCCAGAGCATATAGCTCTCTAGCAGCAAGGAATCATCTCTTCCTTTGTGCCCATTTTTGTTCATATGTGCTCTTGATTGTGCTCCTATGCCTTATTTTCTTTTACAAAGTTTTGATTGTTCATGTTGAAAATCAGGGTGTGTGTACATAAAACTAATCTGTTTAGAATTTTTTAAAAACCCTGCCCTTCCTCCAAGGAGCTCTCTCCCTTCCTCCGTGCCCCTGACAATGACCCTTTGAGGTAGGTGTGACTGATAGTGGCTGGCCCAAGGTGAGCTTCAGATTCTAGCCCAACACACGCACACACATACACATAGAGCTTTTCAATACACACTGTGCAAATACATAATATTTCTGGAATAGGAGCCCCATGACACAAAGTGGGAAGCTGCAGAAGTTTTGCTCACAACCTGAGTTCAGTCCCCACAGAAGTCAGTTTCAGGAAGCCAGTTCAAGGCAGACTCAGCCTTCTATCCATCTGGGGTTGGCCAAATGAATACCCAGCTTGATGGGGGTAAAGTGCAGATGACCGGGGAAGGCCATGGCAAACCACACTGTAAGCATAGTCTGGATCAGGTATGACCTTTACCTTTTAAATTTCAAATAAAAAGCCTGGACGGTAAACTTGTGTATCAAATATGTTCTCCTTTCTCCCAGGGTGTTTATTTGGTTTCCAAAGTCTACTCAACTGAAAAATGGCTCTCTTCTGCTGTTGAGCCAGCATGGTAGAGTGGTTAAAAGCAGTGGACTCTAATCTGGAGAACTGGGTTTGATTCCCCACTCTTCCACATGGGCCAGTCACAGTTCTCTCTGAACTTTCTCAGCCTCACCTACCTCACAAGGTGTCTGTTGTAGGGAGAGGAAGGGAAGGCATTTGTAAGTCACTTTGAGACTCCTTGCAGGACCTGAATGTGGGCTATAAATCCAAACTCTTCTTCTCCACTTCTTAAACAGGATTCAAACCACAGAATGCGCAATAGAGATTCCAATAAATTTGTGGCCCATTATGCATGGAGCACTTACCCCAAGGCTCTTCACTTCACAGTGGGATCTCCTTGTATTTCTCCATTTACACATGAGGAAGTGCCCCACTGCCTGCTATGCGGCTTGCAGTCATTTTGCCTACCCCCACTTCCAGGTTGCTTGCCAGATTGCCGCTTTTGTTAAAAGCCCTTTTATTTTTTAATCATTTTATGTTGCCATTATTACTGCGATGACACAGTGTTAAGTTTTGTGTTTGTAAAAAACTCCCATCAAGAGAGGAGCGGAAACACTAAAGCCGAGAAAACCATTGGGGTTTGTGTGCTGTCAGGAACTGCGTGGCTTCTGGGATCTGCCAAGCGTAAGCATGAGCGTGTCTGTAATCAAAACTCTGCCCAAAGGAAAAGTACCCTCAATGCAGGACAGAGCACCAGTTTATAATCAGCCCGTCACATGTGTGATGTTGCCCACACCTAAAGCTTGCCATAGGCTGAAGGACAATTGCTGATCTTTAAAAACAACGATCAGCAGATGGATCTTCATTGTTCAGCCGTGCCCAAGAAAATCGACGCTGCCGTTTTGTAAAGGGGTGGTTTCGTTTCCAAGAGCACCCCTTTCGCTTTCGCTACTAGCGGAGTAGCTTCGGCTCTCGCGAGGCTCCGACTGCGCCCTCTACCGGCCGTCGGCGTTTATGGCAGCGGGAAGGTTGTTATTAAAGACGGGGATTTCGCAACTGTCTACTACGCCCACAGGGGACATAAAGAGGTTCCCAGCGCAGTCGTTGCAAGAGCTACGCCGGGCGGAACCATGACCTATGCAGAACGACTCCAGCATAAACACGTAGAAAGCAACGGGATGTCGCCGGGAATAGAACTGCCTAGGACTGCCAGCTAACCGAATCCTTGAATGCCTGTGCTCATGTCTGCGCGCAGTGCAATACGATGCACTGCAGAAAATGCAATACCGTGCAGAGCAATGCAACCCCCCCTCCCCCATTAGCACGAGAAATCACCACTGCCGCACGATAGCCCCAAGGCCAGCTCGCCTCCTCCTTCCTCCCGGCCCCCTTCCCTCCGAGCTGCCTCCTGCCACGAGAGCCTCAAGCGAGGTCCTCGCCAGGAATGACCCAGGCCTGATGCTGCAGGGATGCCCTGGGGGGCTCTGCCGAGCGCTGGGCGTGGGAAGCGCGCCGGGGGGGGGGGGCGTGGGCGCGCGCCGCCCCGGGCCCTGCGCGGAGAAAGTTGCCTCGCCAGGTTTTGCACTTCCTGTTTAGCCGCCGCCTCTCCGCGATTGCGAAGGGAGAGGTGCGCCAACCCGCCCCCCCCCCCTCCCTGCGAAGGCTGGGTCGGGCCGCCTCTCCCCCTGGCCCAGCCCTTCGCCAGAGGCTGTCAGTGTCTCTTTGCAAAGCCCGAAAAGGGAACCACCGCGCGGCCGAGCACCTCCTTCCTCTCCCCGCCGAGCTTGCGTTGCAAACTGCAGCTGCCCGGAGAGTCCGCTTCGCAGAGAGGAAACCCGCTTGCAGCCCGCATGGCGCGGCTCCCTCCGGACTGAGCCTCGGGAGGGCTTTGAAGACGCGCCCTAAGCCCCGGATCCGGATTGGCTCTACAAAGGGGAAGAGTCGGCCCGTTTGCTTGACTGGGGCGGTTTTATTTTTGCAAACGCTCCTCGTGCGGTGCAAGAAGGCACCTTTCTCCGCCGCTCCCGGGCAAAGAGGGAGGAAACTTTTGGAAGTGGGGAAAGGTTGGCTGCAAGCCCGGCGCCCCTTAGCTCTTTGAAACGTTTTCCAAAGGCCCGTGAGCGAACATGCTTATGGATGAGGAAAAGGGGGCACCTTGAGGCTTGTGCCTGATCTGTCCGTGGGGTGGGGGGTGGGGGGCTCTTTGGATCTCGTCTCCTTCAAACCCCACGTTTGGCCTTCAAAAAAAAAGCCAGACGCTCCCAGGGGGGAGAAGTTGGCACAGCAGCCTCGCTGCGGGGGGCTCCGGTGGGCACCCTCGGACCGTCGAGGAGCGGGTCGAGACATGGGCAGCACGGCCATGGATGCCAAGAAGAAAGATGCTGCTGCCGGCGGCAAGAAAAACTCGGGCCAGAAGAAGCGCATGCTGCATGTCCACATCCCGGTGAGTGCGCCGCGCCCAGCGTCACACGCCCCCTGCTTCCGGCCAATGGCCAGCCTTTGGCAAGGCGATGCTCTGGTCTGACCTAGGAGGGCTTGGGGGAGCTTTTCCTAGTCCCCTTCCAGCACACTTTTGCAGCAGGCTCTTCTGCAGCGACAGGTTGAGGGAGGGGAGGGGCAGGGCGGGAAAGGAATTCACACCTCCCCCCAGTCCCACCTGGAGGCTGGCATCCCTCATTCTGGAGGGCGACGAGGCAAGGCGTTTAAACTCAGGATTCTACAGCACGTTGCTACTGGTGCGGAACCCTGAGTTTGTACGCCCCGCCTCTTTGGGCTCCGTGCAGTTCGTCCTCCAGATTTACAGATGCCAGCCTTCAGGATCTTCCAGAGTTACAGCTCATCTACAGAGATCACATCCCCTGGAGAAAATGGCTGCTGTGGAGAAGGCCACTATGGTATTGCATCCTACCAAGGTCCGTCTCCCAAGCTCCATCCCCAAATGTTCCAACCTAGATCTGGCAACCCTATTCCTCATCTCCTGCCAGTGGCCTGGATCAACTAGCAATTGTGGAAAGGATGACTGCCTCAGCCAGCTTCTCAGACTTCTGATGAACTGGATTCTGTGCCTGGTTTGAGAAGTTTTGCCATGTCATACATAAAGGATTTGGGGAGAGGAGGAGAGAGAGGGTTTTGCTGTCATCCTACAACTCTGTTTCTAATTTCCAAATAGAAAATCTTGCCTCTCTTGGGTGCTCTTAAACCCACATCCGCAAAAATGGCCTATCAGAGACTCCAAAGCCAGCAAGAAAGAATCCTAGGTCTTAAACGGGAGATCTCAGTTGGCAAAGCTGCTGTCAAAATCTGGTATCCTTTCAGTTCAGAGCATGGGTGACTTCTACTCTGTAGAGTTTAAGAATATTTACTGGGCAGTGAATCCCATCGAACTCAGTGGTGCTTGCTTTTGAGAAAACATGCTTAAAGTCTCAAAAGGACTGAGCTGAACTTGACCTCTTGGGGAAGAAGGGTTCGCTTGGCTAAGCACAAAGAAAGTGTTCCTCTGTTCAGGCCAGAACGTAGGATTCGGTCATTCAGACTTCGTTGTCTATCATGCACAGGATCACACCCACGTTAGCCCTATTGACAACATACATACTAAAATGAATGGTGGTTCATTCACATAAATAGGCCCTGGAAGATAGGAAAAGGTCCATTCTTGGCAAGGCAGTGAAAAGGTGTGATGTGGTA
Source organism: Sphaerodactylus townsendi (assembly GCF_021028975.2). Classification (NCBI taxonomy): domain Eukaryota; kingdom Metazoa; phylum Chordata; class Lepidosauria; order Squamata; family Sphaerodactylidae; genus Sphaerodactylus; species Sphaerodactylus townsendi. The sequence continues at coordinate 70,137,524 of NC_059435.1, forward strand.
CCTCGGTTGCATGGCATGGTCTCAAGTTTGTGACATCGGACAGCCACGCCCCAGGCCGAAGGAAAAACTCACAGGGCATGTCCAGCGTGAAACTAGGACAGGTGGCATTACAATACTCTGTATTTATTTGCTTAAAACATTTCTCTGCTGCCTTTCTACCCGGGTGACAAACACTGAAGCATTACAACATTTCAATGTTAAAACGAACATCCAGACATGAAAGCAGCATGTAGAATATAAATATATGCAAAACATGTAAACAATTAAGTGAAACGTATAAGGACACATAACAACACACCCAGGGGAAGAGGGTGGTAACGATTAGCGGGGGGATGCCAACAAAACAAAAATAGAGAGTGGCCGACCAATCTCCTTGGGGAGGGAGCTCCACAGTTTAGGGGCCATGACTGAAAAGCGTGGGCACAGCAGGTGTGGGCACAGCAGGTGTCCAAGAATCTTGCAGCGGGTAGTGCAGATCGGCAGCATGCTGGAGTTGGATGTCTGAAGTGGAGCATGTTTAAACGAATTGTAATTTGGAAAGCACTGACAATAACATGCCTGGAGATCTGGGAGCAAGCTGTGGCTTCTCCTGCCTACCTGCAGAGCGTGTATTGCTTACTAATAGATATGAGCGAAGTGCTGGAGGAGAGAGCAAGCATGCTTATCTCCAGATCTTACATTTTGGCCAAAGAGCCAGAAGAGAATTGCCACCAACAATTCACATTGGGCTTGATCCAATGACAAAGGGAGGGGAAACTGCGCCCAGGACATGAACTGCCCATGCGCTCCCTCCCGTCCCGTTTCCAAAACGCCCCCAACACGCCCACCCTCAACAGGCCCACACCCCTGACACGTGACTGCAATGGCAGTGCCCAGGGTGAGCCGCCCCTGATGTTCCCATTGCAGCTCCACCTCTGGCTCGATCACCTCTTCTTTCCCGGCCTTACGCGATTTGTCCGGTTTTATGTCTCGTTTTAAGACCTGCTCTGTCCTGTATTTTGTTTTATTTTTTATTAATATGCCTAATAAAGGTCAGTTGAAGTTGAATTCACATTAGGGATTTGGGCAAGTTTTGTGATCCTCGGATTCTTACCAGTTACCACGTGAACACTGAGAAGGGACAGCTGTTCCACAGGCAGACATGTATGGTGACACTCCATGTGCCTCAACCGGACGCCCAATAGACAAGATCACATCCACCTGATTCTGTACCAATTAGCAGTTTCCCTTTGGACTTTGTTATTAGCACAAATTAGGATCTTGGCTTGACACAAACATCCACTGGAGGATTGACATGGGGAGAGGAGAAGCCTGCTTTTTGAACCATTTTTTTGTTGCCCTGCATCTAAGGATGATTAGGATAGCTTTAAAAGGGGCTTGGACAGATTTATGGAGGAGAAGTCAATTTATGGCTACCAATCTTGATCCTCTTTGATCTGAGATTGCAAATGCCTTAACAGTCCAGGTGCTCGGGAGCAACAGCCGCAGAAGGCCATTGCTTTCACATCCTACATGTGAACTCCCAAAGGCACCTGGTGGGCCACTGCGAGTAGCAGAGAGCTGGACTAGATGGACTCTGGTCTGATCCAGCTGGCTTGTTCTTATGTTCTTATGTTCTTATGATTGGGGAAGGGGTAGAAAGTAACTGATGTATAAAATTAATATGGGTCTGGGGCCCTTCTGAGTGCACAAGGTTGCTGGAGCACGATTGTTGGTGCATGGTTGTTGGTGCCTGAGCATCCGCCTTGCAAGACGGCAGGTTGGAGTCGCAGTAGTGGCAGGGTTAGACTGATGAATCAGCATTGCGTGGTCTACGTGCTTCCTGTCCCAAAACAACAAATGGTTTTGTGGCAGTGGGGAAGTTCTTTCTCTGTTGTGCACGCTTCTCAGGTGCTGGTGTTCTGGCTGTGGGTAGGGCAATTTGAGCAATAGCAGATAGCCCCTCTCCTTTCCCCCAAGAGCAAGAATCCAATGGTCCAAGAAGCCAAGAGAGCAGAGGTCACTAAGGCTCATTCCGCACATGCAGAATAATGCACTTTCAAACTGCTGTCAGTGCTCTTTGAAGCTGTGCGGAATAGCAAAATGCACTTGCAAACAGTTGTGAAAGTGGTTTGAAAACGCATTATTTTGCGTGTGCGGAAGGGGCCTAAGAGTATACCAACTGAAAGGGAGCTGGAGTTGGCTTTACCTCCTGGTGTGGTATAGTGGTTAGATCTGTGAGACTCGGGTTTATTGTTATTATTTATTTATTTGATTTAATACCCTGTCCTTCCTGGCCAGAACTGGGCTCGGGGCAGCTAATGTACGTATTTTAAAATGCAATTAAAATAATGTCAGTGAATATATAATTAAAATATTCCCATGGCGATTTGGATGACTTAACCCACATCATTCCCAATTCCCACCCTAACTTCATAGCTCTTGTGGGTTGCTGGGGGCGGAGGGGGGGGGGCGCAGACATCAGCCAGGGGGCCGGGCTGACTCTGTGGACTGGCTGTCAATTATAAGTCTGGTAGAATAATTCGGTCTTACAGGCCCAGTGAAATTGACTTAAATCTTGAATCCTCACTCTGCTATTGGAAGCTGACTGGGTGATTTTGGGCTGGTCATTCTCTCTCGGCCTAACCTACCTCATAGGATAGCTGTTAGCATAAAATGGAGTAGGAAGCACAGTGTTGTGAACTGCTTTTGGTCCTTATGAGGAGAAAAGTGGAGTATAAATATATAAACAAATTTTGGGGTTCTAATCTGATTTCTTTAATGACAGCCAGGTACACTAAATAAAACTGGAGGATTGCATCTGTGCCACCTTACTGTTCTTTGTAATGAAAATACAGACCTAGGTAATGTCCAGTGTATAATTTACAATGGTTTTAACCTTTCATTTCCACCTCACCTTTCTCCCCAGTGGGGACCCAAGGTGGCTTCCATAATTCTCCTGTCCTCCATTTTATCCTCACAAACATCCTGCAGGGTAGGTTAGACTAAAAGTGGGAGATTGGCCTAAGATCACCCAGCAAACTTTCATGGCAGAGAGTGGCTATTTGAACCTGGGGACTCCCAGATGCCAGGGGCGGATGCAGGGGGGTAAGGGGGGCAGGCACCCCAGGTAGTGGACAGAGAAGGGGCAGCTGCAGGAGGTGGGGGAAGTTTAATGGCCTGAAAGAGTTGGCTTATTCCAAAACATGTATTCCCCCATTCCCCCAATTAGGCTGCTGGTAGGTGTGGGGGAGGAGTGGAAGATCCCCAGTCTCAGAGGTGAACACGAAAACTCCTCAGGCCTCAAAGAGGAGTCATAGCCCTTGGTAAGGCAGAAGCTGTAAATGTTAGGCGGGCGAGACTACGGTGAACAAAGATCAGGGGGAGCTGAAGATTCCTGAGGAGATGTTCAAAGATGTCAGGTCCTATGCAGGGGAAGACATAGACACCCAAGACACCTTCCTTGGCCTTGCCAATCTCTTCCTCCTCCTCCCAGCTGAGGCCGCCTCCACTCTTCCATCTGCAGGATGGAGGTCTGATTTCTTGTCTGCCCAACCCCTCCTTTCAAAGACCACACATTGACAGTAGCCATGGTAGGTTTCTGGGGGGATGGGCCTTCTGCAGTCTTCAGCATTTCCTGGCGTTATTGCTTTTCCAGCGAGTCTTTTCCAGCAACTACAGTAGCTTCAGGTCAGTTATTTTATTTATTTTTTTATTTTTATTTTTTCAATTTATATACCGCCCGATCCCCGAAGGATTATTATTAATTAACAGCTCATAGAGACCAACGTAATTTATTTTATTATTTGAAAGAGTTGTTGATTATATGCGTTACAATCATCTCGTACTTTTGCCCCCCTTCAGACCAAATGTGAATCCAGCCCTTCCAGGCCCTTTAACCACCACACCATGGTGTTGGCGATAGTAATGCAGCTTGGGCAGTTGCACCTGGCGGGACTTATGAAGGTGTCTGCTGTGCAGAACAGAGGGACAGTTTTGTGCCGTTCTGCAGAGAGACAACCTAGTTTTGAGTTGACTCTCCTGCTGCTGCTGAGCCTCCTCAGGTTCAGAGATATAAGAAAGTTCCGAGGTACCTATTTGCGATTTACTTTTGGAGAAGAAAAAAGTCCTGTGATGTTCTATAGACTTCTGCGCTTTTCCCGCATAACAACTAAGTCCTGATTCACAAATGCAGGGGAATGCGTTGGCAATGAGGCAGAAGAATAGACTGTACCATTTTAGATTGCTGGGGGAAGGCCAAGGAGGATCGCATTTTGTAGCGCTCCCCCTGAAAGTTCCCAGCAAGCATGCCAAAGAGAAAAAAGAGCAGGGGGAGCATTTCTCCTGCTAGGCTGGTTTTCTGACACCCCCCGCCCCTGTGCAGAGCAACTGCAGTCTACCCCCTGCAGTTGGAAAGGGCCCTGTTCTGTTACCTCTGTATTCTCCCTCAACATTCTCTTGCATGTGTGAACTGGACTTAATCTTTTGTCTTCAGCACTGTACAAGACCAAGGTCTTTTTTCCTACCCAAAATGGGCACACAGAGAGATGCTCTAGGTGGCTGCTCTCCAGTTTTAGGAATTTGCTTCCCATGGAAACTTGGCAAAGCTGAGGCCCATTTTCCAGAGTCCGTTGCTAGACCTTTGTCTTTGGAAGAGTTTTCAGAAGCCATGATTAAGCCTGCACGGGAAAAGTTTAATTGGGGTTTTAATTTAATCAGTTTTTACAGCTTTACTTGCCATAGATGGCACTAGCAACATGCCTGCCAAATTTGACTGGGGGAGGGACGGAAAGTTCTAGCTATTCTCCCCCTTCACACACACCCACTTGTTCTTGCCATCTGCCTCCCTCCTCTGGCCCCTGTGGAAATCACAAAAACATCTGAATGCATCCACCCATAGACTAGGCAGTGGTCTTTATATACTTAGGGATTCTCCTAGTAATGTACAATTTTTTTTGTAAATTAACAAAAATAAACAATCCCAGTGAGGTGTTCAATGTATTGTCGAAGGCTTTCACGGCCAGATCCAACTGGTTGTGGGCTTTCCGGGCTGTGTGGCCGTGGTCTGGTAGAGCTTGTTCCTAACATTTCGCCTGCATCTGTGGCTGGCATCTTCGGAGTGGACACAGTGTGTAACAGACTTCTCTCTGTGATATACCTCTGAAGATGCCAGCCACAGATGTAGGTGAAACATTAGGAACAAGATCTACCTGACCACAGCCACACAGCCCGGAAAACCCACAACAACCAGTCCCAGTGAGGACTGAGCATGCTGCAGGGGGCATGACATTTTGAGAGCTCTTAAGAATCCATTAAAGGTGGAAAAAAAGGAGGAAAGAGAACTATAGGATTCTGCTGGAAAAGTTTATTGGGGTGGGGGAGAATTTCCACATTGTTCCCATCTTCTGAACTCCCTGTGCGTCTCCCTTCCTGTGCGCAAGAAGAACTGATCTAAACTCCAGCAGAATGGTGTCTGGAAAGAATTCCATCTTCAAAAACTTGGTCTGTTTCTTTAGCCCTCTGTCTAAAGGAAAGCATTTTTCTTTTAAAACTAAACAGTAAAGTTATTTTTGATCTCAGTCTCAACACGTAACTACATTGAGATAAATATTTTGAAGTTGACATTCTTATGTTCTTTCCAGACATATTCTTATTGCATCATAAATGCAGTAGTTGCAATATTATGCAATATTTCACAATAAATGTAGTTGGCACTTATTTGCGATCAAGCAATTTGTTGTCAAACATCTTACCCTCAGTTTGTGCTTCCTGGAAAAGCGGGACAAAGTTGCATTTTCTTGGCAGGCAAATGGCAATATTTTGTTACTGGTAAAATTCCTCTTCCCTTCCCCGACTGTTAACAGAAGTGTTGATTGTGATGTCTGTGTCAAATTGGCTTGGCATAGTCGGAGGTCATCATTGCTCAAGAGTTTTGGTGCAGTGACTTTCACTGTGTCATTTTTACACAGTGAGCTGTTCTTGTTCCTGCCTCCTTGCAGTAAAATAACTTATTGGATCCTGATGTACGGAGATGCTCAGGGTCGATCCCTGCGTTTGCTGCTAGCTTTGCAGTTCATAGAAACCTTATCCAGGTCAAATGCCATTTGCCGATCCTAGCAAAGTTCCCATAAAAATTGCAAATACCACTGGGGGGAAAAAAGAGGATTTGACTCTGTTAAGAGGACATCACTCCAAACTATGGTTAAGGAAGCTTAACTATACTTCCTCATAATGTCTGAACTGGGAACCATGATTTGCAATTGCAGACCAGAAGCCGAGGCTGTAGGCTTGCAAACTAGGGTTTGCACTAGCTGTGGCTTGGTTTAATGACTGAATTGATATCCCACAGTTTTATTCTTTTTATTAATTAGAATATTTATACTATACCTTTACTCTTGGCTCAAGGCTTTTTGCAAGTAATAATTAAAACATTACAGATGAAAAGAATCCCCTGATACCTTCCCAAAGATGCCTGCTGCCCAAGCCTTGCCTGAGCCTTTCAGTCTTTCCAGGCATACTTAAAAGACCAAGATTATATAAAACCCAAAGACAAACCATGGTTTACCTATTGGATGTTTGGGTGCTCCAACCATGGTTTGGGATCTCAGCCATGGCTTAAGCAAATCATCTGATCTGCCGAATGTCTGAATTGAACCAATGCCTTTTTCACAAACTGGCTACTGTATCATTGGCACTGGAGATGCGTCAGGTGCTTGAAAGTAAAATGAGTCTCTGTCTAAAAAGTTTTCTTAAGGAGCAGCAGTGGCGTAGGAGGTTAAGAGCTCCTGTATCTAATCTGGAGGAACCGGGTTTGATTCCCAACTCTTCCGCCTGAGCTGTGGAGGCTTATCTGGGGAATTCAGATTAGCCTGTACACTCCCACACACGCCAGCTGGGTGACCTTGGGCTAGTCACAGCTTCTTAGAGCTCTCTCAGCCCCACCTACCTCACAGGGTGTTTGTTGTGAGGGGGGAAGGGCAAGGAGATTGTAAGCCCCTTTGAGTCTCCTACAGGAGAGAAAGGGGGGGGATATGAATCCAAACTCTTCTTCTTCTTCTTCTTAAGTAGGTGTAGGAAATCCTGGATTTCTCTCCATACTGCACTCTCAGGGTTGGAGGACAGCTAAAGGGCAAAACACTTGCTTTACATTTAGCAGGTCCCTGGTTCAATCCTTGGTATCAACAGTTAATTAATTCAGTTTATTTACCCATTGAATTGTGTCACATATCCTGAGGCTCAAGGAGGCTGAACTGGATCTCAAATGTTGGGAAGGGCTTTTCTCTTCTTAAGATCTTTCCAGTGAGAGGGAGCAGACTGATTGATGATAAGGCATTTTGGAAGGTTCCTCAGCAAATGCTTGAATGTGAATATAGTGACTAGGATATGCTGAACCAAAAAAAAAAGCTTTAAAAAACTGTTTCACTGAACCCCCTAGCTCAATCTTCACCAAACTCGTTTAGTTTAAGGAGAGTCATTAGCAGCTATGCTGCAATTTTGGTGCCTCTAGCTTGAAAAACAGCCTCTCAGAAACCCATAAAGATCCCCCATTGACATAACATTGAGCTAAGTCAGAGCAGAGAATCACGCAGATAAATTTTTCCCAGCATAGGGAAACTATTGGAAAATCTTTCTGAGGCTCTGTGTGGGTTTGAGATAGAGGTACCGAATTTGCAGAATAGCTGCTAGTGACTATCCTTACAAGAACCTTCAAGTTTGGTGAAGCTTGGGTCTGGAGGTCCAATTTTATGAGGCCCCATTTTTCTCAACTGAAAACAATGGAGAATAAATGGGGTATCCTCTTTGAGGGCCCATAAAATTGGATCTCCTGACCCAATCTTTACCAAACTTCTAAGGGGAGGCACATGAAGCTATGCAGCAAATTTCGTCACCTCCTATCATTCACCCTGATTTATCCAGTATGTTCCTGTATGGAAGTGATTTTACACCTCTTTAGATACATTTATGGGTTTAGATTCAGCCAGTGAGTGCTTAAGATTTCCCCCTCCCCATTTCAATTTGGCCACCTTCATGTCAGCTTTCTTGTACTCTGGGGTGTTGTGCGGTTTCCGGGCTGTATGGCCGTGTTCTAGTAGCATTTTCTTCTGATGTTTTGTCTGCATCTGTGGCTGGCATCTTCAAAAGAAAATACACAATACCTGAGTGATTCCAGCCATGAAAGCCTTCGACAATTTCTTGTACTCTGTTTCTCCCACTTGGAGAGATGTGTGTTTGCAGGGAGGAGAGGTTATTGGTTGTCTAAGTGTACCCAGGCAACTTGGAGACACATGAAAAACCCAAGAAAAACTGAATGCTGTTGACTCTCAGGCCTGTGCCATGGTGGTGGTGAGCCATCTACTGCCACATGTAGGGCCACTGAAAAGACTCACAAGCCAGTATCGGTAATGGGTGTCCAAAAGGCAAATACTTAGGGCAGTGATGGCGAACCTTTGGCACGGGTGCCAGAGGTGGCACTCGGAGCCCTCTGTGTGGGCACGCACACACAGAGTTCGTCATGTGGGGGTCGTAAAATCACACACACACCCACACACACACATCTAGGCTGGCCTGGGCCACTGAGCACGACATGCATGCACCATGATGAGCAGGGAGGTCTCAGCTGGTGGGCCTGGTGCCTGTGGTCTGGGTGGCTTCTGCCCGAGGGGTGGGGGGTGCAGAGGAGGCAGAGATGCTAGAGAGGCACAGAGCGGTGCACACAGGACTTGCTGGAGGCTAGAGCAGGCTGTCCCCTGCTCCTGCGGGTGGGGCGGAGGAAGAGGGAGCCAACCAGTTTTTCTAAACTAAAACCTCAGCATTCAGGTTAAATTGCCAGGTTGACACTTTGCGATAAATAACTGGGGTTTGGGTTGCAATTTGGGCACTCGGTCTCAAAAAGATTCGCCATCACTGACTTAGGGTGACAGGAGCTGTCTCTGGCCAGTTCTGCATAGGCTTGGACCAGTGCGTGCAGCAGTCTCGCATTTCCAGCCTCCTGTGATGAGGCTCTACATTTTGCTGTGATTGTGCAAGGAAAAAAACATTTTTTTTCTGCATTCTTTGATATTTGGTCCTTCTCTCCTTTCTTGACTGCTTTTAAGAGTGTTGCTTTGGCAATTTCTTTGGCATCTGTCAGCTCTGGAGGAGTTGTCAAGGGAGCCTTCACGGAAGTTATTTTTCCCACTCACGCTTGTTATCTTACAGTTAGATCATACTTCATTATTCAGATGTGGAATGCTTCCTGGATTCTTAAACTGACAGGCAAAAAATGTGGTAGGGAGGGGAACACTCAACAGGTGAGCAAGATCCGAGTCCAGCTGCTCCGTAAAGATCAACCAGATCTCCAGCGTGTAGGTTTCAAGAGTCATAACTCCCTTCTTCCGATACCTTAGCCTCTCAGAAGCTTATACTATATAAACCTTGATGGTCTGTAAGGAACTGCTGAGTCCAGATCTTGCTCCTCTACTGCAGGCCAGCCCAGCTGCCCACCTGAAACATTAAGAAGATGTTCTTTGAGTGGACTTCATTGCCAGAGGGGAGAGGTATGCTGGTTGCACAGTCCAAGATGGTATTCTGGGGGTCATAAGGGGGGACTATCGAGTGGAAGCATCCAGTGGGTATGGAAAACAGAAGCTGGAATACAAAGGACAAGGAGGGGACTTTTACAAAGTTTTCCTGAGACAGAATGTATTTGCTTACCTTTATATTAGCAATGTGGTTCTGTGATCAAATTAGAAAATCACCCTACACCAGTGGTGGCGAACCTTTGGCACTCCAGATGCTATGGACTACAATTCCCATAAGCCCCTGCCAGCATGGCCAAATGGCTGATGGGAATTGTAGTCCATAACATCTGGAGTGCCAAAGGCCATGCTGGAAGGGGCTGATGGGAATTGTAGTCCATAACATCTGGAGTGCCAAAGGTTCGCCACCACGGCCCTACACTTATAGCTCTACTTCATGGAGTACTAAAAATAACATGCAAAGTTTAATTTTAATAAAGTGCACACTTTGCACTTTCCTTTTAGAAGTCCATAAATTAGAGCCATAAGAGAAGGGTGATTTTCTAACGTGGTTCTATGAACAGTGGTGCCAGAGCACAGGTGTCAAACTCGCGGTCCTCCAGATGTTATGGACTACAGTTCCCATCATCCACTGCCAGTATCATGCTGGCAGGGATGATGGGAACTGTAGTCCATAACATCTGGAGGACTGCGAGTTTGACACCTATGTGCCAGAACGTGAAATATTTGGAATGACGCAAGGGATCCTGATGGATTGTGCTGCACCAGCTTAAAGGCTGCTGCACGTCAGTATTCGCCACCTTCACTCTGTATGACAATTGTGGTGCCATCAAATCACAATTGACTTCTGGCCCCCTGGGACTTTCAAGGCAAGAGATGAGCTGAGGTGGTTTGCCACAGCTCTGCATAGCAATCCTGGCCTTCCTTGATGTTCTCCCATTCAAGTACTAACCAGGACTGACCCTGCTTAGCTTCCAGATTTTGACAAGATTGGGCTAGTCTGGACTATTGGGCTGATTCTACATTGTTTAGTGCTGCACATATTGTAGAAAGCCGCAGTTCTCCAACCGTAGTAGACCAGGAGGAGGCGAGGAAGATGATAGGGTTACTCCTACCTAGGGATGACTTGGTGATGCTATAAAGCATTCCGCTTACCACAGAGAGAGCAGTATTGGCACAGGCCTTTGATGCCTGATACGTAGTTCTAATATTCAGAGTGATTCATACAGTCCTTTTGATGTGCATCTCCAAGCTATTTGGAGCACATCTTCCCAGAAAACTGCTAGGTTGATCTTTATTGTGATCTCCCTTTTGCATCATAATTCCTATGGGGAGCAGAGAACAGGGCCAGCAACCTTGTGGCTGGGAAGAAGTTTTTAAGCAGGTTTTCCGGCTCCAAAATTGTGTCCTGTGACCCATGCTTGCTACTCTTCGTCATAATGTTTTGCATTTGCCTAATGTTTTGCATTTAAAGAGTTCAAAATACTCCTGTCTGTCCGCAGTCCTTACAACAGGACTAAAAATTAGACCTGTAAAGTTGTTTTAGTACGGCAGGTGTGGGCGTGGGGCATCTGTGGCCTTCTTTAGGTCACCGACCGGAGTTTATGGCAGTCTGAGAATTGGAGTGGGGCTCTTTCTCCATCCTCCCCTATCAGCCCCTTGGCAAGAATGGCACCGCACCAAAACAAATTTGTAAAAATGGGACCCTGTGTAAGTTCCTAGAAGCCTGGTGCGGGTGTGCTTCTTTCTGTGCCCCGCTTTAGCCGTGCATATCCTGAAAATCAGGGGTGGGGGAAAACCCTCTGGCTATGAATCAGAACAAACCTCCTCAACTGGTTTTGGGCTTCTGCCATATGAGTCCTGTCGCTTGCTGTAGGGAAGGCTGCTGAATCATTCCACGCTGCTCTTTGTGCGTCTGCGTGTGGGTGTCCCTGCCAGCTCCAGTGTGCCAAAGCCCTAAGTAAGCCTTCAGGCTTGCAGATTCTGTCTTGCGCTAAGACCCTGAATCAGTTGCTTAATCATGCTCCCACCTCTGTGAAGCAGAGTCTTGTTGTGTTTATCCAGGTTTATAATGACAGCTTGGCAGCCTTCGGAATGGTATGCGGCTTCTGCGCTGGAATTTGGTGCTAAGGCCTAAAAACAGAAACAAACAAGCCTTGGTGCTGAGTCTAGTGTGCGAGGGCTTGTCCAGGCATTTGCTTCCTGCATTTCTGGTTTGGCTTCATGTCAAAAAATGTGCAACCTAACAAGACTGAAGGCCTGATTGCACTAGGGTTGCCAACTCTGAGTTAGGGAATTCCTGGAGATTTGGGGGCGGAGCCTGGGGACAGTGGGATTTGGGGCGTGGAGGGACCTTGGCAGGGCATAATGCCCTACAGTTCACCCTACAGAGCATCCATTCTCTCTCCAGGGGAGCTGGTCTCTGTGATCTGGAGACCAGTTGGAATTCCAGGGGATCTTCAGGATCTGCCGGGAGGTTGGCAGTCTTAAGCTGCACCTTGTGAGATGTTTGGGCTGATTTGCTCTGCAGTTCCTAGAATGTCACCATAGATGCCATCCCATTCCATTTTGAATCCCACTCCTCAAATGACCCAGGGCAGGGGTGGGGATTGCCAGAGGCTGCTGGGCAAATGATCAGCCTAGTTGTTTCAGTTCAGGAAAATGGAAAGAGGGAGGGATCTAAGTACCCTCCCCTGCAAGACCATGGAAACCCTCTTGCAAGGGAAGCACCCCACCCCATACCGTTCTTGATCTGGGCCTTTTTCATATAAAGTTGTTTACAATGTATCTTGTCGCCGAATGCTGCTTTTCTTTCTTTTTATTCTGCACGTTTCCCCCTCTATTTTGTCCTGGAAATGTTTTCCCTTAATTTTTTTGTCCATTGTTTTCTTGAATACTTTTACTGTGATTTTTAAAAATCTGTTTCCTACCCAACTTCCCTTGAGCATGTGATCACGTTGAAAGGGTCTTTATTTCTCCACCCCACCAAACACCTGGCCCTTTTCCATGCCCCTGAGTCGTTGCCCAACCTCCTCTTCAGTCATTTTCTCCTCCTCCTCTGCTTTCAAAAATAATATTTAATATTTTTCCCCTATCACAGTAATGTAACTTTAGGGCACAGACACAAAGCAGGTAGATTGTAGTTTCTTCAGGAGAGAAGCCAGCAAAGGTTAGTCATGACTTCTTGTAAGTTCAGGAGAAAGTCAGCATGGTGTAATCATGGTTAAGAGCCTCTGACTCTTATCTGGTGAACCAGATTTGTTTCCCCACTCCTACACATGAAACCTGCTGGGTGACCTTGGGCTAGTCTCAGTTCTCTCAGAACTCTCTCAGCCCCACCTACCTCACAAGGTGTCTGTTGTGGGGAGGAAGGGAAGGAGTTTGTAAGCCGCGTAGAGATTCCTTACAGGAGAGAATGGTGGGGTATAAATCCTTCATCATCATCACTGCAGGCCTTACATCCACATAAGCATGCGTAGCAGTTGTGTTGTGTGTTGCAGGGTCCATTGCAATTAACATGATCGATTAGTCACTGCAAAATCCTGCATAGGAGAATCAAATGGGATTTGGCTAATTTTTGTTGAAAGAAATACTTTCAGAACATGTTATTATAACACTTAAAGTGTTCGATTTTTCTAATGGGAGTTCAGCGGGATATTTTTCAGGATGCTTAGTGGTTTATTGATTTTATGCCCCTAGCTTGTTTTGAATTGCTTGTTGCTTTCTTTATCTTTATAATCTATGATGCGGTATGATTTTATGGCATTGGTTTTACTTGTACGCCCCTTTGAGCAGGCGTCTGGAGAGACAGCATATGAATTCCCTGAATATATACTCGATGCTTTAGATGCAAGCCGGAAGAGGTAACCCCCCTCCCCACACAAACTAATCTGCTTAACATTTTGGGGACTGTTGCTACATAGGCAGAAGACTAGCTTAGAATAATTTCAAGGCTCGGGATTCAAATCCAATTAGAAAGCAACAAGATATTTGGGATATGAGTTTTCAAGAATCAAAAGCTCCGTTGGTCAATCTGATGAAGGGAGTTTTAACTTTAATGTTGAAGACTTTCATGGCTGGAATCATCTGGCTGTTGTGGTTTTTCTGGGTTGTGTGACTCTGGTTTGGTAGTTTTTGCTCCTAACGTTAGGAGCAAAAACTACCAAACCACAGGCCACACAACCCAGAAAAACCACAACAGCCAGGAATTTTGACTCTCAAAAGCTCATACTCTGAAATCTTGTAGGTTTCTAAGCCACTGCTGGATTTGAATCCAACTCTTTGACTACAGACCAACTTGCTTTCCCTTGGAAACCATTTTCATGGCTCAAGTACACAATAAGAAAAAAGTCTTGGCCTGGATGTAAAGTTCTGCTCTGCTGGTTGTCCAGGGTTAGCTTTATACTTGTGTTTCTGGAGCAACAGATGTATAGTAAGTTGAACTTCAGGTGAGTTTCAAAAACTAGTCGAGCATTATGGTGCCTAGAAGGAGAGTAAATGCATTGCAGAAACAAATAAAGCTCATGAAATGGAAAGAGTTCTGAAACATGGGTGTTATGTGGAAACATGTTTTTATTTAATGGAATCTCAAGGAGTTAACGTACACATTTTTATGAAGGTGTGATTCATGTTGTTGATAGTTATTTTTGTAACTGTGAGCTTCATTGGGGGACAGGGAGAATTGTTTGTGGTTATGGCCATCTATCTCTTCCTGTAACACATTTGGCTGAGGTAACATTCCAGTTTTTCTTCTTTCTCCCCCTCCTTGTTGAACATTAGAACTGCAACTATCCTCAGTGCACTGACTGAGTAAGGGCATGGTAAGGGAGGCAGCATGGCTTAGTAGCCGAAGTGCTGCAGGGTGACTGGAGAGTGCTGAATATGGCCTTCTGCTCAGCTGTCGGGCTCAGTGGGTGACTGGAACAAAATGTCCTATCCCTTTAATTTAGGCTCAATGGAATGATATCTACACCTTTGTGTCCATTTCCACACATTAAGCCTCTATAAAAGAAGGCCGGTTGGCGACCCTAGGAGTTGTTCTTGGGACAGTCTCTCACTGTCTCTCCTCACGGCCTACCCCAGAGGGTTGCTGTGATAATAAAATGGAGGGGAAGGAGAATCATGTAAGGTGCCTTAATGGGAGGGTGGGGTTAAACATGAGACGAACAGTCCTTGATGAGTTATCTAGCATCAAAAAGAGAAAGGGGGGGATTGAGGAGCATACATAATCCATGAAAATATTAAAAATCTGGGAGAGGTATTTTTTCCTTATTGCTGTATAATTTTCTCAAGGGAAGGAAGCCAGTGATGTAGATCAGATTTTTTTTAAAGCCATCTGAAAAGCTGGTATGTGGACATTAACCCTGGATTTTCAGAGCTGCTGTTCAGAGTTGGTTTCCACTGGCCAGAAAGCACAGGTGAAGAAGGACCTTGGAGTGTTTTAGGGTACCAGTAGTTTATCCACATGGTTCCCTTCAGCCAGACTTTTCCTCTTTGGGTTTGCTGTGGATCTTTACAGACTGTGTGTTCTTGGAGCTCTGCAAACTTCTCCGAGGAGCCATCTGGGCTTGGCTCAGCCTGTTGGGCCAGTTTGATTCCCTTGAGAGCCAGCATTGATCCTCAGGACTGCTGAGTGACAGAAAGTGACAGAGACAATACAGGGCTGGTAAGTTTGACACCATGGCATGTTTCACTCCGTTAAGTGCAGAGGGTGTGTTCTGAGTTTGCCACCCACTCCGTGAAGCCTCTTTTTCCCGCCATAGGAGACTTCAAGTCTTTTCTCACGGAGGTTTTCTCACAGTTCAGGTGTCCATTTGCAGTGTTTTTCTCTCCAGGTTTTCTTGTTCCATTGGGTGTCCTTTTCTGTTATTGTCCTTGTTTCTCTGTTGTCTCCCAAGTCGGGTCAAAGTTGGTTTGTGAGAAATCATGAGGAAACCCCAGGAAAACTGATGGAAAATGAAGATGTGAGGAAGCTGGGAGGAAAGCACTGCACACCAACACCTGAACTATGGGGAAACCTCTGCATGAGAAGACTGAGGTCTTAGTCTGAACCGCTGGCCTGAACTTGTCCATATGTAAAATGGACAACATGCTGGAACAGGAAGACTGTCCACCATGAGAGCAGTGTTTGAGTTCTAGCATCTTTCTTATCTAGCGTAGAGAAATGCCTAGCTCAGATCTTATCTCAGCCATGAGTCCATTCAGTGGCTGTAGCCCAGAGGTGTCCAATTCTGGCACTTCAGATGTTCGTGGACAAGACAGGGCTGATAAATTCCCGTCAGGCCCTGCTGGCATGGTCAATTAGTCATGTACGCAGGGGATAATGGGAATTGTAGTCCATGAACATCTGAAGCGCCAGAGTTGGACACCCCTGCTGTAGCCAAACTGCTGCTGCTCTGCTTTCGTCTCCCCATTTGTAAGGTGTGGGTGAAAATGCTGGCCTACTTTGCAGAGCTGTTGCGAGGATTACTGAGATAATATATGTGGAACATTCTGAACATCTGGGCGGGGGGGGGGGGCGGGGAGAAAATGTAAAGTATATTATGTATTCATTATTTTCTGTTACACACTTTTGCTGCCACCAGTGTTAATTTAGACTGTAAATCCTGTACTTCAGTGGCACAAAGCAGGAAGTAGGATCTACTGACTTGATCATCGGAGCTCTGTGCTACAAAGTTTCCCTCCCCAGGACATTCTCCCCAAAGCTAGAGAGAGTGTCACTGGTGTCTGTGGTTTAAAAGTTGCTTCTGCTCTGGGGATACAGAGCAAGGTCTTTTTAGTAATAGCTCTATCTCTCTGGAATAAGTATTTCAGGAACGTTGCCTTTATCTTAGGTTTTCTTGCCTTTGGGAATTGCTACAGGATTACTGTCCAGATCTGGATATCTTAGGATAAGTTTATCTCCTCAGATCTCTGAACCTAAGCTGGATCAGCCTTGGTTGGTACTTGCAAGGAGGACCACCAAGGAGATCCAGGGTAGTTACACAGAGGTAGGTAGTGGCAAACCACTTCTGAACATCTCTTGCTTCAACAACCGTGCAGGGTTGCCAGAAGTCAACTTGATGGGGAGAAAAAAATATTATTTTGTTTTCATGAGACCTTCGAGGGGTTAATCTGAATGCGGCTGCATAAAAGCATTTATTCTTAGAATGAACTTTATGACTGTTTTATAATTATGTTTTCATCTGGCAATTTTAAGTAATGTCTTTCCTGGTAGAGATGGCTGTTTACAGTTTTGCGAGTAACCTAAAGTGAATTATTTTGAGACAGACAATGGTTTTTAAGAGAGCCGAAGCTGCTCATGATGGAGGTTGTGTTTCTAGCTGTCTGAATCTCTGGCTAAGTGGATTCTGTAGGCTTTTGAAGGAATGTAAAACCTGGATGGCCCAGGCTAGCCCAGTCTCATCACCCCAGTGGCAAACAGGAGAGTAAGAACATAAAAACAAAAGAACAAGCCAGCTGGATCAGACCAGAGTCCATCTAGTCCAGCTCTCTGCTACTCGCAGTGGCCCACCAGGTGCCTTTGGGAGCTCACATACAGGATGTGAAAGCAATGGCCTTCTGCTGCTGCTGCTGCTCCTGAGCACCTGGTCTGCTAAGGCCTTTGCAATCTCAGATCAAGGAGGATCAAGATTGGTAGCCATACATCGACTTCTCCTCCATAAATCTGTCCAAACCCCTTTTAAAGCTATCCAGGTTAGTGGCCATCACCACCTCCTGTGGCAGCATATTCCAAACACCAATCACACGTTGCGTGAAGAAGTGTTTCCTTTTATTAGTCCTAATTCTTCCCTCCCAAATTCTTCCCCCATTGTATGCCCCCTGGTTCTAGCAGCAGGCCTTTGGGGGGTGGGAGGGGGCAGGTGGCCAAATGTGCCCCCCATGTGACCGAGGTGAATAGTGCCTGGGTTGCATGACCCCCTCAAGATACACCCATGCATGCTCATCACATCTTAGAAGCTAAGCAGGGTCAGCTCCGGCTAATCCTTGAATGGGTTGCTATGCAAAGACAGGCAATGGCAAACCACCTCTGTCTCTTGCTTTGAAAGCCATATCAGGTCACCAAAAATTGCTTGTGATCTGACGGCACTTTACCCAGTGAAACCTGTCCAGGAAAACTATTCGTGGGCTGACTGTCTAGTGGAACTTCTGTCAGATCATCTTCAACTCTGGGAAAAACCTGCCACCTGTAGCCAGCCTGTGGAGACTTTTCCTGCTGCCTAGAGCATCTGTTACTGTCCAAGTCTCAAACTGGATCTCTGCCCCACATGCGACTTGTTGTTGTTGCAGTAGAAAGTCTTGTCGGGTCCAATAATGCACGGTCTTTGGAGCTCGCTGCAGGGAGGGACGAGTCTGGGAACAATGCAAACAAACACAGCCAGACATTTCCACTAATTGTTGATGTGGGCGGCAGAACACATAAAGCGTGAGAGAAGGGAGGGAGCGGAGTGGAAATGTGTTGGGTTTGGAAAAGGGCTGACCAAAAATGTTGGGCACAGTGTCTCCTGTGGTCCTTCTGTCCTCTTCTGTGAGGCGGCCAAGATGCAGGAAGGAGGCGGAGAGCAGGGTGTGAAACCTCTTGGCCATTTTCCATCCTGTGAGCCCAAAACGTAGAACGTCTCTGTCAGAGGTTGTTTCATTCACCTCACCCAACCCAGAGCCGCCCTCTCTAGTTTCCAGAGCTTTTAAAGCAAGATGCTGTGATAGGTTTGCTCTCCTTTGAAGCAATATTCACTCACTGTAACTGATAAGATTTTTGCAGATGTATTCATGAAAGGTGAGTTTTATTAAGTCTCTTGTGGACCTATGGCTGCAGGGCGTCCCAGCCCAACCATCTTTGATTTACCTCACCTGAGCCATTTTATATATATGTGTCCTTTAAAAATTTTTAGCAAAGAATGTTAAAGAAGGAAAAGCCGATTCAATCATAGTTACAATGCCTAAGGGCTAAAAAAAGAGAACAAAATTATAGATATATAACACTGTGTAAAAATCCTAATGTAATTCTCAAAGTTAACTACTTTTAAGATAGCTACTGATAGTCTAACTAAAGTGATAAAAATCCTAATTTTCTTTCTCACAAGATACAGCTTGTATTGTCAAATTATAACTATCTTAATACAAATACCCTTTATCCATTCATCTTTCTTCCTTTAAACCATTTTACATTTGGCATTTTCTATATTCCAGTTTACATCCATCATTTCAATTGTATCATTCACATTTTACCATTCTTATTTTTGAAAATAATATCATAGTAAATTTTCAATTTATCTTGGAGTTCTTTAATCAGTCTCTTATTCATTACATTAGTAAGCTTTGCCATTGTTGAATATTCCATTAATTTGATTTCCCAGCCCTCTTGGATTGGGAAATCAAAATGTCAGACTGAACATAAACAGAGTCCTGCTGGATCAGACCAGTGAGGGTCCATCTAGTCCAGAATCCTGTCTCACACAGTGATCAGTCATACAGGCCAAGGCCTTCCCATTATGTTGCCTCGCTACACTGGGATTCAAAGGTTGACTGCCTCTGAGCATGGAGGTTCCCTTTAGTCACCACAACTTGTAGCCACTGATTGACCTGTCCTCCACGAGTCTGTCCCTTTCAAAACCATCTATGCCTGTGGCCATCACTACACTCTCTGACAGTGAATTCTACATTTTAATCATTTGCTGCATTTCCTTTTGTTCATCCTGAATCTACTGCCCATCAGCTCCATTAGATGCCCTTGAGTTCTCATACTTTGGCAGAGGGAGAAAAATTTCACTTTTTCAATAGTCGCCATTGTTGGGGTGAGCCCCGCGAACCCAGCAGAGCCTCAGAAAGAGTGCGGGCACACCTGCGCCATCTGTGCCCTTCTGGGCGCACACGTTCACCTGTCACAAGACCCCCATGAGTCATAGGTCATGAGATGCCTGACTCACTGTCACGATGCCCCAGACAAAGGGACAAAGGGGTGCATACCCCCAGGTATGGATTAGGCCCGGACAGGAACGTTTCCTCTCTCATGTACGCAGCCCCATGAGTCATGTACTGTACAGCATTCTCCCGCCTCCCGACCCGCCTCTTTGAAAACCCTAATAAAAGGTGCCAGGGACCAGACTACGGCAGATTAGCCGCTGGCTTCTCTCCACCGGATAATATCGCTGCATCTCACCTCTTCCTTGCGACCCTCGCGGGCCGACTTCACGCCATCCCATGCATAAATTTATAACCCTCTATCATGTGCCCCCTTATAGTCCTTTCTTTTCTAAACTGAAAAGTGCTAGAGTGATCTTGCAGTTAAGAATCTAGGCACCGCATGGCAGGACAGTTTAGGAAAACTGACTCTTTCCCTTTAAGGTCTTATTGTATAGTGTTTTGATTTTTAAAATTCTGATCTTAATTTTTTTCCTGTGATGAAAGCTACTCTGTGGATTTTGCTGAAATGCAGTGCCCTGTTTATTCCACAAGTCAGTCACATTTGTGTTTGTAATTCTCTTTTGTCAAGGACTTTGCATAGAAACTTAATGATTTGAACCCTAGAAATGGTATCTGTCACCTTCTCCCAGAGAGATTTCTTCAAGGACCTTTTTTAATCACTTCCTGTCACTGTCTTGGCTGGTGACACTGGGGGTGAGCTGAAGAAATTGGCTTTTATTTTGTATTGGAAGAAGAAATTCACACTCTGCAATAACAGTTCAGTTATCCCCAACTTAAGCTAGTAAAATTACTGGATCACCCCTTAGGCAAGCGATTATTTTTATTCCCTGCAAATATGAAACAGAAGTACTGCCTACCTTTGAATTTTATAAATATATATCTCACTTTATCTGCAGTTTAATGATATTTTCAAAAAAGATAAAACAGTTATCAAAACAATCCAGTAAATATAGAATTACAAAATCCAAAACCCTGTGAGAAATATCTGTAAATAAAATAAAATATTTTTTTCATATCTACCAGAACCTCAAAACCCATAAAATAAAAGTTTTGCATATCTACCAGAACCTCAAGAAGCAAAGAGCTTTGTCCATTTCTTAAGGCAGGAAGTTCCATAGGACCAGCATTGCCAATGTAGAAGTGTGTGTGCCTGCAAATAGTGACGATGTGAAAAAGAAGCAGGAGGAGGAGGAGGAGGAAGAGGCAGCGGCGGCATTGGCGTTTGGATTTATACCCCACCTTTTTCCCCTGTAAGGAGACTCATGGTGGCTTACAAACTCAGTTCCCTTCCTCTTCCCACAACAGACACCTTGTGAGGTAGGTGGGGCTGAGAGAGTTCTGGAAGAACTATGACTAACCCAAGCTCACCCAGCAGGCTTCATGCAGAGCAGGGAAACAAATCCAGTTCACCAGATAAGACTCCACTGCTCGTGTGGAGGAGTGGGGAATCAAACCTAGTTCTCCAGATTCAAGTCCATAGCTCTTAATTGCCACATCGCACTAGCTCTGGTCAATAAAGGGTTGGTGTCGGTGTTTGTGTGCGAAGAGGTGGTGCTCGATGGTGTTCTTGTGATGTATCTCAAGGGTATAAGCACTGAAAAGGAAAAGCCCTGCAGAAGTACTAAGTGTTTCCTTATTATGTGCAAACAGAGCCTCGATACTTGGGTGTAGCTCTAGGGCTGAAGAAAGTTGTGTAATGTCAAACACTGAAATCTGGCTGCTTCTAGTAGCTCATTTCTGTCCAAAATTTCTGTCTAATTGACCTGAAGAACATCTTTCTCCCAAAAAGGCCTACCAATATTGTTGTTTTTGAATCTGCTGGGCCCAAGCCAGGTTTCCGTGAGGAGTGCAAACTCATGACAAGTCTTTATTTTTGGATCCTGTTGCTTTGCTCTTTTTCATAGAACAGGTTGAGTAGCTCAGAGAACAAAAAAGGATTTCCTCATATTGTGAAACAGAGCAGTCTTTTAAAACTCTGATGATACTGCAAGAGCTTTGAAAATGGTATGGAGCCCAAGAAGTTAATTGCAATGTGATGTGGTCCATCTGTCCTTTTCTTTCTTTCTTTCTTTCTTTCTTTCTTTCTTTCTTTCTTTCTTTCTTTCTTTCTTTCTTTCTTTCTTTCTTTCTTTCTTTCTTTCTTTCTTTCTTTCTTTCTTTCTTTCTTTCTTTCTTTCTTTCTTTCTTTCTTTCTTTCTTTCTTTCTTTCTTTCTTTCTTCATGTGTGATATAGTGGTTAGAATCATGAACTAGGTTCTGGAAAGACTTTGATAAACCGTGTTGAAAGAGGGCAGGATTACCATTATCCAGACAGCTTTTACCGGGTGTTCCTATACAAAAAAAAATCTCCTTTCTTGACCATTAACTTAAGTGGACTACACTATTTGAAAAGTTACCAATGTGTGGAAGTTTTCCTTCTGTGACAAGAATGCCTGGATACTTCCTATTATTTTTTCTGGTATGTATCTGTCTGTCTGAGATCCCAGAGAGCTGCTACCAGTCAGAGTAGATGATAGTGAGGTTGAAGGACTGACTCAGTAAAAGGCAACTTTATATTTTTATATGCTGAAAACATGAGATGTAAAAGCAAGATCTGAGTCCCGCAACATTTCCAGGGTACAAACCTTTGAGAGTGAAAGCTCCTGTCACCAGACTCTGAAAAGCTTATTCCCTGGAGATCTTGTTGGTCTTTAAGGTGTTACTGCATTCGAATCTTGCTCTTCTGCTGCAGACCAATATGGCTACCCAACTGAAACTATTTTCATGAGGTATACGGTAGTGGCTACAGTGCTGGATTAGAATCAGAGAGACCTGGGTTCAAATCATGATGCTTACTTGGGATGGTCACTCTTTCCCTACATCACAGGTCGTTGTGGGAATAAAATTTGGGAATGGCGAACCATATAAATTTCTCTGAAAGGACTAAGGGACTAATACATTTACCTGTTGGCAGGGCATTCCAAACTTGGAGGAGTCACAGCAGAGGAGGCCCTGCTCTCTCTGGCCAGCCACCTTATTTTGGAAAGTGGTGGTCATCTGGGCAGTACCCTAGAAGATTTTCTCTGTTGTTAGATAGGCTCAAATGTGAGATGTGAGTTTAGCCTCTCTGCAGTCCAGGTCAGCCTGAACTGCAACCATTATGCAGGGCATGGCAGGGCATATTGTAGCTGCCCCAGGACATAAAGTGAATATTACGTCAAGATTACAGCACTTTAAAGCACCATTGGAGCCTCCTCCGGGGTCATAATGTTCTCAGGTTACTTGTACTGGAGCATGTCCGCCTCCCTCTCTTCCCTTTGTATTATCTGATTGTATTAGCAGTCTGTCTGCAGTAATTTTTTTCCTGTTCTTCCTTTGCCTGGTTTATATGAAGAATGGACATTTGGAGAGCATCCAGATGCGAACTGATGAGCTACCGCATACAGTTATTCTTTTTCAAGATCCCATAATACTCCCACATCCGCTTCCAAAGAGGGACAGCCAGCAAATTACCTGAATTATGCTAACCACACAGAGATGGTTCAGGTTTCCCTTGGCCCCGGGCAACAGAATATCACCAGGGGCCCTTTTCCCTTTGGTACTTCCCTTTCCTCCTCCAAGTATACCCCTAACATTTGACTCTGCTCCTTTGGCTCTACCTTTTCTTCTGTAACAATTCCTATTTCAAGTTGCTTACTCTGGTAAAGAGAAATCCTACAAAACTTGGCTTTCTTGGCTACTTTTTATTAAAAGAGAAGAAGAGAAGAGTTGGTTTTTTATACCCTGCCTTTCCGTCCTGTAAGGAGTCTCAAAGCAGCTGGAAATTGCCTTCCCTTCCCCTCTTCAGAACAGACACCTTGGCCCCTTCCACACACACAAAATAATGCGTTTTCAAACCACTTTCACAACTGTTTGCAAGTGGATTTTGCCATTCCGCACAGCTTCAAAGAGCACTGAAAGCAGTTTGCAAGTGCATTATTCTGCATGTGCAGAATGAGCCAAGGCTTGTGAGAGAACTGTGACTAGACTCATCTGGCAGGCTTCACATGGAAGAGTGAGGAAACAAGCCTGGTTCACCAGATAAGAGTCTGCCGCTCATGTGGAGGAGTGGGGAATCAAACCCGGTTCTCGTGATTGGAGTCCACCACTCTTAACCACTACTACTCCATGCTGGCTTACTTTGGATGAAGCCACAGATGAAAAAAAGATGCCTTCAATTATTTTATTCTGAGTACAATTCAGTAAGCTGGGTCTCTGGCCTTTGTCCAGCCAGAACTGCTTGCAGCAGGTGCCAAAACAAGATTCCAGTTGCAGGGAGAGCAAGGTGCAGAGAACACCTGAGTTTTTACCCCCTAGAACAGGGGTTCCCAACCTGGGGTACGTGTACCTCCAGGGGTATATGCCAAAGCAGCTGGGGGTACGTGGAAAAAAATTACATAATTAGTTTGCTAATATGGAGGTACAATTTTAGGGAAATGGGTTGCCAAGGGATATGGGGGGGGGGATGAGAACGACCTTCCCCAGATCAACGGCTTGTAGTCCTTTGGCACCATTATCACATCATCAGTCACAAAACTTAGACCACAGCAATCCATACTCTCTTGTCATCCTGTCTAACACAATGCTTGTGAGACCTTTTCTTGTTGTGTCTGTGACAGGCAGAAACTTAAAATTAAAAATCCTCAAAGTCCACCAATTCGCTGTTTATTTATTATTTATTTATTCATTCATTTTATGTATCCGCTGCCCTTTCCTTTATGGGCGCAGGCGGCTTCCAGTATAAGATAACAATAAAACCAATCCAGTCTCTCAGCAACCTGTAACAATCTAATTCCTTTCAGATGGCGTTAAAAAAATCCAACAAATTCAAACAGGTAAATTTCCTGTACTCCTCATTCCCAGCAGCACAAGAAAACAAACAAACAAAGTGAAATAGAGGGAGGGAAGGGGAGAGGAAAAGTAAGGCAGTTTTACAAAATACTGTTGCAGCCTCGGGCATAGGCCTGGTGGAGCAACTCCATCTTACAAGATTCGCTAACAAAGGAACGGGAAGTGTGTGTGATTAGAGAGGGCAAATTGTCCCTCAGTCCCTTGGTGAGAGCTTAGCAGATGCTGGCGTTCTCAAATAATCCATCACTGTAATGTTACTGTTCTCCTGGTGTGTAGTTTGCAAGCTTTGAGAAAAGAAAACAATTACTTCACAACAGGGGGGTGAGCCTTGGCATCTGGCCCACCTTGGCCAAGGCTGACACTGCTGGCATTGAACCCACGCGAGAGGCAATTGTACGGTGTTCATTTTGCCTACCTGGGAAATGGAGATTTAAAGAGATCTGGCAATACTCCATGGGACCTGGTGACGGTATAAACATATTGTCGAAGGCTTTCACGGCCGGAATCACGGGGGTGTTGTGGGGTTTCCGGGCTGTATGGCCGTGTTCCAGTGGCATTCTCTCCTGACGTTTCGCCTGCATCTTCATACCAGCCACAGATGCAGGCAAAATGTCAGCAGAAAATGCTACTGGAACATGGCCATACAGCCCGGAAACCCCACAACACCCCAGATATAAATATAGCTTTAAAACGTTGTATGCAGAAGGCTGGGTGCAATTGGCAGCTAAAAATTTGATCCTGGAGACTTGTTGATTGGTTTGGAGAAACATGCCCTGTCACTTTTTCGGAGGCTTAAGGGGATGTTATATAACAGGTGATGTTATGTACCTCCATGCTTTGAAAAGCTTTAGCATCCCATTTCTGCACATTAAGGCTCATTCCGCACATGCAGAATAATGCACTTTCAAACTGCTTTCAGTGCTCTTTGAAGCTGTGCGGAATAGCAAAATCCACTTGCAAACAGTTGTGAAAGTGGTTTGAAAATGCATTATTTTGCGTGTGCGGAAGGGGCCTAAGCCTTTATTAAAGAGATGGGGTATTTTTCCGAAGTTGTTGGAATCCATGTCCATTAACTGGATTGCTGCAGAGTGGAGACAACAGGATGTTTTGCCAGGATGAGGACATCACTTGAGGAAGGCATCTCAAGATCTTGATCAGGAGCTCTCAGCTTCTTGTTCTCCCTGCTGCCTTGTCCCTGCTCATGCATGAGATTCAAAAATGTATGGATTCTTGATTCTGAGCTAACCAGACTTTATGTTATCCAAATGGGGTGGAACCAAACCCTTGCCAACAAATCAGGGTTTGAAGCCACAGCCAAGACAGGTGAATGGGTTGATTTGGGCACTGAGGTTACTTGATTTGTTCCCAAACTGAAAATGCTTGCCCGTCTTCCCTCTTCTCCCTCTGTGTCACAAGGTCGATCCAAACTGGGCCTCTTCACAGTTGCTGTTAAATAAAATTAAGTATGTTGAGATATACTGGGGGGAAAAATTGTCCCTTAACTGTTATGTAGAGGGAGCTGGGATCCTTCCTCATTATGGATCTTTTGCATCTTATCTGTCTGAACCTGTTTGTGTTACTACTATTAGTTTGAAGAAGGGAAGCATTCTTCTCTCCCACAGACTGCAGTAACTTTGCCTGCCTGCCTGCCTTTCAGAGGGTGCAAGCAAAAACACTTGCTTCTCCTCTCTGCAGATGTGCTGCCTGTTGTAAAGGAGGGGTATAATTTTTGCCCTTACTCCCCCTCTCTCCACATCTTTAGTCTGCAGTGTGGCCTGCATTTCAGAGAATGTAAGCAAAACAGGCACAGCACTGGGGAACAGAATAGGAAGCAAATGAGAGCATCTGCTGTTTAATGTACAATCAAGAATACTCTGTATGGTGTTTTGAAGACAGTGAACGATTGGCTGAAAGTGGAAACCCTGCAATAGAAAATCTTCTGGGACTGTCCTCTTCAGCAGAGATATTTGCTAAGTGTTCTGGTTAAAAGATGCCCCAGTCAATTAGATGATCTCCTCGCCACTCAATGTCCCTTCTGCTCTCCCTCTTACCTCATGCAACTGTGAAAGGCAGGCAGTAAAATATCAGGATAATGTTCATCAATTGTGTTTGATATATTGCATATCTTAAAAAACAAATATCCATTCCTAGCACAGCTGGTTTTTCTTTCCAGCTGAAGGAGCAAATCTTCATTTTCCCTCCTTAAAAATGTCAGTGTTCAATTTAATTATTTTGGGTTTTGATTTTATAACGGAAATTGGACCATCTAGTTCCTTTAATGACTTTTATTTATTGCATCACTATTGAACGTTTGAGATACGTTGTTGTTTTTAAATTAATATTCTAGTACCTTTTTTGGGTGTTTCATATGTCTTCATTTCATCCGACAATCATATCATTATCTTTCACATATGGGACATTAAAAACAGATTCGGCGCAGCAACTCTGCCTGTAGAATTGGGATTTTGCCCTCTGATCCACCTGCTCATGCATGTCATATGGCTCTGCACAGTGCTATCCACTGCCTAGTTGCCTGGTTAAATTGATTCTTTCTATCTTAGGGATGCTGCATTCAGTATTGTGGAGGTGGCTGGCCCTGCCATCTTTGACAGCACCCAGTTTGGGAAGGTAAGGGATTGAATCCTGACCTACCCACCATTTCCTCATTGCAGGTTTGCCGACATCCCCTTTAGAGATGCAACGTGGTCTTCTCTCTGGGTTTTCGTACCATTTATTAGCCTTTTACGGCTGGTGACTGCCATGCATGGGATACATCCTACCTGGCTTGGTTGAGAAATAGTTCTGGCTCTGAATGCAGGAAGGAGCCTGAAGCTTTGTTAGTGACTGGCAAAAAGAGAACCTGAAGTGGAGCAGACGAGTCCCTGGGGGTTCTGTGCTCTTTGGCCAGGGTGCTTCAGAGAACGGCACTGTCTGCCTAGGCGCTCTTTGGCCTAGGCGCTGTGCTCTTTGGCCTAGGGTGCTTCAGAGAACGGCACTGTCTGCCTAGGCGCTCTTTGGCCTAGGCGCTGTGCTCTTTGGCCTAGGGTGCTTCCCAGAGAATCCGGTATGCACTGTCTGCCTAGGTTGTACCCTTCTTCCAGATGGCTCGAGAGAATTCCCATGCAGCTTCTTCAGCATGGCCAATTGGGCCATGCTGGTAGGGGCTGATGGGAAATTGTAGTTCCTCAACTGCGAGAACGGCAGGTTCCGTATCCAGCCCCTGGCCTAGGCGCTCTTTGGCCATGTAGTGGCTGTTCTAACTAAGCATCTTCAACCCTAGGCTCTTTGGCCTAGGGTGCTTCAGAGAACGGCACTGTCTGCCTAGGCGCTCTTTGGCCTAGGCGCTGTGCTCTTTGGCCTAGGGTGCTTCAGAGAACGGCACTGTCTGCCTAGGCGCTCTTTGGCCTAGGCGCTGTGCTCTTTGGCCTAGGGTGCTTCAGAGAACGGCACTGTCTGCCTTCCAGGAGCGCTCTTTGCACTCAGCTACTGGGCCGGCCTGTGCTCTTTGGCCTAGGGTACTTCAGAGAAATCCGGCACTGTTCGCCTAGGGCTCTTTGGCCCAGAAGGCACCCCGTGTTTCTGGGCCAGGTAGTGCTTCTTGTGAGAACGGGCACTGTCTGCCTAGGCGCTCTTTGGCCTAGGCGCTGTGCTCTTTGGCCTAGGGTGCTTCAGAGAACGGCACTGTCTGCCTAGGCGCTCTTTGGCCTAGGCGCTGTGCTCTTTGGCCTAGGGTACTTCAGAGAACGGCACTGTCTGCCTAGGCGCTCTTTGGCCTAGGCACCGTGCTCTTTGGCCAGGGTGCTTCAGAGAACGGCACTGTCTGCCTAGGTGCTGCAAACTGCAAAAATTCCCAGCACTGTCTTCTTTTTGTATTTCACAAAACAGACTTATCGCTCCTATGGCAGGTCCTTGCTGATTATCTTTGTGGCTGCTTGGGTGGCGCCTAGCACTGTGCCGTCTCGCATTAGCAATGTAGACACACCATCAGTTGCAAGAAATGTTCCCTTTTCAATCAAAACTTGAACAGTGCATTTGGAATTGATGAGGAGTTGCTGCAGGGAAGAAAAATGTTGCCGAAAAGTCCGTCGCTTCTGTGATGCTCTTGCTCCGTGTGTTGCTTTTCCGGTGTTGACTTGCCCTCTCTAGTGGGTGGCTTTACCAGAGCCTGTGTTTAAAAACAGTGGGAAAGGAAGAAGGACTCTTCCATAATCATTTGTTTGTTTGCCCTTTGGCCTATTTTTAAACCAGGGCACCAAAGCAGGGAGTTGTGCCAGCAGAATACCCGGCAAACAATGAAAGGACTCTTTGCAGTTGAGCTGTCTTGTTGGTGCCTCTGAAGTGTTCGGTGATTCAGCAGCAACTGTCTCCCCAAACAGGCGCATGTGCTCAGACGGCAGCGTTCCTGCTATGCAGTGTTCGTCTCCCATGATTTGTGCATGCTTCATGATGTTCAGCAGCAAGCAAACGCAGTTAGGAGCTTCAGCCAGAAAAAGCCAGCTGGGTGAGCAACAGTGCCATCTTTGATTCAAACCCAGTAACATGATAGAGACCAGCACGATTTTTGGGGTATAAGCTATTGAGATTCGAAGTTCCATGTGCATCGAAGGGAAATTTGCCTTGCGAAAGCTCTGTCTTGAAAGTCTTGTTGATCTCTAAAGTGCTACTGGACTCAAATCTACTTCTTCTTCTAAAAAGAAGAAGAGTTTGGATTTATATCCCCCCTTTCTCTCCTGCAGGAAACTCAAAGGGGCTTACAATCTCCTTGCCCTTCCCCCCTCACAACATACACCCTGTGAGGTAGGTGGGGCTGAGAGAGGCTCCGAGAAGCTGTGACTAGCCCAAGGTCACCCAGCTGGCATGTGTGGGAGTGTACAGGCTAATCTGAATTCCCCAGATAAGCCTCCACAGATAATTCCCCAGATAAGCCTAACACAACCACTTGGCTACCCTCTTGATCTAGTACTGTCTTTAAAAGCAATTAGGGATACAGTGACATGCAGAGATGATTCTCTGAAGCCAGCCGAACTTTGCTGGGAAGAGCTGCTTGCAACCACTTTCAGCTCCTAGGGATGCAGGAACAAACATTTAGTGTTGCCTTTAATGCCACTACAGTTTCAGTTCAAGATTGCTCTGTTATGTTAATTCAGGCATGTAGCTTAGAGTCCACATCCTTCTCACTGAGGTTCGTCTGTCTGTCCTATGCTTTCTCTGGGACTGCTTGGCCACCATAGGTGTTGCCACAGGTGTTGCCTTTTGAGAGTCAAGCCACATCTGACTTATGGTGACAATATGAATGAACGACTTTCGCAATTTCCTGTCACTGACAGCCTTGTTCAGGTCTTGCAGACTGAAGGCCGTGGCTTCTTCTATTGAGCCGATCCATCTCCTGTTGAGTCTTTCTCTTTTCCTGCAGCCTTCAACTTTTCCTAGTGTTATGTTTTCCCGTGAGTCTGTTGTTTTCTAGGGAAAATTCAGGGTTGATTAACTAGCTTAGAAAGAGGACAGTAACGGCTGTTGTGAAAGGCCATTACACTTCCTTGTTTACTTTACATAATAATATCTCACCCTCTATATTGTCACCATTTCCTAGCTCCTGGACCATGTGCTGTGTATATATAAGTATATTTGTAACCTCCTGCATATATGTCTGCCTAGTGAGAACAAAGCGGGCTGCTGACTGGATCTCTGGCTTTGCCTCTGTTCCAGTAAGTCCTCACTATGGCTGGTGAAATTTCTGCATTTTTGTGTCCAGTGTTGTTGGGCCATGCGGTCACATGTGATGCAGACCAGCAACACTCCACCTGTCTTCCTGGAGGATGCTGCTTGTTGTATGCAGGAACTTGAGGACATGATAAGAGACTTTGCAATTTAAAAAGTAGGAAAAAAACTTTTAAAATAGAAATAAGTAGACAACAGCTATCTTTTGGATGTATTTTCAAAGGCTTTCACAGCCGGAATCACTAGGGTGTTGTGGGTTTTCCGGGTTGTACGGCCATGTTCCAGCAGTATTTTCTCCTGACGTTTCGCCTGCATCTGTGGCTGGCGAAACATCAAGAGAAAATGCTGCTGGAACACACCCATACAACCCGGAAAATCCACAACACCCTAATTATCTTTTCATCCATGAACGTTAAAATGCTATCTATCTGTAAAGTTTTAGAAAACAATGAAATAAAGGCTGGTTAGTTTATGTATGTAATAATGGTTGACATCTGTATATTTGCGCGACCGTCTATCTGTGCCTATCAACACAAACATCGTAGCACAGTACAGTACATCGTAGCACATTTTTTCTTCTGAAAACATTCTAATTTAAAACATTTGAAATGATAAGTTTTAACATTTTTATTTGTATTGTTCCCCTAGGGCAATTTAAAATAAAACCTGCGTTTTTCTACTGCCCAGCCCTACTTAGAAGCAAATGAATTGCTTTTGCTATAAAGTGTTAAATAAATGAAATAAAAAACAGGTTATATTGTGAATATAGATTGTGAAATCTGGTCAGAAAGGCCTACAAGTAAACTGAATTATGAATCTTGCCAATGGAAGTCCCGGGACACCAAGGTTGGACTGTGCTTAGCGCATCAGTCGGACGTAATCCAGCCCTGATTGTAAGTTCCTGAGAACCAGTGTGGTGTACTGGTTGGAACAGTGAGGTATAAAAACCAACTCCCCCCCCTCCTGTCTTGCTTTCCAAAGGGCTTAGGCTGGATAACCAATGAGATCACTCTGTTGTTTTCCGTCATTGCAATAACTAGTGTGGAAGTTTCCATCTGCAGCAGAGTTTTTTTTAAAAAATCCCTGCTGTTTTTGTGCACTCTTAGCTCCAAACACAGAAATAATAGTCAAACTGAGCATGTTGGTTTTCATAGCACACAACGGCACATAGAGCCAAAAGGTCTGGGACCTAGCCTGGCTTTCTGCTGCTCTCGAGGCAAAAAACCAACAAACAGAAAAGAAAAACTATGGGCTAAGCTCTTGGCAAAAGATTCTCGAGAGTTAAGTGTTACGATTTCACAGGTCAGGGAGCTAACCCAGCAGTTTTAAATTCTGTTAATCTCTGAAATAAGAAATTGTAATGTGAAATAGATTTTTTAAGAGAAGGAATCCAGTCTGATGAAGCTTAAACCACTTAGTAACAGTTTACAGTGGAAATAGCCTAAGTTCAGGCAGCTGTGTTTGTACTTTGCTTCTCCTGGTCTACTCTTCTCAGTGTTGTTAGTTACATGCTAGTGTAACCTGTTGGCTAGACTGCTTTATGTGCTGCACGGGATTGACCTGATGGCACCCCGGAAGCTTCAGCTAGCATGCAGTGTGTCAGCTTGTCTCCTGGTCAGATTCTAAACAGCAAAAAGCGCATTACACCTGTGCTAAAAGAGCTTTACAACATCTCTGGATTAAATTCAAGCTGCCAGTTTTTATTTTTAAATCCCTTCAACACCTGGGACCCACAAATCTACCTCCGCTGGTATGAAACCAGATGCCAATTGAGATCATCCCAACCAGAACTTCTGTCTGTTCACTTGGCTAGCCTTCTTGGCATCCATGAGAAATTGAGCTTTCCCCACTCTATTTCTCTTTTCTGAATCTCTTGTGCTGCAAAATGCTCACAAGCTCCATCACTACTACCCTGTTTCCCCGAATATAAGACATCCCCTGAAAATAAGACGTAGTACAGGTTTTGCTGAAGTTCAAAATATAAGGCATCCCCCGAAAGTAAGACGTAGCAAAGTTTTTGTTTGGAAGCATGCCCGACGAACAGAACACAGAAAAATAAGACATCCCCTGAAAATAAGACATAGCACATCTTTGGGAGCAAAAATTAATATAAAACACTGTCTTATATTCGGGGAAACACGGTAGCAGTTGAGAGGCACCATAGAACAGCTTTTTTCTTAAAGCAGAGGTGTCCAACTCTGGCACTTCAGATGTTCATGGACTACAATTCCCATCAGCCCCTGCTGGCATAGTCAATTGGCCATGTCAGCAGGGGCTGATTGGCATTGTAGTCCATGAATATCTGAAGTGCCAGAGTTGGACACCCCGTCTTAAAATCTTCCTCCAACGATTGATGTTCTTTGGGGTTGCATGGATTATCTGGATCTTCTC
Organism: Sphaerodactylus townsendi; assembly: GCF_021028975.2. Classification (NCBI taxonomy): domain Eukaryota; kingdom Metazoa; phylum Chordata; class Lepidosauria; order Squamata; family Sphaerodactylidae; genus Sphaerodactylus; species Sphaerodactylus townsendi. The sequence goes on from NC_059435.1 coordinate 70,169,923, forward strand.
TGGATCTAGTGGGACATGTATTAATCTTCTTCCTCTTTTGAAATTGATGGATTGCTTTTGTGAGCTCCGTATGTGCATCAGAGTTTGTGTGCCCATGTCAAAAGGCTGTTGTAATCTGATTTCATTTTAAAGTCTGCTAGAATGTGACTGTGTTATCTTCTATTGTTGTGGATGTGCAAAGTGCTGCCAAGTCGCAACTGACTTATGGCAACCCCAGCAAGGTTTATTCAAGGCAATTGATTGAAGCAAAGGTGGGTTTCCATTGCCTTCCTTTTCAGAGCCTTCCTTGGTGGTCTCCCTTCCAAGTACTGACCCTGCTAAGCTTAGGAGATCTTACAAGATCAGCTATACTCAGCTTCTTACCCTCCTTTCTATACTTTCATATATTCTTTAGATACCTCTTATTTCATAAGAAGACTTCGGACAAAAGGATGTTTTGCCATGATGAGCCAGCAGTTAGCCAAACGTTTCAGAAGTTGCATTTTTGTGGTATTTCTTTTCTGAAGGCTCTGTTTACGTGGAACAAGTTGTGTCTAGAGAATACACTGAATTTTGTCATGCGGCGTAAGTGGATTATGAAGAGGTTTGCGTTTTGTGCGTGTGCTGGGCGGGGGGATGGTCATTGTCCATTAAGATCTATTAATATGTCTGTTCAGGTAGTCAATAGCCAGCACTTTACTGGAAGAAATTTGCCTTTCCCCTCTGGAGCCCTGAAGAGCTGTACTTCAGATGAGAGTGAGTAAGTGCAGGATACGCTGCCAGCCCTCCGACAATAAGCTTTATTACCCCAGTAGTTGTCATGCATATTTCAGTTCGGTGAGAGATGATGAAAAGTTCATGAGTCTGCAGAGCTTTGATCTTTGCAAAAAAAACTAGGAACCAAAAAAGGTTGACAAAAGCAGAGGGACTAATTAAAATTAATAATAGATACAATAATATAAGTCTGTTGCATAGAGCTTAGAGAACCAAAGTTTAAAACAATGTGTTAAAAACCATGTTCCAGGCTTAAAATTATAATAATTCAATCGAAATTTTAATCCATAGATTGCATTACACCAAAACATCAGATTGTTTGTACATAACTTGTTGCATAGATTGACCTGATGCGTTTCAACCAGATAGGTCTTCTTCAGAGGTCAAAGTACATAGACACACAAACAGTACTTATTAAACGGTTCAAAATAATACAAAAATCGCAAAGAATCCCGTAGAAAGATTATGAATCTCCAGTCAAGTTCAGTCTATATGATTACTGCTAGGTAACAGAGTCTATTCATTTAGGAACTCATATTTTGGTTGGTAGTGAAAGGCCAACTATCGGTCCCTAACTGGATACGAATTCACAAAATGTGTGCCAGTTCAAACTAAAAAGGAGTTTTTACTTGCTTTGCAAAGAGGCTACATTTCAGCCGACAGCTGTTGAGCAGGCTCTGAGCTCCCTCTGCTGCCCCTGTGTTAACACAAAGCCAATCCTGTTCCAAGTTGTTTGTTGACTAGTCCCAAATCAAACAGTACAGTCCATTTTTTTTATTACGGCTTTCTGTAATTTTAAAATACGCTGTTCTGCCTTTTGTCCAATGATTAATGTTGTGCTGCTGTGTTTTTTCTTCTTCTCATGTTTTGTACTAGTACACTGGGGGTGTCTGAATTCGCACAAGGTTTGCAAACTTAGGGATGGTTCCTTGTCATCAAAACCAGATTTCTAAACCCCACTGCACACAGAAGAAGTGCAGAAGCTGCCAATAAGCGAGAACAAACCAGAGTTGTTCAGTGTATTGTCGAAGGCTTTCACAGCCGGATTCAACTGGTTGTTGTGGGTTTCACGGGTTGTGTGGCCGTGGTCTGGTAGATCTTGTTCCTAACATTTTGCCTGTATCTGTGATACACCACTGAAGATGCCAGCCACAGATGCAGGCAAAACGTTAGGAACAAGATCTACCAGACCATGGCCACATAGCCTGGAAAACCCACAACAACCAAACCAGAGGTTGCTTGATGAGGCTGATTTATGCTCCATCAGACTGGCAGTGGCTCTCCAGTGGCTCTGCAGGCCGGGGCTCAGAGTGTAGGGCTCGTGAGGAAGATCTTAACTGGCAGGCTGAATAGAATGGAAGGAGGCGGTCCTTCAAATACCCTGAATGGACGTGGAGATTTTGGGCTTCCCTTGAGTCTGCTGTTTAAATCTCCTTCCAACTTTAAGCTTCATCGACCCAGGAGTGGATATTGTTGCAGTGTCATTGCTGTCATTCACATCCTAGATGTTTCTCTTCCAAATAATTTCCGTCGTGCAATGAGAATGCCATATCGAATGATGTGCACATGCATCTCTAGACTCCAGATTAATGGTTTAATGGGAAGATTCTTTCCTTCATCTTGAGACTGATTTGAGAAAAGCTGGTGAAGTCTGTGCTTCTTTGCCTCAGAGTGTAAAACAAGCTTGTCAGTTACCAAATTCCACTCCATCTGGTCCACATTTGCTGGACATTCGTTGTGCTGTAGAAAAATCAAAAGAAGTCTTGTCACCTTAAAAAAAGTTAGCAGATTTAGTTCACATAAGTTTTGGTTAGCATAGAGCCCACTTTATAAGTTGTATGAAATGAATTGGTCAGCAGGTACAGTTATGTACTTATTTTATTTTTAGTTTATAAAGAAACAAATACTTGCATCTCTAGGTGGCTTGCACAGATTAAAAACAGTAAAATACACAATAAAATATCATAAATAAAATATAACAATAAAAACAATACAATAACATTAAAATAACCTCCACTCTCCCACCCCCAACCAGCAACTGTAGAGGGGGTTTCCAGGGAGGCTATACAATATGCCTGGATTAAGAGGAACATGTTTGTTATGTGCCTAAACCCATAAAGGGTAAGCTCATGGTGGATCTCTGAGGGGAGACTATTCCAAAGTTTGTGCGCACCTGCCCCTTGTACCTCAGTGGGGGGGGGGGGGAGCAAGGTACCACCAGGAGTGCTTCCCTCTGTGTCCTCAGTGTCTGGGCAGGTACATGCAGGCACAGGTGCTCTTTCAAGTAAGCAGGGCCCAAGATGTTTCAGGCATTGTACATTAACGTCAACACCTTGAATTGGGCCCAGGAGCAAATTGGGAACCAGTGTAGTTCCTTAAGGACCAGTGTGATGCGTGTCTGGCCAAATGTACCAGCTAACATCCTAGCTGCCACATGCTGCACCAATTCCAGCTTCCAGACCATTTTCAAGGGCAGCCCCGCTTGAATACAGAATAGAAAAATTAGGAACAATAGTGGTGAAATGGAATGAAATATAAGAGGCACAGTTTGTAGCATTTCTATGCAGGCTTCAAAAGTTCAAGATAAGAGGCACAGTTTGTAGCATTTCTATGCAGGCTTCAAAAGTTCAAGATAAGCCTAGTGGCTGCTCACAACAGCTGTAGCAGAATCTATTAAGCCTTGATTAGTTCTATTAAATCAGCCATTAAATGCTAATTTGGCAGATTATTTATCCAGCATTTATTTATACTGCAACAAATTTCTGAGGTGCCACAAAACTCCTTTTGATTGCAAAGAAGGTGAGCAACTGAAACATACTGAAAGTACTCTAAACTAAAACTGAAAGTAGCTGAAAGTACTCTAAATGTATCTTCCTGTTTTTGTTGTTGTTTCTGTGTGTGGGGAAAGGAATTAAGTTGCCCTTGGAAATCAGTAGGGAACCTCGCACTCATAGCGGGATGTGTGCAGTTCTGTCTGCTTACAGGTTTAGATCAGGGACTATGTTTCTAATAGAAGAAGAAGAGTTTTGGATTTATATCCCCCCTTTCTCTCCTGCAGGAGACTCAAAGGGGCTTGCAATCTCCTTGCCCATCCCCTCTCACAACAAACACCCTGTGAGGTAGATGCGGCTGAGAGAGCTCCGAGAAGCTGTGACTAGCCCAAGGTCACCCAGCTGGCATGTGTGGGAGTGTACAGGCTCATCTGAATTCCCCAGATAAGCCTCCACAGCTCAGGCAGCAGAGCGGAGAATCAAACCGGGTACCTCCAGATTAGATACACGAGCTATTAACCTCCTACGCCACTGCTGCTTCTAACGTTGATGGGGTCAGGAAGGAATTTTCTTCCAGGTCAAATTCTTCAAGGATCCTGAAGGATTTTTGCCTTCCTCTGGACATAGAGTCACTGGGTTAGTGCGGGAAGAGGGTAGCTTTGAATTTCCTGAATTGTGCAAGGTGTTGGACTAGATGGCCCTTAATGTCCCTTCCTTATCTATGTTTCTGTGTTTCTAATTGTGTTTTAAAATGCAACCAGTTTGCTATTAGGGTAGAGCAGTATTTTCCCCCTCGCCTCTTTTGTGTTTAAACAGACAAAAGAACAACTGAAGAGAAAGAAGATAAAGATTGTGTGTGTGTGTGTGTGTGGGGGGGGGGTTGGCAAAGTATGTGAGCAGTGAAGCAATTCCTGAAGTGGAACAGCGGTAGCAATAAAGGCTTTCAATTTAAGGCCTTAATTGTCTTCTCTCTGCACAGTGGACCAATCTCTCTGAACTCTTTCCAACAGGATTGGCATGCCCCAGTTGCAAAGGAGAACAGGTGTCAAAATTAATCACCCTGCCCTGCCTTTTTTATTAGCAAATGTTCCCGGATCACCTTTTTAAAACAGAGCCAGCGATCCCCTTGCCAAGGGAGGAACTTGGCAGAAAAGTGTCCTGAGCTGTTAGTTAAAAAATTCATCGCTGTTATGGGAAACGTTGTCGAGAGAGACAGATGGGTACTATTGCTGAGGAGCATCCTGGGAAATCAGAGAGATGACATGTCTTCCTGGCCTGTGGCAAATAATGTATTCAGGAGGAATCATTCTAAACTGGTAAAACTGCTGAGCTCATTCTTGTCTACCTCAGAAATCTTCTTCACCCTGAGCAGTGGAAGATGCATGAACAGTCCCTAATAGCAAATGGAATTATCTGATCAGAGTGACATTCCAAAGAGCACAGGTGGTTGTTTATCAGTTCCTGAATCAATTTCAGTTCACAGTACAACCATCTTGTCTGGACGAAGTCTGAGTTGATTCAGCCATATCCATCCTTTTTTGTATTCAGCGTTCCAAATGCCTTCCTGGAATTAGAAGGGAAAGCAAGGAAAGAAGGGAAAGCGGAGACAGGTGTTAGCAGCATGAGGATCAGTCTGTGTTACCAATCTCTTGAATGGCTTGTCCAAGTAGTTTGGTGGAGATAGTGAACAGTCTGGGAGACCACATAGTACAGGGGTGAAGCAGTAATGTCCTGGCATCACTTTCTGGAGACTTGCCTGCCCAGAGGGAATGGAGCTACTTCAAAAAACTTCTTCCAGATCCCATCCTGGCTGGAGTGATAACCTGTTGCTGAAGGGTACCAGGATCGATGGAATCAAAAGACACTGGCACAGCCTAGGGTGACCCACTGCCCGGGTTTGCTGACCAGTGTAGGTCATCTACCAGGATAAACAAGGCCCAGTAATTAGATTGTCTCATACCTGGCCCAGTAATTAGATTGTCTCATACCTGGCCCAGTAATTAGATTGACAATTCTGCAGGTAACATTTATAATCTGTAATTATCTGTAAAAATTTATTTATTTATATGTATTTTTAGCCCACTCTCTACCCCATAGGTGTCAAACTCGTGGCCCTCTAGATGTTATGGACTACAGTTCCCATCATCCCCTGCCAGCATGATGCTGGCAGAGGATGATGGGAACCATAGTCCATAACATCTGGCGGGCCGCGAGTGAAGGGGAAAGTTGCAACATCAGACAAAAATGATAAAATACCGATAACCTAAAAACAAATGCCCTATACAACAATATACCAATAAAACTCATTTTAAAATCCATAAAACCTATTAAAACCTATCAAAATGTATAAAATTCATATAATCTGTTAAAAATGCAAAAAAAAAGCAGCTTTTTAAAAATTCCTACTCCCAGAAGGGGGAACCATCTCTTCAGCCAAAGGCCAGGGAAAATAGGCGCACCTTAATTAGTTTTCTGAATTCATATAAAGAAGATGCTTGAAACACCGAGGAAAGAGTTTGTTCCATATTCTTTTGTGCCATCCCCAAAGCACTTTGTGGACAGGTTGATTGTTATTTACATTTCTGAAGAGTTAATTATATTTTTCCCCAGTGGCTTTACCATGGTCTCTTTTGAAGCCATAGAACCGTGGTGGCGAACCTTTGGCACTCCAGATGTTATGGACTACAATTCCCATCAGCCTCTGCCAGCATGGCCAATTGGCTATGCTGGCAGGTGCTGATGGGAATTGTAGTCCATAACATCTGGAGTGCCAAAGGTTTGCCACCACTGCCATAGACAATGGACTCCTTATTTTGGTGCCATTACCAGTCTGCCCTTCCTGCCAGGCTGGACCTCTCAGACAGTTTAAGCCAGCTTTTATGTCTCCAGATGTTCTGATTACAGTGTGTGGCTGTGTGAACTGAACGTTTTCCATACAAAAAATGACAGGTGGTAGCCTTAAAAAAAGAAAAAATTATTTCTCAGGTCCCCCCCCCCCCCAAACGTGTCTTGAAAACTGATCGTAGAAAGCATGTAGAAAAATCGGCTAACTTCTTCTGGGACTAAGATGTCGGAGCTCACGAACGCTGCTTGAAACAGGATTGGGGAAAAACACAGGGCAGATGCAGTCAGAACAAAGAAGTAGGATTTGTTTGACCATCGTCTCTGTCATTTGTTTGCCTCTTGGCTCCTCTGAAAAAGGATGAGCTGGACAGACTCCAGACAAGTCTTCAGAACAGTCATTTCCCTACCTGACTCCTTCCCCAGTCCAAAAACCAATCAGGGTGTTGACGCAACTGTCAGCTAGGTAATAGAAACCTCCTCCAGAGCCATCAGGAAGCCGTTTGGATCCCTTGTTCTCAGGGTGGATCATTTAATCAGCCTCCCCCTTCCTTGAAGATGTTTGGGTTCCCCTCCACTCCAAATCTCGCCAGGTGAGGATTTTCTCATTCAAACTCCTTCCCCTCCAAACCACTATTCTCCTTCCCAGAATAGGATACCATATTAAATACATGATATGGCACATGCATAAGGCCTGGTGTTGTTTGAGACAATCCCATAACTTAATGACAAGACATGTGCTGCTGCTGACATCATGCCTTTGACATGGATGCTGATGTTAACCCCCAGGATGTGGGGGTCTGTAAGACCAATAATGACCAACTGGGGTAGGGAAGATACTTTAATCAAGGAATAGGTAACACCCCTCTGCAGCATGTTGTCGTGGTCAATAGTAGTGGACTCTAATCTGGAGAACAGGCTTTGATTCCCTACTCCTTCACATGCGTTTTGGATTCTTATTTGGTGAACCAGATTTGTTTCCCCACTCGCACATTCCTTCTGGGTGACCTTGGATTAGTCACACATCTTCAAAGCACTCTCAGTCTCACCTACCCCATAAAGTGTCTGTTGTGGGGAGGGGAAGGGAAGGAGTTTGTAAGCCGCTTTGAGACTCCTTATGGTCGAGAAAAGTGGGGTATCAATCCAAACTCTTCTCGTGAATCAAGAAGCTGTGAGATTGCTGGTTAGGACACTTGGTGAGTGAGATAGACTTGCCCCAAGTACACTGGGTCTTGACTGTTGTTGTGCTAAGAAACCTGTCAGACATCCAATTTGGCCTACCTCTCCCAGCTGGGTCTAGGTGATCCATGCCAGATTTTTGATGAATAATCTGCAGTCCAAAGAAAAAGAGGTTCTTCAGGGTAAGGCTCATAATTGTCTCTCTCTGTTGTAGTTCAAGTTTTTAAAATGAGGCCAGCCTCAGGTTAATGTGGTGTGTTATCACAGTCTAAAGATTGTGAGGGGAGCTGTATCAGTCTTAGCTGGATAAGGTGGTTTTTGATTAGAGAAAGTTACATGGCCCTGACCTTACCCCTTCCGATTAGGGTAAATGGAACTTTTAAACAGGAAGTTCACTGCAAGATCTGTTCTCCCCTTCTGTTATCTTTACAGCTCAAAAGTATAATCGAGTTACTGGATATTCCCCCCCCCCCCCAGGGGCAATCGCGTACTATATGCAAGCTGAAATGGAGCTCTGGTAAACGAAGCACAGCTATTAGTGAAAGACAGCATATATTTGCATCCTACAGTTTACAACTTCTGCTATTCTCATTGGGAATTTTGGAAATTGAGGTAGATTGACTGTACTAGCATTTCATGCTTACACATGATCAGCTCACCTCAGCCCTGTATGCTACTTAAAGATTGACACATACCTTATTCCCCATGCAAATAGCAGAATCTAGGGCCCCTTCCGCACACTCAAAATAATGCATTTTCAAACCTGTTTCACAACTGTTTGCAAGTGGATTTTGCCATTCCACACAGCTTCAAAGAGCATTGAAAGCAGTTTGAAAGTGCATTATTCTGCATGTGCGGAACGAGCCTAAGAAATCTATGAGGCTTTTTTTTGTAACCACTCCAGAAATACCCCACCATAATTGAGGAAGAAGCATGTGTTATGAGGGAAAGCTATAGGGCACTTAACGGACCTCTGTATTTTCTCTTTTTGCTGAGTCTACTAATAGTAAAGTATAGTTTATTGTTATAGTTTATTACTTAAGATGGGGGTTAACGTAGGACATTATGAGGCCACGCTCTGTCCTTGGGGAGTTTTATTTTATTTTAGCTCAGTGAAGCACATGAACTGATGAGAGTCTTCAGAGTGGGACATTAAAATAATTAGGTCTTCCCATTCAGTAAGATGCCGCCAACTTGGTGCCTAAAGAACTCTTCACCAAGGCCACCCCGGCTTAGACAGAGATAACTCTAATTAATAACATTCTTACAGATTCCCTGTGTGACTTGGGATACAGAGATAAATTTACTTAGCGAAGTTAATCAGGAGCCAAGAGCTCAGTGCGGTGATAGGCATGCTGTGTGTGTGTCCGGGGGACCCATCGTTAAAAGCCCCACCATTTCCCCACAGATTTTGGGGGGCATGATTGGGAAAGTTGGAAAGACTTCTGGCTGAGATAGGGGAGAGCACTTCCAGCTATAACTGGCCTGCTGAGCGTGACTCAAGAGATTGTTAAGAAGAAGAGAAGAAGCGTTTGGATTTATATCCCCCCTTTCTCTCCTGTAAGAGACTCGCAAAGGCTTACAATCTCCTTTCCCTTACACCCCTTCCCCCCCTCCCCAGCAAATACCCTGTGAGGTGAGTGGGTCTGAGAGTGCTCCAAAGAACTGTGACTAGCCCAAGGTCACCCAGCTGGCATGTGTTGGAATGCACAAGCTAATCTGGTTCACCAGATAAGCTTCCACAGCTCAAGTGGCAGAGAGGGAATCAAACCCGGTTCTCCAGATTAGAGTGCACCTGGTCTTAACCACTATAGCATGCTGGCTCTTGGGGGTGACTCAGAGATTGTTAAGAATGGCTATGTTGTTGCTTTTTATGTGTGTGGTATTTCTAGGCATGTGTTCAATCCTAGCTGGTTTGCGGTGGTTGGGAGGAGGATAGAGTGAGGCATTCCGCAAGAACAGAGAGCCTTCTGCAAGAGGTCACACATCAAACACAAATTGTCGGGCCCTTGAACTTCGTTGACCTTCTTTTGCTTGCAGTCTGACATATTTTGAACTGTTATGTGCCCTGAGATTTTTTAGATTGTCATTAACATGTTTTATTGTTTTTTTTTCCATTGAGTGTTTTCTTTTCCTGTATTATGTATTAGCCATTTCATTATGTATAACTTATTGTTATTGGCTGGGTCAGCCGTCTTGGATACTCTTCAGAATAAAAGTCATGTCATGAATTTGTGAAATGAATAACAGAAAGCCAAAATTGGAGACAAGTTTGCAGGACCAAGGACAGCTCCCAAGGAACTGACAACTTGCACTAAGAAACTGTGGTGGGAGAGTAACTCTGGCCTGCCCAGCCCAATCCTATTATCATCCCAAGTCTCGCCTTCTTTCTTAAAGAAGTAGTATCCAGACCTGGGATTTTGCAGCTCTTTAGAATTCTTATTCTTACAGGTCTGGTGGCATCTTGAGAGATCATGAAGTTGTGAACATGTAGTGAGACAGTGCTTTGGTTTCTGGGAGCCTGCAGAATCTTGGCTTCTGGATCCTGGTTCAGAGTTGGTCATGGAGTGGTGGTGGTGGTGGTATTGAGGGCTCCAGTGGTGCTAGGCTATGGTCTTCCCTCAAAACAGTCTGGGATTTCTTCTTGGAACCAACCCACAGATTGCTGTTTAAAGCATTGGGCAACACTGGATTTGACAATAGTACATGTGAAAGAGATCTGGAACCCTTAGTAGACCACAAGCTGAACATGAATCAACAGTGTGATGTGGCAGCTAAGAAAACCAGTGTGATTCTGGGCTGCATCAATAGCAGTATATTGTTTAGATCAAGAGGAGAAATAGTACCACTTTATTCTGTGTTGATCAGACCTCCATTGTGTCCAGTTCTGGGCACCACAATTCAAGAAGGATATTGACAAGCTAGAGCGTGTCCCGAGGAGCGTGACCATAATGACAAAAGGTCTGGAATCCATGCCATATGAGGAGTGATTTAGGAAGCTGTTTAGTCTGGAGAAGAGAAGGTTAAGGGGTGACATGATAGTCATGTGTAAATATTTGAAGGGATGTCATGTTAAAGAAGAAGAAGAGTTTGGATTTATATCTCCCCTTTCTCTCCTATAGGAGACTCAAAGGGGCTTTACAAACTCCTTTCCCTTCTCCCCACAACAAACACCCTGTGAGGTGGGTGGGGCTGAGAAGGCTCTGAAAAAACTGTGGACTAGGCCCAAGGTCACCCAGTTGCTGTGTGTGGGAGTGCACAGGCTCATCTTGAATTCCCAGAGAAGCCTCCACAACTCAGGCGGCAGAGCTGGGAATCAAACCCGGTTCCTCCAGATCAGAGTGCACCTGCTCTTAGCCACTACGCCACTGCTGCTCTAGCAACTTGAGGGAGCAAGCTTGTTTTCTGCTGCTCTAGCAACTAGAACATGGAGTAAAGGAGTCAACTGTGAGAGAAGAGATTTTACCTAAACATTAGGAGAAATTTCCTGATGGGCAAGTGTTGTTCGACAGTGAAATATGCTGCCTCAGAGCATGGTGGAGTCTCCTTGTCTGGAGGTTTTTAAACAGAGGCTTGCTGGCCATCTGTCAGGAGTGCTTTGAGTGTATGTTCCAGGTAGGGCGTTTCACTGGATGGCCCTTGGGGTCACTTCCAACTCTCAATGATTCTACGATTCTATGGTCATGACATCAAGCATTGGAATATGCTGCCACAGGAGGTGGTGATGGCCACTCACCTGGATAGCTTTAAAAGGGGCTTGGACAGATTTATGGAGGAGAAGTCGATTTATGGCTACCATTCTTGATCCTCTTTGATCTGAGATTGCAAATGCCTTAACAGTCCAGGTGCTCGGGAGCAACAGCCACAGAAGGCCATTGCTTTCACATCCTGGATGTGAAATACAAAGGCACCTGAGGTGGGCCACTAAATGCAGGCAGAGAGCTGAGACTAGATAGGACTTCTGGCTCTGATCCGTGCTGGCCTTGTTCTTATGTTCTTAAGCATATTTTCTGAAGTGTGTTTAGCTAGCCTGGATAACCCCAGGCTAGCCTGATCTCATAATATCTCAGAAGCTAAGCAGGTTTGGTCCTGGTTAGAACTTGGATGGGCAACCTCCAAGGACTACCAGGACAGTGACGCTTAGGAAGCCAGTGGGAAACCACCTCTGAATGTCTTTTGCCTTGAAAACCCTATGGGATTGCCATAAGTCAGCTGTGCCTTGATGGTACACACACACACACACACACACACACACACACACACACACACACACACACACACTAAACTGATGGAGGGAAACATATTTTCAGCCATTTACAGCATAAGTATCAGATGGTATATAGGCCCAGTGTGTCCCATGCATTAACCCACAATTAAAGAACCCACTGTGGTCGTGGACTGTTCTTGCAAAATAAGACATTTTCTGAAGAAAATCCAAAACAGTGCCTATAATGCATATCATACGCTTGAGCTGTGCAGATGTTCCTAGCATTAAAAGCTATGTTATATAACTTTAACAAGTCTGCACATTGCTGGATAACAGTTTGCGGGTATTTCGTCTGCTCTCCCAGAAAGAGAATGATAGGCAAAAAGGATGAAAAAGGATTTTTCTTTTTCCTCGGGCGCCTTCAAACAGCTGCTGCTTTGGTAGCCCCTCCTTCCAGTCCCTTGAGCCATTTTACTTCTTGTTTTGACATTCTGACTCCTCTTCCTTCACAACTCCTTTACTTTGAAGCTGTTCCGGTTTGCTTTCAAATGCCATTGTACGTAATCAGCGGCGCTAAGAGCATTTTGCCCTCTAGATATACCTGGAGGAGTGGGCGTTGTGTCTCTCCCCTCCCTAGCAGTTAAAGAGTACTCGCTATTGAAGCTGAATTTTTGTAAAAAAAAATAATCTGTTCTGTCTTGCTCTAACGTCATCTTTTCACTAGGCCAATGAGTGGCGAGGAGTGCTGTGTTAATCTGTATGCAGCCTTCACCTTAATCTGAAGCTGTCTTTAAATTGCAGGCATTAAACTAACTCTGAGTTTCTAACAAGAGAGTGAGTTCTTGTGGGTAGAAAGTTGGGCTAGAAATGGGCAGACCTGAGTCCAAATTCCCATCTCATCGCAAAACCGACTGGGTAACATCGGGCTTCTTGTTGTGGGTTAATGTGCAATCCAAAGGGGGGAGAGCGAAGCCACCCTGGAAACAGCTGGCGCCATTGCCATCAACTCTGCCCAAATGAGTACTGATGCGGGGGCAGACGCACTTACCTCCGCAGCAGAGGGTCACATAGCTCTGTGGCACCCAAAATGGGATCTGCGCGCCTTTACTGGAGGAAGCTGAGCCGGCATTGAGGTATTCCATGAGTGTTCTCAGGGGCAAAACTGTTTAGTAGTCCCAGGACTGCCACCTTTTTGCAGCACCGGTGCGCGCAAAAGTGCGATGTAGAAAGAAACCCTGACGGAAGACGCATGCCGGTGATTCTTGCATTGTGCCCCGGTCCACTTCACAGATGATGATACTGGGGGGGAGGGTGGCGTCATTCGGCTGGGTTGTCAGTACCGCCCCTTAAGCTATAACATCACTCACTGAGCTCCGCCAAAGCAATGCGGGACGTAGGAGTCACTAGCCCCTACGCGAGAGGCATGCTGGAGGCCATCGCAAGAGAACCACCTAATGGTTCCAGACGACTGGAAGACCACGCTTTCGCATGCTCCTGAGCCCTGCACAATTTGTGGTCTGGGAAAGTGAGTCTACCGTCAGCAGTGCTTTCCAACAGAGCAGCCAATTCCTCTGGCGGCGCCTACACCGCTGGCCACAAGCAGCTTTACGTGGCTTCGATGCTTTCGCCAACCCTCTAACGATCAGATTAAATCCTGCCTGGAGGCCACTCCTTACGGTCGCCTCTGAGTGCTTCTTATAAGGCATTTGTTAAGGTCCCCTAACGCCGGCCAGCCAACCCAGAGTTTCTCCTCCATCCCGGCAAAACCTCTAAGAGCCCTATGCCGAGAGTTTGTGAACAGGCTCCAGGAAGCTCAAGAGTAGCCCAGGTAGATAGCGAGGAATGGGCCCAAACGAAGCTCCTCATGCGCCTTTCAAAAGAGAACGCCTCCACCTGGAGTGCCGCAGAGGCGATCACGGGCCTGGGCAAAAAAATCCTGAACTGGCCGACATGCTTAAGGCTTGCCAGGACATCGGGTCCTCCGCCTTCACCAAGCCTAGCCTCCCTCGGCCGCATAATTCCCTCTCCACCGGGCGGGAGGCAGCCTCAGGATGACTGCTTTAATCTGCGGCCAGACCCGGACACTTCCGAAGGGAGTGTAGGCAGCCCGGTGGGGCTTACAACCCCGATGGAGGAGGGTCCTCCCCCAGGAGGAGAAGCGCCACCTAAGACCCGGATGCCCACGTTGCACCGAAAGGCTTCCCGCACTGGAGAAACGCACTGCCCGTCCGGGGAAACTCCCCGCGCCGGGCGCCTCCCCAGCCCAGGACCAAGGAGGAGAGTACTAGAGCAATTGACCCAAGCACCAAGGCCCCTGCCAAAACCACCCCCTCGTGGCATCTGCGCTCGCATGCACCCAGCCCATCTCCTTTAAGTTCCCCCACGAAGGTTCTTGTTCCCAACTCCAGTATGACGAGGTATCCCTACCGGGACTATTGGGACTGGTGCTGCCAAAGGCCTCCGCAGCAGCTGAACAGGGACTGTTCATACCGTCCCGAGTGATCGACCTTCCGCGCACTAAGCGACCAGCATCCATCTCCAGGTCTGGAACAAACATCCCACAGGAGCGTTGCCTGCCGGAGCCAAAGGCGCTCAGCTGATTCTCTCTGCTCCCATGCTTTGCTGCTCCGCTGCCTTCGATCCCAATAAAGGCTACAAGCTCCCAGCAGCCAACATGGCGCAGCTCTACACCCACCGTCGCAGCCCGGTGGAGACGCATATCGAGCTCCCGCCCATACCTGGAGCTACGCCATAGAAGGATTTAAAGTTCAAGGGCTCTGGTGGACACCGGGCGCTGATGTTACCGTCAAATCAGAGCAGCCGAAAGTGGCCCGACCAGTGGCCGCAATCGGTAGGCTTGCCCAAGCATTAATCTGGGGGGGGGGAGTGGGGAGGCAAACCGCTGAGACGGAGCATCCAGCTCAGCTCACGGTCCAACAACCCAGGGCTCGAAGCGGCGGCTTGCAGTCCGCCTCTCATCGTCTTAGACATCCACGTCAATCTCTGGGGAAGGGACCTCATGAGTCAGGTCAAAACGACTTTGGTCTGGGATGGGTAAGGCCATCACAGATCATTGGTCCCAACTGTGACTCCAGAAGTTCACTCTCTATCTCCGTAAGGAAACACACCATCCAGCCTCCTGCATTAGCCACCAAGGTCACGGTAAGTGCAACTCCCTTGCAAAGAACCCCCCCCTCTTTTTCCTGTGTGTGTGCGAGGAATTTGCTTCTAATTGCCTGATTGCCTCATTCCCCGGATGCACCCATCCCCCCAAAAGGTGCTCCCAAAGCCCCCTTTGTGTTGCTGATTAAGCATGCATACCCACAATCCCCCCCCCCAGGACCCGCTTCGTTGTTCCCTCCCTCGGAGGCTCGGACCCTGCGCCTTGACGCGCACCCTTGATGACGCTTCTGAAGCCAGATTCCCACCAGGGTCGCCTTCTTTACCTCCTGCCCTCCCTGTCAAACAACTACAAAGAGAGAGGAGTAGGCGTCTCCCCAGGAAAATTGCATTAAAAGCAACCTTCATACCAGGCTGCGAAAACAAGCGCTTCTTCGCTTCGCAAAACAAGCCTTCTTCGCTTCTTATATTAAATTCCCTATAAACACTAAACTTCGATCCCGATTCTCCTCAGCCATCCGCTCTAGAACTGAGCTCTGGTATGGACTCCGGTTATTATTAACCTGGGAAAAGGGGGGGGTTTCAGTCCCTCTTCCTACCACAGGTCCCTGTGGACTCCGGATTCAGCCATGACAGTACAACCCATGGAATGGCGCTCGGAGGAAACCAACCCCATCCCGGAGATGGAACACATCTCTCTAGAAGGATCCCGCCCAGCGATCTGCAACAGGAACGCCTTTCGCCAATGCCCAAAGACCCGAATGACCTGGGGAGACGTCAAGGCTACCACCAACCAAGGCTCCTAAAGCTGCTGCGCCTAACAAGACCACCCCCGAGACACCCGAGGAACCTTCTGTGCCGCTCTCTTTGCGATCATCACCGGCCAACTCGGGCGGCCACCGTCCTTTGCCTGCTCTGCTGCCTCCTGCCGATGGCGTGTCGAGGCACCCTAATGACGGCGCTTTCACCAGACCAACATCTGGGAGCAGTTTGCTGCCGCTGCCAACAACGCTCTCATCCTTCTGCTCTGGGCCAAGTACCTAGGAGTCGGGAGCCTGCTAAGCTCCTGCAGCCTGCTCTCCTTCGCTCCTCGCAAAGCTCCCGGAGACTTCGCTAGCGGAGGTCTGGGCTAAGCCCCTTCATGAATGCTTCATCCATCAGGTACTCTATGAGCGCCGGCCTCGGGGACCTGTCGTCCAAACACTCCCGGCTGGCGCTCTCTCCCTTGTCACCAAGACTGTAAAGCTAACCACGGAATCTAACACCTGCGCCCGCATCACGCGCAGCTGGGCGGGGAACCGACTCCGGCCAGACGATCTCTCCATCGGCTCGGCCAGTTGGAACTGCACACACACGGAGGACATTCCCCATGTTCGAAAACATCACCTGCTCCCCAGGGGCTGGTTCTGGACCTGCGGGGAGAGAACGCTTTAATTATATTCCCGCCCGACTCTCCGGCCGAACTCTTTGTTGCTCTCAGCTCGAATTCTCACCATCGCCCTACCCCAGGCCTCCACCTCCGGGAGCCCGGACGCCGGGCCGCCGCCCGCTCGCCTCTGCTCTTCGACTCCCTCCTGTCGGAGCTGCACAGCGGTCGCCCTCTCCTCGAAGCCGGAGTCTCGATCTCCCTCGCAATCTTCCCTAGTGGGAGTCCCCGGACTTCGCTTCTTACAATGCCTAAGACTATTGGCCGGGCTGGCTCTGTGTTGCTCCCTATGCTTGAAGTCCATCAACTTCTACCACCTCCACCGCTTCTGGATGCCCTGGCCTCCTCGAAAGCAGCAGGTGGAACTTCGGGTCAAGCTTTAACCCTAGACAATGCGTGCCGCTTATTGATTACTTGTTTATTTGTTACATCACTCAAGTGGTTGTGAGAGAATGTACATAATATGTGTTGTTTTAATCTTTCTTGATAATTCCCAGCGTTGATTCATACATGAGAAGTGCATTGGAGCTGCAAGAAGTTGTATCTAATCTGGAAGTATGATGTTTTGCTCCTCATTGGTGGTCAGCCCCTCTGGAGCTGGCTGCCGGGAGGATGGTTGAGTGCTATTGTACAGCTCTGCATTGGTTGTAATCTGTGTGCCCTTTCAAGTTATCGGATCTTGTTTACGCTTTAATATGCGTGTCCTAATATTATTGCCTGTAATCGTGGTGTAAGAAAACCCTCGAATTTCCGCTTACCCCAAGCAGCCAAGTTCGTAATGTTACATAAGCAGCTTGGTCCAGCTTGGACCAGATGGCGGAGGAGACAAGCCGCCCCTTTTAAAACTCGCCTCTTTAAGCATTTCGGTCCCCCTCTTTTCTGGGTAAAATATAAAAAAAGCGAGGAGATAGTAGTAATGACACTGCTTCACTCCAGCAGGCGCTTCGTGTAATTGTAGAACGTTGGGACGCTTAACGGACCCTAAGGCCTTGTGTACGATCACACCGCACTCCCCACTCCTCATCCCCCCCCATGAGTCAACGGTGTGACATGAACTGTCTGGCTCTCGGATCACCGGGCGCAGGGACAATGGTCTTGCCCCCCAGGTGAGTGATTAGGCCTTCAGACGCTGCACGCTCCTCTCCAAGCGACGTGAAAGCCAGGTTGAGATCATGCATCACATGCAGTGATCTCCTCCGGACCTCCGGCCTCCCGCTCTCCCGGAACTCCCCCCGGTCCTCCCTCCTACACGCCCCCGATAGAATAACAATAAAAGGTGCCAGGAACCGGCATGCGGGAGACTCGCTAGGAACACGGACCTCCGGTCTCCCGCTGCTGGCGATCTCCACCAGATGTTATCTCCGCGTCTCGTCTCGTTCTTGCGCTGACCACGTGGGTCGACTACACTAGACATCCAGAGTTAGATTTATACCTCCTCTTTCCTCATGGGAAACTGGAAATAAACATCAATGGCATTTCCCTGTAATCGCCTGTTCAAATATTAGCCAATACTAGACCTGCAGATCTCTGAAGCAGAATCAGCCCTGATTTGTTCTTGGATAGGAGACCACCAAGGAAATCCAGGGTCGTTAACACAGAGCCAGGCAATGGCAAATCACCTCTATTTGGCTCTTGCCTTGAAAATCCCATAAAAGGTTATCTTAAGTCAGCTGTGACTTGATTGCACTTTCTACCACCGCCAGATCTGTCCTGAGTCAGAAATGGAGTTCCATCAAGCACGTGGAAGCCATCTTCCAGCCACTCAGAGTGCATACTTAAAAGTGTCGTGATCCATCAAAGGGCAAAGCACTGACTATACTTAGACCAAGGGTCTGCAACCTGCGGCTCTTCAGATGTTCATGGACTACAATTCCCATCAGCCCCTGCCAGCATGGCCAATTGGGCTTTGTAGTCCATGAACATCTGCAGAGCTGCAGGTTGCAGACCCCTGACTTAGACTTTCCACAAAATTCTAACCAGAGTTATGTCCATCCAAGACCATTGTGGGTTTCAAAGGGTGTAATTCCATTGAGGATAACAGTCAAATAGCTCAGTCCTAAGAATACTGTCCTGATCTTGTCAGATCTCAGGAGCTAAGAAGGGTCATCCCTGGTTAGTACTTGGATCGGGGACTGCCAAGGAAGTGTAGTGGTTACAAGCGTTCGACTGTTATCTGGGTTTGAATCCCCACTTGTGTCATGGGAGCTCACTGAGTGACCTTAGGGCAGTCACACATTCTTAGCCTGTCCTACCTCACAGGGTTCTGAAGGTAAAATGGAGGAGAGGGGAATAATATAAGCCACCTTGGGTCCCTATTGGGGAGAAAGATGAGGTGCAAATGAATAAATAAAAGAAGTCTGGAGTCACTACACAGAGGCCGGCAATTGCAAACCACCTCTCTTTGTCTCTTGCCTTGAAAACCCTAGGCGATTGCCCCAAGTCGCCTGCCTCTTTCCATCACCAAGAACTCTTTCCTGGGAGTAAGCCCCATCAAACAGTAGGATTCTTGGTAAAGCTGAGGTTCCTGAGCCAGTCTACTCAGAATCCTGCTTTGGTCTCTTTAATGTGGCTTACTCTCAGGAAAGTGTTTTTAGGACAGCATTATCAGTCCTCCATCCAGCCAAGCTATAGATTGTGTATTTTTACCAGATCCACATGCAATCATCTACCAACCACAGAAATGTTATGAAGAATCGGTCAATGGTGCTGGCAAGATGTTTCTACTTGCCTAGGGTTTCCCTTGATTATTTATTGGATTTGTTTTTTACTTCTAAATCTTGTGGTTTTATCTCTTGCTGGTTTCCTGAGCCTCTTAATAGTTCGGATAATCGTTTATGCTTTAAGAATTTTTATTTGACTGTTCTTTTATGTGATTTACTGTTTCGTCTCTGGTCACTGAGACTCTTTGAAGGCTACTCACATGTGATATATTTAATGGTGTTTGATTGGCGATTGGCTCTCTGAATATTTATTCTGGCTATCGAGGTGGTAATTGTTCCCTTTTGCTGTTGGTTTGATTGCTTTAGAAATTGTGAGCCTCTTCTGGAGCCAACTTGGCTCGGAACGTGGCCTCGGATGTACAAAACAAATACCTGCTTCCAAGAAGCACGCTTCCTAAACTAGAATTTGGGGACTTATTAAATGGAACGAAATGAGCTGGCAAAAGTGATTCTGTGTTGCCCAACATATACTTTATTGTTTGGAATTAATTTTTATGTGGATAAAAAAAAGGGACTTTCTTCAGGGTGGTGGAATCAGTTTAAGAACATAAGAACATAAGAACAAGCCAGCTGGATCAGACCAGAGTCTATCTAGTCCAGCTCTCTGCTACTCGCAGTGGCCCACCAGGTGCCTTTGGGAGCTCACATGCAGGATGTGAAAGCAATGGCCTTCTGCTGCTGTTGCTCCCGAGTTTGGCCACCGTGGGCAACAGAGTGCTAGAGGGACCTTCCGTCTGATCCAATTCATGCCGTTTTTATGTTAAGGGAGGAAGGAGATGCGGCGTTTCCAAACAGTTTCCAATCCACAGGACGAGAAAGCGTGTTGGCAGGTGCTGTGTGTTTTGTTTGCAGACCATCACAGTGTTTTGGCTTCTGATTCAGACCCCATTCTCAGGTACACGGCTGAGGGAAAGCAACATCTGTCTATCCTCAGCCAGTAAACGTTAGTGCTTGTTTTGCCAATTGGGTGAAAAGCAACACAAACAAAAAGGGGGAAAAATCAGTAGAGCTCTTAAAGCAGAGATTGGGCAAACTCAGGAACTCCCTGAGCAGACAGAGACATCACGATTTATGCAATTCTCATGGAAAGCTGCTACAGAGGTCTCAGAACTGGATCACAGCATCTGCACTAAGGGAGGGGCGAGTTTTTCCTCTTACAATTTTTTGCCAACCAACGATCTCCTCAAAGCTGCTATTAGCGCTGCATTGAGAAAACAAAAACAAAGGTTCCTATATTCAGCAGAATGTGGCCAAGCAGAAGAGCAACAGTTTATGTCAGTTTTTCTCATTATTTCCATTTGTACCCCCCAGAAAAACAGCTGTCCCCCACTTGATTAAAAAATTTCCAGAAACACTACAGATCTATCCCACATGCATCTGATGAAGTAGTTCCTAGTCTACAGAATATTCTGCAGTGTAAACATACGTGTGTTTAAGGAGCTACAGAATTCTCCTTACTTTCTTTTCTTTGGCTGCAACAGAAAGCCGTGCTCACCCCTTTAGAAGGAGAGACAGTGTGAGCCGTGTAGCACAGCGGTACCTATTGAAATAAAAACAAAATAAATGAAGATGGAGGTAAACTTGGTTTTGAAATATTTATCTGTCGCCTAATGGCTTAGGGGTCGAGTGCTGCCTGAAGTGCTGTCATGCCACTTTGAAGCCACTTAAATGGCATGAGCTCTGACTTGTGCTTGGAAGCAGTTGGGCACTCTGCATAGCTCTTCCAGCAACTGTGTACCAATAGCAGCTTTCAAGCAGGCTTCAAGGGGAGCCCAGGATAGAACAAATGGTCATAGTCCAGTCTGGATGTAATCAGAATGTGGATAATTGTAGCTAGATTTTCTCTCTTAAGGAAGGGTCTCGACATGTCTATGAAAACAGGACTGAGAATAGATATGAGTCTCACTCTGTAAATGAAACTGAAATCGAAACTGAGGCTGCCTATTTCCACCTTTGTCCATCTTGGCTGGGCCTGATTTTCTGATACCATCACAGGCCCTCCCACTCCCTCCCTTTTGTTCTGGCCTTTAGATCGGGCACCTGTTTAAATTAGTTTTAATTAATTTTATTAAACAACTTTTGTTGTTTAATTCATATTTGTGGTATGTAACTGCTGCTCAAGTTTTAATTGGTTAATGGGTTTAAGTTTTTATGTTGTTGATTTGCTGTCTTGAAGAACAGCTGTGTTGTGAGCCGCCTCGAGCCCTTCGGGGATGAGGCGGCCTATAAGTTGAATGAATGAATGAATGAATGAATGAATGAATGAATGAATGAATGAATGAATGAATGAATAAATATGAATGCCAGGTTTAAGTGTCCGTCTTTGATGAGGTAATTCCTTGATTCAAAGGGCTTCCTCTGTTCCTAAAACTAGCAGATGCCAGCTAGAAGGAGCAGCCTCAAATCTTATTCACTAGTTTATATTTTTCCTATGTCATGGTAGGAATGGTATAAACAATTGAAAACTGGATTTCCAGTTTGGTGAATGATATCTTTCAGGAAGTGCCCTGAATCGATAAATGTCATTATCTGTCTTCATTTGTCTGGATGGGCCTCAGCTTCAGGAACTCCCTCTTAATGGGTGACTATTTTAGCCATTGTCAAGAGCCGATGACATACTTTCAAAAGTCCCCAGACAAGAGGGCCAGATGCTGCAAACAAACTCCAAATTAGTACAAAGCAAACAGCACAGATCAGCAGTTTTAAAGCAGCGTGGTTCTGTTTCCCCGCTCCACCAATGTATTTGTGAGCGAGTGTGTGTGTTGATTTGTAGAAACAGGACACTGTTTTCATGAATCAAGGTTGGCATGTGCCAGCTTGATCCTGAAGAGAAGCAGCCGCGGGCACAAGGCCCAGGGTTGCCAGCTAGCAGACTGGGATGGAGGGCAGGGGCATGGAGTGGCGGCGTCTGTTATGCTCTCTTTGTCCAGCTTTCTGATTTTAAAAAAATTGCTGGTTGCTGTTTTTAGCATTGCCCTCATGACCGCTGGTTGTCCTGCTGCTTTCTGGGCTCCCCCCCCCCCCATTTGGACCCGTTTGGGGGTGTTTTTGATTTATTACCCAGTATTAGTTTTATCTGTAAGCTGCTTTCAGTCTTATTTTATCTGGAAGCTGCCTTGAGTGTTATTTTGTTAGCAGAGCCGAGGCAGTGGGTCACTTGATGGCACCCACAGGGTCTGCCTGGGCACCGGTTCGGCCTATTTAGATGGCGAACCACGCTGTCATGATGAAAAGGTTAAGTCTAAGTTCGTCTGATGGGTAAGAACTCATACTTTATTCAGACATTATTCAAGGAGTCTGTACAAGGTATTTATATCCTTATGCACGGATATGCAGGAAAGGACCTTGAAGGGTCTGGCAAGGGCATGTGTTTTGCAGAAGTTAAACGGCTGTCAGACAAATGGCACTGCTTTAGAGTCCTCACAAGAGGAACCCCTTGGCTCAGAGTAGAAACTGCAGGACTGCAGTCAAAGCTCTGCTCATGACCTGAGTTCGATCCTGACGGAAGTCGGTTTCAGGTAGCTGACTCAAGGTTGACTCAGCCTTGCGTCCTTCCGAGGTTGGTAAAATGAGTACTCAGCTTTTTGCCTTTATTGGCCAATATGAGTCCCGAGGCGCAGAGTAGTAAGCTGCAGTCAGTGGTGGGATCCAAAAATTTTAGTAACAGGTTCCCTCGCCAGCCTCCCCTCAGCAAAGGGGGCAGAGGCGTACCTAGGCAAACCTGAGCCCTGGGCAAAACCTGAGTTGGATGCCCCCCCATGGGCAGCCACCCTACCACAACCCCAAAAAATATTTTTGCACCAGGTCATTTCTAAATCATCATCACATTATAGAAACTGCCCCAACGCACAAATCTGAACACAGCAATGGTGAAACACACAGGTTCTTTGATAGAGACTGGTGAGATAAAAGGTACGAAAGGCTGAGAATCAAAGAATTGCAATACCTGAAAGGGATTAACCCAGTTCAGGGAGTTACATTATTAGTCGCAATTGCTATATGGAACCGTCACGTTCAAAGGCAGTATGCCTCTCAGGGAGGTGAGGGCGTGGAGATGGAAAAGCAGACCCAATTAGTAACCCCCTCTCGGCACACACAAATAATTAGTAACCCACTCTCGGGAACTGGCGAGAACCTGCTGGATCCCACCTCTGGCTGCAGTACTGCAATGAAAGCTCTGCTCACAACCTCAGTTCGATCCCAACCAGCTCAGTTGGATCCCAGTGGAAGTCGGTTTCGAGTAGCCGGCTCAAGGTTGACTCAGCCATCCATCATTGCAAGGTTGGTACAACGAGTACCCAGCTTTCTGGGGGTAAAGTGTAGATGATTGGGAATGGCAAACGGGAACCACCCTGAAAACGTCTGCCTAGAAAACATCATCATACGACGTCACCACATGGATCAGTAATGACCGGTTGCTTGTACAGGAAACAGCCCTTAACTTTTTACCTTTAGAGACATCATAATACTGCATTTCAAGCAGAACCCATTGCATGTCCAAAACAGTGGCGTAGGAGGTTAAGAGTTCGTGTATCTAATCTGGAGGAACCGGGTTTGATTCCCAGCTCTGCCACCTGAGCTGTGGAGGCTTATCTGGGGAATTCAGATTAGCCTGTGCACTCCCACACACGCCAGCTGGGTGACCTTGGGCTAGTCACAGCTTCTTGGAGCTCTCTCAGCCCCACCTAGCTCACAGGGTGTTTGTTGTGAGGGGAAAAGGGCAAGGAGATTGTAAGCCCCTTTGAGTCTCCTGCAGGAGAGAAAGGGGGAATATAAATCCAAACGCTGCTGCTGCTGCTTCTTCTTCTTCTTCATTTGCGTGTGTGGTTTGATTAAAGCGCATCTCCTTCGCAATCTTGTGTATTTAATTATGCTCCGGCTGCTTCCACAATGCAACTTGATGCAAATCACAAACAGAATCTAGAAAAAACAACCAGGTCAAGGTTTCCCTTCTTCCTGGCCTGTTCGAGGTACCCGATGAATAAGAATTGGACCATACCAAGCTGCTGCTGTTCAAATGAGCCCATCCAGCAGCTGCTCCCAGACCTGACGAGTGTTAAATGCACCGCAAAATCAATATTTGGTAATTAAGCAGGACTCCTCATCCGTTTTACAATGAAATGCCTTCTCCGATTTGTGCCTAATTTTTAATGGTTGTTATGGAGGTCAGCCCCCTGTATGGGCGGGGTGTGGTGTGTGTGTGTGTGTGGGGGGGGGATTGCTTGATTTTGCGAAGGTTCTGATTAATGGAAGGCCGCTTGCACAGAGACCTAGAGGACGCATGCTGCAATGTCAGCTGTTTTGGTCCTTGGAATTATTATAAACAGAAGCTGCCGTTGTTAACTGTGTGTGTTCAACTGACCCCACGGAAGAAAAGAGGCACGTGCATAACTCTGGGATGTGGTTGCATATCTTCTATTTCTTTTATTTTATTATTTATATCCCTGCCCTCTCCCTTGGGGCTCAGGGCGGCCAACAACAACAATATAAAACTGCCTAAAACATCAGCAATCATAAATAATCAAACATCATACATTAGAAAACTAAGAGTAACAATAGATGGCAGCATCCCATCCCCTTTTGTGTCCACGGGAGGCCACTGGTGATGAGATTAATTCATTCTAAACCTGGCTGGCCAGATGTAAAAGCCTGGCAGAATAGCTCCATCTTGCAGACCCTGTGGAAACAATTTAAGCCCCACTGGGGAGCCTATTCCACCAGGTGGGGGCCACAGCCAAGAAGATCCTGGCCCTCATAGTAGCCAGTCAGATGTCTTTTGGGCCAGGGACCACTTCTGGGGGAGCGGAAGCATCCCTTGCTGGTTCATACCTCTGTTGACTTTTTAAAAGACTGAACTGTTGAGAGACAGTATGGTACAGTGATTAAAGGGCTGGCTTAAGACCAGGAAGACCTGGGTTCGAATTGCCCCTCAGCCATGAATCTCATTGGATAACCTTGGGCCAGGCACTCTTGCTCAGCCTGACCTGCCTCACAGGGTGGTGGATAAAATGGAGGTGAGGAGAGCGGTCGTGTGTGCCGCCCTGACCCCCTTAAGGCAAGATAAAATGATGGCAGAGATGGACTGTTCTTTCTTCACATTTCTACATCAGATGTTTAAGGCTTGATGGAGACATGATGCAGCTGGGACAAAAGAACCTGTCCATGCTGCTTTGAATGCACCCAAAATCTTTTTAAAGCTGGCTTCGCCCTTCCTACCGCGGTTCCTTCACAGAGCTCTGAGCCACCATCACGGCTTCCTTTATTTTATCCTCCAGTGTGGTGTGGTGGTGAAGGTGTCAGACTATGGCCTTGGAAACCCCGGCACAGATCTGCACTTACACCATGGAAGCTTTGCTGGGTTACCTTGGAGAGTCACACTCGCCCGGTACCTTTATCTCCTGGTTGAAGCCCGGTGGCGTAGAGCAATCACCTTAGCTAGGAGCAGCAGTGGCGTAAGAGGTTAAGAGCTCGTGTATCTAATCTGGAGGAACCGGGTTTGATTCCCAGCTCTGCCGCCTGAGCTGTGGAGGCTTATCTGGGGAATTCAGATTAGCCTGTACACTCCCACACACGCCAGCTGGGTGACCTTGGGCTAGTCACAGCTTCTCGGAGCTCTCTCAGCCCCACCTACCTCACTTAAGGTGTTTGTTGTGAGGGGGGAAGGGCAAGGAGATTGTAAGCCCCTTTGAGTCTCCTGCAGGAGAGAAAGGGGGGATATAAATCCAAACTACTCCTCCTCCTCCTCCTCTTCTTCTTCTTCTTGTCTTGAAAACCCTATGGGGTCTCCGTAAGCCAGCTGTAACTTGACAGCAAAAAAAAACCCCAAACAACAACCCTGTGAGGTAGATTTCGCTGTGGGAGTGACTGGCCCAAGGTCACCCAGCAAGCGTCCAAGCAGAACGGGGATTCGAAGCTGGATCTCCCAGATTCCAATCCAGCATTCCAGTCACTGCCCTGTGCCTGTTGAAAAGCAAAAGTTTAGCTATGGCACAAGGCATTTTTGTAATGTTTGGGATTTCTTAGTCCGGTTGAATTCCTTTTGCGTTCATTTTCCCCCTCTCTTCACCTTCCACCTGTTTTTCTTTAGTTTCTCTAAGTAATTACAAGGTTTGTGACCTGAACTCTTAAATATGATGAATGCCCCAAATAAATTATTCTTCCTGGTGGCCTTGGGCAATTCACACAGTTTCCTAGCCTCAGTTTACCATCTGTAAAAAAAAAGAAATAAGACCATGACGTGAGAAAGACTCTCGAATACCGTCAGCTGGGCAGGACGATAGGATCCAGCCCATAACCAGCCAACTTGAAAATATTCAGGGTAAAAATATTTGGAATAAATAATAAGTGTTTTCCCAGCCTTCTCCCATGAATGCTTGACACCTCAAGAAGTCCCTACGAGTGACTGTGTCTGACTTTCATTTCTGTCACCTCAAATCGCTCAAGGTTTTATTTGAGGCTGCCACCCTTCAGGGGAAATGAAGAAAAATGTGCCATTGCATTTTGCAAAGCTGACTCCGGTGAAGGTTAAGCCTGGCTTGTGCGAATGGCTGATTCTGTATCTGCTGTTTTCCACTCCCTTGGAGTCACGTTGAAAAGTTAGTCACTTTGCATCTGGCAACTCCGCTTGTTTCTGTTAACAGAAGCCCAAATGTTCAGCGATGACAGCTCGAGCATGAAAGAAAGGAAAAGATAAACAGGTCTAAGTACTTGAGGCAAATTATCAGCATCGGTCAGGTGGTACGGCATCTACTTTGCCCACACAACAGCCCAGGTTTTTTCCCTAGTTGCAGGTGTGGAGAGAGAGATGTCATCAGTCAAGGACATGGAAAACAGTCAGAGTAGATGATCCAGAATTTGATGTAACTGGAGTCTGACAGTAAAAGGCAGCATTAATTGCTCGGGGAAAAGCTGGTGGCTCACGTCAAGGCAACAGACCAACAGAGGTGGTTTGCCATTGCCTTCTAAAGCAAGCAACTCCAGTCTTCTTTGGTGGTCTCCCATCCAAGTACCAACCAGGGCTGACCCTGCTTAAGAACATAAGAACATAGCCTGCTGAATCAGACCAGAGTCCATCTAGTCCAGCATTCTGCTACTCGCAGTGGCCCACCAGGTGCCTTTGGGAGCTCACGTGCAGGATGTGAAAGCAATGGCCTTCTGCTGCTGCTTCTGCTCCCAAGCACCTGGTCTGCTAAGGCATTTGCAGTCTGAGATCAAGGGGGATCAAGATTGGTAGCCATAGATCGACTTCTCCTCCATCAATCTGTCCAAGCCACGTGCTTAACAGGTGGGAACATCAAATTATTATCCTCAGCTTGCCTCTGGAGAGTGTTCCACCTTAGAACTTTCTAGAAGGAGAATGAACGGGAAGAAAGGTGTAGGGATCACACAGGTGTCATGTTGGAGAGAACATAAACGCATTCAGAGTGTTTTCTGTCTTCAGTGTGCATGAAGGCTATTGTGAATTTTGGTGTCTGAGGGACCAGCAGGAAACAAAACTTAAAGATTCAGTTGTAGCGTGAACAAAAGAACAGACCTCATGGCCGCAGGCCGCAGGCCTCATGCTGAAGATCAGAGTCTTCTTCCATCACCAGATACTTAAGTGACCCTTCAGAGAAGTGTCAGGATATGCACAGCATTAAAACATACTCTCTGCTTGATTCTGTCAGAATATAACTGAACCTCTGAAGCTTTAAACCAAATCAGACCCTTGGTCTATTAAGGCCACTCTTGTCCACTCTGACTGACAGCTGCTCTCCAGAGTGTCAGTCAAAGAAAAGTTTTTCTTGGTATCTGCTGCTTGAGAGAGAGGGGTGGGGGGGATCTCAAACTGGTAGTGCCAGGAATTGAACCTGGGACCTTCTGGGCATAAAGCATGCACTGTCCCACTGAGCATAGGCACCTGTTTCTGCTCAAGAGAATTTCAGGTGCGTGGTCAGAAGGTGAACATGCATCTAGATATTCACTGGGGTGGCGGCATGGATAGATGTGGGGTATTTGGGGCAAAAATGTCTGGTGGGAAAGAGTTAAATATTTTTATTTTTAATTTATTAATTAGACTTATAGGCCCCCTCATCCCCGAAGGGCTCGAGGCGGCTGACAGTACGGCTGTTCTAGTGAACAGCAAATCAACAACATAAAACTTAAACCCCTTAAAACCTATGCAGCAATTATAAACAACAAATATATAGATTAAAACAACAAAAGTTTTTTTTTAACAAAAGTTGTTGAAAACAGGCGCCCGATCTAAGGCCAGAAGAAAGGGAGGAAATAGGCAGGGCCTGCGATGGAATCAGTAGATCAGGCCCAACCAGAATAGAAAAGATGGAAACAGGCAGCCTCAGTTTTGGTGGGGGGCAGTAGGGCCACGGCCAGCCCCTCCGAAAGCCCGGTGGACTAGCTCCGTCTTACAGGCCCTGCGGAACTCATCTAGGTCCCGCAGAGCCTGGACAGCTGGAGGTAGAGCATTCTCTCAGAGCTTCCTTAAACACATGAAAATGCCTTACATGGAGCCAGACCCTTGTTAAGTTCATGTCAGCTCTCAGGATCTCACCCCCAACTGCCTGATCCTTTTAAGTGGAGATGCCAGAGACTGCACCTAGGACGTTTTCACAAAGGAGATTCTTTGCCACTGAGCACAGCTCCTCTAAAGACCACCTTTCCCTTTCTCTCTTGTTCTAGGATCTGAGCTCATTTGCAATGCCATTCCTGGATGGAGATGTGGACAGTTCAGAGAAACAGGCATCACGGAAGGTAGGCTACTCGATATTTCTGCATCTTTGTTCAGTATCTCTAGCATCACAAACCAGTTGTGCCTTGGCTTTCAGAGGCAAGACAGACCACCGTTTTGCAGAGAGGAGGCTGGTTCATGCAGCCATTTTCATGGGGAAGGCCTCTGTTAAGAGCACATTTCTCAAAGTTGACAGTGAGATGAAGGAGTCTTGCAAAATCATCCCACGTGACAAAAAGGCATTCTGAAATGGCAGCCATTTTTAGATTCTGCTGACCGTGGACACATTCGGAAGGGCCAGTTGTCTGGGTAAAAGTGGAAATCAAAAGAGGCCTCGTGGTGATTGTGCTGCATCAAAAATCATCATGCCGATTGGGCCAGTAGCAAGCCAAAATCCATACTAAGCCATGTGGCCCGTCAGCATGAATGTTAGGTGGGACAGGTGGTGGACTGACAGGCCGAAGTTCTATGCCAAAAACCCCTCCATCTTCTTACGCTTTTAACAGGTTACCAAGAGGGGGCGACGTGGCATGCCTTTGCTTCGTTTCTGCCTGAAAATAAAGGTTGATATTCTTGCAGAAATCAGACTTTTGGTCGAGACATTTTCAGAGGAGACTCTAAGGAGGGATTCTCTGAGCACTGATGTATGTGGAAGAGCAGACTGTGCATCAGAGATAATACCTGTTGAATATTCCATCTGTGGAGCTGATTCTTTCTGTGGAGCTGATTCTTTAGCATCAGGCAGCCGGTGGCTTTTCTTTTCAGAAATGTTTTAAAATATATATGTTTTCAAACGGATGAGGAAGCGGTCCTGGCTTTAAATTGGTTTCAGAGGTTTCCTGTTTTAATGTAATTTTTTTTGCAGTGATTTTTTTAAAAAATACTTTGTCACCTAGATTCTCTTTCTTTCCTCATTGCCGATTGTGTTGGTTGACCGGGTGGGATACAATTTTTAATGCTTTGCTTAACGTAAAGGTCGGCATTGGTGTTGAGCTTTTCTCTATTCCTTGAAAAACTAGACGACTCCTTTGCTTTCAATGAAAGGTGCCGCTGACGGAGGATCATCAGGGTCTAACAGCTGGCCATTATACACTGCCTGGGAGCTTCTCTACTGTGGCCGGCTTATTCCGTTGCTTTTCTAGGGATGCTGTGAAAAGGAAAACGTCATCCTCACCCTCTTCGATATGCAAGATGCATATTCACTTCTGTCACTGAGCCACAGAGGTTTAATCCATGCGCCTTCGGAATGTCGCTAATGGCTGTGACTCACTCCGGCCAAGGGCAGAAATTATTTCCTGAGGGCAAAAAAAAAGTGAGGTAGAAAAGTAGGCAGCATTGATGGACCGTCAAGGACACAATGGGAAAGTTTCCTTTATGCAAAATAAGTTAAGATTGTACCGCAGTTGATTCAGGATGGCGTCTGCAGGGATGGACTAGCGAGGTGTGGCAGGAATCTGGGTAGACAGCACACTGGAGTAGCTCCTGGACAAAAGTGTGGGCACAAATCCAGGGTTGTCTGCAAACTGTCAGGACCACGGAGAGCTCACTAAAGGGTAGATGCTGGCTGGCTGGCAGGTAAGGAGCCTAAACAGTCAGTACAATTGCAGTGGTTGGTGTAAGACAGTGGCCAGTGAGACCAGGGTTCCATTTTCCCCTCTTTTGTAAAGCTCAGTGGTTGTTTTCTTGTAGCCTTGCTACCTCACAGGGCTGTCGTGAATCAATAATTGGGAAAAGAAACCATGTATGTTCTCTTGAGCTCTTCAGGAGAAGAGTGGAATAAATATTTATCTGCTATATTTTTATCATGCCTTTCTTCTGTGGGGCGCAGGTCAGTGCATGTGTTTTTCCTTTTTGCCCCCACAACAACCCTGCAGGTTAGGCTTAGTTAGGCTTACTGGCCTAACGACATCCAGAGAGCTTCACGGCTATGTAGAGATTCTGAACTTGGGTTTCCCCAGATCTTAATCCAGCACTGTAACCACTGTGTATCAAATAACTGGGCTCTATAATAAAAGCAAGCTATTTCAAAATGGAGTAAAACCTGTGCCGCTTAAATTTTCGCATCTCTCCTTTAAACTCTCTACTGGAATCTTTGGATGAATTTCCGTTAAAGCTGAACTATGAAAATACCATCTGATGCACTTTACCACCTATTATCCTCCCAGAGAGGAACCTGACCCCTCCCTTTTCTTTTTACTGGGGTGATCTTAATTGAATTGGCCATAATAGGGCACCTATTATGATACAAACCGCTGTTTTTAAGTAGCTTTTAATGGAATTTAGTATTATATTGTTGTTATCGATTTAATTAATTGTATATGTGAATGTTGTTCACCGCCCAGAGCCCCCAGGGGATGGGGCGGTTTATAAATCGAAACAATAAATAAATAAATAAATAAAATAGGACTTTGGAGAGAAATTTCATCCTGTTCGCTGATGTCTGTAACTCTCCAATGTACTGCCAGATTTCTGTTTTTGAGCACTTAAAATTAATCCTCAGTTTTCCCAAGTGGCAGAAATTGAAAGGTGGACAGGCCCAAACAGAACAGGGATTCCAGCAAATGTAGAAAAAACTGGAACTGGAAAAAGTCATGTGATAACCTTTTAAAAATAATATTGTAAGATTATCTCAGAATAAAAATTGCAAAGGCAGCTCTGAAAAAGTGGAAGAATAATATTCGCAAGAACTACTGGACATAAAGTACTTCCCCTTCCCTACTGTACTGACTCTATAAAAGCAAAATTTTTGCTCAGAGCATAATTTTTGCTGATGGGAAGGAGGAGCCATCATGTCAGGATCGTTCATGAAAACCCACGTGGTTTAGTGGTTAAGAGCAAGTGGACTCTAATCTGGAGGACCAGGTTTGAGACCCCATTCTTCCACATTAGCCGCAAGGTCTAATCTGGTGAACCAGATTTGTTTCCCCACTCCTGCATTCCTGCTGGGTGACCTTGGGCTAGTCACAGTTCAGTTCCCAAGGTGTTTGTTGTAGGGAGAGGAAGGGAAAGGAGTTTGTAAGCTGCCTTGAGTCTCCTTGCAGGAGAGAAAGGCAGGGTATAAATCCAAACGCTTCTTCTTTTCTTCTTACTTCATTAGAAGAGGAGGAGGAGGAGGAGGAGTTTGGATTTATATCTCACCTTTCTCTCCTGTAAGGTGACTCAAGGCAGCTTACAAAGAGACCTTATGAGGTATGTGGGGCTGAGAGAGTTCTGAAGAACTATGACTAGCCCAAGGTCACCCAGCAGGAATGCAGGAGTGCGGAAACACATCTGATTCACCAGATAAGCCTCTGTCACTCAGGTGGAGGAGTGGGGAATTAAACCCGGTTCTCTGGATTTGAATCCACCTGCTCTTAACCACTACACCATGCTGGCTCTCCATTAGCTGCTCTGTACAGCCTGTGCTGTTGCAGCCTTGCATTTTGTCATTCAGCCCTGCAGAAGGACTTGCTTATTCCTGCAGGTGCAGGTCAGAATACAATGCTACCTAGTGGTCCTTCTGGCAAATGCCACATTGCCACATTGCTGCTATCCATCTGTGCCTTTGTCCTTTCCTGGTTGCTGCTTCATGCAGACCTGAATCACTGAGCAGAATTCTTGTTCGACAGGCTTGGAAATCCTCCATTGTCTCCTCCATCTAAATCAGTCTGATTCTTTTACTTTCCTAAGTTCTTTCATTCCCCCGAGATAAGAAATCATCCAATTAAGATTTCCTTCGCTGAGCATCTTTGAATGCAAGCAAAGCTTCTGGCTTCTCATAATTGCGTTTGCCCCCCAAGATGGTCAGGAGAAAATTCCTCTTTGCTTGTCTGCTTTTTACATATGGCAGCTGATCCTTCAGACTGAATGTTTTCTCCCCTACTGGCAGCAGCTCTCTGGAGTCTCAGGCAAAAGTCTGTCCTGGCACGGCAGTGGCGTATCTGCCAGAGGGCCATGGGGGTCAATTGACTCCGGGCGGCCCCCACTGGATCATGTGGGGGTACCTGGCAGGTCCACGGGAGGCTCCCAGCCTGGCTGCTCTTGAAGGACCAGCTGGGCACCCCTAGGCCCTGCCCCACCAGACCTGACCCCACTAGGCTGCCCAGAACCGCCACCATTGGCTAAGGTAAGTGAGAGGGGCGGCACCCAGAGCAGGTGTTTGCCCCAGGCACCATTTCCCCCTGGTACGCCTCTGTGGCACAGCTTTCTGACAGCTTTTAACTGGAGACTAAATTTGGCAACTTCTGTTCCCAAATCTCATGCCATGTCCCCCATCTGAGCCCGTCCCTTAGTAAAAAAGCATAGTTGAAGGTTACCTTAACCAAAATTTCTCCTGCCAAACCTCAGTGGCTTTAAAGAAGAATAAGAAATGAACACTCGGTGTGGTCTAGTGAATCTGATTTTGGGCTGAGATTGAGGAGACTGGAGAACTAGGCCTCATAGCAGTGATACTCTCTAGATCAGAGGTCTTCAAATTATGGCCCTCCATATGTTCATGGACTACAATTCCCATCAGCCCCTGCCAGCATGGCCAAGTGGCAGGGCTGATGGGAATTGTAGTTCATGAACATCTGGGGGGCCATAGTTTGAAGACCCCTGCTCTAGATTATCTCAGCCTGGCCAAACTCTCAGGGTTGCCTTCCTCACAAGGTTGTTGTAAGGATTAACTAGGAAGGCCCCTTCTATGTCATTCCAAGTTCCTTGGAAAAAAGGTGGGCTGCAAATATGATCAATAACATGAATAATAGAATATTATCAATGATATTAATGATACATTATGAAATACAAAATTTGCCTGACTTGTGTGTACATGGAGCACTGTATTTTTAGATTTGCTATATTTGCCTATTTTTTCTGTCTTCCGGAGAGCTCAGGGCGGCAAACATGGGTTCCCCATCTTCCATGTTTCCTTCACAATAACCCGGTGAGGTGGTTTGCTGTATGAGAGATTGACAGGCTTGAGAGAAGTATGTCTAGGCAGGAATTTGAACCCGTGTCTCCCCTGTCCTTGGCTGGCACAGTAGCCAACCCCATCAAGTTGCCTCTGTGGTAGAAGAGCTTACCAGGGTAGCGTTTCAGCTGGAGTTCATTTTACAAAATCCCTTTGATATGTTAAGCACTGTTTTCTAAAATCCTGCAGAGCTGACTCACTTGTTTCACAGGGGAACAGGGAGCACAATACCTTTCAGGAGCCCAACATCCGGCCTTCGGATACGAAACTGGTTATTAAGCAGGGCTACTTGCCAGCCCGTCTAAACTCTGTGGAGTGTGTGTGTGTGTGTTTTTCCCATAGTGGTATTGAATTCTGCCTTCTCATCGACGGATGAAAATAACTTTGTCCACCCAAGCCAGGATGGTAGACAATTGGACCTTGTCCTGGGTCAAGGGCTAGAACTGAAATGAGGCTCTGTTCCGTGCAGATGAGGCTGCCTTTTGCCTCCACTGGAAGCTCCATTTCAAGGATTTCTTGACTCATTTTTCCCTCTTGCTTGTAAAGTTCACCTTGCAAATTGATTTGGAAAGTGGCCACGGTTTGCTTTCTTCTCCAGCTTCAGATCCAAACAAAGCCTGGGGCACATTTGCATGTGTCTTTATTCTACTGTTTTATTGTATTTTTAAACCATAGGGGGTGGGGGATGATGATTTACCTGGGGTAAATGGCGCCTGGAGACAGGCTCTGCCCCCCCGCCCCGCCCCCAGGCTCTGCCCCACCCCAGCTCCACCCCCCACTGCCCTCGACCCCATCCATGTCACCATGGACATGGGCAAGGTCTAGGGTGCCCACCTCCCCCCCCCCCAGACTCTCCCTGCCGGCTGGGCTCCCAGCTGGCAGCCTGCAGTCTCTTCTGACCTCCCCTCCAGGCAGGCCAGAAGAGACTGCAGTCCCGGCCTTGGAGACATTCTTTTATAAGCACTGAGGCCGGGGGGTGGGGCTTGGGGAGCAGGAAGGGGTGGGAGCCCAGCCGGCAGGGGGGAAGGAAGGGAGGGGGGAGTCCAGAGCAGGGTTGAGGGCGCTTGGAGGCAGCAGGAAGCCCTGCTGTCTTGTTTTTGCATGCCTCAGATGGGGTCGAGGCACGCGAAAATGAGGAGACAGCAGGACTTCCTGGTCACGTGGGGGGCTGATTTTGCGCCCCCCCATGTGACCAGAAGAGTGGCGCCCGGGGACAAGGGGTACCCCTTGTCCCTAGGCAGATACGCCACTGATGATGATGATGATGATGATGAAGAAGAAGAAGAAAACTTTTCCGTAGTTTTAATTTCCAACTGTCAGTTCAGTTCTCCATAGCATTCACTGAAAAAAGCAATGAGACAGTGGAGAACTGAACTGACCATCAGAAATGAAAATTTTGGAACAGTCAACATCAAGTGAGGAATTTTCCAAGGTGATTCACTGTCACCCTTACTGTTTCTCATCGCCATGATCCCACTAACAGTGATTTTAAAGAAAACAAAGTTGGGATATCAAATGGCCGGAGGCTCAAGAAAAAAATCTCACATTTCCTGTACGTGAATGATTTGAAGCTCTGAGGGAAGTCAGACTAGTGAACACAGACATTTCGATTGAGTTTGTTTGGCCTGGAAAAGTGGCCACTATGGCAATAAAGAGGGGCAAGATCACAAAGAGTGATGGCATAGAAATAAGTGCCTTCCTCCTTTACCTCTGGGTGATCTTTTTACTCCATTGACATCCAGGCCCAACGCAGAATCTATACCATAACAGATTAATAGCCCATTTAATCTTACATCTGTCTGGAATTATATTACCTAGGAAAACAGTGACAGCATCCTTCTGCAGGGAAGTATGCCACTGGGGTCAGTTTCCTCACCCCGACAGCAGCAATTTTTAATGCCTCTTGACATGAAGAAGGATGACTCCCCCCCTTATGTAATCTGGTAAATGCAATTGTTGTTTCTGTTGCTTGCAGGCAGAATCAATCTTTCCTTTTCGCTGTCACAATAAGCCACCTGCTTCAAACTGTACCGTCCTGATCAGATCTCCTTCCGGGCCCTATTCTGTCTTCTAACGTCTTCCCCTGCTCACCATGCTGTGAACACGGAGAGCTGGCATGTTTTAGTGGTTAAAGTGTTGGACTAAGATCTGGGATACCCAGATTCAAACTCCCTGTCATAGAAGCTTGCTGGTTGACCTTAGGTCAATCACACGCTTTCGGCCTAATCTACATCACAGGGTTGTTGTGAGAATAAAATGGAGGGGAGGAGAATAACATAAGCCATCCACGGAGGAGAAAGATGGACCATAAAGGAAGTAAATGAATGAATATTTAAACCTTGCCCCCAAATATGTAGAATTTGCTCTGAAAAGGGCCATCAACCTGATTTTTAGGAGCCAGAGAACTTTCCCCAAGAGAGTGGCTGAATATTATAAAGCTTTCCAGGTTAGAAAACGAAGGGTGAACAATTGCAGTGGGAAGTGCCATCAAGACACAGCTGATGGATGGCAACCCCATAGGGTTTTCAAGGCAACTGACGTTCAGAGGTGGTTTGCCACTGTCTGCCTCTATGTAGCAGCCCTTATTATCCTTGGTGATCTCCCATCCGAGCACAACTGTAGTCTTACAGCAACGAAGGCAGCATGTTGTTTCGGCCAGTGAGAGAAGCAGGGAGCAACTCTGCCGTCCTGTTTCCCCCCCAAGCCCTTTTATTGACAGTTTACAAGAGGAAAAACAAACAAGGCAGGCAGGCAGGCAGGGGAAACACAATACAATGGACAGGGCAAAGAGCACAGGGGGATTTGGGCAGGAGATTTGGCAAAATTGCACGTACACATTGCAACCTCAGCGGTTTCTCCGAATCCACACTTTGGAAGGAGAGGTCAGTCGGGGGAGTGTGAGAGACCCTTTTCCGGCGGTGTGCCCCCGTACTCGAGCATTTCCCAGGCACTCAGGCCCTCCAACACACAACCCTCCTTAGCTTCCAAGATCTGACAAGATTGGGCTAGTCTGGGCCCTCCAGGTCTTCCTTTAGATTCTTGCTGCAGGATACTCTGGGCTGACGTGCCTTGGAGATCTGCCGTCTCTCTCATTTGTGCACACTGTCGCCGAAAAGGACGATGAAAAAGACACCCTTTGACCAGGCCTTCTGGGGATGGGATGGTGGGAAGCTCTCCAGAGC
This sequence comes from Sphaerodactylus townsendi, assembly GCF_021028975.2. NCBI lineage: Eukaryota > Metazoa > Chordata > Lepidosauria > Squamata > Sphaerodactylidae > Sphaerodactylus > Sphaerodactylus townsendi. The sequence goes on from NC_059435.1 coordinate 70,206,779, forward strand.
TCCCTCTGTTCTACTCCCCCCCCCCCTGGCTTCTGCCTTTGTGTCCCCAAAAGGCCTGACCCGTGACTGTTCCGCCCAACCCACCAGGCCTCAGAGAGAAACACATCTCACCATGGAATGCCTCTGAAGATGCCAGTCACTGGTGTGTGCAAAATGTGAGGAGCAAAAACCACCAGACTACATCTGCAACAGCCAGTTGATTCTGGCTATGAAAGCCTTCCACAATGCATTATACCAAGAACTGTGTAGCGTAAGTCTTAACTGCCCTGGCCTGGCTGTATCCAGTGCCTGGGAGTCCCTCCCAGAGCACCTCTATGAAGTCTTTTCCACCTGTTTTTCTTTAGCATTTGATTTAAACCTATAGCCCTCCTGCCCAGCTAAAGAGAAGCCCAGGAAGATATTGCTTCATGCAGACAAACCTCTTCCTCCACCAGTCTACGCTGTAAGCTGTTGATGGCACGAACCTGCCCTTTGGATTGATCTTGTGCTGTTGAATAAATTAAGACCCCCATCTGGGTAGCACCAGGTGTGCTGAGCTCTCTAGACTCCAGGCTGAACCTTTGCATCTATGCAGAAAGATGTGTGCAACAGGGGAGGATTCCGAGTGAAGCAACGAAAGCAGCTAGCAAAGAGGATACAAGAACATCCTGAAAACTTCATTGCTGGAGTTCCTTGGATCAGCTTGTCTTTCTTCATGTTGTCCTTTTGCCCCCTGGTGGCCAACCTGCAGAACAACTTCTGAAAAGTGAAGTACTCCTGAGACTACCAGCAAAGGGGGCCGGTGCTGTTTCCTTGTGCTGTGTTTGACAGCTCCAGGGTTTCACACCGGGCTAATATTTACATTGGATAAATTGGACATGCCGAGAACAAGGCCTCAAAGAGATGCTCAACCTCAAGGCCTCAAAGAGATGCTCAACAGAGCCCTACAGGGATGGGGCGGTATAATAAATCGAAAAAATAAATAAATACAAATAAATAAACCTCTGCTTTTTGAACTTCAGCTTTTGGACCTGCCAGGCCTCAGGAAGGGCCTGTGCCGATTAGGGTCCCTGATGATTACTGTGTTATTATTTTTTAATCAGGGTTTAGATACTGTCAGATATGCCTGTGTAAAGTACAAACAACACCCCCCCCCCCCCCCCCACAACCCAATGCAATGCCTGCACAGCAGGGAAAACATTCCTGGCAGTGTCGTACGTGCTCGAACATGTCTGTCCCTCTTCTCATTAAAGTAAATAATTAATCAAATTATCTTCTTTGAGTTGCCCGGACTGGAATGATAATTTGGGGGACGGAATCGAGAATGGGGTGTGGTTGACATTCTTCCCACTCCTCTTGTACCGTCCCCCACCCTCCACCCCCGGTTAATGGCTTTAGCCATAAAACAATTAAAATAGTAACAAGCATAGCACGTACCATTAATATCAGCGTAGCATTTTAACTGCTCTCCCCCACCACACGTGTTGACAGGGCTTATGTTCAAAATCCACCAGAAAATGTTATCTGGATTGTAATGAGTGCTTTTGTATTTGGGTGGGAATTAGCTTGGGGTTTTAAAAATAGCCATTATACATTATTGACCACCAAAAAACCTCATAAGGAATATTCAGAGAACCGTGTACCAGTTAAGGGCTGTCTTGTTTAAGAACATAAGAACTAGCCTTCTGGATCAGACCAGAGTCCATCTAGTCCAGCTCTCTGCTACTCACAGTGGCCCACCAGGTGCCTTTGGGAGCTCACATGCAGGATGTGAAAGCAATAGCCTTCTGCTGCTGCTGCTCCTGAGCACCTGGTCTGCTAAGGCATTTGCAACCTCAGATCAAGGAGGATCAAGATTGGTAGCCATAGATCGACTTCTCCATAAATCTGTCCAAGCCCTTTTTAAAGCTATCCAGGTTAGTGGCCATTACCACCTCCTGCGGCAGCATATTCCAAACACCCATCACACGTTGTGTGAAGAAGTGTTTCCTTTTATTAGTCCTAATTCTTCCCCCCAGCATTTTCAATGAATGCTTGTAGAGGCAGGGTGTTGCTATCCCCACCTTATGTTTGGTTCAGTTCAGACATCAGCCTTGGCTCAAGGTAGGTGCTGGATGAGCCTGAAGGGGGAGGGGGGGCCCCACTTGAAAAGCCTGTGTCTTTGACCATTACTTGCTTCCTCTCTGCCACAGACAGCAGGTCTTGGGATTTAACTCTCTGTTCTGCTTTTTAATTCCCTGCAGTGCTTCCTGTGCAATATTTCAACGTGACCCATTTGCGGCAGGAGGATGATCGATTGTGTGATGAATCACCTCATGGCAGCATTCTGGAAGAGCAAACATCTGACACGTGTCCCTTATCTCCTTCCCTCTTAGGCGGAAGACTGCTACAACACGGGCAGCCCTTCCAAAGGACTCTTCTCAAAGGGGCTCCAGAACCGGCCTTCTAGTCCTGCCTCGGCCCCTGTCAAATCCAAGCACAGTCCGGGCTCGCCCAAAACGGTGTTCCCTTTCCCCTACCAGGAGTCCCCGCCACGCACCCCCCGCCGGATGAGCTTCAGTGGGATCTTCCGATCATCCTCCAAAGACTCTTCCTCCCCCTCCTCCAACTCATCTACCTCTCCTGGTGGCATCAAGTTCTTCTCCAGGTCGAGAAAAAGTAAGAAATCCAGTCCTGTTAATTCTCGGCAAAATTCCCTGGCCTCAGGGAGTTTCTATAGCTCCAGAAGGAAATGAAGTGCAGCACCAGTTTGTATCGCGATAATTTTTGCTTTCATTTCTCCCTATGGTATAAATATGAGGTCCTACATCTTCAGTCATAACTGAGATGGCCTCAACTAGCTCAATCTCACCAGATCCAGGCTGCTAAGCAGGGTTGGTCCTGGTTAGTACTTGGATGGGAGACCACCATGAAAGTTTAGGGCTGTTATGCAGAGACATTTGGAGATGGCAAACCACCTCTGAATGTCTTTTGTCCTGAAAACTCTACAGGATTGACCAGAAGTCAGCTGTGACTTGACAGCCCTTTCAAACTGTGGGGGGAATTGCAGGACCAACCCCAAGGAAAGGGGGCAAGAATCCAAGAGTAGGGAGATGAAATTCCTCAAATGGAGAGAGTTCTGAGGAAGGTAAAACCTTCCTTTCTACCAGGTGAAAACTAAATAGGTTGGACATCTGGTGGAGGACCTTTATGCACCTTCTAAGGCACAGGTGTCAAACTCGCGGCCCTCCAGATGTTATGGACTACAGTTCCCATCATCCCCTGCCAGCATCATGCTGGCAGGGGATGATGGGAACTGTAGTCCATAACATCTGGAGGGGCGTGAGTTTGACACCTATGTTCTAAGGGTTCGATTTCTATCCTCTTTTTGCTAATGGTGAAAATGGATGGGTTTTTAATGCTGGATCTTAATTAATACCTTTTAATGTCTTGTTTTTATTATTTTTGTTTTGTAAGCTTCCTTGGGCAGGTTTCTGAATAGGTCACATAAACGAAATTTAAATAAAGTTAAAATAAATAATGGTGTTGTGGCCAGCCACTTTCCTCTAATAATGCAAAATCTCTTACATCAGAGGAAGGTACTGGAGCACCATTAGCAAAACAGACCTTTGGTACCAAGGATCTGTGTTTTGATTTATAGAACTTCTTAAGTCACCATGCCAACCACCCTCAGTCAAAAAAAATATTTCAGAGAAAAACCTAAAATACAAACCAATTTGGGATTTGATTCGGTTCTGTGATAAAGACGGTTCGGTTTTTGTGGGACTGCATTTATTCTGCAGGACTCTGATTCCATGTATGTTCTCTGCTGTCGGTGGTGAGCTCTGTCCACGTGTTCACGGACAAGCAGATACTTCTGAAGTGTTGTGGCAGATTTATCATGCATTTTAATTTAGTTGTGACTGAGGAAAAAGTCAACACCAGACAACCTTCTGAGAGTTAAGATACAGATTTTTTTCCTCCTGTGTTCCTCTTCCGCTGTACGCCTGAAGGTGGTGCTGCTGGTTCTAATTCTGACTGGCTGATTTTTTCCCCAAGGTGGTAGGTTTTAAGTTTGCTGAACTTGTGCGATGGATGCATTACACAGAAATCGTAGAAGGGACATCCCGCATCAGTGAGCACAACCCCCTGCACAATGCCGGAAGCTCACAACTACCTCCCCACCTAAGGTTGCCAACTCTGGGTTGGGAAATTCCTGGAGATTTTGGGGATGGAGCCTGAGGAGAGTGGCATTTGGGGAGAAAAGAACTCCAATGGGGTATAATGTTATAGAGTCCACCTTCCAAAGCCGCCATTTTCTCCAGGTGAGCTGATCTCTGTCACCCGGAAATCAGTTGAAGAGCTGGAGATCTCCAGTTATTAGCTGGAGGTTGGCAACCCTATCGCCCATACCTCCAATGACACCCCTCCCCTCTCTGATACCCTGTCATTAAAGTTCTTTATCCCTGACTTTTGATACCTAGTTGGTCATTTGAAACCTGCCTAGTTAGCGAAGTCTTTCTAAAGTTTTATTCTTTATCAGTCTAGATCTTTTGTCCAAAGTCTGGCCAGCAGGTTCAAAAATGTGTTGTCAGGTCACTTCTCTGTTTACCCAGTGACCTCTCTTGAATATTTAAAATATTTAACTGTTCCACAGTATAGACGAGTGTTTATGGTAGCCAGATTGAACACATACATTCTCAGGTAACTGATGGTCTCTATAAGAAGCATTCCTACTCAGATTATATTTGTGTGAATTGGAGTGAACTGATACTTTGGAGCATTGTCTTTTGGAATGTGTGTTTCATTCAGATATAAGAGAATTATTAATTTGGCCACTTCGTTCCCACTAGTTGTTGGATATGACACTGCCACAGGCGTACGGCCTATAGGGACATGTCCCCGGGCACACGCCACCAAGCCCTGTCGCCTTGCAGGCTGGTGGGGGAGCAGGGCTCAGCAGCGGGTGTCTGTGACGCCCTCCTTGACCACCTGCCACTGCCAAGCCCCCCTCCCGGCCTGCTTGGAGGGTGGGGGCGGGGCGTTGGGCAAAGCCACACACCCCAAGCCCTGCTCCCAAGCGCAGGGGGTGCAGGAGTGGGGTGGCACCCAGAGAAGCAGTTGTCTCCAGGCACCATTTCCCCCCAATACGCCTCTGGACATTGCTGATAGGCAGACGGACGCTAATTTTGATGCATAAGTATGCCTTGTGTTTGTGAGTACGTACCTGGTGTATGCACAGAGGAGTTCCACAGCACAAGGTTGCTTTCCTGTTTCAATGCTGGTCCTTGCATCTTGTCGGCTGGAGTCTCGTCAAGCTCTTTTTAATCATTGGGAAATGGGATGGATTTGGAGATTTGTGCCTCCGAATCACTGCAAAGGCTGCAGAATTCTGCAGATGACAAAAACACATTGAAGCTTCTGGGATTGATCCAGCAAAATCCTATGTTCTTCAGCATAATGAAATTAAAAATTTCCACCCTGTTTGAGAGAGATAAAATGACATAATAGCTTTTTTTCCCATGGGACAAAAATATGCTTCATTTTTTCGCTTGCCTGGATTGATCCAGGCCTGTGTAGACGTTTCCTAGATGAGCCGCATTTGAGGATAGAATATTCAAGGGCTCCGCTATTGAAGACTGGAATAACAGGAAGGGGGAAAAACCTACAACAGAGCCTTACCTTGCCAAAGTTTGTCGGCAGAGCTAAGTGGTGGGGCAGAGATTTCCCACCCAGAAGGTTCAGTTCTATGTCCCAGTCATTCTGTCTCCTGTTTGCAACTCCGGAAATGATACTAGAATATTCACACGTAGCATTTGGGAGGAATGATTTGAAAATGAGGGATCCGTATCAAGGCATCTGAATCAATACATTGCTGATCATTTCCTGCTGACGGAAGGGGATGGGGGAGGATTTTTGCCGATTCCCTCCTTCTGTAACAGGCATCTGATTCTTCTTCCGAATGTTCTGGGGTGCGGGGAAGAGGCATCCCGCAGGAGAAAATCTCAAGATAGCATTTTGGGCTGCCGTGGGCCGGGGAAGGATAGAAAAGCAGTGCTCTGCTGACAGAGATCTTTGCATCAGTTGTGATTTTTGGAGGGATGCAAGATATACTAACTTGTTTTACTATCGCTAACTGTTGGTGCCACCCGGGGCCAAGCGTAGTAAGGGGAGAAATAATGCATTGTACTAAAATCCCAGAGAGTGAAAGCTGATCACCATGATGTGGTCAGTTTATGACAGTGGTGGCGAACCTATGGCACGGGTGCCAGAGGTGGAACTCAGAGCCCTCTCTGTGGGCACACGCAAACAGAGTCGCCCCGCCCCCACATCTAGGCTGGCCTGGGCCGCTGGGCTCGATTATTAGCATTAAACCTAAGACCTAGTTTTGGGGAAGCAGTGTAGGTAACCTGTTAAGCGCTATTAAACCCCACTGATTCTCATGCAAAGAACTAAAGCGTGATCCTTTACCTGGGAGTAAGCTCTGTTACTGGCAATAGGGCTTGCTTCTGAGTAAGCCCTCCTAGGGTCATGATTCACCCGTTGGAAGAGTTGCACAGTTGCATCAAAGCAAAGCCAGCCAATTACCTCTACTCGAGTAGCGCACGCACCGGAGCCAAACTCTATTTTATTTCAAGTAAACGAAAAGCCCTCTAGTGATTCAGGTTAAATTGCCGTGTTGGCACTTTGCGATAAATAAGTGGGTTTTGGGTTGCAATTTGGGCACTCGGTCTCGAAAAGGTTCGCTATCACTGGTTTATGACATGTCAAAAACCAAATAGAACATTTTCTAGGAATACCCAAGGTGGCTTATAGTAAAAGTGTACCAAAATTATAAATAAGCTAAAATCTGCCACTTAGAAAATAATGCATGAATGCTTGCAGCTGCAAAAAGGTGGTGAAACCATTAACAATAACTTCAGTAGCAACAGTCTAAAACAGTAGTTTCAAAAGAGATTTTAAAGTAGTATGAATAAAGTAACGAATTATTTATTATTCTTTACATTTATAACCTGCCCTCCCCCGAAGGGCTCAGGGTGGTGTACATAATGTCATAAAACAATATAAATACCCCATATAAAATCATATAAAACAATATAAATACCCCATATAAAATCACATTTAAAAGGCTCATGAGATTATGCATCTGAATTGGAATTGTATGTGTGGGGAGGTGCCCCAGGGACCTCACAAGAAGGGGCACAGAGGTTAAAGTGTCTCTTGGCTGCTGCCTAACACCTCCCTCCCCCCTGCAAGCACATTGAAATTAAGACTACTCATAAGTAAGCAGGGGATAGAGAGCCCCTTAATGCTGCCTCTTGAAAACCTGTGAGCATCTCATCTTGTTTGTCTACAATTGTGCTCCTCTGGTTCCAGCATGATGTGGTGATTAAGAGCAGTGGACTCTAATCTGAAGAACCAAGTTTCATTCCCCACTCCTCCACATGAGTGGTGGACTTTAATCTGGAGAACCAGGTTTGTTTTCTCACTCCTACACGTGAAGCCTGCTGGGTGATTTTGGGCTCAGACGTGGGGCACAGATTATCTCAGAAGTGTCTCAGCCCTACTACCTACCCCGCAAGGTGTAGGTTGTGGGGAGAGGAAACAAAGGAATGTGTAACCCGCTTTGAGATACCTTATGGTTGAGAAAAGCCAAGCTCTTCTTCTCCCCTGACCACGGTCTGAAGAATTGAGGGAGAACACAGGTCAGCTTTCTCTGCTAACGTTTATACTCACTGCAGCGCCTCAGAGGCCGACTTCTTCTCAAGTCAGTGATTGTTTGCACTGAAACTTTGCTGTCCAAGGAAAATTACCTTCTCTCCTGCATTCCGGAAGCACTATTATTTGGTGACAAGGACCGTTGCTTGTCTGACAGCTCTTGCACTCAAAGGCTTATGGATAAGCTCTTGCACAAATTCTGGGGGATTAGGCCAAGATAGTTTGTACGGCTGCCTGAATTTCCTAGGATCAGAAGTCTGTCCTCTAGGAAGAAAAAAAAAGCCATTTCAGTTAGCAAATCCTCAGTTCGCAGCAAGTGAGAACAGGCTGGGAAGAAGCAGTTCACTGGCATGATCCAAACGATTCCTGTGACTAACAGCTCCAGAAGCTGACGCTCTTAATGACAAGATGGTTTCAGGTTGGTAGACATGTTGGTCCGCAGAAGATGAGCAGGATTCGAACCCATGCTCCTTAACACCTGTCTTGAATGGAACACAGGGAGCGAGTTTGGATTAGGACATGGCATGGGAGAAGATGGGGGGGGGGGAGTCATTTTGCTCCATTAACCCCAATGTAAATCACCTCTTTGAAGCTGCAATTTGCCCTGCAGGAAAATCATAATGTCAGTATCCCAGCCACCCCCTAAGTAAATAGCAGTTGGAAGGAAATGGAATTATGGTACAGGGAAAGCAGAGGCGTTCCTCCCATTGGGCAAAGTGGGCAGCTGCCCAGGGCGCCACCTTGTAGTGGGCGACAAAAGTTCAGGTTCGTTTGTGGGGGATTTTGTGTTTTCAGTGTTTTTTTTTTCATTTTTGGCCTGCAGGGGATGCAGATTTTAGTCTAACAGCACCAAAATTTCAGGGATTTTTTGGGAGACTCTCCTGATGATATGACCCAGGTTTGGTTTAGGGAGTCCAAAGTTATGGACTCCCAAGGGGAGTGCCCCATCCCCCATTGTTTCCAATGGGAGCTAATAGGAGATGGGGGCTACACCTTTGAGGGTCCATAACTTTGGACCGCCTGAACCAAACTTCACCAAACCTGGGTGGTCTCTACTTCAGTAGGAGTCTCAAAGAGAAGATACTCTGAAATTTTGGTGCTGCTATCTTAATAATTGCACCCCTGACAACTGGCACCCCCTAAATTTCCCCAGATTCTCTTTTTAAATCCACCCCCTTCCTGCCAATGCTTGTTTTCTTTCTTTCTTTTATTCTCTCAATGCCTAATAAAGGTTGTTGTTGTTGTTGTTGTTGTTAAATCCACCCCCTTTGGCATGGATTTAAAGGGAGAATCTGAGGTCCCCAGTTTTAACATTGAAAGAGATGCTGTCTCACGGTGGGGGAGAATCCACCTCAAAATAGCATCACTTTCAATGTTGTTTAAACTGAGGACCCCAGATTCTCCCTTTAAGGTGGATTTAAATCTGGGCTCCCTAGTTTAAACACCATTGAAAATGATGCTGTTTGGGGGTGGATTCCAGCATCACTTGCTTAAACTAGGGAGCCCAGATTCTCTCTTTTAAATCCACCTTAAAGGGAGAATCTGGGGTCCCCAGTTTAAATAACATTGAAAGTGATGCTGTTTCCCCCAATTGGGGGGGACTGGATACAACACCATAAAATGTTTTCATGGCGGTAATAAAACCTTTTGAAAGCATTTTGAAAATATTTTCCAAAAATTATTTCTGCTGTGTGGCATGGCCCATTGCTGTGTTCAGATTTGTGCGCTGGGGGATGTTCTATAATGTGATGGTGACTTTGAAACGACCTGGTGGAAAAAATAATCGTTTGGTCACAGTGGGGGAGGGTGGCCGGCCATGGCGGGGGCATCAAACTCAGGTTTTGCCCAGGGCTCCAGTTTGCCTAGGTACGCCTCTGAGGGAAAGACCTGAGTCCTTGCGGCTTCTTGGCCCTGATCCAAGTTGAGCAACCCCATAAATATATTCATAGATTGCGGACCTCAAGAGTATAATTTCCTCGCAAAGCAGCTTTATGTAAGTTTGAAGCTCCACAGAAGGTGGATTCCCCTCTAAGAAGTGGCATTCCTATAGATACCACGTGGAATTTCTGACCATGTAAGGAGATTCTCATGTTTTAAGCCGCCCCAGAGGTGCGGGGCAATGAAGCTTTAACAGTGATTAACTGCCGTACAGCCCACTGTTAAAAAATTATCTCCATCCTATTGTATATCATTCACGCATACCTGAAAAGATTAGCGCCAGAAGGGGAGAGAGAATCCAGTCAAAGTCACATTGTATTTCCACCCCCCCTCTAAAGAAAGCAGAGCTGAATAAGAGTCCACAAATCAGACACTCAAAATAATAATCTAAGAATTTAGAAACCTGGGAGTTTCCTGTGAAAGGCAAAACCTGGCAATGAATCGTGTTTACTCTTTTAGCAAAATTATCCTGGTGGGCAGAGTAGAGCAGGCAGCTTTTATAACCCTTCGTAGACACATGAGAGTATTGACATCCTGCGAAGGGAATTAATCTCTCTTCACAAAGGCTGAACTTGACCAGAAAGAGGCATCTTCGATCAGTCCTGTTGTTTTTCCTTCCCCAAAAATTGTATTTGTGGGAAACAGAGGGGTTTATTTGCATGCGTTTTTCCTTTGCTTCCCCCCCACGCCTCATGGGGCTGAGAGAGTTCAGAAGAACTGTGACTAGCCCAAGGTCACCCAGCAGGAATGCAGGGGTGCAGAAACACATCTGGTTCCCCAGATACGCCTCTGCCACTCAGGCGGAGGAGTGGGGAATCAAACCCGGTTCGCCAGATTAGAATCCACACTGCTCTTCACCACTACACCACGCAGCAAGTAGGGTTGCCAGTCTCCAGGTGGGGCCCAGAGATCTCCCAGAATTGCAACTGATCTCCAGAGATCAGTTTCCCTGGAGGGTACGCTTTTTTGAAAGGTGGGTGGTATTCTACTCCGAGGAGGCCCCTTTCTCCCCAGCCCTCCCCCCTGAGGCTCTACCGTCAAATCTCCAGGAATTTTCCAACCCTGGGCTGGGAGCCCTACCTGACAAGCGGTCGCCAGTCTGAATGGGCAGTGCTGATCTCAGGAGACTAATAGTCTGGTTCAGTACAAGGCAACTTCATGCATCTTCCAACCTGGGCTCTTTTTGGGAAATGCGAGCGCGGAAGCGTTCTGGGAAATCATTGCTGTGATGTGCTGCTCCTTCAGTTACATTGAAAGCTGCCAGGTACAAGATTTGTGGAGCTGCGGCAGCAAAATAAAATCTCTTGGCGAGACACTGGGAAATCTGTCACGGCTTGTTAAATTGCTGCTTAGCTGTGCCAGGCCTTGTTAGGGAAACTACAGATCAAGTAATTAAGCTGCAGTGTGAATTTCTCTTTTCCTCCCACCCACAAGGAATGCATTTGTGCACAGACCCATCGAGGACAGGTGTCTTGGAGGAGGCTGCTGGTTCCAGAAAACTCCTATCAGGCATTTATGTCGTTTCCAGGAAGGGAGTTCTTGGTCGGGTCCAGTCAGTCCAGCAGAATAAAAAATGGGTAGAATGAGATGCCATAAGGCAGTGATGGCGAACCTTTTTGAGACCGAGTGCCCAAACTGCAACCCAAAACCCACTTATTTATCGCAAAGTGCCAACACGGCAATTTAACCTGAATACTGAGGTTTTAGTTAAGAAAAAATGGTTGGCTCTGAGGCATGTGCTACTCGGGAGTAAGCTTGGTGGTAGTTGGTGGCTTTGCTTTGAAGCAACCGTGCAATTCTTCGAAGGAGTGAATCATGACCCTAGGAGGGTTTACTCAGAAGCAAGCCACATTGCCAGCACATTGTCAGCTTACTCCCAGGTAAAGGATCATGCTTTAGTTCTTTGCATGAAAATCAGTGGGGTTTAACAGTGCTTAACAGGGTTACCTATACTGCTTCCCCAAAACTAGGCCTTAGGTTTAATGCTAATAATCGAGCCCAGCAGCCCAGGCCAGCCTAGATGTGTGTGTGGAGGGGGCGATTTCCCCCCACATGATGAACTCTGTGCGTGCCCACAGAGAGGGCTCTGAGTGCCACCTCTGGCACCCATGCCATAGGTTCGCCATCACTGCCATAAGGGCTCTCGTCTGCTTTAAAGAATCTTAGCTAATGATTTATTTCGGCCCAATCAATTGATTATGCAATTCATGGATTTTATTAAACCAGTGGGGCATAATGGTTAGAGTGAGGATTACAACCAGGGAGACCCCCGTGTTTATTGGTTGCCTTGAGCTAGTCCCTCCCATTCCAAGTCTACCCTCCCTTGCAGGTTGGTTGTGAGAATAAAAGGGAGGAGAGGAGAGGAAAAAGGCCGGTCTAGTGATTGCAGGTCAATTGGCTGTGATGCTTTGTGGGGACAGGGGCAGCGACAGCCGTGGTAGTGGGTGATTGGCACCTGATGGAGCAAGGGAAGGGGTGGGTGGAATCTATCACAGCGTGCAGCTCCGGTGGCTGAGATGGGAGGGGACTGGGATGGGACACCGAAACAGACCCTTCAAACCAGAACTGTCCATATTGTAAGCCTATTCATATGAGTTCTTTATGTCCCTGAGAGAGGGATCCATTGTTTGGCTGCTTAAGTGGCAGAAGGCAGGAAGTGGATGATTTAACCAAGTGTTAACTTTATTGCAGGGCCTATAAATAGGGAAGGGGCAAAGAAAGTCAGTGGGAGGCGGAACACTCTCACCGCAGTGCCATAAAATAAAGCCAAGCCGAATGTTCCTTATCTTTGTGATTGTGGCTCTGGTTACATCTTTTAATAGGCTGAAAGGGGAAGAGAACACACTTTCTGAAATATAATAAAGAGTCGCAGGAGGTGGCCCCGAGAGATTCCTGGCTTTCAGCCTGCCCCTTGTGAACTCCAGCTGAGTCTCTTGCCTTGGGCCACTTGGGCTGTGTTATAGGTATGGCTCTGGCAAGAATCCATTCTGCAGCTGCCTTTTCAGCAGAGAATGCGTCTTGGCAGCGGATGGACTGTACAAGGAGAGGCGACTACTAATTGACTTAAGAGTAACAAAGGGAAGGTGCAGATCTTTTTATTTTCTTGGGGCCTTGAATTTTACTTCCTGGCTCATAAAGGCCCAGGGAAAGGAACGACATAGGAGTTATAGCAGCATGTTTTCCAAACTGCTGCTTTAATTTCATTTCACCTAGTTAGGAAGTAAGGAGGGAAGGGCGGCATGGTACAGAAGCAAAGCAGGTTCGATCCTTGGATGGGAGGCCACCCAAGGAAGGCGTTGCAGAGAGGCAATCCCTCTCTGCTTCTCACATTCCTTAAAAGCCCCTTGAGAGCTCCCCATCAGTCAGTTGTGACTTGTTTGTTTGTTAAATTTATACCCCACCTGTATGCAAGATCTCTAGGCAGCTGCAACATTAAAACATCCCCATACGTAAAATTATCTCTTAAAACATATACAAGTTAAAATCCCAACCCTAACCCTATCCCACCAACCATCAGCATCATAGAGACTATGTCAGAAAGACTAACTGAATGGCACTTACATACATAGTTAATAAGACTGGGTTTTTATTCATGCAACGCTTACCGCGCAGCTACGTGCTTCAAAGTGGGTTTTTACCTTTTTTTGTTTTGAATGGGATTCTTCTGCTACAAAATGTCCACAGCAGAGCTGAACGGCCATTTGGCCTGCCCCAACTTCCTTGTTCTGAGTGGGAGGAAAACTGGGAGAAGGGAGGTCAATTCTCCTCGCTTTCCCTTCGCTTTTCCCTGAAAAGTCACACTTTAACCAATCTTGGAAACCATGGGGAGAGTCTGACCTGAGAGCGTGGTGAGTTCTGAAGAGGGGAAAATAAGTGTAGCAGAGAACCCAATGCAAAGGGAATGCACACTCAGCACACAGACTAAACATGTGTAATGGCACAGTGGCTCAATTAGTGCATAGTGATATGTTTTGTCATCGCATACGTAAGTCTTAGGATCCCATGTTTTTTTCTGTTTGGGGTGCAGGGGCTTGGATTCCTTTTCTAATGCCATCCTTTGTAGCAAACCAATTTGCCCTTACTTCAGAACCAGTAAAAAATGGTTTCTGTTGCCCTTCAAACCAGAGTTGGAAACTGCAGGGTCTGGTTTGGAGGAGATGGCACAAACCCATTCAGGTGTACCCTGAAGACGCGCAGGGAAGGGACGGAGTGCGCACGCAAACTGCCAAACAGAGATTGCCTTGAATTTTGCGGAGCCATGAATCGGCAGGTTCTGAAGAGTAGCCTGCAGGGGATTTGGCCTCTTCTGCTTTCTGTTCCCCAGAGCCACCTTGGCTGGGTTGAGCTTTCCCTGCCCTTGAGATTTAGTCCCAGATTTAGAGCAAACGTACAACTTTCCAGCTTGCCAAAATATTTTCTGTGCCTCCTGCCAAAACCTGCTCCGCCTGACCCTCGTGCAACCTTCCTCAGAGTCATCAGCTACAGTGACACTTGAGTGGAAAATCAAAATGACCCAGCACCTTTATAATCCTGTTAGGAGGAACAGTTCATCCCTGTCCTCCATTTGCTGACCCCAGTCGGTTTTTTCTCATGCCCTCTTGAAGTGTGGCTGGTTCCAAACCTTTAGAGGTTGACTTGGCATTAATCGTCTGTCTCTGTTCTCGAGCCCAAAAGGTCCTGTGCTTCCCTTTAATTCTCTGTCCTTTGGGATGCAGGAACAAAAAAGTCAGTGCTTTTAGGCCTGTGCACTTTTTTTTTTTGGTAATAAATGTTTTATTGTTTAAAATGCAAAAAGAGACATAGACAAACAATAAAAATAAACACACTAAGAACATAATAGGGCAGGGGTCGGCAATTATTTTTTCCATGGGGCCGCATAAGAAACAGAAAATATTGTGGAGGGCCGGGCCAAAAGGCAGGGGGGCGAGGCGCTTTTGAAAGCCCCACAGAAGCCGGCAGCCAAGGCAACCGGCTTCTGCAGGGCTTTCAAAGGCGCCTCGCTCCCCAGCACGGCAGGGGGCCCAGTCAGGGTCATCCGGGGGGGCGTATGTGGCCCACGGGCCTTATAATGCCCAGGTCTGTAATAGGGTATGAACAAGCATGCCCTTGTCGTACATTAAATTGGCAAGCAAATCTAGTGCTATAATACTGTATATCTCATTCCTACATAGTACATATAGTATATTCGAACCCCGAAGGGTCATCCTTTCGTTTCTTGAACATTTCTTAACTTATTATAAGTGCACTGTGCACTTTTCATGCTGTTAAAAAGTTATTTGCCCCCCTCCAAAGTGCAATTACTCAGAAATAGGCATAACTCTGTTTAATGCAGCTTTCTTCCTAGTCAGTGTACTCTGGGTTGTCACATATATGATGCAATTGTGTGCAAGCAGCGTATGGGGGAGAGGCACACTTGCCAGCCGCAGCCTGCCTCACACTTATATGTTTTAAGCTGAGCAGCACATGTACAGATAGTGTATGTAGGGATGCTTTCATTAGGATAAGGAATGCTTTGAAAAACTGTGTTTCCAGACACATGGGTGGAGCCAACACATGCCTAGTTGGTAGGCTCTGTACCAAACTCAAACTGAACATGTGGAGGGGCTCTAGTGCTCAAAATCCCCCTCTCCCTCAATGCCTGCTGCCCATATTTATGTCATGTATACGGGTCTGATATCATATTTCTTTCTGTTGCTTTTCCCTCCCATTATTTTTTCCCAAAAAAACTCATTGCTGTACTCATTTTACAGACAGGCATACTGAGGCTAGTACCTACACTGTTTTTACTTGGGAATGTCTTATTGGTTTTAAATTAAACTGGTCCCCACTGAGGTATGCTTGTGTCTGGTTCTCAGAGGCGGAGCGAGGGGAAACTGCCTGGGGCGCATGCACGTGCCTTGCTGCAGCACCACCCCGGAACACCCCTGTCACATCCCCTCCATGGCCTGACCACACCTCCACCGTGACTCTGCCCGGGGCATCAGCCCCCCCTTCCCCACCCCATTGGCGCTACGCCACTGCTGGTTCTGTACCATTTCAGATTCAGGGGGAGTTCACGTGATAGAATGTTACTCAGCCTCCCTGCACAGAACATAAGAACATAAGAACTAGCCTGCTGGATCAGACCAAAGTCCATCTAGTCCAGCACTCTGCTACTCGCAGTGGCCCACCAGGTGCCTTTGGGAGCTCACGTGCAGGAGGTGAAAGCAATGGTCTTCTGCGGCTGTTGCTCCCGAGCACCTGGTCTGTTAAGGCCTTTGCAATCTCAGATCAAGGAGGATCAAGATTGGTAGCCATAGATCGACTTCTGCTCCATAAATCTGTCCAGAGAAAGCAAGCTGCACATGGAGAAGACTGCCACTGCGGGATCCTCTTCTCCCTGACACTTTAGTTTGCTGTGTGCAGGAAACTTTTATTATGCATAGGAAAGCATGTAGTCCTCTGCAAGATAAAATGATAATGTCCAGAAATGGATTTGCTTTCTCAGTTTGAAGTAGGGGTGGTCTTTTGCACGGAGGTTTCTCCACAGTTGTAATGCAACTTTCCCCCTTCCCAGCTACCTCGCTGTATTGACGTCCTTTAGTCATCATTCTGTGATTTCTTCATTGTTCCTGTGTGCTTTTGCAAAATCAGGCCAAAGGTGGTTTGAGAAAGCACGGAGAAAGGATAGGGAAACCATAGCAGGGCAGAAGCTGCAGAGCGATAGCATGAGGGAGTTCAGGCAAAATCCATTGCAGTTTGGCATCCAAACTGGGGGAGAATCTTCCCATAGGAGACCCCCATAGGCACCTGGTTCAGGAAAACACACTCTCAAGCACACGAGCAAGCAAGATTCTGCATGCAGCTCCTCATATCTTCTTTCCACTTGGCGCATTCTTTCATATCTCCAAATTCCTGCTTATACTAAAGCAAAAAGAACCTGGTGTTAAATGAAGGGCAGATGGGGGAAGACAATGGCAAACCACCCTATAAACATGGTCTGCCTAGTAAATGTCGGGATGCGATGTCACCCCATGGGTTGATAGTGACTCAGTGTTTATATTTTTTAATTGTTTGTTTGTTTTAGCATTTTTATCCTGCCCAATTCCCCACAGGCCTCAGGGCGGCGTACAACCAAAAAATCAATGCGTCAAACAATAAAACACAAAACAGTTAATTAAATATACCACCTAGCTCCCAAATCACAGATCCCACAACTGCCACAGCTACAAAAACTGAAGTACAATGAACTAACATAGTGTTTGCTCCACCTACAGTATAACCCTCCTCAAACAGTCCTCAAACGGGCCCACAATGGGCGGTGCCCTTCATCTGCGGCTGCTGGTGGACCTCCTGTGGTAGCTGCCAGACCCCACCCCCTTTACCCATTGAGTGAAAATCTCTCATGCAACCAACGTATTCGCTCACTGACTGTGCAGCTCTAAACAGAGTTTCTTACACCTGTTGTTGTTCCCTACATGATTGCCCCGGCTGGGCTGCCAGAGACCAGCTGCAAATTGATGGCACTTAAGTACCTATGGTAGTAGATTTCCTGGATTCTTATCTGTGTCAAGGTAAAAAGCTGCCTGGCAGATTCACCTACAAAATACTATTCTGCATTTTTTCCCCTAGCTTTGTTGTTGCAACTCACCCATTTCTGCCATCTCAAGAGCATAAAGAAAAACAATACAACCTCTAATGCATGGGGCAAGGATCACTTGAACGTGAGTGGCTGCTTCGCAAACCTGGACCTGGGATAAGCTAGAACAAGGCCAGGAGCCCTGAGTCGTGATGCAAGGCTAGTCCAAATGTCTGGGATTGGGAGCTGCAAGATCAAAGCACGCTGCAGTGTTCTTATCTTACAGCTGCCAGATTTGCCTTGACAAGTATACCAGTTGGAAGTTGCAGGCTTGATTGCCGCTGCTTGCAAAAACCAAACAAACATACAAACAAAAACCACCCTGGAAGATCAATCTCCCCAAATATTTTGGCTTGTGTTTATCTGGAGCAGTTAAAAATATTTGCTTTTTAAACCATTGTTGCCGGATGCATGTTGAATACAGTAAAAATAAGGTGCTTTTTTCATTGAGCTTATAAATTACTGCACTAAGGAAAAGTTAAGCAATTTAAAAAATGGTGTGTGCATGTCCAAGTGCTGAACTTACTTATGTTTCTCTGGTCCTTGATGCCTCAATTTAGATAGTAGTGTTCTCAAGGCAGGGAAATGCTTTTTTAAAAAGTCACCTTGTGAATGGGATGTGTAGTGAATGAGGGCTGTTAATGTTCTCCAGACCATTGATGAGCTACCAGCTCCTGCCGCAGCTCACTATGAGGGAGCAATCTTTTGTAGGCATCAGCTTTTATAGCCTTTACCTGGATGGCCCAGGCTAGCCTGATTTGTCATATCTTGGAAGCTAAGCAGGGTCAACTGTGGTTAGTACTTGGATGGGAGACCACCAAGGAAGTCGAGGGAGGCTTCACAGAAGCAAGAATTGGCAAACCACCTTGTCTCATCTCTTGCCTTGAAACCCTCTTGGGGTTTTCCCTATATGTTGGCTGTGACTTGATAGCGCTTTCTACCACCACCATCCTACAGCTTAAGCCAAATCTTCAACCTTTTTCTAGTGGGAAAGGCTACTGAAGAAGAAGAAGAAAAGTTTGGATTTATATCCCCCCTTTCTCTCCTGTAGAAGACTCAAAGGGGCTTACAATCTCCTTACCCTTCCCCCCTCACAACAAACGCCCTGTGAGGTGGGTGGGACTGAGAGAGCTCCGAAAAGCTGTGACTAGCCCAAGGTCACCCAGCTGGCGTGTGTGGGAGTGCACAGGCTAATCTGAATTCCCCAGATAAGCCTCCACAGTTCAGGCAGCAGAATGGGGAATCAAACCCGGTTCCTCCAGATTAGAATGCACCTGCTCTTAACCACTATGCCACTGCTGAAGAGAGATCCCTTGAACTGGAGGAAGGCTTCAGACCGGGCTGAGTGCAGTAGTAGGATCCAAGGCACAATCCGTTTTTGTTTATTTATGATATAATAAAACCCAAATTGTAGAATTTAGAATGCTGGGGGGTGTTCCTTTCACGTATAGGGAACCATACCTGTGACTTTGGGCCAGTTCCATGAGGCTCTCTGACGCTTTCCTGATTGTATCTCAGATCATTTGTATTGCACAGAGGACAGGGCCCCTGTCTCACCATTCATGTTGCTTGCAACTGGAGCGTCGATCTACTCATTCCAAACTCACAAAGCTGCCTTCTCCTGAATCACGTCGTTGGTCTATCAAAGTCAGTACAGTTTACTCTGACTGGCAGCGGCTCTCCAGGGTCTCATGCTGAGGTCTTTGACTAATGAACTTTGTAAGTGGAGACACCAGAGACGGAAGATGGGACTTTCTGCAAGCCAAGCAGACGCCCTGGCACTGAGCGCCCTTCTGTTTCCTGGATAACATGAGGACTTTGCATCACAAGGGTGGTGGAAGTTTTGTGCCTCCCAGGTGCACTCTGGCACTTTTCTGTTTATGACCACAACCAGAGGTGGGATCCAGCAGGTTCTCACAGGTTCCCGAGAGTAGGTTACTAATTATTTGTGTGTGCCGAGAGGGGGTCGCTAATTGGTGATTTTTGCCACGTGATTTCTGCCTTAGTTACGCTCCTCCTCTCAGCAGTAGCGCGCAGAACTTGAAGCAGTCTAGCAGGAGGAGCACCGGCGTGCGTGGCAGCCTACGCCTGCGTGCATTTGTTTCCCGCCCAAGAACCAGCGCAGTGGCTGCGTCCTTGCCACAGCCCCGCCCAGGAATGCCCCGTCCCCGGAATGCCCAGCTGCACCCTCGTTGTGCCACGCCCAGCCCCATTGGTGCTACGCCACAGTTTGAATCCCACCACCATGGGAACCTGTTACTAAAATTTTTGGATCCCACCAATGACCACGACTCACAAGAAGTGGCTAAAGCCTCCCCTCTCCGTGTTTTCACATCTTCAAACTGCCCCTCGGAGTCACTATTGGCTCCATTTTGAACTTGCATGTAGTCACATAAGTGACGGGACTGCCCTTCCTTTGGATTCTGCTGCTGTTTTCAACCAAGAGGGCAGAGCCTCCGTTCTTTGGCCTCTCGCAGTGGCCCGCTCTCCAAAAAAGCGTGATTCTTCTGCGTCCTGCCAAATGAACTGAGAACTGAAGTTCTATTTTAAGGGCTGAAAACTGTACAGAATCACTCCCCGGGGTCTCGAGGGCACAGAAAGAGCTTCCATGAAGACAGATGAAGAACTGGCATCTTGACAACAGTGGTGGCAGAGTGTCTGTCAAATACGCCAGAAATCTACTACATTGCCATCTTAAACAGAGTTAAAAACACTTCCAAACCCATTGAAATCAGTGGGCATAGAAGTGTTAACTCTGTTTAGGATTGCTCCATTGTTTGCGTTTGTTCCTCTTTTCCTCCTGTTGTCTCTCTCACATCCCTCCATGAATAATTCTGCCCTCTCCGTCTTGAAAACAACTTGCAGGTTAGAATTTGCCACCTGCAACTATCAGTGGACATTTATCATACATTTATCAAGATGGAAGCCAAGACACAGAAATTGCTTCACAATATATGTCTTGTGCTCTTAGATTGCTCAGCCCATTCTGTGGCTTTTGCAAACAGATGCAATGACAGTGGAAAGAGTTTGCTGTTGATGCTCTTATGTCTGGCAACTTAATTGTTCTGTCTGTGAAGCTACCTGAGCGGCCGAAACTTTTCATGTGCAAGCAAAGACTGTACTTAAAATGCCTGGTCAAACCAGAGATGACGTGGGAGATCATTTTTTTTTTTAAAGATGGGCAGTCGTATGTGGGTGCTTTGAAGATCTGACAAGGTTACTGCTAGGAAAAAAATATGAATTGTGTTTGAATGTCAATTGCATGCATGTATATTTGCAATATAGGGGTAGTTTTGAAGTGGGGAAATGTTGGTTTAAATCTAGGGTTACCAAGCCATGTTGGCAGGTGGTGGGAATAAGGAGGTTGGGTGTGTGCAGAGGTGGGATCCAGCAGGTTCTCACAGTTTCCCGAGAGTAGGTTACTATTTGTGTGTGCCGTGAGGGGGTTACTAGTTGGTGATTTTGCCACGTGATTTTTGCCTTAGTTACGCCCCTCCTCTCAGCAGTAGCGCGCAGAACTTAAAGCAGTCTAGCAGGAGGTGCACCGGCGTGCGTGGCAGCCTGCACCTGCGTGCATTCGTTTCCCGCCCAAGGACCGGCGCAGCAGCTGCATCCTTGCCACAGCCCCGCCCAGGAATGCTCCGCCCCTGGAATGCCCGGTCACGCCCCCGTCGTGCCCCGCCCAGCCCCATTGGCGCTATGCCACAGTTTGAATCCCACCACCATGGGAACCTGTTACTAAAATTTTTGGATCCCACCACTGGGTGTGTGCTAGCATCACATGTGACGTTACAGCAATTCTGGAGGGAAATGAAGTAATGTATCATTGCTGTAGAAATTGCTGGAAACTCTGTAGTAAAACCATAGAGTTTCTGGCCATTCTTAGAGCAGTGTGATGTCATTTCTGGATTTTTGCTGGAAATGGCAGTCAGGGATGCCAGTAGGAGTCTCCTGCCACAGGAGGAGATCTGACATCATAAGGCTGCCAACTCCATGTTGGGAAATCCCTGGGGAATTGGGGTTGAAACCTGAGTAAAGAGGAGTTTGAGGAGGAGAGGGAGTTTAGTAACATATAATACCATAACAACCACTCTGAAGAGCCGTTTTCTCCATAGGAAATGTAGTCTACAGATGTGTTGCAATTCTGGGAGATCTCCAGGCTGCACCTGGCAGTTGGCAACCCTAGTTCCAGCGCTCCCCCATGGAGATCATGTTTCTGGCCTCCTTCACGGAGTTTGTCAAAAGGTTTCCTGCAACGTGACCTTATTTGCATGCTCAAACTAGTGGTCTGATGTGCTAGTTATCAGCATTGCAACCTTGATTAATGTAATTGTATAATACTTACGTAATAATGCATTAAGGGCAATATTGCTAAACAGCACAGCCACTTGGAGATCCAGCCTTGCATCAAAGCGGCCAAATAATAACCTCTGAAAGAACTCGTAATATGGAATAAATGTGGCTTTTTAATTAAGGGCTCTTAGCTTTGGTCTCTGCAGTCTGTTTTCCGGTTCCTTTTGATAAAGCCTGAAAAAGCTGGGATTATCAGTGGCATTCAAAGCATTGGTTCTCCAACCATGAATCCTCATGCCAGGACACTGTCAGTCCCATTGGAAGTGTTCATCCATGCATTCAGAGAAGGAGCAGAGCTATCTAGGACACGGGTGTCCAACTTTGGTGCCCCAGATGTTCATGGACTACAATTCTCATCAGTCCCTGCCAGCATGGCCAGTTGGAATCATAGTCCATGAACATCTGGGCTGCCAGAGTTGGACACCCCAATCTAGGATGTCCCCTCTCTTGTGTTGCCCAGAAATGTGACCTACCTGTTTGTTGCGAAATTTCCACTCGCCCACCTGCCGTTCATCTCGAGAGGGGCATGCTTCCTCTCATTAGGTCATCAG
The DNA here is from genome assembly GCF_021028975.2 of Sphaerodactylus townsendi. Lineage (NCBI taxonomy): Eukaryota > Metazoa > Chordata > Lepidosauria > Squamata > Sphaerodactylidae > Sphaerodactylus > Sphaerodactylus townsendi. The sequence continues at coordinate 70,228,916 of NC_059435.1, forward strand.
CAAGCAGCCTCGCTGAAGACCTCAGAGACATGATTCAAAATAGTTGCGTGATGTCATAATGGGAATGCGCTCTGGCCAATTGGTGCCAAGGATTGTCTGCTCTGGAGTGGTTTCCTTTTACAGACTTTGAAGAAGGGGACCTCACGCTGGACTGCACGTGGCACTTGCTCTCCAGAGATCCCGTGCCTGCTCTGCCGATTCAGCCTTTTATTTAAGAAGAGGGAACGGCTGATCCGCCCAGTCACAACCCAGCTGGTCTGCTAGTGGAATTCTGCATCAGCTTCTAAAGCGTCATTTCTTTTCTTTTTCCTTTTTTTTTTTGAACTCCTTACGGATATAAAAGCAGCAGTCGAGAGCTGGATGGAGTGTTCAGCCGTTCCTAATTTCCACAGATGTTGGCACATTAGCGCGTGGCTGTGCACTGGGAATACAGAATTTGCAAGCGGCTCCCACTAAAACTTTCTGCCGTTAAGGGTGATTTCTTTCAGTTCCAGCATCTGAACTGGAGATAATTTAAGATTTTAGACGCACACCTGCTGTCCTGTTTTGGGTTTTTATTTTTGTTTTTGTTTCTTGCCACCACAACGTGGTGACAAATATAGTTGACGTGTTTTCCCCGGGCCCCTCTGCCCCTCTTGTGGATCATATTTGCTCCCGGATACGGGGGCATGACTGACGGCTTTCGGAGCCTGCGCCCATGAAGCGGTTTGGAAGTCTTCGTGGAAGCAAGAAGCGAAAGGACCAAGGCAGGAGCTCTGAGAGGCGCAAATCTGAACCTCATGGCCTTTTAGGTAGGCGAAACCTGGGGTGGATCCACTGTTGGGTAGCAGGTGCCGGGCACGATGGATTCCTAGAATTCCTGTGGTTTTCTGTTGCTCCTGCCCTTTGTGAAACTGTTCAGTGTGGGCGCAAAGGCAGACTTGTCCCCCAACAAAATAAAACTAAAATGGTCTTCTGCCCGTTTTAAAAATAAATTCTGAGAAGATAATTCCTGTCCTCCTCCCAATTTTTTTGCAGTATTTATTATATGAGCATTGAAGAATGTTCTCCCAATTTAGCAGCATGGAAAAGTATGTGTGCGGGTGGGGCAAGAGACCTGGAAATGTCGTATTAGTGTCAAATTAAAAAGTCCTTTTTAATTCTTGGAAAACCAGAACAATTTTAATTTGTTGGAAGTCACAACAATCTGGTTGTTGTGGTTTTTCTGAGCTGTGTGACCGTGGTCTGGTAGATCTTGTTCTTAACCTTTCACTTGCATCTGTGGCTGGCATCTTCAGAGGTGTATCACAGAAAGAAGTGTGCTACACACTGTGTCTAGAGAAGTAACAGGCTTCTCTCTGTGATACACCTCTGAAGATGCCAGCCACAGATGCAGGTGAAACGTTAGGAACAAGATCCACCAGACCACGGCCACACAGCCCGGAAAACCCACATCAACCAGTTGTGAAAGCCTTTGACAGTACATCACAATAACCTCTTTAAACCATGGCTGTAAGAGAAACCCAAGGTCTGGTCAAGTGCTTAGTTATTCTCTGACTAAGGGAAGCCTCGTCCCACTTTGTTCTTATCAGTGCTGTTTTATAGGACTTCTTAATTGCAGATTCCCTGATGCCTGTAGATATAAGCAAGCTACTACAGCAGTGGTGGCGAACCTATGGCACAGGTGCCAGAGGTGGCACTCAGAGCCCTCTCTGTGGGCACGCGCAAACAGAGTTCGTCATGTGGAGGAGAATCACCCCCCACATCTAGGCTGGCCTGGGCCGCTGGGCTCGATTATTAGCATTAAACCTAAGACCTAGTTTCGGGGAAGCAGTGTAGGTAACCCTGTTAAGCGCTGTTAAACCCCACTGATTTTCATGTGAAGAACTAAAGCACGATCTTTACCTGGGAGTGAGCTCGGTTGCTGGCAGTGGGGCTTGCTTCTGAGTAAACCCTCCTGGGATCGTGATTCACCCGTTCGAAGTTGCTTCAAAGCAAAGCTAACAACTACCACCAAGCTTACTCCTGAGTAATGCACGCCTCAGAGCCAACCGTTTTTTCTAAACTAAAACCTCAGTATTCGGGTTAAATTGCCGTGTTGGCACTTTGTGATAAATAAGTGGGTTTTGGGTTGCAATTTGGGCACTTAGTCTCGAAAAGGTTCGCCATCACTGTACTACAGGGATGGTAACAACATAGACAAAGGAGCGCTGTTAGTACTTTTCACAATGCTTATTGCTAGCCGAAGTCTTCCTGAAATGCCCTGCTCTGCTTCAGCATGCACTGTTGCACTCACGTGCCTGGTCAGCCGCAACTACTTGGTGGCACTGCCTAAATGAGCTATGCCCGCGTGATGCCTTGCTTTTTAAAATGTAACTCTTTTATTTTAAACATTTTCACATACCCTGTCATGCCCTCTCTGTTAGATGGTTTCCCTTAGTAGAAAGGTGGAGAATAAATGCTGCGAATAAGTATTCATCTCTTCCCTTTCCTGTATTTCTGATCACTGGGTGTATCTGTACCCACAGGCATGTTTAGCAAAATGCTCAGCTGTGCCCCAGGTCTGTTGGACTGCTGCCAAGCGGAATCAGATTCCCCAGTTCCTGTGCAATAGGAACAGCTTTTTCATCACTGTGCCTTGGGAGGGTGGGTAGATTTTGAGTGAAAAGCATGGCTTTATCCAGAAGAAGAGGAAGAGGAGGAGGAGGAGGAGGAGGAGGAGGAGGAGGAGGAGTAGTAGTTTGGATTTATATCCCCCCTTTCTCTCCTGCAGGAGACTCAAAGGGGCTGACAATCTCCTTGCCCTTCCCCCCCTCATAACAAACACCCTGTTTGGTAGGTGGGGCTGAGAGAGCTCCGAGAAGCTGTGACTAGCCCAAGGTCACCCAGCAGGCGTGTGTGGGAGTGTACAGGCTAATCTGAATTCCCCAGATAAGCCTCCACAGCTCAGGCGGCAGAGCTGGGAATCAAACCCGGTTCCTCCGGATTAGATACACGAGCTCTTAACCTCCTACTCCACTGCTGCTCCTTGAAGTGAAGTGGAACACAACCGTGCTGATTCCCTCTGAGGAGCACGGAGCAGCCTGATATGATTTCCACCTGATGGGCAGCCCGAAGCTATAATTCCAGAAGGGGTGGAAATGTCCCGCCAGAATCCCCTGCTGATTGGGCTTGTGCATGAGTCTTCTGTCAAGCGTTCACGTCAGAGAGCTGCCCACTGACGTTCTGGCCCTGGGCTCTTCAAATCCCCTAGTGCCGTGGTGGCGAACCTTTGGCACTCCAGATGTTATGGACTACAATTCCCATCAGCCCCTGCCAGTTGGCCATGCTGGCAGGGGCTGATGGGAATTGTAGTCCATAACATCTGGAGTGCCAAAGATTCGCTATCACTGCCCTAGCGTGTTGGCTGAAGAGGCTTCGACAGGGGAGTCTTGGATGTGTTCTTGGGTAGGCGATCAGTTTACAGCAGCCCGGTGGCCAAGGCTGTTAAGCTTCTCCTTTGACCAGGAGAGTGAACTGAGAACACGAACTGGGATGTTCCAAATACTCTCTCACGGACGCCCGCCACAGGGAAGGAGGGCTGCGGCTGTCTTTCATTCAGGCAATCTCTCAGATCCTCATTGAGTAATTCCTGAAAGACTTCTGCTAAATCCCAGGGGTTTTCCGGAGCGCAGTTTTAAAAAGCACCGCTTTCTGTCGTAGTGGGACCCTTGCTGTATATCAGAAAACCCCAGGAGGACAAGTAGGCGATCTGTGTGTAAATTCTCCTAACTCTCTGTGTGCAGGCATTACACTCCCGTTGCATCTAATGGTACCGTTTTCTGTGTACAAAAATACTTAACATGGGAAATGGAGTGCAAACACATGCAGCCCATTTCTTGTGTTGGTGCAAATTCTGAAGAGTGTGTGCCGTCTCACCAGCACCCAAGAATGTTGCAGCTCCTGACACTCCTGCTGCGTAGCTATGCTAGTGGCATAAATTAGCAAGGGTGTTGGCAGTGTGTTTATGAGGGGCAATCTCTGCCAAGTGACATCTCACTTACCTGGGAGATCTGAACTTTGATTTTGAAGGATACATTTTGAAAAATTGGAAAACTAAGGGATGCGGATTGCTCTCTTGGAAGCACAGCTGGTCTTTGCACACACTTTATTCTCGTGCTAAAGTGATGCAAGAATCAGTTGGCAGGTGGGCTGGATCTAGGTTTGGCACATACTTGAGAGGGGGAGCAAAGTTTAGGGTTAAACCACTGGGTGTTTAGCCTGATTCCTCAGCAGGAGGTACAAGGAGGCTCAGTATATTCTCAGATGCACTTTCCTGCACTTGAGGAGTAGTAGTAGGGTTAGGGTTAGGGTTAGGTTGGGCTGAGAGAGTTCTGAGAGAACTGTGACAGGCCCATGTCACCCAGCAGGCTTCATGTGTAGGAATGGGGAAACAAACATGGTTCACCAGATTAAAGTCTGCTGCTCATGTGGAAGAGTAGCGAATCAAAGTTGGTTCTCCAGACTAGAGTCCACCTCTCTTAACCACTGTAGCACGCTAGCTCTCTCCCTGGCACTTAAAAACAAACACATACTCAGAAAAGGCACTATTCAGAGTCCTTCCACACTGATTTTTCCTGCCAGAAACCCCCTGTATGTTTTAGAAGTTTCTAAAGTTTTAGAAGTTTCTGGGGATGGGACACTGCACTGGAGAGCCTGTTCAGGTTGCGTGGACTGCCAGCCTAGATAGACTGGCTGAGCTTTTACTGTCACCCCACAAGAAAAACTGAATACCTGCCAGCATGATTTACTTTGCAAGGGAAGCTTTTTCGCTGGCAGTCAGGCTTCGAACACACAAGAACACATGTTGCTGCCATGTAATGAATTGACCGCCTGGGTCCATCAAAGCTAGAATTGTTTACTCAGGAGGTCTTCAAAGTGTCAGGAGGCTTTCATATTACCTACTACCGGCTCCTTTTAATAGGGGAGTTGAACCTGGGACATTCTGTTTGCCACGCAGATGCTCTTCAAGCCAACATGATCCCTGCACTTTAAAGAACACCATCTGTTCGGGGGTGGGGGGAGGTGGTGGTGGTTTGGATTTATACACCACCTTTCTGTCCTGTAAGGAGACTCAAGGTGGTTTACAAGCTCCTTTCCCTTCCTCTCCCCACAACAGACACCTTGTGGGGCAGGTGGGGCTGAGACAGTTCGGAAGGAACTGTGACTAGCCCAAGGTCACCCAGCAGGAATGTAGGAGTGTGGAAACACATCTGGTTCACTGGATAAGCCTCTGCCACTCATCAAACCTGGTTCTCCAGATTAGAATCCACCTGCTCTTAACCGCTACACCACACTGGGTTGAGTAGGAGTTTTGCTCTGGTGAACTTATGATCAAGTTTGTCCTGGAAGGTCTTTGTTCTGAACAAGGCAGCTAGAAGAACATCTGGAGAAACCTGTATTTTGGCTCTCATTTTCATATTCGTAAGCTGATCCTGAAACTAATCCAGCAATGGGAATGGTTATGTTCCCACAGTCCTTTCAGACTGTGGTAGCTCTAGTTTTTTGTTTTTGTTTTTGTTTTGCTTTCTTCTGTTCTACCATGTGTGTTCATAAAAATGGTCATGAAAAGCCCGACTGCTGTCACTGGGAATCTGCTGAGTTCACCCCAGATTGGCTAGCTATGCTTGACTCTTGACTACTGCACTCACCCTTTGTGCATTCACTGAATTTGGGATTTAGCCAATTGCCCACTCCAGTTTCAGCAGAGGTTATCTACAAAGCATGCCAAGTGAAACTGAGAAAGCAGATAAGGCAGGAGCAGTGGTTAGAGTCAGAGATTCATATCACTGGGTAGTTCTTTTCTGTTCCCCATTGCTTAGCAGGATTTAACAGGAACTATGCAAAATAAACAAATCTATGCAGGCTTCCATAGATGCTGCTTCTCTCTCCCTGAATGTTTGAAAAGCAGCGAGGGGGGTACTCCTCTGCTCTGGGCTACTGGCATTGCAGCAGCCTCTGCAAGCCCACCCTTCTCCATCCGCCTGTCAAGATACACAGGATTTGCACGGTTTCCTGCTTACTGGCCCAATGCTCTGGACAATGTTGGCAGTCCTACTGGGGCTGCAGTATTTGTTGAGGCAGCTGCTGGAATCCTAGATGCACCATGGCTGATGAGTTGGTCCTCATTGTCCTCTCACTGGCGAGATTGCAGGGAGGAGTGAGTGCTGGGCAGGTGCCACCATGAGTTATTTTGAAGGAGGTATAGGACAGAAAATGTAGCCGGCGTGCCTTTCCCCCAGCTAGAGTGCTTGCAGTTGATTATGGCATCAGGGTCACTTTCCTCCCAGTGTTTCCATTCCATAACAATCCTCCGCTGTCTCTGATGCAGCAACTGACATTCGGCTCAGCCCAGCTTGGAACCGCTTCAAATGACCTGGTCAGAGAGAGATTCCTCAGCTGCCACCGTTTGTGCGAAAGGGTCGCCAAGACTTCAGTGGGCTTCAGTTTTCAGAGTGAGAATGTTACACTCGCCTACCATCACAGGGCTGCAAGTAGGGCTGGAATGACCAGATGCGAGGTCTGGAATAGTTACGGAGAAGAGGGGCTTTATGCCAACACCTTTTTGAATTGTGACGCCCAGAACTGTACACAAAGCAGCTCCTTTCTAGGCTGACATGCAGACTGCCGTGCGGAGTTCATGTGACTACATACGCCTTCATCCAAAACAATTGTTGCCATAGAAAACTGGTAAATCTGGGAGAAGATGGGACTAGAACTCTTCCTAGGTGCAGGGAATTTTTTTTTTACTGGTGCTATCAAGTCACTTCCAACTCATGGAGCCCCTGTGAATCAGTGTCCGTTAACAGCCTTGGCTCAGCACTCGCACATCGAGGGCCGTGTTGTATAAAGGAACATTCATTCAAATGAGCCTCAACCTGTGATATGGTTGTCAGGGTCAGACTTGTCTGGGCACGTCGGCCCTAACCAGGAAGTCAGAACGCTGAAAGTTGGAGAAGCAAGCACAAGCTGTTCGGCACCACTTCCAAGGGTCCCTCCGCTTGGAGGGCAGGAAGAGGGTTCACCAGAGAGCTGCTCGGTGTCAAGTGGTGGAACAGGGAAAGTGGCAAGTACGAAGAAGCCCTGGCCTGTAAGAGATGCAGAGGAGATAGGAAGGAGGAAGACCAGAATAAGGGGACAAGATGGAGGTCAGAAAAGAAGGTGGGGAGGGGTCATCCTTTCATTTCATTTCATTTCACATTTAATTTATATCCTGCCCTCCCCCGGAGGACTCAGGGTGGCAAACAACAGTAGTGAACAAACAATAATTATGTAGCTGTCCTTTTAAACATTTTAAACATTTTAATTTTGATTTCGTGTTTTTGTATGTATTTTACCTCTTGTTTTAATTGTTTTCATGAAGTGTTTTGTGCTGGTTATTAAGGTGCGGCATTATTGCGGCTGTTTTAATTTGTTTTATTATTTATTTATTTATTTATTTATTTATTTATTTATTTATGGGATTTCTATACCGCCCAATCCCCAAAAGGCTCTGCCAGTGGCCCCCAAGAGAGCGGAAAGGCAGGGTATTAATTCTGGTCAAATGAATCAGTAAGCTCGGGTGCCTTCATGGTCCCTTCTCTGACCTGGAAAAGGAGTCCCACGCACAAACCCACTCTGCGGGGAGTCAGAGCGGGTGGCAAGGCCTGGTGGAAGTTCATAGTGGCTGGACTGTAGGGCGAGGATCTGGAGGACTCGGGTTCTAATCCCCAACCTGCCTCCTCGCTGGATTCGACCAGTCACACTTTCTCAGTCGAGCCTGCTTTGCAGGGTGGTTGTGAGGATGAAATGGGTGGGCAGAGAACCACCTATGCTGCCCTGAGGTCCGTGGAGAAAGAATGGGGCAAAAAGGTATTACATCAATCCTTAATTTTTCTAGAGGAAGGAAAAGGGGGAAACAAGTAGGCAATGAGTGACGACAGCAGCACTCTGTAAACCAGGAGTCCCCAATATGGTGCCCGTTGGTGCCAGGGCATCTGCTGACTGACACCTTTTCTGGTGCCCTCACCAGTGTTTTTGGGAAGTGGGTTGGGCCAAGTAGGGCTTTCCCCCCGCAAGGCAATTTGCTTGGCTGTGCAGCTTTTCATAAAATGTTATTTTGGCAGCCACTGCCACCACAACACCACTGTGTTGCTGAAGAGCTGTGCCAATCATGTTGTGGCCAGATCTGCCTCCTGGGCAGCCGTTTTGCTGCCGTGCACACTGCATCATATTGGGATTCCGGATGTGCCCACTGGCTCAAAAAGGTTGGGGACCCCTGCTGTAAAGCAAAGGGATTTTGCAACTGGAGTTAGTAGCTCCTGTACGAATGGATCGTGGTGGGTTTAATGTAGGCGTACCAACATCCGGGTGGGGAGATTGGAGATCTCCTGGAATTGCAGCTGTTCCCCAAACTACAGAGATCAGTTCCCCTAGATCAGTGGTGGCGAACCTATGGCACAGGTGCCAGAGGTGGCACTCAGAGCCCTCTCTGTGGGCACGCACAAACAGAGTGCCCCCCCCATCTAGGCTGGCCTGGGCTGCTGGGCTCGATTATTAGCATTAAATCTAAGACCCAGTTTTGGGGAAGCAGTATAGGTAATCCTGTTAAGCGCTGTTAAACCCCACTGATTTTCATGCGAAGAACTAAAGCATGATCCTTTACCTGGGAGTAAGCTCAATTGCTGGCAATGGGGCTTGCTTCTGAGAAAACCCTCCTAGGGTCGTGATTCACCCATTGGAAGAGTTGCAAGGTTGCTTCAAAGCAAAGCCACTGACTACCACCAAGCCTACTCCTGAGTAACACATGCCTCGGAGCCCACCGTTTTTTCTAAACTAAAAGCTCAGTATTCAGGTTAAATTGCCGTGTTGGCACTTTGCGATGAATAAGTGGGTTTTGGGTTGCAATTTGGGCACTCGGTCTCGAAAAGGTTCGCCATCACTGCCCTAGATGAAAAAGCTTTGTTGGATGGACTCCCACCACACTCCGCCCTCTCCTCTGCAAACCCCGCCCTCTCCAGGCTCCATCATCACCAAATCTCCAGGGGTTTCCCAACCCAGCATGGACCTCTTCCTGGATTGGTACAGACCAGAGCCTGGATTGGTATCCTTGGCAGGATACATGGTGGACTCTTGCCTGAGTGACCCCTCAATCCCCTTTCTCCCACGGGATTTTAACCGCTTGGATTCATTTACTAGATCGAGGAATTGCAACGGGAGTTGGTTGGTATGAGCCAGCGGTCACCATGGCAACGCTTTGCTTGCTGGCCCAAGCCTAGCTGCTAAAAATAAATCACTTTGAACCCTGGGAACGAAATCTGGGGGAATCAAAGGGGCCGGCCTCATAAGAAAGGGAATGATTGACTTTGGAGGTGTGAAACGGGAGCCCATCCTTTGAAACCTAATAAACCAAGTGTTATGAGGAAGGAAAAAACCCTCAGTAATGGAGAGGAGCCCATTTTGCTTGAGATCCCATTCGGTGGTGCAAGTGACAAGCAGCTGCCGATGTGTTCCTGAGTTGAGGCTATGCTCAGCTCCTGGAAGTGGGGGGGTGGAGGAGGCTGCCTTTGCCTCCGGCTGTTTTTGCCAAGGAGCAGAAGGGCAGGTCCCGATTGTGCATGTAGGCATAACCAAGCTGTGGTCTATAATCAACGAATAGGAATGGTTTGCAGCCTAGTTCCCCCCCCTCCTTTCTTTTCTCGTTTTCATTAAAAAGCTGACATGGAAATTGAGTCAGCATGCCTACTATACTTAGGCAGAAAAAATGAAATGCCCAGATACAGGATGGCTGACACCTGGCTTGACAACACTACATGTGAAAGGGATCTGGGGGTCTTAGTAGACCACAAACCGAACATGAGTCAGCAGTGTGATGCAGCAGCCAAGAAAGCCAATGCGATTTTGGGCTGAATCAATAGGAGTATAGTGTCACGATCAAGGGATGTAATTGTACCTCTCTATTCTGCATCGGTCAAACCTCACCTGGAATATTGTGTACAGTTCTGGGCACCGCAATTCAAGAACGATATTGTCAGGCTGGAACTGCTCCAGGAGAGGGCAACCAAAATGGTCAAAGGTCTGGAATCCATGCCCTGCGAGGAGAGACTTAGGGAGCTGGGGATGTTTAGTTTGGTGATAGCCATGTTTAGATATTTGAAGGGATGTCATGTTGGTGAGAGAGCAAGCTTGTTTTCTGCTGCTCCAGAGACTAGAACCAGGAGTAATGGGTTCAAGGTGACGGAAAAGAGATTCCACCTAAACATAAGGAAAATCTTCCTGACAGTGAGGCTGTTCCGACAGTGAAATGTACTACCTCGGAGTGTGGCGGAGTCTCCTTTCCTGGCCAGAGCCAGGCTCAAGGAGACTTACACACAAAGTTAAAACAACCACTATTTCCATAACGTATTAAATTAAGTCTAAAATCTAGTTCCTGTACAGATGGCGAACTATTTAGTAAAAAATCCCAGCCTAAAATTTATTTCAAACACCCCCCCCCCTCTCAACACAATTCATTCTCCAATTATCTGGGGTGGGGGGAATGGAACAGGCTCATGAGGGGGAAATGGGCAGGATGGTATTTAGGAGGCCAGCTTTTTCAGTTGGAATAAATCTACACTGTGTAGCTAAAGTAAAGCTGTTGCAGGCTCGGCCTCCTGTTGCTGCACCCACCATGTCATATGAGGATTCCAAATGTGCCCACAACCTCAAAATGTTTGGGCTTTGAACCGGGAACCTCACTGGTCAGGGGCTGGGACCTAGTTTAGAGAGCCACCTGCAGCTGTGCAGACTTGGGAGGGAACCCTCACTTCTTTGGGTATAGGGGTAATATGAAACCAAAGGTTTGGCTCGTCCTGCTGTGTTAGAAACCACAACTTCAGCCTTTGCCAGGTCAACAAAATGGCATTTTTGTCTGCTTTCAACACATTTTCATTACATTAGTTATTACATGGTTTTGTTTTCATTGTCATCATGGTTGTTGTTGTTGTTGCTTTTGATACCGTCACCTGTGGAATCTTCTTGGACTGGTTGACTGTGATGGAGAACGTTCTTCAGTAGGTCTGGTCCTGTCCAGGCGCCCGTTACACAATCTGGTACTGGGGGACAGCATCTTGAGAGAGAGCCAGCATAGTGTAGTGGTTAAGAGCAGGTGGACTCTAATGTGGAGAACTGAGTTGAGTCCCCACTCCTGCACATGAAGCCTGCTAGATTACCTTTGGCTAGTCACAGTTCTTTGAAACTCTCTCACCCCCACTTGCCTCATGAGGTGTCTGTTGTGGCGAGGGGAGAGTAAGGAGCTTGTAAGCTACTTTGAGGCTCCTTATGGTTGAGAAAAGTGGACTATCAATCCAAACTCTTCTTCTGCTTCTTGACTCCTTGGCATTCTTATCCAGACCTGTCATACGTCCGTCCGTACGTACGTCCATCTGTGTTGCCCATGGCACAGATCCATGAGGATGCACCCTTTCTCTCTTATGAGCTATGTAGTGATAGATGGTTAGCACCAGCATTGCAACACACAGATTTATGACTCCGGTTTTATGACTTCCAGGATGTCGCTTGTGCTTGTTTCTTATTTATGGGTCTGCTTGTTTTGGTCTGAGGGTGCATTGGAGACGTAGCAGCATTATGGGTGATTTCCCGCTATGGCTTTCATATCTAATCTACTGATCGTCGTCTAATCTATTACTGGTCTTGTTTTAACAGCTGGAAGCCACTCTGGGGTTTTTTAACTCAGTATATAGGATAAAAAAGTTTTAATTTTTGTGTGTGTCCATTAGTTTCAGTGCAACTGACATTGCCTTCCTCAATGACTGGGCTGTAGGATTCTGCTGTGGGTGCAGCAGGCTGGTGAGTAACCAGCCAGGGAATTTCTCTGAAGAACATAAGAACTAGCCTGCTGGATCAGACCAGAGTCCATCTAGTCCAGCACTCTGCTACTCGCAGTGGCCCACCAGGTGCCTTTGGGAGCTCACGTGCAGGATGTTAAAGTAGTGGCCTTCTGCTGCTGCTCCTCCTGAGCATCTGGTCTGCTAAGGCATTCTTTGAACCTTGCTGCTCTTTTGAACTTGTACAATTTGGTGGCAGGTTGCTGTTTCTTGAACCGGTGCCTTTTCCATGTTTTCCATTGGACTGTGAATGAAATATTTATAGAGGGAGAACCTTATGGACTCATGGAATCGTTCCTGATTATGTTATTTTGTGAATATTGCATATATGCACTTTAGTCATTGTTGGTATTAACACTTCCTTGTGCAATTCCTGTTGTGTGGCAAGTTTTTTGGGGTTTAGCCAACCTTGTTCCTTGTTTCTTGTTTCCTGCTAAGGCATTTGCAATCTCAGATCAAGGAGGATCAAGATTGGTAACCAAAGATCGACTTCTCCTCCATAAATCTGTCCAAGCCCCTTTGAAAGCTATCCAGGCTAATGGCCATCACCGCCTCCTGTGGCAGCATATTCCAAACACCAATCACGCGTTGCGTGAAGAAACGTTTCCTTTTATTAGTCCTAATTCTTCATCCCTGGCATCCTGGACACCATTAAAAAATTATTCATTTATTTGTATATATGTGTGTATTTTTAGTCCACCTGAAGGTCTCAGGGTGGGTTGTGCTTTGTCAAGGCCAAACTAAATGTGATGGCATCATTAAAAGACATTTTAAAATGCTGCAAGGCATGTGGGGCCACACGTACAGAGGCATGTGGGGCCACACGTACCTTGGCGCATGCCAGCTGGTCACGTGGGGGGCAGAGAATAGACCCTCACACCCCTCCCCTCAGCCCTGCCCCACCAGCCTTCTCCTTCAGCTGCCTTCACCAGCCGAAGGACAGCCTGACTGGGCCAACGCCAGGCACCCCTTGGTCCGACCCCGCCAGGCTGCTCCTTCAGCTGACCGAGCCTCCGATGGCTGAAGGAGCAGCCTGACGGGGCTGGGCTGAGGGGCAGCCCGCAGCAGGCTCCCCGCCAACTAAGGTAAGTGGGACGTGGGGAGGCGTGGGGGTGGGGGGTGCCCAGAACCAGTGTTGGTCCCAGGCGCCACTCCCCCCCCCCCTTTATGCCTCTGGGTCCCCAGCAGAGCACTCTCTCGCTCAGGCCTATTGCGATGCAAAATAAGAATTCAAATAAATCTTAATATGACTAATACCATAAACAATGTAGTAAGAACAGCTGGATAAAAGATGCAGTGAAAACAGTCTGGCTAAAACAAACAAAATAAAGAGTCCGCTTCACACAAAGGCATGGAATTACGGCCCGGAGATAAAAATGTGACAAAAGAAACCAGCGTACTTAATCCTACTATGGGAGGATTAGAACATTACAAAACAGTTATCGGAATTCATCTCCCCGGGCAGAGAACAAAAAGAAAAAAGCTTTCAGGGACCAGATTTATAAATCGGTCAATCACAGTAAAAAGCTAACCGGCCAGCTGGGAGTCACATTGGCCACACTGGGTAACATCCCACTGCCAAATTGGTGCGGAAACGACTGAACCCGGAGCATAAGGAGGCAAGACTCAGTGGCGCAGAGTGGGAAGCGGAACGGAGGGGGGCCCTTTTCTCCAGCCGGCACTTCTTCTGGACTGTCTCCAGCTATCTAATCACTTTCCGCCCGTGTCAGCAGCCACCTCCCGAATAAGAAACTGCCATGTGGTCGTTTGTGAGCTGGAATTAGAGATGAGATAATCAGCACTGAACGGCTAGGAGATAACATACCAGCTGCGTGGCATTCCCTCGCATTCCTTCAGGCACGGTAGAACCATATATGTCCATGGGCACTGTCATTTTGTCCACAGCAGCTCTAACGTGACTTCATTATCATTCCTTGACATGAATCCGTAGGCTCCCCTAAAAGCTGGGTGCTTTACGAGTGAATTAGTGGCTCTTACCAGCACAAACATGGCTTCACTTGGTTGGTTTTGCAATGTGCACAAAGAGAACACAGAGATGACAACCTGGGGCTGTAATCCGGGCACAGAATCAATTTGTGCAATCCCTGATAACAGCTCATCACTCACCGCTGATACTTGTCTCTGTTCAGACACAACCTTTATTATCCCGATAGACTGAGCTGTGCTGAAGTGAATTGGGAGCTGCGTTTCTACTGTGTGAATGTTTTGGCTTAATTTTGCTGGTTAAAATTTCCTAAAAAGGTCAAACGTGTTCCTACTAATACCCAGAGGACTGTTTCTGATACCGCCACACACAACTTTTGTTCATTTATACTTTTAAATCTCACCTCTTGTCTTGTTTGAAGAGGCCAACAATAGAGTTTAAAACAGACTTAGTAAAGAGGAGTCCGTTAAAACAACAGTGAGTCAAAATAAAATATTTACTTAGCATATTTCTGTCCTGTTTTTCTTATGGACACAAAGGACTCAAAGCAACTACTTATAAATCTGTTCTAGTGAGTATAAATTCTTTTTACCACACTCAGGAGTTAATCAGAAGAGCGATAACTTCATCTGTCTCCCCCTCCCTCTCAGACACACACACGAGAGTATAATGTTGCTTGTATTTGATTCTATATATGGGCACTATTCAATTACTACCAGTGACATAAAACTCTAATACACCACAGAACTGTGAAGTGTGGTAGCTGGTGTCGTTTTTGGTTCTGTATAAACTTCTTACAGTTATATTGCCATCATTATAATATAATTTTTATATGGTGGTGCACATGAGGCCACTGAATAAGATTGCTACCAATGGCAATTTCTTCCTCTCCAACCCCTTCTCTCATTTGGCCTCATCCTATCAGCATACCTTCCCTGCCCCATAACAACTGGGATCCCTGGCTCCCTCTCTGCCCCCATAGTGTAGGCTGACCAGACGTCCCGCTTTTGGCGGGACAGTCCCGCCTTTAAACAATTTGTCCCGCGGGTTTTTTCAAGTGCCCCGATTTTTGGAAGGCTGCCACACTGCCTTCTGGGGTGCAAGGCAGTGCGGCACCCTCCCGCGTGCGCGGCCGCAGGAACGCACGACCTTCTGGGGCGCTTCCGTTTCCCGCCCACCTACCCGCCCGTCCCGGTTCACAAAGGTGACCATCTGGTCACCTTACCATAGTGGCCAGTCTCTCCCCAGGAAACAGGTTGAGGTTGCATTGCTTGGAGCGAGCACCTCAGCCCTGCTTAGTTGCTGCCATCATCTTGGGCCCTAGTGGGCCCACAACGGGCCGCTGCCTTGGGCTGCTGCAGCAGTGTCTTATGTTGCTGCTAGGCCTCACCCTCCACAGGTGTTCCAAATGGGGGGTGGAGTGGGGAAGGACTCTCCCTCCCTCCCTCCCTCCAACCACAGGTGCAGGCCACAGTTCACCAGGTCTTCTTCAGGTCTTGTTCCGCTGGCAGGCAGGACTGACAGTTGTCACAGAATTAATGTTGAGAAACACATTAACCTTTAATGAAAACACTGGGCCTAAGAAAGCAAAACAATGTGGAAATAATTGAAAGTATTCAAATAGACTTGGTGTGTTTCACGTGAAGGAGAGGCAAAATCAAAATTGAGATATTCAAACTGAGGTAGGGAGCTTGCAAAAATTGGTCTGCTTTCCTGCAGGGCACTTGTTGAGCTGTTGCCTGAAACATTCCACATGCTGGCTAAAATCCCAATGTCTTCTCCCAAGGCAGCATCAGTCACCTGGACATGGGAGCCTGGATTGTACCTCTGCCCTCTCAGGGGCCTTGCAGATGAAGCAGGCGAGCATGGAGGGAGGAAACCCAAGTTCCACAGAGGCACTTGAACCAATAAAACAAAAGCGATAGTGTTACAAAGGAACCCATAGCACGGAAGACAAATTGCTGGCCTTAGCGGGCCTTAAAGCCATTCCCTAAGGCCCCGTGGTGGGCTCAAGCTGCATTTCACAAAGTCCTGTTCCCCCCGCCCCCATGCATGAAAGTCCAGCGCATCTCCCTTGTGTTGTTCTAGGATTGATTTCCATTTCTCTGTCAACTCTTCTTGGCAGATGGGTGTTAAGCTTGCCCTTGAAACAGCAAGTTTAACCTTGAGACCTTCTCTGGATCAGCAGGATGACAGACAAGATACATAATCACATCACCAAGCAGATGAATGGGGGGGGGGGGGCGAGGGGGGGGTCAGAAAAGCATACGGGCCTGTGGCTGTATTTTTGTGTGTCTGTGCAGCACTTAATTGCTTTTTGAAAAATGAGTTGTGTTGGGGTATCGCTTTCTTATTTGCTGTGTCCTTTCCCCCACGGACCCTTGCCTGCTGACATATTTCTTCTTCAAAGATAGTTTCAAAGGGTAGCCTGTTGGTCTGCGGTAAAACAGCTAGATTGGCGTCCAGCAGCACCTTAGAGACCAACAGGATTTTTGGGAATCAGGAGTCAAAGCTGTCTTCCTCAGGTGCTTGTCTACATTTTGACTCTCAGGCCCCTTCCGCACATGCGGAATAAATCACTTTCAATCCATTTTCACAATTCTTTGCCAGTGGATTTTGCAATTTTGCGCAGTAAAATCCAACTGCAAAGTGCATTGGAAGTGGATTGAAAGTGCATCATTCTGCATGTACAGAAGGGGCCTTAGAAGCTCGTAACTCCAAAATCAGGTTGGTCTGTAAGGTGCTACTGAATTCCAATCTAGTTGTGTGTGTGTGTGTGTGTGTGTGTGTGTGTGTGTGTGTGTGTGTGTGTGCTTCTGACTCACAGCAACCCTATGAATCAATGACCTTCAAAATGTCCTATTGTTAACAGCCTTGTTCAGATCTTACAAACTGAGGGCTGTAGCTTCCTTTATAGGGTCAATCCATCTCATTTTGGGTCTTCCTCTTTTTCTGCTGCCTTCAGTTTTCCCTAGCGTTGTTGTCTTTTTTGTCGGGACTCTTGTCTCCTCATAACATGACCAATGTGCAGTAGCCTCAGTTTGATCATGCTAACTTCTAGGGACATTTCAGGCTTGATTTGATCTAGAACTCACTTATTTGTCTTTGTGGCGGTCCACAATAACCATAAAACTCTTCCCCTTACACTGTATTTCAAATAAATCTAATCTGGAGGATCAAGTTTGATTCCCCACTTCTTCGCATGAGTGGTGGACTCTTACCTGGTGAACCAGATTTGCTTCTACACTCCTACATTCCTGCTGGGTGATCTTGGGCTAGTCACAGTTCTTTAAGAGCTTGCAAGAAATGGACCGCAAAAAACAACGTGACGCACATATGCTGCTCAGTGGCTTCCGTGTATTGTACAATCTAACCAATCTTACAACTATACATAAAATACAATGCTAAATAAATAACACTTTTGCATTTACATTATAGGTAACCCTGTCGCTGATATCTCCTGACTGGGTGGTGGTGGTGGTGGCGATGGTGGTGGTGATGGTGGTGGTTATTATTTATTATTATTATTTATTATTTATTATATTTATAAACCACCATCCCCCGAAGGGCTCAGGGTGGCGAACAAACAAATAGATAGAGCACAAATAAAATCAATTTTTTTAAAATAGTTATTAAATATGGCTCTATATGTTAAAATCGACCCCCATTAAAATGCAGCATCTATCAAAATTTTTACCTATAATGTAAATGTAAAAGTGTTATTTAGCATTGTATTTTATGTATAGTTGTAAGATTGGTTCACTCTTCCACAATACCGAAGCTCTCTGAGCAATAACGCTCGTCTTTTACGTCACATTGTTATTATTTCGCCGGTCCATTTCTTGCTGAATCTGGTTCTCTCAGACCTCTCTCAGCCCCACCTGCCTCACAGGGTGTCTGTTGTGAGGAGACGAAGAGAAAGAAGTTTGTAAGCCGCCTTGAGTCTCCTTACAGGAGAGAAAAGTGAAGTTTAAATCCAAATTCTGCTGCTTCTTCTATGGCATGTCTGACCCTTTCAATTCTATCATTCTATGTTCCCCTTCGGGATCTTCTTGGTCCCTTGTATGCTATATTTGGCGATTATACCGAATCAACCTCCATAGCCTCTAGGTGGCCTCCTTCCCAGGTGCGCGGCCCATCGCCACTTTAGTTTGGAAAATGGTATCTCTCACTTCTGGCCATGCACATGTCTGAGTTTTTCTGCTCTGCAGCTCAGCACAGAGCAATGCCTCTGCAACCCATGGCTGCGGGGGGGGGGGGGGGGGGCTTGACCCAGGTTTGGTCTGAATCCAGGCATCTCAGTGGCATAACATTTATTCAGCCACAGCAGGCCTGCCAAGTCACATGATCTGGCAGCTGGACGCTCACTCGGGGCCCATTGATGTAGGCGCACAGACACACCTCCCAGTCACGCTGCTGTGCTCTAATGACATGCCGATAAAGTCATGCTGTTGGAAAGGACAAGCACACAGTGCCCAGTTCTCTACGGAGGACCAGAAAAACACACAGATCAAATGATACACAGCCAGAATCGGGGGGAAATGTTCACGTGAGCATTTTAGGAGAGTTGATCCCTACAATGCAGAATGGCTGTAAACATAAAAATCATCAGGCAAGGCATTTCGGGTTTTTTTACTGTTGGGTGCAGTTGCCAACTCCAGCTTGGGAAATTCCTGGAGGTTTGGGAGTTGTATCTTGGGAAGTCGGGGTTTAGGGAGAAAAGGGAACTCAGAGGCAATGTGATTCCATATCATCCTATTGCTGTTTCTCATTATAAAATGGGAGAAACCCAGGAATACTCTTTTGTCCTGTTTTTTTTTTTTTTTTTGCTGATCACTCTTTTCTAGGCTTAGGAGCATTTGAGCAATAATTTTGAAGTTTGTTTTTTATGTACGTTCCCCATTTTCTAGAGCAGTCAGGAATCCCTCTATAGGGTCTTTTCCCCTGTGAGCGAGGAGCAAGTTTTACCAGGTATGCTCAGAAGAAGGTCCCATTTTATCCCACAGGGTTTCTCCCAGGAAAGGGCTCTTCAAATTACAACAGTGGTATTTTTGTAATGTTGAGTTTGTCAACAGGCGCGTGGCTAGGCACACCTGGACACATCCCTCAGAAAAGCAACATGTACTGTACGTATTTTTAGAGACCACGATGACTCTCTCTTCCAGTCAGTGCCCCCAAAATAAAAGCAGCTAGCTGTCTTTCTGTTGCTGACTGTACAGCAGCTGTCAAACTGTTTCTCTCCAGCCTCGGGATGCCAGCCTCCAGGTGGGGCTGGGAGATCCCCCGAAATGGTTGCTCATCTCCAGTCGACAGAAATCAGTTCCCTTGAAGAAAACAATGGCTTGGGAGGGTGAATTGTACTGTGGAGGATGAATGGGATTGTAACCAATGTGGTGTAGTGGGTGAGGACTCTAAGCTGGTGAACTGAATTTGTTTCCCTGCTCCTACACATGACTCCTTAGAAGGTGTCCAGTGGAAAGGGGTGCCAAAAGGGTGCCCACAGTGAGTCCCTCAATCACAAGCTCCGTAGGCATGTGCTCCTCTCGCTCTAGCACTGCTGACAGCCACATGTCAGTCACACTCCACTCCTGATACCGGATCCTCAGCAGCTGTTCCTTCATCCAGCTGCGAATCTATGGTTACAGTTACTATGTGTGCCCTAAATAAATGGACCGAGCAGAGGTGTAAAGCAAAGTCCGTATCGCATTCACTCAGGGGAGGGCGCTGGACCCTTGTTGAACGGAGCACTTGTTTTCTTGTGATGTGGCAAATTATTACAGTGATGCAGGCTTGGCTGCCTCTGGTTTGGAAGGGACCTGTTATGTGATTTCACATTCAGACTGTCTGCCTTTGGCCAGCTGAAACTGCTGGAGACTGATGTTCCCAAGGGCTCTCCGCTTTCTTTTTGCTGGCCCTGATTTATGAATTGGAGCGCAATCCGACGTGATCTGGGTAGGGGAAGGGTTGGGGAGAAAAGTTCACTGGGTAAATGTCTCAGGGACCACTAAGGGGGGACCTAGTAGAGCTTTCTAAAATTACATGCGGTGGTGAGAGTGGACAGACTTTGCTCCCTCTCCCAAAATACTAAAACTTGAGGACATCTAATGAAGCTGACAGGGTATAGCCCGATCATGTCAGACCTCAGAAGCTAAACTGGGTTGGTACTTGGCTGGGGGGCGGGGGGGGGGGCACCAAGAAAAACTCTGCAGAAGAAGGCAGTGGCAAACTACCTCTGGTTCTCAGTTGCCTGGAAAGTCCCTTGGTGGGGTTGCCATAACTTGGCTGAGACTTGACAGCACTTTTCTCTGTCTGTCTGTCTGTCTGTCTGTCTGTCTGTCTGTCTGTCTGTCTGTCTGTCTGTCTGTCTGTCTGTCTGTCTGTCTGTCTGTCTGTCTGTCTGTCTGTCTGTTAAAACATTAAAATAAGGCTTGATAAGTAATTATTATATAGTTGTCCATTTTTCCTGAGATTGTTTCCCTCTCTGTTTCAGCAAGATTTCTTCCCAAGGCTTCAAACTTTCCAGAAATTTTACTTCTCTATGTAGATGCCTAAACTGCTAAAAAAACCCTCAACAGATCTCCACGTAATGAAGGGATGGGAGCCCATCTATGACTCACCTGAGACATTCTATAGTTCTGTTTCCTGAAAGAACTTGTGGGTAAGGTCTGGTGAAATCCCTGATGCCAGGGTAAGGCTTGACTAGATGTGGATCAAGTTGATGCCACTCTGGACACCAGATCTTGCATACATTTGTGCCCCGAGTTCAGGACCTGTCCCAGATTGAGAGTTTTCAGGGTGTACCTATGGCCCCCTCCCCTCCTTTGCCCACCACCTGGCACTCACGCCTTCCTTCCCCCCCACCACCTGCTTGTGCTTCTGTCCCTTGTCTGTTCACAACCTCATTTCTCATGTTCACAGCTGCCTCGCAGACCTTTCCCCAGGGGCCATGGGCAATGTTTTGTTGCAGGGGCAGGGGATGCTGGTGAATGCTAGAAGGCAAGTGGGCTGTGAGCTTTTCCAAGAGACCCTGGGCCCTGTCAGCTGCCCCACCTCAGAGTATGCTGAGGCTGGCCCTGGCGGAGTTGACCAGGCCGCAACAAACCCATGATGGGTTTCAAAATTAGCAGCGAACGAGTTACACAACATCCCCCTGTGGAGGCTTTTTTCTTTCTTGTCTTTCAGTGCCTTCCCGGGGGGGGGGGGGGGGGCTTTTGCCTTGTTGAGCTTGGCTGCAGCCGTAACCCTCCCGGCTCCATCCTGGTTCCTCTTTGTCCTCCACCTCTGGCCTCCTCCTGTGACCAGCTGCTGCCTCCACCTCACTGCTTTCCTGCCTAGCTGTTTCCATACACACTCGGGCGTTTTTGTTAGCGGTTGGGGCCCTCTATTCCTAGCGGTTCTGACTT
Organism: Sphaerodactylus townsendi; assembly: GCF_021028975.2. Lineage (NCBI taxonomy): Eukaryota > Metazoa > Chordata > Lepidosauria > Squamata > Sphaerodactylidae > Sphaerodactylus > Sphaerodactylus townsendi. The sequence continues at coordinate 70,250,146 of NC_059435.1, forward strand.
CATGCTGACCGGAACAAAAGGGGCGAATTCAGAGCATGCGGGACACAAAAAGCAAACAGACTCAGTTCCAGTCCGCCAAAAGCCCCGTGGCTGCTTGATCTCTTGACTTTCAGGAATGAAAACAGCAGGGCTGCGTGTTCGCAGGGAGGGTGCCTGGAGACAGTGGAACGAAGAACTGTGGCTGGTAACGTTCCCTGAGGAGCGTCCTTAACCTCAAGGGCTGCAGATGGGAATGTTAGTAAGAGCAGCCAACATGGTTTTTGCATGAACACCGGCGCTTCCTGTGATGTGCAGGTAAAACCTGGTTGACAGCCGCATCTGTAAATGCTAGTGTGTGTTGGGGAACCCTGCCCTAATCAAGGTGATCAGAACCACATACTGAGGAATTTATGGATTACACAAGCTCACGTGGCTCACCAGATAAGCTCCCACAGCTCAAGTGGCAGAGCAGGGAATCAAACCCGGTTCTCCAGATTAGAGTGCACCTGCTGTTAACCATTACACCACGCTGGCTCTCTGAGAGGTTCAGATGAGAGGCTTAGAGGTGGTTTGCCTATGCCTGCCTCTGGAGCAGCAGTGGCGTAGGAGGTTAACAGCTCGTGTATCTAATCTGGAGGAACCGGGTTTGATTCCCAGCTCTGCCGCCTGAGCTGTGGAGGCTTATCTGGGGAATTCAGATTAGCTTGTACACTCCCACACACGCCTTGGGCTAGTCACAGCTTCTCGGAGCTCTCTCAGCCCCACCTACCTCACAGGGTGTTTGTTGTGAGGGGGGAAGGGCAAGGAGATTGTGTCAGCCCCTTTGAGTCTCCTGCAGGAGAGAAAGGGGGGATATAAATCCAAACTCTTCTTCCACTTCTTCTTCTCTCTGTAGGCACCCTGGGCTTCCTTGGTAGTCTCCCATCCAAGAATGAACCAGGACTGACTCTGCTTAGCTTCTGAGCTCTGATGAAACTGGGCTAGCCTGGGCCATTCAGGTCAGGGCATCATTGGTCTCATCATAATTGCCAACATGGGTGTTGTGGGTCTTCCAGGCTGTGTGGCCATGGCCTGGTAGTTTTTGCTCCTAACATCTCGCCCGCATGTATGGGTTGCATCTTCAGGGATATGTTTCTCTCTGTGGCACAGTTTGGATTCTTTCCTGTAATAGCATTGTTCTAGGATACAGTCATAGAGACAGTTAGCCTTTGCAGATTTAAAGGTCCTTTTTTGTGCTGTGAGGAAAACCGGAATGGTTCTGTGACATGGAGAGAAACACATCTAAGCAGCCGTGGCGTAGGAGGTTAAGAGCTCATGTATCTAATCTGGAGGAACCGGGTTTGATTCCCAGCTCTGCTGCCTGAGCTGTGGAGGCTTATCTGGGGAATTCAGATTAGCCTGTCCACTCCCACACACGCCAGCTGGGTGACCTTGGGCTAGTCACAGCTTCTTGGAGCTCTCTCAGCCCCACCTACCTCACAGGGTGTTTGTTGTGAGGGGGGAAGGGCAAGGAGATTGTCAGCCCCTTTGAGTCTCCTGCAGGAGAGAAAGGGGGGATATAAATCCAAAACTCTTCTCTTCTTCTTCTTCTTCTTCATCTCCTCACCATGACATGCCTCTGAAGATGTGGGCGACTCATTAGGAACAAAAACTGCCAGATTACAGCCCAGAAAGCCCACAACAGTCAGTTGATTCCAGCCATTAAAGTCTCCCACAAATAAATGTCCAACCCCACTGGACTACTGTGATGCTCAGCACCCCTTTAGAACAAAGGTGCATATGCGTTGGGTGGGGGGATGGATTGAAATGCAGGCGGGAGCATTACAACATTTACTGAATGAAAAGCTGAGAGAACTGTGCAAAAGGCTGGAAGTTAGATGGGAAGAAAGAGAACCGGAAGGTGTTTGGGGGTGATGGGGTGAAGGAAACACTTCCCGGAGAGAAGGCGGAAAAGGAAGAAATTCCTGCAGAGAAACTTATTCACTCAGCTTGTGGGAAAAGGAGACGCGCACTAAATTAACTGCAGCTGACAGGACAGGCTGTGTTTTTCCTCCATGTACAGCGGAGCGCAGAGAGGAGCCGACAGCTGCCGGCACTGCTAGAGCCAAGCGAGGGAAGCCACCTTGTGGTGCATTTTGTTGGAGTCGTAGCTTGGTGCTCAACCTCAAGGGCAAAGACGTCTGTTGGCAAGGAACCCAAGAAGGTGGTTTGTTCAGCCTGTAACAGAGCAGGACTAGGATTCCATTCAAAACTTCTGCCATGAACTGTGTTGTTCCCAGAAAAGGGGACTCAGTAGATACTTCGATTCTATCACCAGGAGGGGAAAATGCATTTATGAGGCTTAGGATTTCCACCCTCCCGGTGGATCCATCATATTGCCGTGTGGCAAGAACTAGCGTGAGCCTTAGAGAAATGTGCCGGAAGTGCTGTCCGGAAGGAAATTGGAATAAGCACATTGATAAGCGTTAATTTGTGCCCATAGGAGCTGAAAGAGCTTAACTCCATGGATTAGGAAATCTGGTCAAAAACCAGTGACAGATCAGCCTTCTGGGGTTTTTTTGCCTGGTACTCTTATCACTTTAAGAGTTTCTGTTAGACTATTGAGAAGCAACTTGTGTCTAGATTTAATTAGACTGTTAAGACCTGAGAATCGTCTAAGGCCGTAGTGGCGAACCTTTGGCACTCCAGATGTTATGGACTACAATTCCCATCAGCCCTTGCCAGCATGATGAATTGGCCATGCTGGAAGGGGCTGATGGGAATTGTAGTCTATAACATCTGGAGTGCCAAAGGTTCGCCACCACTGGTCTAAGGATTGTGTATTTCATTATTGTTATGTATATTATGTTTAAGAGGAGTAAAGGAGAGTTTGGTCGGCACCTTGAGTGTCTAGTGAAGGTTTTTTCAAATTAGTACTGAGTACCGTTAGCAGGCAGGTGCAAGGAGGCTTATCTTTGTAACTTCCAGGTGGGGCCTGCAGATCTCCTGGAATTACAACTGATCTCCACTCTAGGGGGCAGCTGTCCTAGTCAAAATAGCAACTTTGGAGAGTGGACTCTGTGGCATCACGTCCCTGCTGAGCTTCCTCCACATCCCAAACTCTGCCCTGTCCAGGATTCGCTTCCAACTCTCCAGGAATTTCCTAAACTGGAGTTGGCAATCCTAGCAAGAGATTATGAACAGCAGGGACACCCAAGTGCCAAATTTCACCAGGGTTTCCTCTGCAGCTAGAGAAATAACTTTTCATTCTATTGTCGAAGGCTTTCACGGCCGGAATCACTGGGGTGCTGTATGGTTTCTGGGCTGTATGGCCGTGTTCTAGCAGCATTCTCTCCTGACGTTTCGCCTGCATCTGTGGCTGGCATCTTCAGAGGATCTGATAGTAGGAATGGAAAGCAAGTGGAGTATATATACCAGAGGTCTTCAAACTATGGCCCTCCAGATGTTCAGGAACTACAATTCCCATTAGCCTCTGCCAGCATGGCCAAGTAGCAGGGCTGATGGGAATTGTAGTTCCTGAACATCTGGAGGGCCATAGTTTGAAGACCCCTGATATACACTCACAGTATATATACTCCACTTGCTTTCCATTCCTACTATCAGATCCTCTGAAGATGCCAGCCACAGATGCAGCAAAATGTCAGGAGAGAATGCTGCTAGGACGCGGCCATACAGCCCGGAAACCACACAGCACCCCAACTTTTCATTCATTGTAAGGTTTGAGGGGACAGCAAGTACTGGACCCTGGACTGAAAGGCCAGTCAGTTCTTGAGGGGGTTCCCCCCACCCAGAAGCAAGGAGGAAGGTTTGGGAGAAACTGCACAGTTGCACAGGCGATCCTTCGTGACAGTTTTCGTGAATTATCGCCAGCGAGTATGGGAGGATAAGGAATGGGCTCGGCGCAGTTTATTTTCTGTCAGACAGGAACCAAACGCCCGTCAGTCATTCCTCCAGGAGGGCTTTGGCAGCTATCCAAGGAGATGTGTTGTGTCATATATTCATGGAGAGATTAATTTCCCAGGATGGCAAAATAAAAAATGATGATGAGAAAGATTGCACTATGGAGCGGGCCCCCCCCCCCCCCCCGCCCCTCACTATTCCCTCACAAGCTGAGGCTGCAATCGGATGCCTTTTGAATTTTAAAAGAAGAGCATCTCAGCTAGGGGAGCATTTTAATTCTTCTCCCAGTGTGAAGACAGTCTGCAAATTGGGGAAGGGCAGGTACTGAAGGAATCGAAAGGGCAGACTTAAGACTTCCTTTTCGTCACAGATTTTCTCTTGAGGAGCTCCTGAGAACCCAGCGGAATATCCACATTCCAAACTGACAACCCCAAAAATAAAATAATATCCTTTCCAGGTAGGGTTACGTCACGTGCCGTAGCTCTTGGCGAAGAGCTTGCCAGCGTTCAGTACTTTAAGCAGCCCGATTCTGTGTATTCTCACTCAAAATCAAGCCATGCTGAGTTTAATGGAAATAACTTCATGTGCCGAATTAAGTAGTTATAGCATTGCATCCCATTGAATTCAGCTGTAAGACCAGGCTGCAAGACCTATTTGCTGCAGTGCTAGGAAACTATATCGTATATTTAACTTTTCCATCAAAATGGGCTTAAAATGCCTGTTTCCGGCTTCCTAGCACACAGTGGCAGTCACTCCGTTTATTGGCATTCATTCGCAGACTCTGTATCTTGCTTTTCCTTCAGAAGCAATCCTAGATGGCACAGTTATATGCTGGGAAATCTTTTGGAACGTCCAAATCCATTAGCCCACGCTGCGCAAATAGCATCCTTTCAGGACATTTCTTATTTATGCTAATTCCGGCTGGCCATCTTACACAAACGCTGTAAATCAGCTTTGGATCTATAGCAATCACCGAGATCCTGTAATTAACTTGAGTAGAACAATAACATCTAAGAAATGGTCAGAACAGTATCTCTCGCTCTCATCCATCAGCTCCCACTTCAAAAGAAGACGTTTAAGATGGGTCATCTGGTGACGGGACCAACATTCGGAGAGGATCAAGCATGGTTATCTAGGACTAGGATCCATGAGGCAACAAAGGCAGGGAGCCCCCACAACTTCTATCCAACCCACAATGTTTTATTTCCCCCCAGAGTGGTTCAACTTGCCTGTATAGTCCTGACCAGACTGAGCTTGTCAAAACTCAGAAACTAGGCAGGATTGAGTCTGTTTGGGAGTGTGGTGAGCCAGCGTGGTGTAGTGGTTGGTGTTGTGCCCCTAGAACACAGGTGTCAAACTCGCGGCCCTCCAGATGTTATGGGCTACAGTTCCCACCATCCCCTGCCAGCTGGCAGGGGGTGATGGGAACTGTAGTCCGTAACATCTGGAGGCCACGAGTTTGACACCTATGCCCTAGAACAGGGGTGTCAAACTCGCGGCCCTCCAGATGTTCATGAACAATTCCCATCAGTCCCTCCCAACATGAGCATTAGCTATACTGGCAAGGGCTGATGGGAATTATAGTTCATGAACATCTGGAGGGCCACGAGTTTGACACCTGTGCCCTAGAATGTTCAGTAACGAGACTCTACATTCATATGATTTATTTTATTGAAAACAGCATCAGGAAAAGGCATTGAGACATCCATTGCCAGAACTAAAGTTTGTGCCCAAAAAGCCACCATTATAGTCCCCATCAAGTCCCCGTCACATAATACTTCAGTCTCACATAATGCCACCTCCACATCACTTATTACCATAAATACCACCTCTTGGTACTGATCCCCAAGGGGAGAATGGCTCCCCTTCAGTCTCATGGGAAGAGGATATCAGGGCCTTCACTAGGTCAAAACAACCCACACTCTCCATCGCTTTGAAGTGCAAAAGCCAGCAGGTGTCTTGTGAGCTGATCAGGCCTTGCCTAGAAAACAAAAACTAAAGCAGTGACCAGGTAGTATGCTCAGGAAGCAGGGGAAGGGTCCCCACGTCCCGGCCGGGAGACATAGCAGGATCAAACCAGAACTGGACAGATCATGACAGCTGGGAGCAGTCGACTCTAATCTGGAGAACCGGGCTTGATACCCCATTCCTCCACCTGAAGCCTGCTGGGTGACCTTGAGTTGACCACAGTTCTCTGAGAACTCTCTCAGCCCCACCTGCCTCACAAGGTGTCTATTGTAGGGAGAGGAAGAGAAATAAATTAGTAATCCATGTAGAGAAAAGCAGGGCATACATCCAAACTCCTCTTCTGTTTTGTACTTGGATGGGAGGGGCTTTTCACTCTCAACCCTTCATGTGTGTAAAGTACTGTTATTGCAGCCGACTTACGATGACCCCCGTAGTGTTGTCAAGGCAAGTGATTAAGCAGAGATGGTTTGCCACTGACGTCCCCTGCAGTCTTCTTTGGTGGTCTCCCTTCTAAGTACTGACCCTGCTTAGCTTCTGATTTCTGATCAGCTCAAGCGACATCATGCTGCCTTCCCTCTAGAGCGTAGGTGTCAAACTCGCGGCCCTCCAGATGTTATGGACTACAGTTCCCAGCACCCCCTGCCAGCATCATACTGGCAGGGGATGATGGGAACTGTAGTCCATAACATCTGGAGGGGCCGCTGAAGTTTCACACCTGTGCTCTAGAGCATGACATTTGATGTGTGATGTAGAAAATACTGCTTTAAAGCTACCTTGTTAGGGTGAATCCCAGCAAAAGAAGCTTTCAAGGCAAGGTAAGAAGCAGAAGTGGTTTGCCATCATCTTCCTCTTCAGGGTCTTCCATGGGGGGTCTCCCATCCTACTGTCTCTGTTTAGCTTCCAAGATCTGACAAGGTCAGAAGCTTAATAATTCATGCCACCTTCCTCCCTCTGGAGATAATTCCCACTGGAGCAAAATATATGTAGAGTACTGAACCTTGACACCAAAACTGCCACTTGCATAAAGCCCTGAGCTGTTCCTCTCCCTGATCTTTCACGTTGTCAGGGACCCTCACCACCCCCAACAGCAAGAAATCCTGTATTCAGCTGTCTATGACAGCTAGTTTTTCATCTTCAGAAATATTCAGCATGCAAGCCAAGCAGATATTTCAGTCATTTGACAGCATTAACATTCCATGTTCTGGATGACTTATACGCAATTTATAACGGGCTGTTATGGAACCCTGAATGATTTTGGAGGGATTTGGCATGCCAAGATAGGGACCGTGAGGTCCTTAGCCATACCAGGATCTTTCTAACTATGGTTCTTCCAGATACCATAGACTACAATTGCCCATGAGGCCCTACCACTTGGCCATGCTGGCAGGGGCTGATGGGAATTGTATGATCCATGAACATCTGGAGGGCCATAGTTTGAAGACCCCTGGCTCATACCATGGACCCTTATTGCTACAGTTTTGTGCACATGGGCTTTGGAGTAAGCCTTGCTGAACTGACTGTATCATATCATGGGTTGAGAACTATGTCCAAATTGCAGAAATGAGGTGCTCCGGAAATGTCACACTGGCAAATTCGATTACTTTCTGATTATTTTCAATCACCCAGTTTGAGCATGCTTACTGGGATGCCAGTCCCAGTGGCCTTGGTATGCCTTACTTCTGAGTAAACGTGCCTAGGGCTTACGACCATGAATGCTTCCATTTGCCAACAGGTCTCTGGGTGCTGCAAAGAAGAGGTATGTCTTGGTGTATCTCTTGGTGCTATGGATACAGAGGCATTTCCATCAGCATCAAAGCACCCCAGTTATGGTTTTCTCTGCACTTGCTTCATAATAATAAGACTTGCACTTGCTTCATAATAATATGACTCCATAATAAGAATTCTTTTCGATTTTTTTTTTAAAATCAGCGAATTGGATATGTTGCTATATCTAGTGCTGATACTTTTAAAAAATTGTTATATTGTAGTGCTGTAGGGAAAGAAATGAGCTATAGAGGAATGAGGCAGGGGAAATGGTGCTTACATGGGTGGCACCTGAAACGTCCACAGTTTCCTGTCTACACTTGGGGCCTTTCCGCACAGCAAGTTCTGACCAGGTTACAGCTGGGATTACTAACAACCCTGAGGTGCCCCCCCGGACCTTCGTGATTGGCAGGTGCACGCCTTTAGATCGAAGGCACGCTTTGCTCACAGCGGCATTAAACAAAAGTATCGCGCATTATGTGATTACCAAAACCCGGGTGGGAGGGAACGGAGCAGATCCGCATTAGATTGGGATCAATGCTAAGCTTCCCCGCTAACTCGAGGTTTTACCGTTTATCTCGGCTTAATTGAAAGCTCAATGTGGAAAGGGGCCTTGTGCAAAAAATGCTTTGGCTACCATCTTTAAGAAAAAAAATCAGTGTCCTAATGCCAGCAGGTGCATAAAATGCACGATGATGCCATGCTGATGCCAGAAAAAAGACTACTCCTGTTTAGAAGCCACGGCTGGGCAAAACAGTTGTGTCGAAGCTGCCTAAGAGATATTGCTGATCCGTGCAAACGGTGTGTGTGTGTGTGGGGGGGAGGTGAATTGGCCCTTTAACTTACTAGGAACATTGTTGGTGGACCACGTCCATTGTTACAGAAGCTGGGCGAGAGCCAAGTGGATTCTGTGGGGCTTCCAGCAGTAGCGGGGCCGGTACCTCTTGCTTTTGAGCTTTTAGAATGGCTGAGGCAATCCTTGCCTTTAAACAGGTGCACAGTGTCGTTCCCGATAGCAGCCTGAGAACTCTGCTGCCGTGTTTCTTGTGTCCTTGTATGCTTTCCTCTCGGAAAGGAACCATCCACTTCATTGTAAGCAAGCAGCTAACTCTTTACCCTAACTTCTGTCACACGATGGTAGCCTGCTGCTACAGCCGGAAATGTGCAGCGATGTGCTTTAAAAGCCTTGTATTCTTTGCCGAGAACCAGCTTTGTGAAGAAATAGCTGGCCCCTAATGAGTGACTGGTTCTACTTAACATTCACCACCCATCGCCTGCCTACTACTCTGTTTTCATTCCTTGAAGTAGAATGCAAACGGGAAGGGGGAGCTCTGTCCTGATTTGTACAAGGATGCAGGGGGAAGAGAGGACTCTGCACTATCCCATTACATTATGTGTTTGAAATCCTGGCAGATAAATATTAAACAGATACTTCAAAGGTATGTGAAAATGTCTGGGGGGTGGGGGGGTTGCTGAGTAGTGCCAGAAAGAGGAAAACCTAATGTGACATAACTGAAGAACCAGAAGACTGGTCATTGGTAGATATATTTTTACGTCAGCGATGTTCACACATACAAAACAGAGCAGATGGCAGTATCAAGAGCTGTCTACTTTGGCACATTCTGTTTAAATGTAAGTCAGTTCCAGGATGCAGAATTGACCAGAATTTTTGACAGAGTAAGAGCGAAGGGAGGTCTCCAAGAATTTCATGTGAAACCCAAAGAAACACTTTGTTCAAGGGCCTAGCAATGTCCTGCAGATTATCAAATCCAAATGGTTGGTGACACCCTTAATGCACTTCAAAGAAATGGCAGATGTTCATCCAGAGATTAATAAATCCAATAGCTGCACAAAACCCACCTCTACTTATATCATTATTGTGCCCAATCTGAATAGGGGAAATAAATAAGGTTTTTGAGATTTGTTAATCTTTAGGTCTCTTTGTTATTCTGGTGCCTGGCTATTTGGTTTAAATTTATACAGAGGGAAGGAAATACTAGGGAAAGTATTATTATTATTATTATTATTATTATTTATTTGATTTAATATATCACCTATCCCTTATAAGGGGCTTAGTACAAAGTATGCATCAGTGGCTAAAGTAACTAACAGGGACTTTCCCCATTCAGCAGAACTACACACATTTTGCCACTGAATAGAATTGCACTGGTAGATAGGTCTCAGTTTCCAAGATGCTCATTATAATCATATTTCTGACTCACTGGTTTATGGTGAGGCTAAAATCTCATCTCTGATAGCCCTGTTTGCATAATGTATTTTTCTTTGATGTGCCATGGGCTATACACAGAGGCAAATATTTTGTTTAGACTCCTTACACTGCATACAACACTGCAGATTGGCGGTGGAGGCAAATTCTATAATCCCTCCCTCCCTCCCTCCCACCCACCCACCTGAATGGCAGACAGTACTGCAATCTGGCAAGAGGGAGCTAGGTTGATGCCTAATATCCCAGAATGCAAATGTGTTGCTTTAACAGAGCATGAATGAAATAAGATCTAGTCAAAAGAGTAGAAGATACAGTGAAAGTGGGTGTGCACGGCTCACAACACTGGACGAATGAGCATCATAGAATGAATCTGAAGAGCAAGCATTACTCTATAAGAAGGGATAATTATATACGCTAGGATATCCTGTATCCTGAGGAGGCCAGGTCTGATAGTATCATAGCTGCATGTGAACCACCTCTCAACAGCTTTTTCTTCGAGTTCACCAATTGTATGTGGCTTTCCAGACTTAGTGATAAACAGTGAAATGTTGTATGATGCATGCAAATCATCAGCATTTGCCATGAAGCACTGCAAATTTAGAGTGAGATTTTTAAAAAATAACTCACAGCCCATTGGCTAGGAACTGTGCCATTGGAAAGAGAAAAACCATATATCCTTCTCACCTAACAGCCAACCTACATCTGCCCTTCTGCCTTAAGCCTTTCCTCCCATATTCACCCCTTTCACCTAGGAAACCTGTGTCCCAGTTGTGTGGTGCCTTTGGCCACTGATCCAGGCCCCCCTTCATGGTAGAGAACCCTCAGTGACTTGTAGGGTGATCCATGACTTTGCCTTCTGTTCCCCTTCCCACACTATACAGAGGTGATCCTCCCATTGGGCAAAGTGAGCGGTAGTTAATTTATGGCGCCCCTTGTGGGGGCGCAAAAAACTGGGCAGGTTCAAGGGATTTTTTTGTATTTTCAGTGTTTTTCCATTTTTTGGTCTGCAGAGGGTGCAGTTTTAGGCTAGTAGGCACCAAGAATCTTCAGGGATGTTTTTGGGAGACTCCCCTGATACTATCACCCAGGTTTGGTGAAGTTTGGAGCATCCAGGAAAGTTCTTAAAACCCACTGAAATCCCTCTTCAAAAGTCTAATACCTGTAACTCCTAAAATATCTGGCGTTGTTTCACATGGATTCAACAACCAACCACAATTTAACTGACCAATCAGCAAATCTGTGCTCTCAAGCGTGAACATCTGAAAAAGCCAAGGAAATCTGGAAGTCTATCCTGCCAGATTGTTCTGGTGGTCTTCCTTCAAGGTACTACATTCCATCATGGATCTATTCCAAGATCCTCCATATGGGACTGAACTTGACCCCAGATGTATTCAACTTATTGAACACACCTAGAATTATTATTTTTTTGTCGGTAAAAGAAAAAGCCCAAAACCAATGTGGCTTTGGAAAAGGGGGGTTCTGTGATTCGGTTTTGCCAAATGACCAAGCCTAGTTGTTACTGCCTTGGCCCTGCTGCTTCCTGCCAGAGGCCCATTCTGTTGATTTGCTAGTCCAGTGATGGCGAACCTATGGCACGGGTGCCAGAGGTGGCACTCAGAGCCCTCTCTGTGGGCACACGCACTCAAGAGTTCGTTGTGTGGGGGGCGGAAAATCACCCCCCCTTCACACACACATCTAAGCTGGCCTGGGCCTCTGTGCTCGCACTGCGGTGAGCAGGGAGGACTCGGCTGGCAGGCCTGGTGCCTGTGCTCTGGGTGGCTGCTGCCCAAGGGGGGGGGGGCGCAGAGGAGGCAGAGATGCTAGAGAAGTACAGAGTGGTGAGCGTGGGACTTGCTGGAGGCTACAGCAGGCTTGCCCCTGCTTGAGCAGGTGGGGTGGAGGAAGAGGGAGCCAACTGTTTTTTTCCAAACTAAAACATCAGCATTCAGGTTAAATTGCCGGGTTGCAGGCCCTTTACATAAATAAGTGGGAGTTTGGAGTGCAATTTGGGCACCTCGGTCTGGAAAAGGTTCATTTATCACTGTGTAAGGAATTCATTAGTTTCCCTGAGATAGACACATTCTTGCAGCTCTAATGTAAAGGACGCTCTCCCTACTCCCTTTCAAGGTGGCTGCCAACTTCATTATTTCCATCTCCCACCAAAACCTCAAGCGCTCTCAGAACGCTCAGGCACCCATAAAAACATCACAGATAAAAACATGTCCTGGAAAGCCATTTATCAAACCTGCCAGGGCTGAAGCATTAGAAAGGAAAGTTAGTTACCCCTTTGCACAGTCTGGCAAGCTTGGCTCCCACGTTCTCAAATTGAAATCGATAGGAGACGGTGGTGCTAAGAATTTCACAGATCTTGGGTGCTGTGTGGTACTCCAGGGCTGTCAATGCCGTGAAGTGTTCTAGCAGCATCCTCTCCTGGCCCGTTTCGGGCCTGCATCTGTGGCTGGCATCTTCAGAGGATCTGATGTTGGGAAAGCAAGTGGAGTATATATCTGTCCAGGGTGTGTGGGGAGTGTCCAGAGTGTCCAGGGTGGGTGGGGAATTACATTAAGGACTCAACTCACTTCATTGAAAAAATCAGCAAACTCAAACTTAACCCCAATGACAAACACATCAGTTTTGATGTGGTGTCCCTATTCACCAAGGTCCCCATAGCAGACACCATGACACTCATTAACCATGACACTCATTAACTCATTAACCAGAAATTCCCAAAAGACATCACAGCCCTGTTTCAACATTTCCCCACCCACCCTGGACACTCCCCACACACCCTGGACAGATATATACTCCACTTGCTTTCCCAACATCAGATCCTCTGAAGATGCCAGCCACAGATGCAGGCGAAACGTCAGGAGAGAATGCTGCTAGAACACGGCCATACAGCCCGGAAACCACACAGCACCCCAGTGATTCCGGCCGTGAAAGCCTTCGACAATTTCACGGATCATTAAATTGGGTCTTGCTCTGGCACACTGACTGTAGAGTCTCTCGGCCTGATTACAAGACTGGCTCCAGGATAAATATAGAGTTACTGCTATTGGATACCTAGCAAAATGTGTTATTGCAAACAGAGAAAATGGCATTAAATTCATTATTGCCGCTCCAGCTCAGACCTTACAGTTAGACGGGCTCTTGCTGGTCATCTAGTCCAACCCCCAGCCTTTGCTTGAAGACCTCCAGGGGGAGAGAGCCCACCCAGAGTCATTGTGGAACCACCCATGTCATTAGGAAATTTCTCCTCATGTTCAACCAAAAACTTCCTTCCTGTAATGTAAGCCGATTAGACCTAGTCTTGTCCTCTGGAACAGCAGAGAACACACACGCCTTTCCCTTCTGTGCCACAGCTTCTATGCCATGTCAAAATTCCAACTGTGCCTGGAAGGTCAAAAAGTTAGGGACCCTTGGAATAGATAATAGTGACTTTGGTGGACCGTCAGTCCAATTCAATATAAGGCAGCTTCACCTGTCCCCTCTATCCCATGTTCTCCAAGGAAACCCTTCTCAAGCAGCAGTGGCGTAGTGGCTAAGATCAGAATTGCACTTCTGATCCGAGGGAACTGTTTTGATTCTCCGCTTCTGTCATTGAGTTGTGGGGAGGCTTATCTGGGGAATTCAGATTAGCCTGTGCACTCCAACACACGCCAGCTGGGTGACTCAGCAGGCTAGTCACAGCTTCGGAGGCTCTCTCTCTCAGCCCCACCTTCACTCACAGGGGTATTTGTTGTGAGCGGGGAAGCGTTGGAGATTGTAAAGCCCCCTTAAGGAGTCTCCTGCAGGAGAGAAAGCGGCCCTCCAGATGTTATGGACTACAGTTCCCAGCACCCCCTGCCAGCATCATACTGGCAGGGGATGATGGGAACTGTAGTCCATAACATCTGGAGGGCCGCGAGTTTGACACCTGTGCTCTAGAGCATACATTTGTGTGTGTGCAGTGTCATCAAGTTGCAGCTAATTTAGGGTGACCCCAGCAAAGAGCTTTCAAGGCAAGGTAGAAGCAGAAGTGGTTTGCCATCATCTTCCTCTTCAGAGTCTTCCATGGGGGTCTCCCATCCTACTGTCTCTGTTTAGCTTCCAAGATCTGACAAGGTCAGGCGACACCATGCCACCTTCCCTCCCTCTGAGATAATTTACTGGAGCAAAATATATGTAGAGTACAGACCTTGACACCAAAACTGCCACTTGCATGTGCCCTGAGCTGTTCCTCTCCCTGATCTTTCACGTTGTCAGGGACCCTCACCACCCCCAACAGCAAGAAATCCTGTATTCAGCTGTCTATGACAGCTAGTTTTTCATCTTCAGAAATATTCAGCATGCAAGCCAAGCAGATATTTCAGTCATTTGACAGCATTAACATTCCATGTTCTGGATGACACACATAATCTGTGGGCTGTTATGGAAACCCTGAATGATTTTGGAGGGATTTGGCATGCCAAGATCGGGACCGTGAGAGTTTGCTCATACCAGGGATCTTTAAACTATGGCCCTCCAGATGTTCATAGACTACAATTCCCATGAGCCCTACCACTTGGCCATGCTGGCAGGGGCTGATGGGAATTGTAGTCCATGAACATCTGGAGGGCCATAGTTTGAAGACCCCTGGCTCATACCATGGACCCTTATTGCTACAGTTTTGTGCACATGGGCTTTGGAGTAAGCCTTGCTGAACTGACTGTATCATATCATGGGTTGAGAACTATGTCCAAATTGCAGAAATGAGGTGCTCCGGAAATGTCACACTGGCAAATTCGATTACTTTCTGATTATTTTCAATCACCCAGTTTGAGCATGCTTACTGGGATGCCAGTCCCAGTGGCCTTGGTATGCCTTACTTCTGAGTAAACGTGCCTAGGGCTTACGACCATGAATGCTTCCATTTGCCAACAGGTCTCTGGGTGCTGCAAAGAAGAGGTATGTCTTGGTGTATCTCTTGGTGCTATGGATACAGAGGCATTTCCATCAGCATCAAAGCACCCCAGTTATGGTTTTCTCTGCACTTGCTTCATAATAATAAGACTTGCACTTGCTTCATAATAATAAGACTCCATAATAAGACTTTTTCGGATTTTTTTTAAAATCAGCAATTGATATGTTGCTATACTAGTGTGATACTTTTAAAAAATTGTTATATTGTAGTGCTGTAGGGAAAGAAATGAGCTATAGAGGAATGAGGCAGGGGAAATGGTGCTTACATGGGTGGCACCTGAAACGTTCCACAGTTTCCTGTCTACACTTGGGGCCTTTCCGCACAGCAAGTTCTGACCAGGTTACAGCTGGGATTAACAACCCTGAGGCAGCCCCGGGACCTTCGCATTGGCAGGGGTGCACGCCTTTGCACGGAGGCACGCCTTTGCTCACAGCGGCATTAAAATAAAGTATCGCACATAATGTGATTGTCAAAAAACCCGGGCAGGGGGAGGGAAACGTGGAGCAGATCCGCATTAGGATTGGGATCAATGCGAAGTCCCCCCCCCCCCCCGCCCCAACCCGGGTTTTTTACCGTGTTTATCTCGGTTTAATTGGCCTGTGCGGAAAGGGCCTTGTGCAAAAATGCTTTGGCTACCATCTTTGAAAAAAATCAGTGTCCCAATGCCAGCAGGTGCATAAATGCACGATGATGCCATGCTGATGCCAGAAAAAAGACTACTCCTGTTTAGAAGCCACGGCTGGGCAAAACAGTTGTGTCGAAGCTGCCTAAGAGATATTGCTGATCCGTGCAAACGGTGTGTGTGTGTGTGGGGGGGAGGTGAATTGGCCCTTTAACTTACTAGGAACATTGTTGGTGGACCACGTCCATTGTTACAGAAGCTGGGCGAGAGCCAAGTGGATTCTGTGGGGCTTCCAGCAGTAGCGGGGCCGGTACCTCTTGCTTTTGAGCTTTTAGAATGGCTGAGGCAATCCTTGCCTTTAAACAGGTGCACAGTGTCGTTCCCGATAGCAGCCTGAGAACTCTGCTGCCGTGTTTCTTGTGTCCTTGTATGCTTTCCTCTCGGAAAGGAACCATCCACTTCATTGTAAGCAAGCAGCTAACTCTTTACCCTAACTTCTGTCACACGATGGTAGCCTGCTGCTACAGCCGGAAATGTGCAGCGATGTGCTTTAAAAAAAGCCTTTTGTATTCTTTTGGCCGAGAAACCAGCTTTGTGAAGAAATAGTTGGGTCTCCCCTAATGAGTGACTGGTCTCTACCTAACATTCACCACCCATCAAGCCTGTTTACTACTCTGTTTTCATTTGGCCCCCCTTTGGAAGTAGAAAATTGCAAAACCGGAAGGGGAGCTCTCGGTAACCTGGATTTCGGTGGCCAAGTGGGATGCAGGGGAAGAGAGAGGGACTCCTTGCACTATCCCATTACATTATGTGTTTGAAATCCTGGCAGATAAATATTAAACAGATACTTCAAAGGTATGTGAAAATGTCTGGGGGGTGGGGGGGTTGCTGAGTAGTGCCAGAAAGAGGAAAACCTAATGTGACATAACTGAAGAACCAGAAGACTGGTCATTGGTAGATATATTTTTACGTCAGCGATGTTCACACATACAAAACAGAGCAGATGGCAGTATCAAGAGCTGTCTACTTTGGCACATTCTGTTTAAATGTAAGTCAGTTCCAGGATGCAGAATTGACCAGAATTTTTGACAGAGTAAGAGCGAAGGGAGGTCTCCAAGAATTTCATGTGAAACCCAAAGAAACACTTTGTTCAAGGGCCTTCACGTGTCCTGCAGATTATAAATCCAAATGGTTTGGTGACTCCCACGCACCCCAAAAATGGCAGATGTTCATCCAGAGATTAATAAATCCAATAGCTGCACAAAACCCACCTCTACTTATATCATTATTGTGCCCAATCTGAATAGGGGAAATAAATAAGGTTTTTGAGATTTGTTAATCTTTAGGTCTCTTTGTTATTCTGGTGCCTGGCTATTTGGTTTAAATTTATACAGAGGGAAGGAAATACTAGGGAAAGTATTATTATTATTATTATTTATTTGATTTAATATACCGCCCTATCCCCAAGGGGCTCAGTGGCTAAAGTATGCATCAGTGGCTAAAGTAACTAACAGGGACTTTCCCCATTCAGCAGAACTACACACATTTTGCCACTGAATAGAATTGCACTGGTAGATAGGTCTCAGTTTCCAAGATGCTCATTATAATCATATTTCTGACTCACTGGCTTGCGGGGAGGGGGGGCGGGGGGGACCTTTGATTCTGAGGAAGCCCTGTTTGCATAATGTATTTTTCTTTGATGTGCCATGGGCTATACACAGAGGCAAATATTTTGTTTAGACTCCTTACACTGCATACAACACTGCAGATTGGCGGTGGAGGCAAATTCTATAATCCCTCCCTCCCTCCCTCCCACCCACCCACCCCCCACACACCTGAATGGCAGACAGTACTGCAATCTGGCAAGAGGGAGCTAGGTTGATGCCTAATATCCCAGAATGCAAATGTGTTGCTTTAACAGAGCATGAATGAAATAAGATCTAGTCAAAAGAGTAGAAGATACAGCAGCAAGTAAATGCTCACAACACTGAGACTTAATGAGCATCATAGAATGAATCTGAAGAGCAAGCATTACTCTATAAGAAGGGATAATTATATACGCTAGGATATCCTGTATCCTGAGGAGGCCAGGTCTGATAGTATCATAGCTGCATGTGAACCACCTCTCAACAGCTTTTTCTTCGAGTTCACCAATTGTATGTGGCTTTCCAGACTTAGTGATAAACAGTGAAATAAGTAAGATGCATGTAACCATCAGCATTTGCCAGTGAAGCACTGTAAATTTTAGAGTGAGAGACAAAATAACCCACAGCCCATTGGCTAGGAACTGTGCCATTGGAAAGAGAAAAACCATATATCCTTCTCACCTAACAGCCAACCTACATCTGCCCTTCTGCCTTAAGCCTTTCCTCCCATATTCACCCCTTTCACCTAGGAAACCTGTGTCCCAGTTGTGTGGTGCCTTTGGCCACTGATCCAGGCCCCCCTTCATGGTAGAGAACCCTCAGTGACTTGTAGGGTGATCCATGACTTTGCCTTCTGTTCCCCTTCCCACACTATACAGAGGTGATCCTCCCATTGGGCAAAGTGGGCAGTTGCCCATGGCGCCCCCTTGTGGGGGGCGCAAAAACTGCAGGTTCGTTTATGGGATTTTTTGTATTTTCAGTGTTTTTCCATTTTTGGCCTGCAGAGGGTGCAGTTTTTAGGCTAGCAGCACCAAAATTTCAGGGATGTTTCGGGAGACTCCCCTGATACTATCACCCAGGTTTGGTGAAGTTTGGAGCATCCAGGAAAGTTCTTAAAACCCACTGAAATCCTCTTCAAAGTCTAATACCTGTAACTCTAAAATATCTGGCGTTGTTCTGCCAAGGGTCAACAACCAACCACAATTTAACTGACCAATCAGCAAATCTGTGCTCTGGCGTAGACATCTGAAAAGCCAGGAAATCTAGGGGGCTATCCCTGCCAGATTGTTCTGGTGGTCTTCCTTCAAGGTACTACATTCCATCATGGATCTATTCCAAGATCCTCCATATGGGACTGAACTTGACCCCAGATGTATTCAACTTATTGAACACACCTAGAATTATTATTTTTTTGTCGGTAAAAGAAAAAGCCCAAAACCAATGTGGCTTTGGAAAAGGGGGGTTCTGTGATTCGGTTTTGCCAAATGACCAAGCCTAGTTGTTACTGCCTTGGCCCTGCTGCTTCCTGCCAGAGGCCCATTCTGTTGATTTGCTAGTCCAGTGATGGCGAACCTATGGCACGGGTGCCAGAGGTGGCACTCAGAGCCCTCTCTGTGGGCACACGCACTCAAGAGTTCGTTGTGTGGGGGGCGGAAAATCACCCCCCCTTCACACACACATCTAAGCTGGCCTGGGCCTCTAAAAGTTCTCAGACCAAGTGTGAGCAGGGAGGCCTCGGCTGGCAGGCCTGGTGCCTGTGCTCTGGGTGGCTGCTGCCCAAGGGGGGGGGGGCGCAGAGGAGGCAGAGATGCTAGAGAAGTACAGAGTGGTGAGCGTGGGACTTGCTGGAGGCTACAGCAGGCTTGCCCCTGCTTGAGCAGGTGGGGTGGAGGAAGAGGGAGCCAACTGTTTTTTTCCAAACTAAAACATCAGCATTCAGGTTAAATTGCCGGGTTGGCCCTTTGCGATAAATAAGTGGGGTTTGGGTTGCAATTTGGGCACTCGGTCTGGAAAAGGTTCGCCATCACTGTGCTAGTCCATTAGTTTCTGAGATAGACACATTCTTGCAGCTCTAATGTAAAGGACGCTCTCCCTACTCCCTTTCAAGGTGGCTGCCAACTTCATTATTTCCATCTCCCACCAAAACCTCAAGCGCTCTCAGAACGCTCAGGCACCCATAAAAACATCACAGATAAAAACATGTCCTGGAAAGCCATTTATCAAACCTGCCAGGGCTGAAGCATTAGAAAGGAAAGTTAGTTACCCCTTTGCACAGTCTGGCAAGCTTGGCTCCCACGTTCTCAAATTGAAATCGATAGGAGACGGTGGTGCTAAGAATTTCACAGATCTTGGGTGCTGTGTGGTTTCCGGGCTGTACGGCCGTGTTCTAGCAGCATCCTCTCCTGACGTTTCGCCTGCATCTGTGGCTGGCATCTTCAGAGGATCTGATGTTGGAAAAGCAAGTGGAGTATATATCTGTCCAGGGTGTGTGGGGAGTGTCCAGAGTGTCCAGGGTGGGTGGGGAATTACATTAAGGACTCAACTCACTTCATTGAAAAAATCAGCAAACTCAAACTTAACCCCAAATGGACAAAACATTATCAGTTTTGATGTGGTGTCCCTATTCACCAAGGTCCCCATAGCAGACACCATGACACTCATTAACCATGACACTCATTAACTCATTAACCAGAAATTCCCAAAAGACATCACAGCCCTGTTTCAACATTTCCCCACCCACCCTGGACACTCCCCACACACCCTGGACAGATATATACTCCAGTTGCTTTCCCAACATCAGATCCTCCTTGAAGATGCTGCTGTAGCCACAGATTTGCATGTAAACGTCAGGAGAGAATGCTGCTAGAACACGGCCATTACAGCCCGGAAACCACACAGCACCCTTAGTGATTCCGGGCCGTGGAAAGCCTTCGCCATGCAATTTCTAATTTGATCATTTAAATTCAAATTTGCTCTGGCACACTGACTGTAGAGTCTCTCGGCCTGATTACAAGACTGGCTCCAGGATAAATATAGAGTTACTTCTGCTATTGGACACTCTTAGTAAAATGGGTGGTTATTTAAAAACTAGGAGGAAATGGTACTTAAATTCATTATTTGCCGCTTCCAGCTCCAGGACCTTACAGTTAGACTTGGCTCTTGCTTGGCCTGATTCTAGTCCAAACTCCCCTAGCCCCTTTGCTTGAAGACCTCCAGGGGGAGAGAGCCCACCCAGAGTCATTGTGGAACCACCCATGTCATTAGGAAATTTCTCCTCATGTTCAACCAAAAACTTCCTTCCTGTAATGTAAGCCGATTAGACCTAGTCTTGTCCTCTGGAACAGCAGAGAACACACACGCCTTTCCCTTCTGTGCCACAGCTTCTATGCCATGTCAAAATTCCAACTGTGCCTGGAAGGTCAAAAAGTTAGGGACCCTTGGAATAGATAATAGTGACTTTGGTGGACCGTCAGTCCAATTCAATATAAGGCAGCTTCACCTGTCCCCTCTATCCCATGTTCTCCAAGGAAACCCTTCTCAAGCAGCAGTGGCGTAGTGGCTAAGATCAGGTGCACTCTGATCCGGAGGAACCGGTTTTGATTCTCCGCTCTGCCGCTTGAGTTGTGGAGGCTTATCTGGGGAATTCAGATTAGCCTGTGCACTCCAACACACGCCAGCTGGGTGACCTTGGGCTAGTCACAGCTTCTCGGAGCTCTCTCAGCCCCACCTTCCTCACAGGGTATTTGTTGTGAGCGGGGAAGGGCAAGGAGATTGTAAGCCCCTTAGAGTCTCCTGCAGGAGAGAAAGGGGGGATATAAATCCAAACTCCTCCTCCTCCTCCTCCTCCTCCTCCTCCTCCTCCTTCTTCTTCTTCTTCTTCTTCTTCTTCTTCTTCTTCTTCTTCTTCTTCTTCTTCTTCTTCTTCTTCTTCTTCTTCTTCAATTCTTCAATTCTTTCAGCCTTTCCTCATAGGACTTGTTTTGCAGATCCCCAATTATCGTTGTTCTCTTTCTCAGAAGGCATTCCAGTGTGTTGGCATCTTTCTTAAAGCACAGCACCTAGAGCGGGACACAATACTCCAGATAACCTATGATCATGAGCACAGTATAAAATTGGAACTACTATTTCTCAAGTATTTCAGCATTCTTCCAACTTCTAAGTGAATAAAAAAAATGAGAAATTAGTAGGCTACATGGGACTACGTAGGGAAAGGTCACACAGGAGGAGGTTTGTAGGGGGAGCAAAGCAGTGGTGGGGTCCAAAAATGTTAATAACAGGTTTTGATGGTGGTGGGATTCAAACAGTGGCGCTGCCGCACACAGTCCCTATTGGGCAGGGAGGTTGCTTTAGTAACCCCTTCTCGGCACTCAGAAAAAATTAGTAACCACTTCTAGAGAAATGGTGAGAACTGGTTGAATCCCACCTCTGGAGCAAAGTGCTTATAAGCTTGGAAAGTAAAAAAAAAATTGACCTCTGGGCAAGGGCAGAAACAACTGATAAGAACTCTATTTCCTGCCTCAGCAAGACTTTTATGTCCCGTAACAACAAGCTAGGAGCAAGGGCATTCTGAAATTCTGGACAATGGAAGGTTGCTTCATATATTCTACATTTGTGCGTAGAAAAAAAACCCCATCATTCAGGCTACGAGTGTCATTTGTCTTGCTTGTATTTACCTCTCTTGTCCTGCAGGAACGTGTAAGATTGCCATGCAATTCTGTGTCGGTCGCCCCCGCCCCATTCCAAATTCCTATTTGTTGCCCAATGCACAGATTTTAAGCAGGTGGAACCTTTCTTGATGCAGAAGTAAATGCTAAAGTGCTGTTCGTTTGGCTGTTGCTGAACCTCCAAGAAGAGGGCCAACAACCAGAGTCACTGCCGTCCATACGGTTTTCATTAGGAGCAGCACAAAGATGTAGCATGGACTTCCCAGATTTTTCTCCCAGATATTCTCTCTCTCGTATGTATGGCCTGTGGCTAATAAACATTGATTGACTGATTCTCTCTCTCGTCCCATGGCAGGCATATGGAGGTTGCTGGTTTTGTTGGCATTTATGGGGTGCAGTTTGATACTGTTTTTATGCTTGCACCCGGCCTTAAGAACATTTTAGCAATCTATGAGTTGTTGTAATCAGTCAGTCCCATGGTGGCGCATGCTCTTTCTACTCTATAGCAATTAGTGGCTCATGGATGGGGAAGTCTTGCGGAAGAGATCAAACAGGGCTTTTGGCTGGTGTTTGTTTAACGGCATTATCCATGAAAGCCATGAAATTTCTAGGTCTCTGCTCCTTAGCAACCTCTGAGATAACAGGTGCCTGCCCCAGCAGTTTGGTTAACAGTTTCCTGCCTCTGCGCTGTACCTTAGCAGCAGACAGAAAGGTTTTTTTATGTTATTAAATTTCATAAAATGTAAATACTTCTTCAAACAACGTCTCACCTGACATTGCACAGAGATGGGCTTGAAAATCAATGGAAGTTGTAATCTCCTGCTTCTTCTGAGCTGGAGAGAATGAACCACATGCAAATAATGGTTATTTGTACAATCATTCTGAAGGCATTTGGTAAAATCACCCCCCAACCATTTCTCTCCCCTCCAAACCCAGAAAGGATGTTTTATTGTTGAAATTTTATTTAAAATGTTAGTAGTTTTAAAATGAATTTGTGGCTGTATTTTGTTCCTGGACACCTCAGGTGAGAAATAAACATAATGCAAATAAAAAATAATAATATTTTTGCCGGTTAAGTTCAATCTGTGTAAATGTGCACTCAGCTAGCAGAGCTTACCTGAGAAAGTGGAATTGTGTTCCTACCCATCAGAAGAAACCACTGGCTCCGTAGAAGTCGGTTATGTTAATGTTATACTATTGATTAGAATACAAGTTATTTAAAAGCACTTTATGTTTATTGAAGGGGGAAGTGCCGTATTTTGCACGGAGAAAGGAGATCTGTCCATATTGTGGGGAAAGCAAGAGACCCCATAGAGCCATGGTGGTGAACCTTTTTGAGACTGAGTGCCCAAATTGCAACCCAAACCCCACTTATTTATCGCAAAGTGCCAACCTGGCAATTTAACCTGAATACTGAGTTTTTAGTTTAGAAAAAACCGGTTGGCTCCCTCTTCCTCTGCCCCACCCACTCGAGCAGGGGCCAGCTAGCTGTAGCCTCTAGCAAGTCCTGCGCGCAATGCTCTGTGCCTCTCTAGCATCTCTGCCTCCCCTGTGCCCCCCTCTCGGGCAGCAGCCACCCGTAGCACAGGCACCAGGCCCGCCAGCCAAGTCCTCCCTGCTCACTGCAATGCGCGCACATTGTGCTCAGTGACTCAGGCCAGCCTAGATGTGTCTGTGTGTCTGTGGGGGGAGGGTGATTTTCCACCCCCACATGACAAACTGTGTGTGCGTGCCCACAGAGAGGGCTCTGAGTGCCACCTCTGGCACCCGTGCCATAGGTTCGCCATCACTGCCATAGAGATTCCAGCAGCAGAAATGCTGTTTGCCCTGCGTGAATCCCGAGAGATGGGTGATGTCTTCCTTTTTTCTTTCCAGCTTCTGGCCTCTCCTCTTCTCCGTCGACTCCAACCCAAGTGACCAAGCAAACAACGTTTCCTCTTGAGTCCTATAAGCATGAACCCGAGAGGCTAGAATCCCGACTTCACTCATCCACATCGCCTCCAGATACCGGCCAAAGGTTCAGCCTGCCCCCAGGACAGAGCGTGGCCAAGCCTCCCAATCCGGCCCCCAGCCCCTGCGCTACCTCAAAAACAGTAAGTATGGACCTTTTGCGTCTCAAGACCCATAAACTGCCCTGTATCTATATGGCGGCAAAGCACTGCAGCTACTTTATCTTGACCCAATCTTGACCTAATCCTTACAACAGCTTTGTAAAGTACTATATCCTTACTATACTCCTACTGTGGGAGGAGGGGAGGGGGTATTACCCTGAATAGACAGTCTCCACTTGCGTGGAAGTTGGATAGAGGTTTATAGAAGAGTGATAATTATCTGTCCAGAAGGAAACGTCTGTAGAAGCAATGCTGAGAAGGGAAAATGACCAGTGTTTTCAGGTAGCAAAGAAGATCCACATGCAAATGAGGTTGTGTGGGTGGATCAAAAACAAACACACACAGAGATAGAGGCCCTGATGTTGTACACTAAAATGATACGTAAGGTGTTATAGCAGGGGTGCCAGAGATCAAAAGAGTTAATGGAAAGAGTTGCTTGCTTTTCCAGAGTTGAGGACCAAGAGGGACGAATGTAAATGCCTGTGCCCCTCAATGACGCGGCTGGCCTCCACTCGGGCCAGGGCCTTTACGGCTCTGGTGCCGGCCTGGTGGAACACTCTTCCACCAGCTGTCCGGGCCCTGTGGGACCTTGGAGAATTCCGCAGGGCCTGTAAGACCGAGTTGTTCCACCGGGCCTTTGGAGAGACCAGCCGCTGAGGGTGCCCCCCCCCCCTCTGCTTTACATGGGTCCCTAGCATCATCGGGACCCATTATTCTTTTCTGGGAGGGTTGTATACGGGTTTCGTGGGACACTGTTTTAGGACGTAACTGTTTTAGGACATAATGTCCTAGGCCATAATTGTTTTAAATTGTATGCATGTTTTTATATATGATATTTTATATTGTACACCGCCCTGAGCCCTTTGGGGATAGGGCGGTATATTAAATCAAATAATAATAATAATAATAATAATAATAATAATAATAATAATAATAATAAAAAATTTGGAAGCCGATTTGGTGGGAAGTGGTCTCCTCAGAGTGCTGATTGAAGCACCTTGGGGTGATAGGCTCTAATGCGCCCATTTCTTCTTTTGTGGAGACAGGCAGGCCTTTTGGCCAGTGGAAAAGAGTCAGCTGTCAACCTCTTCCTTCCCCGGGCTGGAAAACAAAAATGGATTCCAAAAAGAGCGTCCATTTTGGGGTGGGGGGAGCAGGGCTTTTGCTCTAATTCCAACCTTAGAGGCCTCCTTACCTCCATGAAGCCCTTCAATGGGAGGAGTGGTCCCACTGCTAATTAGGGGTACACTGAAAGGCAGAAGGTGACTTGTCTGAAGCCACTGAGGGTATTCGTGGCAGAGGTGAAGGCTGATTTATCCCTCAGTATTATAGTTGGCACTTTCTGCTTCCAGAGAGGTGCTCAATTTTTGGTAGGCTGGGCCTGGAGATCTCCCAGAAGATAAGTTTTTCTGGTTTTAAGCTAAGGTTCCTGCATCTTTAATGCCCACAAAACAGGTAGAAATTCGACAGGTACAGCTTGTCAACAGCTCATCCACATACTAGGGTAAAGTTTCCGCTTGTCCCAGAGTTGCTAACGGTACAGGTGGCCCCCCTTCTGTAAATGAACTTGACAGCCCCTCATGGATATTTCTTGTTGTGGAGGCATCAACATTTTACTTTCAAGAACACTCTTGCACCCAGAAATGTAGCAGATAAAATCTGCAGTGCAGATTGCTTCCACGTGGATTTGTTTCCTGCACAGGTGTTAACAAAATAGGTGTTGATGAAACCACTTAAGAATAGAATGCCCCTGAACTGAAGCCCCTGAACTGAAGGGGAATCTCTGCACGATTTTATGCTCATTTCAAGGACCGCATGTAGCATTCCCAAGGCTTTCCCCTTCAAACCAGGTTAAAAAGGAATCTCTTTCAATCTGGTTCAGAGGTCAGTCGCTTCCTCAGGGAGGAGAGAGGCTCAGTAGTTGCCCTCCCCCAGGCTGTCACCTCTCTGTGTATCTCTTCTTGCTGTGCCGTAGTCCGGGAGTCTCCTCACTCCAGTAGGCAGGAAAGGCCAAGGGGGTGGGGGGAGAGTAGAGAGAGAAGTTGTGGTTACACAGTCTCCCACTTTGCTGGTGAACGGAAGGGTAGCTCTCATAAACTGCAAACCGGCAAGAGTGTTAGACATTTATCATGACTGCAGCATTCTTTCTTTCTTTTATATATATATAATTTTTAAAATTGCTTTTCTCAAAATAATCATACCAAAGAAGAAAATAAACAGAAAAGCAAGAAAATTAACGGAAGAATAATAAACAGAAAAATACCAAACCATAAAAATAAAACACAACCACCAAATAGAACCTAATACTCTAATAAATTAACATATAAACCAGTGGTGGGATCCAAAAATTTTAGTAACAGGTTCCCATGGTGGTGGGATTCAAACTGTGGCGTAGCGCCAGTGGGGCTGGGTGGGGCACAACGGGGGCGTGGCCAGGCATTCCGGGGATGGGGCATTCCTGGGCGGGGCATTCCTGGGCGGGACTGTGGCAAGGACGCAGCCGCTGCGCCGGTCCTTGGGCGGGAAACGAATGCACGCAGGCGCAGGCTGCCACGCACGCCGGTGCACCTCCTGCTAGACTGCTTCAAGTTCTGCGCGCTACTGCTGAGAGGAGGGGCGTAACTAAGGCAAAAATCACGTGGCAAAATCACCCATTAGTAACCCCCTCTCGGCACACACAAATCATTAGTAACCTACTCTCGGGAACCTGTGAGAACCTGCTGGATCCCACCTCTGCTGCAGGGGTGTAGCTGTGTAAAATGGCACTTGGGGCAAGCCCAGTGGCTCACCCTGGGTGTTGCTCGCTCACAACTGCGCCCCGCCCCTGAACTCCCCATGTTCCCCTGCAGCTTAAAACCGGAGCTGGGTGAGCTGAGGCCAGCATCAAATGGTCCCGCCCCGCTGACCTGCTCCTGAGCTCCATGTGGAGTTTGTGGGCTGGGAAAGCCCCACTGGCCAGTATTCAACTATGTCCCTGCCCCAGTTTGAGGGTGGGGCACCGTTGCAAGGGAGGAGTGGCCTTGCAGTGCTCCCCCGTATGACCCCAGAAAGTGGCGCTCGGGGCTCCAGTCCCCCTGAGCCCCCTTGTTACTCCACTGCTTCACTCTGCTAGAGGTCCTAGAGAGCTGCTGCCAGGAAGAGCTGGAGAGGCCAAGACTGATGGGGCCATCCCAACCAGAGTTAAACCCATCCGTCCGTTGGATTCAATAGGCATAGAAGGGCGCTGAAAGTATAGAGCAGTCAGAGTAGGTAATACTGCCTTCATATGTTCCTATACACTTACTCTCCCCATATACTTTAGGGAGGGCCCATAGCTGAGTGGCAGAGCATCTGCTCTGCATGCAGAAAGTCCCAGGTTTCAATCCTGGCATCTCCTGTTGAAGGACCAGAGAAAGACCTTTCTCTGCTGGAGATCTCCTGCAGGATGTTGGTCTGAGCTTGATGGACCCTGGGTCGAATGACGTAAGGCATCTTTGGTTGTCCATAAAATGGGGGCGGGGAAGGGGGCTTTGTGTTTTCCAAACCTCTCCAAGGTTGCCGGCTGCAGTCAGAGTCCAAAGGTGCGGTTGCAGGCAAGCAGGGGGCTGCTATCAGACACGGGGTTTGGGGAGAGTTACGCAAATAAGCAAGCACATCTCTGTGTGGATTTGTTTTCTCAGTCTGCCCCATCGCCAAGTGAGCCAAATAAAATAAATGCAGACCTGTCTGCTAGTTGCCCAGCAAATAGGATGGTTGCACTATGTCCTTTTGTTGGCACCAAACCGTCTGTGAGAGTGAAGTTAAACCACTGGAAGTCGCGGTTCTTGGCAGTGTGGTCCAAAATGGTCTCTTCTTCTGTACCAGAGGTGACTCCAGAGCTCCTGTTCTGCAGAGAGAAGTCTGTCCTGGCTTTCATCAGAGGGCATGATCCCTCGAGGAGAAGAGTTCCACGTGCAACCATCACAGGAAGGGTCAGGAATGCCAATACGCAGATGGTCAAAGGCAAACTAAAGAAGTGTTCCAAGATGGTCCTTTGACCCCAGAGTTGGGTTTTTGTTTTTGGAAGGGTAAACATATTATAAAAGGGGCTTTTTCCAGTAACAAGCTTCCCTCTGTCTTTGGTCAGCATCTGCTGCCATTGATGTCCTTAAAAATAGCATTCTGTCCAGGCTGGTTTTAAAGGCCTTCAGGTATCCACTGCTTTCCTCTGGGAGCTTATTTCACAGGCCGATAGATCTTGGCGGG
This sequence comes from Sphaerodactylus townsendi, assembly GCF_021028975.2. Lineage (NCBI taxonomy): Eukaryota > Metazoa > Chordata > Lepidosauria > Squamata > Sphaerodactylidae > Sphaerodactylus > Sphaerodactylus townsendi. The sequence goes on from NC_059435.1 coordinate 70,278,193, forward strand.
CCCCAGCCGGTAGTAAATGCTGAAATAGTATTCTCCATTGAAAAGGGAGTAAAAGCAGGGCTGTTAGCAAACCACCAGCATTAAAGCATGTCTGTCTGGAAATATCTGTGGCTGGAGTCTCCTACATTTTTGGCCAGACAGGACAACAAAAGGGCCTTATTGAATAAATAAAAAATGACCATTAGTAAGAGGCCAAGGGGGCAGTTAGCAGCAAATCCTTGAATGCCACATAACCCACTGGCCTGCATTCTCCTTCGGTGCCAGCAAAGTCTGCCAGGCTGCTCATTCTAATAATAAGATGTAGGATTCATAGGTAGTGCTGCAGTGAACTTGCTTCATATTTACAACAATCTTGTGAGGTAGATCGGGTTTAGCTTTGGTTTTCAGCCGTGAGTGGCCCGCCAAAGATTATTTAGAGCATTAGTGGCAAGATTTAAAGCAAGGATTTCTTGGGTCACAGCAAACTCTTGTAGTCCACTCCTCCCTTTTTATACTGGGTCTGCGCGAGTTGCAACCGACTTCTGGGGACCCCAATAGGGTTTTCCAGGCAAGAGCCAAATATAGTCCTCTGCATCTGCATAGCAACCTTCAACATCCTTGGAGTACAAACCAGGGCCGACCCTGTGTAGCTTCCGAGATCTGATGAGATCGGGCTAGTTTGGATCATTCAAGTACGGGGTTTAATAGGATATACATGTAGTCGTGGTTGCAACCCTGGACTTCCTTGGTGGTGTCTCATCCAAAAACTAGCCAGGACTGACCCTGCTTAGCTTCGAGCTCTGACAATATTGGACTAGCTGGGCTATTCAAGTCAGAGCTAGTGAGCGCCCTTACAGGCATCAGTATCATATAACAGTATTGAGGGCAGGGGTCAGTAGAATCTTGCTTGAAGTTCAATGAGTGTGTGTGTGTGTGTGTGTGTGTGCGCGCGCGCACGCCACACCCGCTGAACCGGGCTGTTCTCCTCCCAAGTCGGAAGAGAACTAGAGGCATGAAGCTGTTTTGACAACGGAGCTCGCATGAAGAGAGGAGTTTTGGCAATTGGAAACTCAGATGCTTTGGGGAAGCTGACTCAGAACAAGGCTGGACAGTGTCTCGGCAGTGGATTAGAAAATGTTTCTTCTGTGCGGGTGACCGACGTGAACTCGGAACAGTTGCTCTTTTAGACTCGTTGCTTTCAGTTGTGATTGGAGCCGGAGGATATAAGTAGCTCAATGACAGCCTTGATTATTTGGCGCTAGAAAGCTGGCCGTGCTTCACAATCCTGGAATCAGTGGGTGCAGACTAGCCAATGCCACATTCTTCTACCGAGGGCTGCTTCTGCATAATACTGATTTACTGCAGGGAGGATTAGACTGGGCCAGCATTTGGCTCAATCTGCCGTTAAATGGGACTTACTGCTAGAGTCTTTGAGGTTTCAAGAGTGTCGTCATGCGGATTACGTGTCAGTTGGGCACATGGGAAGGTTTTTATCTCTATTACAAAGGCATGTAAGTTTTATAAGAGTTTGGCTGACATGGCCTAACCAAGAATTCTAGGGATTATAGTTGGGTGGAACTTCTCCATCAGAGTCACCCTCACAGAACCAGGTCCTCTGGGATGGTGATATGAGTGTTCTATAGATATTCCTTGATATGCATTGATGAAACATTTAATTGAGCATTGATTTGCTACCCAAGACAGATTTAGGCTAAATCTATATTACAGGTTTCAGCTGGTTTAATGGGAATATTTTTTTTCTCCCTATGAAAGTGTAGTTATGTTGGGGTGGGCAGTTACAGTCAGCTAGGACAGATTTCTTGGGATTCTCACTGAACTACATTTCCCGGGATTCTTTGGGTGAAACCATGGCCTTTCAACTGGTATAAAATCTGTGGGAAGTTTGTAACACACATATGCCAATGGTGTGAGCAGGTTCACTTTTCTTATGATGGAGCAACATGGGATATCCACACCTCCCCACTCCAAAAATGTATAAGGCTAGGGATCCTGACAAAACTTTTAGAAAAGGTTTTGAGAATGCTGAAAATAAATAGAGATATGCCAAGGCCGCCTATTCCTGATGCTTTCTTTATCATTTCAGAAGTCCAGAAACATAAAGATTTGTTTTGAAGAGAGATTTGCTTGACTGTATAAATGTAGGGGAAGCCAAAATGCCAAGTTGGATAAATATGGTAAGCTGCCCTTTCCAGACTGCAGCCCTAAGCAGGCAGCGTACAACAGATCACATAGACTAAGCAAATAATAGCATCACAAACTGTGCAATCCTATGCAGTTACTCCAGTCTAAGTCCATTGAAATGAGTGGGCTTAGACTGGAGTAACTCTGGTAAGGACTACACTGTTAAAGGCGCAGGCTGGTTTGATTCAGATTTATTTTCAAGAACGGGGTGTGATGTTGGATGTACGTGATAGCAAAGAGGTTTAACATTTAGTATTGCCAATTTGCAGCCACCCAAAATGGCATGTAGACACATTTTACATCAGCAAAAGATGATGTGTCGATCCCTTTGTATTTCTTCTTGCCTGTTGACCCGCCCGCCCTCCCATCTGGACTGGGGGACTTTGGTATTTCCCTATAGATGGCTATTTGGACCATGAGGACAGGGCAAAGAAGAGGTGAATGCATGGCTTTCAGCAGGAGAGAGAAAGATCCAGAATTCTGGCAAAGATGCAACAGTTCAAGGGAAGAGGCATCTGAACTGGCAAAACAGGCCAACCACCCGTACATTTTCTTTGTTCCTCCGAACCTTGTTAGGGATGCAGATTGTAGATACTAGAGCAGATGTTCAGCTAGGTGTCGGTAACAGAATCGTTGTGCATAAATTATTCTACCCATGGAGAAGGGAAGCACATCTATCAGGCGGTCTGCTGTGTTCTTGAATATTTTATTCAAATTGTCTTAAATACAGGAAAGGTAGCATCTGGAGGAGCTGTGTTCACTGTGTTCCCAAGGAGGATCATAGAGCCCAGTGAGTTTACCAAAGAGTTGATAATTCCAGCAAGACTATGTATGGGCCAAAAGTGTGAATCTTAATAGATGCTTAGTTGGAAAACTCAACAGCCCCACTTGCTTCCTGTTCATAGCCTTCGGCTTCCAACAACTCCTACAACATATTGACACATTTCAGTTTGCCAGGTGTTAGAAACGAAGCATATGGGAACAGCAGACAGTAAATGGACCTTGGTGACTCTTCTGCACACATTTCAATTGAGTGTTAATTTCCAGTTTTTAATTGATGGTATCCTAGCTGTTCTATACCAGCATTCCAGGTGGGTTCAGTAACCAAACACAGGCATAATGGCTGAATTTCAGGTGATTCTGGCTTGGTAAACACATTGAATGTACTCTCAAATCCTGCTTCAGGGTAACATTTTTCATTTCTGGCAATGTGGAATTTCCCCTGCCCCATTAATCTGACATTTTGCTCTTTTTGGCAACAGCCAATGATACAGAAGCCTAGTAAATGGGCAGATAAAAGAGCTCTGACATAATTTAAGAAACTGTCCACCCTTCTGGAAAGATTTAATCTAACACAGCTTTGCAAATGAGCTTACAAAAGTTAATAGCTTGAAAAAGCAAACTTATAGTGCAGTCCTAACCAGAGTTATATCCCTATTAGTAACCTCCTTGCTAATACATGCTAATACATTAGTAACCTCCTTGCTAGTACATTGTTGGCACATCAGTGGTTTTTCATGAATTTACCAAGCGAGTCCTTCCAACTTCATGGAACATCATGCTAGCATCCACAAATGAGTTGCCTCATGTGGTAAATCAAATTACAAACCTACTAAGTTTGGTGGCTTTGATTTTATGTGGGGCCCATCAGTGAGTAGCTAGAGAATATGGGGGGGGGGGAACTGGAGCCCCAGGCACCACTTCCTGGGGGCACATTGCAGGGCTCGCTTCCCCTCACAACTGTGTCCTGGTGCCAAATTCCCAACCAGTAGTTTAGAACTCGATCCAAGCCTCACTGAGGCCAGAATCAGACTGAGCACAGGGGCTGTCCATCTGCAACTTTATACTGTTGGCTCTACTCCCCCCCCCCCCCAGTCCCACCTCCGGTCAGGTTGGCCCGTTCTCAATCTCCACTTGAAGATCGGGGTGAGGCAAGCCCTACTCACTGGCATTTAACTGCGCCTGGTCCCTAACTCCAGGGAGTTCTGGCCAGGGCGCAGTTGGGCGGGGGTGCAGGCCCCGGGGTTAGTTCTAGGTGCTGTTAGATAAAGCTACGCCCCTGGAGCCCGATGACATTTGCTCAGGAGGTAGTGATGGCCACTAACCTGAATAGCTTAAAAAAGGGCTTAGACAGATTTATGGAGAAGTCGATCTCTGGCTACCAATCTTGATCCTCCTTGATCTCAGATTGCAAATGCCTTAGCAGACCAGGTGCTCAGGAGCAGCAGCAGCAGAAGGCCCTTGCTTTCACATCCTGCACGTGAGCTCCCAAAGGCACCTGGTGGGCCACTGCGAGTAGCAGAGTGCTGGACTGGATGGACTCTGGTCTGATCCAGCAGGCTAGTTCTTCTGTTCTATGAATAAGCTAATGCCACAGTTCTTCCATAAATATAAAAGTAGCATGCACTGTCCTCCTCCTCCTCAAAGTTATACAGTGCATAGTTCACACTACATTGAAGGCAAGAGTAGAGCAGACCTCCTATCTCAAGATGGCGCTTGTGAAGAAAGCTTTTTCCAGGCTACAGGCCATCAGCCTCTGAAACTGGTCTCTCCTATTAGAAACATGATGATGAGAAGGACTAGTGTGAGACTGGGCCCAGTAGCCATCATCATTCGGTCTGAACATCTAACCTGATATCATCCTTATTTTGGTTAGAACCAGTATGTGGACTCTGGGTATCTCTGGATACTTTCCCGTTCCATAAACACTAACTTTGGCTGCCACATTGACCATCATGTACGCATTTAGCTGTGTGTTCTTCCCTCCTGGAAATGAACAGGCATTTTAATAGGTCTTACCTCACCAGTGACATTTATGCTTGGTGCAAAATAAACGATGGGAGGAATAATCTGTTCAGAGATCCCTTGAGAACAAGAAGTCTCCTTTTGTCTCCCAGGACATCTGCTGAATAACCCATCCAGATGGCTCCCCTATAGGGCTCGGGTGAAGGGAAAAAAGCTCTGTGCCGGATCGTGCCAATTAACTGCAATTTCTATCACTTATACTTCTACATCTTCTGCCTACAGCTAACATTTTGCAGTAGAAAATGGAGCACCATCCTCATCCTCATTAGCTCCACTGCTGTGTGTGACTAATAAGCCATTAACATCCACTCTGCATGGTTCGTGCCTCTGGCAATCAGTTCTGGACAGAGCCTGTAGGGTTGCTCTTGGCTGGCCACAGGGCTGGCTAGCTGACTCTGTTTTCAAGGAAACATGTCACAGCTGTGCTCATGAGGGACTGTTGTAGTTCCTACTAACTCATAATAAACCACAAAGTAACAGGAAATCTTATATGCTCAGGCTAGTACAGATACCACATTCTTGCTAGCTTCAGCTGTGGCTCAGCAGTCAGGAGTGAGCTATGCATTCTGTCCCTTCATTGAGGATCAATTCCTCTCTTATTTGTTTACCGTGTTTTAGTCCAACTTCCATGGTGAGACTCAAGGCGGATTACAGGATATAAAATGGTACAGTCAGACAGCATAAAACAAAGCTATAGGACTGGGGTTACAGAGCTAGAACACTATCTCAGGCAGTTTATGCTATAGTGCCGTGGTGGCGAACCTTTGGCACTCCAGATGTTGTGGACTACAATTCCCATCAGCCCCTGCCAGCATTGGCCAAAAAGTAGATTACCAGGTATATAAGACAAGGCAGTAAAAGCAGGTGATACCCACCATAATCATTGCAGGGGGTTTAGTGTTGCCAGCTCTGGATTGAGAAATAACTGAAGATTTTGGGGGTGGAGCCTCAGCAGGGTAGGATTTGGGGAGTGAAAGGACTCCAGTGTGATGCAATGCCATAGAGCCCGCCTTCCAGAGCAGCCATTTTCTCCAGGTGCTCATCTCTATCACCTGGAGATCATTTGTGATAGTGGGAGATCTCCACCCACCACCTGGAGGTTGGCAACTCTAAGCGGACTACAGTTCTATTCCATGAAGATAATTTTGGGTGGGTAGTCGTGGCAATCTGCAAGAAAAGATCAAGATTCAAGTCCAGTGGTGTCTTACAGACCAACATGATTTCTAGGGTAGAACCTTTTGAGCTGCCCTAGTCTGGACTCAAATCTTGCAGAACTATTCCACTTAATTTCAATACATGTAGCAACTGCAGAATAAACTTGGGTTCTTTTTTAACAGGATCTGAAACAAGCTTTGAAACTTTAGTTTCAGATCCTGAAACACCGATGAGCTGACTGCAGGAATCATGGTTAGAGTTAACTGCAGATACAGTCTGTGACCAAATATCTAACTTCATTTAGTCCAAAAGAAGAATTTATATCACGACTGGAAGACGTACAATGCTGGAGGTCCATGGCCTCTGTATTGTCAAAGGCCTTCACAGTCGGAATCACTAGGGTGTTGTGGGTTTTCCGGGTTGTATGGCTTTGTTCCAGTAGCATTTTCTCGTGACGTTTCACCTGCATCTGTGGCTAGCATCTTCAGAGGATCCTCTGAAGATGTCAGCCACAGACGCAGGCGAAACATCAGGAGAAAATGCTACTGGGACACGGCCATGCAACCTGGAAAACCCACAACACCCTAATAATTATCCTTCTTGGCCTGAAAACAAAATTGAGGTTCATGATTTTGTGCTAGAATATGAGACGCTGTTTTGTTTCATGACATTTCTGGAGAAAAACTAATAGCATACCCTCCCAATTAAAAAACAACTACCGTCTCCCATTATGACATAGAATGAACAAATTACTAAATGATTGGGTAAAAATGTGGCTTGTGCAAACTATAGGCAGGAACACATGAAAATATAAATGCGATGCTTCTTTGGAGGGAAGAGTAGGAAGATTCTCCATTTCTGTAGCACGGTAGTGGACTGACTCTTAAACATGCCAGCGGCCCTAGAGGCCTGCCAGCAGCCAGTGCTATGGGGGCCACTGGATTTGGAGCTGGCTGGTACTATTGGTATGAAGAGATGCAGGTGAGCTTTCATCCTTTGCATACAGCACTATAGCAGCTGCTTGGCCTGCTTGCTCCTTGGCTGAGGCCCCTGGAGTAACATGGTGATTGCGAATTGTTCCACCCCCAAGGAGTGGGAAAATTACCATTTGTAAGTGGCTATGTGTTCCAGATTGGTGTACCTTGATTTGCATTTAGATGGGAATGCCTTCTGGTGAGTTACGCCAAAGGTTATTTTTACTTCTTCAGAAATGCTAGGGCAGAAGTGACCAATCGTTTGACACTGTTAGCTATAGAAATTATATTTCAAGGATCGTGTCAAAACAAATGATTCATTGCCTTCCCTGCTGTAGCAGAAATGAAGAAAAATGTTGAAAATCAGTGCTTCTTGTGTTATCTGGGAATGGCCAACTGCTAACAAAAGGCAACCTTGGCCTTTCTTGAAGCGCTTGAGTACTTCTGTGCTATGTAAACCTGGGCTTTAAAACCAGATGCTTGAGTTTCTTCCCAGCCGCAGCAGATTAATATGTAACCACTTGAATTACTCAAATGTCATTTGCATAAGATTAGTTTTTCTTTAATGAACATTGGTTTGCCTGTTGGATCTAAAACTCCACTGGGACCCAAACTCATCCATTCCTTGAAAAGCAAGAGGATTATTAGGTGGACCCATCATCATCCTTATGCTAAATGAGGAATTTTCCACTGGAATAAGACTTTTTAAAGCATTGACTAAATTAGTGGTGGTGAACTGATGGCACGGTGCCAGAGGTGGCACTCAGAGCCCTCTCTGTGGGCACGCGCAAACAGAGTGCCCCCCAACCCATCTAGACTGGTCTGGGCCGCTGGGCTCGATTATTAGCATTAAACCTAAGACCTAGTTTTGGGGAAGCAGTATAGGTAACCCTGTTAAGCGCTGTTAAACCCCACTGATTTTCATGCGAAGGACTAAAGCGCCATCCTTTACCTGGGAGTAAGTTCAGTTGCTGGCAATGGGGCTTGCTTCTGAGTAAACCCTCCTAGGGTCATGATTCACCCTACGAGTTACACAGTTGCTTCAAAGCAAAGCCACTGACTACCACCAAGCTTACTCCTGAGTAACACGTGCCTCGGAGCCAACCGTTTTTTCTAAACTAAAACCTCAGTATTCAGGTTAAATTGCCGTGTTGGCACTTTGCGATAAATAAGTGGGTTTTGGGTTGCAGTTGGGCACTTGGCCTCGAAAAGGTTTGCCATCACTGGACTAGATGGTCCAGGCTAGTCTAATTTCATCAGATCTTGGAAGCTAAGCAGGGTTGGCCCTGGTTAGTACTTGGATGGGAGACAACCAAGGAAGTCCAGGGATGCTACAGGCAGGCAATGGCAAACCACTGCCATTTGAACGTTCCTTGCCTTGAAACAACATGGGGTTGCCAGAAGTCTGCTGTGACTTGATGCGAAAAAAGACTCCTGTTCTAGGAAGGAGTCCTTTCTCCAGTGGGAAGAGTCTTTCTCCAATGGATTCTTCATGAAGCAGAAGGGAACGATTGAGTATAACCTGTTACAAATGGGACAGAGCCATTATCAATATTTGGAACTCCAATAACAAATGCAATCATGCGCCTCACTTTCTGAGGCATATGTGAAGACCAAGCTGTTGATGCAGCAATGGACTTTTTACTTAGCTACCACCTGCGATAAGCACAATGTATAATAGTACTAAAAGTATGGTACTACTTGGGGTTTCTGGGAAAATTCTATTACTATAGGAGGGTTCATTATGAATGTTTTTGGACAATTCTTTCGTTAAAAAACCTGCACAAGAAATATATGCCCGTCATTGTGTAATGAGTCTTATTAATCTTTTCAGAATAGCGCTCTAAAAGAGGAACCTAAACGCGAGCCCAAGAAACCAGTTTTTAAGCACATTTACATGGAAGTAAGAGTAATTTTATTCAGTGGGCTTACTTCCAGGAAAGCGTTCTTCTAACTGCGGACTAAATCTTGCAGATGTAATTGGATTTCTTTTAAGGGGTTGCTTTAGATGGGATTAAATTCTGATTCAATTTTTGAAAAACGTCATAGCCATGATACCTGCCTCAGGCGGCCCAGCCACAAACTAGAAATGTTGGTCATTCTTGTGTGAGAATGAGAAAGGGGTTGGCTATTCAGGCCAGATCTGTAGAAGACTTTTTTCTTCCAGTCTTCATACCTGTCTTACTGCTCAGTATGGCAGAAGGCTTTGCAATCTGCATCTGATGAGGACTAAGTCTCTTCAGAAACAGCCACTGGTACGAGCATAAATAGCCAGTTTCAGGTAGGTGACTCAAGGCTGACTCAACCTTCTACCTTTCCATGGTCAGTAAAAAGAGTACCCAGCTTGCTGGGGGTAAAAGGTAGATGACTGGGGAAAGCATTTCTTCACGCAACGCGTGGTTGGTGTTTGGAATATGCTGCCAGAGGAGGTGGTGATGGCCACTAACCTGGATAGTTTTAAAAGGGGCTTGGACAGATTTATGGAGGAGAAGTCGATCTATGGCTATCAATCTTGATCCCCTTTGATCTCAGATTGCAAATGCCTTAGCAGACCAGGTGCTCTGGAGCAGCAGCAGCAACAGAAGGCCCTTGCTTTCACATCCTGCATGTGAGCTCCCAAAGGTAACTGGTGGGCCACTGTGAGTAGCAGAGTACTGGACTAGATGGACTGTGGTCTGATCCAGCAGGCTCTTTCTTATGTTCTTAAGGTAATGGCAAACCACTTTATTAAAAAAAAAAGTCTGCCCAGTAAACGTTGCGATGTGAGGTCACCCAGTAGGTCAATAATAACATTGTGCTTGCACTGGGGAATACCTTTACCTTTTCAATTAAACGCAGTCCTAAATAAATGCAGTAGAGGCTGATTGGCCATTGCTTTGATCCAGTCTAGTTGTACTTCCTTTCTCACATGTGCACAGAGTTCCTGACTTCCCTTGGTTTTAATTAACCTGCAGTTGTGTCCCTTATTTGAGCTCTTGCCGAGTTGTCTCAGGTACTGCCCATCTGCTGGTCTCCTGCAAAGACTATACTCTCTGCATAGCCACTATGGCTTCTTTGAAGTGCTTCCCTCTGCAACCAGGGCATTCCTCAACTACTGTGGCATCAGCTGCGTTAGCTGCCACAGCACAGCAAGAGACAAAGAACTGTTTCCAAGGAATATGAATACTTCCATTGAAGTCTGATGGTAGACAGTAGCTGCGGGGGGACTCCTGCAGGAAAATGCTGTCTCAGTGTCTCTCTAAGAGGGAAAAGGTTTATAGGCTAAATAAGAAACTTTACTGTGGTTACATAAGATCCAAAGTGACAACTCCCATGATAGAAGAGATTAGGAATTTTAGTAAAAGGGAGACTTTTTTCGAAGAGAGGGCCTCAGAACCTAGCTTCTGATGTTTGGTCGCCTTTCATGTTTAAATATAGATCACCACGAAACAGATTTTGGAGCCTAGAATTCAGAAAGGAACCTTGTGTGGATATTTTACAAGTATCTGGCCTGAGATACTCTAAAGAAAATATTGTTGAAGCCACTGGAATAAAATTATAGAGATGGAAATTCTGAATAAATCAAGCATGACCAGACTATTTCCCGAAAGCAGATGCATATTAAATTCTTAATATTCTTAAAGTTGTTGTAATATATCCTGAACAGCCAAGGCTCCTGTCCTCACTATTTCACATCACAGAATATAGCATTATTGCCCAACCCGGGAGGAGTGGGGGCGGCAGGCAGAGAGGGCAAAGACGCCAGTGCCTAGGCGCTCCACAGCAGAAAAACCTGGAAGTGGGCACTGCCACAGAACTACGCTGGCATCCAAGCTGATGCCAGCATGAGAGGGGGGGCGTTCCTGGGGGGGAGTATAGTGTCTCAGCCACTGTGCTTGCAGAACAGCTAGCTACAAAAAGGGTGATGCTTTTCTTAGGCAAATATGTTTTGATGCAGAAGTATGCAGCCATTTGTTACACAGAATTCTTGCCAAGCAAAATGCACAGAACAGTTCCTTGTCAGCTTTAGAACTAAATACTTCCTAATGCAAATAATCATGCATTGACATCCTACGCGTGTTTACTTTGAACTTATTCTCTGTGCTTAAGATTCTTTTCTTACCATCTATTATCTGGCTTTCCGTCACGTTCTGCTTCCAGCTCCCAGCTTCAGTGGCACTGACTCCCAGGCCTAGTGTTGTACCTTGATCTTTTTGAGCCAGCTAGAGGCCTGATCAGAAGATATTTGACATACTGAATTACATTACTCAGAAGCAGCCACTACACAGAGCAGGAAAAAGCAATGTTGTCCTCACACACACAAACATGGAAAAGGGTAGAGTGCGCCTGAAAATCTGTTGAGCTCAAAAGAGAATGAACCATGGCAAAGTGGTACATTAATGTTGTTCTCTTGTCATTGGAAACTGCTGTTCATGAGACTGACGTGCAGGATAATCTCAGAACGTAGCTCTTAAGGGACAACCTCAAAATATTGTCCCCAAAACCAAACTGTAGGCAAAAATAAAGGAAATTGCAGATTATTTTGTCTTATTCAGAAATTGCATGCTTCTTACTACAGAGTCAGTATTGACACACACACACACACACACACACACACACACACACACTCTCTCACTCACTCACTCACTAGTGAGCCCGGCCACGTGTTGCTGTGGCTCAGTCTGGTGAAGTGGAAAAGAAAGAAAAGGGGAAGCAAACGGTTCGAACATGTGTCATTGCACAATTCTTGCATGGGAGGGGAGGGGCAAGGGGCCACTCACTCCCCTCCCTCTCTCCTGTTCCCTTGCATGGCAACCCGGCTGGTCCCTCCCTAACGTTCCCCTTCCTCTGCTAGGGTGGGCTGGCCATGTGCATGTGGCTGGTCCTGTCCCTTTCACTACCCTTCCCTTGCAGGCGAATAACCTAGCTTAAAATACGCTGGGAGGCATGAGCTACGTTGTGTTCAAATTTCAGAGCGTTTGGTCCAGCAAACCTCTGGACCCTCCCTCACCTTCCCCTTCCTCCGCTAGGGTGGGTGGGCCATGTGCAGATGGCCCGCCCCATCCCTTTCACTCTATAAGGCAGTGGTTTTCAAGGAAGGCATGGTTGTTTCCCTTGTATCAGAGGATGTTGCTTTGACTGCCAGCAGATGGCACTGTTGCAGAACAGAACTGTGGTTCCAACTGTCACAGGTGTGGCATGTACACAGTAACTGGCACAGATGTGACATGTATAGAACAGGAGGTGTGAAAACAGTATGGAAACCTGGCTGCATGCGAATGCGACATTGTGTGAATATATATATAAAGAGAGAGAGAGAGAGAGAGAGAGAGAGAGAAAAGAAGGTTTGATGTGCCTATAAAGAACTCTTATTATTCCAGATTAACTGGGACCGTGAAATATCGCTCTTGAAATTCTTGATGTTTCCTTATTTTAATCCTTAATGTGCACTGCTTTTGCAAGGATCTACTAAGATATATTTTAACTATTCCATATTTATGGCATTCCCTTTCCTTTGGTTGTTCCCTGGATCTCTAGTTTGAGAACATGTTGGATACACAGAAAGACCTTGGTTTGGCTGAGCATTTAGCTGCTGGCATTAAATGTGTGTTGAGAGAGTGGTGATTTAAAATTTTAATTACATTCCAATCAATATTTAAAGCCTGTATGTTGGCATTTTGATGCGGAGAAGAGTATAAGCTTAAGAACAAAAGATTATGCACAGTCATATCATTTCCTGCAGAAGTTCAATAAATGGTCAATGGTCAGTATTTCTAAAGATTGTATATATCCCTAAACATTTGTCCTTAAATACAAGAAGCCAATCCAGATAACATCACAGGGCAGTCCAGAATTACATAAAATATATATTATGATGAGATTATAAATTTAAGTCCTGAGTTAAACCATAATCATATTATTCAGACGTCCTGCAAATCTTGTGATAACTCTGGGAATGTATCTGGTATGCTGTGATTTCTTAAAATTACCTATTCAAGTGGGACTTAGTTAGCTATAGGACTAATCTTAAACATACCATCCAATCTGACCTTTCAAATTAGGAAAGATACAACAGAAAATACAATTGCAAACTGCAGAATCCATCATCTCCCATCCATCATTGCCCTTCATGGTCATAGATAAATGTTTGGCACCGATGCTGAAGGGATTAAGAGGAAATGACAGATGGACTTAAAAAAAATACGACCTCAGGAAAAACCCATAACCACCAGTTTTACAGACAGTAAGGATCATGAGCACACAACGCACATTTTGTGAGATAGCAATGAAAGGATATGTTCCTGTTCCATAGTTCTATTCTCAAAACCGTGTAATAGGAATTAGTGCATACCTTAAGCAATGGGCATATTGTCAGTAGACTTCGCGCCCTCCCTTTTAGTCAAGCTTACTAGGTGATACCTTTCTGCAACTAGGTGGCAACTAGGTGATACCTTTCTGCACTCCTGAGCACCAGACCAGGACTGATTATGGTTATTTGGTATTACCGCAGAACCACGTTCCTGTACATGTGGAAAATGGGTGAGAGACACACAATGGACACAGGGGCAGTGGTTAGGCAGGGAAAGGTGCGCATGTGCGCGTGGCGGGGGGGGGGGACTATGCCCACCGCAGCCCCAATTAGTTGGCAGGTGGGCCTGGTTCCCCAGCACCTCAATTGTCTCCAACCTGCCAAGTAATGGGGAGACTCATAGGCCTGTAGAAACTTGTATAACCTGTTCAGTAGGCAAAAGTTTCAGGAACGTAAACCCGGAGTCAAAAGGAAAAGTGGATTATAAATGTAATGTATAAAACAAATAGACAAGACTGCTTAACGGCTTGGGAATTTTAAGCACCTTTATGGAGTGTGGGGAGAGCAAAATCCCCCCCCCCCCCGGCTAGCCGTGGTTCCGTCTCCCTTCCACCTCCATGCAGGTGAATGAACACCGGCAATACCAACGCCAGCCAAGAGGGGTGGGTGGCTGTCTCCGCTTTAAAGCTCCGCCCCCTTAAGAAAAAAACCTGAATCCTCCAGTCCGGCCTATCACAACCGGGGTGGGCGTGTAGAGGCAAGTGGAACATAAAAAGAAGAAAACTAGCGTAATGAGGATTTACTATACGCCCGGCCTCCCCTTCAGCGAAATGGTAGTTACCGTTCCTTTGCCGGGGACCCACCAGCAAGGGCTTGGGAGACAGAGAAAGTATGGAACGTTCCACGGGGGGAAAAAAGGGAGGGGTTTGGAGACAGTGACATTTGAACGCCACCAACGTTCTTTCGGCAGCCGTTGGTCTCTAACGGTCGCCCTCGCGCCAGTCTTTGCCCTACAAATGTCGCTGCTCCTCCAGCCGCCGCCACAGCCCGGTGGGACGCTCTATTCCCGGGCCTGGCTGGACTGCGAAGGGGTTAATGGGCTGGGCCCAGCCGGCGTGGGGAGGAGGAGGGAGAGGTCGGCGGCCCGCCTCCTCCCTCCCTCCCTCCCTCCCTCTCTGCCGCCGCCGCCGCCGCCGCCGCCGCCTCAACCGGCCTCAGGAGGCGTCGCCAACCCAACCCGCCGCAGTCAGGCCGAGCGCTCCCCGCCCCAGCAGCAGCAGCAGCAGCAGCCGCCCTCCCTTTCCACGCGCAGAGTCCGGCCACTCCCCCGCCGCCGCCGCCTTGGGGTGCCAGGGATGCCGCGGCGGGAGCGCTGAGTCCCGCGCCTGGATGCCGCTGATCCCTCCGTCTCTCTCTCTCTCTTGTCTTGTGTCTCTCCCTCCCGCCCCGCGCCCTCCTGCAGGCAGCTCCGCCGCAGCCCCCGGCCGCCTCCGAAGGGATGCTGGAGAAACTGGAGCTCGAGGATGAAGGTAAGAAGACGCTGAAGAGGCCGCCGGGCGGGGTCCGTCGTGGACTTGCGGGGGGGAGGGGGGGCAGGTGGAGGGGTCCCGGGCTGGGGATGCCGCTCGGAGCCGGCCTGGAGAAGACCCGGCTTCCCTGCTCTTTGTTGTCCCTTTAAAGGCTGAAAGACGCCTCCCCCCGCATGCACACACGCATAATACAGGCGATGTATGGCTGACCCCCTGGCCACTGTTACGGGGGTAACCTTTTGGCCCTGCCTTTGACCACTGGCACCACCTGTGCCCTCCCCTGGCAAGCCGGGAGGGTGAGAAAGCTTGCTGCCCACCCGCGTGGCCGGCTTCCAGCCGCTGGAGCCGCATGGCTGACTGGTCAGGACAAGTTTATTGTATGTCAGAGGTAGATGGGTGTTAAAATCAGGTATGTGTGAAATGGTACCTACTGCCTGCACACAGGAGCGGTTCCCAACCCTTTGGGGTACCAGAGCATTTGCAGAGGCGTACCTCCCAGGGGGACATATGGGGGTCAAATGTCCCTGGGCTGCAGCCATTTAATCATGTGGGGAGTGGAAAATCACCCCCACACCCCTCCTCCTTCCCCCCACCCCATACACTGACTTGGTTGTGGTGGGGAAGGGCGGTGGAGGGGGAGAAAATTCAAATTTTGCACTGGGCTACATTTTCCCTAGATATGCCTCTGGTTTGGGGGGGGGGGGCATGTGAAAAAAGCGCATAATGGGTTTGCTACAGTTCTAGGGAGATGGGTTGTCAAGAGATACGCAAGCGAAAAAAAGGTTGGGAACCAGGGTCGTGCAGGGAGAAAAAGTCCTGATTAGGTAGGGTGTGGAAGTTGTTTCATAGGTGTATTGTTGAAGGATTTCCCAACCAGAATCAACTGGCTGTGGTGTGTTTTCTGAGCTGCGTGGTCATGGTCTGATGATTTGTGCTGTGAACGTCTCACTTATGTTATCTCATTGTGACATGCCTTTGAAGATTCCAGCCATAGATGTGGGTGAAACATTACGAGCAAGAGCTACCAGACCAGGGCCGCAGAGCCCGGAAAACCCACAACAGTCAGTTGCGTAATGGGGTTCGGCTACCTATATTTTGTTTTTTGTTACCGGTGTGCGTGGTGTGTTACAGAGTTTCAAAAGTAAAATGCGGGAAATTGTATGAAATGGAGCCTTTGCATCAGCTGTGTGGGAAGAGGGAATTTTAACAGAGGTCACTTTTCTTCTCTCTGTACCACTGTGGGACAGCAAGCTACCCTTGATTCAAAATGTCATTAAAAGATAGACGAGTGGCTTTGGTTCATCCTGGTAAGCGTCCTTTAAATGCCTAGTCATGCTTGCGTTTGGGGTGGGAGTGTTGTGGTGAAAGTTCTCTTATGCTCTTGCTTTAGTAAGCATGGAATTAAGATTTGGTGGATGGAGGGCTGTTTACTTTTGTGGTGGAAGAGCAATGTTTCATGGACTTGAGAACCTGAAGCCAGACTGTAGGACATCACTTTTGCAGCCCTGCATATTCTTTACCAAGCAGAAATAACCTCCATTTTACACTGGATCTCATGTAAAACGGGTATTTCTACTACTTACTTTCATATAATTAGATAAATGTGCCTAGTCCCACAGAGACATGAAATAAGAGCCTATGTAGAGTAGCTATCTTCCCACAACTCTCTGACCCTCCCCATCCTAGACCAGTGTTCTTTTGCACTTACCCCTTTAAAAACCTTTCTGACCAGCAATACGAACTTGAGTGAGACCTCAAAGAGACATTTCAAAAATCAGGAACATTTTTGGAGCTCTAATATGCTCTAGTGCATAGGTGTCAAACTCGCGGCCCTCCAGATGTTATGGACTACAGTTCCCATCATCCCCTGCCAGCATTATGATGGGAACTGTAGACCCTAACATCTAGAGGGCCACGAGTTCGACACCTGTGCTCTAGTGGGTTGTGATGTTTCTGTGGTGGTGGATGAAAAGCGCCATCAAGTTGCTGTCAACTTATGGTGACCCCTCAAGGGATTTTCAAGGCAAGAGACTTTCAGAGATGGTTTCCCATTGCTTGCCTATATGGTACGACCCTGGACCTCCTTGGTGGTCTCCCATCCAAATATTGTCCAGAGACAACCCGGCTTGCAACCCAGTCTGGTGGAGTGGGGCGTGGGGGTTGAACCTACCTCTGAAGTCAGCACAGCCTTGCCCTGGTGTAGGGGTCCGTTCTGCCAGCACAAGGGGCATTCAACTCCACAGTTCTTGACCCCAGAAGTGGCTGCCATGTCCCCGCCCTGTTGATGCAGGACGCTGCGCTAACATGACTGGGAGCATTCCGAAGGCATGGCTGCGGTGAAGCTGACATTAGTTGGCTTTCACCCAGGCTTTGCCTGCCAGAATGCTGGCACTCGGGGTATAGGCTTATGCTGCATACTGAATTTTAAATGTTTTTAAAGTATTTTACGAAATTTATTGGACATGATATTGTATTGTGAACCACCTAGAGCCCTTCGGGGATAAGGTGGTCTATAAAATCAAAGGAAGGAAGGAAAGAGGGAAAGAAGCCAAGTCCTCAGAGCCCAATGGAGGACTTTTCAGTGCCAGGGAGGGTTTATCTTTTTTTTTTTTTTTGCCTCCCTGCACCACTGAGAAGCCCTCTTGAAGACAGCGGGACATCCCAGAGTCCCACTTCCTGGGGGCTCTGGATTGGGATGTTTGTTTCTGATGTCTAATAAGATCCAGCAAACCTGATCCATCCAGGTCAGGGGAGTGTTTCTGTATTAAGGGTTAATTTATAAAACAAGGGTATTTGATACACTTTATACCTCAAGCAGACTTTTGTGTGAACTGAGAGTTCCTTTAATTTGCAGAGCCATGCTGAGCAGAGACTCCTCAATGTGTCATCTATGGAGCTATACTGAATGACATCGGTTCAGGAAAGGCCTGCTGCATCAACCCTCGAAAAGCAAGTGACCCCAGGGTTTCTCTAGAAAGCTTAGATTATGTCTTCTAGCCCAAGTGCTGGAAGCTAAACAGTTTCCATTGTGATTGACAGGTCTGGATGTAGAGAGTATACCTACAGTATTCTTGGATCTTATGATGCTTTAAGGTTCAAGCATACAACCTAGTCATTTTTCCTGTCCTAAAAAGCAAAGGGGCCCCTTTTGTGTGGAGATGTGAGTGTATTTCCAACTTACACTGGGGGGGGGGAGGCATTGGGAGGTAGTTAATTGCTTTCCTTATCCATTCTCTGACAAAAGCTCATGACTTTCAGTGTCTGGGGAATCATTCTATCCTGAATTTTTTCCCAGTCTTACAGCAGGATTCAAAACCTAACTTTTAATTAGATACTGTTGAGGCCAAATTAAAGTGTATGAGGACTGCCATCTCATTTAGTGTTGGGGTAATTTAGAACAGTTTTGTTTTACCTTTTTCAGTGTATGTCTGTGATAACCTGTGCACAGGTTGTTGCTACTATAGGAGCCCTTCAATGTCTGTTTCTTCCTAAGCCTACTACATTATATTGCTGAAAGATGGCATAACTTATTCAATCTTTTTAAATGAAATGAGTACTTTTATGTAGAGGCTTTTCTCGGCACAAAAACTCTTGGTCTAGTTTCTTTCAATAAAGCTCTGTCCTTAATTAGAAGGATAATTTAACAAATGCTTTTTGTGTTCCCACTCATAACTGAGTTTTTAAAAAATATTGATTTTTTTTACAGAAAAGCCTTTTTCTTTTCCCCAATAAAATATATTAGATTTTTGAGAGCTTTAAGCAGTACCACTATCAAAACAGAGCCATTTTTCTTTGTTAGTGATACAGAACCAGCACGTATGTTTTAGTAGATATTCCTCAACTGCTTCCTCTGAGTAGCTCTCTTCTAAAATGCAGGGTGGGTTCTCAGTTCTTTATTGCACTGTGCGTAGGAATATTCTTGTGATTTCCTTATGATTTCCTTATGTCCAAACAAACCTGACTTCTGAAGACTTCTACACGCATGTTGCTTTGAAAGACCAACACAACTTTTTTCATGATTGTCACCATGGCATTGTGGCAGGGGAGTTATTGCTACGTGAATTGATCTGCTTTTTTGGTGGTCAGGGTTCATTGTCACAGATAACCTATTCAGCATATCAATGCATCTCTAACTTCAATTTAGGTTAGTGCTTTAAAGATGCAAGTTGTCTTTATTTTCAGATCTTCTGCTAAGTGACTGATAGAGTAATAAACTGATGCAAAATGTAACTGCTGAGGCTTGACCTGTTTTGGAAATTTTGACTGCAAAATATGGCAGTAGTATGTAGAATATGGATTTTTTTAAAATAAGAGGTGCCCTGCAACAGAAAAATAGATATACTCTGTGGCTGAAGTTTTGGCATATTTTTGGAAGAGGGCTCTTGTCTCAGTGCCTAAACGGCATCACTTCTTATAACTCACAATTGTTGCATTGTCAACATCTAGCCTTTTTCTTGTTGCATGTCAAGCCAACTGCTGCATTGCTGTATGCATACAGACAGTTTTGCTCGGCACGCAGTCATTTCTCCACCTGACCAGTTGAGCCCCTCAGTCATTGGCATCACTGCTGGGACTGGGCATGTGACAGAAGGTAGGCATAGTTTATGTCTGCTGTCACCTCCCATACCTGCACAGTCATCAGCTGGTGACGCTGCTGTGGCTTGGACTGTGCCCAGTGTGTTTGGCCAAGTTCATCCTCTGCCCCTCTCTTTTCCCCTCTTGTTTGCTGGCACACCAGCATTTTCACAGGTAGATAATTGTCTATCTTTATTTGAAAACTTCTTGACTTTGACGTGCTGGAGATATATTATTGTATTGGCATTCCCCCCCCCCCCCCCCAAGTACTTTTCCTATTCACAGTTACATGTTTACATAATAGTAACATTTGGGGTTGTTGCTGCGTGTGTGAAGAGCAATTATTTCTTGAACTGCTTTGGTCTTGAAGTCTATGGTCTGACCCTCCCCCCAGTTCTCTGAATGATGCTGTTCATAATCAAATGAATGAACACAACATCATCAACTAATGCTTGTACTCTCTGCAGTATGGGGGAATGAAAAGTATTCTTTTGGGGAGCATGTGAAGTTGCATCACAATTGGAACTTGTTCCATTTTTGGTCTTCCAAATGCAGTAAAAGATCTTTTACGTTTCCCCACCATTGTCACCTTCTCGCATAAGAAAATGATTCCTCTTCCAGTGAAAGTGTGTTGGTTTCCTCAGTGCCAGGAAGGTATTCAGGATAGATTAGACCAGTGATGGCGAACCTTTTTGAGACCGAGTGCCCAAACTGCAACTCAAAACCCACTTATTTATCACAAAGTGATATGGCAATTTAACCTGAATATTGAGGTTTTACAGGTTCTGGTGGGTTTTCCAGGCTGTGTGGCCGTGGTCTTGTGGATCTTACTCCTAATGTTTCACCTTCATCTGTGTCTGGCATCTTCAGAGGTGTATGTGTTACACACTGTGATACACTCTGTGACTTCCCTCTGTGATACACCTCTGAAGATGCCAGACCCAGATGCAGGTGAAACGTTCGGAATAAGATCCACCAGACCACGGCCACACAGCCCGGAAAACCCACCAGAGTAACCCCCTCATTCTTCTAAAGCAGGGGTGTCCAGCTCTGGTGCCCCAGATGTTCATGCCGCCTCCTCCTCCCCCTCTGCCCGAGGGAGAAGGCAAGCACCTTCTCCCTTGGGCAGAGGGGGGGTTCTTTCTGCCTCGGCGCCTCGCAGAAGAATGAGGGGTTACTCTGTGGCTTCCGGCTGTGGCCGCGGGTCTGGTGGATCTTATTCCGAACGTTTCACCTGCATCTGGGTCTGGCATCTTCAGAGGTGTATCACAGAGGGAAGTCACAGAGTGTATCACAGTGTGTAACACATACACCTCTGAAGAATGGGGGGGTTGCTCTGAGTGGGTTTTCGGGCTGTGTAGCGTGAGTCTGGTGGTCTATTCGAGCGTTTCACCTGCATCTGGGTCCTGGCATCTTCGAAGTGTATCACAAGCCTAGAGATATATCTGAAGTGTCATAACTACAACTCCTGCTAAGAATATAATGCAGGAAGCAGGCTGACACCGAAGAACAGAGCCGGAGTGCTGCCGCCGCCTCCCTCTCTGCCCGAGGGAGAAGGCAAGCACCTTCTCCCTTGGGCAGAGGGGGTTCCCTGCTCCGTGCTGCCGGCTCCCGCGCCGCGAGAGCAGGTGGCCCCGAGCAGGTTGCCACCACCATTCCCCCCTGCCCGTGGGAGAAGGTGGCTGCCCCTCCCTCGGGCAGAGGGGGAGGCGGCGGCGACATGCTCGGGGGAGGGGAGACTCGGGCACCTGTGTGCCCGGTGAGAGGCCTCCACGTGCCACGTGTGGCACGTGTGCCATAGGTTCGCCATCATGGGATTAGACCATGTTGTGGAATAAAGCCAGGTGTCTGCTATACACCCTCTGATCTGGTTACCACAAAAATGCTATGTCCTGTCAGTTGCCTCGAGTACAGCATTTTCAGGCTCCTTCCTGGCCTTGCTGGTTGCAGATACCAGCCATGTTTAATGGATTGGCACCTGTATATATAGATGCTGTTCATTTTCAATAATTGTGCTGTTATTTTGAAATCCATAGATTGAGACTAAGGAAATGTGATTCGTTTATCCCCTGGTGCCTCCAAATAGTCATGGAGCAGGTTTTAAGATGCTTTTTAACATGCCCTCTTGGCAAGACAAGAATACAGCTGCTTTAAGTATGTTGCTTTTTGAATCCACTAGATAAGGTATTGAAAATAATTAGATGCATGAATCTTGGAACTTATTTCTATTTGCAAGGAGATTATCACTCTCTTCTAAAGCTTAACTTACTGGTGGCAAGTGCAAAATCATAATATTCCTGTGACTTTTTCTTTGCGCAGTATTTCCTATGATTTCGTTGTCAATATTTTTGCGACTTTAGCATAAAATATTTAATGGTCATTTTCCTGTTGCTTACGTTGATTGTCCAAATGCTTTTAAAGTGTGCTAAAATAGCTTATCTTCAGTTTTCAAACATATTGGCCTAAAATCCCTTAGGTTGCGTAACTTTGTTTTAAATAAAAACAAAACTGTTAAGCATCAAACCGTATACCTCTCGGTTCTGTTAATGGGTTGGTGCAGAGCTGAGTCTGTCTTGGGTAACTGGTTTTGCTGCAATGTTGGCTTTTATCCATTTCTCATCAGCACAGTTTTAATGGGGGAGGTTTACAAAACTGCATTTGTTCTTCTAGATACCTTACAAATTGGTAACCAGGAACAGACATTTCTTATGTGAATTCTTGCTATTAGAGTAATGCATACTTTCTGTATACTGATGCTAACTCTCTCAAATGCTGAAACATATTGCGAGTGTTTCCTGGTAATCAGCAAGTCTTATCGAAGGAGAAAAAACCCTGCTATGAGTTCTTTAGCAACAAATTACTTGTGTTCTGTGGTGCCGAATTGTTTGGGGCATGTGGCTAGAAACAAGTTCAATGGATCTAGCTTCTTATATATTGACAGCCAAGTCTTACACATTATTCAGAAGTAATAGTGTAAACCTGATTCCTGGTCTGCACTGCAGTGGCTGGAGGCAGCAAGACAGAGGTGCTTCCTACAGGTTTCCAACAGCCTTTCCAACAGGAGGCATGGGAAGGGAGGAAAACCAGAAACCCTTCCTGCCACTGAAAAGCTCTTCATTGGAACCAATGGACGCACCTCATCCAAAAGGGTGACGTATGTCCAGGGCTGGGGCTGTGGCACAACGGGCTGCAAATCCAGGGTGGAATCTGGCCAACATCATGAACACTCCAGCCCACCCAGCTTCCCATGCCAGGGTCTGTTCCAGACTCCAGTGCAGTTCCAGTGCAGCCATACTTCCAGGCTTTGCCCTAGCAAGACTGAGAGGTGCCCAGGTGCTGGCACCTCAAGCCCCTCCACTGGCACGAGTGCCCCTTGTGCCAGCAGAGGGGGCATATTCGTCGACCAATCGCCTCTCCACATCTGGATTGGGCTGCCCACCTCTCTGCCTTTGTTACAATAGGCTTTAGTTTGTTGGACTATCTGCATTCAGTTGTCATATCCCTAGTTTATTATGCTGTCCTTTGAGGAAAGGCAAAAAAGGCTGGCATTTTTCAGTTTAGGGAAAAAGATGACTAAGTGATAGAGATTTATAACATTGTACATGGGACACAAGAGCTCGTGGTGTAGTGGGAAGCTGCAGAACTGCAGTCAGAGCTTTCGGTCTGATGTAAGTTGGCTTCAGGTAGCCAGCTGAAGGTTGACTCAGCCTTCCATCCTTCTGAGGTTGGTAAAACAAGTATTCAGCATGCTCAAAATAAAGTATAGACCACTGGGGAAGGCGTTGGCAAACTGCCCCATAAACATAGTCTGCCTAAATGTTGATTTTTTTCCCCTCCCTTTTCCATAACATTAGAACTCAGGGATGCCTGATGAAATTGAAGAGTAGATTCAGAATGGTCAAAAGGAAGTATTTTACTCAACAGGTAATATAAATTGCAAATTCACTCTCAGTGATGGAATTGTACACAGTTAGCTTTAAAACAGGATTAGACAAGATTAATGGATACATCCATCAATGGCTTCTAGCCATGATGACTAAACAGAACCTCCATTTATTTATTTACTTATAGTCTGCCTTTCTCATTGAGACTTAGCATGGATTAGAGTTAGAGGTCAGCATTAAAAAGACCCATATAATATTTACAACCAATGATGTAATATAACTGGAGGAAGCTGGGATTTAAATGAATAAATAAATAATTGTGGTGTTTATTTTTCTGGCCTGCTGTCAGGTGAGAACGCTGAGTGGGCCATTTCTCCACAGTTACACAATCTTGTCTCTGCTCATTTCCCTTGCTGATACTATCATAGTTGTGACACCAATAGTACTTAGACTGTCAGTTCTGTGACTTAAAACCAAGGACAGGTAACTATGACAATAGTTGGTTTGTGTCCACTTTGAAAATTTACCACCAAAATAGCCCAGAATAGATTCATGATTAGATCTCCTGCTGCTTTTTAAATGCAGCCGTCAAGTTAAAGCAGTTTGGTTTGGGGCATAGTGCCTGGGGAGGGAATGTCTAACCCAGAGGTGGTCAGCCTGTGGTGCTCCAGATGTTCATGGACTACAATTCCCACCAGTTGCTGCCATGCTGGCCAATTGGCCATGCTGGCAGGGGGCTGTTGGGAATTGTAGTCCATGAACATCTAGAGCACCATAGGTTGGCCAACCCTGCTAAGCCCTTTCTATCAACACTGTTATTCTAATGCAGGTTCCCTCCCCCCCCCCCTCAAAAAAATCTGCTGTTTACTCTTTGGGAGGAAACAGATTTTGAAAAAAGGATCCATCCACAGCTGCCAACATCTCATATACCTTGACTGTCCTTGGTAATCCTGTTTAAATTCAGCAGGTGTAACTAAAGAATGGGATTGTTCTGTGGGTCAGTTGAATGAAACAGCAATTATTGCCTCAAATCTTGCTTGGATTAGTATTGATGCACAAATGTGTCCCTGGAATCCCAAACCCAATAAGAGACATCA
Organism: Sphaerodactylus townsendi; assembly: GCF_021028975.2. Classification (NCBI taxonomy): domain Eukaryota; kingdom Metazoa; phylum Chordata; class Lepidosauria; order Squamata; family Sphaerodactylidae; genus Sphaerodactylus; species Sphaerodactylus townsendi. Next base: position 70,302,682 of record NC_059435.1, read on the forward strand.
AGGCAAGGCTGATGTGAATGTAGGAAAAGCTTTACTCATGAGTAGAGGGAATCACTGCTTCACTAGGGCTCAAGTAGAGAAACATTTGCATAAAACTTTTATACTTCTGGCAAGCACAGAACATTTCACAAGGTCAACTCTTAACAATGGTAATATTTAATTGGGCAGTTGTTATGGTACAGTAATAATTGGCAAGACAATTCCTGTGCAAGCGTCCTATGGAAACAATTAAAACAGTTTTGTTCATCCTTCAGAGGGAATGAGAAAGAAAGCAAGAAAAAAAAGAAAACCACTATTCTACTTTATAACACCAAACAAAAAAGCATCCTCTTCCTGCATGGCCCCAGGACCAAACGTCTGGACTGTGAACAATGTATACTATGTTCATCTTTAATTGGGTCTATTTAAAATAGAAGTTTTCTTTTTATTCACATATCGGTATCTTTTTCCCCATTTAAGACTTCATCCCAGTGGTGCGTTTGCTAGATTTGGAGGTGGGAAACAGGTCAGTAGGCTGTAAAGCTCATTGAATTGGCAAATCAATTGTTTCTCAGTTGTATTGATACAATGAAACAATCTTACATGTTACCTTTGTCTTGACTCCTTGGAGAGGGGACACAAATATTGTAAATATCCTTTCTTTATATTGTTGTAATAATGTTTCTAGTCTTGATGAGAAACCATTGATGCAGATTTGTGTGCCAGTATGGAGAATTGCAACATTTTAGTTCGTTTTTAACTTTGGATTATAGATCAGACTTTTGGATACCTGGTGTGTGGTTACTATATATGTTTGTATTTTTGCCCTTCCTGAACTTTCTCAAATAATAGGAACAGCCAAGGTCCTGTCTGGAGAAAATCAGTTGAGGTAGGTTGGCTTCTTCACATGACAGCTGTTGAAAGGGAAAGGAGAGCAGTTTCATAGGCTTGCTAGGATTTGGGAAGATGAAGACATGACTGGAATGTGGACAGGGAAGAGAAAGTTGTTTTCGTAAGTGGTACTTTCGGAGATATGCCTTTGATGCAACTGTTGAGCTCTTTGGGTTGAGATTGTCTTTGAAGAGTTGACTTTAACTTGCAAAACCACAAATAGCGTGGGAACCATCTCTTTTTGTGTAGTTGTACTTCAAATTGAATAGGGTTTAATCTCACATGTATATGAGGAAGAAAAAGAAAACAGTTTTTTCTTGTTTCTGTGCAGAGGTTATTAAAAATAAGTGGGTGGAATTGTTCTGGATTTTCAAACCAATTTTGCAAAAAGATTTGTTCTAAAATGCCTTGGTGATTTCTAGATCCACATTTAGTATGTCTTAACCTTTTATGTGTTCACCATCAGATTCCACTCTATAAAATCAATTGGATGTTTGGTTTTTTCTGAAAACATAACTCTAAAGTTACTTCAGAAGCAGCAATATTTTGTAGAGTAGTAATATAAAAAGACTATATTAAGGAAGTTAACTCAGTTTAGTAGTATACAGAAGGAAAATCCACTCTTCTTTTACAGGCAGCTGAAGTGTGTACTTATATCTGGGTACAATATCGTCAATGGCCTGTCAGGTTAATCAAAATGAACATTTCAGGAGTTATAGGCTTCTGTCAACTTCCTTCAACTGATTATTAAACTCCACCATTTCCATAATCTTTGGCTCATGATCTATACGTTCATGGAATGTTGGATACAACAGCAGTTCTATTAGAGAATGCAACTATGTTCTTTTTATTAATGGTGATATACAATACTATACGATCAGGCCAACTTTAAAAGAATATAACATATCATAGTTATACACAGACAATTTCACAAGAATTGTATGAACTCAAATTCATTACCCAAGGACCTTCACAGGTAAGATGAGTTAAAAAGCTGTATTTGGCTCCAAAGATGTTTTTTTAAAGACCATATTAAAATCTCAAGCAAAGTGGTACTCACTTTGCCTATTATAGAGAGTGACATTTATATTTACCATTGACCAAACAAGCCACATAACTACTGCCTGTTCTGTACAGTACTGAATGCACATATACAATAAAGCATAGCTATTAACAGGAGCCCCATGGCATAGAGTGGTAAGCTGCAGTCCAAGTTCTGCTCATGACCGGAGTTCGATCCCAACAGAAGTCAGTTTTTGGTAGCCAGCTCAAGGTTGTCTCAGCCTTCCATCCTTCCAAGGTCAGTAAAATGAGCACCCAGCTTATTGGGGGCAAAATGAAGACAACTGGGGAAGCCAATGGCAAACTACCCCATTAAACACTGCCTGCCTAGAAAACGTTGTGATGTGCTGTCACCTCATGGGTCAGTAATGATTCAGTGCTTGCCCTTTACCTTTTCTTAACATTAAATAAATATATAAAGATCATCTTTTACATTTACTGCAGTTGAGCCTTAGCTTGAGTATCTGGAGTGATGGGAAGGGCTCCTCTCCCTACCTTGCTCTTCTTCAGCATGACAAACAACAGTTAGATGAGGCTCCTAGAGGAGAGCAAGCTGGCCAAGGAAGGGGAGTAAAATCACAGCATCCCACTGTGGCCACCTTCTCTTTTCCTAAGTGGCTGATGTGGTGACTGGACTCTCCTCTGGCTAGATTACTCTCCTGGTAACCACTTCGGTACTGGCACGAGAACATAGAGGCTGTAGAGATGGGCCACCATGTTAACTAATTTATTTCTAAATTTCTCCTTTGTGTTCTTAGCCAGTATAAGCTAGATTTATGGACCTTCTTTTTGGTTAACATGAACTCATTTCTTCTACTTTGAACCAGACTAGAAATACATAAATGTAATGCCTAAATGTTCCACAAGAATACAATAATTTATTGTTACTGATCTACCATAACTCTGCCTATCCTTCTTCCCAGCCTAGACTCAATGGCATCATTTGTTAGCCTTCTGACTAATCTGATTTCTTAGTTCCTCAGTTAAAATAGTTCTGATATCTCTTGATGTAACTCAGGCTTCTTTGCAAATTACCTCAAGGCCACTTTTTTCTTTACAGAAGATCTCCATATATTTACTTGAATGAGCCATTCCTTGCTTGTAGCCCTCGAAAGTTCTTTCTCATCGTTCCCCCCTTCCCTGATACTCTTAGCTAAATATGACAGTATGATAGACCTGCTAGAGCAGGGGTAGGGAACCTTTAACACTCAAAGAGCCATTTGGACCCATTTTCCACGGGAAAAGAAAACACTTGGAGCCGCAAATAATTTTTGACATTTAAATTAAAGATAACGCTATATATATATTGGGTTTTTTTAACCTTTTACTCTGCTCATTCTGAGAAGCGCATGGATGCGCCCGCCCTGCTGCCTGCCGGCGGATCGGGAAGCTGGCGGATCGGGAAAGTGCCCGTCCCGCTCCAACAGGGCAGGTGAGAGGGGAAGCCCGCGGCGCAGCCCGGCCGACTGCGGCCAGTTGGAGCGCCCGCCCTGCTGCCTGCAGGGTGGGCAAGGATGGGGCTGGCGGCTCAGCTCGTGGAGCCACAGTGCAAGGGCAGAAGAGCCGCATGCGGCTCTCGAGCCACAGGTTCCCTACCCCTGTGCTAGAGATTATCAGATGGAAGATGTATGTTGGTCGATTTCTGTATACTGTAAATGTTGTTTGAACTGAGCAAGACTGTAGATGTTGATTCATTGGTAACTTAACTGTAATTCTTTTCTTAATTCGTTATTTTGGATGTTAAACAATATATAATCAGACTTTTAAAAGGGGTAGAGCAGTACTTCCAGCCGCTCATGCCATCACAACAAGTATCAAAAGTAGGGCAGCCACAGAAAAGGCAAGAACATCCATGTACTCAGAAGTCTTAGATATGCAGAAAATATGACTTAGCAGCTCCCTCTCCAGTGGTTTCATGAAGTTGGAGTCTGTTTCGGCCAGCATTGAAGATTAGATTGTGTCTCAGTCAATTAAAGCAAAAGAAAAACAGGGGAAGATGAGGAAATTGGCCTTCTTAAGATATGAAGAGCATATATTTTGTACTTGATGGAGATTTGGGGTTGAGGGCAGGGAATTTCCTTATTTCTCTCTCCCTCCAAGTATTCCTTTTATGGCTTGCAGCTTGTATTTATTCTGAACAGAACTGATTTTGTCCAGAGGGTGAAAGGTTGCTCTTATTCCTTTTATGACATATTAACTTCTATTCTTATTCTGGAGTGAATGTGCACTCTGTTATATTTATCATCCTCTTCTCCTTTTTCGGTCTGCATCAGGCATTGAATTAGACTTCTGTTAGACCAATAAGTGCTCTTCCTTGTACATCCTTAAATTGCTTCTAGCTTTAAGAGCTGGTTTATTTTGTTCAAACCTGCAACTGTAAATCAGTCTGTTGAAAGGCAAAATAACCCTGTTACTTGCCTGAGGTTTCCTCTTGGCTACCTTGGTTTCTGTACTCTGCAATAAATTGGCTTTGCCATTGTTATGAGTCAGACTTCTAATGTGAAAGGAAAATATTTATGCCTGCATTGCCCTTGACCTCTACCATTATCCTTTGACTTTCTATTTATTCTATGTCTAATGCTTATGCAAATTTCAGTTTCACACCGAATCTCCCGCTCCCCGAGCAGGAGAAAGTCCTTAGAAAGGTTTTAGGGCTATCCTGCTTTTATGAATGCAGAAAAAAATAATTTGAGGGCTGTAGGAATAAAGCCCACAGTTCTTTCTCTTGCACCAAAAAGCAAAAGCTCTTAGTGTGGTGGGGAATAACATGACACTAAAGTGAAGAGTTAAGTCTGGAGTGCAGAAACCCCGTGGCTTTTAGTCTTGAATTCTGGAGAAGTCCGAACTGTGATGACTTGTTTTTCAGTGGAACAGTTTCGTCACCCTTTTCCAGTGTGGATAGGTTCACCAAGGGGTTTCCCTCCATTCTCCCCACCCCCTTTCATTTTGTATATGTCAACAGCTTCAGAGAAGATCTTGAGGACATCCCCAGTCAACCTCAAGATCTTTTTTGGCTGTAATGGAAGGTTCTTGTTGCTGTTCAATAGTGTAGTGTTGTTGTGTGTTTTGGGTGGGGGCTGGGGGGGTTGCCTGCTGCACTAGCGTTGTCCCTGCAATTCACTGGTATATGGTTTTGCACTTCAAAGGCAAGGAACGTCTGACAGATCAGTTATGAACCTGCTTCTGGGTGAAAAAAGGCTCCGACTGTGGAATTACAGCACAGTTGAAACTGATAAATTGTCTGTGCCATGAATTACAATATCCAGTAATCCATAGCACATTCAGAAAGTTTTTTTTAAAAAAGATTTATCTGTGCAAAGTTTGATTAGAAGTGATAATGGGAAGGACGTAAAAACAATAGATTCTAAGTAATTGGCTAGCATGAAATACTTTTTTTTCATTCTGCTGTTAAATAACTTTGTAATGTCTAATTTCTTCTGGCAGCTGCTGTGTACTTGGTGGAGAACCAGTGAGGTTTAGGGATTAGACTGGACTAGAGTCTGAGAGGTCCAGCTTCATATCTTCACTCTGCTATGAAACTTGCTGGATGACCGTGAGCCAGTCATACCTACTCAGCCAAATCATCCTTGCAGGGCTGTTCAAGGATAAATTGATGGAGAGAGAGCGAGCCATGTCTATAGCTTTGAGCTCCTTGAAGAAAGGGCAAGGTAAAATTCAGTGGAAATATCGGAAAATGCAGTCATTCTAAGAATCGTATTTGTTTTAACTGGCAAGAAAAGTAATGAAGCCCGTAGCAATTCCATAGTGCCATTTGAGGGCATGGAAATGGAGAGAAGGCTGAAGCCACTTCTCCATGCATGCTGCCGCCAGGAGCAGAATAGGCCCAGTGTGCATATGGAGGGCAGAAAGCTGCCACGAGACATCATATGTTGTCCAGCAATAAATACAAGGACTTCCTAACATATACCAAGGCCCTATGATTCCTGACCTGCAGGCAGGGTTTCCAACTTCAAGTTGGGAAATGCCTGGAGAGACCTCCACAAGGTAGAATGCCATAGAGTTCAATCCTCCAAAACAACCATGTTCTCCAAGAGTTCTGATCTCTCTGGTCTAGAGATCAGCTGTGATTCCAGGAGCTCTCTGGGTCCCACTTGGAGGCTGAAGAGATGCAGTATGTTCTGTTTCATGGGTAGATTGTGTCATAGCTTGCAGAATATTAAAAATATTTCTCAAACAGATTTCGGCCTTTTCTCTGGGCCATCTTGCCACTCCTTTGACTTCTAAACAATGCATTGCAGTTTGCTCCAGGAATGTCTAAACATCCACAGGGGACTGAAAGGGCTTTTCCCTCTTCAAGAAAAATGGTGGTGACTCAGTAAAAGGAAAATAATTTACAGGCGGAAAACATGAGTTACTGTACACGAGTTATTCACTTAACAAAGCTGGATTTGTGAACTCTTGTAAGAGCCTTTTTCTACTTCTGATGTATAGTGAAAAGCCAAAGCAATGTTGGTAACCTTAATGCACTGAAGTCAAAACAGAAGTGATGTTGGGATTGGTTAATAGTGACTCATTCAGATCAGGGCTGTAATGCGCTGGTGGTGGTGGGGGAATCACTTTTAGTTCTACAGTTTTATTTTAATTTCACAGTTTCTCTGGATAGGAGAAAAAATCTACCTGAAATCTCCTTCATTTCAGTGGGATTTCCTTCTGAGCAGACATGTAAGCTTGCACTGGACACAGACTCTTGTGTATTATCAGTTGCAGAATAGAACTTTGTCGCTTCTACCTTTTTGCTTCAGTCCCAGTCACCTGAAAAGCAGCTCCTGAGTCTCACGGTGGTCCTCAGGAGTCGTAGCTGCTGCAAAGACTGGAGTTGTGTCTGCACGAAGCCTCACTTGATTAATCGGCCAATATATCTGACAAACCAGATATGGCTGAATCAGGAAATGTAATGCACCCAATTTGAAGAAGACAGAAATACAAGAGAAGGACCCACTGTCTTCAAAAGAAACAGCTGAACAGGAAAACAAGCTGGTGAATTATAATGAAATCAGCCCTTCCAAATTATGCACTGTACATTTCACAAACATTGCCTTATTTTACTTCTGCACTTCCCCTTTCACCCCCCAGAGAGCACTTCTGATGCTCCATGGAGGCACTTCCCATTCCATCTGCTTGTCCAGCTTTGGTCCCAATGGCACAAAAAAGCTTGCATGTTTCCTAAAAAGATCCTGGGTGGGGCTGCAGTAATCTAGTAACACACAAGTACATGCAACGATGTACCAAGGTCCTGCAAGCTGTAAAATGCAGTTGTCTGTTTGGAGTTGGTGCGTGCATATGTGTCGGTTCTTTAAAAATGGTAGACGCCTGTTGTTTTCAGACTGCAAAGGCTTTCCAGAATGAATTTTTAAAAAGCACAACCCTCCATTGGCTTGTAAGCATGAGACAACTTATGCATTCCCTGACCTAACAGTAGAGAGATAATTAGAAAAGAATGAATTCTTTATATGTTGTCTAGTAGTTACTTCTTGAGCGATCTGGAGAAAATGAAGAGTCTTATGCAATATGCAACTCCTGTCAGGCTATTTGCTTAAATGTTCTCAAAGTGAAGTGCTATGTTTCCTATACAATTCTTTCTTAAAGAAGCCGCACGTTAAAGTTTGACTTGCACCTCCCACATTTTTACTGTCTTTTTGTTCTGCTTTGTCGCCAAACACAACAGTGGATGGATTTGGGACGGTTGACATTAATATTTAAGCACTGGGCTTAAAATATCTGTTCCAATTCAGGTAGAGCATTTATGGCTTCTTCACGTGTTTCTGTATCTGCTAGCAAGGTTCTTTGGCAAAAGAAAGATTGAAATCTCACAAAGGCTGAGGTTAGCTTTAGGCAAACATTTTATCACAATGCAGCTCTTCTGAAGTTTGTTATATCCTTGGTGAATGCATACATATTTGAAGTGTATGGTTTCCGTCATCATCATTGACATGTTTGAATGTAGCATGTCACTGAAAAGCTGCCGTCTACCTGCTCATAAAACTTGCACTGTTTGCCTTAAAACCATTGTTCTGATTGAGGTTTTGGCTTTCAGAAGGGTGGTAAGCACCTAGAGCGCACTTAGGAATTCAGTTTCCAGTTTCGGAGTTCTGCACTGGTGAAATCATACACTTTGGTTCAAACTAGAGTTTATATCTACCTCAAAGCTGCTGCAGGGATTTGCAGCTGGAAATCCCTAGTGGGAAAGAAATCAAGACTTGGCATAAGAGCCCTTTTTGAACTGAGATTGGAAGCCTTCAGTCTTTTCTCTCCATCCTATGATGTTACCTCAAGCTGAAATGGCCCCGTGTAGGTGCTATTTGCCCTGTCACAGGACAGCATGAGCAACCACCCAGAAGGCAGATAGCTCCTCCTGGGACGTTATTGGTTCTGGAAGATGGCATGAGGCTGAAAGCTGCACCCTTTCCCTTGTGCTGTGGTGCTTTTCTGAATTGGGTCATCACAACACATTGAGATTGAGTTTCCATGGGGAGCTTGTAGCTACTGTATATGACTTCAAGACGCCATGGCAGCCGCAGTAATACTTAGTTTGGTTCTTATTTTAATTATTTAATTAATTATACAAGGTTTGTATACTGCCTTTCAGTATGTTTCCAAAGCAGTGTGTGTCAGAAAACTGCAGCAGCTTAATCATAAAACAGCTAAAAACCAGAAGTACAATTAAAATAAGATCTGTAAATTAGCAAAGACCAGAAACACGTGGTAGCGGAGACTGCCTCTAAGCATGTGTTGAAAAGTAAAATTTAATCTGCTTCTGAAATAATTATAGTGGGGAAAATGCATGGGTCTTCCATGTGAGAGCATCCCAAAATTATGAGGCTACAGTAGACAACGTCCTATTGTTGTAGAAGCCAAAGACACCTCCATATTCCACACCACCACCCCTTGGGCAAACCCCTCTAATATGCGGGTGTTCATCTATGTAAAAATATGCCCTTAAGGTATTAAGGAACTAGATTGTTTAGAGTTTTGTGGGTCAAAATTGGCACTTTGAATTGAGCACAGAAACAACTCAGAAGCTAGTGCAAATGCTTCAAAGTTATACACTGATGTTGCTTTGTATCCATTAATGTTTGCGTGGCAGAACTCTGCGCTAGCTGACAGTCCCATACTGTCTTGAAGGCAAGTCCCACATAGAGCACACTACAAAAATCTAACTGAACTTGATTTTTTTCTCATCCACAGTCTCTTCAAAAATATTGTATGCAAGATTATGTTCCAGCTGCTTCTGCAGCTGTTACTATATTTTATGTCAGACTTTGAAGTACTGAAGACACGACATGCATATTTATTATGCCTAAGCTGTAAGGGCATGCAGTAGTCTTCTTTGTCTTTAAGTTTCAGCTCCCTGTGTTTAGCAGTCTACGTCAGACCTTGTATTGAGTAATAACACAACTGTATAGTGGCTAAAGGGATCAAGAAGTAAGACCTGTTGAGTTCTATCTTCACTGCATGCCTTGTTTGGTTGGTTCGAGTGATGAAAAAGCCCAGTGTGTATTGGGTCCTTAGGCAGGGTTTCTCTCTGTGTGGCTTTTAATGCATGCTAACTGCAAAAATCATTTTATTCCAAGCAAAGAACAGTCCAGGTAAGAATACATAATTAACCCTACCTCCTTTTATGTTCACAACAATCCTGTGAGGTAGCTTGGGCTGAGAAGGAATGACAGGTCCAAAGTGATTCAGTATAGTTCATGGATGAGCCTACTCCATCTCAATTTGGCACCCTAACACCATACTGGATTGACCATCTTCCATGCTTTAAGCTGGTGGCTCTCATTTTCTCTTTTAAAAGAATAGAGTCAGTTGAGTGTATTGGTTAACATGGTCAAACTGTATCTGAGAGACCTGGGTTCAAATCCCCGCTCGTGCCATAGAAGCTCCATGGGCCAGTGACACTCTCTTAGTCTAACCTGCCTCACAAGGTGGTGTGAAGAAAAAAAATGGAGGAGAATGATATAATCTGCCATTGGGAGAAAGGTGGGCGTATACATGAATTAAATAAAAATACCTATATATTTATATGTCCATCTTCCAGAGACTGGGGAGGAGAGCCATGATGACATGCATCAGCATTCACACCCAGCTTTTACTACAAATATATAGCAGTATAACCCACATTTTCAATTTTTGGATTAAAATATAGTGAAGGTTCTTCCAAATCTGCTCCACTGTTTGAATAGTAAATATCTATTCTGCCCTGAACTTTGTGGAGGAACGGTGGGATAAAAATGCAGTAACACTCTTGTGGACAAACCAAGTGTTATTACACTAGTCCCTTCACAATGTAAAGGCGTGAGGAAGTTAAGGGGTCCCTCTAAGCATCCCAAAATTCTGAGGCTACAGTAGACAATGTCCTATTGTTGTAGAAGCCAAAGACACCTCCATATTCCACACCACCACCCCTTGGGCAAACCCCTCTAATATGCAGCTGTATATGCATGTGCTTTTTCCAATTTAAAAAAATACATTTGTCCTTGGGATCTGGGAGCATGGGTAGAGAAATAGCAGTAGCATACAGATAGGTGGTCATAAATCGATGCAAAATATCACGAGAAATTTGCGTGAAAACTGTTGGAATGTGGTTGGACTAGGTGTAACAAGACTTTACATGGAATATATCCTCTATTATTTATTTTTACCAGCTGCTCTTGTTCGAGTTCATAGAGTAGTTGTTCTGGCAGTTTAGAACAATTTGGCAAATTATTCTTGGAGTGTTTTCAATTCTGTGTCCTCTTTCTCAGCTGTATATGCATGTGAGTTCTTGAATGGTGCAATGCAAGACCATTGGTATGTCAAAGAATGCAGCATAATGGTGTGCATCTAGTGAGCAGACAGATTAAAACAATCTAGTTGACAGTTCCTTCCAGAGGTTGCTGGGTGAAACACCTGTCAGAGTCCCAGATGTAAGTGTCCAAAACCAGTACAAGCCAGATAACTGACTTTTACAGTAATAGGCTGACAATAGTAGATAAGTAATGTCTGTTTGCTAGTACTGAGTCTAGGGAGTTTTGGAGTTTCTGCGGAGCATGCTGTCCAACTGTCTGGTGATACCTGTATACAGTGGAACCTCGGTTTTCATTGCCTTCGGTTTTCATCAGTTTCAGTTTTCATCGATTTGCCTCGGTTTTCATTGATTTGCAGGAAGGTTGCAGGGGTTTGTGGAGAAAAATCACCTGGACAAAGCGGTTGCAGGCCATGTCTGCAACTTGTTTAATGACAATGTCTTGCCCCATTTCAGACAAATCTTAAAGAGGCATCAGAAACAGACCTCTTCGGACAGCTTTCTGGTGCGACATTGGTCCACTGGCTCTGAAGCTGGTCCTAGTATTATTGTTTGTTACTGTTTTCAGCATTAAACACTATGTTTATTCACCAAAAAATGTGGTTTTGGTATGTTTTTTGGAGTGCCTAGAACGGATTAATTGGATTTATATTGATTCCTATGGAAAATTTGCCTTGGTTTTCATCAGTTTCGGATTTCATCGATTTTTTTCAGACGGATTCCCAACAAAAAACGAGGTTCCACTGTATATTTTAAATACCTGCACCTAAGATAAAGCCTTTTTTGAAGTAAAACTACTTTGTGGTGTGGTGTCTCTTCTGCTGTGCCCAGCCTATTGCAACTGCATTTTTCCTGCCTCTGTAACACAGTGTTCGCTGGATAGGTCTACTCTGTGTCATGGCATCATGCAATAATGTCATTTTCAAGCACTTGTTACGGTTGCAGAATAATGAATAATGTGACTGATTAAAATACTGGACGCAAAGCCAAAGGCACTGTGAAAGATAAAGACAGGTAGATACTAGCTGTTACCTCTTGTCATTGTTTCTTGTCTAATCATTGTGACAGCACACAAGAGTGGGTTGTGGGGGAAAGGATATGAAAGGAAGCAGGGCTAGGTCTTGATGTTTTAGCTGGGATGCCAAAAAGGAGAAAGTGAAGCAACAAAAGAGTGCGATGTGAGAGACTTGAGGAAGGGCAGTCCATAGTGACCACTTTGTGAGGGCGTGTGGAGGAGGCAAGTGCTGAAAGGTGTTGGAGGGCCCAGAGGCAGGTCGGATGGATGCTTGCTCTCTTGTAATTCCTGGTCTCCGTATCAGACTGATGGGGCATGGGCATTTATTCAGTTTGAAGAAATTTCAAGAGATAACCTTAGACCAGGGGTCTGCAACCTGCAGCTATCCATGGCTAATTGGCCATGCTGGCAGGGGCTGATGGGAATTGTAGTCCATGAACATCTGGAGAGCCACAGACTGCGGACCCCTGCCTTATACTTTGTTTAGTGCTGAGTCTGTCATCTGGGAGCTCTGGATAGAAACCTTCCTGCTCAGAGAGGAGATAACCCCTCAGACAGAGCATACAAGCAAAGTCACTGTATATGACTGTTAGAAACGGGTATTTTTTATTTATTTATATTGGATTTATATCCCGTCCTATCTCTACGGGGTATGAAAAGGCATGATGCTTCCACAGGCTTCTGTTGCCTGTGCTGATGGTTTCGCTGGAAAAAAACCTAACATTTCCATTCAGAAGGATGTCTCAGTGTGCTCATGGTGTGAGTTGGTGAGATTGCACGTGAAGAACTTGAGAACTTCTAATCAGTCAAATAGAAGAAAACTTGCACAAATTTTCATGGGCTTCAGTTTGTGTAATAGTATTTTAGTTTCTTATGCAGGGTGGACAGAGATGTACTAGCTTATCTTAACACTAGGCAAAAGCATTTTTTTTGCAAAAACTTTGTTAATGTAAAAAGTAGTCATAGCACTGTGGTCATGCTCATGAAGACTGTTTTCTCATGAACCGAGATGTTCAAAGCCATCTGTTTATAGAAGATAGTGATGCTATTTAAGATAGGTCTTAATATAACTGCTGAATGTTTTGGTTGTGATGCAGCTCCAACCTATATTTAAAGCTTTCAGTGAATGAATAAGAATGTTCCTTGGGGAACTTGGTTTCCTCCTCCTCCTCTTCAAGAATATTTTTCCAGTGACAAACTGTAAGTTGGGACTGGACACCAGTGGAAAAACAAGCTGTCGTCGTATTGTTTGGTACCTCTGAATCTGTGGGCAAAATGAGAATCGATGGAACTAAATTTAGTTTTGCTACATGTGTTGCTGCTGCCAAAAGTAGTACTTGAGTGTCAAGTAGGTCTCACCATACAACTCAGGGTTCTGGTTTTCTTACACACTTGCATATGCCATCAGCAGCTAAGGACACATGACACAAAATAAGTTCTGGGTCCGGTGTCCCTGTCTCCTGCTTCACCTCTCATCTTTCAGGCACTTCCTGGTAACTTGGGTGGGGTAAGCTGAAGGAGAACTTTCCTGTCCATACTGTGGTGGGTTATTGCCTCTTGCTAGAGACTCAGGGATCCATGGAGCTTGGATAGAGAGACTCTGTACCCTTTACCGAAAGTCAGCATGGTATAGTGCAGGGGTAGGGAACCTGCGGCTCGAGAGCCGCATGTGGCTCTTCTTCCCTTGCACTGCAGCTCCATGAGCTGAGCTGCCAGCTTCATCCTTGCCCGCCCTGCAGGCAGCAGGGCGGGCGCACCAATTGCCGTGTCCAGCTGGGCAGTGCCGTGGGCTTCCCCTCTCGCCCACCCCGTTCGAGCGGGGCGGGTGCTTTCCCGGCGGCCGGCAAGGCCAAGCCGCTGGCCCCATCCTTGCCCGCCCTGCAGGCACCAGGGCGGGCGCATCCATGCGCTTCTCAGAATGAGTGGAGTAAAAGGTTAAAAAAACCCAATATACACAGTGTTATCTTTATTTTAAATGTCAAAAATTATTTGCGGCTCCAAGTGTTTTCTTTTCCCATGGAAAACGGGTCCAAATGGCTCTTTGAGTGTTAAAGGTTCCCTACCCCTGGTATAGTGGTTAAGTGCAGGTGGATTCTGATCTGGAGAACTGAGTTTTTCCCCACTCTTCCACCTGAACGGCAGAGGCTTATCTATTGAACCAGATGTGTTTCCACACTCCTATATTCCTGTTGGGTGACTTTGGGCTAGTCACATTTCTTTTGAACTCTCTCAGCCCTATTACCTCACAAAGTGTCTATTGTGGGGGGATGGAAAGGAGCTTATAGGCCTCCTTGAGTCTCCTTACAGGAGAGAAAGGTGGGGTATAAATCCAAACTCTCCTTCTTCCTCCCAGCACAAGAAGTTAATTATTATCTTGGCTTCAGAATTTCTGGAAATCTTCCATCTCTAGCCAGTTACCAACAGTGGTCAGGAAAGTCACTCTGAGGAGCTCAGAAGCAGAGCATGTCTGTTGCAGAGATATTTTGACTTCAAAGCCTCACCTCCCTTCTAAGCAACTATATAGAAAAGGGCTTCAGTATAGAATCTGGATTATCCTCTTCCCAGTCTAAGCCTGGCAGTCATGTTGAAACTCTTCCCTAGAATTAAATTTTCACATACACCAAAAACTGAATTTTGCTAAAATTAAAGTCTTTGTACATACATTTGGGACACATATAAACAAAACTAAAGTAAACTGACTGCACATTTGCTAGTTATCTCCCAGTAATTAAATGATTAACCAGAATCTGACTCTGAAATTTCTCTTGCCATGTAAACACATGCTAGCCTTTGAAGACTCATTTCAAGTGAAGGACAACTAGCACCCCTTATATCCCCTTATATCTATAGAAGTCTCAAACTTTGCTATGCCAAGTCTTCAAACAGATTGTTTTTCCTTGATACAGTAAGTGTAACTGGGCTGGGAGCATTCACAGTGGCTTCTGGCATGGATGCAGGCATACCAAGGAGAGGCCTCTGAAGTAATAAGCTCTGACTCACCAAAGCTCATGCTGGAATAAATGCTGTTTGCCTTTAAGATACCAATGGACTTTTGTTTTATTTATGAAAAGAACAAGGCCATAGCAAAGATTCTAAAATCTGTAAAGGAAATCTTGCCACAAAACATTTCTGAAAAAGCAAAGTTGGTCCATTGGCTTTCTAAATTATATTTCAAAACTAGCACAAAACCATTCATGCCATATTAACTGCAATTTGCTCTGTAGTTACCTTTATGACCCTAAAAGGATTGAGACCAAAGTATTAATCAACCCACTAGTAGCGGTATTATTCTCAAGCCTTGCTGTCTCTGCCAACTAAAGAGGCAGACAACAACTGGTGGCTGGATTTTTCCAGTGGTGCACCTCACCTTTGGAAGGCCCTTCTCCTTCAAGCTCACCTGAGGCCTATTTACTGTCTTTTGCCTGCTAAGTCAAAACATTGCTTTTTACTCAAGCTTTTAACTTGAGTAAAAGTTAACTTTAACTTTTAACATTCAACAATCATTGTGTGTGTAAAACTTTGTCAATTATTTCACTTATTCCAAAAGTGAGACTATTTCACAGGAGGCTTTTTTTGTGCTTTAAAAAAAATGGGGGGATGACTTGTGGGAGAGGAAAACATTTTCCTGGGCATTGACATCTCCATGCTGGAGTAGAAAAGATCTTGTAGGGTGCTTTCTTCTTCTGGAAGATTTTCAGTACAGTTCTTTCTTTTGAAAATGCAGTAATGAAAACATTTGTTGAATTTGAATTCTTTGGACCAGTGGGAGGTGGGTTAACCTTAAGGAACTGAAAACCTTCCAGCCACTGTCTTTCACACAAGTGTAGCTTGTGGTTTCTCTGAAACATTGGATACTTCTTTAGCCCCTTTGAGTGGTGACTGCCGAAAGCATAATGAGTCTTTCAACTTCTTAATCTCACCCCACTGCCAGACTTCCTAATGCCATTCCTTCCCTTCAAAGAAATGAATGCACCCAAAAATTAGCAATATCTAAAAGAAATGCACACATATTAAATTGTTTCTTACTGGGGACTGTAGAAATTCTGCATATGACTGCACTGTAAAGAAAGTCAAAACATGCGTCTCACGTAGTAATCAGTGTGTTTTTAATTCAGTTTCTTGTAGACTACTTTGGATGACTGTTTTTTTAGTAAAGCTGTCAGTAAGCAAAATACTTCCAGAGTAAATTAATATAGGCCCCTTCTGCACTTGCAGAATAATGCACTTTCAATCCACTTTCACAACTGTTTAAAAGTTGATTTTGCTATTTCGCACAGTAAAATCCAGCTGCAAAGTACATTGGAAGTGGATTGAAAGTGCATTATTCTGCATGTGCGGAAGGGGCCATTGTGGTCAAATTTGCATTTCACTAAGGAGGCACACAGGATGGATTTCTTTTTTCAAGGCTGGCTTCTAGAGCTGAATACAGTCAAGCGTGTTCTGGGTTCTGCACTGGCCCCCTTTTAATCCATAATAAAGGTGTACTTTTGACTGTTTCTCACCCAACGCTGTAGCTGTATCTTGATGCGAGAAGGTAATGTAAGAACACCAGTTTTCAATTAGAAAGAAAAGGTGGGCTTTATTCTTTAGAATTCTGCTAGAGAACGTCGAAGAAGCCCTTAAAGGCTGATGGCTCCATTTTGCGTTATTTGGCTTATTAGAATAGTATTCAGATAATTTGAAAAGGGTACTTGTGGGTTTAAAAAAAACCAAATCTCTATAAATGGAATGAAAATTTTCTATTCTTTCTTCCAGCTGTTGGTGAATCGGAAAGTGACATTTACATGCGCTTCATGCGATCACATAAGTGTTATGACATTGTTCCAACAAGCTCCAAACTTGTTGTTTTTGACACTACATTGCAGGTGAGTTTTTCTCAGAATACCCTTCTTTACAGTTTTAGAGAACTACCCTTAGCAAGTTTACTCAGAATCCTACTCAGGTCTGCTCCTTGCTCTTTGGACAGTGTTCTCAGGATTGCAGTGACCTAGTAAATTATGTGTGTAATAACTGAAAATAGAAATGAAAAGAAAACTTCATTAAGAGGACTTTGTTTTTGGAACCTGTACATAATGGATTTGTTTCTCTCTTTTAAAGGGATAGAATTAGAAACGTGTAGGTGTTTTGAAGTTACTGAAAGGAGCTGTATTTCTCTTTGAATCAATATTCATGTTCAGTGCTAATGGCCTATATCCTTTTTCACCAAAGGATCAAAGTAGAATTGTAATTTCATCTGCCACATGCTGGACTGCCTTCATTTTAGAATGCGCCTCCGAGGTCCTAGTGCTTGCTGGGAAAGTTTTCCATGTGATTTCAGTGTGTCCATTTTGTAGCTTCAGGCTCTTTACATCCGCATCTCTTTGTGTATTGAGTCATAAGCTGCAGTGCAAGCTCTGCTCGTACCATGATTCTGATAGACGTTAGTTTCAGGTAGTTGGCTCAAAGCTGATTCAGCTGTCCACATTTCCGAGATTGGTTAAATGAGTACCTAGCTTGCGGGAGGTAAAGTGTGGATGAAAGGCAGTGGCAAACCACCCCGTAACCATAGTCTGTCTAGTAAATGTTGTGATGTGGCATCATCCCATGAGTCAGTAATGACCCGGTGCTGCCCTTTGGCATTGAATTTGAACTGTCATATGAGTAGCAGAGCTCCACCTGCTGGGTTGTGATTCTTTTGCATTTTACACAGCTGCCTTCTTCTTTTTGGAAGGACTTGCTGCTAGTGTCCTATGCCTCCTGCCTTGCCTCTCTTTGCATGCAATCTGAGAGAAGCAGTAGGATGGCGAGGCAATTTCACCCAACATTGGAATGGATTCCATTTTAGCACAGGCTGAGTTGGAAGATTTGGCTCCTCCTCTTTCTGCCACGTGACTGTAATGTCCTATGACTTCCTGTCACATGCTTGTAGCTCAGTGGGCCCCATGCCACTGCTTAGAATAGAAGGTGACTCCCAGGTCTGGAAAAATTGAAGTCTGCTAATCTATAAATATGGATATTTCATTGGTAATTCTGACTGTATCTTGTTTATTTTTTAATATTCTGCTCTTCCTCCAAGGATCTCTGAGTAAAAGATTCTTCACATCTCTATTTCCTTGTCAGAGCAATTCTGTAAAAGTGAAAAATAGTGACAAGTCAATGGTCACCTAGTTTCTGATTTCTGGCTGAGCAGGGATTTGAACCTAAGTATTCCCAGACCTAGTCAGACTTTTAAGGTTTTTCTTTCTTTTTCAGGTAAAGAAGGCTTTCTTTGCCCTGGTGGCAAATGGTGTTCGAGCAGCTCCACTGTGGGAGAGTAAAAAGCAAAGTTTTGTAGGTAGGATAATGTACATCCATTCATAGTCAATAGAAAATTAATTTTGCCTTTAAAAGCAGAAGTAACTAATAATCTTGGTGTATAGAGCAAGGTTCAAAACCTGAAGTTCCTTCAGTGTTCATTCACATGGCAGTAAACCACTGTCTGGCTCTTGATTAAGACTGTAGATGAGAGCTTTAAAGTTATTAATAGAATTTTTAAAAATTGAGCTCTGCACTTCATCCACAAATGTATGTAAATAATATATATTATTTCTTCCTGTTGAAATGCTTTTTTTAACAATCTGCTTTGTTTTTTTACAGGAATGTTAACTATTACAGATTTCATTAATATACTGCATAGATACTATAAGTCTCCAATGGTAGGTACCATCTCCTAATTATAATTATCATTAGAAAAAGTGTACCTAAAAATGTTAGAGACAACATTCAAGCTTATGTGATAGTGGAGATTGATACAGTCTTTTGAGATGATGACTCTGCTGGTAAGATACTGGATTGGAGCATTATACATCAAACTTCCTAGTTTCTCTGTAGAACTTTTTGCGTAAAAATCATGAGTGATTTTGGTTTATTCTGAGTTCTCCTTGGTTACTGCATTTGTTACTCTTCCATTTTAGGGGTGGGAACAATTATTCTTTGTGGTCCATCTATTCCCACATACAGTTTCTATACATGAGCTTCATAGTTGACACTGTTGTAGCTCTGCAATGATGTGGTTGATTTTCTTTCCGGAGTTGGTTGAGGCAAGGAATAGGACAACCCTGCGAAGACCCCAGAGCTTTACAAAGTGTTAGTGGCTGAGTGAGGAGTTTGGGAGTTGTAATCCCATCAACCCTTCCGTATGTGAGAAATGGCACCCTCTACACTACATCTCTCAGAGTCCTTCACTTTTCCTGGTTTATCATTAGGAACATGCTGCTCCATTATATAGTGAGATCCAACATGGATGATTGCATATTGTCCTTTTGTGGACAATATGCAAAATGGAAAAATAGATATTATGGCAACAGAGTAAGTACTGGATTTGTGGGTGGCTGTGTCTTGCCAGCTTGACTTTGCAATCCTTTAGGGTTCAGAGAGGTTCAGAGGCGGCTTGCCATTGCCAAGTAGGGACATTTGTGTTACAGGAATTCATTTGAACTAGCTAATGAAATAGCTCTTCCATTATTCTAATTTCTTATTGGTAGACCATTCAACCCTCTTTACCCCAGTTTCTATTCAGTGCTCAATATGTGGCCTCATCAATCTCTCAAGGATTTGTTACTGGTAGTAATCTTGTACTTGATTAGGGAAGATCTCAGCAAATCCTGTGAGACTACATTCTACCACTTTCTAAAGGAATGGCACAGTTAGGCAGTTGAATTCAGTTCCAAGAGCTGCTGTATAAATGTACTGATTAACGCAGTGAGAGAAACAAGAGAATTTATTTTTATTTTTGCATCAATTATTTTCAACCACTAATGTGTAGAAAATGAATGACTCTGCTTGGAGTCAGCTACTGGAGGCCAGAATTTTGCTAAATAGTTTTAATGAATTCTTTTGTTGATATCTGTTATGGAGTAAATAGGAATCATTGGCTCAATTTAGATGGTCTTAATGAGTTGGAGTGGATTGGGAACATGCTATGAACTCTTCCATTCTCTCTCCCTCTGAGCACCAGCCATGATGACAAATAGACTTGTCTTTTGTGCTTCTCTAGTACTGGGGGTGTTAATTCAAATCCTAGTGCAACATTTCTCAAGTTGGAGGAAAAGATTCAGTGTTGTGAGTTCGTGACAGAGAATGTATTTTGCATACAGCAGGTTCCATTTCCAATTCCAGGCATCTCCATTTAAAGGATTTCAGGTAGCAGGAAGTGCCTTCCTCTGCTAGAGAACTGCTTCCAGAGTACATACTAGATTAACTAACGGTCAGACTTGGTATGAGATGGCTTCATGTATCTTTCTTATTTATGTATTTATTTGTTTATTTTATAGCCTACCTTTCTCAAGGAGACTCAAAGCAGATTGCAGAACGATTCAGTCAGACAGCATAAGACACCCAATAAACACTCCAGTAGTACTAGGATCACAGAATTAGAAAACAATGCAAATGAAAAACTTAGGTAAGGCATGACATGGACAATGCAGAAAATGGCTATCAAAGGAAGAAGATAATGCTGTAAAAGCAAGAAGTTACATACAATAAACACTTCAAAAGACTACAACCCTATTCTTTTGTAAAGTGTCACCTCAAATTGTTTGATTCTACTATAGTTCTAACTGCTTTATTTAAAAAAACTTTGCTAAACACATCTGCTTTGCACATTCTGAAAAATTATGAAAGTGTGAGGACTTTACTGATGTGCTGTGTGGTTTCTGGGCTGTATGGCCGTGTTCTAGCAGCATTCTCTCCTGACGTTTCGCCTGCATCTGTGGCTGGCATCTTCAGAGGATCAATGCCAGCCACAGATGCAGGCGAAACGTCAGGAGAGAATGCTGCTAGAACACAGCCATACAACCCGGAAACCACACAGCACCCTAGTGATTCTGGCCATGAAAGCCTTCAACAAGACTTTACTGATGTTAGGCAGGCTGTCCCTGTTCCCTTTCCCATCTCTTGTTTTCCTCTAATCTTGATTAGTTATGATGTTTAAACTGTACAAATTGAAGCTAATGTTCAAACTGGTTACAAGACAAGGTTTGGGGTGGGATGTGTGTGGCATTTCTAACTTTAGTTTGGACAAGCATGAAATAATTTCAAACTGGGTAGACAAAACCAGAATATAAAGTGAAACTATGGCGGACGTTTAGAACGTAGCTTCTGAACTAGTCGACAGTCTTGATTGTTTACTAACTTGATGTAATGATATATCAATACAATCTTGCAAGTTTTAAGTTTAAATTTGTAACATGTTCTCTTTGGAATCATGGTTTTGATTTAAAGGACTAGGGCAGTGATGGCGAACCTATGGCACGGGTGCCAGAGGTGGCACACAAAGCCCTCTCTTTGGGCACGTGCAAACAGAGTCAACTCCCCCCCCCCCACATCCTGGGCCGCTGGGATCGATTATTAGCATTAATAATAATATTATTAGCATTATTAGCATTAATAATAATAGGTAACCCTGTTAAGCGCTGTTAAACCCCACTGATTTTCATGCGAAGAACTAAAGTGTGATCCTTTACCTGGGAGTAAGCTCAGTTGCTGGCAATGGGGCTTGCTTTTGAGCAAACCCTCCCAGGTGATTCACCCGTTGGAAGAGTTGCACGGTTGCTTCAAAGCAAAGCCACTACCACCAAACTTACTCCTGAGTAACGCACGTCTCGGAGCCAACTGTTTTTTCTGAACTAAAACCTCAGTACTCAGGTTAAATTGCCGTGTTGGCACTTTGCGATAAATAAGTGGTTTTTGGGTTGCAATTTGGGCACTTGGTCTCGAAAAGGTTCGCCATCACTGGACTAGGGTAACATCCCCTTCTTAGGAGCAGATTCCCTCTTAGATAGAATACGAGGGATACGACCCAACCTCAATACAAAGTTGGATACTCAAAAGGTTGGGTGAAATAAATAATAATAAATGAATACAAATCCAATTAAATAATGAAATGTATTTATTACAAATCACACATGCACGCACACATTTATCTATCTATATCCATATATTAAAAACAAGCCCTTTTGGCAGCAAAATACAGGGTTGATCTAAAAAATCCACATGCCAAACGTGAATGCATTGGGCACATGGTTCTAGAACAGGGGTAGGGAACCTGCGGCTCTCCAGATGTTCAGTAACTACAATTCCCATCAGCCTCTGTCAGCATGGCCAATTGGCCATGCTGGTAGGGGCTGATGGGAATTGTAGTTCCTGAACATCTGGAGAGCCGCAGGTTCCCTACCCCTGTCCTAGATCATCAACCCAGTATTTGTTGCCATAAAGGCTTGTTTTTAATATACATAAATGCATGTGGGCTTTGTAATTAAATAGATTTCATTATTTAATTGGATTTTATTTCACCCATCCTTTTGGTTACCCAATCAGGTTCCCTCTTACCCAGCTTAATTTGTAATCATGGCTTACCCACAATGCAGCAGAACTGTAGATAATTCTAAGGGAAGGGAGGGGGGAAATTGCCTTGGAGGCCAGGAGGGAGAGCAGAAATTGAGTGTGTTTCACAGCTTTACTCCTGATTTGCAAGATATGATTTGTATGGAGCCATGGGACCATTGTGGTCTTCCACTCATTCAAATAATTAGGGTTTTCCCATTTATGTGGCCATAAAATCCCATGGTGTTGATGGGCTGTGGGAGATTTACACACATACTGAAAGGTTACAAATGTTTTCCAGCTTTGTTTTTGTTGTAAGAGGAAACTTTTTTAGTCCATCATAAGGACAGTTATATTGCAACGAGAAGCACTTGTATTTTGCAGGCAAATGTTATAGCGTTCATGCCAGGGCTTTGTGTACAGTGTTAAAGATTTGTTTCCTTCGCTGCAAACATTCCTGTCATTCCTGAAAGCATTACTGCTGCAGTAGAGTCGACAGTCCAGCAATACCAAAAATGGTGCATGGCTCATAATCATTGTAGAAATATTCTGTCTCTGTCCTTTAAAAAATATTTATTGGATTAAAGGGGCTGTATCTTTAACCTTGAAAAGATTTATGACCCTTGAACTAGGCAGGAAAAGTAAAGTGTGTCTCTTGCTGCTTACAGGTTCAGAACAGTTTCTGTCAATTTTAGAGCCAGTTCAAGAGGTAAAAAAGTTCCAGGGCTCTATAAAGGCCAGTATGCGAAGTTGTAAAACATTGCAACCAAATGGCAGAATCTTTTGTGTTTTTCTCCTTGTGCTAGCCTTCTGTAGGAAGGACTGAAAATTTCACCACATCCTGTAGCCCTGCCATTCCAAGTATAGTGGGTGTCCTTACACCCATCAGTGTGTTTCATGGCATCTGTTGATGACTCATTCTTTTCACGATCCCTTCTTCTTTGTCCTCCACTGCACCACTCCCAAAGGGGCTTTCCGGTGGTGCAGGGAGATTGCACAAGCGTGACAGCCTCCCTGCCAGGTAGAAACCCCCATTGGGCTCTATAGACTTATGCTACTCATTGGGCTGTATAGACTTATGCCCAACAGTTTAGTATGCCGAATGGCCAGGAGGGAGCCAACTAATGTTGACTCTTCCCCCAGCCCACCCCCGCTACGCCAGTGGTGGGGGCAGTGGTGCTGCTACAGTGTTAAATGCCGTGCTCCAGTGTTAGGGGGGGGGGTGCCATGGTGGTAGCACCCCCCCATTAGCACTGGGGGGTTTCTCCCCTCCGCTGAGGCAAGTGTTCCCAAAGCAGATTCACTCCCCCCTTTGGATGGGGCTGTAAGTCCACTTAGTATCTACCACTGTTCAGCCAAATGTTCTTTTTAATCAGCGTGGTATTAAAACAAATTTCATTTTCAGAATATTATACAACTCTGACATTTGCTTTTCTTCATTACAGTGCTACAAATTGGTGTTCCCTTTCCACTGTCTTCAGATGTAACATGTTTGCAGCACAGCATAAGCAAACTGATCCAATAATTAATTTCAGTAGCTCTGAGCTGGAGCCAAGTATATGGGAAGCTGCATGTAAAAACTGGGGGGATTGGGGCTTACTTCCAGTTTTTCAGCCTTTCCCAAGGGAAGCTCAATTGTTCCAGAAAAAATAATTCTAAAATCCTAGTTAGTAAATTCTGTGTTCTGCTAATAGTGGTGCTTCACTCCAGTTCTAACCCTGACACAAGAGATTCTTGCACCAAAAACCATAGTTAGTGGAACAAAGCAATGGGAATGAACCCTGTCTCTCCGTGCTAAACGTGTATATTTGAACATAGGTCTGACTGGTTTTATTGGAAATGAACAATTTTAAATATGACAGCTTTAGACATCTTCTTTCATTGCAGGTACAGATCTATGAATTAGAGGAGCACAAGATTGAAACATGGAGGGGTAAGCATGCTTTGTAAATATTTGGCAAAATTGCGGTCCAGAGAACCTGCTGTGCAGTCCTGAACTGTGGTGTCCTTGCTGTCTTAACCCAAAAGGATGGCACACACAATGATGCTTGCTAGAGGATGCTCAACCTGCTCCTGCCGCTGAAATCAATGGAATATAAATACTGTTGCAAAAATTTTGTCTGTTTATAAGGGCAGTTTGCAATACAGTTCATTTTTCTAAAAAAATTTTAAACCATCACCTATGTTGATAAAACATCCAGATTTCTACAATATGAACAGTTATGTTTTTGGACAAGTAGAAAAAGCAGACTGGTATTTCCTTTTAGAACTACAACTTAAAGCCATTGGTGGCATTTCACCAAACTCAATCTGAAATACCGAATGGATTACTATAGTTTCCCAAATTCCATTTCCGCCCTTTCTTCTATCTGGGTCAGTTCTCAAGAAGTAATAATTACGTGAAAATGCAAGCTCATCAAAAAATAATCCATACAAAGTTGTGCCCAGAGGACATTTTCTGAATCGCTGGGGGAAGAGCTGAAATCTATTCATCCTTGTCGGCATCTCTGAAGACCACGTTGCCTTTTGAACTAGGTCTCATTTACTTCAAACATTGAATTTCCCCCTCCTTATGTACAATCCTTGTGGATGCCCTTCAATATGATTATTTGCATTAATGTACTGACACCTAGTGGTTACTGTTGTATTTGAAACATATCCTCCTCCCTTAAAGTTGGCAGTCTTTATATACAGCTATCCCTTAGAACATAAGAACATAAGAACAAGCCAGCTGGATCAGACCAGAGTCCATCTAGTCCAGCTTTCTGCTACTCGCAGTGGCCCACCAGGTGCCTTTGGGAGCTCACATGCAGGATGTGAACGCAATGGCCTTCTGCGGCTGTTGCTCCCAAGCACCTGGACTGTTAAGGCATTTGCAATCTCAGATCAAGAGGATCAAAATTGGTAGCCATAGATCGACTTCTCCTCCATAAATCTGTCCAAGCCCCTTTTAAAGCTATCCAGGTTAGTGGCCATCACCACCTCCTGTGGCAGCATATTCCAAACACCAATCACACGTTGCGTGAAGAAGTGTTTCCTTTTATTAGTCCTAATTCTTCCCCCCAGCATTTTCAATGAATGCCCCCTGGTTCTAGTATTGTGAGAAAGAGAGAAAAATTTCTCTCTGTCAACATTTTCTACCCCATGCATAATTTTATAGACTTCAATCATATCCCCCCTCAGACGTCTCCTCTCCAAACTAAAGAGTCCCAAACTAAAGAGTCCCTTTCACATCGCTGGGGGTAGGGGCACCACACACCCCTGCAATCTGGAAAAATGTGTAAATAAATTTACCCCTCCCTTCATACCAGAAATTGTCTGATTTTTCTGTTTTTTTTATTTTAAATTTAAGAAAGAAATTTTGTACAGTTAGGATATTGAAAGGTAAAATATGTTGAAATTATACAATACTATACATATATTTTATGAATTTCTGAGTTTCTAAACTGTTTCTGTCATCTACTGGCCTTCGTGTGTTGTCTACAGCTTCTGCAAAATTCCCCAAAAAATCCCATGTAATTTCTTATGCCAACCTGTGCTATATCAAAACTGTGATGGGCAAAGTTGCGATGTGGAAGGGATAACTGTATTTTATCCTCATTTTTGTACACAGTACCTACCGCAAGGCTATCACTGTAAGAATGAGTCCCTCTCACCCTCACAATGGTTATTTATCTATCTTTGTATTGAAGTGCTCATTTCCTGATACAAACATGTTTATGAAAGTGTTGGATTTCTTTTTAATTATGCAGAGCTTTATTTGCAAGAAACCTTTAAGCCTTTAGTGAATATTTCACCGGATGCAAGGTGAGCTATGGTTTTCTATTTCTGACTGGTTTAATTTAAATTGTAACATTGCACCCTTCAGGAATCTGCAAGGGATATTTTGAGTCTGCACAAAATATGTATCTGGTAGCTTGCACTTGTTCCCCAGTACCCGATAGGAATATTTTTGGCTTCTGTTTGGGTCCTCTCTCTGCTTTTAACTTTCCAAAAGTAACTTTTTGCTTCTTAAGTACACATGAAGTGCTGAGACTTTTCACTCTAGTGTGCCATTTCTCCCACCCTGCATTGATTTTACACAGATGTTTCTCTGTGTGTCACTTTCCTGTTTGATTTGGGTCGGAGGTTCACATGACAACCTGAGTAATAGCTTGTCTGTTAACAATATTTAATTAGCCGTCACTGCTCTAGGTAGGGCCTTCAGTTCAGCACGGAGGATCTAAGTAGATGAGAATTGGTATAACCATAACCAGAGCATCTCGGTTTTGTTTTTCAAATGGAAATAGCCACACAGAGCCCTATTCAGACTGGGATTACATGGGAGGAAGACAGAGGTTCATGCCTTCTGGTGTCTCTTTTGGTTTTGCTACTTGAAACCAACCATCCATGGCACCCCTCCCTGCTGCTTTTAGGATTGGAAAGGAAAAGGCATGCAACCTGTGTTTTGAAGACATATTACCCCTCATCAAAGGCTAATAAGCATGTGGGGGGGGGGGCGCAGATTTGGCTAGCAAAGTGAATGGAGGCAAAAGAATTCTCACACACACACACAATGATCATTTGAGCTCTTATATAGCAGCAATGTTTTATTTTCAAAGTATGCATCTTGCAGCATCTCACTTAGCTAGCGCATGAGTCATGTTGCAGTGGGGTTGGTTTTCATTAATTGGTATACAAAGAAAGGAAAATCATTTGAGCTTTGACTATTAAACCTTTTCCCAAACAAAACTCAACAAAAATGGCAAAGTGCTTCTTATTGCTATGAAGAAATGTGATTGTTTTGCTACCGGAATTCGATGTGATGTTGATTATTCAATTAGGTATGCTGTTGGCAGTCTTTAACTGTGAAATAAAATCATACATTCTTTTCACATCTTTTTTTAGAATGATATGCTTAAAAGCATTAAGTTGTTGGCTGTGTAGATTTTGGGGGAAGATGATATCTGTGTATAAGTGGACGTAAAGTAGATTGTACTAATGGTTGCAATAACTTTCCCTTCAGCCTTTTTGATGCTGTGTATTCACTGATCAAAAACAAAATCCACAGATTGCCCGTTATTGACCCTGTGAGTGGAAATGCACTTTATATTCTTACCCATAAAAGAATCCTCAAGTTCCTCCAGCTTTTTGTAAGTAAATTGAGAATTTTCTTCAGTACTGCCTGAACTTAGGGATGTTAGAGTAGACAAATCTTATTGCTCTTAATATTGTAAATGCTCTGCTTGGAAGCATCTGTGCTCACAAAATAACCCGACAAAAGTGCTAACTAGGCAAAAAGGACTGTGGTTTGAATTTTAAAGTTTGAAACACCTGTTAGATGTGATCTTTATGATTTGACAACATTCACCATAATCTTAGCCATATTAGAATATTTTGTTAGAAACTTGGAGGCTTGTCAGGAAATCAGTTACAATGATTTGTTTAAAAGCATTGTATGAATAATGCTATATAATGCCAGCTTTATAACATATAATAATAAAATAATAAGCCCATCAAATAGGTTTTCTAAAATTTCTTCTAGGTGTCAGAAATGCCAAAGCCCGCCTTTATGAAGCAAAATCTGGATGAGCTTGGAATAGGAACGTACCACAATATCGCCTTTATACATCCAGACACTCCTATCATTAAAGCCTTGAATATATTTGTAGATAGAAGGATATCGGCTCTACCTGTTGTGGATGAGTCAGGTGTGTATTAAAAAGTGTAAAGGTTATCATGACAACAGAGGACTTGTTTTGCTGTTTGTTAACTGGTACTGTTGGTGTTTAAATGTCGTCTTATGAAACGAGAAAGATATGAGGGGAAACCTGCTGCAATAAGCTGCCATTGTAGAAATGCCTCTCTGATTATCATCTCACTTGAATATAATAACATTCACCTCGGCTCCATAGTATAAATGTGTTCTGCATTGGCTACCTCTCTTTCCCAGAAATAAACAGTTTGCTGCACATGAAAGACTAACCAGTTTTTATCAAAGTTTAATTGTTTGTGGGCATAATGAGAAAAAATTTTTTTTTTGCTGTAGCAAACTAATTTAGCTACCCCCCTTCTTCCCACTATCACTTAAAGCTGAAAATACACTTGCATATCTTTCTCCAGTGTAATTGACTTTTGTTACTACGATCTTACTTAGTGGCATCTAACACTTCTGCATTCAGCCATGCATCATTTCAGTTCATAGTTGTAGGAGCTGAAAGAGCGCAGTAGCTGTGATTCAGGAAATCCCTTGTTCCGATTTCACTTTTGCCATAAACTTACTGGGTGAACTGAGGCAAGCCAGCCTCTCTTGGTTCCATCCCCATCTGCAATGTAGGGTCATAATATCACAGCCCTAGAAATTAAGTAAAGGATTACAGCAAGATCAAGTAGATGAAGTGATTCAATATTGATAGCCTATATAAATGCATAGTAGTCGTAATATGATTTCTTCAGATTTGTATTCTGATTTGTACAGTCACCTTTCATGCCAAAGTTCAGGTTTTGACTTGTTTTTTCTCTCTCCATGCATAATAAGTGCATGTGCAAAACAGTTGGCTGCCTCCCAACTGCACTGTTTGACCCAACAAATGTTTCTCATAATAATCCCAGAACTGCCATGCCATCAAATAGCATCTATAAGGACCATATGCATAATGGAGGATAGCTGCCTTAGGGAGAAAATAGCAAATGCCCCATTCTGCATTGTATTAGAGAGTGCCTCAAGGACCTGGTTAATGAGAAGAAATATAGCACATATGGAAAATGAGGAGGACATCTTATGAAACTTGAAGGTGGCTTATGCTGGGGTCACAAAAAGATTTTTTTTCTATTCAAGTTTTGCAAGAGTGTCTACCTTGTCATATCCACCAGGCAGACTCTAGCAATGTGGTTCCTTCAGTTACAACATATCAACAGATGATTTGTTACTGCATTGTTCGTTATTATGGATCGTGGCTCTTACGTTTTTGTTCTTTTCTGTTTTTAGGAAAAGTTGTAGATATTTATTCCAAATTTGATGTAATAGTAAGTATCTTTTTAAAAAATTAACTGTGTTTTGTCAATATCTTCTTTAAAGCTCTGTACATTAACATATCTCACTTCATATGCCACTATTTTTATTCAGAAGCAGTACTTTTTAGATATAAGGACCCAGAAGGTCCTTGCAGATTTATCATCTGCTTCTCAATAACTAGATCAGTAATGGTGGATAAACTTTCCTGAAAGACCTCTTGCCTGTTGTTGATTTTTTTCCCCTTCTGAACAGTGAAGCCACAGACAAGTACTGGGTGTGCTCTAGGGCCTATCTTTCTCTTACAAGTGGCAAAATGTAAAATGTTCTCCAAGTAGGGCAGTGGAACCTAAGAACTGGTTCTAGGGCTGTACACGTGTAGTACTCAGGATAAGCAGGTAGTTGGTGGAAAGAAGGATTGGAATGCTTTATTGCTGTGCAGTGAATATTTCTCAGGAGGGATGGCAGTATGATATAGCCCGATCTCATCAGATGTTGAAAGCTAAACGTGGTCGGTACTTGGAAGGAAGAGCTCTAAGGAAGACTGCAGAGGAAGGCAATGGCAAATCACCTTTGCTTCTCACTTGCCTTTAAAAACTTGCTGGGGTCACCATAAGTCAGCTTCAGTTTGATTGCACTTTACACTCCTACACAGTGTGTACATCTCACTTATGAAGGATACCCAGGCAGAAGGATGTGATCTGTTAAGAGAAGTAGTTGTGGTGTGGAGTGCAGGAGTTCTTGCCTGCAGCTAGTAGAGAAGACCTGCACTGGAGGTTATCTCTGTTCCTGGAACTCATAGGTGTAGTCCAGTTCCAAGGATCAGGACCACTGCTCCATGCCCTCTGTTTTAGCCATACATTTTCACCAAGTCAGGGCAGGCATAATAGCACCCAATTCTAGCCAGGATTCAAAGATCAGGAGCATCCTATTTGTTTACATGTATTTGCTCCTCTCTTGTATGAGCATCTTCTCAATTCCCCTCCCTCTTCAATTCTGGAGTTAATTATGGCTAGGGTTATGTCTGTGTGCTAATTAATGGCCAGCTACACTTTCCAATAATGGTTAGTTAGTAAAAAAAGGGGTTGCAAATTATAGTCTGGGCTAATTACAACTACTGAACACTGAAAAGAAGAGAAGAATACTTGCAAGAGAATGGAGATGAAGCAGTGAGCAAGCCCATGGGGAATTTCTTGATTTTCTTAAACTTAGTTTGATCAAGCAGAGGAATGTTCGCGTTGACCAAATCTAAAGAGGTATATGTTCCTTCTAGCATATAATATTCTGGCATGTTTGGCCAGAAATGTGTGTGTAACATCACTACTGTATGTACAGTTACTTTTCTGAATTGCAAAGCTGAAAGCCTATAATGTCTCTTGTTGCATTTCCCAAGAGAAACAACTTGGAGCATATTTTTGGTGTAAGATGATAAATACCATTACGTTGAAAATGTAACCATTGGAATTTGTCATAAATTCTTTTTTTCCAGAATCTTGCTGCTGAAAAGACGTATAATAACTTAGATATCACAGTGACACAAGCTCTTCAACACCGCTCTCAGTATTTTGAAGGTGTTGTGAAGTGCAGTAAGCTGGAAACACTGGAGACCATTGTGGACCGGATAGTGAAAGCTGAGGTGAGATTTCTTTGACTACAAAAAGTTTGACTAGCATCACTAACCAGGATTCTAACCACGTATAAAAGGGACCCTCCAAGATGTAGTTAAAGGTGCATTTAGATGTATATCTAGTTATAACTGAGCAAAAAGCACAAAAGCTTTGCTGTACTTTTTAGAAGTTGCTGTTTCTTAATTTTATTCACTGTTATATATAGTTGTTACTGGCTCATTTTTGGAGCATGTCGTCCAGAGCAGGGTTGAGGAAAGGGAAATGGCACCGATTTAGGTGGAGTCTCCAAAACTGCAACTTTATGTCTACACAGGATTTTCCAAAAAGATCTTGCAAAACCAAATTTGGGAAAGATCACAGAAAAGTGGCAAGTAAGTAGGGAACCGTGTCATATGGATACTCCTAGAAGCAGCCCAGCTGCAATGAAGCCAATGCAAAGAAAAATATAATTGTAGCCTCTGTCTACTCTCTGGTAACCTGGGGATAGGGCAGGGGCTACTATCCAGAGGCTTCTGTTTGAGAGGAGTAAGAATAGGAGAGAGCAGAGAGAGAGTGGGGACTAGCTCAACCTAACACTAGCCAGGAAGCCCCTGAAGGAAAATGTCTCTTTCCTACCACACAGTGTGTAGCCTGCCTGTGGCTCAAGAATGTGTGACACTCTTGAGTATGAATGTAAGGGCATATTGGCCTGACTGTGGACATAGAATAGAACATTGGGCTTACTATGAAGATTCCTTTCTCTTAAGAGGACAAGAGGAATGCTCTTGATGATTTCAGTATTGTCCTGTCCACAATCAACCAACATCAATGCCAGTTCAGGTTTTTTTAAAATCTCTGAATGTATTGCTTCAGTTTATGCTTGTGCCTTTTACCTGAGACTGTACTTCTTGTACATTCTGTTATTCCTCCTGTGCACTCTGCTCTGTTTGTGGGTGCCTTCTATGGAGTCACTGCTCAGTTTTGATGAGACACTATTTGCAATGAAGTGCAGAAATTACTGAATTGAGAATGATGGGAACATCCTTCCCACTGGAAGCAGAAGGAAAATCTTATTTCTTCCCTTCAAGGATCATGGGCAGGAGAACCCAATTGTCAGAGAGTGGTCCTAAAAAGGGCCTTCATCTCACGTCTCATCGCTGCATTAGATATATTTGTTCAAACCAACAAATATATCTAAAGTAGCTTCCTGGAATGTGTCACACAAATTTTAAAGAAACACTGTTAGAATGAAAGCCAATTATGTAATTGGGTTATTCTAATTATAAGTGTGTTGATGATTTACAAAACAAGCCTTCTTGCACCTCCCTTTATTATAAAGTTCTATTTATTGACTTTGCTTTTGTGTGTTAGATTATGTTGCAACATTTGTTACACAACATCTATTTTTAACAAGAACTTTGTATTTATAACAAGCAGGAATTTTTTTTATCTTGAACTTGAACAAGAGAATTTTTTTCTCTTGAAGACAATCTAATAAAACTGCCAAGATTGTCTTGCCCTTATATAAACAAGTGGTGTGACCACACTTGGAGTACTGTGTTCAGTTTTGGTTGCCACATCTCAAAAAGGATATTGAAGAGATTTAAAAAGTGCAGAGAAGGGCAATGAGGATGATTGAGGGATTGGAGCACCTTCCTTATGAGGAGAGGCTGCAGCGTTTAGGACTCCTTAGTTTGGAGAGGAGACGTCTAAGGGGGGATATGATTGAAGTCTATAAAATTATGCATGGGGAAGAAAATGTTGACAGTGAGAAGTTTTTCTCTCTTTCTCACAAAAGTATAGTTCGGGGTAATAATTACCTACTCTGGTTGTGGACCAGAATTAAACCTTCAGCTATTTCTAGGCAAGGCCATGCAAAGAAAGGAACTTAAAAGCACCATACACAGTGAGGGGCTGCAGGACTGTAAACGTCTCCACATATTGGTATAAAACTAAAATTGTCAGGGTGGACTGGAATTAGCAGAATTGGAAAACAGCACTTACTGTATTCAAAACGTTTTGAGTTCTCTTTTGTATCTCACATTAATTTTGATATAAATATGGATTGATCTTTTGTCTCTTTGTTGCCAAGTAAATGAGGGTCCCTCTAAACCAAGGATCCCCAGGGTTTTTTGAGCCAGTGGGGGCATT
The DNA here is from genome assembly GCF_021028975.2 of Sphaerodactylus townsendi. Lineage (NCBI taxonomy): Eukaryota > Metazoa > Chordata > Lepidosauria > Squamata > Sphaerodactylidae > Sphaerodactylus > Sphaerodactylus townsendi. The sequence continues at coordinate 70,335,522 of NC_059435.1, forward strand.
TGGAATTCTGACATGGCATGGTGGGCACAACATCAGAATGGCTGCCAGTTAAGGGGTGGAGCGCCACAAAATTGCCACAGCCTAACTGCAGTAATACAGTGTAGATCCTTGTGCTGTGGTTACAGCTGCTGCCTAAGCAACATTTTTAAAAATCTACGCAGCCAATCAGAAGCTTTGTTGGCAAAAGCTCTGCCCACTTTCTAAAAACACTTGGTGGGCACCAAGAAAGGTGTCGTGTAAACCAGGGGAACCCTGCTCTAAACAGTGCATTCTTCTGCCTGTTGATATCTTGGTGTGCATTTTTATGCTTCACAGGAAATGAAATAACTCCTTAATAGTTCTTCTTCCTTAATTTTAGGTTCATCGATTGGTGGTAGTAAATGAAGCAGATAGTATTGTTGGTATCATCTCCCTCTCGGACATCCTACAAGCACTAGTGCTTACACCAGCAGGTATGGATGCTGTATTTAGGATATAAGTTGAATTTTGTCACAGCCTACAGAATTTGCAGCCCTGTTCATTTGTATTCAAGGGATTTTCAAATGGCAGTGGTTCCCCTTCTTAATCTTCCAAAAAACCTGGGAGGCCTTAGGTGAAGAAAGTATGCCTCGAGTTTTATACCTTATTGAGGAATAAAATCTAGAAGTCCCTACCTTAATCCACCACTCTAACCACTAGCTCTCACTTTTCCTTTTATCTACCTACACCCTTTTTGAGGGGTAGGTGATGCTGATATTGCTTCGCCGAAAGCTCACTTCAATTCAATATGGTGTCTCCCATGTTCACACACTTCTGTCAACTTCATATGTTGAAAGTTTATCTTGACTCTGTATTTAATTTGTACCTCCCATAATGAACTAAACACCTAAGTGTGATAAGAACTGGAATATCAATGTATCTAATCCTCAACATGGTCCCATCTGAGATCCTGAAATCTGTGGAATGGGGCCATGCAGAGGAAAAGGAGACCTTTCAACAAACTATGCGGAAAAACCCACGTTTGCAGAAAAATCTGAAAATGAAAAAAGGTGAGTTTGGTGGTGAGAACCAGAGAGAATGCTACATGGGATGAGAGAAGATACAAAGAAGATACAACGATACAAAGACTATGATGGAGGAACTTATTTGAATAATAAAATGGTCAGAAATATTTGGCATACAAGAGGCTTTGTATAGTAAAACTTAGAATGGTTTTATTTATTTCTTTAAAGGGAATGTAAAAGTCAGGTTATTAAAGGTTCATACTATGAATGAGTCTTTGTAACAGATAAGCAGGAAAGAGGAACTTACAATGGTTTTATACAGTAGATATTTTGTAATTCAAGATATATTTAAGGTGGATGACAGACAAGTGCTGTTACTTTTGTTAGGAGCTGGTTTTGATTTCACTTGGAAGACAGTTCTTAGTTTCATACACATACATTTCTTCAAAAATTATTCTTAAATTGGAGGAGTTTGGAAACATACATGCTTTTCCCTGGTTTCCTTCCTGGGATCACTCTTTTAGAGCTTACTTTTAGAGCTTTTTCTCATTTAAATTCCAAGGATCACTTGTTTTACATGACCTATCACTTGTTTTACATGACCTATGTCCTTTATAGCTTAGAAATCACTGCTTTCATTACAACTATTTCTCTTTATCACTGATTATAGTTTAGGAAAGGGGGTATGGGAAACAGGTTTTTACAGGTTCTCAGTTTGTAATTTCCAGATTCCAACTGATTCAGAGGCTTCCACGTGCATGTGGAAATTCTAGTGTACATACTGATGTCCTTCATACTAAAGGGCTTTTTCATTCATTCCAGTATTGTAGATAGAATCTATTTTACACCCTACCTTCTGATATCACTGTTCATTTATGCTATAGCATGTGCAGAGCTTTAAAATTATCCAAATGTCACTAGCAGAAAACATAGTAAACATAGTAAAAAACACAGGATATCTGTTTTTGTAAGGTTTTTGTAAGGTTTCATAGGCAGTTAATTGCACAATGAACTTTATGAAGTTTTCAGTTGGTCCAAGCTTCCAAGTTGGTCCAAGCTTTTTTTTTTTAAGTTTTCTACCAGCAAAAAAGGGGGTCAGTTTAACCAGTTCTCCCTTCCAACTGTAGACCCCCACAATCCACATGCTGCCCTGTTTCCCAGGAACAGAGTGTGCAACAGCCCCAATGAGCCACAGAGAGAGGAAGAAATGGAACCTCCTCCAACTACTGGTATTGCAGGTTAGAATCAAACCTGTTTAGACATAGGAATTAGAAACTGCTTGTGGTTCTGTTCCAAAATGTTTTGGCAAGAGCCAGAATGGGTTTCTTCTGCTGTGCCAAATTGAGAAAGATGTGGAAAGTGGCCTATACATTAAAAACTCACACATCCTTCTATCTCTAAATATCTTAGGTTACATCAGAAATCTAACAGTCCCTTGTTATTGTAGAACATTTATACTCACAGGTCTGAACCGTGCCCTGTTAGCAAACTTATATGGGAGATAACGTAACCTGCCATATTCAGACAGGCTTTGCCAGTGTTATTTGAAAAAGGCTGGTTCTGTATCCAAAATGATACTGGAATGCCCTCACTATAACTCTTATCACAATTTATGGATTGCCCCTATTTTGACTAAATCACTTTTTACCGTGAAAGGATAACATAATCCCCTATTTGTTGGTGGATAAAAACCCAAGGACTACGTTGGCACTGGCCAAGTATCTCTCCACCATATTTTCCTTAAAGAAATAAAGACACTCTTTCTGCTGCTCAAGATCATTAGATCAAAGCAGCTTGAAAGAAAGGAAATAATTTAATGATGAAAACACATAAGCACATATTCTTTTTGAGAGTAAGGAAGATTTTAAATGGGGATAGGCCAAGCTGTGCTAGGCTTCTGTGCTGTCTGGGTCTGCAACCTGCGGCTCTCCAGAGGTTCATGGACTACAAATCCCAAAAGCCCCTGCCAGCATGGTCAATTGGCCATGCAGGCAGGGACTGATTGGATTTGTAGTCCATGAACATCTGGAGAGCCGCAGGTTGCAGACCCCAGGGCTAGATGCCTCTGAGTAAACGAGACAGTTGCAGGTAAGGTCTCAGATGTTCTTAGAGTTCCCTAGGCCTGCCTCATTTACTGCTTCCACAACAGAAATAGCATTACATACTGTAGCAAGTGGTGTAACATCCATCACCTTTAATCACATCTGAAACAGTATCCTGCGAGTACATGTGACACTTGAAGAGTTGCAGTAGCAACACATGTAGGGCAGGAGTGGCAGGGCTATCTAATTTTCACAGTTATTGAATACTGGAAAATGCAGTGGATGTTATTGTTAGGGTGATACTATCTAGGTGATTGAGATACATTCCCAAGTCAATGCAACTGCTTAAAATAACAAATTAATGCTGCTAGAAATATATATGTAACCAACCTGCTATATGTATTTATCCACTGCCACCTGTACATGCTTTCTTTGAGCTCTACTTCATGATTTCACATGCTTTGTAGACAACTAGGCTTCCCCTGGTACCTCTATCCCATAAGAACTGTATCTCATAGGGCAGGAAGCCAGGCGGCTCTCTCTTGCTATCTGCTGCTGACCTTGGGGCGCCTCAGCCCAAAGACTGTTTTTCACAACCTCTTGGGAAAACAGGAGGGGGGCTTTCAATGGGGTCAAAGGTGAATGCCAGCTTTGTTAGAACTGGCTTTGCCAAGTATGGTGCTTTGATACCTCTTCAATAAACGCTACTGATCAATACTTCAGAGTCCGTTTATTGGTTTAAGGTTGAGAGACCTAACAGTTATATTAAAGCACATCTTGAAGTAAGTGTGCATTTACAGTTCAAGACTAGGTTCGTTCCAGGGCATCCCATTAGAAAAGAGGAGTTTGTCTTAAATTCACGCACCAGTTATTGTTATGTTAAATAATAAATTGCCTTTTGGTGTGATGTTTCTAAGGGGGTAATCTGACAGTCAGGCTGCCCTCCTTTTGACTAAATACAGTATTTGTGGAAAATCCTCCAATCACTTTCTGTGTTTCTGTTGCTCGACAGGTGCCAAACAAAAGGAAAATGACACTGAATGATTGCTGTGAACACAAATGTTTGTTGAGGATCTTGAATCAAGTTACTGGGTCATATTTGCCTCAAGAATGCTGATGGGTGGTAGAGAAGAGCAAAACGATGATGAGAATGTGTGTCTTTGGACTGAGTGATGGGTAACTAGTCTATTATTCCCCAGTGATCGTCGCAGAACAAGCCGCATGACAAAAAAAGCTTATGTATTTTTTAAAAAGGCTTGCATTTCAAAATGTTTGCTGAAAGACTTCACACGATGTCCATCTAAAATGCACCGTATCCTGAAACAATACCATTGTTTGCATTTGGTGAAAGTCACTGGTCAGCAACAGATCTCTGACATAAGGCAAGTGAATGGCATATTCATATCATAGTGCCTTATGTCAAAAAGCCAACGATATGTCATCACAGGTGCCCATCACAAACGGGAAGTATCGTGCTGAACGAGACACTGAATCTGAATGTTCAAGTCGCTAAACCTAAAACCAAATCAGTTTCAGTTATCATTAGATTTGTCATAAAACTGTAATTTGAATATCAGTAGATTACAACTTTAATGACAATGTGTGTGTTTTCAAATGTTGTATTCTGAACTGAGATGGTTAAAGAAGACTGATCTAAAACCAGCTTTATTTATTTTTATTTTCTTGCAATTTTTTACACATCTTTTGGTGGATAGCTAAAACTTCACCGTATCCATTAATAAAACATTGATTGTTATATAAGGAGGAGTAGATCTTTCATTACTAGACACAGTATAAATAGTTGTTAGGTACACTCAAGGGGTGGTGGGATTCAAAGAATTTAACAACCGGTTCCGGTGGTGGGATTCAAAGAATATAACAACTGGTTGTTTACAAGCACCATTTTAACAACCGGTTCTGCCGAAGTGGTGCGAGCCTGCTGAATCCCACCACTGGGACTACACACGTAAAAGGTTATTTCAGCTTCTTGTGCAAGTTCGTGGAAAAGATGAGACCTATCACAGGTGTTCTCAGGCCTTTATGGTTGATTAACCCTTTATGACTGATTAAGTCTACTGAGTGGGTAAGGAGGAGTGGTAAACACTTCCTCAAGAGTGGCAGTTGTGCTTCTGTGCTCAAGGAGGCATTGATGAGAGCTGTTCTGAAAAAAGCCCAAACTTTCTGCCAGTCTGTAAACTTGAGTAAGGTACTAGAGCACCTTTGCTTCTCAGCACCACGGAATCTTAGAAGAGACTGGGTTTCTGGACCCGTTTCACTCTGGCTTCAGCATGGGGTATAAAGACTGCTTGATTGCCTTAGTTAATGAGCTCTATCAAGGTCTAGATGGGGAATATGACCCTGCTGGATCCCTCAGTGGCCTTTGAGACTATCGACCATAGTATCCTAATGAACAGCCTCTCAATAAGGCTGCAGTAGCTTGGAGTGTTTTTTGCCCACTCGATGAACCACAATTACAGGTAAGTGCAATTCTGTATTTCCTCACAGCCCACTCTATCAAAGAGATAGGTGACAGAAAATCATCCTTCTGGCAATGGAGGAAAATAGCTGCTCTCTGCCTGGTTGCAGCTACGTTCTCTTTGTAACAGTCATGTAAAGCACAAAGCAACCTCTGGACAGCAGAAGCTTGACTAGCATGCCACACCATGATAAGATCTACTGCTCAGATCACTTGAATTGAACACGCAGGCGTGTCAATCATTGAGTGTTTTGCCTGAGGCTAACAATAGAACCAAGGAAGGCCTGCTTTGAGGTCTTTCTGAGCTCTTTGAGCCTATACAAGATTTCTTTTTGTTTTTTAAAAATAGGGAACTGTGGAGTGTTGGGGTTTCTGTTCCTCCCATGTAAGATGAGGGAGGAGTGCCTCAGCACATGTCAAAGGACTAATTTTTCAAGGCTGAAACCAGTCTATAAAAATGAGGAAATGAATTAAAATTGCTTTCTGAGGTCTGAAAATCTGACAGATTATGCGCAGATGACAGCAAGTTACATAGTATATCATGTGCCAAGAAAAGGAGAATCATTGCCAAAGCTGTGGACCTCCTGGAAACTCTCAAGAGAAGAGTGGGCAAAAGTCCTCCAAAGACTGGGTGGAGCAGACAAAGCCTGGCTGGTGACTGTGCTGATCTAGGAGGGGCTGATGGGGAGCAGCCATGCCTGTTGGGGGCTCCAGCAGTATTGGGTGCCTGGCAAAATATTATACCCAAAATTGCCTACTGCTGTAGGATAATCGTTTATATTGTGCCTTTCATCTTAAGGCAAAGTTTGCCAGTTCCAAACTGAACATGTTGGGGGTGGAGTCTGAGATGGGTGGGGTTTGGGAAGGGGAGGGACTTCAATGGGGTATAACAGCAGAGCTCAACCCCCCCAACCAGCTACTTTCTCCAGGTCAGGGGTTGGCAATGTTTACCACCCAAGGAGCCGTTTTCCACGGCCCTGAAGGTCTACAGAGCTGGAGAGGCGGCTCTGCATGGAACAGCTGCCAGCTCGGCCCTCCATTCACCTTTCCTTCCAGCACTGGAAGGCTGAGGCCCCGGGCAGGGAAACCCCTTCTGCCAGACGAAGCAGGCAGCCGCTTGCTCCATGGGGCACGGGGGATGGCAGCCACGGCCTGCCCGGTGCCGCCGCTGTCTCTCGCGCTGCGGAATGCAGCAGTGCTGGGCAGGAAACCTCTGCCCCATGGAGCAGGCAGCTGCCTGCTCCATGGGGCAGAGGAGGGATGGCGGCTGGTCTGGAGGAACACGCCCATACTACCCTCTGACCTCCAGGGGTCAGAGGCAGTGTGGCCGTGTCCCTCCAGAGCAGCGCTGGAAGGAAAGGTGAGTGGAGGGGACATGAAAAATGGCGCCCTCACGCACGGAGCCACCGCTGGTTCAGCCCCTCCACTCACCTTTCCTTCCAGCGCTGCTCTGGAGGGGCACACCCACACTACCCTCCAACCTCCAGACCATGTGGAGCTGCAGTATAAGGCTGAAAGAGGATCCACGGGTTGCAGACCCCTGCTCCAGGTGAACAGATCTCCCTCACCTGGAGATCAGTAGTAAACTGACCTCTAGCCACCCCCTGGAGGATGACAACTCTATTGAGGAAGCAAACAGGTAATATTTAAAACCAGATAACCTCTCTAAATATATCCCCCAAAGATGCCTGCTGTTCAAACTTTACCAAACCCTTGGCCAACACACAAGCTTTGCAGCAGCCCCTGAACATAACTGACAAGTGAACTCCCCTCACCTCTTCAGGGAGACCGTTTACAGCAGGGGTCCCCAAACTTTTTAAACGGGGCCAGTTCACGCATGGCCAGAGCCCAGCCGGGGGCCGGACCAAGTGCCGCCCGTGGGGGGGGGGGCGCCATCCATCCGCCCTCGACCCGCCCCTGGCCGAGCCCCCCACCCCCGCGGTCCCCTTCCAATCCGGCCCTGAAGCTCCGCCGCCTTTCTCTCTCCCCCCTTTGCCGCATTGGTACGGTCCCCTCCGGCCGCTTGGAATGAGCAGCGAGTCGCCCGCACTTGAGGCTGTTTGTAAACCTGGGGGTCGGGGTGCCAAGCTCCAGGGGCCGCCTGGAGTTTGGCACCCCAACCCCCAGGTTTACAAACAGCCTCAAGGGCGGGCGACTCGCTGCTCATTCCAAGTGGCCGGAAGGGACCATACCAATGCGGCAAGGGGGGGAAGGAGAAAGGCAGCTCTGCCGCCTTTCTCTCTCCCCCCCTTGCTGCATTGGTACGGTCCCCTCCGGCCGCTTGGAATGAGCAGCGAGTTGCCCGCGCTTAATGCTGTTTGTAAACCTGGGGAAAAGGAGATAGAGAAGGGGGAGATCCGCTTCTGCCCATCGGGCCGGATAAATGTCTTCCGGGGGCCTGATTTGGCCCCCGGGCCGTAGTTTGGGGACCCCTGGTTTACAGCAACGCTCTAAATAAGCCATTTTTCTTGCATATTTACTTCTTTTCCAGTAAAGGCATCAATTGAAGACAACCATAAACGACCACTTGTTACAAACCTTTCATATTGTGACCATATCCAAATAAGCCCCCTAATATAGTGATTGGAAATGTGCAAAGGTATTCTGGAGGTTAATTTTAAAGACATTGTAAACATGTAAATAATTTTTAATTTAAATTAAAGCTTAGTTTTAATTTAAAGTTTAGTTTACATGTTGCCCTTCCCCTTAACGGTCACGCTGGCTGCCAATACAGGAAGCAATAAAAAGCAACCATTAAAACAAAGATGGAGATAAGAATCTAACCTGAAGACTAAAATCCCAAAAACTCTATACATCTAAATGGATGTAGGATGTAGAATGGACTTTTAAAATTAACTCTGATTTTAAAATTTCTAATTTAAAAATTAAGATTCATCTTAACACCAGCTGAAACTGGTTTTAATTTTAGGGTTTAAAACCCATTTAAAACGCGCCCGTGAGGGAGCCGTGATGCGCCTCACGCGCCAACGTCGAAGAAATTGACAGGATTCCACACCCTCCTATCAACTCCCCCGCCTTCCTTCTGCGCAAGCGTTCCCAATAGCCAATCAGATCTCGAACTACCCCACTTACACCACCCCCGCACCTCGCAACGGCTCTCCCGCCAGTCAAGCAGAAACGCCCTCCCCCTTCCCCTCTTCTTTTCCACCTGTTTCGAAAGCCGACCAATACTAGGAAGGAGTCTAGCCATCAAGGAGCCAATCCATACCCGGGCGTGCGCCGAAACCGACCAACGAGCCCAGATATTTAAATAAGCGCGAGGCGAAATTCGAAAACACACACAAACACTACACGCATGGAGGCGGGGCAATCCTGAGGGAGGAATGACGCAGCGAAATTTCCCCAACGGCCAGCTCGCCCAACCGCCCTAGTCCCTCGCGCCGTGACGCCATCACGCAGAGGCGTACGTGAATGAGCGGACCAACGCGAGCGGAGGGGGTAGGGGCAGAAGAGGCGGTCACGTGAGCCGAGAGGGCGCCGCCGCCTCGCCGAGTCCCTCAGTCAGTCGGCGCGTCCCGCGCGGTTGGTCTTCTTCCCTCGCATGTCGCGCGCTGCCGCCCCCTGTCGCCGCCTCTCGCCGCCCCACGCGAGGCCCGCCTAGGCCCGGCCAAGCCGCCGCCGTCGCTTCCCCCGCGCTGCCCTCCTCGCCTTCGGCCCCCGGCGGCCGCAGCCCTTGATGCGGTTCGGGCCCCGGCGGGGAGAAGATGCCGCCCTCCAAGTCCCGCAAGATCGCCATCCTGGGCTACAGGAGCGTGGGTGAGTCGCCGCCAACCTCCCCCTCAGCCCGGGCAGCCGGCCTTCCCCCGCGCCCTCCTCGGCTTCCCACCCGCCCGGGCCGCGAAGGTGGGCGCGAAAACCCCGCCTCCCCTGGGAAGCGGTCGCAGGTGCGGCCCTGCTCGGCCTGGCGTGGCTGAGGGCCTCGAGGGAAAAGAAGGGCGAGCGGGTCGGGGTCCTTCCCGGCAGCTGCTCCCAGGTTCGGAGACAGGGAGGGGCCTCGCCTCGGGGCAGAAGCACGTTTCGGGGGCGGGAATGTAGCTCCCGCGGTGGCGGGTTTGTGTAAGGAAATGGATGCAAACTCCATTTCCAAACGGAGCCCGGAAGGACCGACCCAATCTGTTCCCGACACAAGGTGGAACTGATGGGGCTCTGCGTTGCGGGGGGAAGGGAGGGAAGCGGGGCTTTTTATTTAGCTCCTTAAAAAGTGGGCCGGAATTTCCTTCCCAGCCCCAGCTGCCGTGGACTGGATACCCGTGGGGTCAGGCGAGTGGAAATGAGATCTCTGATTCTTCCTCCGTTTGCAAGCAGCTGAGCAAGCCTTGTATCGGAAGGATCCGCCTGCGTTGATTCTTCCCTCCTTCCAACTTTGCCAGCTGTATACCTTAAGACCACACTTTAGAATTGTTCCATTCCTAAATCTGGTGTTGTTTCCACTATAGTTCTGAGCCCAAGGTAAAAACCTACTCTCTTGAGCTTCATTGTGATCCATATGGTGCCTCGTTGCTACTCTGGTTTGGTCACAATTGCTCTAGTCATGTGCTGTGAATGGATTGAAGTAATCTACACTTCGCCAATCCTTCCATTATTTCTGTCTGATAATATTATAGTCTGGTGAAAGGATTTTAGTGCCTATGAAGTAACATTGTATGCATTTCCCAAATGTTTATACTGCAGCCGTTCCCCCCCTGTTTAACTTGAACAGGGCCACGTTGGAATAAAGCAGTGATCTAGTTGTGCATCTCAGTGGTTGATTAAAGTGTTCATTTGATCAGAAAGGGGTGAAAGGTACATTTGAAGTGGTGCAGGCCAGGCCTTCTGTTGCTTATTATGAAAGTTGCCATGGAGAATGATTTCTAGCTGAAGTTTTATCTTGCGACTTAAGGTTCCTCTTATGTAGTTTTGCTAGGGCAAAGACACTACATAGTTATGTCTGGCACTTCATAGAAACAGAAGTGATGTATTGCTTTCAGTCTTGCCCCGGTTTTCCTGGCCCAACCCCATGAGGAAGACAGCTAGTACATTCCGTTGCCTGTGTTAAATTTGGACATTCACCTCGTCAACCTCAGTGGTCAGTTGCAGACAGTTCACTCTCAACCCTGCTTCACCACCAGAGAAACGGGAATAAGAGATTACTGGTCAGAGTTGCAAACTGAACAAAACACAATTGTTTTCTGCTTTGTTCCTTCACAAGAAGGGTAAGAGGGAACGCACGTACTGTTGGTTTTGCCCGTTGGCATGAGTAAAAAAATCTTTGAGGTGTGTGGTTAAAGGGAACCTTATCTGTAAAGATAACCTTCTCTGTAAATATTGGGGGTTTTCCCCCCTTCTTTAAGTAATCTTCATAATTTTCATGGTGTTGTCTATTCCTGCTAGTAACAAGGTGGCTTGGTTGCTAGGTGAGAATATCTCTTCATATTCTTAGTTTTACAAAAAATTATTGATGCTCATTTTAGTGAGTTGGAGAAACTGTGCTTTCTGTGATGAACTAGTTATGATAAGAAGTTGGTGTCTGAAGTCTTATTCTGCACTATCTCCTTTGCATACTTGCTGAACACTGCTTGAGCTTTTTAAAAATTGTGCTGTGAGACTTCTAGCGCTACATAAAACAAACCAGACATTTTGGAACTGATCAAAGTATAGATACTGCTTGCAAAGGCCCTGGCTCCAAATATCACTTTGTACACTTTGTAATTGTTTAAAGTAGGTTGGACTTGCGGGGTTTTTTTATTTTTTGAGATTTCATTTTGACTCTTCCTGAATTGGATTAGGCAGTTCAATTCTTTTACAATATAACAAGGTGGAGCGTGCCATTACGTTCAAACTTTGGCTAGATGTAAGCATATCCCATGAGGAAGTAGAACTCAGTCTAGACAATGTTGTGTGGACAAGAATTGTCTTGGGGTGGTTGATAGTAAAACAAGGATTCTGAGTTGACTGGCCTTGAGAAACTTTCTCTTTCTAGCAGCTGCTTGTTTAAGAAGATCCAAATCAGTTTAGAGTCCATGGTTGGAATTCCATACATGTAATCTCGAGGTTGCTATTGGCAACCACTAATTTCCTCCTGGTGTGTAGTAGATCACAAAGTAATAGAGTAGACCTACTGCCTTCCCAAGTTCTCGATACATTGTTCAGACTCCTTCCCTTCTGCCCTTAAGGGCAAATGGATCTTTAAATGCTGAAATGATGGCATTCTTCAGGTATTCTGTTGTAAACAAGAGTGCTGTTAAAAGAGCAAGGTGACTTCATAAATAGCTTCAAAGTCCAGTTACACATATAAACAACTTCAGCATCAAGTTCAACAGAATAAGTCAGTTGAAAACTTACGACAAAATGTTAGCTAATACTGAGGTTTTTGCCTGTTATATTATTGTCAAATAAATTTTAAGCTATTTTTGTAAGAATATAAATAATAAATCCTAGGCACTTGGTTTGCCAGCTCTTTTCCATTCTAATAACTATAATCTTATATGGCATCTTTATTCCCTTAGTATGACCCTGGTAATTTCGAAGTCGTTCCAGGAATTTACTGATCAAATAAGCAAACATTTGGTTTTATATAAATTTGTGCTTTTGGGCCCATGGAAGATGCATATGGTATTTATATGAAGCTGGCTATTGTTCTCTGTTTCACCCAATTCAGCAGGTTGCTCTGTTAGCAAGAAATTAGGTGAACTTGCTTGAATCATGGCAGGAAAACTTAAGCTTGACATAATAAAACCTTTGCTTTAACAGTTCAGCCTTCAGTCCAGGACCTTTTCTCTATAATTGCATATCTTGCAAGAAACAATAGATGCTGATCTGATCTAGTATCATTAGAGCATATTCTAGGAAGGAAGGGGCCTTGAACTGGTGTAATCTGGTTTCCATAGCAATTCCTTTTCAATCTACTCATGACTTCTCATGGGAATTAAGATGAGTGAGATCTGTTGGTGAAGCAGATGTAAGAGTGACAGATTGCTGGAGTTTAAATCATTTTTTTGTTCAGAGATCCATTAGCCTTATTAAAGTAAAGTAGGTATACAATCAGACTTTCTACATGTCTGAATGAAGTTTAAGAAATAAAGTACCTTGTGAATAAAGGAAGAGACTTGGGAAAATAGGTGCAGGAGTTGTAGCTTGCGCTTCTTTTGAAGCACTCAGACAATCTGAAAATAGTAACTATACAATTTTTTTTAGCAGTTTGCTTGGGTGCTGATCTCGGAATGGCTCACAGAATTCTCTGGAGGAGAACTCATACTGTAAAGCCTTGTCTGCAGACAGTGAAATTCCTTTGTATGAAATGGTTATGAAGAGCTGAAATCCTTTTCATGCAGTCGGATTTTGATGTGGGCAGAGGGCAAAAGATCCATATCGTGAACTCGCCTTTGTCAATTCTAATCTTGAATCAGTGCAAAGGATGCCTTTAAAAATGCCATTTCAGGCTATCACGGAATTGGATCACATGGTTTCTCTTATATTCTTATATTGACGGCGTTCATTATGTATAATGTATCCAGAAGCAATCGGCAGATCTATTTAGAGGAAACTATTCACTATTTAGTGAGTGAGTTAATCCTGTGACTAAAATTGATATCCCTTTTAAGAATGTTTGCGAACATGCAGCTGAAATCTGTTCTTTGGAAGTCTTTCGGTAATGTTGGGGAGGAGGGTTAATAGATGTTGCTTTTGAGCAAAATGGCAGTTCGTGAATGGTAGAGCCTGAAATGCCAGCTTTAATTAAAAGCTTCATTTTATGCCGTCCTGTCATCTAATGGCAAATCTTACTGCAGTGAACTTGTTGGTGGTAGCAGTAAACACTAGAGGCAGCATGCTTGAATGTAATATCAACTCTTTGGAAGGGTTGCTTAAGGACACTGTGCTAGAATTAACTCCTGAGTTGCCTGCTTTACATTTGTTAGCTTTTTCTGCCCATGTTTTCACAATGCTTGATCATTCAGCTTTGAACATATTTACACAGGATGTGTTGCTTAAACATCGAGCCCCCTTTTGTTCGTGCTGTGTATTTATAATGATTGTTTTCTTCAAGTGCACCACCTAATCTACAGATACAGATTTTGATGTAATTAAACATGGCTGTAGAAGCCTCAGATATTTATTGTTCCTACAATGAAGCCATTTGACCATGTCAAATTCAGCTTAGCCATGACCTTCCAGTTCAGTGTATTTGAATAATATGCTCTCCCTGTGTTAAGGCTTGGCCTGCACTTTTCTCGTTGTGAATCAAAAGCCTTTTAGTGGCTTGCGTATTTTGTGCTATTCACATTAAAAATATGTGTGTATATGTATATATGTTGAATGCTTTGCTTGTGAATGTATCACATCTTGTCTAAGGTGTCATTTGTCTTTTGTTAAATGTAAAATTGACAGTTCTGGTGGTGATAAACAATGTATGTAAATCTAAGGTTCAACACAATTTAATGGATGAAAAGACTGACTCGGAACCCATTTTCTGTGTTTAAAACAGAGTGGAATTTTAATACATTTGCATTGGTACCTCCCAGCAGAAGGCATGCTCATGTTTTTTTCCAGACATTTCTGCTTCTGCAGGGAATTAGAGGAATAATTTATGCATTCAGTTCAGTCTGTCTCTTTCCTTTTCATGAGTTTGGGTCAGATGGCAGCAGTTTAAAAGCACAGAACATGATGTCCAATTAATATGTGAGTACAGAGAGATTGATATTGGTCCTTCTTTATACTCCATTAGTGCCAACTCATAAAAAGTCTTGGCTGTCTTAGTATTCAGATGCCTTCGGAAGAGTCGTAACATGGGAGCAGTTATTTACATTCACTTTGGACATGGTGTGTGGATGGCAGAATCAAAAACTGTAGGCTAGTTGATTATTTATGGCCACTACCAGTCCCTTTCTCTTGAATGTGCCAAGGTTGGAATGAAAGGGAGATCATTCATTTTTGTTGGCATGTGGAGAACCGAAAGAAATGGCAGCAATCTCTCTTACTATTCAGGAAAGAGCCCTGCTATTTTTAAAAAACCTTCTAAAAACTCTCGCCATGGAAGCTTGCTGGGTGACCTTGGGTCAGTCACACATTCTCAGCCCTAACCCTGACTGGTATTTAGTTGGAAGATCTCCAAAGCATATCAGGGTCATAAGGCGGAAGCAGGCGATAGCCAATCATCTCTGACTGTCTCTTCCCTTGAAAACAAGAAGTCACCGTGATCCAGTTGTGATTTAGCTCAGCAGAGATAAGATATCCTTGGTGGATGCTTAAGGTATTGGGCACCTTGTTTGGCAGAAGGCTGAGAGATAGTTACCCTGCAATAGTGCCAAACCCCCGTGCTTCTTCTCTTTCCTAATTGTCGAGGTCTGGCTTCTGGCCAAGCAGGAGCTCCACGAAACCCCTTCGAGAGTGACAACCAGTCCAGAGTTCAAACACAGTGGAGTAAGCACAGTTCCAAAACAGAAGACAGGAGCAGTACTCAAGTCACAGTTCTGGGTCAGGGCTCTCCAGCAAACAGTACAGCAAAGTCCAGGGCCAGTTTGAGTCAAACAGCCGAAGGGATGAGCAGAGCGATGGGGGAGCAGGAGGCAGGTCTGTGGCAGAGCAGCAGCGAGATGAAGTGATGCGTTGCCTTCTGTGGAGAGGCAGCCATTTGCAGTCTCTCTTTTATCAGCCGGGGGAGTGGATTGCATCGCCTTGCCTTGTCCTTTGGAACTGATTCTGTGAGCCACTTACAACCACCAAACCGATGATCCAGCCACCTTTTGGTCCTTGGCCTGGTCGGAGCAGAATCATCATCGTTGTCTTTCCAGTGCAGATGGCAGGTTGAAGGGGGGCTTGCTCTGGGCACTGGTAGAAAGAAGGATTTCCTGGGAGCCAGTTGGCCATGCTGGCAGGGGCTGATGAAAATTGTAGTCCTTGAACATCTGGAGAGCCACAGGTTAAAGACCCCTGATATGGATCGTGAACTTAGTGCCCTGCCTGAGAAGACCTTCTATCTTAGTTTTCTGAAAACTATGCAAAATTGAATAATTTAAGAGGACTTAGTTCTGCATAGTCAAGTGATGAAACAAAACTGGAGAAATGGTGCATATGTGTGTGTACATAGAATCTTTCTCAGACATATCTCTAATCTTTCTCAGACATAAACCATGACCCTATTCCTCTGAACAAGAGAAGATGGGCAACAGTGCCTTATTTAAAATGGACCAAGCAGTGAGAACTGCCTAAAATTTCAGAGACATTAACTATGACTCTGTAGCCCTGTTCCTTTTGGAAATGTTGAAAAACAACTTTGAAACATTTCTCTACCTAGACTGTCTATGAAGAACCCATGTTTCTTTGAAGGAAAAAAAGAACATTCCAGATTCTCCTCTTGCAGTCCTGTTTTACTGTCTCCTTATAAGAATAGTTGCCTGAAATGTTTCTTCCGGAAAAGTAGAACAGCATTACTACTTGTGCTGAAGAACTGATGAGAGAAGACCAATATACTGCCCTTCGAATTTCGTAATGGATTGGAACTGACAGAAGGAGCTTTGCTTGAAGCAAAACTGTCTTGGGGTATAAAACTGTGTGGAGTTACAGATAATTTCACGTTGTCCAATGCAGTGGCTATGAAAATTGAAGAGCAGTTCAGTTGGAAGCCCGAGATGGGAATGTGTGTCAAATTCCTATTTTGTGAATAAAGATTACAAGGAGTTTGTTGCTGAAAAAAATAGAGATGGGGCTAATATGAGGTAATCCCTGGCTGGGTGATTTCTGCAAAATAACGTTGGATGAGATTAGATGGCCGTGTATTTTATTGTAAGCTTTGCTGTTGAGTAATAGGCTAAAAAAGCAAGCATTTAAAAGTGCTTGAGACTGTTTTCTGAAATCTGCCTTTGTTTTAGTAGCTTGGAAGCTATTTATGTTTTTGAAGTTTAGAAGCTATTTATATTTTTGAATAATTTATGGGGGAGAGTCAAAATGGTCTGCCTAGCCCTGGCAAAAACCTAGGCTATTATAGGTTTCCAAAGCATTAAAGTCCACGGGGCCTGCAAAATTGAGCTGTTCTGCCAAGTCTTTTTGGCTGATGGCTGCAACAATAATCTGTCCATCGTAGCTGGCCTCCCTTTTCCTTTTCTCCTCCCACCCTTTTCCCATCCTCCCTGTGTAATTTGGATAACATGGTTGTTATCAGCCTATTAGGTGGTTTTATTGTATTATTGCTATTATATTTTTGTCTTATTATTTTATTGGATTTGAACTGATGTACACCGCTCTGACCCTGCACAACAGTGGACAGCAGTCTAAAAAATCAAATACTCTAAACTTTTTTAATGGACTGCAAAATGGCCCTGGCCTGTTTAGAAGGAATGTAGGAGTGCGGAAACACATCTGGTTCACCAGATAAGCCTCTGCCACTCAGGTGGAGGAATGGGGAATCAAACCGGGTTCTCCAGATTAGAATCCACCTGCTTTTAACCACTACACCATGCTGATGTAGTGAGAGAAAGATAGAGAACAAGAGATAAAACCAGACAAGATCAGTCTGAACTTCTCTGTCTTCTGATTGTGCCTCTGTCTCCCTCCTAGCTGCAGGCAAAGTGGTCTGGGGAGAAAGAGGCCTGCAAAACTAACCTTGAGGGAAGGCTAAAGAAAGCCAGTGCCCAAGGAGCACCCTGTCCCCATGGCCTCTACAGCTGCCTCAGTCTTCAGAAGATTGAGTGCAGGCAGTATTGGGTCAGTCCAGAAGTGTTCTTATATAAGCATGAAGTTTGCTTGATGCTGCTACGCTAACTAAAATCTGATTAAAGTGTTTTATTGTCGATGGCTTCAAAAGGTAGTCTGTTGGTTTGCCATAAAACAGTTAAATTTGAGTCCAGTATCTGACGAAGGGAGCTTTGACTCTCAAAAGCTTAGTATCCGGGAATTCTTGTTGGTCTGGAGGTGCTGCTGGACTCAAATCTAACAGTTTTACTATTGATAGTTTCTGTTACATGCTATCTAGATTCTTGTGGTTAATAACCACTTAAGTTCGTCATCAACTGAACCAGTTTCTTTTCTGACAGATTTTTTTCACGTAACAATGTAGATCAGGAGGTCCCCAACTTGGTGCCCACTGACAGATTTTCTTGTGCCCAGCAAGTGTTTTTAAGAAGGTGAGGTCAGCAAAATAGCCTAATCAACTATCAGAGATTTGATTGGCTCTGCAGATTTTTTTTAAGTTGCCTTGGCAGCAGCTGCCAGCACAACACAAGGATCTCCATGACATTTTTGAAGTTAAGCTATGGCAACCATTTTGTGACTAGCTCAACCTTCTGTGGCAGCCATTTTGTTGCCACGCCCACTGTGCAGGGTCAAAAAGGTTAGGGAGCCCTGATTTAAGTGGAAGACTGAAATGTCTAGGCCTGGTCGCTTCCTCTTCTCCTCTGCCCCTGCAACTAATGTATATACTCGAGTATAAGCCGACTTTTTCAGCACATTTTTAATGCTGAAAAAGCCCTCCCCCCTCGGCTTGAGTATATATGGTAATTCCAAGATGGCTGCTGGGGCTGCTGTGGGGATCTGGTAAGCATGTTGCTGGTTTTTTTCTAACTCACCAGAGAGCTGTAAAAACAAGCTGCAAGGACAGCCTGCATAGCATTACAACTAGGGTGTGTGTGTGTGTGTTAGTGTGTTAAAAGAAACAGAGGCATTTCTCTCCTAAGGGTTATTGGTGCGTTGCATTCTAGATGAATACAATTCTTCATACAGTAGTTTACTGCCAAATACTGATGTTGCTGAAGACAAAGACTTTATTTGGAGCAAAGTTTAGGCTGGCATGGCTATGAATCCCAGAATTATTCTACATTTGGAGGAAAACAGTGGTTCATTTGTGTTCCTAGAGTGCTAGAAAGCTGCTCACCCCTAATGCAAACTTTGTTGAGCAACTCTTATCTCATCTTGCTCCCAAATCTTCTGTTTTTAGCTGCTACTGAGTCAAGTTCTAAGGCTTATACTCCAGTCAATAAGTTTCCCAGTTTTTTGTGGTAAAATTAGATGCCTCTGCTTATATTCAGGTCAGCTTATACTCGAGTATATATGGTATTTTGAAACTTGCAGAGTTGAAACTAAGATCACCCTTGAATTCTCTCACATTTTTCTAAACATCCGTGACACATGCACTATGTGCTGTGTGTTTTTAAAGTGAATTTTGAAGACTCCCAGTTTCGATTCACAGCTGGCAGGGTAGGCAGTTTGAAGGCAGAGCCTGCCTACAGACATCATACAGACCAACTTAACATTCAACATCCTTTCCCCACTCAGAATAGAATGTTGTTGGGGGCTACTGTGTGAGATTGTCTGGCTAAAATTTTACTTTATTCTAATGCCATTTGGTCAGTTCTGAATAATAACCAAGCACACTGCTCTTCTGCCCACACTATTGGCAGAAAGCCTGGAAGCATGAGTGTTACATAACTGGCATCTTCTATAATGATATTCTTTTTTCATGCTAATCTGACTTACATAGTGCTGAAAAGATAATTCTCATGCCTTGTCGTAGATCATACATTAAGGTTGTCATTTCTGTTTTAGCTTCTATGAAAGGCGCATGTCACTTTGACTAGAGATATGACATTCTGATCTCTGAGGAGCCAGTATGGTGTAGTGGTTAAGGTTGATGGGCTCTGATCTGGAGAACTGGGTTTTGATTCCCCACTCTTAAGAACATAAGAAAGAGCCTGCTGGATCAGACCAGAGTCACTCTAGTCCAGCACTCTTCTCCTCGCAGTGGCCCACCAGATACTTTTGGGAGCTCACATGCAGGATGTGAAAGCAATGCCCTTCTGCTGCTGCTCTTCCACATGAGTGGCGGAATCTTATCTGGTGAACTGGGTTTGTTTCTCTGTTCCCACATGTGAAGCGTACTAGGTGACTTTGGGCTAGTTACAGCTCTCTCCAAACTCTCTCAGCCCTACCCATGGGAAGGAGGAGAGAAGGAGTTTGCAAGCTGCTTTGACTCTCCTTCCAGGAGAGAAAAGCAGGGTTTAAATCCAAACTCTTCTTCTTTTTCTTCTTAACTGTTTGCCTTAATTGGCTTTGAATCCAATGCTGCACACCTAGTTCAGCCCCAGAGTTAACTGTGCATTTAACCCAGTGTATTTTGCTGCGGCCAATAAAAGTGACTTCTGCCTTTAGTGGTTGGTTCAGATGCTTTGGAGAGATGTCGTCGTCTCTGAGTTTCACGAGTCAAAGGGATTATCAATCACGACGTAATTTCATATAAGTTTAGGTTACATAACTTGAAAAGTTTTGCTTCCTGGCTTGGATCCAGATAACCTTCACTGTTAGCTCTGTGGTTCTAAGAAAACTTTGATGTTGTGTTTGTTAAACAGCAGTGCTCATGTGATAAACTGCTTTTGAAGTAAAGGGGGATTTCAAAAGGAAGTTCATGGTCCTAACATAACTATGTCCACTGGTCAGAGAAAGTCAAATGTTTCATGGGACATTCTTAAAATAGAGATCGCCAGATCTTAGCCAGTGTTTCTAAAATGCAAAACTTTCCAGTATTCCTTTTCAGTGTCTCATAGTAAAATTTGTTTTTCCTAACTCAAAATGCGCTGCACTGGTAATGTTGAGTTTTCTTTATTCACAGGGAAATCATCACTGACTATTCAGTTTGTGGAAGGACAGTTTGTTGATTCATATGACCCTACTATAGAGAACAGTAAGTAATTTCCAGATTTCTTTTGATGGTTATTTTTGGTATTCAGCTGTATGCCCAAGGAAGGTGGAACTTCCTGAAATGCATTGTCTATACTAGTGTTGTGATACCACTGCCTTCTTAGGTTGATTAAAACATAGCTTGTGATTCAGACATACGCACTGTTTCAAGTGCCATCAATCAGAGAGCTTCCAGAAAGCCACATTTCCATCTTGATGATCCTTTTCTTGGTGTAGCTGATTTGCAGCGTTTGACCTTTTTTATGATTCTCAGGAAACATTTATAAATAAAGGTAACATTAATATAACCATTGCTTTATGAACTACAGGGTATTCATTTCCCTGAAATAGTACCATTTCTAGATGCTTTGACGGGAAGAGGTAAAACTTTAGGAACGATCTGATTGAATTATTCATTGAAGTATTTGTTCTCTTCTTTTCCTCATGGCTCAAAGCAAGCTTTTATTTCATTTAAAATAAGTTCTTGTTTCTGTTAATACTTTTACTTTTCTTGCTTGCCTTACTGCTGTCTGGCATTTCTTTAGCCAGAGTCCATAGTCTGTCATCTTTTCCCTCGTTAAGGCTAAAGTTCCACTTAGTGTGCTGATTCTTGTACCCCTCTTCTTAACCACACCAGCCTCAACATATCACTATGTCTTCCTAGTCAGTGGCCCAGGTTCCAGCTAAGATATTATTGTGGTTTTAAATAATCTCCCTTCCGTTAGAGTCCATAAGTAGGATACTTACACTCATTGTTGCAGTTGGAGCAGACATTTTCACAATCTGTTATACATAGCGTGGAAAATCTTTTGTTTCTAAAGAATCATTGTTTCATAAAACAAATGACAATAACATCCATTTGTTGTTATTACAATATAAGGCAAGCTTTGTGGTTTCAAAGTGTAACTCTTTTAGTTGGATGTGTGAAGGAAGGGGTGCAGGTATCTTTTTGAGGACTTCAGTGTTTCTCATGGAAAAAATCAGGAAGTTTAGGCAAGCACTGGGAGGGGAGTTGATTTTTCCCCCTCTTAGAATAAGTTAAATGCTTCTTAAGGCAACATTTTGTCATACTGAAAATCTACAGCATGAAAAAGTCTGAAGACTATCTAAATGTTTGCAATGGAAAAATTTGGCAAATTGGGGGAGTTTTTTCTTTTGGAATGAGATGAAACAGTGCTTTTCTCAAAATGTATAGTATACATAGAGTTATCTACAGCATTAGATAACCCGATGTATATGGTATACATATACCTAATTTTCAATTAAACTTTTTGTTTAAATGCAGATAATTTTGGTGGCGATTAACAGTGTACTAAACACTTCGTAGCATATTCATTCTTTCCAAGAGTCAATTTTTCAGTTTTACAAAGTTGAACTTTTTTCATTTTAGTTTAACACCCCGCCCTCTCAGGCCAAAGTTGGGTTCAGGGTGGCTATCATACATTTTTTAAAAACACTGTCCTAAAATTCCACATAATAAATTAGCAATTAAAACATTCTGATGTATAATGAATTTCATAGATGGCAATGTTAACAGTACATTACGCACATCAACCCCAACTCTCCCCTGGTGAGTGGGGAGAGGGTGTAAAACTTGGGGGCCAAGATGCTACAAGTTGAACCAACATCTTGAGTTGTTGACCTAACAAAATATTTAGATCTTACAGGCCTTTCTGAGTTTCTTTTATCAAGTAATACATTTCTGTTTGTTTACCGACAAAATTTGTTTTCTACTTTCATCTTTTTCCCCCCGTCTCTCAAATGCCAAAAGTTAAAGCTACATGCCCTGCGGTAGTACAGAATGCAGCATTTTGCAACTCTCTCTCACTTTGCATCTCTTTGGGTATACTTTCAGTTTTTCTTACAGAAAATAAAGACATACTTTATATTCCATAAACGTTCAAAATAGTATACTTGCATAAGGTAGCTATTTTATAATGATGCATTTTATGCCTTTATATCAGAAAAAGTAGTTTAGGCTTGATAAACTATTAGATATATTTTAGTTTCCCAGAAATTTATTGGGGGGTTTTCAGGGGGAAAAGGGGGACCCATCTTTTCTCTATGGCTTAAAACATTCTGGATTTTTTTTTAAGAAACGTGTAATTATTCCTAGGAATTGACTGAGTACAGTCTATTTTTTATTGCTTTATAAACCAGGGGCGCAGGGAATAAAATCACAGTTGCGTATAAGATTCAAAATATATTGAATCGGATCACACTGGGTTTAGGACATTAGATAATTTTGAGAAGAATTTTCCCCTTCTAATTTTCCTAGAAAATCTGTATCACTACAGTTGGTATGAGGACAGTTGAGTTCCCTCTTTATTACATCCCTGTGTCTTTCTGGCAGTCCCTGATCACCCTCAGACCCTTTAGTCAGGAAAGCGATAATACATTCCACACATTAAGTGTTGAATGGAGCAATGTCTAACGTGCAAAGGAACTGCAAAGAAGACCCAGCAGGGGGCAGGCAAGTGGTCAGCTAGAGAGGGCTGTAAAGTTAGTGACCCCTCTGTCTTTTGTGTCACCTTTTATCTGTCCTTAGACTGATACTCTCAGTTCTAATAACCTGCTTCTTCTTGGACGTTAGTTTCAGAGATTCTTCCAAGCTTGCAAGATAGGAGCATGCTATCTTTCCCACTTTCCTATCCTAATAAACATTTACCTTTTACCCTTTTAATCTCTATGTTAGCCACTTCTCTGTGGTGTAGTAAACTCCAACATACCATTATCTCATCCACACATTGAAGGCTCTTTAGCTCATCTTGTCCAGCTGGTTGTGCATGTGGAACACGTAGCATTTCTGAGCTCACTGGGACCCTGGATGTCTGGGATTTATATACCCAACTAGCAGCCTAAAATTAACTTCTAGAACCGCTTCCCAACCACATTGTTTCCAGATGTTTAGTTAGACCTGTGCTCTGCAGGACTTGGCCCAGTTTCCCAGGGCTTGCAAAACGGAGATGTTTCGCCAGGCCTATGGTGGAGGACAGTGATAGTAATACATCTTAATTGGGCTTTTCCTCTCCTTTCCTTCCCCTTTCTTATCCATCCCTTTCCCCCCTCTTCTGCTCCTTTCTTTCCCCTTTTGTATTTTCCTTGTTTCCTTTCCTTGTGTTTCCTTGTTAACCTTTCTCTGTCTCTTGGAGAGAATGAAATCATTGCTGGTTGTTCATCCTGTTCTCAGTCTCGGGTTTACTTCTGTCTTGTTGGACTCTGCTCCCAAAAGAGAAATAGTTAATAGTTGATTATGGTGCCATGTAGAGATAGTAATTGTTAAGGTCATTTTTAAATCATTTTAGCTGTTCTAAATTTTGTATTGATGTACGTGTAATCTATCATTAAAGATAAAATTATAAAACATGTAGAAAAGCAAGACCTGCTGAGAAAGAGTCAGCATGGCTTTTGCAGAGGCAAATCCTGTCTTATAAACTTAGTAGAGTTCTTTGAGGGTGTAAACAGGCATGTGGACAGGGGTGAACCGGTGGACATTGTCTACTTGGATTTCCAAAAGGCTTTTGACAAAGTTCCTCACCAGAGACTGTTGAGAAAACTCAGCAATGAAGGAATAAGAGGGGAAGTTCTCCTATGGATTAAAAACTGGTTGAGAAACAGGAAACAAAGAGTGGGTGTAAATGGGAAGTTCTCACAATGGAGAGATGTCGGGAGTGGTGTCCCCCAAGGATCCGTTTTGGGACCAGTGCTCTTTAACCTATTCATAAATGACCTGGAAGTAGGGGTGGGTAGCGTGGTGGCCAAGTTTGCAGATGATACCAAATTATGTAGGGTGGTGAGAACCACAAAGGATTGCGAAGAGCTCCAAGCGGACCTTGATAAATTAGGTGAGTGGGCTCAGAAATGGCAAATGCAGTTCAATGTAGCAAAATGTAAAGTGATGCACATAGGGGCAAAAAATCCAAACTTCACATACACGCTACAGGGGTCAGTGCTATCAGTCACAGACCAGGAAAGGGATTTAGGCGTCTTAGTTGATAGTTCCATGGGAATGTCAACTCAATGCATGGTAGCTGTAAAAAAGGCAAACTCTATGCTGGGGATCATTAGGAAAGGAATTGAGAATAAAACTGCAAAGATTGTCATGCCCTTATATAAAGCAGTGGTGCGGCCGCACTTGGAGCACTGTGTCCAGTTCTGGTTGCCGCATCTCAAAAAGGATATTGAGGAGATAGAAAAAGTGCAGAGAAAGGCAACAAGGATGATTGAGGGACTGGAGCACCTTCCCTATGAGGAGAGGCTGCAGCGTTTGGGACTCTTTAGTTTGGAGAGGAGGCGCGGAGGGGGGATATGATTGAAGTCTACAAAATTATGCATGGGGTAGAAAATGTTGACAGAGAGAAATTTTTCTCTCTTTCTCACAATACTAGAACCAGGGGGCATTCATTGAAAATGCTGGGGGGAAGAATTAGGACTAATAAAAGGAAACACTTCTTCATGCAACGTGTGATTGGTGTTTGGAATATGCTGCCACAGGAGGTGGTGATGGCCACTAACCTGGATAGCTTTCAAAGGGGCTTGGACAGATTTATGGAGGAGAAGTCGATTTATGGCTACCAATCTTGATCCTCCTTGATCTGAGATTGCAAATGCCTTAACAGACCAGGTGCTCGGGAGCAACAGCCGCAGAAGGCCATTGCGTTCACATCCTACATGTGAGCTCCCAAAGGCACCTGGTGGGCCACTGCGAGTAGCAGAGTGCTGGACTAGATGGACTTTGGTCTGATCCAGCTGGCTTGTTCTTATGTTCTTATGTAATGTTGGCCGCCCTGAGCCCAGTTTGCCGGGGAAGGGTGGGTCATAAATTAAATAAATAAAACAGTGCCAATGTGTATCATGACCGTTGGCTCTTCCTGCATCCTACCTTGCTGCCTATCTACATGGAACCTGTGCGAGCAAGTCATCATGTACCAGTCTCAAGCCGATCTCTCTGCATTTCTGATTTATTTAAATCACCCAGTGCTGGAAGTCTCTTTGAATTGCTTCTTCCTTTGCCTTGTTTTTTTCCATCTATAAAACAAGTTTAAAGAGCTTTGATGCTCCTTGTTCATTAACATTCTTTCATTAGTGGTTCACTTTGAATGCCAGTTGTGTGTCAAGGTGACTAACATGGGTAATTTTAAGTTTATAAATTCACAAATTTCATAATTGAAAAGAGTGACTCATATGAAATGTGCTGTGGCTTTTTTCCATGCTGACATACGTAATGGAGATCTAGGTGCTTCACTTTACAGTTTTTGAGGAATCTTGTTCAGCTGAATTCATGGAGCTATTTCATAATAGTCCAGGCTATTGGTTAACTTAGTTCTGTCAGCTCCGGTAGCAGCTCTCTGGTCTTCGCCAGCTCCTGCCTGAGTTTTTTAAATTAGAGATTCCAGAGACTGAATATGGAGATTGAAGAGGTAAAATAACCATAAATCAAACAACATCAAACAGCAGGTGACATATGGGCGTGGCTCTTAAGTGGCATATTCAGAAACACAATTTTGATTGATGGCTTTCTTGTGTAAAGACTGTTTCACAGGCTTGAATGTATACTAGAAAATAACTTCTTGGCCGTTGCTCACTGCTATCAGATTAGTGATTACTTGCTATGAATTGTGACTGCTCAGTCACAGGAGAGTGAGACTGTGCAGGACAGTGTGCATGGAAGACAGTGTCCTTTATGTATCTTGCATCAGGTCTGCAAGGTCTTTACAAAATCATCAAGGTAGAGATTTACAATTTGGCAAAGCTGAACCAGACATTGCTCCCCCCCCCCATCTTATCAGTATTTTTCGAGTGGGGGGTGTTCTCCCTCCAAAATGGTAGCAATAAAAGGGAGTAAATAAAGAGATCCTGAAAAATGCCCCAAAATTGACCCCGATCCTTGGGGCGAAAACAAGGAGCCCCTCTCCCCTTTCACTGACCTGTTGGCTCTCAGGGTCCAGTGTTCAACTCCACATGCTGCTTCCGGGCTCCATATTCAACTCTGCGCACGGCCTCTGGGTGAATTTGGAGAAGGCAGGCGGAGTTGAACCCTGGAGCCTTTTGCTGGTAACGTCCTCTCATCTCTTGGCTGCTGAATGTCTGAAACATCCAGGATACCCTAAACTCAAGGCCAGGGGTCCCCAAACTTTTTAAACAGGGGGCAAGTTCACTGTCCCTCAGACTGTTGGAGGGCCGGACTAAAAAAAACTATGAACAAATTCCTATGCACAAATGATTGTAAAATGTTTGATTTCACCTTTCAGCCTTTCTGTCGTGGTCTATTTTTAGAACAGTGACCAAAGTATGTCAAGTACAGGGTGGGCTCCAAATATTGTTGGGGAGGCAGTGGAATACCTTCCCCTGTAAAAAAAAAAAGCAGAACTTTCCCAATGAAGCATTCCATCTAACCCAGGATCAGGTATCTTCCTGGGTTCTTTCCTCCCTAGCAGCCAGCGAGCGATTCACCAGTCTGGCTGATGCCAGTGGGAGTGAGGCGGAACAGAAAGCCTGAGAGCAACACATGGAGTAGCCGAGAGGGAAGGGCGGAGCAGGAGTTGCCATGTGTAATGTTTTCCAACTTCTGGCCTGGGTCAAGAAAATTGCACCATGTTTTGAGATTTGGGGGTGCCATCATGTAATTGCAATCAACAGCCGTTGGGGTCAGTTCCTCCTCTTCCTCGAGCCCGCACTGCACATGAATGGGGCCATCGCCGCCATGCCTGGCGGGCCGGATAAATGCCTTCAGGGGGGCACATTTGGCCCCCGGGCTGTAGTTTGGGGACCCCTGCTCAAGGCAGACATCAGCAGAAAAAAAATACACTGTCCTGGGAAGCTGCTATAACCATTCCTTCCCAGCTACAGCATTATAAAGTCTAGACCACCTTCTACTCCAGTCTTATACAGCATGATAGAATCCACAGGTCTTCCCTCCCTCCCCAGAACATGTTCACAATCTCAACAGCAGTGTACCCCAAGTAGATGTTCTGATAAAGAGCC
Source organism: Sphaerodactylus townsendi (assembly GCF_021028975.2). NCBI lineage: Eukaryota > Metazoa > Chordata > Lepidosauria > Squamata > Sphaerodactylidae > Sphaerodactylus > Sphaerodactylus townsendi. The sequence continues at coordinate 70,362,668 of NC_059435.1, forward strand.
TTAAAGGTATTCCTCTTTGAAAACAGCTTTAATAAGCAGTCTAGCTTTTTCAGCCCAGACTTCATCGTGCTTTGTTTTGGCACTTAGTCATGTGCTGCTGAACCATTCTAGGTCAGTTTGTCACCTAGTAGGACAGCGTGTTCTTCCAGACAGAGAGCTGAGAGTACCTCAGTAAGAATAAACTAATTACCTGACAGTCACTCTGATTTCAACAGTCCTTTGTGACCTGTTCAATCAAATGTTATGTTAATGTTCATTCCAATGCTTGTTTCTAAGCATTCTAGGAGATAACTTTATATATGCTTTCCATTAAATTGCAGGTAAGAACTGGCTCTTTAGTTTTGTAACATAAGCTAGCTTTTGTATTTGCCTTTGATGTCCATTATTAGGATTGATGCAAAGCACCATCTGATGAGGCACATAATCAGTAAGCATCTTGTCGATCTGCTTTTTTAGTATATAAATATATATAAATTTAAAAATATATATAAAAATTGTAAATTTTTGAGAAGATGTAAAGTTTAATGCTTGGCAGTTTAATGATGTAATGGTTTCATGGTGAAAGGCATTTTATCTTCACTGTGACACCAAAGATATGGCCCATTAATGACTGATTGGATATGCCAAGTTAACTGACAGCGCATATAAAACTGTCCCTTTTCTCATTCATTCAGCATTTACAAAACTGATTACAGTAAACGGGCAAGAATATCATCTTCAGGTTGTCGACACAGCTGGCCAGGTAAGTGTTCTCTATGGCCCTGGCAGCCTTCCCAATAAACTGGCTAAGCATGAAAAGCTATACATAACTTTTGGAAACTTGTGAACATATGCATTTCCTAACAGAAGCACATGCATAATAAAAGATGCAGTATTGAAAGCATAGACTAGTTGGCCAGTTGTCTTTATGATCTTTGAATGTGTTACTTGTATTGTCACAGCTGTATCTTTCACAGCTGGAATCAGCTGGCTGTTGTGGGTCTTCTGGGCTGTCCGGCTGTGGTCTAGTGGTTTCAGCTCCTAACGTTTCCCCCTGATTTGTGGCTGGCATCTTCAGAAGCCAACCACAGATTCAGGCGAAACATTAGGAGCTAAAACCATTAGACTGTGGCCACAAAGCCCAGAAAAACCAAAACAGCCAATTTATTACTTAGAAATGTATATACAACCTCTCCAGAGATCTGCTCAAGGCATTTCAAAGCAAAACAGTAGAATAAAAACAGCACTAATGTTACTAATAATGAACATGGGGTGTGAAAACAGCTTAAAAATAATACACACAAAACAGTGGCAACTCTTTTAATTGACTTTTAAACGTGAGAGGGCAGAATGTGCTGTTGAGTGTGTCGCTTGGCCTTGCTCATTAAGGAAGTTTCACCTGGTTTTTTGCAGCTTTGGCACCTGCTCCAACAACAGCACGTCCTTATATTTTGAAGCGGCAAAGTCTGTGGGCAGTGGCAAGGAGGGGGGGTGGCTGGTGTTTAGCCCTATAGTCGGTCTGAGCATGTATTTTTGAGAGCGAGAAGGTGTCATTCGTGGTACCTCAGGGTCCAAAAAAATCTGAAATCCCATCAAGGTTGTATTTAACGAATTAAGCAGATTACTTAATAGCGATCAAGTTAAATCTAGAAATGGTATTGCTCAGTATCACTCTCTACAAGGACCCCATGCTAGTCCTGACAACAGCACACCATGGCCAGGTTTATGAGTATGCAGAAAAGTGGTTTTGTAAATTAAGAAGAGGGGTGTTGCGGAGAGGGAGTTTAGTTGCAAATGCAGAATCCCTTCTAAGGACCCTTCCAGCTGCACGTGCCCCCTGCTTCCCTCCTCAACCCCAAAGCAGGCGTAGGTTTGCTTCTTATGTCAGAGCGTGCCCTGCTCCACAGTCAAATGTGAGATATGAAGAATCTGTAAAGAATGAACAAGCAAGACCAGCACATTAAACAAATACTGTTAACAGTAGCTGAGGTAAGAAAACAGTTCTGCCCACAGAGCAGATTGACCCTGTGTGCATTCCAACACACAGGGCAAAACCACCACAGAAAGAATATTCTCTGGCTAGATTCCTACCACTGTTTTAATACCTGATCCCCTTCAGGGCAAGCTTGGGGCAAAGGATCACCTCCCTCTGAAAGCAGCCTCTCTGCGGCCCTGCTTTGGGGATGAACTGTTTCCCCGCCTGTGCAGGGTCTGCTGGGTTTCTTCTGCCAGGCCTGATCCCAGGCTTTCAGAGTAGGAGGGAAGTGTAGGTCCAAAGGGTCTGGAAGGAAAATTTACAGCTAGGGCAGAGGTCTGCGTGTGAGGAAAAGGCCGTCTTCGTTCCCATGGGCGGTTCTCAGCCTTTGGCTGGGCGGGGGTGGGGGGGGTGGGAGATTAACAATCTTCTGATAAGAGCTGAATGTGCTCCAGGGGCATGAAGTGCCCAAGTGCAGCTGATTCTGGAGGAGGAGAAAAGGGCTGAGGGGAAGCTAGCTTGCTCAAAGCTCTGAGTCCTTGTAAAATAGAAAAGGAAATCGGGCAGATTTCCAAACTGATTCAAATGATGCTAGTAATTTCTCAAGGGCTTCGTGCATATGCTGGTTAAAGAAGATAGACAGCATGGACTAGTAACTAGGAATTGTAGGGTAACAGATTTCACTATCAGCTTAAAATTGCCTTGTAAATTTCATGCCAGTGAAATGTGAATTTCCTGTTTGATTCCTTGTATGTTCATCTAAGTCATTTTTGTTTTTGGCCTGTGTGTAGGAATTGTAATACTTTAGTTATGTAAGGAATTTCCTGGATTTCAGGTCAGAGAAATAAGATGTCACCACATGCCCAGCTTTTCAACAATGCAAGGATTACGTTTCTGTTAATCTTAAAGCAGTTCTTCGAAATCATAATCAGTAAGTGTGTGGTGCTTCAGGACACTAAAGTGCAACTTTGTCTTCCCGCAGGATGAATATTCAATATTTCCTCAGACCTACTCCATAGACATTAATGGTTACATTCTTGTCTACTCAGTCACATCAATAAAAAGGTAAGCTTGGCCTTCTGCTTCTGCTAGCTTAACTTTGAGCTCTTCCAAACTTCAGTTCCTCTATATCAGGGGTGTCAAACATGTGGCCTGGGGGCTGGATCTGGCCCCTTAAGGGGGCTTATCAGGCCCACATACCAACTCCAACAATCACTGGACTCGCTGCAGATCAGGAGTGCGGGGTGGGGGGCTGCATCAGCTGGTTTGTGGGCCTGATGAGCCCTCTCAAGGCAGCCACCTCACCCCCCTGTGGGCTCGCCAGTCCAGACACTCACACGCACCAAGCCATTTTGGAGCCAACTGAGGCAGCCACCCGACCCTGGCTCAGCCCAATAAAGTTATTTATATCATATCCGGTCCTTGTAACAAATGCATTTGACACATTTCTGCAGTAATGTAGAAAATAAAAGACAACCGATACCTGATCAGTTGGAAGTTGTGTGGAGAGTTACACGTAAGAACTACCGAGACTATTGTTTTCTTCTGTGTAATTCATCATGTCCGCCATGCTTCTCTCAGACATTTTGGAAATTGGGAAGCACAGTATCCCATTGGTAGTGGAAAGGGCCGTCAAATCACAGCAGACCAACACAGCCCCCTATGATTTTCAAGGGAAGAGACAAGACAGGTGGTTCCCATGGCCTGGCTCTGTATAGCAACCCTGAACTTCCTCAATGGCCTATCCAGTTACTAATGAGGACCAAACCTACTTAGCATCCAAGATCTTATGGAGGCAAGCTAGTTTGAGCCATCCAGTTGAGAACATCTGGTTGCCCTCTGAATTGCAAATACTACTACTTAGAAGGCCTTAGAGGTGTAAGGAAATTGTATTTTTTAAAAGTTGTGGTAGCCTCTGCCATTAATGTAGTAAATAGAAGACGAGGAAGTGTCTGGATTTATACCCCGCCCTTCGCTCTTGTCAAGAGACTCTGTGCAGCTGACAGACTCCTTTTCCTTCCACTCCCCACAGTAGTATTCACCTGGGGGTGGAAAGTGCTGTCAAGTTACAGCCGGCCTCTGGCAGCCCCATAAGGCTTGCCAGGAATCCAGAGTGTATCCTTCTCTGAATTGCCAACGTGATAGCATCATGCATTCTGGAAACTAACCACTCATGAGTTTCTGAAGTACCTGGTACAGACCATTCATGTGGCTGTGTTCATCTGATGAAACAACAACTACCTTGGCGTGGTACCTTGGCGTGGTGCTGACCTTTAAAATGAACCTTGCAGGTTGGATAGAAGTGTACGTATCTCACCACCAAAAAATGTCAAAACTGAAAACCAAGAGGGTGTTGCAAAGCTGAATTTTCTGCTCATTTGAAATTGTCCCTTTTTTTCTGAAAAAGAAACCTTGGCAGCATTTCAAGGCAGGTCCCGGTTGATTACCTGAAGCAGTTGTTCCCAGGGGGACGCGGGCCTCCAGGGATACGCACCATAGCGTTTGGGGGTATGAGGGAAAAAAGTTATGTAATGGGTTTCCTAATACGGGGCTACGGTTTTAGGGAAATGGGTTGCCAAGGGGTACACGAGCGAAAACAGAGTGGGAACCACTCACCTTAAAGCCTGTCGTGGTGGGCAGAGAAAGTTGGTAATAGAGTATAGAGTCTTGCGTCTGGTTTGCTGCCTCATATATGGCAGACTTGACGTGTTGCTCACCTGTGTACACTGAGAGGGCAGCTCTGATCCATCTACATTGCTCCATTAGGATTCTGACAGAGATCTCCTTACAAGGAGCAAGTTCTGTGGACGGGCTGTGACAGGGCAGCAGAGGTCAAGGGCTTGATAAGCGGGTCGGCCTTGGCTCCTGAGCCAGTATTGAGGCATTCTTGTGCCTCGGAAATTTCCATTGCTTGAGCTCCACTTTCTGCAGTTGGGGGCTCAATTAACACTTTCTTGTGTGTGTGTGTGTATGTGTGTGCGCGCACTGCGTGCGCACTGTGCTGCAGGGTGGATAGGAAATTATTTGCCTTTGCAAAAGAGGATTTAAAAATAGGATTCTTGTTGAGCAGACTTGCTAAACTTGTTTGCAGTCTAATAAAAAAATTGCTGCTATAATTAAAATGCTTCAGAATTAATATGCTGACAGCTTTGAGGCACAGGTTGTCCTAGAAGAAATTCTTCATTGTACTGAATTTTTCCTTTCACCAAAGTTTTTAACACTCCCTACTGGTAATGACAAAAGCTTCTGGTGAGCCTGAAGGGCTCGTGGTTCAGTGTGGTGGACTAGGTTGGGTTCTTGCTCCTCCACAAGCGAAGCAGACTCTAATCTGGTAAATCAGGTTTGTTTCCCCGCTCATCCACATGAAGCCTGCTGGGAGGTGACCTTAGGCTACCCACAATTCTGTTTGAACTCTCTCAGTCCCTAGGATGTTGTGGGTTTTCTGGGTTGTGTGTTCCAGTAGTGTTCCAGTAGTATTTTCTCCTGATGTTTCACCTGCATCTGTGGCTGCCGCATCAGGAGAAAGTACTACTGGAACATGGCCACACAACCCAAAGAACCCACAACATCCTAGTGATTCCGGCCGTGAAAGCCTTTGACGGTACATCTCTCAGTCTCACTTACCTCACAAGGTGCCTTTTTTGGGAAGGTAATTGGGCTGGTGGGACCACGTGCTGTTAATTGGTGGTGTATGTAGATGGTGGGAGACTGCACTGGGGGAACCATTGTTATCATCCACAGGATCTACAGCAGGGTTGGGCATCCCTGGTCTACAGTGTAGATATACAAAGAAAGATGATCGTAACCCGAAGTTGGCCACTGACGGGAAGCGAAGGGGCAGAGTGGGTACAGGACTTAGCCAGAGAACTTTTGCGCACTCCCCTTTTGGCCAGCTGCTGTTGTTTAGATTGCAGGGAAGTATCCTAGAATCTCGCCACAGCCTGTTCAGGGCTGCCTACCTGTCCCATTTATTGGTGCATACAGTCCCTCTTTTCTCTATTTGTTTACTTTTTCTGAGATGAAACGGAAGTCCTGGCCCCTTTGATCTTGTTGATGAGCTATAATGCAGCTTTTTGTGCTGTGTGTTCAAGATCATGCTCTGGTAGAACCTTCTTCTCTTGTAGCCACATAGTGGTTGTGCAACTTGCCTACATGTCAATAAGGCTTGCAAAAGGGAATTTCCCAGAGGATTGTGTAACGAGTCCACATCATGCATAACTGGGCTGGAAGTTTTCTAGCACATGATGGCATGATGTTTTTGAAACAGCTGTTAGATTTCTGGTGGAAATACTTAGTAGCTATGGGGTTTAATCAATCTTATTGTCAAAATGTCAAATTCACCTGCAACCTTAGATAAATCTCCTCTGATTATGTGCAAACTTCTGTTCCTTGTGTGTTATTTATATATGTATATCCCAACTTTCCTGATAGCTCGGGGGGAGGGGCTTATGGTATGTAATGAAACCACAGCTATGCCCTACCTAATAAAATACTGGTAATCTCGCCTCCCTTAAAAGCTGTGGTAAGTAAAGCAGCTTCATAACGCCTCCTAAATGTTTCCAAGGACAGGGCTCATCTCCTTCCAGAACAGAAGAAGTCCCCTGCCAGATTGGACCTATGATCCACCTAGTGTAGCATCCTTGTACTTCTGTGGCCAACTTGGAGGTCCAAAAACAGGAATACCGAAGCTAAAACCTTACGCTGCCTGTCCTTTCACACATGCACACATGTACTGCTGTTATTGTTTATTGAGGTACACTGCGTTTAGCAGTCCTGGCTTATTGCTATTTGTTGGTGGGCTGATCCGCCATGAATTTGTCTGACCCCTTTTTAGAAGCCTCCCTGGTTAATGACCATCAGCACAGCCTGCTACAGACGGTCCCACAAGTTATGTGACAAAAATACAGTTTTATCTGGAATCATCTGCCCATTTATATAAACATGAAGGACTAAAAGTGACATTGAGTTTTCCCTTAGAAAGTTTACGTAACTGCGGGGAAAAAACAAAAGATAAGTGTTGTAATGTTTGCTGGCAGCTCTGATCTTGTAGAATTATTTGTGTGCTGGGTAAAAAATAATGTTGGGGTACAACGTTGGAGGGCATGTGTGATATCATCCTTTTATTTTTACAGTTTTGAAGTGATTAAAGTTATCCATGGCAAGTTATTGGATATGGTGGGAAAAGTCCAGTAAGTAGCAACACTCTCGTTTCATTCCATGTTTCCTTTTGCTGTCAAGCTACTCCATACACATGATCGCTTGTTCTGAAAGACGTTTCTGTTTTTTTATTCCGCAGGATCCCCATTATGTTGGTGGGAAATAAAAAAGACTTGCACATGGAACGGTATGGAATGTTTCCTTTGAAATGCTTAGAACTCTCTTGATGAAGCAAAAATTCATGGGGCATTCGAAGCATAGTTGACTAGTGATAGCTGGTGCAACTGTGTCCTTGCGGCTGCTTAGAAAGTCAACTGTGGTGAGGTTGGAATGTTGGCTGCCTGTTTGGCTGCAGTCAGATGCACGCTTTGGCATCTTTTCAGGCCTTCCCATCTGAAGCTAGATAAGTGGCAGCCCAAGAAAGGGGCTTATTGGTTGTCGCACCAAAAATTGGAACTCCCTGCCCAGGGAGATCTGTCCGCCTCCCTCCATAGATTTCTTTTGCCAGCAAGTCAGGCATACCCCCAATAACTGTTACTGGCCCTCCTCCTGGTGTTGTTTGTTTCTTAAATTGAATTCTTTTATTAATTTTAACTGTATTGCTTGAACCTTTAAATTTTGATGTTTGTTGCCTCATGGACCCTGATTGGGTAGAAAGGCGGCATAAAAATGTTTCTTACGTTAAATAAATCAGCATTTCTCAAAGCCAAGAATTTTACTGCCTCACACTTATCTGACCGTTCCTTCAAGGAATTTGGCCCTCTAAGGGTTTTTCTGTTTCATCCTTGCAACTGCTGGGTGAGATAATTTAGCCTGCTCTCCTTTAATAGGAATTTGCCGTTTTGCTTCTACTCAATTACATTTTAATCAACAGGAAATTTAAAGGGAGGTTCTGCAGAATTTCACTCTGTAGATGCTCAGAGGCAGGCAGTGCCTTCCCAAATCATCTTCTCTTCCTGCTAGAGTACCACCCTGTGGGGTGTAACATTAAACAGGCACAAGGACTGAAGATACAAAAGACTGTGTTGATACCTCTTCAAGGAGTCAGAAAAATCTCTATGAAAGGGGAAAGAGAAGACTCAGTGGCTGTTATGTGCAAAAGTGAATTGTTGGGGGATCCTCTCCCACAATAACATTACTTTCCCTCCCACACCTCTAAAGTTCTTTTCAGGACAAGAAGTGTTCCTCAATCACTTCCTAACTAAAATCATACATAAAAATGGACTTTCTTTTCTGAAGGTGGTGTGTTGGATGACTTATTTTAGAACATTTACAAAATTTTGCTCAGAATTCTAAACAGGAAGCTCAGATTGCATCAATTGCTTTTTGTATTTGCACACATCAGTTTCATAATAGTGCAGGTTTGTCTCTGTTACAGTAGTAAGTTTACCCTGTTTGATCCAGCTGCCAGTTTTAAACCTAAGTTCCAATTTTCATTCTTTCCCCCTTTGTGAGAGGGCAAATCCATCTGCCTTCCTCTCATTTGTTCACATTCTGAGGTTAACTCCTCTAAGAACATAAGAACTAGCCTGCTGGATCAGACCAGAGTCCATCTAGTCCAGCACGTTGTGTGAAGAAGTGTTTCCTTTTATTAGTCCTAATTCTTCCCCCCAGCATTTTCAATGAATGCCCCCTGGTTCTAGTATTGTTTTTGTGCTGCTTTCTCACTCCTTAGTATCTGCTCTCTGCCCTTTCTTAGACTCTGCTGCATACCTTCATGGACACTAACCATCCCCAGGAAAATACCATATATACTCATGTATAAGTCTAGTTTTTCAGCACATTTTTGTGCTGAAAAAGCCCCCCTCGACTTATACATGAGTCAGCTGTATTTTAAAAAATATTTTAGGGTTTTTACTTTGTCGGCCTCCAGGGGGCGCAGTTTTACACTCAGCCCCCACCAGCATGCACATAATTGGTACTGGCACTCTCATGGCCAGTCTGGCCATGCCATGACAGAGCTGATGGGAATTCAGTGTGCCCCAAACACCTGGAGAGCCGAGACCTGCCCTGGCTTCAAGCGCGGGGGGGTGGGAACCCTCACGGCTCAGATGTTCAGGAATTCCACAGATTCCCATCCGGCCCCACCAGCTTGGCCAGTTGGGCCTGCACTCTCACTTGGCCCAATTGTGGCCATTACTGACCCAGAAACTGATGATGGGATTCAGTTCCCTGAACAGGAAGGCATCATTTAATTTCACAGGGATATCACTGTGTTTTAAGTAATCAGGTGTGACATTCCCACAGTGATGATACCTGCCAAAGTTCAATGGCAAAGTTTGGTTCAGTGGAGTCCAAAGTTGCCTTGGACTGGATACTTGGCCTCAATTAATGTAATTTTATTGGTATCTATTTTTATTTTTGAAATTTGCCAGTAGCGGCTGCATTTCCCACCCTCGACTTATATGCGAGTCAGTAGGTTTTCCCAATTTTTTGTGGTAAAATTAGGTGCCTCAGACTTATATGCGGGTCGACTTATACACGAGTATATACGGTATGTTTCCTGAGATCTCTGATTTATCCTGGTCCTACAGAAGAGGCTGGGAGAAGAGTTCTATCTGCCTGCAATCATATCTTCACATCCTAAAGCCCCTTTAAAATCTGACTTGCGGTTTAAAAAAAATATCTCAGCATTCTGTCAATTCTTTGCTGTTCTAGTGAAGTCCAAATGTGTGCGCACAAGCACACCCACCCCACCCCCAGCAGGCTGGCTGGCTGGACATTTGTGTGCATGTCTCTTGTGGTGGTAGTAACTAAAATGATACAACGAGCTTTTATATTTAATGGTGTACAAGTTGCTTCTTGATTTGAGTCATGCTTGACCAGCACCACAAGAATGCGCTGAACTCTCTAGCATTTCCCTAATTGGTCAAAAGTCATCCGTTTACCCTTAAAACTGGAACACACAATTGTGGCATTTGGCAAAATAATTCAGTTGCTCCAGGCTCCTCTGAAGATTATCCAAATAACAGCTGTGGGAGTGGGTCAAGTGAACAACCCTGCCTAGTTTGCAAACGGGCACTCTCTTTTATCTAGCTGTTGTTCCAAACGGCTGAACCCAGAGTGATATACAACACAGTTCTTGCTAAGTGCGTAATCAGAGACAGTATATAAATTGTGATCTTCAGTAGAGCTTTTATTGCTTCTGCGTTTACCCGAATAAGGCTTATCTTACACATCTTCTAGCAGTATATTAGATTCCCGTCCCTTAGACGAGACTTTTCTCTCAAAGGAATACTAACTGTGAACCCTCCCCTGTAAAACCTTGTCAACACAAAAGTTTTCACAGTCTTTTACACATTAAACATGGTCTGAGCTGTCAGGTGGTTGGGTCATCCATTGGTTGTCATTTCTTCCTTCTTTGCTATCAATCACCCTGTGTTTTGGATTCTTTTTCCCTCCAGGGTGATCAGCTATGAAGAAGGGAAAGCTTTAGCAGAATCCTGGAATGCAGCTTTCTTGGAATCATCTGCTAAAGAAAATCAGGTAACGAAATGGATTTTGAGTCGTGTTGCTGAGGAGGGGCAGGGGACAGGCTTTCATCTCTTTGATTGCCAGAGTGTAGTGGAAATGTCAGGCACTTGGGCTGTCATGTAACCACTTCAGACGCTTGGAAATACTGACTGGCATAGCATGATCATTTGATCCCAGTAAGAAATGTTTGGGGGCAGGGATATAGTTAAATGTTTTGGGGGTTTTTGCAGACTTGTTAGTGCTGGGCCAATTTTATCTAGTCTTTTAACAGTATGCAAGCACCCTGTTCCTCAGACTTAGGTTTACTTAAGTTTTGCACTGCAAGATAATCTTAAAAGGATGAGAGTGGTAGGCTTTAAAGTACTAGTGGTTTAGACCTAGTTTAAAGGTAAAGGTAGTCCCTTGTTCAAGCACTAGGCCAGGGGTCTGCAACCTGCTGCTCTCCAGATGTTCATGGACTACAATTCCAAGTCCTTGCCTTCGCTTTTGGGTATGCAACCAGTCTGTCAAGGACTTGACTACCTGTTGGAGTACCAGATCATTTGCCACGTAGAAGGGAAACCTCTGGAGAAGAGCGTGCTGATGAGCTATGAGCCCTGCTCTGGACTGCGCTCAAATTTAATTGGCAGCAGAAATATATTGGGTTCATTTGCCACTGACAAGAGATTGTTCTTGGGAAGCTGCATTGTACCGGCAAACACCGTTTTGATTTGATTAGCTTTTAAATCACACATGAGATACGGTGCACATCTGGAATTTAATGAGGCACTGTTAGTGGATTGTTGTATTGCCCTTTTAAGATGCTTAAGGGACTGTTTTGAGTCCAGTGGAACAGATCTGGAAGCAAGCCCAGTTCGGAATTGCACCTTGTTGGGAAATAACTCTTGCTAAACTGAACATGGAGAAACAATCACCAGATTCTATAGCACACCAAATTTCAATCGTTAGATTCTGTTTTTCATTTCTAAAGCTGAAAAGAGTATTTTTTCATTGCTGTTGAATGAGCTTTCCACATGACTACCTTCTGTGATTGAAAATCTTCAGAAGTTTCAGTGTAAGTGAAGTTAGGAGGACAATTATAGGGGACCACTCTAGTGAATAGAAAAATGAGAACATAAAAGACATCCAGAGGTGCTCAGGTGCCCTTCTACTGCAATATGCTTCTTGAGGGCTAAAGTGGGTGATTGATGCATTCTTCGAAGGCAGCAGGACCTGTTCAGTCCCTCCATAAAGTGGTGCTTCTTTCCGTTAACTCAGAAGACAGGGCTGAGTCAGGCAACTTGATCCCAAAACATTTAACATCTAAAACATACTTGAACCTCAACAGACTTTAGTCCCAGTCCCTCACCATGTCAGTGTTTTCTGGTCTGTCTGATTGGGTCCTGCTGAAACCAGGATGTCCCAAGAGATGAGCAAGTGGCTCTTTATGTGCTGCCTTTCCAGAAATTTAAGACTGCTTGCAAATTTTTTTTAAGTGTCAAAACTACAAATCAACAGTTCAGAAGGTAACTTAGCAGCTTGAAACAGTACAGTGAACCATCACGTAACCTGCCAGGCCAGTGTAGATCAAAGAGGGGTGTCTTATATTTGTGAGATTTTTAACATGGGCTTTTCTAATGCTCAGAGGAAATAACAGAGCTTCCAGTGGAACAAAGCATCACTGTCCCGTACTGGCCTCTTGCCAGCCCTAACAAAGCTTCCATTCACATCTGTCTTAACCATGGTGCACAAACCTGGCTTATCACCAAGCGTGTGCTTCTCCCTCCTCCCGCCTGCTCTCATGGAAAGTGACAGCTGGAACCAACGTCTGGTTAATGGTGATGCGTGAGTGGGGGCAGGGGAGCAAGCCGGGGTGTTTGTCCAAGTAGGTGGAATTCTAAAACAGGATTTAATCCAGGCTTACATTCTGAGATGCTGCCACATAGGGACTCTCTCCATGTAGCACCTCAGTAAACTGGCGTGGCGTAAAGGTTGAGAGCGGTGGACTCTGGAGAACCAGGTTTAATTCTCCACACCTCCACACGAGCAGCAGACTGTAATCTGGTAAAGCAGACTTGTTTCCCTGCTCCTCCACCTGAAGCCTGCTGGATGACTTTGGGCCAGTCACAATTCTCCCTGAACTCTCGCAGTCCCACCTACCTCATAAGGTGCTGGTTGTTAGGAGAGGAAGGGAAGGAGTTTCAGCCTCTTTGAGAAAAGCAGGGTATAAATCCAAACCTCCTTCTCTTCAGTTACAAATGCTTCTGCATCCGCAGTGGCAACCGAGCATCTGCATGAAAGCCTCCGCTCCCTTGTTCAGCTCTCAGCAGCTTCCAGAAGGCTTTTAATTTTTAGAAAAACCTGCGATTGCAGTAGGAGCAGCATGACAGTTCATTGTTCAGCAGAGCATTATTTCCTGAGCTTTTCTTTTTTCTTGTTAAGGTTTCTAGCTATTTTGTTGGTGGCATTACAAGGTGAACTGTACAGCCAGTACTTTTCCTCTTACAACTCAACATCCAAAAGGGCTAGAGACTTACGGCCCAATCCAGATGTGGGGGGGGGAGATGAATCATCCCATGGAGTGGGCACAGGGCTGCACCATCAGATTTGCCCTCCCTGGGACACTTCTCCCAGTGGAGGGGCAAACACACCACCAGCCGGCCACTGTGTCCCTCCAGGACACCCAGACATGGCACTGAGCACCACATCAGTGCTTCTGCGCCACCGCCAACCCCATTGGTGTGGCAGGGGCATTGCCAGAGGTAGAGCCAGTGAGCTTCCACCACAAGTTTGCAGAGAAGTGCTCAGTGGCCCAGACCTTGGACTTAAGCTACCCTTTTGGGTGGCATAAATCCATTAGGCCCTCTGCTGGGCTTTCCTGTGATGGGGAGGTTTTGGGGGGTTTTCCTCCCTCTTGGCGTCTGTGATGGTGGGGTGCCACCACAGCGGCGCATCCCCAGCAGTGTGGGGCTCTTGATTGAGCTGTCCGTTTCTTTAAAATGAAAACAGGGAGCCAGCATACTGTTGCAGTAGCTTGCTGTGCGTTAATGCCATTGCGGTATCTTACTAATGTGGAGGAACCAGAGAAAATGTGTACTTTCTTATTGACATGGCACCCAACATCACCCTGACTGCAGTCTTTGCAAGAGGTTGGCATCAAACCCAGTTTGGACAAGTTTGCTGCAAAGCAGGGGGAAATGTGGAAATGGGACAGATAGAGATTGATGTCATGTGGATGCCACCCCCAAAATAATACAGCATTAAGGAAGCAAAGGTGGAGCAAAACATCCACGTGGAAACAGTATTAAGGGGAGGGGCTAACTCCAATTAATTGGCTTTCCCATATTTGTATGTCGCTGGGAAGCAGCATTAGTTTCAAACCGCAGTTCTGCAGAAGAGGGGGAGAGGTTCACAAGGGTGAGTCACAAAATAAGACAGATTTGTTCCTGTTTTTTGCTTGACCACAGAAAGGCGTCTAAATGCACAGAGAAAGGACTACACTTTGTAAAGATTAGACCCACCACCACCTCCAGTCCAGCAAAACGTGCGAGTGGGTCCCATAGTTATTTAGGTGTTTTCTATTCTAAGCTCCCCCTGCCACAATGGGGCTCAGGGCAGGAGAGCCCCCATTCGTGCCCTGGATCACTTTTGTTCTTTGGACATAACAAGCGGTCCTCTCAGTGGACCGCAAAGAAACATGTTCTGTCTAGTTTTGCTGATATTGCAGCTATTTTTAACTGGTCGATATGTTTGTATGATCATTTCACAGCGTGGTAACATTTCAAACAACCTTGAATGCCCCCATGGTGGCAGAAGAGCAGCAAAGACATTTTCTACTTTGTTTTAAAATAGAAGGATGCATGGCTCCCTTATCAGGCACAGTGCCAGTGGACGCTATGCCGTGACTAGACTTCTACTATCGTATCCAGAAAGTGCTCGAGAACCAGCATTATCCATTTATTATTGCAGTTTATTTTATTTCACTTAATCGATATGTCACTTTGTGACCATAACACTCATGTGCTGGTGTTCATATATCAGTGTGAGGAAAGAGAAGGCTAAAGCAGGACAAGCAATCTCTTGAGCACTGAAGAGTGCTTTTGGACATGCAGCTTGAACTTGGAAAGAGGTCTGTCCCAGCTTGGGATGGCCGACAGAGGTATCAGGTTACAGCAGAGAGCTGAGTCTAGTCTGAGAGTCCGTCAGCATCAGAACTCCAGTCCAAGGATCAGAATGCACAGAATCAACAAGTCAGAGGAAGCGTTGCAGCAGCCACGTGCTTTGTTGCGTCCAGGCCGGTATCCTCTGCAAACCTGCTTAATATAGGGTCTTCTAGCACGTTAGGCTTCATCCTGTGAAAACTCTGCTTCCCCCTGCTGCAGAAGGTGCTTTCTTTGAGCTAGCAGGCACGCGCTTCTTTGTTTAATTTTCAAAACCTCCCTGCGTCACTGCCTTTGTTGACATGTGGGCTCAGGTGAGCCAGGTGCATGAATCTCTGCAGCTGGATCAGGGCTGGATGCACAGCCTGCTTCTGGAGGCACTTCTGAGTCTGAATCCCGACCTGCCTGTTGTCCACCCTGTAGAGCCTGCAGGGACCCTGGCTACTCCAAGCCCAGCCCTTGTTGGTTCCCAATCTGGTCTGGGCTTACTGGGCTCTGCTCATCCCTTGATTTCTCATCACTTGGCTCTTGGACTGAGGACTCATGGCAGGTCTCTTTCTGCGGAGCGGGTGGGACACTTTTCCCTACAGTTGCATGATTTAACAAGTGTAACATTCATCTACTACTAGCATCTACTACTAGCTAAAGCCAGCCCCAGTGCACCAGGGTGATTACTGCAGCCTCAGTCGCTTCACTCCCTTCCAAGAAGGTTTTTTTGTGAGACTCAATGGCTCTTCTCGCTTTTGTTCTAGACTGCTGTGGATGTTTTCCGGAGGATAATTTTGGAGGCAGAAAAAATAGACGGGGCTTCTTCACAAGGGAAATCTTCGTGCACAGTGATGTGATTGCACAATGGCGGCCGAACACTGGGAAATACGTTCTTTGGCCTCCGGAAGCAAAGCTGCCCCGCTCCCTTTCACAGCAAAACTCTTGCTTCTTTTTCTTCTGTTTAACCTGAACAATGTACAGCCGGTTGGAGAATTTCCCTTCAGATTATGTTAAACTCTGACTCCTGTGCAAAAGAAAGGCTTCACTTCCATTTTCAAATTTTAAGCAATCATATTTTCAATTTATATATTGTATTTCTTAATATTATGACCAAGAATTTTACTGGCATTAATTTTTCAGTGTAGTTGGGTTAGAATAATCATCCCGATGATGCATATTGTTACACTACTATTAACTAGGCTTGAATATCAGTGTTTCTTTGTGTTAAATGTATACTTGTAAATAAAATAGCTGCAAACCTTAGTGTGCACTTTTCTGATCCTGGTTTTTCAGAGCACCTGAATGAACATTGACTTGCAACTTTCCCGAAATACAAGATTGAACGTGATATTTCTCTGTTGTGCTCAGAAGACAGAAGAAAGATGCTGCAGTATTGAAATGTATTAATGGACATAGTTATTTTTCCAGGGTTTGAATAAGAATTGTGGTTTTTCTTTGCACTTGGAAAAATATGGCTGTCCCCCTCCCATGTTAATACCTAGCTTAACGGTCCAGTTACCCATTAGTTGGCACCTTGTGAAGCCGGTTTTTCTCTGGTATTATATCTTAAGACGTCTCCACATCTCTAATTTGGTCTACAAAGTATTGTTAACCTTTAACATACCATGGCAGTATTTGTCTTCCAGAAATAGATGTTGTGGAAAGAGATAACTCTTTGCTGATAGTAGCCTACCACACTAAATTCTTGTTGCCTTAAACTTTGCTATAATGAGACTCTTGTTTAAAGTGTTCCCTTAAAGTACAGACTGTAAAAAGAACAACAAAAGCCATGTAACACCTTTTATTAGGATCAGCCGAAATGAGGGTTAGTCACAATAAAAGGGTTTTGTTCTTAGATTTTCCTTTTGGTGATCCAGGCCACCCGTCATCCCTTAAGAGGGAGGAGAGGTTGCTATCATAACAAAAGCCTACAAAGTGATTTCCTATATCCAGCCAAGACCAAACTCTGTGTACAGAAAATACCGTGTGCTTAAGTTCTTGTCCTACATAAATTGCAGATTTCAGAAGAGAAATTCTCCCCTGATTTATGTGGCTTTATTCTGGTAGTCAGCACCTTCCTTCGGGACAAGAAGACTTCCTCTCCTGAAAACCGCGTCATGCTACAGGAGAGGTTGGTGGTGGAACAAGATAGTGTGAGCCAGTGTATGCTGCCAACTCGTTACGTTTGCTTTCTGCTTGATGCAACAGGTCATTCTGTTGCTATTCCTTTTGGTGATCCAGGCCACCCGTCATCCCTTAAGAGGGAGGAGAGGTTGCTATCATAACAAAAGCCTACAAAGTGATTTCCTATATCCAGCCAAGACCAAACTCTGTGTACAGAAAATACCGTGTGCTTAAGTTCTTGTCCTACATAAATTGCAGATTTCAGAAGAGAAATTCTCCCCTGATTTATGTGGCTTTATTCTGGTAGTCAGCACCTTCCTTCGGGACAAGAAGACTTCCTCTCCTGAAAACCGCGTCATGCTACAGGAGAGGTTGGTGGTGGAACAAGATAGTGTGAGCCAGTGTATGCTGCCAACTCGTTACGTTTGCTTTCTGCTTGATGCAACAGGTCATTCTGTTGCTATTCATGTGGCTATGTAGTTGCTATTATTGGCTTTCATAGCTTGCTCTAAGGCAATGATGGCGAACCTATGGCACGGGTGCCAGAGGTGGCACTCAGAGCCCTCTCTGTGGGCACGTGCAAACAGAGTTGCCCCCCCCCCCCCAACACATCTAGGCTGGCCTGGGCCACTTGGCTTGATTATTAGCATTAAACCTAAGACCTAGTTTTGGGAAAGAAGTGAAGGTAACCCTGTTAAGCGCTGTTAAACCCCACTGATTTTCATGCGAAGAACTAAAGCACAATCCTTTACCTGGGAGTAAGCTCAGTTGCTGGCAATGGGGCTTGCTTCTGAGTAAACCCTCCTAGGGTAGTGATTCACCTGTTGGAAGAGTTGCACGGTTGCTTCAAAGCATAGACACCGACTACCACCAAGCTTACTCCTGAGTAACGCACGCCTTGGAGCCAACCGTTTTCCTAAACGAAAACCTCAGTATTCAGGTTAAATTGCCGTGTTGGCACTTTGCGATAAATAAGTCGGTTTTGAGTTGCAATTTGGGCACTCAAGTCTCGAAAAGGTTCGCCATCACTGCTCTAAGGGGTGCAGTTTCTTTGGTGGTGAGGGAGAGTGCCGTCAAATCACAGCCAATTTATGGCGACCCAATAGGGTTTTCAAGTCAAGAGCCGTTCAGACGTGTTCTTCCATTGCTTGCCTCTATGTTATGACCCTGGACTTTCTTGGTGGTCTCCCATCCAAATATTAACCAGAGCTAACCCTGCTTAGCTTCTGAAATTGGGCTCTCCCAATAGCACAGTTTGTGAGCTGGATTAAAATATGTGGTTTTCCACATCACTTATAGATGTCTTTGGGTCCGTTGCTGGCTTTATAGCCAAGTCTACTAAGTTGTGGGGTGTGCCATCTGCCACATGAGGAACGCTGACATGCAAACATGAGCATAAAAAAATAATGCAGTCTCTGTATGTTGTCTAATCTCCCCGAGCAGCAGGCCCTGTAGGTGAAGAGTTTGCATCACTTCAGTAAATTGGAGGCTGGTTTCTAGAAAATCTACAGGCATTCCTTCCCCTTGTACCTGTGCTCCAATATGCACGGGTCTGGTAGAACTGGATGTGCTGCTGCCATCTGTTGAAATGTGTGCTGTTTAATAAGGGGAGAATCCTTGCTTGGATTTCCTTTTGAAAAATCTGTGTTGCTAATCTTATGCATTTCGGGTATGCGGAAAATCTTCCCCAGCACCCAACAAAAATGCTAGTGGCTGGCCTCAGCACAAAAATGCATTCGAATCAGGGTTGCAGTTCCTCATGGTCTGGGGCTTGCCAAGAGCAGAACAGCGAAACGGCATCTGGGGCAGGATGGTTTTCACCCGCATTCAGGACTGGAGATGAGCCTTCTCTGGCTGCCTCCTCCGTCCTTCCCTCGGAGGCCTGGTGCTACTTGTCCCAGTTTTCCTGTCCGTGAAAAAGGATGATTATCATTAGCTCTGTCCCCAGGGGAGATGTGGAGATTAATTAGCTCTGTATCTCGAGCGCTTTTAATGTATGAAATTTGCCTGCTAATAAATTGTGCATCAGTACAAAAATAACCCACACTCACCCATTTGAGCTCACTCCACATCGCTTGTTACAGAGGCATTAATCCAATACAGACTTTGTGGTTAGCATGCCAGAGTAGGAACTGAGAGACTTGGGTTTGAATCTGCACTCTGCCGCGGAAGCCTGCGGGGTGATTGTCTCAACGTAACCTACCGCATAGGGTTGTAAGCCACTTTGGGTCGGGAGAAGGGTGAAGTATAAATGAAGTAAATAACATGAAGACTATTTGACTGGTCTGTCGTTTGGCAGAGGAGCCAGGCCTGTTTAGAGCAAACCCCTGTCTCTTTCCAGCGTTGCACACCGAATTGTGTTAGGACAGTGATGGCAAACCTGTGACATGCGTGCCAAAGCTGATACATCACAACATTTTGGGTAACGCACCAACACTTCACCAGCACTCAACAACTATTCTCCCTGTTGAGTTTAAGTGATTTTTGTAATTATTTGATGTTCCTGTACATAATATATAGCACCATACATGATTGGATTATATTTTTTAAAATAAATGAAAATGTAAAGAGTTGTTTCTCTTTCGTCCAGGGCTGGGGTGACTCTCAGGCAGATTCAAATTAGCCATTTTTCCGATTTTTTTTACACGTAAAACCTAAAAGGTTCGCCATCACTGTTATCGCTTGTTGATCAGTACGAACTCATTTTGCAACAGGCATTCAAAGCACTGCTCCTGTCAATGAAAAGGCCTGGCTCCTTGGTTTATCTGGCTGAGTGATCGTGCACACACACACAGTGGCCACAAGTCAGCTGCGACCAGTAGGGTTTTCAGTGCAGGAGATCTTTGGAGATGGTTTGCCATTGCCTGCCTCTAACTGGCCCAAGGTTACCCTTCGAGCTTCATGTGGTGGAGCGGGGAATCCAACATGGTTCAGCAGATTAGAGTCTGCTGCTCTAATCACTGGTCTACGGCTATATTTAATAAAGTGTGGAAATTGACTCTTAATCAATACATCATGTTGGTGTACCTGCATATATAAAACTAGTGGGGCCCGGCCTCGTGTTGCTGTGGCTTATTGTGGTGAAATGGGAAAGGAACAGTATCAGCAAATCAATTGCAGAGGCCAGCAGTACGTGCTCATACAAACACACAGTCTGATACTGTGCGATGCCAGTGATGTGTGTGCCCGCATTCCTTGAGGGGGAATGGAAAGGCACCCTGCCCACACATCTGGGCTGGCTGGTCATGATCCTTTACCTGAGAGTAAGTTTGGTTGGTGGCAATGGGTGTCGCTTCTGAGGAAACCCTCTGAGGGGTGCGATGCAGCCATTCAAAGTATGTCACGGTTGCTGTACCGAGCTTACTCCTGAGAAATGCGTGCCTGGTTTTCTTAACTGTAACCGCAGTATTCAGGGAATCTAGGATGCCTGGCCCCTCTCTCCCGTCCCTTGCATGTCACCCCTCACTCTCTTCCCTCCCTCACTTCTCTTCCCTTGCATGCCACCCCTCCCTCCCTTCCCTTTCCCTCCGCTATGGTGGGTGGGTCATATCAAGATGCTGGGCCCCCTGCCTCCCCTTCCTTGCATGCCACCCCTCACTGTCTCCCCTCTCTCACTTCTCTTCCCTTGCATGCCTCCCCCTCTGTCCCTTTCCTCTCCCTCCCTCTCTTCCCTTGCATGCCACCCCTCCCTCCCTTCCCTCTCCCTCGTGTGTATGTGTGTGTATGTGTTTCACTTCCACTCAAGTTACTGCCTATGTACTGTTTCCACTGCTCATATTTGGCCATCTGAGTGAACATTCTAAGCAGCACGAACATTTTAAGGGTGACAGTTACACACAGGCAGCTGCATGTCCTTCACCTGGGAGCGCCAGGAAAAAGGTGTTTTACCTGGGCCAGGTGTGAAATTTCAGGTATGTGAACATCTAAAAACACTCGCCTGGCTGACTATAGTGGCTGGGAATTTTCAGAGGAATTGGCCCAGCAGTTACTGAGGTATACTGTCATCAACAAAAACACTGTTAGCTTTTTATATATATAGATATTCATAAGGCTGCCATTGGTGCTATTTATTTTCTAGACTGTAAATGTCCTTGTCTCATCTCCGTATGTTACCCATGAAGAGCTGAAGGCCAGTGGTAATTAATTTGCATGCATGTCATTTGGTCCTTCTCTAGACTAATCAATCTAATTTTTTTAAATCGTCTAAGAAGATTCAAGCCCATTTATTTGTATTCTGCCCTTTAAGGTGCTCAGGGGTGGTATCCATAACTCTTTCTCCTGTTTTTGTCCTTATGACAACTCTGTGATGTTAGGCTGAGAGAGTAAGCGATTGACCCGAGCTCACCCAATGAATTTCTTGATCGACTGCAGATTGGAACCCAGACCTGAGTCAAAATGAAATGTTCCTGACCATTATACCATAGTGGCATAAATGCCTCAGTTTAACTACTTTGACATCTCCGTGCAGCCTGTGCAGATCCTCAGTTCAGATACTTCTGGAGTCAAAGCTTATGCATAAAAATCCTTTGAAGTTGGCAGGTTGTTTGTCCAATGTAAGGGTAGTAAAAATAAATGTACGTTAAAATGGGCCCAGGCTGTAGGCTGGCTGCTCGGATGATACGTAAAGCTGCCCCAGCCATATAATCCTATTACTCATCTTTCTACGGACAAGCATTTTCTGGAATTTCTTGTGATCCCAGGTGCTATTGAGGAATGTTGGACTCCGTAATTGGGAAAGTGGTTATCTTTGGGGATGCTTGGAGTAACAGTGACTTTGTTAGTCACGCCCTAACGCCGAAACGGCTGGACAGATCGCCCCCAAATTTTCACAGGACGTCCCTCCCCCGTTCTGGGCAGGTAATCGGACCTTCAAATCGTAAAACGTCTTTTTCCTGGCGCACCAGGCCATTAAGCTGGCTGTGTTTAACTGTCACCCTTAGAATGTTCGTGCAGCATGTCTGTGGCCTGAGGGGTTGGTTTGCCCTTACACTGTTCGTGCAGATGACCAAAGATGAGCAGTGAAAACAGTAAATAGGTAATACGAGTGAAAGTGAAACACATACACACTTTGCCGTGTGAGACGTCAGGTGGGGTTCCCCCCCCCACACGCAGGTAACTTTCACTCTCTGTGCCTCACCCACTGCTACCACGCAACACACATACTCTCATACACATCCAGCTCATCCTCACACACCTCACTCTGCCCTCCCTCACATCCAACCACCACTTACCCACTTCCTCACCCATATTCCCCACAGCTCTCTTTTACTAAAGGCAAGCTGGAATTTGCCTTTTTCTTCTAAAAAAATCCACGGGGTGGGGGCGAACCAACACTACCGGCTCCGCTTCTTTTGCACGTGGCCCTTTAAGAACCCAGGGAGCTGGCCTCGATCTGAGCGCCTCACCACCCTGCCTCTGCTGCCTGACTGGGCTAGCCTCCTTGCCCCAGTTCTGCCTTCCCCAAGCCAGGACTGTGCGTGTCAACCAGCCTCATGGACAGCGGGATTCGCACTCTGGACAGTTCCATTGTGGAATGGAAAGGGTTACCTTATACTAAAAAAACAAGTCACCCACCATATAACAATGTGCATTGAAAAGGGAAAGAGGGATTCCATTTGACCACCCCAAAAGGCTATGCTGCGGATCATTGGACCTGCATGGACATCTGTGTGGGTTGCGGACTGTGATGAGAAGGACAATTGCCACAGCAACGCGTGGCCGGGCCCCGCTAGTATTTCATAAATAAGGAACACCCTAGAACTGCATTGTCTGTGGTGTGGTGGGGGAATGGGTCACAGATCTGCAGTGGTCTGAAATAAGGAGATGCTCCCTGTGAACATGACAATTTGGCTGCTTGAATGAAGATAAGGCAAATTAGTAATGTGACAAAATGTAGCAGAACATCTTCTAACTCATCTAAATGTATAATTTAGCATTAAAATGGTTAGAACAGCCTAAGGAAAAAGGTTGTGGATAAGCCACACACAACAGTGTTGGCTACAGAAGAGCTGGGATTTCTCATGCAGTATGGTTTCCCAGCTATTGCTCAACAAATGCAAAATGAAATCTGTTTGGTAGCAGATTCTATTTGCTTAGAAGACTGATGGGTGTTGGGCAGCTTACTGGCCCATGAATGTATTAATACTGGCTCCAGTGATTCAATATCAACCTTCCTCCTCCCAGATAGTTTTCTAGGAGGGCAGATGTTTCGTGAGCCGGAAGCTGGTGGTTCGCGGGTGCCGCGGTTACTTCCAGGAACAGGGATTATGAACTGAGTCAAACTCTATGTGTATGCAAAGTGGTGCTTGGTTTTGCTTCAGTCACACAGACCTTTGAGGTCGACAATTTATTCTGTAGCTTGGTGAGTAACCGCATCTCTGTCTCTGGAATGGGCACAGTGACCGACTGCATGTGATCTTGCAAGCCAGTCGGCATGGTCCTTGCTCATGGGTGTAGGATGGTTGCTTGTGGTGGTCAGTGCCTCAGAACATTTTCCACTGTGTTGTGACTCAAAATAACAGCAAAATTGGGTATATAGGACTGGTGAGGAGGGGCTGGTCTCCATGCCTTATAGCAGTGGTGGCGAACCTATGGCACAGGTGCCAGAGGTGGCACTCAAAGCCCTCTCTGTGGGCACGCACAAACAGGGTCGCCCCCCCCCCCCCCACATCTAGGCTGGCCTGGGCCGCTGGACTCGATTATTAGCATTAAACCTAAGACCTAATTTTAGGGAAGCAGTGTAAATAACCCTGTTAAGCGCTGTTAAACCCCACTGATTTTCATGCGAAGAACTAAAGCGTTATTCTTTACCTGGGAGTAAGCTCAATTGCTGGCAATGGGGCTTGCTTCTGAGTAAATCCTCCTAGGGTTGTGATTCATCCGTTGGAAGAGTTGCACGGTTGCTTCTAAGCAAAGCCACGGACTACCACCAAGCTTCTTCCCTAGTAACGCACGCCTCGGAGCCAACCATTTTTTCTAAACTAAAACCTCAGTATTCAGGTTAAATTGCCGTGTTGGCACTTTGCGATAAATAAGTGGCTTTTGGGTTGCAGTTTGGGCACTCGGTCTCAAAAAGGTTCACCATCACTGCCTTATAGAGACTTGGCTGCTCCCAATGAGAGATGGCAGAAAAAGCATAATACAGACTTGGGTTTCCAGTGTGATATGGGGCGTGCATCAGTGTTCATCTGATCTGCTAGCTTGATGGGAGCTCTCAGCAGCAAACAAAACATGTCACAATATTGTGGTTGGGTTTTTTTGTGGGGTATGCTGTAAACTTAGTAGTGTCAGGAGGTTTCCCCAAAGGTCTTCCCCGAAGTTGGACTCCCAACTTATAAACACACCAGCCCTGTAAAGTAGGCTTAGTACCAAAGTAGGTAGCGTGATACTGGGTTCTTACAAATTGGCAGTCACTAGAAAGCCCAAGACTGTTTCTTAAGATTTATTTTCTTAGAAGAGAGTGCAACACGAGAACAGGAAATACATACATTTTACACATAGCTGGCTACAGTTGGTTCTCTGATCCAGATCTCTGGCTGGGCCTACAATTCACCACAGTCTGCAGCGCCCCAACCTCCAGTTCAAAAAACCCAAAAATCAGTCCTAAGAAAAAATGCTACAGCCTTACTTACTTAATGGCACCCAAGCCAATCACAGCCCTCCTTCACAGGTGCTTTGACTAAGGACTCAGTTCTATGATACCCGACTCAGCACTCCCGGGAGTTGCCAAACAATGAATTCCTTTTACCGACTCCATTACCTACAGCTGACTCTCGCCAACTTGTTTCCAACAATTACCTCTCAAACAAGAAGATTTTACTTTCAAGAAGGCAAACTTTGACAAGGAGTGCTGTGCACAGTTCAGAAGAAGAACATGCTATCAAGTCAGGACAGACTCACAGTGACCCCATCCATGGGGTACTCCGGGCAAGACACAAGCAGGGGTGGTTTGCCATTTGCCATTCC
Source organism: Sphaerodactylus townsendi (assembly GCF_021028975.2). NCBI lineage: Eukaryota > Metazoa > Chordata > Lepidosauria > Squamata > Sphaerodactylidae > Sphaerodactylus > Sphaerodactylus townsendi. Next base: position 70,387,469 of record NC_059435.1, read on the forward strand.
TTTCTGTGTAGCAACCTCTGTCTTCCTTGTGGGCTTCCATCCAAGTACTAAGCAAGGCCAATCCAGCTTAACGTCCAAGCTCTGGCTAGTGTAGGCTATGCTGGCCTACTCAGGCTTCTGCATAATTAATACTACAGCTATATTAATGCTTCCTTTCCACTGACGTGTGCACCAAATATTCCTGTTGACAAAGGAAAGTCTCTTATTTTCGAGAATCTGTCTGGAGGTCAGCTTTTGGGGATATGTTAAAGCGCCTTTAAAAAAAACGTTTTCATTCTTCTCATTTCATATTCCTTTACACACACATATGCGCACAGACACACACATACATAAGGACACACTGGATCTTAAGAAATCAAATCTGAGTGATGCCAAAGGAGGCATCTTGAGTCTATATTTTATTTTATTTGTACCCCTCTCTTTCCCAGGAAAACCATTTTAGTGTGATCAGTTACACACACACGTGGTATCAAAGCAAATAATTTAACTCTCCCCCAGTATGCAAAATCGATTTTGAACTGGAAATCACTATTTTCTACTGTACCTGCAGTGCTGTTTTCTGCCAGTAGGTGGCTTTTTATCTATATCTTCTCAGTGCTTTACAAAAGCAGGGGTAGAGTAAGGATCCTGGATCTCTTCTTGACAGTTACTCTTTTCCCCCAACCACTGGCTTCTGTTAGTTCAGTACAATTTACCATCAAGTATATGGTCACATACAGGTATATGCTTGCCCAGGCTAGTCCAGTCTTGTCAGATGGTGGCAGCTCACCCTGGTTAGTATTTGGTTTGGAGATTGCCAAGGAAGTCCATGGTCACTCACGATGCAGAGGCAGGCAATGGCAACCCACCTCTGCAGAGGCAGGCAAAACATTAGGGACAAGATCCACTGGACCATGGCCACACAGCCCGGAAAACCCATCTTTACTTTGTATTTATTGAGCTGTCCAAACTAGAAAAAAACCTGCACAGAACCCTTGCAGTCAATCTGGCAATGGGTCATCCATGCTAGAGTCTTATGTGCATTTTCCGCTTTCCGCATTTCCCCTGATTCCCTTTGCCTTCCTGCTGAATTACTGAGAGCCTTTTTGAGGGCTTTGAGGGCTCCCCCCCCCCCCAGAAACCAACCGTTGCTATTTTTCTGAATTCTCAGCTTTAATTTTAAAAAGTGGGCCTCTCACACTCATCGTTCCAAGTTGGCACCTTGAGAGTACCTCTTCCAGGGTGGGCTTAATTTCCTAAATTCTCATCCCCCACCTACGGTGTGAGTCCTGATAGGAACTGATCGCCCTTTTTGGGTTTGCTGAGTAGCAAAGATGTTTATGCCACAACTGTTTCTCTTATACTTTTGGCAGCTGTGCAGTTGCTACTGCAGAACTGAATTTTTAAAATCCATTTATTTTACATGTTCACACTTGGCTCCCTTTTGAAAGGGACACTTACCCACCGCCCCTCCCCCCCAAGGCTCAAGCTTTCTCTTATTACAATCACACATGCTTTGGGTCAGGTTGCCAACTCCCAGGTGGGGACTGGAGATATCCCAGAATTCCAACTGATCTCTGGACTACAAGGATCAGTTCCCTTGGAGAATATTGGAGGCTAATCCTCTTAATATGCTATTAAAGTTATTGATGCCGCTGTTTAAAATGTTAGGTAATTGTTGGTTATAATGATATGTTTTATAATGTTCTGCTTACCGTTGTTTATAATGTTATACCTTGATGCTGTGTTATGGTGCTATGTTTATTGATTCTGTTTGAAGTTGTGTCCCTCCTCTTTACCCCCATGGGCCCTAATACCATCAGGACCCATTATTTCACATTAGGAGGGTTTCGTAAGGGCGCGGGTGATGTTTTAAGAATTACTGTTGTTTTAATTATTTGTATGTTTTTAGCTGATGTTTTATCTGTACACCGCCCTGAGCCCTTTGGGGATAGGGTGGTACACTAAATTAATAATAATAATAATAATAATAATAATAATAATAATAATAATAATAATAATAATAATAATAATAATAATAATAATAATTTTGAGGTTGTAGTATGACGTTATAATTACTGATGTTGTTATGCTGTTGTGCACCGCCCTGAGCCCTTCGGGGGAGGGCTGTATATAAATTAAACATACGATACGATGGGGGACTCTTTGGCATCACATCTCTGCTGAACTTCCCCTTTCCCTTTTCTCTTCCTTTTCCTCCCCAAGCTGCATACCCAAATCTCCAGGAATTTTCTTACGCAGAATTGGCAACCCTAGTTTTTATCCCGAAGCTGTAGAATTGCAAGATCTCCTCGATCCAGGGCAGTAACTCTGCTCTTCAGTGTTGCTTATCGGAGACAAGACGCTGTGGCATAAGAGGGTCAGTGAGCGGTTTAGAGGAGTTTGGAAGAAGAGTTTGGATTTATATCCCCCCTTTCTCTCCTGCAGGAGACTCAAAGGGGCTGACAATCAATTTAGTGAAGAAATTAATGATGCTGGAGTCTCCAGCTGGGCTCTTTGCATTTTTGTTTCGTGGTCTTCGGCTACAAAAAGTGCCAGACCCAGTCAGCCGAGAGACTCCTTTCCTCTCAATCTTTGAAACGTCCCCCCTGACAAACAGTGTTTGTAGTTTCCGCCTCTCTTTGACCAGGAGCCATCGATCCTCTTGGCTGGGGGAGAGCATAATGCATGTGTGTGTCATCCTTCAAAAGTGATGCTGTTGCGGTGCTATGATGTCAGCGGGCGAGCGTGCTGCATTCGGTGTACCATGCGCTTTCTCGGGACAAATAAACACATCAGCAGGCATGGGAGGGTCGGTGCGTGTCTGCGAGAGCGCCCGAAGCGCTCGGCTGGAGCCAGGGATTGCTTGGCTCAGGCCAGGCACAGCTGGAGTTTTGGTTTACACATCAGGTCTCCGTGCCAAGAGAGCCTCTCTGAGGAGAACAGAAAGCAGAGCTTGTAGGCGCACTGAATTGAGAGGTCAGAGGTGCCTGCCAGACACCTTGGGATTTGTCTGTCTGTGTCAGAGATCACTCTCTCTTCCCTGTTGTCTGGGAGAAGCGCTTTCTTTCCAGCAAATTAGGTCGGATTGAAACAGGATGTAGGCTGAGGCAAAAGCACTCGCCCTGGGGCTTTGCGCTCCCATGCTGCCTTGTTTCAACTGGGCTCCTGGTACTCCGGCCAAGCCTCTGCAGGGGGTACAGAACAGGGCCGGTTCCAGGTTTTGAGGGGCCCCGGGTAGAGAGTTCCGAAAGAGAGCCAAGTGTGGCGTAGTGGTTAAGAGTGTCAGACTAGCATCTGGGAAACTTGGGTTAAAATCCCCATCCGATGCCATGGAAGATCACTGGGTGGCCTTGGGGCAATCACACTTTCTCAGCCTACCTACATCACAGGGTTGTTGTGATGATAAAACAGAAGTGGACAAGATGAGTGTTAAGCCATTTCCCCTGGGCATAAAGGCAGAGCATAAATGAAATAAATAAAGCCCCCCTCCCTCCTTTTCCTACTTCAAGGACTCCCACTCAGACCTCCCATCCTGTCCCTACCACGTACCCTGCACCTGCTTGTGTGCCCTTTCCTTGCTTGCTTGTGTTTCTTCCCGCCGCTAACACTTACATCCGCCTGCCTGCCCTTTGCTGAAGAGGAAGAGGGGAAGGGCTTCTGCTTAGCATGCAGAATGTCCCAGGTTCAATCTCCGCCATTTCCAATTAAAAAGTCCAGGCAATGCAAGACCTCAGCCTGAGACCCTGGAGAGATGAAACAGAGAGCTCATGCCAGTCTGAGCACACACTGTGTTTACCAGACCAACCTGTGGTGGGTTGGGGGAACCCTGCTTTTAAGACAGCAGTGTCTCTACTCATCCTGCCAAGCCTTGGGGTGCCTAGCAGTGCAGTCCAAAAGGGAGAGCCCCTTCTCAGCACTGGCTAACTGTACTCTCAAGGACACAGAAAAACCTGTCTGGGCATGCCCTTGCCCACATCTGCCATGCAAAGCACCTATCTCACACCTCTCCTGAAGGGATTAAGAAAATACAGTGACCCTGCCCTGGAGAGTGTTCCCATCTCCAGTCCTGGACGATACACCCCTGCAGAGACAAAGGACTTATTACAGTTTTAGCCCTGAGTGTTCCTGCCAAGTATTGTACTAGCCCAAGAACTTCTTCCTGTGACTAATCTCTCTAACGACCATCTCATTTGCATTGTCATTGTTCTATAGCTGTGATTCCATCATCAACCTTCCCCATTTCAGGCATTCCCAAACTTGGCCCATCAAACTAATGCCTCAAACATTAGATTAACAACTCAAACCACTACAATTGAGGTCTGTCTCTTGTCTTTCCCTGGAAAGGCAGGACTCCTCTTTGTCTTGGGAATTAAAGGCTGCTCTGCAAAATTCTGAGGGTCCCCTTTCCCCTGTAAGAAGCCCCCTTCCCAGTAGCCCTTGTACAATATCTCTGGACACTTCTCTGTCTGTGATATTGTTCCATAATGCATTGTTCTTCTACCAGAGCTAAGTGCAGGCTGCTCAGCTCTATTCATTGGACCATTCCACTCCAAGCTCAGGTGACTATAACCCTTACTCCCCAATCCCCTTCATGTATTCCAAACCTATCCACTCAACACTATTTATATCCTATGTGTGTGGTCTGCCATTTCAATTATTGTGTACTTGTGTACCCCCATTATACCTAAATGAGATTGTTAAATTTTATTTGCTTTCCTGTGGAATTTCTTGGAAAATGCTGACCTTGGTATACATAGGCAGCCAAGATCCTGAGCTTACTCAATCTTTTGATAAGCTCTCGCTAATTCCCTACACTAAAAGGGAGAGACTCCCACCATTTCATGTAACCACAACATCAGCATGTTCTTCCCTATGGGTGGGGTAGCCTGGGGAGCCAGGAATACTGGAGCAGGAGCACATGCAAGTGAGCAGGCAGGGGAAGGGTACACAGTTGTGATCCCAGGAGATCTCCAGCTCCCACCTGGAAGTCGAGAACCCTCTGCATGGCACGTGATCTTAGCCCAAAGGTTGCCAGATTCTGGGCAGAGTTGCCAGATTCTGGGCAGCTAGAAATCAAAACAAAGCATGGAACAGCTCAATGGATAGTGCAAATAATCTGACTGCTATAATATGTGCAAACTATAAATGTCTAAACACAGACATTGATATGTGTACTTTGTGACGATGTTGCTGTCTCTTTAAACTCAAAGATGCCGGAGTGTCTCAGCCTTTAAATGCTTTGATTACATTTTGCACCTTCATGCTGCAGTGAAGGTACAAAATGTAATCAAAGCGTTTCAAGGCTGAGACGTTGTGTGAACTCTGGCATCTTTGAGTTTAAAGAGACAGCAACACATTCACAAAGTACGCACATCGTATCTTTGTTTAGACCTAGGTGTACCAGTGAAAGCGGACGACTGGTAATACCATCCCCATTTTCAAAGAGATCTAAATTTGAGGCTGTTTTGTGGTTACCGCCGTGAGCATGCGGTAGCAAAACACTATTCAGTTTGAGCTGAGAGGGAGGAGTTGGTTGTGTTGAGCCCCTACCACCAGCACCTGTAACCTCCCCAACACAAACCCATCCCTCATTTTTGGGTGTACTTTGGGGTAAGATGGAAAATAATTGGGTGCATAAAGTGCCATCAAATTGCAGCTGACCTTGTAGGTCAGCGTTGTCAAACATGAGGCCCAGGGGCTGGATCTGGTCCCTTCAGAGGGCTTATCAGACCCATCCCCCCCCCCCCGCAATCAATGTGGCCAGATTTTTTGGGGGAGGATATGCCTCCGCTGGCTTGCAGGCCTGATAAACCCTCTCAAGCTGACGTAGCCACCCCCCACCCCGTGCCAATCTGGGCTGAGGAGCCTACTGGGAGCTCGCCAGCTGAGGCAACCATACACTCTCCCCCTACCGGCCAAGACCAACCAAGTCACATTTATGGGCCTTCGTAACAAATGAGTTCAACACCCCTGCCATAGAGTTTTCCAGGCAAGAGGTGTTCAGCAGATGGCCTGCCTCTATGTCACAGTGGTGGATTTCCTTGATTCTCTCCCATCGAAATACTAACCAAGGCCGACCGTACTTAGCTTGCAAGATCTGATGAGAACAAGCTAGTTTGGGCTATCTAGGTCAGGGCGGAAAATAAATGTCTTTACATTTAAATGAATGTAGGCTTTCAAATGTACATCCTGAAGTGTGCATGAAAGCCTGTGGGCTAACACATCATCTCAGTATGCAAAGGAAATCTTTGGTCCGGTGTCTGATGTGCAGGTACAATATATCTGTAATGTAAATGAAGTCACGTTCATATTATGGGCAAAGAGAATATGGGGAATCTAAGGATTACCTGTGCCTTAGTCTTCCAAACAAAACAGTCACTCAGTTTTTGGGCTTCCAAGGTACAAGTAATCCCGAAGGAGCGTGCAGTGCATTCCATGTTCACGTGTGTTTTTGTCTCCTCTTAAAGGCACAGTATTAATTTTCCTTTGTAAGCAAACCAGGTCTATGATCCATTCGTCACCTACTAGCTGTGCAGAGTCATTTGCCTGATGGATGCCTAAGAACAGCCCAGGAGCATTTTACAACCCTGCAGCCTCTTAAGGCAGCCTTGCTTAACAGCTGGGTGCTTTTCTACTGGAAAGTCTGCTGAGTTTGCTGCTTTTCTATTTCTATTTGTTTGGATTTATATCCCCCCCTTTCTCTCCTGCAGGAGACTCAAAGGGGCTGACAATCTCCTTGCCCTTCCCCCCTCACAACAAACACCCTGTGAGGTAGGTGGGGCTGAGAGAGCTCCGAGAAGCTGTGACTAGCCCAAGGTCACCCAGCTGGCGTGTGTGGGAGTGCCCAGGCTAATCTGAATTCCCCAGAGAAGCCTCCACAGCTCAGGCGGCAGAGCTGGGAATCAAACCCAGTTCCTCCAGATTAGATACACGAGCTCTTAACCTCCTACACCACTGCTGCTTTGGAGTCTCACTTGTCAAGCATCATCTTCAGCTTGGTGGGAAGCCAGGCTGCTCACTTTCCATGAACTGTCGGCTGCTCTCTCTGGACGTTAGGGCTGCCAGCTATGGGTTGGAAATTACCTGGATATTTGGGGGGTGGAGCTAGGGGACGGTAGAGTTTAAGGAGGGGAGCGATATCAGTGGGATATAATACATTCTCCCAAGCAGCCATTTTCTCCAGGTGAACTAGTCTGGAGATCAATGGCAATAGCAGGAGATCTCCAGGTGTCACCTGGAGGTTGGCAACCCTACCAGACCTCACTCTTTGTATGAGCACAGAGGTCTGTTGAGACACATCTGGCCTAAATCAGCACTTCACACCATGGGTATCTTTGCAGTGCCTTTGAAGGTTCACCAGTTCAATGGACTAAAAAAAGACCACATATAAGAATCCAGGACCAAGTGAACCTGAAATTCAGACACGAGCTGCAAACTATCAGAGTCAGGTATATTAATAGGTAGGCAACAGGAAGGGAGAAATCTGTTTTTAAACAAAATATTATCCATATGTCCACTTTTCATCCTAGTAGCTCAGGGCCAGTATGAATGGGCATTACTGCAGAAGTGCAATGCCCATTGGCACACTTGTGGTCTCCTTTGCGCTGAGCGTACATTCCATTCCGGTTGGATTCTTGATTATGCACATTTCCCCTTTTCTGAACTCACCACACTGTCAGATCAGAGCTTCTGAAACCTGTTAAAGTGCAACTTTTCCCCTCCCTTCACGGGGAAAGCGAAGGAGATCACAGTGCCTGAAGCTTTCTTTGGATTGTCTCAATCTTTCCTACTTTTCCCTGTCCACCCAAAAGCAGTTTCTCTCACTCTTCGGGCTACCATTTCAGAAGGGCTTTCTGGTTTTTTTTGTCCTGCTGAAGGTCTATCACCAGAGTGATTAACCCCATGAAATCGACATGGTCTAGCAAAGCAATGCTAGACCAAAGACACTCTCCCCCCAAAAGGCAGCAGGCCACCTCACCAAATGGAGATCCATGAAAAGAACAAGGAAATGGCAAGGGAGCAAAATGGCAGATTGACCTACCCTTTGTAGGAGGAAAATGCTGGGTGTAAGCAAAAAAACTGTGGGGAAAACCCACAGCAAAGCAAACAGCTGCAGGACAAGCAGTTCATGCATAAATGGCCATTGAGCCAGCTAGATAAAGAAAAAGCAATTGGGCTCCTGTGTAGTTGAAGGCCAAAGTTCTTCCCATTTCAACTTGGGAAATTCCTGGAAATTTGGGGATGAAATCTGGAGAGGACAGAGTTTATACTACTAAGTATAGATTATTATTACTATAAATGCTGCAAAATCCATTGAGCAGATCCGAGGCCTGGGATGTCCCAATTATACACTATCATGTCCTGTCTCTCCAAATTATCCCCATCCGAGAACAGGGATGTGCAGCCTTGGCTAATGGAACTATCTAACACAGGGGTAGGGAACCTTTAACACTCAAAGAGCCATTTGGAGCCGTTTTCCATGGGAAAAGAAAACACTTGGAGCCGCAAATAATTTTTGACATTTAAAATAAAGATAACACTGTATATATTGGGTTTTTTAACCTTTTACTCCACTCATTCTGAGAAGCGCATGGATGCGTCCGCCCTGCTGCCTGCAGGGCGGGCAAGGATGGGGCCAGCGGCTCGGCTCATGGAGCCGCAGTGCAAGGGCAGAAGAGCCGCATGCGGCTCTCGAGCCGCAGGTTCCCTACCCCTAACAGAACCAACCTCTGTTCCTGTCTTTTAACAAAACCCCTTTTTGCCAGTAAAATACAAGGCAAATGTGTTTCAAAAGAGGGAAGTGACTCATAATAACCCAGAGTGGGATTTAGATGAGCGATTCCAGCACTGATGCCCTGTGCTTTTCATCTTCTAGTCAAAAATTACATTCCACTTATGATTAGTGTTCTCTAGGGACGATGCGTCTCTTGTTTCAAGGGTGTGTATATGTGTGTGAGAGATCTGCTCCCTTGCTCAAAGCACCATGAGCATAATCACAGTTTAAGAATGCGCATTTTGTTCCACACCGACCTCTTCTCTTGCTAAATTGTCAGCATTTTTCAGTTTGGGTTTCTGCACATATGATTTCAGAAGTACCCCATTTTTTTTTTTAAAAAAGAAGATTCTCATGTGTTGGGATTGGGGACCAAGACTCAGAAAAACAAATAGTAGAGCTGAAGTAAAATTGGGGTGGGGGGTGGGGTTGTTTTGCATTTGAGTTTTCAGGCATGCTTCACTGCTGAGCTGATGTTGGCCTTTTTCACATGCCCTCCCACCCTGAGTAGGCCATCTTGGTCCAGGTCGGGACTCAGTTTGGTGGGGCTACTGGACTTTGGGTATGCCTGACGTTCGGTGGCTCGCTCCATCTCATCAGGGTAGGATCCACGTTGCCCGCCGCTTAGGATCAGCGTCTCTGCTCGACTGCACTCATCGGGAAAAACATGCTGTTTATCCCAGTGGCAGACAAGATGAATGAGACGTGCTCATCCTAGGACAGTGGTGGCGAACCTATGGCACTCCAGATGTTACGGACTACAATTCCCATCAGCCCCTTCCAGCATGGCCAATTGGCCATGCTGGAAGGGGCTGTTGGGAATTGTAGTCCATAACATCTGGAGTGCCAAAGGTTCGCCACCACGGTCCTAGGACAAGCAATGCCCAGGTGGAGAAGCACTTGAAACATCTCGTGTCAATATGACATTCTGTCCTGACTCTTGTTTTCATGCAGGAGACTTTGGGCTGGACATCTGCGTCTTGGTCCAGTGACGTGCCGTGCCGTGCGGAGTAGTCAGGGTCTAGGAGGAAATCATTGCCTCTTAGCCAAGTGGACTCTTCTAACTGGGATGCTGCAATGGATCGCATTGCGTGGTCCATGGGGTTTTGATTGGTGTGAACATATCACCATTGCTCCAGGTGTGTGGACTTCATGGTGCACTCCACTTGGTTGCTTACATACATGTAGAATCTTCCCTTCTGGGTGTGTATGTATCCCAGTACAACTTTGCTGTCAGTATAGAAGATCACATCTTCAATCTCAAAGTCTATTTCCTTCTTTATCAGCTCTGCGCGTTTCACGGCTAGTATGGCACCACACAGTTTCAGCCTTGGAATGGTGTTCTCTTGCGGTGGGGCTAGCTTAGCCTTTCCCATGACAAAACCTGTGTGCATTTGGCTCTCCCTGCCCTTAACCCTCAGATATGTTATCACCTTAGACCAGTGGTGGCGAACCTATGGCACAGGTGCCAGAGGGGGCACTCAGAGCCCTCTCTGTGGGCACGCGCAAACAGAGTCGCCCGCACACCCCCCCCACACACCTCTAGGTTGGCCTGGGCCGCTGGGCTCGATTATTAGCATTAAACCTAAGACCTAGTTTTGGGGAAGCAGTGTAGGTAATCCTGTTAAGCACTGTTAAACCCCACTGACTTTCATGGGAAGAACTAAAGAGCCATCCTTTACCTGGGAGTAAGTTCGGTTGCTGGCAATGGGGCTTGCTTCTGAGTAAACCCTCCTAGGCTCGTGATTCACCCGTTGGAAGAGTTGCATGGTTGCTTCAAAGCAAAGCCACCGACTACCACCAAGCTTACTCCCGAGTAACGCACGCCTCGGAGCCAACAGTTTTTTCTAAACTAAAACCTCAGTATTCAGGTTAAATTGCCGTGTTGGTACTTTGCGATAAATAAGTGGGTTTTGGGTTGCAATTTGGGCACTCGGTCTCAAAAAGGTTCGCCATCACTGCCTTAGACAATGCGTCTTATTGGGAAATTTGGTTAATACAGCCGAGTATGCCCTGCAACAGAATCTTGGAGAGTGACTGAGAACATTAGTCTGTAAAAATAAGACACTTGGGTTGGGGGCAAACATGACCTCTCTCATTAGGACAACCTAATGAGATACAGGGAAGAAGGCTGTTTCCCAGTGATATCCAACATAGAAGTAAGGGTCATATTTCTCAATGCCTGCACATTAAATTGTCTCTGGAAAAATGTATGAATCTACCCATGATGCTGATGATGAAATACTAAGATATGAGAATGGAAGTTGAGAAATTATGGCACAAACCAGTAGTTGTGATCCCTGTGATTATCAGCACGCTAGGTGCCATGCCAAACCTTCGATGCCACTTGAACCATCTACATATTGATAAAATCACCATCCAGCAATTACAAAAAGCCACATTGCTTGGATCTACACGTATACCACACCAAGATATTACAACATCCAAGGTTCTTGGGAAAGCGTATGAAGGCTAACACCAGATGAAGAGCTGACAGCTGTGATTTATAATAGCAATAGTAGAAGGAGAAGAAAGGGAACACATTCAAAAGAAGAACAATACATTACAATTTTTGCAAGTTTCTATTAAAATTGCTTTGGTTGGGTTAGTTGATGAAGCAAATAGAAAATACGTTCATACAGAGAGCAATGGATACTTTGAGGATCATCTGGTTCCAGTGCATTACTAGATTAGAAAATGAAAGAGAGGACATTTAAAAACCATATTGCCCTCAGGTACTTTTTGCACAGACTGTTTTGAGGCTTTTGTATAAAGATGCAGATACACTTAAGTTGTCGTTTTAATTCCTTAAAAGCCGAAGATTAATCAAATTTTAAAAACCTTGCTTAAATGATCACTCTCACTTGTATAAAAGGCAGATGTTCTTTTGTGGAAGAATGTCACTTTTCTCCCCAGTGTTAGAAGGCAATTCCTGAGCAATGATTCCATTTTTCTTTTTGTTTCAAATATTGTCATTTTGGAGAGGTGAAAGCAAAAACTGAACTCTGTTTGGACTTCAGTCGTAACTTGGTGTAGCATGAAAAGTAAGTAAGCGGAAAGCAGAAAATGCTGAGTATTGCACAGTGGGATGTGGTTGTCTTGGCTAGCAGGAGGAAATAGCAACATTGGGGTCATCTGAACCTTACTTTAAAAATAATAGTAATCAGAGTAGGATTTTGGTGTTTTAGAGGTTCTTTGTTTATCAGCTTGAACTCCGACATTTTCTCTTCGTTCTCTCTTTCTTTGGCAGTAACGAGTTGATCATCTCTCACGTTCTCCCGATCAAAGCCAGTTTTCCATACTGACCAAGAAATGGTTGGCAGGGCTTGATGGGTTTTGTCAGTAGATTGATCAACCAAAGAGCAAAATTTAATTGGTGGAATTGATACTCGAAGACATTTTCCAATTTGGTATTGATACTTGAAGAAATGAACTCCATTTTTGCTATAAGTCAGATGATGCGGCACAGCGGGTCATGCCCCATGAGAAATTCTGCCAGGTGTGCATGGCTCTGCCTCCCAATGTCCTGCCGAATAATGCTCTCCTACAGCAGCTTCTTCCCGAGCCACAAAAAGTACAAGGCAGATCCACCTACGAAGGACTAGATCCGTGATGGTGAACCTATGGCATGGGTGCTCAAGGCGGCACTCAGAGCCCTCTCTGTGGGCACGCATGCCGTCATCTCCCCCTCCCCCTTCCCCCCTCGCTCAGCCAGAGGCGGCTGCCAGCAAACGTGTTGGGAGTCACACTGCACAGGCTGGCCGTGCACAAGGCGCTCTGCCAGGGCTGAACTTCAAGGAGGTCCTCTTGAGTCGACCTGATTTGCTGTAAGTACCATCTACCGCCCCACAAGTACCCCTATCCCCCACAAAGCTTGGGAGACTGGAGGCTGGCATGCTTTTCTTGGCGTGTAACTTTTGGGACCAAACTAAAACTTTGGGGGCAGGATTAAAAAGCAGCAGTATGGGTGAGGGGCTTCCACTGAGAGGAGTGTGTCTGCCAAGAGCAAGGCAGGCGCAGTGGTGGGATTCAGGCGCTCGCCCTGATTGGAGTGAACTGTTTATTAAGGGGCCTCCTCCCCTGGGAGAGAGTGATGGGGCTTTTAGTGCCTGGGAGCCCAGGGCAGGGAGGAGAGATCTTGCAAGGTCCCTAGGCTCGTGACGCCAATCTCGTTCCCACAGGATCAAAGCAAAAGTACAAAAGACAAAAGGCATTTCACACCGATAAAGAATTGAGCTAAACCAGGTCCTGACCAACTGGCAGGAAAGAAAGAGGAGCATTCCTTCCCCACCCCCTTTGTCAGAATTAGGGCCATTATGAAAGAGGCAAATGTGGGACAGAGAGGTCCATTTCAAAATATTCTCCTTGCCTTTATTTTTCTGATCCTGTTGCATTTTTGTGGGAAGTCAAGTGCTGTGATGACATGTGAAGGAAAAACCGCAGATCAGATGGCTGCTCTACAAATTTAGCTTTCCTGAAGTTATCCCACCCCTCGCACAGCATTCTTGCTTAGGATTGCCTTCCTTGACTGCCTTTTTACTTCTATTTTGTGGTGGTGGAGTTATTGGGTTGCAGAAAGCAAAAGTTTTACTTTTCTCTCCCCAAACCCCTCCCGCTCCCTCCGCCAGTCCCCAGTGTAATAATAGTGTAATTATTTCAGGGAGATTATTAGCATTAAACCTCAGATCTAGTTTTGGGGAAGCAGTGTAGGTAACCCTGTTAAGCGCTGTTAAACCCCACTGATTTTCGTGGGAAGAACTAAAGCGCGATCCTTTACCTGGGAGTAAGCTCAGTTGCTGGCAATGGGGCTTGCTGCTGAGTAAACCCTCCTAGGGTCGTGATTTACCTGTTCGAAGCGTTGCACAGTTGCTTCAAAGCAAAGCCACCGACTACCACCAAGCTTACTCCCGAGTAATGCACACCTTGGACCCAACCATTTTCTCTAAACTGAAACCTCAGTATTCAGGTTAAATTGTCATGTTGGCACTTTGCGATAAATAAGTGAGTTTTGGGTTGCAGTTTGGGCACTCGGTCTCGAAAAGATTTGCCATCACTGGACTAGATTGTAAATGGAGGATTCATACACATTGGAATACGGAGTCTGATGGCGTGACTTGAAACCACACTCCCTACCACCCCAAGGGGCGGTTCGGTGCCCCTGCAGTGACTTTATCATTCCCGCCTTTTGTTTTTTTGTGTGTGTGTTTTGTTTCATGTGCAAGAAGGATGTATTTCACATTTCACAATACACATTTTTCTAAATTAATAATAATACAACAGAATGGAAAACCTCAGGCTATACTTTGGCTCGGTAGTTTACAGCTCCCAAAGGTAGAGAGGGTTTGGATTTGACAAGCGTTGGAAACCTTTTCTGAGCTGACTGCCTCTGGTTTCCCCAGTCCTTTTTGTGTGTGTGTGTGGCGGGGGGGGGGGGAGGTACCTTTTGTGCACCCAGTACTCAGGCTCACTGCCACTTCTGACCCTTAAGGCCCACCCCGCTGGTAAAACTGGTTCCCCTCAGCCCAGTCTGTGAACTGAGTGACTCATGGCCACAGTAACCTGAGGGTGCTTATTTGATACCATGGCAACAGATTCTGTTTTCAGAATCTCTTGGAGTGTGAGGCAGCTGGAGTCACTCAGGGACACTTCACCCATTTCGAGTAGAAATATAGTTATAGACACGTGTGCAGGTTGGGTGCATATCCACACATCTTCTGTCGTGACCCATCCAACTAACAACAATCAAATAAAAGTGAAAGGATTGCTAAAATCAGGCATATTAGATATGGCCAGGCCTGCCCAGTGGTGACCGTAATGACTCTGGGGGCCCAGAGTCACTGCTGAGGCCCAGCAAGGAGTGATCCTCACCCTATGTAAGGAGGGTGGAATCACCATTGGACACCAGTGGTCAGAGCCTTGGACAGAGCAGGCAGAAGTAGCTGTTGCTGAGCTAGCTGCCCAACCTCAGAAAGAGTGGACGTGAGTGGAGGTCCCTGGATGGACAAACGTAAGTGCTCCATGGTGACAGCCTGGTCTTTTTCTTCTTTCCTCCCCTCCATTGGGAAGGCGGGGCCTTGGGTTGTTGGCCCCCTCCCAGCATGGGGTCCCAGCAGTGGTGGGATCCAAAAATTTTAGTAACAGGTTCCCATGCTGGTGGGATTCAAACTGTGGCGTAGCGCCAATGGGGCTGGGTGTGGCACAACGGGGGCGTGGCCAGGCATTCCGGGGGCGGGGCATTCCTGGGCGGGGCTGTGGCAAGGACGCAGCTGCTGCGCCAGTCCTTGGGCGGGAAACGAATGCACGCAGGCGCAGGCTGCCACGCACGCCGGTGCACCTCCTGCTAGATTGCTTCAAGTTCTGCGCACTACTGCTGAGAGGAGGGGCGTAACTAAGGCCAAAATCAGGTGGCAAAATCACCAATTAGTAACCCTCTCTCGGCACACACAAATAATTAGTAACCTACTCTCGGGAACCTGTGAGAACCTGCTGGATCCCACCTCTGGGTCCAGGGCAGCTGCTCTTGTTCACCACTGGCTATGATTGCCCCAGGCCTGCCTCATAGAACCCAACCTTTTTGTCACTCATTCTGTCACACAGCTGCCCGTGTGATGTGTGGAGAAATCCTTAATGCAGACAACTGAACCAGCTTGGGTTAAGAGTAGTGACGAGTTAGTGTAGCCTCTGTTTGTGGGTTCTGTGGGGCAGAACTTGGAAAGAGTTTGCAACAACTAAATTTTAAACAAAATGGTTTACTTTTCCTTAACAGATGACACTTATCAAACATTAACATTTAACCTAACACTTCAAGGTCCTGTCCAAGTTTCATTCCAAGTCCTTCTAATTACAGTCTGATAATGCCAAGTCCATTCTTCCTGCTGGTGGTTGGCTCATGAAGACTCCAGAGGCTGGGTGAACTGGATTCGAGTTGATGAAGCTCCCCAAAAGAACTCTCACCAATTACAAACACAGGAAGCCCTGAAACAATAAATTCTAACGTTTACAACTAGTTCCCAACTAGTTCCCAAGGTGTTAAGAGCTTATAATCATATATCCAGGTCCCAGCCTGATAGCCTTACTTCCTCCAACCTCAAGAGTTCTGCGGCCTTCTGCTTTTTTCAGACGCGCCCCTTTCTGGGTCATCCCATTTTTAACATAGGGGTTTCATTAGCTCCCTCTGATTAAATTTAGAAGGGCTTCACCCAACATTATATAGTTGGGGTTCAGTTAAAACTGGGTTAGAATGAGCTTGTCTCCAGACCTTAGCATGCTGCCAGATCAGGACCATAAGAAGAGCCAAGACCTCCCATCCTGACCCCTTCTGTTGTCCCCCAGAGGTGGGATCCAACCAGTTCTCACTACTTCTCTAGAAGTGGTTACTAATTTTTTCTGAGTGCCGAGAAGGGGTTACTAAAGCAACCTCCCTGCCCAATAGGGACTGGAGGTGCGTGTGTGCGGCGCCGCCACTGTTTGAATCCCACCACCATCGAAACCTGTTATTAAAATGTTTGAATCCCACCACTGCCCCAAATGTACCTGGCAGCAGCAATGAGAAGGGCTGTTACAGCCATTTTAGTTAGGTCCTAGAACTACTCTGCAGATCCCTGTGAAATCCCAAGGATTCAGAGCCCTCTCTGAAGATTTAGAAATCTTGGAAAACTCCATTCGTCACGGTCTTTGTTGATGATGATATTACTGCCAAATGAACGCTATAGTAGCCATCCTCGTCACTTTGGCCACTACTAGATAACATTTTTCAGGGAAATTAAGAGTGAGACCACAGCATCATGGAGTACTGGGGCTAAGCTATTTCTGAGCCAAGCCTGAACTTCAGGGGAGTTTCAGCTCAGTTCATAATTACCCATGTTCCAGACTGGGAAGTTTCTGCCCCAGATTCCTCAATAGATTTCAGTGGCATAAGGAATTCAAGAGCTGATACCAAGGCATTAGTTTTCTACACAGTCTGGTCACAAGTAAACATAATGTTCTGTCAGGTGCATGGTATTGCCACCTTTGAGAGCCCTTTAGATGTAGTATTGATATTCCTTATATTGATCCAGCCCTACACAAACTTTTAAATGCATATTTTAAAAAATATGTCTGACCCATGTTGCACGCAAGTGAAATTGTTATCTGAAGAGAGCAGTCTGGTAGCAAGAATATGACATATATATTATTTTATACCAGGTAAGTTGAGTTGGTGTAGGAGGAAATATATAAGCACTTGAGCTTCATAGAATTTTTAAAAAAACCCAACCCTGATTATTATTCCCACATCCATGAAATAACGTAATAAAATATATCCTTTGACCTTCTCTGCATAGCTCACTCGCAAGGATCAACGGAGCTGCTGCCACCTACTGAAATACTGATCTCAGAATTGTGGGAGCGTTTCAGTGTTTCCTGTGTCTAGTAAATTATAGGAGGAAGTTGTTCCCCACAGCTTCAAAAACATGAAATATTAATAGCCTCACATTTAGTTTGGCATCTACGTGGGAGGAAATCTCCAGCCCCCACAAACACATTCTGTAAACTTGAGTTAATTTGAGTCGCTGTAGGTGGCCCTCATCAGGATCGCAATATGTTCAGGCAATAAACACACGCCCATCAATGTGGGGTCAAGTGACATCACAACTTAGCTGACTTGGGGTGATCCCTTGGGGATTTCAAGGCAAGAAGTGTTCAGAGGTAGTTGACCATTTAATGGCTCTGCATTGGGACTCTGGACTTCTCCTATCCAAATACTAACCAGACCCTGCTTAGCTTCTAGTACCGGATGAGACCAGGCTAGCCTAGTTGGCCATCCAGGTCAGGACCATTAATACGTAGATTTAACTATGGGGCTTTTCATGGGAGAGGCCAATTATACACTGCTGCTGCGCTGCACACCAAGGGAACATTTCCTTCGCAGCAGAGATGTCACTACAGGCACGCTTATGGCACCATTGATCCTAGGAGCCCCACAGTTAGCAACAGTGGGGAACCTTGATGTTTCCTCTCGCTTTGGGGTTTCGCTCCTTCTGGGGTTCCTTCCCCTTCCAAGCCAAGAATTAAGATTGCTGTTTTTCTTTTTAAAAACCTTTTAAATGTAATGTTAATATTGCTAATATCGATATTGTGCAGGCTTAATCTAGTCCAGGGGTCTGCAACCTGCGGCTCTCCAGATGTTCATGAACTACAATTCCCATCAGCCCCCTGCCAGCATGGCCAATTGGCCATGCTGACAGGGGCTGATGGGAATTGTAGTTCATAAACATCTGGAGAGCCGCAGGTTGCAGACCCCTGATCTAGTCAAACGGCCGTACCCTTCTGCCAGTGAACCTTGGGAGTTCAGTGAGGAGAGGAGAGGATGTGAGCTGCTTTGAGTCCCTATTATGGAGAACGTGGTGGTGGGAGCGCCGCAAAGACACGGCTGACTTTCCGAGGCAAGAGACGTTCGGAGGTAAGTTGCCGTTGCCTGCCTCCGCCTCGGCTGAGAGAATTCTGCGAGAATTGTGACTGGCCCAAGGTCACCCAACTGGCTTCATGTGGAGGAGCAGGGGATTGAACCCTCTTCTCCACATAAAAGTCCACCGCTCTTAACAGCTACACCATTCTGGCTCCCTTTTTTGCGGGGAATGGTGAGGTATCAATGCAGTAAATAATAATAATAATAATAATAAGTCTCCTGCAGGAGACTCAAAGGGGCTGACAATTTCCTTGCCCTTCCCCCCTCACAACAAACACCCCATGAGGTAGGTGGGGCTGAGAGAGCTCCGAGAAGCTGTGACTCGCCCAAGGTCACCCAGCTGGCGTGTGTGGGAGTGCACAGGCTAATCTGAATTCCCCAGATAAGCCTCCACAGCTCAGGCAGCAGAGCTGGGAATCAAACCCGGTTCCTCCAGATTAGATACACGAGCTCTTAACCTCCTACGCCACTGCTGCTCCTAACAAATATATTCTGTAGTTAAGGGGACAAATAAAAGGTAGGTTGGTGGGGGGTGGAGGGGGGTGAGAAGGAAGCAAGGAAAGGTCAGGATAAGAGGATTGTCAGGAAGAGGGAAAGAGGAAATAGTGTGGTGAGGAGTTAAAGGAGTAAGTGAGGTACCTCTGCAAGTCCCTCTAGATTCCCCACAGAGCTGCGGGGCCAGGCTTAGTCACAATTTAGCTATAGTTTTCCAGTGCACAAGCGGCTGGGAGAGAAGGAAGCCGGAAAAGCGGACAGACGGTGGGGGAATGAAATATAAAATGCTCTCTGCAATTCTTGCAGGTTCCAACTTGTCGCAAGATATTTGAGAAATTAAATTGAGGTCACGGGAGAGTGATCGTGTGGCAGGACAGTATTCCATTTATGAAAAAATATTCTGGTGTCCAAATTTGCTAGGGAGCTCCTGGCATTAATCCTCTTCTTTCTAACCCCAGATACATGTTGATTTGCGCAAATTCAGGGAAAGACACTTTGTGCATGCTCAGAAGCACTCTGTATGTCCCAAGCTTGAATTCTAGAGTTGGTGGTTAAGAAGGCCCAGCAAAGACTGTACTATCTGAGACTTTTAAGGAAGCAACAACTGGATGGAAAACTCCTGGTGTCCTTTTACCGCTGTGCTATAGAGAGTGTCTTAACCTACTGCATCTGTGTATGGTTCTCCAGTTGCACAGCGGCAGATAGGAAGGCGCTCCAAAGGGTGATCACTACTGCACAGAGGATTATCGGCTGCCCTCTCCCCTCCTTGGAAGAACTCTATAATTCCCGAAGCCTTAAAAAAGCCCAAAATATTCTGAGGAACCCGTCTCATCCAGCACACTCTCTTTTTGAACTGTTACCATCTGGTAGACGATACAGGTCTATCAAAACTAGGACAAAGAGGCTTAGAGACAGCTTCTACTCTAGAGCTGTGGCTATGCTAAACTCCGCGGCTTCGTGTTGATGTTTTGGGGCTGTGTAGGGATGGGTGGAGGAAGGGGGAAGTGAGGATGATGTATGAGTCTGAAATTGTATGAGTATGATGTATGAGTCTGAAATTGTGTGCATCGAGGAATGCTGCTGTAAATTTCGTTGTGCGTGCACAATGACAATAAAATGCTTATGCTTATGCAAACAGGTTTGAGCTCAGCTCCAATGACGAGCTAGGTCTGATGTGGGTGCTCGTGAGCTTGGAGACCCACGTTTGATTGTCGACAGAGGGAGTGAGGGAAACCGCCATAAAGGTTTCAAATAGAGAGAGGCCGTGTCTGCTTGGTCAGACTATGGCGGTGACTCTCCTGTTTCGTTTGGACCAAGCTTGTGCATAGGAGGCGCATTCCCTTTGCCAGAGCGAAACCACTGAAAGTTGAGTCTGAGGACTGTCTGCAAACCAGATGGATAGAGGAAGTTCATAAGAGTCTCCTTCCCTGATCCCTCCACATTCTGACCATGTCATCTCAGCAGAGACTATGTTTAGCAGAGAAACCGCTTCTCGGCCCCCTGGCCTGCGTTGGAAAGGATTCTCGCCATGTCAGTGCAGAGAGTCAGGAATGAATGGAAACAGATGCTTATGAATCAGCGAGCTGCAATCCTTTGCGAGGAGAATGAATTGCTTACGCAAAGCCCCTTAACTTATCTTCTTGCGTCTTGCAACATCCTTCTGAGAAAAGTTGTTAGGAAGAGTCCCATGGCAAGAAAGAGAAACTATGGATGGAGTCATCTTGCCAACTTCCAGGTGGGGCCTGGAGATCTCATGGAATTACAACCAGAGGTGGGATCCAGCAGGTTCTCACCAGTTCCCGAGAGTGGGTTACTAATTATTTGTGTGTGCCGAGAGGGGGTTACTAATTGGGTCCGCTTTTCCATCTCCACGCCCTCGCCTCCCCGAGAGGCACACTGCCTTTGAACGTGAAGGTTCCATATAGCAATTGCGACTAATAATGTAACTCCCTGAACTGGGCTAATCCCTTTCAGGTACTGCAATTCATTGATTCTCAGCCTTTCGTGCCTTTTATCTCACCAGTCTCTATCAAAGAACCTGTGTGTTTCACCATTGCTGTGTTCAGATTTGTGAGTTGGGGCACTTTCTATAATGTGATGATGATTTAGAAATGACCTGGTGCAAAAAAAAATATTGGGGGGTCGTGGTGGGGTGGCTTCCCATGGGGGGGCATCCAACTCAGGTTTTTCCCAGGGCTCAGGTTTGGCTAGGTACGCCTCTGCCCCCTTTGCTGAGTGGGGGCTGGTGAGGAAACCTGTTACTAAAAATTTTGGATCCCACCACTGATTACAACCTATCTCCAGCCAACAGATATCAGCTTCCCCTGGAGCAAAGGACTGCTTTGAAGAGTGGACTCCATGAGATTATGTCATGATGAGGTCCCCGTCCCCTCCTCAGACCCTGCCCTCCCCAAGCTTGGCCCCCAAACCTGCAAGAATTTCCCAACCCAAAGCTGGCAACCCTAGGATGAAGCCCTCATATTAATCCCCCTCTTTGGGCAGAGGCCCATTTGGTTTTGCAATGATACTCTATAAAGTGCTGGGAGTGCTGAAGGCATTTCATACTAAAAATAAAAATATGGGGGAGGCAGTCTTCACTTGGGGATGCTGGCCTCTGGTAAATCACTCTGTTTTGCCTTTTGGGGTAGACTTTAGGGAGGTGTTTAAAGAGTTTTGTGAAGAGTAAGTTGTTACCCTTCCAATTTAGTTTCATTCCTCTGCTGCTGTAGAAGGTACATTTCTAGAGGGATGGTGGAACATATACATCTTGTCTTTAGGGCCTGTACGTGAACTTATCAGCTGTTTGCAGTCCTTACAACAAACTCCAAAGATACAGTTTTCCTGCTATGAGTCTCCCTCGTTCTCCCTTCATGCTCCCTTTCTTGTATATGCAGAAGTTGAAACAGCATTTCCTGGTATGATCATGCTTCGTTTTACCCTGACATGATCCACCTGCAAGTCTGATACAGGTGGGGCGGAAGCCTATCTTTGAATGTGTTTATGGAAAATGCTTATGCCAATTGTGTATGGCGCCGTGTGGTACAAGCATGGGTTAAACGTTCTGGTTGGATAGCATGCCTGTCAGGTACATTGCCACTGATTCACTCTCTCTTTCTTTAGGCCTCTTTTTCTACCCCAAACAAACAGAAACTTAAAGGGAGTGTAGGGAAATGGTCACTGAAGGAGAATGGGGTTGCAGACTTCGTGGTGCCACCAGACAATACGGCCTAAGCAGTCCAGATCCAAAGTTGGATGTCATTCTATTCTCCTTCCAATGTTAACAAATGGGAGATATTTGGTTTGGAGTTTGACAAATGACTTCCCAGACTTGCATCTCTATTGTGCAAGCATTTCTTCCCATGTGCAGCACATATGCAGAAAGATTGTTTCCAACTAGAGGCTTCTTTGGTGCACTTTTTAAGGATTCTGCACACCAGAGAGCCAACAAATCCTGCAGGACATACCTAGTTTGGAATTCACAAACGCAGAAGGTTTCAATCTAGACTGTCTTGGGGCATTCTGTTTAAAGCGGCTCTTGCTTCCATCGGCTTTTTCAAAAAAATGTGAATAGAAAACCTGTTTTTGGCCAGGGGACTAATTTGCATTACAAACACCTCTCCTCCGCTTCCTCTTCAGCAGGAACTGTGATCGGATGCTAACATAAATAGTGAAATACTTGGCTCAGTAGTTGCACCAAAAAGTCAGATCTTAAGAAATGTGTGTATCTCATGTGAAAATGTTCACCCAAACATAGCAAAATGGGGGGAGGGGCGGGGGAGATGCTTTTGCTGTTAATGCTGCAATTCATCAATATGATCTTGGTGAGATGAAAACATTTCTTAAGAATCTGACTTGGTAGATGAAAATATTTCTTAAGATCTGACTTTTTGGTGTGACTTTAATATCTCAGCTCAGATCTTGGACATGGATCCTGGAAACTTCGAAGTCAGGGGTAAGACACACACACCCTCCAGTCATCGGCCAGCATTCCACCCGAAGAGTTATTTCCTCTTTCCTCTCTCCTTGGAGAGACAAAATAAAACCGGGTCAGGTGTCGGCAGGCACGGGCACCAAGCTGGGGAACCCTAAATTAAAACTTAGCTACTGCACATAATGGCCTTTTATTGTATTGTTGAAGACTTCCATAGCCAGAATCAACTTGAAGCCGTACTGTTCAGTCACTGCCCAAGGACCACCAGTGAGGGGCAGATCACGATCTCCCTAGGTAGCTGATTCCATTGAACTCTTATGGTAGTCATTCATAACTCTTACTGTAACATTTTTTCCTAATATCCAGTCAGAACCTTTGTGCCTATAACTTATACAGCAGCAGTGGCGTAGGAGGTTAAGAGCTCGTGTATCTAATCTGGAGGACCCGGGTTTGATTTCATGCTCTGCCGCTTGAGCTGTGGAGGCTTATCTGGGGAATTCAGATTAGCCTGTACACTCCCACACACACCAGCTGGGTGACCTTGGGCTAGTCACAGCTTCTTGGAGCTCTCTCAGCCCCACCTACCTCACAGGGTGTTTGTTGTGAGGGGGGGAAGGGCAAGGAGATTGTAAGCCCCTTTGAGTCTCCTGCAGGAGAGAAAGGGGGGATATAAATCCAAACTCCTCCTCCTCCTCCTCCTCCTCCTCCTCTTCTTCTTCTTCTTCTTCTTCTTCTTCTTCTTCTTCTTCTTCTTCTTCTTCTTCTTCTTCTTCTTCTTCTTCTTCTTCTTCTTCTACCCATTATTATGAGTCCTCTGCTGCTAACAGGAACAGCTCCTTGCCCTCCTCTAAGTGGCTGCCCTTCAAATAGCTAAAGGGAGCCATCATGTCCCCCCTCAATAAAGGCCTTCGGAGGAGGGTGGTTTACAAATATAATAAATAAATAAATCATCTCTTCTCCAGACTAAACACTCCCAAGTCCCTCAGCCTTTCCTCCTAGGGCTTGGTCTCCAGGCCCCCGATCATCCTCGTCACTCTCCTCTGTACTTGCTCCATTTTGCCTACATCCTTTTCAAAGTGAGGCCTCCAGAACTGTACATGATACTGCAAACGAGACCAATGCAGTGTCCCACCATCTGGGGCTAAAGGGAAGTCCTGGATCTGGAAAGTCTGAAGACTGCTTACTAGGCTGGCAGGAGATGTGGGAGGCAGGGCCTTGCATTGTTGGCATCAAGCCTATTGCTATGATGACATCAATGACATCACTTTCAGGGCGACCCAGAAGTGAGATCCCTGCATCAGCCGAGATGCTGTAGCATTCATCCAAAATTCTATTGGTCGAATCCCCACTTGAAATGTGCACACAGATCCAAACCTGTTCATTGTGAAACCGTGTCCTCTTCATCGGAGTTTCTCCCTCCCCACCGCAGAGAGCACACAGCAGACACACCCGGTTGCAGAACTCTTAGCAATCCCCACTACCAGGCGAGCTTGCTTCGCCAGTCTCCCCTGATTGGCTGGCGTGCCTTGATGGGGCAGGACCTTTTCCCACTGCGGAAATGTACATTGTAGGGGCGTGATCAAAACAGCGTGTAAAAGTTTAACGTTTGACTGTGCAAACAATTAATTGTTACCTGTATAAACCATTAGTGATTCAAAGTTACACGTTTGACTGTTTAACGCTTGCGTCCCCTTCTGCTGGCCGATCGCAAAAGCAGAAACGAAACCAAGGAAAGGCTGCGCGCGCATCGCAGCGCTGATTGGTTGCCCGAATTCCGCGTCACGCTCTAGGGCGGGAAATGAGTCAGGGTTTCAACCCTCATCCCTCCCCTCGGATCAGCTCTGAACCGTGTTAATGGGGTCTATGCCATTTGCAACCAGGTCCTGCCGGAACGCAGATTAACGGGGAGAACGAGCACCAGAAACAGAATCTGCCACGCAAGCAACGGGGAGGTTGTCCCTCAAACCTGGTTAGTTTGTGTTCTGAAACCTGGCTAAGACGGTAGTGGGGATTCGACCTATTGTTTAATCATCAAGGTTTGGGAGAATGCTAGAACGTTGCTGTCGAAATAGTGAGGTCACTTCCAGATCGTTCTAGAAGTGACCTAATTTCACTGGGCACTTTGCTGTCATCTCCCACCCCCCCAGCCCACATTTAACCTGGCATTGTTCCCCTGCCATTCAGCAGAATGGTGGGGGGGCAGAGACAGCAGAGGGCAAGATGTGTCCCAGCAGAGCAAGGCACCTGTTAACCTTGGCCCCTCCCGCACATGCAGAATAATTCGGTTTCAAGCCACTTTCACAACTGTTTGCAAGTGGATTTTGCTATTCCGCACAGCTTCAAAGAGCACTGAAAGCAGTTTGAAAGTGCATTATTCTGCATGTGCGGAATGAGCCCTTGTCACTTATCTAAGTGAGTTTAAGGGACAGGTGAGACCTTGAACTCAGATCTATCTGGCTTTAGTGCACACTTTTATTTTCCTACACCACACCAACTCTTTTAGAACTCATCTTCACAGCTACAACTGCCCAATTGCAAGCAGCGTAGAGGATTTTTTAAAATTACTAACCATTGATTGCAGGCCTCACATCTTGGCCCGTTTATGTATTGTTTCCAGTTTCACAATTTCGGGCCCTGTTGCTTCATTTCTCTCGGGTGTAAATAAGGAGCTTCTATGCTTCCCCCCCCCCCTCCCCGCTCCACACACACACACTTATGTTTTTAAGTTTGTGCTCATATTTAGCTGTTGAGGAATGTGTCGTAAAAAATATACAAGACTGGGCAAGAGGCCAATTCACTGCCTGGAAATAAAACAAGGGTTTTCCACCAAAGCAAAGAACAGGTTAGGATGAGGACTTGTGCCTTTTGGAATTCCAAACAATGCAATATTCCAGAACCATCTGGGGCTTCTCGGGAACTCACTGCTCACGGTAACCCTTTCGGGGACAGCTGGGCCTTCTCTGTTGTGACATCCACAGAGATATTGTTCTCCGTGGTGGCTTCCAAACTACAGTGGAGGAGGTGGAGCATAAACACAATATTACTAGCCATTTACACATGTGTGATCTCCTTCACATTCAGAAGAAGAAGAAGAAGAAGAAGAGTTTGGATTTATATCCCCCCTTTCTCTCCTGCAGGAGACTCAAAGGGGCTGACAATCTCCTTGCCCTTCCCCCTCACAACAAACACCCTGTGAGGTAGGTGGGGCTGAGAGAGCTCCAAGAAGCTGTGACTAGCCCAAGGTCACCCAGCTGGCGTGTGTGGGAGTGCACAGGCCAATCTGAATTCCCCAGATAAGCCTCCACAACTCAAGCGGCAGAGCTGGGAATCAAACCTGGTTCCTCCAGATTAGATACACGAGCTCTTAACCTCCCACACCACTGCTGCTCCCAGTGTATATTCAGTGTATATTCCCTTCAGGTTTGATTCTCAGTTACGCATTTTCCCCTCTTCAGCAGATGAGAGAATCCCTGCGGTTTCTGACAGCTCTTAAAGTGAGACTGCAGGGAAAGCGAAGGAGATCACCATGGGTTCAGCTTTCTTTGGGTTTTCTGGTTCCTCCCCACCCACAGCTTAGCAGTTCCTCTCACTCGTCAGGCCACCATTTTAGGAGGATCAGAAAGGCTTTTAAAAAATGGATGCTGAAAATGGCCTCTGGAAGGGTGACAGGAGGTCAGCTAACCTATATAGTCTCAGCAAGGATGCATCCTATCTTCAACTGCTTTCAGTGAGGATTAGCTGGAAGCCTCCACTGAAGCACCAGAATGATTCTTTTCAAGAGCTGGTAACCGTTTCTCCCGACCTTTCCATTCAAAAGCCTCCAAGGGAGGGAGACAGCATGTTCACCTCTCCTGTAGGATTGTTATGGTGGGTCTAGGCCAGTGATTCCCAACCAGGGTTCCGTGGTACCCTAGGGTGCCGTGAGCATGTCCCAGGGGTACCGCTGCAACGCTATTGGCCCCCCTCACTTTTGCGGTGTCTCCCGCTGGCACCAGCAAGGACATGGAGCTGGCCCAGGGGGCAGGGCCTGCCGCAAGGTCAGCAGCCACTTCCCACCCACCCACCCCCACATTCCCTTCACTCTGGGAGGGGAAGGTGGGGGGGGGAGCAGGGGAACTGGGAGGGGAAGGTGGGGGAGTATGGCAAGGGTAACATGAGATATGAAGAGTGAGGTCAAGGGTACCATGACGTCGAAAAGGTTGAAAAACACTGGTCTAGGCACACGGGTCTTCGTTCAGCTTTCTCCTGCACAAGCTAAAAGATTGCCTACTTCTCTGAGGCTGCTTTTTTAGAAATTCAAGACGATGACTGCCTGGATCTCTTGTTGAGTGTGGACCTTGGTACTGTCCTCTCGTCTTTGCTCAGTCCTGCATGCTTGTGGCTAAATAAACTTCCCCAGATTGCAACCCCAAGAACACTTCCCTAGGAGTAACCCCACTGAATAAAATGGGACTTTCATCTGAGTGAACAAGCATGGGACGTCACGGCTAGTGTCCCATGCTGCACTTCATTACATCAAAATTCATGTGTCTGTTTATGTTGTGTTGTAGAAACCAAATCCCCAGATGCCGTGATTTTCAGCATTTAAAGCCCAGCGTGAGAGCAAGGATGGCACAGTGGTGGTGGATACAGCATCAGACTAGGGCCCTGGGAAACTTAGGTTCAAATTTGGCTCGCTCACGCTTCCTAAGGCTAACCTACCTCAAAGGGTGGTGGTTGCGAGAAACCGAGGAAGGGAGAATCCTGTTGTAAGCTCTTTTGAGCCCCCATCAGAGTGAACAACAAGATATAACATGAATATGCAAATACAAACATGTTTTTTGTAACAACAAAATGGATCTACCAAAAGCAAGGCAAATATTTCACTCTTCCTGGGAAAAAAACCCTCCAAATTTATGTGAGCAATTGGTGCACATGCGAACATCTGAATTGTTTTGATGTATCCAGAGCCATAGCGAGGGGGAACTGTACCCGGGACACGTGTGTGCCCTGAGCCCCTGCCACGCTCCCGCCTGCCCCAGAACGCCCTGCACCAGCGCACACCCAGTGCAAGATCCCGCCCCCACCCCCATCCCCTGGGTGCTACGCCACTGGATGTATCTGACCAATCTCTGCCCAGTTCAGCATCCTGTTTTCAACAGTGGCCAACAGCAAGACATTTCTGGGAAGCTGCCAATCAGGAAAACCCCTCTTTATTCAAAGGTAAGGACTCTCTGCACATAGAGGTTCCATTGTAGTTGTCCTGGTTCATCATTCTTCCATGAATTTGCCTAATCCTTCTTAAAAACCCATCTGCCACTAAACAAGTTTAATCAGAGGGTATATAAGGACATATATTTGAAGACACTAGACACCAAATTCTATGGGGCAGAGCTGAGTTCTGGGGTTGATTCAGAAGGAGAGTCAATTGGCTTGGCTGGATACATGGCTATTTTTCATTCTGATAAAATAGGGTATGAGATTGAGTGTTTATACCCTCTGGACATTGTTGGCTCTACTTCGCAGAAAGAACAAAAGAGCCTTTCTTGTCTATCATAGACCATAACAGGTCTACTCATTTTGGATTAGTTCCTGTAATCCAAGAGTCGGGGAGCTGTTTTATCCCCTCTGCATTTTCCCGTTTAAAACCAATATGAAGTTTTTATTTCGCTATCAAATCCAAATAGTGGTTTTGTACAAGAACTTTTGTATCTTGCAAACAAAACAAGAAAGGATCAAAGAGCATTTTCTCCTTTTCTTTTATTTCTTTCCAACTACCAATGAATCTTGTAGTGGGAGTCTGGATGAGTATTCATGAAGTTCAAGAGAAGCCAGAGAGCCAAAGGTAACGTCCCCTGGGTCCAAACAGCCTTTGCGTACTTGTTTTGATGGTTCTTAAGTGCAAAGGGAACATATTCTCTTGTCTTTTGTAAGATAATCACTAATTTTTAAAAATGGGAATTGATGGTTTTTGATGACTGGTGAGTGCTACCTATTAAGTGTTTTCTTGTTCAGGTGGGATGAGGATAAAAGTTTTGCAGTTCAAATTTAGCCTGTCAAACAGATTGAAGTCCAGACTGATTCACATGTTACAAAAGTCAATTCTGGTAGTCAACAAAAACACCCTTAATTCTCACGTATATGGTGATCCAGTTAACTTTGATGCCATTGGGATTTTATGCATGCAGCACTTACCTCGTGGCTGTATGGTTCACAGTGGGTTTTTCTTGTGGTTTTTTGTTTGAACCAGATTCTCCTGCTATGAAGTGTCCACAGCTGATCCGATCCGTTATTTGGCCTGCCCTTCACTGCCTTGTTGTGACTGATTGGGAGGAACTGTCGTTGTGTGGGCAGGGAAAGCCGAGAGGAGTGAGGAAACCCAAAGAAAGCGAAGCACATGTTGACTCCATGTGGAAACCACAGGGACATTCTGACCTGTGAGCGTGGTGAATTCTGAAGTGGAGGAAATATGTGCGCAACAGAGAATCGAACCAGAAGGGAATGTACTCTGAACACGCAAGGGACTGAGCCACTGAGTGATGAGCTGCATGGGTGACTGGCCCATTCGCAGTAGCAAAACCACAGGTAGAGGTTTTATGCTCACCTGACATAACTTTATTCGGTGGAATCAGTTCACGTGTCCAGGTGGCTAGTACGGTTATTTAAATGCAGAGACTCCAGTGAGGTATGTGCACGTGTGAACCAATCCTTTGTTTTCTGCTTACTTTGCAAACTGTGTATGACTTTGCTGTATTCTTTGAATTCCATTTCAAATTCTATACAGCAGTTCTCTACTATACGCAGCAGTGGCGTAGGAGGTTAAGAGCTCGTGTATCTAATCTGGAGGAACCGGGTTTGATTCCCAGCTCTGCCGCCTGAGCTGTGGAGACTTATCTGGGGAATTCAGATTAGCCTGTACACTCCCACACATGCCAGCTGGGTGACCTTGGGCTAGTCACAGCTTCTCGGAGCTCTCTCAGCCCCACCTACCTCACAGGGTGTTTGTTGTGAGGGGGAAAGGGCAAGGAGATTGTCAGCCCCTTTGAGTCTCCTGCAGGAGAGAAAGGAGGGATATAAATCCAAACTCTTCTTCCTCTTCTTCTCTTCTTGTCTGCCCTGGGGCTTGGGACCCTGTCCTTGCCTTCCTCTGGGCATAGAGCAAGGGTCACTGAGGGAGTGGGGAGGGTGAGGTGGTTGTTAATTTCCTGTGTTGTGTGGGGGGTTGGACTAGATGGCCCTTGAGATCTTCCGCTCTGTTTCTATGTTTACTCTGCATCTGATTCCTTTCAAGCCTTCATCCTGCCAAGACGTTCCTCACCTGTAAACTTTGTTCACTTCCCAATTGTTGTGACACTCAGGAACTCCAAGTGACAGGTAATTGGGTCACCTCTTAGTGCAGGGGTCAAGTGGACTGCAGCTCTGGCTGTTGTGAGTTTTCTGAGCTGTGTGGCCATGGTCTGGCAGTTCCAGCTCCTAATGTTTCACCCACATCTAGGGCTGGCATATTCAGGGAACATGTCATGGTAAGATGTGTTTCTCTCCCTGGCAGTGCAGAGTGGAGTGCAGTTCCTTCATGTTCCAGGTACCCAATTTTGTTCATTTCACTGCTAAATCACAAGACTTCATTCATCCCCCAGAGTCTGAAAAGTTTGAATCCTAGGCATTTTTCCCTATTTAATTCAGCTTTCTTTAGGACCTTGTAGAAATCTGAGGGGTGGTATTTGATCCCCTGCAGAGCGTGAATAGACTGGGAAGCTGAGCTCTGCATAACTGCATTAATGTAAGAAACAGTGGGGGTGGGGGGTGGGGGGGAAGAACTGGGTAAAAGGAGAAGGAGAGAGAGAGACGGAAGACAGGTTTTGGATTCCTGTGGGGATCTCAGCATGCTGTTCCGATGAACCTTCCTCATGCACAACCGAGGGGGTAAGGGAAAAGAAATCAGAAGCCACAAAGCACTTCGAACAAGAAGACTTTTGAGGAATCCAGCCTTTGGCTACAATGCTGCAAGAGCCGTTGTAATGAATCACACCATGTTCAAGATTCTTCTTTCAAGATCAACAGTAGCATCTTCCCTTTGGGATGCAAAACCACTGGAAAAAAGTTAAGATTTAAGGGCAGCTGTCGTGGGGGAAAGGCGTTTGGTGCAGCCAACTCCAGGTGCCCCCCCCCCTCTTCTTTTCCTTGCCCTTTATCATGGGAGGAAATGCGATCCGCTGGAAGTGAGTTTTACGGTCACCAGATTGGTTCCTCTCTGGAGTTTGTGTCCTCTTAAGACTTTTCTTTTCTCCCTGAAAATGTGAAGAACCGTGATCTGCAAAGTGAATCTTTTTTTTTTTGTGCATGCGCCCGGCTCAAGTTCACATTTTCGAAAGGATGAGACCTTCTGCTGCTTTTTCCGAAACCTTCTAAAGGTAGGCAGGGTGTCCGTGTTTGCCTGAGTTGGCTCCATTCCGAGATGCCTTCATCAGAGTCTGTGAAGAAATGAAAGCATAGCCGAAGTAAGCAGTGTGTATGTGCAAAGGTTTAAATCGGAGAGATTCTTTAGGGGAGACGAAAAGTGCGGGCTGTGTGGGAGTGCCGGAGAGGGGTGTGCGGCATATTTAACAACCTCATTTGCATATTATTTTTAAAAAGTTTTTTAAAACGTTGGAAGGTGCAAGAGAAATTTGAACGATGAGATCCAGTGATGAGTCAGTGTGAACAGGAAGCCAGCACGGTTTGGAAAGGGTGCTTCTCTTTAAGGGCTGAACAGTGCTTCCAAAACCCTGTATTGATGGGGGAGCAGGGGAGAAGCATTGCTCAGGGGAAGAAAGCCAAACAGCCCAGGGGGGGCTTGCCCTTGCGTAAAGCACGGGGAAGACTCCATTCCCATCCTGGCCCCTGGTGCTGTGGGGTAACCACTCTGGAAAAAGCAGCCTTGAGACTGGGCCAAAAGAGAGGTCAGAAAGGCAGCAGGAGATGCGCTGGCAGACTGCAGCGAGAGAGAGCAGTGCAGATCTTGGGGACAGGCCAAGACAGTTGCGGTTTCTGGATGGAGAGGAGGTGGCTCCTCCAAAAAAGACACCCCTGTTGTGACTTCATGGCGGGGGGGGGGGGGGCAGTTTATACAATACAATACAACATTTATTTTCAGGGTCCCTCCAGTTCCTCTTCATGGTGGGGGGTGGGATACAGTTCTCTGTGGGGCAACAAGCAGAGGAATCTGGGGGAGCCATAATAGGAAGGCTGAATCCCTCCTCTGAGGTAACAACGGGGGGGGGGGATGACAGGAAACAAAGCGAGGAGGAGACACATGGACTATTGTGTGGGAAGGAAGTGGGCGAGACATGGGGGGTAGGGAGGGGGCGCTGCTTTTCTTCTTACTGTCTCGTGCCTGTTGGGGAGGGGGTCCTCCCCCTTCAGGCAGGGAAGGGGTCTTGTGGGGCGAGGGTCGTGCATAGGGCGCCTGGGGGAGGGGGCTGCCCTTTTGGCAGGGAGGGGCCCGTCGGCTCCGGGAAGGGAAGGAGGGAAGGTCCCATTTCCCGCCCAGACGTGGGGGGCGGCTGAGGGAAGCGGCTCAGACGGGAGGGGGGTCGCACTAGGGCGGAGCTGGTCGCCTTTCCCCGGAGAAGCCCTGCCCGGCCTCGGTGGGGTGGGAGTCCCGGGCTTCACAGGGAGGGACCCTCCAGCAAAGGCGGGACATATGTGTCGCCTCTAGGCACTTAAACACGCTTTCCTTTGTCGTGTCCAACTGTGCTGGGGGGTGGGGGGTGGGGTCCCACCTGGAGGTCCCCCCTCCTCCCGGTCCCATTTTATTGTTTTGAAATAATTTTATTAAAAATCCAAATTAATGACAACAGATGTGTACCCGGACATAAAACACGACAACTGCGCAAGATGCGCTGCTGGCTGACGACCCCCCACAAACCCACCCTTTGGGGTCACTGGACGTTCTTCCACCAGCAGCAGCTAAACATTTTAACCGTTTCCGCTTTTTGTATCCTTGCAAACCCGAATGTGCCTGCGTTGCGCACACTGAACGCAGGAACACGCTTTTGGGGTTTTGAAACCTTTTTTGGGGGATTTAAAATGAGAGCCCTCGCGGTGTGGTGGCTTGGGTCACATTTTAGGAAATCCAAAGTCCCATAGCATTTAAAGAATTATCCTTTATTTCAGTATAAGCTTGTGTGAGTCACTATTGATCCATTTCTCATTGCAACTCTAGGCAAGCTACAAAGAATATTGGGTTGAATGTATTGTCGAAGGCTTTCACTGCCGGAATCACTGGTGTTGTGGGGTTTGAAGCATGGTTGTTCTAGCAGCATTTTCCTGACAGCTTGGCCAGATCTCTGTGGCTGGCATCTTCAGATCCTCTAGATCCTCTGAAGATGCCAGCCACAGATGCAGGCGAAACGTCAGGACAGAACGCTGCTAGAACACGGCCATACAGCCCGGAAACCACACAGCACCCCAATATTGGGTTGGCTTGGGCCAGTCCCTGGGTCACGTCTAGGCTACCTAGCAGGGTTGCTGTGAAGATAAAATGGTCTGAGTTCGTCTGTGCTTTTTAAAAATATATACTTTTTTATTTTTCTTACATGAAAAAACACACATGCATAGACGACAACAACAAAAAGTAAAGCAACAAAATGTAATCAGTTTTAAACTTCTCTATTCTGACCTGCTATTCTGACCTCTTTGGAGGAAATGCAGGATGCCAATTAAAAATATGAACAGCTTTCTTCTATTTTCTGTCATGACAATATTTGCCCAAGTGTCTTGGAAGGCACAATTCCCTTGCAATACGCACCCTTCCGATAATCTGTAAAATCTGCACAAATCAAGGCACGCAACCAGATTTGCCAAATTCAGCAGTTTTTAGATTTCTTTGGTGTGTACCCCCAAAGTTTATACAGACACACACACACACATACCAATTTGGATTTCTTTGTAAAACCAAAATGGGGTATTCAAATAGCTTAAAAGAAAATAAATAAGAGTGGCTTGGGGGCGGACCCTGCAGAATTTTGCACATGGTGAAACTTTTCAGTTCGCATTTTGACCCAAACTGTATTTATTTGTCCCATCATGGTATGTGGAGGACTTTACTTCTGCAGTAAGCTGGAATAGAATAGAATAGAATAGAATAGAATAGAATCTTTATTGGCCAAGTGTGATTGGACACACAAGGAATTTGTCTCCGGTGCATATGCTCTCAGTGTACATAAAAGAAAAATACATTTGTCAAGAATCATAAGGTACAGCACTTAATGATTGTCATATAGATCTAGTAAGCAATCAGGAAACAATCAATAGTAATAAAAACATAAAATGTAAAATCATAAAATAAAATAAAATGTCAGTAATACTTGCACCGTGGAAATAAACAGTAGTGAATAGTAATACTTGCACCGTGGAAATAAACAGTACAGTAGTGAAAGCACAGAAATGAGACCTTATTTTGTCCCTTTTGCCATTCTCTGCTGGAACAGGGCAACCTGTGTACCTTCACCTGTCTGTTCAAAGGTCAGTGCAAAAGTATTCAGAATCCAGACTGCTTTCTCCAAGCCTTCACAAAAAAGAAGAAACATTGCAGGTAAGGAATTTAACATTTTTGAATGTGTTTATTGCGGTTCACATCTTTTTCCCCCGCAATTCCTGGTAGGCAGCGAAACAGGAAATTTATGAACCACCCCCCCCCCCCATCCCATGGGCTATCCATAAATTGCTCGTGGGCTGGGTTGATGAATGATGTAGTCTTTGCCAAGATTGTTCTCTCTCTGCTCAAGGAGAGCTTCACAAAGATGTGCGCTGTAAAAAACACACACACACACAAACGACACCCTGTTTTTTCTTTGCAGCAGAAGTCCTTAGGATAGGCAGGGGAGACAATTTTGGCAAGGGTCTCCTTTCACCACGGAACTGTCTCCCCAGAGACTTACTGCAAGAAATTCTATTGTGCTTGTCTTTTTTTCCATGTAGGAATTTTTTAATGCGCAGCGTTGAATATGTGCCTTCACGGCCCACGTCTTCTCACTACCCATAGCCTTTCCCCTCTTAGCCCTGGCCAAAGAATTCCAAACGTTTTGAAAACCTAGACCTTGGAAGCAAAAGGAATGTCTGCAAAATAAGGATATGCCTCATATTTGCATTTGAAAGTCACAGAACTTTGATTTGTTTGGTACAGAATACACATGAACCTTGGCTTTCATTGGAGCGATGTTGGATTAATGTCAGAATGGCTTTGCTTGTTTCAAATCGCAGGGTGCTTCTGTGAATAGTGATTGCTATTTGACAGCATGGGGTGGTTTATGATGAACAGTGAGATTGGAAGTAATTGCAGATGAAGCTAAAAAGATCAGAAGGGGAAGGGAAGTGTTTATAAAACACAACTAACTCATGGCTGATGAAATTAAACAGAGCATCTATAAGCAACATTGTGATTAAATGCTTTCACGTTGCAGTCTACTCATGACAACCCCATAAAGTTTGACTTCATGGGGCTTTCAAGGCAAGAGACAAACAGAGGCAGTTTGCCATTGCCTTGCCCTGCATAGCAGCCCTGTTTTTCCTTGGTGGACTCCCATCCAAGTATTGACCATGGCCAACCTTAGCTTCTAATCTCTGACAAGTTCTAGCTCGGGGTAGGGAACCTGCGGCTCGAGAGCCGCATGTGGCTCTTCTGCCCTTGCACTGCGGCTCCACAAGCTGAGCCGCCAGCCCCATCCTTGCCCACCCTACAGGCAGCAGGGCAGGTGCACCAACTGCCCACGGCCGGTTGGGCTGCGCCGCAGGCTTCCCCTCTCGCTCGCCCCGTTAGAGCGGGGCGGGCGCTTTCCCTGCGGCCGGCAAGGCTGAGCCGCCGGCTTCATCCTTGCCCACCCTGCAGGCAGCAGGGCGGGCACATCCATGCGCTTCTCAGAATGAGCGGAGTAAAAGATTTAAAAAACCCAATATATACAGTGTAATCTTTATTTTAAATGTCAAAAATTATTTGTGGCTCCAAGTGTTTTCTTTTCCCGTCGAAAACGGGTCCAAATGGCTCTTTGAGTGTTAAAGGTTCCCTACCCCTGTTCTAGCTGGTCTGGCCTACTTAGGTTGCTACCTGTAAAAATAGCCACTATTTATACATCACCTTAAACATCCTACTAAAAATATTGACAGTGTACAGTTACACATACTACATATAGTTTGAGAGGGTAGCTGTGCTGGTCTGCAGGAGAATGGCTAGGTTCTAGTCCAGTAGGACCTTAAAGGTCAACTAAATTTTCAGAGTATAAACTTTCAATAGTCAACGCTCCCTTTGTCGACATGTACTACAGGTGTCCAGGTAAATCCTTATTTTGTGTTTTCTTCTTTTTTCTTCTTTTCAACCTTTATTTGGAGATTAAGACAAAATCTAGGAAATCTTGTCAGTTGTGGGGAGAGGAAGGGAAGGCGATTTTAAGCCACTTTGAGACACCTTCAAGTAGGAAAAGTAGGCTATAAAAGCCAACTCTGCTTCTTGGAGCAGCAGTGGCATAGTAGTTAAAAGCAGGTGCACTCTAATCTGGAGAACCAGGTTTGATTTCCCGCTCTGCCACTTGAGCTGTGGAGGCTTATCTGGGGAACCTATGCACTCCAGCACACGCCAGCTGGGTGACCTTTGGCTAGTCACAGCTCTACGGAGCTCTCTCAGCCCCACTCACCTCACAGGGTGTTTGTTGGGAGGGGGAGGGAAAGGAGTTTGTAAGCCCCTGCAGGAGAGAAAAGGGGGGTATAAATCCAAACTCTTCTTCTCTTTTGTGACAAATTAGTTAGCTTAGTTGCAAAGATTCTGATAAGTGTAATACACTCAGGTATCTGGCTGTGCAATCCTAAACAGAGTTACACCCGGTGGTGGGATTCAAATAATTTAACAACTGGTTGTTTACAACCACCATTTTAACAACCGGATCTGCCGAAGTGGTGCGAACTTGCTGAATCCCACCACTGGTTATACTTCAATAGACTTAGGAGAGTATAATTGCGTAGGGTGGCACTATCAGTAAGTGAAAGATACCCCTGTGCTTTGATCCTCATACTTTCCCTTTTTTTCTTTTGCAGAGATCCACACGCCTGCGGCTTGTTTGCTCCAGAGAATGGCAGCTGACATGGTCTTCAGGCAGCGCGTGGCCGTGAGGTCTACGTCTGTTCCTAGTGTAGCTTAGAGGCTCTGGGTCCTGGCCTTATGGTGGAACCTGCAAGATGGGCAGCAGTAGTTCAGCACTGAAAATTTGCACTGATCACCAGGGAGGAATCAACTGGCTCAGCCTCAGTCCCGACGGGCAGTGGCTGCTGACTGGCAGTGAGGACGGCACCGCGCGACTCTGGAGCACTGCAGACAGCCAGTGCCGGGGTCATTTTCAAGGTATAGTAAACGTGCCCTTTGTTACGGGTCCTGGCTCTGGGATACTGTTTTAATGCATTTCCCCACTCCCCAGCTATGTGCTTCATGTCAGATTTACAGCAGTTTTGCAGTGCTATGAATTGCCCATTGTTATAAGGAGTGGTCAGTTGCTGCTTTTCATTTAAAGGACGCAGGAAGAGCTAGTCACCAGACACAAGTAGGACCAAGTTAAATTTTGTTGCTGCTTAGTCTTCCTTTAGATAGTCTAGATTAGGGAGTCTCCATCATGGTGCCCATGAATGCTGTAGTAGCCACCAACAACTTTCTTGGGGCACATCAAGTGTTCTTAGAAAATGGGCGGTGTCAGGAGGGGCAGTTACCCAGGAAGGCTTCTAAGTGGCCAATGGAAATTTGATTGGCTGTGCAGATTTTTAAAAATATTGCTTTGGCAGCAGCTGCCATCACAGCACAAGGATCTTCACTGTGTGACTGAGATTAGCTGTGGCAGCTGTTTTATGGCTCACTGTGCCTCTTGTGGCATCTGTGGCAGCCATTTTGTGACTGCACCCCCCAGCTGTGTCAGAAAAGGTACTTGCAGGTTGTTCATAAGTGAACAGTTCTTTGTTAAGCACAGAGATGTCTGAATTTATGCTCTTGTGTTCCCACAGAACAATAGATATAGCCTCTTCCAAGTTCTGGTCAGTTCAGATGATAATGATGTCTGTACATCTGTGGTAGCCTCATGCAGTCTGGCAGGCTGCTGTGTGGTTGCTTTCCCAGCTTTCTTAAGAGTGGAAACTTCTGCTGTGAAACTTTCTAACCTTCTAGAATCCCTGCAGGGTGCTCTTTCAGCATTGCGATTCTTTATAATGAACCCCCAAAAAACTTGGCTAAATAAAACCGAAGAAAAATGCCCTGCTTAAGGCAGTTTTCCAATAATAATTAACACTTCAACTTAAAACCAACTAATTAGAAAAGAAAACCTTTAAATACCACCCTGTCTGCCTGCCCTGTCTTCAGGCTTACAATCTAATCAAAGACAAGGCAGAGATATATTCGGGGCGAGAGATAAACGAGGTAACAAGAGAAGAAGATCGATTAAGGGGAAGAGCCAGAATGAAGAGATGTACTTTAAGGAAATACTTGAGTAAATGATTGAGGGAAGAGACTTGGATGTTGAGTAAAGTTGTATACCTATAGCAGGGCTCTGCAAGGCAACAGAGTGGGTAATCTTTTAACTAATTTTAATTGGCATTAACACCAATTGAGTAAAAGTTCCACACACAAGAAAATAAATGTAGACGTTTTGCAAACGTTTTGGGGGGATTTGTGAGGAAAGGGCTGCTGAATCTGACCATTGGTTCATCAGAGTCCATGTTGTCTGCTCAGGCAGGGTCTTGGGTAGGGGTTTTTCACGTCACCTACTGCCAGATCCTTTAACTGGAGATGCCGGTGGTTCAACCTTATGCATGCAGATAGTCTACTACTGAGCCCCCAGATTAATTGGATTCATCTTCAGCAAACTCAGTAAATCTAATTCTAAAAGTTAAAAACGCAGTGCCCGTGGGTGTTTCTAATGCATTTTAATGCAGCCATTCCACACGGTCTTGTGAACAATTCAGGAAGGCCCGTCTGCTTGCTTCACCACTGCCTAGCTGAAAACAACGGCGAGGACAGCCATGTGGTGCTTTTCCCAGCATGTGAAAGAAGAACCTGATACTCCTTTGTAGACTGGGAAGAGCAATGGCGCATCCCAGTTGCCCCCTCTGGATCTGAAAGGCTAGGAAGGCCAGCCAGAGTACTGTTGGTGCCGCTTGTTCTGGCCTGGGGAAAACATGCTACATTTTTTTGTCTCGCGGAGCTAGTGGGGGGCCTACTCATTTTGGAACGCTAGGAAACTCTCATCCACTAACTCTGTGGGAATGAGATGCTGCCATGTGGAGTATTGCTTCTTGCCTGCTTGTCTCTAGGGTAGGGCATGTAATAACTACAAGTTCTTCCAGATAAGCCTATGAGGAACTACAATTCCCACCAGTCCCTCCCAACATGAGCATTGGCTATACTGGCAAGGGCTGATGGGAATTGTAGTTCATGAACATCTGGAGGGCCGCGAGTTTGACAACCTGTGTTCTAGGGCATTGTGACTCACCCCAGGTGAGCAGCCAATTTGGATCTGTTTGTTCATTCCTTAGAACAAGACTCAGCATATTTTTTTTCCTGTGCTTTGCTGTACGGTTTTGCTTTTCACATACAATGTAATTGTTATTTTTGTCCTCCTGGAGTATTCTTGATATTTCAGTCAGTCAAGGAATCCATTTGGTTGAACAACATGAGTTTCTGCAGCTGAATAAACACCCCCCCTCCCCCCCCCCCGCAACTGGGCCCATGAAAACCACTTGAATGTTAGCTAGCAGATTGTTTTCCATCTTCAGAACAAGAGATACCACTTTAAGTACAATTCCCATAGATCAACCTCAAGGCGACTGAGGAATGTAGAGGCCTACATGGAAGGAAAACCTGTCAGACAAGAAAATTGTGGATTGGTGGTCTTAAATTATCAAAACAAGGAGCATTTTCTTTACTTGAGTCAGAAAATGCTCAGATTACCAAGTTGTAAATTGTTAGATGTCTCGTGCATTGAGACTACTTACTTACACGCATAGAGAGTAAGAAATTCAATGTTAAACTAACCTAGAAGAAGAAGAGTTTGGATTTATACCCCCCCTTTCTCTCCTGTAAGGAGACTCAAAGGGGCTTACAATCTCCTTTCTCTTCCTCCCCACCCCACCCCACCCCACCCCACAACAAACACCCTGTGAGGTGGATGGGACTGAAAGAGCACCGAAGAACTGTGACTAGCTCAAGGTCACCCAGCTGGCATGTGTTGGAGTGCATAGGCTAATCTGGTTCCCCAGATAAGCCTCTACAGCTGAAGTGGCAGAGCGAGGAATCAAACCTGGTTCTCCAGATTAGCGTGCACCTGCTCTTAACCACTATGCCACTCCTGCTTCACACCTAGACCTCAATCCCTGTCAGCATCTAGTTGGGAGCAGGTCCTACTGAGCATAACAGGACAGTGGAAGCATGCCTAGGATTCACTGACCTGCGTGATAGTTTTGGAGTGCAGGATTGTGGTAGGTTTATAGGAGGAGAAATGTGCAGGTGGCAGCAGAGGTACTGATGAATGTTTAATATCTGTCTCAGTGTGTTTAATATCTGTCTCAAGGAGACGAATTAGGACATTTCTATTTCACACACTTAAACCTGGCTTCATAGCTGTTTTGCCCT
This sequence comes from Sphaerodactylus townsendi, assembly GCF_021028975.2. Classification (NCBI taxonomy): domain Eukaryota; kingdom Metazoa; phylum Chordata; class Lepidosauria; order Squamata; family Sphaerodactylidae; genus Sphaerodactylus; species Sphaerodactylus townsendi. The sequence goes on from NC_059435.1 coordinate 70,427,709, forward strand.
CACCCGGATAGCTTGATCCTGTCATATCTTGGAGCCTTAGCAGGGTTGGCCCTGATTGGTGCTTAGATAAGAGAACACCAAGGAATTCCAAGGTTGCTAAGTGGAGGCAGGCAATGGCAAATCACTGCTCATCGCTTGCTTTGAAAACCCTAGAGGGTCATCCTAACTTGACTGTGGTGTCTTCTACACAGGCAACACGAGCAGCTTGAATGAACCCAGGTTGCCTCTGTTGCCGTCTGCATGGTGGGTGCGGGGACCATCCAGGTTTGCTGTAATCCCAGCGTCAGGATGTGGCATGGTTCACACAGGAAACGCTGTGTTTCTGTGAACTGTGCATCCAAGAATCCCCCCCACCCAAGAATCTCGCCACCCAAGAATCCCCCCACACAGTTACTGGCATAAAGTGGTGACCCCCTAGAGAATCCACCATAATGGTGGACAGGAAGGGTGGAAATAGAACAGGTAGTTTGCACAGGCAATCAGGAAGCCTCTGAAACCCAGGTTAAAGGGGAAAACTTGCTAATTTAGCAACTTTCATTTAACCCAGGTTCAGCCAAATATAACAGGCTAGAAGTGTTGGGGGGGGGGGGCGAGTTCTGCATGAAATTCTCCCCCACAACGCTTTTTTCATACCCCTGAACCCATAATATTTGGCCTGTGCAGAATCACCCTGTCTCTGGATGTCACTTTCCACCCCGGATAGTTTCCCCCACCCCTCTACCCTGGGAACTGCAGTTCTGTGAAGAGGATGATCCGCTCTTTCCTGAACTTCAATGGAATCCACTGAGGGAAAATATGTCATCCAATAGCATATAAAACTGGTCTAACTTTATAGTGCAGGTATGCCTGAAGAGTCAGTAGTCATCTGGATTATAACTAAAGAGGCCCAGCCGCATTAAGAACATAAGAACAAGCCAGCTGGATCAGACCAGAGTCCATCTAGTCCAGCACTCTGCTACTCACAGTGGCCCACCAGGTGCCTTGGGGAGCTCACAGGCAGGAGGTGAAAGCAATGGCTTTCTGCGGCTGTTGGTCCCGATCACCTGGTCTGCTAAGGCATTTGCAATCTGAGATCAAGGAGGATCAAGATTGGGAGCCAGAGATCGACTTCTCCTCCATCAATCTGTCCAAGCCCCTTTTAAAGCTATCCAGGTGAGTGGCCATCACCACCTCCTGTGGCAGCATATTCCAAACACCAATCACACGTTGCGTGAAGAAGTGTTTCCTTTTATTAGTCCTAATTCCTCCCCCCGGCATTTTCAATGGATGCCCCCTGGTTCTATTTATGCACTTTTCAAAAAGTTCCCCTCTGTTTTCCTTTGTTTGTGCATCCTTCACAGGGCACGAGAGCTACATCACTTTTTGCCACCTGGAGAATGAGGCTGCCTTCACATGTAGCGCCGATCACACCATTCGAAAGTGGGACGTAATGACTGGCCAGTGCCTGGCAGTTTACCGCGGGCACACGTCCATTGTGAACAGGTAGGGACAAACAAACAAACAAAGAACCTTTAATGGCATTACAACATTATATACATAGATCCACTTAACCCAATAGAGGGAAGCTAAAATAAATGGACAGGTAGAGAAGGCTGATGTTCAGGATTAGGTAGGGACAAACAAACAAACAAAGAACCTTTAATGGCATTACAACATTATATACATAGATCCACTTAACCCAATAGAGGGAAGCTAAAATAAATGGACAGGTAGAGAAGGCTGATGTTCAGGATTAGGTAGGGACAATGAAGTGTCTTCCAGATTTCTCTCCCTTCCTTGTCCAATTATAACCCGACTTCACTTGAATTCTCACTCCCATCTCTTTTCAAACTAATAATTCCCCCTGTGCTTTCTCTGGGCACAAACTGTCAGGGTAAATCTTTTCTGCCTGGGCGTGTGTAATTCGTTATCCTAGCAATGCAGACATCACTGTATTCTAGGGATGGGAGAATGGCACAAAAGCTCACATCAAGAACGAATCAAACCAAATCTGCTGCCGGGAATGAAGTTCCAGAGGAAGAGAAAAAACAAACAAGCAAAAAACCCAAACATCTAAACTGGTAACAGATGCACCTGATAAAGAGATTACAAAGGATCATGTTAAGAGTGAAAGGACACAGCAGGGATTTTTTGAAAGGTTTGGAGTTCTGCCTTACTGTTGATTACTCCCAGAAAAGCTTCAAGCTAGGGGCTCTGATACTAAACATTTTTACATAAGGAATAAGTGATCCTTTTGGGGAGTCTGGGGCCAAAATACATTAAAAATACAGTAACAATGACCTTGGAAAGATGCAAGAAATTATTCGCCCCAGGCTGACAATTTTGTAAACGTATCGTTGAGCTGCTATTACAACTTCATTGAGAGCCGGTCATCTCCAACTCTGAATATGAAGTGAGATGAATTTTAACACTTCCCCCATTACTTACTGTGTTGCACAGAAGTTGCACAGCTTTAAGAGAGCTTTCCTTGACACTTCGCTAAGTGTTACAGATGTGTGCCTTCCCCCCATGGTTTTGTAGTGTTAGTTATTTATTTGAGCATTTATAACCTGCTCAAGGCGGTTTAAACCCGCAGCTCGAGGCGGTTTAAAGTCCCAGGTAAAACATTTACAATTTAAAACAAAACTCCAGATCCAGAGGTGGGATCCAGCAGGTTCTCACAGATTCCCGAGAGTAGGTTACTAATTATTTGTGTGTGCCGAGAGGGGGTTACTAATAGGTGATTTTGCCATGTGATTTTTGCCTTAGTTACGCCCCTCTTCTCAGCAGTAGCGCACAGAACTTGAAGCAGTCTAGCAGGAGGTGCACCGGCATGCGTGGCAGCCTGCGCCTGCGTGCATTCGTTTCCCGCCCAAGGACCGGCGCAACGGCTGCATCCTTGCCACAGCCCTGCCCAGGAATGCCCCGCCCCCGGAATGCCCAGCCATGCCCACGTTGTGCCCCGCCCAGCCCCAATGGCGCTACGCCACAGTTTGAATCCCACCACCATGGGAACCTGTTGCTAAAATTTTTGGATCCCACCACTGTCCAGATCCCTTATTAGTGGTTGCTGGGTTGAAATGGTAGAGGGGTGAATGATGTTGTAAGTTGCTTTGAGTCCCCATTGTGGGGAAGGGGAGTATAAATATCTAAACACAGTAAATATAGCTGCCTCAGGGGGGGTTGAATGTGGAGCTGACTTGCGTGCAGGCTTTGTGCTGTGAAACTTCCAGGATCCAGCTGGTTGGTTTGGAGGCCTGATTCTTGCTTGGGGTTTGAATGGCCCTGAGTGCAGATCCTGAGTAGGCCAACATAAATGCTGCCCCTTTAGAGGGGTGTGCTGGCTCAGGGGTTGGGCTCCTGCTTCACAAATAGAAGATTATGTGTTAAATCTGTCTGTATCTAGTCGAAAGGTCTCTGACAGCAAATGCTGGGACAGCCAATCCCTGCCTTCCCAGGAGAGTTGCTCCTAGTCAGAGTAGACCATATTAAACTAGGCTGATGTCTCCGAACATTTTGAGCTTTCAGGCACTTTTGGAATTTTGAGAGACTATGATGAATGCATCCCCGAATGGCTGCTGCAGAAGGCAGAGCCAAGTACAATACATTCCTTGCTTTGCAGAAGAATCTCCGGAGGGGATTAAAAAGAAATGAAGGAAATCTCAAGGGGAGAGGAGGGAAAAAGAAAAGGGGGAAATAAAGAGAAGGGAAGCCAGAAGGGGAAATGGAGCCATGCGCTGACTAAGGGAAGCTCCGGAGTTTACCAGTCCTCCTCTTGTAGTAGCTACATGTGCTATTGCAGTAGAAAGTCTGTTCATTTGGGTGACAGAGCTAATGACAAGCAGTTCTTTCAGGAGCCTTGCCTTTTTCTGCAAAAGGCCATGGGAGATATTGGTAGGCACCGTGGTGCTCATGGGCATCAGGTTGAGGAACCCTGGCCTAGATGGGCCTGATACGGTATTAGGGATCTTCATGCATTCAAATCAGCAACTCTTGTTGGGGATGCTCACTGAGTGTCTTCTAACTTCCAATAGTTTACTAAGAATGAGAAGGACCTCTGACCCCCAACTTGCTTCTTCTCTTCAACAGGATCCTCGTTGCCAAGGACTATCTCTTCAGTGGCTCTTATGACAGGACAGCACGGTGCTGGAGCATGGACAAAGAGAAGCCAATCCAGGAGTTCCGGGGTCACCGGAACTGTGTCTTGACCTTGGCCCTCTACTCCTCCAGGGACCTTCTGGGGGATTCCGAAGGGGAAGAGTCGGAGGAAGAGAAACTAAGCAAAGGCTTCTTGGTGACGGGAAGCACAGACTGTACTGTCAAAGTCTGGTGGGTGTCCAGCGGGCGTTGCCACCAGACTCTGCTGGGACACACTGGGGCCATCTTATGTCTTATACTTGACCCTCCGAACAGGGAACTCTTTTCGGGTAGCACTGATTACACCATTCGAACGTGGAACATTGTCACCGGTGAGCAGCTGAGAGTATTCAAAGAGCATCAAGGAGCCATCATCTGCCTGGAGGTAAGAGAGAGAAAGAGACCGTTTATTCCAAGGGAGAAGGTCCTAACAAGGCATTTGGTGGGATGAGGTAAAATAAATGAGGCCCACATGAAGCCGTGATGGACTGGTTGGGGAGCTGTGGCTCTATTGTGGAGCATCTGCTTTGTATCAAGGCCCCAGGTTCAGTTCCTGGCAGCTCCAGTTAAAAGGACTGGGCAGGAGTGGATGTGAAAGACCTCTGCCTGAGACACTGGAGAGCCACTGCCAGTCTTGAGTACACAATACTGACCTTGATAGACCAATGGTCCAATTGAGTTCAATACAGGCATTTCTGTGGATGGTCTGGATGGGAAAACCACTGTCAGCAAAATTCTATGCAGTGACTCCAATTGAAGCCTCTTGTAGCCAGCGGGCATAGAGTGGAGTCAGTGGGCGTAGACTCCATAGGATTGCACCGTAGTTTATTTCCCTTGTTGAGAGATGCTGGGTTGGATCGTGCCTGCTTTTCCCTGATGGAAATAGATACTCTCCCCCCATGCCCTACTTAGAATAGGTCAGGGGCCCTCAATGTGGTCCCCATGGCACCTGCCAACGCTTTTCCTGACACCCGCAAATGTTTTTAGAAAGTTAATACAGCCAAGAGGGGTTTATGGAGCAGCAGTGGCGTAGGAGGTTAAGAGCTCGTGTATCTAATCTGGAGGAACCGGGTTTGATTCCCAACTCTGCTGGCTGAGCTGTGGAGGCTTATCTGGGGAATTCAGATTAGCCTGTACACTCCCACACACGCCAGCTGGGTGACCTTGGGCTAGTCACAGCTTCTCGGAGCTCTCTCAGCCCCACCTACCTCACAGGGTGTTTGTTGTGAGGGGGGAAGGGCAAGGAGATTGTAAGCCCCTTTGAGTCTCCTGTAGGAGAGAAAGGGGGGATATAAATCCAAACTCTTCTTCTTCTTTTTCTTCTTCTTCTTTATGCCCAGCAAGGCTGTTGATTAGCCACTGAAGATTTGATTGGCCGTACAGATTTAAAATAAATAAATAATTTTTACTTATTTCTCAGCCCCACCTTCCTCAGAAAGTGTCTGTTGCAGGAGAGGAAGGGAAGGAGGTTGTAAGCCGCTTTGAGACTCCTTACTGCCAAGAAGAGCAGGTCATAAATCCAAACTCTTCTTCTTCTTAGGTCAGCGGAAAATTGGTAGCTTCCAACCCGGTAGCTACCAGGTACAGTGTGTTTATACAAAGACCTTTAATTGGGAGAAAAGTTGTTATCAGGTTCAGAATGAGCAGCATTTGAAGCGGGACTGACTTTCGCTTCCTGAGGGCATTAAAATGCCTTAAGTCCAGTTCCAGTTTAATCGGATGCCTGAAGGAGTCAGACACGCTTTCCCCCTAATGGACATCCCTGTGGGCAAGAGCTGCAGAAATGCCATCGCTTAATGGGCTGCGGATGGGACAGAAAGCAGCGTTGCGATTGCATTATCTGTGGGCATAAATCTGTGTTGCTGGCAAGCTGTGACTAGCTGAGTTGCTGGCGGGCAGAACTGAGAACCGTTAAATGCATCAATGCCATTTTAATTTATTGTATTCTGCTGAGAAATGTTTTGCTGTCGTGTTAATTTTGGAAGGGGCGTGGGTTGGAAGGAAGGAGGTAGATGATTTGAGTCCAGTTTTTTTAATTAATGTAGATAAGAGTTTCGAAACGCAAAATCCAACTCTATGACCAGAATAATGCATAATGATTAGACGGGTTATTTCCAGAATGTGCATTCCCCATGCATTTATTCTGTGAATTAGAAAAAGACACAAATTCATTGGAACTGATAGAGATGCACAGAGAGAGGTTCCAGTTATTAATTCTGTTCATTAGCTGGGTCCCAATCAAAAGGGTTTCTGTTCTCATCATGGATCTCTCTCAGTGTTAGGGTATTAAGGAAGGTACAAATATATAATATATTTAATTCCTATTTGGAAAACATATCTAAAAAAAGGGCGCAGCAGTGATATCTAGGGTCAGTGTGAAATATCTGTTTTGTACAGTGGTCAAGTAAACAAGATGTGATTATTGCAAATTCAAAACTTCTTGCAATAGCCTTCCATGCCCACAACTTTTCAAGTCATCGTGGCAGGGGTTCAGAGTTTGCAAATCTAATCTGCTAAGGGTGCAACTTTACTCTGACCCCTTGTGTCAGGCGAAGGCTATTTGCACCGGAGGTAAGCAGGGGATCGCCAACTCTGGGTTGAAAAATTCCTGGAGAATTGGGCCGGGCCTGGAAATGGGGCATGAGTTCTTCTGTTAGTCAGAGCCTGGCTAAAGCCGAGCCTAAGTGACTGACCCGTATGAGAAGATTGGAACAATTCCAACCCAAAGAGCAGTCAAATAGTGTTCTGCTGTTGGAGCACATTCCCGTGCTCTGTGGGCAGAAGGGTCTGTTGAGCAGCTTTGTTCCCGGTTTCTTTACTGCTGGTACAGAGAAGCATAAGAACATAAGAACATAAGAACAAGCCAGCTGGATCAGACCAGAGTCCATCTAGTCCAGCTCTCTGCTACTCGCAGTGGCCCACCAGGTGCCTTTGGGAGCCTAATGCAGAGGTGAGTAAGGGTCTTCATGGGCTGTTGCTCCCGAAAGCACTTGACTGTAAAGGTACTTGCAATCTCAGATCAAAGAGGGATCAGACAGCCATAGATCGACTTCTCCCTCCATAAATCTGTCCAAGCTCCCTTTTAAAGCTATCCAGGTTAGTGGCCATCACCACCTCCTGTGGTGGCATATTCCAAAACACTAACCACACGCTATGAAGAAGTGTTTTATTAGTCCCAATTCTTCCCCCCCCAGTATTTCTAATGAATGCCCCTGGTTCTAGTATTGTGGAGAAAGAGAGAAAATTCTCTTGTCAACATTTTCTACCCCATGTATAATTTTTAGACTTCAATCATATCCCCCCCCTCAGCCACCCTCTCCAAACTAGCAGAGTCCCAAACGCCAGCCTCTCCCTCATAGGGAAGGTGCTCCAGTCCCTCAATCATCCTTGTTGCCCTTCTGCACTTTTTCTATCTCCTCAATATCCTTTTTGAGATGCGCTTAATCAGAACTGGACACAGTGTAATCTTAAGTGCAGTCGCATCCACTGCTGTTTTATATAAGAGTACGACAATCTTGCATTTTTATTATCAATTCCTTTCTAATGATCCTCCTGTGCATAGAGTTTGCCTTTTGCTAGCTGCTATACTGAGTTGACATTCTCATGGAACTACTAACTAAGACGCCTAAATCCCTTCTGGTTCAGACTGATAGCACTGACCCTGTAGCGCATGAAGTTTGATTTTTTGGCTCCTAATGCGGGTATCACTCTTTACATTTTGCTACATTGAACTGTATTTCCATACTTGAGCCCACTCACCCACTTATCAAGGTCCATGAAATTAACCTTTTGTGGTTCCTAACCACCCTACATAATTTGGTATCATCTGCAAACTTGGCCACCACGCTACCCACCAGAGAAAGGGATGCCTGCATATATGCAGGGCATGCCGGTCAATAGTTCTGGGTTTCTTGGAACACTCCATTATTCCCCTGAAATTGGGCGGGGAGGGCCACTACACAGTGTTCAATGGTTTGCATGCAGCAAATCGCAGTTCAATCAACAACATGAAAATGATTTATTTATTTATTTATTTATTATTTATTATTTAGATTTTTATACCGCCCCATCCCCAAGGGGCTCGTGGCGGTGTACAACATAAAATCTCAGTACAGTTTTAAATATAATTGCTAAAACCTTTAAAAACAGCAATAAGAACAGTAAGAGGCGTCCCACAAAACCCCATATTTAAAAACCTCCCCAAGAGGGAGGAACGGCAAGTCCTAATAGATGAGAAAGGGCCCAAATTTAAAGAGCCAAAAGAGGGGGGGGGGGCACTCCTTCTAGCTATTGGTCCCTCCAAAGGCCCGGTCTCAAGGAACAACTCTTGAGTCTCACAGGCCCTGTGGAACCCTACCCAAGATCCCTGCAGGGGTCTGACAGCTGGAGTGTTCCACCAGGCTAATGGGCCAGGAGCCGTGAAGGCCCTTGTCTCAAGGTGGGAGGCTGGGCATGATCACTTTATGTACTATCTCCTAGGAAAGCCCCTGTCTGGGCTTCAGTCACAGTAGAACGCATGGGGGCTTGATTAATAGCCTGATCTGGCATATAAAACACTGGCTTGAGAGAGTGAGTCTACAGCAGGGGTCTTCAAACTATGGCCCTCCAGATGTTCATGGACTGCAATTCCCATCAGCCCCTGCCAGCATGGCCAAATGGTAGGGCTCATGGGAATTGTAGTCTATGAACATCTGGAGGGCCATAGTTTGAAGACCCCTGGTCTACAGGCACGTGGATGAGATGGTGGAGAATGTGAACGAGGCCTGACTTCATGTTACCTTTGTGGTGTCCGAGACATTGAGAAACGGGTGAGCATTGCTCCTGGGGAAAGGCGATTTCTAATTAAAGCAGCCCTACCCATGCCAGACCAATCTCCTCCACCCCCAGCCTTGTGTAATCAGAAAAGAAGAGACCACCCAAATGCTTGCAGAGGAAGATAATTTCTCTAGACGAGTATCAGGTGTCCTGCACCAGGCCAAGGTTCCGGCCAGTCTTCTGGTTTGCAGATAAGCAGAGAGAATTGTTGTTACTTTCATCTATTCGTCAGTTTCGTACCCTGCCTTTCGGCGCAACACTCTGAGGGTGGGGAGTGATAATTAAAACTAACAAAATGCTACACAAGAATAACAGAATCAGAGATGAGGAACCTTGTACTGCTGCCAATGGAATCATGTAAAACCGAGATACATTAAGAACAAAAAGTCTGTGTGGAAAAATAAGCCTAGAAATGCCAACATCTCAAATCTGGAAAACTTCAGGAGCCAACAAATTCCACAGTCTGGGGGCTGCTACAGAAAAAACAACAACCCTTCTCTACAGTAGCTAGGCAATAGCATGACCAGAAGAGTCTTAGTATTTGATTTTAAAGTTCATAGCGGTAGAGGTGCTTCATTGAGTATCCTGGGTCCAGGTTGTAAAACTACCCCGTATCTTGAGGTTAACCTGAAGGGAACCAATGAAGCTAATACCAAATGTGGTATTATACACTCCCTCAGCTAGCACCAGAAGTCTGCTTTCTGGGGAGACTGAAGTGCTGCAAACTGGATTAGTCGATGCTTCCAAATTGCCTCCAAGGAAAGTCCCCTATAAAACAAGTTACAGCAGTCTAGCCAGAAGGCTACCTCAGCATACCCTTCAGTGACTAACCCTCTCTTCCAAGAAGTGGTATAGGAGTGTATGTCAGTGCTGGGCTCGTGTGTGATTTTTTGAAGCGAAGCAAGCCTTTATTGGCATAGACAACAGTACAACAATAATTTAAAAAAATGGATTAAAAAGCATATACAATACAGGTCGAAGGAAATTCACTACGCTTAGTAATTTTGGTGGATAAAGTCTCGCTTCAAATTAATACACAGAGAGAGGAATCAGGGTTGTCTAACAAGTAGTGTAATCTAATTAAATCGGGGAGATGGGGTAAATGTAAAGGAGTAAGATTCACATACTTGGATCTGATTTCCTTGAATCTGAGACAGTGTAGTAATTGGTGGGCCAGAGATTCAACTCGAGCCATCAAGCATGGCAATAATCTTTTGGCCTTTTCTTGTTTATTAAATCTGCCATGTAACAAGGCAGAAGGTATAACATTAAACCCATGGCGAGCGTTAAGTGGCTCTCCTTTGAACAGGCTTTTATTAAGCAATGAAGGTAAGCTAAGTGGCCCACAAATGGGGAGAGAAAAATACAGGGGGGGCACGCTTCATTTTCTGCGGTGATTAGGGTAGAGAACTCTCTATCCAATAGTTGGACCTTTCAAATCGCTATAGGGCTCTGAATAGGACAAAGCGCAAAGTGCGAATCCAATTGACAGTCCAATAGAGGCCATTTTTTCTTCAATTATGGAAAACCAGGGGTTGGAATGGGTGTCAGAGAGCAGACGGTGGACCAGAGAATTACAGTCCGAGAGAAAATGAATTCGCAGCCAGAATCTAAAAGTCCTCAGCCAAGCGGCTGATTCCAAGGAGTTTTGACCTAACTCCGGACAAAGAGCTGCATAGGGCATGCAATTTGGGAGTCCAGTTATCTTGTGAAAAAATTTGGATTGAAGAGAATTCAAGGAGTAGTTAATAGCTTGAATCCAAATTGGGACTCCGTAAAGCAATCTTGAGGTGACTTTGGCATTGAAAAATTTGAGGGCAGGAGGGATAAGTGTGATTTTTGGGTTGCAGTCAGAGGAGAGTGGGGTTTGGGGAGTGGATGGACTTCGGTGGGTCACCTTTCAATTGGACTACTGCCATTCTCTTTACCTGGGGCTGCTCTTGAATACGGTCTGGAAGCTGGAGTTGGTGTAGCTACCCTGTTTCCCTGAATATAAGACGTCCCCTGAAAATAAGACGTAGTAGAGGTTTTGCTGAAGTGCGAAATATAAGGCATCCCCCGAAAGTAAGATGTAGCAAAGTTTTTGTTTGGAAGCATGCCCGTCGAACAGAACACCAGAGCATGCAGCTGTGGAGCGGAAAAATAAGACATCCCCTGAAAATAAGACATAGTGCATTTTTGGGAGCAAAAATTAATATAAGACACTGTCTTATTTTCAGGGAAACACGGTAGCGGCAGCTAGCCTGTTAGCCAGTGCATCTGGCTGGATGCAGATCACAATTAAGGAACGAAGCCCTGCTGACGTCTCAGGGGCATTCTGGAGGCGTGGCCAGGGGTGGTGCCAATATTAGTCAACTTATGCCCAGCCTTTGTCCGCCGGAATGCCGGTGCCAGGGGCTTGGATTTTTGGGTGGCAGAAGTCCATAGAGCCCTTTTGGGTGGCAGAAGTCCATAGAGCCCAATGGAGGGCTTTTTGGCAGCAGGAAAGCTTTTTTTTTTTTGCCCTCCCCTCCCGTGCCACCAAGAAGCCCTCTTGGGGGTTGCAGGGCACTGCCACAGCACTAATGCCTCCCGCTGCGGGGGTTCTGGATCGGGCTGCCCCGGCTCCTACGTGAGAACCATGAACACTCGCCACTGGAGGCAGGAGCCTGGTCGTCCTCTCTCCTTTCCGTGATCGGCTGTGCTTCCCTCTGCAGCCAGAGAGAACAAAGTCTTTTCCGAAGCCCGCCAGAAAACCCACAGTAACAAATCCATCGCCGCTTCTTCAAGCCGCAGACAGATTAAAGTTGGAAATTGTGTCTTCCCCGGTCATTCAAAGCAAAACAAAACAAAAACTAACTAGTGTTGGGACTTGTGTATGTTTGGAAAAGCTGTTGGAGGGAAACGGAGTCCCTCTTTCCCTTTCTGTCCCACTCTTCTTGCTGAAATCACGGAAAATTAATCTCCCCTTCTGTTGCTGTCTGCCTGACGGAAGAAATTAAAAGCATACTTTGCAGCCATTTGCCCCTTTTATTTTATCTCGACAGGAGGGAAGCACAGAGCTAGCCGAGGTTTCCTTGTCACGCCCCTGGATGTGAGCCCCTCGATATAGGATACCTTAAGCCTAAGGCTGCTGTTGTTTTTTCCATTCCATTAGCCAAATGAGCATTGTGGGAGGTTGCGTGAAACATTTCAAAAAGGAGAAAAAATAGTGGGGCTCTGGAGGGGATGGGGGAAGGCACAGCCAATTGATGGGTTGATGATTAAGAACGCTTTTAAAAAATTGTATGCACCAGAGAAGGTTTCACTGACTAACAATAAACAGGAGGAACTGGCAATTGCAAAACTTTGCTAACGGAATGTATAGCAGCTTGAGTTTGGTAACACAATGGATGCAGCTGAACCGAATGCCTCTGCTCAGGTCTGTTCCAGCCGGGATTGAATTGCGTTCTTCTATCCTGGTTTATGCAAAGTTGCCAACCGTCAGGTGGAGCCCGGACCGCTCATGAAATTACAACTGATCTCCAAGACAGACTGCAGAGATCCTGAATGAATCCTGCATTCACCTGTATGCCAAAAGGTGACCAGAGCAAAGGATACGTTATCTCCATCAGCTCCCAAAATTGCTTGTTTTGAGAGTACTTAAGAGTACTGAAAACGCTTCTCAGTAATGCACAGAACCTGTAAAACAAGGCACTGCTTGCCGGCATACAAAGCATACAAAGTTTTCACAGGTTGACACAATATTATTGATTATTTACATCATTTAGTCCACATTTTGTCTTCATGGAGCCCGAAGTAGGTGCATCATTCTCTTTTCCTCCATTTTATCCTCACAACAACCCTGTAAAGTAGGTTAGGCAAGAAGTGTGTGACTGGCCCAAAGTTACCCAGCAAGTTTCCATGGCAGAGTGGACATCTGAACCCAAGTATCCCAAATTCAAGTCCAGCACTCTATCAATTGCACTATGCCAGCTCCCATGAGACTGTAGTATCCACAGAGGCTGTGGATCTGTGATATACCCTGTTTCCCTGAATATAAGACCTCCCCGGAAAATAAGACGTAGTAGAGGTTTTGCTGAAGTGCGAAATATAAGGCATCCCCCAAAAGTAAGACGTAGCAAAGTTTTTGTTTGGAAGCATGCCTGACGAACAGAATACAGAAATATAAGACATCCCCTGAAAATAAGACATAGCACATCTTTGGGAGCAAAAATTAATATAAGACACTGTCTTATATTCGGGGAAACACGGTATAAGTACTTTGTTTTGCATGGTTTGCAATGCTGTTTAAATAAGGAATTCTTTTTGGCTTGACAGTTTCTCAGATAAAGCCTTAGGACTTGGGCTGTAGAGACCCTGGTTTGAATCCCACCACCTGCTGTGGAGATCACTGCGCGTGAACTTGAGCTATTGGCTGGCTGAAATGCAGAGCCTCGAACCAGGAAAGACCACCTTGTGCAGGATAAGAATAAAAGGTGGCACAGAAGATCGATCACTCAACAAATGCATCTGGAGGCTCAGTGGTGCAAAGGCACGTGGCTTCACTGGGCTTTTAAAAAAATATACTCCTGATTACTCCATGGGAAGAAACGTTTATCTATTCTTCCTTGACAGTTGAGACCATTTGAAGAACCAGCTGCGTGAGGACATAAGATCAAAAGGCTGCACTGTTGTTCTAAAGGCTGTGCCACTATCAAAGTTTTGAGGACTGAATGTATCTCCCCACCCCACCCCCCGCTTCCAAGTAGAAATTATAGAATACAAACCATAGAATCATAAAGTTAGAAGAGACCCCCAAGGGCCATCAGGTCCAACCCTCTGCCATGAAGGAAGACTCAATACACAATCCAGTCGGCACAGGTGACCAAAGAGGAGAGCAACTTCCAGTGATACCCCCTAACTAAGGTACTCTTTCTTCCCCTTTCCCTTGTAGCTTGTGAATCGACGCTTGTATTCAGGGAGTGCAGACAGGACAGTGAAATGCTGGCTGGCCGACACTGGGGAGCGAGTTCGAACGTTCAAAGCCCACAAACACAGCGTCAGCACTTTGAAGTATCATGCTGGGATATGTAAGTTCTAACAGACTCCCACTTCCCCTGCCAATATCCTTTCTCATCCTGCTCCATTTCTGCTACCCATTGATGAATTAACATAATAAGATGACTGTACCCTCGTTACACTAGTTTAGACATGGGAAGCATGTTTTTGCCCTAGATGGGGGGTAGCGATCAAGAGCACGCGATCCCAATATTACAGTGTTTCCATTGGCTACTAAACCACTGCCAAGCCCAGTTCAACTTGTTGGTTTGGGACCAAGCATAGTGTCAAACTCACGGCCCTCCAGATGTTATGGACTACGGTTCCCATCATCCCCTGCCAGCTTCATGCTGGCAGGGGATGATGGGAACTGTAGTCCATAACATCTGAAGGGCTGCGAGTTTGACACTTGTGAACCAAGGTATCTAAAAGGCCATCTTCTCCCATACTTTCCTGCCTGGGAATTAAGATAACAGGGAGAGGCTCTTCAATTAAAAAAAAAAAGCTTGTTTGATGAATATATGAGAAAGGCCCTTTTCAGTATCAGCCCCAGATGATGGAACAACCTGGGCTGCCACATGTTTGATCTTTTGGAGGCAGCTGAAGCCTGTTTTATTCAGGACTGGGTTTGGTTAAGTCTAGCAGTATTCCTGAGTGGTGATTTTAAATTTTGGGTTTTTTTAATGCTTTTAAAATGTATTTTATTCATACGTGTTTTAACTATGTTGGAGGTCATCTTAAATTAAGAAAGGTGGCTAATAAATCAAATGAACAAAGGGTCCAGGTTCTATCAAGTCTAGAATTAAAATGTTGCAGTTGTGCGCTTAGTTTTAGTTTGGGTCTTATGTGCAGAGTGCAAAGAGGAATGCGGTCTCAGAGTATGTCTGCTCTGGAACTCTACAGTTCCTCCCAGTGTTTGACTTGGTTTTATGAAAATGTGGCTGGGACTAAAAAGGCGAAGATGTAGAAATCTTAGAAGAGGATCCACAGCCGAGAAGGCCGAGCAGCTCTTGATGGGTGAGGAGGAAGCAGCAGTAGCCGCAATAATGTAGGAGGCGTTTGCAGTAGCCTCTGAATACTACCCCCCCCCCCAAAAAAAAACAACAACCCAGAGCCTTGTCCCTGGCCCCAACCCTTGCTTTTATCAACAATCTGGGCAAGAGCCCCCGTGATGCCAGATGTTGAAGCAAGCAGAGTTTGTTACCCAAAGTAGACTGTGGCCCTTTCCCCACTTACCTTAAGCCCCCGCTACTCTCCTCAAGTAGCACGAGGTCCCCCGGCACTCCCCGAATTCGCAGGGCGCATGGCATAACGCGAGCTGCCCTGATAAGCTGCTGCTATTGTGCTCCCCTCAGCATGCGGCATCCCCATGCCTCTAAAACGGCGCCTTCTGATGACTCCGCGCTATGTCAGGTGGTGTGGACGCTCGTATGCCGCCAAGATTAGAGATGTCACAAGGCTGAGAGTAGCATGCAGCAAAGGGCAGCAAAGGTAAGTGGGTAAATGCCCTGTCTCTACTTTTAGTTGGAGGAATTAGCTTCTGGACACAGAGCTTAGTGAGATGGGGCAACTCAAGATTTGTAATGTACTGTATATAGGGGTATACCTCCCAGGGGGACATATGGGGTCAAATGTCCCTGGGCTGCGACCATTTAGTCATGTGGGGGGTGGGTGGAAACCCCCCACCCACATCCCTCCTCCTCCCCCCGGGGCTATTCACTGACTTCAAGACCTGGTGCAAAAAAATGTTGTTTGGTCGTGGTGGGGGAGGGCGGACACCCATATGAGCCGGGGGGAGGCAGAAGGGTCAGATTTTGCACTAGGCTACATTTCCCCTCGATACGCCGCTGATTGTGTACTGGATTGTCCTGGTGGAATCTCTTTAGCAAAGAAGCAGTTGTCAAAAGGAAGAGTTTTATTAACAACATAACAAAAACCAAGCTATGAAAATATATACACAAGTGCTAACTAAAAGAGAAAGGGAAGAAGTTGGATAGAGTTTCAGATGTGGGTTATATTTATTGGTCCAGCAGAGGAGAGGTCCAACAATAGCAGCGGCCAAAAGGCAAAAGGAGCCCACCTGGATGTGGATCCAAGACACACACGCTATGAATAGCCCAGGACAAATATTTATAGTCAAAAATAGGTCCTGAGGCAGCATGAGGTAAGCTGGCAGGAAGGCCAGAGACTAAACATTGATTGCTTTTCCTGGGTTTGGACAAAAGATAGATGAGGCTTGTCAGGCTAGATGCAAGAGAATGCCGTGGTTATCCTCCTGAATACTGATTAAGGACCAGGATGGGTGACAATTAGAATAACTAATTGCTTATTTATTTATGTCTTGGACTTGTCCTTTCCCAGCCGGAGCCAGTCTCAGGGTGGCTCACCTACATAATAATAATAATGCAAGACAAATTCCATAACACACAGTAAGCAAATAAAAACAATAAAATTGCAATCTCCTGCTCTTCCCATTTCGAAAGATGGCGACAACAATTAATCACATCGATCCTGAATTAGCCTAAAATTTCTCTCCCACTCTGCATAAACAATAAAACAGATCAGGGGAAGAGAAAGAGGGGTAGATGGGTTGGCTGGGAGCACTGATTAAATACCTTAGGGGAGGGGTCTTCAAACTATGGCCCTCCAGATGTTCATAGACTACAATTCCCATGAGCCCCACTTGGCCATGCTGGCAGGGGTTGATGGGAATTTTAGTCCATGAACATCTGGAGGACCGTAGTTTGAAGACCCCTGCCTTAGGGTGAACAAATGGAGGTTTAGCTGGCCCCATTGTTTCAATCAGTTGACACCTTCAGCCATGGGGGAGTACAACTTCCAACCTCCTGCCTCCCCTTCTTTGATCCACAAGATGGAGACCTAAAGTCTCTGGGAAAACTCAATTTTTGTGCAGAGCAGTATCTTGTTCTCATGTCAATTCCTGTTCCCCATGCTAGTTATGGCACCTATAGTGGGCATGGGGTCTGGGAGCATACAGCTTGCTTTATATCCCTGTCCTGATGTAGCATCATAAGAACATAAGAACTAGCCTGCTGGATCAGACCAGAGCCCATCTAGTCCAGCACTCTGCTGCTCCCAGTGGCCCACCAGGTGCCTTTGGGAGCTCACATGCAGGATGTGAAAGCAATGGCCTTCTGCTGCTGCTGCTCCTGAGCACCTGGTCTGCTAAGGCATTTGCAATCTGAGATCAAGGAGCATCAAGATTGGTAGCCATAGATCGACTTCTCCTCCATAAATCTGTCCAAGCCCTTTTTAAAGCTATCCAGGTTAGTGGCCATCATCACCACCTCCTGTGGCAGCATATTCCAAACACCAATCACACGTTGTGTGAAGAAGTGTTTCCTTTTATTAGTCCTAATTCTTCCCCCCAGCATTTTCAATGAATGCCCCCTGGTTCTAGTATTGTGAGAAAGAGAGAAAAAATTTCTTATTGGTAGTGACAAAGTTCTGCAGATGTACTGATTCAGACCATCAGTCCCTCAAGGTCTGTACTGTCTACTCGGACTCTCTCCAGATCTTCAGATCTCAGGAAGAGGGCTTCCACATCACCTATTATTTGATCCTGTGGAAATGTTGGAGATTGAACCCACAGCCCCCAGGTAGATGTTCTACCACTGGGCCAAGATCCTTCCCCTATGCAGGTCTCCTCAAGCTGTGTGTATGTGGTCCTTAGGAGAAGCGTAACTGCTGGGGGTATTGTGGGGCTACCGATACAGAACTGGGGTAGGTCTTCTTTTCTTTCTAGCTCCATACACTCGACGTTGATTGAAGAGACAGCAGGCAATTGCTCATCCAGATAGTTGCTCTCTACACTTAAAAAAAAAAATAGCAGCAGCCAACCAAGACATTTGTGTTTAAGGAATAAATGTTTCCAGATGGCACAGACACAGCCCATCAGTTGGCAAACGTGGACTGCTTTTGGGCTCTCCTTAGCAGCTGGACATAAAAGCATAAAGCTTCCCTCAGGACTTAGTCATGACGGGCTGGATTCTGCCGCTTCGGTCAGCTATTGGCAGCGACTTCTTCTGACGCAAGAAGTATTGGAAAAAACTTCCTTGTGCTTGGAGAAAGGTCCCCCCAGTAGCTGAGCAGAGTGGCTAGATCCAATCGCATTCTTTTTTCATATTCTGAACTTGATACCCATTCCAGCTGCATTCAGGCTGATGCCCAAACTGCGCATCACCTGCATCTTGGCTGTGTGACAGTGTGCATTCTGCAGTTGTGTCATGGATTAGGTGCGCACTAACTGCAAAACAATGAACCTCCCAGCTGACATGATTTATACTTCAGTTTGGTACAGTTGTGCCTTTTGGTCCCCCAACCCTGGATGTATAAATGCTGAAAATGTCACAAAAATGTTTGGCTGGAGGCTGTTGCACCGAAGACTGAATTGAGGTCATAAGAACTAGCCTGCTGGATCAGACCAGAGTCCATCCAGTCCAGCACTCTCTACTTGCAGTGGCCCACCAGGTGCCTTTGGGAGCTCACGTGCAGAAGGTGAAAGCAATGGCCTTCTGCTGCTGCTGGTCCTGAGCACCTGATCTGCTAAGGCATTTGCAATCTGAGATCAAGGAGGATCAAGATTGGTAGCCATAGATCGACTTCTCCTCCATAAATCTGTCCCAGCCCTTTTTAAAGCTAAGGTCCTCTAGGACAGTGGTTCTGCACCTGTGGGTCGGGACCCCTTTGGAGGTCAAATGACCCTTTCACAGGGGTCGCCTAAGACTCTCTGCATCAGTGTTCTCCATCTGTAAAATGGACAAATGTTAGGGTTGGGGGTCACCACAACATGAGGAACTGTATTAAAGGGTCGCGGTATTAGGAAGGTTGAGAACCGCTGCTCTAGAACCTCTTTCTATGTTGCCATATGTAGAATGTATGATGTTGTCCACCTAGAAAGAAACAATAAAAAGAACTCTGAAGTTTCTGATTAAGCAAACAATAGGAGATCAGCTAGATTAGAGTCCAGGAGAGGTCAACAAGATTTCCAATATATGAGATTTCAAGAGTGAAATCTACTGCAATCCAGCATGGCTACCTTCTGAAACTATCAACAGGACTTTAAATCCACATGTCTTCTGTCTGATGGCCCTTCTTTCCCCCAAAAAACGGCTTTGATGAGATGATTCAAAGTGCCCCATTGCGTGGACTAATCAGCCGCCGCCCCTCCTCTCCTGAGCCCCTTCCCCCGTCATGAATACGTGTACACTGTTATTGCTATAAAATACATAAAAATAATAAAAGCACAACAGAGACTTTTAAAAACATTGCTTCAATATTAAAACCATCTTTGCCCAACGACAGTCCAAAATTTCTGCATGCTCTTGTACGGCTGTTTATAAATGGCCTTGGAGAGATTGCGAAGGGTGACTCAATTCCCACACCCAGACGAAAAATGGAAAAGAAATTAAGGGTTTATTGATACTGGTCCTGGGAATCGAACGCCAGCCATAAATCTGACATGCACTGGTCCCATTTGAAAACATGCACAAAGCTCTCCCCACTCTACAGAGCACGGCTTTTCAGCAGAGTTGAATGTTAAAGGCATCAGTTGTTTTTACTTTTTCAGATGAACATGGAGGGTTGGGGACAGCGCCGTGTAACTGAATACCTCTTCCAGGCCGCAGTGCTGGTGTGCATTGAATGGCGAAGAATTTCTAACCCATTCCATATGGAAATCCCCTTCATATAAGGCAGCTGGCTCTGTTATTCAAACAATTAAAGTTGTGGTTGGAAAAGGAAATAAATTGTCCTGCTTGCTAAATAGTGAATCATTGTTTGTTTTCAACATTCCTTGGTATATGCATGCTACATGCTCAACTGATAATGATATGGGGGGGACATCTATCCTTGGGGCCTTCCTTTTTGACCAGTGGTAATTAATGACATAAATTGTACTGATTTGTTTTGTTTTGCATTTGCATTTTTGGTCCGCATGCAGAGCCAAGGTAACGGGACTTGGATCGTGGGCTGAGCCATTCCCTACTTAGGTTTCTCATATGTGAGCTTCCTTGGGGAAGCGTTTCAGTCAGTCCCCTGACTTGCCTCACTGAATTGCTGAGGAGTTTTTAAAAGGATCAGATAGACTGGGTTAAATACAGAGATGCATTTCCTTCTACATGGCCAAGGCATCTTCTACTCAATGATTGTTTTATATCAAGCCTTAGAACATTACTTGAGAAAAGTAGATCTAAATCTCAATATGCCCCTCGGCTAGCATAACTTCTTGCTCAAACAGAAATTTAAGACCTGTTAATGGAGCCAGTCTGTACAGCAATTTCCAGACTCAGAGGAAGCCGTTATCCAAGTGTCTGCATAATTACCAGCTATTTTCCATCTGCGCAGGGTACTTTAAATCTAACCCTTTATAGTCCTTTAAATCTAACCCTCTATAACCCTTCATGGCCCGGGCTAGCCTCATCTCTTACGTCTCAGAAACAAAACAGGATTTGTCCTGGTTAGTACTTGGATGAGAGACCACCAAGAAAGTCTAGGGTTGCTACAGAGAGGCAGGCAATGGCACACTAGCTATGGTCATCTCTTGCCTTCAAAACCCTACAGGGCTGCCATGAGCCAGTTGTGATTTGACAGTACTTCCTACTCCCATTCTGAGGGAACAGCGTGTATTGCAGTTCCACACGGCTGAAAATACTCTGGAAAGGGTTGACCGGCCAAATGACAGAGCTCCAAACCCAGCCCACCCCATTTTGTACTTCTCTCTTTTATTCAGGGACAGCTAACCAGGGTCGTTTCCCCACTTACCTGCTGCTGCGCGCTACTCTCCCCCCAGCACTCCCCACTACAGCGGCAGCGACAACGCAGCCGCCCCGATGCTGCCGCTGTCGCGCCCCCTCAGCGCGTGTCATTCCTGGCGCTCCTCGAAACGGCGCCTTTTGATGACCCCGTGCTCTGCGTGGGGAAGCCCAGGATTGCACAAGAAATAACGCCCGCTGGGAGTAGCAACCTTTGGTCGAGGTAAGTTGGGAAACGACCCAGGTCAGGTCCCTGCCGCTCTTCTCATCAGTGCATCCCAAAAAGTTCCACCCAGAAATAGGCCCAGAATATACCGTTGTAAAAAGTCCTTTCTCCTTGGTTTCCATAACAGTGTTTACGGGGAGTGGAGACGCCTGCGCTCGAGCTTTTAATACAAAAACTGGGATCCTGCAAAGAGTGTTTCGGGGGCACAAGCTGGTTATCAACTCCATCCAGGTAAGCTGCTGGTTTTTGGAGCTGCAGAACCTGCGGACAGAGGTGGCATCCAGCAGGTTCTCACGGGTTCCCGAGAGTAGGTTATTAATTATTTGTGTGTGCCGAGAGGGGGTTACTAATTGGTGATTTTGCCACGTGATTTTTGCCTTAGTTACGCCCCTCCTCTCAGCAGTAGTGCGCAGAACTTGAAGCAGTCTAGCAGGAGGTGCACCGGCGTGCGTGGCAGCCTGCGCCTGCGTGCATTCGTTTCTCGCCCAAGGACCGGCACAGCGGCTGCGTCCTTGCCACAGCCCCGCCCAGGAATGCCATGCCCCCGGAATGCCCAGCCACACCCCCATCATGCCCCGCCCAGCCCCATTGGCGATACGCCACAGTTTGAATCCCACCACCATGGGAACCTGTTACAAACATTTTTGGATCCCACCACTGCCTGCGGATGTTGGGATTTGCCACAGCTGGAAACGTTTTGGGTGGCTGGTGAAAAGCCCTTTGGTGGCGTGTTCATGTGGGGAAGAATTAGTGGCATGAGGGGAAGATGAAAGAGACCCCCCCCCCCACCATTTCACTGGCATGGCCTTTCCATTGGTATGCATTGGGGTTTTGTCCCATATGGAAGCAGCAATGTTGCTGAGGCCATGCTGGCCCTTTTCATTCTGGGCCACTCTCTAGACCAGGCGTGTCCAACTCTGGCACCCCCAGGTGTTCATGGACTACGATTCCCATCATTCCCGCCAGCCTGGCCGATTGTTATTGGCCTCCCTCTCTCTGCCTTGTATTGTGGGAGAATAAAAGCCGCATTTCACGCTTGCAGCGTCTGCTGCCTTCAGCTCCCCACAAACACATTTTGCCCCCGACTACATTGAGGGTGTCTCAACAGCCTGTTGTGCCACCGTAGCAGAGAAATATGCCGGGGAGGAGAGTGAAGTCATTATTCCTGGGGTGCCCAGGCATTCCTAACGGTCCGGACTGAACAGCTGAAGGGGATCAAGCCTGCTTTTAATTGAGGGGGAAACACAGCAAGGAGCAAAGAAGGTGGCCCCAGGTGGAGTCACGACAACATCTCATTGTTGAAAAACAAAGATTTGTCCTCTTCTTTAGGCCTGCAGGGAGGAACCGTCCTCAGAGCCGGTTAGGAATTTTTCTTGTATCTTACTTAGAAGAAGAAGAAGAAGAGTTTGGATTTATATCCCCCCGTTCTCTCCTGCAGGAGACTCAAAGGGGCTTACAATCTCCTTGCCCTTCCCCCCTCACAACAAACACCCTGTGAGGTAGGTGGGGCTGAGAGAGCTCTGAGAAGCTGTGACTAGCCCAAGGTCACCCGGCTGGTGTGTGTGGGAGTGCACAGGCTAATCTGAATTCCCCAGATAAGCCTCCACAGCTCAGGCGGCAGAGCTGGGAATCAAACCCGGTTCCTCCAGATTAGATACATGAGCTCTTAACCTCCTACGCCACTTACAACTTTAGTTGGTACCAGGGCTAAGTCTGAGGCAAGCCTGAGTTCTGGAAGGTGGCAGGAGAGTCACGTCTGGGAATGCAGCGCCATAATGAAGGCGAGGGGGCTGCTGGGCTCTCTGCCCTGCCACCAACCCACACGCAATCTGGGATTATGTCATACAGGGAGAGGAGAGGAGAAAGCCTTTCCCACATCTGCATCTTGCCGCCCCGCTGCATGCTGATTGTGGTGGTGCCGTCCACTCCAGGCTTTGAGCCCAGCTTTGTTTGTTTCAGATTCACAATGAATTATTGTACACGGCTTCCCACGATGGCACGCTCAGGATCTGGGACATACGGCCGCTCTGCAAGCGTGGGAGGCGGCGCTGGAAGAAGGAGAGGTCCGTCCAGGGCAGGAGCTCCCAGAAGGGAAGTCTGTCTCGGCTTTTCAACAACAAAGTGGGCTGCATGGTGCACCAGCAAGATGGTGGGGAGCAGGAGGCCGTAGAGCTCATGTGACGGCAGCGGCAGGACCGTAACACTTCATATCAGTTGCAGCGCCCCCGCCCACGTGCAGCTCACCTGCCGGTTGCGGAGGTTCACCAGGGAGCTTGATAAACCTATTTTTTTTGCTGCTTGTGTAGAGCTGTGAAAAGGGGACTGTGAGTCACCTGGCAGGCACAATATGTGTGTTGCAATCCATTGTGCGTGTGTGTGTGTGTGTGTGTGAATCAGATATGTGGCACAATAAGTGTGTTGCATTCCATTGTGCGTGCATGTGTGAAGCAGATATGTGGCACAATAAGTGTGTTGCATTCCAGTGTGTGTGTGTGCGTGTGTGAAGCAGATATGTGGCACAATAAGAGTGTTGCATTCCATTGTGCGTACGTGTGTGAAGCAGATATGTGGCACAATAAGTGTGTTGCATTCCAGTGTGTGTGTGTGTGTGTGTGTGTGTGTGAATCAGATATGTGGCACAATAAGTGTGTTGCATTCCATTGTGTGTGTGTGTGTGTGTGAAGCAGATATGTGGCACAATAAGTGTGTTCCATTCCATTGTGCGTGCATGTGTGAAGCAGATATGTGGCACAATAAGTGTGTTGCATTCCATTGTGTGTGTGCGTGCGTGCGTGAAGCAGATATGTGGCACAATAAGTGTGTTGCATTCCATTGTGTGTGTGTGCACGTGTGTGAAGCAGATACCCTTGTCGGCCTGGCGCAGGACCAGTGGAGGCTGATGAAAAGGCACTGAGGAAAACAGAGATCCTCCCATAAGGGCTTTATTTCACTCTCCTGCCAAAGGCTTCTGAAGTCTCCTTAGGCCTCTGGAGGGGAGGGGTGTTTGGGCAGGCCAGCTCTCCTCCGCTGTATTTTCTTTACGGCAGACTCTTTAGAGAGGGCTCCTGACTCAGTGGAAGAACCTCTGCCTTGTGTGCAAGTGGTCCCAAGTTCAGTCCTTGGCATCTCCAGTTAAGAAGAACAAGGCAGGAGTTGGTGTGGAATACCTCAGCCTGAGACCCTGGAGAGCAGCTGCCAGTCCGAGTCGGCAGTGCTGATCCTGATGGGCCAAGGGTTTGATTCAGTATAAGGCAGCTTCTTGTCTGTCCCTGGGGGTCCCTGTGTGCCAACTGCCCCCGGAGGAGGGGTGTCCAACTCTGGCAGTTCAGATGTTCATGGTCTACAATTCCCATCAGCCCCAGCCACCATGGGTCTATACTATATCGAAAGCACTGCAGATGCACAGAAGGAAGCTGATACCCTCTAGGGCAGGGGTGTTCAATGCTGGTGCTTCAGATGTTAATGGACTACAATTCCCATCAGCCCCTGCTGGCATGGCCAATTGACCACTGGTATAGACAGTATCCGGGCAGTGAAACTGTGAGCTGGAATGAAAAATATTGGGGCGGATGAGATGCCGGAGTACGTTTGAGGCCAAAGGGAATTCCAGAGGCTTTTCAAGCTAGTGCAGGAAGGCTTCAGGGGAGATCTGCCAGCGCCAGTTTGGGATATAGTGGGAGATTTTCCTAACTAGCATCGGTCTTTCCCACATAATACTGTCCTCCCATGACTCCACCTGCTCTTCCAGAATATCTGAGGGGCAATCTAGCCTGAGCCTTATAAGGGCGGAATGAGAAGGTTTGGAGGAATTTGGGGCTGTGGGGCGCCGGGTGGGGGTGGAGGAGGTGAGAAATACTGTGGTTTGTCTCCATGGGGTTAGTGACACAGCATTTGGAACAGTGTTGCCTGCTGCGGGTTCCCTGGTCAGATCTCAAATTGTGCGAATGGGCGGAGACAAACGAACGTGTCTTGAGCAATTAGCCTAATGCAGATCGGTGCTTGCCCCTTGTTGGGGGGGGGGGGGCAGACATGCAAATTTCTAAATTGGGAACAGCCCCCTCTTTCCTGCCCCCAGCTTTGCAGCCTGCTGATCAACCGGTCTCTGTGACACTCGCAGAGGCGGCTTCTTCTCACATACAGCGATTCAAGCTTAAAACAGAACAAAACTGGTTTATCTGAAAGACCTGCTGAATAGACATTTAAGTGGGCAGGTGCACTGTGTGCTTGGCGCAACTGTGTTTTTCAAAGAAAGCCTGCTAGAAATATAGGAAGGAAAGAGCAAAAATCTGTGCTGGGGTTATGCCTGCATTCATCCACAGAAGGACCAAGCCACATTTAGGCCAGCAGTGGGCTTTAAGAAGGTATTTTTGGGATTGGAAGCAGAAAGGGGCTGCCTGGCTTTCTGGCTGGTGAGAGACAGATCTAGCTTGAGGCTTGCAAAGGTGTCTCTTTCTTGAAAGGCTGAACTTGAGCAGGGGCATGAACCGACCCACCGGCTGGTCCCTTCTCTCTCTCTCACTCCCCTTCATTTGTTTAGATAACCACTGAGCCATAAACATGGAACCTGTGTGGCAGACTTGGCTGTAGCAGTGTGCAACTGAATCAAATGCTTCAGTTGTGTGCCTGTGTGTGTGTGTGTGGTGACTTGTGTAACATTGTAATCATATTAGTGACCATGAGAGTTTGCAAAAGACGGTTGGGTAATAAAAATGGTTATGCAGAGAAGACGGTATTGTTTTGTCTGGATTGCCTGTTTGGATTGCCTTGAACCACAGTGGGTGGAGAAAGCCCCTCACTCTAGGATTGGCTTGAACCTCAGCAGGTGGAGAAAGCCCCTCAATCAAGACCAGCACTTTTGTGTAACAAAAGTCTAGTAGAGTTGGGGGTGCAGTTAGAATTTTAAATAAACTTTTAATGTTCTTTTCTTGAAACTACCCTCCAGGCCATGATGTGTTCTACCATGAGACTTCTTTGAGAAGGCAGAACAAAGGGCTAGGCTGGGCCCATAACCTGCCTTGTTGCTATTCTGTCAAAGCCCAGTCTCCAGGGGCTTGGGCCCTTCCACAGTCCCGGCTTAACAACTGGGAGGAGGCAGCTTTGCAAAAGGGTTGGGTTGGTTGATCATCTCTTGAAATCTGGAAGAGCCAGAAGATTCGATTGCCCAGCCAGCAGGAGAAAAATTTGCTTGGGCAAGATGGAGGATCCAATATGATCACTTCAACTTTGCTGTGCAAAGTTTGCCACCATCTGATCTGGGTACAGTTGGGGCCTGAAACATCTGATTGGCCTATCTGTTTCTCTTCCTTTCTCCAATCATCTTTCTTCTTCCAAAAACTGCTTTAGGACTTTAATAGGGCACAGCCTACCTGAGGTCACAGCCTCTTGGTAACCAACTCAGGGATCGGAGCACTTCAAAATAATTGGAAGCATTCCCTTCATTCCTATGCTACCTGTCGATAGATACATCTAAAGTGTAGGCCTACTACCTCTCTAGGGCAGGATGATAACACCACTTGCTAGTGAATGGGATGGGGTGGGGGTCACTTCCTTGTTAACCTCAAAGGAACCAGCTTCAGTGCTGGGGGGGGGGGGTCAGGCATTTGGCCAAATCTTCTGCCTGTTTGTTTGCGGCAGCTGAATGCATCCTTTATTGGCTTTTTTGTTTCTCAACAGGTTACAACATTCTCGTGCTTCTGCCCGTGCTTTTCTGCTGGGCAAATTGCAGATCCTTGCACTATTCTTTCCAGCTGGAGCTGCAGCTTTGGGGTGGGGGACGGGGGTGCTGTCAGTGTTCAAAAGAGAGGCAAGATTTATGTTTCTGTGCTAATTAGCTTTCATAGTGCTTGTAAACCTGCGGACTCACCGAAATCAAGGGACTGGCTCCTTTTAAATAGCACACCGCTGTTCTTGTAACTGCAGCCCTCCTTGGAAAGGGAGATGATTTATAACATGCAGTTGCGTTTAGTCCCCCGGCTTTTGTGGCTCAGCTCAGAAATAGTATAAAGCCATGATTTTTTTTTTGTAAAAAATGACACGTTGCCTCAACAGGTGCCGGTTTAATCGCCTTGATTCTGGAGGCAGGGAATGCTGCAGGAATTCTGCATTCACCTGCCAAATGAAGCTCTAGGGAAGATTAACTGGTTAATAAACCAGCTCAGATTATGGTTCCAAAACCTGGTTTGCTGAATCCAAACTAACCATAGCTATTGGACTGGCCTATGATTAAACCATAGTTTAAGAACGCTGTGGTTTCACATAATGTTTGAATTAGTTCATTCTCTATAAACCTCTCGATATCCTTGCAACAGAGGACAACGCAACCCATTTTACAGATCAGGCGGAGAGCCTGAGAGGTTTGTCTAAACCCACCTCCAGAGTGGAGGACAGCAGGGAGATTGGAGCTGGGCCCTGCCTGCTTCCAGCATCCATTCTTTATCTCCCCAAATTGTTTGTTGTGGGGAGGAGGAGTTTGTATGCCCCTTTGAGATCCCTTACAGGAGCAAAAGTGGGGTACAAATCCAAAATCTTCTGTTCTTCTTCCTGGCAGGAAAAAACCTCACTAGAATTCAAAATATGCACAATGTTGGTATCTCTCCCTGCGTGCTAGTGATGCCACAGAGCTGAATCCAAGGCAAAAGCAACACGGTGCGCTCACTTCCTAATTGCATTAGTAATTGCTGGGTGGCAGGACTACAACATACCTCAGGGGTTTGACTCTCCCCTTGGATGGCACCCAAATGGCTATTTTCAGTTGTCGATAGGAAGCAAAGTGCCAGTCAAACGCATTGCTCCGTGCTGTCTTTAGCAGGAGGAGAAATTTCTTTGTACACAATCCTGGTCTGAAAGTCAGCATGGATGACAGACAAGTCTTGGACAGTGGTTTCTGTGGGTGAGCAATCATGGAGACAGATGCCCTGTAATCAGCTTGTCTGCCCCTGACTAAGCAGTTTTTATGGCAGCTGTTTCAGCTCCATTCAGCGCTGTCTTCCAAGAAACCACCAGAGAATTCTTTAGTTCTCAAATTAGCAGGAAGTATGGACCTATGCCTGGAGCGCCCTCTCCTGGCTACACCTCAAAAGCACAGCCAATATGCAAATTTATTCTTAAGTTTGGCAATATCGTTAGTTTTTAAAAAGCAGCCTTTCACACCTTAAAAGACTAGCAAATTTGTCTAGTGAAACCTTTTGCAGACTAGAGCCGCAACATCTGTCATTCGTGGAAGGTTCTCCAGATTAGAATGCACCTGCTCTTAACCACTTCACTATGCTGGCTCCTCCATGCTGGAGGAAGAGGAAGGGAAGGTGCTCCAAAGAAACATGTGCACTCCACTATAAGAAACACCTGGGTATTTCGGGCTCAGCTGCCCAGGTGAGACCACTATGGAATACAGTTGGCAGGGACAAGGCTGTAGAAATTGATCCACAGATCTTGCTTTTGCTGTCTTCATCAATCTCTTCTTGCTGCAGCCTCTGAACTGAGAGACCCCCACCTTCGCAGAGAAACTGCAATCAAGTGTGATGAATACAGTTTTTAATACTTTGTTGCATTAGAAGAAGAAGAGTTTGGATTTATATCCCCCCTTTCTCTCCTGCAGGAGACTCAAAGGGGCTGACAATCTCCTTGCCCTTCCCCCCTCACAACAAACACCCTGTGAGGTGGGTGGGGCTGAGAGAGCTCCGAGAAGCTGTGACTAGCCCAAGGTCACCCAGCTGGCGTGTGTGGGATGTACAGGCTAATCTGAATTCCCCAGAGAAGCCTCCACAGCTCAGGCGGCAGAGCGGGGAATCAAACCCGGTTCCTCCACATTAGATACACGAGCTCTTAACCTCCTACGCCACTGCTGCTCCTTTATTCAATAGACTGGGGAAAAGGAGGCATTTCTAAATCCGTGCACAACAGATTCACAACTGGCCTCTGGATACAGCAGAGGAAGCAGAGGAAGGAAAGTTTCATAAGCCAGCAGACCTACACACTTGGGGCTAAAGCTGTAAGACCAGACAAGACCAATGCTGATCCCAGCGGAGTTCAATGGAAGTGTTTCCATACTCACACCCTTTGAGGGTTTTTTAAAAAAATGAAACTGAGTACCATACACAGATAGAAAGTGTTTTATTTGCTCTACCAATTAAATAGATGAATTTTACACCAATATATAGTGAATCTCTCTATAAAAGATTTCCTTTGTAAATATTTCTTTTATAACTGGGTTTGCCCTCCAGTGTCACTCTACATGGCAATAGACTAATCGTACAGGTTTTACACAGACCAGCCCCGATGCATCTCCCTGAACTTAAGGCATCTGGCAAAAATGTGGCTTAGGTGTGTCGACAACCCAAGGCACCAGCCCACCCAAAATCAGCTGCACTGAATCCCCTCTGAAATGAATGAGGCTTCCTAAGGCGGCCACGACCCGAGTGCCCCATGGATTTCGGCAAGATTTGAATGCGTCTGATTTTCTTGTGGACTGAAGTCTGAATTATGCAGTTCGATGCAACAGAGGCTGGCGTGCAAGAGCCTTGACTAGTTGGATTCCGCTGGCAAGTGCTGAATGTAAGAGAGGTACTCCTTGATGACCGTCTCTTCCTCTTCCAGCGTTAGATCCAAATAATCTTCTTCATGTTCAGGAATGTCCTTCATGACCTCATCGAGCACATCGGCTTCCACGTCTTCATCAGCTGACGCCCCAGAAGTGCCTACGAGGAAGAAATGTTGCAGATGCTGAGAAGCATGTACTCTCCCCTTCCCAGTCTCAATGCTATGCAGGTAGCTTCGTTCCAACGGTCCTTTGCAGCAAGGCACGTTTGCCAGAGGGCTTGCAGTGGAATTCCTCCATCACAAAGTGTCACACGTTTAGGCTGTTATCACATAGGTTGCATTGGGGCACTTCTGTGACAATTCGCAAGTGGATTTTCCTGTTTTACCCAAGAAAATTCAAGTCGCTTGCAAACCATCATGGAAGTGAACTATCCGACACGTGTGAAAGCAGCCTAACCCAAAGAGTTTGACCAAGTAGCCCAGCCAAACACGCGCCGAAACACGGCATGATCATTTGAGAGGGGTAAGCAGGCCAAGGGCTATTGTAGAAATATATGGCAAACCTAGGGGAGGGGACAGATTCCCACAGGCATGACGTCACCTGATGAGTCTGAGCCAAATCGCTTGGCTTTACAGCCGAGGCTTTGACTTAATGCTGAATGTCCTCTCCACAGCTGCTCAGTCAGACAAGCAAGCTGCTGCTTGCTGAGAAATAGAGGGACTAGGTCTGCTTCTACAAACCTCCCGGGGATAATGGGATTTTTATGGTACTTCCGAGGCACATCTTTCCTGTGCCTCGGCTGGTTCTCCCTCCCGCCTGGTTCCAAAGTAACCCCTTCACCTGCAGAGCCTGTGGAAGATCCTTGGGAAGAGCTGGACTCATTCGAGGGAGAGGTGCTCTCGGAAGAAGCCTGCAGGTCTTCAGGGAGGGAACCTCCGTAATGAGCGAGCGTCTGGACGGCCAGCTGCACGTTGCCCTTGAACACCCTCAAGGCTTGCTCAGCTGCCTTTGTGTTAAACCCCATATACACCAACTGGAGAACAAAAGGACACAGCAAACAGTATGCATTGGGATTGCTGTTTATTCTCATCAGTTGCATTTAATTGCCGTTCTCACTCTGAAGGAGCTCAGAATTGCTTTATTCATTTGTTAGATTTAGATCCTGCTCTTCCCAGGCAGAGGCCAGGTCCAGGGTGGCTTCTACCAGTTCATGCAAGATACAAATTGAGCAAAACATGCAAATTTTCCAACCAGAGATGCTTTTTAAACTGAGCAGAGAGGGAGGGAGACAGACATGCATCGGGACTCTTCAGAGCAGCGTAAGACTCCAGACATCTAAGCCTGACAACTAGCCACTGCCCTAGGCTGGCACTGTGGAAACAAGCACTGTTTCAAATAAGAGGCAAAGGAATTTGAGCCCCTGCTCTAATCCAAGCTTACGAGTCTTGGCTGTGAGTTTTAAAAATCTTTCAATATAAAATCCTACATGGGATGCAGGGTATGGGCACACCTCCACCCCTGCACACAGGTTGCGGTTTATGAGATCTGTTCAAAAAACCAAGAGGACATACGCTGTCCCCCTGATGAACTTGGGCACCCTGCTTGGGTTGGAGACAAAGATCTTCTCTTCCAATTATAAGAAGTTCTCAGGATAGCAAGTGGAAGGGCTTTGGGTAGCTGCCGCGAGGGATGTTTTGTATCGTGCCTGAAGAGTGCAAGTCACTGAAGCTGGAGGCTTAACTTAAAAAAACCAAGGAAGATTTATTGACACCCTGGTGATGCAGTGAATCCTCATTAGAGCTTGCAGTGACCAGGTCTGCCCATCACCAGTGAGAGACCTCACAACTCTCTCTTCTCCCAGAGGTAGAGCTGAATTGCTCTGCCACACTATCAGGCAGAACTACACACCAAGCTGTCTGCTGATGCAATTCTCTCCTGTTTGCCTTCCCCCTCTGGCAGCCCTCAACCCCCTCTAGGAAGAGGCTGGATGCTGGAGCAGCATTCCTATAGGCTCAGGGGTCAAAAACAGATGAGTGGCTATTTTATTTCTCAAAGGCAGGACAGCTTCCTGTCTGTCACAGAAGCAGGCATGAAACAAATCTCCATCACATCATTTTTTTAAAAAGACGTCAAAAGCTTTCACGGCCAGAATCAACTGGCTGTTGTGGGTTTTCCAGGCTGTGCGGCCATGGCCGGCTAGTTTTTGCTCCTGACGTTTCGCCCACATCTTTGGCCGGCATCTTCAGAGGCATGCCACTGTGAGAGGTGTCTGGCCACGGAGTGAAACACATCTTACCATGATATGCCTCTGAAGATGCCACCATAAATTCAGGAGAAACGTTGGAAGCCAAAACTGCCGGCCCACAGCTACACAGCCTGGAAAGCCCATAATGCCCCCCTCAAAGATTGTAAACACAAGATGTGCTAGGATTGTTACGTGTGTGTAGCACGTGCTTGTAAGTCCTGTCCAACTTAGACCCCAGGACCAGTTCTGATCACATCTCTGCATGGCCAGGAGACTCCTGTGTCCGCACGCGCGCATGTGCACACAAACACACAGAGAATACAAAGCATTTGAATTTGGTGGCCAACAGACTCTGCAGAACTGATGAGTAATACCGGCTCTGGAGGAAGAATGTCGGGGGGCTGGCTCAAAACCAGCAAGAGAACAAAACAGAGTATTGGATTCCCAACGTTATTACACATGGAGGGTGAAGTGTTCTCACGTGGGATCTTGCAATCGAAGCTCAGCTGTTCCAACAAGATGTCAGGCGAAAAGCAGTCCACATTTAAATTTCACATTTTAAATTTCACATTTAAATTTCACATCTCACATTTAAATTTGGCTGTGAAATCAATGAATTAAAAACAAACAAACACCAAGCTTATGTACTAATTCAGAGGTTCCCAAAGTGGGTGGTACTGCTCAGGGGGAGGAGTTACCTAGGGGGGCACCAAGAGGCAGGAGGTGGGCTGGAGGTGGGCCCCTTGAATTGCGTGGTTCAATCATTTACAATAGATCAAGCTAGGGAACCACGGTGGCAGATCTGGTGGAAACTATCAGAATTTTTCCCTGACTTTGAAAAACTGTGTCAAGTTCATCAATTTACCTGTATAAATTACACTAAAAAGTTTTAAATGGATTTTGAATAGGTGTGCAATTAACTGTTGCTGTTCTTAATTTAGTTGTTATTGTCTTTGTTAGTGAGTCATGCAAACCATATTTTGAAAAATGCTTTTTATAGGGTAGGGGGTATGGGGCAGAGTTTATGGAGCCAGGCTAGGGGGCGTGGCCTAAAAAGTTCAGGAACAACTGTCTTAAATACACTGGAAACACTCACTTGGTTAATGCTTTCCTGGGAAACTTGGAAGGGATCCTCAGGCAACGGGCTATCATCCTCTGGGAGGAGCAGCTGGGGATTATCGAGAATGATCTGGAGCAAAGAGAAACAGCTGTGGGTCTGGAAAGGGTGTTGAGGCAACATTTGCCCCCAGATTCCATATGTCAGCGTTCCCTATATACCAATATTTAGGATTAATTTTTTTCCACTTTCTCTCTCAAAGGACCTTCAGCAATGAACCTAAAAGGTAATCTTCGTTTTTTTAAACTAAGTAAACAGTGCGGTGGTAGTAATAAAGAAAGTGTAAAACACACACAAACAAAAACAAAAGAGAGAAGAATATAAAATCAGGAATATCTTCATGCAACGTGTGATTGGCGTTTGGAATATGCTGCCACAGGAGGTGGTGATGGCCACTACCCTAGATAGCTTTAAAAGGGGCTTGGATAGATTTATGGAGGAGAAGTCGATCTCTGGCTACCAATCTTGATCCTCTTTGATCTGAGATTGCAAATGCCTTAGCAGACCAGGTGCTCAGGAGCAGCAGCAGCAGCAGCAGCAGACCATTGCTTTCACATCCTGCATGTGAGCTCCCAAAGGCACCTGGTGGGGCACTGCAAGTAGCAGAGTGCTGGACTAGATGGACTCTGGTCTGATCCAGCAGGCTCTTTCTGATGTTCTTATGAATAGCAAATTCATCTAATTGGAAGCAGTTGCATCAAATGGTGCAAAAATCTTGCCCAACAAATTTGGGCTAAGGACCAACGTCGGGTACCACACCCTTCTCACGCCAGACAATCTACTTGGCTGAGACCAAATGGCTTGCCTCACCATCTCTCTGTACACACTAGTCAATCCCTGTACTGGCTCTCCAGGCTCCAAGGCAGAGAAAGGTCTTTCCCAACACCTATCTTCTAATTTCTTGTAACCAGCGGTGTTGGGGATCAAACCTGGGAACCTGGGCGTGCAAAACAGGCACTCTGCCACTAAGCCAAGGACCTTCCCCCTTTCAGTTTGTGTTCAACCCCCAGCCAAGGTGACGGCTCCACACTTCCATCATTTGACTCTGATGTACCATTCACTCTCTCCATTGTGTCCAGCCATAATTAGATTGAACCATAATTAGCGTTCTACTATTCTGGAAACGGCCAATGTCTCTCACATTAGGCTTCTGTCCACCAGTAATGACTCCTTATTTTCAAACGTGTGCTAAAATAGAACCCCCCGCAAACACTGAGCTTCCCACATGGACCAGTGGCCAATTTTGATGTGCTCTGGCCAGGACCCAAAGAGCAACTCCGGGCACACCCAAGGACTTGGCTTGCTTTGAATGCAGTTGCATCACAATGGCTCCTGAAACTCCCCTTCTTTTCAAAAGCGGTTGGTCATGCAGCATTAAGTGCTGGCGTTTGGGCTCACATTTCTCAAAGTGCTGCTGGAGACATGAACTTAAAGTGCGGCTCTTTAGAGCCCAGCCTCCAGTTTCAGGGGCAAAAGAGGGCTACTGAATGCAAACTGTTCTTCAGAGCTGCAGAATTAATGTGCCCAATGAAATCTTGGCAAAAGATATGAAAAACTGACATAACTCTACTACACCTTGGGAGCGTAAGGTGAGAGGGTTTTCCTGCCTTTGGCTGAAGCACTTCTACTGTACATTAAAACTGGATAAAGTTCCTTGGCAAACACTGTGATGCATTTTCAAGCACTAGCAAATCCATCACAGCTCCTGATTATTCTGTAAGAGCTTGGGCCTTTGAAACATGCAAAATAATGTAAAGTGTATTTTTTCCTGAAGCTCCCTTTCTGCCAATTTGCAGTGCAGGGATAAGAACCGGAGGTCCCCAACCATGTTTGTTCAGAGTAAGACCCACTGAAATCATCAGGCTGTATTTTCTAGCATTTGATTGAAGATTGAAGCCTGTGGAAATCTTAGTTCTATTTGACAGGTGACTGTTCAATTTAATTTAAATAATTTAATTTAAATAAAATTATCCATTATCTGGGGAGATAATGTCCCAATTCCCCACCTCCAGCCTGGGTGGCACTGACCACCCTCACATTACAGGTACTCGAGAAAAGACCCTTCCAACCTGCAGGAAACAGCCACACTCCCAATGCAGCTCTTTGCTTCCTATTGGAGTTACAAAAAGATTTAGCAGGCAAATTTGGGACTTTTCAGCCAATTCCGATGAAAATGCTCACAATTCTGCACAGCCACAAACCTGATTCACCAGTGTCCTACTAAAGTAATTGAGTGGAAGAGAGCATTCACCTTCACTGCTAGTTCAAGGTTTCCTTTTGCCTGGTGAAGAGCTTCTCTAGCTGCTCGCTCTGAATAGCCCATGCTTTTCAAGGAGTTGATGCCCTCTAGTCGCTTTCTCCGTTTGGCTCGCTCCTCTCGCCTTATTTGCTCCTTCACCTGCAAGAAGTACATTTTTTGGTATTTATTTATGTAAATAGTAATTTAGACCAAAACAAAGTTATAAACAGTCAAAACAAGAAGTGGGTAAGAGTCTGGCCTACCCCAAAGAAAGATGGGTCACTTGCCTCCTTCTATCAATGCAGCAAGCAGTTTTACTTCCTCCACGCTCTACAACTCTTTTACAACACCTCCCTGCGTCTTTGCAAAAGAGCTCACTACGTTGGCGGTCCTCAGATAAACTGGGACTGGAGAAACACCAGCTGAACCGAGCAACAGATTTCAATGCTGCCATTGGAAGGGCTAAAGGATGTGCAAAGATTCTGTCGAGTTTCTCATGGCAAGACCCCTTTCCTCTTACTTTGCAAATGCCCAACAGCTATTAACCATTCCCAAAAAGTTTGGGGATTTGGTACAAGACTTTTTCAAATGATGGAGGAAATCACATGTGCGAGAGAGAACAGCTCTACCTGTATGAATGTAAGGAGCCAGCCACTTGTGAGTTTACCGCTTTCCTTCTATGTAGCTTTATTATTTTTAAGACACAAGAACATACACCCTACAACCATCTCCATTAAAATGACGCTAACATGAGGTGGTGAGGGCCACAGGCTTCTATCCATAGGTACATATATATCACTATGACACAAAAATAGCCTTACGGCACAGCACAAGACTTTCTTGGCCCTTTACCTCTCTCTGGTTGGAAATATGACTGGCAGCATGATCCACATTTCCATCACAAGCGCGAAGACCCAGGCGAGCTTCCTGGGCAGAAAATCCCAGAAGCAGCAAGCAGTTGATTTTCTCAGGATCTATGCCCAACTCTTGAAACAAACCATAAGCCTACAAAAGTCAGAAAAGGGGGGGGGGGGTCAAATACAAGCAGACCGCTTGCAAGCTTACCTCGTCCAGAAATAACCTTCAATGAAGGGGGGTGGGGGTGGCGGCAACAGTCAGTTCTATGGGGGGAGGGGCACAATGCAGCCTTTAAGTCCTTGCCACCAAGTTTAATGAAGTGCATGACCGGATAAGTACTCCTAGACTTGTAAACTTAGTGGCGGGAAGAGTCATCAATTCACAGCCAAACTTATAATGACCCCAGAGGGTTTTCAAGGCAAGAAATGAACAGAGGTTGTTGACCACTGCCTGCCTCTGCGCAGCCACCCTGGACTTCCTTGGCGGCCTCCCATCTAAATAAGAACCAGGGTCAACCCTGCTTAGCTTCTGAATGAGATCAGGCTAGTCTGGGCTATTCAGGGCAGAGCTGTAACATTCGGAAGAGGTTAACTGAACACAATGCCCCCTCCCCCTCAAACCAAGAACCAAAAACAAAACAAAACTTGCCTTCTGCAGATATTCAGCAGCCTCTTCTTCCCTGCCGTTATGATAATGGCTTATTCCTTGAAGCAGGTAAAGCCTTAGAAACAAAGCCTTCTCTCTCCCAGAACTACCCTAAAGAAAGACCGAAAGATTGACAAATGGGGCCACTTGTAGTCCAGAGCCGATAACAGATGTGCATACTGTTTGACCTTCTGCCTGTCTGCCGTCATCCTCTGGAGTAGGTTAAAAGGGAGAGGTGGAGGCCAGCCGCATAATAGAACAGAAGACGCCTTCACACAGAAGAAGCACCCAAACAAAAATGAAGTGGAGCAGTAGTGGCGTAGGAGGTTTAGAGCTCGTGTATCTAATCTGGAGGAACCGGGTTTGATTCCCAGCTCTGCTGCCTGAGCTGTGGAGGCTTATCTGGGGAATTCAGATTAGCCTGTGCACTCCCACACACGCCAGCTGGGTGACCTTGGGCTAGTCACAGCTTCTCGGAGCTCTCTCAGCCCCACCTACCTCACAGGGTGTTTGTTGTGAGGGGGGAAGGGCAAGGAGATTGTCAGCCCCTTTGAGTCTCCTGCAGGAGAGAAAGGGGGCATATAAATCCAAACTCTTCTTCTTCTTCTTCTTTAAGAGAAGGCTAGAAGTGTCTGGCCGTTATAGGATGCCACCAGAAAAACAAGCAAAAGGTTTCCAAGTGAAGACTACATAAAGGATTTTGAACAGAATTCAGCCAAAGACTCGGAGAGGAGCAAAAGTCGTGCTCAAAAAGGTGCACGTACGGGCTCTCGTTTTTAAGAGCGGTTTGAACATGCCTATCTTGGACCCAAACAAGCTTCTGAAGAGGAATACTTTCCTTCCACCAGTGAGGTTCAAGCACACAAAGCCAAAATCATTGGGCCTTTTCTGCCTACGCTTTTCTGCCTACGCTGCAGCCCCTCAGGAGGATTGTGTGTGACAATCTGATCCAGGAAAATGTTATTCCTTTCTTTGTGTTATAGGCTACCCTTCCCTGGTTGGGTTCAGGATGGCTTACAACAGATACCATCACAATAAATAAAGTCAGTAATAACAATTCTAACCAGTAATAACAATTCTAGCATACCCCACTGTCACTGCAAAATCTGAGGGATAGCCTATCACTACAACCTCCCATATGAACATTTGTAGTCACATCAAAAAGGAGGAAAAGGGGACGGGAAAGGGAGGCCAGTTAGATGGACACTATTGCAGCCCTGAACTCGAGGCCGGGGGGAACAGCTCTGTCTTACAAGCCCTGCCAAACTATAATCGGTCCAAAGGGCTCTGGTCTCATTGGACAGAGCGCTCCACTAGGCTGGGGTCAGAGCTGGAAAGGGTAAGCCCAAAGGACGTCATCTGGCCACTGTGTATGTCCCCTCCTGAAGGCGCACACTTTAGTTCTGAAGAGCGCCCATGCAGAAAACCAGTCCTGAGCACCAAGGATAGTCCCTGGATGGTTCAATTTCCAAGACCAAAGGAGTTCTAAGTAAGCAGATGATGCACATGTCCTTCTCTCCTTACTTTTATAGTGACCAGCCTTTCGTGATTCTCCCCGTAACACTTCTGGAAGCAGTCATGGGCAGCCAGGAGCTTTTTCTCAGCATCGTCGAGGCAATCCAGCTGTCCCAAGCGGAAGTAGCACCAGACGATGTCCAGCTGCAGCACTGCGTAATTATCGACGGTGGTCAGGAGGTCTGAACCACAATCACTGGAAAGCAACAAGGAAGTATTTGGCACACTGCATTCCTGGAACTCTCAGCCATCAACAGAGCCAATGAGCTTCTATTGTTGTAAGAGGAGCAGAACAGCACCACTGGTACCTCACCGTTCCCCCTTAAAGGACAGAGAAGCTAGTGTAGCAGTTCATTCCAGGATGCTGTGGGTTCAGATCCCACCTCTACAATGAGCTCAGCAGTTGGCCTTGAGCAAAACCCTTCCCTCTTACCCCTTTTACTGCAGTGTGGGAATAATAATACTGGGTTTCCTTCAAGGCTTGTGGCAAGGATCGCTGATACTTTGAATATTCTACAGCAGTATAAGTGCCTCTTCAGAAATCAGGAACAAGAGGTAAAGAGATTCTTACCAGAAGTGTTTATCTGCATCTAACAGAAATGGAAGTGCTGTGGCATATTCTTTGTTCTTCAACAAAGCTCTGCCCTTTTCGTGATAACCCATAGCTAACAAGAGAGCCTGCAGAGGAAAGGGAAGGGGGAAACAATTGACATGTTTCGAAATCCTAGACCAAATGACGGAAACAATGTGGGTTTGTCCTGCAGAGAAAGAAAAAGCATCTGCTCACTTTTTTGGCTTGTTGAGGAATATTGATTTTTCTCCCAGTCTGGTTTGCTATATCTAGGTAAGGCTTCGAATCTAGATCCAAAGAGTCTTCTGCAGAAGGCCATAACGATCAGAAAGAAAATGATTGATTAATATCTTCAACTACAAAAAACAGTCAG
The DNA here is from genome assembly GCF_021028975.2 of Sphaerodactylus townsendi. Classification (NCBI taxonomy): domain Eukaryota; kingdom Metazoa; phylum Chordata; class Lepidosauria; order Squamata; family Sphaerodactylidae; genus Sphaerodactylus; species Sphaerodactylus townsendi. The sequence continues at coordinate 70,466,757 of NC_059435.1, forward strand.
GCATTTGGTCTGGCTCTTTGCCATTTGAATAAAGTACGAGCATTTTGTTAGAGGGAGAAACACAGCTGCCTGTGTTTCTTCAAGATTTTGACCACACAAATTCTCTAGCGTTTTTCTCAAGCTTATTATGGAATTCAGCAAGAGTGCCAGGAGGCCGACCAAGTCCCATATGATGAAAAACCAGCTAAGGAATTACAAAACTTCCCCAACCTTTTAATTGCAAAATGATACGGTTTCTTTCTTGGAACGAGCCCTTCTACAATTATCGCTGGAAGTGAACAGACAATAGCTCAGCAAAACAGGCCACCACACCTGGTTCTAATTTTACAAATGGGGTACGGAGGGGAGCTGACCCAAAGAATGCATCTGAATGCATCCCTTGAATTCCAATCAGTGAATCAAAATTACTCTCACGTGATCTGGAAGTAGCCCTCATCATCTGTATTTGCTCTTGGCCACCAAAGTGTTCAAATTCTTAAGTCTGAAGAGGGTCAAAGGACTGCACAAGCGTCCGTCACCCTTCCTCCAGAAGCTTATGGTGGCATACAAAGGCCCTTCCCAATTCTATCCTCACAACAAGTCCTAAAGGTGGGCTCACCCCAAAGCCAGCAACTGACTCAAGGTCGCTCAACAAGATACAGGCTTAATAGGATTTGAACCAGACTCTCAGGTGCTAGTGTGACACCTTAACCCTTGTAGGTTTCCACTCAAAGAAAACAGTTTGAAGAGAGTGAGGGCAGTTTTGCAAAGAAGTGCTTTGTGCCTCTGGGGCACCCTTAAGTAACAGGCCCAAAGAAGTAGAAAAGTTCACTGGCATTCAAAAATTGTCAGAACAATGGACTGTTAGCTGAGCTTTTTTATCTGCACTAGACACAACAGTAGATTCATGAACTATTTTTCAATTGTCAAACTGCAGTCATGCAAGGTTCCCAAATTAACATCAGTAAAATATTTTACTGGAACTTTTATTCATACTGCTAATAACTGTATAATATAATTGTGTAATAGTAGTAAATAGAGAGCCCCGTAGCACACCCCATAAACATAGTTTGCCTGGTACGTGTCATGCTGTGATGTCACCCCGTGGGTCTATAACCGTGGTGGCGATCCTTTGGCGCTCCAGATGTTATGGACTACAATTCCCATCAGCCCCTGCCAGGATGGCCAATTGGCCATGCTGGCAGGGGCTGATGGGAATTGTAGTCCATAACATCTGGAGTGCCAAAGGATCGCCAGCACTGGTCTATAATGACTCAATGCTTGCACAGGTGACTTCCTTTACCTTTTAAATAAGCATAACTGACCTCTTTTTGCCAATATTTCGAGACCCTTTTTGGTTCTTTGCATCTTCCTGTGTATTTCTTTCTTCTTCCCCAACTCTTCCTCATGCTGCATTTCCTCCTCTCGGACTTTTCTTCTGGTTTCCTCCTCGCTCAGCTTCAGCTCCAGCACCATCACTTTGATGTTATGTGCTACCCCTTGCTCTTCCAGCGTCTTTCCTAAAAAGGGATCAGATTAACGTACCAGACAAAGCGAGGGATACTGGAATAAAAAGCTTAACATGGATTTCTAAGAAGCAGGATGACACCATCTTAACTACGGCTGCACCACCGATCAGCTACCATACGAACAGATACTTACCTAGCTCAAGTTGCTTCTTATTTATAATTATTTTGATGCAATTTTCTTCCAAGCCATACACCTGGGCTATTCTGTGAAGCAAAACAGGTATTATTAAAAGCTATCTGATTTCAGGTGATATTGCTTTGAAGCCACAATCTCCCCCAGAATCAGACAGAACGCACGGTTACTGCAAAGACCAAGAAGCACTGCCTTCCATCAGGTTGACTTCAGAAGGTATACAGTCATATTTCCACAAAGATAAAGTACATATCATATGCAACTGTGTTCCGAGATGAGAAAAGGACTAAATGTTAAAACCAAGTAGACTAAAAAATGACCATGTTAGGCATTCCCTCAGAAAACCTACCAAAACAACAAGACTAATTTCTGTACTTATTAACTGCAACAACCGTCAGGGTTGTGTCGAGTTGGAAAATGGAAGAATATCCTGTTCAAGAAAATTGGGAAGCTAAGATGAGAGAGTATTTTATCATGGCTAAACTGACAAACCTTGTTAACAGAGAACCAGAACACGAACTTAAAGAAAAATGAAAGCTTTACTTAAGTATTATATAATGCGAAGCCCTATCTAGGCATATGGATTGATACCAAGATGTTATAATTTATGTGTTTTATATGTATTCGCCCACCAAACTTTAAAATTTTTTTAATAAGTATATAGTTAAAACCAAGTAGATTGACTCTATGAGGGAAGTCAGTTCGCAAGACCTCAGAAAGGCTGCTAATGACAGGACATTTAGGACAGTGATGGTGAACCTTTTTGAGACCGAGTGCCCAAATTGCAACCCAAACCCCACTTATTTATCGCAAAGTGCCAACCCGGCAATTTAACCTGAATGCTGAGGTTTTAGTTTAGAAAAAACCAGTTGGCTCCCTCTTCCTCCCTCCACCCACTCGAGCAGGGGTCAACCTGCTCTAGCCTCCAGCAAGTCCCGCATGCATTGCTCTGTGCCTCTCTAGCATCTCTGTCTCCTCTATGCCTCCCTCCCCAGGCGGTAGCCACCCAGAGCACAGGCATCAGGCCTGCCAGCCGAGTCCTCCCTGCTCACCACGATGCATACATACATAGGTGCTCAATTGGTATTTGAGCCAGCCTAGATGTGTCTGTGTGTGTGTGTGTGGGGGGGTGATTTTTCACCCCCCACATGACAAACTGTGTGTGCGTGCCCACAGAAAGGGCTCCGAGTGCCACCTCTGGCACCCGTGCCATAGGTTCGCCATCACTGATTTAGGAGATCATTGATTCGTACAGTTGTCGTGAGTCAGAAGCGCCATGACAGCTCTTAAGGCCCAATAATCACAGAAAATCAGTCCTGAATAAACTACACTAGGATCATGCTGAACTGGTTAAGTATTTGCAACACATAAGCATAAGCATTTTATTGTCATTGTGCACGCACAACGAAATTTACACGAATGTCAAGGATGCAATTTTCCTGGCAAATCTAAAGAACGCTTCTGAACAGCTCTGCAGAATACACATTCTTTATCAGAAGCAGTCACATGATGTCAAACAAACCAAGGAAAGGGCAAGTGGTAGTCACTTACTGAGATCGGAGCTCCTTGCCTGTGATGACCAGTTTTGTCTCCAGCACCCCTTTTCTTGTCTGCAAATTATAAATACAAACACTGGATTTTAGCAAACTGTGATTTACCCTGTGATGCTTCCAAAATCCTTCCCATCCAAATTCACCCCCAGATTTTCACAGTTCTGAATCACCCCTTAATCCAGATCTGCCATTCTTGCATTTTGACTTCTGTGCCTCACAAAGACCGCTGCGATCATCAGATCTGCCGTGGCTTTCATTTTCTTGTGTTCCTTCCCATTCTCCCTTCTCACCCATCTTATCAATGCACATGAGCGCTTGTGCACCTTGATGAGACACAGCATAAAAGGAATTCAGATGCACTCGTCTGCTTCCATGCGCTGAATTTCATCAATATGTGCGATCACTTGTGCTGATCAGTAAGGCAGAGTGAAAAAAACCAGAGACAGAACAAATGAAAGGAAATCAAAGTTCTGGAATTAATTTTAGAAATTCTCCATGTTAAATCAGAAGAAAAGGCGAGCAGAAGACGGGCCCAAGCAAACCTACAGAATAATAAATTGCTGGGACTTGGGAAACAGATCCATGCCCTACACTTCCTTGTTACACAGAAACAAGCTGTTTTAGCTCATGCTGCTGTTTGTTCTCAGAGTTCACTTAAGAGCCCCAACTGAGGGGCCCTGGAAGGGCTTGGGGGAGTGGCACAGCCTAGCGCCAGCACGTTTGCCCTCCCTGGAGCACCAAGCACAGAAGGAAGACACACCAGTGTGCGGCTGCTCCCCAGCAGCAAAACTTGGAGGTCTAGGTCGTTAGGGGGCTGCGATGGTATCCCAATTGGATGCCAGTGTGTGTGTGGGGGGGGGAGGGGGGTCTGGGGCATTCCTGGAGGCAGAGCTGACATTAGTTGGCTTTCCCAGGGGTTTAGAGCTGGGAGCACAGCACCTCCGCTCTCAGATTTACACCACCATAAGTCCTTTAAGCCCCATGGAAAGCTTCCTAGGGGCAGGGCAGGGGGGGTTGAATTTTGCTCCCTGCACTGCTAAAAAAACGCTGGAGGCAGTGGTGAGGAGCTGCTTCCTGCAGCCAAGAGACGTGGATGGGGCTGTTAGCCACACTGCTTTGGACACTATTAAAATGCGTGATCCATGCTCCATGGTGATTGGCACTCCATGGATAAGTTGCCCACTGTCAGGAGTTAAGGTCCAGGTATCAAACACGAAAGGAACTTGACAGCGAAAGGGAGCGGGCCTTGAGCGACTGGCCTCGTTCACACCCTAGACGCAACTGAAGCAGTTCTGTCTTTCTCACACAAACGTGGTGTTACAGGTTGGGGTAAAATTGTATGACTCTGCTCCAACCGTCAAGCACAGGATGGAGCTGCTGCATCCATTTTTGTCCATACTTCACTTTGACTTTAAGGAACAGTTTAGAACACTGGCTGATTTTAGGGATCATGCTTACTGGTGCATGTTACTTAAAACATATCAGCCTGCCCATGGGGCATGAGAGATGGGTACAGCAGTAGTGTATTAAATCCCACTCCCTGGTAAACCTACTAATTTCCTAATGGCACCTAATTAACTTTTAGGATAGAAGAGCTCATTCCTTTCAGATGACGCATTTGATTTTAAGCACATTCGGGAGCTGAAATCTAGGGACAGCAATAAGTGAACTGAGACGTCAACGACAAAGGCCATCACTTCCTGATGGTGCTTTCTACCAACACGGCTGCGTATTTTTCAGCTGATGCAACCACAGGATTTGCTTCCAGGAGCCTGCAGCTGTTTATTTTTAAAGAATTATAGACTGCTTTGTTAGTGAAATATCTGCAGCACAGCTTGCAATGCTATTCAAGAAAAACCCAAAACAAGCTAATGCAATTAAAAATAGCTCTAAAGGCAAACAGATCCAGTAATGCAAAAAAACCCAGCCAGAGGCAATGGTGGAATCCAAACATTTTAATAACAGGTTCTGATGGTGGTGGGATTCAAACAGTGGCGCCGCCGCACACACACACCTCCAGTCCCTGTTGGGCAGGGAGGTTGCTTTAGTAACCCCTTCTCGGCACTCAGAAAAAATCAGTAACCACTTCTAGAGAAGTGGTGAGAACTGGTTAGATCCCACCTCTGGCCAGAGGCCCACATATCTCAAAGTCAGCTTTCTCCCATACACTCCTGCCACTTTGCTGAGATGGTTAACTGGAAGCCCTCCTTTTTCCTGAGGCCACATGGGCTGTGACCAGGAGCAACTTCTCGGTTAAGGCGCTCCAATTCTTCTCCCCCACCAGTGGTTCTCCTGGCCCCAGGCTCACTGACATTTGGCACCAGCTGAAATTTTCCAGCTTTCTGGTTGAGTTTTGCTGATTACAGCTTTTGTTTTGCTACTCCGGCCATTTCTAATATATATGTCCAATTCTGGGTAAAACAGTTGCTGGCTATACCTTTTCCCACGGAAAGAAGTCAGTGCCGTCCTGAGGCTTAAATATGCTAATGCTAAAGAATTTACCTTCCATTCTTACAAGAATTCTATTCTGAAAACACATAAATCATCTTTCAGAGTATCAAAGGTCTTCTGCATAATCTTATAGTGAAATTCTCAATTGGAAAAACATCAAATTGAAGTACAAATAAAAATAATGGCATAGATTTTGCAATCAATATAACTGGGGTCTATTTGACTGATCACCACATCAGTGAAGTTTCTTTAACAAGCATCACGTTTAATAGTATTTCATTCTCATTCTCAACTTGCCTTTGAGGAAGGCAAAGCAGTAAACATAACCTCCATTATCTGCAATGGATCTTTGACCTACTTCGTCAGTCACCTTAACTCTGCAGTGCAGTTCGCACGAAACATGTTCATTCATTACGTGACTACAGCAATTACTCCACATCTTCTATGCACTTGTTTACATAACTTGCTTACTTTACCCATCCTGGGAGGTAGGGCCACCTCAAGCGTGGCAATGCCTGTTGCCTTATAAGCTTCATTTCCGCTTCCCCGCTCAATAGTTTTACAACGTATTTCTTCCAGAAGGGCCTCTATTTCATTGTTGTTGCACTTCAGCCTCACCGAATACTGCCGTGCCAGATCCTAGGGCAACAGCAGAGATTTGTTCAGAATAGAAGAGCAATAAACATAGATGAAATAAAGGAACAGTCACAACACAGCAGTCACACAAAATTTACCTTCAGCTCTTCACCGGCCTCTTTATTGCTGCCTGTATAGGGAGGTTTCCACAGCTGAATTTTGTCTTCCCTTAAGTAGTTTTTCAGCTTTGCTGCAAGATACTTCTTCTGCGCCATCCTGACATAGGAAACAATTTAAAAATGTTTACTCTAATGAAACCTAGTCGCTCTGACGGGGATCTGAAAATCTTGTTCTCAATTCAAACAGAAATCGCATTCTATTTTTTTTTCAAATTCCATATAAGAAAACGCTCAAAATTGTACCACTCTGTTTTAACAAGGACTTTGAAACTGATGTAATTGAGACTACGGTAGTGTGGGGAGAATTTATAAAAGCAATTAATCTGAAGCAGTTAATCAAGCTGTGATGATTGCCTCGCGATAGCCGTGAACAGTAGTTTCTGAAACAGCCTGTGGCAAATGTTCTGACAGCCTAGAAAACAAGTCGCAATCCTCTGCTGAGGACAGTGTAGATAGGAAACCTGAACAGTTTTAAAGTTAAGAGGCAGAAACCTAAATTTTTGGAGCAGGTTGGAAAGAAGCTTCCTTCAATCATTCTAAAGTGCTACTGCTAGCTGCCAAGATCTGCACAGCCTGTCTTGCACGCTTCCTCTCGAAAACGAGGATTTTGTTCAACTGTTGCTTTGTTGCTCCTACAGCAATATTAAATTGTGAAGTGCGTGTTTTTATCAGCACGGTGCCCAGTTCCAGGTTGCCTGTGAAGCATATTCTAAAACAATAATGGTTCAGCAACAGCTCAGTAACAAGCAGCCATTTGGAACAGACGTTTGCTGATAATTTATTACAATGTGTTTTTATTTTTTCTTATAAACAGGTTTTATAAGAAGCTATTGACAACTTAAAGTCATACACCAGAAACTACTGGGAAAAAATCTAGTGTCTGAGCTTGTAAATGGATTCATGGAGGTGGCTGGTCAATTTCCACATCAAACACAGGACCATGTATTTTTTTAGGATAACAGTATATGCTACAAAATCATACTACAAAACTAGGCAAATCAAAATCCTAACTGGATATCACACAGCTGGGAGAAGTTCCAGATAAAACAGTATTGGACCAAGCCTACCAACCAACCAGAAGAAAGGTAACCTCCAGCAACAGCACTATTTCCAGAAATCAGCAGGTAAAGCTTTTCCCAGCATAAGGCAAACGTCTGCAGATCAAATCACTATTCACAGTTCAGATGATATTTTGGTAACATTAGGTGACTTGAAACAAAAGTGAAAGGGAAGTTACCAACAATACAACCTTTAAACCACTTTCCCCAGCAAAACTTGCTGCTCTGAGATATCCGCAGTCCAAGGAGTTCAGCTGCCGCTGCCTGTGTCTGCCATCTCTACAAGGCTTTTCACATTTTAACACCTGCCAATGATCCCAGTGAAGCCAGGCACTGCCAGATTTTTGCAGACACAGCCAATAAAACGCTGCCAGCATTTTGGTATCTTTGGATTTGCGATGCAAACAGGAAGCCAGAAAAGAAAAGTAATTCTCGGTTCCTTCCTAGATTCTCTCTCTCGACATATGGCTTAAAAAAAAAAGCCAGTGGCTTAGTTCAGATTATTCCCTTTCATCCAGCCAGATCTACGCTCTTCCTTTACTGCCGCTTCTGTTTCAGCCAACCCGGAAACTATATCCCAGTGTGAGAAAGATTACCAAGCAGCTGGAGGAAGGCAAGAAATCTCAAAGTGGAAGATAAATGGAAGGAGGACAAGCTCAGAGCATCCTGTGAAAGAAATCCATACACTGAGCCTCTTAAGCATTCATGCCTTATGACTGCTCGGAGATCTGGCACTGATCTTTAAATGCTGCCATCTGCTATAAAAACAGTAAAAATAGATTCATACTTTTTTTGCTTCCATATATAGTGTGCAATTTATATTGTATTCATACAATACACAATGTTGTAGGCAGTGAAAAGAAAAAGAAAGCCAAAGGGGGAGATGTATTGTCGAAGGCTTTCACGGCTGGATTCAACTGGTTGTGGTGGGTTTTCCGGGCTGTGTGGCTGTGGTATGTTGCACAGACTTTTCTCTGTGATACACCTCTGAAGATGCCAGCCACAGATGCAGACAAAATGTTAGGAACAAGATCCACCAGACCATGGCCACATAGCCCGGAAAACCCACCACAACCAAAGGGGGAAAGTTCTTTACTTTGTCTAACTCTCCAAATTTATCAGTATCTTACATTAGTCTCAATAACAGACCTGCCAACAAGTGTACCAAAACAATTTTTAAAAAGTCAACTGCAGAGACTTTGTGAGACACAAACAAGTAGCTAATCTAACCCCTCTCTGCTCATCCCACACAAAAAAACCTCTCCCTGAAGTGCCATGCTTGGCCTTAAGGACACCACCATTTCCTGCCCTGCAAATGGATCTCGGGCTTTTAACAACCAATAAACTGAAATTCAACAAGACTCACCCATCACTGCAAGCTGGAAAAAGTTGCTTCTGTTGACTTTCAGCTTATAACAGTTTGTTTATTAGATTTCTATCCTATCCTTCTCCCAACATACAAGAATCTGAGAATTCCTCCTACCCACAAGACATATTATCCAGCATCTGGCCTGCATTAAACACTTTCAGATCATACTCTGGGACCAAGAACGAGCTTCCTCAAAAGATCTTAATTTTAAGGGTCATAATTTTAAAAAGTGTTTAAACCTAGATACTAAGGAAACCTTTCAAAGTGTCAGGATTTGATCCGCAACCAATGGAATTGGGACACTTCCTTCTCCCTTTAGAGCAGGGGTAGGGAACCTGTGGCTCGAGAGCCGCATGCGGCTCTTCTGCCCTTGCACTGCGGCTCCACAAGCCGAGCCACTGGCCCCATCCTTGCCCGACCTGCAGGCAGCAGGGTGGGCGCACCAACTGCCCGCGGCCGGCTGGGCCGCCCCGCAGGCTTCCCCTCTCGCCTGTCCCATTGGAGCGGGGCGGGCACTTTCCTGGCAGCTGGTGAGGCCGAGCTGCTGGCCCCATCCTTGCCCGCCCTGCAGGCAGCTTCTCAGAATGAGCGGAGTAAAAGGTAAAAAACCCCCAATATATACAGTGTTATCTTTATTTTAAATGTCAAAAATTATTTCCTGCTCCAAGTGTTCTCTTTTCCCGTGGAAAAGGGGTCCAAATGGCTCTTGGAGTGTTAAAGGTTCCCTACCCCTGCTTTAGAGTGAGTGGGCATGAAGAAAAATGCCAAGGGGAAAAAAGTCACCTCTGTGATTTCTGTGGGTTGAGCTGCTCTACAAAGGGCAGGAAGAAAAGGAAGGGGAAGACTTAGGTTGAAGACACTGTATTTGGTTCAAGTCCATCTATCCAGAACATTTTTGTCCCAAATATGTCCCAAGAAGAACAGTTTGGATTTATACCCCACCTTTCTCTCCTGTAAGCAGACTCAAAGAAGCTTATAAACTCCTTTCCCCTTCCTCTTCCCACAACAGACACCTTGTGAAGGAAGTGGAGCTGAAAGAGTTCAGAGAGAACTGTGATTAGCCCATGGCCACCCAGCAGGTTTAATGTGCAGGAGTGAGGAAACACATCCAGCTCACCAGATAAGAGTCCCCCGCTCATGTGGAGGAGTGGGGAATCAAACTCAGTTTTCCAGATTAGAGTCCACCTGCTCTTAACCACTACACCACGCTGGCTCTCAAGCAAAAAGATTCTCCCATCTTTTATGGGGTACCCACACCATAGATAGGCTGAGCTGAGCGAAAGCCCAGGATCATCCAGCTAGATTCAAATCCACTAGAACCTTAGAGGCAAAAACCGATCTTTTGGGTACAAGCTTTTGAAAGTTAAAGCTTCCTTTGTCAGGTATTGGATGTAGGGAGAGTTGCCTTAAATGCTTAGATCCCAAAAGATCTTGATTGGACTCTGATAGTGGACTCGAACCCAGGTCTTCCACCACAGACCAACATGGCTACTCTCTGAAACTATCTTCAAGGTCACCATCCAATGAGCTCCACAGCCCAGCGAGGACTCAATCCTGGGATTCTCCAACCCAACCCCCTAACTGCTTTGCCACACTACTCTCAGCATGCTTCCCCAAAGGGAGGGCAAGTGTGTGACAAGAGACCAGACCGACTCCTCCCCATCATTGGAACGTGGGCTTGCCAACCTCCAGGAAAAAACGGCAGCTTTAGAAGGTGGACTCCATTGCAATCCAACCCTGCTGAACACCCCTCAAAGGTCTCCCCCCAAAAGAACTCCACCCTCTCCCAGATCACAGCGAACTTCCAAAACGGAAGCCCCCCCCCCAAAAAAACCCCTCCTCCCTTCCCCAGCCTCTACCCCCATATCTCTAGGAATCCCAAGGCTGGAGTTGGCACCCCTATGGGGCACCCTTCTGCGCACTACGAGGAAGGCCAGGCCAGTCTAGTTCTCCCTTCCCCTCTATTCCTGAAAGAAAAACATTTCGGGGCATTACGATAAGGTGTGTGTGTCGGGGGGGGGGGGGGAGCTGTGGGTGCAGCGGAACTGCGGAGAGGGGCGATATCCGCGCGTGTGAAGACGAAGGGGGTGAGGGGCTCAGCCGGGTCACCCTCCCGCCCTACCTGTCCTGGGGCAGGGCCCACCCCCGCTCACCTGCGCGGCTTCTCCTGCTCCTGCTCCTCCTCCCCTCCCCCCGCCTCAGTCTCCAGAGGAGGCGCGCGGGGGGGCCGTTGGGCTCTGCGCGCGCTCGAGACCGGACGGGGACTACGCGGGGGCGGGGGGGCTAAGGCAGGGGGCGGCGCTGGGGATCCTTCCCGGGGAGGCCGCCGGAACCGAAAGTAAACATGGAGGCGTCGCCTTTCTCTCCAGCCCCGCCCCCGCCACGTGACTCTCTAGCGCCCCCCCCCCCCCACGGCCGAGGCCGCCGCCATCTTAGCGCCTCGCAGTTGCGCAGATGCGGCCAGAGGGCGGGGCGAGGCGGTCAAATGATGATGATGATAAGAATAAAGCAGTAATGATAAAATAAATCCGTCACGTCATCTGGGCGAAGCCGCCACGAGAGGCTTCAGGTGCCGCGGAGGGCGCTTGTTTGTGGCTGCGGGAATCCCTGAAAAACATGAGGGTTGGATCCAGTCCCTGAGAAAGTGAAGGGTTGGAGCCAGTCAGGTTTTCTGCTCTTGACAAATGGAGGAGGAGGGGGGGGGGCTTCTTTGGCCACCCCAAAATGGCTGTGCTGAGACTCGTGGAACGTGAATCATGTGGTCTGTACAAAAGCCATGTGAGAAGAAGAAGAGTTCGGATTTATACCCCCCCCCCTTTCTCTCCTGCAGGAGACTCCCCTCACAACAAACACCCTGTGAGGTGGGTGGGGCTGAGAGAGCTCTGAGAAGCTGTGACTAGCCCAAGGTCACCCAGCTGGCGTGTGTGGGAGTGTACAAGCCAATCTGAATCCCCCAGATGGAAGGAAATTCATATTATTTATTTATTTATTTATTTATTTATTTAATTTTTATCCCACTCTGCTCTGTTGTGGTAGGCTCAGAGAGACATGCAACAATAGAAAACCAATAAAATTTCAATACCATAACAATAATGTATAAAAACATACAATAGATGGGGAAACAGGAGAGTTCCACCCCGAGAGTGCAACCCTATGTGGAATCAAACCCATTAACAGCATGGGTTTAAATTGGAGTAACTCTGCCTAATGTCACATGACAATATATGATGGCAGACGCTTTTTGGTTGTCTACTAATTATAGAACCTTCTGGTACCTTGAAGACAAACACATCGAAGCTGTCATTACAATAAAGATTATTTACAACAGCTATTAACAAGTAGAGTTGCTTGGTTTGAACTTGTATGAGCTAAAGTTGTCAGTTTCCACGTGGCGCCTGGAGTTCTGACTGGTTTCCAGGCTGAAGCGATCAGTTTCCCGGGAGAAATGGCAGTTTGGAGAGTGCAATCGATGGCATTACACCCCACTGAAGGTCCTCCCCTTCCCTAAATCCCAGTCTCCACCACCAGCTCTCCAGAAATATCCCAACCTGGATTTGACAGGTGGATCATGCGTTCATGAGTCATGAAACCTCCGAACAAACTAGTTAAGGCTTTAACTTACCACAAATACAGACCTATACAGCTGCCCACCCTGACCTGGATAGCCAGGCTAGCCTAATCTTGTCAGATCCAGAAACTAAGCAGGGTCAATCCTGGCAAGTGTTTGTACGGGAGACCTCCACAGAATACCAGGTTTGTGACATAATAGTAGCAGTAATGTCTGCTGCCTTGAAAATTCCACCAGGGATCACCATAAGTTAGACGGGACTTGACAGCAAACGAGCAAAAAACAACACAGCTAAGCGCTCTGGAACCTGCATTTATTATAACCAGTTTCAATATTCAAATCCTTCACAAGTATTAACCTTGAGGTATAACGGGCCTGTCAAGTAAGCCAGTGGCAGATAAAGGAGGCTGACTTGTTTAAGGCTACCTGGTGGTTTTATCCCACGCCACCCTGACCCCCTGTCGTTATAGCGACCCTCCACGTCGTTATAACGACACCCCCTGTGGAGGGTCGTTATAACGACAGGGGGTGTCGTTATAACGACGGTAAGTTCAAGGTGGCGGGGTCAGGGGGGGGCGGGAAAGGCAGCCAGAGTCCCCCCAGCGACGACGACGACCTCGAGCGGCAGCAGCGGCCCCTGCCGAAAGGCCCCCTTTTCCTCCTCTTCCGTCTTCTTCTCCCCACCGGCCGCTTCGCTCACCGGGCACGCTGGACGCTTCCGCCTCTAGGGCCCTGCCAGCCAATCAAGCGGGAGGAGGAGAAGGAGGAAAGGCGACGGCCCAATCGGCGCGCTCTGTCGGGAGAAAAGCGTGGCCATTGGGCAGGAGGCGCCGGGGAGGGTCTCCCGTCATTGGCTTCCGGTGGAGGCCAAGCCCCGCCCCTGTGGGATGCCCTCCCCCTCGCCGTTTCCAAAACGGCACCGGCGGCAACAGCAGCCCCCTCCCCGCCAGAACAGGGCTGCTGCTGGGGGGGGGGGGTGGACTCTGGGACGACCCCCACCCCCACACAACAGATCCCTCTCTCAAGCACGGTGCTCTTCACCCCCGAACTTCCGCAACACTTGGCCTGAAGGGTCGATATAACGACAGGGGGTGTCGTTATAACGACACGGAGGGTCAGGGTGGCGTGATGGAGGGGGGAAGAGGCTGCTGCCGCCGGTGCCGTTTTGGAAACGGCGGAGGAGGAGGGCGTCTCACGGGGGCGGGGCTTGGCCTCCACCGAAAGCCAATGACGGGAGACCCTCTCCGGTGCCTCCTGCCCAATGGCCGCGCTTTTCGCCCGACAGAGCGCGCGCCGATTGGGCCGTCGCCTTTCCTCCGGCGGGGAGAAGGAGGAGGGGGCCCTTCGGAAAGGGCTGCTGCCGCTGCTGCTGGAGGTTCGTCGTCGTTGCTCGGGGGACTCTGGCGCCCTCCCTCCCTCGCTGGCCCTGGTGGACGGGGGTGGGGGGAGATGCTGGCAGTGGAGGAGCGCTGGGCTGGGAGGTCCTGCGTGGCGGTGGGTCCTGCGTGGCGCTTGCAGGGGGGCGGCAGGAGGGTGCAGCTGCTGGGTGGGTGGGGGCAGTATGCGTGGGGCTGATCTTGTCCCCCCCCTTTGCTCATTCCGCAGGAGGAGGAGGACGGGAGGAAGGCATGCTGGTGCTGCTCCTCCTCTCCGGGAGACCCTCATGGTCCTCTGGGCGGCCTCCGTAGCCAATCTGCCGGAGACACCTGAGCAGGTGAGTGGAGGCGTGCCCTTTTCCCAGGTGTGGGCAAGGGGACAGAGATTGTGGGATGTAGCTGATCAGCTGCAGACTCTCAGGCCGGAAGGCCCCATGGTGTGACAAGGTCTTTGGGGCGAATGTTGTGCTAGAATAGAGGAATCGGAGAAGGACAATGGGGGTGGAAGGAGGCCCAGGGGGATGTTTCTTGAGTATTTGTAGCCATTTTCATCCTGGCCTTGTCTTTCAAGGAGAAAAAGGAAAGGAGGCTTCTGCAGCTGAGACCTGGTCCAGAGAGATTCCCAGCAAACAGAAGAAGTTCTGGCTTTGTTTGTGTCCTGTCTGCACAGAATGGGGTAAGTGATGGTGTTCCTGTATATGTGTTGCAAAGGTGTTCTCCACTAGGAACTCAAAGGCTGAGAGAATGGGGAAAAAAGCAAACAGGAGTTTTCTTCTGGGGTCAGTATAATACACACACCTGCAAGCTTTTTTGGCATGAATTCTTACCACCGTTGTATGGCCAGGAGGTTTCTAGACATATCTTGTAGATGACCAAAACAATGCTATTTTGGGTGAAAATACATATAAGCTATTTTTTTAACCAGAAAACCAGAGGTGGGATCTAGTAGGTTCTTACAGGTTCCCGAGAGTAGGTTGCTAATTATTTATGTGTGCCGAGAGGGGGTTACTAATTGGTGATTTTGCCACGTGATTTTTGCCTTAGTTTCGCCCCCTCCTCTCAGCAGTAGCGCACAGAACTTGAAGCAGTCTAGCAGGAGGTGCACTGGCGTGCGTGGCAGCCTGTGCCTGCGTGCATTCGTTTCCCGCCCAAGGACCGGCGCAACGGCTGCGTCCTTGCCACAGCCCCGCCCAGGAATGCCCTGCCCCCAGAATGCTGGGCCACGCCCCTGTTGTGCCCCGCCCAGCCCCATTGGCGCTACGCCACAGTTTGAATCCCACCACCATGGGAACCTGTTACTAAAATTTTTGGATCCCACCACTGCAGAAAACATGGGCTTTACATACCCGTAGGTAATAAGTAATTGATCCCAATTGAAAGGTCATTCAATATTGGTATTGTGAAAGAGCCATCTTTTCTTTTGAGTGTTGTGCAGAGGCCACTAAAGCGTAAGGCAGCAGAAGCTTCGTGACTTAAATACATTCCCAGAAACAGGGACCCATCGGCTGTGAGGGAGAAATGCCTGTTACAGCTCTAAAATGTATTAATGTTGAGGAATGTCTCAACATTACTTATTTCTAAAGCTATCAAAGGATCATTCCATATAGCTCTGTCTTCCATTGAAGTTAGATCCCAGTGTGTGCTGCTGTGTGCACCAAAAAGGGGGGGGGGGGACAAAGTTGTAGGTTTGCAAAATGAATGCATCTGTCAGAGGGTGGAATGCTGCAAATTCCACAAACTGAGTTTGTCATTCTGAATCCACAGGTAAGAGGGAAGAGATGGAAAGAAGCAAAGGGGAAGTGTTTAGACTTGATAGGCATAGGTCACTGTTTAAGAGAATAGATGTCTGAGTAGTTTAGAAGAAGAAGAGTTGGATTTACATCCCCCCTTTCTCTCCTGTAAGGAGACTCAAAGGGGCTTACGATCTCCTTTCCCTTCCCCTCTGCACAACAAATACACTATGAGATGCTTGGGGCTGAGAGAGCTCTGAAGAACTGGGGCTAGCCCAAGGTCACCCAACTGGTATGTGCTGGAGTACAGAAGCTAATCTAGTTCACCAGATAAGCCTCCATACCTCAAGTGGCAGAGTGGGGAATCAAACCCGGTTCTCCAGATTAGAGAGCACCTGCTCTTACCAACTACACCAGGCTGTCTCAGTAGAAAAGATGGCTCTGACTTTGAAGAGGCATGTTAACATGTTTGTTGGGAGCCTTTATTCATGACACTGTACGGACCTATTTGTATATAAAGGCCAGATTTTCATAATGGATTTAGATGCATCTTAAATGCTGAATATTATTATTTTTGTCAATTGTAGGATGCAGACATGAGCCCCCTGGGCTGCAGAAGAAATCGTACTTCAAGAGTTCACGTGAAAGAACTTGATTGCTGTGTGTCACAGTTACTGTTGAAGAAGGTGCCTTTTGGGTTGAAATGTGCTAGGTTACTTGTCTTATTGAATATGTGAAACCATCGCTGACTGTTGAACTGTCTAATTAATAGTGGGTGGATGTGGATATATTGAAGTAAAAACAGCATTTGAGTTGCAACATGACTTGTTTTCAATTGGAGTGTGAGGTGACCTCATCTCAATTGTAATTCTTTGACACTGGGAAATAAAGCGTGTGGGCTTTTTTGGTTTTTGAGAACTGGTTTCCTTTCTGAATACCTGTCAGCTCCTAGCTTGTTTCAGTTTTGTGCACGAGGTTTGGCAGGGTTTTGCAGAATGCTGGCAGGGGCTGATGGGAATTGTAGTTCATGAACATCTGGAGAACCACAGGTTGTAGACCCCTGCCGCCACTGGCGGGAGATGGGGGCGGGGTTAGGGATGCCAGATCTAAGTTGGGGAACTCCTGGAGGTTAGGATGTGGGCCTGGGTTGGACAGGGATCTCAGGCCCCTTCCGCACACGCAAAACAATGCGTTTTCAAACCACTTTCACAACTGTTTGCAAGTGGATTTTGCTATTCCGCACAGCTTCAAAGAGCACTGAAAGCAGTTTGAAAGTGCATTATTCTGCGTGTGTGGAATGAGCCTAAGTGTGGTACAATGCCATAGAGTTCACCCTCCAAAGCAGCCATTTCCTCCAGAAAAATTGATCTCTGTAGTCTGGAAATGAGGTGTAATTCCAGAGGATCCCCAGTTTCCGTCTGGAAGATGGCATCCCTACAGGAATTGCTTACAGTACTCAAGATCTGGTGCAGCCATTCTCAACCAGGGTACCGTGGTACCCTGGGGTGCCGTGAGCATGTCCCAGGGGTACCGTGGCAACACTACCGCCCCCCCCCCTCATTTTTGTGGTGTCTCCCACCGGCTCCAGCAAGGACATGGAGCTGGCCCATGGGGCAGGGCCTGCCACAAGGTCAGCAGCCACCCCCCCCCAGTGCTACCATTCACCCTGGGAGGGGAAGGTGGGGGGGGGGTGGCAAGCAGGGGCAATGGGAGGGAAAGGTGGAGGGTGGCAGCAGGGGTACCGTGAGATATGAAGAGTGAGGTCAAGGGTACCCTGACCTCGAAAAGGTTGGGAAACACTGATCTGGTGTATACTGATGAACTCACAACAGCAATAATCAACATTGTGATTGTGAAATAGTTGTGTTTTGTGCGCATACCCTGTGCAAATCGCAGTAGCCACCTGACTTCTACAATTACCAACCCTGACACACATCCTACAGGAAAAAATCTAACTTCTAGGAGTTATCTGCTTATACAAGCAGTGTAATATCTCAAGTGGTAACACAATGGAAGATTACACCAGCTACTGCTATGACAAGAAAAATGACAACAAGTATTTTTTTTCTCACAAGTAGCTACTGTGATCTTCCTTATGGCCCTATTTCAGATGTTAATTTATACACTGAAATAAAACAAAAGAAACTCTTTCAAAACATAAGATCAGCACTGGCATTCAGTAGCAAATAATACAAAAATAACATGTCACAGCAAGAAACAAACACACAAAAATGCCATTCTGGATATAGTGTAGTTCTGTATTTATAAGGTATCTCTACTGTACTGCAGTATTTTCACGAATTAAAAAAAACCATGTTATTATGTCATTATCTTATTAACACAGAAAAGCAAATGTAGTTTCTTATGTGCATCTGAGAAAATTATGAGGAAAAATAGATGTAATCTATTTAAATATGTAGTACATTCATTCTTGGAAATGACAGTAAAACAAATGTAATCTGAATGCCTCATTTTTAAAATACAAAATCGTCATAAATATTTTGTATGAGTTAATCACCCTTGTTAATAGTGTTCTAAAAATGGCATCACATGTTGCCAGTTCAGTTAATTAAATGGTGTAAACCTCAGTTATTCAAGACGTGAATAGCTTCAGAAATCCTGGTTCCGTTGTTTAGAAGCATAAGGCAATTGAATTCCAGTTCCTAACAACGAGCAATTTATAGAAAAGTAGAATTTCAATATCCTGAAGAAATACATTTTAATAATTGCTCCTATATCTGGAAAGGATCTAATTGGAGTTTTTCCAAGGGCTATTTGCCTATAAGGGTCCAGAAATCCCAGATTAATAACCATATCAGAATTGCTCAGTTGCAACAGACCAAAGGTACAAGTAGATTAACATCTTGTTTTCAACAGCAGCCAGATAGATTATAACAACCAAACAACAATAATCTGCTGCTCTTTATAATATTTGTAGTCATATAAACTCTTGTTTAGGTAAACTTCTGTGCAATAAATCAAGAGACCATATTTGTTTGTATAGTCCAAACAAATTTTACTCAGTTACCCCTGAACAAGGTGTTTGGTAAATAATGAGAGCTAGTTCACACAGTTAGTTTTCACTTCTTCAGGACAAGCTCGGTCCAAGAGGCAACACAGGCCAGGGTCCAGAAACTCACATGCTGCCTTCTTTGCAGAAAATTGCCAGAGGGAATGCAACTTGAACACTTTCCCCCCAGTCCTTTGAGCACAGGGTCCAAGGAGTGGAGCCCTCCTCTCTTTTGCTTTTCCATCTGGAAGAAGAAAAGTCCCTTCCCTCTGAAATACAGAAAAGGGGCTGCAGTCGACACCACACAGATTGGGATATACACCGATTCAATTGCAGCAGTTCCAGTGGTGGGATCCAAAAATTTTAGTAACAGGTTCCCATGGTGGTGGATTCAAACAGTGTCGTAGCGCCAATGGGACTGGGCAAGGCACGGCGGGGGCGGGCATTCCGGGGGCGGGGCATTAATAATTTCTCTGTTACTGTAAAAAAACTCTTACTGTAAAAAAAATGTTCCTAATTTCCAGCTGGTATCTTTCTGTCCATAATTTAAACTCACTATAGCAAGTCCCATCGTCTACTGCCAACAGAAACAACTAGTTCTCCTCTAATTGACTGCCTGTCAAATACTTAATACTTTCAAAGACTTAATTTTGTTTCTAGAAATCAAGAAGGATACTTTCCTTAAACAAGGAACTTTACCATATTTCTATAACATGTTTTTAAAACAGCCCAACAGGGAGAATTATCTCCCATTTCTACCTTCGCTAACCAGCCACATAGGAAGCAACAGGACTTTATGATTTTTGGACCGAATGGAATTTCTAACGGAAAAGCGGACCCAATTAGTAACCCCCTCTCGGCACACACAAATAATTAGTAACCCACTCTCGGGAACGGGTGAGAACCTGCTGGATCCCACCTCTGAGCAGTTCCCATGATCACAGTGGGCTGCAAACAGTCTCTTGGCTCCCTAATGCTACACTTGTGGCTGGAACATCAGTTACTTGCACAGGGGGAGGGTGGCAGATATCTGGCTTTGTGCATTAGGGTTGCCAATCACCAGGAGAGGCCTGGAGCTCTCCCAAATTTACAAGTGACCACCAGACGACGAGGATCAGTTCCCTTGGAGAAAATGGCTGTTTTGGAGGGTGGACTGAAGCATTATATCCTGCTGAGGTCCCATCCCCAAACCTCACCTTTTCAGGCTCCGCCCCCAAATCTCCAGGAATGTCCTGACCAAAAATTGGCAACCCTATTCTCCTTTCTGACTCTTTAAAACTTTTATTCAGTTTAACTTAAAATAAAAGACAACATGCGATATACATGAACTAGTGCATAATGTCTCGCATTTTAACATAGTGACATACAAATGAATATACATACAATACTAATAATAACATCACATTCAATACACTCGCCCTAGCCCAGGGGTAGGGAACCTGCGGCTCTCCAGATGTTCAGGAACTACAATTCCCATCAGCCTCTGTCAGCATGGCCAATTGGCCATGCTGGTAGAAGACTGATGGGGTATGGATTCCTAATTTTATCTGAGGAGAACCCCTTTAATTCTAGGGTAGGAACCTCTTGACTCTCAGATGTTCAGAACTACAATTCCATCAACCTCTGTCAGCATGGCCAATTAGCCCATGCTGGTAAGAAATGGGAATTGACAATTCAGGCTATCTGGAAAACTTTACCAGGATCTACCTTTAACTTTCTGTAAATTCAATTGCTGAGCTTCGCCTTGCAGTTGCCTCAAGAGGTTTAATTTTTCTCCTTTTTGAACTCTACTATTTCACATATTTCAACATTGATACTATTTGCAATGGTCCTCCTAAGGTGATAAAATATTAACTTAGGGGTACATTGTGAAATCGACAAATCCATTCACCTCTTAAAAACGTTAAATTCATTTAAAAATATAGAAATAAAAATGTAAAAAACTAATATAAGCAGATAATCAGCTATTTTCTGAAACGTTCTCATGGCGAAACATATAACCCGAGTCGTCTTGCAGCTTCAGAAATCCTGGGTGTTTTTTTCTGAGGGAAAGGGTAGTAGGCTAGCTTACTGGCTGCTGCTGGGGCCAGCTTGGAGACTGATATTTCTGAGCGTGTCCGCACTGGTGAAGTCATTGACGTCATAGGCGCCTCTGTGCACCCAGCTGGGATGGAGCTCTTGGTCTTTTCGGCAGGGCTTGAATTTCCCTGTTTACTGACCGGCTCAATGGATTGTTCACTTCCTGTTAATAATTCCTCGCTTGAGGTTGTGCTTTCCTCCTGCGATGGCGTTTCACTGTCGGCATAAATCTGTCTGTTTGCGTTTTGGGCAACCTCCCAAGGGGCTTTGCTGTGCTCTCCTTCTACAAGACGGTGGATCCCCAGATGGATACGCCAGGGTGAACTCTCTTGCATGTTACCACTGCAAGGCAATCCGAGGCTGACCTCCCTGATGGGAATGGGTTCTTTAAACGCTTTGGTTTTCCTCATCTTTTTGTTTACCAGGACGGTGCTGACCACGGGTCCCTCAGGAACCATCTCATGCTCACCTGTGAAGACAGTGCATGTTTCCGTGTTATTACGAACAGCAACAGCGCCCAGTTAATGGGGTAGAATCAATTTCCCAGCTATTGAGTTGCTAAAATATTAGGAAGACTCAAGAATCCCTGGCCCAAAAATGATCAGGCTGGCCTCGACGAGGGGCAGGGCCTTTTCAGCCCTGGCCCCTACCTGGTGGAACAGGCTCCCTAGGGAGATCAGGGCCCCTGCGGGACTTACAGAGTTTCCGCAGGGCCTGCAAGACGGACCCGTTCCGCCAGGCGTTTGGCCAGCCTGGTTAAAAATACATCTACCGTGTTATCTGGCCTCCCGTGGGCACAAGGGGGGGGAGGGGGGGTAGCCAGACGCCGTCCACATTTTTTAATGGGTTCTGTTTTTATGTAATTGGTATTTAAATTATGTTTCAATGTATGTTTTAACCTGTTGTGAACCGCCCTGAGCCCTCAGGGGGAGGGCGGTATATAAAACTAATAATAAATAAATAAATAAAATCTTAATTTTTAGAAAACAGCAATCACACAGACCTGTTCAGACACACTAGTGAAGAAAAAGTGGAAAGTTTTACGCATTCCCCAAAAAATAAGCTGTCCCCACAGCTAATTAGCTTGCATCCACACACGGACAATTCCCTACTGTGAGTTCATTCTTGTAATTTTCTCCCCCTAATTGCTGCCATTCCCCATGCCATTGCAGAGTGTTCTTTTAATGGATTGTAGGCATGTATTGTTTCAAGCTTACACAGCCGGACTCACCTGGCTGCTGGAGGTTTTCCGGGCTGTGTGCCCATGTTCTGGTAGTTTTTGCTCCTAATGTTTCACTCGCATCTGTGGCTGACATCTCCAAAGGCACGTCATGGTGAGACCGTGACATGCCTCTGAAGATGCCAGCCATAGATGCAAGCAAAACGTTGGAGCAAAAGCTATTAGACCAGTGGTGGCGAACCTATGGCATGGGTGCCAGAGGTGGCACTCAGAGCCCTCTCTGTGGGCATGCGCAAACAGAGTTGCCCCCCTCCCCCACACGTCTAGGCTGGCCTGGGCCGCTGGGATCGATTATTAGCATTAAACCTAAAACCTAGTTTTGGGGAAGCAGTGTAGGTAACCCTGTTAAGTGCTGTTAAACCCCACTGATTTTCATGCAAAGAACTAAATCACAATCCTTTACCTGGGAGTAAGCTCAATTTGCAGTCAATGGGGCTTGCTTCTGAGTAAACCCTCCTAGGGTCATGATTCACCCTTTGGAAGAGTTGCATGGTTGCTTCAAAGCAAAGCCACCGACTACCACCAAACTTACTCCCGAGTAACGCACGCCTTGGAGCCAACCGTTTTTTCTAAACTAAAACCTCAGTATTCATGT
Source organism: Sphaerodactylus townsendi (assembly GCF_021028975.2). Classification (NCBI taxonomy): domain Eukaryota; kingdom Metazoa; phylum Chordata; class Lepidosauria; order Squamata; family Sphaerodactylidae; genus Sphaerodactylus; species Sphaerodactylus townsendi. The sequence goes on from NC_059435.1 coordinate 70,489,182, forward strand.
TAAATGGCCGTGTGGGCACTTTGCAATAAATAAGTGGGTTTTGGGTTGCAGTTTGGGCACTCGGTCTCAAAAAGGTTCACCACCACTATATTAGACCATGGCCAGACAGCCCAGAAAAACCACAACAGCGGACTGTAGGCGTATCCCTATGGTGTTATACTTATGTACCTAGAACCATTTCTTTTTCAAGCCCAGTGGCAGCATGAAGAGTAGGGATGGCAGGCATGTGGCGACAGGGAGGAGAAAAGTCATAGATGTCCCTTTTGGAGATAATCTGACAACTCTTGATTTAGGGCAACTATGCATCCCCAGCTGCCTCGTTACAAGAGCTGGCCTGCCATTAGTTCGACCCAAAATGGGAAGAATCCTTGGATCAGATTATTCTCCTCAAGGAAGAATGAAAAGGGATCAAAGCAATATGTCCTTTTAAATATTTTATTTAATGAACAATTACATTCGACTAACAGTTTTGAGAGTGGAGCCTGGAAAAAGTGGGGTTTGGGGAGGGGAGGGACCTCAGAATTGTATCATTCCATAGGGCTCACCTTCCAAAGCAGCCATGATCTCCTGATGAACAGTCTAGACATCAGCTGTAAAGGCAGGAGATACCCAGGCCTCACCTGCAGGTTGGCAACCCTAGCTTTTGAAAGCCCCCAGTTCAACTGTCATACGTCCCATAAACTGGATGATGAAAGAACAGCTATTGCAATATAATTTAGTAATAGAAGCTTTGTAGAGATCTCATGGTAACCGATAGTGCATCCGTGCTGTCTCTATTCCCTTTCTCGTTTGTAAGTTGAAAAAAATCTAATTTCCAAATCCTACCGTGTTTCCCCGAAAATAAGACAGTGTCTTATATTAATTTTTGCTCCCAAATATGCGCTATGTCTTATTTTCAGGAGATGTCTTATTTTTCTGTGTTCTGTTCATCGGGCATGCTTCCAAACAAAAACTTTCCTACGTCTTACTTTTGGGGGATGCCTTAAGTTTCGCACTGCAGCAAAACTTCTATTATGTCTTGTTTCCAGGGGATGTCTTATATTCAGGGAAACAGGGTATTTAGGCTACCTTGAAATGCTTCAGTTATCCTGGAAATCTCCGACAGAAGAGAGTCTTAAGTATAACAAGTGCTACATTCAAGTTGCTCTGGTCATGCTTCTTTGCCCTGTAACCTTTCTCACAATAATTTGCCAGCTTCAGTTTTTATCTGTTCAGTTAGCTACGTTTCCTGGGTCTAATTCCAAAAGGGGAAAAAAACATTTGCTCCTTGGCAGGCCTGTGCCATTAAAGGTAATAGCTATATTGCATCCAAGCAGAGCGCTGTTACGTTCTCAGCATTGTGCCCACAACTTTCTTTTTTGTATTAGGAAGAAATTGAAAGGGAAATCTCGAGGCAGCCGGTCAAACAAGACCATCAATCAGATGGGGTTGATAAAGCCTTTTCGAATAGTCCTGTTTGGCCACAATATGAAATCATACCTGCTGAAGCGTTGTGGTCAAACTTACTGGTTGTCTCCTCACATTACTCTGTTACTTAGACAAAATGGAAAGATACTTTCCCTTAGTTCTTACACTCTCTCTTTCCTACTTCTCACTTCTTCATGAGGACCCCCCATGAGTCTACCTTGTATTGAATGAGACCATCAGCCCCATCACAGTCACTGTTGTGTACTCAGTGTGAAACTGGCTGTCCAGAGTCTCAGTCTGATGTCTTTCATATCACATACTGCTGGATCCTTTAACTAGAGATGTCGGAGATTGAACCTGGGCCCTTCTGCATGCCAGGCAGATTCTCTGCCACTCAGCCACAGCCAGAGGTGGGATCCAGCAGGTTCTCACAGGTTCCCGAGAGTAGGTTACTAATTATTTGTGTGTGCCGAGAGGGGGTTACTAATTGGTGATTTTGCCACGTTTTTGTCTTAGTTACGCCCCTCCTCCGCTCCTCAGCAGTAGCGCACAGAACTTGAAGCAGTCTAGCAGGAGGTGCGTGGCAGCCTGCGTTTTTGCGTGCATTCATTTCCCACCCAAGGACCGGCGCAGCGGCTGCGTCCTTGCCACAGCCTCGCCCAGCAATGCCCCGCCCCCGGAATGCCTGGCCACGCCCCCATCATGCCCCGCCCAGCCCCATTGGCGCTACGCCACTGTTTGAATCCCACCACCGTGGGAACCTGTTACTAAAATTTTTGGATCCCACCACTGGTCTTGCAACAGCCTCAGGCAGCAGACTTGGGAAGGCGCAAAGGGAGGCAGAGTGGGACACAGAGCCAACTTGTGAAGCACATCATGTTTGAGGTTTTATTTGGTATGTTTTAAATGGTGCTGTTTTAGAATTAGAATTTGTAAATTACCCTAGTCCTGGATCATCCAGGCTAGTCCAGAGGATAAGCAGGGCTGGGCCTGGTTAGTATTTTGACTGGAAGCCGAGGCAGTCCAGAGTTGTGATACTGAGGCTGGCAATAGTGAGCCACCTCTGAATGTCTCTTGCCTTGAAAACTCCACACGGTCTCCGTAGATCAGATGAGACTTGATGGCAAAAAAGCCACCTTGATCTATATAAATATTTCCGTTAGTAAAATAAAACAAAGATATTCTTCTGTGCATGCCTCTCTGACATGAATGAGAACTGTGTGAGAGCACTCTTCCACTTGTTTTTGTAGGGGTTGTGCACAGTGGTGGGATCAAAAAAATTAGTAACAGGTTCCCATGGTGGTGGGATTCAAACTGTGGCGTAGCGCCAATGGGGCAGGGCGGGGCATGACGGGGGCGTGGCCGGGCATTCCAGGGGCAGGGCATTCCTGGGCGGGGCTGTGGCAAGGGCGCAGCCGCTGCACCGGTCCTTGGGTGGGAAACAAATGCACACAGGCGCAGGCTGCCACGCACGCCTGTGCACCTCCTGCTAGACTGCTTCAAGTTCTGCGCGCTACTGCTGAGAGGAGGGGCATAACTAAGGCCAAAATCACGTGGCAAAATCACCAATTAGTAACCCCCTCTCGGCACACACAAATAATTAGTCACCTACTCTCGGGAACCTGTGAGAACCTGCTGGATCCCACCTCTGGTTGTGCAGGAGAAGTGGATTGTATCCCATGTTATTTACTGAAATGTGCCATGTGGATTTTCTAGCACAGGCGTTCAGTTGGCTACGCTCACCCCCTCTCTTTTTCCTCCCCACAATGTAATCCTGTCTGTTGGCGTCTCTCTTGGATTTTTGTACTCATGTCTGCCTGCATCAAAACTGGAACTGAACTGGAGTCTCCCAGGACCATGTATACAACAAGCCTTCCCATTTTATGTGTGCACCAAAAGGTTATCATGAGACAGTTTTCTTTCATGCCTTTGACTGGGCACCTCCAATCAAATAGGGCACAGGTGTCAAACTCATGGCCTTCCAGATGTTATGGACTACAGTTCCCATCATCCCCTGCCAGCATCTCTAAACATCTTTGCTCGCAAAATCAGATTTGGATTTGTAAGCCAACTGGGACCATTATAGGGAAAGGTGCATATACTTTTTAATACATAAATTAGGCAGAAGAATAGGGAGCAATCAGAAGACCTGAATAGCAAATTGCCTACTAAAACCAGTATCTGAGGCCTCTCATTTTAAATAACCGATGTATCTGCAAATATTAAAAGCGGGGATTCTCAAACTTGCCAAATGAAACTCTCCGCAAACAGTATTCTACAACATTCAGCCGCTAATCGTTATAAAATGATGGATGAGAGCAACTGTGGTTAAACAATGAATCAATTAAAAAGTCCCAGGTCCAATATTGATAATATTTCCATTGTGGGTTGATTGCTGACCTTGTGAACTGGGTTTTTTTAGAATCAGCTTCCACACCTTGCTGGTAATATCTTACTGTCCTGTGTTACAGGAACCACCGAGTGAGCTCTGGTGACAGAGTAGGGATTCAGAATTGGGGTTCCCAAATAAGATTACCAATTCTGGGTTGTGAAATACCTCATAATGCCATGGAGTCCACCCTCCCAAACATTCATTTTCTCCAGGAAAACTGATCTTGACTGTCTGACGGTCAACTGTAATAGCAGGAGTTCTCCAGGTACCACCTGGAGGCTGGGAACCAGAGGTGGGATCCAGCAGGTTCTCACCAGTTCCCGAGAGTGGGTTCCTAATTATTTGTGTGTGCCGAGAGGGGGTTACTAATTGGGTCCGCTTTTCCATCTCCACGCCCTCGCCTCCCCGAGAGGCATCCTGCCTTTGAACGTGAAAATTCCACATAGCAATTGCAACTAATAATGTAACTCCCTGAACTGGCTTAATCACTTTCAGGCACTGCAATTCATTGATTCGCAGCCTTTCGTACCTTTTATCTCACCAGACTCACCAGGTTTGCCTAAGTACGCCTCTGCCCCCTTTGCTGAGGGGCGGGGGGGGGGGGGGGGGGGCAAGGGAACCTGTTACTAAATTTTTTGGATCCCACCACTGCTGGGAACCCTAGGTACTACAGTGGGTGCTGAATGAGTTCCAGGCCTGTAAAGGCTGAAGAACATTAAGGCACTTCTCCTTTAACTCTTCTGAAAGGGCTTTACATTATATGATGAACCTGCACATGTTCTACCTCTTTGATCTTGCTTTTTCTCAGGCTAACGTTACAGGGTTACTTTAGGGAGGCTTGTGATGACATAGATTGATATCCAGTGGACCAAAGCAATGCATTCTGTCCTAGTTAGATATTAAATTGTGGGCTCTAGCATGGCTATACATTCTGTTTCCATGTGGATGCCTTTCCTTGTACACAGGGTTGCTGATGGGAATTGTAGTCCACAATGGGAATTGGAGTCCATGGACATTTATGGACTAGAATTGGACACCCCTGCCTTGGAGTCTGTCCTCCAAAGGAGCCATTTTTGTCAGAGGAACTGACCTGGAGACCAGACGAAATTCCAGGAGATTGCCAGCACCTTAATTGAAACTTCAGAGTGAACCCCAGTGACAAAATGAGTTATTAAAACAGTCCCCCGTGCTTTGAACGTGTTGGGAGTTAGTTTTTAGATAAAGACCCATCCTGTCAGTAGAACAAACACTAAAAACAATTTAGGAACTATGGAATGTTAATAATTTGTAATGCGGACAGAACTATCAGTAAACTCTGGGTTTGCAGAACCCAAAGAAAACGAACATTTGCCTTCAGGAAAAAGCCGTCAAGGAGTGAAGTAACTTATCAACCGAATCAACTATGGATGAAAAATTAATGGGAGCACAGCTATCCAAATCCATGTTTGTTTACTGCATTAATACTCTTCTTTTGTTCCATCATAGATCTTTGTGTGGGCATGTATGGCATTTCCAGGAGGTCTTTCTATCCAAGCACGGACCCCTTAGCTTCCACCAGGTTGCCATCCAACCGTGCCCAGCAATCTTTATTTGTAAAGGAGTCCCAGCATATGGTGTGAAGGTTACATGTGGCAGAGAAGTGCGTTTTATTCAGGTGGGATAGGACAGCTCTCTCTAGGAATACTGTGTAAGACACCTTGAGTTCCACAGAAAGAAGGTAGGAAAAAATTGTAATAAGTAAGTCCTACAGGGCAAACAGGGGCTTACTCCCAACTAAATAGGCTAAATTTTGCAACCTTAAACTTTCCCAGAGCCTGTTCTTCCACAACCCCAGCCTCAAATTCTTTTATCAATACACATTGCTTTGTAAATGATACGATCTTATTTTCTTCTGTGTGTCTCACTTTCTGGAATCCAGACAATTGTTCCCCATAACTAATAGCCTTGGTCCGGAGAAAACCAGACATACCTGTTGAAACGGCTGGGACGAATTTTTTTCCGGGAGCGTGCTACAGCAAGACCCAACATTTAATACGTACTTTACAGAGCACATTTATTTTAAAACTTATTCGTTCCTTGCCACAAACATAAAAGAACTTAAAAAAAAACATTTGACTTTCTGGTTTACTAGTTAACCGTCCAAACTTCAATCAGCGATATGCAATACTTTCAACTTTCTTTTCAGGTCGACCTGTTTTTCAGTCCCTATTGCCTAACGACGTTTCAGATTAAAAACATTTGGAATGAGTTTTCAGGACCCCTGGTTTTCGAAGTCTGGTTGGAAAACGTACCTGTTTTAAACACAATAATGTGAGTCTGCAGCTTTTGCTTCTGTTTGAGGGAGCCGTACTGCTCTTCGAGTAAACTTACGTCCATCTTGGTTGGCTGCCCAGAACGATCTGAGGCCGGCTGGTTTGCCGGATGAGTCACCAAGAAAAAACCACTCATATATTTGTAAGCCTTCACCATCTGCTCCCATAAGAAAGACAGAAACAGGCAGAGACAAGGCATTTCTCTCATTCTGCTTGCCTCCAAACAAAGACTGTCGGCCACATCTGAACAGGTTACAAGCAACGAGGCTCTCTGGCATTGATCAGACTCTCTTCTGTACCTGGTGGGGAGCTGCCAAATTTGATCGGATGCCAACTTTTTCTTTAAACACATGCAATGTGTTCTGAACTGAACCTCTGAATGCCGGCTGAAATGACAAGAACTGTTCAACTGGAACCGGTGTTGACTTAAGGCCAAACCTCTGAACTCTTGCCAAAAGCCACAGAGAAACACAAAAGCTCATTTGCCACCACCAGCTGCACCAAGGACAGGGAGATGCTGGTTTCAGGAGCGATTGTGGTGTTTAAAGTGACACTGTTCTGCATACACTGGGTCTCATTTGTTTCACTTTGACCATGATTAATTCCCCCACCCCCACCCCCACTTTGTTTTATAAGGTGTTATTATTGTGGCCGATTGGCTTGTAATTCATTTGCTTCTTGGCTTTTCCAATGAAGATTTTTATTGCTATTTCTCCCTTTCTGTATATTAAACTGGATGGCAGAAAAACAATGCAGAGTGTATAGAGTCACACATAGAAGAAGAAGAAGAAGAGTTTGGATTTATATCCCCCTTTCTCTCCTGCAGGAGACTCAAAGGGGCTTACAATCTCCTTGCCCTTCCCCCCTCACAACAAACACCCTGTGAGGTGGGTGGGGCTGAGAGAGCTCCGAAGAACTGGGACTAGCCCAAGGTCACCCAGCTGGCGTGTGTGGGAGTGTACAGGCTAATCTGAATTCCCCAGATAAGCCTCCACAGCTCAGGCGGCAGAGCGGGGAATCAAACCCGGTTCCTCCAGATTAGATACACGAGCTCTTAACCTCCTACGCCACTGCTGCTCCTGAATGTCACTAGTTTGCTTCAGTGTTTCAGCTGTGGCAGTGGCGGGAGGGGGGGGGATTATTGCAGATTTGCAGTGATTTCATCCTGGTCCTAGAATAGATCATTGCTGAGAATTATTCCCAGAATGCTGTTTGATCTTCATTCACATTACAATAAAGAAAAACATGTAGGAAAAGCAATGATGGAAGAAAAGAAGGGTATAGAGCCAGTGTGGTGTAGTGGTTAAGAGCAGGTGCATGCTGATCTGGAGAACCGGGTTTGATTCCCCGCTCTGTCACTTGAGCTGTGGAGGCTTATCTGGTGAACCAGATCAGCTTATGCACTCCAATACATGCCAGTTGGGTGACCTAGGGCTAGTCACAGTTCTTTGGATCTCTCTCAGCCCCACTCACCTCACAGGGGTTTTTTTGGGGGGGGGAGGGAGATTGTAATCCCCTTTGAGTCTCCTTACAGGAGAGAAAGGAGGGATAGGAATCCAAACACTTCTTCTTCTTTGTTGAGCAGAATCTCTCAAGACAGGGAGATTTTCAAGGAACACCCGTCTAAATCTTGAGAAAGGTAACTTCTATGATATGGATGATTAAAAAACCATCAGTAGTAGAGTCAGTGGAGAAGAAAAGCGTGGTCTCCTGATATTCCAAGGTTAGACCTTTGTTACAGAATGTAAGAAAAAGGAAAATTTATTTTTGCATCTCCGCCATAAACTGCACGCCGGACTGAAGAATGCTCCATCAGACAAAGAACATCAGAATGGAACTATACCTGTATAACTGCCCAGAGTTTTTGAAATACAGTATTCAAATACATGAATCGCCTTCCTAAAGAGATTACAATCCAGGAAGGAATCTGCCACAAGTATTTTAAAAGCATAAATTGGCTCAGACAGAGGAATTAAAGTAAGCAACAGACTAACACAAATACTTTCTTTCTTTTGAACTGTTTGTGTGTCTAAACTTTAAAGCAGTAGGAGAGCCAAGAGAAACTGTGAGAGATCCTTGCAATCCTTTTAAGGAGGAGGTGGGAATCAAAATTATACACTTCACCTTCTGAAATGTGACCAATACAAGTTTATCTTCTGAATAACCCCAACAGGAGTATATTAATGCTTGCTTTTTTTAAAAAAAATGTGAATGCTACTTTGGCCTCTGTTATCCAATCCTCTTTCCATTAAACGACTAGAAGGGCTAAAACATTCTCACCAAGACTCAGCGAAACCTGGCCCCTATTCTGAACAGCAACTCACGTAACCGCTCTGCAGCTGTCTGATTCATAAAAATACTGTTTTTATGTCAGAAGGAGGCATTTATGATTTTGAGATTGTTGGGTAGGTTAATGGAACTGCTGCTATAGCCTCATCAAAAGGCACAGCGCAAAGGCCAGAGTTTGTGTTGGACCGCTTCTAATCAATACGTCAACATTAATTTTGAAGTGGGGATTGATAAGACTCACATGTGCCATGAAAAGATCAAGTCAATCTGTTGTTATTGTAAGACAGCCTCTAGCTTATATTCTTATCTAAATCACAGTATAATACTATTGAGCATTTAACTCTGCGCCAAAGGACACAGTGGTCAAACTAAAAACCTGCAGTATGGACATCCAGTCCTGGGACAAGCTGGATATTTACTTAAAGTGCAGCCTTTACAAGCAGAAGATCATCGTACCAAGAAAATGTATAGAAATATCCAGTGTTGGGTCTTGGGTTATACCCCCGAAGATGTCCCAGAATTGCAACTGATTTCCAGATAACAGAGATCGGTTTCCCTAGTGGAAATAATGGCTTTGGAGCGTAGACTGAAGAAGAAGAAGAAGAAGAAGAAGAAGAAGAAGAAGAAGAAGAAGAAGAAGAAGAAGAAGAAGAAGAAGAAGAAGAAGAAGAAGAAGAAGAAGAAGAGGAGTTTGGATTTATATCCCCCCTTTCTCTCCCGTTGGAGACTCAAAGGGGCTTACAATCTCCTTGCCCTTCCCCCCTCACAACAAACACCCTGTGAGACGAGGTGGGAGCTAGAAATCGAGCTCAAAGCTGTGACTAGCCCATAGGAGTCACCCCAGCTAGGCGTGTGTATATTGGGAGTGCACTGAGCTGAAATCTGAATTCCCCAGAGAAGCCTCCACAACTCAAGCGGCAGAGCTGGGAATCAAACCCGGTTCCTCCAGATCAGAGTGCACCTGCTCTTAGCCACTGCTCTTAGCCACTACGCCACTGCTGCTCCTTTAGGGCAGCGTTCCCCAACCTTTTGGAGCCTGTGGACATATTTGCAATTCTGGCACAGCATGGCGGGCGCAGTCACAAAATGGCTGCCAAGGAGGTGGGCAGCCACAAAATGATTGCCACAGCTTAGCCTCAGTAGCAGAGTATAGATCCTTGTGCTGGGGTGGGGGGGGGGGGAGGGGAGGGAAGCAGCTGCTTTAAAATCTACACAGTCAGTCAAATCTCCAATAGTCAACCTGATGTCTTGCTGAGCAAAAGCCCTACTTGGCCCATCCACTTTATAAAAACTCGTGGCACGTGCCGTGGCGCCAATAGACATCACAGTGTGGACCCCTGCCACATGGCATTAATGATTATACTCATCTGAGCTCCCTCCCCTCACCAAAACCTGCCTCCCCAGGCTCTACTTCCCAAATCACCAGGAATTTCTCAGTCCAGAATTGGCAACTGGAGTTGCATCATCAGAATAGTTCGCAAATCCACCAAGAGGCTTCTTTTCCTTAACTAAGGCCCGGACACGCAGAATAATGCATTTTCAAACCACTTTCACAACTGTTTGCAAGTGGATTTTGCTATTCCGCACAGCTTCAAAGAGCACTGAAAGCAGTTTGAAAGTGCAGAATGAGCCTCAGTCTTAGCTCCACCAGCCCTTGAAACACACAAGTACAGTTCTTCCATTGCTGCATTTCTGCAAGAGAGGCCCAAGCTAGACCTGGTGGGTTTCAATGTGACAAGAACCTTCAAGCGTAGAATAAAAAGCAATTGTAGAGTAGCAGTTCTTGAACGGTGGGCCACGGCACGGCCTTTGAAAGCAACATGGTCTTTTGGGTGGCATTACTGGTATATCAAGAAAAATATTTTAATAATGGCTATTAGAGACCAGGCCTTTTTTTATGCTGGCACCCCAGTTGTGGAACCTGTGAGGTGTAGTGGTTTGAGCGCCGGACTAGGAGCTGGGAGACCCAGGCTTGAACTTGCTGAGTGACCTGAGGTCACATTCAAACTAAAGTTTTGTCAGTCACACATTCATCCTGAAACCACCTCACAGGGCTGTTGTGACGATAAAATGAAGGAGCGGAAAACAACGTAAGCTACTTTGGGTCCCACTGGGGAGAAAGGTAACATATTAAGCAGTTAAATATACCGATTCCTCAGGCAAATTTGCCAAGTGCAGTGCAACTATTATTTTTTGTCACAGCCAGGTGACATCTGTTCTTTTTGACTGAGCACTTAAGAATAATTGATTTTAACTGGCTCTAAGTATCTTCTGGGGTATTCTAATCTGTTTTTATGCTACTTTCCTGGTTTAGCCTTTTTTGTTGCCAGTTTTTAATTTTTTAAACCATATTTGCAAGCTACTCTGAATGCTACCTATCTATAGCAGTTTTATTCCAACAATTCTCTCGGGGACTCAGGCTACAGAAATCTCCCCTGCAGTGTTGACTTTTGACTAGTTTAAGCTGTGTAGTGATTACGGTCTGAGGACTGGGTTCAAACCCATTCTGAAGCTCACCCAGTCCCCTCAGCCTAATTCTCTGAATAGAAAACAGGTAGCAGTTTTGCCCTGGATTTATTCCAACATAAACCTTTGTGGATTAGAACAATGATGGCAAACCTTTTGGGCTTGGTGTGTCAAAACTTCGGAAAACGCCAAACTTAACTCTACTGTCACCCCCCCCCCCCCCCCCCCCCCCCCCCACCCCCCCCCCCCCCCACCCCCCCCCCCCCCCACCCCCCCCCCCCCCCACCCCCCCCCCCCCCCACCCCCCCCCCCCCCCACCCCCCCCCCCCCCCACCCCCCCCCCCCCCCACCCCCCCCCCCCCCCACCCCCCCCCCCCCCCACCCCCCCCCCCCCCCACCCCCCCCCCCCCCCACCCCCCCCCCCCCCCACCCCCCCCCCCCCCCACCCCCCCCCCCCCCCACCCCCCCCCCCCCCCACCCCCCCCCCCCCCCACCCCCCCCCCCCCCCACCCCCCCCCCCCCCCACCCCCCCCCCCCCCCACCCCCCCCCCCCCCCACCCCCCCCCCCCCCCACCCCCCCCCCCCCCCACCCCCCCCCCCCCCCACCCCCCCCCCCCCCCACCCCCCCCCCCCCCCACCCCCCCCCCCCCCCACCCCCCCCCCCCCCCACCCCCCCCCCCCCCCACCCCCCCCCCCCCCCACCCCCCCCCCCCCCCACCCCCCCCCCCCCCCACCCCCCCCCCCCCCCACCCCCCCCCCCCCCCACCCCCCCCCCCCCCCACCCCCCCCCCCCCCCACCCCCCCCCCCCCCCACCCCCCCCCCCCCCCACCCCCCCCCCCCCCCACCCCCCCCCCCCCCCACCCCCCCCCCCCCCCACCCCCCCCCCCCCCCACCCCCCCCCCCCCCCACCCCCCCCCCCCCCCACCCCCCCCCCCCCCCACCCCCCCCCCCCCCCACCCCCCCCCCCCCCCACCCCCCCCCCCCCCCACCCCCCCCCCCCCCCACCCCCCCCCCCCCCCACCCCCCCCCCCCCCCACCCCCCCCCCCCCCCACCCCCCCCCCCCCCCACCCCCCCCCCCCCCCACCCCCCCCCCCCCCCACCCCCCCCCCCCCCCACCCCCCCCCCCCCCCACCCCCCCCCCCCCCCACCCCCCCCCCCCCCCACCCCCCCCCCCCCCCACCCCCCCCCCCCCCCACCCCCCCCCCCCCCCACCCCCCCCCCCCCCCACCCCCCCCCCCCCCCACCCCCCCCCCCCCCCACCCCCCCCCCCCCCCACCCCCCCCCCCCCCCACCCCCCCCCCCCCCCACCCCCCCCCCCCCCCACCCCCCCCCCCCCCCACCCCCCCCCCCCCCCACCCCCCCCCCCCCCCACCCCCCCCCCCCCCCACCCCCCCCCCCCCCCACCCCCCCCCCCCCCCACCCCCCCCCCCCCCCACCCCCCCCCCCCCCCACCCCCCCCCCCCCCCACCCCCCCCCCCCCCCACCCCCCCCCCCCCCCACCCCCCCCCCCCCCCACCCCCCCCCCCCCCCACCCCCCCCCCCCCCCACCCCCCCCCCCCCCCACCCCCCCCCCCCCCCACCCCCCCCCCCCCCCACCCCCCCCCCCCCCCACCCCCCCCCCCCCCCACCCCCCCCCCCCCCCACCCCCCCCCCCCCCCACCCCCCCCCCCCCCCACCCCCCCCCCCCCCCACCCCCCCCCCCCCCCACCCCCCCCCCCCCCCACCCCCCCCCCCCCCCACCCCCCCCCCCCCCCACCCCCCCCCCCCCCCACCCCCCCCCCCCCCCACCCCCCCCCCCCCCCACCCCCCCCCCCCCCCACCCCCCCCCCCCCCCACCCCCCCCCCCCCCCACCCCCCCCCCCCCCCACCCCCCCCCCCCCCCACCCCCCCCCCCCCCCACCCCCCCCCCCCCCCACCCCCCCCCCCCCCCACCCCCCCCCCCCCCCACCCCCCCCCCCCCCCACCCCCCCCCCCCCCCACCCCCCCCCCCCCCCACCCCCCCCCCCCCCCACCCCCCCCCCCCCCCACCCCCCCCCCCCCCCACCCCCCCCCCCCCCCACCCCCCCCCCCCCCCACCCCCCCCCCCCCCCACCCCCCCCCCCCCCCACCCCCCCCCCCCCCCACCCCCCCCCCCCCCCACCCCCCCCCCCCCCCACCCCCCCCCCCCCCCACCCCCCCCCCCCCCCACCCCCCCCCCCCCCCACCCCCCCCCCCCCCCACCCCCCCCCCCCCCCACCCCCCCCCCCCCCCACCCCCCCCCCCCCCCACCCCCCCCCCCCCCCACCCCCCCCCCCCCCCACCCCCCCCCCCCCCCACCCCCCCCCCCCCCCACCCCCCCCCCCCCCCACCCCCCCCCCCCCCCACCCCCCCCCCCCCCCACCCCCCCCCCCCCCCACCCCCCCCCCCCCCCACCCCCCCCCCCCCCCACCCCCCCCCCCCCCCACCCCCCCCCCCCCCCACCCCCCCCCCCCCCCACCCCCCCCCCCCCCCACCCCCCCCCCCCCCCACCCCCCCCCCCCCCCACCCCCCCCCCCCCCCACCCCCCCCCCCCCCCACCCCCCCCCCCCCCCACCCCCCCCCCCCCCCACCCCCCCCCCCCCCCACCCCCCCCCCCCCCCACCCCCCCCCCCCCCCACCCCCCCCCCCCCCCACCCCCCCCCCCCCCCACCCCCCCCCCCCCCCACCCCCCCCCCCCCCCACCCCCCCCCCCCCCCACCCCCCCCCCCCCCCACCCCCCCCCCCCCCCACCCCCCCCCCCCCCCACCCCCCCCCCCCCCCACCCCCCCCCCCCCCCACCCCCCCCCCCCCCCACCCCCCCCCCCCCCCACCCCCCCCCCCCCCCACCCCCCCCCCCCCCCACCCCCCCCCCCCCCCACCCCCCCCCCCCCCCACCCCCCCCCCCCCCCACCCCCCCCCCCCCCCACCCCCCCCCCCCCCCACCCCCCCCCCCCCCCACCCCCCCCCCCCCCCACCCCCCCCCCCCCCCACCCCCCCCCCCCCCCACCCCCCCCCCCCCCCACCCCCCCCCCCCCCCACCCCCCCCCCCCCCCACCCCCCCCCCCCCCCACCCCCCCCCCCCCCCACCCCCCCCCCCCCCCACCCCCCCCCCCCCCCACCCCCCCCCCCCCCCACCCCCCCCCCCCCCCACCCCCCCCCCCCCCCACCCCCCCCCCCCCCCACCCCCCCCCCCCCCCACCCCCCCCCCCCCCCACCCCCCCCCCCCCCCACCCCCCCCCCCCCCCACCCCCCCCCCCCCCCACCCCCCCCCCCCCCCACCCCCCCCCCCCCCCACCCCCCCCCCCCCCCACCCCCCCCCCCCCCCACCCCCCCCCCCCCCCACCCCCCCCCCCCCCCACCCCCCCCCCCCCCCACCCCCCCCCCCCCCCACCCCCCCCCCCCCCCACCCCCCCCCCCCCCCACCCCCCCCCCCCCCCACCCCCCCCCCCCCCCACCCCCCCCCCCCCCCACCCCCCCCCCCCCCCACCCCCCCCCCCCCCCACCCCCCCCCCCCCCCACCCCCCCCCCCCCCCACCCCCCCCCCCCCCCACCCCCCCCCCCCCCCACCCCCCCCCCCCCCCACCCCCCCCCCCCCCCACCCCCCCCCCCCCCCACCCCCCCCCCCCCCCACCCCCCCCCCCCCCCACCCCCCCCCCCCCCCACCCCCCCCCCCCCCCACCCCCCCCCCCCCCCACCCCCCCCCCCCCCCACCCCCCCCCCCCCCCACCCCCCCCCCCCCCCACCCCCCCCCCCCCCCACCCCCCCCCCCCCCCACCCCCCCCCCCCCCCACCCCCCCCCCCCCCCACCCCCCCCCCCCCCCACCCCCCCCCCCCCCCACCCCCCCCCCCCCCCACCCCCCCCCCCCCCCACCCCCCCCCCCCCCCACCCCCCCCCCCCCCCACCCCCCCCCCCCCCCACCCCCCCCCCCCCCCACCCCCCCCCCCCCCCACCCCCCCCCCCCCCCACCCCCCCCCCCCCCCACCCCCCCCCCCCCCCACCCCCCCCCCCCCCCACCCCCCCCCCCCCCCACCCCCCCCCCCCCCCACCCCCCCCCCCCCCCACCCCCCCCCCCCCCCACCCCCCCCCCCCCCCACCCCCCCCCCCCCCCACCCCCCCCCCCCCCCACCCCCCCCCCCCCCCACCCCCCCCCCCCCCCACCCCCCCCCCCCCCCACCCCCCCCCCCCCCCACCCCCCCCCCCCCCCACCCCCCCCCCCCCCCACCCCCCCCCCCCCCCACCCCCCCCCCCCCCCACCCCCCCCCCCCCCCACCCCCCCCCCCCCCCACCCCCCCCCCCCCCCACCCCCCCCCCCCCCCACCCCCCCCCCCCCCCACCCCCCCCCCCCCCCACCCCCCCCCCCCCCCACCCCCCCCCCCCCCCACCCCCCCCCCCCCCCACCCCCCCCCCCCCCCACCCCCCCCCCCCCCCACCCCCCCCCCCCCCCACCCCCCCCCCCCCCCACCCCCCCCCCCCCCCACCCCCCCCCCCCCCCACCCCCCCCCCCCCCCACCCCCCCCCCCCCCCACCCCCCCCCCCCCCCACCCCCCCCCCCCCCCACCCCCCCCCCCCCCCACCCCCCCCCCCCCCCACCCCCCCCCCCCCCCACCCCCCCCCCCCCCCACCCCCCCCCCCCCCCACCCCCCCCCCCCCCCACCCCCCCCCCCCCCCACCCCCCCCCCCCCCCACCCCCCCCCCCCCCCACCCCCCCCCCCCCCCACCCCCCCCCCCCCCCACCCCCCCCCCCCCCCACCCCCCCCCCCCCCCACCCCCCCCCCCCCCCACCCCCCCCCCCCCCCACCCCCCCCCCCCCCCACCCCCCCCCCCCCCCACCCCCCCCCCCCCCCACCCCCCCCCCCCCCCACCCCCCCCCCCCCCCACCCCCCCCCCCCCCCACCCCCCCCCCCCCCCACCCCCCCCCCCCCCCACCCCCCCCCCCCCCCACCCCCCCCCCCCCCCACCCCCCCCCCCCCCCACCCCCCCCCCCCCCCACCCCCCCCCCCCCCCACCCCCCCCCCCCCCCACCCCCCCCCCCCCCCACCCCCCCCCCCCCCCACCCCCCCCCCCCCCCACCCCCCCCCCCCCCCACCCCCCCCCCCCCCCACCCCCCCCCCCCCCCACCCCCCCCCCCCCCCACCCCCCCCCCCCCCCACCCCCCCCCCCCCCCACCCCCCCCCCCCCCCACCCCCCCCCCCCCCCACCCCCCCCCCCCCCCACCCCCCCCCCCCCCCACCCCCCCCCCCCCCCACCCCCCCCCCCCCCCACCCCCCCCCCCCCCCACCCCCCCCCCCCCCCACCCCCCCCCCCCCCCACCCCCCCCCCCCCCCACCCCCCCCCCCCCCCACCCCCCCCCCCCCCCACCCCCCCCCCCCCCCACCCCCCCCCCCCCCCACCCCCCCCCCCCCCCACCCCCCCCCCCCCCCACCCCCCCCCCCCCCCACCCCCCCCCCCCCCCACCCCCCCCCCCCCCCACCCCCCCCCCCCCCCACCCCCCCCCCCCCCCACCCCCCCCCCCCCCCACCCCCCCCCCCCCCCACCCCCCCCCCCCCCCACCCCCCCCCCCCCCCACCCCCCCCCCCCCCCACCCCCCCCCCCCCCCACCCCCCCCCCCCCCCACCCCCCCCCCCCCCCACCCCCCCCCCCCCCCACCCCCCCCCCCCCCCACCCCCCCCCCCCCCCACCCCCCCCCCCCCCCACCCCCCCCCCCCCCCACCCCCCCCCCCCCCCACCCCCCCCCCCCCCCACCCCCCCCCCCCCCCACCCCCCCCCCCCCCCACCCCCCCCCCCCCCCACCCCCCCCCCCCCCCACCCCCCCCCCCCCCCACCCCCCCCCCCCCCCACCCCCCCCCCCCCCCACCCCCCCCCCCCCCCACCCCCCCCCCCCCCCACCCCCCCCCCCCCCCACCCCCCCCCCCCCCCACCCCCCCCCCCCCCCACCCCCCCCCCCCCCCACCCCCCCCCCCCCCCACCCCCCCCCCCCCCCACCCCCCCCCCCCCCCACCCCCCCCCCCCCCCACCCCCCCCCCCCCCCACCCCCCCCCCCCCCCACCCCCCCCCCCCCCCACCCCCCCCCCCCCCCACCCCCCCCCCCCCCCACCCCCCCCCCCCCCCACCCCCCCCCCCCCCCACCCCCCCCCCCCCCCACCCCCCCCCCCCCCCACCCCCCCCCCCCCCCACCCCCCCCCCCCCCCACCCCCCCCCCCCCCCACCCCCCCCCCCCCCCACCCCCCCCCCCCCCCACCCCCCCCCCCCCCCACCCCCCCCCCCCCCCACCCCCCCCCCCCCCCACCCCCCCCCCCCCCCACCCCCCCCCCCCCCCACCCCCCCCCCCCCCCACCCCCCCCCCCCCCCACCCCCCCCCCCCCCCACCCCCCCCCCCCCCCACCCCCCCCCCCCCCCACCCCCCCCCCCCCCCACCCCCCCCCCCCCCCACCCCCCCCCCCCCCCACCCCCCCCCCCCCCCACCCCCCCCCCCCCCCACCCCCCCCCCCCCCCACCCCCCCCCCCCCCCACCCCCCCCCCCCCCCACCCCCCCCCCCCCCCACCCCCCCCCCCCCCCACCCCCCCCCCCCCCCACCCCCCCCCCCCCCCACCCCCCCCCCCCCCCACCCCCCCCCCCCCCCACCCCCCCCCCCCCCCACCCCCCCCCCCCCCCACCCCCCCCCCCCCCCACCCCCCCCCCCCCCCACCCCCCCCCCCCCCCACCCCCCCCCCCCCCCACCCCCCCCCCCCCCCACCCCCCCCCCCCCCCACCCCCCCCCCCCCCCACCCCCCCCCCCCCCCACCCCCCCCCCCCCCCACCCCCCCCCCCCCCCACCCCCCCCCCCCCCCACCCCCCCCCCCCCCCACCCCCCCCCCCCCCCACCCCCCCCCCCCCCCACCCCCCCCCCCCCCCACCCCCCCCCCCCCCCACCCCCCCCCCCCCCCACCCCCCCCCCCCCCCACCCCCCCCCCCCCCCACCCCCCCCCCCCCCCACCCCCCCCCCCCCCCACCCCCCCCCCCCCCCACCCCCCCCCCCCCCCACCCCCCCCCCCCCCCACCCCCCCCCCCCCCCACCCCCCCCCCCCCCCACCCCCCCCCCCCCCCACCCCCCCCCCCCCCCACCCCCCCCCCCCCCCACCCCCCCCCCCCCCCACCCCCCCCCCCCCCCACCCCCCCCCCCCCCCACCCCCCCCCCCCCCCACCCCCCCCCCCCCCCACCCCCCCCCCCCCCCACCCCCCCCCCCCCCCACCCCCCCCCCCCCCCACCCCCCCCCCCCCCCACCCCCCCCCCCCCCCACCCCCCCCCCCCCCCACCCCCCCCCCCCCCCACCCCCCCCCCCCCCCACCCCCCCCCCCCCCCACCCCCCCCCCCCCCCACCCCCCCCCCCCCCCACCCCCCCCCCCCCCCACCCCCCCCCCCCCCCACCCCCCCCCCCCCCCACCCCCCCCCCCCCCCACCCCCCCCCCCCCCCACCCCCCCCCCCCCCCACCCCCCCCCCCCCCCACCCCCCCCCCCCCCCACCCCCCCCCCCCCCCACCCCCCCCCCCCCCCACCCCCCCCCCCCCCCACCCCCCCCCCCCCCCACCCCCCCCCCCCCCCACCCCCCCCCCCCCCCACCCCCCCCCCCCCCCACCCCCCCCCCCCCCCACCCCCCCCCCCCCCCACCCCCCCCCCCCCCCACCCCCCCCCCCCCCCACCCCCCCCCCCCCCCACCCCCCCCCCCCCCCACCCCCCCCCCCCCCCACCCCCCCCCCCCCCCACCCCCCCCCCCCCCCACCCCCCCCCCCCCCCACCCCCCCCCCCCCCCACCCCCCCCCCCCCCCACCCCCCCCCCCCCCCACCCCCCCCCCCCCCCACCCCCCCCCCCCCCCACCCCCCCCCCCCCCCACCCCCCCCCCCCCCCACCCCCCCCCCCCCCCACCCCCCCCCCCCCCCACCCCCCCCCCCCCCCACCCCCCCCCCCCCCCACCCCCCCCCCCCCCCACCCCCCCCCCCCCCCACCCCCCCCCCCCCCCACCCCCCCCCCCCCCCACCCCCCCCCCCCCCCACCCCCCCCCCCCCCCACCCCCCCCCCCCCCCACCCCCCCCCCCCCCCACCCCCCCCCCCCCCCACCCCCCCCCCCCCCCACCCCCCCCCCCCCCCACCCCCCCCCCCCCCCACCCCCCCCCCCCCCCACCCCCCCCCCCCCCCACCCCCCCCCCCCCCCACCCCCCCCCCCCCCCACCCCCCCCCCCCCCCACCCCCCCCCCCCCCCACCCCCCCCCCCCCCCACCCCCCCCCCCCCCCACCCCCCCCCCCCCCCACCCCCCCCCCCCCCCACCCCCCCCCCCCCCCACCCCCCCCCCCCCCCACCCCCCCCCCCCCCCACCCCCCCCCCCCCCCACCCCCCCCCCCCCCCACCCCCCCCCCCCCCCACCCCCCCCCCCCCCCACCCCCCCCCCCCCCCACCCCCCCCCCCCCCCACCCCCCCCCCCCCCCACCCCCCCCCCCCCCCACCCCCCCCCCCCCCCACCCCCCCCCCCCCCCACCCCCCCCCCCCCCCACCCCCCCCCCCCCCCACCCCCCCCCCCCCCCACCCCCCCCCCCCCCCACCCCCCCCCCCCCCCACCCCCCCCCCCCCCCACCCCCCCCCCCCCCCACCCCCCCCCCCCCCCACCCCCCCCCCCCCCCACCCCCCCCCCCCCCCACCCCCCCCCCCCCCCACCCCCCCCCCCCCCCACCCCCCCCCCCCCCCACCCCCCCCCCCCCCCACCCCCCCCCCCCCCCACCCCCCCCCCCCCCCACCCCCCCCCCCCCCCACCCCCCCCCCCCCCCACCCCCCCCCCCCCCCACCCCCCCCCCCCCCCACCCCCCCCCCCCCCCACCCCCCCCCCCCCCCACCCCCCCCCCCCCCCACCCCCCCCCCCCCCCACCCCCCCCCCCCCCCACCCCCCCCCCCCCCCACCCCCCCCCCCCCCCACCCCCCCCCCCCCCCACCCCCCCCCCCCCCCACCCCCCCCCCCCCCCACCCCCCCCCCCCCCCACCCCCCCCCCCCCCCACCCCCCCCCCCCCCCACCCCCCCCCCCCCCCACCCCCCCCCCCCCCCACCCCCCCCCCCCCCCACCCCCCCCCCCCCCCACCCCCCCCCCCCCCCACCCCCCCCCCCCCCCACCCCCCCCCCCCCCCACCCCCCCCCCCCCCCACCCCCCCCCCCCCCCACCCCCCCCCCCCCCCACCCCCCCCCCCCCCCACCCCCCCCCCCCCCCACCCCCCCCCCCCCCCACCCCCCCCCCCCCCCACCCCCCCCCCCCCCCACCCCCCCCCCCCCCCACCCCCCCCCCCCCCCACCCCCCCCCCCCCCCACCCCCCCCCCCCCCCACCCCCCCCCCCCCCCACCCCCCCCCCCCCCCACCCCCCCCCCCCCCCACCCCCCCCCCCCCCCACCCCCCCCCCCCCCCACCCCCCCCCCCCCCCACCCCCCCCCCCCCCCACCCCCCCCCCCCCCCACCCCCCCCCCCCCCCACCCCCCCCCCCCCCCACCCCCCCCCCCCCCCACCCCCCCCCCCCCCCACCCCCCCCCCCCCCCACCCCCCCCCCCCCCCACCCCCCCCCCCCCCCACCCCCCCCCCCCCCCACCCCCCCCCCCCCCCACCCCCCCCCCCCCCCACCCCCCCCCCCCCCCACCCCCCCCCCCCCCCACCCCCCCCCCCCCCCACCCCCCCCCCCCCCCACCCCCCCCCCCCCCCACCCCCCCCCCCCCCCACCCCCCCCCCCCCCCACCCCCCCCCCCCCCCACCCCCCCCCCCCCCCACCCCCCCCCCCCCCCACCCCCCCCCCCCCCCACCCCCCCCCCCCCCCACCCCCCCCCCCCCCCACCCCCCCCCCCCCCCACCCCCCCCCCCCCCCACCCCCCCCCCCCCCCACCCCCCCCCCCCCCCACCCCCCCCCCCCCCCACCCCCCCCCCCCCCCACCCCCCCCCCCCCCCACCCCCCCCCCCCCCCACCCCCCCCCCCCCCCACCCCCCCCCCCCCCCACCCCCCCCCCCCCCCACCCCCCCCCCCCCCCACCCCCCCCCCCCCCCACCCCCCCCCCCCCCCACCCCCCCCCCCCCCCACCCCCCCCCCCCCCCACCCCCCCCCCCCCCCACCCCCCCCCCCCCCCACCCCCCCCCCCCCCCACCCCCCCCCCCCCCCACCCCCCCCCCCCCCCACCCCCCCCCCCCCCCACCCCCCCCCCCCCCCACCCCCCCCCCCCCCCACCCCCCCCCCCCCCCACCCCCCCCCCCCCCCACCCCCCCCCCCCCCCACCCCCCCCCCCCCCCACCCCCCCCCCCCCCCACCCCCCCCCCCCCCCACCCCCCCCCCCCCCCACCCCCCCCCCCCCCCACCCCCCCCCCCCCCCACCCCCCCCCCCCCCCACCCCCCCCCCCCCCCACCCCCCCCCCCCCCCACCCCCCCCCCCCCCCACCCCCCCCCCCCCCCACCCCCCCCCCCCCCCACCCCCCCCCCCCCCCACCCCCCCCCCCCCCCACCCCCCCCCCCCCCCACCCCCCCCCCCCCCCACCCCCCCCCCCCCCCACCCCCCCCCCCCCCCACCCCCCCCCCCCCCCACCCCCCCCCCCCCCCACCCCCCCCCCCCCCCACCCCCCCCCCCCCCCACCCCCCCCCCCCCCCACCCCCCCCCCCCCCCACCCCCCCCCCCCCCCACCCCCCCCCCCCCCCACCCCCCCCCCCCCCCACCCCCCCCCCCCCCCACCCCCCCCCCCCCCCACCCCCCCCCCCCCCCACCCCCCCCCCCCCCCACCCCCCCCCCCCCCCACCCCCCCCCCCCCCCACCCCCCCCCCCCCCCACCCCCCCCCCCCCCCACCCCCCCCCCCCCCCACCCCCCCCCCCCCCCACCCCCCCCCCCCCCCACCCCCCCCCCCCCCCACCCCCCCCCCCCCCCACCCCCCCCCCCCCCCACCCCCCCCCCCCCCCACCCCCCCCCCCCCCCACCCCCCCCCCCCCCCACCCCCCCCCCCCCCCACCCCCCCCCCCCCCCACCCCCCCCCCCCCCCACCCCCCCCCCCCCCCACCCCCCCCCCCCCCCACCCCCCCCCCCCCCCACCCCCCCCCCCCCCCACCCCCCCCCCCCCCCACCCCCCCCCCCCCCCACCCCCCCCCCCCCCCACCCCCCCCCCCCCCCACCCCCCCCCCCCCCCACCCCCCCCCCCCCCCACCCCCCCCCCCCCCCACCCCCCCCCCCCCCCACCCCCCCCCCCCCCCACCCCCCCCCCCCCCCACCCCCCCCCCCCCCCACCCCCCCCCCCCCCCACCCCCCCCCCCCCCCACCCCCCCCCCCCCCCACCCCCCCCCCCCCCCACCCCCCCCCCCCCCCACCCCCCCCCCCCCCCACCCCCCCCCCCCCCCACCCCCCCCCCCCCCCACCCCCCCCCCCCCCCACCCCCCCCCCCCCCCACCCCCCCCCCCCCCCACCCCCCCCCCCCCCCACCCCCCCCCCCCCCCACCCCCCCCCCCCCCCACCCCCCCCCCCCCCCACCCCCCCCCCCCCCCACCCCCCCCCCCCCCCACCCCCCCCCCCCCCCACCCCCCCCCCCCCCCACCCCCCCCCCCCCCCACCCCCCCCCCCCCCCACCCCCCCCCCCCCCCACCCCCCCCCCCCCCCACCCCCCCCCCCCCCCACCCCCCCCCCCCCCCACCCCCCCCCCCCCCCACCCCCCCCCCCCCCCACCCCCCCCCCCCCCCACCCCCCCCCCCCCCCACCCCCCCCCCCCCCCACCCCCCCCCCCCCCCACCCCCCCCCCCCCCCACCCCCCCCCCCCCCCACCCCCCCCCCCCCCCACCCCCCCCCCCCCCCACCCCCCCCCCCCCCCACCCCCCCCCCCCCCCACCCCCCCCCCCCCCCACCCCCCCCCCCCCCCACCCCCCCCCCCCCCCACCCCCCCCCCCCCCCACCCCCCCCCCCCCCCACCCCCCCCCCCCCCCACCCCCCCCCCCCCCCACCCCCCCCCCCCCCCACCCCCCCCCCCCCCCACCCCCCCCCCCCCCCACCCCCCCCCCCCCCCACCCCCCCCCCCCCCCACCCCCCCCCCCCCCCACCCCCCCCCCCCCCCACCCCCCCCCCCCCCCACCCCCCCCCCCCCCCACCCCCCCCCCCCCCCACCCCCCCCCCCCCCCACCCCCCCCCCCCCCCACCCCCCCCCCCCCCCACCCCCCCCCCCCCCCACCCCCCCCCCCCCCCACCCCCCCCCCCCCCCACCCCCCCCCCCCCCCACCCCCCCCCCCCCCCACCCCCCCCCCCCCCCACCCCCCCCCCCCCCCACCCCCCCCCCCCCCCACCCCCCCCCCCCCCCACCCCCCCCCCCCCCCACCCCCCCCCCCCCCCACCCCCCCCCCCCCCCACCCCCCCCCCCCCCCACCCCCCCCCCCCCCCACCCCCCCCCCCCCCCACCCCCCCCCCCCCCCACCCCCCCCCCCCCCCACCCCCCCCCCCCCCCACCCCCCCCCCCCCCCACCCCCCCCCCCCCCCACCCCCCCCCCCCCCCACCCCCCCCCCCCCCCACCCCCCCCCCCCCCCACCCCCCCCCCCCCCCACCCCCCCCCCCCCCCACCCCCCCCCCCCCCCACCCCCCCCCCCCCCCACCCCCCCCCCCCCCCACCCCCCCCCCCCCCCACCCCCCCCCCCCCCCACCCCCCCCCCCCCCCACCCCCCCCCCCCCCCACCCCCCCCCCCCCCCACCCCCCCCCCCCCCCACCCCCCCCCCCCCCCACCCCCCCCCCCCCCCACCCCCCCCCCCCCCCACCCCCCCCCCCCCCCACCCCCCCCCCCCCCCACCCCCCCCCCCCCCCACCCCCCCCCCCCCCCACCCCCCCCCCCCCCCACCCCCCCCCCCCCCCACCCCCCCCCCCCCCCACCCCCCCCCCCCCCCACCCCCCCCCCCCCCCACCCCCCCCCCCCCCCACCCCCCCCCCCCCCCACCCCCCCCCCCCCCCACCCCCCCCCCCCCCCACCCCCCCCCCCCCCCACCCCCCCCCCCCCCCACCCCCCCCCCCCCCCACCCCCCCCCCCCCCCACCCCCCCCCCCCCCCACCCCCCCCCCCCCCCACCCCCCCCCCCCCCCACCCCCCCCCCCCCCCACCCCCCCCCCCCCCCACCCCCCCCCCCCCCCACCCCCCCCCCCCCCCACCCCCCCCCCCCCCCACCCCCCCCCCCCCCCACCCCCCCCCCCCCCCACCCCCCCCCCCCCCCACCCCCCCCCCCCCCCACCCCCCCCCCCCCCCACCCCCCCCCCCCCCCACCCCCCCCCCCCCCCACCCCCCCCCCCCCCCACCCCCCCCCCCCCCCACCCCCCCCCCCCCCCACCCCCCCCCCCCCCCACCCCCCCCCCCCCCCACCCCCCCCCCCCCCCACCCCCCCCCCCCCCCACCCCCCCCCCCCCCCACCCCCCCCCCCCCCCACCCCCCCCCCCCCCCACCCCCCCCCCCCCCCACCCCCCCCCCCCCCCACCCCCCCCCCCCCCCACCCCCCCCCCCCCCCACCCCCCCCCCCCCCCACCCCCCCCCCCCCCCACCCCCCCCCCCCCCCACCCCCCCCCCCCCCCACCCCCCCCCCCCCCCACCCCCCCCCCCCCCCACCCCCCCCCCCCCCCACCCCCCCCCCCCCCCACCCCCCCCCCCCCCCACCCCCCCCCCCCCCCACCCCCCCCCCCCCCCACCCCCCCCCCCCCCCACCCCCCCCCCCCCCCACCCCCCCCCCCCCCCACCCCCCCCCCCCCCCACCCCCCCCCCCCCCCACCCCCCCCCCCCCCCACCCCCCCCCCCCCCCACCCCCCCCCCCCCCCACCCCCCCCCCCCCCCACCCCCCCCCCCCCCCACCCCCCCCCCCCCCCACCCCCCCCCCCCCCCACCCCCCCCCCCCCCCACCCCCCCCCCCCCCCACCCCCCCCCCCCCCCACCCCCCCCCCCCCCCACCCCCCCCCCCCCCCACCCCCCCCCCCCCCCACCCCCCCCCCCCCCCACCCCCCCCCCCCCCCACCCCCCCCCCCCCCCACCCCCCCCCCCCCCCACCCCCCCCCCCCCCCACCCCCCCCCCCCCCCACCCCCCCCCCCCCCCACCCCCCCCCCCCCCCACCCCCCCCCCCCCCCACCCCCCCCCCCCCCCACCCCCCCCCCCCCCCACCCCCCCCCCCCCCCACCCCCCCCCCCCCCCACCCCCCCCCCCCCCCACCCCCCCCCCCCCCCACCCCCCCCCCCCCCCACCCCCCCCCCCCCCCACCCCCCCCCCCCCCCACCCCCCCCCCCCCCCACCCCCCCCCCCCCCCACCCCCCCCCCCCCCCACCCCCCCCCCCCCCCACCCCCCCCCCCCCCCACCCCCCCCCCCCCCCACCCCCCCCCCCCCCCACCCCCCCCCCCCCCCACCCCCCCCCCCCCCCACCCCCCCCCCCCCCCACCCCCCCCCCCCCCCACCCCCCCCCCCCCCCACCCCCCCCCCCCCCCACCCCCCCCCCCCCCCACCCCCCCCCCCCCCCACCCCCCCCCCCCCCCACCCCCCCCCCCCCCCACCCCCCCCCCCCCCCACCCCCCCCCCCCCCCACCCCCCCCCCCCCCCACCCCCCCCCCCCCCCACCCCCCCCCCCCCCCACCCCCCCCCCCCCCCACCCCCCCCCCCCCCCACCCCCCCCCCCCCCCACCCCCCCCCCCCCCCACCCCCCCCCCCCCCCACCCCCCCCCCCCCCCACCCCCCCCCCCCCCCACCCCCCCCCCCCCCCACCCCCCCCCCCCCCCACCCCCCCCCCCCCCCACCCCCCCCCCCCCCCACCCCCCCCCCCCCCCACCCCCCCCCCCCCCCACCCCCCCCCCCCCCCACCCCCCCCCCCCCCCACCCCCCCCCCCCCCCACCCCCCCCCCCCCCCACCCCCCCCCC
Organism: Sphaerodactylus townsendi; assembly: GCF_021028975.2. Classification (NCBI taxonomy): domain Eukaryota; kingdom Metazoa; phylum Chordata; class Lepidosauria; order Squamata; family Sphaerodactylidae; genus Sphaerodactylus; species Sphaerodactylus townsendi. Next base: position 70,514,935 of record NC_059435.1, read on the forward strand.
CCCCCACCCCCCCCCCCCCCCACCCCCCCCCCCCCCCACCCCCCCCCCCCCCCACCCCCCCCCCCCCCCACCCCCCCCCCCCCCCACCCCCCCCCCCCCCCACCCCCCCCCCCCCCCACCCCCCCCCCCCCCCACCCCCCCCCCCCCCCACCCCCCCCCCCCCCCACCCCCCCCCCCCCCCACCCCCCCCCCCCCCCACCCCCCCCCCCCCCCACCCCCCCCCCCCCCCACCCCCCCCCCCCCCCACCCCCCCCCCCCCCCACCCCCCCCCCCCCCCACCCCCCCCCCCCCCCACCCCCCCCCCCCCCCACCCCCCCCCCCCCCCACCCCCCCCCCATGGGAATTGTAGTCCATAACATCTGGAGTGCCAAAGCTTCGCCACCACTGCTCTATGACATCACATCTTGGGGAGCTGTTTCCTTTCCCCCTGCCCTGCCCACAAATCTCCAGGGATTTCCCAACCTGGAGTTGGAATCCCTACCCTTGGGGTCAGGATCAGGATCTCCGTAAGACGGTGACCATGTTTTCCATGCAGCCTTTCCCAAGAAAACTGGGCAATTGGCAAACGATTCCATGACCTCTTCACTGCATGCCAGACTGTGCGTGGATATTCACAATCTGTATCCTTCACACGTGAAGTTCACATTTATCACACTCAAGTCTGCACTTCACCCTTCCAGCAAAGAGATTAGAGCAGTGTACTTGATGCAGCTCCCCCATTTATCCTGCAAAACCTCCGTGAAGCAGGGTGAACGGGGGAGGGAGCTCCATGTCTCAGTAGGTCTTGCTTTCCTAGACCAACGGTGCCATCCTAAGCCCAGTCATACCCTTTTAAGCCCATCGATCTCTTTGGGTGTTATGGTGCTTCGGATGGCACTAGAAGCCCAGTGTTCTGATGTGACTCCGAATTGATGACGTGTGTGTGTATGTATGCTTCCTTCTCTGTATACACTGGCAAAATGGGGCGTGTGTGTGCATGTGTGATTCTCTTTTGGAGTCTGGCAACTCTTGCTTCAGTTCTTGCAACTTCATGTGGTGGGGGAAAGCAATCATCGCGGCCTCTTTTAATCTCCTTCCCATTGCCTGAGCCAGAGGATGACAGAAATCCTGATGCCCAAGTACAAAATGCTTACGTGTGCCTTAAAATATAACTACTCCTTAACATAGGCCCCTTCCGTACACGCAAAATAATGCGTTTTCAAACCACTTTCACAACTGTTTGCAAGTGGATTTTGCTATTCCGCACAGCTTCAAAGAGAACTGAAAGCAGTTTGAAAGTGCATTATTCTGCATGTGCAGAATGAGCCATAGAGAAGAGCGTTGTTCCATTGTTCCTAAGGCACTGTGTTTTCTAGCACAAATCTGTGCGGTGTTGACACCCTCTTTCTGGCATTGTTTCTCGCCTTTCCTTCCCCACATAGTCTTGCTTTTCCATCAACAACAGCCCTGTTTGGATGGATTCCAGCACCAAGGACCAGTGCTGCTCTCTAGAATCAGCTGTTGGAAGTGCTCAGAAACTGGCAGACATCACGGGATCACGGGCCTATGAGGTGAGGAAAAAAATTTAAAGATTTCAGTTAGCCGCATCACAGCTTGTGAACCTCCTTAGTCCACCTGTGGAAGTTAAGAGGCTCATAGTGCAAGCCTGTGCTGAGAGGGCCTGTGTAGGGTTGTGGGTTGAACTCGAGCCCCGAGTTCAAATCCCTATTCTACCACAAAGCTCAGGGGGTGAGTCATTGAACCGACTGACCTCACAGGGTTGTTGTGGGATGAAAGGGAGAGAAGGGAACGCTCACATGCCATACGTATTAAAACAACCTAATTTTAAAAATGCCCTGTCCATGTGCGTGTGAAGAATGGCTTCAGTCCTTCCTATACTCTCCTCCTTGAGATCTAAGTTAGAGCAAAGGGAAAGGAATATGGGCTCTTCATTGAAGAGGCAGGAATATCCCAGGTTTGAACCTGTGTGGTTAATAGGTCTGGTGCCTCCAGCCACTCTGGAGAGTAGAGCTACTTTTGATCTTGAAAGCAGAGAAAAAGAAAACTCTTGTGATATTTTCACATATGGGGAGGGGCTGTGCTTCAGCCAGTAGCACAGTTCAGTCCCTGACATCTCCATCCGCTTTCCGTCCTCTGCACCACTTGTGTATGTATTCATTTGTCACAGTATTCTGTAGCTCAGTATGGCGTGCCTCAAGTCACTTTGTAATATAATGATACTTAGCATCATCTGAAAGTTCGCAAAGAATTTTGCAACTTCATTGCGGTAATCCATACAACAGTCAAGTATGTTAGACCAGTGCTGTTACGGAAAGAAGAGGAGGAGTTTGGATTTATAGCCCACCTTTCTCTCCTGTAAGGAGACTCAAGGTGGCTTACAAGCTCCTTTTCCTTCCTCTCCCCACAACAGACACCTGGTGAGGTAGGTGGGGCTGAGAGAGTTCAGAGAGAACTGTGACTAGCCCAAGGTCACCCAGCAGGAATGTAGGAGTGTGGGAACACAACTGGTTCACCAGATTAGCCTCCGCCACTCAGGTGGAGGAGTAGGGAATCAAACCCGGTTCTCCAGATTAGAATCCACCTGCTCTTAACCACAACACCACGCTGGCTCTGACCAGACCGGACAGGAAAGTTTGAGAGGAGGATTTTCAAAGGCTATCCCGCGAACTTGCCATATATTTCCTTGCTCAATTATGTAGCATGGGTGACTGTAATCTGTTGGGAACCTGGAGATGGCTCCTGCTTCATGCCAGGGTCTGTCTAAGTTAAGAGGCTCATTCATCCCCTTGATTCGTCACCTCTGGTGGAAATGGAAATTGTGGCTAGGAATGCTCTTTCTGCAGCCTTCCCCCCCACCCCCCACCCCGCCCAGGGTCCTCAAAATCCTCATAATGAGTCAATGCGTTATAGTCTGCTTAATGCCTGCCGCAACCGAACAACAACTTTTCATCATGCATCAAACCAATTAAATATCCAAAGTGCAACGTGCTGAACTCATTACGCCAAGTTAATGATTATTGACTCCATCTCGAGTTTTGTGTTCCTAAGCACCGGCTTGTCTTCTCTCAGCGTTTTACAGGAAACCAGATAGCGAAGATTTACAGCCAGAACCCCGAGGTCTACGCGCAGACTGAGGTTGGCGACTCTCTGACTTGTTTATTGGGAAGCGCAACGAGTTTTGGTTTTGTATTTTGGAAGAGAAACTTCCTGCAAATATTTGTGCAAATCTCTGTCTAAATAAAGCACAGATTTTTTTTTAAAAAAAACAAAGTTACACGGGGTGGATGCAGCGTTGTTTAGTAAGAGCCACAACCAAGACATCCATCATGGCAACCTTGGCCACAGACTCACCCACATGGTCAAAAAAGGCTTTGGGCTGCGTGCCAGGAACGATGTAACTATATTCCAGGGTGTAACCCTCTGCCCAGTCTAGAGAAGGCATTTTTTTTCTTTTGTAAGGGCAGTTTGACATCCATCAGAGAGAGGAGACTGCAGTGTGAAATACTAAATTAGAATTCATAAAGAAGTTTGATGCTGTTCTCCCAAGGGTTAACAAAGGATCCGGGATTCCTTGGCCATTGCTGGCATCACAGCCCAAACCAGTTCCTGGGAGTAGCCAGGGGTGGCACTGCTGCTGTCTCCAGAAGGCTTCCAGATGGCGTGAGGAGGTGGTTAGAAGATGAAGAAAAGCCCTGTTGTCCGGAAGCCCTCCATAGGGCTTAATGGGGGTATGCCATCCGAAAGTGTGGTGTAACTCCGAGCTGCAGCCCTAAACCCCAAGGGGAAGCTGGCTAAAGTTTGCTCCAACCCTGGCATTGCTATGCGGCGGCTTGGCCAGACCTAGGGACACCCAGGCGATTGACAGGCAGCCTGTTCTCCCTTGGAAAGCAAGTCAGAGTGGATGTTGGGGATTTATAATGAATCACAAGCAGGACAGTTGCTGCACCCCGAATGTCTCCCTGGAGAGGGTTTAAACACTGTATTTGCAAATATATGTGATGGCACTTTGCACACACATTGTGTATTTTTCAAACTGTGCATGCAGCTTCACCCATACACTCAATGCTGCTTACAATACCATCTGCGGCAGGCTAGACAACTGGCCCCCTACCTCTCCCGCTCTGATCTGGTCACAGTGATCCATGCCACGGTCACCTCTAGGTTAGACTACTGTAACTCGCTCTACGTGGGCTTACCTTTGGCCATGATCCGGAAATTGAAGCTCGTGCAAAATGCGGCAGCCAGGTTGCTGACGGGAACATCTATTAGGGACCGGATTACTCCGGTCCTGTACCAACTACACTGGCTGCCGATCGTTACCAGGTCATGTTTAAAGTTTTGGTTTTGACCTTTAAAGCTATTCATGGCCTTGGACCAACATGTATCCTCACAGGACGTCGTCTCTCCCTATATCAGCCCTGCTAGGCCCCTCACGCTCCTCGGAGGAGGCGGACCTTCTGGTGATCCCTGGCCCCAAAGTGGTCCGGCTGGCCTCCACAAGGGCCAGAGGCTTTAAGCCTGGCCCCAACCTGGTGGAACAGGCTCCCAGGTGAGATCAGGGCCCTGCGGGACTTACAGAGTTTCCGCAGGGCCTGTAAAACGGACCTGTTCCGCCAGGCATTTGGCCAGCCGGGATAACACCACATTTCTGTGACAAATATCTGGCCTCCGTGGGTACAAGAATGGGGAAGGGGAAACAATTTTAATCGCCGTTTGAATTTTTATAATTTATATATGGTTTTAACTGGGATGAATGCGGAGTGGATTTTAACTGTTTTATATACTTGATAGACCCCGCCCTGAGCCCTTCGGGGAAGGGCGGTATAGAAATTCAATAAAATAAATAAATAAATAAATAAATAAATAAAAGTCACCATCAATTAAAAGGCAAGCAACTATGATATCCCAACTAGATATGGAACTCCATTTAAAATATTGGTATGGATTAGAACAATTCCACTTTCATAAACCACTTTTGCTTGCCCATCCGACACGACCAACAGTATATAAGCAAAATTCTTCAAATGTATTGTCCAAGGCTTTCGCGACCAGAATGAACTGGCTGTTGTGGGTTTTCTGGGTTATGCGACTGCGATCTGGTAGTTTTTGCTCCTAAGGTTTCACAGAGAAACGCACGTTACTGTGACATGCCTCCAAAGCTGCGGGCAAAACGTTAGGAACAAAAACTACCAGATCACGGTCGCACGGCCCAAAAACCCCACAAAAGCCATTCCGTAAATTTCCCTGAAAGGGGTTGCTTTGTACAGAGTGTGAAAAATCACTGCGAATTGTGCTGTGCAGACATCCACAAGTTGAGTGGGTCTGCGCAGAGGGTGGATCTGTTCTGTGTTATGATGCGCTTGAATGGATTTCTCAACTCATTTCCATATTTGTTTCTTTTCGCTTGCACTGTGCCTCAGTTTCTTTGACACTGTATTGCACTTGTACACTCAGAGGCATGATCAGTGCATGTTAAGTACATCTTAAGTCCCAATTGATTTCAGCTGGAGGCCTTATGCATGTGGCTCCTTTAAATCAATGGGATTTAACAAAAGGCTTAATTTTTTGCTTGATTGTGCCCTTGATCTGCAGATAAATTGTAGTGAATGTATTTGAAATTCACTTTCTCATTTTCCTTTTCTTCTCCAGAGGATCTCCTTGGTCAGCAGCTTTGCGGCCTCGCTGTTTCTTGGGGCTTACGCTCGCATTGATTACAGTGACGGTAAGCGTCTTACGCTGTGTAAAAGTGAGCTCAGCCCAACCATAGAAGCTTGGGTTGGGGGAATGAAAGAAAAGGAAGTGATCTGTACACTGTCCTGTTTATTTCCTGTGGCACAGAGAAGCCAGTCTCGTTCTGGAAGAGTGAAATGAGTCAACCAAGAGCCAATTTGCCCAAGCCAGTCAATCATCAGCACTGAATTTTGGAGCCTGGTTTCAAACTCAGCCAGGGACTGTTTGGGCAGCCTTAGGCAAATTTCAGTCTCTAATAGTCAGACAAATTGCAGTGTTCTCAGCTCTCAGAGAGCTTCTTTATGCCCTGATGGGGAACTGTGTGGATAACCCATCCATATACATATGACCCTCAACACGTCAGGAAAACAGTGAACATGAACATTTGCCTTATACTGGATCAGACCCTTGGTACTTCAGAGTCAATATTGTCTACTGAGACTGGCAGCAGCTGTCCAGTGTTTCAGGCAGTGGTCTTTCTCCTTTCAACTGGCGGTGCCAGGGGTTGAACCGGGAACCCTTTGCATACCAAGTGGATGCTCTAGCACTGCGCCATAGTGAGGAGGCTGAAGTTCCTTCTTGCGCTTGTTCCAAAGTGTCAATCCAAATCAGGGCCCTGCATGCTTGGGAAATGCTCTCTCACCTGATGTCCGATGGCCTCAATTAGTCAGGTGAACCTGGGGCCTAAGAGGTGGACAGCGCTATGCTAACCTACAGACAGCAGGATGTGGTGCCCGTGTGGCGCTGCCCCGCCTCCTCCAAGAAGGCTTTCCAGCTGTGCAGGGAGCTTGGAAAAGACCCAGAACCCCCGACACTGATGAAGAGCCCCTTAGGGTTTACAGGACAAGTCTGAGGGCTGGGGATCCGCACTCCTGGCCCTCATCTCCTTCAGGAACTAATTGATGTCAGCTCCGCTTCCAGGAATGTCCTGGCCCGCCCCACCCCCATTGGTGTCAGAGTGGGACGCCACCGCAGATGCACCAGTCCACAGCCCAGACTTCCAGGTTCTGCAGCAGTGGGGCTGTGAGGCAGGCAGCTGCTGGCGTGTTTTGCCCTCTCTGCCTGGGTATGGGTCCTGTAGAGGGCAAATGCACCTAGAACCTTTTTGCCCTCCCCACTTTGGATGGGGCTGTACAACTTGCAATATGTAGTCTAACCCTTACAGCAGGGGTGTCCAACTCTGCTGCTTCAGATGTTCATGGACTACAATCCCCACCAGCCCCAGCTGGCATGGTCAATTTGGCAGGGGTGTCTAACTCTGGCGCTTCAGATGTTCATGGACTACAACTCCCATCAGCCCCTGCTGGCACGGTCAATTTGGCAGGGGTTGGCCATGCCAATTAGCCATGCCAGCAGGGGCTGATGGGAATTATAGTCCATGGACATCTGAAGCGCCAGAGTTGGACACCTCTGCCTTGGAGGCTCTCTAAAACACCTCCCCTTTTCTTCCTTCTGCAGTTTCCCCTAACGTCTCTTAATAACCTGCAGAAGAGTTAAATATCACAAATATTAGCCATAGCTATGAACATCCAGGAGTTGTTAGGTTTCAAACCCTGGTTGATATTTTGGTTAAGAGGGATCATCGGTCGTATTAGATGTGGTTAAGGTTGATACCAATATGGTACTTAACCATGGTTGAGATGGGGAGATGTACACCGGAGAGCGACAGAAAGGAGAGACTCAGAGGAGGGGGCCTGTGCTCTCTGAACCCTGATGGAAGAGATTTCCAGGGTTGCATCTGCACTTGTCAGAGATGGAAAGGATTGGGGCCCCATGTTACTACAGCCGACATGTGAGTAATTGAAAGCAGCCTCCATGTGGTGGGTATGGTGTCTGACAGCTACTTGCATTTTGCTGGGCCTCTTTGTTCCTTTATATTACTTTTTACTTGTGAATATAAAGGAAGCCACACATTTTGCAAATCATCTTCAGGCAAAATAAAGTTGTTTACCTTTCCCCATTTTTGCTAAGGTTATAACGTTTGGGGGGTGTTGAGTTGTTTAGCCTTCCAGTAAGAAAGTACATGGAACTCCGGCAGAAAATGTGTGCGTTTTAGAGAACAAAATGCAGAACTGAGTTCAGCCTTTTTTTTTTTTTTTAAAAAAGGCTAATTCCAGGAGGTGATAATCTCTTCCTGTAAAATGCCTTGCACTTTTGTTGATTGATTTTTTTAAAATGCCGAAAAGCTATATTAGAATGATAAATTATTTCCATTTATTCTGTGTGGGTTTTTTTTAAGTAAGATACTCTCGACACTAAGCAAGTTAAATGCCTCATTTGATGCACTGTCCTCTTCAAATGTGACCCCTTATGCACACTTTTAAAATGGCAGCCTCTTTCCCCAATGGGGGAAGGGGATACAGTTGCCCTATCCGGTGGATTCACTGAAACTGGGCCCGTGCCAGCATGAATATAAGAGGTTGCTACATGCTAAGGAGTATACTACACGAATCACCTGACACGTGTTGGGCCACGGATACGTGACTGAACTCACAGTCTGATATACGTTGGAGGGATTAACCTGAAAAAGTGCTCGTTCGCTCAGTTCTCTGAAGGAGTTCTGTGAAGGAGGAGATAAGAGCTGCCCGTTGTTTCCCTCTTGAATGGATTTTACGAGGGAAGAGGCAACGAGAGACGCTTTTCACCACAGAACCGGGGTGAAAAGGCCGCTCCCACTGTTTCCGCTGGCACACTGGGAAAGGGGGAAACGGGAAGCTCCTTCTCCACCCTTGAAACTCTGAGAGAATGAGCACATTTTAAGGGGAGTTCCCCCAGTGTATATCTGACTGTGTGGTTACCTAGTGCATTGTGTAACCGTGCCCAAGGTCAGCCCTATAGTCTGCCTAATTCAGATTTGGCAGTAGCTCTCTCAGCGTAAAGTTCGAAGCAAGGTCTTTCTCACCACCGGCTTACTGAGATCCATTAACAAGTTTGCCAGGGACTGTCTTCTCCATCCATAGCTCATGCTCTACTGCCGAAGTGTCCGTCTGTCACATTTTATATCACCCTTCCTCTGAGTAGCTCTGGCCAGATTTCCCTTTCATGGGATCTCCACAGCACCCCTGTGTGAAGTAGATCAGACTGAGATAGCCTGGCTCAAAGTAGCCCAGTGAACGTCATGGGTTTGAGCCTGGTTCTCCCCAGTCCAGCTCTCTCGGCAGTGCGTTACAGTGGCTGCCCAGAGGTGGGATCCAGCAGGTTCTCACAGGTTCCCAAGAGTAGGTTACTAATTATTTGTGTGTGCCAAGAGGGGGTTACTAATGGGTGATTTTGCCACGTGATTTTTGCCTTAGTTACGCCCTTCCTCTCAGCAGTAGCGCGCAAAACTTGAAGCAGTCTAGCAGGAGGTGCACCGGCGTGCATGGGAGCCTGTGCCTGCATGCATTTGTTTCCCGCCCAAGGACCGGCGCAGCGGCTGCGCCCTTGCCACAGCCCCACCCAGGAATGCCCTGCCCCGGAATGCCTAGCCACGCCCTTGTTGTGCCCCGCCCAGCCCCATTGGCGCTACGCCAGAGTTTGAATCCCACCACCATGGGAACCTGTTACGAAAGTGTTTGGATCCCACCACTGTGGCTGCCTACATGCCACTGGGGCCATGCTTCTTCTTTGATAAGATCTGAGTAATTTATTGATTTCCCCAAGCATTGTTATGTCAGTGAAGATCTTCTGATCTCAGAAAGTAAGCAAAGTCAGTATTTGGATGGGGGAACCACCAAGAAAGACTTTGCAAAGGAACAAACTTGCACTCTGCTTCTCACTTGCCTTGAAAGCTCCTTCCTGGGATCACCATAAGTCGATCTATGGTTACCAATCTTGATCCTCCTTGATCTGAGATTGCAAATGCCTTAGCAGACCAGGTGCTCAGGAGCAGCAGCAGCAGAAGGCCATTGCTTTCACATCCTGCATGTGAGCCAAAGGCATCTGGTGGGCCACTGCGAGTAGCAGAGTTCTGGACTGGATGGACTCTGGTCTGATCCAGCAGGCTCTTTCTTATGTTCTTACGTCTGTTGTGATTTGACAGCAAATGCATACGTACATAAGCAACTTTGTAGGTTAAGCTGACAGACAGTTTTTTGCACACGGCTACACTATGATCTTTGTGGCTGAATATGGATTTGAACCTGTTGCAACACTGTCTCTGTCATTTTGATTTGCTGCCTTCCAGAAGAAGCAAACTTTCCTTAAGTATACATTCTTAACTGCACTTTCCTCAAGTATACATTCTTAACTTCTTTGAAAAATCTGCTGGTTGGATTTACCTTTATTCCACAGATGTCAAACTCATGGCGGCCCTCCAGATGTCATGGACTACAGTTCCCACCATCCCCTGCCAGCATGATGCTGGCAGGGGATGATGGGAACTGTAGTCCATAACACCGGGGGGGGGGGCGTGAGTTTGACACCTATGCTTTATTCAGATCACTGGGACCATTGAGAGTCAACCAGTCTCCATTCTGTTCTGCATTGTGCTAGGAGCAAGCTGACGGCTCCAACTCTAGCCCTTCAGAAATGTTTGTATTCTACTTCAGTCTTCGGTGCCTCCCACACAGTTCCTTTCACATGGTGGGACTGCGCCTGCAAAGGCCTGCAAACGGAAAAAAGTCTCAAGCTTCCATCCTAGAGGGCCCCCTTCCCATTGGCTCTGCCCCAAGGATGTTCTCTCCAATGATCACGTGTCCAGCAGCAGAGTGTCCCCATCCCCGTTTCTTCTTCGCCTCAATGGAAATTTATTATTATTATTATTATTACTTAAATTTTTTAAACCGCCCCATCCCCGAAGGGCTCTGGGCGGTGTACAACACAAAAATATGAATACAGTTAAATAAATTACTAAAACCATTAAAACAGCGATAGCAGTAAAAGAGGCGTCCGCCAACCCCAATTTTAAAATTCTCCCCGGGAAAAGAGAGGGGGAGGTGGCCATAACAGAGATTCTGTGAGAGTGTATTTCTCTTTTTAGTGCAGTTTGGCACTCTGTACTAATGAGGATAATTCCCACATCTGCCTCGCAGCGCTTTGGGGCACTGTTTTACAGTTTTATTTTTTCCCATCCCTAGTTAATGTTGCGTTAACGTTTGTACAATCCCTATAAAAATCCCAGCTGCAGTCCTGGGCCACCTTGAGCAGCTGATTGATCGTGCTTTGCAAGTGAGCTACTGTATCTTCCCCATCCGCTTATTGACCTTCTCTATTCATCCAGGCATTGAAACCACTTTTCATCCAAGCATTGACCTCTCTTTTCATCCATCATTGACCGTGACCTAAAAGGGACAGGGCCCTCCGTGGCTGCTTTTGCCCCTATACAGAGCTGCAGGCCACAGAACTGTGAAGTGACTGAATGCCTCCTGTTGTCAATATCCTTGAGATGGGGCCGGTTCTTCAGATTGTTCCTTAGAGCACATTGTAATGAAAGCAGCTCTTTCTTTCCTTTTTTACACTTCTATCTCAGACAATATCTCTGCATACCAGTACCGAAAGGTGATGAATCTGAGCCCCAAGAATGCATAAGAACATAAGAACATAAGAACAAGCCAGCTGGATCAGACCAGAGTCCATCTAGTCCAGCTCTCTGCTACTCGCAGTGGCCCACCAGGTGCCTTTGGGAGCTCACGTGCAGGATGTGAAAGCAATGGCCTTCTGCGGCTGTTGCTCCCGAGCACCTGGACTGTTAAGGCATTTGCAATCTCAGATCAAAGAGGATCAAGATTGGTAGCCACAAATCGACTTCTCCTCCATAAATCTGTCCAAGCCCTTTTTAAAGCTATCCAGGTGAGTGGCCATCACCACCTCCTGTGGCAGCATATTCCAAACACCAATCACACGTTGCGTGAAGAAGTGTTTCCTTTTATTAGTCCTAATTCTTCCCCCCAGCATTTTCAATGTATGCCCCCTGGTTCTGCGAAGAGTTATCTGCCCCCCCCCCCAATTTGTTCATTACTTGTTTGCTTAATTATTGCCCCAATGTATTGTCAAAGGCTTCCATGGCTGGAATCATCTGGCTGTTGTGGTTTTCTGGGCTGTGTGGCCATGATCTGCTAGTTTTTGCTCCTAACATTTTGCCCATGTCTGTGGCTGGTACCGGGTCAATGCCACCGCTTTCCAAATGACTCGCTAGTTTAACTAGTCAATTAAACACCATTTGGAGCGGCTCTGCCTCCATTTGGAGGCGGCAACCATGGGAAGTTCCCCCTCCAAATGGTGTTTTACCAGACCGACACCCGTGATTTCAGCCCATGCAGAATCCACCTTGGAGGTGAATGAGTTAAACTAGACAGGAGGCTGGAGGTCTGTATATATTGCTCTTGGCACCGGGACTTATAGTTTTTTGTTTCTTCAGCACAGCACTTAAGATTACTTAGTTCAGTTTAGCTTAGATGTTAGTTTCATAGGTATTTCACAATTTGTTCAGTTCCTTTGCTTCAGTGTTCTGGCTAATGATTACTACACATACAGGGTCCTAGTACTGGCTGGGTAATATTCTACTGTACCCTCACACAGCCCTCACAGTTTGGTAAAACCCTCAAAACAAAACATGAACTCTTTACTGAGGTAAACTTAAAGCAAATCGGTATACCCTAACCCACTGGTACACTATCCTCTTTTTAGAAGCTGTTCTTATCCAGGTTTATATTGGCTTCAACTCGGCTCTCCCATAAAACTGACCCCACCAGTATACAGTGTCTGCTTATGATTGGTTTTGCACGACGCTTAGACTGATCACCCGTGGAATCAGTCACTCTCTTTGTCTGACCTACTCGCCTCAGAGTTTAGTCTTTCACACAGTTAAGACAGGCAGTTAAGACATCAGAAACCAAAAGTCCCACAAAATGTATTGACAAGGAGTTTAAACTCCTCCCTTTCTGCATCATGCAGTTACTTGCCCAATCAGAATGCAAGAAAACACAGCCAATCACCTACACCTCGTCCTCCGAAATGCTGTCGGTAATAGCATAGTGTGGTACTAGGAATAGCCACAAGTAGCCACATAACAAATATATTGTCTATGGTGGTGGAAAGTACTGTCAAGTCACAGCTAATTTATGATGACTCCATCGGGTTTTTAAGTTGAGGCATTTGGAGGTGATTTGTCATTGCTTACCTCTGCGTGGACTGCGGGTTCTGAGAGAACCTGCGGGCTTCATATGGAGGACTGTGGAATCGAACCTGGTTCTCCAGATTAGAATCTGCCGCTGTTAACCACTACCCCACACTATCATTATACTGTTTTAATATGTAGTATTTCCTGACAATAAATGCACTAAACCATGAATGCCAGTTCTCCAAGTGGGCAAATATGCTACCTATTGACTGTAAGTAACTGACCCAAAGGTCAAAGGTTGACCACACACAAATATAGCTGTCAGCTAGCCTGGGGCTAAATGAACCACTCAGCCTTTTGGGGTAGTTTTCTCCCTTGGCCTGTGCTCTTTGCACCTTTGCCTGACTGGATTACAAGTCATTTTTAATCGCTTTAAAATTAGACATTATTGTCAGTATTTCTGACATCTGTTCCGAAGACTGCAGGATCGAGAGTTTACACTATTTTTAAAAGTGTTGTAGCAAAATAATTCCCATAAACGAAATTGACAGCTGGCAAATAGAGAGCAATCATTCCAAATAAAAACCTCTTTAGTTACTATAAAAGATTCTTTGTCCTCATCCTGTGCTGTTGAAAGTAATTGACAGCGATGTAAAGCTTTACCTGCAGAAAATAGATACAAATTCAGTTAAAGTGTACTTCTATGTTTAGCTTCGATTTGAAAAATAAATTTTCCAGTGTTACACTGTTATATTACACCAACATGTACTGATCTCTGTTGAGGAAATTTTTATCGTACCCTTCTATCAGGGAACTCAGTTGGTGTATATGGATCTCCTTTTCTCATTTTATCCTTCTATTGTTCTGCATCTCTTTTAACTCTCTCATTCAACTAATGGGGCTTGGAAGAGCCAGATTGTGGCTAAATTACTCCCATGTTTTTAAACTACAACTCCTGTTTTGAAAGCTCTGTTTTTCAGGCATTTGCCGGGAGCTCTTCAACAACAGGTTGAGTAGTGGTGGATAAACTTCCCTGAAAGACAGCCAGTCCACCACCTCCGACTTGAAGCCAAAGGAGGGAGTTCGTCATAGGCTCCAGGTTGGGAAATGCTTGGAGATTTGGGGGTGGGGTGAGGAGGTAGAGCTCAAGTATACCAATGTGTGCTAATAAGTCTTCATTCCACCACCCTCCCCGAAAGTTAAAAATGCCCTTTTCTAGCTGGCTATTGTTAGTGGGAGTCATTATTTCCAGATGAGGAGCTGGGAAAGTTGATCTTTGGATTGTTTAGCAATCCAAATGGTGCAACTTAATTTTCCTTGTCTAGTGGCTTAGCGTACCATTCAGCTAGCTTTACACTTCATGCTGCTGCAGGCCCTATTGAGGTATACTAAATTACTTGACATGCTAAATAAATATTCTTAGATCTACAATGCAAGTATCAGTGGGCTGGTTTTACTGGTTTTGTTGGTTTGGAGGCAGCATTTTTAAAAGGGAGCTTAGAGAATTATGTACAGATGGAGTTTAAAGATTGGGGCTGTTGTGCCCTTTTAAAACTGGCACGAGAGAATTCTGATTAAATGTTTCTCAGGGTTCAGAAAAGTCAGAGATTTCATCTTAAAATCGCCATATGTTGCTTTAAAACCGCTGTTGCTCATAGAACAAATTAATCTGTCAGCTCTTGGATTTTTTTTTTTGTACAAATGGCATTAAAACCCCTTTAAATTAGGGACAGAAAGACAAAGCAATTAGAATAGATCACATCCTCTTTCAGGAACTGAGTTGTTACAAAGGCTCAGAAGGAAAACAGGGCAGAAAAAATGCTACAGTTATTGAATACATTTACTTTGTTGGCTAATCGACCAAGTGTTAGTCATTCATCCCAATGCATTGGCATTTGACTAGAGAGGAGAAGGAAAAAACTTTTATTATTCTGAGAAAACTGGGGAGAAACAATATCTATTCTGTTTTTCCTCTAAGTGTCAGAAACTCTTTTCATTAAGTTGCATATTCAAGAAATAGGCCTGGAGGTGGGGGGTGGGGTGGGGGATGGAATTTTTGAGCTAACAGACCTAGGGCAAAGTCTGCAGAAAACGTAATGTTTTTTCTATGTTCATATTATTGAAAGAAATGGCAGTTAACACTGCACCAGGATTCTTTTTTGGTACATCTTCTGCATTACAACAGCTTAAAGTTCTGGGCAGGCCCTACCCTATAGTGCAGTGATGGCGAATCTTTGGCACTCCAGATGTTATGGACTGCAATTCCCATCAGCCCCTGCCAGCATGGCCAATTGGCCATGCTGGCAGGGGCTGATGGGAATTGTAGTCCATAACATCTGGAGTGCCAAAGGTTCGCCACCACGGCTATAGTGAATGTAGTAGAGAACTTTGCCATAATTCAATTTCCAAGAGCAAATTTGCTGGTTCAAACCCCCCAATAACAATTCTCAATAATTACGTCAATGCAGGGGCATAATGCCCATCGGGCAAGGTGGGCATCTGCCCAGGGCACCACCTTGTGGGGGGCATCAAAATACAGGGTTCGTTTTTGGATATTTTTAGTGGTTTTCCATTTCTGGCCTGTAGGGGGTGCAGTTTTTAGGCTAGCGGCACCAAAATTTCAGTGTATCATCAGAGGATTGTTCTTATGCTACCCCCCAGGTTTGGTGAGATTTGGTTCAGGGAGTCCAAAGTAATGGACTTCCAAAGGGGGTGCCCCCATTGTTTCCAATGGGAGCTAATAGGAGATGGGGGCTACAGTTTTGAGGGTCCATAACTTTGGCCCCCCTGAACCAAACTGCACCAAACCTGGAGGGTATCATCAGGGCAGTCTCCTGATGAGACCCTGAAAGTTTTGAGACTGTGCCTTCAGAAATGTGCCCCCCCCCCAGCCTGCAACCCCCATTGACAGCAATACAGAAAACTCAACGCAGAACAAAGATTCTTGGGCAAATTTCTGGGATGTTCCTGCAGGGGGTGCATTTTTTTGGACGTATCAGCACCAAAATTTCAGGATATCATCTGGAGACTGTCCTGATGGGACCCCCAAGTTTGGTGCAGTTTGGTTCAGGGGGTCCAAATTTATGGACCCTCAAAAGGGTAGCCCCTATCTCCTTAGCAAAGAGTGGGGGATGGGGCACCCCCTTTGAGGGTCCATAACTTGGGGGGGGGGCATCCAACTCAGGTTTTGCCCAGGGCTACAGTTTGCCTTGTTACGCCCCTGCATCAACGTCAATACCCTGACCTGGATGGCCCAGGCGTGACTGACCTTGTCAGGTCTTGTGAAGCTAAGCAGTGTCAGCCTTGGTTAGTACTTGGATGGGAGACTACCAGGGTAGTCTGAGCCTGCTATGCAGAAGCAGGCTATGGCAAACCACCTCAGTTCATCTCTTGCTTTGAAAATCCTACGGAGTTGTCAGAAGTCTGCTGCAACTCAAAGGCACGTTCTACCATCAGTCACATCAACAAGAAGTGGTACCTAAATTCTGAGTTAAGTGTTATTCAGCTCAGTAACCCTTTCAGCAACACTGCGAGGAAGATCAGCATTAATACCTCAACGTTCGGGAGTTGAGGCAGAGAGATGGCCATTAGAATTGAACCAGGAACTTCTCAGCTTCCACAGTTAGCCATTGTGCTGTACCAGCTCACAGGACCTATCTAAGATGCTAAGGAAAGGCATGAATTGCAACTCTTGGTGAAATGTAATGTATGCGGCAAAATTCAGTGTTATTAAGCCTCATCAATTCTGTTTCATGCAAATCCAACCCATCAATTAATTAGATGCTCCCTAATTTGCCTTGGATTCTGCAGCAGTACTGTCTGTTATTAATTGACTCCTGTTTTCCCCATCTCCTATTTGCTGGAAAGTACCATAAGTGGTCTTAGAGGCAGAAAAACAATGCTGACATAGATGAATCGGAAGTTGAAAAGGAGAATTGCTTTCCTGCTCTTGTGTTTTGATGGCGGGCTTTCTACTAGAGATGCCTTTCCATCTACTAGAGATGCCTTTCCAAGGTTTAATTCACGACTAGGAGCAACAGAGCTCAGTCCTAGAATCTGCTTTTAATCCTAGGTTTCAGCCCTGGACTGTAGTGTAAGTTGATTTGTGCAGAATGATTTGTGCACACCTTTGATTTGTGCAAAATGGCTTCTCTCTTACCACAACTACTGGACACGTGTCTAGAATTAAGGCTGGGAGGTGTTTCTCAAAACTCGAAGGATGCAACTTTCAAGCAATATTTAGCCTTGACGGTCACATTTCAGAAAATGAGTAGCTTTGGAGAAAAATGTTTTTAGACTGGCTATTGTCTTTGATGGCACCTCACCCTATGGGCCCCAATGTCTACATCACCGTGCATTCCTGCCCCTTTACTTAGAGCAGGGGTAGGGAACCTTTAACACTCAAAGAGCCATTTGGACCCGTTTTCCATGGGAAAAGAAAAGACTTGGAGCCGCAAATAATTTTTGACATTTAAAATAAAGATAACACTGTATATATTGGGGTTTTTTACCTTTTACTCCACTCATTCTGAGAAGCGCATGGATGCGTCCGCCCTGCTGCCTGCAGGGTGGGCAAGGATGGGGCCAGCAGCTCAGCCTTGCTGGCCACCAGGAAAGCGCCCACCCCGCTCCAATGGGGCAGGCGAGAGGGGAAGCCCGCGGCGTGGCCCAGCCAGCTGCGGGCAGTTGGTGCGCCCACTCTGCTGCCTGCAGGACGGGCAAGGATGGGGCCAGAGGCTTGGCCCATGGAGCCGCAGTGCAAGGGCAGAAGAGCCACATGTGGCTCTCGAGCCGCAGGTTCCCTACCCCTGACTTAGAGCATGTCATGGACGCAGGATCCGAAGCAGCAGTCCAGTGGGAGGGGCTGTTTTTTCCTTGACCCTCCACTGCCAGCCTGATTCTTGCCAGCCTCCACTGCCAGCCTGATTCTTGGGGCAGTGGAACGTCCCAACCTCATCTGTCCCCAGCTATGTGAAAGCAGAACTCATAAGAACATAAGAACAAGCCAGCTGGATATGACCAGAGTCCATCTAGTCCAGTACTCTGTTACTCGCAGTGGCCCACCAGGTGCCTTTGGGAGCTCACATGCAGGATGCGAAAGCAATGGCCTTCTGCGGCTGTTGCTCCTGAGCACCTGGACTGTTAAGGCATTTGCAACCTCAGATCAAAGAAGATCAAGATTGGGAGCCATAAATCGACTTCTCCTCCATAAATCTGTCCAAGCCCCTTTTAAAGCTATCCAGGTTAGTTGATAGGGCTGTCTTTGCTGGTAATTGAAGGGTACAACATTAATGAGTGTGTATCCAGTCCCTGCCCTCATCCAGATGGCCCATGTTAGCTCTTGTTAGATCTTGGAAGCTAAGCAGGGTTGCCCCTATTTAGACATTGGATGGGAGACCACCAAAGATGCCCAGAGGCAGGCAGTGGTAAACCAGCTCTATCTCTTGCCTTGAAAGCCCCCTAGTCCTGGGGTTGCCCTGAGTCAGTGGTGACTTGATGGCACACCAACACAGCACATTTTGTGTTAAGCCTGTACAGATGAAGGCTATGTCCTTTCCCAAGATGTTTTGGTCACATTCTGCCCTTCTCAAGAAGCTCACAGACACGTAACTTGAGAATGTGAGGAAGCAGTCAGAAGGAAAGCTCAGTGCTAATGGTGGAGAAATGGGACTGTGAGCCAATCCAGAGGGGTACATGGCTACAATCACTGTTTAAATATTTGAAGGGGTGCCGTGTTGAAGATGGAGCAAGCTTGTTTTCTGCTGCCCAAGAGACTAGGACAAGGAACCATGGATTCAAACTACAGGAAAAGAGGTTCCACCCAGTGGTGGGATCCAAAATTTTTAGTAACAGGTTCCCATGGTGGTGGGATTCAAACAGTGGCATAGCGCCAATGGGACTGGGCAGGGCATGATGGGGGCGTGGCCAGGCATTCCAGGGGCGGGGCATTAATAATTTCTCTGTTACAGTAAAAAACTCTTACTGTAAAAAAAAGTTCCTAATTTCCAGCTGGTATCTTTCTGTCCATAATTTAAACTCATTATAGCAAGTCCTATTGTCTACTGCCCGCAGAAACAACTCCTCCTCCTCTAATTGACTGCCTGTCGAATACTTAATACTTAATTTTGTTTCTAGAAATAAAAAAAAATAGCCTACCAAGCAAGTAAAGAGTTCCCTGGACCCAACAGTAGTTAAAGGGTCCCTCCTCTTACTAGCCAGCAAGCTCCGGGCTACGAGAAAGAAGAAGAGAGGGGGAGGCGAGGGCGTGGAGACGGAAAAGCGGACCCAATTAGTAACCCCCTCTCGGCACACACAAATAATTAGTAACCCACTCTCGGGAACTGTTGAGAACCTGCTGGATCCCACCTCTGGTTCCACCTGAACATTAGGAAGAACTTCTTGATGGGAGGGGCTGTTCAACCATGGAATATGCTGCGTTGGAGGGTGGTGGAGTCTCCTTCTTTGGAGGTTTTTAAACAGGGGCCGGAGGCCACCTGTCAGGAGTGCTTTGATCGTGTCTTCCTGCATGGCAAGGGGTTGGACTGGATGGCCCTTGTGGTCTCTTCCAACTCTATGATTCTACTGTGCATGTGCTTGGGCCTGACTGAGTGGTTCTTTCCTTAGGGGAGGGGCTGTGGCTGAGTGTAGCGCATCTACCTAGGCATGCAGAAGGTCCCCATGAAAAAGACCCTGGAGAGTTGCTGCCCGTCTGAATAGACAGTACTGACCCTGATAGACCAAAGGTCTGATTCAGTATAAGGCAGTTTC
Organism: Sphaerodactylus townsendi; assembly: GCF_021028975.2. Taxonomy (NCBI): domain Eukaryota; kingdom Metazoa; phylum Chordata; class Lepidosauria; order Squamata; family Sphaerodactylidae; genus Sphaerodactylus; species Sphaerodactylus townsendi. The sequence goes on from NC_059435.1 coordinate 70,534,472, forward strand.
CTGCATCCTCAGTTGGCCACTCTAGACTGTGAGATCCTCATCGGGCTGGATTCTGTGTTTTGATTGACAGCTGTCATTCATTTCAGCCTGTTGCCCATTTATTACCCTTGCCTGCCTGGATTTGTCAATTGTCAATGCACCTGATGCATTTTAGCTGTTGTTGAGGGGCGCTGGTGATGGATATATTGTACTCTGAGCCGACGGGTGTGCTGGGCGTGTTGTTTTTTGTACAGCAGTTCATGCCCATGTGTTAGCTGCCTGAATGGTGCTCAAGCTCCTTATCCCAGTGAAACAAATGCCAGTGGAATGATGCCAGGCCACTAATTGCTTCCCAGTCCAAGGCAAAGGAGCCAGTTCAGCTTCATGCCAGTTGGCAGCCTGCTCCAATGCCTTCTTCCTCCAGAAGCAACCGGAGAACTGGCAGGGTCCCAGACGGAAGAGCAGATCTAATAACACTGGGGTTTTTAAAAAAAAAATAAAAGGAGGTAAAAAGAAGTCCCAAGGAAATAGAAACCTACAGGCTTGGAAGATACCAGCACAAATGTCTACAGGGGAAAGGGGGAGCGTTGTCACCGGCTGTGTTGGACTTGGGAGGCAGAGAATTACTGAATTGAGGCTGGAAAATGAAGACAAGCAGAAGGGGGTGGAAAAGAAAGCGTTGTGGGAAATGTCAGCATCAAAAAGGAGGGTTCCATGTTTTTAAAGAAAGAAGGCAGGGAAGGAGACATAGAATATCAGGAAGGAGCGAAGTGAATAATCACTAGTTCTTGGATTTTTTCTTTCTTTTAAAAAACTGTTTTCCTTCTTCAGGTTCTGGCATGAATTTACTACATATCCGTGAGAAAATATGGAATCTGGTCTGTCTTGATGCTTGTGCAGCTGGATTAGAAAAAAAGTTGGGCCAACCAGTACCCTGCAGCAAAATATTGGTCTGTACACACTGGTCTGTAGATGATAGCTGTTCCACAGTTGGTTGTTCACAGAACGGAAGTCTCAGAGCTAGACAGAGGAGTTCCTTGACTCCCAATGTGTCATTTAACCCTAAAGACAGTGTGTGTGTGTGTGTGTGTGTGTGTGTGTGAGAGAGAGAGAGAGATTGAGAGAGAGAGAGAGAGAGATATTTGAACTGAGGTTATGGTGTGGGTGTGTGGGGGAGATGTTAGAGATTTGAACGCTTTCTAGCTAACACTGTTTTCTTTATCAGAGGTGTCCCTGCCTAGGGCTGTTCTAAAACCCAGCAGAGAGAAAAGACGCGCATAAACCCAGCAATACCTACCTATCTGGGTTTTTTTTCTCCCGATCATTGTGGGCCCCATTCCAACAGGAGAAATGTCATTGAGAACAATAACCCTCTTACCTTGTGGTTTGGGCCTGATCCAGAGGGCTTTTTTTTTAAAACCTTGACCTGCGCAGCCAAGGCTAGCCTGAGCTCATCAGATATCAGAAGCTAAGCAGGGCTAGCCCTGGTTAGTACGTGGATGGAAGACAGCCAAAGAAGTCCAGGGTTGCCAAGCAGAGGTAGACAATGACAAACCACCTCTGTTGATCTGTTGTCTTAAACACTCCCGCGGGGGTCACCATAGCTTCTCTGCGACTTGACAGCATCCCTATGCCTGCTTTTTCAGGTCCAGTCTGCTGTTCTGTTTATTGTGGTCCATTGCCAAGTGTGTCCCCCTCCCCAAATTTCATATTTTTATTTGGATTTTTGATAGGTGCATCCACACTACAAGTTTAAGTTGGTATCAGCCATCAAAGGCCTCTGGGAATAAAGTTAACCTTAAGGCCTCTAAAAGTAGGCTGTTGCCCAGTTGGCCAGATTGATCTAATCATGATAAACTTATTTTTGTTGTTGTCTGATACTGATGTGTCTGAAAGAGTAGTGCTATTTGCACTGGCAACTAGAAAGATCAGAGACCAACCAGCACAGTAAGGGTCTGATTTTACCTTTATTCCTCTTTTTATGTAGATGTAACAATTGAGTTATAGTTTTAATGTATTGTGTAATGATTGTGAAGGCCAATGCAATAAACTTGATCTTGATCTTACTCACAAAGTAGTTGATGGCTGCCAAGTCATCTCTTAATTGGGGGGAGGGGGGATAATCTTTGATTTTATATGAACATGCTCCACCGGCAATATCTGCAATATTTAGAGAGGCCAATCACGGGAGAATCTTTAGTCAGGTGATCATTGTTCTTTGAAAGAAAACGATCTTGTTCCAGGCAGTGGCTTTAATGGGCTTCCTTTAAAACCATGATTCTTATTTTCTGGTAATCTGCACTGCAAGCCGAATCTAAATGGTTATTTGAGCTTCTGTAGATCTAAGGAAGTCCCCTCTCCCCCACCAAGCTTTTGTGAATCTTGCACTAAACAAACTAATTTTCTAAATTAAAGAACAAGATATCTCGATGCTTCTTGTCCTTGTTTCTTTTCTAAACCAGTCTTCATTTTGCACCCTTTCCCCCTGTTTAGGGTTCTGTTTCGCCGTATTACGTTAAGCGCTACGGTTTCAAAGCTAACTGCAAAGTCGTAGCCTTCACTGGCGACAACCCAGGTGAGAAACTTCAAGATTTTCTATTTACAGTCTGAGCCATTGTATGATTGAATCCCACAAATCATTTTCTCTCGCTGTCCTATTATCCATATGTTGAAATCTTACTTATTTGGGAAACACGTCATTTCTGGGTGGGTTGCAACCATTTTGGAAAATCCTATTGAGAGCCATGGGATGCACATCTCAGGCCTGTGTAAATTTACTTGGAAGCAAGTCCTACTAACTATTCAGTCGACCCTATTTACAAGTGTAAGGTCATACAGCACTAATGGTGCAATTCAACATGTGAGCACTGGTGATAGGAGTGATACTTTCTGACTTTTTGATTGTGTCCGATGTGCAGGCCTTGCACATTGGCCTCTTAAAGCCTAATTTAGAGTTAATTGGACTCTGTTATTTGCATTTTCAGCATCTCTGGCAGGAATGAGGCTCGCAGAAGGGGACATTGCAGTAAGTGTCGGCACGTTTATGCTGACTGTTCATACAGGCCGGTCAGATTAGATTGGGCACCCTGGGAATTATGCGCTTGTGACCTTGGGTAGCAACTCAGCATTGTTAACTTTGGCTGGAATGTGCCTATAGATAAACTCAGCTAGGCACTGTTAATTTCTGTCAAAAAGATTTCAGCACACCTGTACGTTTTTCCCACAGAGATCAAGGGCACTTTACATTCTTACGTTTGACCAGATCATGCCCAATCATTATATATAATTGCCTAAGGGACGGAATGTTCGACGACAGACGCCCAGCCAATGGGTGTGCAGGACTCACAACATTCCACCCCATCCCGGACCACCTTCCCCCAACCCAGGAGCCTTCCCTGCCCCAAACAATATGGGCTATCTCCTGGAGGGAAGGAGGAGGAGGAGGTCAGGGTCCCTTGCCCTCCCTCCTCCCCTTCTTGATTTTAAATTAAAATAAAATGGGCTTTAGTGCTAGTTCCAAGATAAGAGGCGTGTGCTACTTTTAAATGGATTTCCTTTCTGCTGATTGGGGTACTTCAAACAAGTTCTTGGAGCAGGCTTCAAGAGTGTTCGAACACCAGAATGGAAGGGGACCTGTGGTGGAGCACGTTCCTTGCAAAGGGAGTGACTCAGGTTTCATCTCATGTAGCTGCAGTTAAAAGATTCCCAAGGCTGAAGAGCCACTTCCAGTCAGGATCGCTAGTACTAACTAGGACATGGTGTGACCAGTCTAAATCAACTATATATGATTCACGTATGCATGCGATGCTCTTTGGTGTTTTCCTCACTCAGCAACACAAGGATAAATGTATAAAGAGTCTCCATTTAAAAATCTTGTTCCCTACCTTGCATTGAATTGTGGACGGTGGGCATTTCATTCACGCAAGTGACGCATCCGCAAGTGTGGGGTTGCCCTCCGAGGCCTTTCAATCTTCTTATTCTCTGATGTCATCTTTGTCTTCTGCTTGAAGGTGACAAACCAAGCCGATACCTCAAGAATCCAATTGCCTTAATGTATAATTTAAAGATAATTAGTACTACTAATGGATGAGCTTAATTTAATTTCTGTATTGCTTTTTGTGCACATTGTGCAAACTCCTCAGTTGCTTTCTGTCACAGATTAGCCTTGGCACGAGTGATACATTGTTCCTCTGGATCAGAGAACCAAAGCCTGCTTTAGACGGCCACATCCTCTGCAGTCCAGTGGAGACGAATGCCTACATGGCGCTGCTGTGGTAGGACACATTTTATTGTAGTTTTGCCTGTCAGTATGAGATGCATCTTTATATTGAGTCCATTGGCCCCGTCTACACTAGAGTTGTCTGTTCTGATTGGCCCATTGGCCCGCCTGCCCAGTATTGTCTCCTCAGATTGGCCCACTGATTCATCTAGACCAGTATAGTCTCCTCTGATTGACCACTGCCCTCCAAGGCCACTTCTTCCCCTATCCCTATGCTTTAATGGAAAATAAAGATGATGGATCCCAGGTCCTTCTGCTTCCAAATATGTCATCTTACACTGAGCTATTTGTCCTTCCACTGATACCTAGTCTTGCAGTTCGTCTCCCTCTAGCTTTTTTTTTTTTGTGGCTAAAGTTAAAGGCAGTATCTGCCCAATAGTCTTTGTGACTTTCATCTCAGGTCTAAACATGTGGTGTCATAAGAACATAAGAACAAGCCTGCTGGATCAGACCGGAGTCCATCTAGTCTAGCACTCTGCTACTCGCAGTGGCCCACCAGGTGCCTTTGGGAGCTCACATGCAGGAGGTGAAAGCAATGGCCTTCTGCTGCTGCTGCTCCTGACCACCTGGTCTGCTAAGGCATTTGCAATCTGAGATCAAGGCGGATCAAGATTGGTAGCCATAGTTTGACTTCTCCATAAATCTGTCCAAGCCCTTTTTAAAGCTATGCTGGGGGGAAGAACTGTCATCATGTCATGTGATTTATGTTGTTGCCCATAATGCACACTGGATCAGAGGTTGATATTTCCCATCCCGGATATTTCAGCTGTGATCCAGGATCTGGACTTCACTGCACAGCCAATCCCCAGGCACGAGCCTGTTTCGATAAGACCATGGGGGCCGAGCCAGGAAGGCCCAGGGGACAGGGAACTGTGCACTTTCCCCAGCCATGCTGCATAAACAGGCCCAGTCTGTGACAAGCCCTGTTCACCAGCTGGGGTGACTCTGGTTGCCGAGGCAATTCATGCCCCAAGAGGCAAGGAGGAAGCAGCATGGGTCTATTCGGTTGCCAGGGTGACAGGAACTTTCCTGCAGAACTCAGATGTCTCACAGAATGGGCTGGATAGTCATAGGTCTGAAAAGGTGTCAGAAAGGTAGCCTGATTTTAATGAGTAGGGTTCACTGGTTGCCTGAACTACAGCCACAGGACTTCCTCATTAGAAAAGAAAGGCAGAGGGCACAAAGAAACTTCGTTCGTCTGTTGCCTAGTAAGAGAATGCACATTTTTTCTGTGTTTCTGACGTCAGATTTTATCTTCAGATTGAGCGTGCTCGTTGAATTTTAGCTAATGTATTAGAATTGGACATCGGTGTGCGTGTTAAGTGCCATCGAGTCGTTTCTGATTTATGGTGGTCCTATGAATCAGTGTCCTCCAAAGCATCCTATTGTTAACAGCCTTGCTCCGGTCTTGCAGACTGAGGACTATGGCTTTCTTGATAGAGTCCATCCATCCCATGCTGGGTCTTTGTCTTTTCCTGCTGCCTCCAACTTTTCTGTATCGCCTTTTTCATTGAGTCTTGTTTTTTCATAACGTGATCACAGGACGGTAGCCTCAGTTCAGTCATTTCACTTCTAGGGAGAGTTCAGGCTTGATTTGATCTAGAGCCCACTTGTCTTTTTGGAAGACCTTGGTCTTGGTAAAACTTTCCTTTGACACCACATTTCCAATGAATCAACTTTCTTCCTGTTTACTGTCTTCATCATCCAACTTTTGCACCTACATATAGTAATAGGGCAGTGGTGACGAACCTTTTTGAGACCAAGTGCCCAAATTGCAACCCAAACCCCACTTATTTATCACAAAGTGCCAACCTGGCAATTTAACCTGAATAAGTGAGAATGATGTGAGGGAAAGTGAGGATGATGTATGAGTCTGAAATTGTGTGCATCGAGGAATGCTGCTGTAAATTTCGTTGTGCGTGCACAATGACAATAAAATGCTTATGCTTATGCTTATGCTTATGCTTATGCTTAATACTGAGATTTTAGTTTAGAAAAAAACGGTTGGCTCCATCTTCCTCCACCCCACCCGCTCGAGCAGGGGCCAGCCTGCTTTAGCCTCCAGCAAGTCCCACACGCACCGCTCTGTGCCTCTCTAGCATCTCTGCCTCCTCTGTGCCCCCCCCCCCTCGGGCAGCAGCCACCTGGAGCACAGGCACCAGGCCCGCCAGCCAAGTCCTCCCTACTCACCGCAGTGCGCGCAAGTCGTGCTCAGTGGCCCATGCCAGTCTAGATGTGTATGTGTGTGTGTGGGGTGATTTTCCACCACCCACAAGATGAACTATGTGTGCACGTGCCCACAGAGAGGGCTCCGAGTGCCACCTCTGGCACCCGTGCCATAGGTTCGCCATCACTGTAATAGGGAATACTATGGCTTGAATTATCTTGATCTTAGTCACCAGTGACATAGCCTTACACTTCTGAATCTCTACTAGCTCCTTCATGGTTGCTCTTATTGGCCTCGGTCTCCTCATTCCTTGGTTGCGGTCTCCCTTTTGGTTGGCAACGGAGCCAGTGAATAGAAAATCTTCAACAATTTCAGTGTCTTCATTGTGAACCTAGGCATGAGCACCAATAAAAATGATCAGTAAATTTTGGGTTTGGGTTTTTTATTTAGCTAATACTGAAAATATCCGAGGTAAAAAAAATCTGAACCTGAATTTTTTTTAGTACTCCCCCCCGCCCCCATTTCGCAAGCTGGGGCTGGGGAGAGAACTGTCCCCACCAGGGCTTGGAGAGCACAGAAGGAGGGCAGATCCTTCATGCCTCATGAAGAGTCTGGCTGTCTCTTCCCCCACCTGTGCTTTCTCAGTCCTGCAGGGGGACAGATTCTCCATATGATGCTAAGTTTGCTCAGCATGGTGTGGAGATCTCTCTCTCTCCCCCCCCCCCTTTCCCCCACTGGCTCCCAAGTCCACATGAGCTTGAAAAATGGCAGCAGTGGGAGGGAAATTTAATTTTTTTTATATACTTTTTTATTAATTGGTAAAAGAAAAACCTGAAAAAAGCAGATACGGTTTTTTTGGGTTATTCTGTTATTTGGGTTTACCAAGTCACTAAGCCTTTGTGAACTTTTAATTTGTGTAATTCTCCAGTAGTCATTATTTTTATTTTATCATATTTTTATCCTGGCCTTTCCCAGAGGGCTCAGGGTGGGTTACAACCAGAGGTGGGATCCAGCAGGTTCTCACAGGTTCCCGAGAGTAGGTTACTAATTATTTGTGTGTGCTGAGAGGGGGTTACTAATTGGTGATTTTGCCACGTGGTTTTTGCCTCAGTTACACCCCTCCTCTCAGCAGTAGCACGCAGAACTTGAAGCAGTCTAGCAGGAGGTGCACTGGCGAGTGTGGCAGCCTGCGCCTGCGTGCATTCGTTTCCCGCCCAAGGTCCGGCGCAGCAGCTACGTCCTTGCCACTGCCCCGCCCAGGAATGCCCTGCCCCCAGAATGCCCGGCCACACCCCCATTGTGCCCCGCCCAGCCCATTGATGCTACGCCACAGTTTGAATCCCACCACCATGGGAACCTGTTACTAAACATTTTGGATCCCACCACTGGTTACAACTGTTAAAAACACAGTAAAATATTTAAATGTAACATTAAACGTTAAAACTATACAATCACCTACAACATTCTAAAACGGTTGATTAATAGTTTATAAAAAAGAATAGATGGCGACTAAAAGAATCCAAACAGTCTCATTCCCATTTTGTCTTCTTGAGGTTGAGTTTCAACCTTGTCCGAGCACGTGCTGCTTTAACCTTCAGCCGCTGTTGCTGCAGGTCTTCATTGTTTTCTGTATAATGTGGTGTTATCTGTATATCTCAAATTGTTAACATTCCTTCCACCAATTTTCACTCCCCTTTCACCTAAATCTAATCCAGCTTTTCTTATGATATGTTCTATATGCAGATCGAAGAGACAGTGAGATAAAATCCATTATTGTCTGACACCTTTGTCAATTGGAAACCGTTCTGTTTCTCCATATTCTGCCCTAACAGTAGCCTCTTGTCTGAGCACAGGTTGTGTATCGAAACAATTAGATGTTGTGGCACACCCATTTCTTTTAAAAAACCAACCATAATTTTTTGTGATCCACAGAGTCAAAAGCTTTGCTGTAATCTATGAAATGCAAGATGATTTCCTTCTGAAATGCTCTTGTTTGCTTCCAGTAGCTGACATAAATTTGGGTGCTTACCAGAGGTCGGATCCAGCAGGTTCTCACAGGTTCCCGAGAGTAGGTTACTAACTATTTGTGTGTGCCGAGAGGGGGTTACTAATTGGTGATTTTGCCACGTGATTTTTGACTTAGTTATACCCCTCCTCTCAGCAGTAGCGCACAGAACTTGAAGCAGTCTAGCAGGAGGTGCACTGGCGTGTATTCATTTCTCACCCAAGGACTGGCGCAGCGCCTGTGTCCTTGCCACAGCCCCGCCCAGGAATGCCCCGCCCCCAGAATGCCCAGCCACGCCCACATCGTGCCCCGCCCAGCCCCATTGGCGCTACGCCACAGTTTGAATCCCACCACCATGGGAACTAAACTAAAAATTACTAAAAATTTTGGATCCCACCACTGGTGCTTACATATGTAAAAAATAATCAACTTGGAGGACAGTGATTGATAAATAACAGATAAGATGCATATTCTTGGACAAATGGCTCTGCCTCCTTTATGTAATCACTCAAGAATGTGCAACAGAAAAGCCACCCCTCTTTAATTAGATCAAAGCCTAATTTTACGGAAATGATCTTGTTCCATGTCACCTGTCCCCAAACATATATTAGATCAGGTCACCGACTTAAGGAAAACTTCTGTTTTCTCCAGAACAATTTCTTCTGTAGGAACAGAATAATTTCTTCTTAGCAAACAAAATTCTCCCAGCTGAAGTATACTTTAATTAAACAGACAATGGGATTCTGTATGCCTGAGAGAAACTCCAGCTCCCAGCGTATCAGAAACACCATTTCAGACTGAGGTTTGCTACCTTTTAGGCTGACTCAGGAAAGATAGTATGGAGGCTGCAGCTGTTAATATCAGATAGAATGAATATATGGCAAGGATATCTATATCAGAACTGCATTCCTGTACTTAGCCCCCTTCCGCACACGCAAAATAAATCGTTTTCAAACCACTTTCACAACTGTTTGCAAGTGGATTTTGCCATTCCACACAGCTACAAAGAGCACTGAAAACAGTTTGAAAGTGCATTATTCTGCATGTGCGGAATGAGCCTCAGTTTCAGAGTGTATCAGTGTTGGTTTGCAGTAGAAGAGCAAAGTCTGAGCCTGGTAGCACTTTAGAGACCAGCAAGATTTTTTTGGGTAAGAACTTTTGAGAGTCAGAGCTCCCCCCGTCAGGCACCATTGTGTATCCTGTCCTGTCCTGCTCCCTTGGAAGTCAGTGCTCTTTTTTTGCTGTCGAGTCACAGCTGACTTATGGCGACATCCTAGGGTTTTCAAGGCAAGAGACCTTTGGAGGTAGTTTGCCATGGCCTGCTTCCACATCACACCCTCAGTATCCTTTAGAGGTCTGCCATCCAAATATTAGCTAAGGTCAGGACTGAGACTGTGTCGGGGTCACCTAGGGCGCTTCCGTGGTGGGAGGGAGGATTTCAACCTGGGTTCCAAGGTCCTGGTCCGACACCTTATCTGTTACCCAAAATGCTGGGGTCTGGTAACATCATCATCGTCGTTAGTGCGTTAATGCCGTGTGTCGTTGTCGTCGTCGTCGTCGTCGTCGTCGTCATCATCATCATCATCATACCAAAAACACTAGGGCAGCACTTGAAACATCTTTGAATTGACAAAATTAACATCTGTCAAATTCAGAAGGCAGCCCTGCTGGGATCCACACAAATACTACGCCGATACATTACAACTTCCTAGGCTTCTGGGTGAGGCTCGAATTGTAATGAAGGCCAACAACCAGCTAAAGATCTGGCAGCTGTGAAATTTACATCCGGCCAGCCCGAGGAACGATGCCGAACGAAGCCAGGCCACACCACGAAGACGGAGCAGGCCCCCCCGGAGAACCCCGCCCCGTAGCTTCAGCAGACCTACAGCCAACATCGGGACAACCTGAAGATCCGGAGGATCCGCAGGGGCGCCAGAGCTACGATCAACCTAACCCGAAGGTTCCGCAAGCAGCCGGCCCAGCCTCAGGGCGCCCAAGAATCCCCAAAGTTGCAACCTCTTTCGCGGCTATGGCTGCGGAGTTTCACAGCCATCAGCAGCTACTCGCACTTAACTACCCCCCGCCGGTGACAATCGGTCACCCCCTGCAGGATCTTCATCTACAGCCGCCTTTCTCTCTCCCTCTCCGCCGCCCCCTGGCTGGAAGTTTGAAGTTGCAGCCAGGAACATTCCTGATAGGCTAACCTTTGGAACTCTCCGGCTGTTTCAACCAGCCACCTGATTGTTATCCGGAACATGCCTTCTCATGCTTATAGCTGCTTTCGTGGGGAGTCACCTGAACTACAATGCTAAAGACTATCAGTAACTCTCTCTCTCCCTACGTTCTTGAGAGGAAATCCATGGACTCTACCATACCATCGGCTCCTAAAAGGCTTTGGTGGCCCAAACAACAAAGAGCCGTGCATTGGACATTTAATATGCAGCCATGGAGGCTGCCCCCTATCCTTTCATCCACCCTAGCAGCTTTTTTATTGTTTAGCTATGTTTATTGTTTCCATCTACATGATGCCCTTTGGAGCCAACCTCCAAGGAATTATTGAGTACTGTAACCCAAGCTGATGCATGGAAGTTATTGCATGCTTTAATCTTAGAAGTTATGTTGTTATTTGTTGTTGTTGCATCCGTCTGCCGGAACTCTCTGCTGCCGCCTCACCATCGTCCTACCTCAAGCTCCACCCCGGAAGCCTGCAGCGCCGCCCGTCAGCTCCCCCTTCCCTTCGGCCCCCTTTTTTGCGGGAGCTGACGTAGCGGCTCTAACAAGAGGCGAGGGTAGTGTGTTTCCCTCGCGACTTCCCTTGTGGGAATCCCGGACTTATTTCCTGTAACACAAGACTACTCGGCCCGTTCTGGCCTGTGCCCTTCTTGAGAAGTCTACCAATTCTAAGTCGTGCCGCCATTGATTTGTTTGTCATTGTTGATCCATATGAAAGTGCATGGGAGTTGCCAGATACTGTACTACTGTTCCAATTCTGCATTGGTTTGATTGTATGTTTTATTATTGGAGTTTGCCTTGCTTTCGATGCATATCTACTTTTGCCTGTAACGTGTGCAAAGAAAGCCCTTTGACTTTCCTTACATTAGCTAACCAAGTTCTAATGTTGCGCACAAACAGCTTTCGACCGAGCTTGGCCAAGCGGTAGGAGGAGGTGAAGCGTCCCTTTAAATCGCCCTAACATTTTGACTCCAGCTTCTAAATGTAAAAAAAAGGGAGGAGATGTAGGGGATGCACTGCCTGACCCAACAGCTTTTTTACCGTAAGTAGGCGCTGGCACACCGGCGCTCCTACGGCCTTCTGGTATACCGCTCCCCCACCCTCTCATCCCCGATGGAGTCACAGGTCATGAACTACCTGGCTCACAACCACCGGGTGTCCCGGACAAAGAGGACAATGGCGCTTTGCCCCAGGTGAGGATTGAGGCCCAGGCGCTGATGCTCCTCTCCAGCGCATGTAGCAATGCCAGGTGAGATCATGCATCCACATCGATGATCTCTCCAGTCCCCCGCTCTCCCGCTCTCCCGGAATTCCCCCCGTTCCGCCCTTCTACACGCCCCCGCTAGAATCATAATAAAAGGTGCTAGGAACCAGCATACGAGAGAGTCGCTTGGAACACGGACACCCGCGCTCCCGTTGCTGGCGCTCTCCACCAGATGAAATCACCGCGTCTCGTCTCGTTCTTACGCTGACCTCGCGGCACGACTACAACAACAACAACAACAACAACAACAACAACAACAACAATACGAGTTTGGATTTATATCCCCCCTTTCTCTCCTGTAGGAGACTCAAAGGGGCTTACAATCTCCTTGCCCTCCCCCTTCACAACAAACACCCTGTGAGGTGGGTGGGGCTGAGAGAGCTCTGAAGAACTGGGACTAGCCCAAGCTCACCCAGCTCACCTCAGAGAAGCCTCCACAGCTCAAGTGGCAGAGCGGGGAACCAAACCCGGTTCCTCCAGATTAGAATGCACCTGCTCTTGACCACTGCGCCACTGCTGCTTAACCACTGCGCCACTACACTGGACTTATTTCCAAATAAGCATATGTAGGATTGACTTGTCAGTGTAGGAAAACAGAACCTTGCCATATATTCATATATCCCAATAGCCCTTTTCAGACATTACAGCCATGCACACCGAGAGTTTGTCAAGCACACTTTTCAGGAGCACACACTGCCTAGAATCCTCCTGATCTTTGTGGCTGACATGTTGACTAAGCAAGGGCAATGTGCATATTTGCCATATACACATAGCCTCAGCATGCATGAATGCAAACCCTGAAGAAAATCCCATTATGATTTCCATGGGCGAGAGCTTTATGCACTTGATACATATGTGTGATGAACATAAGAACATAAGAAATAGCCTGCTGGATCAGACCAGGTGCCTTTGGGAGCTCACATGCAGGCTGTGAAAGCAATGGCCTTCAGGATGTGAAAGCAATGATGCCTGTGGTCTGCCCCTGTTTCCCCACCAGGGGGACTGCACGTATGGGGATCTACGCTTAGTTGGTAGACTCCAGGTGCACACAACTGAAAAGGACCAGTGTTACGACTGCAGGAGATACCTACTGCTCTGTGCTGTGTGCCTTGAAAAGCCAGAGCAAAAGATTGATGTCATCTCTGAAATTCCAGCCAGGAGTCTTAGTGATTGCAACGAGCATTTTATTTATTTATTTATTGCATTTACATCCCTCCATATCTCCAAAGACTCCAGGCGGCTCACAGTAAAACATACATAATAAATGCAAAAAATATCATAAATGTATAAAACATTTAAAACATAAAAGTACGTAAGTTTTAAAAACCAAATACAGGCCCCTTCCGCACACGCAAAATAATGCGTTTTCAAATCACTTTCACAACTGTTTGCAAGTGGATTTTGCTATTCCGCACAGCTTCAAAGAGCACTGAAAGCAGTTTGAAAGTGCATTATTCTGCATGTGCGGAATGAACCACAGATAGCTTAAAACTCCCCAACATGGGAGCACAAAAGATACAGATGCATTACCACATATCCAAAGAGGACCGGAGAGAGGTTAGAAAGTAAGGGAATGGCTGGTTGGCTCAACATTTTAATGTTTGTATTATCAGTAATGCATTTTTAACGTATTTTATTTAATACCTTTTTATCCCACCCTTTCTCTAAGAAGCTCAGGTAGTACATCTCAGTCTCCTTTTCTTCCATGTGAAGTAGGCTTGGGGTGGGGGGAGTGGGGAGGAGTGTGTCTGGGCGGGGTCGGCCAGCATTCTTTCTACCAGAATATCCCAGATCTTAGTCTCAGCACTTTTACCAGTATTGTCAAATAAAATACTTTTATTCACCATGCCATTATTATTCCAGTTTTAAGAATGGCTCTTTAATGAGAGAGAAGATTCGAGATGAGCTTGCCTCTGGTTCCTGGGAAGAATTTTCCAAAGCGTTAACATCAACGCCTGCCGGGAATAGTGGAAATATTGGTACGTACCTTGGGGACGGGGTACTTGCTTGCCTCCCCCTCACATTGAAGCCCAATGAGGCCCTCGCCTCCAGTTGCGTCCCTTGGAGTTGGAGACCCTCATGAATCGAGAAGGGTGCAAAAGTGGGGGAGATCAGCAATGGAAGAAGAAATGGATGGATATATCACCCCTGCCTCCTATGTCACTGGAAAATGCCTTCCTGTTATCAAAAATGAACTGTAGGGTGGTGGCAGTGGAATGTGCCTTCAAGCCACAGCTGACTTAAAGTGGCCCAGTAGGGTCTTCAAGGCAGGAGACAATCAGATGTGGTTTTTCATTCTCTGCCTCTGCGTAGCAACCCTGGACTTCCTTGGTGATCTCCCATCCCAGGGGCCTGCAACCTGCGGCTCTCCAGATGTTCATGGAGTACAAATCCCATCAGCCCCTGCCAGCATGGCCAGTTGGCAGGGGCTGATGGGCTTTGTAGTCCATGAACATCTGGAGAGCTGCAGGTTGTATTTATTATTATTATTATTTATTATTTATTATCTATTATTATTATTTGGGTGCTGTGTGGTTTCCGGGCTGTATGGCCGTGTTCTAGCATCATTCTCTCCTGACGTTTCGCCTGCATCTGTGGCTGGCATCTTCAGAGGATGCCAGCCACAGATGCAGGCGAAACGTCAGGAGAAAATGCTGCTAGAATACGGCCATACAGCCCAGAAACCACGCAGTACCCCAGTGATTCCGGCCGTGAAAGCCTTCGACAATACATATTATTATTATTATTATTGTTGTTGTTGTTGTTGTTGTTGTTGTTGTTGTTGTTGTTAATTAAATTTAGTATACCGCCCTATCCCCGAAGGGCTCAGGGCAGTGTACAGATAAAACATCAGCTAAAAACATACATATAATTGTCCCATCCAAATAAGAACTAGAACCAACCCTGACAAGATTGGGATAGCCTGACTCATCTGGGACTGTGGGGTACACCTTGTTATCATCGTGTGAATATCATGTTACCTGCCATAAACGCTGTCCTGCTTTCCACTATCTAGGTTTCTATTTCGATGTGATGGAGATTATACCTGAAGCTGTGGGGATTCACCGATTCGACTCGCAAAACAGCAGTGTAAGAGCAGCCTGATTAGTTTGTTCAGGGGTTGCCTTATGAGTGTTTCTGCCTCGGCAGCTGGATGGTGGGCCTTTCCTTTTTTTATAGAGCTCTCTAACTGAAACAAGCCTCCTGGTGTCAACATTAACCGAGCCACAACCCCAGGGATCCTGCATACAAACATGATGCCGGTTTTGCCCACATATGCACAGACGACACTGTTACAGGATCTAATAACAGCAGCTATATCATCCTGGGTTCATCCAGTTATTCATCTTCCCATGTAATGTGTGCAGTCATAGGTCAGCAGTTCTCTTCTGCTCTCTACGTAGGACAAACAGGTCACTCCGTACATTAAAAAAGTGGATAATAAATCCCGTCAAGTTGCAATTGACTTACAGTGATTCCAGCAAGGGACTTTTGAGGCCAGAGAGAGGTGGTATTCCACTGCCTTCCTCTGCAGAGTCTTCCTTGGTGGTCTCTCAGTCCCATCCAAGATTTATGCTGACCTCATCAAGGGGCTTTTAAGGCAAGGGAGAAGCAGAGGTGGTTTACCCTTGTCTTCCTTTGCAGAGTCTCCCTTGGTGGTCTCCCATCCAAGATTTAGGGTGACTGCTGCAAAGGGCTTTGGAGGCAAGTGAATAGCAGAAGCAGTTGCCCATTGCCTCCCTCTGCAGAGAGATGCCCACGTGGTCACTTCCTTGGTGGTCTCACATCCAAGAGTTATGGTGTCCACAGCAAGGGGGTTTCAAGACAACTGAGGAGCGGAAATGGTTTGCTGTTGCTTTCCTCTGCAGAGCTTTCCTTAGTCGTCTCCCATCCAAGTACTGATCTTGCTTAGCTCCCAAGATTTGTAGAGATTGGGCTACACTATACTGCCTTTCCTCCATAAAAGAATAAATGGACTCAAAGGTTACATGAAAAGCCATACTGTTCAGGAACCAGTAGGAGAGCATTTCAGTCTCTTAGGCTATTCTGTTGTTTGACCTGAGAAACTCCAGTGTGAGACTTAACAAATTGTAATTCAAGAGCTTTCAGGTACCTCCCCTATGCTTTAACTGACATTAATTGGGATTTCTTACTCACTATAAGAGAGGACTATTTTAGCAGAGCAAAACCCATTACAGGTATTAACCAGCTCAATGTAACTAGTGAATGGTTGCTGTATTTTTCTAATTAAATTAAATTAGAATTTTACAACAGTATGAAACTGGCTAGTGCAGATAATAATATAATTATAGTCTATATAGTTCTTTAGACATTTCGTCTCTCTCTCTCTCTCTCTCTCTCTCTCTCTCCCTCTCTCTTTCTCTCACTGTGTGTGTGTGCAGCTAAAATATTTACACCATGGAGCCAATATTTTTCTACCCATATCAATGTTGAGGGGCTGAGACTGAGAGTAAGGAAGTTCCAAAAGAAAGGTCATGGCTGATGGCCAGTGGGAGATTCGAACTGGGAAAACTGCTTGGAGCATTATTTATTATTGATTTACTTACTTTGTTTACAGACCACCTTTCTCACTGAGTGTAAGTCTTAGTGTAAGCCACTGCAGTCATAGTGTAAGTCAGTGCAGTCGATAGGATGAGATGTCTAATAAACAATATAATACGACTAGGATTTCACCAGTTCTGAAACAAAGCATGAAGTATTAGACACAATAATGTTAGACAGTGCAGAAAATGGTATTGCCGTAAGTATAGAACAATGCAGTGAAAGCAGGATAATAACATCCAGCAGAAAGATAATATGTACTGAACACACTGGAATGGTTCATAATGGCATTCCCTTTGTAAAAGGATCTGCTTGAACCATTTCGTTTCAGTACAACCCAGTTTCTTTCATTACAATGCCCTCCGGAAGAATTATCAAAGATGGAGACTTTAGTTAATCCGGTGGCATGATGAACTTGATTTAGCAATAGGTTGCACCCACGACTCTACATGGATATCTTGGATAGGTGCGAACCTTTTTGCAGTGTGGGAGAACATCAGCAGAAAGATGCTGATGTTATGTGCTGCTTCGAGCAACTATGGAACAACAGAATCAAGTCTACTAGCAGGATATAAATATGACCCTCTTGGAGCTTCTGGATTGCATTGCTCATTCCTCCACTGGGGGGTCACTGAGCCGCCTCTTCTGAAAATGCTGCCATGTTCACAGGCTTGTCTGTTTCCATGAAGTTTGAACCCCAAGGATCTCTGGCACTCAACAAAGGATGGCAAACTACACTTTTGGATAAATTCTGACACATACATCATGACTTCTTAGGATAGTATACTCAGGATTCAAAGAACTGCACCGTTTGTTTTGAAGACTTTGGGGGATTTGGATGTAGGTTTCCTTCCTTCCTTCCTTCCTTCCTTCCTTCCTTCCTTCCTTCCTTCCTTCCTTCCTTCCTTCCTTCCTTCCTTCCTTCCTTCCTTCCTTCCTTCCTTCCTTCCTTCCTTCCTTCCTTCCTTCCTTCCTTCCTTCCTTCCTTCCTTCCTTCCTTCCTTCCTTCCTTCCTTCCTTCCTTCCTTCCTTCCTTCCTTTGGCCATGCTGGCAGGGGCTGATGGAAATTGTTGTCCATGAACATCTGGAGAGCCACAGGTTGCAGACCCCTGCTCTAAGGCCACATTTATTTCCCTGCCTGCTGCCGACTGTGCAGTTCCCATAACAGATCAGAGAGAAGACAGACATAGCATAGCATGATTATGAGGATGTAAACTGCCCCCTCTCCATACCCAGCTTCTTAGAAGCATACGTGTTTATTCAGTTTCTTTCTTCTCTCGTCCAGGTCCCATTGTTTCCCAAAGAAGTGGAGATACGGGCCTTGATAGAAGGGCAGTTCATGGTCAAACGGCTTCACGCGGAAAAGCTGGGATATAAAATCTGTGAGTGTGCTCGCGGGATGACAGCCGGATTAGCGGAATGTTAGAGGAAGCCTTGGGGAATGTCGCTTGGATTGTTCAGTCCCTCCCATCTCCCCAAACCATTGAGCTGGATCTAGAGGGGTGCTCTGCAGATGCAACTCAGTGGGTTTGGGGAGATGGGAGGGACTAAATGGGAGAGAGGTGACCTGTCCCTCCTCACTGTTGAGTAGGAGAGAGGCCCTGGTGCAGTGGTGGCGAACCTTTGGCACTCCAGATGTTATGGACTACAATTCCCATCAGCCCCTGCCAATTGGCCATGCTGGCAGGGACTGATGGGAATTGTAGTCCATAACATCTGGAGTGCCAAAGGTTTGCCACCATGGCCCTAGTGGGTTGCTCAAGATCAATATTATTAAAGCGGGGTGCGGGTGGCAGGTGGGTAGGGATGACAGGGTAGGCATATAAATGGGGAAAAGTGGGATCTAGAAGGAATGCCGGGGCAGGGTGGAAAGCAGGGGTTTGTTGGCTGGAGAAATCTGTCGCTCTTCAGCTTTTCCGATTGCAGTGTTTTATTGTCAGATCTGTCGTTGCTAGGAAATTATAGAGAATACCCTATTCTTACAAATGAATGTATATGAGAGTGTAATTTACAATTCCGATTCTAAAGGGAGTTATTCTGATCCCTGTTAATCATTTACAGGGAAATGGCTAATCTGTTGAGTACCAGAATGTGTGTGTAAAATGCCGTCAAGTCCCAGAATCAGTGTCCTTCAAAACGTCCCATTGTTAGCAGCCTTGCTCAGGTCTCTCAAACTGAGGGCCTTGGTTTCCTTTACAGAGTCCAACCATCATCCTCTTTTTCCCGCTGTCTTCAACCTTTTCTAGCATTATTGTCTTTCCCAAAGACTCTTGTCTTCTCATAATATGACCAAAGTTCAATGGCCTCAGTTTAGTCATTTTCGCTTCTAGGACCAGTTGATCTAGAACCCATTTATTTGTGATCTAGAACCCCCATTTTTGGTCCAAGGTATCTGTAACCAACACCAAATTTCAAAGGAATCTATGCTCTTCTTGTCAGTTTTCTTCGTTGTCCAGCAGCAGAGAACGGATAATAAAGACACACTTGACACGGGGATCAGTGTGCAGTGGTTGGAGTGTCAGACTCTTGGCATGTGCGAGACCTGGGTTCAAATCTGCTGTCATGAAGCTCACTGGGTGACCTTGGACCTTGGGCCAACTTACCCCGCAGCGTTATTCTGAGCACAAAATAAGTACCTAAGAACCTAAGAAAGAGCCTGCCGGATCAGACCAGAGTCCATCTAGCCCAGCACTCTGCTACTCGCAGTGGCCCACCAGGTGCCTTTGGGCAAGGCAGACCCATGAACACCATTCCAGGTTCTCCTGAGGAAGGGATAAAAATGCATTATGAAGATAAATAGGAATTCTGGGCATCTCTTGCAGGATATTTTAAATTGTGATTATGTGATTATGTGATATACTATTCAGTGACATACCGGTATCCATGTGAAATCTGATACCACCTAGTTCTACACAGGTTTTTATGTCCAATTTAACCATCCCTGCAGCCTGAAAAAATTCATTGGGGGTGGGGTGGGGCATGGGAGCAAATGAGTAGACTGGTGGTCAGCCCATCATTATTTATTTTCTTTATTTGTGCTTTATTATTTATTAACCAATTTTGTACTTGAGACTCAAGGTGTGTACATGGTATAAAGCAGTGATGGCGAACCTATGCCACGGGTGCCACTCAGAGCCCTCTCTGTGGGCACGTGCACACATAGTTCATCTCGTGGGGGGGTGGAAAATCACCCCCCCCACACACACACACAAACATCTAGACTGGCCTGGGCCACTGAGCACGACGTGCGTGCACCGCGGTGAGTAGGGAGGACTTGGCTGGTGGGCCTGGTGCCTGTGCTCCGGGTGGCTGCTGTCCGGGGGTGGGGGGGCACAGAGGAGGCAGAGATGCTAGAGAGGCACAGAGCAGTGCGTGTGGGACTTGCTGGAGGCTAGAGCAGGCTGGCTCCTGCTCGAGCGGGTGGGGTGGAGGTTTTTTTACATAGAGAATGTACACTTGAAAGACCCGTGATGGGTTTCACACCCATCCTAGTGCTGATTGGAGAGGTGGGACAAAGGATAAATGGGTTCCATCCCCTTTTTGCACCACCATGACTACGGGCTTGCACTAAACAAGATGCTGGGGGGGGGGGGGGGCTGTACCTGAGTTTCTAGTTGAGGCATATACATTTGGCTTCTGTGATTCAGAGCTTTGTCAAACTGGGAAGTGTTGTTTCAAGCTTTGCATGCAACAGGGGAAAGGCTAGGAGGAGCTGTGCTCTTGCCCAGTAGGAGGATAATTTCAGTTTAGCATGACATCTGAATGGATGGTGGCTATTAGCTCCTGCTCCAAACTGAGAATTTCCCGGAGATGAGGGGATGGAGCCCTGGGGAGGGCAGGGTTTAGCAAAGGCAGGGGGACCTCTGGAGAGTATAGAGCAGTGGTGGCGAACCTATGGCACGGGTGCCAGAGGTGGCACTCAGAGCCCTTTCTGTGGGCACACGCAAACAGAGTCCCCGCACTCCATATCTAGGCTGGCCTGGGCCGCTGGGCTCGATTATTAGCATTAAACCTAAGACCTAGTTTTGGGGAAGCAGTGTAGATAACCCTGATAAGTGCTGTTGAACCCCACTGATTTTCATGCAAAGAACTAAAGCGCAATCCTTTACCTGGGAGTAAGCTCAGTTGCTGGCAATGGGGCTTGCTTCTGAGTAATGGGTCGTGATCCACCTGTTGGAAGAGTTGCACAGTTGTTTCAAAGCAGAGCCACCGACTACCATGAAGCTTGCTCCTGAATAACGCACGCCTTGGAGCCAATCTTTTTTTCTAAACTAAAACCTCGATATTGAGGTTAAATTGCTGTGTTGGCACTTTGTGATAAATATGTGGGTTTTGGGTTGTAATTTGGGCACTTGGTCTCAAAAAGGTTCACCATCACTGGTATAGACCATGGAGTCACCCTCCAAAGCAGCCTGTTTCTCCAGGGGACGAGTTGTAATTCTGAAAGATCTCTATGCCTCACCTGGAGGTTGGAAACCGCAATAGCCATGATGGTGAAATAGCATCTCCAGGTTCCAAGACCTTTGAATATCCGAAACTGGCAAGAGAGATAGGTTGCCCGCCTGCACGTAGACTTCCCAGACCCATCTTGCTGGTTGTGTTTGGAAAAATAATACTGAGCTAAATAATCCCTTTTTGCTGTTCTGGCAAGACTTTTAATTCATATGTATGGGGAGATAAACTCCCTCTGAAATAAGCGCAGCTGAGTTCTAAATACACATCAGACTCTCAAGAGCAATACAAACACGAGGTGTTATTACTTATTAAGCATTTTTATGGGACTATAAGCCTAACGCTGCATGTCGTTGGTTGTAGATAATTTTCAGGCGATTCTTTCTCTCCAGAAGGGGGCGGTCGATCCCGTCTGATGACACTTTGTCTTTTCACTTGGCCGCGCTTTGCCTTTGAATCAATTCAGTGCAATGTCTCCGGCTGAACCCCAGGCAGGGATTTGTGACTTTTGGTTCCAGCCGTAACGTAAAAACGAAAGCTTTTGACATGTTCCGCTCCTATTGTTCAAATCTGTCTTAATCTGATTTCAAGGAAAATCCTCCCAGAACGCCCTGCATCCTGTTTTGGGTTGTTGACCTAAGGGGTGGGAAGCACAAATGAAGTCATGCTCAGACGTTTCTTGTTTACGTGCTCTTTGATTCATGGTTTACCCCGAACATTTTGTATTTGATCCGTCCCCCGCCCTGAATGTCCCTTTTTCCAAGTAACCTATTTGTTATTTTTATTCTACATATCCCCTACTTTGGTCAAAAATCTCAACTCATGTCTGACATAGGGAGCTTTGACTCTAGTAAGCATATCCACAGGTGTCAAACTCGCCGCCCTCCGGATGTTATGGACTACAGTTCCCATCACCCCCTGCCAGCATCATGCTGGCAGGGGATGATGGGAACTGTAGTCCATAACATCTGGAGGGCGGCGAGTTTGACACCTATGCGCATGTTATGCATCAGGTGCATGACTGGGGCGAATGTCGGTCGCAGCAAAAAAAATTGTATGTATGTATTTCCCCAAGCCCCGCTTTCAGTTTCCATTCTCCCCACGCCAAGTGACACCACTTTAAGCACAACTTTAATTTTCTTTGCTGCCGGGGGAGGGGGGATTTGCCAGCCCAGCTTTGCCCCAGATGCCTTCTTTCCACCCACCACCAGCCCCTCCCACTCCCTTGCCTTCCTGTGCACACCTCTCCCCTTCGCCCTTTTCAGCTTTGTTATTACTTTAGTCTTGTTATTTATTTTATTGATATATTGATATATCGGTATAAGCAGAGAAGCATTGCAAAATCGCCGTCCGTTATTGCATTTTATGTATGTGTTTGTGTGGAGGGGGGAGGTTGAAGAGATATCAGTTCTAGGACTTGTTTTCCTTCTTCAGCAGAGTGTGGTTTAGGCAATTGCTTTTCCTCTTTCTTGTGGGGCCCAGGGGGCTGTTTACAATATCAATAAAACTGCAATCACAGGAATATCGATATGACTGCGATTTAAAGGGCTTTAACAAAGCCCTTTATCCTCTGAAGATGCCAGCCACAGATGCAGGTGAAACGTCAGGAGAAAATGCTACTGGAGCACAGCCATACAGCCCAGAAACCCCACAACACCCCAATTAGGAGATCTGTTTCTTTAAGAGAGAGCTGATGGGTGGAGTTACCGTAAGAGAACCAGGAAAACCAGAGGTCCGTTGAGTCTTTAGCAAGTTGCTGCAGGGCAGGCAGTGAATGGCTCCTCGTGTGTAAACAGAGAAACCACAAGGAGACCATACTGCAGCCCCACTGTGCGGCTAAGAGCCCCGACGTAAGTGCTCCGTGTATAATGGGCCCTGGAAACTCTTGTTAGTCTCTGTGATGCTATTCAAATCTAGATTTGGGTGGATAGCCATGTTGGTCTGATGCAGCAGAAAAAAGTCTGAGTTCAGTGGCACCAGCAAAGTTTTATTTTGGTATAAACTTTCATGTGTACACTGAACAAAACCTGTGAGGTTGACTGGCCCATGGTCACCTGGCAGATTTCATGACAGAGTAGAGATTTGAATCCAGGTTTTCCGGGTACTGGTGTGACCCCTTAACTCTACACCACACCACCGCTTCCTTGGTGTCCCCTGCTAGTTTGACTGAGTTTCCAGAATCAGCCCTGGCAATTTGTTACGGCCGCTCCTGCTGTAGCTGACAGCTCATCCGAGGAAGAGTTAACTGAGCCTCGCATTGGCAGAGCCTGAATCAGCACAGGCTTCTGGCTCATAGCTAATTAGCAGGGCTAAGGGAGATTCTAGCAGCTTTGGGTCTCCACACGCATGTCGGCGTTGCAGCTAGAGATTGAGAGTGGCCTTAAAGGAGAGGCGCCGCTCAGCAAGATGGCAGGCTAGGCATTATCCAGAGTCTTTGCAAGAGCCATCCCAGGAATAAAAGGCCTTTGGCAGGAACTGCAGTTGTGGTTGCATAGTGGATTCTGGCTGACCTCGTCTGGACACCACCGCTGTCTCCAGACTTGACAATGGACTGGTTTGTGACCTTGATTTCTGAATTCTCCTGGTTGCTGTATGTATTCCTGGCAATTGACTCCTGGCCTGATTGACTTCTCTTTGGACTCTCCCAAGGACTTGGTAAACTTGAACTTTAGTCTTTGCTGAACTGCCGGCAGCCCAACCTGGAGCCTCCTCAGTACTGTGTGTTGCTGTGGCAGCACACCAGCCCCGCCCAGCCTGCACACCGTTTGAGACTTTGCTGCCTTTCCATTCTGTATTTATTCACTTCTCTTATACCCCAAAGCCACTCACATCCTCTTCCTGTCCTCTATTTTATCTTCACAACCAGCCTGTGAAGCAGGTTAGGCTGAGAGCAGGCGACTGGCCCAAGGTCATCCCGTGAGCTTCCATGGCAGAGTGGGGATTCGAACCTGGGCCTCTCGGATCCTACTCCAACACTTGATCATCACCACACCGCACTGGCTGTCCAAGAAAGGCTGGTGTGTAATTTGAAAGCTTGTACACTCTTGCTGTGCTAGTTCAGTGGAGGAGAACCCCTTCGACTCTATTGTGTCAGACTCTGTGGAACTGACTTGACAGTGACTTCTTATCTCATTTCACGGAACCAACTTTGCAACAATATCCCAAAGTGTAAGCAACGCGGACTGCTAGATTAGTTGTCGGCAGGCCCTTGAACGCTCAAGAGGCACTGAGCCACAGATAGCAATCGCGTTTTATCTCTCATCTGGGCAGCATTTCTCCACCCAAAAAAGATAGCCGTGGAAACCGTTGTATGGGGCTGGCGGCTTTCCAAAACAGGAGCAGAAGTTGGCTGCCGAATTGACGGGCAGCCAGCTGCAATCCTTTCCCACCTCCTCCTTTGTATTCATCGCTGAAGAGTTATGGCTACCTTCATCGTAACTAATGCTGTTCCTTCGTAGATGAGGTGAAGAACTCTGCGAAGAGGCCATTCTGTAATTGCATACAGATTAAATCGATGGCTCTTTTCTTTTTTCCCTCTTAGCCCAGAGGGACTAGCAGTTCTCAAAGACAATCAATACTGAGATGTTGCCCTAGTTGCCAGCTCTTGCCTCTCGTCGTTCTGTGCTCTGAGGTCTCATTGTGTTCCAACAGCCTGCCGCTGCCGCTCATGTCTCCTGTCTGCTCTGGGTCTTTCAGGTTTTTCTTTTTTTTAAATAGACCTCACCAGCATGCGGGAATACTCTGCTTGAAGTTTGCGTTTCAGAAACATATTTAAATTGCTATTCTGACCTCTGAGGGGTTTTGCGTGTGGTTCCTTTAAAAGTGCATGAATTGCTCTTGCAGCACTTGGAGAGGAACCATGTGGCCGGAGTCAACCTGGCCCTGGCACCGCTCCCAAGTCCACGCGGGGACGGATAGCACCGCTGTGGCTGTGCAGATTGTTCGAGGCTAGCTGCGAATGTGCCATATCGCGTGCGTCAGTTGCACGCCGAGCTCAACCGCGGATCTGCGCTGCCTGCGATGTTGCTTAAACCGCACAAACGTGTCCTTGGGATGGTTTACTTGATTTGGGGCATAACCAGGATGGCAGTTTTGTTTGAAACCTCTGTTGGGCCTGCTCAAGGCCATGCAGCAAGATCTTAGGGAGCAGGAGAGGCAAGAGGCAGGGACAACATCTGGAAGAGAACAGTCATAAGCAGAGGTGGGATCCAGCAGGTTCTCACAGGTTCCCGAGAGTAGGTTACTAAGTATTTGTGTGTGCCAAGAGGGGGTTACTAATTGGTGATTTTGCCATGTGATTTTTGCCTTAGTTACGCCCCCTCCTCTCAGCAGTAGCGCGCAGAACTTGAAGCAGTCTAGCAGGAGGTGCACCGGCGTGCGTGGCAGCCTGCGCCTGCGTGCATTCGTTTCCCGCCCAAGGACCGGCGCAGCGGCTGCGTCCTTGCCACAGCCCTGCCCAGGAATGCCCCCCCGGAATGCCCGGCCACGCCCCCGTCGTGCCCCACCCAGCTCCATTGACGCTACGCCACAGTTTGAATCCCACCACTATGGGAACCTGTTACTAAAATGTTTGGATCCCACCACTGGTCATAAATTGGGTCCCTTTGTTATTTGGGCCAAAGCACATGCATGATTCAGAAGCTTTCATAGGATGAAAAGCAGTGGACACTGCTGTAATTGTCAGGCGCTATAATCCTCTTGCTAGCAATGGGATCCCCATGACTTGGGTGGCTCAGGCTAGTCCAATCTCATCAGATTTTGAAAGCTAAGCTGGGTTGGCTCCTGTTTGTACTTGGCTGGGAGACCACCAAAGAGGTCGAGGGTTGATACACAGAGGCAGGGAATGGCAAACCACCTCCTACTCTTTTCTTGCAAAACCCACAGAGTCACCATAAGGTGGTTGTGACTTGACACCTCCCCACACCACCACCAAGCAGGGTCAGCCCTGGTTTGTGCTTGGATTGAAGCTCCCCAAGGAAGTTCAGGGTTGCTACACAGAGGCAGGCAATGGCAAACCACCTCTCTTCGTCTTTTGCCTTGAAAACTCTATGGCAGTGATGGCGAACCTATGGCACGGGTGCCAGAGATGGCACTCGGAGCACTCTCTGTGGGCACGCGCGCACAGAGTTCGTCATGTGGGGGACGGAAAATCACCCTCCCCCACACACACACATCTAGGCTGGCCTGGGCCACTGAGCATGACGTGCACACACCACGGTGAGCAAGGACTCGGCTGGCAGGCCTGGTGCCTGTGCTCCAGGTGGGCTGCTACCCGAGGGGGGGGGGGTGCAGAGGAGGCAGAGATGCTAGAGAGGCACAGAGCAGTGCGCCCGGGACTTGCTGGAGGCTAGAGCAGGCTGCCCCTGCTTGAGCGTATGGGACAGAGGAAGAGGCAGCCAACCGGTTTTTTCTAAACTAAAACCTCAGCATTCAGGTTAAATTGCCGGGTTGGCACTTTGCAATAAATAAGTGGGGTATGGGTTGCAATTTGGGCACTCGGTCTCAAAAAGGTTCGCCATCACTGCTCTATGGGGTCACCGTATGTTAGCTTCAGCTTGATAGCACTGTCATAAGAACATAAGAACATAAGAACAAGCCAGCTGAATCAGACCAGAGTCCATCTAGTCCAGCTCTCTGCTACTCGCAGTGGCCCACCAGGTGCCTTCTCTCCTCCACAGCAGAGAGACACCAGCACCCCCAAATGATTTTGCAGGAACGTAGCTGCAGAGAGTGTGGCTGCCAGCCAGTGTTGACGAGCACTCAAGTTGAAAGGGGGGAGCTGAAGAAAGATTCTTTTACACGTTGCCATTTTTCCGAGCGAAGTACACTGTGCGAAAGGCTGTACTGTGAAAGCCTAGCCTACGGATATAACAAACTCAGTCTAATTTGTTTTTAACACCTCTAATGAGCAATAAAAGTGGATTATATGCATGAGACATTTTTTTTGCATGCAAGAATTAAGGCTGGCCGGGAATTTTACTTATTTTTTTAAAAAATGTTTTCTTTCTAGTTTCTTGTAAAAGCTCTGTAGTTAAGATACAAGAAAATAATGTCATTATGATTACTTGCGGCCCTCCAGATGTTATGGACTACAGTTCCCATCACCCCCTGCCAGCATGATGCTGGCAACGGATGATGGGAGCTGTAGTCCATAACATCTGGAGGGCCACGAGTTTGACATCTATGCCCTAGAGCAAGGCACACTCTGTCTGCCTCTATCCCACCCTTCATCCAAGGAGCTCTGAGTGGTATATGTGGTTCTTCCCTCCCCATTAAAACTAGAGTAAACGTGTCCTGCTCTGAAAATTAAGGCTGTACAGGTTGCCAACAACGTGGTTGGATGCTGTGCTGAGAAGAAATTCCAGAGAATTTTGAAGGATTCAATTAATGGAATTTTAAGAAGCATGTCTACCCTCTAGGGGCCGATTCCTAATAATTTTGCAGTTGATAGTTTGACAGGGCTAAATCAATTTTTAGAGTCTATGCATGCTACAAATAAACTGATAAATGTATTTGTCAATCTTGAGCCGAGAGCTTCACTAAATTGTGCGTGAGCGCTCTTTCCCGTTCCCCCTCCATTTGTGCCTGCCCAATCAGCTCTGCCCTCGAAAACCCACCTGCTCAGTTGTTGCTGACAGCTGATTTACTGTGATGTGTCTGCCTCTAAGTATATCCTATTTGTCCGGATCAACTGCCTTCCCCACAAGGAGCTACACTTCATGGTTTACTTATCTGTTTTAATTACAGGTGAGCTAAACAAATGAGCAACTTTTCCACCGGGCTTGGGGCATTTTACAGAACGACTCTGGTGTAATTCGATTGGCTGAGTGAAGGCTTTGATTGAGCTGGGGCATCTTCCGCTTTTTCAGATCCTTTCGTCTCACCCTGCAGGATATGACCCACTTAAAAACTGTTTACCCCTCATGTCAATCTTTATTTCCCCCCCTTCTCTTTCACCCCCTTCCCTCTTTCCTGTCCTCACTGTCCCTTTCAATTTTATTCTGAATCTCTTTAGGGCCAGTCAGAACAACCAAATTTAGCTGAAGAGAGGGGGGTGGATGCAGGCCTTGAGCACTGAGAGACTAGTTCTGAAGCTGCCTCATAGTTATTTCTTTTTATTTCAATGTTTTGCAGTGGCGTAGCTATGACGGGAACGGGTGGGGACAGATACCCCGGGCGGGGCCCCGTTTGGTCACGTGGGGGCAGAAAATCGGCCCCTTCCCCCCCCCTTGGCTGGGCTTGACCCCGCCAGGGCACTTTTTCAGCTGGTGGAGGCTGAAGGAGCAACTTAGCAGGGCTGCCGCAGGGCACCCCTTGTCCTGACCCCGCCCCACAAGGCCCAGCAGAGGCTGCAGCCGGGCACTCCTCGGCTCCGCCAGGCTGCCCGGGACTACCGCCGGCTCAGGTAAGTGGGGCGTGGGGAACGTAGCTACCAAGGGGTGCACAGGGGGGAAGGGGGGCTCAAGGGCATGGGGGCCGCCATTTTGCCCCGGGCGCCATTTCCCCCCACCACGCCTCTGATGTTTTGTCAAAAGATTTCATGGCTGGAATCAACGTTATGAGCAAAAAATGACCAGACCCCGGCCACACAGCCCACTGCAAAACTGCAACTGCCGGTTATTTTATTTCCTTTACTTCATGAATAGCTCTTTTTTTCACTGAGGCTCAAATAAGGCTTCTGGCTCATCTAGCCCAATATTTTGTACTCTGGTTGGAAGTGGTTTCCCAGGAACTTAATCAGAGAAATGCAGTTGTTGCCAGGCCCTTCGGTTTGCAAAATCCACTTGCAAACAGTCGTGAAAGTGGATTGAAAGTGCATTATTCTACATAGGCGAAAGTTCCCAGAGCCTGTCAAAGCAGGGTTTGTTTGTTTTTTAGGCCAGTGTTCTCAGCCTTTAGGGGCCTCTTTCAGCTCTACCAGAATGACATGGCATGAATATAATATGATTTACCGACTGCTGAGGCACGGTGAAATCATATGCACCGGAGGGAGATTGTTGACAAATGCAGCTGCTTGCTCAGACTGTATCGCTGTATTGATAATACTGTACCTTTTGGCCGCGTCAGGGGAGCCTTTATGCCATTATCAATTTAAAAGCTGATGCTGCTTCACAGTGGAAGAAGATGCAGAGACTTTTACTCCTGGCACTTTTGCGAATCCCAGAGTGGATCTCGGCATCACTGGTGAATGTTGCAAGTAAGGCTGGGAGCTCTCCCAGTGGGAACATCTTCAGAATCAGAAACCAACAGTCCAGTCCTATGAAATGTTGCTCTAGTCCCATGGTGGCGAACCTTTGGCACTCCAGATGTTATGGACTACAATTCCCATCAGCCCCTTCCAGCATGGCCAATTGGCCATGCTGGAAGGGGCTGATGGGAATTGTAGTCCATAACATCTGGAGTGCCAAAGGTTCGCCACCATTGCTCTACTCTAGTCTAAGCCTGTTGACTTCATATGACTTTCCTGCAAAAGTTCCTCATGGCAGAGTTTACCTGTTACCAGGGAGGGGCTTGCTGGCAGCATAAGATGGTTGATCCAGGCTGTTAATGGTAGGACGTTTTTGGAGGACATTGATTCATAGGATCACCATAACTGGGAAGTGACTTGGTACCATTTAACATACGCACGAAGTGAGAATCAGATTCCCCTTTCAGCCTACTGAAGCCCTTTCCTCATGTCACAATTGAAAAGGTCATGTCAGAAGCTCCAGACCGCTTATGATGGGCTCATGCTGCAGTTCACTCCCATGCCCAGAGTTGTCCCAGATTCTGGGAGGGTCAGAGGTAAGATAGTGACATCTTTGCAACGCAGGAAAGAAACCAGCATGCAGCAGCTGACATATCGACATCTTGTGAGAAGGGGCCTTCCTGAGGACTAAACTAAACTAAACTAAACAACAACTAAACTAAACTAACTATGTGTGGCCAGGGCATAGTAGCATAGTTCTTTCCCCATACACATCCGTACATCACATGAAGTTTCCTTGTCCTGAATCAGCCCCTGTGTCCATCAAAGTCACCATCTTCTGCTCAGATGACAGCTGCTGTCCAAGGTCTTGGGCAGAGATCTTTCACATCATCTGCTGTGAGATCTTTCAACGGGAGATGCTAGGGATCGAACCTGGGACGTTCTGCACACTGAGCAGATGCCAAGCTATTTTTGCCTCACGTTCTGATTATTTATTTATTTCATTAGCTTTATAAGCCTCCCTTCCCCTCCCAGCTTCCAACTTTTTATATAAAACAAAATCAAATAAAAATGGCACTTAAAACAACTGATAACCCCCCCTTTTCAGACTACTCAATAAATCGATGGTTGCAGTTCATTAAAATACAGTAGTAAAACCACCAAAGGAAAGAGGGTGGGAAGAACGGAGGATGGAAAAGGGGGAGACCGAGATGGGAAAAAACTTTCAGCTGCCTCAATTGCATGCCTGGTGGAACAGTTCTTTCTTACAAGCCCTGAAGAATCCCACAGGGGCCGGGTCTCACTGGACAGAAGGTTCCACCAGGATGGGGCCAAGGCTGGAAAAGCCCTGACCCTGGTTGAAGCAAGCCAGACATCTTTTGGCCCAAGCACCTTCCTTTGCTGAGCGCAACAATCTGAAGAAGAAGGAGAGTTTGGATTTATACCCCACCTTTCTCTCCTGTAAGAAGACTCAAGGTGGCTTGCAAGCTCCTTTCCCTTCCTCTCCCCACAACAGACACCTTGTGAGGGAGGTGGGGCTGAGAGAGTTCCAAAGAACTATGACTAGCCCAGGGGTCTGCAACCTGTGGCTCTCCAGATATCCATGGACTACAATTCCCATCAGCCCTGCCACTTGGCCATGCTGGCAGGGGCTGATGGGAATTGTAGTCCATGAACATCTGGAGAGCCACAGGTTGCAGACCCCTGGTCTAGCCCAAGGACCCCCAGCAGGAATGCAGGTGTGCGGAAACATATCAGGTTCACCAGATAAGCCTCTGCCACTCAGGTGGAGGAGTGGGGAATCAAACCCGGTTCTCTGGATTAGAATCCACCTGCTGTTAACCACTACACCACACTGGTTTACCAGGAGCCACGGTACACTGGCTTTGGACCATTCAGGTACAGTAGGGAATAGGGTAGACAACATCAGCCCTGCAATTAAAATGCCTCTGAATAGATTGCTAGACATGGGTTAAACCAGGGGTATGTAACCTGTGGCTCTCCAGATGTTCGTGGACTACAAATCCCATCAACCCCTGCCAGCATGGCCAATTGGTCAGTATTGGCCACGCTGGCAGGGGCTGATGGGAATTGTAGTCCATGAACATCTGGAGAGCCGCAGGTTGCACATCCCTGGGTTAAACCTTTTCTTGCCTGGACAATGGAGCATTATCGCTGCCTCTAATGTTCTCCAGCCCCAGATGAATCTCCTCACCCCCATTCCCAGCAATGGACAATAGGGACTTAAACTTGGGAAACATTCAGCCCAGATCAGAATTGGGCTGAAGCTGCCCACAAGCCCAGCATAGCTCAAATGGTGGGCCTTTTCGAATGCAGACAATGGGGAAGAGCTCAACGCCAAAGACGACTTATGCAAAAATACAGGTCACGAAATGGCACTCGAGTGACGTTGCTCGTCACACAAAACCATTGTCAGGGGAGATCTGCATTCATATTTTGTTCTCCCCAAAGCAAACTTTTGTACAGTTTTGACATTAAGTCTAAAGTTGGTTTCCTGATCTCAATGTTCATTATAATGTAATGAAAGAAGGGAAGCGCTTGAGCAGCCTTTCCACATTAAAAGGGTACTTCAAGTTTAAATAGTTCCATTAAATTTATCAAGGTCTCTGAACATTTGTGCTCCAGATGGAGTCCATCAACCTAGTTACTCAATGCATGATTATTCCGATTTATGCTAATGCAAGGAAGGCTCTTGTGAAAATTCACTCCAGCGTCAGGGCAGGAGTTGGCTGATGTTTGAAGCGATGGAAAAGCCAGTATCTGTCTTTCCTGCATAGAACTTGGCTCTCCATAGGTTTGGTCCCCGGGGGGCATTTCCCCCCTTGTTCTGAATTAATAACTGAGACACAGGTCAAATACAAAAAAGGTTCCTATTTTAGCCTTATCGCAACTTTGGGACAGTAGCCCATTTAACGCAGCACCAGCAGCAACTAAAGCAACAGCACCCAACTTAAAGGCATTGAACACAAAATATCAGGAAAAATAAAGCCAAAACCCACGTAAGTTAAATGTTGCTGAAATTTAAACAAAAAAAGGACGGCCGTGGTTCTGAAAGAACTTATGGGAAGACGCTAGGACAGGAAGAAACTGAAAAGACTGTTTCCTTCAGTGTGGAACAAATGACAGTTTCTCAGTTGTCTTTTATATATGAGTTTACTAACTATAAAAGAAAGGTTACATAGAGATAAAATGAAAAATTATTTCCTGTTACACATCTACATTACTCTACGTTTGATTACATCTTGGTACCCTGTTTCCCCGAATATAAGACATCCCCGGAAAATAAGACGTAGTAGAGGTTTTGCTGAAGTGCGAAATATAAGGCATCCCCCCAAAGTAAGACATAGCAAAGTTTTTGTTTGGAAGCATGCCCGACGAACAGAACACAGAAAAATAAGACATCCCCTGAAAATAAGACATAGCGCATCTTTGGGAGCAAAAATTAATATAAGACACTGTCTTACATTTGGGGAAACACGGTACCTATCTGCTGTCTTGTGCTTGTGGTGGGGGTGTCGTGTCTGCTCAAACAAACAGAGTTAATGTTATAACTTCAGATGTAAGTGCTCACTGACATGCAAACAATGGCTATCTGATCGACCAATAGATCAGGTAATAAATAGTGACTTCAGCAACTTGTTTACATACAAACACTTAACCCTTTTATAACTGAGTCGTGACAGACACTTACAGAATCCCAACATGCATGACCGCTTCTCGCTTCCCGTTGGCCAGATATACCAAGTTGTTAAGTAACTTATTGTAGGCCGCATGAGACGGCGTGGTTTTAACTCTTGGAGCTGATACCCTGGCAGGAAGGGGAGAAATCAATCCTGCGAGCAGCCTTCTCACTCTAATCTGTGTAAAGTGACCAAGGTGTCCAAAATCAATTTGATCCGTTGCCATTTTTGTTTTGCTTTCCTGCTCTTGGATCCACTTATCTGGTAGCCAGAGGCATATTGGGGGAAAACAGCGCCCAGGAGCAACACCTGGTCAAGTGTCCTCCTGTTCCCCACCCCGTGCCCCACTTACGGGCAGCTCTGGCGGGTGCTGGCTGGGTGCTGGCCGGGTTTTGCCCTCCCCATCAGCAGGGAGGCTTGGGAGGGCAGGAGCCCAGAGCACTCCCTTTGCAAGGGGGGGGGGGCTCCCGGCTGCACGACTGGGCCCAGCCTTGTGCGCCAGTGCGATCCCTGGCGGCTGGGCCCGACCTTGAGGACCATGAGCAGCGCCCTAGCATGGGGGGAGCTGACAGATGCTGGCTGGGTCACTGCGCCATGGGAGAGGCTGTGAGCGGGGACCCGGCCAGTGTCTGGCGCCCCCCAATGTGACCAAAAGGCGTGCCCCTGCTGGTAGCACAATACCTTTTAGGATGGCCAGCTCTGTGAAGAGGGTAGGGTGGGGTTAGGAGATCTCTTGGTATTAAAGACTGATCTCTAGACCAGTGTTTTCCAACCTTTTCGACATCACGGTACCCTTGACCTTACTCTTCATATCTCACAGTACCCCTGCCACCCTCCCCCCACCTTCCCCTCCCAGTTCCCCTGCTTGCCACCCCCACCTTCCCCTCCCAGGGTGAAGGGAAGCACGGTGGGTGGGGGTGGGAAGTTGCTGCTGACCTTGCGGTAGGCCCTGCCCCCTGGGCCAGCTCCATAACCTTGCTGGTGCTGGCGGGAGACACCGCAAAAGTGAGGGGGGCCGGTAGCATTGCCGCGGTACCCCTGGGACATGCTCCCGGCACCTTAGGGTACCACGGAACCCTGGTTGGGAATCGCGGCTCTAGACAATAGAGATCAGCAACACCTGGAGAAAATGGTTTCTTTGGAAGGTGGATTTTATGGCAGCGTGCCTTCTGAGATCTTTCCCATCCCCAAACTCAGCCCTCCCTGGGAACAGTGCTGGCAACCCTAGGAGGGAGGAACCATCGTGTAGGGATAGATCACATGCTTGGCACGTAGGAGATCTTTCAGGCCATTTTTGAGGGGAGGAGCAAACTGGATGGAAAATATTTGCTAATTGCACCGGGAGAAGGGGACAAAGGGCCTTTCCCCACTGTTCCCTCCACCACCGTCGCTGCGCTCCACTCACTGCATGCGTCATTTCTGGTGCGCGCCCCGGCTTCCCCATGACGTCATCACGTCATCAAAAGGCGCCGTTTTCTCCAGCGCCAGGGATACTGCGCACTGAGGGGGCGCGAGAGAGGTAGTGTTGGGGCGGCTGCGTTCTCACCACCCCTGAAGTGGGGAGTGCAGCTGGACCCCGCGCTACTTGAGGAGAGTAGCGCGGGGCTTAAGATAAGTGGGGAAAGGGCCAAATCCATTGCTGAGGAGACTGGGTGACACACCTTAGGAATGTTCAGCGTATTGCATTTTGACCTGGCTTTGGCCTGACCTTTATAGTTGTCGAGAAGATGGATTTTCATCTGACATTGTTGCACACGCCAAAATCTTTTCCTTTGCACAATAGTTATGGGCAGGAGTCCTCCTTCCCTTTGTATCTGGCCCACCTAGCAGTTAACAGGGATGGCAAAAGTTTCATTTGCAACCTTGCTTTCTGTCCCACCGCAGCTTTTTAAACCATGCCAGGAAAACCAGTTGGTGCCCTGCTATGGCCACAGCCTTCAAATGCCTTGCAGTCTATTAAAAGGAAAGCTAAGAATCCCGAGCTTTAGACCAGAGCTTCAGGCATTTAGCAGAAGGAGGTAGCTAATGGATAGGATATCTCTAGATGGGTCTCATCAGGAAAGTATTTGAATAAAAGAGCAATTATCTCAGTGGAATGCAATTTTTTTTTAGAATAGCCTCATTTATTTTACTGCCACTCATTACACTTTTCTAAAAAAAAAAACCCGGAGCTCTAATATATATTAACTAATTGCATGAAATAATGCCAATAAATCTAACAAGGTTTGTCTAAAGTGTGGCTGCACAGGGGAAACTAAGTGTGTTTTGCAAAGAGCGAGCGGGGAGAGATTTACGGAGATGTTCAGAAGGCTCCTGTTACTGTAGACAGTACTTAATGAAATCTTTTAACAGCACTTTGAAATTGTTTTAATTTTACCCCGGACTTTAATTTGAACGAAATCATTGCTATTGTTAAATTAGTTAAACTCTAAATTAGGAAAAGCAAATGAAGTGAACCTGAAATCCAATGTGGATATTGTTTTTATTGACGTTCTGTAGAGCAGCCGCATGGAACAAATTCCAATTAGATGTGATTTGTTCTTAGTAGCGCAAGCCCTTGATGGTTCCCTGGGTGCCCCACCTGACATGTCAGAGCTCTGCCAAAGGAGAGAAGCCACCGCACAATAGATGCCTTTTGTGATGCACGCTTCTGCTTTCTCTCTCCCCCCTCTCTGAGGCTCATTCCGCACATGCAGAATAATGCACTTTCAAACTGCTTTCAGTGCTCTTTGAAGCTGTGCGGAATAGCAAAATCCACTTGCACACAGTTGTGAAAGTGGTTTGAAAACGCATTATTTTGCTTGTGCGGAAGGGGCCTCATGAGTTTAAAAAAATTATTGTAACTAATGCATATGTCTAGGGTTGTGGGTTTACCGGGTTGCCTTTCCATTCACCGCAAACCAAGGCAGCACTATCCATGGCCGCCATGGTTTCTGGATTGGACTGTTAATCTCACCCAATTTCTTTCCTGACTACAACTCTCACTCCATCTGGCCTTTGTCAGTGTAGATCCCATGATCCTTAGTATAACCTTTTTGGCTATCAAAGGGAACCCCATCCTCCCTTTTCCACTGGTGGAAAAACTGGTTGGATCCAACTCACTGGCTCTCACAAAATACCAAAGGAAAAAAGCCAAAACAAAAAAAACAGTGCACAACTTGGCTGCTCAGAAAAAAGCAAATGAGGCAGCCATGGCCATTGGGCAGCTATGAATGGCATGGTTGTGTGGGTGGAAGAGGTACAGAAATGACCCTAGGAGGCTGCCTTAAACCACATCAGACTGTTAGCCCATTTAAGGGCTGACTTAAGGGCTCTCTATGGTCTGGAGAAGAGAAAGGTCTTTAACAGACTAAGATTCTCAAAGGGCCTGGCTACATAATAGATGTGATGTGAGCCAGCTGGACTCAGTCACCTGTACCATAAGGAGACTCACTTTACAAACTAAACCTTTTCTTCGTTGGGGTAGAATACTTCAGTGGGGCAGAGTTCTTCACTGGGGCAGAAGGGGCTTATATCCCAGTCTGAAGATGGGAGGGTGTTGCAAAGAAAGGGTGCAAAAATACAAAGCAAAATGTATTTCTTCCGCTAAGCATTTCTGCCCTGCTTTAATCAAACTGACTGCATTTCCCCTTATACCTCTGCATCCTTTTTTTTTGCCATGCCCCTCATGGAGCCACATTCCTCCTTGCATCTGACAAAGGGAGTTTCGACTCTCAAAAGCTCACCCCCCCCCCTCATCTTTTTGGACTTCAAGGTACTAGTGGGCTCAATTTTAGCTGCAAGCCATTTGACACTGCGAGGAAAAGGGTGCTCCCCTCCTTGTGCCGGAATAAAGCATTCGTCATTCAAAAAGATGATCTCCATCCTCCTCTTCCCAGC
This sequence comes from Sphaerodactylus townsendi, assembly GCF_021028975.2. Taxonomy (NCBI): domain Eukaryota; kingdom Metazoa; phylum Chordata; class Lepidosauria; order Squamata; family Sphaerodactylidae; genus Sphaerodactylus; species Sphaerodactylus townsendi. The sequence continues at coordinate 70,571,182 of NC_059435.1, forward strand.
AAATGAAGAAGTCCATTTTGCATTATCATTTATCTTCCCCTTTCTGACCTTTTAATGCTTATAAATGTGTAAAAAAAAAATTGCCAAGCATTTCAAGGTTACTGAGCTGACTTAACACTCTGAGGCTATGAGAGCGAGAGATTCACTCGGTGGGACCGTTTTCTTTTCTCTGGGAAAGAGAATGAGTTTAAATTCTGAAAATACATGTTTATTGTATTCTGAGTGTATGAAGGTGCCTCCCATGGAGCCTGACCAGGGGCCCACCAGTTGTCTGATTGATAGTAGATTGATTGATAGTAGATCCCAGGTAGAACTGTTTCTCAGCCCGAAAGACCTGAAGTGGAGATGGCAGGAAATTGAATGTGATACATTTGGAGGACCAGTGTGGTGTAGTGGCTAAGAGCGGCAGCCTCTAATACAGTGGTGGCAAACTTTTGCCACTCCAGATGTCATGGACTACAATTCCCATCAGCCCCTGCCAGCATGGCCAATTGACCATGCTGGCAGGGGCTGATGGAAATTGTAGTCCATAACATCTGGAGTGCCAAAGGTTCGCCACCACAGCTCTAATATAAAGAACTGGGTTTGATTCCCCACTCCTTCATATGAAGTCTGCTGAGTGACCTTGGTCTAGGCAGTGGTGACGAACCTATGGCACTCCAGATGTTCACGGACTACAATTCCCATCAGCCCCTGCCAGCATGGCCAATTGGACTGATGGGAATTGTAGTCCATGAACATCTGGAGTGCCATAGGTTCGCCGCCAGGGACTGATGGGAATTGTAGTCCATGAACATCTGGAGTGCCATAGGTTCACCACCATGGGTCTAGGGTTACCATCCTCCAGGTGGTGGCTGGAGATCTATTTTATTTATTTATTTATTTATTTATGTTTCAAATTTCTATCCCGCCCCGTCCCCAAAGGGCTCTGGGCGGCGCACAACATATAATGGATACAATCATAAAATATCATAAATAAACTAAAACTTATAAAAGCAGCGAAACTAACTACACATTAACATTTAAAATGTGAAATGAGTAAAAGCACAAGTATAGGTATAGGTGGCGCCCGATACCTAATATCAAATACTTCCCCCTAGAGATAAAAGGCGTCCGACCCCAATTTAAAACCTACCCCCATGGGGGGGGGATGGCAGGACCCCTCAATATGAGGGGACCCTGATGTAACTGCCCTACTAGGATTACAACTGATCTCCAGGCAAAAGGGATCCGTTCCCCTGGAGAAAATGGCCACTTTGAAAGGTGGGCCCTGCGGCGTTATGACCACACTGAAATCCCCCCTTCCCCAGTCACACCCTCCTCAGACTCCACCCCTAAAATTTCCAGGTATTTCCCAACCTGGAGCTGCAACATTACACCAGGTCAGTCACAGTTCTCTCTGAATTCTCTCAGCCCCACTTACAAGGGGTCTGTTGTGGGGAGAGGAAAGGGCTGTGAGCCACTTTGAGATTCCTGATGGCAGAAAAAAAACAGGGTATAAAAACCTACTTTTCTTCTGAGTCAAATGCCGGACCGAGGAAAACAAGGTTGCAAATCCATATTTTGCCAGGCAGCAATCAGGCTAACCTTGGGCCCGCCACTCTCTTTCGCATTCTACAATTTGAGTACGTTGCTGTTTGAATATATTAGAGTATTCCATGTCTCAATAAATGCCAAGTGAAAGGAAATTAAGTGATTAGAGGTGACGTGTGTGGTTGCCGCCGAGCACAATTGGTTCTTCTGGGGATACGCATACAGATTCTACGGTAAAATATACTGGAAAAGAAGGCTGAAAGCTTTGATTGGTTTAATCCACATTAATCAACGCTTCAATTGATTAATGGTGAGGGGAAGATTTTTAATTATTGGGGCTGGGAATTAAAAGGCCTCCTTGGTTCGTTTGGTAGCACTTTGACGGGGAATCAAAAATAAATTATTGAAAGCGGCCTTTCTGCTTTACGTGGTAGCTTTTCCTTTGTTTAAAATCATAAACACTCTCTCAGCAACTCAGAAAGGAAACTATCATCATGCAGTTTCAGTAACGTAGAGCTCTATTTCAATTTAGTCCATTGTTTAAGAGGCAAGTTATTGATTTGAAAGACCTTTAATTAGTGGCTAAAAAAGAATTCAGTGTTAAGAGCCAGGTTTGAAAACAGGGGAAAGGAAACGGCTACAGACGGGAAACCAAACGAGAATGCATGTGGGCCACTATTTTGATCCTGCAGAGCTCTTCTTATGCGCTTGGAAGAGAGGGTACCTCTTCCGATAGGACAGCAACTGCGATTCTTGCCTGTCACACCGAAAAAAACATTTCAATATTTTTTGTTCGTTTTTGTTCGTAGATGCAGCTGATCCATCACTAGGATTTCTGCCATCACTCACCAGCACTCTTCTCCTAGCAATTTAATAGTGAAAGCAAAGGAACTTCCTGGCACAGTTTCTCAAAACATGTCTGGTTTAGGAATGGGTTTTTACAATAAATAGGCTGAGTGTCAGAACCTCCTTAATCCAGACAATTGAAACAGTTGTCGATAAACAATGATTTCTTTATTGCAGGTAAGATAAGTCCAGAACAGTTCCAAGACGACTCTGGCTGCCCCAGCCAGGACATATCTATTTTAAAGTTACCAGCGTGCCCATCCTCCCGCCCACTGTACAGTCCCACAGCTGTACTACAGACCAAAGTATGTGGCATTCAGTAGCTTAGCGGAGGAGAGATAAGCAGTCAGGGAGCAGGAGAAGAATAGTTTCACACAGCAGGTTCACACAGACCAGAGTTCCCATCCCCCAGGGCCAGAGTTGGGATCCAACCAGTTCTCACTACTTCTCTAGAAGTTTAGAAGCAAGCCTTTATTGGCATAGAATTCTGTAGAAGTGCCGAAAAGGGATTACTAAAGCAACCTCCCTGCCCAATAGGGACTGGAGTTGCGTGTGTGCAGGGGCGCCACTGTTTGAATCCCACCACCATCGGAACCTGTTATTAAAATCTTTGGATCCCACCACTGCCCAGGACTCAAGCCAATCTGACGCTCAGGGTCGTCCTGAAGGAATTTTTTTGTTTATCTCCTGATTAGGGGTTCAAAAGGATGTCAGCGTCTTCTCTTCCTGGTACAGTCCTGTAATGCAGGGGTGTCCAACTCTGGCGCTTCAGATGTTCATGGATTACAATTCCCATCAGCCCCTGTTGGCCAATTGGTAGTGCCTGTAGTGCCTAGGTAAACCTTACCTTATTTTATTTCATTATTTGTATTTCTGAGCTGCATTCTCAACCAGACACCCGTCTTAAAGCTTCTCAGGCTGTCTTGCTCACAGAAAGCATATACAGGCAGGCACACAGCCCGAGACTTCTGATAGTGCCGATTTTATTTATTTATGTAGAGTACTTCTGTGCAGCATCTTAGAATCATGAAGTTGGAAGAGACCCCAAGGCCATCAAGTCCAACCCCCTGCAATGCAGGCACACACAATCAAAGCACTCCTGACAGATGGCCATCCAGCCTCTGTTTAAAAACCTCCAAAGAAGGAGACTCCACCACACTCCGAGGTAGTGCATTCCACTGTTGAACAGCCCTGACTGTCAGGAGGTTTTTCCTGATGTTTAGGTGGAATCTCTTTTCCTTCACCTTGAACCCATTACTCCTGGTTCTAGTCTCTGGAGCAGCAGAAAACAAGCTTGCTCCCTCACCAACATGACATCCCTTCAGATATCTCAATGTGGCTATCATGTAACCTCTTAACCTTCTCTTCACCAATCTAAGAATACCCAGCTCCCTAAGTCTCTCGTCGTAGGGCATGGATTCCAGACCTTTGACCATTTTGGTTGCCGTCCTCTGGACCCGTTCCAGCTTGTCAATATCCTTCTTGAATTGCGGTGCCCAGAACTATACACAATATTCCAGGTGAGGTCTAACCAATGCAGAATAGAGAGGTACAATTACATCCCTTGATCTTGACACTATACTATTGATACTATACTCTTCAGGGCCCTTCTCAAGGTTACCTACAGTTAAAAACTTCAGTTATGAAAAAAAACAATCCTTCAGACATAAGCAGTATAAAAAACTGTCAGATAACCTGATAAGATAACTCCACTCCTAATTAAAAGCCTTTGTAAGTAAAGAATGTAAAGTAGGAGCCAGACGAGCTTCGGGGGGTGGGGGTGGGGGCGTGCAACCACAGAAGATGCTCTGCCTCTGATTGGTATCCCCTCTCCTCTGGGCAAAGACAGAGAGAGCAGATCTTAGCTGATGGGCTGAGTGGTCGAATCCCCACTTGAAATTTGCATGCAGATCCAAACCTGTCCCACCGCAGTGAGCACACAGCAGACACACCCGGTTGCAGAACTCTTAGCAATCCCCACTACCAGGCGAGCTTGCTTCACCGGTCTCCCCTGATTGGCTGGCGTGCCTTGATGGGGTGGGACCTTTTCCCACTGTGGAAACGTACATTGTAGGGGCGTGATCAAAAACCAGCATGTAAAAAATTAACATTTAACTGTTCAAACAGTTAATCGTTACCTGTGTAAACCATTAATGATTCAAAGTTACATGTTTGACTGTTTAATGTTTGCGTCCCCTTCTGCTGGCCGATCGCAAAAGCGGAAACGAAACCAAGGAAAGGCTGCTCGCGCATCGCAGCGTTGATTGGTTGCCCAAATTCTGCGTCACATTCCAGGGCAGGAAACGAGTCAGGGTTTAAACCCTCATCCCTACCCTCGGATCAGCTCTGAACCATGTTAATGGGGTCTATGCCACTTGCAACCAGGTCCTGCCAGAACGCAAATTAACGGGGAGAACGAGCACCAGAAACGGAATCTGCCACGCAGGCAATGGGGAGGTCGTCCCTCAAACCTGGATAGTTTGTGTTCTGAAACCTGGCTAAGATGGTAGTGGGGATTCGACCACTTGTGGGAGACAACAGTGTTGGGATGGTTTATATTGCAAAGGGAGTAAGCACACAGTTTCTTCAATGTTATCTGGCACAGAGTGTCATCCTTTTTGGAATACGGGGGCCAGCATTCAAGCTGCTTTTTACAAATCCTATACCTGAGCTTGTAGTACTTAGATCATAAACTCTAAGAACACTCTGATTTATTAGCATGCTTTTGAGTAAGAAACATGTGTCCCATCTTTTTCAATGAAACTACAGCCTGAAAGTTGAGAGAAGAGTCTTTGCGAACAGTTTTCCTGGAAATATCTCCCTTTCTCAATCTGTAGTTCCACCACCTTTCAGCCTGAACAATATTGTTCTGGAAGCCGTAGCGTAATCTCCTTTAGCCAACAAGTCCAACTTAAGTAAACTTTGATTATAATAGACAATTGACCTTTTATTCTTGATAGAAACCTCCAGCCCTTCTGTAATCCTTTCAGCAAGCAAAGCTAGAAGATTCTGGCTGAGGTCAGATTGAAGTCAGGCATTCTCAGGCTTTTAATATCAAATGTAATCTGGGCTCTTTTTCAACCCGTCTGTTGGTGAGCGACAGGGTCAGCAAAACCACCCGCCTTGCTCTTCTTGAAACTTCTTGCCCTCCTCAGCTTAATTGTTAATGGCAAGAAATCTACCTGCTTGGGGGAAATGTCTTGATTTATTGCATTCCGCTGCATTTATAGTCTTTCTCACACCGTACGTCGTATGAGTCTGTGTAGTCAACAGGAGGGACATCCAATAAGCAGTATCCATTGTGGACCCGCATACTTGAAAGACCTCCTCCTTCCATGTCTCTGTGCGCCAGCTACAGTTGCTAGGCAACTGTCTGTTGGCTTACCCATCACTTTCCCATTGTGGCTCTGGTCTAGGTGGCCAAACCCTTCACCTGCTAGGTGGTGCCGTGGGGGGCGTGGAGAACAACAACAAGAAGAGTTTGGATTTATATCCCACCTTCCTCTCCTGTAAGGAGACTCAAGGTGGCCTGCAAGCTCCTTTCCCTTCCTCACCCCACAACAGACACCTTGTGAGGCAGGTGGGGCAGAGAGAGTTTAGAG